>NC_044552.1:92886416-97686416 GCF_007565055.1 Rhinopithecus roxellana | reverse complement strand
AAAAATACAAAAAATTACCTGGGCGCGGCGGCAGGCGCCTGTGATCCCAGCTACTCGGGAGGCTGAGGCAGGAGAATCGCTTGAACTCGAAGGGCAGAGGTTGCAGTAAGCAGAGATTGTGCCACTGCACTCCAGTCTGAGCGACACAGTGAGACTCAAAAAAAAATAAAGTGTATATATTATATATTTCCTTTGTTTTTTGAGACGGAGTCTCTCTTTGTTGCCCAGGCTGGAGTTAAGTGGCGTGATCTCGGCTCACTGCAACCTCCTTTCAGGTTCAACTGATTCTTCTGCCTCAGCCTCCCAAGTAGCTGGGATGACAGGTGTGAGCCACCATGTCTGGCCAATTTTTGTATTTTTAGTAGAGATGGTGTTTCACCATGTTGGCCAGGCTGGTCTCGAACTCCTGAACAAAGGTGATCTGCCTGCCTCGGCTTTCCAAAGTGCTGGGATTACAGGCTTGAGCCACTGCGTCTGGCCTCAGAATTTGTTTTTTATCCTGAAATCAGCAGGAAGCACTGAAGGGGTTTTGTTTTCTTTTGTTGTTTTTTTTTTTTCTTTTTTTTTGAGACGGAGTCTTGCTCTGTAACCCGGGCTGGAGTGCAGTGGCCGGATCTCAGCTCACTTGCAAGCTCCGCCTCCCGGGTTCACGCCATTCTCCTGCCTCAGCCTCCCAAGTAGCTGGGACTACAGGCGCCCATCACCTCGCCGGGCTAGTTTTTTGTATTTTTAGTAGAGACGGGGTTTCACTGGGTTAGCCAGGATGGTCTTGATCTCCTGACCTCGTGATCCGCCCGTCTCGGCCTCCCAAAGTGCTGGGATTACAGGCTTGAGCCACCGCGCCGGGCCTTCTTTTGTTTTTTTTGAGACAAAGTGCCCTGTCCCCTAGACTGGAGTATAGTGGCACGATCTGTGCTAATTGCAGCCTCCCCCTCCCAGCTTCCAGAAATTCCCCTGCCTCAGCCTTCCAGGTAGCTGGGATTACAGGCATGCGCCACTACGCCTGGCTAATTTTTGTATTTTTAGTAGAGATGATGTTTCATCATGTTAGCCAGGCTGATCGCAAACTCATGACCTCAGGTGATCGCCCGCCTCGGCCTCCCAAAGTGCTAGGATTACAGGCATGAGCCACTGCATCCAGCCTAGGCACTGAAGGGTTTAAGCAGAGTTGGGAACACGATCATGTTTACATTTCGAAAATAACTCATACTGAGGTTTGAAGAACAATTTGAAATGGGGGAAGACTGGCCATATGAATACACTTTCCATTAAATCTTGACTACCTCTCAGATCTGTTTTTAGTGTTTTGTGGGTTTTTTGGTTTTGTTTTGTTTTGAGACAGTCTCGCTCTTTGACCCAGGCTGGAGTGCAGTGGTGCAGTCACAGCTCACTGCAGCCTCCGGAAGCATGTGCCACCACACCCAGCTAACTTTTCTATTTTTTGTAGATACAGAGTCTCACTGTGTTGCCCAGGCTGGTCTTGAACTGTGCACAAGCAATCCTCCTGCCTCAGCCTCCCAAAATGTTGGAATTACAGGCATGAACCACCATGCCCAGCCAAGATCTGTTTCTTATTTTTATTTCCACTACTAAGAACTTAGAGTGACACCTCTTTGTCTTCTGCCTTGTTTTGGTAGCCTTTTATATCTCCCTTCCCACTCATATTTTCCAGACTCTTGCCAGAGTTAAACTTCTAAGATGCAGATTTGATCATTATATTCCCCTGCTTTAAAAACCTTCACTGGTTCCCCCATTCCCTTCTAGATGGAATCCAAGTATCTTAATCATGTAATACATCCCCTGACTTTTTTTTTTTTTTGAGAGAGAGTCTCACTGTCATCCAGGCTGGAGTACAGTAGCACGATCTTGGTTCACTGTACCCTCCGAGCCTGTGACTTTCTACACTTTATTCTCACATTCTGATCTTGCCTTCACATGTTCTGTTTTG
This sequence comes from Rhinopithecus roxellana, assembly GCF_007565055.1. Lineage (NCBI taxonomy): Eukaryota > Metazoa > Chordata > Mammalia > Primates > Cercopithecidae > Rhinopithecus > Rhinopithecus roxellana. The sequence continues at coordinate 97,684,468 of NC_044552.1, read as the reverse complement.
TGGGTGTTCACACCCATACTTGATTGTGAACTTATAGATAGATGTCGTGAGGAACAGATGTGGGGAGATCGTGTCAAGAAGTGTTTGCAAACATGAGCCTAATTTAATTGAACCTTGGGATTTTGGAGACCTTGAGACAGTAAATAACGGAGCTAGAATGTATACAAGAGTCTTGCTCAGTCGGCCGGGCTGGAGTGCAGTGGCGCCATCTCAGCTCACTGCAACCTCCACCTCCCGAGTTCAAGTGATTTTCCTGCCTCAGCCTAGTTGGGATTACAGGCACGCACCACCATGCCTGGCTAATTTTTGTATTCTTAGTAGATACAGGGTTTCACCATGTTGGCCAGGCTGGTCTCAAACTCTTGACCTTGTGATCCACCCACCTTGGCCTCCCAAAGTGCTGGGATTACAGGGATGAGCCACTGTGCCCAGCCCGTTTGTTTGTATTTTTTTTTGTTTTGATGTGGTTTTGCCATGTTGCCCAGGCTGGTCCCAAACTCCTAAGATCAAGCAGTCCTTCCACCTTACTCCCAAAGTGCTGAAATTACAGGTGTGAGTTACCACACTTTTTTTTTTTTAAGTAATACCTGTCATTAGTATAAACTAAAGCTGTATGAAATAATAGTGCAGGGAAAGCTTTGATCTATTTGATCTCTTTAACCAAATCATTAGATTCTCCATTATTCTGAGAGGAAACCCCATGACTAATGCTCCCCTCTCCATGTGACAGCTTACAGCTACTACTAGTAGATTTCTCATTAGGAAACCTCTATCTGATTTCACCAGTTGAATTTTGCTTTGCAGAGTCAGTTATGTTAGTTACCAAACGTGATTATGTTATTTGTGCTTTTTGTAATTGTGCAGGCTATTTTATAACAGTTAATCAAATGAGCTAATTGAAACAAATGTTAGATTAAGGAATGTGAGCAATGGAGGAAAAAAGATAATACACCTTGATTTTATTTATCTCTTGTGGTAGAACCATGATCTTATCTTTGAATATGAATCCAATGATGAGAGTGTTGACATCTTTCTGGCATGAACTACACCCATAAGACATTGCCCATGATTTTCAGTTTTTGTTTTGTCCTTGCTTGAGCCCAGGGAGGTTGCAGTGAGCTGTGATTGTGCCACTGCACTCCAGCCTGGGTGACAGAGGGAGACTCTGTCTTTTTTAAAAAAAAAAAACTTAGATACTTTTTAATTGATATGAGTATAGACTAGATTTTCTCCCCTAGTACTTTGGATCATTTTTTCTGCACTTGATTTGACATGCAGGTGTGTGTGTGTGTGTGTTTTGCTACCTATCTTTCCACAGCATTCTGCTTAGTTTTCAGTAGAAAATAACTCCCTTTGGTAATGTGATCTTTCATCATGTTGTGATTTAGAAAAATATGAAAATGGGCATAATTGGATTTGACAATAAATATACATTGGTAAGCTTTGAGAAAAACCCAGAATCGTATATAGAAAACCTTCCCCCAAACTAAGAGGGAGCCAGGAGACCAAAGAATGATTCAGACGAGTCCAGCTTGGTGAATAGATACATTTATTAGGACTAATAAGTTTATTTTTTACAAGGGCACTCTGGATGGCAGCAGGACAGCTTTAGAGATCCATGCTGCCCTTTTGTCTGTAAACTGTTTTTAAGCTAACTTTCTGGCTCATTGCCTACTGTATTTAAGCGATGAGACTGTTTTTCTTGGTAGGTTCTCAAATACTCTCCGGAATGTTTGGGTTCTCAGGGGCACTGGCTCTTCAGCCTGGCACCATGGTCTTGGCTCATCTCCTGTCCTTCAGGATTCAGGCAGCAGACATACACCCTCCACTACATAAGCATATATCTCAATTGGTGGGAGCAGAAGTATGCAGGTGCAGGCTTGCTAATAATTTCATAGCCCCAAGTGGCCAGAGTGGCCATAGTTCAGTGGCCATAAGCGTCATTCATTGGGTTTTACTGACAGATTAGAGGATCCCAGATAAGTTAGTGAAGAGAGGCCCGTTTTTTTTTTTTTTTTTTTTTTTTTTTTTTTTTTTTGAGATGGAGTTTCACTCTTGTTGCCCAGGCTGAAGTGCAGTGGCGCAATCTTGGCTCACTGCAGCCTCCACCTTCTGGGTTCAAGTGATTCTCCTGCCTCAGCCTCCCAAGTAGCTGGGATTACAGGCACCTGCCACCACGCCCAGCTAATTTTTGTAGTTAGTAGAGACGAGGTTTCACCATGTTGGCCAGGCTGATCTCGAACTCCTAACCTCAGTTAATCCGCCATCTTCCGCCTCCCATAGTGCTGGAATTACAGGCGTGAGCCACTGCGATCCGGCCTGTTTTTGTTTTTTTACTGTTTTGGATTCTTATGTTGTTTCTAGTTTTACCATAAACAACACTAGTAACAGATTATTAGATGTGAAATTGTTAGGACAGAGTATTGCACTTAAAGATTTCATCAAATTTTTAATCAAATCAAAGCTGTTACCAAATTGCTTTCACAGAGCTTTTACCAGAGTACACTTAAGAGAGCTATGAGAGTACCTCTTTTCCCATACCTTTGTCAACCTAGTGTACTATCAAACTGTTTGTTATTTGCTTGTCTTACTATGTTATTGGTGAAAACATGTGTCAGGAGTCCCGAGCACCACCCCTAAGTTTGATGATTTTCCAGACTTATAAAATTCACTATGTAGTTGTACTCACAGCTATGATTTATTACAATGAAAGGATGCAAAGCACAATCACCAAAGGGAAAAAAGGTCCATGGGGTAAAGTCTAGAGGAAACCACGTTAAAGTTCCCATGGTTTTGCTCCCAGTGGAGTCATGCCCTTAACTGTTTGTTCCCCCAGCAACTAGTGATAGCAGGTGTGAAATGTTGTCTACCTGGGAAGCATGTTGGAGACTCAGTGCCCAGGCTTTTTACTGGGTGCTGGTCACATAGGCCACCTCTGCCTGTCATGTACTAAAATTTTAAGACTCCCAGAAGGATACAGGTGTTTATGATAAACCAAATTGTGTGTATGAACAGTTTAGGCACATCGAGCCACTTCTTATTGGTCTGGAAATTGTGGGAACCCTCCTGAAATTTGAGTTCTTAAACTCCAGCCAAGGGTCTTAGTGAGCAGCCTTTCGAACAATAAGTAGCCATGCCTGGCTATGCCAACACTTTCCTATACAGCATGGCATATCTCATTGTTTTAATTTGTGTTTAGTGAAGTCAAACATCTTTTAGTTTCAAAAGCTTTGGTTTTTTTTTTTTAAAGATTTGTCTGTGTTTTTTGACCATTTTTCTATTTGGTCTAAGTGATTACCTTTTTTTGGTATCAGTATTTCTTGTTAGTACTAATATGTATGTGTTTGTGTGTGCATGTGTGTGTTGTGATAGTAGTGATGGTTCTTATTTTAGTGCAAAAGTTAATTTGGCCGGGTGCGGTGGCTCAGGCTTATAATCCCAGCACTTTTGGAGGCTGAGGCCAGTTGTTCACCTGAGGTCGGGAGTTCGAGACCAGCCTGACCAACATGGAAAAACCCCATCTCTACTAAAAATACAAAATTAGTTGGGCATGATGGTGCATGCCTGTAATCCCAGCTACTTGGGAGGCTGAGGCAGGAGAATTGCTTGAACCCGGGAGGTGGAGGTTGTGGTGAGCCGAGGTTGCACCATTGCACTCTAGCCTGGACAACAAGAGCGAAACTCTGTCTAAAGAAAAAAAAAAGTTAATTTGTATTTTGGTCTGTTTTATAAAATTAGCATCATTTACTTTGTACATAGCTTAATGATATTAACAATTTTTTTTTTTTTCTTGAGACAGGGTCTCACTCTGTCACCCAGGCTGCAGTGCAATGGCACTATCTCGGCTCACTGCAACCTTTGCCTGCCAGGCTCAAGTGATCCGCCTGTTTCAGCCCCCAAGTAGCTGGGACTACAGGCACAGGCTACTACAGTTGGCTAATTTTTGTATTTTTTGTAGAGATGGGGTTTCACCATGTTGCACAGGCTGGTCTCAAACTCCTGGGCTCAGGTGATCCACCTGACTTGACCTCCCAAAGTGCTGAGATTAGAGGCATGAGCCATCATGCCTAGCCATATTAACAAGTTTAAAATTTTTGTTTTATAGTTTTGACTTTTTACTAGAAAGTATTAGGCACTTTTTTTGATAACACAAATCTGCTTTTAATAATGGTAGAGAGAAAGGCCAGGCACGGGGGCTCATGCCTGTAATCCCAGCACTTTGGGAGTCTGAGGTGGGTGGATTGCTTAAGGCCAGGAGTTCAAGACCAGCCTGGCCAACATGGCAGACAGGCAAAACCCTGTTTCACTAAAATTACAAAAATTAGCCAGGCATGGTGGTGCACTCCTGTAATCCCAGCTACTCTGTAATCCCAGCTACTCGGGAGGCTGAGGCACGAGAATCGCTTGAACCCAGAAGGCAGAGGTTGCAGTGAGCGGAGATCAAGCCACTGCACTCCAACTTGAACGACAGAGTGAGACTTTGTCTCCAAAAACAAAGAATGATAGAGAGTGAGCTTTTTCAATGTGTCCAAATTTGAAAATTGCTTTTTGTTTTGAAGCTAGGTTTATTCTCTGAATTGTGAGGTTTATTTTAACAGTGGAAATTTTAAAATATTTAATACCATAGGTGGTGACTTTCAAAAGAAAATAGGATCATGGCAGCAGATGATGACAATGGTGATGGAACAAGTTTATTTGATGTCTTTTCCGGTAAGAGCTACTTTTAATTGTCTTTCTAATTTACTTTTTTGTTTTCTTGGTTTTTTTTTAATGAGACAGGGTCTCCCCCACTTGCCCAGGGTGGAGTGCAGTGGCGCCATCAATAGCTCACTATGACTTCAGACTTCGGATCTCAAGGGATCCTCTCGCCTCAGCCTCCTGAGTAGCTAGGACTACAGGCACATGCCACCACGGCCATCTAATCATTTTATTTTTTGTAGAGACAAGGTTTCACTATGTGGTCTAGGCTGGTCTGTAATTCTTGGACTCAAGCAACCCTCCCTTTTTGCCTCCCAAAGTGTTGGGATTACAGGTGTGAGCCACTATGCCTTGCCTAACTTTACTTTTTAAATTACAAAATCATTTACCTATTCTCATTGGAAACACAGTCATTATCAGCCTTTTTTCTCTATACATAAATGAATTAATACAATAAAATGCCTGGTACATGGGAATGCTTAATAAGTGTGAACTTACTGTATGCTTTCAAGCTTCAGAATGTAGTCAAATTAGTGATTTTACTAATATGAATGATAATGATTTTTATTATTATATGTAAAAATATATAAGATAGGTCGTTGTTACTCTTGAAGTTAATATTTCCAGTAAATGCACTGATGGTTGTTTGTTGTTCAGGAAAAAATTGGGCCAGGTGTGGTGTCTCATGCCTATAATCTCAATACTTTGGGAGGCCGAGCCGGGTGGATCACGAGGTCAGGAGTTTGAGACCAGCATGACCAACATGGTGAAACCCCATCTCTACTAAAAATACAAAAATTAGCCAAGCGTGGTGGCATGTGCCTGTAATTTCAGCCACTGCACTCTAGCCTGGACGACAGAGTGAGACTCTGTCTCAAAAAAAAAATTGATAGTCACAATGGATGATTAGTTTGAAAAATAAATAAATAACTGTCAATACCTGGTAGTAAAATAAGCTCATAAAATAGAATTTCTTTTTTTTTTTTGAGATAGAGTCTTACTGTTGTTGGCCTGGGCTGGAGTGCAATGTTGCAATCTCAGCTCACTGCAACCTCCGTCTCCTGAATTCCAGCAATTCTCCTGGCTCAGCCTCCTGAGTAGCTGAGATTACAGGCGCCTGCCACCATGCCTGGCTAATTTTTGTATTTTTAGTAGAGACGGGGTTTCACCATGTTGGCCAGGCTGTTCTCTAACTCCTGACCTCAGGTGATCCACCTGCCTCGGCCTCCCAAAGTGTTGGGATTACAGGCGTGAGCCACCTCGCCAGCCTAGACTCTTTCTTTGTAAACACACACACACGTCTAGATGCACACCCATTTTTTTTTCATGACCCATTTGAGAGTAAGTTGCATACCTTATGGTCCCTTACCCCTAAGTATTTCAGTATGTACTTCATAAGAAAAGGTTGGTTCTCTTATATAACCACAGTGTAATTTCAGTTTCATTAGATTTAACACTGATAAAATACTTTTGTATTTGATTTGCTATTTTTATTCCAGTGAATAATGTTCTTTATTATTGTAGTTGGATTTAGGTCATTTTAATATTTGAGTTTAATTTGTCTCATCAGTTATTTTTTCTGATTTCTTTCAAATATTATTTGAATATATACTTATTTAAAATTTTTTTCTCGGCCTGGCGCGGTGGCTCACGCCTGTAATCCCAGCACTTTGGAAGGCCGAGACGGGCGGATCACGAGGTCAAGAGATTGAGACCATCTTGGCTAACACGGTGAAACCCCGTCTCTACTGAAAATATTAAAAAATTAGCCGGGTGTGGTGGCGGGCGCCTGTAGTCCCAGCCACTCGGGAGGCTGAGGCAGGAGGATGGCGTGTACCCGGGAGGCGGAGCTTGCAGGTGAGCTGAGATCAAGCCACTGCACTCCAGCCTGGGCGACAGAGCGAGACTCCGTCTCAAAAAATAAATAAATAAAAATAAAATAAAATTTTTTTCTCCCTTTCGGACTAGTGCTAACTGCTAGTAATGTTTGAGTATTTTTTGAATTGCATTTCATTTATGTATGAGCTTTTTCACGGTACCTCTTTGTATTATTTTTAGTACTTGTTCGAGGAAGTGTATACATCTTTAACATTTTGTAGTCTGTTTACTAGTATTGTACCTTTTTACATGAAATATAGAATCTTGCATGTATAGTTGCATCTATCTGCACCCTTGCCTTTCATGTTATGAACCCCACAATAAAATGCTAGTGTTTACTGGGCTGGGCGTGGTGTCTCACGCCTGTAATCCCAGCACTTGGGGAGGCCGACGCGGGTGGATTGCCTGAGCACAGGAGTTCAAAACCAACCTGGTTAACATGGTGAAACCCTGTCTCTACCAAAATACAAAAAATTAGCCGGGTGTGGCAGTGTGCGCCTGTAGTCCCAGCTGTAGGCTGACGCCGGAGAATTGCTTGGACCCGGGAGGCAGAGGGCGGAGGTTGCAGCGAGCCGAGATCACACTGCTGCACTCCATCCTGGGCAACAAAGCTAGACTCTGTCTCAAAAAAAAAAAAAAAAAAAAAAAAAAAAACTATAGTGTTTACTGTAACAGTTCTATGGATCTTAAAGAAATTAAGAAGAAAATTTAGTCTTTTTTTTTTTTTTTTTTTTTTTTTGAGACGGAGTCTCGCTCTGTCGCCCAGGCTGGAGTGCAGTGGCCGGATCTCAGCTCACTGCAAGCTCCGCCTCCCGGGTTTACGCCATTCTCCTGCCTCAGCCTCCGAGTAGCTGGGACTACAGGCGCCCGCCACCTCGCCCGGCTAGTTTTTTGTATTTTTTAGTAGAGACGGGGTTTCACCGTATTAGCCAGGATGGTATCTATCTCCTGACCTCGTGATCCACCCGTCTCGGCCTCCCAAAGTGCTGGGATTACAGGCTTGAGCCACCGCGCCCGGCCGAAAATTTAGTCTTTTATGATTACTCATTTATTTACCATTTCCAGTCCTAGCATTCTTTGGTATCCTTCTAGTAGCAGTTTCTCCCCATTCTCTATTTGCTTCTGGACTCCAGATACACATTATGTGAGAACTTTTGATAGTATCATGTAGGTCACTAAGACTCAGTTCTTTTTTAAGAAAGTCTGTCTATCTACAGATTGGGTAATTTCTGTTGATCTCTCTTCAAGTTCAGTGGTTCTCCTGTCAAGCACATCCAGTAACTTTTTATATTACATATTGTAATCTTCAGTTGTAGGTTTTTCCTTTGGTTCTTTTTCATTGTTTCTGAGATTTTCTGTGTAGTAAGTTTGTGCTTGTCTGTGTGGTTTTTTTGGAGACAAGTTCTTCCTCTGTCAGCCAAGCTGGAGTGTAGTCGCATGAACATGGCTCACTGCAGTCTTGACCTCCTAGGTTCAAGTCATCCTCCTGCCCCAGTCTCCTGAGTAGCCAGGACTACAGGCATCTGCCACCATGCTCAAGCTAGTTTTCATTTAATTTTTTTGTAGAGACAGAGTCTCACCATGTTACCTAGGCTGATCTCAAACTCATGGGCTCAAGCAATCCTGTGGCCTTGGCCTCCAAAAGTGCTGGGAATACAGGTGTGAGTCACTGCACCTGGCCACCATGTAGTAACTTTGGATTGAATAGTCAACATTGTAAATGAAATGTGAGAGGCTGGATGCTGTTAACATTCCTCTGAAGAGTTGTTTTTAATTTTAGCAGATATTTAACTTAGCTGAACTTGCGATTCGGTCCCTTCTGTAATAGCAACTGAAATCTCTGTTTTAGGTTTAGCTGGCTTTTTGGAGTTCTACCCTTTTTTGAGAGTCACCCAGAGATTTGGGCAGAATTTAGGTAATGCTCTTTGTGGATTTCTGTAATTCCCCTTTCGTGTCCTAGTCACTGTTATCATGACAAATTCTTTTCTCCAGTTCTTCAAGCTACTAAAGGACTGGAGGTTTCTATCTTGAGTTGTCACTGCCCAGTATAGCTACAACTAGGGCCTGTCTTTCTACAAAAAGCAGTAATAAAAGGGGACAGGGAACTTGGGAGGTGCTATTTTCTTTCAGTTGTCACTACCCTTTCAGTTTTTGCCTGCTTTAGGGTGTTCTCTAGCTCTTCAGATAGCTTCGAATATTTTATTTAGTGTTTACAGTAGTTATCTGCAGGAGGATTGGTTTCGTAGAAACTACTCCGCTGTAACTGGTATGGGAACTCTTTCAGTAGAATATATATATATGAGACAGGATCTCGCACTGTCACCCAGGCTGGAGTGCAGTGGCAGAGTCATGGCTCTCTGCAGCCTTGACCTTCTGGGCTCAAGCAGTCCACCTCAGCCTCCCATGTGCCACCACACCTGGCTAAATTTTTATTTTTGATACACTGTGTTGTCCAGGCTGGTCTTGATCTCCTGAGCTTAAGCAATCCGCCTGACTCAGCCTCCCAAAGTGCTGAGTTTACAGGCGTGAGCCACCGTGCCTGGCTTATCTCTTTTTTAAAGCAAAACTATTAAGTCTCTTTCTTTTCCTGGTCCTTCAGTGTAGGAATGGAAAAATCGCAGTGCCTAACGTCATTTTTAACTAGTCTTTGCCTTTCTTGCAGCTTCTCCTCTTAAGAACAATGATGAAGGCTCATTGGACATATATGCTGGGTTGGACAGTGCTGTTTCTGGTATGTGAATTCCATAAAAATAGTTTCATTTTTTTAGTCAGTTCATTGTGTTTGTTTTGTGGTTACCAAATCCTGGTATATCATAGCTCCTAAACAATTTGCCCATTCTTTGTAATTACACTGAGGTAATTCTTTTCTTTCTTTTTCCCCCACGATAACTTCCAGAACCCAATCTTAACCAAAGCTTGATCAGAAAAACAAAATAGCAAACAGGTTTATTCATCTCGGTCTCAGATTTGATTGAGCCTTGTGCAAAAACATTTTCTACTATTTAAGTACAACTAGTACTGGTGTCTGTTACTATTCACTCATACTCTTTTTTTTAGACAGAGTCTCACTCTATCGACCAGGATTAAGTGCAGTGGCTTAATCTCGGCTCACTGCAACATCCGCCTCCCGGGTTCAAGTGGTTCTCCTGCTTCAGCCTCCCAAGTAGCTGGGACCACAGGCACGTGCCACCACGCCCAGGCTAATTTTTTTGTATTTTTAGTAGAGATAAGGTTTCACCATGTTAGCCTGGATAGTCTCGATCTCCTGACCTCGTGATCTGCCCGCCTCAGCCTCCCAAAGTGCTGGGATTACAGGCATAGGTCACCATGCCTGACTGCACTCATACTCTTGCAGGTTATATGATATTAGAACATTTGAAAAGTGTAAGTTACTATAAGTATTTTTAAATGTATCAGTAAGAGTGATATGCTGAGAATCTAATGACCTATTCAAATTAGAAATCTTTTCCATAATCAGATTTTTTTTTTTTTTTTTTTTTTTCTTTTTTGAGACAGAGCCTTGCTCTGTGGTCCAGACCGAAGTGCAGTGGCCGGATCTCAGCTCACTGCAAGCTTCGCCTCCTGGGTTTACGCCATTCTCCTACCTCAGCCTCCCGAGTAGCTGGGACTACACGCGCCCGCCAACTCGCCTGGCTAGTTTTTTTGCATTTTTTAGTAGAGACGGGGTTTCACTGTGTTAGCCAAGATGGTCTCGATCTCCTGACCTTGTGATCCGCCCGTCTCGGCCTCCCAAAGTGCTGGGATTACAGGCTTGAGCCACCGCGCCCGGCCAGGTTTCTTAAAGTTTTGAACAGTTATGATCTTCATACCTAATTTGGTTGACAACAACCATTTAGGTAAATTGGTAGTCCATCTGTAAAATCAGTATAAATTTGGAATGTATAAATGTGAAATGTAGGATGAAGTATAGGAGATGGAGAAATGTATAATCTTTGAAGTAGACAAAATATCAAAAAGTGTAACAAGGCTGGGCACGGTGGCTCACGCCTGTAATCCCAGCACTTTGCAAGGCTGAGGCAGGCGGATCACCTGAGGTCAGGAGTTGGAGACCAGCCTGGCCAACATGGCAAAACCTCGTTTCTACTAAAAATACAAAAAAAAAAATTAGCTGGGCGTGGTGGCATGTGCTTATAGTCCCAGCTATTCAGGGAGGCTGAGGCAGAAGAATCGCTTGAACCCAGGAGGCGGAGGTTGCATTGAGCCAAGATCGTGTGACTGCACTCCAGCCTGGCAACACAGGGAGACTCTGTCTCAAAAAAAAAAAAGAAAGTATAAGGCCGGGCGCGGTGGCTCAAGCCTGTAATCCCAGCACTTTGGGAGGCTGAGACGGGCGGATCACAAGGTCAGGAGATCGAGACCATCCTGGCTAACCCGATGAAACCCCGTCTCTACTAAAAAATACAAAAAACTAGCCGGGCGAGGTGGCAGGCGCTTATAGTCCCAGCTACTCGGGAGGCTGAGGCAGGAGAATGGCGTGAACCCGAAAGGCGGAGCTTGCAGTGAGCTGAGATCCGGCCACTGCACTCTAGTTTGGGCGACAGAGCGAGACTCCGTCTCAAAAAAAAAAAAAAAAAGAAAATGTAACAAATATTTTCACTTTGAGAGGCCAAGGCAGGTAGATTTCTTGAGGTCAAGAGTTCGAGACCAGCCTGGCCAACATGGTGAAACACCATCTCACCATCTCTACTAAAAATACAAAAATTAGTGGGGCATGGGGGCGTGCACCTGTAATCCCAGCTACTTGGGAGGCTGAGGCATGAAAATGGCTTGAACCTGGGAGGGTGACGCTACAGTGAGCCAAGATTTGCACCACTGCCATTGCACTCTAGCGTGGGTGACAGAGTGAGACTCAAAAAACAAAACAAAAAAGTATGACAAGTAATTTAATGGAAGGTTTTTTTGTTTGTTTTTAGACAGTGCTTCCAAATCCTGTGTACCATCAAGAAATTGTTTGGACTTATACGAAGAGATCCTGACTGAAGAAGGAACTGCAAAGGAGGCAACATATAATGATGTATGGGTTGCTACAATTATTAAGGACAGTTATTTACTATTTTGTAGCTTCTGAAGAGCAATCAGCTGCTTAGTTTTGAACAAATATTTTGTTTAGGAACTTAGCTCTTAGATTAATAAATATTTAAGTCAGTTTTTGTCTTCAGACCTGCTTTTTAAAGGAATGTTTTCTGAATACTTGTCTAAATTTAGTTATAATTTTGCTTGACCCAATTTAAGCATCTGAGTATAAAACCTCAACAGGCAAACAGTGTTATAACATTTTTTCTTTTCATGAAATGTACAAAGTTAAATCATATGTTGCATAAAATGTCCTGAGACTTCTATTTCTTTCTACTATATTTGAATTTTAAGGTTTGGATGTTGAATGTGAAAGTAAACAAAATAGATTATTTGTAGGCTTAACTTTAAAACTGGTAATCTTTCTGGTAGAAGTAGACCTCATCTGCCTTCTTAGTGAATTGATTTGCAAATTTTAAAATATTTTGAAATGCCAATTAAACTAAGAAAATAATTTTGAATGATACTTAATCCTTTTATATTTTATAGTTGCAAGTAGAATATGGAAAATGTCAACTGCAAATGAAAGAGCTGATGAAAAAGTTTAAAGAAATACAGACACAGGTAGGGTATAAATGAAAACATAAAAAACAAATTACCGGGCACAGTGACTCACACCAGTAGTTTCAGCACTTTGAGAGGCAGAGGTGGGAGGATTGCTTGAGGCCAGGAGTTTGAGCCCAGCCTTGGCAAGGTAGCGAAACCTCATCTCTGCAAAAAAATAAAACAATTAGCTGTGTATGGCCCCCCTGTAGTGCTTGCTACTTAGGAGGCTGAGGAGGGAGGACCCTTGAACTCAGGAGTTTGAAGTTACAGTGAGCTGTGATTGTGCCACTGCACTCCAGCCTGGGTGACAGAGGAAGACCCTATCACTTAAAAAAAAAAAAAAAGTTGTTATAAATAGAAATTAAAATGTTAAAATGTTGACAGTTTATAAAAAAGCTTTCTTTTAGTATTAAATGAAATAGCAAATGTGGCAAGTATGCATTATTTCCTGAATTGATGAAATTGAATGAAATAGCAAATATGACAAATATGCATTATTTCCTGAGTTGATGAAACTGATAAAAGAAAACGGCTTGATTTGTTAAATGACTTGATATAAAGGGTCTGTTAGACTTAGGTCAATTAATAGTTAATTAATAGAAAATTTGTGGAGATAATGACAACTGGTTTAAAACAATGGTTTTGAGGAACAAAGATACGGGTTTAAAATGGCTGTTGGGAGACACTTATGATGCCGTCACAGCTTTTGCCAGAATGACCCATTTTGTGACTGCACTGCAAAAATCAGGAATGTCATGTCCTGTTCTAGTTTTTACTTTTTAGTAAAATTGTTTCTCTTCCTTCTCGTTCCCCTGAAAGAACCAGTGAACTATCAATTCTTTCTTAGTTTATCTTAGGGACTAATACATCTTCCTTTTTTTTTTTTGACGCAGCCTTGCTCTGTTGCCAGGCTGGAGTGCAGTGGCATAATCTCGGCTCACTGCAACCTCCAGCTCACTGCAACCTCCGCCTCTCATGCTCAAGCGGTTCCCCTGCCTCAGCCTCCCAAGTAGCTGGGATTACAGGCACCCGCCACGACACCTGGCTAATGTTTGTATTTTTAGTAGAGACAGGGTTTCAGCATGTTGGCCAGGCTGGTCTTGAACTCCTGACCTTAGGTGATCCACCTGCCTCGGCCTCCCAAAGTCCTGGGATTACAGGCATGAGCCCCACCGCACCTAGACCGGACTAATACATCTTTGCAAGTTTAACCAAAGCTGTTGAATATAACCTAATTCTTACCATTTTTATTTTCAATTTTCAAGATCATGGCCAGGCAGAACTTACTTTTTCTGCTGTTCATTGGTTTTTCATTTCAATCTCTGTTTTAAGTAGTTTCACTTTAAGTGGGACTATTTCTGGTACCAGTTATCTTCTCAGTCTCAGCTTCCCCACTTGTATAAGGGGGATAATAGTACTCCTCAAATGGCTTATGAATGTGTGATGCCTGCATGTAGTTAACATTCGATAATTATCAGCTAATATATGTAGTAGTATTAGTAACCCTGTAGGTATGTACTTTATTAATATATTTTGTGGTGTTTTAGAATTTCAGCTTAATAAATGAAAACCAGTCTCTTAAGAAGAATATTTCAGCACTTATCAAAACTGCCAGGGTGGAAATAAACCGCAAGGATGAAGAAATAAGTAATCTTCACCAAAGGTATTACTGAGCGGTGTAGCTGTTATAAATTACGTGGGTATTGATATGTGGAATATTTTTAACTTTGAGAGGAAAGATGAAAATAATGTTTTTTGTTTTCTGTTTTTTTTTGTTTTTTTTTTTTTTTTTCAGAGACAGGGTCTCATTTTGTCACCCAGGCTGGAATGCAGTGGTGTAATTATAACTCAGTGCAACCTCCACCTCCTGGGCTCAAGGGATCCTCCTTCCTCAGCCTTCCAAGTAGCTGAGACAACAGGTGTACAACACCATGTCTCCTAATTTTTTTATTTTTTATTTTTGGTGGAGACAGGGTCTCACTATGTAGCCCACACTGGTCTTGAAGTCCTGGCCTCAAGTGATCCTACTGCCTCTGCCTCCCAAAGTGTTAGGATTATAGGGGTGAGCCACCATGCTTGGCCCATATGTGATTATTAATAGAACATTGTGGCCAGGCTCAGTGGCTCGTACCTGTAATCCCAGCACTTTGGGAGGCTGGGGGGGACAGGTCACTCGAGCTCAAGAGTTGTAGACCAGCCTGGCCAACAGGGTGAAACCCTGTCTCTACTAAAAATACAAATATTTGGCTGGGCGTGGTGGCTCATCCCTGTAATCCTAGCATTTTGGGAGGCCAAGGCGGGCAGATCATCTGAGGTCAGGAGTTTGAGACCAGCCTGACCAACATGGTGAAACCCCATCTCTACTAAAAGAAAAGAAAAATACAAAATTAGCTGGACATGGTGGTGCATCCCCAGAATCACAGCTACTCGGAAGGCTGAGGCAGGAGACTCTCTTGAACCCAGGAGGCAGAGGTTGCCGAGATTGTGCCATTGCACTCCAGCCTGGGCAACAAGAATGAAACTCCATCTCAAAAAAAAAATTAGCCAGGTGTGGTGGTGGACACCTATAATTCTACCTACTTGGGAGGCTGAGGCAGGAGAATCACTTGAAGCTGGGAGGCAGAGGTTGCAGTGAGCTGAGGTCATACCACTGCATTCCATCCTTGGTGACAGCCTGACTCCATCTCAAAAAAAAGGAAGCAAATAAAAATAGAACATTGCCACATATTTCTCTGAATATATTTAGTTTCCTAAAACACTGAGTTCTTGCTCTACTATTATTTGCCCTGATGGGATGATGGTGTATATGTCATGGCTTCTTCTAGGTCCCCACTAAATTACCAAAATATCAAGAGGGCATCTGTGCTCATGTACTCTATTAATAAACAGCCTTTATACTATCCCTCAATTGTATATTCTTTCCTTTCTCAAGGGGATTTTCTCCATTAATTTCTCTCTCTTATTGGTTGGAGGCAATATTTTGCTCCAGAGAGAAGTTCATATCTTCATAGCCAAACCTCTAAAAAAGTTGTCTAAACTTGTTTTCATTTTTTTTCTTTCTACTAACTCACTTTTTTTTTTTTTTTTTTGAGATGGAGTCTCACTCTGTCGCCAGGCTGGAGTGCAGTGGCACGATCTTGGCTCACTGCAACCTCCCCGTCCTGGGTTCAAGCAATTCTCCTGCCTCAGCCTCCTGAGTAGCTAGCACTACAGGCACGTGCCACCATGCCCAGCTAATTTTTGTATTTTTAGTAGAGATGAGGTTTTACCATGTTGGCCAGGATGGTCTCGATCTCTTGACCTCATGATCCGCCTGCCTCAGCCTCCCAAAGTGCTGGGATTACAGGCATGAGCCACTGTGTGCTGGCCTTTTTTTTTCCGAGACAGAGCCTCACTCTGTTGCCCAGGCTGGAGTGCGGTGGTGCAGTCTCGGCTCACCACAACCTTTGCCTCTCAGGTTCAAGCAGCTCTGCCTCCCGAGTAGCCAGGATTACAGGCACTCGCCACCACACCCGGCTAATTAAAGAAAATTTTTATTTTATATTTTGAGACAGAGTCTCGCTCTGTTGCCCAGCTGGAGTGCAGTGGCGTGATCTCAGCTTATTTCAACCTCCGCCTCCTGGGTTCAAACATTCTCCTGCCTCAGCCTCCTGAGTAGCTGGGATTACAGGCACCCACACCACGCTGGCTAATTTTTGTATTTTTAGTAGAGATGGGGTTTCACCATGTTGGTCAGGCTGGTCTCGAACTCCTGACCTCAGGTGACCCATCTGCCTTAGCCTCCCAATGTTCTGGGATTACAGGCACGAGCCACTGCACCCAGCCTATACCCAGCTAATATTTTTGTGTTTTTAGTAGACACTGGACAGGGTTTCACCATGTTGGTCAGGCTAGTCTTGAACTCCTGACCTCAGGTGATCCACCCACCTTGACCTCCCAAAAGTGCGGAGATTTCAGGCATGAGCCACCTGTGCCCAGCCTTTTTTTTTTTTGAGGTAGAATCTTGCTCTGTTGCCCAGTGCAGTGGCGTGATCTCAGCTCATTGCAACCTTTGCCTGCTGGGTTCAAGTGATCCTCCCACGTCAGCCTCCCCAGTAGCTGGGATTACAGGCATGCACCACCTGTGAAAAATAAAAAAAAACAAAAAACAATGGTGTTTTGTATTTTTAGTAGACAGGGTTTCACGATTTTGTCCAGGCTGGCCTTGAACTCCTAACCTCAAGTGATCTGCCTGCCTTGGCCCTCCAAAGTGCTGGGATTACAGGCATGAGCCACTGCACCCAGCTTCAAGGGTGTTCCTTTTATGGTTAGTGCTTTTCGTGTTTACATTTCTCCAGTGATCTCAAAGGTATCTACCAACAGTTGGTCGGTTGAGTCAGTATCTATATTGGTTTCCTGGGTTAGTGTAACAAAACTACCAGAAATGGGTGGCCTAAACAACCAAAATTTGTCTCACAGTTCTGGAGGCTAGAAGTCCAAAATGAAAGTGTCAGCAAAGTTAGTTTCTTTTGAGGGCTCTAAAGGAAGGATCTGATTCAGGCCTCTGTAGTTGTAGATGGTTGTCTACTTCCTGTGTCTCTTAGGATATCACTTTAACTTGATTACTTCTGTAAAGACCCTTTAAATAAGGTCATATTCTGAAGAACAATGGGTTAGAACTTCAAATTATGAATTTGGTCAGGAGAGGGGACACAATCAACTCTTAACAGGGTTCATATGAGGTTTACATATTGTTTTAGGTTGTATGTTTTTCTAATCCTCTCTTATAACAATCGCCCTATATTTCTGAATTTTTTAAGTTTTGGGTTTTTCTACACATTTAATACTGATTAGAAATAGATATATGAAATTTCAAAGAAATTATGGAAGTTCAGGAAGATGAAGTTATTACCAGAAGCTAAAATAGGCCAGGCACAGTGGCTCACACCTGTAATTTCAGTACATTGGGAAGCAAAGGCAGGAGAATTGCTTGAGTCCAGGAGTTTGAGACTAGCCTGTGCAGCATAGTGAGATCCCATCTCTACAAAAAAAAATTAAAAATTAGCTGGGCGTGGTGGCATGTGTCTGTAGTCCCAGCTACTTGGGAGGTTGAAGTGAGAGGATTGCTTGAGCCTAGGATATCAAGGCTGCAGTGAGCCATGATCATGCTGCTGCACTCAGCCTGGGTGAAAGAGGGAGACTCTGTCTCAAAAAAAAAAAAAAAAAAAAAGCTAAATTGAGCTCTCTGCATTTTATTGCTAGGAAACCTAACAGTTTTTTTAAACACTAATATAAAACCTTAAGACTTAGATTTTTGTTTGTTTTAAACAGTAAATATATACCATTCTCCTAGGAAAGAATTACAACTCTTTATTCCTTTTTACTTTTGCATAGTATATAACACCTTAAGATGGCCATTGGTGCTTTGGCTTGCTATGGGATTGTATGTGAAACAGAAAAACTAGGATAGAGAATTATGTAGAGTTTTACTTTGATCATGTCTGTTGTTTAGCAAGATTTTACTTTTCCTTGTGTTTCAGTTGAGCCAGAATGAATAAGGCAAGAAAATAATGTCACTTGTTCTAAAAGAAGTGAACTTGTGGTTAGCTGGGGAGTTATGCAGTGTGGTGAAGTAAGTCTGAGAGCCATTGGCAAGTATTGGGATAGATCCTCAGGTCCTCAAAACTTATTTGAGCAAAGCACATGAAAGAGAATTTCATGTTTTAAAAACGGGCTAATTTAGTTGGAAGCTGGTAATTTCTTTTTCTTCTTTTTTTTTAGGGACAGGGTCTCACTTCGTTCTGTCACCCAGGCTGGAGTGCAATAGCGCAGTCCTGGCTCACTGCAGCCTCAACCTCCTGGTCTTAAGTGATCCTCCCACCTCAGCCTTCCAAGTAGCTAGGACCACAGGCATGTACCACTATGCCTGACTAATTAAAACAAAAAATTTTTTTAGAGACAGGATGTCACTATGTTGCCCAGGTTGATCTTGAACTCCTGGGCTCAAACAAGTGATCCTCCTGCCTTGGCCTCCTAAAATGCTGGTATTACAGGCATGAGCCACCACACCTGGCCAAAGCTGATAATTTCTTTCTCAACCAGGAGGTTGAAGCTGAGACAGAGTCTTGCTCTGTCACCCAGGCTGGAGTACAGTGGCACAGTCTCAGCTCACTGCAACCTCCGCCTCCCAGGTTCAAGCAGTTCTCCTGCCTCAGCCTCCCAAGTAGCTGGGATTACAGGTGCCTGCCACCACACCTGGCTAATTTTTTTGTATTTTTGGTAGAGACGGGGTTTCACCATGTTGGCCAGGCTGGTCTCAAACTCCTGACCTCAAGTGATCCACCCGCATCGGCCTCCCAAAGTGCTGGGATTATAGGCATGAGTCACCATGCCCGGCCAAAGCTGGTAATTTCTTAATCATGAATTACTCATGTGAATAAAGTTTGGAATATTGCAAATATAATTGAACTTTGTTTTTTTTTTTTATTATTTCTCAATAGATTGTCTGAGTTTCCACATTTTCGAAATAATCATAAAACCGCAAGGACATTTGATACAGTTAAAACAAAAGATCTTAAATCTAGATCTCCACATTTGGATGATTGTTCAAAGACTGATCACAGAGCTAAAAGTGATGTTTCCAAAGATGTACATCATAGCACTTCACTGCCAAATCTGGAAAAGGAAGGAAAATCACATTCTGATAAAAGGAGTACTTCACATTTACCTACATCTGTCGAGAAACACTGCACTAATGGTGTTTGGTCGCGTTCTCATTATCAGGTTGGTGAGAGTAGCTCAAATGAGGATAGTAGAAGAGGAAGAAAAGATATTAGACATAGCCAGTTCAACAGAGGAACTGAAAGAGTACGAAAAGACTTAAGTCCTGGCTGTGGTGATGGTGAACCAAGGATACTGGAGGCTAGTCAAAGGCTGCAAGGACATCCTGAGAAATATGGTAAAGGTGAACCAAAGACTGAAAGCAAAAGTTCAAAGTTTAAAAGTAACTCAGATTCTGACTATAAAGGTGAACGCATTAACTCTTCTTGGGAGAAAGAGACCCTCGGAGAAAGGTCACACAGTCGAGTAGACTCTCAAAGTGACAAAAAACTAGAACGACAAAGTGAAAGATCACAAAATATAAATAGGAAAGAAGTTAAATCACAAGACAAAGAAGAAAGAAAAGTTGATCAAAAACCTAAGTCAGTAGTAAAGGACCAAGATCACTGGAGAAGATCTGAACGAGCATCACTTCCTCATTCCAAGAACGAAATAACATTTTCTCATAATTCAAGTAAATACCATGTAGAAGAGAGAAGAGGATGGGAAGATTGTAAAAGAGACAGGAGTGTAAACAGTCATAGTTTTCAAGATGGAAGATGTCCATCTTTTCTTTCAAACAGTAGAACTCACAAAAACATTGACTCTAAGGAAGTTGATGCTATGCACCAGTGGGAAAATACACCTTTAAAAGCAGAAAGACATAGAACCGAAGATAAGAGGAAAAGAGAACGAGAAAGCAAAGAAGATAATAAGCATATTAGAAATGAAAAAAGAGTACCTACAGAACATTTTCAGAAGGCTAATAAGGAAACTAAGAAAACCACTTCTGATTTAAAGAAACAGAATGAGCCAAAGACTGATAAGGGAGAAGTCCCTGATAATGGTGTTTCTGAAGGAGCAGATAATAAAGAGCTTGCAATGAAAGCTGAGAATGGTCCAAAGGAAACAAAAAACAAAGACCTAAAATTGAGTTTTATGGAAAAATTGAACTTAACTCTTTCTCCTGCTAAAAAGCAACCTGTTTCTCAGGATAATCAGCATAACATAACTGATGTTCCCAAGTCCAGTGGTGTATGTGATTCAGAGTCTTCAGTGCAAGCTAAAACAGTGGCGTATGTTCCATCCGTCAGTGAACATATCTTGGGGGAAGCTTCTGTCAGTGAACATACCATGGGGGAAACGAAATCATCATTATTGGAACCAAAAGTTGCTCTTCTAGCAGTGACTGAACCCAGGATTGGTATCTCGGAAACCAAAATGGAAGAAGAAAATAGTTTGTTAGTTAGATCTGTTGACAATACTATGCATTGTGAAGTGCCCATTTGTGATACAGAGACTTCCTTCCCATCTCCTATGGAAATACAACAGACAGAATCCTTGTTTCCATCAACAGGAATGAAACAAACCATTAATAATGGAAGGGCAGCAGCTCCTGTGGTAATGGATGTATTACAAACAGATGTGTCTCAAAACTTTGGATTGGAATTGGATACCAAAAGAAATGATAATTCAGATTCTTGTGGTATTTCTGAAGGTATGGAAATGAAGGTAGCACTTTCAACAACCGTGGGTGAAACCACTGAAAGCATTTTGCAGCCTTCAATTGAGGAAGCTGATATTTTGCCAATAATGCTTTCAGAAGATAATAACCCAAAATTTGAGCCTTCTGTTGTAGTTACACCACTGGTTGAGAGTAAATCGTGTCATTTGGAGCCTTGCTTACCTAAAGATACTCTAGATTCTTCACTTCAGCAGACTGAGTTAATGGACCACAGAATGGCAACTGGTGAAACAAACTCAGTATATCATGATGATGATAACTCAGTTTTGAGCATTGACCTTAATCACCTGAGACCTATTCCGGAAGCCATCAGTCCTCTGAATAGTCCAGTGAGACCTGTAGCAAAAGTTCTTAGAAATGAAAGCCCACCTCAAGTTCCAGTGTATAATAACAGTCATAAAGGTAATAGTTTATATTCTATAACTTTGCTTTTTTTGAGAATGTAAAATACATAAGATAAATTGGTGATATTCTTTTTTGATAAGATAAAAAGTAGGCCGGGCACAGTGGCTCACGCCTGTAATCCCAGCACTTTGGGAGGCTGAGGCAGGCGGATCACGAGGTCAGGAGATCAAGACCATCCTGGCTCACACAGTGAAACCCCGTCTCTACTAAAAATACAAAAAAATTAGCTGGGCCTGGTGCAGGCGCCTGTAATCCCAGCTACTGAGGAGGCTGAGGAAGGAGAATGGCGTGAACCCAGGAGGTGGAGCTTGCAGTGAGCAGAGATTGCGCCACTGTACTCCAGCCTGGGCGACAGAGCAAGACTCTGTATCAAAAAAAAAAAAAAAAAAAGCAGCATATTACTCAGCCCGTTATCTAGAAGTGTACATGGAAGGTTTTTTGTGTGTGTGTGTTTTTTTTAGACGAAGTCTCACCCTGTTGCCCAGGCTGGAGTGCAGTGGTGTGAGATCTCGGCTCACTGCAACCTCCACCTCCTGAGTTCAAGCAATTCTTCTGCCTCAGCCTCCCAAGTAGCTGGAACTACAGGCACGTGCCACCAATCCCAGCTAATTTTTGTATACTTTTTTTAGTAGAGACAGGGTTTGACCATATTGGCCAGGCTGGTCTCGAACTCCTGACCTTGTGATCTGCCCATCTTGGCCTCCCAAAGTGCTGGGATTACAGGCGTGAGCCCCTGCACCCAGCCAGAGTTGTTTTTCTGTTTCTTTTCTTTTCTTTTTTTTTTTTTTTGAGACAGAATCTCATGGTGTCACCAGGCTGGAGTGCAGTGGCGTGATCTCAGCTCACTGCAACTTCCACCTCCCAGCCCAAGTGATTCTCCTGCCTCAGCCTCCCAAGTACCTGGGATTACAAGCACCCGCCACCATGCCCGGCCCTGAGCACTTTTTAAGACCAATAAAAACCATTGATACAGGCTGGGCGTGGTGGCTCACACATATAATCCTAGAAGTTTGGGAGGCTGAGGCAGGTGGATCATGAGGTCAGGAGTTCAAGACCAGCCTTGCCAACATGGTGAAACCCTGTCTCTACTAAAAATACAAAAATTAGCTGGGCATGGGGGCAGTCGCCTGTCGTCCCAGCTACTCAGGAGGCTGAGGCAGGAGAATTGGCTTGAACGCGGGAGGTAGAGGTTACAGTGAGCCAAGATTGCACCACTGCACTCCAGCCTGGGTGACACAGCAAGACTTCTCAAAAAAAAATCAATGATGCAAGTATTAGGCATTAACATTCTGCTTCAAAAAGAACTAGTAAAACAGTGAATTGCCTCAGTATTTAATTTTTTGTAACATGTAATATTTAATATGGACATGTCAAATGACTAAACTTTAATATACTTTTATCTTCTATAAATGTATTTAATATATTTTACTCTTCTACAGATGTGTTTTTACCAAATTCAGCTCATTCTACCTCTAAGAGTCAGTCTGATCTCAATAAGGAAAATCAAAAGCCAATTTACAAATCTGACAAATGTACAGAAGCAGACAAATGTAAGAATTCACCATTAGATGAATTAGAAGAAGGGGAAATTAGAAGTGATAGTGAAATATCTAAACCACAAGAAAGTTTTGAAAAAAATTCCAAGCCTAGAGCGTCAGCTGATGTGCGGAAGTCAAAGACTATCCCACGACATGGGAAAAGTACTGTGGGTTTGGATAAAGACAGTAGGAAAACACATGTAAGAATTCATCAGACCAATAACAAATGGAATAAAAGACCTGATAAATCTAGCAGATCTTCAAAAACGGAGAAGAAAGATAAAGTGATGAGCACTTCCAGCTTGGAAAAAATAGTTCCAATTATTGCTGTACCCTCTTCCGAACAAGAGATCATGCACATGTTACGAATGATAAGAAAACATGTAAGGAAAAATTATATGAAATTCAAGGCAAAATTTTCATTAATACAATTTCATAGAATTATTGAATCAGCAATTTTGAGTTTTACATCTCTAATTAAACATCTCAACTTACACAAAATCTCTAAGTCAGTGACTACCTTACAGAAGAATCTCTGTGATGTTATAGAGTCTAAACTTAAGCAAGTTAAAAAGAATGGCATAGTTGATCGTTTATTTGAACAGCAGCTACCAGATATGAAAAAAAAATTGTGGAAGTTTGTAGATGACCAACTTGATTATTTGTTTGCAAAGCTTAAGAAAATCTTAGTTAACTTTTGTGATTCCAAAAACTTTGGAAGAGACAGTGATGAAGGCAAACCTGAGAAAACAAGTAAACAGAATGCACAGTATTCAGATTGTCAGAAAGGGAGTGGGCACAACTCCAACAAAGAATTGCTGAAAGAAAAATTCTCAAAATCAGAAGACTGTGTTCATTATAAGTCTTTAGTGGGATGTAAAAAATCTGAGGAAAAATATCAAGACCAAAATAACGCCAGTATTAACACTGTAAAGCATGACATTAAAAAAATTTTAACACCTGCTTTGATAATACAAAGAACTCTCAATCCGAAGAGCGCTCCTTGGAACTACACTGTTCAAGCACCCCAAAGTCAGAAAAAAACGAAGGAAGCAGTATAGAGGATGCACAGACATCCCAGCATGCAACTTTGAAGCCAGAACGAAGTTTCGAGATTCTTACTGAACAGCAAGCATCTAGCCTTACTTTTAATTTAGTGAGTGATGCACAAATGGGTGAAATATTTAAAAGTTTGTTGCAAGGTTCTGATCTTTTAGACAGTAGTGTTAACTGTACTGAAAAAAGTGAGTGGGAGTTAAAGACTCCAGAGAAGCAGTTGCTAGAGACTCTTAAGTGCGAGTCTATACCAGCTTGTACAACAGAAGAGCTAGTTTCAGGGGTGGCTTCTCCGTGTCCTAAAATGATTAGTGATGATAATTGGTCATTATTATCATCTGAGAAAGGTCCATCTCTGTCTTCAGGGCTTTCATTGCCAGTTCATCCTGATGTGTTGGATGAAAGTTGTATGTTTGAAGTGTCTACTAACCTACCTTTAAGTAAAGATAATGTGTGTAGTGTAGAAAAGAGCAAGCCCTGCGTTTCTTCCATACTTTTTGAAGATCTAGCAGTCTCTTTAACAGTACCGTCACCTCTGAAGTCAGATGGTCATCTCAGTTTTTTAAAGCCTGATGTTTCGTCTAGTTCAACTCCTGAAGAAGTCATTAGTGCTCATTTTAGTGAAGATGCCTTACTTGAGGAAGAGGATGCATCTGAGCAAGATATTCATTTAGCTCTGGAGTCTGATAATTCAAGCAGTAAATCAAGTTGTTCTTCTTCCTGGACAAGCCGATCCATTGCTCCAGGCTTTCAGTACCACCCTAATCTACCTATGCATGCCGTCATAATGGAAAAGTCCAATGATCATTTTATTGTGAAAATACGACGTGCAACACCATCTAGCTCTTCTGGTCTTAAACAGAGTATGATACCTGATGAATCATTGACATCTTTGCCCAGACATGGAAAGGAAGCTGATGAAGGAGCAGATAAAGAATATATTTCATGTCAGAACACAGTTTTTACATCTGTGGAGGAATTGGAAAATTCCAACAAAAATGTTGATAACAGCAAGTCAACTCATGAAGAACAGAGCTCTATGATACAAACACAGGTTCCTGATATATATGAATTTCTTAAAGATGCTTCAGGTAAGATGGGTCATCGTGATGAAGTGGCTGATGAATGTTTCAAATTGCATCAAGTATGGGAAACAAAAGTGCCTGAAAGCATTGAAGAATTGCCTTCAATGGAAGAAATCTCACACTCTGTCGGGGATCATCTTCCAAACACATACATAGATCTAACGAAAGATCCAGTCACTGAAACCAAAAACTTGGGGGAATTCATAGAAGTAACAGTTTTAAATATTGATCAGTTGGGATGTTCTGGAGGCAATTTAAATCAAAGTGCTCAAATATTAGACAATTCTTTGCAGGCTGATACTGTAGGTGCTTTTATTGATTTGACACAAGATGCTTCAAGTGAAACTAAAAGTGAAGGTAATCATCCTGAATTACCTGTTGAAGACTTGGGATGTGGGGTGATACAGGTAGATGAAGATAATTGTAAGGAAGAAAAGGCACAAATGGCAAACAGGCCTTTGGAGTGCATTGTTGAGGAAAGCTATATCGACTTGACCACAGAATCTCCCAGTTCATGTGAAGTAAAAAAGGATGAATTAAAATCAGAGCTGGGATCAAATTGTGTTAACTCGGAGTTGCCTGGGACTTTGCATAATGCTCACAAAAAGAGAAGAAACCTTTCTGATCTAAATCATTCTCATAAGAAACAAAGAAAGGAAACAGACTTAGCCAATAAGGAAAAGACCAAGAAACCTACCCAAGATTCTTGTGAGAATACTGAAGCTCACCGAAAGAAAGCCAATAAGAAGAGGGCCCCTCCTGTGAATAAAGATCCCTCATCAAAGGCAACCCCAGGGATTAAGGATTCATCAGCAGCACTTGCCACTTCTACAAGCCTTTCTGCAAAGAATGTTATTAAAAAGAAGGGAGAAATTATCATTTTATGGACAAGGTAAGAATCTTGTGAGGCATTTAAATCACCAGGAAACTTTGAGCTCAGAAATCTAATCTGTCTCGCTGGGCACAGTGGCTCATGCCGGTAATCCCAATACTTTGGGATGCTGAGGCAGGTGGATCACTTGAGCCCAGGAGTTTGGGACCAGCTTGAGCAACAAGGCAAATTTATGTCTCTATAAAAAATACAAAAATTAGGGCCAGGCGCAGTGGCTCACGCTTGTAATCCCAGCACTTTGGGAGGCCGAAGCAGGCGGATCACGAGGTCAGGAGATCGAGACCATCCTGGCTAACATGGTGAAACCCTGTGTCTACTAAAAATACAAAAATTTAGCCGGGCGTGGTGGCACGCGCCTGTAGTCCCAGCTACTTAGGAGGCTGAGGCAGGAGAACGGCAGGAACCCGGGAGGCGGAGCTTGCAGTGAGCCAAGATAGCACCACTGCATTCTAGCCTGGGCAACAGAGCAAGACTCCATCTCAAAAAAAATACAAAAATTAGCCAAGTGTTGTGGTGCAGGCCTGTGGTCCCAGCTACTTGGGAGGCTGAGGCAGGAGGATCACTTGAGCCTGGGAGCCGGGAGGCAAAGGTTGTACTCCAGCCTGGGTGACAGAGCAAAACCCTGTCTCAAAGAAAAGCCTAAAGAGATCTAATCTGTCATGTCTTCATAACTTTATCCTAAAATAAAGAAAATGATGACTTCAAAAGTGACCAAATTTAGTTGAAGATACATTCTAGAGTATAGTCCTGCTGTACTGTTGTACAGTCTAGAACAGTGGCTTTTAACCAAAGGTGTGCAGTAGCACCATGGATAGAACTTTTCACTTTGAAAAGCTCTAGTGTGAAGTTAAAAAGAAAAAAGTGAAGTAAAAAAAGTGAAAAAGTGTGTTTTAACTTCACTTTTTAAATTAAAAACAATTATTTCATTTGGAAGGAACTGGTGTAAGCACATCTTAGAGGGAATGACAAGTGATGAAACAGCAGAAAATGGGAGTGTTGGTACAGGTTGGTGCAAAACCACAATTACTTTTGCAGCAACCTAATAATTTGATTTTTCTTCCAAATTAGAAGTTTACAGTTTTGCCGGGCGCGGTGGCTCAAGCCTGTAATCCCAGCACTTTGGGAGGCCGAGACGGGCGAATCACAAGGTCAGGAGATCGAGACCATCCTGGCTAACCTGGTGAAACCCCGTCTCTACTAAAAAATACAAAAAACTAGCTGGGTGAGGTGGCGGGCGCCTGTAGTCCCAGCTACTCGGGAGGCTGAGGCAGGAGAATGGCGTGAACCCGAAAGATGGAGCTTGCAGTGAGCCGAGATCTGGCCACTGCACTCCAGTTTGGGCGACAGAGCAAGACTCCGTCTCAAAAAAAAAAAAAAAAAAGAAGTTTACAGTTTTGTAAACCATTTGTACTTTTGAGGGTTTTTGTTTGTTTTGAGACAAAGAGTTTCACTCTTGTTGCCCAGGCTGGAGTGCAGTGGTACCATCTTGGCTCACTGCAACCTCTTCCTCCTGAGTAGCTGGAATTACAGGGGCATGCCACCACGCCCAGCTAATTTTGTATTTTTAGTAAAGACGGGGTTTCTCCATGTTGGTCCGGCTGGTCTCGAACTCCTGACCTCAGGTGATCCGCCCACCTCCTGAAGTGCTGGATTACAGGCATGAGCCACTATGCCCATACACTTACGAGTTTTATATGAACTGTTTAAGGAAATCAAGACCCCATTCAGATGTAAAAGTAACCACAGTTATGAATCATTGGACTAGAGGTAGATACACTTGACTAGAATGCTTAATGAGAGAAGCTTAATTTTGTGAAAACTGGTGATTAGTTTTGTTAATTCCACAGTCCTCAAATCCCCATTTCAAGTAACTTTGCAGATGGCAGTATAAAATCTCAGCAATTGTATTAATACACATTTGGTCAGAGTATGTAGTAAAAGCAGAAGTCTGGGAATTAGGAGATGTGGATTCTATTTTAGTTCTGGTTCTTCTGCTTTGTATGTCTGTGACCATCTTTGGTCGCTAAGTTTTTTAGTGTATACATTAAAGGTAAAATTAAAAAGAAATACTTTAATTTTGTTATTAGGAAAATAAATCAGTACATTTGTTATAGAATACATATGAACTCATAGAGCAAAATCATCTAAATCTTATTTCTCAGAGATACCCATTGTCCATATTTTGATATATACACTTTTTCCTATGGGTTTAAATTTTCCTGGTTGGTTGACTTTAAGGCAGTGGGATTTTTTTTTTTTTTTTTTTTTTTTTGAGACGGAGTCTCGCTCTGTCTCCCGGGCTGGAGTGCAGTGGCCGGATCTCAGCTCACTGCAACCTCCGCCTCCCGGGTTTACGCCATTCTCCTGCCTCAGCCTCCCAAGTAGCTGGGACTACAGGCGCCCGCCACCTCACCCGGCTAGTTTTTTGTATTTTTTAGTAGAGACGGGGTTTCACCATGTTAGCCAGGATGGTCTCGATCTCCTGACCTCGTGATCCGCCCGTCTCGGCCTCCCAAAGTGCTGGGATTACAGGCTTGAGCCACCGCGCCCGGCCGGCAGTGGGATTTTTATTACCTTTCTACTACAATGTACTAAGACTAAATACCATTTTTTTCCTCCTCAGAAATGATGACCGGGAAATTTTATTGGAGTGTCAGAAAAGAGGGCCATCATTTAAAACATTTGCATATTTAGCCGCGAAGTTGGATAAAAATCCAAATCAGGTAACTACCCAATTTTTACATCTCTATTGGTTCACAGATGTTACTACTCTAAATACTTAAAATTTAGGCTGGGTGTGGTGGCTCCCACCTATAATCCCAGCATAGCCAAGGCGGGAGGATCCCTTGAAGCCAGGAGTTCGAGACCAACCGGGCAACATGGTAAGACCTCTGCCTCTACAGAAAAATTGTTAAAAATTAGTGGGTGCTGTCGTGTGCACCTGTGGTCTCAGCTACTCAGGAGGCTGAGGAGGGAGGATCGCTTGAGCCCAGGAGTTCAAGGCCAACATGGTGAGACCATGTCTCTACAAAAATCAAAAAAATTAGTAGGGCATGGTGACATGCACCTATAGTCCCAGCTACTCAGGAGGCTGAGGCAGATGGATCGCTTGAGCCCAGGAGGTTGAGGCTGCAGTGAGCTGTGATCATGCCACTGTACAGCAGCCTGAGACAGAGTGAGACCCTGTTTCAGACAAACAAAGTAAATAAATAAATGTTTAGATTGAATTTTTTTTTTAAATTAAAGTTAGTTTCACTCAGTTTTTGTTTGTTTGTTTGTTTGTTTTGAGACAGTCTCACTTTGTTGACCCTGCTGGAATGCAATGGTGTGATCTTGACTTACTGCAACCACCACCTCCTGGGTTCAAGTGATTCTTGTGCTTCAGCCACACAAGTAGCTGGGATTACAGGTGTGTGCCACCACACGCAGCTAATTTTTTGTACTTTTAGTAGATTACTAGAGAGACAGTTTTGCTGTGTTGGCCAGGCTGGTCTTGAACTCTGGGCCTCATGTGATCTGCTTACCTCAGCCTCCCAAAGTGCTGGGATTACTGGTGTGAATAAAATGTTTTAAGAGATGGAGTCTCATTATGCTGCCCAGGCTAGATTTGAACTCCTGAGCTGGCTTAGATTTACTTTTTGAGTGTTAGAATATGTAGATATTTATTAGCCAGCCTCTTTAAAAGTATGACTCAGTGTAGGATTGTTAAAAACTTGGTAACTGTGGAAGAAGTATGACTGAGACAATCCTGATTGTTTTGTAAACTGATGTTTGCTTGTTTAAGAAATATTAATGCTTGTAATCCCAGCACTTTGGGAGGCCGAGCTGGGAGGATTGCTTGGGCCCAGGTTACAGTAAGCTATGCTTTTCACACTGTACACTCCAGCCTGGGTGACAGAGCTAGACTCTGTCTCTTAAAAAAAAAAAAAATGGGCCGGGCGCAGTGGCCCACGCCTGTAATCCCAACACTTTGGGAGGCCAAGACGGGCGGATCACAAGGTCAGGAGATCAAGACCATCCTGGCAAACACAGTGAAACCCCGTCTCTACTAAAAAAAATACAAAAATTAGCCGGGCGCGGTGGTGGGCGCCTGTAGTCCCAGCTACTTGGAAGGCTGAGGCAGGAGAATGGCGTGAACCCGGGAGGCGGAGCTTGCAGTGAGTGGAGATCACGCCACTGCACTCCAGCCTGGGCAACAGAGCGAAACTCCGTCTCAAAAAAAAAAAAAAAAATACCAGGCGTGGTGGCTCACGCCTATAATCCGAGCACTTTGGGAGGCTGAGGCAGGTGGATCACCTGAGTTCGCAAGTTCAAGACCAGCCTGAGCAACACGGAGAAACCCCATCTCTACTAAAAATACAAAAAAGTTAGCCGGGCATGGTGGCATATGCCTGTAATCCCAGCTCCTCCGGAGGCTAAGGCAGGAGAATCACGAACCTGGGAGGCGGAGGTTGCAGTGAGCCGAGATCGCGCCATTGTCCAACCTGGGCAATAAGAGTGAAACTCCATCTCAAAAAAAAAAAAAATAAAAGTTCAGTATTGAAAAATTAACTAATAATCACCTTTAGTATGAAGATATTTTTCTTTCTTTTTTTTTTTTTTTTTTTTTTGGAAATGTAGTTTCGCTCTTGTTGCCCAGGCTGGAGTGCAGTGGCGTGCTCTTGGCTCACTGTAACCTCCGCCTCCTGGGTTCAAGTGATTCTTCTGCCTCAGCCTCCCGAGTAGCTGGGATTACAGGCATGCAGCCACTACGCCTAGCTAATTTTGTATTTTTAGTAGAGACAGGGTTTCTCCATGTTGGTGAGGCTGGTGTCAAACTCCTGACCTCAGATGATCCGCCTGCCTTGGCCTCCCAAAGTGCTGGGATTACAGGCATGAGCCACCACACCCGGCCATGAAGATATTTTTGTAAACATTACTTCACCTCTTTGTTATTGAAGGTGACTTTCTCTGTCTTTAGCTGTCTTATGAAAGTATTCTTCAAAGATGAGAAAAGATTACAAAGTATTTATAATTAACACTCATTTTTAAATTTTCAGGTCTCAGAAAGATTCCAGCAGCTAATGAAGCTCTTTGAAAAGTCAAAATGCAGGTAGTTAATGGTTACACTACAGGAGACTACTAAAATAAATGTTTGACACTATAGTTGTGCAGTTAATGGCCTGTTAGTCATTGAAGATGTGAATAGTGGGTGAGAGACATCCAGTTGAGTTCCTGCTTCAGTCACAGGTTGGAGGATGGTTGCTCGAGCAGGCATCTAAGGTGACCTCATCCACAGGGACGTGCTCAGAGTGAAGCCTGCTGCAGTTCAGATCAGCATGGCATCTCTCCTCAACCTTCTGATTGCTGATGAGCCTAAGGTGGGGGGAAATCCATTTGATTAATAATAAAGTTTTTATAGATAAATATAAAATCAAACATTCTTGAATAGCAGTATGTGGTTCATAAGCAGTGAAGTCTGTGTAGTGATGGTAATTTAATATTTCTCACGTTTTTAATTAGTGCTAAATAAAGTACAAAACATAAAGTCTATCGTCATCTAAATTGATGACATGATTTACCATATTAAATTGTTAATGTTCACAGACATGTTTCCTCAGTTTTTGTTTTTGTACTTGTCATACAAGTCATTCTTGTACAATACAGGTTTATTAGAGCAATAATATTTAAATTAGCAGCAGAAGACTGGGCATGGTGGTACCCTCCTATAGTCCCAGCTACTCGAGAGGCTGAGGCAAGAGGATCGCTTGAGCCTAGAAATCTGAGGCTAGGATACTAGGATTGTGCCTGTGAATAACCAATACACTCCAACCTGGGCAATATAGTGAGACCCAGTCTCTAAAACCTAAGTAAGTAAATAAATTACCAGCAGGTTTTTCTGTAAGATCTCAGCCAATTGCTTAAATATTTTGGATATTTATGTAAGCAAAATTTTAAAGATATTTAATGTATCACAATATTTTTAATTGATTTGCTGTCCTAATTATTTGAATGCAAAACATGCAATTTTAAATGAAGTTTGAATTAAATCTGAATACAAACTATATTTGGACATACAGAGCCAGGCACAGTGGCATGCCTGTAATCCCAGCACTTTGGGAGGCCGAGGTGGGTGGATCACTTGAGGCCAGGAGTTCTATACCAGCCTGGCCAACATGGTAAAACCCCATCTCTACAAAAAATACAAAAATTAGCTAGGCATGGTGGCACCTTTCTGTAATCCCAGCTCCTTGGGAGACAGGCATGAGAATCGCTTGAACCTGGGAGGCGGAGGTTGCGGTGAGCCAAGATTGCACCACTACACTCCAGCCTGAAAGACAGAGTGAGACTCTGCCTTCACAGAAAGAAAAGAAAAAAATAAAAAACCAAAAAACTTGATTTGGACATGGAGCGCAGTGCTAGTGAGATCTTCAGAATTGTGTAGTAGTTTACTATGATGTTAAATTTCTTTTTTGTTTGTTTGTTTTGAGACAGAGTCGCACTCTGTTGCCCAGGCTGGAGTGCAGTGGCATGATCGCAACTCACTGCAACCTCTGCCTCTCGGGTTCAAGTGATTATAATGTTAAATTTCTCTTTGTATAATTCAGAATGTGGCCGGGTGCAGTGGCTCATGCCTGTAATCTGAGCACTTTGGGAGGCTAAGGTGGGTGGATCACCTGAGTTCAGGAGTTCGAGACTAGCCCGGCCAACATGACGATACTTCCTCTCTACCAAAATTACAAAAATTAGCTGGGCATGGTGGAACATGCCTGTAATCCCACCTACTTGGGAGCCTGAGGCAGGAGAATCACTTGAACAAAACACACACACAACAGAATGTAAGCTTAAATAATGGGGAATTTGGAGAAGCAGCTTATTTTAAAGAACTTTTTTTTAAAAAAGCTTATTCTAAAGAACTAGGCAAAAGTGGCTTGATTATCTTTTAGATTAACTGTGCTTTTTAAGATTTTTGCTGCCTTTAAGAAATTAAATCAAGTTTCTTTTTTTTTTTACCTTAATGTCATGATTCTCTCGTGAAGGGAATATAAATTCTTTTAAATAGAGATGGGGTTTCACCGTGTTGCCCAGGCTGGTCTTGAACTTCTGGACTCAAGCGATCCATCTGCTTTGGCCTCCCAAAGTGCTGGGATTACAGGCATAAGCTACTGCATCTGGCCAAAAATCTTAAACCATTTAATGAATTTGATATTTGAGATTTTCTTTGCTTATAGGATAGCACATATTGTGTGTTATTTCATTGGTAGCTTACCTCTTAACTGATTTTTTTCCCCACAAGTACTATAGTCTTATTAAATTTTTATCAATATCAAAGTATAATGATAGTTACCAAACTGATTGCAAAAGCTAGTTTTTTTTTTTAAATTTTGAGACCAATTGGAAGATGAGAAAGCTAGTTTATTAAAACACCAATATTGTCTAAATGGAGCTCATTTAAGGTAGCATATTTTGACATAGTCCTATCAGAAAAATAGAATAATAACTTTAGCATTTTCTTACATTACAGATAAGTTGCTGAATTCCTGGAACTCTTAATTGATATTGCATACTACACAGAAGCTTCAAATTCCTCATGTTTTAAATGAGCACTAGAGGGAGGTTTATCACCTTTTTGATTACCAGATGATAATCTACATTTGTTATTACTCGGTGACTAATTTCACATCAGCATGTTGAGCTTGTTCTAGTCATCACTCTGATTTGCTTGTCTGTTTTTGGTCAAAATATTTATTTTTAAACATATTAGAACTTATCAAAATGAAAGCAACAGTGATGTATTGAAATCTTAGTTTTGATATTTTAAATGACTTTGTAGATTAAAAAAATAGTTTTGTAGCATTTTAAACTTAGTGACTATTTAGTTCAAGTGTTCATCCATTTTTTTATTTGCTTTTATAATTGCCTCTCCTTGTTTTGGTATATTGTAAAATAATTTAAATAATGTATTTATAAATATGTATAATGATGATGTAAAATACTGTATGTATATGTATGTATGTGTGTTTCTGTGTATGCACACACATAAAATGGCTTTGCCTAGCCAAGGATTTTTTTTATCTGTATAAAACTTTTTGTATAAAGTTTGCTTTCAGTAACAGTTATGTATAATAAAACCATGTAAAGTTTTGTTGTATTTTGATTGGAATGTTTTACTTTTATTGTGTTTAGGTAATAATTTAAAAAATCAAAAGAGGTAAAAGTCCCAGTTAACATAGGGAGCAATTTTGAAGTGGTTCCTGGTAGGGGTGTGGCTGGCTGAATGACTCTGAGTAGATTATTTGAGAAAACTGATTGCTGTTGTCTGCCTTCTCACAGCAAGTACCGGAATGGTAAGCCGTATCTCTACTGCAGGTGTCCTCACAGATAAAATCAGAGTAGCACAATAGCTTTTTGGGTGAAGATTTGAAGAAAACAGGTGTAAGGATTGATTAGCTTGGGCGTTACTTCACCCCTCTGCCTTCAGACTCACAGAAATTCTTAGTTAATAATCTAGGCCCTAGAGTCTAGGAAGTGCCTCTTGTCATTGCCATTTTTCTCAGGGTGTTCAAAGGAAGAAGCCCTGTCCTAAAGGATTACACGTTGAAATAAATAGCAGTGATATTTTTGTGCTAGGGCTCTCCAGCATGGGGCTTGTCCCCTTCCCTCTCTTTGAACCTTTAATACCGACTAGAGGGTTGGCCATCAGTCCTTCTCCAGTGCATACTGTCATGCAGAAGATCTCATACCACCAGGTAAGTGAGTTCCCAAACAGTATGACTGAAAGATACTACTGGATTATGTAAGACTTTCAGAATCTAAAATGAAACTAATAAACATTAAAAGATGTTAGCAACGTGATACAAGAAATAATGAAACATTTAAAATAAATAACAATAAATGGAGTAAAAGTAGGATACAGGCCAGGTGCGGTGGCTCATGCCTGTAATCCCAGCACTTTGGGAGGCTGAAGCAGGTGGATCACAAGATCAGGAGTTCAAGACCAACCTGGCCAAGGTGTAACCCTGTCTCTACTAAAAATAGCAAAATTAGCTGGGCACGGTGGTGGGTGCCTGTATTCCTAGCTACTCAGGAGGCTGAGGCAGAGAACTGCTTGAACCTGGGAGGTGGAGGTTGCAGTGAGCTGAGATCACGCCACTGCACTCCAGCCTGGGAGACAGAGCAAGACTCTGTCTCAAAAATAAAATTAAATTAAAACTAAAATGAAAAATAGGATAGATGCAGAATAAATTAGTTGGAAAATCAGGCTGAGAAACCCCCAGAAGGAAGCAAAAAATAATAATAATAACATAGGAAATACGAAAGTGGATTTAAGCAAGATGGAAGCCAGAAGCAGGTGTGCCAACATTCAGGTAAGAGGCCTAGAAGGAGGAAAAAAATACAGATTGAAAGGCCATAGGGCGCCAAATGAGAGACATACTGAAATTTAAGAGTATCAAGATAATGAGAAAAATCTAAAAGCTTTTAGAGTAAATGTATAAAGGAACAAGAATAAGATTGACTTCAGTCTTCTCAACAATACTGGGTGCAGGAAAGTAATGTATTTAAAGTACTGGACTTAAAGTTTTAATCTAAATTGTCATTCAAATGTGAGTATAATAAAAACATCAAGATTTACCAAAGATCTCTATCCAAAAGAAAAGAAGTCACTATCAGAAAAACACCTACACACATTTATTGCAGCACAATTCACAGTTGCAAAGACATAGAATAAACCTGAGTGTCCGTCAATGAGTGGATAAAGAGAATGTGGTACACATATATCATGGAGTGCTACTCAGCCACAAAAAAGAATAAAATAATGTATTTTGCAGCAACTTGTATGGAACTGGAGGCTGTTGTTCTAAGTGAAGTAACTCAGGAATTCAAAACCAGATTCAGGTACAGTGGCTCACGCCTGTAATCCCAGCACTTTGGGAGGGTGAGGTGGGCAGATCACCTGAGGTCAGGAGTTTGAGACCAGCCTGGCCAACGTGGCAAAACGCTGTCTCTACTAAAAATGCAAAAATTAGCTGGGAATGGTGGCAGGCGCCTGTAATCCCAGCTACTCAGCGGCTGAGGCAGGGAGAATTACTTGAACCTGGGAGGCATAGGTTGCAGTGAGCCGAGATAGTGCCACTGCACTCCAGCCTGGGCAACAAAGCGAGAGTCTGCACCAAAAAACAAAAAAGCCAGATACCCCTTTTTGCCCCCACTGCCACCATGGCACTCATGAAAAAGCTTGTGGCAAACCAGGGCAGAAAAAAGAAAGAAGCAGGTTCTGAAGTTTACTCTTAATTGCACCTGCTGTAGAAGATGGAAACATGGATGCTGCTAACTTTGAGCAGTTTTTGCAAGAGGGGATCAAAGTGAATGGAAAAGCTCGGAATCTAGGTGGAGGGGTTGTGACCATGGAATGGACCAAGAGCAAGATCACCATGACTTCTGAGGTGACTTTTTCCTAAAGGTATTTGAAATAACTCACAAAAAAAAAAATTTGAAGAAGAATAATCTGTGTGATTGGTTGCATGTAGTTGCTAACAGTGAAGAAAGTTATGAATTATGTTACTTCCAAATTAGCCAGGACAAACAGGAGGAGGAAGATGAGGGATTAAAATTCATTTATCTGGAATATTTTGTATGAGTTCATGAATAAAACTTGGGAACCAGAGGAAAAAAAAAAAGCCAGATACCACATGTTCTTGCTTATAAATGGGTATGCAAGGCCGGGCGCGGTGGCTCAAGCCTGTAATCCCAGCACTTTGGGAGGCCGAGACGGGCGGATCACAAGGTCAGGAGATCGAGACCATCCTGGCTAACACGGTGAAACCCCGTCTCTACTAAAAGATACAAAAAACTAGCCGGGCGAGGTGGCGGGCGCCTGTAGTCCTAGCTACTCTGGAGGCTGAGGCAGGAGAATGGCGTAAACCCGGGAGGCGGAACTTGCAGTGAGCTGAGATCCGGCCACTGCACTCCAGCCTGGGCGACAGAGCGAGACTCCGTCTCAAAAAAAAAAATAAATAAAATAAAATAAATAAATAAATAAATGGGTATGCAAAGGCATACAGAGTAGTATAATGGACACTGGAGACCCAGAAGGTGGAACAGGGAGGGGATGAAAAACTGCATATTGAATACAATGTTTGTGACTTGGATGACTGGAGCACTAAAATCCTAGACTTCAGCACTATGCAGTTCATCCATGTAACTGAAAACCACTTGTACCTCTAAAGCTACTGGAAAATTTTTTTTTTAAATGAAAAAAAATTTGCCAGGCCATGTGCAGTGGCTCACGCCCATAATCCCGGTACTTTGGGAGGCTGAGGCAGGCAGATCACTCGGTCAAGAGATCAAGACCAACCTGGCCAACATGGTGAAACCCTGTCTCTACTAAAAATACAAAAATTAACTGGGTGTAGTGGCGTGCACCTGTAATCCCAGCTGCTCGGGAGGCTGAGGCAGGAGAATTGTTTGAACCCAGGAGGCAGAGGTTGCAGTGAGCCGAGACTGGGCCACTGCACTGCAGCCTGGCGACAGAGCGAGACTCTATCTCAAGAAAAGAAAAAGATTTGCCAATGATTCACATTGAAAAAGTTTGGAAAAACATACTCAACAAAAAGTCCAGAAGATACTGCAAAAGCTATAGGGATAGCAGTGTTCAGATATCTTGGTAACATGTGTACAGGGGGAGAAAGATTTTTTTAGAAAGCAATAAACCAGAATTACAATTTTAGACAATATCAACATAATGGCAAGTAGAGGAGATCAAGGAAGCATACAAGTGTTACAGTTCTTGCCTTGTTAGAAAGAAGGTATAAACATAAAAATGGGCAAGGCGCGGTGGCTCAAGCCTGTAATCCCAGCACTTTGGGAGGCCGAGACAGGCGGATCACGAGGTCAGAAGATCAGACCATCCTGGCTAACATGGTGAAACCCCGTCTCTACTAAAAAATACAAAAAATTAGCTGGGCGAGGTGGCAGGCGCCTGTAGTCCCAGCTACTCGGGAGGCTGAGGCAGGAGAATGGCATGAACCCGGGAGGCGGAGCTTGCAGTGAGCTGAGATCCGGCCACTGCACTCCAGCCTGGGCGACAGAGCGAGACTCCGTCTCAAAAAAAAAAAAAAAAATAGATCAGATGGCTGTAGATGTGTGGTATTATTTCTGAGGACTCTGTTCTGTTCCATTGGTCTATAGCTCTGTTTTGGTACCAGTACCATGCTGTTTTGGTTACTGTAGCCTTGTAGTATAGTTTGAAGTCAGGTAGCGTGACGCCTCCAGCTTTGTCCGAGTTGATGGGTGCAGCACACCAACATGGCACAAATATACATATGTAACAAACCTGCACGTTATGCACATGTACCCTAGATCTTAAAGTATAATAATAAAAAAATAATGATAATAAAAAAAAAAAAACAGGCTTTTGAGGGAAAAAAAAAAAAATGACAACTTTTCAAGGACATGCATATATTACCTAACTAGATTTACCCATTTGGCAATGCATCTACATTGCAAAACACCACGATGTACACAATAATTACATATAATTATTCTGACAATTTAAATAAAACAAAATAAGAATCAAAGTTTACATGTTAAAGATGTTGCATTTTACCTCAGTGAGATCTCAAAAATTGTAATAAAAAATAGTTCTGTTGAAAAAAATAAAAATAAAAAAATAAAAAACATAAAAATGTCAAACTTAAAATTGAGGTATGGCATTCACATAGAAAAGTACATGAAAGAAATAGAGTTTTCACCAAGTGAACACTTGTGTAACAGCACCCGGAACAAGAATTAGAACATTACCAGCCCTTCAGAGTGCCCCCCATTCCTAGTAATAGTCCTTCCTTCTCCCTACGGACAAACATTATCAGAACACTATCTCTGATTTATATTATCATAGATTAGTTTTGCTTGTCTTTGAACTTTCAAGTGAAATTATAACTGTAGATACTATTTGGCTTATTTCATTAATCAGTATGTGAGGTTCATGCCTGTGTTGAGTATAGCAATAGTAAATTCTTTCTCACTGCTGTATATATTTCAATTGAACCACAATTTATCTACCCTACTGTTGTAGACATTTGTGTTCTAGTTCGGAACTGTTAGAAATAATGCCATTGGCCGGGCGCAGTGGCTCATGCCTGTAATCCCAGCACTTTAGGAGGCCAAGGCGGGCAGATCACGAGGTCAGGAGATCGAGACCATACTGGCTAACACGGTGAAATCCTGTCTCTACTAAAAATACAAAAACGAAAAATTAGCTGGGCATGGTGGGGCGCCTGTAGTCCCAGCTACTCGGGAGGCTGAGGCAGGAGAATTGCTTGAGATGGACTTTCACTCTTGCGGCCCAGACTGGAGTGCAATGGTGTGATCTCAGCTCACTGCAAACACCACCTCCTGGGTTCAACCGATTTTCCTGCCTCAGCCTCCCAAGTAGCTGGGATTACAGGCACCTGCCACCACACCTGGCTAATTTTTTTTGTATTTTTAGCAGAGACGGGGTTTCTCCATGTTGGCCAGGTTGGTCTCAAACTCCCTACCTCAGGTGATCCTCCCACCTCGGATTCCCAAAGTGCTGGGATTACAGGCGTCAGCCACTGCACCCAGACTTTTTTTTGTATTTTTAGTAGAGACGGTGTTTTACCATGTTATCCGGGCTGATCTCGAACTCCTGGCCTCAAGTGATCCACCCACCTTGGCCTCCCAAAGCACTGAGATTATAGGCATGAGCCACCATGTCTGGCCTATTTTATTTTATTATTTATTTACTTACTTTCTTTTTTGAGACAAGGTCTCACTTTGTTGCCCAGGATAGAGTGCAATGGTGCAGTCACTGGTCACTGCAGCCTCGACCTCTTGGGCTCAAGTGGTCCTTTCACCTCAGCCTCCCAAGTAGCTGGGACTGCAGGTGCACACCACTATACCCAGCTAATTTTTGTATATTTTGTAGAGACAAGGTTTTACGGTGTTGCCCAGGCTGGTCTTGAACTCCTGAGCTCCAGCAATCCTCCTCCTAGCCTCCCAAAGTGTTGGGATTACAGGTGTGAGCCACCGTGCCCAGCCTACCACTTTTTATTTAACCATTCAGTGGACATTTGGGTTGTTTCCACATTTAGGCTACTGTGGAGTATTATAAACACAGGTGTTCATATTTGGGCACCTGCTTTCTTTTATTTACTCATTTATTTAATGTATTTTAATGTATTTTCCTTTTTATCAGCTTCTACATCAAGAACACAAAGCTTGGCAGGGTGCACTGGCTCATGCCTGTAATCACAGCACTTCGGGAGGCCAAGGCAGGATGATCACTTGAACCCAGGAGTTCAAGACCAGCCTGGGCAACATAGTGGGAACCTGTCTCTACAAAAAAAAAAAAAAAAAAATTAGCCAGATGTGGTGGTGCCAGTGTGTGGTGGCACACTCCTGTGGTCCCAGCTACTCAGGAGGTTGAAGTGGGAGGATTGTTTGGGCTTGGGAAGTCGAGGCTCCAGTGAGCCATGATTGTGCCAGTGCACTCCAGCCTGGGAGAGAGTGTGAGACCCTGTCTCAGAAAAAAAAAAAAAGGAAAAAATGTGTACTGTTTATCAGCTTACAAAAGTTTCTTTCTAGGCCAGGCGTGGTGGCTCACACCTGTAATCCCAGCACTTTGGGAGGCCAAGGCAGACGCATCACTTGAGGTCAGGAGTTCGAGACCAGCCTGACCAACATGGTGAAACCCTGTCTCTACTAAAAATACAAAAATTAGCTGGGCATGGTGGCACACACCTGTAATCCCAGCTCCTTGGGAGGCTGAGGCTGGAGGATCGCTTGAATCTGGGAGGTAGAGGTTGCAGTGAGCTGAAATTACACCACTATACTCTAGCCTGGGTGACAGAGTGAGATTCCATCTCAAAAAAAAAAAAAAAAAAAAATTTCCTCCTTTATTTATTTTCTCCTTTATTAAATGTGGTAAAATAAATCATCAAAAAAATTAAATCTTGCAGTTTCAGAATAAACTTAACTTTATTTTTATTTCATTTTTCTTAAAACTCCTTGTCAACACAATAAACCCAACTTTAAAGTATTAATGTATTATATCCTTTTTAAATATATTGTTGGATTTAGTTTACTAATGTTTGTTTAGGATATTCTGTTGTTTTTTTGTGTGTGAGATTGGCTTACATTTTTTTTTTTTTTTTTTTTTGAGATGGAGTCTCGCTCTGCCGCCCGGGCTGGAGTGCAGTGGCCGGATCTCAGCTCACTTCAGCTCACTGCAAGCTCCGCCTCCCGGGTTCACGCCATTCTCCTGCCTCAGCCTCCCGAGTAGCTGGGACTACAGGCGCCCGCCACCATGCCCGGCTAGTTTTTTGTATTTATTAGTAGAGACGGGGGTTTCACCGTGTTAGCCAGGATAGTCTCGATCTCCTGACCTCATGATCCACCTGTCTCGGCCTCCCAAAGTGCTGGGATTACAGGCTTGAGCCACCACGCCCGGCCACATTTTTTTCTTTCTTAATGTCTTGTAAGGTTTTGGTATCCAAGTTATTATGCTGACTTCATAAAATGAATTGGAATGTGTTCCCTCTTTTTAAATTCTTGAAAAGTTACGTGAGCATAAGCCCATTGCTGAGCTTCTTCTCCTGTGAAATCTGTTTCTTGAACAGAAAATATATACAATGCCAAAATGGTTAATAAGTATTCCGTTTGGCTGTGCTTCTGATGCTGACAAAAGCATTAAGGTCAGGGAGGTAAATCCATGCTGAAGAATATGTCTCTCCTAGTGAGAACAAATTACATTCCCCTCCATGGATAGGGTCAGTCTGATGTAAGAAACCTGCTAGTAGGTAGTTGGCTAGTTCATATTGGGACTTAACTTTGACTTTGTTCTTGACATATTAAGCCTTCCACAACGGAGGCACCCAGGTCAGTTTTGGTGAGTGAAAGTCCGTGTCGCTGAGCCCATCGCCTTCTTTCTCACCACCATGGTGATTTTGTATATGGGTCCATTGAGCAAGCACTGGATTTGCAAGGGAAAGACAAGACTGACATCCCCAGAATGTATTATGTTGTTCATCTCATTGAGATTCTCTTCTACAGTGGGTGTCTTTGGTGAACACTGACAAAACACAAATGTCTTCACATTTTGTCTCTAATCCTAGAAGCCCCTTCATGATACTTTTTTCTTAGACCTTGTCACATTTTGTTTTTTCCAAGTCTTAAACCATCCAGCCAAACCTTTAACCACTTCCCTTGAATGTACATCTTATGTCTGGC
Organism: Rhinopithecus roxellana; assembly: GCF_007565055.1. Classification (NCBI taxonomy): domain Eukaryota; kingdom Metazoa; phylum Chordata; class Mammalia; order Primates; family Cercopithecidae; genus Rhinopithecus; species Rhinopithecus roxellana. The sequence goes on along the minus strand of NC_044552.1, from coordinate 97,642,723 downwards.
CTTTTCTCACTCCAGTTGAAGAAGACAATCATACATGCTGCTCAAAGTTTTACCCCCCAGGAAAATTTCCCTTCATCATTGTCTCCTGGTTAGTGTTGTAACATTGCAGCAGTCTATTTCTGGCCTTTGCTGGTACATCAGTCAGAAACATCTGGAAAATAGGCCCAAATATTTTTTCTCCTCCTCAGTTAACTGGTCATAAGGAACTTCACATGAGGCTCTAGGTGTTGACTGAGTGAGAAAAGAAGCAGGTACAGTATTGGGTATCAGAGGAGTCTGCTTATATAACTAATACACCTTCCAGACCTGCTTCAGTCTGATGTTGTATATAACATTTACACTTATTGACGTATTGCTGCTGTGTGTGCCCAGCCTTATGGTGGCATGGATCAGATAATACCCACTTCATTCTGGATATCTCAGGTCACCTGGTCACTTTATGTACCATGGTCAGGCATTCAGTCTCTAACAGCGCATAGCTATGCTCCAGAACGCTGATGCTCTGCACTGTGATTCTTTTATGGAGGCTTGCTAGAGCCTCCACGTGACATATTGTATTAGTCAGTTCTCATGCTGCTGATAAAGATATACCCAAGACTGGGTAATTTATAAAGAAAAAGAGGTTTAGTGGACTCACAGTTCCATATGTCTGGGAAGGCCTCACAATCATGGTGGCAGGCAAGAGAGTTTGTGCAGGGGAACTCCCATTCATAACACCATTATATCTCATGAGACTTACTAAGTACCACAAGAACACTATGGGGTAAACCATCCCATGATTAAATTATCTCCACATGGCCCCACCCTTGACACCTGGGGATTATTACAATACAAGGTGAGATTTGTGTGGGGACACAGTCAAACCATATCACATATTTATTAGTTAAAGTTTCTTTGAGTTTCATTGAATTTGCTGGGATTTTGCACACTCTTGCACTGCAGCCTGAACTTATTGCAGAGCTTTTTCTTTCTCTGTTTCTCAGTAAAAGCTCACAGCCTTACAGGTTACTCATTTAATGGACCAGAGTAGCATATCAAATGACCTCCATAATTCACAAAGGCTTATCAAGCATTGCACCTTTTTTTTTTTTTTTTTTGTATGGTGTTGGTGATAGTGGTAGTTGCAGTGCAAGGGATAGAAACTGCTTTCACTTAGGGAGGACTGGATCTCTAGAAACTTTGCTGATGTGGCAGGTCCCTTAATTTTTGTGGGGCTTGTATTCTACCCTGTGGCCTGCATTTGTCTTCTTACTAAAACATCTGTGGTACTTTTCTCTTGCTCATCAGGTCTAATCAGCATTATGTTATCAATGTAGTAACCCAGTATGATATTTCGGGGGATATCAAGATCATCTAGACCTCTGTGGTCTAGATTATGGCAGCGAACAGGAAAATTGATGTAGCCTTCAGGCAAGATGGTGAAAGATGTATTGTTGACCCTGCCAGATAAAAGCAAATTGTTGGAGGTTGGCAGCATACATTTTAACACTCGAGGGCCTTATAAAAATTAAGAAAGGAGCCATTCTCAGATGTCAGGCCTGCTCAGCTCATGGAAGCTTAGAATTAAAAAATATATATATATATTTCATGAAAATATGTATTTCTATAAACAACATATAGAATTATTTGAGAGTTTTAAATTTATGAGAGTATTCCAACGTATGTATTGTTCTGTGATTTCCTTTATTCACTCAGATTTTTTTTTTCTTTTTATTTTTTCTTTTTATTTTTTTGTTGAGACGGAGTCTCGCTCTGTCGCCCAGGCTGGAGTGCAATGGCCGGATCTCAGCTCACTGCAAGCTCCGCCTCCCGGGTTTACGCCATTCTCCTGCCTCAGCCTCCCAAGTAGCTGGGACCACAGGCGCCCACCACCTAGCCGGGCTAGTTTTTTGTATTTTTTTTTTCAGTAGAGACAGGGTTTCACTGTGTTAGCCAGGATGGTCTCGATCTCCTGACCTCGTGATCCGCCCGAGGTCAGGAGTTCGAGAGCAGCCTGGCCAACATGGCCTCCCAAAGTGCTGGGATTACAGGCTTGAGCCACTGCGCCCGGCCTCTTTTTTTTTTTTAAATGGAGTTTTGCTCTTGTTGCCCAGGCTAGAGTGTGTGCGATCTGGGCTCACTGCAACCTCCACCTCCCAGGATCAACCAATTCTCCTGCCTCAACCTCTCAAGTAGCTGGGATTACAGACATGTGCCACCATGCCTGGCTAATTTTTTAAAATTTTTAGTAGAGATGGGGGGGTTCACCATGTTGGTCAGGCTGGTCTCGAACTCCTGACCTCGGGTGATCCACCCGCCTTGGCCTCCCAAATTGCTGGGATTACAGGCATGAGCTACTGTGCCCAGTCACTAAGAATATTTTTAAAATTTATGTTAAGATAGCCTCATTCACTTTGTTCTTTTTTAAGGCAAATGACTTCTGTTAATATTTGCAAATCGATATAGAGAAAAAGTATTTGCCATGTAAATGGCTGCATACTGTGTAACAAGACTAATTAGATTTCTTCCATTAAAGACACCACATCTGGAGCAGTAACTGCAATTGGAGTCAGTGCATGATTAAGGTGATAATTTTCTAAGATCTATTATTCTTTTTCTGTACAAAGGATGAGATAGGTAGTACCATGCTACACCTTTAGTGTCTTTTTTTTTTGAGACAGGGTCTCACTCTGTTGCCCAGGCCCCAGGCTGGAGTGCAATGTCGTGACCTTGGCTCACTGCAACCTCTGCTTCCTGGGTTCAAGCAATTTTCGTGTCTCAACCAACCCAAGTAGCTGGAATTACAGGCATGTGCCACCACATGTGGCTATGTTTTGTATTTTTAGTAGAGATGGGTTCCACCATGTTGCCCAGGCTCGTCTCGAACTCCTGGCCTCGAGTGATCCACTCGACTCAGCCTTCCAAAGTGCTGGCCCTTTGAAAGGGGCCACTGTGCTTGGCCCCTTTCAAGACTTTAATGGAGACACTAATCTCTGCAATTGTCCTAAGGATGAAGTATTGTTTTCTGTGGGGGAATTTAAATCTTCCATCCAACTCTTTCCTCTATTATGTCCTATCTCCTCTGTGTTAATTCCTCTCCTCTTCTTTAATTTCTTTTAGGTTGACTATTTTTAATTCAATTTTACCTCTCTTAACTTTATTGTTCTCTGAGAGATTACACATGCGTCCTTTGCTTATCAATGTTTAATATTCTGACTCTGATAAATAGATTCAAGATATTACATCTGTTACTTTTCAGGTGACTTTTTACCTAATACTGTACAAATACAGTTATTAATAAAGCATATGTTTTTACCTCTAGTTAATTCTGACAGATAATTTGTACTTTGGGCTGATGTGCCAGGCTAGTGAAAGTTTAATGTCACCTATCTACCTTTCATTATCATCCTTTTTAAAAAACTAAATGACCAAAAATAGAATAGGCAGATGATAACGATGAACTATCAGTAATTTTAAGCACTTCTACATTTTATATGGAAAAGAGCAAGCTTAGAAATGTGCCTTAGAGCTGTGATCTGAAACTCTTGTTGGATTCTAGTGATGCCCTTGCAGTCAACACCTCTAAGATAGCAAGAAGATTATATGCTTGAGATGTGATTAGTGAAAGATGCTGCACACTGAGAGTTTGGAGACCTGGTCTATCAGTATCGGGCAAGTCGTTTGACCTCTCTGGAATTCTCATTCTTTCTCTAAAAAATCAGACCTAGGTTTCTAAGGTTACTATTGGCTTCCCGATTCTCTATTTAAAAAGAAAAATACTTTCTTGAGTCGTTTGTTTTGACCTAATAGAGTATTGCTACAACAAGAATGGTGACACACACCTGTAGTCCCAGCTACTCAGGAGGCTGAGGTAAGAGGATCACTTGAGCCCAGGAGTTGGAGTCCAGCTTGGGCAACAGAGCAAGACCCTATCTTTAAAATAATAATAATAACAATAATAATAGAGTATTGGCACAGAAATGGACGGCATGCTGTGGCGTGGCAGGTGCAAGATGCCGCTGCCGGTTCAGGTGCTTAATTTGCAGTAGGGGCTCGGCGCGGTGGCTCATGCCTGTAATCCCACCATTTTGGGAGGCTGAGGAGAGCACATCTCTTGAGGCCAGGAGTTCGAGAGCAGCCTGGCCAACATGGTGAAGCCCCGTCTCTACTAAAAATACAAAAAGCCTGGCGTGGTGGCGCATGCTTGTAATCCCAGCTACTCAGGAGGCTGAGGCAGGATAATCGCTTGAACCCGGGAGGCAGAGGTTGCAGTGAGCCGAGATGGCGCCACTGCACCTCAGCCTGAATGACAGAGGAAGACTCCACCTCATTAAACACACACACACACACACACACACACACACACACACACACACACACACAATAAAATTTGCTGTAGGTGTTACCTCCTGCCCCGCATGGCCAGGAACTTAATCTTGAGTGCCAGCTTGTCGTCCTGTATGCTGCTCTAAAGAGGCGGCCGTGGAGCCCATGCAAGTCGACAAGGATCCCCCGGAGGACCTGCAGAATGCACCCGACGTCAACTACGTGGTGGACTCCACCCTGGAACTGGAGCAGTGCGTTGGCAGCTGCAGCTGCCCGATGCGCACCGAGCCGCTGCTGTTTATTGCTGGCTGACTACTGACCCTTGCTGCGGGCGGAGGCCCTGAAGATGGCGTTCTCCTTCCTGCAGATAATCTTTAACGTGGACCTGTACGAAGAGGTCCACCGGAAGCTCTCGGAGGCCAACAGGAAACTGCGGAACTCACCTGACGCCATCCCCGAAAGTGGCGTGGAGCCCCCGCCCCTGGACATGGCCTGGGTGGAGGCCACTCAGAAGGAGGCCCTGATGAAGCTGGAGAAGCCGGACGCAGACCTGAAGAACTACAAGGGCAACTCCACCAAGGAGCGCACCAGGCGTGGCCACGATGATTCAGCAATGCCCTCAAGTGTCACTCACGGCCTGAGGCTACTGCAGCAGCGCCAAGCACGCCTTCAACATGTCCTCAATGTCTTCAAGGTCAGCGTCTACTTGCAAAATTGGCCTTACGTGCTGAGCCGCGTCTGCAAGGCCAAGTCCATCCTGCAGATTGTCGAGCAGCGAGGACAGTGGGGCAGCCAGCCAGGCGCAGGCGGTTCTCACCGAACTCCCTCCCATGCGCTGCAGGCTTGGCCGAGCTGGCCGCGAGGAAGTACAAGAAGGCTGCCAAATGCTTCCTGCTGGCTCGGTTTGATCATTGTGACGTCCCCGAGCTGCTGTCCCCCAGCAACGAGGCCGTCTTTGGGGGCCTGTGCGCCTTGGCCACCTTCGACCGGCAGGAGCTGCAGCACCACCTCATCTCCAGCAGCTCCTTCAAGTTGTTCTTGGAGCTGGAGCCGCAGGTTGGAGACATCGTCTTCAAATTCCACGAGTCCAAGTGTGCCCCGTGTCTGAAGATGCTGGACGATGTGGCCACCTTGAGTCTTGAGGCCAGGAGTTTGAGACCAGTTGGGTCAACATGGCGAAATCCCGTCTCTACTAAAAAATACAAAAAGTAGCCGGTTGTGGTGGTGTCCGCCTGTAATCCCAGCTACTCGGGAGGCCGAGGCAAAATTGCCTGAGCCTGGGAGGCAGAGGTTGCAGTCAGCCGAGATCGCGCCGCCGCACTCCAGCCTGGGAGACAAAGGTAGACTCTGTCTCCAAAAAAACAAAAAAGGAGGAAATGTAGGACAACCTGCTCTCGGACATGTGTACCTCCCCAACCTCCACTCCCCCACCGCCCCACGGTCAGGACCCTGTACGCCCAGATTCGCAACTGCGCCCTCAACAAACACAGGATGGCCCCGCCCTCAGCCCCGCGGTGGCAGCGCGGGAGGGTGAGCTGAGGCAGCAAATCCGGGAGGATGTGGATCAGCGCAAGCACCACCTTCGAGAAGTCTCTGCGAATCGCGGGAGTTTCAGCACAGCGCCCAAGGCCGGATGCTGAGAGTCGCTGTGCTGCGCAACCAGATCCACGTGAAATCCCTCCCGGAGAAGGGAGCCGGGGAGGCGACTCCGGCCAACAGCCAGTCCCAATGAACACCAGCTTCTGAGGGGCGGCCCTCAGCCTCCGGAGGTCTGCAAACCCTCCCGCCCCCATGGACCTGTTCACCTCGAGGCAGCTCGCGGCCCAGTGAAAGGCCTGGCTGCTGTGTACCCTCGCATCCCGTGTGCCCTCGTACCCCCTGTGTCCTGTGCTGGGTCCTGGGAGGCAGGCGGCCGCTAGCCATCCTGGAAGGCGGGGCCTGTAGGGCTTGACCGCGTGGGTGGCTGTACCCAGGGAGCAGGCTGTGCAGCGCTGAGGAGGCACCACCTCCCGGAAACCTCCTATTCCAAGGAGGAGGAAGAGAAGGAGGGAGAGGGAGCGGGGAGGGGAAGGGGGAAGAAAAGGAAGAGGAAGAGGAAGAGGAAGAAGGAGGAGGAGGAGGAGGAGGGGGAGGGGGAGGAGGAGGAGAAGAGGAGAGTTTTTTTTTTTTGAGAGGGAGTCTTGCTCTGTTGCCCAGGTTGGAGTGCAGTGTCGCGATCTGGGCTCACTGCAGCCTCCACCTCTCGGGCTCAAGCGATCCTTCCACCTCAGCCTCCGGAATAGCTGGAACTACAGGTGCACACCACCATGCCAGCTAATTTTGTATTGTTTTGTAGAGATAGGGTTTTGCAATGTTGCTCAGGCTAGTCTCGAACTCCTGGGCTCAAGCGATCTGCTTGAGCCCTCCCAAAGTGTTGTGATTACAGGCATGAGCCACCAAGTGCTGGCCTTTTCTTTTCTTTTCTTTCTCTTTCTTTTTCTTTTCTCTCTCTCTCTTTTTTTTTTTTTTTTTTTTTTTTTTTGAGACAGAGTCTTGCTCTGTCACCAAGGCTGGAACGCAGTGGTGCAATCAGAGCACTGCAGCCTCCTTGAACTCCTGGGTTAATGTTATCTTCCCTCCTCAGCCTCCTGAGTAGCTAAGACTACAGGCATGCACCACAATACCTTGTTAATTTTTTTTTGTAACAACGGGGGTCTCACTGTGTTACTCAGGCTGGTCTCCAACTCCTGGCCTCAAGCAATCCTTCTGCCTTGGCCTCCCAAAGTGCTGATATTATAGGTGTGAACCATCACACCCGACCCTAAAAATGTTTATTCTCTTTTTGAGATGTTTCTTCTTTCAGCATGTCCTGATTTGCAATAAGACTTTAGGTTTGATTGCCACTCCATTATTATTTGTTCACATTTATGAGGCCAGACTCACCCCAGGCACTTGTTTGTGAAATCGGACATGACTCATTGATCTGTGAGCATCGATTCCTAGAACAATCAACAGACTGAAAGAAATGCACCCAAACATAAATCACTGTATGCATTCACCAACGCAAAAGGAAAATTCTCATTTGTTTCACGTTTCGTTTCCAAATATGATATACCCGGAGAGGTCCCAGCTTGATATCAATTAGAAAAAAATACTGTAAGAAAATTGCAAAGCATCAGAGGACATTTTGAACCTTGGGGGAGGACTAGGTTAAACTCCATTGATCAAAATAACTGTGCTCATTCTGGATTAGGGCCCCACAGCCACCTGATCAGAGCCTTTATATCTGCAACCAGCAGCAATTTTTCCACTAATGAGCCACACACGGTGCAACTTCAAGGTTCTGCGAACCCAATCGTGATTTTTTTGTTCACCCATAAGGTAAGTAGTAAATACGTGGAGTTTCTTGTTTATGAGAAATATATAAAAAATCCTTGTGGGGATAGAAAGACAAGATCTGAAATAATATGCAGAAAAGGGCCATCGGCTTTTTTTTTTTTTTTTTTTTGAGACGGAGTCTCGCTCTGTCGCCCAGGCTGGAGTGCAGTGGCCGGATCTCAGCTCACTGCAAGCTCCGCCTCCTGGGTTTACGCCATTCTCCTGCCTCAGCATCCCAAGTAGCTGGGACTACAGGCGCCCGCCAACTCGCCCGGCTAGTTTTTTGTATTTTTTAGTAGAGACGGGGTTTCGCCGTGTTAGCTAGGTTGGTCTCGATCTCCTGACCTCGCGATCCACCCGTCTTGGCCTCCCAAAGTGCTGGGATTACAGGCTTGAGCCACCGCGCCCGGCCGGCCATCAGCTTTTTATATAGGATATACTAGATTTGTATTTGATAATAAAAGAAAATTCAGTAATAGTTCTAAGACCCACACTCATTTAATGGTAAAAAGTAGTTATTTTTAGAAAACGGACTAGTTGTCTAAAGGACAAAATGTCTTGTATTCTAATATGTAAGATTGTATTTTTGTTTTTGATGTAGGCTAAGCTCAGTTTTCCTTGCTATTTAAAAATAATAATTTCCACATTTTAAAGAGATAGTGGCAAAATGAAGTATTATATAGTTTAGTACTGCCAAATAGGAGTAAGATTGACACTAGTTAGCTTTCCCACCTCGGGGTTTTTATATAAAATAGAAGCTATAGGTTTTTTTAAGTGCTAAAGGAATCCTTTATTTTTTTTTTCCATATCTCTACCTGCAGAGGAAATCTCTTTTTAAAATAAAGAATAATGAACAGAAAGTTTTAAGGGAATAATTATGGGAAAAGACCAAAACTCTAAGACAGGATAGAATTTAGTAAATTATTGCTTTTGGTTAATGAGGCCTGAGTCCTCATTTTAATATCTAATTTTTATTTACAAGTAATATAAATGACTGCATTCTTAATTTTTGAATTTCAAACAATTCACAACTATATAGAGTAAATTATAAAAGTCTCATTAATACCTCTTCCAAATTCTGAGAGGTATCTATCACTTTTTCAATTTCATTAAAAAATTCTTTATATATGTACATACAGGTAAAAATGTACATAAACCTACACTTTTGATAAAAATCACTCATGCTTTCTTAGAAGTCTTTTTTCCTTTCCTTTCTCTTTCTTGCCTCTCTTTTTTCCACCTTAACTTCCCATCCAATTTCATCACCTTCAACAGACCTCAGGTAACCTATATTAAATTCCTGGTGTGTATCCTTCTGCATTTTTTTCTCCATGCTCATTAAAATCACATACATATATATTTCACATACACCTGCATACATATACATGTACATTTACAGACTTTTATTTTACTGAGTGATTTGCAATTCCACACTGAATCTTTGGATTAATTTGGGGAGAATTGACATCTTTACCTATATTGCAATTTCAATCCCTGAGCATGGTATATCACCATTAAATTAAATTTATTTGTATAGTGGTGTGTGTGTGTGTGTGTGTGTGTGTGTGTGTGTGTGTGTGTGTATTTGGCGTTGTCAACTATCCCCCTTCTTGAAACTCTGACTTTGGGCTTTGGTTTCAGAGACAACACTTTCATGGTTTTCCTCCTTTCTCTCCTTGGCCATTTCTCATATTTATTTGCAGACTCTTTCTTCCCCTGTGTTAGTCTCAGGGTTCTGTCATTGTCTCACTTTTTCTTTTTGTCTCTGAGTGATCCTCTCTACCTATTCAATGGTAATTCATTAATGTTTATCTCCTGTTTGTACCATTTTTGTTGTTGTTGTCCTCTAGACCCAGATGCCTTCTGGACAACTCCACTTTTGCTATTCAGTTTTGCTGGTGGAATCTGTATTTTCTCTTTCTTTCTTTCTTTCTTTCTTTCTTTCTTTCTTTCTTTCTTTCTTTCTTTCTTTCTTCTTTCGTTTCTTTTCCATTTCTCTTCCTTCTCTCTTCTTCTTCCTTCCTTCTTCCGTTCTTCCTCTTCTCTTCCTTCTTCCTTTCTTTCTCTCTCGCTTTCTCTCTCCCGTTCCTTCTCTCTCCCTCCCCTCCTCCTTCCTCCTTCCCTCCTTCCTTCCTCTTCCTTCCTTCCTTCCTTCCTTCCTTCCTTCCTTCCTTCCTTCCTTCCTTCCTGTCTCACTCTGTCACCCAGGCTGGAGTGCAGTAGTGCCATTATGGCTCACCGCAGCTTCAAACTCCTGGCCTCAAGTGATCCTCCCACATCAGCCTCCCTAGGCAGCTAGGACTATAGGCACTCACCATCGTGCCTGGCCAACTTTTTACATTTATTTTTTATAGAGACGGGGGCCTCACTATATTTCCCAGCCTGGTCTGCAACTCCTGGGCTCAAGCAGTCCTCCCGCCTCCACCTCCCAAAGTTCTGGGATTACAGGAGTGAGCCACCATGCCCAGCTAGAATTTGTATTTTTTTCTAATTATAATTTCTGGCACTGATGTGCTTAAAAAGTCCTCTACTTCAAGATTTAAAAACATATTCTTTTATAATTTATTTTAATATGTTTTTACAGTTAATGTTTTGTTCCATCTGGAATCAATTGTTGTGTTTGGAGATAGTTGGAAAAAAATCTAAGGATTCCAGGTTTTTCCCTCATTTTTTTTTGGTTGATATTCATTTTTGTATTATCAGTCTTGATTCATTTTATAGGTTAGTGGGAGTCCTTAGTGATCAAGTGCTGTGAGGTCTCGGACCAAATATAGCTTGTTATTGAATTCCTGGCATCTAGCACAATGCCTAGGCGATAGCAAGGTTTGATTTATTTTATTTTATTTTATTTTTATTTATTTTTTTTTGAGATGGAGTCTTGCTCTGTCACCCAGACTGGAGTACAGTGGCAGGATCTTGGCTCAGTGCAACCTCCGCCTCCCAGGTTCAAGGAATTCTGCTTCAGCCTCCTGAGTAGCTGGGATTATAGGTGCACAGCACCATGCCTGGCTAATTTTGGTACTTTTAGTAGAGATGGGGTTTCACTATGTTGGCCAGGCTGGTTTCAATCTCCTGACCTCGTGATCTGCCCGACTCAGCCTCCCAACGTGTTGGGATTACAGGCGTGAGCCACTGTGCCCAGCCAATAGCAAGGTATTAGCAAATATTACTGAATGAATGAATTATGGAAGGGGAGAATTGTTTCATTATCTATTTTTTTTTTTTTTTGAAATGGAGTTTCGTTCTTTCATTCGGGCTGGAGTGAAGTGGCGTGATCTCAGCTCACGGCTCACTGCAATCTCTGCCCCCTGGGTTCAAGTGATTCTCCTGCCTCAACCTCCCGAGTAGCTGGGATTACAGGCGCATGCCACCACACCAGCTAATTTTTCTATTTTCACTAAAGATGGGATTTCACCATGTTGACCAGGCTGATCTCGAACTCCTGACCACCCACCTCGAACTCGTGATCCACCCACCTCAACCTCCCAAAGTGCTAGGATTATAGGCATGAGCCACCACATCCAGCCTCATTATCTATTTTAACTTAATAATGATTTCCTATTTTTCCTCTGTATCTTTCTTATCTGGAAGTCTTCCATATCTTAGAAAGCTTTAACCTTCTAAGTATTTTAACCTTATTGAATCTTGAAAAACATTAGTTTTTCAGGGTAAACCAAGTAACCTGTTCATGTCAGCTATACCTTGATTGTTTCCCAGATCCTAAGCTTGCTAGATAAGCAGTTTATATTCACTTTTCTTCTAAGTTAGCAAAAATTCCATGAAAACATGATGTTCCAGATGTGGCTTAATGGATGTAATTATGTGTTATTGCTGGTATTGTTTCTGTGTCTGCCTAATCTTTACCGCTATCCTGATATGAACCAGTTCCTGAGGGTTTACTTGACTGATTTGTATTTTCTTTACCTATACTTTGTCTTGCAGTTAAAGCCCTGGATAATATATTATGAGGATCTACTTTATTTTGCCTGTTGATGGTATTTTGGTGATAGGGTCAAGGAACATAATTTTAAAGTGAAAAGACAATTCCATTCGCTATTATATATTGATGACTTCTGTGTGCAATGACCAACACACTTTAGAAAGTGTCTCTATCTGCAAGGGGTGTACCTTTCTAGGAAGGGGAACATAAGCCACAACCATCACAAAACTCATTTAGGCACAGTCCCAGGTGAATAATATTAATAATAGTGTTGTGAGGATTCAGGAAAGGGAAAAATAACTACAACTTGGGAGGGGTAGGGAACACTTCCTGAGGAATTGAGACTCTTCTATGATCATGTCAGATGTATGGTAAGTAGAGTATCTCATATGGATAGAAAAATGAATACAATTGTGCAATTAGAATGAATTGTACAAATATGGAGACCTATTTGTATACTAGAATAACAAGCAGCTGTGTGGGGGAGAGTAAAAGAGAATAGGAAGAAATAAACTGTGGTGAAATTGTGGGGGGGTCTTTAGTGTTTTTTTGAAAATTAATGTATTTGGAAATATCCTATTTTAAGCATGGGCCATAAATATTAGGGCTTGAATATCCTTCATAGTTTTGCTGACATACAAAAGAACCTGCTGTATTTTTGAGCTTGTGTCTATATGTTACCACCATGGGTGCTATTAACCTCAGTGTTTTCTGTATATTTCAGACATTAGTCTTTAACCATGGGGGATTGGAACTTATTGGGTGGCATCCTAGAGGAAGTTCACTCCCACTCAACCATAGTGGGGAAAATCTGGCTGACCATCCTCTTCATCTTCCGAATGCTGGTACTTCGTGTGGCTGCTGAGGATGTCTGGGATGATGAACAGTCAGCATTTGACTGCAACACCCGGCAGCCAGGTTGCAACAATATCTGTTATGATGATGCATTCCCTATCTCTCTGATCAGGTTCTGGGTTTTACAGATCATCTTTGTGTCTTCTCCTTCTTTGGTCTATATGGGCCATGCACTTTATAGGCTCAGGGCCTTTGAGAAAGAGAGACAAAGGAAAAAGTCACACCTTAGAGCCCAGATGGAGAATCCAGAGCTTGACTTGGAGGAGCAGCAAAGAATAGACAGGGAACTGAGGAGGTTAGAGGAGCAGAAGAGGATCCATAAAGTCCCTCTGAAAGGATGTCTGCTGCGTACTTATGTCTTACACATCTTGACCAGATCTGTGCTGGAAGTAGGATTCATGATAGGCCAATATATTCTCTATGGGTTTCAAATGCACCCCCTTTACAAATGCACTCAACCTCCTTGCCCCAATGCAGTGGATTGCTTTGTATCCAGGCCCACTGAGAAGACAATTTTCATGCTTTTTATGCACAGCATTGCAGCCATTTCTTTGTTACTCAATATACTGGAAATATTTCATCTGGGCATCAGAAAAATTATGAGGACACTTTATAAGAAATCCAGCGGTGAGGGCATTGAGGATGAAACAGGCCCTCCATTCCATTTGAAGAAATATTCGGTGGCCCAGCAGTGTATGATTTGCTCTTCCTTGCCTGAAAGAATCTCTCCACTTCAAGCTAACAATCAACAGCAAGTCATTCGAGTTAATGTGCCAAAGTCTAAAACCATGTGGCAAATCCCACAGCCCAGGCAACTTGAAGTAGACCCTTCCAATGGGAAAAAAGACTGGTCTGAGAAGGATCAGCACATCGGACAGCTCCATGTTCACAGCCCATGTCCCTGGGCTGGCAGTGCTGGAAATCAGCACCTGGGACAGCAATCAGACCAGTCTTCATTTGGCCTGCAGAATACAATGTCTCAGTCCTGGCTAGGTACAACTACGGCTCCTAGAAACTGTCCATCCTATGCAATAGGAACCTGGGAGCAGTCCCAGGACCCAGAACCCTCAGGTGAGCCTCTCACAGATCTTCATAGTCACTGCAGAGACAGTGAAGGCAGCGTGAGAGAGAGTGGGGTCTGGATAGAGAGATCTCGCCCGGGTAGTCGCAAGGCCAGCTTTCTGTCCAGATTGTTGTCTGAAAAGCGACATCTGCACAGTGACTCAGGAAGTTCTGGTTCTCGGAATAGCTCCTGCTTGGATTTTCCTCACTGGGAAAACAGCCCCTCACCTCTGCCTTCAGTCACTGGGCACAGAACATCAATGGTAAGACAGACAGCCCTACCGATCATGGAACTATCCCAAGAACTGTTCCATTCTGGATGCTTTCTTTTTCCTTTCTTCCTTCCTGGGGTGCGTATGTATGTTTCTGTTGACAGAGAGGCAGATGGAGAGGGAGATTATTTATGGAGAGATAAAATTATTCATTCAATACATTCAGTTAAATTCAATTCATAAAATAGAAAAAACTTATACCAATCGCTTTTATAAGTGCTGGGCATATAAATGGATAAAATACAGTCTCTGATATCAAAGGACTCAGGATGTAGGAGGAAAATTTAGACAGGTAAACATGTAAATGTATCAAGTGTAAGGCATCATGTTAGTGAGAATGAGTGAACAAAGGAGGGAGTGGTCATATGGATAGGTCAGGGAAAGGTTCATAGTTGAAGTTACCTTGAACTGAATCTTGAAAGATGTGACAAGTTTTTCCAATACTGAGAGGACTGGGGCACATGAAAGAAGCCATCCTGGTAGAGGGAGCAGCGCAGATAAAGTTTAAGAGGTGAGACACAGCAGTGCTGTCTGAGGAACTGTGTGCGGCTGGAGCACATTGTGGTAGGAGGCGCAGAGGGAGGGAAAGCTGGAGAAGTGGGCATGGAGGCCCCGTAGGGAAGCCATAGAGAACTGACAGAGGATGTGGAGCAGAGGAGGGACCGAGCAGAGGAGGGACCGGATCAGAGTTGCGGTTGAGAAAGTCCTTCTGTCACAGTATAGAAAATGGTCCAGAGGAGGGATCATTTGTAACCTTGAGTTGCCTTCGTCTCACTAAAAAAGGAGGGTGGGCCGGGCGCGGTGGCTCAAGCCTGTAATCCCAGTACTTTGGGAGGCTGAGACGGGCGGATCACGAGGTCAGGAGATCGAGACCATCCTGGCTAACATGGTGAAACCCCGTCTCTACTAAAAAATACAAAAAAAAAAAAAAAAAAAAAAAAAAAAAACTAGCTGGGCAAGGTGGCGGGCGCCTGTAGTCCCAGCTACTCGGGAGGCTGAGGCCGGAGAATGGTGTGAACCCGGGAGGTGGAGCTTGCAGTGAGCTGAGATCCGGCCACTGCACTCCAGCCTGGGCGACAGAGTGAGACTCCGTCTCAAAAGAAAAAGAAAAAGAAAAAAAAAAAAAAAAAAAAGGGAGGGTGTACTTCATTCTTTTAATACCTTTGACATTTCAAAGTCATATACAAATATTTGGTGATATATTTTACAAAGACAAGAATCAATATTGTATTGATTTTAATTTTGTTCTCTGAAAAACCACTGTGGGATAAACATTTCTTACCCATTATAAACATGAAATGGATATTTACTGTGGATTCTTCTCAATTCTGGAACAAAGGATGACACTTGCTTCCTCTCTGCTCCCAATAGTCAATTGTTTCCATTAAAAAGAAAATTCCCCCAAGGTTGGTTGGGGAGCTTCTGAGTTGAGCTCACATGCTTGTTTCTTCCTTTGTTCCATTTTTGTGTGTGTGTGTTGATAATGACTGAATCCCTCTACCCTAGTTTTACATCTCCTATGGGTTTAGATACTGATGTTACTGTACTACAGCCATACCATGAGTGCAAATCAACCTACTTGGATTTTTACTAAAATACTTCTCTCAAACTGATATTCATTTCTTGTCAGTGACCAGCCATTTATTCAGGAGACTGTGTTTAGGATCAATGTATGGGTGCTTAGAAACCTATGCCAAACTAGAGCAGTGTTCTTAACCCTTGCCATACATTACAGTCATCTGGGAGGCTTAAAAGCCGTCATGCCCAGGACCCATCCAATTCTAATTAAGCCAGAATTTCTGTGGGTGGGATGCATGCATCAATATTTTTGAAACTTCCATGGTAAGTGCACTGTGCAGCCAGGGTTAAGAACGACTATTTTAGAATAACTTGGGGCCAGGCGTGGTGGCTCATGCCTGTAATCCCAGTACTTTGGGAGGCTGAGGCAGGCGAATCACTTGAGCTCAAGACTTCAAGACTAGCCAGGGCAACATGATGAAACCCTGTTTCTCAAAAAAAAAAAAAAAAAAAAAAAAAAAAAACAGAGATCAACCAGGTGTGGTGACACATGCCTCTAGTCCCAGCTATTTGGGAGGATCACTTGAGCTTGGAAGGTAGAGGCTGCAGTGAGCCATGATCATGCCACTACACTGCAGCTTGGGCAACAGAATGAGACCCTGTCTCTAAAAGATAAAAAAAAAAATAGAATTATTTGGCGAGTGGAAGCTGCTTCTTTTTTTAAAATTTCCTTTCTTTCAGCCAAGCGCTATGGTTCACACCTGTAATCTCAGCACTTTGGGAGGCCAAGGCAGGTGGATCACCTGAGGTCGGAAGTTCCAGACCAGCCTGACCAACATAGAGAAACCCGTCTCTACTAAAAATACAAAATTAGGCGGGCGTGGTGGCGCATGCCTGTAATCCCAGCTACTGGGGAGGCTGAGGCAGGAGAATCACTTGAATCCGGGAGGTGGAGGTTGCGGTGAGCCCAGATTGCGCCATTGCACTCCAGCCTGGGCAACAAGAGTGAAACTCCATCTCAAAAAAATTTTGTCTTCTTCCCTTCCTCCCTTCCTTCCCTCCCTCCCTCCCTTTCTTCTTCTTCCTCCTCCTTCCCCTCTTCGCTTCCTTCCCTTCCTGTCCTTCCTTCCTGCCTTCCCTTCCTCCCTTCTCCGTAGACTCTTCCCTCCTCCTCCTGCCCTCCTTCCTTCCTTCCTCTAATTTCTCCTTCCTTCCTTTCTTCTCTTCTTCATTCTTAATCTTTCTTTCTTTCTTTTTTTTCTTTTTTCTTTTTCTTCTTTTCTTTCGTTAGGGTATGTCTTTCTTTCTTTTCTTTTTCCTCCCTTTTCTTCCTTCCCTTTCCCTTCCCTTTCCTTCCCTTCCCCTCCCCCTCCCCTCCCCTCCCCTCCCCTCCCTTCCTTTCCCTTCCCTTCCTTCCCTTTCCTTCCCTTCTTCCCTTCTTCCCTTCTTCCCTTCTTCCCTTCTTCCCTTCCCTGTGCAGCAGTAAGAAGGGGGGAAAGAGTAGAACTAACAGTTCGGTCTGTGACTGTCAACAATCAGTTGGGATAACTCACTACATTCAGACCATCCACCGCTTCTCATCTGAATTTACAAAGTCAGCAATACAATTTCATCATTTTCCTTTTCTTGTACCTTCCATGCAAGAGAAGCCTTTGTATTGGCGGGCTGTTGAGGGAGATAAGGAAGTTTTTAGGTGAGATAGATTTTCTTTTTTCTTTTTCTTTTTTTTCTTTTTTTGAGATGGAGTCTCGCTCTGTCGCCCAGGATGGAGTGCAGTGGCGCGATCTCGGCTCACTGCAAGCTCCACCTCCCGGGTTCACGCCATTCTCCTACCTCAACCTCCTGAGTAGCTGGGACTACAGGTGCCCACCACCACGCCCGGCTAATTTTTTGTATTTTTCTTAGAGACAGGGTTTCACCATGTTAGCCAGGATGGTCTCTATCTGCTGACCTCGTGATCCACCCACCTCGGCCTCCCAAAGTGCTGGGATTACAGGCGTGAGCCACCATGCCCGGCCGAGATAGATTTCCCAATCCTTCAGTTTATCTTTTGAGAGAGGCCAGCCAAGCTCAGAATCCTGGAGTGAAGATGATGAAGCTGATAGGCTCTCTCTTTTCTTTTCTGTATGGACTTTATTGTATTCATAAATATAAGTAGGAGTAAAAAATAATTTGCACTGAGGAAATGCATCACTAACTTTTTTTTTTTTTTTTTTTTTTTTGAGATGGAATCTCGCTCTGTCACCAGGCTGGAATGCAGTGGTATGATCTCGGCTCACTGCAACCTCCGCCTCCTGGGTTCAAGCAATTCTCCTGCCTCAGCCTTCCAAGTAGCTGGGACTACAGGCACTCACCACCATGCCCACCTAACTTTTGTATTTTTAGTAGAGACGGGGTTTCGCCATATTGGCCAGGATGGTCTCGATCTCTTGACCTTGTGATCCGTCCGCCTTGGTTTCCCAAACTGCTGGGATTACAGGCGTGAGCCACCACGCCTGGCCACTAACCTTTTATAAATACAAGACGTGAACGTCTAATCAGGCCTGTTTTACTTTTTGAATGTTAAAGCGTTTTGTTTTTTTCCAATTCAGTGTTTTCCCCTTTATTTTTCATACTTTAGGAACAATATAAACAAAAACCTCCACAATACACAACATCCAGTCCTGTTGTCAAATTAGAGACAGAATGGGATTTGACACCCTTATTTCCTGACTGAGACACAAGGACAAGAGAGAAAAGGAAACAGTAGATAACAGCAGAGGGAGCCAGGTGGGATGGCGCCACTCAAGGCTGCAGAGAGCCATAGAGTCACTCACTGCACAGAGTGTTATCAACTTTATTTTTTTAGAGCAGTTTTAGGTTCACAGTGAAGTTGAATGGCAAATACAGAGAGTGCTCATATACTCACTGTTCCCCTACATGTGCGAACCTCCCCAGCTATTGACATCCTATTATCAGAGTGGTACATTTGTTACAACTGATGAACCTACACTGACATATCATTATCACCCAAAGCCCATATTTACATTAGGATTCACCCTTGGTATGGTACGTTCTATGGGTTTGGACAAATGTATAATGACATGGATTTACCAGTATAGTATCATACAGAGGAGTTTCACTGTCTTAAAAACCCTCTGTGCTTCCTCTATTCATCCCTTCCTCCCCCAAGCCCTGGCAACCACTGATCTTTTACTGAATCTAACGTCTTGCATTTTCCAGAATGTTATGCAGTTGGATCATAAAATATGTAGTTTTTTTCAGATTGGCCTCTTATTCTTAGCAATATGCATTTAAGTTTCCTCCATGTCTTTTCATGGCTTGATAACCCATTTCTTTTTATCACTGAATAATATTCTTTTATCTAGATGTACCACAGTTTATTTATCCATTTACCTTCTGAAGGACATCTTGGTTGCTTCCAAGTTTTGGCAATTATGAATATAGCTGCTGTAAACATCCATGTGCAGGTTTTTATATGAATGTAATTTTCAATTAATGTGGGTAAATACCAAAGAGCATAATTGCTGGATCATGTGGCAAGAGTAAGCTTTGTTTCATAAAAAACTGGCAAACTGTCTTCCAAAGTTGCTGTACCATTTTTATTCCCACCAGCAATGAATGAGAGTTCCTGTTGCTTCGTACTCTTGCCAGTATTTACTATTGTCATTGTTTTGGATTTTGGCCCTTCTAATAGGTGTGTAGTGGCATCTTGTTTCAAACTCCTGACCTCAGGTGAACCGCCCACCTTGGCCTCCGAAGGTGCTGGGATTACAGGTGTGAGCCACCGCACCCAGCCAGTATCTTGTTTTAATTTGCGATTCCCTAATTACCTATGATGTTGAATATATTTCCTATGCTTACTGTCCATCTATATCTTCCTTGGTGAGTTATCTTTGCAGGTCTTTTGCCCATTTTTGAATTGGGTTTTCTGTTTTCTTATTGTTGAGTTTTAAGTATTCTTTGTGTATGTGTGTGTATGTATATATATAATATATATAAATATTATATTATATATATAATTATTTTTTGAGATGGAGTCTCGCTCTATTGCCTCAGGCTGGAGTGTAATGGCACGATCTCAGCTCACTGCAATCTCTGCCTCCTGGGTTCAAGCAATTTTCCTGCCTCAGCTTCCTGAGTAGCTGGGATTACAGGCACTTGCCACCACGCTGGGCTAATGTTTGTATTTTTAGTAGAGTCGGGATTTCACTATGCTGGTCAGTCTGGTCTTAAACTCCAGACCTCAGGCGATTCGCCCGCCTCAAAGTGCTGGCATTACTGGTGTGAGCCACCGTGCCTGACTGGTGATATGTTTTTAATTTCACATTTTACTTGCTCATTGCTGGTATATAGGAAAGTCATAGACTTTTGCACATTAACCTTATGTCTTGAAATCCAGGATATAAATACTATAAATACTCCAGGAGTATTTTCTATCAACTTTTTCAGATTATTCTTTTCTTTCTTTTTTTCTTTGAGACGGAGTCTCGGTTTGTCACCCAGGCTAGAGTACAGTGGGGTGATCTTGGCTCACCGCAACCTCTGCCTCCCAGGTTCTAAACGATTCTCCAGCCTCAGCCTCCCGAGTAGCTGGGATTACAGGCATGCACCATCAGGCCCGGTTAATTTTTGTATTTTTAGTAGAGACGGGGTTTGACCATGTTGGCTAGGCTGGTCTCAAACTCCTGACTTCAGGTGATCCACCAGTCTCAGCCTCCCAAAGTGCTAGGATTACAGGCATGAGTCACCGCACCAGGGCAGTTTTTTCAGATTTTTCTATGTAGACAACCGTAATTTCTGGGAACAAAGACAGTCATTTCTTCCTTCCCAATCCATATACCCTTTCTTTATTTTTTTGTCTTATCTCGTCTTGTCTGGTCTTAGTGCATTATCTAGGACTTCCAGTAAAATGTTGAAAAGCAGTCGTAAGACGGTATATCCTCCTTGTTCCTGATTATAGAGAGAAAGATTCAAGTTTCTTACCAATACATATAATGTCAGCTATAGATTTTTTTGTAGACATTCTTTATCAAGTTGAGCAAGTTCCCCTTTTAGTTTTCTGAGAGTTTTTAATCACAATGGGTGTTGGATTTTGTCAAGTGCTTTTTCTGCATCTACTGATATGGGATGTGATTTTTCTTTGGTAGCCTATTGATGTGATAGATTATATTAATTGATTTTGATTTGTTTTTTTTTGAGACAGAGTTTCACTCTGCCACCCTGGATGGAGTGCAGAGGTGCAGTCTTGGCTTACTGCAACCTCTGCCTCCTAGGCTCAAACAATTCTTGTGCCTCAGCCTCCCAGGTAGCTGGGATTACAGGCATGTGCCACCATGCCTAGCTAATTTTTGATTTTTAGTAGAGATGGGGTTTCACCACGCTGGCCAAGCTGGTCTTGAACTCTTGGCCTCAGGTGATCCACCCGCCTCTGCCTCCCAAAGTGTTGGGATTACAGGCATGAGCCACCACACCCAGCCTGATTTTGAATGTTGAACCAGCATGGCATACCTGGGATAAATCCCACTTGGCCATGGTGTATAATTCTTTATTTGCATTTTTTATTTTTTTGGAGACAGGGTCTCACTCTGTTACTCAGGCTGGAGTGCAGTGGCATGATCTCAGGTCACTGCAGCCTCTGTCTCCTGGGCTCAAGTGGTTCTCCCACCTCCATCTCCTGAGTAGCTGTGGCTACAGGCGCACACCATCACACCCAACTAAGTTTTGCATTTTTTGGTAGAGACACGGTTTCACCATGTTGCCCAGGCTGGTCTCCAACTTCTTGGCTCAAGCGATCCACCTGCCTCACCCTCTCAAAGTGCTGGGATTACAGATGTGAGCACCATACTTGGCCTATAATTCTTTTTATACATTATTGGATTTGATTTGATAATTTTTTTGAGAATTTTTACATTTATATTCATGAGAGATATTGATCTCTAGTTTTCTTTTCTTGCATGTCTTTGGTTTTGGTATTAGGATAATGCTGGTCTCATAGAATGAGTTAGGAAGTACTCTTTCTGCTTCTATCTTTTGGAAGAGATGGTAGAGAATTCATACAATTTTTTTTTCATAAGTGTCTGTTAGATTCACCATTGAACACATTTGGGTCTAGTGTTTTGGAAGGTTGATAATTATTGATTCAGTTTCTTTAATAGATATAAACCTATTCATATGGTCTGTTTCTTCTTGTGTGAGTTTTGGCAGATTGTGTCTTTTCTAAGAATTGTACATTCTAGGTTATCAAATCTGTGGGCATAGAGTTGTTCATAATATTCCTTTATTATTCTTTTAATGTTGGTGGGATCTGTACTGATGTTCTCTCTTTCATTTGTGATACTGGTAACTTATTTCTTCTCTCTTTTTTCCTTAGTTAACCTATGTATTAGGCTATTTTTGGATTGCTATAAAGAAATATCTGAGACTGAGTAATTTGTAAAGAAAAGAGATTTAATTGGCTCAACGTTCTGCAGGTATTATAGGAAGCATGGTGCTGGCATCTGCTTGGTTGCTAGGGAGGCCTCAGGAAGCTTATAATCATGGCAGAAGGGAAGGGGGAGTAGGCATGTCACATGGTGAAAGCAGGAGTGAGGGAGTGAGAGGGGAGTGCCACACACTTTTAAACAACCAGATCTCATGGGAACTCAGAGTGAGAGCTCACTTATTGCCAAGGGGATGGCCCAAGCCATTCATGAGGGCTCTGCCCCCGTGATCTAAATACCTCCCACCAGGCCCCACCTCCAATACTGGGGATTACAATTTGGGGAGGGACAAATATGCAAATGATATTAGCCTGGCTAGAGACTTACACATTTTATTGATGTTTTCAGAGAGGTAGATTTTGGTTTTGTTGATGTTCCCTATTAATTTCCTGCTTCAACTTCATTCATCTCTGCTCTAATTTTCATTATTGCTTTGTTTCTGCTTCCATTGGATTTAATTTTTTTTAGTTTCCTAAAAGTAGATAATTGATTTTAGATCTTTCTTCTTTTCTTTTTCTTTTTTTTGAGACAGAGTTTTGCTCTTTTTGCCCAGGCTGAAGTGCAATGGCACGATCTCGGCTTGCTGCAGACTCTGCCTACTGGGTTCAAGTGATTCTTCTGTCTCAGCCTCCCTAATAGCTGGGATTACAGGTGCCCACCATCATGTCTAGCTAATTTTTGTGTTTTTAGTAGAGACGGTGTTTCACCATGTGGGCCAGGCTGGTCTCGAACTCCTGACCTCAGGTGATAAGCCTGCCTCTGCCTCCCAAAGTGCTGGGATTACAGGCGTGAGCCACCGTGCCCAGCCTAGATCTTTCTTCTTTTCTAATTATACATTCAATGCTATAAATTTCTCCCTAAGCACTGCTTTTGCTGTATCTCACAAATTTTGATAGTTGTTATCATTTGTGTTTAGTTGAAAATATGTTTTTTTCCAAGATTTCCTCCTTGACATATGTGTTATTTATAAATGTATAGTTTAATCTCCAAGTATTTTAGAATTTTCCAGCTATCTTTCTTTTTTCTTTTTTTTTCTTTTTTTCTTTTTTTTTTTTTTTTGAGACGGAGTCTCGCTCTGTCACCCAGGCTGGAGTTCAGTGGCCGGATCTCAGCTCACTGCAAGCTCCGCCTCCCAGGTTTATGCCATTCTCCTGCCTCAGCCTCCCGAGTAGCTGGGACTACAGGTGCCCGCCACCTCGCCCGGCTAGTTTTTGTATTTTTTTAGTAGAGATGGGGTTTCACCGTGTTAGCCAGGATGGTCTCAATCTCCTGACCTCATGATCCGCCCGTCTCGGCCTCCCAAAGTGCTGGGATTACAGGCTTGAGCCACCGCGCCCGGCCCTTTTTTCTTTTTTTTTAAGAGACAGAGTCTCTCGCTTTGTCCCCCGGCTGATATGCATTGGCACTATATTAGCTCACTACAGCCTCAAACTTCTGGGCTCAAGTGATCCTCTTACCTCAGTCTCCTCAGTAACTGGGACTATGGTTGTGCACCATCATGCTTGGCTAATTTTTAAATTTTTTTGTAGAACTGGGATGTCACTTTGTAGCCCAGGCTGGTATTGAACTCCTGGCTTAAAGCAACCCTCCAGCCTTGGCCTCCCAAAGTGCCGGGATTATAGGTGTGAACCACTGTACCTGGCCCCAGGTGTTATTAATTTCTAGTTTAACTCCATTGTGATCTGAAAACAGACATTGTATGATTTCTGTCTTTAAAATTTTAAAAGAGAAGACCACAACCTAGAATGTGGTCTATCGTGGTAAATGTTCTGTGTGAGCTTGAGAAGAATGTGTATTCTGTTGTTACTAGATGAAGTAGCCAATAGATGTTAATTTTTTTCTTTTTTTTTTTTTTTTTTGAGACGGAGTCTCACTCTGTCGCCCAGGCTGGAGTGCAGTGGCACGATCTTGGCACACTGCAAGTTCTGCCTCTCGGGTTCACGCTGTTCTCCTGCCTCAGCCTCCAGAGTAGCTGGGACTGCAGGTGCACGCTGCTGCGCCCTGCTAATTTTAAAAAAATTTTTAGTAGAGATGGTGTTTCACCATGTTAGCCAGGATGGTCTCCGTCTCCCGACCCTGTGATCCAACTGCCTTGGCCTCCCAAAGTGCTGGGATTACAGGCATGAGCCACCGAGCTCGGCCTTAATTTTTTAATAAATTATTTTACATTTTGTAGAGATGGGATCTCACTATGATGACCAAATTGGTCTTGAACTTTTGGCCTCAAGCAATCCTCCCATTAGCCTTAGATGTTAATTATATCCAGCTAATTGATGGTGCTGTTGAGTTCAACTATGTCCTTTTGGCTTTTCTGCCTGCTGGATCTGTCCATTTCTGATAGAATGAAGCTAGGGTCTCCAACTATAATAGTGCATTCATTTATTTCTGCTTGCGATTCTAGCAGGTTTTGCCTCACATATTCTGGTCTTCTGTTGTTAGGTGCATACACATTAAGGATTGTTTTTTCTCAGAATATGCACCCCTTTATCATTTGCGTTGCCCCTCTTTATCCCTGATAACTTTCCTAAAGTCTTCTCTGTCTGAAATTAATATAGCTACTCCTGCCTTCTTTTGATTAGTGTGAGCATGATATATCTTTCTTCATTTCTTTACTTTTACTTTATCCATACCTTTATATGTAAAGTTGGTTTCTTATAGATAACATATAATGCATCTTGTTTTTATTTTTATTTTTTTAGAGACAGGGTCTCACTCTGTTGCCCGGCTAGAGTGCAGTGGCATGATCATGGCTCACAGCAGTTTTGACCTCCCGGGTTCAAGTGATCCTCCCACCCCAGCCTCTTAAGTAGCTAGGACTACAGGTGCACATCACCACGCTCAGCTAATTTTTTTTTTTTTTTTTTGAGACAGAGTCTCACTCTTGTCACCCAGGCTGGAGTGCAATGGCATGATCTTGGCTCACTGCAACCTCCGCATCCTGGTTCAAGCGATTCTCCTGCCTCAGCCTCCCGAGTAGCTGGGATTACAGGTGCCACCACACCCGGCTAATTTTTGTATTTTTGGTAGAGACGGGGTTTCACCATGTTGGCCAGACTGGTCTCGAACTCCTGACCTCAGGTGATCCGCCTGCCTCTACCTCCCAAAGTGCTGAGATTATAGGCATGAGCCACCGCTTCTGGCACAGCTAATTTTTAAATTTTTTGTAGAGATGGGTTCTCATTATGTTTCCCAGTCTAGTCTTGAACTCTTGGGCTCAAATGATCCTCTCTCCTTGGCCTTCCCAAAGTGCTGGGATTACATGTGAGAGCCATCATGCCCCATCTGTGTCTTGTTTTTTGATCCACTCTGACAATCTCTGTACTTTGTGTATTTAGATGACTGGCATGAAAAGTGATTATTGATATAATGGCATTAATATTTAGTATATTTATTACTAATTTCCATTTGTTGCCCTTGTTCTTTGCTCCTATTTTTGTCATGCACACCTTTTCTGCCTTTTGTGATTTTAATTGAGCACTCTGTATGATTTCCTTTTCTCTCCTTTTTTTTTTTTTTTTTTTGAGATGGAGTCTTGCTCTCTCACCCAAGCTGGAGTGCAGGTGCAGTGGTGCAATCTCGGCTCACTACAACCTCTGCCTCCCAGTTCAAGGGATTTGCCTGCCTCAGCCTCCCAAGTAACTGGGATTACAGACAATCGCCACCACGCCTGGCTAATTTTTGTATTTTTAGTAGAGATGGGATTTCACCATGTTGGCCAGCCTGGTCTCGAACTCCTGACCTCAGGTGATCCACCTGCCTCAGCCTCCCAAAGTGCTGGGATTACAGGCATAAGCCACTGTGCCAGGCACCATTTTCTCTCCTTTCTCTCTCTTTTTTTTTTTTTTTTTTTTTGAGACAGAGTCTCACTCTGTCCCCCAGGCTGGACTGCAGTGGCACAATCTCGGCCCACTGCAATCTCTACCTCCTGGGTTCAAGCAATTCTCCTGATTCAGCCTCCTGAGTATCTGGGATTACAGGCACGCACCACCAAACCCGGCTAATTTTTGTATTTTTAGTAGAGACGGGGTTTCACCATTTTGGTCAGGTTGGTCTCAAACTCCTGACCTTGTGATCCGCCCACGGCAGCCTCCCAAAGTGCTGGGATTACAGGCATGAGCCACTGCGCCCGGCCTTTCTCTCCTTTCTTTTTTTTTTTTTTTTTTTTTTTGAGGCGGAGTCTCGCTCTGTCGCCCAGACTGGAGTGCAGTGGCCAGATCTCAGCTCACTGCAAGCTCCGCCTCCCGGATTCACGCCATTCTCCTGCCTCAGCCTCCCGAGTAGCTGGGACTACAGGCGCCCGCCACCTCGCCCGGCTAGTTTTTGTATTTTTTTAGTAGAGATGGGGTTTCACCGTGTTAGCCAGGATGGTCTCGATCTCCTGACCTCGTGATCCGCCCGTCTCGGCCTCTCAAAGTGCTGGGATTACAGGCTTGAGCCACCGCGCCCGGCCCTCTCTCCTTTCTTAACATATTATATTTCCTTTAAAACTTTTTTGGTGGTTGTCCTAGAGTTTGCAATATGCATTTACAACTAATCCAAGTTCACTTTCAGATAACACTATGCTGCTTTATGGTAGTATAACTACCATTAATAAAAAAAAAATCCTACTGCCTCCCTCCTGTCTTTATACTATTGCTGTCATTCATTCATGCATACATAAACATACAAACATATGTATGTGCGTCTGTATGTTATTCTTAAGAATACAAAAGATACAATTTTGTATTTTACCTTCCCTTGTTTCCTATCTAATGTTTTCCCTTTCTTTATGTAGATCTGAGTTTCTAACCTATATCATTTTTTTTTTTCTCTCTGAAGGACTTTTTTTTAACATTTCTTACAAGGCAGGGCTACTGGCCACACATTCCTTCAATTCTTTTTTTTTTTTTTTTTTTTTTTGAGACGGAGTCTCGCTCTGTCGCCCAAGCTGGAGTGCAAGTGGCCGGATCTCAGTTCACTGCAAGCTCGGGGTTTCACCGGGTTAGCCAGGATGGTCTCGATCTCCTGACCCCGTGATCCGCCCGTCTCGGCCTCCGAAAGTGCTGGGATTACAGGCTTAAGCCACTGCGCCCGGCCACATTCCTTCAATTCTTATTTGTCTAAGAAAGTCTTTACTTCTCCTTCACTTTTTGTTTGTTTGTTTTTTGAGCCAGAGTCTCGCTCTGTTGCCTAGGCTGGAATGCAGTGATGTGATCTCGGCTCATTGCAACCTCTACCTCTTGAGTTCAAGCCATACTCCTGCCTCAGCTTCCCAAGTAGCTGGGATCACAGGTGTGTGCCACCATACTTGGCTAATTTTTATATTTTTAATAGAGATGGGGTTTCACCAAGTTGGCCAGGTTGGTTTTGAACTCTTGACTTCAAGTGATTCATTCGCCTGCCTTGGCCTCGCAAAGTGCTGGGATTACAGGCCACGGTGCCTGGCCTTCTCCTTCACTTTGAAGGATAATTCTCAGGGTACAGAATACTAGATTGGTGGTGTGGTGTTTTCCTCTCAATGCTTTAACTATTTCATTCTCCTGTCTTCTTGCTTGTATCATTTATGAGAAGTTAAATATAATTCTTATCTTTGCGCCTCTGTAGGGAAAGTGTTTTTTTCTCTCTGTCTTCTTTCAAGATTTTTTTTTTTCTCTTTGATTTTCTGGAGTTTGAATATGATAAGCCTAGAGGTAGTTTTTTTTTTTTTTTTTTTTTTGGCGTATATCCCATTTGGTGTTTTCTGGACTTCCTGGATGTGTGGTTTGATGTCTGACATCAGATTTGGGAGCTTATTAGTATTACAGCTTCAAATATTTCTTGTCTTTCTTTCTCTGTTTCTTCTCCTTCTGGTTTATATGTATGTTATACCTGTTGTAATTGTCCCACAGTTCTTGGGTATTCTGTTCTATTTTGTTTTTGTTTGTTTTAGTCTTTTTTTTAATCTTTGTTTTTCAGTCTGAAAGTTTCTATTTTTATATCCTCAAGCTCAGAGATTCTTTCCTCAGCCATGTCCAGTCTACTAATGAGCCCATCAAAGGCATTCTTTATTTCTGTTACAATGTTTTTGATCTCTAGCACTTTTTGTGATTCTTTCTTAGGCTTTTCATCTCCTAACTTACATTATCTACCTGTTCTTATATATTGTCTACTTTTTCCAGTAGAGCCCTTAGCATATTAATCATACTTTTAAATTCCTGGTGTGATAATTCCAACATTTGCACCCTGTCTGACTCTGATTCTGATGCTCGTTGGGTCTCTTCAAACTGTGTTTTTTGCCTTTTAATATGCTTTGTGCTGTTTTGTTGAAATGTGAATATTTTGCAGAGATGAAAAGAATGTGGGGCTGGGTGTGGTGGTTTACACCTGTAATGTCAGCACTTTGGGAGGCCAAGGCAGGTGGATCCCTTGAGCTCAGGAGCTCGAGACCAGCTTGGGCAACATAGCAAAACCCTGTCTCTCTTTCTTTTTCTTCCCCTTGAGACAGGGTCTTATTCTGTCCCCCAGGCTGGAGTGCAGTGACACGAGGTGGCTTAGTGCCACCTCAACCTCCCAGGCTCATGCAATCCTCCTACCTCAGCCTCCCAAGTAACCAGGACTGTGCCACTGCACTCCAGCCTGGGGGACAGAGTGAGACCCTGTCTCAAGAAAGAGAAAAGAGAAAAAAGACTCTGGTAAATAGGCCTTTAGTGGTGTGGTGGTAAGGTATGCGAGGAGGGGAAACATTCTATATTCCAATGACTGGGTCTCAATCTTTTGCACCCTAGACTTTCTAATTTTGAAGGCAGTGGTTTGTTCAGTAACCTGTCTTCACTAACACATCTAAGAAGAATTGCTGATTTTTTAGTTTGTTCAGACTTCTACTTGTTGCTAGGGCAGAGTGATTACTTCTAAGCTCCTTACGTGACAGACTGGAACCCTCTTTCTTATTTCTTTTTTTTTTTCTTTCTTCTTTGTTCTTTATGTTTCTTTCTTTCTTTTTTTTTTTTTAAAAATAACAGCTTTACTGATATATAATTTATATGCCATGCAATTCATCCATTTAAGTGTAAAATTTAATGGTTTTAGTAGCTCCAATACATACTTATGGCTTTTAACAGAAGTTGACATAATTCAATGTATTGTCAATGAATGGGTAAAATGCAGTAAAACTAAACAAGACAACAAGAAACCATCAGACTATCTAGTTGTCACAAACATAAACTATACAAGCTATATCAGGCTTTTTTTTTTTTTTTTTTAGTTTTTATTTATTTATTTATTTATTTTTATTTATTTATTTATTTATTTTTTGTATTATACTTTAAGTTCTAGGGTACATGTGCATAACGTGCAGGTTTGTTACATATGTATATTTGTGCCATGTTGGTGTGCTGCACCCATCAACTCATCAGCACCCATCAATTCATCATTTATATCATGTATAACTCCCCAATGCAATCCCTCCCCCCTCCCCCCTCCCCATGATAGGCCCCAGTGTGTGATGTTCCCCTTCCCGAGTCCAAGTGATCTCATTGTTCAGTTCCCACCTATGAGTGAGAACATGTGGTGTTTGGTTTTCTCTTCTTGTGATAGTTTGCTAAGAGTGATGGTTTCCAGCTGCATCCATGTCCCTACAAAGGACACAAACTCATCCTTTTTTATGGCTGCATAGTATTCCATGGTGTATATGTGCCACATTTTCTTAATCCAGTCTGTCACAGATGGACATTTGGGTTGATTCCAAGTCTTTGCTATTGTGAATAGTGCTGCAATAAACATACGTGTGCATGTGTCTTTGTAGTAGAATAATTTATAATCCTTTGGGTATATGCCCAGTAGTGGGATGGCTGGGTCATATGGTACATCTAGTTCTAGATCCTTGAGGAATTGCCATACTGTTTTCCATAATGGTTGAACTAGTTTACAATCCCACCAACAGTGTAAAAGTGTTCCTATTTCTCCACATCCTCTCCAACAACTGTTGTTTCCTGATTTTTTAATGATTGCCATTCTAACTGGTGTGAGATGGTATCTCATTGTGGTTTTGATTTGCATTTCTCTGATGGCGAGTGATGATGAGCATTTTTTCATGTGTCTGTTGGCTGTATGAATGTCTTCTTTTGAGAAATGTCTGTTCATATCCTTTGCCCACTTTTTGATGGGGTTGTTTGTTTTTTTCTTGTATATTTGTTTGAGTTCTTTGTAGATTCTGGATATTAGCCCTTTGTCAGATGAGTAGATTGCAAAAATTTTCTCCCATTCTGTAGGTTGCCTGTTCACTCTGATGGTAGTTTCTTTTGCTGTGCAGAAGCTCTTTAGTTTAATTAGATCCCATTTGTCAATTTTGGCTTTTGCTGCCGTTGCTTTTGGTGTTTTAGACATGAAGTCCTTGCCCATGCCTATGTCCTGAATGGTACTACCTAGATTTTCTTCTAGGGTTTTTATGGTATTAGGTCTAACATTTAAGTCTCTAATCCATCTTGAATTAATCTTCGTATAAGGAGTAAGGAAAGGATCCAGTTTCAGCTTTCTACTTATGGCTAGCCAATTTTCCCAGCACCATTTATTAAATAGGGAATCCTTTCCCCATTTCTTGTTTCTCTCAGGTTTGTCAAAGATGAGATGGCTGTAGATGTGTGGTATTATTTCTGAGGACTCTGTTCTGTTCCATTGGTCTCTATCTCTGTTTTGGTACCAGTACCATGCTGTTTTGGTTACTGTAGCCTTGTAGTATAGTTTGAAGTCAGGTAGCGTGACGCCTCCAGCTTTGTCCTTTTGACTTAGGATTGTCTTGGCAATGCGGGCTCTTTTTTGGTTCCATATGAACTTTAAAGCCGTTTTTTCCAATTCTGTGAAGAAAGTCATTGGTAGCTTGATGGGGATGGCATTGAATCTATAAATAACCTTGGGCAGTATGGCCATTTTCACGATATTGATTCTTCCTATCCATGAGCATGGTATGTTCTTCCATTTGTTTGTGTCCTCTTTGATTTCACTGAGCAGTGGTTTGTAGTTCTCCTTGAAGAGGTCCTTGACATCCCTTGTAAGTTGGATTCCTAGGTATTTTATTCTCTTTGAAGCAATTGTGAATGGAAGTTCATTCCTGATTTGGCTCTCTGCTTGTCTGTTACTGGTGTGTAAGAATGCTTGTGATTTTTGCACATTAATTTTGTATCCTGAGACTTTGCTGAAGTTGCTTATCAGCTTAAGGAGATTTTGGGCTGAGACAATGGGGTTTTCTAAATATACAATCATGTCATCTGCAAACAGGGACAATTTGACTTCTTCTTTTCCTAACTGAATACCCTTGATTTTTTTCTCTTGCCTGATTGCCCTAGCCAGAGCTTCCAACATGATGTTGAATAGGAGTGGTGAGAGAGGGCATCCCTGTCTTGTACCAATTTTCAAAGGGAATTTTTCCGGTTTTTGCCCATTCAGTATGATATTAGCTGTGGGTTTGTCATAAATAGCTCTTATTATTTTGAGGCACGTTCCATCAATACCGAATTTATTGAGCGTTTTTAGCATGAAGGGCTGTTGAATTTTGTCAAAAGCCTTTTCTGCATCTATTGAGATAATCATGTGGTTCTTGACTTTGGTTCTGTTTATATGCTGGATTATGTTTATTGATTTGCGAATGTTGAACCAGCCTTGCATCCCAGGGATGAAGCCCACTTGATCATGGTGGATAAGCTTTTTGATGTGCTGCTGAATCCGGTTTGCCAGTATTTTATTGAGGATTTTTGCATCGATGTTCATCAGGGATATTGGTCTAAAATTCTCTTTTTTGTGTGTGTCTCTGCCAGGCTTTGGTATCAGGATGATGTTGGCCTCATAAAGTGAGTTAGGGAGGATTCCCTCTTTTTCTATTGATTGGAATAGTTTCAGAAGGAATGGTACCAGCTCCTCCTTGTACCTCTGGTAGAATTCAGCTGTGAATCCATCTGGTCCTGGACTTTTTTTGGTGGGTAGGCTATTAATTGTTGCCTCAATTTCAGAGCCTGCTATTGGTCTATTCAGGGATTCAACTTCTTCCTGGTTTAGTCTTGGGAGAGTGTAAGTGTCCAGGAAATTATCCATTTCTTCTAGATTTTCTAGTTGATTTGCGTAGAGGTGTTTATAGTATTCTCTGATGGTAGTTTGTATTTCTGTGGGGTCGGTGGTGATATCCCCTTTATCATTTTTTATTGCATCTATTTGATTCCTCTCTCTTTTCTTCTTTATTAGTCTTGCTAGCGGTCTGTCAATTTTGTTGATCTTTTCAAAAAACCAACTCCTGGATTCATTGATTTTTTGGGGGGTTTTTTGTGTCTCTATCTCCTTCAGTTCTGTTCTGATCTTAGTTATTTCTTGCCTTCTGCTAGCTTTTGAATGTGTTTGCTCTTGCCTCTCTAGTTCTTTTAATTGTGATGTTAGAGTGTCAATTTTAGATCTTTCCAGCTTTCTCTTGTGGGCATTTAGTGCTATAAATTTCCCTCTACACACTGCTTTAAATGTGTCCCAGAGATTCTGGTATGTTGTATCTTTGTTCTCATTGGTTTCAAAGAACATCTTTATTTCTGCCTTCATTTCATTACGTACCCAGTAGTCATTCAGGAGCAGGTTGTTCAGTTTCCATGTAGCTGAGCGGTTTTGATTGAGTTTCTTAGTCCTGAGTTCTAGTTTGATTGCACTGTGGTCTGAGAGACAGTTTGTTATAATTTCTGTTCTTGTACATTTGCTGAGGAGTGCTTTACTTCCAATTATGTGGTCAATTTTGGAATAAGTGCGATGTGGTGCTGAGAAGAATGTATATTCTGTTGATTTGGGGTGGAGAGTTCTATAGATGTCTATTAGGTCCGCTTGGTGCAGAGATGAGTTCAATTCCTGGATATCCTTGTTAACTTTCTGTCTCGTTGATCTGTCTAATGTTGACAGTGGAGTGTTGAAGTCTCCCATTATTATTGTATGGGAGTCTAAGTCTCTTTGTAAGTCTCTAAGGACTTGCTTTATGAATCTGGGTGCTCCTGTATTGGGTGCATATATATTTAGGATAGTTAGCTCTTCCTGTTGAATTGATCCCTTTACCATTATGTAATGGCCTTCTTTGTCTCTTTTGATCTTTGATGATTTAAAGTCTGTTTTATCAGAGACTAGGATTGCAACGCCTGCTTTTTTTTGTTCTCCATTTGCTTGGTAGATCTTCCTCCATCCCTTTATTTTGAGCCTATGTATGTCTCTGCATGTGAGATGGGTCTCCTGAATACAGCAGACTGATGGGTCTTGACTCTTGATCCAGTTTGCCAGTCTGTGTCTTTTAATTGGAGCATTTAGTCCATTTACATCGAAGGTTAATATTGTTATGTGTGAACTTGATCCTGCCATTATGATATTAACTGGTTATTTTGCTCGTTAGTTGACGCAGTTTCTTCCTAGCCTCGGTGGTCTTTACATTTTGGCATGTTTTTGCAATGGCTGGTACCGGTTGTTCCTTTCCATGTTTAGGGCTTCCTTCAGGGTCTCTTGTAAGGCAGGCCTGGTGGTGACAAAATCTCTAAGCATTTGCTTATCTGTAAAGGATTTTATTTCTCCTTCACTGATGAAACTTAGTTTGGCTGGATATGAAATTCTGGGTTTAAAATTCTTTTCTTTAAGAACGTTGAATATTGGCCCCCACTCTCTTCTGGCTTGTAGAGTTTCTGCCGAGAGATCTGCTGTTAGTCTGATGGGCTTCCCTTTGTGGGTAACCTGACCTTTCTCTCTGGCTGCCCTTAAGATTTTTTCCTTCATTTCAACTTTGGTGAATCTGGCAATTATGTGTCTTGGAGTTGCTCTTCTCGAGGAGTATCTTTGTGGCGTTCTCTGTATTTCCTGAATTTGAATGTTGACCTTCCCTACTAGGTTGGGGAAGTTCTCCTGGATGATATCCTGAAGAGTGTTTTCCAACTTGGATCCATTTTCCCCCTCACTTTCAGGCACCCCAATCAGACGTAGATTTGGTCTTTTTACATAATCCCATACTTCTTGCAGGCTTTGTTCATTTCTTTTTCTTCTTTTTTCTTTTGGTTTCTCTTCTCGCTTCATTTCATTCATTTGATCTTCAATCACTGATACTCTTTCTTCCAGTTGATCGAGTCGGTTACTGAAGCTTGTTCATTTGTCACGTATTTCTCGTGTCATGGTTTTCATCTCTGTCATTTCGTTTATGACCTTCTCTGCATTAATTAGTCTAGCTGTCAATTCTTCCACTCTTTTTTCAAGATTTTTAGTTTCTTTGCGCTGGGTACGTAATTCCTCCTTTAGCTCTGAGAAGTTTGATGGACTGAAGCCTTCTTCTCTCATCTCGTCAAAGTCATTCTCTGACCAGCTTTGATCCGTTGCTGGCGATGGGCTGCGCTCCTTTGCAGGGGGAGATGCGCTCTTATTTTTTGAATTTCCAGCTTTTCTGCCCTGCTTTTTCCCCATCTTTGTGGTTTTATCTGTCTCTGGTCTTTGATGATGGTGACGTACTGATGGGGTTTTGGTATAGGTGTCCTTCCTGTTTGATAGTTTTCCTTCTGACAGTCAGGACCCTCAGCTATAGGTCTGTTGGAGATTGCTTGAGGTCCACTCCAGACCCTGTTTGCCTGGGTATCAGCAGCAGAGGTTGCAGAAGATAGAATATTGCTGAACAGCAAGTGTACCTGTCTGATTCTTACTTTGGAAGCTTCCTCTCAGGGGTGTACTCCACCCTGTGAGGTGTGGGGTGTCAGACTGCCCCTAGTGGGGGATGTCTCCCAGTTAGGCTACTCAGGGGTCAGTGACCCACTTGAGCAGGCAGTCTGTCCGTTCTCAGATCTCAACCTCCGTGTTGGGAGATCCACTGATGTCTTCAAAGCTGTCAGACAGAGTTGTTCCGGTCTGCTCAGGCCTTTGCTGCTTCCCCTGTTGTTTTTTTAGCTGAGCCCTGCCCCCAGAGGCGGAGTCTATCCAGAAAGGCAGGTTTCCTTGAGCAGCTGTGAGCTCCACCCAGTTCGAGCTTCCCCTGGGCTTTGTTTACCTACTTAAGCCTCAGCAACGGGCGGGCGCCCCTCCCCCAGCCTTGCTGCTGCCTTGTGGTTAGATCGCTGCAGACTGCTGTGTTAACAATGAGGGAGGCTCCGTGGGCATGGGACCCTCCCGGCCAGGTGAGGGATATATTCTTCTGGTGTGCCCGTTTGCTTGAAGCGTGGTATTGGGGTGGGAGTTACCCGATTTTCCAGGTATTGTATGTCTCAGTTCCCCTGGCTAGGAAAAGGGATTCCCTTCCCCCTTGCACTTCCCAGGTGAGGCGATGCCTCGCCCTGCTTCAGCTCTCGCTGGTCAGGCTGCAGCAGCTGACCAGCACCGATTGTCTGGCACTCCCTAGTGAGATGACCCCAGTACCTCAGTTGAAAATGCAGAAATCACTGGTGTTCTGTGTCGCTCGCGCTGGGAGTTGGAGACTGGAGCTGTTCCTATTCGGCCATCTTGCTCCGCCCAGCTGTTCTTTATGTTTCTAGGAATTATAAATAATGTCTTTGGCCACAGAGCTTTCCTAATTATGGTCACCTTTCCCAAGCTTTTTATAGAGATGACAGTCCACTTCACTCCCCAAATGATGGAAACACTTGGGAATTGAGGCCACAGCTCTGAACTCCACAGACCAGTGACTGACACATGGTGCTTCTTGTAAACAGAGGGATCTTTCATTAGAAATTAGTGTAAGGGGCTAGGTGCAGTGGTTCATGCCTGTAATCCCAGCACTTTGGGAGGCCAAGCTGGGAGGATGGCTTGAGGTCAGGAATTCAAGCCCAGCCTTGGCAACACAGTGAGATCTTGTCTCAAAAAAAAAAAAAAAAAAAAAAAAAAAAAAAGGAAAAGAGAAAAAAAGAAATTAGTGTAGCAAACAAAGGATGATAATCCTCTACTTTCAATAAATGAACTGTAAACCGCCTGTTTTGTTGTATTAGGTTCGAGATGGCAGAATTTCTGTGACTCAGCCAGATACATTCTGATTACAGCAGTTGACATTTCAGAGTGAAATGACTCCTGATAGAACCACAGTTGTTTGGCCGCTTATGCTGTTACTTACAGAGAATTGTCTTGTGAAAGGAATTCATTGTGTTTTATAAGGTCAGAAAGCTGTCTGATAGAGTCATGATTTTCTTTCCTTTTCTTTCCTCCCTCCCTCCTTTTTCTCTCTTTCTTTTTCTTTCTTCCCTTCCCTTCCCTTCCTTCTTTCCTTCCTTCCCTCCCTCCCTCTCTCCCATCTTCTTTCCTTCCTTCTTTCTTCCGTTTTTGTAAAGCTCCCAGGTGATTCTAATTTGCAGCCAGAGTTCAGAACTGTGGCTGTAGAGGAAGGAGATTTTGGCATTAGGAAGAAAGTTGCCCTGTGAACTCTTCCAATCTTTTGGGATGTTAGGGAGATGAAGAATGTACTGAGAAGACTTGCTCCTAGAAAAATAGAGAAACACTTTCCCCTTCTTAATACCATATAATCTGTAGTAACTACCCTACAGTTTTAAAAAAGAAACTTGCTTCCTTAATATTTATTTTGTGCAAATAAGTGTTTAAATTGTAAAAATTCAGGCAACACAGAAATATATAGGCCCAAAAGAGAAATTTTCTGTTTTATTTTTGTCTTCTAACCACCCCCAAATCTGTTCTTTCTTAATTAATTAATTAATTTTTTGTTTTTGTTTTTTTGAGACAGGGTCTTGCCCTGTCGCCCAGGCTGCGGGGCAGTGGCATGATCATGGCTCACTGTAGCTTTGAACTCCTGGACTCGGCTAATCCACCCACCTCGACCTCCCAGAGTGCTGGTATTACAGGTGGGAGCCTGGCCCGTGAAGTGTTTTTTGAATGCTTACTAGGTACCAGGCACTGGATGCTGTGTGCTGGGATATAACAGCTCACAGGACAACACAGTCCCTTTTCTCACAGTAGAGAAAAATAAACAAATATTTAAAGCAACTTCACATAGTTTTATGTGCTAGGAGAAAACAACACAGTGATGTGGACAAAGGGACCCTGGGAAGTAGATGGTATTACTTTAGATGAGATTGTCAGAGGTGGGCCTTTGAAAAGGTGCTGAAGTCCTGGGTAGATGGGGCCTCTCAGGCGGAGGGACTGGTAAGTGCAAAGGTCCTTGGCTCTCTGGAGCTACAGAAGGAGAGCACTGTTGTGACCATGACCAGGAAGGGGAGGGGTAGGGATGAGGTTGGAATGGGCAGGGGCCTGATGTGTAGGCCTTTGAGACCATGAATAGAAATTTGAGTTAGATGGCACAGGGATTGGCATGGGCTGATACATATGTTAAAAAAAAATCACTGTTTTTGGAGAATCAATTGTAGGGGTAAGAGTAGAATTAGGGAGATCAGGTAGGAGACTGTGCAGTGGTTCAGTGAGCTATGAGAGTGGCTCAGACAAGGGGTACCACTCTTACTGATTTGGACGAACAACAGTTTTTAAAAGAATTATTGTCTTTCAAATTAAAGTAATACATGCTAATTTAAAGAAATTCAAACAATATAAAATATTGTAGAGTAAAATGTGAACCTGACCATGGGAAAGTTCATCTCCTCTTGTTCTCATCTGGACTCAACCCCTACTTTTTCCCCCCAAGGCAACCTCTGTCCTCTGTGAACACCATAGGGTGTGTCACTGGTACCTTCCTCAGTGCCTTCATAATCAGTCCTTGGGGACAAATATATGTCCACGCACATTTATTGTTATTGTTATTTTATTTTATTTTATTTTATGTATTTTATTTAAAGACAGAGTCTTACTCTGTTGCCCAGGCTGGAGTACAGTGGCCCAGTTGCGGCTCACTGCAACCTCCACCTCCTGGTTTCAAGTGATTCTCCTGCCTTAGGCTCCTGAGTAGCTGGGATTACAGGCACCTGCCACCATGCCTGGCTAATTTTTGTATTTTTAGTAGAGATGGGCTTTCACTGTGTTGTCCAGGCTGGTCTCGAACTCCTGGCCTCAAGTGATTTGGCCTCCTAAAGTTCTGGGATTACAGGCGTGAGCCACTGTGCCTGACATGTTTTTTATTTTTATTAAAAAATATTTTTAATTGATACGTAATATTTTACATATTCATGGGGTACATGTGATATTTTGTTGCATCATAGAATGTATAATGATCATTTCAGGGTATTGGGGTATCCATCACCTTGAATAGTTATCATTTCTATGTGTTGGGAATATTTCAGTTTCTCTCTTTTAGCTACTTGGAATTATATAATACATTGTATAGTCACCCTGCTCTGCTATCAGACATTAGAACTTTCTCTCTAACTGTATGTGTGTACCTGTTGACCAACCTGTCTTCACCCCGCTCCCACCCACATACCCTTTCCAGCCTCTGGTGTCTATCATTCCACTCTCTACCTCAATGACGTCGTTTATAGCTCTTACATGAGTGAGAACATGTGGTATTTGCCTTTCTGTGCCTGCCTTATTTCACTTAACATAATGACCTCCAGTTCCACCCATGTTTCTGCAAATGACATGATTTTGTTTTTTTTTTTATGGTCAGATAGTATTCCCTTGTGTACATATACCACATTTTATTTATTCATTTGTCAGTTGGTGGACAGGACACTTGGGTTGATTTCATGTTGTGAATAGTGCTGTGATAAACATGGGAGTGCAGGTATCCTTTTGATTTCCTTTAGATAACTATCCAGTAGTGGGACTGCTGGATCATATGGTAGTTTTGCTTTAAGGTTTTTGAGAAACCTCCATACTGTTTTCCATAGCGCCCGTACTGATTTACAATCCTGCCAACAGTGTATAAAAGTTCCCTTTTGTCCACATCCTCACCAGCATCTATGTGTTTGTTTTCTCTCTTTTCAGTAATAGCCATTCTGATTGGGGTAAGATGATATCTCATTGTGGTTTTGATTTGCATGTCACTGATTATGATTAGTGATGGTTTTTTTTTTTTGTTTGTTTGTTTGTCTTTTTTTTTTTTTTTTGCTTTTAGAGAGAGTCTTGCTTTGTCATCCAGACTGTGGTGATGTGATAATACCTCACTGTAAACTCGAATTCCTGGGCTCAAGCAAACTTTCCATCTCAGCCTTCTGATTACAGGGTTGTGCCACAATGTCTGACTAATTTTATTAATTTATTGTAGAGATGGAGTCTTGCTATGTTGACCAGATTGGTCTTGAACTGGTCTCAGGTGATCCTCTTACCTCAGTCCCCTAAAGTACTAGGATTACAGTAGTCTGCATGGCCCACTGCTCTGATGCTTATTATGTCTTTCCTTCTACTAATTTTGGGTTTCATTTGCCCTTGCTTTTCCAGTTCCTTGAAGTGCATCATTAGGTTATTTAAAACCTTTCTACTTTTTAATGTAAGCGTTTATTGCTCTAAACTTCCTCTTAGCACTGCTTTTGTTGAATCCCAAAGGTTTTGGTATGCTGTGTTTCAATTTTCATTTGTTTCAAAAACTTTTAAATTTTCTCCTTAATTTCTTCCTTGACCCTTTGGTCATTCAGGAGCATTTTGTTTAATTTGCATGTGTTTATATAGTTTCCAAAGTTCCTCTTGTTATTATTAAATACTTTCTATTTTATTCCATTGTGGTCTGAGAAGATACTAGATATTTGAAGAATTTGTTGAGACTTATTTTGTGTTCTAAAATATGATTTATCCTGGAAAATATTCCCTGTGCTGATAAGAAAAATGTGCATTCTGTAGCTGGTGGATGAAATGTCTTTTATGTAAATGTCTGTTAGGTCTATTTGGTCTAAAGTTAAGCTTAAATCCAATGTTTCTTTATTAATTTTCTGTCTAGATTATTTGTCTAATACTGAGAGTGGGGTGTTGAATTCTCCAACTATTACTGTATTTCAGTCTATCTATCTCTCCTTTAAAATCTAGTAATATTTGATTTATGTACCTGGGTGCTCCTGTGTTGGATGCATATATATTTAGAATTGTTATATGCTCTTGCAGTTGATTCCTTTATCATTATATAATGACCTTCTTTGTCTCTTTTTACTGTTTTCACTTAAAGTCTATTTTATCAGCCATAAACATAGCTACTCCTGCTTACTTTTGGTTTCCATTTACATGGAATATCTTTTTCCATCCCTCTACTTTTAGTCTATGTGTATCATCTCAACTGTGACATGAGTTTCTTTTAGGCAGCATATAGTTGGGTCATGTTTTTAAAATACATTCAGCCACTCTGTATCTTTTAAGTAGAAAGTTTAACACTCAAGGTTATGTGTGAGGGCTTATTCTTGTCATTTTATTAATAAAGTTCTGGTTGTTTTATATATCCTTTGCTCCTTATTGTTTATCATTGTGGTTTGGCATATTCTGTAGTGGTAACATTTGAGTCTTTTATCTTCCTTGTTTGTGTGCTTGCTTGACCAGTAGTATTTATATTTTCACGATTTTCATATTATTCTTTCACTTTTTGGTATAGGACTATCTTAAGTGGTTCTGTAGGGAAAGTCTAGTAATGAATTCCCTCAGCTTTTGCTTGTCCAGGAGACTTTATTCCTCCTTCATTTATGAACAATAACTTTGCTGGGTATAGTATCTCTGCTTGACTTTTTGGTTTGTTTTTGTTTTTTTTGAGACAAGGTCTGGCTCTGTCACCCAGGCTGGAGTGCAGTGGTGCCATCTCGGCTCACTGCAACTTTTGCCTTGCTGGGCTCAAACCATCCTCCCATCTCAGCCTCCTGAGTAGCTGGGACTACAGGCATCTGCCACCAGGCCTGGCTGATTTTTGCATTTATTTGTAGAGATGGGGTCTCCCCATGTTGCCCAGGCTGGTCTTAAACTTGTCAACTCAAGTAGTCCACCCACCTTGGCCTCCCAAAGTACTTGGACTACAGGTGCAAGCCACCGCACTTGGCCTGCTGGCAGTTTTTTAATTTCAGCACTTTGACTATATCATCCTGTTCTCTCCTTGCTTGTCAAGTTTCTGCTGAGAAATCTGCCATTAGTCTGATGGGGTTCCTTTATGAGTGCTAGACACTTTCCTGTTGCTGTTTTTAGAATTCTCTCTTTGCCTTTGACTTTTGACAGTTTGACTATAGTGTGCCATGGAGGACACCTTCTTGAGTTGTATCTATTTGGGGATCTCTGGGCTTCCTGAATCTGGATGTCTAAATCTCTTGCTAGACTTGGGAAGTTTTCACGTATTATTTTGTTAAATAGGTTTTCTAATGTTTTCCTTACCCCTTCACCTTCTGGGGACATTGAAAATTTGAATATTTGGTCACTTTATTGGTGTCCTATATATCACATGGACTTTGCTCATTTTTTAAAATCATTTTTTCTTTATTTTTGTCTGACTGGGTTATTTCAAAAGACTTGCCTTCAAATTCTAAGTTTCTTTCTTCTGCTTGATCTAGTCTGTTGTTGAAGCTTTTGAATGTATTCTGTATTTCATTCAATTAGTTCTTCAGTTCAAGAATTTTTGTTTGGTTGTTTTTTATGATGTCTATATCTTTAGTAAACTTCTCATTTGTATCTTGCATTCTTTTTCTGATTTCTTTGTATAGGTTTTCAGTATTCTCTTATATTTCACTGAGCTTCTTAATGTCAATATTTTGAAGTCTTTTTCTGAGATTTCATAAATTTCTTTTTGATTGGGA
The DNA here is from genome assembly GCF_007565055.1 of Rhinopithecus roxellana. NCBI lineage: Eukaryota > Metazoa > Chordata > Mammalia > Primates > Cercopithecidae > Rhinopithecus > Rhinopithecus roxellana. Next base: position 97,601,367 of record NC_044552.1, on the reverse strand, counting down.
TTTGTTACTGGAGAATTATTATGTTCCTTTGGAGGTGTTATATTTATTTGCTTTTTCATGTTTTTTTGTGTCCTTACATTGGTATCTGTACATCTGTTGTAAAAGTTGCTTTTTCTAGTTTTTGAATTTGCTTTCATGGGGAGACTTTTTCCTGAAGATGTATCTGTGGTTATTTGGGTAGGGCACTTTGATTCTTGGTGCATGCACTGGAGTAGTCTCTGTATGATTTCTTCAGCTGTAAACAGTATCAGTGTTGCCTGTGATTTTCTTGGTGGCTTATGGTGTGATTATTAGTGGAGGCTATGTTGAAGTTTGGCTGAGGGCTAGGCCAGTAGGTGGGCCAGTCTTTAGGCCCCAGTGTTGACAGCAGTGGGCTGGGCATGCCTGTTCTTGCACCCCAGCGTTGCTTATGCTGGCACAGGTATTAGTGTGTCCAATCAGGCCAATTCTTGGGCCTCCAGGTGGCTTGCTTGGGTGGCAGGAATAGCAGCAATGGGCTAGGTGGGTGGGCAGGTTCTTGAGCCCCTTAGCAGCAGGCCTGGTGTGGATGATGGCAATTGCAGTGGTGGGATAACTCTTAGGGATCCAGGTGGTATGCACTGGTGTTGGTGGTGGCTGCAATGGTCTGGGAAGGCCAGTCCCTAGGCCTGCAGGTGATATATGTGGGTGGGTGCCGCTGTAGTGGCAGTGGGAGATTGGGTGGGCCTGACCAGAGACTATGGGAGGAATGCTTAGGTGTCAGTGATGGTGGACCGGGCTGGGCAACTCCCACACCCTGAGATGGAATACTCAGGTACTGGGCTGAGGGTTAGAGCTGGGCTGGGTAGACCTGCCCTCAGGCTCTCTGGTGATGTGTACAGGTGCTGGCTATGATAGACAGGGGTGGGGTGATCCCCAGGCTGCCAGTGCAATGCTTAGGTAGGGACAGCTGCAACTGCACTGTGGCCCTGCTGCTGGGGAGGCCAGGATTACTTTCAGTGAGAGCAGCTAGGGCACAGCAGCAGTTCACAGTGCTGCCATTGCAGGCAGTGGAATGTGTCCTCAGGGCATGTGAAAATGCCTGGTTGCCTCTCTGCTGGGGGTGCAGTTGGGTGGTTGTTGTCAGTGGCTCCTGCCTAGCCCCAGTGTGGAGGTGGCTGGGCTCTTAAAATGGTGCCGTGCTGCTGCTGCTTAGGGCTTGGGAGTGTGTGGGACACAGCATGACCTCCCTCTCTGGAGCAGTGCTGCCGTTCAGTTTCCAGGCAGCTCCCTACCTTAGTCAGGGCCCTTGAGGGATGAAGGTTGAGGGACTCTCCTACAGCTAAGAGTCTGTGGTGGGAATGTAGATTGCTGGGGGTCTCTCACTTACCCTTGCCCCACTTTACCGGACCTCTCCAGGCTCCCAGCCAATCCCAGATGAGCAGGCCGTCTTGCTTCCCTCTCCTTCCCTGCTTTTGGTGTTTCCCACTGCTCTGTGGAATTCCAGTGCTCTCTTTTAGATGATCTGTTTGAAGTGTGATTATCTACTTGCTATTTTGGTTCCTTTTTATGGAAGAGGCAAATACCATATGCATGTAGTCAGCCTTCTTGAAGCCCCCCAGTCTATTGTTTGTTTTTTAAAATATAAACGTGACCATACTCTGGAAATGTCTCTGCAGTTTGCTCTTGCTCACTTAATGATCTATGTCAGGCATCTTTGTCAGTTCCTACAGAGCTGCCTTGGTGTTTATCTCAGCTCATACTTTTCCGTGGTATGATGAACCATATATATCTGATGGCCATTTAAGCTGTTTCTTTTTTTCCTGCTACAAACAATGTTGTATTTAATGTTTCCTGCATGTATCTTTGATAGATACCAAGAAGTGGAGCTGTTGGTTTCAATGGACATGCACATTTTGTGTGTGTGTGTGTGTTTTGTGTGTGCGTGTATTTTTGAGACAGAGTCTTACTCTGTCACCCAGGCTGGAGTGCAATGGCACGATCTTGGCTCAGTGCAACCTCTGCCTCCTGGGTTGAAGCGATTCTTCTGCCTCAGCCTACTGAGTAGCTGGGATTACAGGTGTGCACCACCATACCTGCCGATTTTTGTATTTTTAGTAGAGATGGGGTTTCTTCATGTTGGCCAGGCTGGTCTCAAACTCCTGACCTCAAGTGATCCCCTCACCTTGGCCTCCCAAAGTGCTTGGATTACAGGCATGAGCCATTGTGCCCAGCTCATTTTGGTGTTTTTTTTTAGAGGCATGGTCTTGCTCTGTTGCCCAATTTGGAGTACAGTGGTGCAATCATAGCTCACTGTAGTCTCGATTTCCTGGGCTCAAGCTGTCCTCCCACCTTGGTCTCCCAAAGCACTGGGAATACAGGCATGAGCCACGAGACCTGGCTACATTTCGTTATGATAGATGCTGCCAATTTTTGCACAGGAAGCGCTATTCCAACTAACCTCTCACCAGCATAGCACCCATTTCCTCATACTCTTGCCAACAGCAGACATTATCTTACCCCCTTCCCCATCTGATGAACTAAAAATATTTCTCTTTGTTTTAATTTACATTTCTGTGATTACTACTCAGGTCGTTCATGTGTTAATTGGCTATCTGTATTTCTACCATGAATTGTCATTGTTTATTTTTCTGTTGGGATATTTGTTGTTCTTCTGATTTCTAGGAGTTCTTGTATGGTATTATATTAACCTCTTGTCTATACAGGCATTGAAAGATTCTTTTCCCAATCTGCTTGTCTTTTTTCCCTGTTTATGACATCTTTACACTTTTAGTTTTATATTTAGTATGAAAAATCTCTTTGCCTTCAAGTTTCTTTGTCTCATTTGGGAAGGTATTTTTCAACTCAACATTATTATTTATATTACTTTAATTTTTTTAGACACAGGATCTCACTCTGTCCCCCAGGCTGGAGTGCAGTGGCCTCATTCACTGCAGCCTTGGACTCCAGGGCTCAAATGATCCTCTTGCCTTGGCCTTCCAAAGTTCTGGGATTACAGGCATGAGACACTGTGCCCAGCCCGACTCAACATCATTAACAAGGATTATGAGGTGGATATTTGGAGGGTGGATTGTTATAATTTATTGAACCTTTTGGCTGAGTTTTACACAATTTAACAATTACCAAAGAATGTGAAGAAGATGAAGAAGGACACCACTTTATTGAGGGCTGGATCATCATCTGGACACGCTGTGGACTTCCTCTTTGTAGCCACGTGCTAATTTCCATTTTACAGATAAGGAAATAGGTGACTTGTGGCCAGGCATGATGGCTCACGCCTGTAATCCCTGCACTTTGGGAGGCAGAAGCGGGCGGATCACAATGTCAAGAGATCAAGACCATCCTGGCCAACATGGTGAAACCCCATCTCTACTAAAAATACAAAAATTAGCTGGACGTGGTGGTGTGTGCCTGTAGTCCCAGCTACTCGGGAGGTCGAGGCAGGAGAATCTCTTGAACCCAAGAGGCGGAAGTTGCAGTGAGCCGAGATCACGCCACTATACTCCAGCCTAGCGACCGAGCAAGACGGTCTCAAAAAAAAAAAAAAAAAGAAAGAAAGAAAGAAATGACTTGTCCTAAGTCACACAGTCCTTGGGACATAGCAGGGGATAAATTAATATTTATTGGATGAGCAAGTGAGCTGGAATTGGACCCTCAGCCTGTCTGACTCAACCCAAACTCCTGTTCCTACACCCATGGCTGCCCCTTGCTCTCCCGGCACATGGCCTCCTGAATTTAACATATTTTTAACATCAGAGATAGATTGTTCTAAAATAGACAATTCTGTATTTGAATTAGTTTTCCCTTTCCATATGATCTAAAGTCAAAAAATCTGGCTAATTGTAAGGGTATTAAGATGGAGCTTAGGAACAAATTGACTTTTTAGTTTTAGGCCTACATTTTTGCACAAAACAACAAAAACCACAATAGGAGGAGGAGGCAGCAGGAAGGATCCAGAATTTTCACTGTAATGCTATTGGGCACCACCTCTTACACGCATGTTCACCTGTGGGGTAACACAGGGACAGCTGCCGTCTGCAGCAGCTCTTTGATCCCCAGGATTTTTGACTTATATAGAATCCAAGGTGGGTGGGTAGGGCCTGACTCTTACAAGACCTTTGAGTCTGTTTTGTTTTTGGTTTCCTATCTCTTTCAGAACATGCTTCTAGAACTTTCATCTATTATGAAAAAATAATGCATCAGGAGCAGCTGGTACCTGCAGGAGGAGAGTTGTGCCTTTGTCAGCTCAAACTGCAGGAAGCGCTTTGGGACCCACGCCCTCTGCAGACACCCACCAGGCGAAGGGCCCTGTTCAGGGTGCTCCCAGCCTGGGCTCACTTCCACAGGAGACCCTTCCCTTATGGGAGCTGGGGACAGATTCTCACCCTGCCTGGGCACACTGCTTGAGGGAGGTCTGATGCTCGGGCAGGGAGGAGCTGTACACCGTCAGAGGAGATCTAGGGACAAGAGCGGCTCTGCTGGAGGAGGAGGATTGGTATATGTCTCCTCTTCCCCAGTCCCAGCACAGTCTGCTGGGATATTTTGCAAGAGAGTTCCCCAGCTTGGTAGTGGCAGTAACGGTAGCAGTTGGCCCCTTAAACGTGGGTCCAGAGCAGGCCTGGAGCTTTGTGCTCAGCCTGAGGTCAGATGTGCTTCCTGTCTATAAAGAAGAGGTTGACAAGAAACTTTTCAGGCTTTTCCTCTCACCGGTTCATTTCTTGGGGATGAATCAGTTGGATTTTTAATTCACCGATGGCATGGAAATAAAATATGGATGAAAACACTGGCAAACATTGGCATGCTTTTTTTGTATCCTTCTGGGATCATTCATGGGTAGTGGTGATGCCATGATTGTGCCCCCCAGGAGCTTCCTGGGAGTGGTGGAAGCCAGCACCTCTTCCTCACCCTGCCTGCCCTCCCATTGGTCCTGAGCCATCCAGGAGAGTGTGTGCCCTGATGTGCACTGACTAGCCAACCCATGAGGCTGCTCGGCGGGTTGCTGCTTGGCTCATCTTGGCTCACTGCAACCTCCACCTCCTGGGTTCAAGCCATTCTCCTGCCTCAGCCTCCCAACTAGCTGGGACTATAGGTGCCCATGACCAGGCCTGGCTAATTTTTGTATTTTAATATTTTTAGCTTCGTGTTAGTGAGGCTGGTCTTGAATTCCTGACCTCAGGTGCTCCCAAAGTGCTGGGATTACAGGTGTGAGCCACCGTGCCCAGCCCTGAGTTTTTAGAGGCATAAAGGTGGACTCAATTCCCATGGAAAGAGCCTTTTAGCTCTCCCATCCTCCACTCCACAGCCAGAGTAGCCCCCAACCCTGGCCACGCACCTGGTAATAAAGGCTTCAGGTTATAAGGAGAATCAATTTGGTTGAAAGCCATAAGGCTTGGCATCATCTATGTCCTGTGAGATAACAGCCACAGGAAATTCAGGCACTGGCCCCTGCCTCTGACCTCATTTCCTGCCTCTCACTTGTAACCCAGCTGTGGCAGCTGTCCCGCTCCTGCCTGCTGTTGCCCACCCAGGAGTGTGCTGCTGGACAGTGTCCACCTATCCTGTGGCTGCCTTTTGGGGATTCATTATTTTCATGGAGGCAGTTTCACCATATCTTCTCAGTCACCCATTCACTCACCATGCCTTTCTTTGTGGCAGCCTTGTAATTATAGTAACGGTGGGGGGTAGATGATAGGGTGGTTTTTTTTTTTTTTTTTTTTTTTTGAGACAGGTCTCGCTCTGTTGCCCAGGCTGGAGTGCAGTGGCGTGATCTTGGCTCACTGCAACCACCACCTCCCGGGTTCAAGCGATCCTCCCACCTCAGCCTTCCCACTAGGTGGTACTATAGAGATGTACCACCACTCCCAGCTAATTAAAAAAAAATTTTTTTTTTGTAGAAATACTATATTCCACGTGCTCACATTATCTATACCTTGTACAACTTGTCAAGTTATTATGGTTCATTTTCATCTTATAGATCTGACAAGGCTCAAAGAGATTAACTTTCTCCACAGTTAAAGATCACACAAGCTGAAGTGCCTCCTGGAATTCAAATCCATATCCCGCTGCTCCGAGGCCCGCAGTCCTTTCAGAAATCCTTGCTCTCCTTTCTGTAAAAGTCAGCAGCCCCTGGGCAATGATTTGTTTGTACATCTCTCTGCCCAACTAGCCTGTGAAAGCTGTAAGGGTAAGGTATTTGACATCCTGGATGCTCAGCATGTAACACAGTGTTGGTTGAATGAATATGTATTTATGTATAAACGCCAAAGGCAATACCTTACCCATTGCTTCCAATTTTCCAGTCTTTATTTCTTATTCACTTTCTGTCATGTTGTGTCAATAGGTTTGTCAATAGGTTTCAGAGGCCTCTATGGCAACTTTTTTTGTAATTTCAATTTCTTTCACTCTGAAAAGTCTTTACAGGGTTGTCAACACAGCACATATGGAGGTTTTAAAAAACAAGTTTCAGGCTGGGTGTGTGGCTCATGCCTGTAATCCCAGAACTTTGGGAGGCCAAGGTGCGGGGGATCATGAGGTCAAGAGATCGAGACCATCCTGGCCAACATGGTGAAACCCCATCTCTGCTAAAAATGCAAAAATTAGCTGGGCGTGGTGGCGTGCACCTGTAGTCCCAGCTACTTGGGAGGCTGAGGCAGGAGAATTGCTTGAACCTGGGAGGTGGAAGTTGCAGTGAGCCAAGGTCGTGCCACTGCACTCCAGCCTGGTGACAGAGCATGTCTCAAAACACAACAACAACAAAAAAAATCAAGTTTGAGCTGGGCCTGGTGGCCTGCCCATAGTCCCAGTTACTCAGGAGGCTGAGGCGAGAAGATTCTTGCGACCAGGAGTTCACAGCTGTGGCACACTATGATCATGCCCGTGAATGGCCATAGAACTCCAGCCTTGTCTCTAAAAAGAACAAAAAACAAAGTCTGAAGGGCCCAGTGTAAAATGTAATGTTTCCAGTGACTGCTAGCGTGTCTCGGAAGGTTTCCGTTCACTGCTTCAGGATGAAGGGCGCTGTCTCAGGGATGCACTTGTCTTCAAGAAGAAAGAGTAAGAACTAGCCATGGAGAATCAGCAATGCCTCTTTGTGGCTAAGCAGGCCAGTGGCAGGTGTGTGTCAGGATCTGCAGGAACCAGGGACGGGTGTGGAGACAGGAGATGTCATGCTCTTGAGTGAAATGAAAGACACTTGTGTAATGGGATGTGTGGCTTTCTCCATCTCTCTAGGCCTTGATTTTTTGACACCAGGAAGTATTGTGTTCATTTGTATCAGGAAGACATAGGTGCTCAGTGAGGAGAATTGGAAACCCATTTCTGCTCATGGCAACTTCACCAGCTGGTGTTAAACATTAGGTATAATCTTGCTAATGCATCCCAAGTGGTGGGGCAGAGTTGGGTGAGGTGGTGGGTTGGAGAAGAGGGAAAGATTCTAAAATGATTTCAAAGAACAGCTCAGTTATTTCCAAATACATATAACAAAACTGCTGGCAGGGCCTGGTGTAGAGGCAACCTGTCCTCACTGTGCCCCAGAGGCAGATACAAATTTCCCGTAAGAAGCACATGTAAAGTAGGAAAGAGAATGGCTGCTGTCCACCTGGGGCTGGACAGTGCTTAAAAGCTCTTTTGTAGCTGCGATTCCCAACCTTTTTGGCACCAGGGACTGGTATCGTGGAAGACAATTTTTCTACGGACCAGAGGTAGCGGGGGTTGGGGGATGTTTTCGGGATGAAACTGTTCCACCTCAGCTCATCAGGCATTAGCGTCTCATAAGGAGCTGCAACCCAGATCCCACACATGCACCGTTCCCGGTAGGGTTTGCGCTCCTATGGGAATCTAATGCCACCGCTGATGGCAGGAGGCGGAGCTCAGGCAGTAATGTTCACTCCCCAGCTGCTCACCTCCTGCTGTGAGGCATGTTCCTAACAGGTCATGGACCGGAACCAGTCTGCGACCCAGGGGTCGGGGACACCTGTTTTGCAGGACACAACAGCTGGTGAGGTTTATTTTGCTTCAATGCATGACCGTTATTTGCATCACAAGAGCAAATGTCAGGGTTGAAGGTGCAAAGGATCATCAGTTCTAAATTACCAGGTTTTCCCACAGAAAATTCTGGGACTCTGACCCACCTGTTTTTCTCAGAGTGGATTAACTTCCCATCTTCAGGGATAGGTAAGCCACCTCTAGTACCGACAATGTTATGACTATGATGTTGTCAGAGCAGCACACATTTGCAAAACCCATGACCTGCTGTCAGGAAGCCTTCCTTGACTCCATAGGTGCCCATGGAGACTCGCCTGAGGGAGGAGAACTTGGCAGCTTTTTTTTTTTTTTGAGCCAGAGTCTGGCTCTGTTGCCCAGGCTGGAGTGCAGTGGCCGGATCTCAGCTCACTGCAAGCTCCGCCTCCCGGGTTTACGCCATTCTCCTGCCTCAGCCTCCGGAGTAGCTGGGACTACAGGCGCCTGCCACTTCGCCCGGCTAGTTTTTTGTATTTTTTTAGTAGAGACGGGGTTTCACCGTGTTAGCCAGGATGGTCTCAATCTCCTGACCTCGTGATCCGCCCGTCTCGGCCTCCCAAAGTGCTGGGATTACAGGCTTGAGCCACCGCGCCCGGCCCTCGGCAGCTTTTAATTTCAGTTTTCCCATCTGGCGGTCAGGTGCACTTCTTGAAGCATGGATCTCGGCAGCACAGCCCTGCCCTGCCCAGACACCATGTGCATGCACTCGTTACAGCCTCGCTGACAGCTCAGACCCTCCCTGCTCTGCTCTAGTGACTTTCTCTCACCTCTGAGTCCAGTGTTTGCTCATGGTCACTTGACCTGCCCACCATTTGGTATCTTGTTTTCTCTTTACGTCAAAACCTAAGACACAACTATCAAATACACTTTTAGAATACACCTTTTAAACTGTACAGTCATGCGTGGCATAACCATGTTTTGGTCAATGATGGAACGAATATATGACAGTGGTTCCGTAAGATCGTAAACCCTATTTTTACCGCACCTTTTCTATGTTAAGATACACAAACACTTACCCTGGTGTTACAATTGCCTACCATATCCAGTACAGTTACATGCTGCACCATTTCGCAGCCTAGGAGCATATAGTCTAGGTGTGTCATAGGCTTTCCCATCTGGGCCGGTGCTCACAATATGAAATTGTGTAAGGATGCATTTCTCAGAACGTACCCCCTCACTAACCGATGTGTGACTGTGTGGATTCCTCAACCACAATTCTACACATCTTTCCTTGCAACTCATTGCATCTTGGTGTTGGTTTAATGTTCTTTCTCATTTACTTTCATTTAGTTTTTAAAAAATTAAGCCTTTTTTTGGGATATAATTGCAGATTTACATGCAGTTGCAAGAAATGATACCCATCACCCAGTTTTCTCCCGTGGTAACATCCTGCATGGTGACGGCACAATATCAAAACCGAGAAATTGGGCTTAAAGCCTTTTCTCTACTCTCACAGGCACTAGGGATTTTTAAAATTCAGAGTTTAGGAATCACATTAGTATTATCAAATTTTAAAGATTCCTAATCACATTAATCAGGTAGCAACTAAGGGTCCAAGTCAGAGGAAGAGAAATGGCCTCTAGGAAAAAAGATTTCCTGAGGTTTCTCACTCTGTAATTTGGAACACAGGGATCAGAGAGAAAGAAAATCAGTTTACAATGCATAATGATATGTCTTTATTTCATCAACAGAAATGGTGTCTAGACAAAATTCAGTTAACACTAGCAATTCAATTGAGTGAAAACTTTTTTTGCACAATAGTGTATTTACAATGAGTAAATGAAGTTTCAATTCATTAGTTCATAGCAATGCTTTTTTTCCCCAAAAGGTAAAAATTCTTAGTTACAGAGAATAAGCATCAACAGCCTTTCATTTTTACAATAAAAACCACAAGAAAAACCACAGTCACTTAGAAAAAAATAAGGACAAGCCTAAGAACTAGTACAATAAAATGATGCATTGAATTAAGTTACATTAAATCGCATAGAATCTGTGTAAAAAGTATGTAGAAAAACACCTGATGTAACCTGTTACAGTCGTTGACCAGTTATGAGAGGTACAGAGGGTTATACAGGTAGATATGTGTGAAAACTGTCCGTATTGTTCAACCTGGGGAGGAAGAGAAGAGGGGCTGCGGCCCCTTGCATACACTGAGAAGACCCTGTTTTGAATATGGCCTCTGGAGTTTGTAAGGCATATATTAGAGGTGCACTTGCATCAGACTGGTTCTGGAACAAATTGTCACAGGCCCTCTTGGCCTCACTAGCAAAGGTGCTGCTTGCCTTGAATGGCTCACTGTGTCTAACAAGCACCTGAAGCTCCCAAACGCATATGGAATCTTCCTGCTCACTCACTAGAGGTGCCATGTCTTTATGTCAGAGCGTGAACAGGCATCCCAGGATTTGCACACACAAAATACATTGTTGGGACTTAAGGGGAGGTCACACTTCTGCCTCCAAACATGTTTTGGTAGAAGACTGAGCATCCATCTGTAGGAAAACCCCTTTGTCCAAGTCCCTTCACTCTTTCGCAACATATGCGTCTGATTATTCCCATGGGAGCGCTTGGCACTGAATGTGAGTCTACCTGAAATGAATGGTCTTGGTGCACTTCTGCTTCTAAGAAGGGCCAGTGTTTTATCTGAGGTCAATAAACTGGAATGAGAATGAAAGTCAGAGCTGTTTATCCATTGCTTGACAGTGATATGCATACACCATGTCACAACATTAAATCAAAGCTATGAAAGTTGGCCTCTGCAACCAAGTGGGTATTCTTCACAAAATGGCAGCATCGTTTTCATATTACATTTAAAATGCACTGATATTCATTTGATAGAAATATCATCTCCCAGGGTGGAGTGTAGGAAAATACTATAAACTTACTTTTCTTTGCAAGTAATGTTTTTGCACCGTCAGTTGAATAATTTATCCTCAATCTGCCACAATAAGACTTTTCTATGTACAAATGCTATTTGCACACACTATTTGTGTACAAATATGTTCTGTTCTACAGCATCGGTTTTGGATGCTGGGGTCATGAGATGGCTCGGGCAGTACTATCAACATACACTTTCAACACACAATGCCTCGTGCACACAGACTTCCTGTGTGAATACCAACTCCACAACAGGGCATTGTACTGTGGACTGGCTCACCAGAAATCGAACTTTCAACAGAGTCCTCAATCTGGGGAAGAAACACTAACTCATGGTACAACGAACAGCTTTATTCTTAAAAAATAAAAACAAAAACAAAAACAAAAAAACACCTTGTTCTTTAGTCTATTTACAGTCATTTGAGGACCAAACTTGATTCTTGCTCCTTTATGGATCTGAGACTCCTCCTAAACTGTAAGCAACAGTGGAGCAGTTTGAAGTCATCTCTAAAACAGCTTCTAGTTTAAATGGGGCATAATGTAGAGGAGTAGGTAGCCAAATAGGGACTTGAGAAAGCTTTCAGGCAGCTCTTCCTCATTTTGAGAGGATTATGCTACTCCACAGGATGTCAAGCAGCTTCACGGGACAGGAGTTTTTGGTGTCTTTACAGGCTTACCATTTTCAAACCTTTGTCTGTTCTTTCTTTTTCTTCTTCTTTGATGGCAATCATAAAATATTAAAAGAGAAAATGTGGGTTTAGGCCTCTTGACAACAGCATTAAACTTCACACTGTGCACACTTCACTTTAGCCAGTCCTCTTATGAGTCCTGTTGCTGGTCCTGGCTCCTTTTGAAGGAGTAGTGGCAGCTGTCATACTAATCACTTTTTTTTTTTACTTCCTTGGAAAAGCAATGTAAGGATTACATCCTGAATTATAGTGCATCTTAAAAGCAGCAAACCTTTAGAAAGACAGTTAATAAATTACTCGCACAACATACAGTTGCAGACACACAGTCAGGTTTTCCACTGCAGCATCACCTCTGACGCCTGAGTTATTGCTGGGAACTCAGAAGAGAAGTAGCAGGATGGCCTCATAACTTTGTCAGCTTTTTTTTTTTTAGGTTTTTCTAACAGTTTTGTTCCAGAATCAGTATATAATGAAGCTCAATTTTAATCAAGGCACCCCCAGATAATACAGAGAAACAAACACATACAGCAAAGCACTCACCTGCCCAAAGCCTGACCAACTTGAAGAGAGGTTGCCTGGAGACACAAGCAGGACAAAGGCAGATCCAAGGGGAGGACTGGATTTAGGTGGGATGTTCATTAGTCTCAGGGTCATCTCCACTGGCTCTGCCCCAACAACCATTCCTGCCCCAGCCATTTGGAGACCCAGGCAGGCATCCTCCTAAACAGCCCGTGGTTGGAGGGTCTTTTATTTTTGTAAAAGAGCCTTAAAAACAACCAAATGTCACTGTACTGTGCAAACACTCTTCCTTGCTGTTCACTTGCTTTTTTTTTTTCCTAAAAGGCGTGGGGTTGACCGACGGATCCCAGGGAAAAGAGGCAGGCCGGGTTTTAAAATTTCACTTGAGGCCGTTTGGATTCTGGTCCCCAGCAAGTCCTCCCTTTGAATCAACCCAGAAATAATTTTGACAAGCACACAGTTCCGAATAGGAAAAGACACGCACACATCACATGAACAACTGCACTAAGCTAGTCACTGTTCATGGTGTATTATGAATGAAATAACTTGTTAGAAATCCCTACGAAACTGGAAGATGGTTTTTAGAGCAGTGTTTTTAACCAGTTCCCATGGCAGAAGTTAGGTTGGGGGAAGAGGAAGAAAAGCGAGGCAGGGGTTGGTGGGAGGAGGGTGAGGTCTGAGTTAGGGTGGAGAGAAATAAAGAGACCCTGCCCCTCCTAGAAATGACTGCCAAACAGGTCTGGGCTACTGAACCATAGAAACCTGGGGAAATGGATGGAATGTGGTCAAGACTACCAGTTGCACATGAGTTGTTACCAGGGTAAACCTCATGCCAAGAAGCTGGGTTGGACCTGGTTATGATATGAGCAGAAAGTGTTCTTTTTTTAAAAGAAGAGGAGAGGTCACTTGGAAAGGCAACAATAGAGTTAAAAAGCAAAATACTGTCAGCTGACTCCACCATAACACACGCCTGTGAAGTACCACGTGATTCACATTGAGTTTATATTCTCGCTGTCACCAGTTTTCCACAAAGGCAAACCTCATGGTGAAGCACAGAACTGTCCTAGTAGGCCAAGAAATTCCAACAACCATAACAAAAACCAGCAGCTCCAACACAGAGCTTTATCAAGATCTGTTTCAGACAAGCACACACACACACACACACACACACACATACACACACACACGAGAAAAAAACAAAAACCCAGAGGCAGGTTTTAAAAGTGGAACTGTTTAAAAAGAGCCTTTTTTTTTTTTTATCCTACTGCATGAACTGACAAATTTCTGGCATTCGTACATATTTAAACATTTAGTGCTAATATTTGTACAGAAAAAAGTTAATAATACTAAAACATATGTTACTATGATTTCACTGTTCGCCTACATCGTATACTAATTTCCCCTTTTACATGCAGCTTTAATATTGTCCAAACAATGGCACAAAGAAAGAAACAAAGTCAACCATCTATTCCCCACTGCCCACCACCCCGTCCCCACATCAAACCGTTCAGGACTCTCTTCCCCAGCCGGGCTGGAGTGGCCCTCGGGCTGCTCAGTGAGACCCAGACCCAAGGCCACTGGAGCGAGGGAGCTGATTCCTCCTCCTCTGGGGCACACCTTCCTGTAAACGTGGCTGGGGCCAACACGCCCCCAGAGCCAAGGGAAGCTGCTCTCTCTGGGTTGCAAGTCAACCAGTTTTGCAGCAAGAAGAGAAAATGATCATCAGGTGAGGGTAGGGTATATGTGTGATTCGGGAAGGGGACAGGGAGGGCTCCCGGTGATAGCTTGTCCAAAGCCTCAGAATGAAGTCTGCCTTCAGACAAGAGACTGGCAGAAAAACCTCAGAAGATAACTCCAAGCCTTTGAAGAAGGAAAGGAGAAAGAATGTGTCAGCCTGTGTCAGGGATGGATCGCAGATGCCAGGATGCCCTGCTCTCTCCCAACAGGGTGAAGGCAGGACCTTCGGGGCTGTGATTCAAATCCCCTCAGGCCAGATGTCCTGGGAGGCTGAGCCTGGGCAGGAAAGCCGGTGGCTGGTTGGCCCCGTCCTTCATGGGGGCAGGTCCTACAGCACAACACTTCCAGAGCAAGCCGAGGCCTCAGGACGTGTTGAAATGAATGGGACTTACTCCCTGGGTGAAAACGTTCTAGCTTGATTTCTAGGAGCCAATGCCTGCTGAGTTCTGGTATAAAATAATGGATTCCTGTTTTTCTGATGTACTTTTGAGTGAGATGTCCAAACTCTCTCCCCACTTAGGAATCTGAACATCCAGCATCAACTCTGAACTCTCTATCTGCATTTAAACTTTGCTTAGGGAAAGGTGGGGAGGAGGTGAAATATAAAAATATTCAAGCAGATTATTGTCTACATATCCTAGGATGAATTCATTATTTGGCAAGATTGTTTTTCCTACATAATTATCACCTGAGTGCTTTTTAATTAGCTAAAATGTTTTACTTTTTTAACTAAAAGCAAAGAACATACAGTATACTTGAGTTATACTGAAGTTACAACTTCATTTAAGAAAATAGGTTTGACCCAAAACGCAGTGCAAGTGGCAAAGTTGACCATTACTGTACAGTATCTGCAAGGAAAAAAACAAAAAAACCAAAAACAAACAAAAGCCCCCCAAACAAACAAAAAACAAACCCACAATACTCAAATGACACCATGTGGCGGTGCCAAAACCAAACCAAATGAAAAAGAAATCTGAAATAAAACCTTGGGAAAAAGCTTCCAACACTGAATTTTGTCCATAAATAAGTACAAATTGAAAAGTGAACTGTGAAGCAAGAAAAATGACCATGTTAACAGTTACCAAACTAGTTCTAGCATCAGAGACAAAAGAAGAGGAATGTTGGAACCTGTTTCTAAATGAGAAATAAGTTTCCAGTTTTAGGATGAGAAAGTTGAGGCATGCAGGACTTTTGCATATGGATATATATATATATATATATATTATATATATATTATATATAATATGTACAGTCTAGCTATAAAACTTTGATGTGTATAGAAGCTGTCTTCAATGAAAAAAATTGAACATTCAGAAGAAATTCCTGAGATAGGGTTTGTGACATGGGCCACTGGGAAAAAAAATCCGTGGTTGGGGCCTAGAGGTGTTGTAGTCTATCCCTGTGAAGACTGAAATTGAGCCACAGACAGACAGTGTCATCACTGCTGTCTTTCCTTGCCTGGGCAAGGGGTAGCACCATTGTGAAGGTAACTATCTATCACTCCTGCTCGAGAAGAGGAGAGAATACTTCGGAACAGTATTGCTGCTAAGACCGCTGTAGTGTGCACCAAATGTGTTCTCGGTTTCTTCGGGACAGCAGATGAACAGTGCCACAGGCTGACTGAAGAATGCCTGGATGGGAGAGGTGTGCAGACCGGGAGGCAGAGCCGAGTCACTAGGTGTAATCTTTCCTGGGCTGTTCGTCAGTTGTACACTTATCAGTCATTTCCTGGCAGAAGTCCACGGTCACTGTTTGGCTCCTGGGTTCAAGAGGAGGTCCTCCTCTCTCTGAGAAGGTTCCGGGGTCAGTGCCTTCTAGCCTCCTCCCAGAGGTACAATTCTCGGAGGTGTTGCTGGGTGCCCAGGGGGGTCCGGGGGGAGCTGCGCCTGGCTCCAAGCAGCAGGGCACATTTTCCCCCACTGCGCATTGGGAGGCTGCAATGTTCTGCTCAACACCCAAGGGCGCAGGGTTAATACTGGAGGCTGTGGGCAGGTCCATGGGTCTGAGGACAGGGCAATACCGATGCAGGGCCTGGATCTGCTCGGGGCTCTGGATGTCTCGGCAGACTTCCTGGGAAAGGCAAGAGAAGTTGTCCAACAGTTCCCCCATGCATGCTTTCAGTTGATTCCTCTCTGACAACAGTTTCTCTTTCTCACACACCTGGACAGCAGACAAAAAAAGAGAAGGGTTGATCAAGCCTGAATTGGAGGACAGAAGGCCTCGTTTCAGGAGGTTTTCCAGCCTTTGTTTTGCATCCACCATTATAATGTAACTCAAGAATGACTAGGTCAGCCTCTAGAAACTTAAAGATACATATTCAGGGAGCCCAGAGAGGGGCTTCTGCCACACCTCCCATCTGAGCAGCCCATCCAGATGGGCTGCTGACGCCAACATCTTCCCCAGGACACCTCTTCATCCCTCTCCAAGGCCCAGGCAAACAACCGGCAAAATCGTCACCCATCAGAAAACTTCAGAGTCAATGTTTTGGTTTCCCAGAATTTGGGGTTTGTAGAAAGTTAAGTTAAAAACTCTCAGTCCCAATCTTGTGACTGAAAATCTCCCCCAAATGTATCAGGTTGCCATTTTTGAAAGGCAAAAATCTACCATTCCAACTACATGACATTTCAAAAAAAGCAAAACTCTGGAGACAGTAAAAAGATCTGTGATTGCCAGGGGTAAAGGGGGTTGAACAGGCGGAGCACAGAGGATTTGGGGACAGTGAAAGCCCTCTGTATGACACTATACTGGTGGGTCCATGTCATTAGACATTTGTCCAAACCCACAGATTGTACAACACCAAGAGTGAGCTCTAACGTAAACTACGGACTCGGGTGATAATGATGTGTCAGTGTAGGTTCATTGACTAACACGTGTACACTTTGTGGGGCATGCTGACAGTGGGGGAGGCTGTGTGTGTGGGAACAGGGAACATATGGGAACTCTCTGTATAGTGTGTTCAATTTTGCTGTGAACCTAAAACTGCTCCTAAAAAAGTAAGCCAGGCTGGGGTGCAGTGGCTCACACCTGTAATCCCAGCACTATGGGAGGCCAAGTTGTGTGGATCCCTTGAGCTCAGGAGTTTGAGACCAGCTTGGGCAACATGGCAAAACCCCTTCTCTACAAAAAATACAAAAATTAGCCTGTGGTGGCGCACGCCTGTAGTTTCAGCTTCTTGGAAGGCTGAGGTGGGAGGATCACTTCTGCCCAGGTGGTGGAAGCTGCAGTGAGTGACTCACTCACCCTGGGTGGCAGAGCGAGACCCTGTCTTCCCCCGCCAAAAAAAAAAAAAGTGTATTAAAAAAAAACCCAAAAAAAAGTCATCAGCAATTTCCTATGGTTGCCTAACATATGGAATTTCATATAGAACCCAACATCACAGGCTCTCTGGCCTTGGTAGCAGAGCAGACTGAACAGGAGGGACCCTCTCTAGGACAGCTGGGGTATGTGCAGTGGGTCTGGAGCAGCGATTCTCCCAGACTTGGGAAGCGAGAAGGAAGGATGGAGCCTGAACCCTTGCGTGCTAGCCCAAGGTTCTGAGATGTTCTCCTTAAACAAAATCCTACACATGCTTTTGTGTTCCTGAAATTCACCATCCCAACAGAGATGACTTCAGCAACAGACTGGAGACTAATTAAGGTTTTATCATCAACATTTGTGGGAAGGGGGCTGGGTGTGGTGGGTCATGCCTGTAATCCCCGCACTTCGGGAGGCTGAGGTGGGTGGATCACCTGAGGTCAGGAGTTCGAGACCAGCCTGGCAAACATGGTGAAACCCCGTATCCACTAAAAACACACAAATTAGCTGGGCGTGTTGGGGGCATGCTTGTAATCCCAGCTACTCAGGAGGGTGAGACATGAGAATTGCTTGAATCGGGGAGGTGGAGGTTGCAGCGAGACAAGATCACACTACTGCACTCCAGTCTGGGCGACAGAGTGAGACTCCATCTCAAAAAAAAAAAAAAAAAAAAAAATTGCGTGCGGGTGAGGGGAGGAGATGGGGTTCCATGAGGCACACACAATGAAGTGGATGAAGAAAAGGGGCATCTGAAGCAGCATGAAGTCAGTTCTCACCAACCCTTTGCAAGCACAGGCAGAAGAGGATGGGAGAGAAAATGAAGAGGAGAAAGGGAGGAGCAGGCATGCGACATGCACAAGGAACAGGTCTCCGACACAGAAACTGCATGTGCCGTAACATGAACGCAATCTGGCAGGCGGCGTGGGCATGTGTGTTGGAAAGACAGATTTACACCGGGAAAGGGCACCTGCTAAAATATTTATAAATTTATCAAGAAAATACATTTTAAAAAGGAAAAATAAACAGATGTAGAAGTGCAACTTGAGAGAAATACATTATGCGAGTTTGCAACAGCTGAGTGGCGGGTGTGTGGGAGACAACGTGGGAGTGGGGAGTGAGTGCAGGGCCTGCTGGGGACTGGGCAGGGAGGGACTGGGGAGAGGTGGAAGCTGCTCCATCCACCAACGCCATCCCTGCCAGGACACTGTATCCCCGTCACAGGGTGGCAGATAAGAAACAAAACACATGTGGGATGTCTCCTTGGGGAGAAAACTTGTATGGGTGGCTGTGCAACCTGGAGCTCTCCCCTTTTAGTATAGAAATCTGCAAAGTGAGGGGCAATACTGCTTGGGCGCTGGGAGAGGAACCCCGGGATCATTCTGCCACATTGCCCTGGCCAAAGCACTGACCCTTCCAGGCCTACTCATTTGTTAAATGTTCCAGGACACTTTCTAGGGGGAAAAAACAAGGTGCTGCGTGTGACAGCAGCAGGAAAGACAGCGTAACTCACGCCTTGGTTAAAACCATGAAGCTCTAAGTCACACATGCACACTGACGAGTGTGTTCTCATTCAGCACTGAAACACAACGCATTATTTAAGGGATGCTAAAAAGTGGTTGGAGAACTAGATGATGCTCTTTTGGTTTTTTAGTTGAAAAATGCTGGCAAAGTGCTTTAGATATCTGCCTGGTCTGTGGCTTGGATTTTATTTGTTCAGTATTACAACACTACACTAAGCAGAAGGGGAATTACCAAAACCAGGCATTTCTCAAATGTGGGTGACTGAAGTTATTTTACTACCTTAAGAGGAGTGCAGGGCACTATAGACATGTGGCTAGGCCCCTGTAGACTCACACCCAGTGGACTTAACTACCTAAGCCCAGCAGGCTTTCAGAAGACCCACAGTCACCAGCAGGAATGTTGTCTCCTTATGTGATTTAAATTAAATTTTGTTGTTTAACAAAAGTAAACAATGTTAAAGAAAT
Organism: Rhinopithecus roxellana; assembly: GCF_007565055.1. Taxonomy (NCBI): domain Eukaryota; kingdom Metazoa; phylum Chordata; class Mammalia; order Primates; family Cercopithecidae; genus Rhinopithecus; species Rhinopithecus roxellana. Next base: position 97,582,271 of record NC_044552.1, on the reverse strand, counting down.
ACTTGAAAGAAGAAACTCATAATCCCCTGAACTGAAAAGTCACAATATCCAGCAAATTTTAGGGCAACAGACATTTTCTTGACCCCAGCAATGGGTCCAACACTGGATATTCAGAAATGATCAAGTCACTGTCCTTGTCCTTGAGGAACTGACAGTTGAGGGCTGTGGGCTGGGGAAACAGACATATGTAAAGATAACTCAAGAGTAAGTGATAAGCACTAAGCCAGAGGTCAGATCAGGGTTCCATGGGCAGGTGCCCAGCCTAACGGGGGACTCAGGAAAGGGGCTTCCTAGAGAGGTGATGCATAACCTGACTCATTCATTCAGAGATGGGGTCTTGCTATATTGCCCAGGCTAGTCTCAAACTTTTGGCCTTAAGTGATCCTCCTGCCTCAACCTCCCAAAGTACTGCAATTACAGGTGTAAGCCATGGTGCCCAGCCATGACCTGACTCTTAAAGAACAAAGGAGATAGAAAAAGTAGAGGAATGTCCCAAGACAGAGAGGAAATGGTGTAGGCACAAGTGCAGAGATTGATTTTATCAGGGATCAAGTCCTAGGAAGGGAGTGGATGGTGACACTGGAGAGGCAGCTACAGACTGAAACACAAAGGGCAGGAGAGGTCCTACTAAGAAGCTTGGACTTTCTTTGTTGGTGATGGGAGCTACTAAAGACAGACATTTTCCCTGGTTGGTGAGTGTCAAAAACAAAACAAAAGAAAACACAAAACAACAACAACAACAACAACACAAAACCCTGAAGTCCAGGGCTATCTTGATAACATATATCCTGTGCTTTTCTAACATCTCATCCTTGCGCTTTGGTTCTCATCAGCTGGTGGCTCACCCTGAGGCCAGAGGGTGCTGCAAACAGTCTGAGGAGCCACACTTAGATCATGACCACATCATGCAGCCTCCCTCTTCTTCAGCCTGACACAGACATGGCACCTGAGATGACTTTCTGTTATTTGGTCGCAGAAAGTTAGAGCTGAAGGAGGTTGAGTTGGTTGCCTTCAAAGCTACAGTCAGGAGCCCGAGGTCACCTGGATTTACTTTCTGTAGCTTATGGCTGCTTACCAAGGAGAAGGGGTGGGGGCACATAGCTCTAAGTATATGGGGGAGCCTGGGAGATGGGAGTTTGTTTTCTGTGACAAAACACTCTCAGGCACAGGGATGGCTATGACAACCACCTTGAGGCAGAATTGCAAAAGAAAGGACCCCTGGGGCTGAAAAGGATGCCAGGAGATCATCTCCTGAGCAACGGCCCCTCTGCAGGTAGGCGTCCTATCTCTAATCCATTCTCTTCTATAAGGAGGCAGGAGAAAGCAGTGGTACAAGACACGATTTGGAATCAGACACCTGGATTTGCATTCAAGTTCTACCAAGTACTGGGAAGTTACCCAACCCTTCTGCATTGCAGTTTCCTCTTCTGTAAATGGGGATAAAGGAGTGCCTAAGTCATAGCGTTAATGTGAGGATTAAATGGGATCATCTCCAAAAACCATTTAGAAGAATACCTGGTCCACAGATGCTCAAAATTAACATCAGTTATTCATTTATTTTTTTGAGACAGGGTCTCACTCTATCACCCAGGCTGGAGGGCAGTGACGCAATCTCCACTCACTGCAACCTCCACCTCCCCTGCTCAAGTGATTATCTTGCCTCAGTCTCCTGAGTAGCTCGGATTACAGGCACGCGCCACCATGCCCGGCTAATTTTTTGCATTTTTAGTAGAGACGGGGTTTCACCATGTTGGCCAGGCTGGTTTCAAACTCCTGACCTCAAGTGATCCACCTGCCTTGGCCTTTCAAAGTGCTGGGATTACAGGTGTGAGCCACCACGCCTGGCCAACATCAGTTATTTTCACGTTGGATGAGAAATAAAAAAGAACTACCTCTATACGAATAATGACTGAAGGATATAAAATATTGACACACTATTACACATCTGCGCGTGTGTGCACGTGCACACACACACACATAGAGCAGATGTAAAGCTATTACTTCTGTTGAGAAACTTGTTAAAAAATAAACCCAAACTTCCCCAAAGGATGACTCTTCTTTCTACTTTTCCAACTTTCTTTGCTGTTCCTTTACATTGGTCCTGGTCACTTCCGGTTGCGGATCACAGTGGATGGGCCAACTCACCAATTTGCGGATTTCACATTCTAAATTCTGAATACAGTCCAGTTTCCTCTTGCGGCAGCGCTGGGCTGCGATGCGGTTCTTGCTGCGCCGTCGGACATCATGAATGAACTCTAACTGTTCTGAGGTTAGCTTGTGCATCTTAATCATCATCTGGAAATCGTTCCTTGGAAGATCTGTGATTTGATCTACAGGAAAAGGAAGTTTTACCTGAAACCAAGAATAACAGAAAATGATTATGGCAGCTGGATTTTAATTCTGGCAGGCGGAACATCAAAAATGATACAACCTCCTTTTTACAATGACCAAGTAATATGGAAACTACTGAAAGCAAGCAGTGATTACTTATTTCCTGTTTAAAGACAAGTAAGATGTAATAATACCAGGATAATCAAAGAGAGTAAGAACACACATACTGTAATGTTATTGTCTCGCAGATTTTTGAGGCAAATGGCATGAACAATATTGGAAAACGTTTCATTTTTCATTGATGAAGCACTTTTGTAAGAAAGATTCCAGTTAGTTGAAATGTACTTCCATAAGACCTACAGCCTAACTCAATAAAATGACAAGTTACAGAGAGATACCACATAAGGACATATCTAAAGCACCTGGATGAAGAGAGCCCCACATATCCTGAAGATGCTGGAGACACAAAAAACCCAGTGTGATTCTCAGTTACAATAGCATATGGGAGATGGGACAAGATAATTTGGATAGGCTTCACCAGCATATACTAGGAGTCAGAAGAACTGGACTTTCATCCTTCTCACCAGACCTCAGACTAGCTACTCCACCTCTCTGAGATTCAATTTCCTCATCTGAAAAACAGGGCATTAAAAAAAGCCATACATTGCTATACAAGTGGTGGGCACTCTGGGACTTTATTTTCCAATGAAATGTTGACATTCCTTCATCAAAAGGTGAGATGCATTTTCCTGCCTTTTGACCAACAGAATGCAGCCGTAGTAATGGTGTATAGTTTCTGAGGCTAGGTCGAAAATTAGCTGCCATGCCTCGAGGACATTCAAGCAGCTCTGTGGAGAGGCCCATGTGGAGAGGGGCTGATGCCTCTAGCCAACAACCAGCATCACCTTGCCAGTCATGTGAACAAGCCACCTTGGAAAAAGATTCTCTAGCCCCAGTCAAACCTTCAGTTGAGTGTAGCTCCAGTCAACATCTGACTTCACCTTATTAGAGATCTTCAGCCAAAACTGCTCAGATGCGCCACTCCTGATTTCCTCACATTCACATTTCTCATAGAAACTGTGAGAGGTGTTAAGTGATTACTATTGTTTTAGGTCATTAAGTTTTGGGGTGATTTATTATGCAACAATAGACATTGGATGTAGGTACTTATCAGCAAAATTCCAATTCTTGACAAATTCCAATTCTTGACAAATCAAGGCAAGTAAGTATTATCTAAAGTGAGGACAGCAGTCTCCTGAAGGATGGGTTTGTATCATTAATATGTTGTTAAATGATTGCTTATATTTCTTTTTCTTTTTTTTTTTCCTTTTTTTTTTTTTTTGAGACGGAGTCTCACTCTATCGCCCAGGCTGGAGTGCAGTGGCCGGATCTCAGCTCACTGCAAGCTCCGCCTCCCGGGTTTACGCCATTCTCCTGCCTCAGCCTCCCGAGTAGCTGGGACTACAGGCGCCCGCCACCTCGCCCGGCTAGTTTTTTGTATTTTTTAGTAGAGACGGGGTTTCACGGTGTTAGCCAGGATGGTCTACGATCTCCTGACCTCGTGATCCACCTGTCTCGGCCTCCCAAAGTGCTGGGATTACAGGCTTGAGCCACCGCGCCCGGCCTTTTTTTTTTTTTTTTTGAGACAGGGTCTTGCTCTGTTATCTAGGAGTGGAGTGGAGTGGTACGATCACAGTTCACTCTAGCCTTAACCTCCTGGACTCAAGCAATCCTCTTGCCTCGGCCTCCCAAATAGCTGGGATCACCATGCCCGGTTAACTTTTTTTTTTTTTTTTTTTTTTTGTAGAGATGAGATCTTGCGCCAGAGAGAAGGGGGGGAAAAAAGAGAGAGATTAGGTCTCGCTATGTTGCCCAGGCTGGTTTCAAACTCCTGGGCTCAAGTGATTCTCCCTCCTCAGCCTCCCAAAGTGTTGGTATTACAGGTGGGAGCCACAATTCCTGGCCTGAAATATTTTTCTTTTTTCTTTTGAGAGGTAGTCTTGGTGTGTCACCCAGGCTGGAGTAGAGTGGCGTGATCTCGACTCATTGCAAACTCCACCTCCCTGGTTCAAACGATTCTCCCGCCTCACCTCCTGAGTAGCTGGGATTACAGGTGTGCACCCCATGCCCAGCTAATTTTTGTATTTTCAGTAGAGATGGGGTTTTGCCATATTGGCCAGGCTGGTCTTGAACTCCTGGTCTCAAGTGATCCACCCGCCTTGGCCTCCCAAAATGCTGGGATTACAAGGGTGAACCACAGTGCCTGGCCTGAAATATTTCTTAAGAATAGCAACCAGTGAAAAAGATTGCATGAAAGACCCTCAAGTGCGGAAGGTGAGCAGCAAACCACTACTCTATCTCAAGAGCCTCCTTGGCACCCATGAGCTGACATAGGCTTGCACCTATGAGCGGTCTGTCACTCCCCTTCCTGAGGCTCTTGGGGATTCAGCAGCTTCTGGGTTCAGTCTGGTCCTGCTTCAGAAGCTCCTGGAATAAAAAGGTTGCGTGCTGCCAGGCTAAGAGATTGTGTGGGTTAGCTCAGATTCTTGTTTACATGTGCGTCTGCTCTGGATGAGCCAGCAGATGGCACTACAAACCTAAACTTCCTTCAAGCGCTAGCCCAGCCCTGTCTAATACAAACAACACCAGCTACATTTGTGATTTTAAAGTTTCCAGTAGCCACATTAAAAGAAGTAAAAAGAAACAGGTGAAATGAGTTTGAATACTATATGTTATTTAACCCAATAGATAAAAATATTTCCAACATGTAGCTAATGTAATTAATAAGATGGTTTACAGGTTTTTTTTTTTTTTTTTTTTTTTTTTTTTTTTTTTTTTGTGCTAAACTTCCCAAATCCAAAGCACATTTTATCCTTACAGCACATCATAATTCAGACTAGCTGCTTTCAGGGGCTCTACAGCCACGTACAGCAAGTGGCAACTGGACAGTGGAACTCTAGGAGACAGAATAAATGGACTCAGTGAATCCCAGCAGCCAGAAAAACACACGGGTCTGGGCTGATCAAAATGCTCTTGGGTGAAGAAACTAACCCTCAATAGTGTTCAGATGCTGCAGGGTTAAGTCTGTGTTCTTCAAGGCAGTGAGGATGAAGACATTTGATCCTGAGCCCAGGTTTCTCTTTGGTTGCATCATTTGCAGGCAGACACGAGTCCTGATTGCCGGCACGTGTGGCTAGTCAATTCCCATGCACAAAGGCAAACGTATGAAATGATCATTTGACTTTTCTGTGGTTGGGTGCAAGCTCTTTGCCAGGTTCCATCACAGTTCTGAGCTTGTTCCGTGTGGCATTTACTGAAGGTTCCCAGTGGGTGCTCTGATTCAACTTCCACCTGGTGAGCTCTGTCCCATGACACTTTGGTCCAAGAAAGCAAAATCGCAGTAGGGCCCATGACATCACCGTCGGCTTGGTCCTGTTCCAACTGCTAAAGACAGGCAGCCAGGACAAACAGCTCCTTGTTACGGGCTCGGGAAAGGCCTTTGTCCATGGGGCTGTGTTTGCACAGGGCTTCTAATGATATGAAAGAATGATTTATCTTTAATATCCGTTGGATAACAAACAAGACACTCTGATCCTGCACGGTGTCTCCAGAACACAGAGGTCTGTCTGTTGGAGACGCGGATGTTCCAGCGCAGCAGAGGTGGTGGCACTTTGTGGGCTTGTGGAGTTTTCCCTCTGCTGACAACAAAGCCATTCTGCTTCTGCTCTACATGTGTTTACTTACTCTCAGAAAGAAGATATCCCTAAGGTTCAGGCTACGGGGAAAGTCAAAAGGACGACTATACCAAGAGCTACTGTATTTAAATCATCCAGACAGTGAATATAAAACACTAGGGGAATAGGGGGGAGGATTGCCAGGAAAAATGAAAAATCAACAATGCTAGTTTCAAAGTCCTCGAGACAAAAGGCCATACAACACTTCAGCAGAGCTGCTGCAACACAATCTGCTTTTTAAAGAGGGTCAGAGGAAAAGGTAATAGTCAACTGTAGACTTTCTTCCAGGTGAAAAAAAAACCCAACTCACTCTTGTTTCTCTTTACAAGTCTCGGTTCCCCCTCTAGCAAGGGAGGACTTATGTTCACTAACACGCGGGGGTCTCTGAGGTGTTCTCGGACAGGCACGGGGGCGTGGGCGGGTGGGGGACTTGACCACATCCATGTGCTGTTTCCTGAGTAGTAAGTTCCAAGTCAGGGACATCTTGTTTGGAAGTAAGAAGCAGCCACTGACTCTTTGGTACCATGGAGGACATGCCTCTCCCAGGCTCTCGGCACTCAAAACATTCCTCAAATGGGGCTGAGGAGTAAAAGGTGGCCAGCAGGTCTTGGAAAGTGACAACACATCAAAAAGGTTGAGGCCCACCTCTTTTCCTTCTAGATAATTATTCTGAGCCAAACAGGCCCAGTCAGGCTTAACATCTTACTGACTCTTCCTCCACACTCACTCCTCCAGGATCTCACTTCGCAGCAGTGGCTTGGTTTCCTAAATAGTCCCAACACCCAGTGTGATGAGGTGAAGAGTCCTGTGAACTGTCGCCATAATCTCTAGTTATACTCAGTCACCCACACACAGCTCCGGGCATGCAGGCAGTGTATAAGGGGAAGGGCACGTGGGATTCGCGGGCGCCGCTCGTTAGTCAGGGGTCCACCACTTTGGTTCTCAGTAGAGACTCGGGGAATCAGGGCAGCCACTGAGTCAGCAGGCCAAGGGCCAAACAGGGCACCACAGGCCTGCGCCACCGTTGGCACAATAAGCTGCTGATTTTATTCAGCCCAGCAAAGTGTTGACCCTTCTCCTCTCTGGAACACAACAGGAGGAGCAGGACTTGAGGTGGGTTTTTAGCACGGTACCTGCCCTGTCCTGCTAAGCATGGCTGGCTACAGGAGGGTTAGTTCTTCTGGAGACTCCAGCTCTTTGTAATTTTTTTTTTTCTTTTAGAGACAGGATCTCGCTCTGTTGCCCAGGCTGGTCTCAAACTCCTGGCCTCAAGCGATCTTCCTTCCTTAGCCTCCCAAACTGTTGGGATTATAGGCGTGAGCCATCACGCCTGGCTAGGCTCCAGCCCCTGAGCAGTCAGTAAAATAGATGGTCCATGCAGTGTGCCCAGGGATTCTCAGGTCCGCCTGTGATATCTGGACAATACATGGAACCTACATATGTCTCTTTGAATGCTGTCTGCACCGACGAGGCAGAGGAGAGACTGTAGGCTGGGCCCCGGGATGCCCGTGCTTCCTTCTCACCAAGCAGAAATCGGCTGCATTATTTCTCCTCCCTGCCAACAGCCACGACCATTCTTCAGCCTAAACCATCATCCCCTTCCTCCCAGTTAAAAGGAAACATTGAAAAATTATATAAGTATTATATAATTATATACATTACTCTAAGTATTATATAAAATTATGTATTATATAATATAGCTTCTTTCATAAAATACAGGACAAAAGAAGGGAAAAAAAATTCTCATCCCCAAATGATGACTCTCTCGCTCTGGTAGAGTTCCCTGTGATCTTTGTTTTCTCTGTATCTTTTTTAGGAGTTGCAATCAAGTGGTGCTGTATCTATCTCACCCAACAAACATTTTGCTTGCCTAGTGTCTCTGGTTTGCTCGGTGAAGTTTACTGGAAAAGCAGGATGTAGCTGCAAATTTTGCAGAAAAAGCCAGAAACAATTATTTCCTCTAGAAATCTCAGTGGAAGACTAGTTTGTTAATATTTTTTCCTATTTCATTTCTTGGTTTCATTACCCGATGTTGACTGAAACCCATAGAAGTAGGGTCACATTAGCATGATACCCTGAGGCACTGATGGTGTGGTCAGCTTTCCAAAGTCTTTAACACCCGTACTCTGAGGAGACCCTCAGATCCCAGGGAGCTGTCGAAGGAGGAAGCAATATGCCCACTGGACAGATGATTCCAGTGCTGCTGGAACCAGGACAGCCAGCTCAGTGCTGGGCAGATGGCAATGACAAAATCTCCCCTCCCAGGTGAAGAAATGTTTCCCGCACAATTGTCCTTCCATGCTCTCTTCTCATGGTCCAGTTTCTAACACAAATACAGGACACTTGAGATTCAGTTGTGATACTTCAATTAATTAGCTGTGTGATCTCAGGCAAGTCTTCGTTCTGTCTGTCCTAAAGTTCCTGGAGGATCTAGGAGTCAAAGGGAGATAACGCCTGCCCTGCTTAGCTTATAGGGTTGCTGTGAAGAATAAAACTGGATGATAGGGGGAAGAAGTGCTTGGGAAAGTTTCAACTGCCTGATAGATACAAGGTATTATTATTTCTGTTTATCAGCTCTATTTATCTTTGTCACATGGTTTCGTCTTACAGACATGTGCTTTGGAATTCCAGACATTCACAATGTTCTAGACAACATAAAAACACTGTTTTAATTAGAAATATGGCTGATTTCTATGCTGCCCAGCAAGGTTTCTTTTTATTAAGCAGACCAATTACAGACACTTCTAAAAACATGCCTGATTCACCAAACCACAAAAATGATTGTACAAATTTTACATCTCAAAGTCAGCATTTGGGTGGGAAGAGTTAGAGTCAGATGGCTCTTCTGTACCATTTCCATGTTTTCTCTGGACTTTATCTCTCTCTTCCCTTCTCTCTGTCTCCCACCCCCTGCCTGCCCCCAACACACTCTCTTACCTCTCATACACTTTTATCCCTCTCAATGTAAAATATGTTAATAAAGCAGGTCCAATGAATCTATACTTTTGACTGTGCAAATAAACTCTCTGTGGTGCTTCTTTACTAAATCTACAATTAAGTAGAAATGGTCCAGTTACAAAGCTGTCTTACTAAGAAGCTTACTACTTTGGAAAATGACTGTGATTTTCTATAATTTCCAACATTTAAAAACAAACCTATAAACCATAATGAGATAAACCATAACTACTTCACACCCACTAGAGGGCTTTAACAAAAAAGATGGGCAATAACAAGTGTTGGCGAGTATGCAGAGAAACTGGATCCCTAATACATTGTTGGTGGGAATTTGAAATGGTATAGCCACCTTGGAAACAGTCTAGTAGCTCCTCAAAAGGTTAAATACAAAGTTATATGATTCAGCAGTTCCACTCTTAGGAATATTATGAAAATAACTGAAAACAAGTCTTAAAAAACTTGTCTCAAATGCTCACAGCAGCATTATTTATAATAGCCCCAAAGTGGAAACAACCCAAATGGCCCTCAACCAATGAACAACAAAATGTGGTATTAGTCAGCAAAATGGATCAACATAATGGAATATTACTCAGCAATTAAAAGGAACAAAGTACTAATACATGACAATATCTCTGGTGAGTACATCAATGGCAAGGGTAAACCTTCAAAGTATTATGCTAAAGTGAAAGGAGCTAGATACAGAAGGCCACATCTTGCAAGATTCTATTTATACAAATGCCCCAAACAGGTACATCCACAGAAACAGAAAGTAGATTACTCGTTGCCTGGGGTTGAGGGGAGTGGGCAATGAGGAGTAACCGCTAATGGGTACAGCATTTCCTTTCAGGGTGGTGAAAATGTTTTGGAATTATACAGTGGTGATGGTTGTACAACACTGTGAATATATCAACAACCCCTGAATTGTTCATCTTAGGGTGAATTTTATGGTATGCGAATTATGTCTTAATTTAAAAAATAAACCTACATAAAATTCAAACATTACAGACATACATAGAAATGAAACTTTCCCTACACTCCTCTCCAATGGTGCTCCCGGTTTTTTCTTATTCTCTATACTGATTTTATTTATAGGGTGTGCATATTTAGGAAACAAACTAGGACCTTGTGCATATTGTTTTGTGATTTTCACTTAATGTGACTTGTTCATTTTTTTTTTTTTTTATTGGAAGAGAAAAATTCCCAACCTGACTTCTTAAGGAATATAGCAAATCCAGAAGTCATAAAGGAAGACTTATACCTTGACTACATAAAACTAAAAAATTTTTATATGGGAAAAGGTACAATAAATAAAGAAGCAGACTAAGGGAATATCCAAGCAACATTTATGAGAAAGGGTTAATATTCCTAATATTAGGGATTAAGATTCCTACATGATGATTTAAAGTTAAACAATACAAAAGAAAAAATGGGCAGAGGTGAACTAGCAATTCACAGGAAAGGAAATATCAATGTTCAATACACACAAAACAACATGTCAGCTTCATTAGTAGTCACCATTTTTTGCCCATCAAATTGGCAAAAATTAAAAAGACTGGTGACAACTAGTATGGGCAAGAATAGGGGAAACTGGACACTCTAAGTTGTTGGATGAAATGTGAATTGCTACAACGTTTTGGGTAGGTCATTAGGTAGTGTTTAATAAATGAGCACAACCTTTAGCCCATCTATGAAACTAACCCACAAAAATAAAAGCACCACTACTAACAGTATGCTCACAAAATGTTTATTGCAGACATGTTTATCAGAGGGAAAAACTGAAAACAACTGAAATGTCCACTGATAAGTGACAGCTGAATGAACTACGATTTACAAGAACCAGAGATACTAGAGAAACATGTCTTGGCCCTATGTGATTGACCTACAGCCATGTGGATGGTAGACAGCTATGTGAAAAAAGGAAGCTGCTAACTCTACAATATAATGCCATTAAAATAAAACCCAAACCCATAGAGAGGTGAATATATATTTGTATATTGTTGTAGGCAAAGAGAAAGCCTGTGAAATTTGGTGTGTTTGGGGCTGGGTACGCTGTGTTCTAGAATTTAAAAAAGAGTGTCATTTTAAGAAGCTGATTATTGATAAAGGATAATACTGTGCTAATTTGATCTTTCTCGAAGCTAGGGAACAGTTAAAAAGGATGGGAGAAGCCAATGACTGTGAGATGGAAGGGCTGCTTAACATGGTATAACTACAACATCTCACATAATATAAGGTATGTGAACACTTTTCTTTTGATCTAACATTTTGGCTCCCTACAGGGGTGGAAGAAGAGAGATTGGGAAAATGCACGTGAAGTATTAGACTGGGGTCTGGCAAGGGGTGGAAACTCCTATCTTCACTTCTGACTCTGGTGTCTCCTTGGGGTTCACTTGAAAGAGAAGGCACCTGGATCTCATAGGAGAGCAGGGCAGAATCAGCCCAGCAGATGCTGGCTTCTTCTGATCAGTCCAGGAAAACAAGTTTTGACTTGTGGAGAAGGATCTGCCTTGAGCACTATTACTGGGGATAATACTTCAACCAGGGTCAAAGTAACTCCCAAAAGCAGGTTATCAACTCCTTGAGCAGCAGTCACGGCAAGTCCCTGAGACAGTTCTTGGAAAGCTAACCTCCTCTACTCTAGGAAAATTAAGACGTAAAATTGGGGAAAACTTTGGCTTTACTATAACTGTCCTGTCCAAACTGTACCACTGAGAGGGACTATGATTTCCAAAATGGCATACAGCTTTGGTAAATGTCTCTTCTTTCACTGTTCAGGAATGCAGAAGATGGATTTTTTTAAAGGTAAAAATAAGAATATTTTTAAAAGTGGGGTATTTCTCAAGGGGGGAAGGCTAGTCCTGTTCGTGACTGTTTTATAGGTTGAATGAGTCCTCCTTTTAATTGAGTTACTATTTTTAATTCTAAGGTAAACAACTGACATGGCTCCAACACAGAAAAAATACATGTGTTCTTGCTGTGGCCTCGAGTTCCAAGAAATGACTTTATGCTCTCTTTTGGGATATTGGTGGCGGGGTGAGGGGGTGGGGAGCACAAAAGAAGATGTATCTGAAACTGACAGTTCTTTGAACATATGCAAATGTCATAAAAACACAAGCCTCCCTTGAACTTAATGGCCAGTTTTTTTTTTTTTTTTGGAGACAGAGTCAGTCTCTGTCACCCAGGCTGGAGTGCAGTGGCACAATCTCAGCTCACTGCAACCTTCTCCTGGGCTCAAGAGATCCTCCCACCTCAGCCCCACAAGCAGCTGGGACTACTGGCACGAGCCACGACACCCGGCTTTTTTTTTATACTTTTGGTAGAGATGTGGTTTCACCATGTTGCCCAGGCTGGTCTCGAACTCCTGAACTCAAGTGATCCACCCACCTCAGCCTCCCAAAATGCTAGGATTACAGGGCTGAGCCACCACGCCCGGCCCCAGGCTCCTCTTAAAGGAGAGACAAAAAACAGACTGCAGGCCTTTGTCCTCTTCTCCCTCCAGCAGCCCTTGGTAGGAAGCCATGATGTAGATGAGCTGGACACAGTGGCTAGCCTTCCACACCAGGCAGGCTCATTCACAGTTTCAGAACAAAAGGAAAACCTCACTAAAGAGGTCAGAGGGAAAGAATGAGTAAGGAGAGAGAAAACACAACCTTTCACTATTTTCAGGAAAGCTCAATCTTCCCAATGTTAGGGACACGGATGTGAGGCTGGCTTGGGGCACGAGGCACAACCCGCCACCCCAAACCTAAGGAGAGATGGTATACTCGCATGGGAATAGCTCGCATTCAAATTTCCTTTCTAATTTATTTTAAATTAAATCCTTTCAGTGTTTCTCTGTCTTTCACCATGTCTGCTAGGCAGTTAAGAGAGGGGCAGAAACCAGGCTAGCGAGCAAAGAAGGAAGTGACCACAGGGCATTTTTTGCAGTTGGCATAGGGCCTTTGGCATCTACTTTCAAAACATGCCCGAACTAAAACCTCATGTGCTTCTCGCCAATCTTGCAGAGGCTGAATAAACTGCGCATGGCTCTGTGAAAAGCCACCTCATCCCATGTGGCATTTCTGCTGTCTGGTTGGGTTAACATCTCTGCCTTACAGAGGCTGGTAACATCCAGAGAGCACAGACGGGTACCAAGGTTACTGGCCTCAGGAGGACCACTTTTCATTTCTTCCTGTGTTTTTGGGATACACAGCTCTGAGAAGGGACTTGTCACTGGGTTTGTTCACTACCGCTCCTGAGGGGGGTCTGAGACACAGGTAGCAGTCTCAAGCTGGTACCCTGTCAATCAGCAAGACAGTGCCATGAACGCCAGGTCACGACACAGACTCTCTCGGGTCTTCCTAGGGAATGTTCATGTTATTGGGAGGTGGGTCCTCTGGGGGAGGCCTCTTCTTTCCTTTCCTTAGTCTTGTGAGTCTTGCTCATGATGTGGCTGCTGTTGCCCCTGTTCCCCTCTCACAGCAATGGTAAGACACACATGGGGCCTCTGGACATTTTTCCTAGCAAGTACATTGCTTTCAGGGTGGATGAAACTGCTACTGTACCCCGCTACTTCTCAAAATGTCTTCCCAGCGTTGGAGGGAGCTTGGGAAATGATCCATTATACATTACGTGTGGCTGACTAGGGTGCTTCTGTGATGACCCCAGGACTGGGAGAAACAGTGAGCCTTCTATCACCTTCACTGTGATGGACATGGGATGGCCCTGGGGTCTTCTGTTGACAAGGAAAATCTAAAAGGTGCTGGGAAAGTGTTGATCTATTTGGTTTCAATCAATCAATCTGGAAAGAGATTCTATATCTTCCTTGTGCTGAAGGGGTGAAGGGCAAGGATGAGGGTGATGGACATGGCATCCTTCCAAAGCAGATGTAGGAGGAGGAAGAGAGGGAGGAGAAAGAGGGGGCTCTGGAGTGCCTCAGTGCACTTCATGCATTAGACTTCAGTGTTTGTTTACTCAGCAGCTTGCCTCTGCTTGCTGAGTATTGAGATCCAGATCAAATATCAAGTGCTTTTCTAGGACAGAAGTGGTTAATGTGGAATCACCTTCAACATCCTGCCTCTGTGGATGGGGAAGGCAGTCTCTCTACTGCCATCTTTAATCTCAGCATGTAAGAACAATCTGAGAGTGGTGGGGGGCAGGGAATAGTCCAGATAAAGGGCCTAAAGAGTGGGTCACATGCTTGAATTTATGTGGGTTCCCTACCTCCTGGCCCCTGTCCTGCACAGGACACGACTCACTGTCTGCTTCCGAGAACGATCCGGATTCGTCACTGGAGTTGGTTCCGTAAGACTGCTCACATTTAATCTGGGGCCGCACTTGGTTGTACATTCCATCTCCCATCAGGCCTGGTTCCTGATGTTCTGTGGCAAGGAATCTGGCTCCCTGGGAACAGGGCGAGGAGGAGAACTCACAGAGAGGGAGGCTGCAGGGCGAGCCTCCACTCCCGTCCTCCGCATAGGAATAGGAAGAGCAGGAGCTGGAAGTCCTGGTCCTGGTCTCCAAGGGGGGTGAGCGAGGGCAGACTTTGATTGGCACCGGGCAGCTGGTGTTGGGCCGCATCCTTCCTGGCAAGTGGTCGGCCATCAGCCCACCGTGGGAGTAGGCCTGTGAGCTGGGGAGGGACTGGCCAGCTCCCACCCACAGACCCTTTGGCACCGGCTCAGAGAGGTCTTTGTCCAAACTGCTCACCCCAGAATAAGAATGCACCGAGGTGCTCACTTGGTCACAGGCGCTGGAGGAGAAGATCACGCTCCTCCGGTCCAGCTCTCCCTCCTGTTTACAGAGAGCCTCCAACCCAGGCCCCCTGAGGGGCGACCCCATGGTGAAGTTGGACACCTCCTTCTGGCCCATGTGGGGCTGTCCATAATTCCCTGTGAAAGGGGTGTAGTCAGTTTTAAGGTCACCCTGAGTGATCCCCTTGTCAAAAGGGCACGCTGGACTCCTGGCAAAGTGCTGCTGAGATGTACTGGGCAGGCCAGACAGCTCCACACTTTTCGTTATGCTGAACAGAGACCTTAAGCAGGAGGGCGAGGCCACGCTCCTGGATCTCTCCAGGCAGGCGGCCCCAGGTGGGGCCGTGGGGGTAGGGGCAGGGCTGGGCTGTTTCCGGTCCATCTCGACATCCCCCGCTCTGTCCTTGGCGTCAGGCTCATCTCCAGACAGGCAGAGTGTGATGCTCTCTTCCTCATTCTCTTCACTGGGCGGCTCACTTTTAATCTGCCCCCTGGCAAGCCCTGGCTTGAGGCTGTTGCTAGAGTTATCTTCCCGGAATGTGCTTGCAAAACCTGAGGTACTGTGTGATGATGCATTATAGACATTCTTGGTACATGCAAGCTGGTATTTCTTGTATCTGGGGTACTGCGTTAACGCGTCCTTTTCTGAGCTCTCCTTGGTGTCCGTGGGCACGTCGGGCTCGGGCAGCAGGGCTTCTTCCTTCTCTGCTACGGGGATGGCGGCGGCCTCAAAGCTGATGGGCTCTGGAAGCATCTGGTCCCTGGGGCAAGCCATCTTGGCCGTCTCTGAATCCATCGTCTCCTCCTCTTCATCCTCCTCCTCTCCTGCAGAGTTCTCACAGTCCTCGTGCGGGCGCTGGCATGCAGCATCCTTCCGGCACACAAACAGGCCATCCTCACTGTTCAGGAGCTGGGTCTGCAGGAAACTGAAGCAGGAGTCCTCCAGGTTGTGCATGCGCAGGAACTCAGCACAGCGGATGACCTCGCGGATGTTTTCTCTGCTGAGTAACAGCTTGGCAGTGTAGGCAAACTGTAACAGCGGCCCAAAGCCCCTGGCCGTGACCTGCAAAACAAACAGGAAAATCGCCAACATTACCATCAGCACCGCTATTGTCCCGAATCCCTCAACTGAAGCAAGATAACCAGACAGTGCTAATGTCCCAGAATAAAGACTGCAAAGGGGCAGTTAATCTTGTAGTACTGGGTCAGCAATGATTCTGCTTCCAATAATTAGTGCCTGTCTCGCGCATGCCACTGTTGTACTCCATCACGGCACAGGCAGAATTGAAAATCACCAGGGTCAAGTGGCTAAACAAGATGACAACGGGTTCAGTGTTTACACTAATGAAATATCCTGGCAAAAATGCACAGTGACAATGGGGAGCCTATTAATTTCCCTCCCAATCGGTCCTGTTGAGAGCCATTCTACATGAGGGGGGAGTGTTGTGACACTTCTTGCAGCTTAGCTTGCTGGAGCCCAAGAGAGCCTTAACGTTATCTTGTCAACCACAAAAATGTCAAGGTGGCCCTGCAAAAAACTAAGTCCAGGGAGTTGCAAAAATAGGTTTTCCTCACTTACAATGTTAAAAGAGACATTAAAACAACTCTGTTTTGCTCATCCATCACAGTTTCTACTTGAGACTTTCGGTCATCATGTCCTACCTGATCTTATAATGATGATGATCTCATTATCTCACCAGAGATGACAACAATCAAAAGCGGTGTGTTCGAGACGAAATCAACCCCTGGCCCATAGTGAACGGGGGTTGCAGAGCGAAACAAACCGGCTGTCATTTAAATGGCTGAAGCTGCTGAGTGGCACAGGGTATGGGCTATTCCTTCCCTAATTATTGGCAGCAGCTTTGCCATGCAGCTGTCTTTTTTTTCCTGGTAAATCTTCAGGGGCTAAGCCTGCTGTCATTTTTGCTTATCCATTATATTTTACACAGATTGAAAGTGTGCTATTTATGCACAGCTTGCATATGCACACAAACACGTGCGCGTGCGCACGAATGCCTGCTTACACACAATGACTTAGACAATTAAGAATATGTTGCCTGAGGCCAATTGTTTTTTCAGATGCAAATGGATTAAACTTGCTGGTGTTCATCAGGGTAGGCTTCCTTACCCTGCACATAAAACCACACATCCTCTAGGTTCTTGCAAGCACCGCTGACCCCACAGGAAGGTGAGGCATGTCTATAAATCCTGTAGAAATCAAATGAAAGCAGCAATCATGCGGTCCTTGCTAGAAGCTATGGTAGCAGTGATACAAAATTTTAGCTGGGGGAGTGAGTGCACTGCAAGGTGAACTGGTAAGCTTTGTAGCTGACTTCTGCATGTATTAAACTCACCGCAGCATACAGAGCCAAAATTCTTACAAGGACCTGTAACTGATGTTCAAGATTCAACCTGGACATTCACTCCTTTGGGAGAGCTCTCCAATCCTCTTAGAGAGAATGAATGACACTGTCCTCTCAGCTCTCATAGCCAGGTGAGGAAATGTGCTGGATTCTCCAGGGCAGCACTGACTTCATATCACTGCATTCTTTCCAGTAAGGGAAATTTCTTAGACATGTAACTGAACGGGATTTTAATTGTTAATCTTTTTAAAGTACTTAAGTAAGATTCCATCTTAAAATTTTTTTTTTCTGTCAGATGACGAGTCCAGAGATATTTGGTTAAAAAAACAAAACAAAAAGCCATGACTGCTAGACCCACATTATAAATTCTATATGGGCAATCACTGCCATCTCCCTTTCATTATACCTAATTGTGTCTGTTCCTACCATAAGACAGCAAGCTCCTTCAGTTCAGGAATGGTTTTGTCTGTCTTTGTAACCTTGCGTCTAATCTAACCTGGGGTCTCTAACATGGTAAATACTTGTTAAAAGCTTGTATGTTACCGAATATGTCATAAGTTGAACTGTGTGCTAACATACTACTACTGTGTACACAAGGTAACAACACAGTGTGTTTAGAGGGTGCTGTCTCAAGTTACTTTTGGAATAAGGCATCATGTAAATCAACTAACCAAACTGATCAACTGATCAAAGGCAGGCAGGCAATGGTCTTTGTTTGCCCCGTGTCACAGTACCAGTATTAAAAAGGAGCTCATCTGACTGACATTTTGTATCCTGCTAAGGTGACATGGTAATAAGTTCAGCAAATGTAGTACTGGCAATACATCTGTTTTATGTCCTTTTCTTCCAGGAATCTTTAAAAGAAAGTAAAAAAGCAAGAAAATGTGTATTTATAGGTAACTGAGGAAGGTGACAAGAATGTCACATGACCTATTCCTTTACTGCCACATGGCTCCACCACAAAGAAAGAAACGGTAAAATCAATGCAGAGTTGACCCCTGCCCTCATAATGATCCTGTGCTCCTCTGTAATGTGCCAGTTGCCGAAAGGGGTGGATAAGACAATTCTTGAGTTTTGGCAAAGGTGCTCACTATATGGGAAATGTAGGTAATTACTTTCAATGATATTTACATTGTTCACACAGTTTTTCTCATATTCCCATCCTTATCACCATTTTTTTTTTTTGATGCTGTAGGTCTATGTAAGCCTTACCACTATCCTCCACTGTGGCCTCTTGTAAAGAAAATTTCTAAAGAAGCAAGGGACATCCATGGGGATCTGTAGATCAGGAAGCAGTACTGGGAGTCACCCTCTGCCACACGGCTGGCTGAAAGGAGCTGGAGAAAGCATCTCCGCTTAGAGAAGAGCTGATGCTTAAATGTATGAATTGGACTAAGGATGCAAATGTGCAAAGTCTCCACATCACAAATCAATGGCACTCCTTAGATCACTGAGGCTTAGGAGACATGCTGAGCTTGAAATGATCGTCATGTCATCATGAAAGAGTCACAGATAAAAAACCTTTTTTTTTTTTTGAGATAGAGTCTCACTCTGTCACCCAGGCTGGTGTGCAGTGGTGTGATCTCAGTTCACTGCAAGCTCCGCCTCCCGGGTTCACGCCATTCCCCTGCCTCAGTCTCCCCAGTAGCTGGGACTACAGGCGCCCGCCACCACACCTGACTAATTTTTTTGTATTTTTAGTAGAGATGGGGTTTCACCATGTTAGCCAGGATGGTCTCAATCTCCTGACCTCGTGATCCGCCCACCTTGGCCTCCCAAAGTGCTGGGATTACAGGCATGAGCCACCGTGCTTGGCCAAAAAACCTGGTTTGTAAATTGTCACTTAAGCCCAAGGGCAGAGGAAATGGTGTCCTCACCATGAAAGTTCAAGAGCTCATAACTAGCTCATCTCCCATACTGGTTTCAGTCCTGCTTTGCTATATTTAAGTCTGCAAGATTTTGCTCAGCTTCTGTGTGTGAGGCTTTGTTTGGTGAGCCAGAATGACTATTTACCAAGTATCTCCTAGTGCCCAGCACTGTGCTCTTTTAATGCCTTGCAAGGCAGGCATGACTGCCCCTATTCTGTAGCTAAGAAACCTGTGAAGCAGGGAGGTGAAGGAGTTTATCCATGGTCATAGAGCTAGTCAATGGAGAGCTAGGATTCCAAACCAAGTCCAGTCTGTTTCTTCTTCTGTGCTCAGTGGTGTGAGGGAAGGGTATGTGCAGGACTCAGGCCTGTGCTCAAGATACCTACAATTTAGCTTTGTAGAAGAGGTACAAATGATGAAAAGTTAACTAAGTAGCAATGTAAGTCAACAATGGAAAAGCCATTGCAAGATTATATGAGTAGTTGTCAACTGAGAAATCCAGACAAGTTCAGGATAGCAGACTACTGAGGCTGAGGGGACTAGCGAGGGGGCCCCTTGAACACTTTTATCAGGACACCTTGAGTGTCTGCTCTAGGTCAAGGGTTGCTTTGATATGATGGCTACTTTCTGAACTCTCACAAGGGTCCCTCCAAGGAACCCATCTCTGATCTACTTTAGGCAGTGGTAATTGCTCCAGATACACAAAACAGAAAGCAAGTGCCCATCACACCTGCCAGCAAGTGTTACAACAGGCAGAGGCTTTCTAAATACTGGCTTAGCCTCCATCTTGAGAAGTTGGCACTGTCTACCCATTTTTAGGAACCATTTAAATTCATTTATTATACTCAGAAGGCAAATATTCAGGTACCAGTGAAAAGCTGTATGTTCATGAAACTGTGACCACAAGTGTGCACTGTTACTTTTTGTTCTTAACAAACAAGGCTCTAATAATGGGAAAAAATAAGAGGGGGTGGGAGGTGGAGAATTACACACAAAACTAAACTCATAAAATGGTATTTTACAAAGTAATGATCATAAAGTTACAATGGAATGAAGTGGCTAGAAATAGAAGAACAGTTCCAATTCACTGATGTTAACGGAGGTGCATCCCTCTGCTCTAAGCAGACCCCTCTAGGCTAAAATCCACTGGTCAGCAGTGGCCTCAAGGTATGAGAAACAAATGCAAAATACGATATTAGGGACAACTTGGGATAACAGTCTTGCATTTTGAATGAAAATATTGTGAATGCCTCATTTCAAAGAATAATTTTTCATTGCATTTAAATATGTAACTACCTGGTCTCATAATGTGCAATACTCATTCTGATAGAGATGAGATGAGATCACACAATGGGGCCAGAATACAGTTGCCATGTGGGGCCGAGACCTGGGAGAGGGCAGAAAGTTAACCCTCCAACCTCCCACCGACTGCTTCCTGGAAGGCAATGACCTCAGCTAGCAGTTGGCACATATGAGTTGGTTCAACCCTGAAAGAAATAAGGCCAGGCTACCGTGTCCTATGGTGCAAGTCGACATGATGACAAGGTGTTGAAATTTGACCCACTGTAACTATGACCCTTAACGCTTTATTCCACTGGGTTCTAACATATCATCTCTATGCTGAAAGGAAGATGGGCTGATGAAAACTCAACTGGTAGAGAAAGTCTGGGCACTGTTTGCAGAGCTGGGGAGCTCAGTGTTTCATGAGACATCCATTTTGCTGCAGGACAGAGTTTACGGTAGGATACTTACAACAGTTCCATCTCTGGACTATGACAGGAATGAGGCAGTCAGCCTTCAGGCATTTATTGAAAATAGGGTTTGAGAATTTTTGAGACTTGGAATATCATTCTCTGCATAAGCTACATGATTAAGGTGTCTCCAGTTGGTTTTGGCAGTATATACACATGGCTGTAGCACTGAGCCCATCTGCAGAAGGCTGATCAGATGAATCCGGAGGACAGGTTCCCTGGGAGAGGGCTGGCACGCTTCTCAAGGTCCCTTAATCACAATTTCACAAAAAAGGGAAACTTACACCTTCAGCAACACCATGTACACTTTCCTGATGAAGCTGAATCTCTTACACACTGCAGGAACCAGGAAGATAAAGGTAATGAACCCATGCCCAAGGGCTTTTTAAAACTCTAGACCACTGACAACTCCTCTGGGTTGTATTTGCACAGCAAGGCACTTGTCAAATAACGAAAGCAATGCTGGTGACAACTAACTCTCCCTTCCCACTCTCTTACTGCACTGTATCCCACTCTGCAGGATGAAAACTGGCTTAGTGATCAGGCATCACTCCTCATCTTAATTTTCTGTAATTCACATCCACATTATCACATTCTTCTTCCCAAAGCAGCATGTTAGACATTTAGAAAGTATTTGTTAAATTAATTAACCTTACTATTTCAACAAAGCTTCTGGTTATTTTACTATTAATTTTTATTTTATTTATTTTTAGGGACAGGGTCTCCCTATGTTGCCCAGGCTTGTCTCAAACTCCTGGGCTCAAAGGATCCTCCTGCCTCAGCCTCTCAAAGTGCTAGGATTACAGGTGTGAGCCACCACATCTGGCCTCGTATTAATTTTATTTACTTATTTATTTATTGACAGGGTCTCACACTGGTTGTGCAGGCTGGAGTGCAGTGCCATGATCTTGGCTTACTGCAGCCTCAACCTTTGGGGCTCAGGTGATTCTCCCAACTCAGCCTCCCGACTAGCTGGGACTGTCGGCACGTACCACTATGCCCAGCTAATTTTTGTATTTTTAGTAGAGACTAAAATGTTTTGTATTTTTAGTAGAGACACCATGTTGCCCAGGTGGTCTCAAACTCCTGGACTCAAGCAATCCGTCTATCTTGACCTCCCAAAGTATTGGGATTACAGGTGTTAGCTATTGTGTCTAGGCAATTTTATTATGAATTTTAGATAGAATTTATCTTGTTTTCTATTCCTAAGGTAATAATATAAAAACTAAATCAACATTGAAATTGATTTAAACATATTTCATATGGTGGTTCTTTTAGCTAAAGAAAATCATTATTTGTCTTAGTGAATATGTCTTAAAACATAAACGGAGTGTCTTTTCTCTCCTGTGCAGGTTTGAACTTGGATCTGTAGCCACAATGTAAAAATCCCTCTCCTATTTGTTTTACTCCTGAGACTCTATCTGATCATTTAGTCACTTATAATTCTTTGTTTACTAATTTCTTCTTCTTCTTCTTCTTCTTTTTTTTTTTTTTTAGAGATGAGGTCTCACTATGTTGTCCAGGCTGGCCTTGAACTCCTGGGCTCAAGCCATTTTCCTGCCTCGGCCTCTCAAAGTGCTGGGATTACAGGCATGAGCCACTCTGTCCAGCCATACTCATTTTTTCATTCTCCAACGATGCTCTAGGCACTCACTGTGTACTATGCAAGGTCTGGGGACTCCACTTTCTTGGATTCAAGTCTCAGCTCTGCTATCTACCAGTTGTGTCACTTGGGCTGGTTACTTAACCTTTCTATGCTTTAGTTTCTACAACTGTAAGACAGGGATACTGACAGTGTCTGCCTTGTAGTAAAACCTTTGGAACAGGATCTGGCATTAAGTAACAACCAGTATTATTGCTGTTGCTACAAATATGAATAAAACACCACCTTTTTCTCCAAGGAGCTAACAAGGTGACTGGGGAGACAGATGTTCAATATAAATGTTTACAGTGTCACCTGAGTACATAACGGAGGTATTTGCAGGGTGCTGGGGGGACAGGGCTAGAGCAGTAACTGCTAAGGGAGTTAGTGTAAGGCTGCTTAGAGGAGGTAACACTTGCCAAGTGCTGAGTTGAAGTTATTCAGAATAAGTAAAAGAAAGGCATGTCTCACTCCCTCATCATCTTCCAGCTTTTCCTCAAATGCATTTTCTCACTGAGACCTTTCCTGGTCCTCTATTCACAATTGCCCTCCCCTAACACAAAACCAGAACTGGCTAGATGGTTTGCAGGGCCTAGTGCAAAATGAAAATGTTAGCCTCTTGTTCAGAGATTAAGAATTTCAAGAGTGACAAGAGAACATTAAATAAAGTGCAGGACCCCTCTGAGCATGGGGCCCTGTGCAATTAGTTGCACAGGTTTTATGCTCATGAAGCTGACCCTGTCAGTAACACACACATGCACAAGTACATGCACGTGCGCGCGCGCACACACATGTTACCTATCCCCTGCAGTTGAAACGGACTCCCTGATTTGAGGAGGGGGTGATGGCATCCCAGGGTAGAGGTCAAACAGTGGGATGCCATTTGACTTCAACTTTGGGCTGAAAAACATGGTCAGCCCACCAAGGTACTTTTTGGTTAGTAAAAAAAGGAAAATCATGTAGGCTCAGTGTGCAAAGACCTGACTCGAATCCCCACGATACAGTCATGACTTGAATCAGTTAACAGACTCAGACTCCCTGCAATTATTCTCAGGAATTCCTGAGGACAAACCCTACCATAACCCACATTTTTGCTATGATTTCTCCTGTCACAGGGTTTTCAGAAATGTACTTGTAGTTTTTCCTAAATCATGACTCAATACAAACTTTTTTAATTAAAAAAATTATTAAAAAAATTATTCAGAAACTGTTGAGGCCAGAAGCAACACTACTACCAGTCTGTCTGTGTGTATTTCTGTAACACTGTTTTAATACAGCTAAACTACCTTAACACAACATAACTGGAAAATTGAAATAGTCCTTACCACCTACTAATTTTGACTTCTATTATTTGACTGAATTTTAGTTTGATGTTAAAAACTCGTATGTTGGTTATTTACTATTGTCTCTCGGACTCACATCCACTCTTCTCATATTTCCCTCTTGCTGAGGCTGGGAGTTCATAAACTCCATTTCCTAGGCTCTTTTGCTGGCTGACTTATTATCGGACCTGCCAACAGGTGCACAGGCAGGGGAGCTCAGAAGGTGGGAGGCATGAAGATGCTGTGGCTCCTTCTGTCTCTTGTTCTGTTTATCTTTCCTTCCTTGGTGGTGTGTTCTGGAAGTGGCTGCATCCCTGACTCTGTGGTGGAGTGTCTGGAAGGGGCTGTCTGCCCCACAGCTGCAGCTCCTGAGGCACCAGCCCTCCATCAGGCTCAAGGTCCCTTTCATCCCCTCCAGCCCTAGGAGTGGTAGATACTTTCTGTGGTCATTCATCATTAGCTCTCCTTCCCTTTTCTGTTCTTCCAGTTTTCTAACACCTGTGTAACCAATTTCCTGTTTTATAGCCCCTCTATTTGAAACACCTGGCATGGCTTCTGGTTCCCTGACTTAATAATCCATTTTGCAGACAATGAGGCCAAGGCCCAGAAAGGTGAAGGAATTTACTCAAAGTCACAGGGCTGCCTGGCCAGGGCTTAACGCAAGTCTTCTGACCGCAGAGTTCAACTCTCATGCTCCCTTTCTACCTGTTGCTGTTTCTCTGAAGTGAACCAGGAAAGAAATGCTATTTCATATGGAAACATGTTATTGTAAATTTTATTACTCCAAAATATTCCGTTTTATATAGCTCTATCCAAAGAAGTCTGGCCAACTGGATGCAGTACATCTTTCGGTATGCAGAAGGTGAATCTCACAATTGGTTCTATTTTTCTAGTGTCTGGATTCCTCCTGAAGAGTGAAGATAACTGCTGTGACCCTTTCCTGCTCAATGAAACTCTGCAAATCCTAGGAAGCGCTTTTACCGCATGGGGATTCGGTAAATTATCAGGCTCAGCTAACTATCAGTCCTTAGAATCTAGAAGACAAAGCAGAAATGCCCTTCTGGCGGCGTGCCACATGGCACCAGAGCTTTGTTCCAGAGTGGAACGGCAGTCGGATGAAGCTGATGTCGAGGGGGAGCGTTACGTGTCCCCTATCTGTGATAGTCGGCTCAGAATGATCATGGGGCTATATAATGGCTGAAACTGCCCCTTAGGTATTTCTTTGGTTGTTTCAGAGATGAGAGAAAAAGGTTGAGAGAACAGAAGGTTCCAAAAGCAAACATTCCATATTGTCTTTCCTGAGAACTGGCGACACCTTGGGTATGTTGAACCTTCGTTTCAACAGGGTGGTTTTGCCCATCTCATCTCACCTCCTTCATATGTGGCACTTGCAATTTTCCCATTCAGGTATAGATAGTTATATTTCTTAGGTTAGTGACAGGCAAAAGTCATATATGATACAGATACAAGGAACTATATTCATATTTCCTCTAAAAGCATATGGTGAAAACAGAAAGTCTCCCTTCTGAAAGATTACAAAATGAAGTTCACAGAATAATTTTTAAAAATCCAATTTCAATATAAGTGTAGGTCTTAAAATAGATATGAAATAGTAGTAACTTTTCACGTTTTTCAGTATAAAATAAAAGTGAAAAGCATCCCACTCACTGGTAATGAAGTAGTAAAACCTGCATCGAGGTTTATGGTTTCATTTGAAAAACTGCCTCCAAGAGAAAATTATTAAAAAAAAAAAGATTTAGAAAAAATTACCTAATTTCCATTTTAAACTACCCTCTCCCCATTCCAGAAACCAGTGATTTTCCTAGGCCAGAATTTTCTTGCGTCAAGGTCTGGTTTCACCCTCTCAACCCCTCTAGTCATTTCAAACCAACTATGAACCACTTGATCTTCAACCAGAAAATACAAAACATTTTTGAAGGCTTCCAGTGATGAGAAGTTTGGCCCCTCATTAACACCTTCTAATGGTTCTTCATGTTAAGTTTCAGGAATGGAAGTTTTGGCTTAGTCAGTTATGAGTTCTTATACCTTCCTTGTTACTCTCCTCTGAACCACACTGCCTGTGACTACACCCCTGGCAGATACCTGGATTGAATAAATGCTCCAATCATTGGTACACAGGACAGACTATCACCTCTCTCTGTCTATATCCTATTTTCTACAAATGCTCAGATTTCACTGTCACTTATTATTTACAATTAACATCTCTGAGCTTATTTCCTCCCAGTATCTGCTACTGATAAGCCATGTGTCTGTCTTAACCTTGCAAAATCAAATTTTTGACCCAAGAGTGTATACTTGTCTAGATATTCAGAAATCATTCCTATTACTGCTATTCAGTCAAATTTTTAAAGACCCACTTTCTTGTCTTTGTTTTGAAAATTACGATGAAATTTCTGATCTCTAGTCTTTTGATGCTTTCCTTGGCTCCAGAGTCCCTGAAATATTTTGACCATAGCAAGTTGTATCATAATCATATCTACTATTCCTCTTTGGTGGTTTTACTTCATCCAGTCTGGGAGCTAAGCATTTTCTTTTTGTTCATCTACCTAGGGTTTCCATTCCCTTTTCCAAGTTTTTTCTCACTTTTCAGTCTTATGGTCATTGATTCAGTCATTCTCCTTGACGCACAATATAAAATTAACTCTGGGCTCTTTGCCATCCTCAGTACTACACAGTCAGCCCCAATGAGCAGCTGTTGGTTTCCTCATCTTTACGCTCCAAAGAGAACCACAAATTCATTTTTGTTTTCTGTGGTCCTCTTTGAAAGGTCTCCACTCATTTTGGGCTTCAGTTTTCTTGAACCCCCTATTTGTGGTTCCATACATGTTCCCATAGTTGTTCATGTTTTTCCGATGTTTAAAATAAAACTCTGAATGAAACAGAACTGCCGGCACAATTTACCCTTTTTCGAGAAAAGGGTCCTCATGTGAACTTTGTTTTGGGCATTCCTAGCCCTCCTGAATCATCTTTCCCCACATATGCATAATTTCTACCTGTTTCTTATGAACATAAAAACCTCTTTAAAAATGTCTTGAACCCAAAATTATAAAACTCTAGAAGAAAACACGAGGGAAAAGCTTCATGACATTGGACTTGGTAATGATTTCTTGGATATGTCACCAAAAGCACAAGAAACAAAAGCAAAAATGCACAAATGGGACTATATCAAACTTAAAATCTGACTCTATCAAAGGACACAATCAAAGTAAAAAGGCAACTCATGGAATGAGAGGGAATATTTGTAAATCATAAACCTAATACAGAGTTGATATATAAAGAACCCCTATGTAAAGGACTCTCATTTAAAGAACTCCTACAACTCCCAACAGCCAAATACAAAATAACCCAACTAAAAAGTGGGCAAAGGACTTGAACAGACGTTTCACCAAAGACATACAAATAGCCAATAAATATATGAAAAGATGCTCAATGTCACTAATTGTCAGAGAAATAAAAATTACAACTACAATGAGATCTCACCTTACACCCACTGGGATAACTACTACCAAAAAAACAGAGTAACAAGTGTCAGTGAGGCTGTAGAGAAACTGAAATCCTTGTGCACTGTTTTTATTTTTCATTTTACTTGTTTGTTTTTGTTTTTTAAGACAGGGTCTCACTCTGTCACCCAGGCTGGAGTGCAGTGGCACGATCATAGTTCACTGCAGGCTCAAGTGCTCCTCCCATCTCAGCCTCCCAAGTAGCTGGGACAAGAGGCACATATCGCCATGCCCGGTTAATTTTTTATTTTTGTAGAGACAGAGTCTTCCCATGTTGCCCAGGCTGGTTTTGAACTACTGGGCCCAGGTGATCCTCCTGCTTCCTTCTCCCAAAGGGCAGAAATTACAGGTGTCAGTCACTGCATTTGGCCCTTGTGCATTGTTGAAGAGATTGCAAAATAGTGCAACTGCTGTGGAAAACAGTATGAAACTTCCTAAAAAAATTACAAATAGAACTACCATATGATCCAGCAGACCCAGGTCTGGGGATATTTTCAAAAGAATCCAAAGCAGGGTCTTGAAGAGATGTTTGTACACTCATGTTCACAGCAGCACTATTCACAATAGCCAAGAAGTGAAAGCAACCTAAATTTCTGTTAATGAGTGACTAGATCAACAAAATGTGGCAGATACATACAATGGACTCTCAGCCTTAAAAGGAAGAAAATCCTGTCACGTGTTCTAACATGGATGAACCTTGAGGACATTATGCTAAGTGAATTAAGCTAATCATAAAAAGAAACTTCGGTGTGATTCCACTTACATGAGGCATTGCAAAACAGTCACATTCATAGAAACAGAAAGTAGAATGGTGTTTATCGGGGCTAGGGGGAAGAAAAAGAGGGGGAGTTGTTTAATGAGTACAGAGTTTTAGATTTTCCAAGATGAAACCGTTTTGGAGATCTGTTTTACAACAATGTGAATACTTAGGAGTACTGAACTTATTTAACACTACTGAACTGTACACATAAAAATGTATGGTAAATTTTATGTGTTTTTAAAATAATAATACAAAAGGTCTTGAAATATTTTGGACTGGACAAAATCTTGACTATCATGTTTTTTAAGATGATACTGCCGCTTCTTCTAAAGATCCTTTCATGTGTACTCTTGTTAATTCCTTTTAGCCAGATTATGACCCAAATAGCAGTTCTACCCTTGCATCTTCTACTTTCTGGAAGGTGGAATTGCCAAGGTGGCAAATCAGTAACCACTCAGGTATTCATCTACTGGTCAACGAGAATTCTGGTAGCTATTTGACCTAATTTTGTACCTGGGAATAGGAACTTGGAACCTTTAATTATCCTGACAATAGGACCCATAAACTCCTACAATATCAATTTTGCTCCTCTCTCTTCTAATCTCCCCAGTGCTCTTCAGAGGGCCCCTGCCCTATATTTCTAGATTACAGACCTTATTGGATATAATTATTTATTTATTTTTTGAGATGGAGTCTCACTCTGTCACCCAGGCTGGAATGTAGTGGCACAATCTCAGCTAACTGCAGCCTCCGCCTCCAGGTTCAAGCGATTCTCGTGCCTCAGCTTCTCAAGTAACTGGGATTACAGGTGTGTGCCACCACACTTGGCTAATTTTTTTGTATTTTTAGTACAGACGGGGTTTTGCCATGTTGGTCGGGCTGGTCTCGAACTCCTGACCTCAAGTCATCCACCCTCCTGGGCCTTCTAAAGTGCTGGGATTACAGGTATAAGCCACAGTGACTGGCCTAGATAAACTTTTTGCTCTGCTTGTCTTTCCAGTGGTTACATTTTTATTTTGAATATGGAATTCCTTACCATAGCCATATTTCAATGCGGTGTCTTTCTGCTTACCAGGTTACTTGGATTCTCTGAGAAATTCTATCACTGTGGCAATAATCTCCAAGTCCATTTTTACATGACTCCTGCTTCAACCATGAATAGACATTGGAGACTGTAACTTCTTGATTTATACCATGATTTACCAAATATTTTACTTTCCTACCAATATCAAACTTGCTGATATTGGTAGGAAAGTAAAATATTTGGTATATCATGGCACAAGACATAATTGGTGTTATGAGTTAAGCAAGATATTCTTCTCTCTTCCTCCCCACTCCATCACTTTCAGTTGAAAGCGTGTGCCTTGTGCACCCTAGATTCTCAATAACTATTAGTTGAACTAAACTGAGCTAGCCCTAGTACTGCCCACTTGGGCAAGCAGACAATTTGAATCCCTCTTTCACATGACAATCCATCACATATTTGAAGACATCTGTCATACCTGGGCAGGGAATTTTTTCTTCAAGAACTGAAGTCATATTTTCCATCTGAAATCAGAACTGAAGAACTGACAGATCACACGTCTCTTATGGAAAATATGATTTTCTTCTTGCCTCTGGAAGCAAGTAGCTTGACACACCACTAATCCTCCAATAGCCTTGAGAACCCAGGTGCTACCAGGGAGGCCCACTGGTCTTTAGCAGGGAAAGCAATCTGACCTTGATACCTGTTGCCATTTGTCCCTTTCATTTGCAAAATAGGAATAAATAGGGACAAGCTGAAGATATGTAGGTAGGTAATATACTTGAAACGCTTTTGAGACAAAAGTACTAAAAATTCTAAAGATACATGCATCAGTTTCTCAAGCAGAGCCCTTTCCTTGACAATAGAAGTGGTGTTACTGTGGCTTACAGAAGGAACAAAGCTACAGAGTATGTCTTATCAGCATGGTTGATACAGCAGCAATGATAGTATTTTCTACGGTCTTTAGTTTCTTTCATCTAAGTCCTTTACCAACCATCATGTAAACAAGCTGAGATATGCTGACTGGGCTACTGAAAGCTGTACAGTAAGTTGGGATAAAAATCATATATGGAAACCAGACTTTTTGCCAAAGGGATGATATACTTCTGATTTCTCCTCCCTTCTTGTGTTTCTGCAATGGGCTCTGCCAATGGAGAACAGTTAATGCTGATGCAATGCAGGCACCATCTGTGCTCTGTGAGGATTTAAACAGCAGCCATTAACACAAAACCCCATATGTGAATTGGACAATGGCTGCCCTGAAGCTACAGGACTCCCAGATAGAACAGACCACTCTGTGGCGCTTAGGGATGCAGAAATCGTTATGATCCAATACCCATGCCCCTGAATTGGAGCATGAAGTCAGGTTTGTCACTCACCCACTCCCCTCCCTGCTTCTTAACTGAGTTTGAATATTTTCTATATGTTATTCCTGTCTGTCAAGGGAGGGAATGAAAAGGGAGCCGACACCATCTATCAGCAAGGCCATGGGTGCCATTTTTACCTGAAGCCACTGGGTTCTTGTCCTGCAGCTTCCCCCGGGACACCAGGGTTCCAGGCATACAAATGACATCAACAGCGACTGGGAGCAAGCCTTTGCTGGGAAGAGCAGTGCATCCAGGACTTCAGGTTGCTGGGGCATGAAGGCAGGGTCCTATTTATTTTTAATTTTTGTAGAGTTAGGGATCTCACTCTGTTGCCCAGGCTGGTCATGAACTTCTGGGCTCAAGCAATCCTCCTTCCTTGGCTTTCCAAAGTGCTAGGATTATAGGCCGGTAGGGTCCTATTTTTGACAACGGCAGCAGCAGAGATGCCGAGGCAGGGGAGAAAGAAATTTCTAACAATGACTGGTTGGTTGTGTCCAGTTTCTGTGGGGCTGAAACACACTTTTCACATTAACACAGGGGATTGTGAGAAAAGGAAGTAAGTCACAGGTGCTCCAGAATGGTACCTTGGAGGCTGTTCTGGGCCATCTATTTTGAACATGGTTTGGAACCGTTACGAAAGACCTCATTATTTATAGCTCATAACTGGGAAAACACCTTTTCTCCTAAAAATAAAGATATCCAAACTTCCTGAAAATGAACCTTTGGTTTTTGACAAACACCAAGTCTCAAGAACACCAGGTGTTCTTGTTTTGGGTGAATCAAACTATTTCTGAGTATACCTTTAAGGATGTGAGTTAAAGCACCTAGAGCACCCCGGGTGTTACAGTATTTTGATGGAATTTTAGTCACTGAGGTTGCAAATCAGAAACCTTAATGAAAAACAAGCCCTCCAGTTTCTTTGCACTATTATAGCAAGAAATGTCTGGTTCATGGGAAGGAGGATTCATAGAGCTCATCTACAGTAGTTTAATGGCACCTTCCCAGAGAAGTGTAGCTTTGAAAATCTCAACTAAGCTAGCAGGTGTCTGGATGGCATCGCCATTTCTTTCTTCAACAAGCGTGGGAGGCCGGGGCTTAAGAATCTCTAGGTAGAGGCACCATTGTGGTAAAAATACAGAGACTCAAAGCAAAAGGGAAAACTAATACTGCTTTTATATCCCACTTCTGTGTTTATGAACTTTCCTCTCTGATGATGCCATCTCTCCTCTCTCCTGCCCCTCCATGATCTCTCTGGAGAGTCAATCAAAGGGAGGCTGGAGAGTCTCTGAGTTAATGCTTCTGACATGGACTATGTTTCAAGCAGCTATTCCCTGGTTTACAAAGTAAACTTGATTCTCTTCTGCCCTGCCTTCCAAATTTCCCCCAAATCTACTCCCTTTTCAGTCTCATCTCCAGGTATCCTCTTGAGCCCGGCTTCTAGCCTTTTCTTTGACTTACTAGCATTTGCTCAAGCTGTGACCACTGCCTAGATGCATTGCTGACTCTACTTCACCAATTCCAACTGTAACATTCCAACATATGAAAACCGTGGAGGAGAGGGAAGATGGTAACCATCAATGTGGAATGAAAGGGCCAGGGGAAACCCTGGCAAAGGAGGTGGCAATTAAACTGGAGCCTCCCTTCTATGACCTGGACAATAAGCACTTGCTTACAGACCACCAGTTTGGGCATTTAATCACATGAGGGCTGTTTTACATTGTTATCTGAATATTCCACTGGACCTGTGTTGATGAGAAGTTCCTCAAAGTCAAGGACCAAGTCTTACACTTCTTACATGTCCTCTGCATAAATTCTAATAAAATCTGTTAAAAATCTGCATTGTGATGAAAAGTGTATTTTTTAAAGATGGCAATAACATTACATGTTTAGAGAGAATTAACAAAAGGTCACATTTTCATGCTAGTTGGATGACAGTATTTAAGAAAAGTTAAATTGATAAAACATCATTAGATCATAGAAGTGCTAAAGCCATAAGTATTTTGTGTACATATGAGACATTTTGCATAAATGTTACTAAATAATCAATGCAAAAAATTTACTTGAGCATTTACTGTGCTGGATGCTGCAGTGAACTTGGAAGAAGCAAAAAGCGTAGTTTTAAAAATCTGTCTTGGGCTGGGCACAGTGGTTCATGCCTATAATCCCAGCACTTTGGGAGGCTGAGGCTGGTGGATCACTTGAGGTCAGGAATTCGAGATCAGCCTGGCCAACATGGTGAAAGCCCATCTCTACTAGAAATACAAACATTAGCTGGGTGTGGTGGCATATGCCTGTAGTGCCAGCTACTTGGGAGGCTGAGGCAGGAAGATTGCTTGAACCTGGGAGGCAGAGGTTGTAGTGAACTGAGATTGTG
Source organism: Rhinopithecus roxellana (assembly GCF_007565055.1). Taxonomy (NCBI): domain Eukaryota; kingdom Metazoa; phylum Chordata; class Mammalia; order Primates; family Cercopithecidae; genus Rhinopithecus; species Rhinopithecus roxellana. The sequence goes on along the minus strand of NC_044552.1, from coordinate 97,549,527 downwards.
CCACTGCACTCCAGCCTGGGTGACAGAGTGAGACTCTGTCTCAAAAAATAATAATAAAAAAAGAAACTGTCTTAAAAATATAGTTTTTTTTTTTTTTTTGACAGTTTCACTCTTGTTGCCCAGGCTGGAGTGCAATGGCGTGATCTCGGCTCACTGCAACCTCCGCCTCCCGGGTTCAAGCGATTCTCCTGCCTCAGCCTTCCGAGTAGCTGGGATTACAGAATGTACCACCATACCCAGCTAATTTTCTTGCATTTTTAGTAGAGACGGGGTTTCTCCATGTTGGTCAGCTGGTCTCGAACTCCTGACCTCAGGTGATCCGCCCACCTCAGCCTCCCAAAGTGCTGGGATTACAGGTGTGAGCCACCACGTCCAGCAAAAATGTAGTCTTAAGAAGGTAAGAATTCCTGGAGGAACTCACAATGTATGACTGGTATATAAAATACGAGAATAATTGATGTGACCTATGCATTGTTGAGACTTCTGGTGCAACAGAATATGAGAGACAAGGGACAGATGTGGGCTGCCACCACTCTACCACTACGTTTGGATGGGAGCAGGTGGGAGACAGAGAGTACAGCACCAACAGGAGTCAGCCTTTGTCCTCCAAATATTGTGACCCTCACCTTGGCAGATGTCAAAAACAGCCTCATGCTTTTTAGGAAAGGCTCTGCCATATGCACCTGGGATTAACACCCTTCTCAACCTGAGAAACCAGTGCCCTCCACCCCACCTAAAGGAAGCTTCAAATGGGGCTCATGAAAGGGAATGACATGATAGGAAAAGAAACGATCTGTTGGGAAGAGGCTGACAGTGCTCAGAAAACCATGGAGCAAAACAGATGGAAGAGGACACATATACCAGTCCTGCTGGAACTGCAGGATGGCAAGAAAAGCCTGCAAGCTGGCTTGGAAATGAAGGCTGGGTGAGTTGAGTGAGCAAAACTGGTTCATCCTTAACCTGCTAAGTTAGAGTAAGACCTAATTTTAGATGGTGGGGGTTGGGGGATGACTGTCTTTTAGATCAGCTTGGAAAAAACAAAAATCCTCTTCTACACTAAAGTAAGAAAGACCACAGAGAGAGTTAGCAGAGAAGGCATTTCAGGAAGTCAAATGGGGAAAAAAGAATAATGTAAGATAAATAGGTAAAATTAGAAAGCATCTAAGAAGCAACTCCAACAGGAGAAAAAAGGTGGGCAGGGTCAGAGTTCAGAGGACGTGAATAGCAAAAGAGGCCCTGTGAAGTACAGGCCTCCCTCATGAGGAGTAAGGACAGTGCTGTCCTGCCACCTCAAGGTTGGGCCTGGCACGGCCCTGTTCCCAGTTTTGTGCCCTAAAGTGAAGCGCCACTGGCAGGCTTTGACAATCTTTCCACCTCCTGACTCTTGGCGGGCAGAGCATACAGTCACAGACGAGATATTAGAACACTTTATCTAGCATATGGAAGGAACAGAATGTCAAAGGGGTTTATTACTGTACCTGACCAGATAATTAGGTAATTAGCACTATTAACAGATTGGGCACATTTATACATGCATTTGTATATCTCCGGGGAGGCATAGTTTCAAAAACATAGTATCAGGTTTTTTTTATTATAATGTTTGTGTGTGTGTGTTTTTCTGCAGAACATTTTATTTCTCAGAAAGGATGCCAGGCATGCTTCTTTTCTGCACCTGTACGGCCCTTTTTCACTTAGTCAAGCCAGACTGCAAAAAATGAAGAAGGAAATTTGTTTCTGGTCCCCCCAGATCTTACAACAAGCACTGCTGCGCTGGTTGGCTTCTTTGTTCCTATGCCCAGGCCCCCACCTGGGTGGTGCACAATTCCAGGACTATGCTCTGGCTGAAAGACAGAAAAGACCAGGAGAGGGAGCACGAGAACACAAGATATTTCTTTATCTGGGTTGCAGGAAAAGTCACAGAGAGAGAGTGAGGCAAAGAGAAGCAAATGCCTCAAAAAATATATGTGGGATCTTAACGGTGTATTTTTTAGGTGCAATAAAAAGGGAATTTGGAACTCATTGTTTGTTCATCACATAGAATACATTTTTAGCAAATTATATTTAATGCAGACTAAAAGGCCATTTTATTTATTAGTTTGTCCTGAATGATATCATTACTTTATGAACTGCCAAATCTGTCAGCAATTATTAACACTCCACAGCTAGCTGCCTTCCCCTAGGTGTTTCAGTTCACCTTTGCCACACAGTAACATGGGAGCAAATGCGTCAGACAAGCATGCAGCTCCAGGCACAGACCAGTGGGTTTCAGTGACACTACAGCACTTAGCTGGATTAAGTTTATAGGCTGACAACAAGACAACGACACTAGGCATTCTCCTCCACAGGAATTCACAATATGGGATGTCACTGGTGGGCACCATTACAATGTAAGATACAAATCACCTTATTCCTTTAACGAATGCATACTGACCACTTTGCATGGTTCTATCGTGTCTTAGGTGCTGGGGGCATAAAACAATGAATATGAAGGAAAAGGTACTTGGTCTGAGAGGTTCTAGGCTGATGGGACGGAGACAAGTCAACAGGTAATCATAACACAGCCATAAGAACTGTCAGTACAGTTCTTACTTACAGGGTGTATAAGTCCGTTTTCATGCTGCTGATAAAGACATCCCGGAGACTGGGTAATTTATAAAGAAAAAGAGGTTTAATGGACTCACAGTTCCACATGGCTGGGGAGGCCTTACAATCGTGGCAGAAGATGAAGGAAGAATAAAGGGACATCTTACATGGCCGCTGGCAAAGACAGAATGAGAACCAAGCGAACAGGGAAACCCCTTATAAAACCATCAGATCTCATGAGACTTATTCAGTACCAGCAGAACAGTATGGGGGAAACCGCCCCCGTGATTCAGTTATCTCCCGCCGGGTCCCTCCCACAACACATGGGAATTATGGGAGCTATAATTTAAGATGAGATGTGAGTGGGGACACAGCCAAACCATGTCACAGGGGAACTACAGCTGCTGGCGGAAGGGCATTTAACTGAGGAGGTGACATATGAGCTGCAGCCTGAGGGAGGATTAGCTAGGTTTTGGGTGGGAGCTGGTGTTCCAGGTGGAAGAAATGAAATGTGCAAAGACCTAAGAGAGAACATAGCATGCAGTGTGGTGTGGCAGGAGCAGCAGCTGGGGCAAAGGCACAGGTGAAACTGGAGAAGGGAGCAGGGAGACGGACTGGGAAGGTCGTTCCGTGTCGGCCACCAAGAGGGGCCTCACCGGAGTCTATGAGGTATGAGATTATGAGGGAGACTCCTCTGGCTGCATTTGGGGAACAAGCCAGATGGGCGGCAAGCCAGTCACAGAAGCCCAGGCAAGTGCCACTATGGCCAGGATACAGGCAGTGGTGTTGGGAAGGGAGATGTAGACAGATGAGAGAGACCATTAGGAGGAAGAGTTGGTGAAGTCTGAGAGCATAGGCCAATTCAAGACTGAGAACGACTAAAAAAAGCATCGTGTTACTTCTAACTAATTAACCAAAGCCACAACCTGGATACCCCATTGACAAAAACAAGGTAACTCTGGAAGCCATTTGGGACACCTTACAGTGTGTAATAGGAATTATGTACAGGTTCCCAGGCAGACCCAAGGCAGTTTAGGTTTCAGAGTCATAAATGATGAAGGAGGATAAGGCTCAGAATTCTGTAGCCTGGGGCTTTCTTTAAATGGACACCTTTGATGTCTGTTGTTTCAGTTACTGCCTAATGTAGGATTTTTAAAAACAGCACACTTTCCCAATAAGTCATTCTGGTCTGGCAATGAGAAAGAGGTGAAAGTTCTTACGGGATGTGAAGGGTCTTTTAAAAAAACAATGATGGGCCAGGTGCAGTGGTTCACGCCTGTAATCCCAGCACTTTGGGAGGGTGAGGTGGGCGGATCATGAGGTCAGGAGTTCAAGACCAGCCTGGCCAACATGGTGAAACCCTGTCTCTAATAAAAATACAAAAAAAAAAAAAAAAAAAAAAAATTAGCTGGGCATTGTGGCAGGCACCTGTAATCCCAGCTACTCGGGAGTCTGAGGCAGAAGAATCGCTTGAAACCGGAAGGCAGAGGTTGCAGTGAGCTGAGATCACACCACTGCACTCCAGCCTGGGCAACAAGAGCGAAACTCCATCTTAAAACAACAACAACAAAACAAAGATGGCTGGGCATGTTGGCTTGGGCCTGTAATTCCAACTACTCAGCAGGCTGAGGCAGGGGGATTGTCTGAGCCCAGGAGTTCAGGACCAGCCTGGGTAACACTATGAGACACCATCTCTAAAGAATGAAAATAAAAGAAAATATTAAAAATAAAGGTGATTGGAAAAATAGATGAGCTAGTATAATGTGAGATGATGCTGCATAGAGCCATGGTCAGAAATGGGGAAAAGGCAGGGGAAAGGTGACCTTCCTCCCAGGACCTGTGTGTTGATTTTCATAATTGTGGAGCAACCTACCAGTTCTATGACCAGGGTCTCTACTTGGACCTTTAGAAGCTTCTTCCATCATCACTTGAGTGGACTTCAAACTTCAAAGTGGACTTTGTGATTCCGACCCTCCTGCCTCCCTCTTTTAAGGATCCTTGTAATCATTCAGGATACTCCCCCATCTCAAGATCCTTAACTTAATCACACCCACAAAGTCCCTTTTGCTAAGTCACATAACACACTCACAAGTTTTTGGGGATAAAGACATGGGTATCTTTGGGGGCCAGTATCCCGCCTGCTATACTGGGTTATAAAATCTGCCTAGCTGGTTTCCTAGAGGAGTCTTACTCTCTCGGTGTCTCAAAATAGAGGAGGCCCCTGGCAAAGGTAGGTTCTTATGTAAGTTAAAGTGACTCAGGCATTAATGTCTTTATGGGATCAACTGACATAAATTAGGAGAGCCATTAATGGATAAAGTGAAAGAAAAATGATGAAAATTTATTTCAGATTTCAGATATTCTATGACTTTACATTGTAATTTTTTTCAGTATCCTTTCTATTTCTTGTGTAAAGGCAAATTTCTAGTACTGGGTTCATGGTGACTTCTGTGTGGTACAGAGAAACTTGAACTAGAGCTGGAGATACTCACTGAGTCTCCAAACCTACTGCTGACTGGTTTGTGACCCTGGACCTCAGTTTCCTACCTGTTAAAAACACAGACATTTGCATTTTTAGTGAGTCTTACTCTTGTCATTGAAGCAAGGATTTGAGAACTTGGGCTGTGGAGTCAACCTGCCTGGCCTTAAGTCCTGGCCCCTCTGCTTAGGAGCTGACCTTTTGGCAAGCTAATTAACCTCTCCTGCTTCAGTTTCCTCACCTGCCATATGGAGATAATAATGGTAGCAATCCCACAGTGTCAAATGAGTTAAACATGTAAAGTGCACAGGGCAGTGCCTGGCATACCCTGGAATGCTCAGCAAAGGTTATTTTAAAAAATCATCATCATCACTGTATTAGACACAAGGGATACGCAAAAGATAAAACACAGTCCTTTTCTTAGAGCTGGGTCAGATAATCTTTTAAGACTAAGGTTTTATGATTCCCCGTATATCACAGGAGTAAAAACTCCCTGGTGTCCTCATGTTCCATGCATCATGCTGTGTTAGCAAGATCTTTTAACATTTCTCCTTGCTGCCAATTAAAGGGCACCAAGTCAAGGTTGACATGTAAAAATTACTGTCCCATTAGCACCTTCTGGCCTCGCTAATAAATCCTAACTTAATTAGGCATATGTCTCTTTTTCGTGGGACAAGGGATAACCAAAACTAGAGGTATATGGGCTCCAGCTTGTTGACAACCATCCCTTAAAAGAGCTCAATGCATAATTGCATGCCCATAAATACAAATGCTATAATTTTCTTGGATCAAAGATCATTTTCAAAAAGTAGACACATACGTATCTTCATGGTAGCTTTTAAGGCAAGTTCTACAAGGTCTAACAAGTCAGTTTTGAGAGCAGGCCTTCCAATAGCTGCCCTCCACTTGAAATCTGAAGTGTAGAAAGTGGAGTGGATGTATGTTTTACTGAAAGAGTCAGCAACAGAAAATAGAGTACACTCACAGCTGTAGCGAGCCAGGATGAATTTATACAGTGAATTTTAAATCAGACTCAAAACTGGCTTGTACTATCCATTGAAAAAAATCCCATTGATTTTGGGCTTCATGATGATGTTTTCTGGGAGAGGCAGACCTTAGACTGAGAGCCAAGCAAAGCCTCAAATGCAGATTTTTTCTTCTATTTTCCAAAGAATTTGAAGAGGCAGAAATTGCTAATGGATACGGGAATAAAAATGGATATTATATTTCTACTTGCTAGCAACTATCTTGGTATGGAATTTGACTGATTTTGTTCTGTCCTAGTGGCTGAATCCTTTCACCTTATTAAATTTTTAAGATAGACTTTAACAACTTTATGTTTTTCTTTGTCTTTTTCCCTTTTCTCTCTTCTATTCAAACACTTCTGCAAAACGCAGTGCTTCCATTAAAAAACAAAAACAAAAACAAAACTTTGTAAGTCCCTCAGCTTTCTTTTGTTTCTCAGACTCTCACATCTTTGCGATTTTGCTCAAATTACCTTCATATTCACTTGGCACACAGTAGGTACTCTATAAAGTTGGTTTCTTCCTTCTTCCCCTGCCTGGCCTCTGTTTGGTAATGTACTTCTTCCTTTATTTTTTGGTTTACAAACTACTTGTCAAATAATTGGCTCCAAGAGCCTCCTTCAGAGTTTACATCATTTCTTGGGAAGCTTAGCCCAAACAGAGATAACTCTCCTAAGGTATCCTGGAAATAAAAAGGTTGCAGAGAAAAACAAAGTCCTGCTTATCAAAATGAAGTGCTTTTGTTCTCATTTTCGATCTGGTGGCAGAAGGGAAATATCTTTCAGAGGTCCCAATAAAATATTTGACAAGATACGTGAAATGTTTTTCTTCATTTGGACTGCTTTTTTCATAACACAGTCTATGTGTTTCAGGAGAAAAACAAGGTCAATTCAATTGATCAAACACTGTGTCAGCAACAGACACATACATATAAATGCTCACATTCTCTCACAGTTATAACAACATGGAATCTAATTTAGAACCACAAGAGCTAGGAAATTAAGAGTTAATACTTAAACCCCACACTGAATTCATCTTGTCATGCCTGAGTATCACTTCTCCTATAGCAAGCAAGATCGCCCACTGTTCTGAGGCCACTAGACAGAGAATAAAATCAGCTATAACATTACTGTGTCACAAGGAGGGAATCAGGGATGAGCCTGGAGAACCGGCTTGAGTGCTCTTTGTATGCGAGAGCGTGAAGCAGGATGGGAAAGAAAGGAAGACAAAAATAAAGAGTAAAAAAGCAGGCACATTAGCTGCAGGCAAGCTCCTGCTTGCCTTCTATCCTATTATTACCACCTCACTACTGCCTTAGGGGGCATCTGTAAGGCAGGGGTAAGCTGCTGCTCTCATTACAGCAGGCTACTAGCAGTCTAAACTCCCAAACAAACTTGAAAGATATATGAACCACAATGATGATAGCTGACAATATGCTGTGGTCTTATACTTGCTCCTGCAATCGTGTGTGTGGGCAGGAAAAGGGGGTCTTCTCTTCCACTCAAGTGTCCCTTGCCTTGCTTATTTTAGAAACGGTTTGAACGACTGTTCCTTCAACAGCATTATGGGTCACGTACCCACTAAAATGGAACAACCACACTTTATGTCTCTATCCTGAATTACTGTTTTAATTTTTAACCTAACCTAGCAGGAAATCATGGGTTTAGCCCTGTTTGATCATATAAAATCTCTGTTACCAAAGAGAAAAACTCATGGTACTATCCCAAAGGCAGTAACAGCTTTTAGGAGCGAATTGTCCAGATACCTCGTTGGCTCTGGTGCAGGTAAAATAATCACACATAAAATAGCAAAAAGCAAATGTATTAACTTGCTTGAGCTTTTTGCCTCCGTTATCTATTACTTCACCAGAAAAAGGTCTGCTCGCTATTTACAAATTCACTTTTCTTCAAAGCTTCTTCATCATATTACTAGGTCCTGCTGATAAGTAATACTCTCAATTTGTCATTTGCCTGTAAACTTTTAATGTTAATACTTTTTCATTTTTGCAATTTGGCAAATTTTATCATGCAGTGAGAAATTATTATCTAGATGCTAACTGCTAAGATATACAATTAACTTTCTCCTTATCCTACTGAAAGTATACCTCTTAAGAATAATAATACAAAATAAGAGCCCTTCTTGGATTTATTTGGAAAATGAATACATATATTCATTATTGGGACTTTTCAAATTTATGAAAAAATATATATTTGAATCTAAAACCATGTACAGAAGGTTAGCTATTATTTTAATCCTAAATTCTGCTATTATATTTGTATCATAGATGTACTGTGCTGATAGAAAAGTCCGAGCTATTGGATTTACCACCTTGGATTAGTAACTACCCATTTCAAATCATTAATGATGCTGGTTCCAGTTTAGTGATTGAACTGGGTAAAAAAACATTTCATCTTATTATTTCCTTATGAAAGAGCTATTGGCTTTGCAGTGCATTTCTTTCTGAAGAAAAGTCCTTTTGAAAGGGAGAATACTAAAAACGGTGTAAGAACCACTGGAGAAGAATAGAAATTCATTTTAAAGCAGTGTACCATGTACAAACGCTGTCTTACAAATAGGATTATTTAATTTAAACCTTAGATCTGTCAAGCTCTATTACTTCAAATGGAGCCTGTCGCTTCTTGAGTTAATTATATATCGAGATTATATTACAATTTATGTTAGGTTAAGTCATTGCTGAGATACAAGGCGGTTGAAAAAAATTACACAGCAGTGTCAGTAAATAGAGCAAAGTCACTGCAGTGTTCAGAAAGGCAAAAAGTCATCTTGCTAAATGAGGATCCAAGCTGTCCTGTACCAGGACTGTTACTAATAAATAAAAGGCCTCTGGGAAAAGTGCTGAGCGTACGCTGGATCTATTTTCAGCTTGCATCAGCAGCTGCTGCCCCTGGGATCACATCTTTACGCATACTCTACACCATATGTAATCACTCCAGTGCTGCAACCAGTAAGATAATGAAAGAGCATGGCATAAATCTATACTTGAGTGGAATGTTAAATGAGAAAAATAATACAAAAAGGGGGGAAATAAACCGCATTTTCAAGTCATTAGGAAGAAAGACTTTGACATATGAAGTGCTGCAACCATTAATAGCACTTATCATATAGAGTGGAGACAAAGAGACAAATTAATCAAACTGACAGAACTGGGACATTTTATGCTAATACAGGCTCCTGGGTTTTAGTCTGTATTCCTCTGCGTCTGGAAAACTGATACCATTACAGGGCAGGAAATTGCATGAATAACATGCAACAGATCATAAAAATTCACACACCAACTGCAGAAACACTGCCAAAAGCTCTATAAAAACAAGGATGGAGACCTCAACAGAGAAACTACCAGCAAGTAATGAATGCAAATAAGTCCAGGAATATCTCCCATTCATGCATTGTAATTAACTATAGGCTTCTCGCTCATAATTATAGTGGTAAAACTGAAGCCTAGAGAGCGAACTCTGCAGTTAGCCAGAGAAGCTGCTCAGGCTCTGATTCAAGGCTGTTTGCCATCAGCTGGGGTAAGTGCCACTCTGACCTAAATTTTTTGACTGAGTTGCGTTGGCTTTAAAAAAACAAAAAAAGCAAAATAAACAGCAGAACATTAGCTGAAGACTTTAAAGTGGAGAAGGGAGAGAAATAAATTGATAATGCAAAAAAAAGTTGAGCAAAATTTTCTATGTATGTTTGTATGGGTGGTACAAATAAACAGAATCTGAGATTGAAAACATTTTTATAAAATGCATGCTGTCCCTGACTTATAAACATCCCCTACTTTCTGAATAAGCTGTATGTACTTAAATCCGAATGGCAGGCAAGTTCTCATGAAAGCTCGTGGGAGCAACTACCCTTTGTTCTCCAAGAGTGAACTCCAAGGGGGTTGGTGGAGAGAGAGACACTAGCTCATTTATACCAATCTATACAGATAAATTACTGCTGCCTTGTGATCTCTGCCTTTCCCTGAAGAAAGTGTATGTTTCCTTGATACTGGAAGAAGATGGGTTCCTTAGCTAGAACACCAAAGAGATTTTTCCATAAAAAATAACTGTACAGACAGAAGTGTGGCTGAAAAACAAGGATCAGAATTTCTTTCTCCAATGATACCATGTTTGCTGGCATTCAAGGCTTCAGTGCTCAGTGATCTGGTTTCAATCCTTCCTCTCATTCTCACCTAATACAAACCACATATTCCCTGCCTCTAGAACTTTGCTCAATGATGTCTTTCATTTTTTTGGCAAATGTTCACCAAATGGCTATAGTGTTGGCCTGGATATACAGGGTAGATATGTACACTGAAAACACCCCCCTCCAATTTTTGCACAAAGATCTAACTGTCCAAATGAGAAGACAGATAAGCAATAATTCAATGACAATACAATGTAATAGCTGCTATGACAAATATGGAGAAGGTGCTACAGACATATAGCAGAGGGACACTAAACCCCAAATGGCCATTTCCCATCTACTGAAATTCTACCCACATCTCCCTCTCCATGACATACTCCCTCATCTTCTCATTAGAATTACGTGTTCCCGCTCTGCACTTTCATAGCCCTTCACTTATACCTAGACCATAGAATTAATTTCTGTCACTCATTGATGGTAAGTATCTGTTCACTGAACAAACTGAAACAAAAAAAATGCTATACAGATATGAGTTTGGGAGCTGATTTAGGAAACTAACCATTACTCACAACCTGTTTCTAGGAAAAAATACATTCTGAGTTCAAACTAATTTCTTTACAAACTTTTGAAATGTAATTTATCCAAACTGTGTAACCTTCCTCCCTTAGACATTGGGCTTCCGAAAATACAACCTGCATTTGTACGAACTAAATCCATGAGACAATGGAAATGTTTCAAGTAGTGCAAACATGAACTGCAGATTCTTTTTACAGTCATGTAACTTGTGTTTTAAAAGTATCTGTTTTAGAGGTCAGGCGCAGTGGCTCACACCTGTAATCTCAGCACTTCGGGAGGCCGAGGTGGGCAGTTTACCTGAGGTCAGGATTCAAGACCAACCTGGCCAACATGGTGAAACCCTGTCTCTACAAAAATACAGTAATTAGCTGGGCGTGGTGGCACGTGCCTGTAATCCCAGCTACTAGGGAGGCTGAGGCAGGAGAATTGCTTGAACCCAGGAGGTGGAGGCTGCAGTGAGCCGAGATCGCACCACTGCACTCTAGCCTGGGTGACAGAGCGAGACTCTTGTCTCAAAAAAAAAAAAAAAAAAAAAACAAAAACCAATCTGTTTTAGGGGATGATCCTCATCTCACATCAGCCTTGGTAAAATGAAAACTGAAAAGCACACCTGGACACACACATGAGCATGGGGCTCTGTTTGGCCATGTGTAGCTCTGTACAGAAAAGTGCGTTATAGTAAGTGCCCTAGGTTAATCTATTGTTATGATTATTGCCATTATGATGACAATCATCAAGTGGGGCTGCCCACAGTGGCTGGTCCAGGGAAACAGCTAGACTACAAGGGCTAACGTCATGACCTGGTACAGTGGCTCAGTGGCCACCCTCTAGAGGGAGTAGAAGGGCCAAGTGTGGTTTTTCTTCACTGCTTTTTGGCCCTGAGGACATTCACCTGAGAAGACTTCGGGTCTATTAAAAACCTAACAGTGCATCTGCAGAACCCTGATGGCCTCTGCTGAAGGTGTTGAGTCTTTTCTTTTTATTTCTTAATGTCACAGGATTCTGAAGTATATTGGTTTCATTCTGTTTATCTTGTGTAGTTTTAGCATATTTACCATTTTAACCTTTTGTTCTCATCACAATCAGGTGTCATACTATGACTGTGTATGGTGTTTTCAGTTTATTTATTTATTTATTTTTTAACCAGTGAATGGGGTTAGAATGTTCTTCTTGTGTATTAACCACAAAGAGATGTTTGAATTAAAGTTTAAAGATGACCGGTCTAAATTCTGATTAGGCTTAATTAGATGTTGATGTTTTGGGAAGAAAAAAAAACATAACCCAAATGCAAGATAGATAATAACTGTTTTAGCTTAAATATGATAAAAACTAATAGGGTTCATTGTGATTCCTGTTTTTTTTTTTTTTTCCCCCTGAGACACAGTCTCACTCTGTCGCCCAGGCTGGAGTGCAATGGTGTTATCTCGGCTCACTGCAAGCTCCGCCTCCCAGGTTCACGTCATTCTCCTGCCTCAGTCTCCTGAGTAGCCGGGACTACAGGTGCCCGCCGCCATGCCTGGCTAATTTTTTTTTTTTCATTTTTAGTAGAGACGGGGGTTTCACCGTGTTAGCCAGGATGGTCTCGATCTCATGACCTCGTGATCCACCCGCCTCGGCCTCCCAAAGTGCTGGGATTACAGGCGTGAGCCACCGCACCCAGCTGATTCCTGTTTTAAACAGAGTTAAAGAGAGAACACATTCTCAGTGAAAGAAAGTACTGGGGAATATAATGGCAAAAACTGCAAATTGATATTCATGTTCCTCGAATTGATAAGCATCTATTTGTCTACAGTTTACGGCTCCTTATTTAAGTATATTAAAACTGAGAAAAAAATAAAAAGATCAGGAAAGAGGTCAAAGTTAAGCAAGTCTTGGAGAAATGGAATTATTAGCGAGAAAATAACTCTAGTGGTAACATTATTTTCAAGCGGATTCTCTTTAAAAATCCTGGGTCTGGAGAACAGCATGAGAAGCTGACACACAGGCAAAGCTTTGAGCCTTTCTCGTAAGTAGTTACCTAGAGGACCCGTGTGATTTGATACACCTAAATCAATGCAATATATTATTTGACAGAGTTATACAGAGCTCCTGATAACCAACTCTGCGCTATAATTACAGAGACTGAAGAAAGGGATATGGGGGTAGGGCAGGAGGGGAAGTGATGGGTCTGTGAGATGCAGGTTGCTGGAGATTTCTTTCTTTTTTCTTTTCTTTTCTTTTCTTTTTTTTATTTTTTTGAGACAGGGTCTTATTCTGTTGCCCAGGCTGGAGTGCAGTGGGGAGACCATTGCTCACTGCAGCCTTGACCTCCTGGGTTCAAGCAATCCTTCCACCTCAGCCTCCCAAAGTGTTGGGATTACAGGTGTGAGCCACTGTGCCTGGCCGAAAAGATATTTCTAAGGAAAGGTGACAAAGTGCTGCAGGAGAAGTTGTAAGTTCAGGGAGGTCAGCTCATAGAGAAAAGAGTGTAAAACAGTGGGCCTGAGGCAGGTGGTAAAATATAGAGCAGGGAAGATGAGAGAAAAGAGTGAAGAGGCTACCGTGGCAAGCGGGAGGTGGTCTTGGGCATGTGGGGGTGGGGTAGAGAGGTCACCACTGCATCTAAAAGGGCAGAGATCGGATGGAAAGACGCAAAGAACATCCTGGCAGCACACATACTGAATCATAACAAGCTACTAGAAAAAGGCTGTGGCATCAGCTTTCCCAGAGGGTTTTTTTTTTTTTTAATATTAAAAGAGATAAAAGTCTGTTTTGGATTGTTTAGTTTCTGTTTTGGATGCAGACAATTTGGTAAGTTATTTTTCTTTTTCTGAAAGGCACATATAAGAATTATATTTTAATATAGCTGTGCTTTTCAGGAGTATGTTCGGATATCATTCCGGCTTGTGTGTACTATAATAAATATCTGAATAGTACTTTATGGATTATAAAACATGATTTTTCTATTATTTGTTCCTCCCAACAACTCGGTAAATGAGGTATTATGATTCTTATTCTCATTTTCTAGGCAACTGTGGTTTGGAGAGTATAAGCAACTCAATCAAGGTCACAGAGTCATGGGGAGCAGGGCCAGGTCTTGGGTTCTGAGCCCCTCATTCCAAATCACGCACAATCTCTCCCATATCTCTTCAGCCATTCTAACAAAGTGGCTCTAATATGTTTTCTTTTCCCCATTCCTGCAGAGTAATTTTGATGATTACTCTTTTTTTTTTTTTTTTTTTTTTTTTTTGAGACGGAGTCTTGCTCTGCCGCCCAGGCTGGAGTGCAGTGGCCGGCTCTCAGCTCACTGCAAGCTCTGCCTCCCAGGTTCACGCCATTCTCCTGTCTCAGCCTCCCGAGTAGCTGGGACTACAGGCGCCCGCCTCATCGCCCGGCTAGTTTTTTGTATTTTTTAGTAGAGACGGGGTTTCACCGTATTAGCCAGGATGGTCTCGATCTCCTGACCTCGTGATCCGCCCGTCTCGGCCTCCCAAAGTGCTGGGATTACAGGCTTGAGCCACCGCGCCTGGCCGATGATTACTCTTAACATGTTTCAAAAAAAAGTATGGGCATTGGAAGAGCCAGAAACAGACCAAGAAGGCAGGGACCACAGGACGCACCCTGGCCTTGGCCTTTCCCATCACCCAGCCAGCTTTCATTGGTTCCCTTTGCCTTGATTTGATCCCACCTGCAGATGCTGAGAGCTTCAGTTTAAACATCTGGGAATATCCTAAATGTGTACAGGAAATCCCCATCCTCCGCCTCCTTCTTTAAGCTGGTGCCAAAATTCTCCTGAAAGGAGTATATGGATTTGAATAGGACATCATCCTTGCTTCCGTTTTACAGTGTTTTTTGTATTTATTCATTCCATCATATTTATTGAGTACCTACTATGTGCTCGGCTCTGTGAAAAGGCAGGCATGACACTTGGAACTTGTACTCCAGTCCTGCACTGTCCAATATGGTTGTCACATGTGTCTCTTTAATTAAAATTAAGTAAAACAGCCAGGCGTGGTGGCTCATGCCTGTAATCACAGGAGGCAGAGGCAGGCAGATCACCTGAGGTCAGGAGTTCGAGACCAGCCTGGCCAATGTGGTGAAACCCCATCTCTACTCAAAATACAAAAATTAGCCAGGTGTGGTGGCGGGCATCTGTAATCCCAGCTATTCAAGAGGCTGAGGCAGGAGAATCACTTGAACCCAGGAGGCAGAGGTTGCAGTGAGCCGAGATCATGCCATTGCACTCCAGCCTGGGTGACAAGAGCGAAACTCCGTCCAAATAAAATAAAATAAAATAAAATAAAATAAAATAAAATAAATAAAATAAAATAAAAAAGTCAGTTCCTTAGTCACACATGTGACTAGGCTACTATATTGGCCGGTGCAGAAGAACATTTCCATCATCACAGAAAAGGCTAGTTGGCAGTATTGAAACATGTAAGAGTAATCAAAATGGAAAACATATTCTAGCAGGAGTGGGGAAAAGAAAATGTGTTACAGCCATTTTGTTAAAATGGTTATAGAGATATGGGGGACAACAAATATGCTTATTTCATGGCCTTATTACTCCTTGCTTAGTCCATTGCAACAACCTGGCTGTTGTCTCTTTCTTCCCCAATCCTTCCTTTGTATAGGTGCCTGATTGACCTTGCTGATGACAGTCACTTTATCTCTTTGCTTTCTGCAGAATAAAACCCAAGCCCTTCAGTATGGCATTCAAGGCTTTTTAAAATCAGGCTCAACGGACCTGTCCTGTCTCCCACCACGTCCTCTCCATAAACTATATTTTAGTAACAGAAAACGGTGTTATTAATAGCAAGCCCACTGCCCTCCACATCCATTCTGTAGAAGAACATCTAAATTACAAGGATGTCCACAAAAGTCAAACAAACAGGCCTTTTAAATAACTTCGTTGAACTGAAACACAAGAAAAAAGGAGGGAAGAAAGATATGGTCACAGAGAAGTGAGAGGATTATTGTAAATTATCTAAATTAGTCCTAAACAAGTAATGCCACACAAAGCACTAGGAAGCTAGAATGTCATTCTCTATTCTCACTATAAAGAGGGCTACAGAAATAGGTGAGGAGGCTGGACAGATGCTTAGGGAACCCAAGCAGAAGAGCTAGGATATTTTGGAAAAAGTAAATCAGACAACCAAGAATGGTTGAGTGAAAGAAGCACACACAAGAAGCGTGTTCATCTACATATACTGAACCCTAAAAGCCTGTTCCTATATTCTATATACAATTTAGGATAATAGGTGCTCCTGACAAGATGCCATTGTGGTTTTCTTTGCATAGAGATTGTGCAAAACAGACAGGGCTAGTGGACTGAGAAAGTACTGAATTATGGTTTGTTTCCCAAACTACAGGTACTTAGGACCCACTGTTACAACTGTAATGTTTTCTCTAATTGCAATTCACTTTCTTCTTTAAATATAGTTTAAAAAGAAACTTGTCCCAAGCAATATCTGCAAAATCTCAAGTTTAACACATGAATCATACTTTCTGCAGTACATATTAAGATAACAACAATTATTTTGAAAAAAATTCTCCATATACCACCTGAAGTCATTTCACTTCTAGGTTATGCTGTACATATTCCTATTCTGGGAAATACTGGGATTAGGAACCCAAACAATTATCCTGGCTGAATCCTGAGGCAGGAGACATTTGGCCATGGCCTTTCCTATTTTCCAGGGATAGGACTGTGAGTTACTTCCGTGTGGTGGGCGGTGGGTGCTTGGAGGAGTGAAGTAGTAACAGGTAGCAAACTGTTGGAGACACGAAGCGTTAATCATCAGTCAACAACAGCAGTGGCAGCATTGCTATCTTTCCCGGGGCTAGCGAGAATTAACGGATTAACGTTAAGGAGAGCACAGAAGTTTCCAAACATCTACTGTGGTTCTCAATCCTTTGCAGGGAAGTAAACAACTGAGGCGGCCACCTGGGATTCTCATCTGCTGGAGAGGCTGGTGGGAGTCTGGGTTTTGTGGGTGGCCTCAGGGGGCCCTGGCGGCAGCTTCCAGCCTCTGTGGTGACAGGCCATCTCCTGTCTAGTTCACAACTCCAGATGCTGCGGGGAGGTGGCAGCAGTCCAGTGGGGGCGGGATGCTAAGATTCTCACATTAACAATGCACAGACGTCCATCCGTCCAGCACCCCTGGGTCGTGTCCCTGAGAGTGACACAGGGCTGCCCCTGGGGCAGACACATGAGATCATCTGAACTGGTGAGCCTCCAGAGAGCCTCAGCTGGGCAGGGGCTCTGCAGCTTTTGTCAGAGGCTGTTTCCCTGCAAAATGGGGGAAAAACTGGAATACTCAAACGAAGGGGATTTCTGTAACTCTTCTGCCATTTTTCTCTCACCTTCCCTGTGTAGCTGAGCTCTTAGAAAACTGGTGTTAAAGCAGTTCAGCAAGAAGCAAGGCAATTGAAAGCCCCTTCCAACAGCTGTTAATGGTTGTCGATGAGCAGGCAGACACCAGGGCTAGAAGGAAGGGAGCCAAAAATAACTCCACAGTGGTATTTTTCAGGACTCAATCATTTCTGATGCTGGAAAGAAGGAGCTTGAGAAACCAAAGTACAGCTGTGGGAGGACAGTGTGGGGCTGGAGGGACGCGGGCGTGGGCTGCTGCCCACATGCTCCCTGGTCCTGTTATAGCCGGACTTGTAAGTCTTTCTTAAGCCTTGCATCTGAGAAAGGCAGAGACCAGAGAATGGAAAGACAAAGCTGGGGAGACTGATGCTGGTGCAGCGAACTGAACTCAGCCCCCTGCCTGCAGAGGAGATGGGCTGTTAGTGCCTGGGCCATGGATTGGGGAGCTCTGTGAGGATGGCTTTTTTTGGTGTGTGCGTTAAAGTCTGCGTTTTTTTTTTTTTCTCTCCCCCTGTGGGGTTTACAAGCTCATTCAATTGTCCAGAATCCTTGTGGGCATATTTCTCCTAGGGATGCTGGCCCTGGATCGCTGGCCTTGCCTGAAAGAGGCTGCCTCCTACTGTGTTTTTGTTCAGCTTGCTTTCTCTCTAATAAAGGTTTGCAGCACTGTGGGCTTCAGGGATTCAAAGTTTTTGTTTTTTCCGTAATATCCAGCTTCCATTTCTCGTTTTTAATAATACCCAAATCTTTTCAGCCATTCTCCCAAGAATTGTAGTGAATGATTTAAGCTTTCCTTTAATTTTTATAATGAATATACATAATGGAGCATTATTTTCTCTGACATTTTCCCTGTCACTAAATTTGAATGTTTAGATGGCACTTAAAAAACCTTTCCACCCGCTCTCTGAATGTTCGGATGCTCTTGGTGAGTAAAAACGAAGTCTTTCAACAACACCTCCATCTGAATTGTATACTTGATCTTTCTGAGTTTGGCAAACAAACCATCACCCACTCAGAACCTAGACAGGAAAGTGGCAGATGATTCAAGCTTCATTAGGAACAAGTCATGCCAAAATAACTTCATTTCTGGTTTTGATGGGATTACTGCTCAGAGAATGCAGCAGAAATAGCATCCCAGGATTTCAGTGAGTCAGCTGACATCCTTAGGTCACTCTTTGAATAATACAAAAAAATGAGGTCTGGAGATAGTAAAATTGAGCAATGAGTAGCTGCTTGATGGATCGATGTCAACTGCAGCTCAAAGAGAAGTGTCTGGTGGTGTGACCCAGCCTTCCGTCTCCTACTCTGTCACACTTAACTTGTCTGTCTTAGAAAAGATGTGAGTGGCAACTGGTGAGCTACTCCAGGAGATAGAATCAGGATCCCAAATGATGACCACAGGCTGATATTATGTGTTAAATGCATAAATATTTAATTTAACAAAAATATATGTCAAATCCTGTACCAGGATAAAAAATACCAACTTTGTAAGAAGAGGATGGGAGAGTCCTGGCTTAAGGAGCTGCGTCAGTATGGTGACACAGGTGCCAGGAAACTTACCCCCATGATCCTGAGCTACACTGAAAGATGTGTGATGCAGACAGTGAGTCACACCTCCGCTCTGCTCTTTACCACTCAGATCAGATTGAGGCTGTCAAACTTAGTCCTGGCTGTGTGTGAAGGTTTACACTGATCACTGAGTCCACGCCCCAGGTGACATGTGGAATGGCAGAAGGACATTAAACACCAAGAAAGGGAGACTCCGTAAAGATGAGATTAGATTTGTTCTCTTTCATGCCAGAGGGCATAAACGGGATCATGAGTGAAATTTTAAGGGAGATAGATTTCTGCCACAAATAAGGAAGAACTTGCTAGTAGTCACAGTTGTATAAAATGGAGGAAGGAGCTCTCTTCGGTGGTGGTGAGCTCCCCATTGTTGCACGTGTTCAAGCAGAGGCTGGAGAGGTGCCTATGCCATTATTATAAAAAAAAAATTCCAAATTGGATAGGGCCTGGACTCTAACGTGCCTTATTTTTTTAACCTCCAATCTTTGATGCTTCTTACCTCATAGGACAACCGCCCAACAGGTGTTAATGGTTCTTAGTATTCCCTCAGCATAAAGTTGACCAAGAAGAAAGACAAGGTTGATAGTATTTTCATTTACTCTGCATACGACTGGCAAAACAAACAGAGCTCTCTTGAACTTCTCCAAGTCTCCTATAAGTCTATCAATGACACCTACTTCGATCTACTGTAGTTTGGAATGCTGGTCTAGTGCAATTAGTTTGCTGAGATCATGAACAATTTGCAGGAAACACAGGGAGCACTGATAGGATGAAATAGAAGGCAGTATTTAAAAAAATGAAGTCAATAATTTCCTACGTAAGTTTTCAAAGGCTATCATTCCTCTTCAACACAAATCCATCTGTACCATTGCAGAAGCTTGAAATTAAATAAATGTAGACCACAGCAGTCTGAATTTCATCACATTTATACAGCATTTTTCCAGGCATTAGTTCCCCTCACTGAACAAATAAGCCTTTTCTACTTGGGCCAATCAGGTGAGCAAGGGTAGTCAGTCACACAGACCCACAGTTTTGTCTGAACGGACAGCAGTCTGCCCCGTCTTGTATTTTCTTGGGCTTGACATAATAACTGAGCCATTAAAAATATAAATGTTGTATGTACCCTGCCATTCTATACACCCTAAAATGGCAGGAGAAAATAGCTCAAAGCCTTTCCTTCTTAATAGCTCCTTCGACAGGTTTTAGGACAGAACCAAGTAATCTCAGAATCTTTGCTAACAAGTATAAAAGAAACCAGAAGATCTGACTACAAGTAGAAGAGATGGAGGATGCAAGACAATGAAATAAGGAGAGGAGGGTGAAGGACATACTCTAAAACATGGTTGCAAGTAGTGGTATTTACTCATGGTCCATATCCAATACATGTCTATTATTTATCAAGAATGGGCAAAAATTAGGAAAGAAAACAGTTTCTTATGAGCAACTGGAGGCAAAGGTAAAAGAGAAGTTCATACAATGATGGGACTGCCTAACTTCTGGAGGTCCCCTGTCTAGAGGTCCTGTTTAGCCATCTGCTTTCTGTGACAATGGATAGCATCTGACCCTGGGTTAAAATTTTTTGGGTGGTTCCTTCAGGTCTGCAACCTTGATCTAATTACTGAATCTACGTCGAACTCTAGACACACATTTGAGGTGAACAATCGAACCAAGGCGTCATGCTGTGCATTGAGCAGTGGAAGGACCTTCTCTTGACCTCTCATGGCCCCTGATCAGAGATGGCTGCGCTGGTACAGAGCATGTCCCTCCAGTTCTCCAAGACGGAGCAAGGAAGAAGGCCCTGTATGCTAAGACAATCATACTCTTTTCAGAAATATTTCATGTGACCTAGAAATGTACAGTTTGGTAGTGTTAAATATATTCACACTATTGTAAAATAAATCTCCAGAACCTTTTCACCTTGGAAATCTGAAAATCTATACCCATTAAACAACAACTCTCCTTTTCCACCTCCTCACACCCCCTGGTAACCACCACTTGACTTTCTATGAATTTGAATACTTTAGGTATGTCACATAAATGGAATCATTTAGTAACTTTTTTTTAATGTGATGGGCTTATTTCATCAATATAGCTTTGAAAATAAACCCAGGGAGGTGGGAAGGGAGGGCATACGGAGCGAGAGAGAGATGGCAAATCCATCTCCCTTCTGCTTAGGTAGTGGCCAGAAAGGGAGTCCCCTGGGATATCCTTCTGGGCTGGAGTATGTTGGCAGCATGTGTTACAGTTGCAGGAGAAGGTCCTCCTGGCAGGTAGGCTCAAGGCTCATCACCTCCATCAAGAAGCAACTACTAAGGGCCCAAGCTGTCCCCATGTCAAGTACATTCTCTGAAGTCCACGGAACCTCAGCAATTCTTGAAGAATTCTCATGAAACACTCTCAGCATCTTCCTGGGGGAGGAGGAATCTGAATAAATAAGGCTGCATTATTTTAAGAGCAGTCTGTGTAGGAATCTTGGAGAGCAGAAGAGGCAATGGAATGCGAATGAATAGTCTCAAAGCGGCCAGAGCCTGCTCTTGAGGAATGAAATATGCTTAGAATGTGTGTCCTCATGGACTCATGCGTGGGGCATAGAAGGAAGAGAAATTTGGCTTCAAAACTGAAAGGCAGTCTGTGAAATTTAGTCACATGTCAGAGGGATCACTGGCAAAAAATGTCTGGGAAACTTGTGGGGCCACTCCCACAACGCCACCTCATATGTCACTGTGAATAGGGCCACATCTTCCCCAACACATATTCTCCCTTTCCCACCAAAACTTCCATCCAGCACCAAGAACAAGGGAGGCCTCCTACAGCAGCTCCATGTGGGGAGCTAGACCCTTAGAGACAGGAGTCAGTGCAAACTGGGAGTTAACATTTCCATCGGAGCTGATTGAGCTCAACTTACCAATAGGTTAATTTTTGAATGAAAAAATTCTACTGAAAGAGTTTTTGTAAGGCAAACTCCTAATCATCCTTGCACAAATCTGCTAGGAAATTCTCAACAGAACTCTAAGCTTTTGCCTTCTTCGTCTGCTAGACTCTTTCTTCATGGCTGCTGGTCACCTACTCATCTTGCTATCCACCTACCCAACCCTGTGTCTCCTCTTCCAGACACTTTTCTGCTTCTTCAGGCCAAAATCCATAGTCATACTAGTTTATTTTTTCTTTATTTCACATCCCATTTCTAATCAGTTTGCAGGAAAAACTAAAATCGTGAAGGCAACCCATCCGCCTTGGCTGGTCTCTCTCCTCCCAGTACCCACCCCCACCAACCCCTCCAACCTCTGGTCCATGTTCATATGTCACCTTCTCAGTGAGCCCTGTCCTAACTACCATATTCAAAATTCCAACTCCTGTCCTCCCTAACCACTCCCCTCCTCCTAGATTTATTTTCTCTTACATTGCTAATCACTAACTTAGGTATTACTGCTTACTGTCTGTCATCCCTAATTGGGACATAAGCTCTGTGAAAGCTCAGAGTTTTGCCTGTTTTGTATCCCTAGTACCTGCAAAAACAGTGCACACAGTAGATGCTCAATACAAATCTGTTAAAATGAATGAATAGCTCCTTCTGGTCAATCAGGTCTCAACGCAAAGTTCTTCTCCTTAGGGAAGCCTTCCTTGGCCATCCCATCTAATGTTGCATTTCCCTCAATTACTGTCTATCACATCACTCTGCTTTACTTTGCTTCTAGCACTTACAGTAATTTAAATTGTCTTGTTTTCTTATTTGTCCTCCACAATAGTTGCAGGCCCATAAGAACTCCAACTTAGATTCTGTCTTATCCATTGCTATAACCCTAGCACTTAAAACGGCTTAACAAAGAGCAGGTGCTCAGTAAACACTTCTTCAATGAATGGAGAACCTTCATGACAAAACCAATCAAAATCCATGACTTATTTTCCCCAACTTTCCTGATCTTGAAAATTCCAATCCACAGAAAAGATGGAAGAATCATATATCCACATACTTTTAGTCTGGATTCAGCTGGGGGTGAATCTGGAATGTTGGGAGGAAACAGACTGTGTTAAATCATTAAATTTGCTAAATTTGCGTGCTCTCTTCTCTCAGTGTATATCCATACACTCCTGTTCATGCACACGTGCACGCGCGCACACACACACACGCATATATGTTTTCCCAGAACCATTTGGAAGTAAATTGCAGACACCATGACATTTCACCACTAAATATTTCTGCATGTATCTCCTGAGAACAAGAACATTCTACATAACCAAGATACCATTTTCCCACCCAAGATAAGTAATGTTGATACAATATTATAAATTAATATATAGTCTATATTCAGATTCTCCAAAGTGCTCCAAGGATGTCCTTTATAGATTTTTTTTTTTTCAATCTGGGAGCCAATCAAGGATCACTCATTGCATTTGGTCTCATTAGTCTCTTTTAATCTAGGGCAATCCCCCCATCATTTCGCCTTTCACGACAGTGATATTTTTGAAAAGTTCAGGCCAGTTGTCTTAAAGAATGTTCCACAGAGGATGTCTAGTCACAGCATTATGTTTAAAAGTTAATCTAATTTATTTGTTTTCTGGTTTATTATTTTAATATACAGTGAGTTCATTTTTCTGTTTGTTTTAAATTTTTAGGAATGCTGATTTTCATCTTTGTTGATTAGATTTTAATTTCATAAAACATTTAGTTGGTTCAAAAGTCAATATCCAACAAAAAGATACAGAGTCTCACTCCTATCCCAAACCTTTCACTCTGTTGCCACCTACTTTCTATAGGTAATCTTTTCCACTAGTTTCTTGTTTATCCTTTCTGTTTCTTTTTACAAAGTATGCAAATATATGCATGAGTATATATTTATAAATCACACATATATATTTATGTGTTACAATTATATATTATTTTCCCTTCTTTGAACAAAAGGAAGCATACCATATATAGTGTACATATCCCTCTGCATCTTGTTTTTCTGCTTAAAAATATATCTCAGAAATTACTCCGTATCGGGGCCAGGGGAGGTGGCTCATGCCTATAATTCCAGCACTTTGGGAGGCTAAGGCGGGTGGATCACCTGAGGTCAGGAGTTTGAGACCAGCCTGACCAACATGGAGAAACCCCATCTCTACTAAAAGTACAAAATTAGCTGGGCATGATGGCACATGTCTGTAATCCCAGCTACTCGGGAGGCTGGGGCAGAAGAATATCACCTGAACTCGGGAGGCGGAGGTTGTGGTGAGCCGAGATCTTGCCACTGCACTCCAGCCTGGGCAACCAAGAGCAAAACTCAGTCTCAAAAACAAAAAACAAAAACAAACAAAAAATGAAGAAATTACTCCATATCGGTTCACAGAGAACTTTTTCTTATGGCTACACAGTACATGATTGTGTGGTTGTATGTGGATAACTTTGTGCATATGTTGTTTTGTATCTGTACAAATCTATTATTTTTTTCATAGGTTGCTATAGAGTTTTTTAGTAGGTTGTTATAAAGTTTACTCTTTAACACATATTGAAGCCCTAATCCCTAGTGTGACTCTATTTGGAAGAAGGGCCTTTACAAAGGTAATTAAGGTTAAATGAGGTCACAAGGGTGGGGCCCTAATTGGATAGAAGTGACGTCCTTATAAGGGGAGACACCAGGGCACTCTCTGTCCACACACGCACAGAGGAAAGGCTATGTGAGGACACAAGGAGGCGGCTGTCTGTAAGCCTGGAAGAGAGGCCTCAACAGAAACCAACCCTGGTGGCACCTTGATCTTGGACTTCTGGCCTCTAGAGCTATGAGAAAATGAATTTCTGTTGTTTAAGCCACCCAGCCTGTGGTATTTTGCTATGGCAGCCAGAGTGAACTAATAATATACAGGTATTAGAAGAGTTAAATGCTGTAGATTCACATGAAAACAAGCTAACGATTAAGACAAAATCACTTAACTTAAAAAAAATGAAACTTAAAAACTTATCTCCCAAGATATCACTTGGGAGGCATACCTCTTAAAAGGTAATTTAGGGAGCAACTCTATATGTATCCTCAGTCTGACAAACTGTGATTTAAAAATAGTGATAAAAAGTGATAAAAAAGAGAAAAGGTATTTCTAGAGGCTCCTAAGGAGGAAGTAAGGAAAACCCTGGCAATCCATGGACCACCGAGTAGTTTTCATGAAGTCATTTTAAACATTAGTGTGAGCCTTACAGGTGCAGATCCATTAGAGCATCACCTTCTAGTCTGACTCACTCTTCTGAAATCTCAGTCACACACCTATTAGTTGTCTTCTTCCACATGTTGGGCACGATGGAGGGAAACCATCTCATTACCACAGGGTCCACAGTAAATGGTTCCCAGACTCCAATTCAAGTGACATGTGGATAGGGAGGAAGCTGGCATGAGCTCCAAGGACACCAGGGCCCAGGCCTTCCAGGATTGAGGGTGACTTTATGTTTTTTTGTTATTTTTTTTAATTCTTTTTTTTTCTATACTTTATATTTGATGAAGCTGGCTCAGAAGGTAAATGTCTTCTTTTTTTTATAAAACCTAGTTGAGGATGGAAATGGCCTCTTTTACTATTAGTTTTTAAAATGTCATAATTCATCTGATTAATATGAAAACATGTCCTTATTACTGAACATTCTGATATATCCTTGAAGCAGCAGCTACTTGGAGATATTCCATACTCAACCAGAGCCTAAAGTGTACATTATACTTATTGAGTGACTTTCCAAAGCACACACTTACAGACATTTACATTTGTTTGAAAATACCCATGAAAGGAGTCTCGTTTTCTTCAACTTTAGTATGTGTATACCAAGGGAATGGGAAAGGAGAGATACCCTTTCCTCACACTCCCTGCTTCCTTCACAGTCATACAAGATTTGACCAGAAGGTAAGAATTTCCTTGTCTGTCAGATACAGTGTCTGACATAGAGTCAGATAGCTGGAAAAACATATGAGCTATTTCCACTGAAAATGACGCTAGTCATTTCCAGAGATGTAACTCCAGAAAACATATAGGAATGCAAAAAGGCATCTGTAGGTTTCAATGGTTGGGGCAAATTTAAATATGGAAAAAGGTCTTATAACTTTAAGTTAGAAGGAAATGGAAGCAATCTAATTGATTCCCTTTGTTGCTTCTTGGATTTTCATTTAACCAATGAGACTGTGAGTGAAAGCCCACTCAGCCAAAGTTTAGGACTTTGGTTCTTAGAAGAATGAAGAGCCCTGAGTTAGATGGAAGGGACCAGGAAGCACTGGTCCCCTTAGGTCCCACTGGTGGCTTTAGGGAGAAATCCCACGGGGCATGCAGAACCTTTGAAATCACATGCAAAGCCATACTACAGAGTTTCATTTTTCCAGTACTATGCCCCATACTTTACCTGATCTTCCTTCCCTTCCATCCACCTACCTATTCAAATAACCCTTTCATCATTATAGAAATGTAATAATGTAAACTGTAAGAAATTAGAAAATGCAGACAAAGAAAAAGAAATCCATTACATTTCTACCATTCACAGGTCACCCTGCTGATATTTTTACTTTGCACACTTTCTCATGGCTCTTCGTATGTATACACCACATGCACTTACATTTGTATTTTTAACCATAGTGAGATCATACTGGGCATATCGTTCCTCCATCCACTTTTTCTGATCATTACCTTTCACCAACTACTTGGATCATATTAGAGTTTCTCCAATTTCCCCCATCCCGAAGTCCTTTATAACTGGTTTGTGCAAACCAGTAACCACTCCAGGACCATGGACTACATCTGGTTTTTAAAGCTCTTAAATCTTATTTAACTTAGCACAGTCCATTCTTTTGTCACTGACTTATTGAAGAAATCAGGCCTGCAAGAAATTGTCCTGTAGAATTACCCTCACCTTCCCACCCCACCAACCCCTGTCCCAGATTTGTCCCTTTGCTTCCTCATGATGTTGGTAAGCTTGTTCCTCTAATCCTTTATTTTCCTCTCACTGGAAGTTATCTCTCAAAGCTTTATGAGGTCAACTTATGTACTGACTACATCATTGGGGATGGTATGTATTTCATGAATATTTGGATCGGAAGACACCTAACACCTGGCTGACACTCCAGGAGTGATGCTCAGATTGACCCCTGTCTGGGTTACTGTGAAGACAGTCTGATTCTTTAGTACACAGTTCTGACTTTTCCCTTGTGACAAGAAAAGAGTGTGTGTGATGTTACTGTGTTTCTGTGTGTGTTGTTTTGGTATAATACTAGTGTCCATCAAACATTCACCTTAATGGCTTTAACCCCCAGCGATCACCTGTACCTGAATTTGTTCACGGCATTTAAAAAAAATATGTGGCACTAGATTACAAATAGCTTTGAGAACAAGTGCTTTGTCCTTTAGAAATTTAGCCTCCCCTTGCAGGATCTTGCATTCAGCTATACTAAGAGTTGATCCTTGTGACATCACTTGGGAGGCATACCCCTTAAAAGGCAATTTAGGGAGCAACTCTATATGTATCCTCAGTCTGATAAACTGTTGGGGCTTAAATATGTTCCAAATAAATGAAGATGAATTTAACACCAGCAATTCAGAGTAAACCTTGTTCTTAGCGGAGGAACCAGCCATGGAGCCTGAATGTTGGAGCTCAATCTCAGCCCCTGCCCTTTTTTTTCTGTTTCTCAAAGAGGTCAGCAATTTCTAGTGTTTCCAGTCGTTGCCTATGCTGGTGTTCCTCCTATTTATCTATATCTTTGGCTCTGTGATCTCACTGCCTTAGGCACATGTAAAGCACTACAGATACCTATCAAGGCCATCTTGATGGCCTCTTTCCCTACCCATGTGCTCCCTACCCAATTTCTTGGTATCTCTGAAAGGCCTCCTCATTCTCCCAGTTCTTCACCCAGGTGCAGACCTTTCTCACCTACGCTAGGGCTCAGGTGTGTCTCCTGACTGTGCTCTCTGTCTGTGGTGGGTTGTTGTTGCCATCCAACATGCGTTCCATTGCTAGACAGATATTCCTTAAACTGTTTTTTATTATGTCACTTCTTGGTTCACAATGTTCCACGAATTCCTATTGCTTACCTGGTCAAGTCTAAATTCTTTTGCCTAAATTTTATTCTTTCATAGTAAGGCCCCATGTAGTGAGACCATATTTTGACTTATTTCCCCAAATCTCTCATTTGTGCTGATAAAAGCTGCCTCCTCAAAGTCCTGCGAGTGCCTCTTTTTGGGTCTTTGCCACACCAGTGTCCTCTCCTGAAGGGTCTCTCCCCACTTGCTCCCTAGTGAAGTCCTGTCCATCCTGTGGGTGTTGATTTTAGGTGAGATAAACTTCATGAAAGAGATGGGAGAAAAAATCCTGTCCTTCCCTCCACCTGAACCTCTGCAGCACAAACAACTGCCAGTACAACCTGCCATCTACAACAAATACTCTTGAATCATTCACCTTTGATTTCTATGTTTTTCTCTTGATTTTTCAACTGTATTGTGGGTTCTTTGATGGAGGTAATCTTGCTTTACATTTCTAAGTTAAATCCCCAAAGAAAATGACCTATGTTGTACTCAAGCATTTTGTCTTGTTAAGCATCTGCTTTAAGCACATGCGCATAGGCACACACATACATGCACGCTCCTCTGAACGTAATTCTGTATTTTTTGATGCCTCTCTCCCATGTCCAGCATCTTATACTGTTATAAAATCCTCCTCTAATTTAGCTGAAGTCCCTCCTGTATAGTTGGGATGCTATTTCTTCTTGTCAGTGAATAAGACATCTGGTCAACATCTACTAAAGCAGCCTTAAATAGGAGGAATGGAAATACTTTGTTAAACAGAACATTGAAAGGTTACTGCATTTCTCTACATGAACACCTTGTAAATTGAATGCATTTAACCCATCCAAAAAATCTCCAGTTACAAAAAGTGTGCTTCCATGATCTTCCCTTAGTATCTTCAGTTATCTTCCCTGATTTCCCAAAACTATGAAGCTCTTACCCTGAATCTGGGTGTTCCACATTTTTAATCTTTCCACCTTCCTATTTGTAGGGTACAATTCAATTCCTGGGCTACTACAGATCCACTTGGCAGATATAAGAAACACAAAGAAGATTCCCACATAGACTAAGGCATTCAGTGGGAAACAAACAGTGCACACATCAGAACACCTCTCATTGTAGTAGAGTGCTCATCTTTACACAGCAAGACGCCTGATGGTCCTGTCTGTTAACAGCCATTCTCCTGGCCTTTTTAGTAACTTCCTGTTTTCCTTACACTTCTCTTTTCTTAACTATTACATAAGACAAGAACAATATAAGCAGGGAGGCATCAGAAGGGTTTCTCTGGACAGACCTTTGAAGTGACCCACATAGAGCCTTCCATTTGACTAGTGCCACTCAATCTGGCTTGATAAACCCAAGGGTGTGGCCACTGCTCATAGACCTGCCCTGCTCTACCCAGTCCTTGTTGTTAATGCCACGTCCAGGAATGATGTCATCTATGTACCACTCTCGGGAAGAATAATCTGTCATTTGGTTTTGCATATAAAGAATACAAACATCAAAGAAATCAATAGAAAATGATGGCTTAAAAAGAATCAGGAAAAATGAGTAACAACGACATTTAATAACTGTCCTTTATAAAAAAGAAGATAAAATGAAATAGTTGTTTCTTCAACAAGCTGGAGGCCTGTAATTGTGACCTTCTGTATCCTTCCTTTGGTTTTCTTCTAAGCCCAGGAATCTTTCATTGGCTAAATCCCAGCATTTTTTTTTTTTCTCCCTTGGCCAACTTTTGGCCTTGCTTGGGAACAGCTGCCAGTATTTCTCTTTGCTGCCAGTCAGTCAAAAATGTGCTCACGTTGGAGGCCTGCCTCCATCCCACCCAGGGTGTGGAATGCATTAACTTTTTCACAAACAGCCTTTGCCAGGCTGCACATGAAAGTCCATCTCAGCAAAGCTCATTGCATTACTAGCTAGCTTGGAGGTGGTGCCAATGTCAGTTTCAGAGACTGTCAACATATTTTAGGAGTCTATGGCAAAGTGATGAATTTTACTATGTGTACCAAGTTAATGGGAAAAAAGAACACTTCCGAGATCCTAGGAAACCAGAAGTGCTATTATTTAATTGCTCCTCCACTCCTCAAAGCAAAACAAGCCAATTCTTTTCTAGCCTGTAATTTGGTTCAGAACCCAAACAAACAAGAGAACAAAGGTATTAACTGATTAGTGCCCAAAATGTTATTCTATTTTCTTTGTGCTTTTAAGAACAGCTTTCTTTCTTTTTTTTCTTCCTTTTTTTTTTTTTTTTTTTTAACTGACCACCACGCATCACTCCAATGCCTGGGTATGATCCATTTTATTAAAAAATTCCTGAATCAATTTCCTGGCTTACAGCTTATCCAACCAAGATTCCAGGTGTTCTCACCATAAGAAGGACCTCTTTCAAAAGCTGTCTGCTTTTATAACTGCACACCCACCAGAAATGTCATGAACACCCCAACAATGGAGTTGAAACCTGAAGATGTTTGGTGACATTCCAAATTTTTGAATGGAATGTGAATCCATTAAGATTATTAAGCAACTTTATTGATATCCTCAGATTTGTGCCAAATGTTAAAGCTGCCAAAGAAAAGACAGAACAAAAACTGACTCTTGGATTCCAACTCTGAGTATTTTGGTGTGGAAACTGTATTTTCTTGTAACTCACTTAAAAAACACACCGTGCTTTCACTGTTTAACTGCAATCTCAGTTTTCAGGAAGCAAGAGAAATGAGATACATAATCAATGTTTCTCTTCTGTTCAGCTTTCAGCCTAAATGATCCTGCACTTGTATTGGCAAAGGAGGACAGGTATTAACAGTGAACAGGAAATCTATTCTAAGAAGGACTGGCTCAAGTGAAGCACCACTACATCATGAGTGACTCAACCATCTACTCAAAGAGTGATTGCTCTGCAAGGACGAAGCCATGCTAATTGGACAATGGCTTGCTGCCAGTTTGTGCTGGTGTGACCTACAATACCCTTGGCTGACAGCCATGATGTCTCTTTGTCACACATTTTTTTTTTTCCCAAGGGTGTAGGGTGTAATCTGGATGAAAAGTAGAAATAATTTTGAAAAACTCTCACAAGTGCTATTTAAATTCTTATCATGAATTAAAAAGTTTAATTAAGTACCTTGGTAAAGGCCCAGGTTCTATGATTAACTACGACAAAATAATAGTTATGATGACTGATCAAGTGAGGAACTTTATAGCTCTGAACTTTGTCTTTAAAGCTATTATTAATTTTAATTGAAATAGCTAAGAGACTCCATAATGGGAGAAAGAAAGAAACATAAAGGATATTTTGTTCATATATAAAGGAGTTTAAAAATGAACAGATACACTGGTAACTACTTTTTAAAAATTTGATGCAAACAAGTTTACTTTCAGAGGCCTTGTCATAAATCTATTTCAAAATGTTGATTATTGTGGTCATCCTACATCAGATAGGGATAAATAGGCATAGTGAAAGGAAATCTTAAAAACGGCTTTGAAATCAGGTCACTTAAAATGATTTTTAGATATGTCTTAGGTTTTTGTCTACTCAACTCCTACTACTATGCCAAAAGAGGAACACATTTCTGCATAAGTTTCTTTAAATAGGCTTACTGGCCTCAGGATTTAAAAAATGTAAGAGATTTGGAAACAGCTTATGTGTCTCAGTTTTAAAATTAGCTATTGCTGTGGCTATTTTCACACTAGATTTCCCTCCCTCTGTATCAGCACCGCAGCCTCCAGGGATGGAGACACAATAGTATTAGCTCCCCTTTCTGTGGTGCTGCCTTATTGCAACTCCATCCGAGATCGGGGCCCACATTTCAGGGCTAGCAGTCACCTTTGCGTTACTATAAATAAGTTCTGCCTTTAGGCATTTCAAAATTATCAGCACGATTCCAGGACTTGAAAACTTCTCACTTGCCAGCAAGTAGTTACCTGAAATACTTTGACTTCTTATTTATTTGCTTTTTTTTTTCATCTGCTGCCAAGTCTTACTAACGCAACTTGGAAAATTGCACCACAGCTTTTAATGAGGATTCTGAGGTAACAGCCATTTCATCAGAGAAGACTGTTCTTTCCTTTTAGGGGAATAATAACACCTACTGTTTCTATAGCACCATCCTTCCAAGAAGTTTAACACATCACATTTCATTTATCTGAACAGCGGCCCTGCGAGTCAAACTGGTAACTAGCCTTGTTACTCCTTGTATACTCATATTGAAATTGAGGTCATTAAATGTGAAGTAATTTTCTCAAAATCTTAACACCTTCTGACGTGGTTAAACAGCCATGATCTGCCTATGTCCTAGGTGATCAGACAGCCCAGGGGTCTCTTTCTGCTCTTTAGCTGTCTCTCCTGTGAATGCCTGTAAGGCCCTTTCTGAAAAATCAGGGAAAAATCATAAAAGTAGAACTGAGCTTGCGCCTCTTCTGGAGTCCTGTGGTTCCATCCCTTCCTGGCCAGTTTGCCTCCCATCTTTATGGCTTTTCCCTACCTCTTAATCTAAACATCCCTCCGCTCTTCCTGACCAACAGGATTTCTTCTCTCTTCCTCCAATAGGAAGCTAGCCAAGTTCAAGGACACTAAACCTGTGTGACAAGGACTGTAAACCTGTGTGACACAGGCTAGGACCTCAGAGATCATCCAGCCCCAATCCATCATTTTCAGCTTAGGATGTGACTTACTGAGTCTGGCCATTTGGTTAGTAGATCCCATCCTCTGTTGCATACTCAAGGCAAATGGACTTCCGTCTCCTGTATCATCAAGTTTTCTCTCTCTTTTGGAGCTTTCCCTTCAGCCCAGGTATTAGGACAGGTTAGGCTTTGCTGTGCTAACAAAACACCACATCTTGAGAGATTGTTTGGAGCTTCTAGCAGGGAGTGCAGCTATGTATATACCTGTGAATGAAGAATGGTCCTTCTCTATCAGGGAAGTTCATCCTCTTCAACCAAGCATGTAGCTTCGGTAGGGACACAGACGGAGCAGTGAGGGAGGGAAAGGACACCTGCCTGGCCAGCCAGATCAGCCCAATCAACCTGGTGATGCTGGGGTGACAGATGTTGCAGACAGATTGCCTTCACATTCAGAAACACCAAATCTTAAGTGCTTAATTAACTTAAGTTTATTTCTCATCATGTCAGAGCCTGATTTGAGTCAGACGGCTTTTGCTGGCTCTCTTCCAACAGTGACTCAGGGACCTAGGCTACAGCTTGATCACTCTAGAGTCCTTTGACACCAGCTAAGTGGATGCGACAAAGCATAAAGAGCTCATACCTACTTTTGACTGCCTAGGAGCAGAGTCCTCACCTCACATTTCATCAGCTAGATCTAGTCATATGGCTTACCTGATGACAAATTCAGTCTTCCTGTGTGTCTAGGAAAGAGGAAAACTGGGTGTGGGTGAGCAATGGTAATCTTCACCACAGAGTGCAAACACGTTGGGATTTCTTCCTACTTAAAATGAAAAACCAAATGAAACCTCTTTTGACACCGTTTCCCTCCAACCTCTGGTCT
Source organism: Rhinopithecus roxellana (assembly GCF_007565055.1). Classification (NCBI taxonomy): domain Eukaryota; kingdom Metazoa; phylum Chordata; class Mammalia; order Primates; family Cercopithecidae; genus Rhinopithecus; species Rhinopithecus roxellana. The sequence continues at coordinate 97,516,315 of NC_044552.1, read as the reverse complement.
ACTTCTCTGCTCCCTTTCACTCAAAAAGCCTCATTCTCTCTAGAACACAATCAAATCGGTTTTTGTTCCTACTGCTCCCCAAAAAGTGCTCAACAAAATCACAAATGGCCTCCAAATTGCTGGATGGTCAGTTTTTGGCCTTCATCTTAGCTGACAGTCAGCATCATTTGACTTAGTTGATGCTCTCTCCTCCTCAAAATGCTTTCTTCACCTGGCTTACCACGCACTATGCTTTCTTGCTTTTCTTCCCACCTCAGGTTTGCTCCTTCTTGGACTACCTTGCCAGCTCCTCTTCATCTCCCTGACCTGTTAATTCGAGAAAGCTCCAAGGGCTCAATCCAAAGCTCCAAAGCTCCAAGGATCACTTCCTTGGTGATTGTATGTAGTCTTGCTGCTTTCAGTATTCCCAAATTTCTGGTATTACAACTTTTATCTCCAGGATAGACTTCTCCCATGAGTTCTGGCCATGTATATCCAACTGCATACTAGATATCTTTACTTAGATGTGAACAGGCATCTCAAACTTAATATATGCAAAATAGAAGGCTGGGTGCGGTGACTCACACCTGTAATCCTAGCACTTTGGGAGGCCGAGGGAGGTGGATCACTTGAGGTCAGGAGTTCGACACCAGCCTGGCCAACATGGCAAAATCCCGTCCCTACTAAAAATACAAAAATTAGCCAGGCGTGGTGGTGCACGCCTGTAATCCCAGCTACTTGGGAGGAATTGCTTGAACCTGGGAGGTGGAGGTGGCAGTGAGCTGAGATTGTGCCACTAGAATCCAGCCTGAGTGACACAGTGAGACTCTGTCTCAAAAAACAAACAAACAAACAAAACTCCCAATTCTATCCCAGTCCCCAATCCTATTCCTCTCAGTCTTCACTTCACCCATTTCAGTTAATGCCAACTCCATTCTTCCAACAGCTCAGATCCTAAGCCTGGACGTTATCTGTGACTCCTCTCTTTCTCTCCCACCCTGTATCCAACGTATAAGAAATTCCCATGAGCTCTACCTTCAAAATATCACCAGAATCTGACACCAACCACCATGTCACTGCTATCACCCTGGTGTAGGCGATCAGGTCACACCTGGGTTACTATCTCAGCCTCTTGTGTCTTTTCCCTGCTTCTGCCCTGGCCCTCTTTCAATCTACTTTCATGTGGCACTCAGAATGACCTGTGAAACTCTCCAGTGGCCAGCTAGTTCCGAAAAAAGGCCAAGTGCTCAATGAGGTGCACAGTCTGGCCTGTCACCTCTCTGACTCACCTCTCCCCACTCTGCCTTGGCTCACTCTGCTCCTGGGTGGCAAACACACCCCGCCCACCACAGCCTCCTTGCTATTCCTCCTGTCTGGCTCACTCTTTCCCTAGACATCAGCACAGCCAGCTCCCTCACCTGCTCCAGGTCTCTCTTCAAAAGTCACCCACTCAAACAGGCTTTTCTTGACCACTCTTTTTAAAATTGTAATACTCTTACCCTAACTCCCTTCTCTGTTTTCTTTTCCTCAATGGCATCTAACAAAGTATATTTAACACTGATTAATTTCCTCTCTTTCCTCCTCCTCCCCACTGGAATGTGAGCTAGGTTTGCCCAGTACCTAGAATGATGCCTCCTGGTTACATAGCAGGGTCTTGATAAATATTTGTTGAATGAATAAATAAATGAGTGAGGAAACAGAAGCCCAGAGAGGAGGATTGGTTTGCTGAAGACCTCACATGCAGTGATACCAAGGCCCAGAGTGTGGTTTTCCCAGCCCCTCATGGCTGATGATCCTAGTTTAAAAAAATCTGCCCATTACTCTTTTTCAGGCAAAGAGTGGTGGTGTCTTCTTCAGAGTTTTGTTTAGGTGAATGGGGTGAGGCCAAAGGGCAGGCTCTGTGCTCTGGGCTAGGTGAGTGCTTTGCCCTTTTCATCCTGGTCATGCCACTTCCTGAAGACTTCAGCTTGTTTCCCACCAAAATTCCACCTTCCCCTGCCCTCACCCTCAGGCTCAGAATGCTGTTGTCACCCTGTACGGTGGTGTTAACTACTTTCTATTACATGCTGAAAGGGTTGCCCAAAGATAATCATGACTGCCTTACTGCTTCCTTAAAAGACTGAACCTAAACCATCCCAGAGACATTAACAGCTTTCATATCCTCTAAAAACTTCCAGACAAGAAGATTCCATAATTTCCTTGTTGGCATCTGTGCTTGGCAGTACTGCTGCAGGAATGTTCTTTATTGCAGCCTGTGGTTAAGACTTAACAACAAATGTCTTTTCTTTAGAATCCTTCTGGGTCAGCTTTCTTTCCTGTATAGCACTGAAAAGTGAGATTTGCCCTAAAATGTTGAGAGAGAGAGAGAGAGAGAAAGCAAAAGATAGAGAGCACAAGCCAGCACAAGCCTGAAATCTATTTATACCGAGGAAAACATAAGGTCTACCTGCAGGGGCCATACTCACCCCCAGCCTGTAGCCATTCCCTGCATGAACCCATCCCCTTCTCTAGAGGGTACAAGGACACAGGAAGCAAGCCAGAGAAAGGTGGTGAGACCTTGGCAGTTACCTTTTAACAGCCGCTCTTCCCCTTGCATTCTGTGAGGCAGTCAAGCGGCCACGTAAGAAGAGGGTTGATGTGCAAACCCACTGTGGGCTGAGCATCTTCTAAGGAAGCACATCCCCTCCCTGTCCTCTGAATTCGACACGCGGTAAGATTGAACTTCATAGTCATGATGCTACTTCCCTCATGGCTGGCATCCAACCTGAAATGGCCTCCATGACTACAGCTAATGAGGTGTCATGCTCATGAGCAGTGGAAGAACGGCCCTGCAATGCTTAGCACATCAACTACTTTCTCTTCATCTCTTAGCACAACATATACTGACTCATTATAAAATTGAATGATCTGCTTTGTTATGTAATGAAAGTACTAAGTACAGTGGCTTATCTCCTACTATTTGCTGACACAATTACCTGGGTATGTTTTTCAGTGGGGAACCAACACTCAAGTCCTAGAAATTCTAGGGATTGCTATTTTTTTTCTTTTTAAAGCAAGCTAATTCAATTATTCCTTGATTTCTAGAAGGAGGCCTCCCTCTATTTTTGTCTCTCTTTCAGTTTGGAGGCTATGCTGGCCTCTGTGAGTGGCTCTAATGTGCTGGTAATGGCGTGGCTCATGAGGAATTGGGATTTGGGGGTGGAACTGCACAACTGGACAGTCGCTGGAGGGCAGATCTGCCTAAAGTGGATGAGGAGTGGGGTGGGAGGGTGGCAGTTTGTGTTGGGAAGTTTCAGGCTCCTAGGAGGAACTCTCAGGCCTGGCGGTGTGGGCCCCCTTGAGGAGCGCAGCGGTTGGCTGCCAAGGAAGTGGAGATGGGTCAAGTGTGAGTAAGAGGAGGGCAGGGCCAGAAGTTGATTCAAATTCGGCGATAGGATTATGATGAGGTTTAAACATTTCCAAGGAGCTAATTTAATGCTTTTTCTTATATCCTATGAACCAAATGCCAATTAGTTCCAGACAGCTACTTTCTAAGGTAATGTTTAGAATGTTTGCTTATTTACCACTTAATTCAAATTCTATGAAACCATTCACTGAGCTAAGTGTGACAATTTCCATTGAGCCTGCAGGGACATTTCAGTGTGCACGCAGTAAGACAAGGAAAACAATGCCCAGCACGTGGGTCCACAGCAGGTGCCCTGAGCAGAGGGGGAGGGCTCTTCAAAGGAGGCCTTAGAAACAATGACACAGCCTCAAAAGAAAACGCCAGTGGGGCTGGCTTGCATGTTCCATCAATAAGATACTTACAGCTGAATTACTGAAAATATGAATTTGCATTTCATAAGAAAAAAAGGATCTAGTTCTACCTGAAGATTTCAGATATGTGAGCAACTAGAATGTTTCAATGGTTTCAAGGATGTAGATGATGCAGGGAGGATAATCATTCTACAGAGGGAGGAAGAAAGAAAATCAACACAGAGCAATTCTCATTTAAATGAGAACACACAGCAAATTCTCACTTAAAAGGCCAAATAGATTTTTGTGTGATGTCGATACAGTGTGCCTCTTATTTAAAATGCCATTTCCAATGCCATGGAAATAAGCGATTATCAGGGATTTGATCTAAAAAGAAACTTTAAGGTTATGTCATATACATGTGTATCCCAGTTTCCTTTACATTTTACTGCCTTGGTATTGTATTTTTGATAAATAATTCAAGGCTGGAGGATCCCCTGAGCTCAAGAGTTCCAGTCCAACCTGGGCAACAGAGCAAGACTCTGCCTTTAAAAAGAGACTTGTATTTGTCAAATGCCTACTAGAGGATAAGGGCTGTGCTGAGAATTTTTGTATTTATCATCTCACCTAGCCTTCATGGCAGGGCAGCTAGTTAAGTATGTCCCCAACAGCGCAGTTAAGGAAAGGCCAGCTCAGGATCCCCTGGCTATGCTGCAGCTGCCATTCCTTGGCTTTCCTGTTACTTGGTACCCAGTGCTCCGCTCCTTATCCCAGCCCCAGTATGTCATTTAGCTGATCTGTCCTTTTGCTTCTAGTGTCAGGATTTCTCTAGCTACCTACTTATTAGTGGGATGCGGAGTGGTAATGGAGCACTCTATGTTGAGTATGTAACAAGGATACAAACGTGAAAATGCTAGTGTTTATATAGTCCTTATTTATTTATTTATTACTTTTTGAGACACATTCTCACTCTGTCACCCAGGCTGGAGTGCACTGGTGTGATTATGGCTCACTTTCAGCCTCAAGCTCCTGGGCTCAAGTGATCCTCCCCCCTCAGCCTCCCGAGTAGCTGAGACCACAGGTGTGTCCACCACATCTAGCTAATTTTTAAATCTTTTATAGATATGGGGGGGTCTCCCTATGTTGCCCAAGACAGTCTTGAACTCCTGAACTCGAGTAGTCTTCCCACTTTGGCCTCCTGAAGTACCAGGATGACAGGCATGAGCTGCTGCACCTGGCCCCAGTCCCCATTTTCATCAGCTGGCTGCTTTCCTGCTCAGCAGGGGTAACAGCAGATGTTGCTTAACAAGCGACTGGGAACTGAAGAAACCTCCACTACCCATGTCTTGTCTGTCAAATGGACAAACACAAATAGTGTTTTAAATTTTTAATTCTTCTTTTTTTTTGTTTGTTTTGAGACACAGTCTTGCCCTGTCACCTAGGCTGGAGTGCAATGGCATGATCCTGGCTTACTGCAACCTCTGCCTCCCAGGTTCAAGCGATTCTCCTGCTTCAGCCTCCCGAGTACCTGGGATTACAGGCGCACACCACTATGCCTGGCTAATTTTTTGTATTTTTGGTAGAGATGGGGTTTCACCATGTTGACCAGGCTGATCTCAAACTCCTGATCTCATGATCTGCCTGCCTTGGCCTCCCAAAGTATTATTTTTTTAAAGATGGGGTCTTGCTATGTTGCCCAGGCTTGTCTCGAACTCCTGGGCTCAAGGGATCCTCCTGCCTCAGCCTCCTGAGTAGCTGGGGCTACAGGTGCACTCTACTACACCTGGCTTCTTGTTTTTTATGTTGAATTTAGATGCCTTTTGGTGGAGCAGGTGAGTGCCCCATCACTTCCTACTGTCCTATATACAACCTACTTCACTCATTTGTATTATTTGCCAGGCCCCTGAAGGCATCTGGTTTGTGACTTCTGGGATTTAATGCTGGTTGTAACCATCAGCATCATATCTGGGTGATGGGGTCTTTGGTTTCTCCTAAGATTGCTGTGAAGAGTTGCTTAGTCGAACGCTACACAACTCTAGGGAATCTATTTGCAAAAACTATGGATGTGAGTTGTACTCCTGGCAGTTACAGAGTACACAGCTTGTGCAACTGTTGGTGGTGGCCCAAGAGCTGCACACTATGCTGGCGGTTCACAGGGAATGATTCTGCCCAAACACAAAATATTACCTTTAGTCCCATAGGAATGACAGAAGTCAGGATGATGAATTATGAGGAAGTGTATATAGGGCTCAAAGGGTGACCATTTAATGGTTTGTCACTGTGAAGTTCATTTTTTGGGTTCCTACAACTTAAACCATCCAATTAAATGTCATCTCTGGACAGACCAGGTCCAGCTACTAGTGTCCCCAAAGTACCAAAATAACCGTACTCACTGATGTAATTAAGAAACCTGAGTGGGCTGTTTTCAACAATGGTGAGAAAAGCAAATTTACACTTCTTAGAATCTTACTGAATTAACGGTGAAAATTACTAGTTGCTTTTATTTTTCCCCCAAGCAAAGAAGGTGCTGTGAATGCTTTCAATCTTTTACTCTCAAGGGAAATCTAGTGATCCTTACACCATCTGAAAGACAGAAATCATAGCAATGATTCAGATCCCACATCTAGGACTGTGCCAAACTTAGGCTGAACCACTCAAAACCTGAAGGGTAAGTGAACTAGAAACTACAAGTGACTGAGCCGCAGGTGAGGTTCAGTTCGCTTCAAGAAAGATATTCATATTCTGTGCCTCTGAGACTTTAAGTGTATCAAATAGAAACTGACAATGCCACAAACATAATGTGTGACTTGGACATCAGCTCCTGAGTGGGGACATGACACCTAGTACATCTTCTAGCTCCTACTCAGCCAGTTTTCTGTAAGTCAATAAACATCCGTTAACAATCACACAAACCAAATTACTGTACCTCCTCAGGTAAGCTGACCACCAAGTCATTTTTTGTCTGTCCGACCAGCGCCTGCCAAAAGTATTCACTGCATGCGGCCAGCACAGCCCGGTGGGCCCGGAACTCCTTCCTTTCCACGATCAAAGTCACGTCACAGAGAATATCCTTTTTCCGCTGGTCATTGAGGCCCAGGAGGATGTTGGTGCAGTGGACTGTGGACTCATACACATACATGGGGGAGTCAGGCTTCTCATCCACAGACATGCCGTTCACACCCTGAAAGAAAGAAAGGAAGAAAGGCTGAGTCACCACAGTTGTAGGATCGGAGAGAGGAGGTGAGAAAGAACATCATGGTTCCTGTGTCCCGCTGCCATGAGCATGGCAGGAAAGAGGAGAATTGCCAATCAGCTTACTGATTGCTTACTCTGTACAACAAGCTCAAAAAACATACCTGGAAAGTCAAGTTCCACAGCTGACTTTTATCCTTCCTACTTACTGCATTCTTTTACCCCATGGTAACAAAGCCAGATCTTTTAATAGAACATTTAAAACACACTGGTATTTTAAAACTTGGTGGTTCTGAATTTGTGCGAAGGCTGAAAAGGAACTTTCACATGTAAATAGTCTCCATGCAAGGACTAATTTAGATTTGTGTTAAGAGGAAATGAATCATTTTGAAGTATTTCTAATGTTGTCTTGATGAAGTACATGTAAGTTCCTAAGGTGAAATTTGGCTGAGATGCCAAGTAGAGTAAACATCAAATCACAATACATATTTAACAAGTGCACCAAACTGTCTGCACACTGAAGACTCAGTAGTCAGCTATTGCATCTGCCCTCTGCCACTTCAAGGCAAAGCACAATCGCCATAATGCTATAGTTGCTCAGCTCTTAGAAAGATATGGAATGGTGCTGTCATTATCCCAGCCGAATTGATGTGCATCCACTTTAAGGAAACACAATATATCACAATAGCAGTCATGAAAAAGATGCATTCAACAGTCAAGACTACTTTTACAAAAGGTTCTTTGCTTTAAAAAATCTCCATTGAAGTATTTCTTTCTTTCTTTTTTTTTCTTTTTTTGAGAGGGAGTTTCGTTCTGTAGCCCAGGCTGAAGTGCAATGGCGTGCTTCTCAGCTCACTGCAACCTCCACCTCCTGGGTTCAAGTGATTCTCCTGTCTCAGCCTACTGAGTAGCTGGGATTACAGGCATGTGCCACCATGCTTGGCTAAGTTTTGTATTTTTAGTAGAGATGGGGTTTCACCATCTTGGCCAGGCTGGTCTTGAACTCCTGACCTCAGGTGATCCACCCGCCTCGGCCTCCCAAAGTGCCGGGATTACAGGCATGAGCCGCTGCGCCTGGCCCCACTGAAGTATTTTAAAATACACTATCTGTGATTAATTTATAGAGTTACATAGTTTTTCTGTAATGTTTACTAGAGTAGTAAGAATTCCAGTAGTGAGTCCTACTTTCTTTTGGGCTTTCTTATTTTTTTAAAAACAGCTTTAACATACTATAAACTGCACATATTTATAGTGAGCAATTTGATGTTTTGATTATGTATATAATTGTGAAACCATCATCACAATAAAGATAGTGAACAAATCCATCATCACAAAAAGTCTCCTTAAGGCCCTTGTAATAATTTCTCCCTTGTGCCCCTCTATACCCCACCCCTGCAACGACTGATCAGCTTTCTGACATTCTATATTAGCTTGCATTTTCTAGAGTTTCATATAAATGGAATCATACACTACATATTCTTTTATGTCTGGCTTCTTTTGTTTGGCATAATTATTTCACCACTCAACCATGTTGCTGCATATATCAAGTTTGTTCCTTTATTACTTAGTATCCTATCGTATAAATATAGCATAACTTTTTTGTTTGTTTTTTTATCCATTCATCTATTAGTAGATATTCGGGTTATTTCCAGTATTTATTTACACATAAAGCTGCTGTGAACATACAATTCTTTGTACGGACATATGCTTCTACTTCTCTTGGGTAAACACCTGTGAGTAGAATGTATCATACGGTATGTGTAAGCATTATTAAAGAGTCTGGCACTGTTTTCTAAAGTGGTTGTAACATTTTACATTTCCACCAGCAGTGTATGAGGTTCCAGTTCTTTCACAGCCTTGCCAACATTTGGTATGGTCAATCTTTCTAATTTTGGACATTGTAATAGGTATATTGTATCTCTTTTTGGGTTTAATTTGCTTTCTCTAACACCTGAAGTTGTTGAGAATCTTTCATGTGTTTATTTGACCTCTGTATATCTTCTTTGGAGAAATGTCTATTTAGATTCTTTGCCCATTTTTAATCGGGTTGTTTTCTTATTTTTCAGTTTTAAGAGTTCTTTATATATTCTGAATATATAAAGTCCTTTATCAGATACATGATTTCCAAAATTTTTTTCCAAGGTTGTAGCTTGTCTTTTCATGCCTTAAAAGTGTCTTTCAAGGAACAGAAAGTCTTTATTTGATGAAGCCAAAAAACCATTTTGGTGTCACATCTGAAAAACCAAGGTCACAAAGATTTTCTCCTATGTTTTCTGCTAGAAGTGTTTTTTTTTAGCCCTTACATTTAGGTCTATGGACCATTTTGAGTTAATCTTTATATATGTAACAGGTATGGATTGAGGTTTTTTCCTTTTGCATATGAATATCCAATCGTTCCAGTAGCATTTGTTAAAAAGACTCTTTTCTCTCCTGAATTACCTTTGTACTTTTACTGAAAATCAATTGTTTATATATGTATGAATCTATTTATGGACTCTGTCTTTTACTATTTATTTATTTATTTATTTATTTATTTAATTATTTATTTACTATTTATATGTTTGTCTACTTTTGTTTTGTTTTCTTTTTTGGAGACAGGTTATCACTTTGGAGTGCAGTAGCGTGGCCATAGCTCACAGCAGTAGCTGGCACTACAGGTGTGCACCACCGTATCTGGCTAATTTAAAAATAGTTTTTGTAGGCTGGGTGCAGTGGCTCATGCCTGTTATCCTAGCACTTTGGGAGGCTGAGGCGGGCAGGTCACGAGGTCAGGAGTTCAAGACCAGTCTGGCCAACATGGTGAAACTGCATCACTACTAAAAATACAAAAATTAGCTGGGCGTGGTGGTTGTACCTGTAATCCCAGCTACTTGGGAGGCAGATACAGGAGAATCACTTGAACCCAGGAGGCAGAGGTTGCAGTGAGCCGAGATCACCACTGCACTCCAGCCTGGGTGACAGAGCAAGACTCCGTCTCAAAAACAAAACAAAAACATATATATATATGTGTGATGAAGTCTTGCCATATTGCCCAGGCTAGTCTCAAACTCCTGGCATCAAGTGATCCTCCTACCTCAGTCTCCTAAAGTGCTGGGATTACAGATGTGAGCCACTGTACCCAGCCTCTACATCTACTTTTATATTACTAACATAGTGTCTTGATTTGCTCTTTTTCAAAGTTAGTTTGATCCTTTGCATTTCCATATACATTTTATAGCTTGCATTTTATACATATAATTAGCTTGCCAATTTCTACAAAATAGTCTGCTGGAATTTTCACTGAGATTGTACTGAATCTACTGATGAATTTAGGAAGAGCTGCCATCTTAACAATAATGAACCTTTTGACCCATGAACATGGTCTCTTTATTTAGATCATCTTAAATTTTTCTCAGCAGCCGGGCACGGTGGCTTATGCCTGTAATCTCAGGACTTTAGGAGGCCGAGGCAGGTGGATCACTTGAGGTCAGGAGTTCGAGACCAGTCTGGCCAACATGCTGAAACCCCATCTCTACTAAAAATACAAAAATTAGCCAGGCATGGTAGCATATGCCTGTAATCCCAGCTACTCGGGAGGCTGAGGCAGGAGAACTGTGTGAACCCAGCGGGAAGAGGTTGCAGTGAGCTGAGATTGCACCACTGCACTCTAGCCTGGGCGACAGAGCAAGACTCCATCTCGAAAAAAAAAAAAAAAAAAGACTTTTTTTTTCTTAGCAATATTTTAATTTTAAATCTTTTGGCAGACAGTCTCACTCCGTCACCCAGGCTGGAGTGCAGTGGTGCGATCTTGGCTCACTGCAACCTCCACCTCCCGGGTTCAAGTGATTCTCCTGCCTCAGCCTCCTGAGTAGCTGGAATTAAAGAGGCATGCGCCACCATGCCTGGCCACTTTTTGTAGTTTTAGTAGAGATGGGTTTCGCCAGGTTGGCCAGACTGGTCTCGAACTCCTGGTCTCTCTTCCGCCTCCCAAAGTGCTGGGATTACAGGTGGGAGCCACCGCACTGGGCTCTCAGCAATGTTTTATAGTAGTATATAGGTCTTTTATACCTCTTTTGTCAGATTTATACCTAAGTATGAATATTTTTGATGTCATTGTAAATGGCATTGTCTTTTAATTTCAATTTCTAATTTTTCATTGCTAGTATATACAAATAGTTTTTGTATATTGATCTTGTATCTGAAAACCTTATTTATTAGTTCTCATAGACGGTTTTTTTTTTTTTTTGGTAGATTCCACAGTATTTTCTACATAGAATATTATGTTGTGAATAAAGATCTCTTACTTTTTTTTTCCAATATGGATAATTTTAATGTCTTTTTCTTACCTTACTGCATTGTCTAGAACCTCTAGTTCAATGCTGAATAGAGGTGGTGAGACTAAACATCCTTGCCTTCCTGATGTTAGGAAGAAAGTATTCAACCATTCACCATTTTGTATGACGTTAGCTATAAATGCTTCATAGATGCTCCTATTGAGCTGAGGAAGTTACCTTTCTTTCTGTCCCTCTCTTCTTCCCTCCCTTCCCTCCCTTCCCCTCCTCTCCCCTCCCCTTCTGTTCCCTTTCTTATCTTTTTCTTGAGTGGCACTCATGGCTCACTGCAATCTTGAATTCCTGGGCTCAAGCAATTCTCCTGCCTCTGCCTCCTGAGTAGCTATGACTACAGGTGTGCACCACCATACCTGGCTAATTATTTCTTATTTTTTTGTAGAGATGAAACCTTGCTATGTTGCCCAGGCTGCTCTTGGACTCCTGGCCTCAAGCAGTCCTCTACCTTGGTCTCTCAAAGTGTTGGGATTACAGGCGTGAGCCACTGCACCCAGCCCTGTGTTTGCCTTCTTATACATTGTTGGATTCAATTTGCTAACATTTTGTTAATAATTTTTCATCTATGTTCAATGGGGAGATTTGTCTGTAGTTTTCCTGGCCTGATTTTAGCATCAGGGTAACAACAATCTCATAAAATGAGCTGGGAAGTATTTCTTCCTCTTTAATTTTCTAAAAGGTTTTTTTTTTCTTTTTTTTTGTTTTGTAGAATTGGTTTTATTTCTTCCTTAAATGTCTGGTAGAATTTACCTGTGAAGACTTCTGAACTTGGATTTTAACGACAGACTCAATTTTTTAAAAGCAATTGTCAAATTTATTGGCATAAAATTGTGTGTGTGTGTATATTTATTTATTTATTTATTTAATTTATTTTTTGAGATGGAGTCTTGCTCTGTCGCCAGGCTGGAGTGCAGTGGTGCAATCTTGGCTCACCGCAACCTCCGCCTCCCGGGTTCAAGCGATTCTCTTGCCTCAGCCTCCCGAGTAGCTGGGACTACAGGTGTGTGCTACCACGCTCAGCTAATTTTTGTATTTTTAGTAGAGACGAGGTTTTACCATGTTGGCCAAGATGGTCTCAATCTCTTGACCTCATGATCCGCCCGCCTCGGCCTCCCAAAGTCCTGGAAGTACAAGCGTACGCCACCGTCCCGGGCCTTTTTAAATTTTATTTTATTTTTTATTTTTTAAAGAGACAGTGTCTCACTTTGTTGCCCAGGCTGGAGGGCAGTGGTGTGATCACAGCTAACTGCAACCTGAAACTCCTGGGGCTCAAGTGACCTTCCTGTCTTAGGCTCCTGAGTAACTAGGACTATAGGCCATGCCACCATGTTCAGCTATTTTTTTTTTTTTTTTTTAAAGAGATGGAGTCTTACTATGATACCCAGGTTGGTCTTCAACTCTTGGTGTCAAGTGTTCCTCCTGCTTTGGCCCCCTCAAAGCGCTGGGATTACAGGCGTGAGCCACCACATCCAGCCCATATATAGTATTTAAAAATATTCCTTCTCATATTGGTTGAATCTGTACTGACGTCACCTTTCAGATTACTGGTACTGAAAATTTGTGTCTTCTCTTTCTGATCAGTCTGGCTAGAGGCTTAACCATTTTACTGACATTCTCAAATAACTAGTTTTTGGTTAGTTTTTTAAAATCATTCTATTTTCTAGTTTGCTAATCTCTATTCTCATTGTTATATCCTTTATTCTGCTTACTTTGGGTTTAATTGTGTCTTTTTTTCTTTTCCAGTTTCCTAAGGTGGTAGTTGAGCCCATTAATCTGAGATCTTTGTTGTCTTTTCTAACACAGGCTTTAATGCTATAAATTTCACTCTACTGTTTTAGCAGTATCTTGCAAATTTTGAAATGTTTAATTTTAATTTTTACTCATTTCTTTTTTTTTTTTAATTATACTTTAAGTTCTAGCGTACATGTGCACAACATGCAGGTTTGTTACATATGTATACATGTGCCATGTTGGTGTGCTGCACCCATTAACTTGTCATTTACATTAGGTATATCTTCTAATGCTATCCCTCCCCCTTCCCCTCACCCCACAACAGGCCCTGGTGTGTGATGTTCCCCTTCCTGTGTCTAAGTGCTCTCATTGTTCAATTCCCACCTATAGGTAAGAACGTGCGGTGTTTTTCTGTTCTTGCGACAGTTTGCTAAGAATGATGGTTTCCAGCTGCATCCATGTCCCTACAAAGGACATGAAATCATCCTTTTTTATGGCTGCATAGTATTCCATGGTGTATATGTGCCACATTTTCTTAATCCAGTCTGTCACTGATGGACATCTGGGTTGGTTCCAAGTCTTTACTACTGTGAATAGTGCCGCAATAAACATACATGTGCATGTGTCTTTATAGCAGCATGATTTATAATCCTTTGGGTATATACTCAGGATTGGGATGGCTGGGTCAAAGGGTATTTCTAGTTCTAAATCCTTGAGGAATCGCCACACTGTCTTCCACAATGGTTGAACTAGTTTACAGTCCCACCAACCATGTAAAAGTGTTCCTATTTCTCCATATCCTCTCCAGCACCTGTTGTTTCCTGACTTTTTAATGATTGCCATTCTAACTGGTATGAGATGGTATCTCATTGTGGTTTTGATTTGCATTTCTCTGATGGCCAATGATGATGAACATTTTTTCATGTGTCTGTTGGCTGCATAAATGTCTTCTTTTGAGAAGTGTCTGTTCATATCCTTTGCCCACTTTTTGATGGGGTTGTTTTTTCTTGTAAATTTGTTTGAGTTCTTTTAGGTTCTGGATATTAGCCCTTTGTCAGATGAGTAGATTGCAAAAATTTTCTCCCATTCTGTAGGTTGCCTGTTCACTCTGATGGTAGTTTCTTTTACTGTGCAGAAGCTCTTTAGTTTAATTAGATCCCATTTGTCAATTTTGACTTCTGTTGCCATTGCTTTGGTGTTTTAGACATGAAGTCCTTGCCCATGCCTATGTCCTGAATGGTATTGCCTAGGTTTTCTTCTAGGGTTTTTATGGTTTTAGGTCTAACATTTAAGTCTCTAATCCATCTTGAATTAATTTTTGTAAAAGGTGTAAGGAAGGGATCCAGTTTTAGCTTTCTACTTATGGCTAGCCAGTTTTCCCAGCACCATTAATTAAATAGGGAATCCTTTCCCCATTGCTTGTTTTTTGTCAGGTTTGTCAAAGATCAGATGGTTGGAGATGTGTGGTATTATTTCTGAGGGCTCTGTTCTGTTCCACTGGTTTATATCTCTGTTTTGGTACCAGTACCATGCTGTTTTGGTTACTGTAACCTTGTAGTATACTTTGAAGTCAGGTAGCGTGATGCCTACAACTTTGTTCTTTTGGCTTAGGATTGACTTGGCAATGCGGGCTCTTTTTTGGTTCCATATGAACTTTAAAGTAGTTTTTTCCAATTCTGTGAAGAAAGTCATTGGTAGCTTAATGGAGATGGCATTGAATCTATAAATTACCTCGGGCAGTATGGCCATTTTCATGATATTGATTCTTCCTATCCATAAGCATGGAATGTTCTTCCATTTGTTTGTGTCCTCTTTTATTTCATTGAGCAGTGGTTTGTAGTTCTCCTTGAAGAGGTCCTTCACATCCTGTAAGTTGGATTCCTAGGTATTTTATTTTTCTTTGATGCAATTGTGAATGGAGTTCACTCATGATTTGGCTCTCTGTTTGTCTGTTATTGGTGTATAAGAATGCTAGTGACTTTTGCACACTGATATTGTATCCTGAGACTTTGCTGAAGTTGCTTATCAGCTTAAGAAGATTTGGGGCTGAGACAATGGGGTTTTCTAAATATATAATTATGCCATCTGCAAACAGGGACAATTTGACTTCTTCTTTTCCTAATTGAATACCCCTTATTTCTTTCTCTTGCCTGATTGCCCTGGCCAGAATTTCCAACACTGTGTTGAATAGAGGTGGTGAGAGAGGGCATCCCTGTCTTGTGCCAGTTTTCAAGGGGAATGCTTCCAGTTTTTGCCTATTCAGTATGGTATTGGCTATGGGTTTGTCATAAATGGCTCTTATTATTTTGAGATACGTTCCATCAATACCGAATTTATTGACCATTTTTATCATGAAGGGCTGTTGGATTTTGTCAAAGGCCTTTTCTGCATCTATTGAGATAATCATGTGGTTTTTGTCTTTGGTTCTGTTTATATGCTGGATTACGTTTATTGATTTGCATATGTTGAACCAGCCTTGCATCCCAGGGATGAAGCCCACTTGATAATGGTGGATAAGCTTTTTGATGTGCTGCTGGATTCAGTTTGCCAGTATTTTATTGAGGATTTTTGCATCGATGTTCAGGGATATTGGTCTAAAATTCTCTTTTTTTGTGTGTGTGTCTCTGCCAGGCTTTGGTATTAGGATGATGTTGGCCTCATAAAATGAGTTAGGGAGGATTCCCTCTTTTTCTATTGATTGGAATAATTTCAGAAGGAATGGTTCCACCTCCTCGTTGTACCTCTGGTAGGATTCAGCTGTGAATCCATCTGGTCCTGGACTTTTTTTGGTTCGTAGGCCATTAATTATTGCCTCGATTTCAAAGCCTGTTATTGGTCTATTCAAGGATTCAACTTCTTCCTGATTTAGTCTTGGGAGAGTGTATGTGTTCAGGAATTTATCCATTTCTTCTAGGTTTTCTAGTTTATTTGTGTAGAGGTGTTTATAGTATTCTCTGACGGTAGTTTGTATTTCTGTGGGGTCAGAGGTGATATCCCCTTTATCATTTTTTATTGCATCTATTTGATTCTTCTCTCTCTTTTTTTAATTTATTATTTATTTTTTTTTTGAAAAATAATCTGTCGCCCAGGCTGGAGTGCAGTGGCCGGATCTCAGCTCACTGCAAGCTCCGCCTCCTGGGTTTACGCCATTCTCCTGCCTCAGCCTCCCGAGTAGCTGGGACTACAGGCGCCCACCACCACACCCGGCTAGTTTTTTGTATTTTTAGTAGAGACGGGGTTTCACCGTGTTAGCCAGGATGGTCTCGATCTCCTGACCTCGTGATCCGCCCGTCTCGGCCTCCCAAAGTGCTGGGATTACAGGCTTGAGCCACTGCGCCCGGCCATTCTTCTCTCTTTTCTTCTTTATTAATCTCACTAGCGGTCTATCAATTTTGTTGATCTTTTCAAAAAATCAGCTCCTGGATTCAGTGATTTTTTGAAGGTTTTTTTGTGTCTCTGTCTCCTTCAGTTCTGCTCCAATCTCAGTTATTTCTTGCCTTCTGCAAGCTTTCGAATGTGTTTGCTCTTGCTTCTCTAGTTCTTTTAATTGTGATGTTAGGGTGTCAATTTTAGATCTTTCCTGCTTTCTCTTCTGGGCATTTAGTGCTACAAATTTCCCTCTACACACTGCTTTAAATGTGTCCCAGAGATTCTGGTATGTTGTATCTTTGTTCTCACTGGTTTCAAAGAACTTCTTTATTTCTGCCTTCATTTCGTTATGTACCCAGTAGTCATTCAGGAGCAGGTTGTTCAGTTTCCATGTAGTTGAGTGGTTTTGAGTTTCTTAATCCTGAATTCTAGTTTGATTGCACTGTGGTCTGAGAGACAGTTTGTTATAATTTCTGTTCTTTTATATTTGCTAAGGAGTGCTTTACTTCCAACTATGTGGTCAATTTTGGAATAAGTGCGGTGTGGTGTTGAGAAGAATGTATATTCTGTTGATTTGGGGTGGAGAGTTCTGTACCTGTCTATTAGGTCTGCTTGGTGCAGAGTTGAGTTGAATTCCTGGATATCCTTGTTAACTTTCTGTCTTGCTGATCTGTCTAATGTTGACAGTGGGTTGTTAAAGTCTCCCATTATTATTGTGTGGGAGTCTAGGTCTCTTTGCAAGTCTCTAAGGACTTGCTTTATGAATCTGGGTGCTCCTGTATTGGGTGCATACATATTTAGGAGAGTTATCTCTTCTTGTTCAATTGATCCCTTTACCATTATGTAATGGCCTTCTTTGTCTCTTTTGATCTTTGTTGGTTTAAAGTCTGTTTTATCAGAGACTAGGATTGCAACCCCTGCCTTTTTCTGTTTTCCATTTGCTTGGTAGATCTTCCTCCATCCCTTTATTTTGAGCCTATGTGTGTCTCTGCACGTCAGATGGGTATCCTGAATATAGCAAATTGATAGGTCTTGACTCTTTATCTAATTTGCCAGCCTGTGTCTTTTAATTGGAACATGTAGCCCATTTACATTTAAGGTTAATATTGTTATGTGTGAACTTGATCCTGTCATTATGATGTCAGCTGGTTATTTTGCTCATTAGTTGATGCAGTTATCGATGGTCTTTACATTTTGGCATGTTTTTGCAGTGGCTGGTACTGGTTGTTCCTTTCCGTGTTTAGTGTTTCCTTCAGGAGCTCTTGCAGGGGAGGCCTGGTGGTGACAAAATCTCTCAGCGTTTGCTTGTCTGTAAAGGATTTTATTTCTCCTTCACTTATGAAACTTAGTTTGGCTGGATATGAAATTCTGGGTTTAAATTCTTTCTTTAAGAATGTTGAATATTCGCCCCCACTCTCTTCTGTCTTAGTAGAGCTTCTGCTGAGAGATCTGCTGTTAGTCTGATGGGCCTCCCTTTGTGGGTAACCCGACCTTTCTCTCTGGCTGCCCTTAAGATTTTTTCCTTCATTTCAACTTTGGTGAATCTGGCAATTATGTGTCTTGGAGTTGCTCTTCTCGAGTAGTATCTTTGTGGCATTCTCTGTATTTCCTGAATTTGAATGTTGGCCTGCCTTGATAGGTTGGGGAAGTTCTCCTGGATAATATCCTACAGAGTGTTTTCCAACTTGGTTCCATTCTCCTCGTCACTTTCAGGTACATCAATCAGATGTAGATTTGGTCTTTTCACATAGTCCCATATTTCTTGGAGGCTTTGTTCATTTCTTTTTACTCTTTTTTCTCTAAACTTGTCTTCTCACTTCATTTCATTCATTTGATCTTCAATCACAGATAACCTTTCTTCCAGTTGATCGAGTCGGTTACTGAAGCTTGTGCATTTGTCACATAGTTCTCATAGTTCTCGTCTCATGGTTTTCATCTCTATGAGGTCGTTTAAGGACTTCTCTGCATTGGTTATCCTAGTTAGCCATTCGCTGTGCAAAGAAACTAAAAACCTTGAAAAAAGATTTGACAAATGGCTAACTAGAATACTCAATTTTTAATAATTTAAAATTTCCCTTTTGATTTATTCCTTAATGCACAAAGGATTTACACATGTGTTTTTTGGTTTCCAAATATTTGGGGGAGTTTCTACATATCTTTTTGTTATTCTTTTCTGATTAAATTCCATCGTGGTCACATAACAAACTTCATATGACTTTAATCCTTTTAAATTTATGGAGACGTGTTTTGAGTCCCAGAATATGACCCACTTCGGTAAATACTACATAAGCACTTGAAAAGAACATATATTCTGTTGTTGGCTGGAGAGTTCTATAAATATCAACTAGGTTAAGCTGTATGAGTGTTGTTCAAGTCTTCTAATATCTTTTCTGATCTTCCGTCTATAGGTTCCGTCATGTATTGAGAAGGAGTACTAAAATATCTGGCTACCATTGTAGGCTTGTCTGTCAGTTATTGTAACCCTATCAGTTTCTGCCTCATGCAGTCTGAAATCGTATTAGATGCATACACATTTAGGATTTTAATTTTTTCTTGTAGTAGTTATTCCTTTATCACTATGAAGTCACCTTTTAATTCCTGGAAATATTCTTTGTTCTGAAATCTACTTTGTCTTATATTCACAGTCACTCCATCTTTTGTTTTGTTTTGTTTGTTTTGTTTTTTGTTTTTTGTTTTGTTTTTCTGCCTCAGCCTCCAAAGTAGCATGGATTACAGGTGTGCACCACCATACCCAGCTAATTTTTTTTTGTATTTTTAATAGAGACAGGGTTTCACGATGTTGGCCAAGCTGGTCTTGAACTCCTGACCTCAAATGATCCATCCGCCTTGGCCTCCCAAAATGCTGGGAACACAGGCATGAGCCATCACGCGTGGCCACATTGGATATTTTCTATTGCTAACCCTTCAAGTTCACTAATCTCTTCTTCTGCAAGATCTAATCTACCATTAATCTTTTCCAGTATAATTTCGATCTCAGACACTGTGGTCCTTATCTCTAAAAGTCCCATTTGGTCTTTTACAAAATATCTTCCATGTCTCTACTTAAGATGTTCAATCTTTCTTCTAACTTTTTGAACATTTGGAATACAGTTATAATAACTATTGCAATGTCCTTGCCTGCTAATTCTAACATCTTCTGGTTCAGTTTTTATTGTTATTTATTTTCATTGTGAGTTATATTTCCTTGCTTCTTTGCATAATTAAACATTTTTGATTGGATGCCAGACATTGTAAAATTTACCTTGTTAAATGCTGGATATTTTTGTGTTCCCATAAATAATCTTGAACTTTGTTCTAAGACACAGTTGAGTTACTTTGAAGTAGTTTGATCCTTTCAGGTTTTGCTTTTGAGATTTGTTAGATAGGAAAATCAGCATTTAGTTTAGGGTTCATTACTCCTTACTACTGAGTACTTCTGAGTACTCTATCCGAGGACCCCTGATATATGTTTTTTCTAGTCTGGCTGGTAGGAAATGATGTTATTCCCAGTTCTCTGAGTTCCCTTTGTTTTGGGTGGCTGTCTCCCCACCCTTGGGTAGTTTTCTCACCTGCATCTACTGATCGTTACTCTGCAGAATATTAAAGGGAAACTCTGCAGATCTCTGGAGTTCTCTCTCTGCAGCTGTCTCTTCTGTTACCCTGCTTTCTGAACTCTATTAATCATCTTTCCAGACTCTTAGCTCTGTCTCTTCAATTTAAGAGTCAGCCAGCTCTTCCTTGGTTCTTCCTTCCTGTGCCATGGCCTAGAAACTCTCAAAGCACTATGCTTAGCTCAGTTTGTTTTCCTTTCTTGGGGATTACTGTCTTTTGGTTCTGGATGTCCCCTGTCTTAAAAACCATTATTTCATATATTTTATCTGTTTCTATAGTTGTTTTAGGAGAAAGGGTAAATCTAGAACCTATTACTCCATCTTGGCTGAAAGTAAAAGCCATAGGTTTATTTTCTGTGCTACAATTACTCCAAACACTTTACAAACAATAACTTATCACAAAGCAAACCACATAGTATCAACTTTGCTCTGCTATATATAATGGTTTGTAATACCCAATTACAAAGATGCCTCGATGAAGAATTACTAGTTCTTTGGTATTCCAATAAAAGATAAAATATTTGTGAGGTTATATGGAATCATTTTTTAAATGGAATTAGAATAGCATTCTAAAATGACACAATTCAGTTATAACGACCCTAAGTCACGAGGTAAGATCAAGTTCACCTGGCTTCTGTCAATGACTAGGAAATTGCTGCTAAATTCTTTATTATCTAGTAAGAAGACAAATATTTTCTATTCTGGCTTCTTATTAGTCCTACATTTCCATGGAATGTTTTCAGGATTTTCTTATCTCCCACATAAGGTCTCAATTCTGGTTTGTTTTCTCCATTCTTAGTTTTCAAATTATTACTATGTCTCCTACCACATTGAGTCTCCTCAATTAGTCTATAGAAATTATTGAGTTAAAAATCATAATAGGTCTCATGTATAAGGAAACACTCAAAACTTGGCGGAACATTTAATGTTCTAGGTCACGGATGGTGTGTTCAATTCATAAAAAGTAGGAGATTTACAAGGGACGCCTCTTTTTTCCAGTTCATTTATGGGTAATACATATTAATGTGCCTACACCAAGATAGAAGCTTGTGATGAAAGACACAAAGCCATAAATCCTTTAATGAAACATGAAATGAAAGAAAATAAAAAGAGAAATGAAAGTGAAGTGCAGTGGCAAGAGGAGTGGACCAGGGATGTTTGGGGCTTTTGGTTTAGCTCCAGCATTGACCAACTTTGTGGATCTGGACAAACTGCCTTTTTGGGGGCCTGCTTCCATGTTTGTAAAATGAAAAGCATGAACTAGAAGACCAACAGTGTTCTTCCAAATCTACAACTCCATGAGTCTATAAAAGAAATACACCTGATCGAGCACAAAGAGTGGGATACTGTCATTTTAACTGAGAGAAGCTAGCTTTCTTTGACCTTCTAAAGACCATTTATGTGCCCAGTTATATTGTTGTTGATGTTGCATGGCTTAACAAAACTGCCCCTGCAGAGCTGGTTACAGGGAATGGGGTAGACAACAAATATACAAGGAAACCATAGGCTTCTGGGAGAGTAGAAACTAAGACCCCAACCCCTGCTCTTTCTGGGATCTAAGATAGTTGAAGTTCTCAAGAGTAGACTCCACATTCTGCTAACAGGACAGGTTTAGAAAAACAAAGATGTAGCAATATAAGCCCTCCAAGTTGATGAAATAGACTATGACAGTCACATTAACACGGGCATCTGCTTTTTGGGCTAAACTTACTGGAGAGTTTTGGAAAACACTGAAAAAGTATTAGTTTTGTTCATCAAATGGTATAATCTAAAATGTATCACTTTCACGAAGCTGTTGCTAGACTTTAACCTGTCTGAGGATTTTCTTGAATATATTACATTATTTCTGGATAATAATTCTTTATGCCATGTCAGTATTACTTTCTTCCCCTTGGCCTTTACCTACCCATCCTTGTTGGTTCCTCTTCAAACATAATGGAACATACCTTTCTGCTTTCTTTAAAAATCAGTCAGCCCTTCTCAACCTCCAATTATCATGGGTGCTGCTATGGGGTGAATGTTTGTCTCCTATGAAAATCATGTTGAAACTTAATCTCCAATGTGGCAGTATTAAGACATAGGGCCTTTAAGAGATGATTGGGGCATGAAGGCTCTGCCCTCATGAATAGGTTAATCCACTCATGGATTAATGAATTAATGGGTTATTGAAGGAGTATGTTAGTTATAATGAGAGTGGGTCTGTTATAAAAGTCCATTTGGCCATCTCTTGTGAGCTCCCTCACCATGTGATACCCTGTGCCACCTTGGGATTCTGCAGACAGTCCTCAACAGCAAGAAGGCCCTCACCAGATGCAGCCCCTAGACCTCGAACTTGCCAGCCTCTAGAACTGTAAGAAATAATTTTCTTTATACATTATTCAGTCTCAGGTATTCAGTTAGAGTATCAGAAAACAGGCTAAGACAGGTGCTCTTCTATGAACTCCCTCCAATTTGTCTGCTTTTGACTGGCCAATGCCAAACTGAATTCTGCTTCTCCTGTTTCCACTAGGTGTTCTTTTTTCACTTGCCTTACTAATATTAATTAAACAATATTCCTCTCCGCCGCCCCCCCCCCCCACTCCTCCATGCAGCAAATCCTGAAATCTGCAGCAGGACCCATGGGATCTAAGAATGAAATGGTTTATAGTGAGTAACAGAACCCAGAATAGCATGGAGGAGTATGACAGCCAATCTTTACTCTAAGCATTAGACAACGTGTTAAAGTATGTAGACATTAGCTGAAATCAGATTGTAAGGAAGCTTTCCAAAGGTTCTGATTTGGGTTTTGGCTGGATCTCATTCTTCTTTTTGCAGGCCAAAAAAACCCAGCTGCACATGTACATACACATATACCCCAATCATCTCATCATATGGTTCAGCAGTAAAAGTTAATTACTATTATTTTATCATAGTATATTCATCCCCTTAAGAAGCTACACAGACCACAACTCTTATTACTCAAAGGTATAGTATTAATGAATACAGACTTACTCATTAACTCACTCATTCACTCTTCACTCATTATTGGGTCATATTCAGAAATGAAAATGTCTAATAGTTCTGCAGGTAAAAGTATAAATCAAAAAAGTAAAAAACAAAACAAAACAAAACAAAAAAACACCCAACCAAAAAAACCACAGTGGGATCTGAAAAGCTGCAATTCACAAAAAAGTAGAATGTTAAGATTTTCAGACAACCTGTCATGTCTTGAGTGCTTCAGATGAAAAGAAATGAATATGCCTTGCAGGTAATGAAAAAGACCAAATTATAAACCATTTCACTTGAAATTCAAACTACATTTCTCCCAGAAACAGTGCATTAAGTAAATACTTCTGTGAATCAAACACTAAATTATTTAGTAATTGCTGAGTAAATTTCTGCACTTACAAAACATGCTTTTTAAAAAAAGTTATTTATTGTAAAACTGTAAGGGTTAGTTCTTATAAAAGAAAGTTATCAAGTCTATAGACATTTTAGAGTGCATAGTGCTATAAAAATTACTTAGTTATTACTTTTGGATTGGAAACACTTTCTAATGCATCAAGACTAAAACTTCTTACTTTAAGTGAAAAGCAATCCAATTTCAGTATTTTCTAATGGAAAACTGCAGTGCTTGTCACTTAATGTCCCTAATGCCTTAGATAGCTAAAGTAAGGGCCCTGACATGGAGCAGCTAAAACGTTTTGTGTTCCTTATTTACTCAAACACTCCATCTGCCTGCACACTAGTTAGTGCTAAGGGAACTGAAATTTAAGGCTGTTGTTAGGAGGAAGCACTTGCAATTGTATCATCAAATTCTTAATAGCTCTGAATGGTTCTCGTAATTCAGTATAAACTTCCATTTTCCTTGACCTTCTAGGGGAAAGTTCAATTTACTGACAATGGCTTTTACTGCACTGTTGAAAAATATACCAAAAACTTTAAAAAGGAACGATCATAACAAGTCCCTTTTTTTTGCTAATTTGTTATTATTGTTGCTTCTTTATTCTTTCAAATAGACCAAAATAAAAAATAACCCAAATTTCCAAAATATCTGGTAATAAAGTAGTAGCAATTACTACCACTTTTCCTATATTTAAATGTAACCGACATGGGCCAGGCGTTGTGGCTCATGCCTGTAATCCCAGCACTTTGAGAGGCCGAGATGGGCAGACTGCTTGAGGCCAGGAGTTGGAGACCAGCCTGGCCAACATGGTGAAATCCTGTCTCTACTAAAAATATAAAAATTAGCTGGGTGTGTTGGTGCAAGCCTGTAATCCCAGCTACTCAGGAGGCTGAGGCACAAGAATTGCTTAACCCAGGAGGCAAAGGTTGCAGTGAGCCAAGATTGTGCTACTGCACTCCAACCTGGGAGACAGAGTGACTCCGCCTCAAAAATAAATGAACAAATGAATGAATGAATGAATGTAACCAAAATGGAGAGTCACAGTCTGATACAGAAACTGAGGTGGAAGAAATACTAGAATGTTGGCAGCAGACTATAGGTATTGGTCCAAAGGTAGTGAAGTATTAAAGATATATAGCCACCAACCTAGAAACAGTAAGAAAGTTTAACAGTATCAAGTGCACTGATGGTCAGATCAACTTCTTTGCAAAACAGTTTGGCATTATCTAGTAAAGTTGAAGATATGCATAGATTATGACTGAGTAATTCCATTCCTAGGTTACAACCTAGAGATACTCCTGCATATCTGTAACAAACTCTGTATAAAGAGTGTTCACAGAATTGTTGAGAATAACTCCCAACTGGAAACAACATCATGTCTATCAGTACCAGAATGCATAAATACACTGAGATATATTCATATATTCACATAATGGAATATAACAAAGCAAATTAGAGCCACATGCAGCAACATGGAGGAGCTGCGCAAACCTAATGCTGAATACTGAGCTACAGAAACAAGACACAGGATAATAACATACAATCTGGTTTCAAGTATGTCAAATTCAAAAATGGATAAAACTTAAACATCTAGGGATATATGCTGTTATGGACTGATATGGTTTCGATCTGTGTCCCTGCCCAAATCTCATGTTCAACTGTAATCCCCGATGTTGGAGGTGGGGCCTGGTGGGAGGTGACTGGATCATAGGGGAGGTTTCTCATGGTTTAACACCATCCCCCTTGGAGCTGTTGCCTCAACAGTGAGTTATCATGAGATGTGGTTGTTTAAAAAGTGTGTGGCACCTTCCCTCTCCTTCTCTCTCCCTTCCTCCTGCTTTGGCCGCACGAAGACGCCTGCTCCAGCTTTGCCTTCCACCACGATTATAAGTTTCCTGAGGCCTCCCCACAAGCAGATACCACCATGCTTCCTGTACAGCCTGCAGAATCATGAATTAACCTCATCTTTATAAATTACCCAGTCTCAGGTATTTCTTTATAGCAGTGTGAGAACTAACACATGGAGTAAATGTGTCCTCTCAAAATCCGTATGTGGAAATCCTAATCCCCAGTATAATGGTATTGGGAGGTGGGGCCTTTGGGAGTGATTGGGTTATAAGGGTGGAGCCCTCATTAATAGGATTAATACCCTTATAAGAGACCCCTCTTACTCTCTTTCTGCCATGTGAGGACACAAGAATATGGCTGTCTGTAAACCAGGAAGACAGCCCTTACCAAGAATTGGACAATGCTGGCACTCTGATCTTAAGACTTCTAACTTCCAGAACTGTGGGAAATAAATGTTTGCTGTTTGAGCCACCCAGCCTATGGTACTTTGTTATGGCATCCTGAACTGAGACACATACAAAGGTGGCAAAACTATAAAGAAAAGACTCAGAATAGAGGTTCCATTTAGAGCGAGGCAGTGCTCACCAGAAAGGGGCACCATGGGGTTTTGGGGTGCTGTTGTATGCTCTATTTCTTGACATGAGTGACAGGTACACATATGCCCACTTTAAGTTATACATTTGTTTTACATTTGTTTTCCCAGCTCCCCCAAATTAAAGGTTGTGGGAGAATGTTAACAACTCAAGTATTTATTGAGTACCTCCTTTAGGTTCTGTGACTTAATCGCAAAGGTCGTAGGGTACACTTTGGGCTTCAAATGAAAAAAAAAAAATACACCCACACCTTAAATCCTCCAACTTATGGTCAGGAAGGTCCTTAAAGGCAATCAAATCTAACCAATTCCAAGTTGTATGTTTTCAGTAATAATCTACAAAAACGGGCCAAATACAGGGACGAGGCCTTTTGGGAGATGGTAAGAAATCTGAGCCCAGGCCTTTGCTTTGCAGTAAAACTTTTTTCAGAGATCTTGTGTTTTGTCTTCTCTCTTGTTAAAACCAAATCATTTCATGCACTTCCATTTCCTTATCTATGCAAGGAGGAAATAAACTAGGTGACTTTTTAGTTCTAGTTTCTATGGTTCTATGAAAGTATAGGAACTTTAGGAAAATCTTGAAACATGAGTTTTTCTAACTGTGGTTCCTGAGAAGACTTTTTAAGGAAGCTAGAGATGCTCAAAAGAACACAACTGGCTGGAAAGGAAAAATGCCATCACATAACTTTTGAGAGAGATGAAGAAGAGGGAAGACCCATCCAATAACAGTGTGAACTTTCTCCCTTATAAACAGAGTCAACCCGAAGGATGAATCAAAGGTCAACTTTCATACATTAATGGAACACAGTGCCCATCAGTACTGAGCAGTAGTTCAGCATTCTCTTCCCATGTCCAAAACAGTCTCTGGTGTGCAGATCAGGGGCTCCCTCAAACGCCATCTTAGGTATGTGGCTCTGGAATAAAATGGGGTGTCCATCCTCTCCTCTTGTCTCCACCCAGCCATGTCAGATAAGACTGTTTAGGGGGCCAGAGAGAAGGTTACAACTGGGATTTAACAAAAGCATGGTGCATAAACTGTCATCTCAAAAAGGAGATGAAATCAGCGGGTGAAAGGGAACCCATATCAGGCCATCCAAGATGCATGATGACTGTTAGTGGTGGTTGGTGGTGGTGGGGCAGTGGGTGTGTGGACCAGGGAGAAAATGTACAACTAGCCATGGGCAGATTTGGATATGCAGCTTTGTGATCAATGCACTGGTCTTTTTTATATGTTGATGCTTGCTTTTGCTTCTTTTGTGTAACCCCACAGTTAAGAGTATAGCCAAAACCTCCATCTATTCTTCTGGGATAGGTCATTTTCTACTCTTGGCAAGCCTTCTTTTCTCTATATTGTCACTTCCAGTTTGTCTCTGGTATTACTTCTTTGTGTCTATGTTCTCCATTTATATTCATTTCTCATACATCAATCTCTGCTTCCTATTAGCATTTGCTTTGTGCCTATTAGGAGTTAGAGGACAGAGAAAAGTCATTTCTTTTCTGCATTTCTCTTTATCAGGGCATCTGTATGAAATATTCTCTCCCAGTGTCCCTTTCCCTCCCCTTGTAGCCAGAGAAGTATTACCCTAGAGCTTCAAGCTGCTAATGTGAGAAGAAATTGTGAACAGTGATTAGGAGGCTAAATGAGGGTGGTGGAACTTATTTACTTCATTAAGGTTCCTTCAGGGAAAATACGAGGATGGGAAACTGAGAGATAAGGGTTAATACTAAAAGAATAACAGATCCATTTGACTCAGAGCAATCTTCAGTCTGCCTGGATTCTATGAGACACCCTTCTCCATGGGGAAATCATTACAGAGAAATGACATGCAAAGTGCGCCATAAAGCATCTGAGTCAAACCAGAGGGAGGATGACTCAACGGATCATTTTACATTTTAATAGAAGGCACTGCAAATTTGTACCTAGTGCACAGTTCAACGCAGGGCTCACAACTCCTCCCCAAAACTTCTTCATTGGGTGGGAGGGGAGTTCCCAGAACCTGACAGAAATTATTCTGTCTTAGAAAAAAACCAAGTCAAAACTCACAACAGAGAATCAAGACTAAGAAAAGACAACAGAGAGTCAAATGCAGAAAAGAGGGGAGACTGCAAGTCTAATTTCAACTTCAGCATTTCTGTCAAACATAAGACACAGCCTGAAAATTGAGCTCAGTAATTAGTGGACTTCAAATGTCATAAAGGGGTGGGGGAGATGGAAGGAGGAATGGAGGGAGACAGAGGAAAGAGGAGAATGCCATCGAAGTGCTATAATTAAATAATTGTGTTCCTTAAATTAGTTTTACAAGATTTTCCCATGATAATTACTGTCAGAAGTTTGCCCACCAGGTCAGTGACAACGCTGGCTTGAGTTTCCATGTGAAGTCAAGAAACAATTGTTCTTGACACGCCATTGTTCCTAGTATGTATCCCAGGCCAGGTATTGCTTATAGATGCTAATATGTATAACCCTCCAAAGTTAGATTCATCTGACCAGGAATTATGATGTTAAGAGATGGGATTGCCATATCTAACTCCTTCTTGGGATGGGGGTGGGGGGTTACCCCCAGACACACTTTTGTCTGCTTATACATAAAGAATATCTATAGTTTCACAGCTGCTCATCTGCCTCATCTCTACTGATGCCTGCCCCAGCTCCTGAGAGGGCACACGGTTTACAGGTAGGAAAGGAAACAGAAGTGAATACTGAGGCTTGGCAGAAATACAGCTTTCACAGAAAATGTTCTTAATAAAAGAAAACTTGCTTCTTTCACGCACTGGGGTCTTTTGGATAACATGATTCTTTTCTGAAACATCATCTCTACAGGGATGCAGGCTAGAACGAATAACGTTTAGATTGCAAGTTGGTTCACCTGATAACTAAGAAAATTGCAACTCAACACCAAAGGCAGGCAGCATCTAATGGGGCGGAAATCATCTAGCTTGAGGGTCATTCAGGTAGTGGTTTGAGAAAGGTTTGATTTCCACTGGAGCCTAGGCACTCCTGAAACCCACTCCTGTTTTTCCATTTAAAAATGCTTAAAACCATGAGGCTAAGACCACTGGTCGGCAGTCTGTTAAGTCCCGTATCAAGTAATAAAAGCATCTGAACCACCTGTCACCAGGCAGGAGGTCAAATGGAACTGGAATGTTAACACGCAGGTGAAATGCCCTCCAGAGAACATGGGGAAAAGGCAGTGAAAAGGAATGGGAGAAAAAGAATGTGCTTGGAGCTTTCCAAGTCCCTGTCCTGTCCTTGGCAGCTTCTCAGAATGATGATTATTGTCACCAAAAGGTAGTGACACACATGCTACATGACACTTAGTATACTGTTTAAGATACAGATGGTCTTATATGCCTATACCACTGTCACTCACACGCGATTTCACCTCACAGAATACGCTTCAGATAAAGCCAAGTATATTAAGGAAGAGATTATGTTTTTAATTCATTCATTATAAAAAGTCAGAATTGTACTGCCATGGGGGCAGACAATACCCCCTCTCCAAATGGCAAGGAATGGGTGCCACAAGGGCCCATTGGCCAGGTGGTACCAGAGAGACACAGTGTTTCATGCTTTCTTGACTCTAAAATGCACCCATTTTCCATTTCTCCTTCCATCCTTATATAGAGGGGCTCCATTTGAATCCCTGCTTTCCTGCTTCCTAGCTGCATGGCCTTGGCTTTGGGCTCATTGTTAGACTGTGTGATCCTTGGTCTTTCTATGTACAAAATAGTTATGTGAGGATTAAATGAGATGAAGCAATAAAGTATTTAGGATGGTCCTTGTTTTACAGTAAACACTCCACAAATAAAAGACAGTTAATTTCTTTGCATATTATATACATTTGTAATTCTACATATACTGAGAATTTCTTACACTGAGGCAAATCTGGACTGCGTGAAGAATAATGTATATTTTTGTTTGCCAGATTCTCCTGCTTAAACCTGGGGAATGGCCAATTTGCTTAATTTCCATCCAAGACCTGCAAGAGAATGATGGGATAGGTATGCATTCTGGTACTTGCTGGCAACTTCGGCCGTGACACTACGTAGACTTCCTTCTGCAACATCCCTTAATGACCATGAAGGTCAAATAAGGCAACAGATCTGAGACCTCCCTGAGAAGTGCAGAGTACTCTGCTCGCATCAGGAATTATCCTCACCACTATTTGACTAATCCTACACATAATCATATAAAGAATGTCTGCTCTTATGGGCACTTAGCCCTGATATAGTTCACTCTCATGCCAAAAGAAGGCATCTGGCAGATGGGGGACTTGTATTGATTCTCATCTGATAACATTTCCTAAAAGATTCCATCCCTTCAGATTTGTTAAAAGTGCATGCTTTGAATATTCTACCCTCCCATTACGGGCTTTTCCTGTTTTCTCTCTCTGCTACCTTTTGCATGTATGTTCTGTCCAAATCAGAATCCTCTTTCATCTTGAGGGGCAGGATCCTGCAGTGGTGACAGGTCAGGCTCTGGGGTCAGCCTGCCTGCATCTGAACTATGACCACAATGCTACCTCAGACAAACCAGGTGAGCTCTCTAAAAATTTCTCATCTGTAATCCAGTGGTCACGAGGAGTAAGCAACTTAAAACACAAACTTGGGAAACAGAACGAGTCCTGGAGAATAGGGAGAATAGATACTGCATACAAAGATGGTCTACAGAGGCAAGGCAGTGCAGTGGTTGTGGATGGAGGCCCTGGTGCCAACCTGCCTGGCTTTGAATTCTGACTCTGTCATTCACTGGCTGCAAAATCTTGCACAAGACACTTAACTTTTCTGTGCCTCACTTTCCTGATCTGTACTAAAAGGACCTGATAAAGGGCATCTATCTCATAGAACTGTGAGGATGAAAACATTTCATGTTTGCTTGTTCATCAATTCACCAATTTAACATATAGTAACTGGTCCATCAAATTAGCTCCTCTTTTCCAACCATGCCAATTTTCCCCATTCACATTTCATTTCCAGTTTGACAATGGCTTGCCTTTTCTTTACGTAAGTATTTCCTGCTTTTGGCCCTGCCTACCTAACACCCAGACTCTCCCAGCCTGCTTCCTATCTCTGGAAATAACAGTTCTCTAACTGCATAGATTTAGGGTAACTACAGCGGGTTCAGCGATCTGCATTTTAACCCCATGACAGCTGATTTAAAACAGCCCTACAAACTAGGACTCCCTGCACTGCCATTCCAAGAGCGAGGGCACTAGGGCAGCTTATTTAAGTTCTCGGAATCTCCTTACGTGTGAAATGAAGATAAAAACTGTCTCCCGAGAGATTGTTAGGAGATTTAAATGTGATGGCTCAATCCCTGGCCTCCTCAGGTCTCTGTGCAGACATCATATTCTCAGTGAGGCCTCCCTAACCACCCTGCTCTATTTAAACCACAACCCCAGCCTCCCGCCTGCACTCTCCATCCTCTCTCCCTGTTTATGTTTCTTTATAACGTTTTCACATCTCACACACACTATACTTTACTCATATTTTGTTAATGACCTATTTTTCTATTGAGGGCAGGAATTTTTATCTGTTTTGCTCACCACTGAAGCCGCAGAACTTCAAAATGCTATGCACATAGGAAGCACTCAATACATACTTAATAAGAAAGTAACTAAAAAAGACTTTCCCTAGATCCCAACAGGTCCATATGTCACTTCTGTTTCTGCTGAGTTCTCCTTCCAGCCTGTTTCTTCACACATCTCCCTATGCTCTCCAGAGCTGCCTGTCTTTTCTGGGCCTCAAGGTCGCCTTGCCTATCCATTTATCCACAGAAAACTCAGTCCATTCTGAGCAATGCGAGTGTTAGAGAAAACTAATGATATAACCTCCAAGACACATAGCCAAGATAATGGGATGGTACAAAAGCAAAAGAAAGGCTTAGATTGACACAGTGAAGGAAAAGTTCCCATTTGCAGAGATGCTGAGTAGAAGGTCTTGAGTGTGCTTTATTTCTGAAGCTCTCTGTGCTCAAATACTCACGAACCCGGAAACACATACCTTGCTCACTGGCTCTGTACAATGTGGATCCTTGCAGAATAGAAGTAGGCTGTTCTCTCCCAGTAAAAGCTTGTGTGCTCCTGCTTCTGAAAGATGGCTCTGATCCCACCCCCTTATGTCCACGGCCTCTTATCTCAAACTGCCAAACAGAGGACCAATTATGCCCTTCCTTTCTGCAGCCCTCAGGAAACAGCCAGCACACAGGACCCTCAACGGCACCCTCAGGATGATGCTTTCAGAATGTGACAGAGACCACAGCCCAGGCCTCTGCTGCCCTGGGAGGCGACGTGGCTCTGGAAGGCCTGGATTTGAGAGAAGATGTTAAGAGGAAGGTTTCTGATTTTCGAATGAAAATCAGACCAGCAGGAAGGCCACAGAGCAACGTTTCCTTACGTACAGGAATGTGCTTTATTTAGTTCTACTCACAGTGGTCTGATGACAAAGTCCTCTTTAATAACTTACAATTTGGAATTGTAAGACATTGGAGCCAACGCAACTAATGTAAAAACAAACCACTCATGATCTTCCTGGGAAAGTGGAAGTGCATCTGTATAGGAATGCACTTCTGTGCATTCTTCTTCTGTGGATGGTTTTCTGAGCAGCTTAGCAAAGAACTGATTAAATAACAGCATATGTGTTGTTAAATTCCCTATTACAATGCTTTCAAAATTCTTCAAAAGAAAAAGATGCTCACCTGTTAAAAAAAATTGTATGTTTCTGAAGGAGACACTTGAAAACCAGAAAGGAGCATCACCATCTTAAAAAAAAAAATCAAAATGGCACAGCAGAAGTTCACATAAAATGCCTGACAATGTTTCTTTTCAATAGAACTCAAGCTGACTGAAAGACATTCTTGGATTCAGAGCTTTTACTGGTTACCTAGGTTGCAAATGATACGAAAAGAGACATCAGGAATTCTTGGTTAGAATGTCAGTCAAGGAAAAGTTCATAATCCTTTCAGATTTTAAATCCTGTGTGTCTGTGAGAAGGATGACCATTTAGTATCTTAGACAACTGGAAAAGATTAGACAAGACTTTGTCTATAAAGTTGTGCTACACCCTGGGTTACACTCATCAAAGGCTGACGGAAATGGCTGTTATTCTTTTTGAAACTGTAGTTATATGGAGACTGCTGGTTGTTTAATTAGAATGGAAACTGATACACAGAGAAGCATACCAACTGTATCTAGTGTATTAGCCTGATATTAACAACTAGCATCTGATTACTTACAATTGACCATGTTTGAAATCTATTAAAATCTCTTAATTACTGTTATGTGCTCATAGTCACTGCTTTCTCTTAAGGCAACATGAAATGCTCAATGATTAATATACCAATTTCAAAAGCTTTCTTGTACAGACTGGACTAGACTCTGTAGTCTTTACAGAGTGATCATTACTTAATGAACTCAGTACACTGTACATTTTCCAGCCACCTGAAACTCCCAAGTATTGTGTGAGTTTTTGGCCAATTAATTATCAATTACAACATCATAAAACATTAGCACAAAAATAGGAATAATGAAATTTAATTATACATTATTCTTCTGAGTTGCTGAAAATACTATACAAGACTGATTCTGATTAATAATTCATTCAGCAATAAAGTATCAGGAAAGATAATTATGCAGTGCCACAATTCTCACACTGATTTCTATAATTACAGATTACAACAGTGTTAGCAATTTAAAAGGTTAGAGAGCTGTGGTAATTTGCTATGTCATCCTCAGCTATATTAATGTCTCTCTTTGAGCACTAAAGATAATTGAAAATATAATAATGGACCAAATCAGATGGCTTGCCCATGCTCTCTTCACCTAAAACATCTCCAACTTGAGAACATTAGTAAAGTCCTTGATAATTAGCCTCTTACATTATTCAACTAGTCCTACTAGACACATTTGGTTTACAGCTAATCAAAGAAAGACAATATGTAGGAATACATCCCAAAATATGCAAACATAGAAACATAACCTATAGAAAAGTTACAGCGATACAATCACATTTGGTATGTAACATATCTGACTATGAATACACGTATGTGTATGCCTGTATAATTACCCCTTAGATAATTAAACACCAAGCCAAGGGACATACATAATGTAAATCTCTGTCTTTGGCAACACAGTTGAGTAAATAGCAAATGAAAAAATACAAAGTTTATCTAATTACCCTCTCTGGGTTGTTTACATATTGTGACACACCAAACTACTCTTGCCTTTAAGTTCTATTACATCCTGAGAATGAAAATACACTCATCTGCTAGAAATACTCACTCTGCTCTGCTTCCATTCCATGGGAAAAAACCTGGCTAGAAATTTATGGCCTTTTCCCATAACCAGTATTTAATGAGAATTTTCACCTGGGGATGAGCCCAAGTGAACTAAACATACAGTTCCACAGATATAAAAATCACTTTCTTCTCTGCTCTTTCTTCTTGCTATTTTTAGAGAAGAGATTTGTAAGACATCTTGGCTTTACTCTCTTGAATGCCTTAAGTATCTGACTAACTTTATGTTCAACTAATATGGAGAAACAGATGGAAAATTCACTGGGACTAAAATCTTAGGCATTATTTAAATGAGCTCCTTGCAGAGTCTTTTGTGTGTCTTGTTGGGACGGGGGGTTCCTCATTCTGGAGTACGCCAGGGTCTGAATTCAAGATTTCACTACAGCTGGCCCCGACAAGATGATAAAGAAAGACAGGGTGAAAAGACAGTTTCATTCCAGTGGTAGGAAGAACTTGTAGATCATCTGATTGAATATGCTCTTTTAAAAATTGTAGACATTTTTTAGGCTCAAAGATATTAAACAATTTACTCAAGGTTGCAGAACCATTTAGAAACAATAACAGAAGAAAAACTCAAGCATGGCTGATTCCCAGGCTTCCACTATATTTTATTAAAGAAAATACCCAAGGATGAGGGGCATGATGAGTAGCATATGGAGATAATTTTTGTTACAAAATTAAGCCCATTTACTTATATTTCATTTCTATGAGGGGGTTATGTATAAGATTGGGGGTGGGTAAAGGAAGAGTCCTTCTAAGAGAACACTATAGAATTGTAGCTCTTCATGTATTTCCTTAAATGAAAATAAAATGGGTTTCCTTCGAGTCACGAAAGTAATTATAAAACAGGGCATTGCTTCTAATCAGCTTTTTTTCCCCCTGGGCTGCATGCAGGCAGTTGGCACAAGGTCATACGGTAGGACACCACACTAATATAAATTTCCTTCACCTTTTTTTCACCTACTTCCTTTCACATTCCCAGCAGGACAGTAAAACAGGTTCCCTGCATATCCCTGCAAATTTGCTCTTGATTTCAGGAGGAGACCCCTGGCAGGTGATATTGTTCCCTTCTTAAAGTAGCAGACATTCAAGCTTGTAACAAGGGATAAAAATGGCAAGCGGACTTTGGTCCCACATTTGCAAAGTCCTGTATGATTTTGTACTTTGAACTATTTCTAACATATTATAAAAAATTTCAAATTTACAGAAATGTTTAAAGAATTTTACAGTGAATACCTACATACCTATTGTTTAGATTCTATGATTAACATTTTATTATGCTTATTTCATTACACATCTATCCATCTACATCCATCTGATTTTTTTCAAAGCATATCAAAGTAAACTGCAGAAATTAGCACACTTTCCCCCAAAACACTTCGGCAGGATATTACTTGCTAGAGTTTAAGATTAGTTTACAGTTTTTTTCTTTTGAGGCAAAATTCACATACAACGAAATGTACAAATCTTAAGTGTATATTCACTGAGTTTTGACAAATACATATACCTGTGTAAACCAAACCTTATCAATCTAGAGACTATAATCATCACCCCAGAAAGATCCCTCATATTCCATCCTAGTCATTCCCCTCCTCCAAAGGCAATCAGTGCTCAAGTTTTTCTAACAGACTAATTCTGCCTGCCCTAAAACAGCTGAATTTTGAAACTTAAAGTAGCTAAGTGTTGTTCTGTTTTTCTTCTTCCAGTCAACACACACTGAGCACCTAAAACGAGACTCACACTTAAAGCCAGTGACAACAAAATAATTACTCCATTAAATTAGGAAAATAACTTCCATGGTGGTGAGAACCATGGGATTCATTATACTTCAAGGGCAATTTAGATGCACAACCAAAAGGGAAGACATATACCACACCCTGTGGCTGTTACTCATTTGGAAACTTGCTGACTCTTCAATAGTAAAATAAAATCCATACCCATGCCCAGTGAAAAATGGGGCTATGCAAGATCCTTGGATTAAATGTGAAAAATGACTTTTTAAAAAAAGTCCATCTTCAAACCAATATTATCGCTTTATGATGAAGATAAACTATTATAACATGCCAAGCCTGCAACCTATAAAGACACAGCCCCGAGTTTTACAGAACTATAGAATCATGAAGGAGGCTAGCAAAGGAGCAGAAAGGCTCTTCATTTAATTTTCTTTCAACTATAGTAGTCAGTGGATTAGGACCTCATTTTCCGGCAGCTGAATTATTGTCAAGGTGATAACACTCTTGGTGGAAACAGCATTGGATTACCTACCTGTCTCTGCAAGAGCTCAACAGCACATTATCAGTCACTAAAACTGGATTAAAAGGTCCTCCTTCAGCAACTCTTATACTCCTTTAAAAGTTAATTAACTCTTGTTGTGGATTGAATCACAATATTCTCCCTCCCTCCAAAAGAAATTTGAGGCCCTAACCTCCTGTAGCTCAGAATGTGGCCTCATTTGGAAATAAGATCATTGCAGATGTAATTAGTTAAGATGGGGTCATACTGGAGTAGGGTAGGCCTCTCATCCAACATGATGGGTGTCCTTTTAAAATGAGCTCCATATGGACACAGAGACACAGGGAGAACACCATGTGAAGATGGAGGCAGAGGTGAGAGTGATGTGGCTACAAGCCAAGGAATGCCAAGATGAATGGACAGCACCAGAAGCTAGGAAGAGGGAAGGATTCTTCCCTATAGGTTTCAGAGGGAGCATGACCCTGCCAACATTCTGATTTTGGACTTCTAACCTCTAGAACTGTGAGGCAATACATTTCTGTTGTAAGGCATCCAGTCTGTGATACTTTGTTACAGCAGCCTTAGGAAACTAGAACAACCTTAAAGATTTTTCCCTTTCTAGTAGCTGCTTTAAACAAAAGTGTCATTTACATGCAGAAAAGTATACCAACCATAAAGGCACAGATCAATGATTTTCTTCCAAGTAAACATATTCATGTAACCACCAGCCAGATGAAGACTATTACCAGCACCCCAGAATTCTCCTTCATGCCCCATCCAAGTCATTATTTCCACCAACAGAACTGCTAATCCTAACTTCCTTCACCTTAGTTTTGTCTCTTTTTGAACTTTGAAGAAATAACATAAATTTTTGTGTGTGTCTGGCTTCCTGTGCTCAACATGTTTGTGAGGTTCATCCATGTTGCCATGTATAAGAGTAGTTTCTTCTAAAGACGGTTCGAAAAATATTAAGTTTTTGTTTTGTTTTGCTTTGGTTGGTTCAAATTTCCTAAAAGGAATAAAATGGTGAACACTCAAAAGTCTCCAAAAATCTCCCCATTCCAGCTTCCCAGCCACCCAGTTCCATTTTCTAGAGGCCACAAGTGTCTCTTGTGTATCCTTCCAGAGAGAATTGATGCCTATTTAAGCAAAGACATATACATTTACAGATAGATCTTTGTACTTTTACACGGAAGTTTGCATATGGGCCAGGCGTGGTGGCTCACACCTGTAATCCCAGCACTTAGGGAGGCTGAGGTGGGCTGATCACCTGAGGTCAGGAGTTCAAGATCAGCCTGGCCAACATGGTGAAATCCTGTCTCTACCAAAAATACAAAAAATTAGCTGGGTGTGGTGGTGGATGCCTGTAATCCCAGCTACTCGGGAGGCTGAGGCAGGAGAATCACTTGAACCCGGGAGGCGGAGGTTGCAGTGAGCTGAGATTGCGCCATTGCACCCCAGCCTGGGCAACAAGAGTGAAACTTCGTCTCTTAAAAAAGTTTACATACTAAGCCATGATCTGCACCCTGCTTTCACTTAAAAATATAGTTTCTTCATTCTTGTTTTATGGTTTGATAATATTTGACTAGAAGGGCATAGTACAATTTATATAACCAATTCTCTATTGACAGCTATCGGGTTGTGTTATTATAAACAAGGCTGTAACACGTAATCTTATAATTTTGTACATATATCCATACATTCTCCCAAATGTGAAATTACTGGATCAAGGGATATAAGCTTTGCAGTTTTGATACTGCCAAATTGTCCTCCATTGGGACGGTACCAATTTATACTCCTGCCAGCGACGTACAAGAGTACTTCCTCTTTTTTTTTTTTTTTTTGAGATGGAGTCTCACTCTGTTGCCCAGGCTGGAATGCAGAGGTGCGATCTCGGTTCACTGCAACCTCTGCCTCCTGGGTTCAAGCGATTCTCCAGCCTCAGCCTCTTGAGTAGTTGGGACCACAGGTGCGTGTCACCACGCCCAGTTAATTTTTTGTTTTTTTAGTAGAGACAGGGTTTCACGTGTTAGCCAGGATGGTCTCTATCTCCTGACTTCGTGATCCGCCCACCTTGGCCTCCCCAAATGCTGGGATTACAGGTGTGAGTCACTGCGCCCGGCCAAGAGTAATTCTTTATCTATAGTCTTGCTAATAGATTGTCTTATCAAACTGCAAAGCAAAACAAAACAAAAAAACCCCCTGCCTGTTTGGCAAGTAAAAAACAGCGTTTTATTATCGTTTTAATTTTCATTAATTTTTAATAAATGACATTGGATATATTTCATGTTTATGAACAGCTATTTATATTTCCACATCTGTAAATTGTTAATAGTCTTAGCATTCTTTTAATTTTTTTCCTATTGCATTGTTGGTCTTTTTCTGCCTTGTAGAAGCTCTTTAAATATTAGGGAAATCAGTTCTATCTCTAGATGAGTTGCAAAAATATTTCCTTGTCACTTTTTTTTTTTTTTTTTTGCCTTGGTTTATGGTGGTATTTGCCGCTCAGAATTTTTTGATTTTTGTGTCATTGAATTCATTTTATGACTTTCCCTTTGTGGTTTCTGGATTTTTGTCATACTTTGAAAGGCCTTCCCAACTATAAACCATTTTCCCCTGAATCCTTTTAGTACTTTTAAGGATAAATTTTTTTCCAAGTAAGTTTTGGAACCATTTAGAATTTATCTTGGTGTAAATATGAACCACCAAACTTTCTTTTTCCTAGAAGGTTATTTAATCATCCCAGCACCATTTATTGAACACCCACTTTTATTACACTGATTTAAGATGCTTCCTTAATGTAAACTAACATTTCAAATGTATTTGAGATTATTTCTGGACTCTATAAGGTGCCACTGACTTGCCTATTAATGCCAATTCAAATATATGAGTATGTTTGCAGTATCTTTGAATATCTAAAGAGCAATTTTCTCTCTTCCTATTCTTGGCTATTTTTTGATTAACCTTTTTTGCATGAACTTCAGCATCAGCTTGTTTGGTTACAAAATATTCTGTTGGTATTTTCACTGGGTTCATGTTAAATTTGGGATGTTGAGGTTTTCTGTCCACGGACATGGATTGTCTTTCCATTCATTCCCATCTTTGTTTTTTCTCTTCATCTCAGGAGGATTTTAAAACGGTTTCATTCATTTACAAGAATAAAGATTTACATCTTAAGGATTTCTTGAGTTCAATTCCTATATTTATATACATTACATATTTATGTATATGTGTATATATTTTATTTGAACTTTTCTTTTTTGCTATTGTAAATAGGATATTAACTTCCATTATATCTTCTAACCAGTAGTTGATCATATACGTAAAGAATGTTTAGTTTTACATTATCCATTAGTACTTAATGGGTTATTGTTTCCACCATCTTCCAGCTGATTCACAGAAGAAAGCATACTATCCAAGTGTGCAATCACATCATCTGCAAGTAACAAACATTAGCTTAACCTCATTCTTTTGACTTTTTACACTTCTTTCTTTCTCTTGTACTGCACTGGCTAAGTACATTTAGAACAATGTTAAAGAAATAACAATGGGCACCCTTGTCTTCATTGTTTCTGACATAACATGGCTTCTGGTGTTTCCCTATTACTGGGTATATCCCTTTGGACATACACCCAGTAATGGGACTGCTGGGCCAAACGGTAGCTAATTTGACCCAGTAATCCCATAAACACTATATCTGCTAAAGCGTGATGCTAATTTTATAATAAATAATATATATAATAAATAATAATTTTATGTTAAGGAGGTATCCATCACTTCTGATTTTATAAAGTGGTTTTTAATGAAAAAGATGTTGAATTACATCAATGCCTTTGCAGCATCTATGAACATGACCAAATTAAGTGTTCCAAAAAGATCTATTAATATGATAAATTATATTAAAAGATTTTTCCAATATTTATCACTCCTGGAATGAACCTCATTTGGTTATGGTACACTATTTTTTCAAAATGGTGCTAGGTTCTGTTTGCTGATATTTTATTTAGCATTTTACATTTGTGTTCTTCTATGGTGGTTGGTCTGATGGATTATCCTGCTCTTTAGAAGTCAGTGACTAAACTATATTTTCTTAGACAATTAAGGATTTTAAAATTTATCTGTAAAAAGTTCAGTAAAACAGGCTTTATGATTCCTTTGTAATATATCTTTTATTTACATTATTTTTATTATTTCCTCTATTTTATTAATCAAGTCAGCTAAAGTTTCCTTGATTGTGTTGAGGTTTTCAAACAATATACTTTTGCATTTATTAATTCTTTAATTTTTCAGTTTGTGAATTCAGGATTTTTTGATACACTTTTATTTCCTTCTCACTATATTTTAAGTTTGTTTTATTGTTCTTTTCTAACGTTTTGAGTTAGACACTTAATTCATTTATTTCCATTTTTCTTATTTGACAAAATAAATATTTTAGGCCATGACTTCTGACCACTGCTTTAAGCTGCAGCTCCTGGATTCTGCTAAAAAGGCACTGACTTAGATCTTGTTGGCTTTATGTAACAGATACCTAACCATTGCATATAAATAAACAATGGGAAACTGATGATTTAAAAACATGTTAGCAGAGACCACTAAAGGAGCCCAGCAGTGAGTCTGCTGTACAGTGAAGAATAATTCTTTTTATTTATTTTTTTTGAGACAGGGTCTTGCTCTGTCACCCAGGCTGGAGTGCAGTGGCGCAATCATGGGTCACTGCAACCTCCACCTTTTGGACTCAAGTGATTCTCCCACCTCAGCTTCCCGAATAGCTGGGACTATAGGTATGCAACACTGCACCCAGCTAGTTTTTTGTATTTTTTTGGTAGAGATAGGGTTTGGCCATGTTGCCCAGGCTGGTATTGATTGAACTCCTGGGCTCATCCACTCACCTCGGCCTCCCAAAGTGCTGAGATTATAGGAACGACCACTGTGCCCAGCCAAGAATAATTCTTTCGCTGCCATTCATGGTGTATTGACCAGGTGCACCAGGCACAGTGTGGGCTACTGTGAGAATAAACATGAAGGGGTCTCTGTCTTTCCATCAGTAAGGAAACCACACATGAGCATATAAAAACACAAAATCACATACACCATATCACAGAAACATAAGGACAAGTCATACAAACCATAAAGAGATACAAACTTTGACATAAAATAATTTCCCTTCTTCTTCTCAAAACATACATACCTATAATCTTTAATAGGCATTCATTTAATTTACACTGACCTAAGTTGCTCTTGCAACTTTAACTTAAAAGCAGTTCACAATAACAATATTTGTTTTTGCATAGAATATGGGTCAGAAGAGATGTAGAAAGGCTTGTTGGGAAGCTCTTGTAACAGTCTAGGTGAGTGATGATGATGGCTTGGACTAGTGAGGAAGCGTAAGAGTGGCAACCACAGCCTGATTTGGCATGCATTTCAAAGATACAGAGGTACAGCTGACGGGATTTGCTAACGGACTGGATGTGGGGTGAGAGAGAATGAAAAGAGTTAAGGGTAACTTTGCGAATTTCAGCTTCAGCAATTACATGAATGAGGGTGTCATTTACCGAAAAGGGAAAACTCCAGGGGAGGAGCATGTTTGGGGACTGGGGTTGAAATACATTGTTGATTCCTGGTAGCTCACCTGTCCAAGCTCACTATTATGGTTTGAATGTGGCCCCCAAAAGTTCATGTGTCGGAAACTTGATCCTTGAGACAGCAGTGCCGAGAGGTGGGACCTTCAGGAGGTGATTGGGTCATGAGGGTTCTGTCTTCATTAATGGATTAATGAGGGAGTGGGTTCGTTATCAAAGGAGTGAGTCTTTATAAAAGCCAGTCTGG
This sequence comes from Rhinopithecus roxellana, assembly GCF_007565055.1. NCBI lineage: Eukaryota > Metazoa > Chordata > Mammalia > Primates > Cercopithecidae > Rhinopithecus > Rhinopithecus roxellana. The sequence continues at coordinate 97,474,197 of NC_044552.1, read as the reverse complement.
CCATTTCTCATAACCGCTCTCACCATGTGATGCCAGCCTCCAGAACTGGAAGAAAATACCTTACCTTTTCCTCTTTCCCCTTTCCTTTCCTTTCTTCCCTTCCTCTCTCCCTTCCTCCCTTCCTTTCCTTCCTTCCTTTCCTCTCTCTCCTCCCTCACTCCCTTTCTTTCTTTTCAAATTACTCAGTTTCAGGTATTAACTTATGGCAACAGAAAACTAAGACACTCATCTCATTCACCTCTCCCATAAGTTGGTTATACTCAAGTTTCACTGATCTTTGTCCTATCACAGCTCCATGCTGTTGTATGTTCCGTTTCCACACTCGAAGTGTCCTGCCTACTCTTCTCTGTCTGGCAAACACCTGCTCATCCTTCAAGAATAATCTCAAATGTCAGCTCCTTTGGTTACCTTTCCGACTCCTGCAGGCACAGTTGGGAGAATAATGCTGGAGCTTTCCAGCCTCCCAGACATCTCAGTCTCACAGAATTGCTTATGTGTCTGTCTCTGCCACCCGGTTAAGTTCCCCAAGGACAGAAGTCATGCTTTTTTCTTCTTTTTTCCCTGGAGCACAATGCCTGAAACAAAGATGGCTACTCAGTAAGTGTTTTCATTCATTCCATCAATATTGACTGAATGTCTACCATGTATAATATATGATGCCATGTACTGTTCTAGGTACCTGAGGATATAGCAATGAACAAAGCAAAATTGTGCTTGTCATAGAGCCTTCATTCCATTGGGGAAAAGGGCAATATACACACAAACAAACGAATCTGTAATAACGTGCTGTAGAGGAAAAAAATAAGGCAGGGCAAGAGAAGTGAAGGATGTGGGTGGTGAGGTCCTGTTTTAAATACTGCAGTCATGGAAGATCTCATTCAAGCAGATTCTAAATGAAGTGAGGGAGTAAACCATGCAGATATCTTGGAAAAGAGCCTTCCTGGCAGAAATAAACAGCCTGGTTCAATGGCCCTATAGCAGGAGTAGGCTTGATGCTCTAATGACTCAAAAGGCCGGAGTACCTGGAGGGTAGTGGCCAGAGAAAGCTGCAGAGGTAGTCAGGAAGTGAAGGGCATGCAGTTTGAGGTAGGAGTTTGGGTTTTACTCCAAGTGTTATGAGAAGCCAGAGCAGGCAAGTGATAGGATCTGATTTACACTTTAAAAGATTCCTTTGGGGGGGGGCGGAGCAAGATGGCCGAATAGGAACAGCTCCAGTCTCCAACTCCCAGCACGAGACGCAGAAGACCGGTGATTTCTGCATTTTCAACTGAGGAGCGCAGCCCATCGCCAGCAACGGATCAAAGCTGGTCAGAGAATGACTTTGACGAGTTGAGAGAAGAAGGCTTCAGTCCATCAAACTTCTCAGAGCTAAAGGAGGAATTACGTACCCAGCGCAAAGAAACTAAAAATCTTGAAAAAAGAGTGGAAGAATTGACAGCTAGACTAATTAATGCAGAGAAGGTCATAAACGAAATGACAGAGATGAAAACCATGACAAATGCACAAGCTTCAGTAACCGACTCGATCAACTGGAAGAAAGAGTATCAGCGATTGAGGATCAAATGAATGAATTGAAGCGAGAAGAGAAACCAAAAGAAAAAAGAAGAAAAAGAAATGAACAAAGCCTGTAAGAAGTATGGGATTATGTAAAAAGACCAAATCTACGTCTGATTGGGGTGCCTGAAAGTGAGGGGGAAAATGGAACCAAGTTGGAAAACACTCTTCAGGATATCATCCAGGAGAACTTCCCCAACCTAGTAGGGCAGGCCAACATTCAAATTCAGGAAATAGAATGCCACAAAGATACTCCTCGAGAAGAGCAACTCCAAGACACATAATTGCCAGATTCACCAAAGTTGAAATGAAGGAAAAAATCTTAAGGGCAGCCAAAGAGAAAGGTCGGGTTACCCACAAAGGGAAGCCCATCAGACTAACAGCAGATCTCTCGGTAGAAACTCTACAAGCCAGAAGAGAGTGGGGGCCAATATTCAAAGTTCTTAAAGAAAAGAATTTTCAACCCAGAATTTCATATCCAGCCAAACTAAGTTTCGTAAGTGAAGGAGAAATAAAATCCTTTACAGATAAGCAAATGCTTAGAGATTTTCTCACCACCAGGCCTGCCTTACAAGAGACCCTGAAGGAAGCCCTAAACATGGAAAGGAACAACCGGTATCAGCCATTGCAAAAACATGCCAAAATGTAAAGACCATCAAGGCTAGGAAGAAACTGCATCAATTAACGAGCAAAATAACCAGTTAATATCATAATGGCTGGATCAAGGTCACACATAACAATATTAACCTTAAATGTAAATGGACTAAATGCTCCAATTAAAAGACACAGACTGGCAAACTGGATAAAGAGTCAAGACCCATCAGTCTGCTGTATTCAGGAGACCCATCTCACATGCAGAGACATACATAGGCTCAAAATAAAGGGATGGAGGAAGATCTACCAAGCAAATGGAGAACAAAAAAAAGCAGGGGTTGCAATACTAGTCTCTGATAAAATAGATTTTAAACCATCAAAGATCAAGAGAGACAAAGAAGGCCATTACATAATGGTAAAGGGATCAATTCAAGAGGAAGAGCTAACTATCCTAAATATATATGCACCCAATACAGGAGCACCCAGATTCATAAAGCAAGTCCTTAGAGACTTACAAAGAGACTTAGACTCCCATACAATAATAATGGGAGACTTCAACACCCCACTGTCAACATTAGACAGATCAACGAGACAGAAAGTTAACAAGGATATCCAGGAATTGAACTCATCTCTGCACCAAGAGGACCTAATAGACATCTATAGAACTCTCCACCCCAAATCAACAGAATATACATTCTTCTCAGCACCACATCGCACTTATTCCAAAATTGACCACATAATTGGAGGTAAAGCACTCCTCAGCAAATGTACAAGAACAGAAATTATAACAAACTGTCTGTCAGACCACAGTGCAATCAAACTAGAACTCAGGACTAAGAAACTCAATCAAAACCGCTCAACTACATGGAAACTGAACAACCTGCTCCTGAATGACTACTGGGTACATAACGAAATGAAGGCAGAAATAAAGATGTTCTTTGAAACCAATAGGAACAAAGACACAACATACCAGAATCTCTGGGACACATTTAAAGAAGTGTGTAGAGGGAAATTTATAGCACTAAATGCCCACAAGAGAAAGCTGGAAAGATCTAAAATTGACACTCTAACATCACAATTAAAAGAACTAGAGAGGCAAGAGCAAACACATTCAAAAGCTAGCAGAAGGCAAGAAATAACTAAGATCAGAGCAGAACTGAAGGAGATAGAGACACAAAAAACCCTCCAAAAAATCAATGAATCCAGGAGTTGGTTTTTTGAAAAGATCAACAAAACTGACAGACCACTAGCAAGACTAATAAAGAAGAAAAGAGAGAGGAATCAAATAGACGCAATAAAAAATGATAAAGGGGATATCACCACCGACCCCACAGAAATACAAACTACCATCAGAGAATACTATAAACACCTCTACGCAAATCAACTAGAAAATCTGGAAGAAATGGATAATTTCCTGGACACTTACACTCTCCCAAGACTAAACCAGGAAGAAGTTGAATCCCTGAATAGACCAATAGCAGGCTCTGAAATTGAGGCAATAATTAATAGCCTACCCACCAAAAAAAGTCCAGGACCAGATGGATTCACAGCTGTATTCGACCAGAGGTACAAGGAAGAGCTGGTAACATTCCTTCTGAAACTATTCCAATCAATAGAAAAAGAGGGAATCCTCCCTAACTCATTTTATGAGGCCAACATCATCCTGATACCAAAGCCTGGCAGAGACACAACAAAAAAAGAGAATTTTAGACCAATATCCCTGATGAACATCGATGCAAAAATTCTCAATAAAATACTGGCAAACCGGATTCAGCAGCACATCAAAAAGCTTATCCACCATGATCAAGTGGGCTTCACCCCTGGGATGCAAGGCTGGTTCAACATTCGCAAATCAATAAACGTAATCCAGCATATAAACAGAACCAAAGTCAAGAACCACATGATTATCTCAATAGATGCAGAAAAGGCTTTTGACAAAATTCAACAGCCCTTCATGCTAAAAACGCTCAATAAATTCGGTATTGATGGAACGTACCTCAAAATAATGAGAGCTATTTATGACAAACCCACAGCTAATATCATACTGAATGGGCAAAGACTGGAAAAATTCTCTTTGAAAACTGGCACAAGACAGGGATGCCCTCTCTCACCACTCCTATTCAACATAGTGTTGGAAGTTCTGGCTAGGGCAATCAGGCAAGAGAAAGAAATCAAGGGTATTCAGTTAGGAAAAGAAGAAGTCAAATTGTCCCGATTTGCAGATGACATGATTGTATATTTAGAAAATCCCATTGTCTCAGCCCAAAATCTCCTTAAGCTGATAAGCAACTTCAGCAAAGTCTCAGGATACAAAATTAATGTGTAAAAATCACAAGCACTCTTATACACCAGTAACAGACAGACAGAGAGCCAAATCAGGAATGAACTTCCATTCACAATTGCTTCAAAGAGAATAAAATACCTAGGAATCCAACTTACAAGGGATGTCAAGGACCTCTTCAAGGAGAACTACAAACCACTGCTCAGTGAAATCAAAGAGGACACAAACAAATGGAAGAACATACCATGCTCATGGATAGGAAGAATCAATATCGTGAAAATGGCCATACTGCCAAAGGTTATTCATAGATTCAATGCCATCCCCATCAAGCTACCAATGACTTTCTTCACAGAATTGGAAAAAATGGCTTTAAAGTTCATATGAAACCAGAAAAGAGCCCGCATTGCCAAGACAATCCTAAGTCAAAAGGACAAAGCTGGAGGCGTCACGCTACCTGACTTCAAACTATACTACAAGGCTGCAGTAACCAAAACAGCATGGTACTGGTACCAAAACAGAGATATAGACCAATGGAACAGAACAGAGTCCTCAGAAATAATACCACACATCTACAGCCATCTGATCTTTGACAAACCTGAGAGAAACAAGAAATGGGGAAAGGATTCCCTATTTAATAAATGGTGCTGGGAAAATTGGCTAGCCATAAGTAGAAAGCTGAAACTGGATCCTTTCCTTACTCCTTATACGAAGATTAATTCAAGATGGATTAGAGACTTAAATGTTAGACCTAATACCATAAAAACCCTGGAAGAAAACCTAGGTAGTACCATTCAGGACATAGGCATTGGCAAGGACTTCATGTCTAAAACACCAAAAGCAACGGCAGCAAAAGCCAAAATTGACAAATGGGATCCAATTAAACTAAAGAGCTTCTGCACAGCAAAAGAAACTACCATCAGAGTGAACAGGCAACCTACAGAATGGGAGAAAATTTTTGCAATCTACTCATCCAACAAAGGGCTAATATCCAGAATCTACAAAGAACTCAAACAAATATACAAGAAAAAAACAAACAACCCCATCAAAAAGTGGGCAAAGGATATGAACAGACATTTCTCAAAACAGACACATGAAAAAATGCTCATCATCACTCGCCATCAGAGAAATGCAAATCAAAACCACAATGAGATACCATCTCACACCAGTTAGAATGGCAATTATTAAAAAGTCAGGAAACAACAGGTGTTGGAGAGGATGTGGAGAAATAGGAACACTTTTACACTGTTGGTGGGATTGTAAACTAGTTCAACCATTATGGAAAACAGTATGGTGATTCCTCAAGGATCTAGAACTAGATGTACCATATGACCCAGCCATCTCACTACTGGGTATATACCCAAAGGATTATAAATCATGCTGCTATAAAGACACATGCACACGTATGTTTATTGCGGCACTATTCACAGTAGCAAAGACTTGGAATCAACCCAAATGTCCATCAGTGACAGACTGGATTAAGAAAATGTGGCACATATACACCATGGACTATTATGCAGCCATAAAAAAGGATGAGTTTGCGTCCTTTGTAGGGACATGGATGCAGCTGGAAACCATCATTCTTAGCAAACTATCACAAGAACAGAAAACCAAACACCGCATGTTCTCACTCATAGGTGGGAACTGAACAATGACATCACTTGGACTTGGGAAGGGGAACATCACACACTGGGGCCTATCATGGGGAAGGGGGAGGGGGGAGGGATTGCATTGGGAGTTATACCTGATATAAATGACGAATTGATGGGTGCTGACGAGTTGATGGGTGCAGCACACCAACATGGCACAAGTATACATATGTAACAAACCTGCACGTTATGCACATGTACCCTAGAACTTAAAGTATAATAAAAAAAAAATATTCCTTTGGCTTCCATATGGAAAATGGGTCGCTGTAGGGTCAGACTGGAAGCAAGAAAGCATGTTAGGAGGCTCCTGCAGCAGTCTTGGTAAGCATGATGATGGACTGAACTAGGGTAGGAGCAGAAAAGTGGTGACAAAGTGCCTGGATTTGACAGGTAGAGCTGATGGGATTTGCTAGTGGATTGGATGTGGAGTGAGAGAATGGAAAGCGTTAATGATGGCACCAAAGATTTCAGCTTAAGTGACCAGATGAATGTGGGTGTCATTTATTGAAATAGGAAACCCCAGGGGAGGATCAGGTGTAGGGGATGAGGGGAGAACAAGTGTTAGTTTTGGATATGACAACTTTGAGGAGTTGATTAGACAGCCCTGTGGAGGTAAGCAACTGAACACAGCCTAGGGTTCAGGGCAGGGCTGATTCTAGAGAGAGAAATTTGGGAGCCATTAGTATGGAGATGGTATTTAAAAGCCACAGACTGGATGAGATTACCAGGGAGTAAGCGAATGTGGGCTGAATAAATGAATAAGCAAGTTTATGCTCAGGAAGGAAACTATTATCAGGCTGATAACATCTGACTCTACAGAGACTGGACCAAGAGATAATAAATACTGGGCTGAGAGGGCACAGAATTAATTTTTTTCCCTGTCTACATGGCCAATCCAGACTTTTCCCTTAGATGCTCAGAAAAGCCTGCATCCTAAATTATTGAGGACAAAGCGGACCACAGGACTTTCTGGAGCAGTTTCCATTGCTTGGCTTGTGTACAAGGTGTGTCAGCCTACTTCAGGTGTCTTGGTAACTAAGCACCTTTCTTGGCAAGCATCTTATTGCAGCATGTTGTGCAGGCTGGAACCCATGAGAGTGAGTCCTTCAGGAAAGAAACGACATTAACAGATGTACACAACACGTCTCAAATTAAGAAAGACGGGGCGGGGGGGAAGATCACAAATACAACATCTGTAACACTCCGTACGTGCACCTTGTCATCTCTATTGAAGAAACAGGCAGGCAAGCTTCCACAACTAAGATAAAATAATCTTTGTCATAAATCCGAGATAAGTTGCATTGAATTTGAGGTAGTTAAGCTGTATTTCTCAAAAGTCAAAACCAACTCAGTGGGTTCACCAAATTCTTTTGGTTACTTCAAATATCATACTACCAATACCAAAAAATTCTCAGGCCCATAGGACTATAATCCCATGTAAAAACACTAAAAGGATGGTGATGCAAGAAGTATCCCACTGTGAAAAATTTCTTTTGCATACTTTCTAAAATTAATATTTCTTTCCAAATGCACAGGGTTTTGTCTGTCATTTATTTTGCTTTTTAATCATGAGGCACTAAAAGTTGGCACAGTTTTAAAGATTCCAGCTTCTATGGACTTTTAAAATTTCCATTCATTCCCATAGCCTTACAGGCTTCTCTCCCCTAAAATCCATAAGGATTCTGTTCATATCTGCTCTCCTGCTCCACTGTGATCAAAGATATTCCTCCGTATCTCTATGTAATCCTCAAAACAGGAAATAAAGACCCCAAAACGAAGTCTCAGTATCTCATGTCTTCCCCAGTGTCCCATTCATATCCAAACGAGTGAAAGTTCTGTTTTAGAATGACTGCTGGCTGCCAATGAGAGCTCTGGATACCTTGAAGTGGATGAATGAAAACACACTCAAAGAAGAGCAAAGTTGTGTGGAAACTTGGAAACATGGAAAGATTCAGTCATTTAAGCGTTTAGGAAACATTTAGTGAGTGTCTACCACATGCCAGCCACTTTGCTAAGTGCTGGGTCACAAACACAGGCCTCTGGAGCTCATAATATAGTGGCTAACCAGACAAATGCCATCAAGGACAGATGAGACGCTTCCCAACAATGGCAATGCCTGAACTGAATTCCGAAGGAGGAAACAGAAATTATCTAAGAGAAGGCACAGAGAGAGAATCAGTTAATATTTGTGGATCCCTAACTGCATTTTCCCTTGTAAGCTTGGTACTAGGTACACAAACATGAATATGGTACACCTCCTCCCCCGCAAAAGACAAAAGACACAGTAGCTATTTTGAAATTTCAAAGGAGCTAGCTAGAAGCAGCATCCGATTTTTCTGGGTGACCCTATGGATGGTATCAATACAGAAGGTACTAAGGCAGGAGCACACTGGAGAGTTGATTCCACAGGCTCTTTCAGATGTTTTTTTCCACAGACCTACAGAGACGCTTTTGTAAAAAAGTTCAAGTTTATGAGCATTCAAAAATGAATGCATTAGAGCTATTAGAATTAGGTGTGTGTGTGTTTTTTTCCACTGTAATTACAAGAATAAAGGGAAGGGTGAAGTTAAACCATATTCTTACGCCCAAGCAACTAATTAACAGAGGACTAGCCCAGGCCTTGACCAATTGCCCATGTAATTTCTTTTTTTTTTTTTTTTTTGAGACAGAGTTTTACTCTTGTCACCCAGGCTGGAGTGCAATGGCGTGATCTTGGCTCACTGCAACCTCTGCCTCCGGTTTCAAGTGATTCTCCTGCCTGAGCCTCCTGAGTAGCTGGGATTACAGGCGTTTGCCATCACGCCTGGCTAATTTTTGTATTTTTAGGGGTTTCACCATGTTGGCCAGGCTGGTCTTGAACTCCTGACTTCAGGTGATTCGCCCGCCTTGGCCTTCCAAAGTATTGGGATTACAGGCTTGAGCCACTGTGCCCGGCCTGCCCATGTTATTTCTACAAACCTTTATCCTCTTGGTGCTTTGAGGAAGTTATCAGGGATAGGGGGTCAGAGGTGGGAGGGGCCTATAATGTAACTGTTCTGTGCCATACAGTCAGGTTCCTTTCTGGTTACTGGTGAGAAACCAATGTCAGCTAGAGTTATACTGGCACATCCATGGTCCTGGTAAGGCATTGGAAAGGCTGAGGCAGGCAAATGCTTCTCCACAGATCCCCTACCCCACCTCATTCATTCTCTTGGATGTCAGTGCTCTTCTGCTGACAGAACCTACACTTCATGCCCCATTTCCCCGAATCACTTCTTTCCTCTACTCATACAGTATCCTTGATGAAGCTGAGCACTTTCGAGCGTTCGGAGTTTTTGAAAGCTGTGACTGTCTTACAATCACCCATCCTGACGTTCCTAGGAGTATTTATATTCTGAGGGTGAGTTAAGTTAGTGGATAATTGTGGAAAAGAAAGGCCTTGTCAGTGCCTCCTGTAGAGTCACACCATGAATCCCTGAGGTAAGCGGGGCCTGAGTTCTCTCCAGCATACCCCCAAACCAGAACTTGGGTTGGCACTCCACTTTATTTTCTGAAGTTATGGATCTTAGGGCTGGCAAACACAATCCAAGACAATTGATTCTCAAAGGTCTCAAGTCATCTGGTATCTAAAGGGCTCAGCTAGGGGCTCCCCTGAAAGTCTCTCGGTAAATCTCTCCTTAGTATTAAAGATTTCAAACAAAACCTGAAGCAAACAGAGCACCTGTCTAGACGATAAGAGGCCTGACTCATATTCCATTCTATTACTGACTTGTGACAACTAGAAATTCAGTCATAGCTTACCTGTGGTATATTCCATGAAGTGGGTATAATAACCGAGATTAGTTTCAGGTTTAGGTCTTTCTATTTGTATTTTATTTATTTATTTAGAGACAGGGTCTCACTCTGTTGCACAGACTGGTGTGCAGTGGTGTGATCATAGTTCACTGCAGCCTTGAATTCCTGGGCTCAAGGAATCCTCTTGCCTCAGCCACCTGAGTAGCTAGAACTACAGGTGTGCGTAACCATGTGCAGCTAATTTTTGTGTTTTTCATAGAGACAGGGTCTCACTATATTGCCCAGGCTGGTCTTGAACTCTTGGCCTCAAGCAATCCTCCTCCCTCGGTCTCCCTTGGGCCTAAGCCTTCATGCTGCCATGGCATGTCATCACATGGTATTTCATGCTTGTTCCAACCAGGAACCAGGGCAAAGGAAAGGTCTTTGGTGTCAATGTAATACGAAACTTTGTGCTCATTTGCCATTGTGGCAGTTCCTAGGAAAGATCCTAAGAACTTCTGGGCAAAAGGCTGAAGACATATAATGGTTTCTTGGGAATTGAGGGTTGAGGTAAACATTTCTAAAATGTGCAAAAAAGTTAATTTTGAAAATCTGCTGCTCATTTGTTATAACTTCAGAGTTTCAATTTTAATTATTTTAAAAATTCCCTCTAACAAGCACACTTTCTGAATGACTACTGCCTCATCATTTGGCAGTCAACTCTTGAAACCTTGGCACTCTGAGCAATAATTATGAGTATGTCTTAATGTGCATCCATTGAGTTAGTTTGCCTGGGAAGAAGCTGAAGGATATAGGTTACATTTTTGGCTATAACACTCACTAGCTCTTTAGATTTATAATAGCTCTTGCTTACCTTCAGATGCTTTTTCTGTAAAGAGGGGTAAACAGAACCCAACTTGTAGGGTTCTAGTGAGGACTGTGTTAATGTAAGCAAAATGGGGAACTCAAAAGTTCCTTTTGTTGTTATACAGAGGATCCAGAGTAAGCAAAAAATAGTTGCAGCTATGAGGCCATCTGATGAGAAATTACGAAAAATCAACTCTACATGCACCACCTCAATCTGATCCAATCATTCCATAAACATTTATTGAGTGCTTAGATGCCAAGTTATTATTTTAAGTTTTGTAGACACAGTTACTATATTTAATAGGACAGACAAGGTCCCTACATTCTCAGGTCTTATATTCTAGCTGGGAAAAACAGATAATAAACGTGTGTAAGTAAACAATAAACTATCAAGTAGCGATAAGTGTTATAAAAACAAAATAGGGTGCTATGATAGGAAGTCACTGGGTGACTACGGATGACAGACCTCTCTGAGGTCATGACATTTAAACTGAGATCTCAATGACGTGAAGGAGAGAGCCACAGGAGAGCCTCTGGCAATGAATCTTTGTGTGGTCTGTGGAACCCCTGGGAATCCCGAGACCCTTTCAGAAAGCCAATGAAGTCAATTCTGTTTTCATGGTCATACTAAGATGCTATACGCCTTTTTCATAGTGTTGACATGAGCACTGTTGGTGCAAACGTAATGGTGGGTAAAAATGCTGGCATCTCAGTATGAAACAAAGCAGTGGCACCAAACTATCAGTTCTTCACTACCATATACTCACCATAGAACAGGGTGCCAGTTTCACTTATAAAGGAACTTGATCAAGCAGTAAAAATTATTATTTGTACTAAATCTCAACATATAACATTTTAACACTCTGTGTGACAAAACAAGATGTGCACATAAAGTACTTCTGCTGCATACCAAAGTATGATTGTCATCTCAAGGAAAAGCATTTGTGGGATTAAGTGGCAAGCTGCACAAATCACTCTTTTCAGAGAACACCATTTTTACTTGAAAGAATGACTGACAAATGAAGGTTACTCAGACTTGGGTATTTGGGAGATATTTTCTTGAAATTGAACAAGGTGAGTAAGCTGTCACTTCAAGGAAAACAACTGACAGTATTTGTTGCCAATGATAAAATCTAAGCTTTCAAATAAAAATCAGATTTTTGGAAAACATGTATTTACTACTGTGAGCTTGGCAGCTTCCCCAAATTTGAAAGGCTTTTCTGATAAGACTGATGGTAACATTAATAGGTGACTTTTTTTAAACATTAAGATAGTGTCATCATTTTGAAGATCTGTGTAAGCTGATAAAGCAACATGTTCCAATCACACAAAATCATACTCGGTAAAAGATGTGATGTGCAAGGCAGAGTAATGAATTTTAATATAATGGAGTTTGAAAAGTTCATCGATCTGGCTTTAGATTCCATATTGCAACTAACTTTTAAGAAGTTACCCCTTGCCGAATTTTAATGTAATATCAAAGAAGAACATCCACAATACTTGAAAAACCTATTAAAATAACTCTATCTTTGTCCAAATACGCATATGTGTGAGGCTGAATTTTTTCATATAATGAAACCAAAATGACATATCACAAGATTGAACACTAAAAGAGATATTAGAATTTAAATGTCTTCTAGTATGCTGGACATTAAAGGAATTGGGGAAAATACAAAACAACGCTATTCTTTTCACTTTTGTTTTATCTTGAAAAATATAGTTTTTTCATAAAGATATGTTATTCATGTTAACATGTAGTGGGCTTATTATTGTGATTTTAAAATTAATAGATACTTTAAATGTTTGGTTTTAATTTCTTATAAGGTAAATATAAATAGATAAAACCCAAATAAACGAAAGCTCTTTGGGGTTCTTAGTAATTTTTTTTTTTTTTGGAGACAGAGTCTTGTTCTGTCGCCCAGCCTGGAGTGCAATGGCGTGATCTTGGTTCACTACAACCTCCATCTCCTGGGTTCAGGCAATTCTCTCCTGCCTCAGCCTCCCAAGTAGCTGGGATTACAGATGCCTACTACCATGCCCAGCTAATTTTTGTAGTTTTAGTAGAAATGGGGTTTCACCATGTTGACCAGGCTGGTCTTGAACTCCTGACCTCAGGTGATCTGCCCACTTCAGCCCCCAAAGTGCTGGGATTATAGGCATAAGCCACCATGCCCAGTGGTAATGTTTAAGAGTATAAAGGGGTTCTGAAACCAAAATTTTGAGAACAATTGACCTGAGGCAAATTAAACAATATAATTTTAGTTTATTTAGGTCTTGCATAAGTTCTGTCAGATTTGTTCTGAGGTACTTAAGTTTTTGTTGTTATTATCAATAACTTTTTAAAAATTACTTTTCTGTTACTGGTGCATACAGCAATTAATTTTTATTGATATATATTGTATATTGATCTTATATCCAGCCACTTTGCTAAACTTTCTCACTGGACTTGCTCTTTTACATCAGTCTTACTATTAGTACAGGGTTGGCAAATTATGATCTGTAGACTAGATACAGTCTACCATGTTTTTAAAACAATATTTTATAGGAACAGAGCTATATCCACCCATGTACGTATTATCTATAGCTGCTTTTTCACTACAGTGGCAGAGTTTAGTAGCAGTGAGAGAGACTATATGGCCCACAAAGCCAAAAATATTTACTATATGCCTTTTTACAAAAAAAGGTTACCAAACCCTGTATTATGAACTCCATTCATAGAACTAACTTTTGGCTCTGTTGATACCCTATATAGTATTTAAAATTTCAATTTAATTAATTCTGTTCTCATCTTTATTCATCCTTCCTTTGTCATTCATCTTTTTTTAACCTTCTCAAAGTTAGCTTCTTAATTTTCACTTTTTCCTTTTCCAGTAACAAACCTGCATGTTCAGCACATGTATCCCAGAACTTAAAAGTAAAATTAAAAATAAAAATAAAAAAACATATAAGACTATAAATTTTCCTCCAAGTACAACTTTTACTGTATCCCACAAGTTTTGATACATCATATTTTCATTATCATTCAATTCTAAGTATTTTAAATTTTCCATTATTACATCTTTGATCAAAGAATTATTTTAAAATGTTAAAAAATTTCCACATATAAGGGGAATTTTGGGAGGTTTATGTTTTAGTTACTGAATTCTAATTTAATTGTATTATGATCAGATAATGTGGTCATTATATTGATTCTTGGAAATCTGTTGAGACTTGTTTTAGGGGCGTAGTATAAGGGCAAGTTTTGTAATTCTTCCTTCTGAAGAACACATATATTCTAATTGATGCAAGATTCTATGAACCAAACTATTTAGTTGTACTGCTTCAATTTTATATACCTTTACTAATTATTTGTTATGTGCTTGACCACACTTGGAGAAATGTGAAATTTCTCTATAGTTTTATTAATTTTTGTTTTATGTTTTGATGCTATATAGAAATGTTATACCTTTCCAATGAATTAAAACCTTATTAATATGTAGTGCTCTATCTTGATTAATGTTTTATGTCTTAAAGTCTATCTATCTATCTATCTATCTATCTATCTATCTATCTATCTACCTACCTACCTACCTACCATCTATTTATTTATTTATTTTGGAGAGACAGGGTCTTTCTCTGTAATCCAGGCTGGAGTTCAGTGGGATGATCTTGGCTCACTGCAACCTCCGCCTCCTGGGTTCAAGCAATTCTCATGCCTCAGCCTCCTGAGTTGGGATTACAGGTGCAGGCCAGCATGCCTGGCTAATGTTTTGCATTTTTAGTAGAGACAGGGTTCCGCCATGTTGGCCAGGCTGGTCTCGAACTCCTGGCCTCAAATGATCTGCCTGCCTTGGTCTCCCAAAGTGCTGGGGTTACAGGCATGAGGCACCATACCGAGCCTTTAAAGTCTATTTTGACTGATATCAACAAAGCTACTTTAGCTCCCTTTTGATTGGTATTTGCTCGAATATGTTTTCCATCCCTTTACTTTTGATCTTTCTTTGTCTTTCTGTGTTAAAGGTATATTTTTCTGACCACTGTATAGCTGAATTGGTATTATATTTTTTAAAAAATCTTAATTTTTACTCTATTTTTTAGCCAGAAAGTTTAGGCCATTTACATATATTGTGATTGCTGATATATTTGTATTTGTTTTTATAATATTATTTTCTATTTGTCCTACTTTCCTACGCTTTATGCATTTTTTCTTTCTTTCTTTTTGAACATCAGGCTTAGAAGTTATATACTAGATCTTTTCTTTTAGCAGTTACCCTTGAAATCCAAAATTAGTAGTTTAACCCCTTTAGAACAAAAGGACCTTATAATGCAAACTCTGATTATCTCCTTCCTTATATATAGGGAGTTTTACACAGTATTTTAAACCAGCAATATTTGTTTAGATTTGCCTACATGTTTACCGATTTCTTTGCTTACCATTTCTATTTTTCAGACCTTTTGCTATCTCTTTTCTTCTTTCTGAAGTATATGCTCTTTTTTCTCTTTTAAACAGACAGGGTTGTGCTTTGTCATCCAAGCTGGAGTACAGTGGTGTGATCAGGGCTCACTGCAGTCTTCAACTCCTGTGCTCTAGTGATTCTCCCACTTCAGCCTCCTGAGTAGCTAGGACTATAGGTATACACCACCCATTTGGCTATTTATTTATTCTTGTAGAACCAGGGTCTCACTGTGTTGTGCAGACTGGTCTTACACTGGCCTCAAGCAATCTTCCTGGCTTGACCTCCCAAAATGCTGGGATTACAAGTGTGTGTCACCATACCCAGCCTGAAGTATATTCTTTGAAGTTCCTTCAGTGTAAGTCTGCTGGTGGTAAACCCCCTTAGGTTTTGTATGTCTGAAGAAAATATTTCACTCTCATTTTGAAGGTTATTTTTGCTGAAAACACAATTTAAGTTGAAAATTATTTTCTCTCAGAACTTTGAAAATATTTCACTGTCTCCTGGATTTAGTCATTGCTGTTGAGAAGTCTGCTGTCAGTCTAAGTATTGTGCCTTTGTGGATGTGGGCTGTTTTCCCTATGGCTTCTTTTAAGAGAGCTGTCTTCAGTGATTTACAGTCTTACTACAGTATAAAAAGTCGTGAATGCTTATTTGTCTTTTTAGATACACTGCTTCCTGTATCTCTGGATCAGTATTTCTCATCTTATTGAAAAATTCTGAGCCACAATCTCTTTAAACATTGTCTCATCTCCATTCTGCATATTTTTGTTCCCTTTGACCCTCTAAATAGGCTTGTTAGGCTTGCTTATTCTGTCCTCCAAACTTATTAACCTCTCTTCCTTATAGTTCCATCTCTTTGTCTGTTTGTGCTCCATTGCATGAAACTATTTTAGTTTTATTTTCCAGTTCATTAATTAATCCATTACAAAAAAGCTTATCCACTAAATTTTTTGATAATTACTTTTTTATTACTGAAGGTTTTCTTTAGCTCTTTTTCAAAAGTGCCTGGTGATTGTGATAGACCACTGCTGTTCACCATTTTTGTATTCTATATTTAAGTTAATTTTTCTTTATATAAGGTAGTCTGGTTTCTTCTTATCTGATAATTCAAACATCTAAAGTCCTTGGTGAGGAAGGAGTAATCAATACATTAATGCTACTTTTGCTGATTTTCACTCATGGTGGTTTGTTTCCTTGTTTGATAACCTTTTTTGAAAGCTCAAGATCCTAATCTGTGAAAAAAACTAGAAGCCTAAATTACATTTGCTTTATCTGGAATTTAGTTGTACTACCAACCTGGGCTATTTTATCTCCCTTCTAGAATCCCAGGCTTAAACTGGGGGAGTTGCAGTACAGTCCCCATTTGCACCCCCACATGACCATCACACACAAACACAAGTGATGGGTAAGTCTGCCTTTTCTGGCTTGATTACTGTGGACATATATGCACTTAGCTACTTGGATTTTTTTATTAGATATTTTCATTACCTCCTAGGAGTTCTAAAATGCAACAGAGATACCCCTTGGAGTACAAAGTCTGTTATACTGGCAGAAGAGGAGGTCCTCTTTAAAAGTTTTTAGAAAGTAGGAGAGTCACATCTGATTGTAGATTTTGAAGAGCTTTTTCTAGATTCTCTGTAGGAATGAACTGCAGGGAGGTAGGAATGAAAGCAGAGCCAGGTAGGAGGCTAATGTAATAGTTTAAGCGAGAAACTGAAGCAACATGTCTGAGAGAGGTAGCAGAGGAGACAGAAAGAGGTGAAATGACTTGATATCTGATTGGGCATAAAACAGTAGGAGTTTTTGATAGTTTGGATGTGGAAGGTGAGGTATAGGATCCCTGGTTGAAGGCTGATGGTATCATTTACTGAGATAAGAATAATTGGGAGATAGCCGGGCGCGGTGGCTCAAGCCTGTAATCCCAGCACTTTGGGAGGCTGAGACGGGCGGATCACGAGGTCAGGAGATCGAGACCATCCTAGCTAACACGGTGAAACCCCGTCTCTACTAAAAATACAAAAAAAAAAAAAAAAAAAAAAAACTAGCCGGGCGAGGTGGCGGGCGCCTGTAGTCCCAGCTACTCGGGAGGCTGAGGCAGGAGAATCGCGTAAACCCGGGAGGTGGAGCTTGCAGTGAGCTGAGATCCGGCCACTGCACTCCAGCCCGGGCGACAGAGCAAGACTCCGTCTCAAAAAAAAAAAAAAAAAAGAATAATTGGGAGATGGACAGTTTCCAGTGTTTGTGTAGGTTAGGGCCTGGGTAGAAATTAAGAGTTCTGTTTTGGATATGTTAAGTTTGAAATGATTATCAAACATCCAAGTAGACATGTCAAGTACCCTGTTGCACATATAAAGTGATATTTAGGGAAGAGAGCTGTGCTGAAGATATCAATTGGGGAGTCGTTGCCATAAAGGTTTGGAAGCAGAGGAGATAACAAGTGAGAGGGCAGAGAGAAAACACAGGGACAGCCTGAGCCCCAGGGCACATCAATTCAGAAACTAACAGAGAAGGAGACAGCAGCGGTGACTGAGAAGGAAAAAAAAAAAATCCAAGAGAGGAGCTGTCATGGAGGCTCAGAGAAAAGTGGGTCCCAGGAAGAAGGGAGTGATTGACTGTGCTGGAAGCTATTGAGAAGCTGAGGAAGATGAGGCGACAAGGTGGTAACTGGTAGCTTTGATCTGAACAGTTCTGGTGAAGCAGTGGTGTCAGAGACTTTAATGGAGTGTGTCAAGGATAACAGGAGATGAGTCTAGATAATACCTGTAGACAAGAAGTTCGAAGTGTTTTGTGTGAAAGGGAGCAGTAAAGCGCAGTAGAAGCTAAAGGAGAATGTGACATAAGGAAGTTTTTTCCTGGGGAAATAATAAAGAGTTTTTATGCCAACGGGAAAAATTTAGTGCAAACGGAGAAACTGATCATGCAGGAAAGAAAGGGAAATTTTCAGGGAAAATATTCTTCAAAAGATTAAGCATCCGTAAGTCTTTAAGAGGTGATGTGAAACGTGTGTGGCGTGAGTCATCCACATGACCTACAAGACAGAAGGGCTAGGACACCTATATTACCTAAGGACTTGGGGGCTGAGTAATCTTTATTTGCCAAGTTCTCATGAAGTCTACTCCACCTTACCTTCAAATTTACCCATTTCACAGCAGCTAGAGGTAGAAGCTATAGAACATATCTGATAATTATGGTCTGAAAGTTGTTTGGGTAGTTATAAAAGTACGTGATTAACTCAACATACAGCTAAAGGGGTCTTACAAAATTTCCTAGTTTGGTCTCCATCCACTTTAGGTAACTGAATCCTAAAGGTCTTAGAACGGACACCTCACTATCCCTTGGGAATTACTTCTAGGATGCTGTCACCATGCAATGTGTCTAGCACAAATAGCAATTTTGTGATTAATGGTCATAGGATACAGCTGAACTGTAATTTTCTTCACCCAAAGACCTTTATGTATTAGAAATTCACTTTTTCTTCTCTAAGCCAAACAACCTCTTTCTCTTGATTTTCCTTTACAGATCTTATTTTGTATCATTTGGCTAGTCTTCTTGACTCTTTCCCTTCTCTCCAACTGTTTTATTTTTTTTCCCCTAAAGTGTAGTGACCAGCAATTAACAAACTACTCAAATAAAGTCTGAGTAATCCTGAGAGCAGTGTGGGTATTTCAACACGTCTCCCTTAGACAGATGAAAGGCTGACCTGGCTCTGCCAAGACTTGAACATATTCCAGTTCCTGCTGATCTGGGAAGTCTCTTCCACTTGCGTTTTTCTTCTTTTACCTGGCAATTTGAATAAAATGAAAATACAACCAGATGTATATGGAAAAGAGTTTTCAGTGTACCTGTTCTTTAAAACCAGCTTGAGCTTTATGTAAAAGTCAAAATGTGCACATACCAATTCCTTCTAAAATGTAACAAATATCTAAATATACCAATAAAATGTTTTGTCTCTCAACTGCATATTCCACAAAGTATTTCTTAAAATCCAAAAGCAAGTATTCAGATGAGGTAATTAATTAAGTGAAGTGTTGGGTTTGGAAAGCCTTCTACTATTTTGAGGCTAATGATGGTTGAGAAACTCCTATGGGGGTGTGTGTGTGACAGAGATTCTGCCTGCTAATTACTTCCCAAGAAAAATCTAAGCATCCAACAATCATTCTAATTTTTCCTAAGCAGCATGAAATATCACATCACATTACATTACGTTACGCCAAGTAACAGGATGTTCTTGGGGTAACATGACAAAACAATGCAGCTGGGAAAAACAAACTGAAAGGCCAAGTGATGTGCATACAGTTTTGGGTAGGTAGTGCTATAAAAAGAAAGAAAAAGGTGCACACTGATAATAAGAGGTGACTTACAGGTTTTGATACCCACAGGTGATTTTAGGAAGGCAGCTTTGTTTTAACCATAAGATTTATGCTATAAGCTTTGGCTCTTTTTTTTTCTTTTTCTTTTTTTTTTTTTATTATACTTTAAGTTCTAGGGTACATGTGCATAACGTGCAGGTTTGTTACATATGTATACTTGTGCCATGTTGGTGTGCTGCACCCATCAACTCGTCCGCACCCATCAACTCGTCATTTACATCAGGTATAACTCCCAATGCAATCCCTCCACCTCCCCGTCCCCATGATAGGCCCCGGTGTGTGATGTTCCCCTTTCTGAGTCCAAGTGATCTCACTGTTCAGTTGCCACCTATGAGTGAGAACATGCGGTGTTTGGTTTTCTGTTCTTGCGATAGTTTGCTGAGAATGATGGTTTCCAGCTGCATCTTTTACTTTTATTTGTTTCACTCTGAAAAAGCACTGGAGCCCTTTTGAACTTCAATTTTTTCCTCTGGAAAATGGGAATACTACTACCCACCCTACCTCTTTCATATGTCTGTTGTGAGATTCTAATGCCTGGTATATTTAGGTGTTTTATAAATGTCTAATTGGATACCGATAGATATCTGAACTGGATTTAATATTCTGTATGTCACAGATTCCAGTCTGTACATTTTTCACTTAATGATATTTCAGAAGGAAGGATATATCTTATTGCTGGTGGCTTATATTTTAATTAATTTTTTTTCTTTCTTGGTGGTACATAATATATTTAAACCAATGGCCTCTTAGAAATATACCTAATGTAAATGATGAGTTAATGGGTGCAGCACACCAACATGGCACATGTATACATATGTAACAAACCTGCACGTTGTGCACATGTACCCTAGAACTTAAAGTGTAATAATTTAAAAAAAAGAAATATGGCAAATAAAAGAGTTGGGAAATGGCAAAAGCACTATGCAAATATCAGTTAATTATTCAGAAAACGAGATTTTACCAAAAGTATCCTTTATGCAAGGCATTCAGAAGGAAATGAAAACGAATAAGACTGGGTCCTTAATCTCAAGAGTGCAATGCATGAAATGGATGACTCAGGATAACTCCAATGCCAAGAGAATGTGATATGTGCCATTTGAGTAGCATTCCCAACTTGGTACCCTGTGAATGCAGAAGAGGAAACAACTTTTAGTAGGGTCAACTAGGGAAGCAGCATGGAGGAGGTGGCATCTGGCCCGGCCTTGACAAATGCATAGTATCGTAACAGGCACATATGGGAAGGGGAGATACCCTATGCAGAGAGGACAAGTGAGGCATGGACACAGGATGCACAGTGAATATTCTGAGGAATATGGTCCAGACAAGAAGCAGTCCAGACAAGAAGGAGCGTGGGGACTGTGATGGGTTGCTGTCTCTAGGATATTAGAGGTCTGGGCTCAATTTGGTGAATGCATTAGGCTCCTGAGCAAGGAGCAGCCTGATAAAAGTGGGGCATTAGGAGCATGTGCAGGGGGACTGGTTAAGAAGAGGCTGGAAGCAGGGGCATCCTAAAGCAGGCCTTGTGCAGGCTTGAAAAGTCCAGCTAATGAGTAGGTAGTGGGGGTTGAAAGGAAATGACAAATGGATGGTAGAGCCATAGTTAAATGCTAAAGATCCTTAACAAGAATCCTAGAGAGAAAGCCCATTTCACAACTGGACAGAAAGGATGCACTGAATTGATGTCTGACTGTGTGCTCCTTGAGGATGAGAACTGCATGCTTTGTACATTGTTGTATCCCAGCACCTGGTACATGGTACTTATACAATAACTATTTAATATACTCCCTTCCTCCAAAAATTCTATTTATATTTTTAATTCAATTCAGCAAGCATGTACCTATCACGTGCTCGATGCCAGACACTGGGGTGGGGAAGAATGGGCTGATGTGGTGGACTGTTTTTCAAATGGCTACAATAATTCCTTCCTTACAGAGTCTTGGGCAGCTCCTCCAAAACTGACTCGGGGCTTAGCCATAGGACTTGCTTTTATCAAAGGCATAACAGAAAATATGAGGTAAGCAGAAACTTAAAAAAAAAAAAAAACAGTCTGCACATTGATAAAGTAATGCGTTCCAGTCCAGACAGGTTTAATATGAAATCCTTGAGGCATGTCCAGCAGGCAGTTTGGTATAAAGCAGTAGGTCCTGCTGCTTTTTTTTTTTTTTTTTTTTTTTTTTTTTGGACTCCTGAGGCCACCATATAAAGAATTCCAGGCTAGCTTGCTGGAGGATGAGAGAGCATGTGGAACAGAGATGAGTCATCTCAGGTGAGGCCTCCCCAGACCAACCATCCTAGAATGGGGCGGGGGTAACAACCTTTTTCTTAAAGGACCAGCAGTAAATGCTGTAGGCTTGTGGGCCATATGATCATACCCATTCCAACTACTCAGCTCTGCTGTTGTAGTGCGGAAGCAGCCATAGATGATATGGGAGTGGCTGTATTCCAATAAAACCCTATTTACAAAAACAGGTGGCAGGCCTGTGGGCTACGGTTTGCCTACCTCTACTGCAGATTATTCAGCCCCAGTCTGAGCCAGTCCAAACCAGAAGAACTGCCCAGCCAATTCACAGAATCGTGAGAAATAATAAATGTTTGTGGTTTTCAAGCCACTAAATTTGGAAGTGTTGTTACACAGCTAATGCTAACTGATGAAGCAGGTATAAAACACATAAAGCATACACCTTGTTTGAAGGCACTTAAAATCCACTTGTGGAAGCAGGACATGTGTGGGAAACATTTAAATAACCATAGAAGGCAGTATGTGATTAAATGTCAAAATGAATGTTGCAGGAGAATTAGAATCATAAGGATTTATAAAAGGGAAAAATTAGTTTGGGGACACAAAAAACTTGGGCAGCATCATAAAGAATGGGTAGAATATGACAGTTCCCTAAACATTCCTGTTTCTTTTTCACTATCTTTCTTTATGCTGCCTACTTTCATGTCTACGTACCCCAGTAAACTGGGTGCCTTCTGAGGGCAGGTCTTATTTTCTATTTTCTAGGTTCCCAGAGTCCAGTGCAGTGCTTGGTTCACAGCCAGGCTCAACATATACTTACTAAAGAAACCAATAAGCCCACAGCTGGAGAGGAGAAAGAGCATGTCTGTGGAAAAATCAAACCTAATGATCAAAGAACACTGCACAGGAATTCGTGTGGTGCATTCGAGAGAGGCGACCAGTGGCTCAGGGAGAGGAATGAGATTGGGGTAAGCAGAAGCTATAGCTGGCCAAGTGACTCTGGGTCATGGGTTGGGGGTGATGAGGCAAAGTGAAGGACCCTGACTTTCAGGGAGTTAAAGCCATATGTTACTGGAATATGTCACCTAGTTGACATTTATGAAGATGAGTTTGGTGGCAGAGGGTAGGGTGGATTCTAGGCAAGGAGAATAGTTAGGACAATTTAATAATCCAGGAACAAGAGAGCAGACTAGCCTAGGAGATGGTGGGAATACCAAGGTGTCAGGTCCTGATAAACACCAAATAGAGCTGAGCCTGTGCTTCAGCATAAACGACAGAAGAAAATAGAGACATCTCAGGCATTCCTTCATGCCACATTTACTGGGTACAAGGTATTATTAAGTCATGTGTTCTCAGCCCATGAGGACACTCAACAGAACCAGGTTACATTTGGAACCAAGATACATAAGGTCAAGGACCCCACTTTACTCATGGAGAAACACAAGACAACCAGGAACTGTGAGTGAGGCAGCTGCTAGAGTGGGCAGGGTACAAGCTTTGCAGTGACATACACAGCCTTACAGCCTAGCTCCATTCTTATTAGCTGTGTGATGTTGGACAGACCACGAACACCACTGATAATGGTATTCACCTTGCAGGCTGGTTGAGAATTATAGAAAGGGTGGGTGATGTACATAGCAGTCCCTGAATAGAGCAGGCACTCGTATGATTCACAATTACAATAAAAGCAACATGTAATAGGGAACACATGAATGGTATAATTTGAGTGTTGTAATAGGGCAGAGAAAGAAAAATAACTTTTGGCTGGGACAGTCACTTTGGATTTGAGTGAGAATACCAGGTGGTCTGGTGGCAAAAAATGAGGACGATTTTGACAAGTAGGGGAAAGGGGAAGGTCGTTCCAGGAAAAGAAAACGTTCTGTGGAAGGGAACAGAGATGAAAGACGTAGCCGCTCTTGTGGAGTGTGGTGGAATTTAGGTTGGCTGTTGCAAGGTGGAAGGTGAGGCTGGGAACCAGGCTAGGGTCAGACAGCAGAGTGGCTTGAATGCCAGGGAGAGGAGCTGGGATGTTACGCAGTAAGTAGTGAGGTGCTGCTGAAGGATCCTGAGTGGGTCAGTGACGCCATCAAACCCCAGGTGGCACTGCGAGTGTTGTGGAGGCAGGAGACACTCATGCAAGGAGGGCACAAACAAGGTCAGGCATGCCCCTTCCAGGGAGTGGCCAGAGCCATGGCAGGAGAGGGCATGTGAGAGAGGATGCAGAGGACGAACTGGCCACATTGGGGAACAGTGAAGGTGGGGAGGGAGAGGGTGGAGCTGAAGTTCACTATGAAATGAGAACATAGACTGACTGGTTGACTCATTGGTTCATTCAGTTAAGCTGCCATTGAGCTTTGTTTGTTACGTGTTCAACACTTCCAAATGGTGGTAATCGGCTGTGCACAAGACATGGTTGCTTCTCCCCAGGCCAGGGGGTGTCACCAGACACACACGTTCTTTCAATGGAGGGAGATAATAGACTATGCATGCAGTGTGGTCACAGTGTATTTATCATTGTAGCTAATCCCCAGAGTATACCACAGGACTTGACATATACTAGATGCTCAATAAATGTTTATTGAACTTATTCATTCACTCAACAAATATTTATTAAGCACCCAATCCATTTTGGGCGTAGTTCTAAGCACTGGGGATACATCAATGACTATAACAAATATTTCTGAGGTTCCTTGAGATCTCTGTGCATTCAGTTTACACCCAAAGCATAAACAAAATCACTGTACTTATTCTAATTGTGTTGTAAAACTAAAGTCAGCATTTCTTGGTATTCAAGAAATGCTTGGTATTTTTTTCCTCCAGAGTTAAAAGACACTTATTTGGAAAAGTATCAAACATCCCATTTGGAAAGTTCAGAACTTTAAAAAAATTGTGGAATTAATTTTGAGATTGAAATTAAACATGACATGGTATAGAATATATTTACTCAAGCAACCATTTAGGAAGACCTAACTTGTAAGCTCATCTCAGGCACCACTGAGTATAGCAGTGATGAATCAGGAAGTCCCTGTCCTCAAAGATCCTATGACATAATAATAAGGATAAAATAAAGACAAACACATTGCACGGTAACACAATGCTAGGATGCCCAAATATGTCTTGCTTTTTCTTTTCTCCTTGTCCTGCTTAAGAGGCTAGTTAGCCTTTACCAGGTATGCCCTTACTCTCTGCTTTACCTAGCCAATAAACTGGCACCTGTCACTTGCTGTCTACATCACAGCTGTTTGTGAATGTCTTAGGTCCTTTGCTAGATGGTGAACTCTGAGGGTGGGGTCTGCCTTTATTCAACTCTGCAGAGGCAGTGTGGGGGATACTAAAGATAGGAACAAAGTATTGTGGAAACTCAGAGGAGTGAAACTTGAAACTCAAGTATCTTTGCATTGGTTTATGAAAAAAGAGCAAATGTAAATGTTTACTTGTGTGCAAGACAAAGGTCCAGATCATTTTCTGGTGAAAAGAAGAAAACCGCTTCTTTTTTAAAAGATGTTACAAGTTTCCTTTAAACAGAGTTTGGCAGCTGACGAAACCATGGACAGCAAATGACCTTGAGTGTTATGTGAGATTTTAGAAACAAATAAATGTACTGTGAAAAATAAAGCTAATGTCTTTATATTTTACAATAAAAGTCCTTACATAGCACCTTGGTTTTCAAAGTGCTTTTGCATATGTCTCTTCTCATGTGAATGTCAGGACAATGGCGGGGTGTACACAAGGTAAGCACTTCTCTTCCTGTACCTCCCATGGAGACGCTGAGGCCCAGGGCTGCTGGTGAGTCACGAGCTGACCCAAGAGGCAAGAGCCACGCTCTTTCCCATAGTCAGTGGCTCCCAGAGAAACACCATGCTCCATAAGAGGTGGGGAGAAACAGTTTTGTTGTTGTTGTTATTGTCGTTTGTTTCCTTGGAAAGGAAGAAATTTAGCTTTCTGACCTAAAAATTAGAAATGACTGGAGTGGTAAAGTTATTCTGCTAAGTAAAAAACAACATAGCTAAGTGGGAGAAAAACCAGAAGAAATTCAACATGTTCTAAGGGATGCACCTGGAGAGTGTGTGGCTTCCGTTCTGACTTTTATATGGATGAGGATAATTAGCATTGCTTTCCTGTAAACTGTATTCAAATTTCCTGTCATCATTAAATCATACTTACAGCATGTACCAGTTTACACCCCGGCACTAAGTAAAATACAATTTCCTTTCTTCCTTTGATTATTTTTCCTTCCTTCCTTCTTTCCTTCCCTCTGTCTTTCTGCTTTTGCTGTTACTCACACATTTACTGAACTAGATCTCATGAGGATTCCTGGGCATCCACAGATGAATGAGCCACAGTTCCTGATGCTCGAGTCACAGACTAGGATGGGAGGAAGCCTGAAGGCGGGATCCTATCACTCACTTCAGTGTGTGCCCCACAGTCCGCTGCTGGGTCTGAGACAAGGACTTGGTTCCTGAACACTGAGTGGATGGATGGAAGGATGGATGAGATGCCTGTATCCAGATGGCAGTGTTCCAATTTCTGACTCAGTAAAACAGCTGAAATTTCCCCTCCCCTTCCCGTTGCTTTTTCTGTTTCAGCAACCCCCTTTCAATGAGAGAGGATGTGAACAAGAGAATCAAATTGGCATTCTGAAGCTCTTTATTTAAAGGCACGTATTTAGCAATTTGCTATGTCTGAGTTAATATATGGGTTAAGTTCCCTGTGAATGACACTCTCCTAACTTTAGCAACGTCATAAAGACAATCAGTTGCTGTGTGTCTGGCAAGTTAATGACTACAAGCCCAAGGGATGCAAGAATGGGAAAATGTTAACGTAAAAAAAAAAGACTTTAAGCAAATGCAGAGGAAAATGGAAAAGGACTCACCACTCCCTCCCCAAAATGCTGGATATAACATCTTGTTTTGAACAAAAAAGTTACTGAGAATATTATTTTAAACTTTGTGCTCATTAGAACAATCCTTTACAGAATGCAGGCAAGGCGGCGATTAGGGAAATTAGCGGGAGATAAGGAAGAAAAGAGTATTAGGAAAAGATGGAAGCAGAAGAGGAAGGAAGAAGAAAAAGCAGAGAAGAAGGCTCCATGTTAAGGTGACAGGGAAGCAGGAGAGGAATGTGAGCATGAGGTCAGGTATGTGGGCAGGTGAAAGAGAACCTTCCGAGAACCTGACTGGCAGAGGTGGGTGAGAAACGACACTCCTCTCCTATCTTCCTCAGCTCCAGAGGGTGGAGGCTGACAACACGATCATCTACTCTGTGGCAGGTACTCTGCTGGGGACTTTTATATATAACATTTTATTTACTCATCCAGTTCAAAGCCACCTGCAAGGAAGGAAATTATGTCCATTGTACTGGTGACAAAACTGAGTTTAGAGGTTATCGGTCGAGGAGCAGGGGCTCTGGACAAGCAACCACCTACAGACAGCACATTGCCATCCACAAAGGACTCCTTCATCTTCCTTAAACCTCAGGCAATTCTGTGAAGTGAACAATATCATTTCCATTTTGCATGGCAAGAAATGCAGGCTTTGAGGGAGCCACTCGCACAGCTAGCAAGAGACCAGGAAGCACACGGACTGGGACTTGATCCAATGCTCCTTCTGTTTCACTGAACAGCCTCCTTGAGGAAGTAGCTGGCTCCCTTCTTTTCACCCCATCCCCAGCTTTATCCTGTAGCCTGTGGCCAGATGACTACTGAGTACCAGGCCAAGCAGACCCAGCATGGTGGTTGCAGTTGATGTCCCAAGATCATCCTGACTATGATTCAGCATGGAGTGAGGACTCTGATTCTTTAAAATACTAGGGTTATCTGGTTTGTGCTCCTGCACAGTGCAGCAGTCTTGTCTACATCAGCCCCCCGCAAACATGGCCCAAAAAGACAATGACTCTCATTCTAGTAACAGGGGGTTCACTGTTACTAAATGAAGCCACAGGTTCCACTGTGGGTTAGCTGTATCTGGATTTTGAGCCCAAATCTCTTTCTCTATAATTTCTTTTAGTTCTGCGTTTTCTAGAATAACAAATGTCTTTCAGATATCTAAATGCAGTTTTTGTGTCTTTCCTTGTTTTTCTCTTCTCCAGGTTAACCTTTCTCTGTTCCTTCAACCACTGGTTACAAGACAGTGTCTGACACCCTCTCCATTCCTGATGCTGTGTTCACAGAGCACTCAAGTTTGTTTATTTTCCTTTTCTTTCCTTTGTTTTTTTTTGGGGGGGGAGTCAGAGTCTTGCTCTGTCACCCACGCTGAAGTGCAATGGCATGATCATAGCTCACTGCAGCCTCCAACTCCTGGTCTCAAGCAATCCCACTGCCTTGGCCTCCCAAAGCACTGGAATTGCAGGCATGACCCACAACGTCCAGTTTATGTTCCTTTTCAAATGTACTGGTATAATACTCCTAATGTGATCTAAGTACTGCAGAGTCTAATGAAATCATGACTCTTCCTTCTGTGGGCATGAGACCTCTTTTGTCACGGTTAGGATAATGTTAACTTTTTCAGTAGCTACTTTGTGGAGGAGAAAGCTAAGTCACCAAGGTCTCGCAGTACAGCATAATAAATTCTGCGAAGGAGGCAGCCAGTGGGCTATGGCATCACAGAGAAGGGGCATCAAATTTTGCCGGAAAGGAGCAAAGAAGCCTTCTTGGAGATGACACTTGAAGAACAACTCAAAGTGAGAGTAAACCAGGTGGAGAGAGTAGAAGGTCTTTCCAGGCGGATGGAAAAGATTTTGCAAAGATGAGCAGGTGAGAGAGAACATGGCAGTACAGCCCTTTCTTCCCCATTGTTTTTCTTTTCAATTCCTTTCTTCAGCCTTTCTCTGACTTAGCTTCACTTTTGGATGTTCTTTTCAGTTAAGGCTTGGGAAGACCCTTGCATAACACAGGGGTTGGGGCACCGATCCCCCACGCAGTCGAAAAGCTAGGTATCACTTTTGACTCTTCCAAAACTTAACTAATAGCCAGCTGTTGGCTGGAAGCCTCAGTGATGACATAAATAGCCCATTAACACATATTTTGTATGTTATATGTATTATATAGCTACAATAAAGTAAGCTGGAAAAAACAAAATGTTATGAAGAAAATCATAAGAGAAAGTACATTTACTAAGTGAAAGTGGATCATCATAAAGGGCTTCATCCCCAGTGCATTCACATTGAGCAGACTGAGGAGGAGGAGGAAGAGGGGTTGGTCTTGCTGTCTCGGGGTGGCAGAGGCAGAAGAGGTGGAGGAGGTGGAAGGGAGGCAGAAGAGGCAGGTACACCCAGTGTAACTTTTATTGAGAAAAAATCCACGTATAAGTGGACCCACGCACTTCAAACCTGTGTTGTTTAAGGGTTAATTGTACTATGTTCTCCTGTTTTAAGAAGCATCTGTTGCATGCAGTTGAAGGTTCTTCAACTTGTTTACTGTATAAGTATTAAGTGAGCATTAAATAGCCAAAGCACTGGCGGTGTTACTGTAATAAGTAGTTTTGGGGCCTGTTCTCTGTTTTGGAGGCTGCACCTCTACTTGAGTGAACTATTTGATTAGGGTAGAAAAGCAAATGGTACCCTAAGTATCAAAAGATAGCCAAAGGTCACTCAGGGCCATGAGCTGGACCACAGTGCTCCAGGGTCTTTGCCCCGTTATGAGCTGACCTGTTTTTCTCTTCAATGCCTCTGGCCAGCAGTGTTGAAATGAGACATTTTAGGATTTCCAAACTGTTTCTAAGACTGTTAGTCACAAACTCTTATCAAGCAGTTTTCTCCGGTTAGATAGCAGACAGGCTCAGAGCCTCACCTTTGCAGGTCAAAGCTCGAGAAACCCTCCACATGATAATTCACATATCTGTTATGTCTTTTACCTGTCCCTTCTCTGCCTTTAGCTTCTCAGTCATCCAACCCCGCCTCTGCGAAAAGTGCACGATGACTCAAGGTTTTTCTTAGACCTCTGACAGGTGAACAAAGAAAAACACCTTTCACAAATCCATCTTATCAAAGGATAGAAGAAGAGAGAACAGAGCCTTTAGTAAAGAACCCTAAACATCCCACCAGAAAGTCCCAAACAACCCTGAAAAGTGAGAATAAAACTACCAAAAGCTGACAGAGGGTAACAAGCATTATTTCCAACCCACACTTGTCCTTCTAAAAAAAACCAACCCGCTACTGAAAAAACCCCTGAAATGTATGAAATCTAACATCGTTAACATATTTCCTGTCCTCACATAGCTTATAAAAATGTTTCTGAGCTTTTCCCTGGCTCATTTACAACGATGAGAAGGAGCAAAAAGGAAATGCAACAGATGGTACTGAGGGAGGAGGTACTACCATCCTCGCTTGCAGTCATCCATCTTCACAGTAAGTCATCCCTGCTTGGGCGAGGTTTCAAACGTTTTTCAGATGTACCAATGGCGTATTCTTGCTCAAGAACAATGAAGATGAGGCTCCTTTAAAAAGCTTCAGGTTAGAAGGCATGTTTACTACTGTCTATTTTTGTTGCTTCTAAAAGAGATCACCTCAGCTTTCCCTCTGAACCTCCCAAACTGACTCCGCGAGAATCTAATCTGGTACTGATTTAGAGCTGACAGGTGGTACATGCATAATTAAAGATGACCTAACACAGAATGCTCTCATTCCTGGCATATTATCAGACACTTAAGCAAAGCAATTATCAGTAGGCAATCTTTTCTGTCAACAGAGATCGAGATGAAACATTTCTTCAATTAAGAGAATTCTGCAAAGATGATGTACATATCCATCTGCAAATACTTGAAAACCTTTAGAGGTGAATACTAAGTCAGCTCAATGAAACACCTTTGGCCAGTTAACACATGCTCTCCTCTCCTCCCACTTTTCCTGGAAGGTCACATTTCAAACATCAAAATCGGAACCATTTTAAGGTGCCGCCAGACACCCTGACGTGAGCTGACAAGGAAATCTCCGCATTTTTCTGCCTTGCTGAGGTTTGCAAATATTAACAAGTTTTCCTTAAAGGTTCAACGCAAAAAAGGATAGGGTTCACCTTAAAGCAAATTCAATTAAAATTTCCCTTCAAAGCAGGATTATTCCCTCCCCATGCTCCACCCATGTCAGAAGTATTTAGAGAATTATTATCAAGCCTTAAAACTTTGTCTTGAATCTAAGTGATTTAAAGGATTTTTTTCTTTCATTTTGAAGAAATCAATATTATTCAAAGAAAAAAGGGACTTGACAAAAACGGAGGAATTTCCCATTTCAGGGGAAGGAGGGAAGAGGTGCCGCATTTCCTGATAAAGTACTGTGCTTTTTATAAATTATAGTGCATGCACTTTGTAAAAAGGAATGCATTTAAGCTTTCCTTAGAACAGAAATTGCTTTAATGTTATAGCGAGACAAGTGATTTTCTTTTCTTTTTTAAAAGGATAGTTTATAAGTTAATGGTTTTTTGAAGCCCATGTAAAAATTGCCTTCCACAAGACAGAGAACTTCACAATGTTTGTGGTGCATATTTTGCCACATTTCACAAGAGGTCTTATTGTTTAAATTCTTATATCCTTATGTCATATGTGAACAAATGACTTTATTGTTCATCTGAACATGTCTTTATAGGATCTCTGGTGGTAGAGCTAGTGTTGTTGTTTGCATGTTTTCCCCTCAACAAGCCAGAACAAACGTCTCTTTTTCTGAAGCACTGGGAACTCAGGGACCATGGCAGTGTGGCAGTAGTTGTCAGCTGGAAACACCATAATGATAATGTAAGTGAAGTGCTCACATTAAGGGGTTGACTTCTGACAAGTCAAGGTCTATAGAAAAGTTTCTGCTACAGCAGACATTATGGTAATGCAAAACAGAAGTACTTAATCGAACAATTAAGAATCACCCAGTACACTATTACTGCAGTAGGACTCAATTCCTTTCAAGATATGCTTTCCTTGGAAGAGACTCCATTCAGAACATTAGGGAAAAAATATCAGTAGCCTTTGGGGAGAACATACTCAGATGGGAGGTGGAAGTGATGGCGGGATCATTAATGGGAGATTCAGTAAGACTCAAAGCTCAAGTTCATTATATTTCTTAGAACTAAGAATAGCTTCTGAATGAGTACTCACAATTCTCCACAGATCTATTTCTCCTAAGGAGCTCCCCCTTTCTCCCTTTCCAATTTTAATCTAAGAAAAAGAATAGAATACAGACAGACATGGGTAGGTAAGCAGGAACAAAGGAACATCTACAGAATGGAAGAGAATCTAAGCTAGTTCCATTTTGGATGCTGTTAAATCCCTTTGACCAGGATTCAATTTAGAACAACTCAAAAGATACAGTTTGATAGCATGCTGCATCAAGAGGACAGGAAAAAGAAAGAAGTCACATGTGTAATGTTGTGGCAAACAACAAAATGTGATTTCCCAGTGGGTGTCACGGACGAAAAGAACATTTAAGATATAAGGCACATACTACCATTAAAGTAAACAGAATACAAAAGGGCAAGATTCCAGTGAGTTTATGTAGGGAGAGACCCTCACTTCTCACACAGCTCAGAGTCCCTGACTTTTGTAGGACTTCAGTGAATAAAGCAAAGGCTGTAAGCACAGCCTTTCTATGCTGAGGATGATATATGGCACAAAAACATTTTACATGATGCCTTTTACACTTAAGACACTATTTTAGAATCATAAACTAAAAGCATTTTTAAGGTGGAGGTACCCTGCATAAAATAGAAGTATCTTATTGTTAACCAAGGTATCTCCTGTCCACACTCAAACCTGGCTTTCCAAGTATGTTGGCTTTACTATTTTATGATTGGATGAATAAAATAAGACTGTAACTATGGCTACAAAATAAATTACGATACCCTGACCCCAACAGAGTATTATTTTGAAAAGAATAAAAGTAAAATCCAAGATATTATTATCGTCACCGTGATCTACTTGTGACCCTGTTTCAGAAAGCCTGCTAAAAACCTGCCATTTGGAAGCCTTGTGGAGACATTTTTCAGAATCCTATGTATTCTCTCTGTTAACTGATCAGAGATGCTTCTCAGGTTTATTTCACTAAGGACAAAGTATGACACATACTTAAGAAAGAATGGATATTGTTTCAGAACCTCTACCCATTCAGGAGAAGACACTTGCTTTTTAGTTAAGAAATGACTGTGACTAATTCCAGAGCACCTGGTACTGGCTTTTTCAAGAATGAGCATTTGAAATCAAACTGGAAAATGGTGACTAGCACATCTGCAATGATCTAGATGATGGTAAGAGATGATCCAGAGATGGTAAGAGATAGATAAAACCAAAAAGGGTGGCCTCGCTTTGCTGCGGAGGGATAAAATAGAAGAAGTGAAAAAAATGATTTTTCTCTACAAGTCCCACTCTAGGAATCAGCTTTGTTAACTTTGAGTTCTTTCACAAAATGAAATGTTATGTGCCAGTACAATCTGTTTCCCTTAGGGATGGAAGGTGATGAGGGGAGACCAGTGACAGGTGAGATTTAAAGGCATGTAAAGGAAGGGTGGAAAAGAAATGCATTATGTTACTGAGAGAATGAGGATTAAATCTTCATAATGCGTGTGAGATTCTCACAAAAAGAAAACAAAACAAGCGCAAGTTTTTACTCAACACCTAATATTACCCAGCTGTGAATAAAAGAAAAAGAATCTCACACTGACCAGTTCATACAAATCAACTAACACTTATTCCCTTATGGTCCATTGTAACCCATACTCCAAACAGACATGATGTTCTTTCACATGTATGCATTTGTAACTTTCTGTAAACTAATTAGCAAAGGAGAATACAAAATAGGCAGGTATAATGGAAACCAGTGAATTCCATCCCTGAAGCTAGTTGTACTGTAATATCTTCCGCATGGTGCCAACAGCCCCCTTTCCCTCTGCTCATTCCGACACAATGCCTTCAGGTCTGTCTAAATAATGTAATTTACTAGAGTGGAATTCCCTTGGTACCCTGTGCAGTACTTGGTGACAGTATCACTTATACTCCAACATGTCGTGGCCTGACCCTGATCCATCGGCCTTCATCCCTCATTCAGAGGGGAGCGTGCAATTTCACCTTCCTCTGTGCCCTTCTCTGGTGTGCATGTACACATTCACTCCACTCAGCCCTAATTACAAACCTGGGTTAAAAGACTCTCATTAGATTTATATTTCTCATTCCAAATGTCAATCTTGTTGAAAATTCCCATTTTCTAGAGGATTCATCCATTAGCAATAAACTTTAAAGCATCCTGTGACTGAGTGCATTAAACCAGCAATGCGGACATGCACTTAAAATACATCATTAGAGAAAATCTCCATTGCAAATACTTTACACTATTCAACCAAAGGAATAATGAGCCCCGCCTGGTCAGTACCCTCAAACTGCACATGAAAGGTAAGTTAAAACTGGCAGTTTTGCAGGAAGAAGCACACGGTGTATCCACAGGATGCATTTCAAAATCTGTCATTCCTTATGAAGGTGTGGGAGGGAATCAGGGCCAGAATCTAATTTATCACCTTCTCTCACCTATCATTTTTACAGAAACTTCGGTCTATGGCAAAGGGCAAGAGGGATGGCAAAGATAATGGGGAATATATGAGTGTGTGGAGGGAACAGAAGCTGTATCTGCAATGCCAGGAACTTTGAAAGTCACCTAGTATGATTTGCTCGGCCTGAAAAGCATTCTTCTATTTCGTTAACGGAGAAAAGTGGAGAAATTAGCATTGTCTGGAGACACTGGAGGAAGCAGGGTATCATTTTAATACAAGACAGATTTCCCTGGCGGAGTTGACCTGAGAAATGTCTTTATTCCAGACTGATGGTTCCTAACACAAAAACCAAAAATCTGACGAGAATACTAATATGTAAATTGTAAGTCACAAGTCGTATCTGGGACAGAGATGGTAGGACCGTCTAAGAAAAGAAAAATTTGAGGAGGATTTAAAAAAAAAAAAAAACCCAGCAAAATACAATAATTGAGAAAACTAAGTCACCACTGTTTTATATCTGTCCCATATTTTAATTCCTTAGCTTATAGGTTTAATTCATCACTTCTTGTCAGGTCTCAGGTGAGGCAAAGTTAAGGTACAGTCATAACTTCTCTTTAACTTTGATAAATGAAGAAACAGAATTCTAGGAAAGTCCTGGAGGAGGTTAAAGGGAGACTGATTTGAAGTCTTAGCATCCTATCCTGAAGGCTAACAAAAAAGTTATGTCCACAATTATGACTTTGTATTGTGAAATACACAATATACTTTATAATGCAAAACTCTGATGGGTGGAAAAGGACTCTAAAAGGACAGGTATACATTGTATTAAACAGAAAATAATTTGCAAAGCATAATAAATAAAAATAAAAGCAACAGCAATTGTTTTCTGCCTTTCAGCATCTGGTCAATCTGTCAGATTGTTCAGTAACCAGAATTATAACAGATGCAGTATTTTCTGTGGGGAATTACACCACCATGGAAGCTAATTGCTCCTGAAGTTTTGCCCATTTCCACCTGAAATATTTTTTAGCCTTACTTGATTACAACATTAGCACTGTCTTTCATAACGTACACCAGCAGGTACTACAATTAACATGCACAGATGTTAGAACTGAAAATCCATGTTTAAATAAAAAACATAGGGAGAAAGTAAAAATTACTGAACATGCTCAACACAGCGCTAACCTTAAAAGGAAAGAGAGGCTTACATTGTGCTAACTTAATGGCAAAATAAAAAAAAAATCCTCCAGATGGCATTAGTAATCTAAGAAGAAGCAAACCACTCCATAAATGCCTGTATTCTTCTGAAACACTGAACCAGAGGCTGATCTTTTGTCCACTTAATTCCAAAATTTGTACTCCAAGAATAGAGGAGAACTCCCAAATGCTCTAAAATTCTCCAACACATTTTATGATGCAACTGCACAAATGACAGTAACACCAACATCATTTTGTGGAGTGCTGACTTTGTGCTTTACGTATGTCATCTCACTGAATCCCCACAACCACCCTCTCATTCAGGTAGGCAGTACCACTACTGTTCCCGTTTTCAAATGAAGACACTCAGGCCTAGGAGAGGTTAACAGATCAAGGTCAACAAGTAGCTAAGGTAAGATTTCATCCGGAGTCTTTTTTCCCTCCTAAAGCTCTCAACTCATTGTAACCACTGTGCCACACTGTCTGCCACAGTTGGGGATGCCAAAGAGAAATGTGATTTGCAGTCTTCATTTTTCAGAGTCTTCTGGAATGACTGCCCTCTTGACTCATCCATTTCACAAAGCGCATCAAACTGAAAGGCTCAGAACACTTGCAGACATTCTCATTCTTTGGAAATGCCACAGCCACTCAGTCATCGGAACGGGACAGCACCATCAATGGGATCGCGAAGATACAAATTTCCCTGTGAATGCTGGTGCCGTCTCTCTTTGGTGTTTCTTCTAGCCACAAACAGACACGTTATCACTTACTGTGGTTGCATTCGACTCAGCAGCCAGATGCAGGGGAGTTTTTACTTGGTTAACTGTCCCTCCAACATCTGTGTCTACAGAAGGTACTACGGGGCAAGAGTGCGCTTACCCTTGTCCCTTCTCCCTCCCCCATCCAAACACACAAAAACTTTTCCAATCTCTAGGGCAACACCATTAAGATATCCTTTCCTTGCTGTGCTATGAGTTTACAAGAAAGAACTTTCTAACAATAAGGCAAGAAGATGGAAGTTGTAAAATCACATTTCAAATAACGTAATTCCTTTTTAAAAAAGATTCAAGGGTTTCATACTTCTTTCTTCCTTCCATCAACACATTTTGTGTATGTATGAGTTGGATCTTTCTTCCTTCAGAAGGGAAAAGTGCTGATAAACTGTCATGTGTAGACAAACAACGCAAAAACTTGGTTGCCTTTTGCTATTTAAACAGAGAAAAATTATTTCCCAATATACCACTTACCAGACAGATGCAAAGATGTGGGCAAGCCAGTCATCAGAATTAACAGAGTGATTTTGCTTGCACTACATATTCTGATTTGTATGACTCTTATTTTTAGCCATGCACAAAGGGCAATAAATGGAAAATCTTATTCTAACCGCTACTTTTTCTGGGCCACCCACACTGCCCCACCTACCGCACAACTTCACAAATGTAAAAAAACCCAGCCCAGGGTTTGTCCTAACAAGGGATGCAAAGTGGCTAAAATGTGTGACATTTTTTCCAGTTAGTGTTTGTACTTTCATTTTTTTTTTCTGTCTCAGGACTTTCAGGGAAAACAATGTTGACTTACCAATGGGCATTTTCAAAGACTCTACGTTGGTATGTCAATCAGTGTATAGACAACATGATCCGCAAGGCACGGGCACCACCCTGCTATGAACCACATCTCAGCCAATCTTCCGCAAAGAAATGTACCCAAAAACTTTTCTGTAAATTCAGGAAGGTGATCCACACCTTCCATATTTTGTTTTGAAACAATGATGGTATTTTAAAAGTTCTTCAAATTAACAAAAGTGATATCAGAAACATAAACATTTCTAAAACAGAGCGGGCTGTGAGGAGCGATTTTGCCAAACTTAAGTCAGTAGCACTTGACTTATATCTGCTTTTAGTCTGCAGTGGCACCACGCTTACCAAGGCACAGTATCCCCATGCTATCCCTTTCTTTCTGTACGCCTTAACCACACTTCTCCACCTGATAACCTGAAGCTTATCAAGCATCAATTCACACATGGATATCGCTGTGGATTGAAGCATCTGATATTCAGAGATAACCATCTTGATGGCAAATAATAAAAACAAAATTGATGAAGAGGATGTTTGCTAGGGGCACAGAGAAGATAGAGATGAGAGTCTATTTTGATTACTGTCTTTCCAGACTTTTAATAAAAAGTTATTATAGTCTCAGGATACTAATTAAAATGATTGTTCCTCTGAGCCCTCTGCAAACCACAACAGTAAACATATGCAAGTAACAATTAATGTTTAAAAGTCTAGTTCAACAAAATCACCAGAATCATTAGGAAACAAAGGGAGTCAACTCTGAGAAAGGCATCTTTACCTGTGTGCCTGCTCATTATCCAGAAACTAGAAGAAATGCTCTTTCATCGTCTGGTAGTTAGCACATACCCTGCAGAGCTAACACCGTCTTCATGCGCGGTACTCGAGCAGCTCTGATGAGATGTCTCAGAAAATCTTTTTTGGGTGATAGTCCACTATCGTCAGAACTTCTGACTTGTGTTGTAAAAATACAGGCAATTAAGTATTACACAAAGTGGGTCATACGCCACTGAGACAACCACACCGCCCCCAAATCAGACTCCAAATGACTGTGCCGTGACAAGGTAGGAGGGGTCTGAACACAGCGAAAGCAAAACTTTTATGTGGTGAGGAGCATTTTAGTTTTCACTGGTTTAGGTTAGAGAAAGTTAATCTCAATGTCAACTACAAAGCCAACAAACTTTTAGTGTGTTCTTGAATTTATATGTCAAATGCTGGCTGTTCATGTAATGGGAAATTCAGATCCAATGTCATAAACAGTCTGAGGGACAGTCTCAGGCTTAAATGACATGCCCATCACTAAACAAGTGAGCCCTGTGACTCAGTGAAGGAAGGCGGCCAAATCGAAAGTAAAGATAAAGAACCAAATTCTCATTATCCACATTAGCATCTCCTTCTCCAATGGAGGATCAAAGTACTGTATACCACTTCCTCACACCTGTACCCAATCAGGGCATTCAATACAATTGTGGATGCTACCCAAACACCCTTCAACTGCTGTAGGAAAAAGGTCAAATGTAGTTACCTAAATTGAGTACATTCATTCATCTATCACTGAAGAGCCACAGAAATATTAATTCAATACACACTGAGTCCCTATTATATACAAGGACACAGAGGACATGAAGGGATGCTCTCAAAGTCACTGCTTTCAAGGAACTTAAGAGTCCTGTACAGGGGATGATAAGATCTAGATATAACCAATGTCAAAGACAGAGTTTTTCTCTTTTTTTAAACAAACAAAATCCCTTCTAGCAGCTGCTTACTAAATACTTCCTATTCTACTGACATGAGGTTTGTAGATGACAATTCTACCACATTTCTTGATGAATCTTTTAACAATTCCTTAAAATTTACCTCGGTTTTCTTTCAGTGCTCAAAGCCCTTCCTAACCTTGGCCAAGCGTTAGGATTCATCCTAACCCGAAGGCCTAGTACTCTCCAAAGGGAAGCACAGAGATACCAGCACAACTCAAGGAGCTATAAAATCACACTACAGCAATCTGAAGAGATGCGTCTTTGAAGGGGGATAAAGGATGCAAAGTTAAAGGACAACTCTGTTCACAGCACAAGAAGACATATATTTGAATGAAATTTTGTTACCAAAATTATAAAATCAGAATTTGATTGGAATCCATATTGTTTGGATTGTGAATGGGGAATGGGAGGATCTGGCTAACTCAACCTTTCCCGTATCTCCCCAATTGCCTTATAGTATAGTGATTACTAATTTCTAAATAATCACAACACAATCAGTTGATCTAACACCAAAACCACCTTGTACATAACTGAATCTTCCTTTATGATTCTAGAGGCCCACTAGGATCTTACAGGGCCACTCGGTATTATTTTGACTGACAGGAGGTAGAAATGAAAATACTGGTTGATAGGAATTTCCACCTGATAAAGATACTGGTGAGTCCACACAGGTATCTGTTCTTGTAAGAGCTGACTAATAGAAGGGAGAAAAAAAGCAATGAGAAGATTACTGTCCTGTAAGATGACACTTAAAGTCATCATTCCTAAGTGCCACCAGCATGTAGGATGTGATCAGTCCAGAGCACTGCTTGTAAATTTGAAATTAGTTAACTAGTTGAAAAAAGTTTGGAAAAATACATAAAAGTATGAGTTAAAAGGTAGGTTATATTTGGGCAGCCAGATTACAGGTAATTTATCTCTACTTTTATTCAATTTTCTGCTATTTTATAAATTATGTAGAATACATGTATCACTTTGATAATAAGGAAAACAAAGCTACTTCTGCTTAGATAAAAGGAAACAATTATTTTCTGATTCTGGTTCTGTAGAAATCAAGAACACTTCATCAATAAGTTTCTGACACTTTCTGTCAAGAAATCAAGAACCCAGCATACTAATCTGAACTGAACTGATAACAAATAAGGCACGGAACACAGGAAAAATATGCTAGAAACAACAGCTTATAGCTTCTAGTTAAGTACCACAAGGACTCTACAAATCTTGCTATCCTGCAAAGCTTTGTAAATACTGTTCTGGGGCAGAAGAGCAGAAGTGCTTTTCCTCCTCATGTCGCACAGTTTATGCAACTTTCAGCTGCCACAAGTCTGCAGGCGCCACACTCTTAGAAGATCTATCTAATGGGACATCCTTGGAAAAACATGCTGCGACGCCCTGGGTTAAATCCGGGCTCAAAGAGAGGCATCATTTCACTAGTGACAGGTGCATCCAAAAAAGAGCACACAAACCATTTCTTAAAAATCAACAGATTGGAAACTATTAGAATAAACTGATAAACCATTTGTGCTACAACTGATGTCACTGGGTAGGCAGCTTTATAATAAAACATAGATTATTTGGAGACTCACGACTCACAGGGAATTATCATTTGAAATTTTTGACTTACATATTAAAGTATATAACCATGCCGGTAACATCACTCCTCTCTGTACCATTAGCAGAGAATGAAAATTAATTTTGATGATCTCTTGAGCAGAACATAATCTGAATGTGAAATGGAATGTTACAAATAATCATATAATAGGTTCTTAAAAAAAAAAAAAAAAGAAACAGAATTGCCTTCAAATGTATGCCGTTGGTTCCCAATGACTATAGGAGCTAAATATACAGGTTCATAAAATGATTTCACATATTAGTTTTAAAACCAGTAATATCACAACTTTTAGAGTGCTTAACATAAACAGAACATTTAACATTTAACCTCTGGCACTGGAAAGATGGTAAAAGTCAAAACTTGCAGTTTCTTGAGAAGAATAAAAATGAATGGTATATTGTTATCGTCAGTCAACATTTTTAGATTATTATTATTATTATTATTTTTTGAGACAGAGTCTCGCTCTGTCGCCCAGGCTGGAGTGCAGTGGCCAGATCTTGGCTCACTGCAAGCTCCGCCTCCCGGGTTAATGCCATTCTCCTGCCTCAGCCTCCCCAGTAGCTGGGACTACAGGCGCCCACCACCTCGCCCGGCTAGTTTTTTTTTGTATTTTTTAGTAGAGACGGGGTTTCACCGGGTTAGCCAGGATGGTCTCGATCTCCTGACCTCGTGATCCGCCCGTCTCGGCCTCCCAAAGTGCTGGGATTACAGGCTTGAGCCACCACGCCCGGCCTAGTTTATTATTAAAGCATGGAAATAGGTACACTAAAACCTCAGTTAATTAGACTATTTGAGGACAAGTATATTTTTTATTATTTTGATTTTCTGGTTAATTGACAACTAGAAAATGCTTTTTGTTGAAGGTTTTCCAAAGCAGTTTTTCCTCTTTATAAAACATCTAACCATTCTCAATGATTCAGCAGGTCAGTGTCATCAGCTACAAGTATCCTCCAGGGTTTACACCCCACCTTTACTCAAAACCAAAGCTATCTTGTTTTCTTCATCATTGAAAAAGGGAAGTGTGGTATGTGCGGTAGGGTGGGGTGTGTGGGAGGGAAGGGGAGGGGGTGGGGAAGTATGAAGGTTAGCTAATTCAGGGTTCTGGCTAGTTGGGTTCCAGGTAGCAAAGCTATCAGTAAACATAAATTCAATGTCTGGAACCAGGCACATCTGATTCCTGTGAATGATGAGACAAGGAGACAAGGAGATCCCACCAGGGTCTGTCTTTGTTGGTCTTCTCTACCTTATGTCATTTTGTCTCGGTGATGGCTGGTTTGATGTTCTTCTCTGGGGAAAATCTG
The DNA here is from genome assembly GCF_007565055.1 of Rhinopithecus roxellana. Classification (NCBI taxonomy): domain Eukaryota; kingdom Metazoa; phylum Chordata; class Mammalia; order Primates; family Cercopithecidae; genus Rhinopithecus; species Rhinopithecus roxellana. The sequence continues at coordinate 97,432,571 of NC_044552.1, read as the reverse complement.
TGTCAGTGTGTCTGTACAAAAATTATGGTCTATGAACTCATTGTGTCGGGGGGGAGTTTATTTTGATTAGGTTCCATATCCATCCCTTTCAACTCAAGCTTAGGGTGGATGTCAAAGATGAATAAGTCCTTACTTTCCTCTCCCTTACACTTGCTGACCTGAATTTTTTCCTCTACAAAAACCTTTAATTCCAGTTTTTTTTTTTTTTTTTTGTTTTTTGTTTTTTTGGTATCTCGGCAGCTCCCCATGGCAACTGACTCAGAAACCTCTTTTCCTTTGCCCTGTTTTCCAATACCTAAGTGAAAAGCATGAAGAGTTTCTTTCTAAGCAGGTTTGGAAAGTCTGGCATGAGAATGAGCGGACTAATTTATATATATTGTACTTTAACAAATTCATTTTACCTCTTTTCAGTTACACCTTTTCCTTAAGCCAAATTATATATAATGGTTCTGCTATAGGGCCTCTGTAATAGACTATATATATACTGGTATCTTAAGGAGAAAGTAGGATAATTTAGGATAGCAGTGTCTGAACTTCCTGAAACCATGGATCCTTATATACGACTCTTCAGGAATTCTAATCCCTGGTCAGCCCTAGGGGTAGAGGGTGAAGGGAGTGAAGACGACCTGAATAAAGTATGGCTACTGGGCCCCATAAAACTGTTGATTGTTTTTCAAGGCCAAATTTCTAGAAATGTAGAATAAAAGGCAAAAGCCAAAAAAAGTAGGGCACAATGGACTAACCTAGTGAATTCCATCCTGTGTGTTCCTCACAGGACTACAGGCCACTCACTAACCTGTCTGTGACTTACCAGTACCGTAATACCTGTAAGTACAGAGATTTGGCGATGGGGGATAAATCCTGCTTCACTTGGAGAATGTAAAACAGGCATCATAATCATCATAGGCCCTACAGCAGGAGAACTATCCGTTGTGGATTTCCCGTCAAGCTTTCATTTTCTACTGTGTTGGAATCTACAGCAAGTCTGCATTCCCTGGTTCCTGCCGACATGTCCACCTCCGCTGATTAAGACCCTCAGGAGCCACAGTCAGGTACACAGCTCCGGGACTCTCTCCACGCCAGTGCTCTGTGCATGGACTGGTTTACAAACACCCATCTGGAGGAAATGGAGCAGCCCCACTGATGGAGCATGGGTGGCTTACGCTTTCCTTCACCCCAGTGAAGCAGGTCTTCTAGATGTGTAAATGGCATTTTAGTAGAGGCCACAGTTGTTTAAGGCAAATTCCCTTGATGGCTTCTGACAACTGTGTCTTTACTCTGATAGGAAACTCATTCTTGGGACTGAAGTATATACCATTCAGTGGATACCCTTACCTTTGTTGTCTTCTAAGGGCTGCCCAAAGGGTAACAGGGATGACGGAGGTGTGAGAGACATAATGATTGGTTCTTCCTGCATCCTCACAAACTGCAGCATCCCTATCAAGCACTAGCTAGTGATTCTGCACAGTATTCTTAGAAGGAAAGCTTTAAAAATTATGGTAAAATATATACAACATAAAATTTACCATTTTACCCATTTTTAAGTGTGCATTTCAGTGACATTAAATACATTCACATTGCTGTGCAACTATCATTATCATTCATCTCCAGAACTCTCCAATCTTCCCAAACTGATACTTAATATCCATTGAACAACAACTTTCAATTTTTCCATCCTCCCATCCCCTGGCAACCACCATTCTACTTTCTGACTCTGTAAATCTGACAGTTCTAGGTACCTCATATAAACGGGATATTTAATATTTGCTTTTTTGTGTCTGGATTATTTCACTTAGCATCTTCAAGTTTCCTCCATGTGGTTAGCGTGTGTCAGAATTTCATCTTTTTAAAGGCTGAATAATATTCCATTGTATGTATTAATACATACCACATTTTGTTTATCGATTCATCTGTTGATGGACACCTGGGCTGCATCCACCTCTGGCTACTGGAATAATGCTGCTATGAACATGGGTGTACACACATCTATTTGCTCAAATCCCTACTTTCACTTCTTTTGGAATATACTCAGAAGTGGAATTGCTGGATCACTTGGTAATCCTGTTTAATTTTTTTTGAGGAATTGCCATACTGTTTAGTATTTAATTTTTTAAATTCATAAGCTTTATCTTAACGAGCAGTTTTAGGTTCACAGTAAAACTGAGCAGAAAGTACAGAAGTTTCCCACATGCCCCCTGTCGCCCTCTGCCCCACAAGATTCAGTTTTATACTCACTCGGTGACTGAACGCTATGTCCAAAGCTACGGGGAGTGATGCAGGCAGGTCCTGCCAGATCCAGCAGGAGCCCGAAGCCATGATTCACCTAAGGAGTCACAACAACTTCCTTCCTTCCTGACCTGTAGACAGGAAACTGACTGACAGCAAAGGTCATCCCACAGGAACACTGGATGTGCAAACGTGGAGATCTGCAGAGTGGCAGAGCAGGAGAGGGCACTAAGGGGCATTTGATCCGACCTGCTTCTCTCACTTTATGGTGAAGATGCCTCTTAAACTGGTAACCTTCCTTCCAGGAATGCAGTGCAGAATAACTAGTGCTTGTTGGAGATGGTATATTTTTGAGGGTGGAGTAATAATAATTACATCACTCACAACTCTGTCAGCCCTAATCCCAGCCCTGTTACCCTTTGGACAGCCCCCAGAAGGCACCTCTGGGTTAATTCCATTATAGATCACTTTTAACACTTACTGGTTTTTGTCTTATTTTTCTGATATTGTGGGTTTTATTTTAAACATTTTAACATATACCTACTGTACATTTAAGTCTATCTCCAGGATTTTTGACTCTATTAATGTTGAGGCAATACATATGTTCTTTCATTACATATTTGCTTGGCAACTGCTTTATTAACAGTGATTATTCTCAACTCCAGAGAGTTATAATAAGAGAACTGTAAATCCTAAGTGCTACTTTGAATGATAACATCTACCATATCCAAGTAAAATGTTATAAACCACAGGGCTTATCCACAGATTTAAAACGCCCAGAAATTTCTCAAATGTTTCCTGGACAGTATGATTCATACTATTTTTACACTCACATCGACTCAATGAAACAAAAGAAAAAATGCTGTTTAAAATTCCTGCAGTCAAAGCTCAGAAATATACAATGCATGTATCTATTCACAGGTACACATGTACATTTGTATGTACGCTTACTTGTGTCCAAATGTGCATTTGTTTAGTCAAACTCTTCCACTTTTTTCTATTAACATGGAATAAATTGTTCTTGTCCTCAGCAGTTAGGCAATGGGCCTGTTTGAAAGCTAACACCACAACATGATGATTCACAAAGTTTTTCAGTCTTGAGAACTTAAAATCTCACAAAACCTGGACTTCCTGGCTTGGGTTATTCACTGGAGCTGTGCTTCCCTTCTCAGGTGTGTTTTTTTTTATTTTTAACTTTTGTGGGTATACAGTAGGTGTGTATATTTGTGAGGTACATGAGATGTTTTGACACAGGCATGCAATATGAAATGAGCACATCATGGAGAATGGGGTAATCATCCCCTCAAGCATTTATCCTTTGAGTTACAAACAATCCACTTATACTACTTATTACAAAATGTAAGTTATTATTGACTATAGTCACTCTACTATACTATCATAGTAGGTCATATTCATTCATTCTTTTTTTTTTTTTTTTGTACCTATTAACCATCCTGCCTTCACGCCCTGCCCCCAACCCCCACTACCCTTCCTGGCTTACGGTAGCTATCCTTCTACCCTCTATGTCCAGGAGTTCAAATTTGATTTTTAGATCCCATGAGTGAGAACATGTGATGTTTGTCTTTCTGTCCCACATGTGTTTTGTAAATCAAATCACATTTAAGTGTGTGAGGGGAGGGATAATGCTATGATGACTCACTCTGAAAGGGAATAATGTATTTCCCAACTCAGGGGAAAAAAGATTTTTGAGTGTGTCTAAAAGCATGATAAGCACACCTGCAAAAGGACTGTAGCTGTTGTTTTAGTCTAATAACAGTACTACTAGTCACACTTGTTGAAAACTAGGGACAAAGAATGGCTGGTACTAGCAAATCTGGGGTAAAGCTGGCACAGAATAATGGCATCTACTGGGCTGGACTTCCAAATGTGAAAGTGCTAAGTGAACCTTAAAACTCTTTTCTGAGACACAGTGTATTAAGCAAAGCATTACATTTCTTAATTTAATGCTATTTATCACTCAAGTATATACAGTTTTCTACCTTTTTTATCCTTTCAAGCACATGAGTTAAAACAGTGATTCTCAAATTGGGGTCCCTGGACCAGCTGCATCAGCCTCACTTGGAAACATGTTAGAAAAGCAAATTCCTAGCCGGTACCAGAGCTACTGAATCAGAAATCTGGGCATGAGGCCCAGCAAGCTGTACTTCAACAAGCCCTCCAGGTGATTCTGGTTCAAGCTGAACTTTAAGAGCCACTGAGTTAAGAAGCCACCAATATACAGATTCCAACCTTTGCTCCTTTGCTCAATGATAACTCTCCAGTTCCTTTGTTAAAAAAAAAAAGGAATTCATGTGTGCTTGGGCTGTTTGTTACTATCACCTAAGAAAATATTTATTATTGTTTAGTTAAGGAATATAAATCCTGGTCAAAACTCACATGTAATTTTTCCAGGTCCTGTGCTGGCTTCGAGTCTTAGGATGCAGGGAACTGGGCAAAGGGAGAGATGAGAAGGCTCCGGCAATCCATTCAGACATGGACCCCAAAACACAGGTTTTGTGGGGCAACCTTTTGACAGGTCAGTGAGTGTCCACCTAATTGGGTAGGAAAAGTTGTTCATTAGCAGATGAAAGGATGCATGTGAATGTTTCCCCCTCCCTCCTGCTATCTCGCCATACTCCGTTCTGCTTGTTATGATCTCACACAACTGTCTGCGCCTCTGGCTGTGGGCCTCTTGACCAATCCTCATGAACAGAATATGACACCACAGCCCATGGTATAAATGCCTGGGCTCTGCCTGGTAGAAGCCCTATTCCTTGAGGTATCTTCCTTTAGGCGAGCAGCCCTCACGAGGGGCTCTCCTGAATCCAAATGCAGCCTAGGAGATAGCTCCATGTCCAGTAAGTTATCACCTTCTCTATTTCATCTCACGTTTTCTATCAGCAAATCAGAACACCTTGGTTTAAAAAACACATGTGGCCATTGTAAACAGAAGAGATTCAGGAAGCAAATGATTAATTTAAGAATTCTGACTGAAATGAGATGATTCCCTGATGCCTCAAATGTGTTTCGTTTTAATATATGCTTATTGTAGAACATTTGAAACATACAGAAAAATAAAGAAAAAAAAAAGGTCAATGGTAACCTTGACACCGATAAATCATTAATGATGTTTTGTTATACGAGTCCAAAACTCCTTTACCGAAACTCTTGGGGCCAGATATGTTTCAGAATTCAGAATTTTTTGGATTTTAGAGAGTATTACAATGCAGCTACCATTTATTACATTATTATCTTGTGAGAGTATACAGCAGCACACTATAATATTAAACATTAAATATTTCTGCACAAAAATAGACGCATATTCTTATTAAGTGGGGGTAAAATAGAGCCTCATATTAGTTCAGGCCAGGTTTTCCTACCAAAGAAGTTACTAAAAATAAAAGAAAACAAAACCCCTTTTGATTTCTGAAAACTTTTGGATTTGGAATTAGAGATAAGGGATTGTGGACCAGTATTCTTTTCAGATACATGCACATACTCAGAGTATTGTTTCTACTTTTTCATTCAATTCTGAAATAAAATGTGACTTATATGAATATGAGTATTTCCCAAGTTATTAAAATTATTCAAAACATGTTTTTTAAAGTTCATGTGTATTATACCCCATAGAAATATATCTTATGTATTTATTTCCCTCATTTTTGGAATTGCAGATTGTTTTTTTCTTTGTTATTGTAAATAACACTTTAGGGGACGTTTCTGAATATCAGATTGTCTAAATTTCTGAACATTTTCTTATGCAGGTTCCTAGAAAAGGAATTATTGCATGAAAGGGCATAAACTTTGAGAGTCTTGATTTTCTAGAAAGGTTGCACCAATTTATATTTTTTCCAGCAGCATGAATGCCTGGTTAATTACGAACCTTATCATAGACAGAGAAAATTACACTTGCTCCTCACGCAACTCAACAAAATTCTAATCAATCATGACCAAATGTAAGAGATTTTATTTATGTTTTCCTTACACAGAAGATAGTGAACAGCTTGCTGTTTTTCACATAGCAAGAGAGAAATGGAGTTAAGTTTACCATCAAATGACCCTCATGAGGCCAGACTGAGTTAGATGTGGATAGTGGGGGAGCTGTGACTTGTCCATGGAGTCTTCACATGGAAAAACACGTGAGGGAATTCAGAAACAATTCACATAACATCATGAGAAGAAAAACAACTGCTTATTTGTAGGTTGATAATTCAGCTTCTAGAGTAGTGAGGCCTTGTATTTCCCTTCCTTCTGGTGTTTTCCTATTTCTTGGACATTTTGCTGTTCCTCAGCATGGCATCAGAAAGCAGAAAAAGATGCGAAGACAAAGTCAAATCAGAATAGCTAACAATAATGGCTAACCCTTATGCATGATTACAGTGTGTGCACTCCAATGCCAGGTCCTTGTATACATTATCTCATTTAATGCCAAGTGCATTGGTATCAAAACTGGTGGCTGGCAAGTTTGAAAGTATGTGCTCACTCATTGGTCCTCCTTATGCCCCAATAAGTTTGTAGGAATTTGAGCTTCAGAATTTCAAAGATCTATTCAAGCCTAGTGTCTCATTACTATGTTGACTCCAAGTCTAGCTATAAATCACAAGCTTGATCTTTCCACTTTTTGGTCAGTACCATCTATAGCATCTAAACGAACCAGAGAAAGTCTAAGAAAATTCTAGACAATAGTAAACCCTTTGAAAGTCCTATATTGACACAGGGAAGGCTACAGCTCTTCGAGCACAATAGAGAAGCGTGAGGTATGAGTGTTATATAACACAAAACAGGTTATACATGGAGAAATACATGAAGATACAGATAAAATACACACTTGAAAAAAGAAACATACAAACACATTCTTCCTAAATGTGGCTACGAATTAGGAATGCTAAAGCAGGTCTTACAGCCCCAGGCTCTTTCAGATTTATAGCTTTTCCTCTTTCTCTTTCCCCTTTATGTATATTTAACCTTACAGGATAATTGGTGTAGAGAATGCCACAATTTTCATATGCTAATAAAAGCAAATTGAAGTGGTTTGTTATATTAAATGAAATAACCTCACTCTTTAACTGATGTATAAACTCAATTTCTGCACCCACTAATACTATAAGATGGTTATGGTTTGAGGGGTGGGGGTGCAAAAATTTCAATCTTACTTTGGGAGTGAGTTAAATTGATCTTTCCCACAATCTTATGTAAAAATAAGGACTGTTTCTATCAAAATGATCAAAAGACCAAAGAGAAGTGGACCATTTCCTTCACCGTGGCTTTATTTCATAATTTAAGCATCATTTTCCTGATAATTAGGTGTCAAAACAGGTAGAATAGCTTATAAATGATTTTTCTTTGCCACATTCAGGTATATGACTAAGTTTTTAAGCAGACCAGAGCTACAGGGTGTGAAAAATAAAATGGGAATAGAAGAAATAACCCCTCAAACAGTATACTTTGCTTTTTCCAAAGGGCCTAACTGCTTCAGGGGAAATACAAAAAACAAACCACCATTAATAACACAAACAATTACCGGATGCTCCTTGATACTCAAACTGTACAACTATCATTGTAAAGCTAATTACAAATTTGGATTCTCTCATTTTAAAAATATATTCAAAGTAACCCACTTCTGTTTCAATGCTGAACCAAAGTCTGTGCAATTGGCACACTGTCAAAGTAAAAAAATACATATGTATATATATATATACACACATTGCATCATTTGCACTTGAACAAAGTTATTACTTTCAATGTCACTAAATCCTGAACTGCAAAACACCGCAAGCTAAAAGCAAGTATTGCCACATGGTATATTAGCTTACATTTACAAAAGAGTTTATAGTTTTCCAAGCCACAGAGATACAGACTTTCCTACTCACAGTAGCTTTGTTATGCTGGGCACCCCACTCACTGCCTCGGAGCCTACTACCTCTCGCAGGTTCTTGTGGGGATCCCATGAGAATGTATACAGAGTGTGTGGTTTTTTTTTGTTTTTTTGTTTTTTTGTTTTTTGTTTTTTTTTTGCAGATTATAAGACATACATAAAATATTAGGTATCTTTTTTTTTAACTAAACAACTCTGTGAGGCATAAAGATATTAATCACCATTTCATAGTTCAGGAAAAGAACACAAGAAGATGTAACAAAAAAATGTGCTAAGTTAGAAGATCTGAGTTTTATTTCTAAATTGGCTACAAACTAGCTGTCTGACTCTCTGGGTCTTGATTTCTTCAGTAAAATGAGGAGGTTGGATGAAATGACTTTAAGGTCTTCTGGAAGCCAATGGATCTGTGATGTAGGACATGGCCATGGTAGTGATGGGAGTGCCTTAGGAAGTAATCCCTCCTGGAGGCCAGGGAACCATGAGGTCAAAGGTAGCATCCATCAGTCTGAGGCCTGCAGTGCTGGCACAGAGTCCTTGAGCAGCCCCTAACTCCCAGAGATGAGATACACATTAACTAATTCATTTTCGCTGGACTGAGGGGAGGTTGGTGAAATCCTAAAGGAATGGCCAGGGCCTCTTGGGCATTGGAAGGAAATACTGAAGAAACTTAAGCTAGCAGGTCTTTATTAACTGGTACAAGTATTTTATAACATTAACAACTGGTATAGCCAAATAAGTATATACCAGCTGTCAGTCTTGCTAACAGTTTTACTGTTGTTTATCTATCAGTCTCAAAGAGATGGCCACCACGGAGGGCCAACCACCTTGCTCGGCTAAGTTCCTACAGCATGGAGGGGAGATGTGTAAGAGGGCTCTTTTTGGTATTATGAGTGCACATTAGGGTCACATGGGAATTTTACTTTAAAAAGACACTAATTTAGGCCTCTACTACTGCTATTCTGCTAGCACTGTCTAACACAACTTTCTGTAATGATGCAAATATTCAATATCTCTGCTGTCCAATATGGCAGCCACATGAGGATACTGAGCACTTGAAAAGTACCTAGTGAGAACGAGGAACTGAATTTTTAACTATAATCCATTTAAATCAATTGGATTTAAATAGCCACATATCATTAGTGGTGGTTACCTGATTGGATAGTGCAGCCCTAGGTGGCTTCACATATTAGTTTTCTTGGACCTATTTCAAACCCCAGAAGCCCACAGGACAATACCCAATATAGTCTTTCAATAGGTATTCACTGCCCTTCTCCTATGTGCTGGGCAATGTTTAGGTGTCTCAAAACCATGGTGAATAAGAGTACCATGGACACTTCCTGGCTTGTGGCATTTTGCCGCTAGATTGATTTCCAAAGACCTCACAAAATCTTGAAGTGGCTCACCAGACTGCTCTTAGGAAAAGGTGGGTGATGAGATATGGTAATGCTACACTAAGCATGAAAGCACTGCTTTTTCATTTCTTCGTATTTACTGTTAGAGAAGTTGGGGGAAAGTTTAAAAAGAGGTATCTGAATGGTTACTATTCATTCGCTTACAAATAAAGTAACATATCCCAGACATGGGAAATTATCTGTAGGTAATTACCTCTTGCATAATCTTAAACTTACTTAAAAAGAAAAGTCAGAGGAACCGCATTCTTAAGCTAAGAAAAGTAAATGGTATTCAATTACAGCAACAGCCATACAAAAAGTACAAGTGGGTCTCCAGCTGCAAACGGTGGGCAAGGGAACGTTCATTCCAATTAGCTGTGAAATGATCAGGTTTTCTAGAAGGTACTTTTTATATAAGTAAGGCTGACTGAATTCTTTTTTTTTTTTTTTTTTGAGACAGAGCCTTGCTCTGTCGCCTAGGCTGGAGTGCAGTGGCACGATCTCAGCTTACTGCAAGCTCCACTTCCCAGGTTCACACCATTCTCCTGCCTCAGCCTCCCGAGTAGCTGGGACTAGAGGTGCCCGCCACCACGCCCGGCTAATTTTTTGTATTTTTAGTAGAGACAGGGTTTCACCATGTTAGCCAGGATGGTCTCAATCTCCTGACCTCGTGATCCGCCCGCCTTGGCCTCCCAAAGTGCTGGGATTACAGGCGTGAGCCACCGTGCCCGGCCAAGGCTGACTGAATTCTTTATCCCAACTCAACTCTTAGCTAGGATTTTCTTAGTGGCTTTAATGGGATTTGATGAGGAAAACCCCATTTGCCTGTCCCTAGGAAACTACAGGTGAAAGTTATTTTTATTTACATTACAAATTTAATACCAACAAAATAATTTCTAAGAAACACAAAAGTGGTTTAATGATCTGATTTCCAATGTTGCTCTCAGTGTCCTCCTGTTGTCAATTCTCTCCTATCCGAATCACCTCTTCCTACCTTAATTGGAATCTGGAGTGATACAAAAAACACAAAACATGATATTCAGAACTGGTTAACACTCTTGTTTCAACCTGAATCCAGATTTGCCTGACCTTCAAGGACAGGACACCGCATGTTGGGATACAGAATTTTTAAGCCAATTCCCTCCACTGTATTAAGATTATCACTTGAGGTGAAAAACTTACCAAATAAAACAACCTGATTTTGCTCAGCATCCCAATGGGATCATGTTCAGCATGTCAATGAGAATGACACCAGTCAGCCAATCTTTTGAGCTTCACAATGCCACTTCTGGTTCCCCTGCCCTAAGTCAGACTTTTGATTTTTAATGCTAACAAGTCATTCTTCCACATCTACACACACACACACACACACACACACACACACACACACACACACACACACTCTTACTTTTTTTCCCTCTGGATTGAGTAGAAAGACAATTTAATACAATGGTCAGAAAACAAAGTAGAAAGACAATTTAATACAATGGTCAGAAAACAAAATGACACTTCAAAACTTAGTTCTAAAAATATAAATTGCATTTAGAGACCATTATCTCCTTTTTAAAAAGGTCAAATCTCAAATGTTCAGCTGGTTCCAGGCCATATAAAAATATTACTCAAAATCTGATGACAGCTTTGGTAGCAAACATCTTGAGAGTGGCCCTGAAATCCTTATTTATATTCAGAAACACTAAATGGAGTAGTCACGTGCCATTTTATGGCTCAAGGGGTTCAAAAAGAAAGAGGTCAACTGACGTTAATTTTCTGGAAATTTAGAGATGAAGTTTTTTTTTTTTTTAAACTCTTATCTTTCAAACAGAATTTAAACAGACACTTGTATAAGGCAGAACCCCTTTGAACCATAGATCTTGTGGCTTTTGTGTTTTATTCTACTGGCATGGAAAGGTGATGAAAGAAAATGTGCTTTTTGCTGCAACAGAGAAAGAAGTGGGGAGGGAGATGCAGTTATTTCAGACAGGATGGAGAAAATTAATTGAGATTAAACAGCTCTGAAAGTTTCCACTTCAACATTTCAGGTTCTGGGACTCTAGCTGAAGAACTAAAGCTAGAAAATTCACTTATTTGACATTCAAGGTGTTTAAGTTCCCAAACACAGCAAAGAGGTTGTCAGATTTTCACTTACACCATAAAAGGATGGTGCAAGCAGAACTACTTGCCACTAACAAGCCAGAAAAAAGTGTGAAAGAAATGTGTTGAAAGTACATAATTTGAAATAATTCTTGGATTTCTGCAGATTTTATATATAAAAATTGGAATACTAGACTGTACTGATACATCATCACCATCATCATCATCATCATCTCCACCACCACCATCATCATCTGAAAATACCTACTTGCTAGGAACTGTGCTAGAAATTTTACAGTTATTATTAGCCTATCTGGTACATGAAAGAACCCTGGTTCAGAGAGGCAAAGTGCTTTGCTTAAGGTCACACTGCTGGAGATGGGACAACATGCAATCTGAATCCAAGCCGCCCTGTCAAGGCTACCTCCTTCCCTGTACAACACTGACTTCCTCCACAATGTGGGGAGACTACATCCTTCTCCTGCGAAGGAAACATGACCACTTTCCCATGTGCTACTAGTAACACATGAAAGTAAACTGACAAGCCTGCAGGTACCACAACAATTTAACTATTTGTATAAAGAGTTGATTAGCTTATTAGTGCTAAAATGGTTATAGTTCATGAAGCATAATTTCTTACTTGTTATACTTCAGTGTGGTTTCTGTCCCTTGACTATGCAAAGCCCCTGCCTGGTCTTGCCACCTGCTTCTCTCTCTGCCTAGAATTCCCTCCCACAACCCTTAGCCATGCTGGTTACTTCTCCTTCACTAGGTCTAGTTCAAATATGTCACCTGCAGAGACACTGTCCTTAATGTGCTCTGTCCTCTCCCAAACAGCTAGGCATTGCCCTGCTTGTTTCCATCAAAGGATAATCAAAATCCACGTTTATTTACTGTATAATTGCCTATCTTCTCTCTTGGTCCACGTAAGACCCACAGTGGCAGGGAACTAGCTTCTCTTGCTCACCACTGATACCTGACACTTGTAAAAGTGCCTGGCACAAACTTGAATGAATGGATACACCAATACATGAATGAAGACCAAGTGTTTGCAGAGTGCAGTGACAGGTACACATAGAGGGACCAGAGGAGACACACTGCCCTGGGGATCTGCCTGCCTTTGCCGGCCCTGGAGTCCTAGGCCAGAGTTCATCCGCTCCCAGCTCAAACCCTGCCTGGAGACTGAGCATACATCTGCCCTCGGCCCTCCTCTCCTGCTGCACTCCCTGACATGACATAGACTCTTCTTCCCCAACAGTGGCTCTTCCTCACATGATGAGCTCAGTTTTTGTCCCTGGATCGAATCTCTACATTCCACCATTCACCTTGTATAAAAACCAATCATGCTTACTCCTCCTGTGGTCACATACCCTTCAGAGAATCTGGGGCCACGGCCTTGGGTTCCACCATAACCAGAACCATGTGGCACTGTCAGGGCCGACTCCAGGCTTGCTGCATCCCTAACCCAGTCCAACAGCCAGTGCCAGGCTCTTTCCCAGCCTTCTGTCCTGAGCCACCTCACTTCTTTCTGTTGTCTGCCCTCTCTTCCCATGTCCAAGCTCATGGATGACTCTTGGCAGGCTGGGTAAGAGAAAGAATGTGAAGGAGAGGAGAGAGAAAGTCAGAAGCAACAGAAGCTGCTGTGTGTCCACATGGGAAGCCCGTGGACTACATCTGTCCATGAGAATTTTCATAGTGTTCTGTAGATTTTTTTTTTAATAGTGAGTTTAAACTATGGATCAGCAGAGCTGAAACGGACCTTGGAGATCACTGAGTCCCACTGTCTCACTGTACTGTTGAAGCAATGTGTGAGTAATGGGCTGAGGAGGAAGAAGGCAGCATTTGTTGAGGGCTTAACATCTGCTTCGGCATATAGGGTCCCAGGTCCCAGACCCAGTGAGTGACAGAGTGAGGACCATGCAATGCTTAAATAAGCACTTCCATCCCATACACACTTTGCCCTACGACTTACATATTCACACCACGTGTGGGAAAGGCTTGGCATTTACCATATAAAGATACTTGGAATTCTTGCCTCAAAGGGTAAGTGGGTTTTCCTTCTGTATTGGCCAATACACTTTTAGAAAATTATGGTAAAATATCCAAAACGTAACATTTACTACTTTAATCAGTTTTAAGTATACAGTTCAGTGGCACCAAGCACATTTGTTTTGTTGTACAACCTTCACCAGTATCCATCCAATCATTTTTAACGTGAGTATTTTCTAAAACTATACATCCAAAATGAGAGTGAAGGAAACAAAAAAGTAGAAGAAAGAAAAGACAGGTAGAAAATAAACTTTTAGGCATGCATTTCAGCTGACAAAAACCTTTCATACGAATTAGGTTCTCTGTGACATATTCATTATTTTCCTAGTCATGAAACGGGAACTGTGAGACACCATGTGAAAAGGCGGCTTTTATTGTTTCTCTAGGTTCTATACTAGTTGTATCCGCTTACAAAAATGTTATACAACCCAGTACATCACAGCCTTCCACGCCTCCTCCATAAAAGGACAAGTAAAATAGTATTTCTTGGAAAGACAGGCATTTACCAATGCACTGCATCTAGATGGAGCTGTCTCCATCATTCTAGTCTGTTTCTAAACAGGGTTTTAAAGTCTTGGCACAGAGCACAAAGAATGTCCCTTAGCTATTCAGCATTTAGTTCAGCTCCACAATATATTTAGCAGGATTTCTTTGCTCCCCCTTCCCTTCTTGGTTTAATGACCTCAAATGTACCAACATCCTGTCTTACCTAATCCCCTAACAAGTTCTATCAAATGCCAGGACAGAATCAGACAGCACTGCAGGCGGTGAGATCATTCACTGAGAATTCATTTTTATTCCAAAAATTAGGAGTGCCAGACCATTTAACACAATCTATCACACAGCCAGAAAATTAGCCTAGCGCTTTAAGAGAAACATTTAAATAATTTTTAAATATCTTCTTCCTGACATAGATTCTTTTTTTTTTTTTTTTTGAGACAGAGTCTCACTCTGTTGCCCAGGCTGGAGTGCAGTGGCCGGATCTTGGCTCACTGCAAGCTCCGCCTCCCGGGTTAACGCCATTCTCTTGCCTCAGCCTCCCCAGTAGCTGGGACTACAGGCGCCCACCACCTCGCCCAGCTAGTTTTTTTGTATTTTTTAGTAGAGACGGGGTTTCACTGGGTTAGCCAGGATGGTCTTGATCTCCTGACCTCGTGATCCGCCCGTCTCAGCCTCCCAAAGTGCTGGGATTACAGGCTTGAGCCCTGACATAGATTCTTTAAAAACCTGAAGACTCTCTCTCCAGAAGAGGCATAGACACAAAACATTTCCACATGACAGCAAGAGTTCAGGACTCTTTGAAGACGATGTAGGTCCCCTAAGAATCCATAAACCTCAGGTTACAATCTCTTGTAAAAGAACTCTAAAACTTTACTTTGTCCACAAGCCCCTGCACTGGATCCTTATTCATGGAGCATCCAGGGTAGCTTCTTCTGGTGCCACTTTTGTCCCTGGATGAGAAACGACTTGTTTCAGCTTCAGGAACATCGCTACGTGGCTTCTGGTCCAACTGACTGTCAGCACAGCTGGGCCTCTCCCCAGTTCAGCTGGCTCCTCTGGGAACATTCATTTCTCTTACTGGTCCATGACATGCTTGCTCTACCCCAGTGTTAGGTTTTGCTTTTCAATTTGCCATCTTGGATCCTGTGGTCCCTTCTGTCTTCCCGTCACTTTCCTTGTTGGTCCTTGTGGCACTTTTGTTTTAAAAATTAAATCTTTTTTTTTTCTTTTTTAATCATAAAAGCAAGAGCTTCCCGTTTGCATTTAAGTCCTTTGTTTTTTCTCCAAAAGCATACTTCAGCCTTCATACCTTTGTTCTTGGAAAGACTTTGCCCACCTCTCTAAGTAGCAGATCCTGACACTCTCTGTTCACTTCGGGACAGGGTTTCTCCTCCAGGAGCAGTGTGGGGCAGTGAGTTAGGAAAAAGCCTAAAGTCGGAGAGACCCAGGTCTAATCCCAACACAGTAGCTGACTTTGGCCAAGCAATTTGAACAAAGGCTCAATTTCCTGATGCGAACAAATAAGGAAGATAAAGCCAACTTATGCTTTTATTTTTTTTTAGACAGGGTCTTGCTCTGTCACCCAGGCTGGAGTACAGTGGCGTGATCATAGCTCACTGAATCTTTGAACTCCTGGGCTCAAGCGATCCTCCGGCCTCAGCCTCCTAAGTGGCTGGGACTACAGGTGTGTGTCCTTAAAACTGGCTATGTTTTGTTTTTGTTTCTTAAGGAAGACTAAGAGAGCTGATATGTTCATAGCTTCTGAAACACAGAAGGTATCTAGTAAATGGTGATGATCATTTCATTCCCTTCTAACTCTTCACATATGGGATTCAGCATACATTTTATATTTTACAAGCAACTCCTGCTGCTTTCTATTAGGTGGCCAGGACCACTTATGTTTGGAGCCTTAGGCATTTTTTAACAGGTTTATTGAGATATAATTAGCATATCATACAATTCATACCTTTAAAGTATACAATTCAATGTTTTTTAGTATATTCACAGAGCTGTGCAACCATCACCACTACCTAATATCAGAACATTTCCATCATCCAAAAAAGAAACCCTATACTCATAGCAGTTACTCTTCATTTCCTTTCCCCTTCAACCCTTGGCAACCACCAATCTACTTTCTGTTTCTATGGATTTTGCTATTCTACACATTTTGTATAAATGGAATCATATATTATGAGGCCTTTTGTGTCTGGCTTCTTTCACTTTACCATATTTTCAGGGTTCACCCTTGATGTAGCAAGTGTCAATACTTCATTCCTTTTTATGGCTGCATAATAATCAATTGTATTCATATACCACATTCTGTGTATCCATTTATCAGTTGATGGATATCTGGACTGTTTCCACATTTTAGCTATTATGAATAATGCTGCCAAGAACATTTTTGTATGGTTAGACATATTTGGACACGTTTTCAATTTACTTGGATATATACCTGGAAGTGAAATCGCTGGGTGGGATGGTTAATTTTATGTACTAATTTGACTAGGCCACTATACCAAGACATGTGGTCAAACACGTTTGGATGTCATTACAAAGGTGTTTTTTAGATAAGATTAACATTTACATCAGTAGTCTTTGAATAAAGCAGATTATTCCACAAGGTGGGCCTCATCCAATCAGTTGAAGACCTTAAGAAAAAAGACTGACCTCTCCCGAGAAGAAGGAATACTGACAGCAGACTCCCTTTGAACTCAAACTGCAACATCAACTCTTCTCTGGGTCTACAGCCTGCTGGCCTACCCTGCAAACTTTGAACTTGCCAGTCTCCTCAATCATGTAAGCCAATTCTTTAAAATAAATCTGTCTCCTTCCTCTCTCTCTATACACACACACATACACACACCCCCTCTATTGGTTCTATTCTCTGAAGAACCCTAACTAATACACTGGGACAAATGATAACTCTGTATTTAACATTTTGAGGAACTGCTAAACTGTTTTCCAAAATGATTGTAGCAGGACAATCCCACCAGCAATGTATAAGCGTTCCAATTTCTCCACATCCTCACCAACACTTACCACTGTCTTTTAGACTTTAACCATCCTAGTGGGGGTAAAGTGGTAACTCATTATAATTTTGATTGCATTTCCCTAATGACTAATGATGCTGAACATCTTTTCATTCACTTATTGGCCATTTGTATATCTTTTTCTGAGAAATGCATATTTTAATTGTCCATTACTTGTCTGGGTTATCTTTTGAGCACTGAGCTGTAAGAATTCTTTATATATTCTGGATACAAATCCTTTGTCAGATACATGATTTGCAAGTATTTTCTCCCATCTGTGGACCATCTTTTCACTTTCTTAATGGTTTCCTTTAAGCATGAAGTTTTTAATTTTATGAAGTCCCATTTATCTGATTTTTCTTTCGTCTTTTGTACTTGTGGTATTATATCTAAGAATCCACTGCCTAATGCAAGGTCACAAAAATGTATCCCTATATTTTCTTCTAAGAGTTTTAGAATTTTTGCTTATATTTATTTTTCTGATCCATTTTGAGTTAATTTTTGTATATGGTATAAGGTGTAAGTGCAAGTTCATTCTTGTGTGTGTAAATATCCAGTTGTCCTGGCACTATATGATGAAAAGACTATTTTTTCCTCATCAAATTGTTATGGAACCCTTGCTGAAAACTTTGAGCATACATGTACTGTATTGAAGACTACACTGTCTCATAGGATGTTTTGAAAAAAGGAAGTGTGAGTCCTCCAATTTTGTTCCTCTTTTGCAAGATTGTTTTAGCTATTCTGGGTCCCTTGCATTTCCATATGAATTTTAAAATCAGCCTGTCAATTTCTGCAAAAATGCTGCAACTTTGATAGGGATTGTGTTGACTATATAGGTTTGGATAGTTTTGCCATCTTAACAAGTCTTCTGATCTATGAACACTGGATGTCTTTCCATTTATTTATGTTTCCTTAATTTCTTTCCATAGCATTCTGTAGTTTTCAATGTTCAAGTCTTGCACTTCTATTTCTTAAATGTATTCCTGAACATTTAATTATTTTTGATGCTATGTAAATGGAATTGTTTTTGTAATTTCATTTTTCTTGCTAGTGTACAGAAATTGATTTTTGTAGACTGAACTTTCATCCTGCAAAATTGATGATCTTGTTTATTATTCATTCTAATAGGCTTTTTTTGTGTGTGGTTTATTTTTTCTTTTAATGAACTGCAGTCAAGTATTTTTAAGTATTTTGAATCACAGGAAGATCCTGGCACATAAACCTATGACTTAAACTTTACTATAAATACAAAGAGCTCATACTATTATTTGTCCCCTTCTTGTGGCATTGGGTAATGATCCTGCTTTTGGGTTATAGTCTTGGTGGCATTCCTACTGCCACTGACAGCCCATATAATGATTTGAAAAGTTCCTGGGACTCCAGGATACATGGTGAGACATGAATCTATTTTCCATAGAAGTGGTATTATAAAAAGAGGTCAGGTTTCCAGCCTATCCCTAAAGTCTGTTTAAAGGGGTATCATTCAGTGAAGATGCCACAGGGTCTGGCCTCACCATTCTCGAAGGGAATCTAAAGGGTTTGTTTTAATGGGAAACCACACTCTAAAGGAGTTTTGAATGAAACTTTCAAAAAGTGCCTTCCTGGGCGGGGCATGGTGGCTCACGCCTGTAATCCCAGCACTTTGGGAGGCCGAGGCCATCGGATCACCTGAGGTCAGGAGTTCAAGACCAGCCTGGCCAACATGGTGAAACCCTATCTCTCCTAAAAATACAAACAATTAGCTGGGCATGATGGCGGGTGCCTGTAATCCCAGCTACTCGGGAGGATGAGGCAGGAGAATCATATGAACCCAGGAGGCGGAGGCTGCAATGAGCTGAGATCGTTTCACTGCACTCCAGCCTGGGCAACAAGAGCGAAACTCCATTTCAAATAATAATAATCAGTTAAGACTTCTTATGGGCTTTTATGTAGACACTTCTGCTAACCTATTTCTTCTTTCTAAGTCAGGGCCGACTCCCAATATACAATACTTTGAGGGGCAGTGGTAGTTATTTTCACAAAATCTGCTAAATTTGACACAATACACTATATATATATATATATTTTACCAGACTATATTTTGCTTCAGGTTTAAAAACTGATTTCTAGCCAGCATTCAGAGACCTACTTTGCATCTTGATCCATGAGTCACTGATTTGAGCATGCATTTGCCCAGAATACCCAGGCATGTGAAAGGATCAAAATATCACACTTTGATTGATTTAGAAAGTTATTTTCTACCACCACACAGTCTGAGAGTTTCTATGCTGCATCTGACTAATTGGGGAGGTGCAGGAGCAGAGAGAGCCAGGAGCTGCTGTGTGGAAGACCTTGTCCCTCCTCCCAGGCGCCAAGATCCCAGGGAGTAGCAACCTTGCTCTCCATGGGGAAGTGTGTCTGTGTGATGCTCATCTTAGCATCATCTGGTTATCGGAGTCATCTTTTGAAGAGATCCTGGTATTTCGGTTTGACAAAAATCGAGAAACATTTTAGAAAGAAAATCGGATTTGTGTGTATATGAAGAATATTCCTGAAAAGAAACTCTGTTACGAAACTGAAATCTGGAGACCGCGGTGGTGCTAAGTTGAGTCATCAGTTCCCTTTACACCCTAATAATTGACGGCACTTTGATCACAATGACTGCTCTGGGTGATGCTTTTTTGTTTGCTTTTTAAAGTACTTCCTTGTGTAAACAGGTTGTCTCACTATCGTCTTGAAAACATGTTTACGTTTGGGGGTTCATGGGGAACATCTGTTAGAAACAGATTTCGTGCTTTTCTGTCAACTTAGGGAAGTCTGAATCCTATTTCTTGGTAATACACAAAACCTCTTGGAGAGTTAAATGAAGTTCTACTGGAAAGGGGGCTGATTGGATATTTTGATTGCTCTTCATATACATATTTAAAAATTTGTCCTGAAAACATCCATTTGAAATAGAAACACGCATGAATTATTGTTCACTTTTTGTAGATGCAGACAATGAAGTGTAGAGAGGTGAAGTGGCCTGGTCAGTGACCGACAAAGTGGCAAAGAGGGGGCCACATGCATCACAGGGACATACTGACCCTTAATCAGCACCAAATAAAATCCGCAGGTATCAAGGGTCCCCTGATATTATTTTCAAAAAGATGTTACAATCCTTCACAACTTTATTGAGATCACTGATTCTGGAGAGGGCAAACGTTAGGGCTGAGTGATGTATCCCCCAAAAGAGCAGTTTCTTTCTCCAGGTCTCAAGTTAGAGATGTAGGTGTGTGTGGAGAGGTGGGGTTTTCAGAGGGAACAGGAACAAAGCTTGAAGGAGAGGCTGAACCAGTAAGAGAACTTCAGGCAAAATACTTTACTGAAACCTCAACAATGAGGCTGCTCCTGCTGTTTCCAGAAGCGAGGTGCTCCTCTTGGAGGGTGTGCCAACTCGCTCTGGCCCTTGGAGTTGAGGCAGGAGCGGTCTGTGTGTGAAGAGAAAGAACTGCTGTCATGACAAAATGGGAGACGCTGCAGATTTTATTTAAATGCCCACAGGCAGCACAGCCCCTAGACCTAGGCAAGGAAGGACTCTGTTCTCCTTCAGTTAGGCCAGGGAGGTATCGTCCCCCATCTGCCTTATGATCTCTCCCTTAAACTGTTTCAGAATTTCCCACCCAAGGGGCCCCAAGTGAGCTCCCAGGGTCAATGGATGCTCTTTCCCTCGGTCCTTCCTCCCTTTGGTGATCTACACCACCGGAAGGGTGAGAGAATGGCCAAGGGCAGCTATTTACAGAGATGTGCATGTATCTTGGACATTTGGGCTGGTGTGTCCATGTGCATGTTTCAAGTCCCCATTTGGGCTGGTGTGTCCATGTGCATGTTTCAAGGCCCCTGCAGGATGGGGGACTGCGGGAGTGGGAGGAGAAGGAGCAGGAAAGAAGGAAGCGGGTAGGTGTATGCTGGTTTCCCCCATACCACCATGTTCCCATTTGGAACTCTAAGGAGAGTGATAATTCTAAATTTAAACCTGGCCTTCTGAAAGGTCGTTACATCAAGGCAGAAGGACAGAACGTATTTTATACAACCAGTTTGTTAGTCTGATTCATAAATTTTAATATGTAAGTGTACGGCATATGAGCTTCAATTGTGCCTTTGTCTGGAGCCCTACAAATACTAGAGCCAGACCTGTCCAGAGGCATGTGGATCAGGGGTGGGAAGCCTTCAGATTGCAGATGTGTAGTTGTGCGTTACACACACTCCATGTTGCAGACACCGACCCTCTGGATGATAAAGTGGAGGTGGCTGCAAGGCATTTCCAGAATATCAAGGTGCTCACACAACAAAGGTTTCCTTCACTTGTTTTGGGAACACTGTGCTGAAGACAGCTTAGCCAAATATTTCTCTGTTTGGCTGCGGCCAAATACATCAGGGTCTTGCTATGGGCCAACTAAGCAAATCTTAATTTTTACAAAAAATAATTACCTAATACTTTGATCTCTTGTGGTTTCTTTATTCCATACATACTTTGTTTATTCCATACATACATACTTTGTAATGCGTTTATCAGCAGCTGGTTGAACAACTTGGTGTACCAGTGGGAGAATTTGTTTAACTCTCCAAGAGGTTTTGTGTATTACCAAGAAATAGGATTCAGACTTCCCTAAGTTGACAGAAAAGCACGAAATCTGTTTCTAACAGATGTTCCCCATGAACCCCCAAACGTAAACATGAATGTTAGGCTGAACTG
Source organism: Rhinopithecus roxellana (assembly GCF_007565055.1). NCBI lineage: Eukaryota > Metazoa > Chordata > Mammalia > Primates > Cercopithecidae > Rhinopithecus > Rhinopithecus roxellana. The sequence goes on along the minus strand of NC_044552.1, from coordinate 97,410,695 downwards.
TAAAAAATAATTAAGTAGCTGTACATCAAATGCATAAATATGATTCATTTTTAAAGGCCCACACATATTACACCCACTTTCAGGAGTTTCCCAAAGTAATTTAAAACTATTTGATGTTGCTTCCTGTTTTTCAGTCCTTTTATCTGTTTATGGGGGTGGCAATTCTACTGCTAACCAACTGAACAAGAAGAAAAGTGAAGGATGGGGCCATTTTCCTGGTTTTAGTCATCAAAATCTGCTTTAAAAGACTAAATTTTTAGACCTTAAATTTAAAAACTTGGGGCTCCAAGCTTCAAAGTAATTATTTAAGACTTACCTCACAATACAACTACAGATTGCACCAACAGTTTCTCTTAGAGTTAGTGCAACTCTTGCATCAACTTTGTTTCCTGTTCTCTCCAAAGCTCCTTTCTAAAGCAACTGAGCTTCAGAAGAGGGAAGAAGGAAACAGGGCAGAGGGGCTTGCTGACCTCAGTCTGCATTCAATACATTTTTCTTTTTCTCTTTGAGACAAGGACTGCTAGGAAAGAGCCTTTTCATATTTTAAAGCTGAAGTTTCAAAAAAGCTAGAACATTTCAAAGATATTTATTCCATAAAATTATCCTCAGGTACCAAAAGTAGCTCTGGAGAAGTGGCCACCTCTTTTTATTTGGCCTTCATAGCTCAATATTTTAATCAAGTAGATGGTTAATGAAAAGCAAACCTACACTTTCCGTGAAGTAAATAAAGTCATGTGCTGAAAAATGACATTTCAGTTGGTAACAGACTGCATATATGATGGTAGTCCCATAAGATTCTAACACCATTTTTTACTGTACCATTTCTATGTTTAGATACACAAATACCTCTCACTGTGTTACAACTGCTTACAGTATTTGGTAGACTATTTGGTAGTATTTGGTTACAAACTGCTTATAGTATTTGGACATGCTGTACAGGGTTGTGGCCTAGGAGCAGTAGGCTATACCATACAGCCTAGGTGTGCAGTAGGCTATACCATCTAGGTTTGCATTAAGTACACTCTATGATGTTTGCACAATGATGAAACTGCCTAATGACATACTTCTCAGAATGCATCCTATCGTTAAGTAATGCATGACTGTGCTATTATGAGGTGACAGGCATTTTGGGGATCAGCTAGTTCAATGTGTCAAAGTCTTAACCATCAAGTGGGTGGCACTGATTAAATACTTCAAATGAGAAGAAAGGCACTGCCAAGTCAATTTTGGAGAATTATATGTACCAGATCATTGCACACATCATTACAGGCAAATCTGCCTCCTTGTAGCCTAAAAACACTGGTTTGCCCTACAGGGCAACCAGAGGAAGGGTAACACCTACATACATGGTAGGGAGTAAGCGGTGGCTCTGCCTCCTCTTTCCCCAAGTCTTCTCTCTGTTTCTAGTTCCTTCAAATGTTATTTGACATGGTTTCAGGTTCTCTATCACTGTCTTGGGCCATTGTCCTTTAAAAATATTTAAATTCTAAATTTAAAAATCATAATTTCAATTTAAAACCACATTATAGGCTGGGCGTGGTGGCTCACTCCCATAATCCCAGCACTTTGGGAGGCTGAGGCAGGTGGATCACGAGGTCAAGAGATCGAGACCATCCTGGCCAACATGGCGAAACCCCATCTCTACTAAAAATACAACAATTAACTGGATGTGGTGGTGTGTGCCTGTAGTCCCAGCTACTTGGGAGGCTGAGGCAGAAGAATCGCTTGAACCCAGGAAGCAGAGGTTGCAGTGAGCTGAGATCATGCCACTACATTCCAGCCTGGCAACAGAGCGAGACTCTGTCTCAAACCAAACCAAAACAAACAAACAAAAAAAAACCACTCCATGTTACAGCCAATAATACATTTGCCAATATATCTATCAAATGTGATATCAAATAAAGCACAATTTTACTAGTGATGAGTACACAGAACTATCTTTCACCTTCTTAGTCCTACAATGCAGACCACGATTTCATTAATGTTTTGGGCAGCTACATCACATCACTGGCTAGGATTGAGCTTACAGAAATGAAACCCCCAAGGATTTTTCATATATTGCTATTGTGTTTTATTTTCCACATTCTCTATTTGTGATTTTTTTTTTTTTTTGGTGGGGGTGTGGGATACAACTGTAGGTCTTGGCACTTATTCCTATTATTAAATGTCAACTCACTTGGGTCTCGTCCCTTGTTTCCTTCTTCTTTCTTCTGTCTATTCACTCAGTGGCAAAGGAGCACATGAAAGAGAACTGTGCTCAAGGGAATTTTTTTTTTTATCATGGAACTGTACAAGGCTTACAAAGCAGTGGGCAGTCGGGGTGAAAACTAACTCAGTAAACAATACCCTTTAGGAATTGGCTCAGTGTGTATGCTGTGTCAAATCCTGCTTGGTAAATTCCAAGAGGAAACTCTGAATAAATATTTACCACATCTATTTATTTCTCCTACTGAGAACTATATAAGACAAGAGGATGTTAAATGATGAAACAGATTTCAGGATTTTTGCTCTCCGCTGAGTCCTGCCCATGGGGCGTGAGGACTGATACAAGTCCCAGCCTCATAATGAAACCAGACACAGTTCACTTCCTTTTGTTTCTTAAACCACCCCCTCACCTGGGAGATGTCTTGAAATGACACAGACTTAGTTATGTATCACTAACCTGAGATCTCAAGGGAATGACTGGTATTAATTATCAATAGTAATAATAATATTTAATATACCCTTATGGGAAGGTGGACAGCATGTCCTTGGGATGAAATATAGTCCTGACTAAGCCTACCTGTTCAAGCTGTCAATCCCTATCGTCTCCAAAGGAGAACGGAGACATTTCAACTCCAGAGCCATCTCCTCTTCCAACTGACATAATAAGGAAAGGTCAAGAAGAATCTAGTTAGAGATGAGTGGACTCTGCATTACACTTCCATGGCTTCTTACTGAAAGTGAACTACCAAAGAAATCACAAAGCATTTTTTGTCTAATTCTTCCCTTCTTCCTTTCCAGCTTTGGAAACAGCCTGAGATCAGCCTGAGATCAGACAGAGGAGGCCAACTCACAAGCTGATTATCAGGTGGGCTCTTTGCTTACTGCAGCCCCGAGGAACAGAACCAAAAGGCTGGGGCGGTGGAGAATGTCTCTCATCACTCTAGACTTAAGCTAGCGAAAAGCAACCAACCACCCAAATACAGAATCTATGCCCTTCTTGTCTTATAGCTTTTGTAACTTTCTTCAATTTTAGTTGTTCCCCAGTTAACCTTTTTATTGAGGACAGAGGGATGACCTGCCCCATTCTTGGGCTTTCTGTTTGCTCTTTCCCCCCCTTAGGAATCAATCACTATTCTTGAGCTCTGGATCCCCATCCCCTCTCTCTCACTTAGGGAATCTGTTCCTGAATTTACCTTCGCTGTCCCTGGGACATCAATTTCTCTCTCCTGGACCATTTCCCTTGGCATATCTTAAATCCCTTCTTGACACCATAGCTTCCTCCAGCTTTCTCTGCCTCTGTTCTGAAGGAAGACCCTCAAAATAGTTGTCTTTACTTGCTGCCATTATTTCCTCATTTCTCTTTCATTCCTTAACCTGTTGTAGATTTTTTGTCACTCCAGAGAAACTGTTTTTATCAAGGTTAGTGATGATCCCCATCTTGCCAAGTCCATGCTCAACTCTCTATTCTCATCTTACAAGACTTCTCACTATCACTCGACTCAGTCGTCAACTTCCTCCATGAAACCACTTCTTCCTGTGGCTTCAGGGGCACCACACTGTCCTGGCTTCTCATCAGCTTCACCTGTGGCTCCCTCCCAGGAGTTCTCCTCTGCTCCTCCTCCTCTGCTCCCCATCTAAATGCTGGCATGTCTTGGAGCTCCATCCATGGACTTTCTCTTTCCTCTAACTATACTCACTCCCAGGCCTGTGGTTTTGTCACCTATATGCTGAAGTCCTCTCAAATTTATTATATGTTGCCCCTGACCTCTTCCTGAATTTCCATATCCAATTTCCTACTCAGCACCTGAACTTGTATATTCAACATGCATCTCAAGTATAACATGGCCAAAAAAGAATTCTTGTTTCCATCCTCCCTCCAAACCTACTTCTTTCCAGTCTTTTTCATCACAACTGCTTGGGACAAATATCTGAAGATGAATAAAAGAGAATATATAGACTTCCATCTGCCCTGCCTCCATAATACATCTCGAAATTAACCACTTTCTCAGTGTTTAGACATGCTGGTCTGAGGACTCCTTTACACCCTTAAAAATTAATAAAATCCCCAAAGAGTTCTTGATTATGTGGGTTATATCTATTGATATGTGCCATATTAGAAATTAAAACAAAACTTAAAAAAATAGAATTCACTGTATTTGAAAAACAATAAAATCATTGTATATTAACACAAATCACATATTTTATGAAAATTAATACATTTTACAAAACATAAGTGAGAGAAGTAACACTTACATTTTTGCAAATCTAATATCTGGCTTAACAGAGGACTGCTGGATTCTCATATATCTGGTACTGCCTTCAATATGTTGCTCTATGGCGTTTTGATGGAAGGACATGAAGGAAACCTAGCCTCACACAGATACATAGTTGGAAATGGGTGGAGTATTTTCATCATCTTTTGATAACTGTGGATATTCTCTGATTCTACACCAGAAATCAACAAGTGGTAGTTTTTAAAATGTAGAGTCTGAAATGTGGTACCTGAAAATCTGTCAATAAAAACTTTTCTTATTTTGTTAATATTAAAATCTATTTGTCTATCTTGCACTTTGAATGGATTTTTCACCTGTGCATAATTTTATAACATTACACATTTGGTCAATTGGAAATACTTGTTCACTAAGTTCGGAGATCTTTGAGATCTTTTGAATGTTTCACATTTCGTGATCCGATACCAAATTCTCCACATTCATTAACATCACCATCAATCTCATCAGAAAAAGTCCTTCATGTATTGGGAAGTTATCAAGCTTTACAGTGGCAGCTACGTGTTTTCCAAAATCCTAATTTTTGTTTCAAGCTCAAATTTTGTCATTGGCAACAAATACTGTCAGTTGTTTTTCTTGAAGTATCAGGGCACTTCATTCATTTTTGATAAAAGATCTGTCAAACAAATACCCAAATTGGAGTAACTAGAGTTTGTCTGTTAGTTGTTCTTTTAAGTCATATTGGCATTCCATGAAAAAAGCAGCTAGTTCAGCTTGCGACTCAAACTGCACACGGGTTTTTCCTGGAGATAACCAGTATACTCTGGTATACGGTGGAAGGGCTTATGTGTGCTTCCCATTTTGTCACACAGAATATTAAAAAGATATCACTCAAAAGTTGAGATTTAATAAAAACAGTAATTGTTACTGCTTCATACAGGATATTCTGAAGTGAAATTGGCATTCTGTTCTATTGTAAGTATGTGCTAGTGAAGAACTAGCAGTTTGGTACCACTATCTTGTTTCATGCTGAGGTACCAGCAGTTTTCCCCACCATTACATTGCACTAGCAGTGCACATGTCAATACTGTGAAAAAGACAGAGCATCTTGCTATTACTGTGAAAACAGTTTTAACCTTGCATTCCCCAATAAGATCTTCCGGGCCCCCAGGAACCCACAGACCACACTTTGAAAATTGTGGCACTAGCTTGCCATCTTCTATCCAGGCCACTACCATCTCTTTCCTGGGCTTGCAAAAAAGCCTTCCTGATGGTCTCTCTGATTTTACTTTTGCCTCTGCAGAAGCCCTTCTCCATAGAGCAGCCAGATAAACTTTTAAAAATGCATGTCAGATCACATCGCTCTTCTGCTTAAAACCCAAACTTTAGATGTGCCATTGCTCACAGAATAGCATCTGAGGTGCAGGCCCAGGCTGCCCCAATTTCCTCATTCATGCCTGTACTCCTTTTCTTTCCCCTTCTCCAGTCACTTGACCTGTGGATCTCTTTAAACCTATCCTCTGTGCTCCAGCCTGGAAGGATCCTCCCCTAGGTTTTAGCAGGTAGGGTTCTCCTCATTTAGGTCTCATCTCCTGTGTTAGGCATTACCCAACCTGCTCATACACATCTTCTTATACACTGCCCTCCTCTGGATTACATAGCTCCCTTTATTACCCTGATTGCACTCAGCATTCTCTGAAACGATATTGTTCACTAATTTGACAGCTAGTTTGTTGTCTGCATTCCTAAAACAGAAAGTGAGTTTCCACAAGGGTAGGAATCTTGTATCTTGTGTTATGCCGTATCGTTACCATCTAGCACAATACTTGGAACACATCAGGTGATTAATTAGTATTTGCTGAGTGGATGCTTCTGTGAGTCACAATGGGTGGTAGGATACCATGCAGGAAAGCTCTCTGCATACTGCAAAATATATACATGTAAAGTAAGAGAAATGATGGCTTACAACTTGTAATTCTCCCTCACTAGTACATACTTTGCCGTCTCAAATTTAAATCAGAGATGACATTATCAGGCTATTAATGTTTGCCTTCTTGACTATTTTTCTGCAGATCAAACAAGATAAGAGTCCAAGATCTCATTGTCTCTCCCCAAACTGATCTTCCTGTCATTAATCCTTTTCTTCTCCAGGCCATCCTCTACAATGTATGTCATTTATTTATTTATTTCTTTGAGAGAATCATACAGTGGCTCCTGCAAGATTCTACACAAAAAGATCATCCCCAAGACATATAATTGTCAGATTTTCCAAGGCTGAAATGAAAGAAAGAATGTTAAAGGCAACTAGAGAGAAAGGGCAGGTCACCTATAAAGGGATCCCCATCAGGCTAACAGTGAACCACTAAGGCTGAAATCCTACAAGCCAGAAGAGATTCAGGGCCTGTATTCAACATTCTTAAAGAAAAACATCTTCAACCAAGAATTTCATAACCAGCCAAACTAAGATTCCCAAGTGAAGGAGAAATAAGATCCTTTTCAGATAAGCAAATATTGAGGAACTTCATTATCACCAGACCTGCCTTACAAGAGATCTTGAAAGGAGCACAAAATATAGAAAGGAAAGACCACTATCAGCTAACACAAAAACACACTTAAACATACAGACCAGTGTTACTTGTAAAGCAACCACACAAACAAGCCAACATAATAATCAGCTAACAGCACAATGACATAACCAAATTCACACACACAATACTAACCTTGAATGTAAATGAGCTAACTGCCCCCACTTAAAAGGCACAGAGTGGCAAACTGGATAGAAAAGCAAGACCCAATGGTATGTGGTCTTCAAGAGACACATCTCACACTTAATGACACTCATAGGCTCAAAATAAAAGGATGGAGAAAAATCTACCAAGCAAATGGAAAACAGAAAAAAGCAGGGATTACAATCCTAATTTCAGACAAAGCTGATTTCAAACCAACAAAGATAAAAAGACAAGGAAGGGCATTACATAATGGTAAAAGGTTCAATTCAACAAGAACACCCTACTATCCTAAATATAAATGCACTCAACACAGGAGCACCTAGATTCTTAAAGCAAGTTCTTAGAGACCTACAAAGAGATATAGACTACTATACAGTAGTAGTTAGTGACTTCAACTCTCCACTGACAGTATTAGACAGATCATTGAGGCAAAAAATTAACAAAGATATTCAGGACCTAAACTTAGCACTGGACCAAACAGACCTGATAAATCTTTACAAACGTCTCCACCCCAAAACAACAGAATATACATTCTTCTCATCTCCACAAGGCACATAATCTAAAATAGACCACATAATTGGACATAAAACAATCCTCAACAAATGTTAAATAACCAAAATCACACCAAACATATTCTCAGACCACAGCACAATAAAAATTGAAGTCAACACAATGAAAATTGTTCGAAACCATACAATCACATGGAAATGAAACATGTTCCTGAATGACTTTTGGGTAAATAATGAAGTGAAGGCAGAAATCAAGAAGTTCTTTGAAAATAATGAGAACAAAAATATAACATACCAGAATCTCTGGGACACAGCTAAGGCAGTGTTAAGAGGGAAATTCATAGCACTAAATCCTCACATCAAAAAGTTAGAAAGATCTCAAATTAACAACCTAACTTCACAACTGGATGAATTAGAGAAGAAAGAACAAACCCAAAGCAAGCAGGAGATGAGAAATGACAAAAATCAGAGCTGAACTGAAGAATATTGAGACATGAAAATTCAAAAGATCAATGAATCCAGGATTTCCTTTTTTGAAAAAAATAATCAAATGGATAGGCCATCAGCTAGACTAAGAATAAAAGAGAGAAGATCCAAATAAACACAATTAGAAATGATGAAGGGAATGTTACTACTGACCACATAGAAATAAAACAACCATCAGAAACTATTACAAACACGTCTACACACACAAACTAGAAAACCTAGACAAGATGGATAAATTCCTGGACACACACACTCTCCTAAGACTGAGGCAGGAAGAAATTGATTCCCTGAACAGACCAACAATGAGCTCTGAAATTGAATCAGCAATAAATAGCCTAGCAACCAAAAAAGCACAAGACCTGATGGATTCACAGCTGAATTCCACCAGATGTACAAAGTAGAGCTGGTACCGTTCCTACAGAAATGATTCCAAAAAATTAGGAGAAGAAATGTCTCCCCAACTCACTCTATGAGGCCAGCATCATCTTGATACCAAAACCTGGCAGAGACACACTAAAAAAGAAAACTTCAGGTCAATATCCCTGATGAACATCCATGCAAAAATCCTCAACAAAATACTTGCAAACCAAATCCAGCAGCACATCAAAAAGTGAATCCACCATAACCAAGCAGTCTTCATCCCTGGGATGCAGGGTTGGTTCAACATACGAAAATCAATAAATATGATTCATCACATAAACACAACTAAAGACACAAACCACACGCTTATCTCAGTAGATGTAGAACAGGCTTTTGATAAAATTCAACATCTCTTCATGTAGAAACTCTGAATAAACTAGGTACTGAAGGAACATCCCTCAAAAGAATAAGAGCCATCTATGATAAACTCACAGCCAAGATATTACTGAATGGGCAAATGCTGGAAGCATCTCCCTTGAAAACTGGCACAAGACAAGGGCGCCCTCTCTCACCACTTTATTCAACATGGTACTGGAATTCCTAGCCAGGGCAATCAGGCAAGAGAAAGAAATAAAGAGTATCCAAACAGGAAGAGAGGAAGTCAAACGATCTCTATTTGCAGACAACATGATTATATACCTAGAAAACCCTATAGTCTTGGCCCAAAAGCTCCTTCAGCTCATAAACAACTTCAACAAAGTTGCAGGACAAAATCAATGTACAAAAATCACTAGCATTCCTATACACCAACAATAACCAAACTGAGGGCCAAATCAGAAAGGCAATCACATTCATAATTGCTACACACACAAAAAAAATACCTGGGAATACAGCTTATCAGAGAGGTGAAAGATTTCTACAATGAGAATTACAAAACACTACTCAAAGAAATCAGAGAAGACACAAATGGAAAAACATCCCATGATCATAGATAGGAATAATCAATATAATTAAAATGGCTATACTGCCCAAAACAATTTACAGATTCAGTGCTATTCCTATCAAGCTACCAATGACATTCTTCACAGAACTAGAAAAAATTATTTTAAAATTTATATGGAATGAAAAAAGAGCCCAAATAGCCAATGCAATCCTAGGCAAAAAGAACAAAGCTGGAGGAATCACTTTACCTGACTTCAAACTACACTATAAGGCTATAGTGACCAAAACAGCATGGTACTAGTACAAAAACAAGCATATAAACCAATGGAACAGAATAGAGAGCTCAGAAATAAGGCCACACATCTATGACCATCTGATCTTTGACAAAGCTGACAAAAACAAGCAATGGGAAAAAGACTCTATTCAATAAATGGTGCTGGGATAACAGGCTAGCTATACACAGAAGATTGAAGCTGGACCCCTTTTTCACACCACGTACAAAAGTCAACTCAAGATGGATTAAATACTTAAATGTAAAACTCCAAACTATAAAAACCCTGGAAGATAACCTGGGCAATACCATCCTGGACATAGGAACGGGCAAAGATTTCATGACAAAGACACCAAGAGCAATTGCAACAAAAGCAAAAATTGACAAATTGGATCTAATTAAACTTAAGAGCTTCTGCACAGCAAAAGAAATTATCAATAGAGTAAATAGATAACTTACAGAATGGAAGAAAATATTTGCAAACTACCCATCCAACAAAGGTCTAATATCCAGTATCTATAAGGAACTTAAACAAATTTACAAGAGAAAAATAAACAACCCTGTTCAAAAATAGGCAAAGGACATGAACAAACACTTCTCAAAAGAAGACATACATGCAGCCAACAAGCATATGAAAAAAAGGTCAATATCACTGATCATTATAGAAATGCAAATCAAAACCACAACAAGATACCATCTCACACCAGTCAGAATGGCTGCTATTAAAAAGTCAAACAATAACATGCTGGCAAGGTTGCCGAGAAAAGCGAACCCTTATACACTGTTGGTGGGATCGTAAATGAGTTCAACCATTGTGGAAAGCTGTATGGCGATTCCTCAAAGAGCAAAAAACAGAATTACCATTCGATCCAGCAGTCCCATTAATGGGATTATAGAGCATTCTCCCATAAAGACACACGCATTCAAATGTTCACTGCAGTACTATTCACAATAGCAAAGACATGGAATCAACCTAAATGCCCATCAATGACGGACTGGATAAAGAAAATGTGGTACATATACACCATGGAATATCATGCAGCCATAAAAAAGAACAAGAGCATGTCTTTGGCAGGAACATGAATGGGGCTGGAGGCTATCACCCTTAGCAAACTTATGCAGGAACAGAAAACCAAATATAACATGTTCTCACTTACAAGTGGGAGCTAAATGATAAGAACTTATGAACACAAAGAAGGAAACAATGGACACTGGGGTCTACTTGAGGAAGGAGGGCAGGAGGGAGAGGAGCATAACTGGGTGATGTAATAACATGTACAACAAATCCCTGTGACACATGTTTATCTATGTAACAAACCTTCACATTTATCCCCAAAACTAAAATAAAAATTTAAAAAAAGAGAATAATGCAGTGGCTTTATTCTTGCTCTTAAAAAAAGGTGATGTGATGGCAGTGATGGTCAATACCATATGGGGAAGACCAGGTCCACACTCTGTCTAGAATCAACTGCTACCACGTAAGTCTTCTTGGTTAAGTAATTTGCGCCTACAGTGACAGGACAGGTCCCTGGATATACTTCTATGTAGAGGTGTTCTCACCAGGCTGGGATGCCTCTGGAGCAGGCTTTGATATTTGATAGATGCCTTCAGCACCAAGGGATGTCTTTTTTCAGTCTTTTCTCTGATCATTCCCTACTTCCAAGCACATGTGCAGCTTCAACTTGCCTCTGTGAAAATGACAGACATGGGTTGCTCCTTCTTCCTCTGGCAAAGATGAATAATATTTCTCACAATAACTTGAAGTACTGTCTATGAATCCAGCCATTGTTCAGAAGAAAGAACTAAGGGTTGGGTGTTTCTCGTCTCTTCGGCCCACTTCTCACGGCGCATGCGCCCAGCACTCTCCATACTCTTTCAACATGGAAATCTGATGATGTCACTTCCCTTCATCCCATCGATCTTGGGAAGAAGCTCAAATACGGCTTCCAAGGCTGTTTATGAGTAGGACGCTGCTCCCTCTACAGCTTCATCTTTCAACACTCCTCCTACCCTGCTCTCTGCTCCAGCCATCCTGAATTTCAATTCTTTTCTCATCTGGGATTGACAGGCTCATTCCTTCTTCCCTCTCCCCTCTCCTTGGCTAACTCATCCTTTAGGTGTAAGATTAGAGAGCACTTCCCCTCAGAACCTTTCTGACTCTCCCTGTCTCGTTTACTTCTTTACTGTTAGGTTGATTTTTTTTTTTTTTTTGTAATTCTATAGCATCCTGTACTTCTGCAATCACAGCCTTAGTCATTCCTATGATGAATGCTCATTTATAGCCTCCTCCATTCAACTGTAAGCTGTGTAAGGGCAAGGACTCTGCTCCCCTGTGCATCACTGAGTCCTAGCACCTAGACTGCTACCTAAGACACAACAGGTGCTCAAAAATAATTATGGAATTATGAACAAAGGAACTAATCCATGAATCCCATCAAAGACAAAACAGGTAATTCTAGAGAGTGTATATGTGGTTAGCTTTGCTTTTGTCTTTTTTCTTTAATGTCTTTGATTCTTCCTTGTTCCTGTGCTTAATTTTCAGCATTCTTGTTTACTTATGTTTCGGATCAATACACATTTCTCCATTATTTTGTGTTTTTCATACCAAGCAAGAATAAACTTTACCTTACCTAAGTTTAGACCCTTTTCCTCTAAAGTCTTTTCCACCTTCTCTCCTTTCACTATTTTCTACTTCATCCCATATTTACAAGCATCCAAGTTATAAAGTATTCTGCAGTGTTTATTGACTATAATATTTTCTTGTATGATTCATTATAGTTTCATTTATGTGGCTATGTTAAAGACACTTAAGTCTAATAGAGAATGTAAAGTTCCTTAAAGTTGAAGTTCCAAAAGCAATTAAAATTTAAGGTAATAAGCTTTAAAGCAAAGCCATCTCCTATGGATATCCTTCAGGAATGTCATACTAACCGAGAAATCTGAAGGGGAACCATCTATTATTCATATTAAGGGAACAGGGACAGTAGCTTCACACAGCTGACTTCTCTTTGTTACTGACTAGCTTTTTCTGCTCTATGGATAATACAAACAGGATCAAAGGATCATGATACACCACAAGTAAATATCCCTTTTAAGCAGATGGATTGCAAGTTAGGAAAAAAAGTTGCTCTCCAGTGATTAAAACAGCTCTCTGGAAGCCCACTTTATTGCATCTAAGTACATCGCTGGTCTCACTGGGAGAGTTTATTCCTTTCAAAGATTCAGCCTCACAGCTGGTAAGAGTTTTGATAAATAATTTTGTTGTATCTATATGTACCTCTTGTTAATACAGGCATATCAATGATCAGTACTCATGAATTAGAATTGACTTGTTAATGTTCATATTGTCTCAGTAATCCAAGAGACATGCATTTGATGAATGAAAATGCCTTGGTCACGGAAAGACCAAGATGCACTCTTAAGAAAAGTGGACCATATTAAGCCAACAGGGTCACTGTAAGTATCTGATGTCAAAGTGGAATAAACAAAGGAACATTTGTTATTTGCAGTTATCCAAGAAGGTGGCAGCACAGTCCAGTTCAGTCATTAAGGCGTGGGAGCAGGGGCCTAACCAGACCTGGGTTTGGTTCTAAGCTCTGCCATTCGCTACCTAGATCTAGAAAATGCTCCTTACCTCCTTTAAACCCAATACCATAAAATGGAGATAATAGTACTTACCAAATAAGATTTTTATGATGATTAAAGGAGACAATACATATAAAGTAAAATTTGAGCCCAGTCTCAAGTATATAGCAAATGTTCAGAATATTTTACCTAAATTAAATATTGTATTTTATCATCCATCTTCCTTTGCACAAACATGTGACATGACATCATATAAAATGCAGACTTTATTTATATGCAAGTCTTTAGGTGGCACTTGCAAGCTTCCATGTGCCTATGACATTTGGGAACTTTTATCTACATGTTGTAGGAACTGTTCATATTTATACCTGTCATGCCCATGTGGCTACATTTCAAAATGATGATTCAGTCATGATTATTCCAGGGTCTCCTGTGGGCCCAGCTCTGTCTTTACCTAATTATGTTAGTTTCAATCAACAACTATAATATGAAGACTTAATGAGGAACATAAATGAGAGTAATTCACATATACTAAAATCAACTTAAACACACACTAATATAATGTCCAGAAATGCATTATTTAAAATACCCTATACATTATAGAGAAATGCTTATCTTCAATCTTCGACTTGATTTGTGGTGTCAGTTAACTGAGCTATCAATTTAAACTTAAAAGCCTGAAATTTGAATATACAGAATAGCTGAACAGCTGCAGAAACAACCTTCTAAAAATATATGCTGTTACCCAGCAGATGAAAAAGTAATTATTTATTGAAAAATATCAGAATTTAATATTACCCAATAACTGCAAAAGTTGTTGAAAGGATATAATTAACATTTACTGAAGATTCTTAGGGGGTAAAAACATATTATTTTATTTTACTTTTTTGTTTTTTATTTTATTTTTTTTTTGAGACTGGAGTCTCGCTCTGTCGCCCAGGGCTGGAGTGCAGTGGCGCGATCTAGGCTCACTGCAAGCTCCGCCTCCCGGGTTTACGCCATTCTCCTGCCTCAGCCTCCCGAGTAGCTGGGACTACAGGCGCCCACCACCTCGCCCGGCTAGTTTTTTGTATTTTTAGTAGAGACGGGGTTTCACCGTGTTAGCCAGGATGCTCTTGATCTCCTGACCTCGTGATCCTCCCGTCTCGGCCTCCCAAAGTGCTGGGATTACAGGCTTGAGCCATTGCGCCCGGCAAAAATATTTTAAATAAAACAAATATTTAGAAGTTCTTAGTTACTAGTAAAAACAATCTCTTAAAACACAATGTTCATCCACCTTGAAAAAAAATCTGCTGACTGGGACATTGCCAGATAATTCTGAAGCTCAAAAACGCCAAATCTGTCAAAATCAGGGAGTTGCTCTCGGTTTGTGTTGTCACAATCTGTGACTAGACAATGAGCGTTGCTCAGGTCAGGGGAACATTAAGGACCCAGAAAAGCCAGCAAAGGACTAGGAGATTTTGATGTACTAGAAAGACACAGGATCAAGAGTCAGAAGACCTGGCTCTCACCCCAACTTTAGCTCTTGCTAGCAGTGTGACTGGTCTCATTCATTCATTTACCTATTCATGCCAGCTGCTGGGGACATCAATGAAGAAGACAGATATATCCCTCACAAAGCTTATTCATTAAGGCCTCACCAGCACCCTAAAAATGGGGAGAGGACCATAGAGTTGAGAAGTTTAAATCAAGCATCACAAGAAGAGGTCCATGAGGGTCACCACTCTCATGGGATGAAATGTCTTTGACTTCGTTTCTTTACCCATAGAACATGAGTAGAACACCTGCTTTCTCTACTTCAGCAGGTACCAAACACTGTGGGCATTTAATAATGTGTTAAACAAATTTGAAATAAAAAACCCTACTTTATTAAAATAAACCATTAGGAAAATCAATTGAGTACAAGGTTATCAGAGCAAAGCTTGCCTAGTTCACAAACATCTTCATTGATATGTTTAGTGGCCCTTCAGAGGAAGCCAAATATTTGCATAACCATAAACCTCCTTCAAATATCTTGAGTCTTGTCATGGATCTTAATTTGCCAAAGTGGATCCCCATGTTTGGCAGAACCCTTCAAATCATCTGAAGGCTGCCTGCTTTTTGAACGGGTTTTTACTGATGAATTTTTGGGAGGAGTTCAGAGCCCATCCAATAGAAAGTCTTTTAACCAATGGGCCCTAATCAACTGGATGGATCAATCAGCATTCTCCATCCCTTGTATAAAATATACTGACCAATACTGTGGTCAAATGAATATTGAATGTTCTCTCTGGTATGCTGGAGCACATCAGCTCTCCCTGCATAAACTGTTAATGCCAGCTGTACTTGCTTTGTAATTACAGAAATTAAATATTACGTTGGCCCATGAAATATGAGTGTGAAAATAAAGTTATTTGTATGAAAATTTAGTAAAATTAAAGAAATGAAAGTAAGTCACTAGAGGAAATCTGCCATTGAATTAGATATGATTGAGACAACTGTGAAAGATTGGGGAAATAATAAAAATTTAAAATGACTTTGCAGTCAGACTGTGTTGCAAGTGTCTTAAAAAATTCCTCACTTAAACAGACTAAAAATGGAAATCATGCAATAATGTGCATAAAAGATTACATGAAATTCCAATCAGCAGACCCAAACTCCAAGAAAAGGCCTTGGGCCCACATCAAAAGATTGGCAAATAACTGTTCATTTGCGACTTTAGATTAAATACATGACTGAGGTTATGTAGTATCTTTTAAAAAAATGATTCACTGTTTAATTGATTTTTCAACTAACGAGAAAACATCCAGTCCCAGTCAGGTTAGATAAGAGGGCTCTGACTCTGCAACCAGCCTGGAACCCTGGGAAGCTCTAGGTAGATACGGTTCCTTCTTGCTGCTTCTTCTGATTTTTAAAATTTTCTAACGTTTCTTAACGGTTATTACTTGCTTCTTTAAATAATAACATTATTTTAATAAAAAGATATATATCTAAATTTCAGCTATTTTGGAGCAAAAAGCCTTTGCATTTTATTTATTTATTATTTTTTGAGACAAATCTCACTCTGTCACGCTCAGGCTGGAGTGCAGTGGCGCAATCTCGGCTCACTGCAACCTCTACCTCCTGGGCTCAAGCAATTCTCCTGCCTTAGCCT
This sequence comes from Rhinopithecus roxellana, assembly GCF_007565055.1. Taxonomy (NCBI): domain Eukaryota; kingdom Metazoa; phylum Chordata; class Mammalia; order Primates; family Cercopithecidae; genus Rhinopithecus; species Rhinopithecus roxellana. The sequence continues at coordinate 97,394,247 of NC_044552.1, read as the reverse complement.
CCCAAGTAGCTGGGATTACAGGTGTCCGCCACCACGCCCAGCTAATTTTTTTGTATTTTTAGTAGAGACGGGGTTTCACCATGTTGGTCAGGCTGGTCTCGAACTCCTGACCTCAGGTAATTCGCCCACCTCGGCCTCCCAAAGTGCTGGGATTACATGCGTGAGTCACCATGCTCGGCTGCCTTTGCATATTTTAAACAAAGAAAAAAAGAGGCCAAATATTTTTACTCACGTGTTGCTTAAATGTTTAGTAATTCTGCCTTTTGCCCCCCATTTCTGGTGTGAGGCTACCTATCTATTAGTAAGACTGTTTTAACTGCAGGCCAATGAATATGACCCTTCCAAGTAAGAAAGGCTGAACCTTTCCAGTTGTAAAGGCTGATTCTAGGGCAGCAGAACCCTACCATGTGTGACAAGGTTTCCTTTTACTAATCTGGTTCTCCTCCTGTATATTTTGGGAAATGACACATGTCCAGGCAAAGCACACCATGGGCCAAATGCACATCCTCTCTGCTGGGGACTTTAAGGGGCCATGACTCAAAGCACTTCACTGGGGATGCCCAGGGGTTGTGCATGACCAGACATCAGCAAAGCATTTTTGAGAAACCTCCTCCTCAACTAAAAATACCCACTGTGAGAAATCTGTAGCATGAAGAAAGGATCAAGTCAGTAAAACACAAAAAAAGAGACAGACCTGTGGCAGTCTCAGTATCAAACCCAGTTCACCCTCCCTTACCAGAACAAGAACAATCAAAAAAACGTTTACAGGAAAGGACTTCTTGAAGGCAGTAATCTGGGATACATGGCCACACTCATTTTAGTCTTTTCCTTTCTCTTTCTCCTTGAGGGCTGGGGTGGGGAAAGTGGCCCCGAATTTGTTCAAAGTCCAACTGAACACAATCAATAATAGACTTATGATGACCTTTTTCTTAAATTTCTACTGAGACATTAGTTTTATTCCTCAGTAAACACCTCCTTGATTTCTGCATCCTAGGAGAGCCTGGGCAAACAAGAGCACAGGCAAGAAGTGGGAATGTGTTCAGAGAAAGTGTTGGTGAGGCCTGGCTCTCCCAGCCCCTCTGATGGCTGAGAAAACTGCTTGACAAGAGGGAGACCCACCAGGACAGAAGGCTGAGCTTCACAGGGCAGACACATTGCCAGAGTACATACTGACTGCCCATGGCAATGGTTCTGTTTTTTTCATGGGAGACCTTCCTATAGTTACACATAAAAAAGAGACATAAAACTCGAGAACTTAATGGCAGAGAAAAATAAAATGGTAAATCTAGAATGTTTTGCTTAACTTCAAAACTGTTGTTGAATAGCTTAGAAGGTGTAGGGGGTTGAATTGAGGTCCCCAACAATATAGGCGTCCTAACTTCTAGAACCTGGAAATGAAACTTTATATGGAAAAAGGACCTTTGCAGATATAATGAAGTCGAGAATCTTGAGATGAAATCATCCTGGATTACCTGAGTGGACCCTAAATCCAAGGGAGGTGTCCTTAGAAGACACAGAAGAGAAGACAGAGGAGAAGACCATGTGGAGCATATGGAGGTGGAGGCAAAGATTGGAGTAGTTTAGCCATGAGCTGAGGAGCTCCCTAGAGCCTCCTCAGAAGCTGGGACAGGCAAGGGAGGATTTTGCCCTGAAGCCTTTGGAGGAAGTGTAGTCCTGCAACACCTTGATTTTGGACTTCCAGCCACCAGAACTGTGAGAGAATAAACATTGTTTTAAATCGCCCAGTTTGTGATAATTTGTTAAGCAGACCTAGAATACAAACACTGAAGGCTAGGACAGCTTATAAGGAGACTGGGGGAAAAACTTCAAGAAATTTCTATTGGAAATAGAAATCTTACGTGAGAACGTCAAGATCGCCTCCTGATGCCCCAAAGCACTATGATTCTGAGGAGAGCAGGAGGGAGGGTGCGACTCTCCTCCGAATGCAGGCCTGGGCCCCAAAGCTGATGAAGGCACCCGCTGGCTGCATGGGGCCAGACCTAGTGCGAGTCAGAGTCGCCAGGGGAACTTTTGTCAAAAGCTGATGTCTCCACTTAAGGGTGGCTGAGTCAGAATTTCTGGGGGTCAGGTTGGAGAATCTGTGTTTTTCAAAGTCTCTCATGTGATTCTAATGATCTCCCATCCTTAAAAATGGGCCGGGTGCGGTGGCTCATGCCTGTAATCCCAGCACTTTGGGAGGCTGAGGCGGGTGGATCACAAGGTCAGGAGATCGAGACCATCCTGGCTAACACGGTGAAACCCCATCTCTACTAAAGATACAAAAAATTAGCCGGGCGAGGTGGCGGGCGCCTGTAGTCCCAGCTACTTGGGAGGCTGAGGCAGGAGAATGGCATGAACCCGGGAGGTGGAGCCTGCAGTGAGCCGAATTGCGCCACTGCACTCCAGCCTGGGTGACAGAGCGAGACTCTGTCTCAAAAAAAATAAAAAATAAAATAAATAAATAAAAGATGGGCCCAGACTGTCTGCTCCCTCCCCCTTTCAATGTTTGAGAAGTAGATTTGAAGTCAACTTTTAAAAAAACATGTGTCCAACAGGCTATTTATTATTTAAAACCCAGCTTTATTGTTTATGTAAAGCTGGATACAGATGCATTATAAAGTATTAAACAATACAGAAACGCACAAAGACAAAAGTAAATATCCAGATTCACCATCTCGGGAAAACTTCCATGTGTATTTCCAAGTGTTTATTCACACAGAGATGTCTGTGTACACTTTAACCTGCCACTCAAAGTGTGATCCACAGACCAGCAGCACTGACAACACTAAGGAAATTGTTAACAATTCAGAATTTTGGGCCCTGACCCAGCAGGATGTACTAAAACTGCAAACATATTATACCCCTTGTTTTGTAACTTGCGTTTTTCACACTGCAATGTATTGTAACCTCTGTCCTTGGTAATAAATACAGATCTTATGATCGTTCTTAATACATACACAGTATTCCTTTATGTACCAGACTTTACTTCATGAGCTCTCATTTGATGATCATTTCTAGTTTCCCATTTTTCCCACCATTGTAAACAATGCTCACCTAAAAATCCTTGAGAAAGTATCTTCCTGTTTTGTCACTATTATTTTTGGGTAAATCCCTAGAAGTCAACCAGTGTGCAACGTTATGCACACTGATCATTTTGATACCTAACGCCAGAACACCAGCATGCATGCCCAGTGACCCTGCACACAAATGCTTGTTTCCTCACACTCTTGCCAACACTGGAGTTTTTCTAATAATTTTAACCTTTGCCTATCTGATACTTAAAAATGACAATTCATTGATTTTTTTTCCTTGCATTTTTCTAAAAGCAATAAAAGAGCTTCTCATACATTTATCGGCCATCTGTATTTCTCATTTTGTGAACTGTCCAAAGTTATTTTGGTTGCTTAACAGTTATAAATGAATCTGTGGAATTACAGAGTTTAGGAATATGGTTTAATCACAATGAAAAGACATGAAGAAGAAAAAAAAAGGAAGGGAGAAGAAAATGTGCCATAAAAAAGGATAATCAAAAGATTAGTTGGTGTGTTTATTTATAGACACTGGTTACAGCAATCCAGTGATTAGGCAAATTAATGCAGCTGTGTATGATCACAGCTCTGGGATCAGCACCCACATCCTTTTCAAATGATGCCACCTGTCATTTAAGCATTTTTGCATTTGCCTTTCATGTTACATACATTTCATGATGATTTCCATTTTAAAAACCTTCTTGGTTAACCCTTTGAAGGTTATCTTGATATGGATTCCCCTCTACCATCAGGAATGGGGTGAGTTAACCACTCTCCCAGGTAGGCAAGAGAAACAGCACGTTTGCCTCTGAAAAAGACCAATCCTCTCCAAATGTTCGCATCTTAGGAAAGAGAACAGTTGTATCCTTTTCACTGGTTGTAAAACTGCTTCTCTGCTCAGAACCAATGGAAAAAAATGGGGGTGGGGTCAGATGCTGTGTACTGGTTGACTTCAGTAGCATGTGCAAACCATGCCCATTTCACAGGGCACATGCATCCCTCACACCCCCAGGGTGACCTCAGGCCTGCTTTGTCCCAGAGGCAGCCACCTTGGGCTCAACACCCAGTGCACTCAACTTCTTAACAAGTGGCAGGGGTCTTCTCACAGGGTCCCTGGAACTCTTTCAACCCATAAGATAATGCCAAATGGGTGAAAACCCACCTCATCTACCCCTGCCACCCTATAGTTGCTGCTTTATTTGTGAATTGAGACAAATCAGTCATCCTCATTTGCAGACCATCCTCTGCATACAGCACAGCAAGAGCACTATGCCAGGTGGCCAGGAGGGCCGGCTGCAGGGAAACAGAGGAAAGCGTGGAGAGAGAAAGTCTCTATGCTCCACGTTGCGAGCTGTGGGATATGAACAGGTGGAACAAGGTCTTTAATCAACACATTTCAGGATGTTAGAACAAGTGGGTCCCATTACCAAACCCGAAGGAAGGAATTTTAGGACAAAAGGAGAAGCAAGACTTTATAGAATAGGTTCTATATAAACACACGAAGCACATATACCTTAAGGATTGTGCATGCTAAAACATATTTCAGTAGCTGCTAGAATGGGAACAATAGATTCTTAACAGGTTTGAAAGGGATGGGGACTCGGGAACACATCTCAAAAATGTGGGTCAGAGTCAAGGAAGCTTGCTGCTACAGTGTCATATAATGCTCTCAGTGCTGTCAGATCCAGCATGGGCAGAAGAGAAAGCTTTGGGTCTGTCACAGTTACAGAGAATTGTAGACTTCAATATTTGGTTACGGGATGAAGAGGGAAAAAGGAACGAAGACTTTTAAATGAAAAGAAACAAAAGAGTGAACATGAACATAGAGCTACACGAAGTGTCAACCCTAGTGAAGTGATTATGTTTTAACTGTGTAAATACAGTTCAATTAAATATTCAACATAACAGCAATAAAACGTGAAACACTGAGAAGCATTTCTCTCTAGTCAGTGTTTGGCAGACGTGTTGTGTTTGCATCTTGCTCTTTACGGTGATATCTCTGACAAATTTAAGGGCAAAAGTGATGTAGACCACACATTCTAGAACAAATTCTAAAACAGCAAGAAGTGGTCAAATGCCCAGTGGCTTAGTCAGATTCTTAATTCTACACCCTACGTTTATTCTCCAGTCTCACTGAAAATCTAACAGCCGAGTGGTCAAAAGAAAAGATAAAACTGCAAAATGGGAGCGCCACAAATTTCTGCTCCTCCTACTCCAGCCAACTTCACTTGTCAGGGAGGAGGCAGCCTCTGTTTCCTTCCTCCCTTAAAGGGGGGATGGCAAACTGTCGACAACTCCTATTGTACAAAAGAGTTGTTCACACTGCAAAAGTGTTTACTGCTCACAAGTGACGCTCAAAATTAATTCACAGCAGCAACACCAGCAGAAAGCTTTGACAGACTGTCTTATGTGTTGACACAGTTATACGTTGTTGCATAAAAAAAAGTAACACACTTTTCCTTTTTTCCAGCCCATACACACTGAAGTTGCTCAAAGGAGAGAGTGTGAAATGTGTTTGAGATTGTAAATGCCACCCTCCAGGTAAGGATTTCCTGCTCTGGTGTTGATGGCTGCAGGTGTGAGAAGACGTGGGCCGCCCCCCCTTTCTGAGGTGAAGCAAGGCTGCGAGCCTCTCCCCCAGTCTCTGTTACAACTGGCCTTGTTGGTGGTTTTTCCTTTAAGAGCATTTCCCTTTAGGGCAAGCCTCAGGCACCATGGTGGGAAGTAGGGTAGAGCTGCTCATTATACCACCTCGGCAGAAAAGGAGATGCCAGGATAACAGCTTTCAGAGACACAAATCATTCACCTTCCTCTTCCTTTACGAAACAATAACCCTGCACTTACAATGGCTTTGGGAGGCTGGGAAGATGTGACTTTCTTGCTCAGAAATGATTTACATTAAAAAATCAGAAAGAATGCAGTGTGATTTAATTATCTCAAGTTATCTGAGATGATTAGAGTTAAAAAAGAAGCCAGGTGGGACAGCCAGTATGTGGCCTCATCTCGAAGATGTTGTACAGACTCTTTGGCTCAGCTCATCGATCTGCTGTGGCATGAGGCTGTTGTGTCTGAACAGTTCCTGCTGAGCAGTGTCCTCACTGAGAAGTCATGGGACTTGAAAAATGAAGATCATTGACACTTTAAAGGTGCTTCTCACAATCAGAAGTAGCCACTTGTGTAAAAACTACGCAGTGCAAGAACTTTCCTTAGATGGCGATATGTAAGTATCTATTGAAAGTAAGGTTTGTATGGAGCTAACCCCAAGGAAAACTGTGGGCCAGGATTCACTGCCTTCCCGTGCACTTTTCCCTTATGCCCCCATCTCCATTTCCCCAGCCATGGTCCACAGGTGCCCAAAGAGCTCTTCTGGCTTTGCCCCTTACCCTGTCCTGGCCTATGCTTCTCCTTCCCTCTCATTCCTCCTCAGCACCAAACTCCTTTCTTTTGGTCTTGGGAAGGAAGTGGAGGAAAGAATCCATATCGAGACTCAAATGACTGACAATTTAAGGTATTTATCCTACTAGGCTTTGGGGATTTTTTCCCCTCAGGTTTAATTTGTTTGGTGGTTAACATTAATAGCTAAATCCACACACACACAAGTTTTGTTGATCCACACATCAACAACTTTAAGACTCTATAGGCCAGGCGCAGTGGCTCATGCCTGTAATCCCAGCACTTTGGGAGGCCGAGGCGGGAGGATCACGAGGTAAAGAGATTGAGACCATCCTGGCCAACATGGTGAAACCCTGTCTCTACTAAAAATACAAAAATTAGCTGGGTGTGATGGTGGGTGCCTGTAGTTCCAGCTACTTGGGAGGCTGAGGCAGAAGAATCGCTTGAACCTGGGAGGCGGAGGTTGCAGTGAGCCGAGATCGTGCCACTGTACTCTAGCTTGGTGGCAGAGCGAGACTCTGTCTCAAGAAAAAAAAAAAAAATCTATAAAGGATATCAAATAGTTTTAGAACCACTGTCCCAGACTACTGGAGCCCTAAAAACTTCACTAAAGTGGTTTCCTACTTCTCTGTCACATATTTCTTTTTCTTCTAAAAAAACCAGGGTCATGTGCAAAATGTGCAGGTTTGCTAATATAGGTGTATGCATGCCGTGGTGGTTTGCTGCACCTATTGACACGTCCTCTAAGTTCCCTCCCCTCACCTCCCAACAGGCCATGCTGTGTGTTGTTCCCCTCTCTGTGTCCATGTGGGTTTTTTTTTTTATACTTTAAGTTCTGGGGTACGTGTGCAGAATGTGTGGCCATTTTCATGATACTGATTCTTCCTATTCATGAGGATGGAATTTTTAAAAAAGTTGTTTTTTTTTATTGTTATACTTTAAGTTTTAGGGTACATGTGCACAACATGCAGGTTTGTTACATATGTATACATGTGCCATGTTGGTGTGCTGCACCCATTAACTCGTCATTTACATTAGGTATATCTCCTCATGCTATCCTTCTCCCCTACCCCCTCCCTACAATAGGACCCGGTGTGTGATGTTCCCCTTCCTGTGTCCAAGTGATCTCATTGTTCAGTTCCCACCTATGAATGAGAACATGTGGTATTTGGTTTTCTGTTCTTGTGATAGTTTGCTGAGAATGATGGTTTCCAGCTTCATCCATGTCCCTACAAAAGACATGAACTCATCCTTTTTTATGGCTGCATAGTATTCCATGGTGTATATGTGCCACATTTTCTTAATCCAGTCTGTCACTGATAGACATTTGGGTTGATTCCAAGTCTTTGCTACTGTGAATAGTGCCGCAATAAACATATGTGTGCATGGGTTATTTATAGCAGCATGACTTATAATCCTTTGGGTATATCCCCAGTAATGGGATGGCTGGGTCAAATGGTATTTCTAGTTCTAGATCCTTGAGGAATCACCACACCGTTTTCCACAATGGTTGAACTAGCTTACAGTCCCACCAACAGTGTAAAAGAGGATGGAATGTTTTTCCATTTGTTTGTGTCCTCTCTTACTTCCTTGAGCAGTGGTTTGTAGTTATCCTTGAAGAGACCCTTCACTTCCCTTGTTAGCTGTATTCCTAGGTATTTTATTTTCTTTGTAGTAATTGTGAATGGGAGTTCATTCATGATTTGGCTCTCTGCTTGCCTACTGTTGGGGTAAAGGAATGCTTGTGATTTTTGCACACTGATTTTGTATCCTGAGACTTTGCTGAAGTTGCTTATCAGTTCAAGAAGTTTTTTTTGTTGTTGTTGTTTGTTTTTTGAGACAGAGTTTCATTCTGTCACCCAGGCTGGAATGTAGCGGCGCGATCTCAGCTCACTGCAACCTCCACCTCCTGGGTTCAAGCGATTCCCCTGCCTCAGCCTCCCGAGTAGCTGGGATTACAGGTGCTCACCACTGTGCCTGGCTAATTTTTGTATTTTTCAGTGGAGACGCGGTTTCACCATGTTGGTCAGGCTGGTCTCAAACCCCTGACCTCATGTGATCCGCCTGCTTTGGCCTCCCAAAGTGTTGGGATTACAGGAGTGAGCCACGGTGCCTGGCTAGCTTTTGGGATTTGTTAGAGTACACCATCGACTGGTGGAATTCCTGCTGGTGTGATGAGATGCAGTGAGAAGTTGTAAGATGCCCTCCAAGATAGAGGAGGTCTCCTTGATCAGTATAGGCCCATGCCCAGGATACAGGTGGCCCAGGATACAGGTGTTAATGTAGCCATGAGGTAGGATGCACTGGTCCTACCTGATTAGGGTGATGCTGACACAGGAGCTAACAACGAAGGATCATTTTCTCTTTTGCCTGGGACTGTAACATATGTACCACATGCTTTTACATATGTGGTTCTCATCCAGTAGAGTATGACCCTGAGCGTGAGTACTTTTAGTATTCTCATTTATCAAGGTGGAAATTGAGGCTTGAAGAGGTTAGATAATTTGCTTACGGCTATCATACTAATAGAACAGCAGAACCGGAATTGAAAGCCAGCTGTCTGGAGCTCGTGGCCTTCTATCCACCTCCAGTGGTTTCATCTCAATAGGAACCATTGATTGTGAATAGCCGGTACAGGCCAGCACCCCCTGCTTCACCGTGGGGCAATACTAAGACAGCTAGAGGCCAAATTGCAGATGCAGAGGCTTTGCATGAAGGTGGTGAAGTTAGAAGAGCATGAAATCTGAAGGCAAACAGATCTGGTTAAAATCCTGGCCCTGTTTGTTGCTTTGCTTTAAGACCTGAAGTTAATCTGTGAACTTTAGTTTTCTCCATCTATAAAATTCATCTGATACTACCTGCTTTACAGAGTTGTTTGTGAGAACTGAATAAGGTAATACACATGCAAAATATTTTGGGAAGCATAAACTCTTAGATGTTGTTAGTGTTAATATGGTCTTTCAGTGGGAAGAGTCACTCCTGAGAGTGGAAGATTGACTTTCCCATCAGTATTACCTACCCCACCTGACAAATCTAGGAGTGGGCTCTCAGGAGGACCACTGAGGAAAAGGGCGTAGAAGCATTTACCAGTTATCAGAGGCATTTACTAGTAATAGTCAAGTTTGACCCTAAAAAACAACACAAGAAGATGAATTCTGTGACATGTGGATGAGAAACATGAACTTTCAATGAATTCAGAAATTCCACACTCACAGCCTGCTTCAAGTCCTGTGTCAGCTGCTGAATCAGAGTAGAAGGCATCAATTTTCTTGTTGGTGATTACACTTATGCCTTTGTACACCGCCAGCTGCCTTCAAAAGAAAGGGTCACCTTTGTGCAGTTGACTCCTCATTTTGTAATAATTCCTAAATGCAGTAGCTTCTCCCAAAGTAGTTCAAAGACACCAAACTGCTGAGAACCAGGGGCGGCCATCAGGATACCAAACTTCCTGCTTCAAATGGCCCGAATCTCAGCGAAGGCTTCTGAATAGATAGGCAAGCTCCAGAAGGACAGACTGCAGTCATTAACCTAACCCTTTATTATGGCGATTCTCAATTCTTTTTCTACACATGAGCTCACCCTTCAAACACCACATTTATGTCCATTTTTGGGAGGGTTGAACTAAAGTTTAAGACATTATGTCATTGTAAACAAACAATCACAAGTAGCGTGACTCTGTGGAAAATACAGCATTTCACTTTTGTGGTACTGGTTCCACTATAAGAACAGGGAACCCAAATGATGAGGTCAGTGGGCCAGCTGCCACGGCAAAGAGAATGCCAAGCTGAGCAAGCTGCTTTCACTCACAACTAAAAAATTAAGCTTACTATTGTTATGCCAGCCAATGAAAGTGATTGCATTCCTAAATTAAATGGAAACAGAGCTTCAGAGGCTGCTCCTCCTTAGTACTACATGTTCATGCCAGGAGGTCAAGAGGCTGCCACTTTTGCTGATGATGGACATAACCACATCCAGGCTTATTCCATTTAGAAGACACTGCTGGCTAATAATAAAAAGTAAATGAAAACACACACTACTATGAATCAGGTAGCAGTAAAAACGGATGCAATAATGTGGCAGATGTTAAGAGAGGAAGCCAGCTAAGTCCTAGAGACTCATCTAAAGAGTGTAAACCATGCTCTTCTGCCAAGTGGCTACGACTTCTACTTGCAAGCAATGTAGTATTACGTAAGTCAACCTGACTTGGTCTTCATCTATTTTTTCCTAAGGCAGAACACACCCTTCCAGCATGCAACAGGGCTGGTCATACCCCCTAAACAGCTTTGATTAAATCTGGGTTATATACCAAGCATCAGAACCAGCCTGGGTTACATAACCGCCACCCCTCCCACCTTCCTATGTCTACCAATCATACTTTCAGGCTCCCAGACTTGGAGCCTTCGGGTCTTCTCTGATTTTATCTTTCTGGTTCCTCTGTTGTCCCGGCCCCACCAATATTCATATTCAGTCTTCACCAACATCTCACAGATTACTCCTTTGATATGTGCCCAGAGTCCATCTCTGTTTCTTTACGCCTACAGTCACCATTTTTGTGCAGGTTCCTCCTCCCACCCCCACCGTGGCTACACCATTACAAGAACCTCTCACTGGTCTTCCACCTCTGGTTTGTGCCCCAGCAACCTGTCAGGGACACCACCATTAAGCCATTGTAATGGTTTTCCTGGGCTTACAAAAGGGCAGTCCACAACTCAGCTTGTATTCATGGCCCCCAACAACTCTGTACCAGCCTGTCTTTCTGATCCTATTTCCCCTTTCTGCCTGGCTGAACCACTTCTTGAGCCCTGCAGTGTACCACTCCCTGTCTTTGCATGTCATCTTTTCCCACCCAAAGTGCCCACTTCTTCTGTCTAGCTACCCTCTGAGATCCAGTTAAGCCACATCTCCTCCAGGAAGACAGCGCTGGTCATTCCTGAGAACATGCAGCCCAGATCCGGATCACTTACTTGGTGATAAGTAGAGTACCTCCTTTTGATCTCTTTTATAGCACTTACTGCTTTGATGGCTATTCAAATGCAAATCAGTTAATTTCTTGTCTCTTCAACTAGATTTATCACAGCTCCCAGAAGACTATATTTTCTACTTTTTTATATTATCTCTGCCCACCCCATCTTTTGTCCTTCTCCTCCTCCTTCAAAACTCATGTAGCAATCATAATATTAAATAAGGACTTATTTTTATCTATGTCCTAAGGAGAAACCAGGAAGGAAATCTAAGTGAAATGCAAGAGTAAACTCAGCAGAGATGTAACTGGCCCCGCTGGGTGGAATACACACCAGAACTGAATAAATCCAGAATTGAGTACATCTGCTGCCAGCATAGCTTCAATGCTGCCAAATGCCCTCACCTACATTAAATCAGGTAATCTTAAACTCAGGCTTTGAGATATAATTCAGTATGTAAGGAAGGGAGAAGAAGAAAGAAAATAATTCCTCTTTAGAAATGCATTTTCCCCCAAACACTTCAAACACATGACTTTGCTTTTAATCCATTTTAATTTAGAAATATTTCTGTAATATGGTATAGAAATATTTTGATGATGTACATCAGTGCCCTGTTTGTAGTATCAACCTAGGCATGAAGAGTGATGAAGGCCGACATTTACAAAAGGATGGATGAGAAGAGTCCTTCCTGGTCCAGTGGGGTTAGTGAGGTAGGAGTAGCCTGGAACACCTGGTAGAGCTGGAATTACGGGATGTATAGTTCAGGTGGTCAGGCACCTATGGGCAAGTTTCACTGTGATGGTAATAATTACGCAGCAGAAACAGGCAGTGCAGAGAATAATTTGAATGGTGACCATCTCCAGAATGGCAGCCTCTAGAGTGAGGCTTTTCACAGTGCCCAGTCTTCTTGACCAAAAGGCAGGGGGACTTTGCTAGAGGAGTTGGTATTTATGTCTAAATGGAGAGTGGTACGCTCTGGTTGAATTGAAGCCTTGTGCAAATAACTGGCATGTGCTTTGGTCAGGGCAGGTAGCCTCTGTGGGAGAGGGTCTGACAGTGCTGGGGCAATTCCTTCCCATCAACTTAGTTAGGAGGGTCATGCCTCCCTGTCTCTGAGGCCTTGAGTCTTTAACAGTGATTGAGATCTACATGGCAGATACAGGCAGAGTAGATGGCAGGAAACATGGGATGAACAGATCCAGGCCTTAGCAGTGGCCCTGAGATTTACATTAGAGTAATTTTCAGTTGCCGCCTTAATTTTTCTCTTCCCCCAATGGAGCGATGACCGTGCAACAGTATCACCTCCCTGGCAGCATGCTAAAGCCATTTTTTTTTCCCGAATAGAGAATGAAACTGAGGCAGCCTTGTGTTCCTTCTTCAAAGTAGTTTTCACATCCTACAAACATTTTCTTTACTTGTTGCTATCATTGTCCTCCCTCCTGACACAGCCAACTAAAACCTTATCTCTAGCTTCATCATAAAATGTTCCCTTCTTGTTACCTACACCTTGCCATCTATCGCTCACATTTTGAGAATCTGCACCAAGGCTTTAGAAGATTATGATGCTTCTGCACCAATAACCCTCGGCTACACTTCTCCCCAAAGTTCTACTGAATGTTTGACATTGATCAGAATTCTGTTCACAACCAACCTTTAAAGTAAAGCATTAGGCTTGGTGCAGTAGCTCGCACCTGTAATCCCAGCACTTTGGGAGGCTGAGGTGGGTGGATTCCTTGAGACCAGCCTACCCAACAGGACAAAACCCTATCTCTACCTAAAAACACAAAAACTTAGCCAGGCATGGTGGTACATGCCTGTGGTCTCAGACACTCGAGAGCTGAGTAGGAGGGTTGCTGGAGCCCAGGAGGTTCAGGCTACAGTGAGCTGTGATTACACCACTGCACTCCAGCCTGGGCAACAGAGCAAGACTCTGTCTAATAAGAGCAGGCCCTACTATGATCAAGATTCCTAGGAGCCTTGTATTCTCTTTGCATTAACCCTCCTCCCACTTATTTCCTCACTCACCAGACATCCACTGGGCACACATGATATGCTGACTCAAGTCTCATGGCTGGTGGAATGTGGATGATACACTGAACCTCTATCATCGTCTCTGACCCTTTCCACTGCCACCAGGTCTGTGGCCACCTTCACTGCTGTTTCTCAACTCTACCACGGCCAGCACATCATCCCTACTTCTTATCTTGGCTGCTCCTTGTTTTTATTGCTCTGCCTCTTTCCTTCTTTCTCTTTTGTCACTTCACCCAAGCTTCCTGAACTTCTCCAAGGCCAGTTACCCTTCCTCAGACATCACCCATCCACCAGGGCTCTCCTTCCTGTGATCAGTCAAGTCCCGCGAGCACAATCCTGCACTGTGACTCTGCGCCATGTTTTGTTGTTGCTCACTGCTAAAGCTGCGTTTCTTTACCTCCAGAGATATCCACATAATTGACCTTCTTCTTCTTTTTATAAACTTCAGGGTCAGTTCTATGATGGACAAATAGGACTATTAACACTGGTGGCTGCTTTGTGAATGTAACAGTATGGAAAGAGCCTGGTTTTGGAGTCAGATCTGATTTCAAATCCTTGTCAATTGCAGTAGTAGCTGTGGAATCTCTGACAAATCATTTAAGTTCTTCTCAGTCTCAGCTGTCACACTGGCAAAATGGGACTGATAATTATTACCTCATATGTTTATTTTGATAAGGATTCAATATATAAAATGCCTTACACATAGAAGGCAACCTGGAAACGCACCTCCCCTGGCCCACTCTTTACCTTCTCCCTATAAACGTGATGCAGAAAATGGCTATACGGAACAGTTAGGAAGGAGAGGGGATATCACTGGCAAAATTAAGCAAAGCTAATAATAATGAACAGAATAACTACAAACGCTACTTACTATTACCAGGGCTGGTGTATCATAAAATTGTACAGATTAAGATGAAAAAAGGCAAAAAAATTAATTCCACAGGAGCAGCAAAAAGGAGTGGTCACCAAATGTGAACATAACAGCCAGCCCCTACAGTAATGAGCACTAAACCATGCTATTTTTCTTTTCTTTTTTCTTTTTTTTTAAAATCCTACAAAGAAACAGTATACAAGGAAACTACCATGTGAGAAAGACTCGGACTTATGTGTAGGAGCTAATAGATGTGCAAAAACCTAGACCAGATTCCCATTTCAAAAAGGAACTTGTAGAGTCACTGGACCTACCCTGACAGTGAGGCAGTCCTGGTAGAATGCCACGTCATCCTGTGACACTAGCACTGTGCACATACATAAAAAAAAAAAAAAAAAAAATGGCTGTTCCAGTGAAGCCAGGAAGAGAACAGACGGCAAAGCGTGACACAGACAGAAAGAGGGACAGGTTTGTCTTGACTCCATCTGCCATTTTTAAACCCAAGACATGATATCACCTAAGGAATACTCACACTAACATTTCATTCAACAATTCCTCCACTGCAAGTCACATGAAATAAGTTAGACAAGAGCAGTTCTGCCTAAACTACATGCTGTCTGAGAGGCATACTAGTTCTTTGCAAATACCTAAACAGAACTTTCAGATGTTTCTGCTGGAATGAGAAAAAACATGTGCGTTTGAGTGTAATGTGATGGTTTTCAACTGCTTAAAGAGGCCATAAATCTATTAGCTTGAACTTCAAAGAAACAAATTCTGAGAACATTGAAAATTAGGGTGGGGCAAGGAGAATTGGATCTAACTAGTTTCTCCGTTCTTTCCCAGAAAAACAATAAGAACCAAAGCAGGCTCCAGTCTCTTTCTTCTCCCAATTTTTACTACTTGCCACACTTTTGAAAACATCTTCTACATACTTCTAGCTCTGGACAAACACATTCTTATTCAAGTTTGTGGTTAACTCCATGAGCTCATTTTTCTATGATTTGTTGGACATTTTTATGTGGCTTTTACGGAGAACAGTTTAAAGTGAATTATCTTTGAGAAGCCTGTGGGATTCTATAATTCTCTGGTGCTCTCCCCAATCAGGATGATTTATTCCAAGACAATTCTAAACCAAGAATGAGGACTCGTTGCCCAGACTTCTAATAAGATTCGGCTGCTGTCTTGCAAAGCCAGGCAGTGTGGGACAGCTGGATGAAGCGAGTGGGACTAGGCTTAGATTGACTCTGTGTGATCAGAGCAAGTGATTTCACCTCTTTGAGACTCTGTCTTTGCAACAATAAAACATAAGGAGTGGTGATGGCGATGACTTCGCAGATTCTCCCAGCCCTAATACTCTATGAGATCATGACTGTTATACTCTTAAAACACACACACACACACACACACACACACACACACACACACACACACACGTATGTCTCTTTCTCTCTCTCTGATACATTTTCTCATAACCAAAGGCTCATTCTAGATTTAATCAAAGATACAAATAGGAGAAACATGGACATGAACTGGACAGTGAGAGTCCATTTAAACCAGCAGGGAGGCCGGGCACAGTGACTCACGCCTGTAATCCCAGCACTTTGGGAGGTCAAGGTGAGCGGATCACCCAAGGTCAGGAGTTCGAGACCAGTCAGGCCAATATGGTGAAGTCCTGTCTCTACTAAAAATACAAAAATTAGCCGTGTGTGGTGGCATGGGCCTGTAATTTCATCTACTTGCTAGGCCGAGGCAGGAGAATCGCTTGAACCTGGGAGGCAGAGGCTGTAGTCAGCTGAGATGGTGTCACTGCACTCCAGCCTGGGTGAGAGAGTGAGATCAATCTCAAAAAAAAAAAATAAAATAAAATAAACCAGCAGGGGGATACTGACAAATCTAAGAGTGGGCAGAAAAAGGATCCATGTAAGCCTTCTCCTCAAAAAAAAAAAATCATTGAAAAAAATCACTATAATAGCTTTGAGATAACATGAAAGTTAACAAGGATATACAGGAATTGAACTCATCTCTGCACCGAGGGGACCTAATAGACATCTACAGAACTCTCCACCCCAAATCAACAGAATATACATTCTTCTCAGCACCACAGCGCTCTTATTCCAAAATTGATCACATTGTTGGAAGTAAAGCACTCCTCAGCAAATGTAAAAGAACAGAAATTATAACAAACTCTCTCTCAGACCACAGTGCAATCAAACTAGAACTCAGGATTAAGAAACTCACTCAAAACCACTCAACTACATGGAAACTGAACAACCTGCTCCTGAATGACTACTGGGTACATAACGAAATGAAGGCAAAAATAAAGATGTTCTTTGAAACCAATGAGAACAAAGACACAACATACCAGAATCTCTGGGACACATTTAAAGCAGTGTGTAGAGGGAAATTTATAGCACTAAATGCCCACAAGAGAAAGCAGGAAAGATCTAAAATTGATACCCTAACATCACAATTAAAAGAACTAGAGAAGCAAGAGCAAACACATTCAAAAGCTAGCAGAAGGCAAGAAATAACCAAGATTAGAGCAGAACTGAAGGAGATAGAAATACAAAAAATCCTTCAAAAAATCAATGAATCCAGGAGCTGGTTTTTTTGAAAAGATCAACAAAATGGATAGACCACTAGCAAGACTAATAAAGGAGAAAAGAGAGAAGAATCAAACAGATGCAATAAAAAATGATAAAGGGGATATCACCACCGACCCCACAGAAATACAAACTACCATCAGAGAATACTATAAACACCTCTACGCAAATCAACTAGAAAATCTAGAAGAAACAGATACATTCCTGGACACATACACCTTCCCAAGACTAAATCAGGAAGAAGCTGAGTCCTTGAATAGACCAATAACAGGCTCTGAAATTGAAGCAATAATTAATAGCCTACCAACCAAAAGAAGTCCAGGACCAGACGGATTCACAGTCAAATTCTACCAGAGGTACAAGGAGGAGCTGGTATCATTCCTTCTGAAACTATTCCAATCAACAGAAAAAGAGGGAATCCTCCCTAACTCATTTTATGAGACCAGCATCAGATTCCTGATACCAAAGCCTGGCAGAGACACAACAAAAAAAGAGAATTTAAGATCAATATCCCTGATGAACACTGATGCAAAAATCCTCAGTAAAATACTGGCAAACCAAATCTAGCAGCACATCAAAAAGCTTATCCACCATGATCAAGTGGGCTTCTTCCCTGGGATGCAAGGCTGGTTCAACATATGCAAATCAATAAACGTAATCCAGCATATAAACAGAACCAAAGACAAAAACCACATGATTATCCCAATAGATGCAGAAAAGGCCTTTGACAAAATCCAACAGCCCTTCTTGATAAAAACTCTCAATAAATTCAGTATTGATGGGATGTATCTCAAAATGATAAGAGCTATGACAAACCCACAGCCAATATCATACTGAATGGGCAAAAAGTGGAAGCATTCCCTTTGAAAACTGACACAAGACAGGGATGCCCTCTCTCACCACTCCTATTCAACATAGTGTTGGAAATTCTGGCCTAGGACAATCAGGCAGGAGAAAGTAATAAAGGGTATTCAATTAGGAAAAGAGGAAGTCAAATTGTCCCTGTTTGCAGATGACATGATTGTATATTTAGAAAACGTAACAGTCTCAGCCCCAAATCTCCTTAAGCTGATAAGCAACTTCACCAAAGTCTCAGGATACAAAATCAATATGCAAAAATCACAAGCATTGTTATACACCAATAACAGACACACAGAGAGCCAAATCATGAGTGAACTCCCATTCACAATTGCTTCAAAGAGAATAAAATACCTAGGAATCCAACTTACAAGGGATGTGAAGGACCTCTTTAAGGAGAACTACAAACCACTGCTCAGTGAAATCAAAGAGGACACAAACAAATGGAAGAACATTCCATGCTCATGGATAGGAAGAATCAATATCTGAAAATGGCCATACTGCCCAAGGTAATTTATAGATTCAATGCCATGCCTGTCAAGCTACCAATGACTTTCTTCAGAAAACTGGAAAAAACTACTTTAAAGTTCATATGGAACCAAAAAAGAGCCTGCATTGCCATGACAATCCTAAGCCAAAAGAACAAAGCTGAAGGCATCATGCTATCTGACTTCAAACTATACTGCAAGGCTACAGTAACCAAAACAGCATGGTACTGGTACCAAAACAGAGATATAGGCCAATGGAACAGAACAGAGCCCTCAGAAATAATACCACACATCTACAACAACCTGATCTTTGACACACCTGGCAAAAACAAGAAATGGGGAGAGGATTCCCTATTTAATAAATGGTGCTGGGAAAACTGGCTGGTCACATGTAGAAAGTTGAAACTGGATCCCTTCCTTACACCTTATACAAAAATTAATTCAAGATGGATTAAAGACTTAAGTGTTAGACCTAAAATCATAAAAACCCTAGAAGAAAACCTAGAAGCAATACCATTCAGGACATAGGCATGGGCAAGGACTTCATGTCTAAAACATCAAAAGCAATGGCAACAAAAGCCAAAATTGACAAATGGGATCTAATTCAACTGAAGAGCTTCTGCACAGCAAAAGAAACTACCATCAGAGTGAACAGGCAACCTACAGAATGGGAGAAAATTTTTGCAGTCTACTCATCTGACAAAGGGCTAATATCCAGAACCTAAAAGAACTCAAACAAATTTGCAAGAAAAAACCCCATCAAAATGTGGGCAAAGGATATGAATAGACACTTCTCAAAAGAAGACATTTATGCAGCCAACAGACACATGAAAAAATGCTCATCATCACTCACCATCAGAGAAATGCAAATCAAAATCACAATGAGATACCATCTCACAACAGTTAGAATGGCAATCTTTAAAAAGTCAGGAAACAACAGGTGCTGAAGAGGATGTAGAGAAATAGGAACACTTTTACACTGTTGGTGGGACTGTAAACTAGTACAACAATTGTGGAAGACAGTGTGGTGATTCCTCAAGGATCTAGAACTAGAAATACCATTTGACCCAGCCATCCCATTACTGGGGATATACCCAAAGGATTATAAATCATGCTGCTATAAAGACACATGCGTACGTATGTTTATTGCAGCACTATTCACAGTAGCAAAGACTTGGAACTAACCCAAATATCCATCAATGATAGAATGGATTAAGCAAATGTGGCACATATACACCATGGAATACTATGCAGCCATAAAAAAAGGATGAGTTCATGTTCTTTGTAGGGACATGGATGAAGCTAGAAACCATCATTCTCACCAAACTATCGCAAGGACAAAAACCAAACACCACATGTTCTCACTCATAGGTGGGAACTGAACAATGAAAACACTTGGACACAGGAAGTGGAACATCACACACCAGGGCCTGCTGTGGGGTGGGGGGAGGGGGGCAGGATAGCATTAGGAGATATACCTAATGTAAATGACGAGTTAATGGGTGCAGCACACCAACATGGCACATGTATACATATGTAACAAACCTGCACGTTGTGTACATGTACCCTAGAACTTAAAGTGTAATAAAAAAAATCACTGAAAAAAATCACTATAATAGCTTGGAGATGACATGCCAATATGAATTACTGAGGCAAATTAATTAAATCCACTAAAGGTCATATCCTAGGAGACAGAACATATTAAACTGAGGAGGGATCTTCCAGGCCCACCTCTCCAGTTCTACCCACTTCTTGCCACTAAATAATAACTCCCAACAGCTCTATCAGGAATGGAAACAAACACAATGAACTGGGGCATAGTAAACTCAATAACAAGACCCCACTTTAATGTCTATATGTCTGTATTAATTCATGTACCACACGGTTTTGTAACAAGAAAGCGGGGCGGGAAGGAGAGTGGGGTGAAGTTAATCCTGCAGGCCTCAAGTAGGACACACCAGAATGGGAGCCAGGTTCATCTTTTTGAAGGATTGCCCGTTCCGCCTCATCATCTTCCCGTACACATGCACTTTAGCAAGATGAATAAACAGGATATGCCTACTCAACTTCCTTGTTTGCACTCAGGGTGACTTCACTGAACAAAAGGCATCAAAGGCCTTTATGAATCTATCACCAGATTTTTCAAAAGTCTGTTTACAGTGATTCTGAATGCCCACGGCTAAAATCTGGAATTTTTCCCTCCTTTTATCCTTTCTCCACCCTTTTCTTCTTTCTCTATGTCTTCTAGTCATCCTCTGCCATGTTCCTCATGATTATGTTTTATATTTAATGTTCCACGTAAAAAGTGGTGTAGTTGAGCTGATCACTGAAAGAGCTAGATGGACCTAACACGTGATCATAATTTAGTAAGAAAGGGAGGGAGAAGTTGGGGAAAGATTCCCCATAGGCTGTGTGTGTGCACAGTGACCGGCTCCCTGAAGACACTCAAGCTGATTACGTGGAGCTGTTGCTTACAGACCAGCTGCTGCCTCATCACCTCCAGGCCTCCATGCCCAACCTACTTTCTGATAGAGCAGAGTTCATTTGTTAGTTCTTTATGCAATAATCTCCCTCCCTTTTTTTCTGGGGAGCAAGGGTAGGAGTTGGGGATATTCACTAGTCCTTCAACTGTATTTGTGAATGAACATGGTAAGTGTGATTGTGTAACAGTGTTCGGAGGTGTCCTTATCTTCCATCTGAACACTACCAGTTGTACTTTCCACACAAGTGGCGTTGGAGGTCCTCTAATTCAAGTAAGAAATTCCTTTTAGCTAATGAGACTAGAGAAGTAAAATGTAGGAAATGGAACAGGAAGATAAGTGGCCATAAAATCTACAAGATCATTGTTTCAGACAGTTAAGCCAGACTCCAGCTAATAGACACCCTCCCCAAATCGGGGCTTAAATAACATGGAAGTTTATTTCTTGCATGTAAAATAAGTCAGGGGCAAGCAGTCCAGGATGATACGGAGCTTCCTCATTCATCAGGACCCAAGCTCCTGCCAGTTTTCCTTCCTACCAATCCTAGGATACAGTTCTCCTCCTCCAAGTCCAAAATGGTGTAGGTGCTCCAGCCATCATACTCATGTTCCAAATAACCACATGGAGAAGGGCTGAAGAAGGGTGCGGCCTATCCCTTTAAGACTTCCTAGAACGCCGATAAGCAATTCTTACATCTCATTGGCCATAACTTAGTCACGTGGCCAGCGAGGCTGGGAAACACACTTTTGGCTAGCAGCTCAACTATACAAGGGATTCTGCTAACTGGTAGACAAACAGAAGAAAGCTATTTGTGTAAAACTAGCAGTGTCTTCCATAATGAAGGCTTTGCAAGCTTCCTTATCTTCTGAGGCTGTATAATAGGAAGATTAGCAACATATGCAACAAATGGAAATAAAAAGAACATGATTACAGTAAACTACAGTAATAGTATTCCATTGAATTTAAGGAAAATGATAGATTTTTCCACCTCAAAAGACACAGGGATATTTTCTAATGATTTAATGTCATTCACAGGAAAAGGGTAATATACCACATGGTACTACAGAAACACCTTCACTGAGCCCAGGCAGTAGCAAACATTTTCAATCAATAGGTTTGGACAATGAAATAGACATGAGATCCTCTAACTTGTATGTAATACTAATTCAGACATATGAGGTGTGAGGAAGGAGGGAGATAAAACAAACATATTGGACAGCAATAAAATGATCATGCTAAAGAGTTACTTTGAATTAATTAAGACACTGTCACAAGGGAACGATAATTGAATAATTCCCTAAGATATAATGAAAGTATTCCTGATTGGTGTGACCTGGCTACTTATATTAAATACCTTAAAATTCTGCAAGTTCCTGACTCAGCAATTCTATTTCTAGAAATATAACTTAAGAAAAATAGCCACAGATACACTCAGAGACTTATCTATGCAGATATTCATCAAGGTTACTTATCATAGTAAGGAAATGAAAAAAACCTTCAATATCTAACCAGAGAGCACTGGCTAAATAAACGCTAGTTCACAAATTCCAGTGTAGCCATTAAAAATAAGGTTAAGAAACTTAAGGTATGGAAAATCATCGTAATTTTATAAAATGTACAAAGTAGTTTATAAAATAAAATGTATTGTGTGATCCTTTTTTTTTCCCACCTCCCCTGGGATGGAGTCTTGCTCTGTCCTCCAGGCTGGAGTGCAGGGGCGTGATCTTGGCTCACTGCAACCTCCACCTCCTGGGTTCAAGTGATTCTCCTGCCTCAGCCTCCTGAGTAGCTGGGATTACAGGCGCATGCGCCACCACATCTGGTTAATTTTTGTATTTTTAGTAGCGACGGGGTTTCACCATGTTGGCCAGGCTGGTCATGAACTCCTGACCTCAAGTGACCGCCTGCCTCGGCATCCCAAAGTGCTGGGATTACAGGTGTGAGCCACCGTGCCTGGCCCTGATCCCTTTTGTTTTGTTTTGTTTTTTAACCAATGAATCTATATTGCCATATATATCTGAATATAAGGTAGCCTCAATAAACGATTTCCTATTTACCAATGAGAATACAAAATAACAAAACAACAATAACAAAAAAGACAAACAGCTTTGCTAACTTGAGTATATAAACTCTGAGGAATGTGATAAAATAATCATCTTCTTATGACACCTAATTTATTAATTTAGTTGTATATACATACTTCAAATTAGATTTTACACATGATAATAGGTTGATTTGTAAATGTTTTGTGAAATCATATTAAAAATTTTATTCAGGCTGTGTGCAGTGGCTCATGCCTGTAATCTCAGCACTTTGGGAGGCCAAGGCGGGCAGACCACTTAAGGTCAGGAGTTCGAGACCAACCTGGCCAACATAGCAAAACCCTGTTTCTACTAAAAATACAAAAACTAGCTAGATGTGGTGGCTTATGCCTGTAATCGCAGCTATTTGGTGGCTGAAGTATGAGAATCACTTGAACCCGTGAGGTCAAGCCTATAAAAGTGAGCTGAGATCACACCACTGCACTTCATCCTGGGCTTCAGAACTAGACTCTGTCTCAAAAAAAAATTTTTTTTTTGAATTCAAACATTTCACATTCATCTTCAATGTCTTCATCATTGTTAGAATGTCTTTCGAGTCATCTAACACCTCTCATTGTCTGAGATAGAATCTTTGACTTAGTATGTGATGCTGTCACTAGAAATTTGATCCTGAGTGGGAAACATCCATTTGCATCATATTAAGAAAGCTGGTGTTATCATTTGAGCTGTATGTGATCTCTGCTATTCAATCACTTATTGTATTGTTCTTCAAAGTGCTCTATATAAAAAAGACTTGCTCAGCATGGCATCCAACCCTAGGCTATGGGGTCACATCTTTAGGTATAATGGCTAAGTTTATGTTGAATTTCAACACTTATTTTTATAGCAATTCTATCAAGTGACCTCTATAATTACCCAAGTTGATTGAGGTGATTTCAGGATAATTATTTCAGGACGTTTTGCCCAAGTAGTACTTTGTTATTCAAAATAAAGTAATAGAGGAGTGTCCATAATCTGAGAGACTTATAGGGACTTGATTACAAGATGATGCCCACTTCAAGGATAATGTTTGGCCAAACAAAACCCCCTTCTTGCCTTATATTCAGACGTATTTCACGTATACACAATGAAAAAGAGATTATAGATAGAAAATCTCTACGAAGTCTACAGTGGTTACTGCTGGGTAGGAAGATCATTATAAGAAATTTAAATTTTCTTCTATTTGCTTCTATTTTCTAAACTTTCAATGAGTAAGAGTGACTGTGATATTAGGGAAATACTATTAAGAATAAAAAAGAAATAAAGGAAGAGACATCATATAAATAATACATTGGACATGATTAGAGGCAGGTTAAGCTAGCCTCGGGTGTGATTTAAGATATTCCAGCTAAAACGAATTCCCTGTTGGCATGAAATTTGTCACTCTTCTGGATGACAGCCAGTTGCAAGTTAGTTAAAATGTAGATGTGTTTCTTAGAAGGCTAACTCATTTATCCACTATCTTCCATTCACTGTAGATTCATTTATCAAATTCGTTTCCATCCTCAGACAGGGTCTGGAGGGAATGAGACAGTGACAGGGATAGGTCTGCTTTATGTGAAGCGAGATGATCAGAAAGGTCAGGCACCAGACACCCCTTTCCTTCTATTCCCCACAATATCTTGGCAGCTAGAGAGTTGGGGAATAGGACTGAGATGGTACAATGAAGGAAAAATTAATAGTAACATCAATGACATATGAAGGCAATGTGGCTTGGGGTTAAGAATGTAGTCTCTGGAACCTGCCTGCCTGCTTGGTTCAAATCCACCTCCTCTGCCCATTATCGGTTGTGTGACGTTGGGCAAGTTACTCTCTCTGTGCCTCGGTTTCCTCATCTGTGGAATAAAGACAACAGTTTCCATTCCACAAGGTTATCTGACCCACATCTCCCTGCCCTAATAGGAGGAGCAGGAAAAAGGCCAAAGCCTTCAAACCTTTCATACTGACCCGTTTGCCTTTCTGGAAGCATCTCTTCAACACTTCCTTCTGAGGTACCCTGAGGCTATTCCATGAACCCCCGTGCACCTCCACATCCTCCACTTTTGCTGGCATTCTATCTACCTAGAATGTGCTTCTCCTCCTCGGCAATGTTTTCCTCATCCTTCATGAAACAGCTGAAACGTCAGCTCCTTGAGTAAGCCCTGACTGAGGGCTGCCCCAATTGGTTGGTCAACAAATACGAATATTAAGAGCCTACTATGTGTCAGGCACTGTCTCAGGCACTTTAAATACAGCAGTGAATAAAACTCATGCCCCCACCCTGCTCAACACTCATAAACATAAACTCTTCAGCATCTCCGTGGAGATCAGCTATGACATTACTATATATGTTATAGAACTCTTTCCCCTGTAAGAAGGCAAGTCTTTGGAGAAAGGAGCCTGATCTTACCTGTCTTTAAAGTTTCTAGTGTCCAGCACAGAACTTGGTACACTAAGCACTTAATAAGTATTTGCTGGATGAATGTCATCCTGAAAAATTTTCATGCTAGGAAATGCTCACCTATAACTACTTTGATGGCAACTCTAAATAGGAATATAGAGATGATTCATCTAGAGATATATTTTTTTCCTTTATTTAAAAAACTGATTCCTAAGGCTTGCCTTCTGGGAAAACCACATCTGTTAATTGTGTACAACACAAAGAAAAGTTTATTTATTTAGCTCTGGATCCCTGTAACTTTGTACAGTGCTGTGTAATCAGTAGACACTCAATAAATGTTTGCTGAAGGATTGGGGAGGGAGGGAAACACAGAAAGAGGGAGGGAAGAAGGAGAGAAGAAAAGTTTGGGAGTCAAGAGAAGAGCTGGAAGAGAAAGAACATTATCCCTGAGGCCAGTAAGGCACTGGCAGAGCTGCCATGGGTCTGGCCCCAGAGGAGGAAAGCAGGGGTTGAGCGAAAAAAGGGAGATCCTGGCTGGGCCTGCCCGCTTCTGGGGCAGGTTTCACTCCTCAGGTTCGGGAAAGCACCTTCAGGAACACCACTGTTTCAGAATGACAGTCCTGAGATATTTAAACAATGACTGGGTGAGTAAGCCCCACTGAAGAGAGTAACAAAACCAATTTCTTACAAATATTCTAGAAGCAAACATAAATAAATCCATAATCCTTCCCGACACACTCCATTTGGGGAGTTAGGCCTCCTATTCACCTACAACGCAGGTGAGTAAACACAGGTTTTTCAAAAGAAACAGAAACATGCTTATGTTGAAAGATCCCAGAGAGCCTATCATCCTTGATTGTAAAGCACTTCTCTTCCATTAATCAACTTCTCTTCCATTTATTTGTCTAGATTTTACCAACCAGACAGATGGGAGCAGAAACACCCTTGTAGACGAAATCACTAATAAAAAAGGATACAGTTCTCAGAGATCGTGACCTTTCTATACCACTCTCTCACACAACTCCTTCCCACCCTCCAAATAAACCACATATAAACTGAGATTATGGTGGTGATTGCAGGTGCAGTTTCAGGGTAAGAAGAGACCAAATCAGACACTACATGTGGGAGAGAGAAGCGCATACTGCCTGACACATAGTGGGTCCTCTTCAAATGTTTAAAGAAGAAAAAAGCAACAAAGGAAAGAATAGCTCATCTAATCTGTACTTGGAATTTCTCAAATTACTCATAAGAGCACTTAAAAAAATCCAGAAAGACAGAAAGTATGCAACCCCTGTCAAAATAGTATTAAGTGCTGAAACACAGACAAAGATAGGTAATTAACTGCTACTAGCTTAGATGAAAATGTCTGCAATCTTGTTTAAGTGCTTGGGTAATATAAAGCATTTGGAGATAAACTTAGGAAGATGTGGGGGTGGCGAGTGAAGAGAAAAAGTGTTTACAAAACTAGTACATAGTCAGCTTTTTACAAACTAGTTCACACACACATAAACTTTCCAGTGAAGAGTTTAAAATAGGATCAAAGCTCTCCCAGAATGATGGAAAAATGCTTGACAGGGCTTCTTGAAGCTCCTTTGAGGGTCTCTTTCTGCAGATATATCCTTTAAAATTGTGTGAAGTCACCAGTTAGAATGGCAATCATTAAAAAGTCAGGAAACAACAGGTGTTGGAGAGGATGTGGAGAAATAGGAACACTTTTACACTGTTGGTGGGACTGTAAACTAGTTCAACCATTATGGAAAACAGTATGGCAATTTCTCAAGGATCTAGAACTAGATGTACCATATGACCCAGCCATCCCACTACTGGGTATATACCCAAAGGATTATAAATCAGCTGCTATAAAGACACATGCACACGTATGTTTATTGCGGCACTATTCACAATAGCAAAGACTTGGAATCAACCCAAATGTCCATCAGTGACAGACTGGATTAAGAAAATGTGGCACATATACACCATGGAATACTATGCAGCCATAAGAAAGGATGAGTTTGCGTCCTTTGTAGGGACATGGATGCAGCTGGAAACCATCATTCTTAGCAAACTATCACAAGAACAGAAAACCAAACACCGCATATTCTCACTCATAGGTGGGAACTGAACAATGAGATCACTTGGACTCAGGAAGGGGAACATCGCACACCGGGGCCTATCATGGGGAGGGGGGAGGGGGGAGGGATTGCATTGGGAGTTATACCTGATATAAATGATGAATTGATGGGTACTGACGAGTTGATGGGTGCAGCACACCAACATGGCACAAGTATACATATGTAACAAACCTGCACGTTATGCACATGTACCCTAGAAATTAAAGTATAATAATAAAATCAAATAAAAATAAAAAAATAAAATTGTGTGAAGTGACATTCTCCCAAATATGACTGATGTGCCAGGTCTTTAAATCAAATCATTCATATTATAATACGTGAACACATTAAGTCTCCCTCTGACTAATTTGGACATCTTGATCCACTCCACTACGAAGAATAGGGTATCATCTTCCGAAAGTATATGACTGGATTTGCACAGAGAGGAAAACACATGGGTTTAGGTAAGAAAAGACAGTGTAGAAGGCAGCTGGGGAGAAACTGGTAGAGGAAGACAATGTCCTTGTGTGTCTGGCAATGTCATTTTGTGACCTTTTCTCTTTGACTTCCAACAACACTTTATATTTTCAACGGTGTAACCAATAACACATTAAACTTCAATAAGAGTTTGAAGCTAGAATTTTTGCTTTAAAATTTTTACATTAAATTCTATGTGTAGACCTATGTGCACGTGCACAGAAAGATAATTCTGAAGAGGTGAAAGATGAATAATTTATTTTTAAGATTAAATTTAGGGGTAGTGAGATTTGGGGTTAAATCTCAGCTAGAATCAATATTCTTTCATCACCATGTGTGACCACAGACGACCCGCAGACGTGATGTTACATGACTGTGTTGAACTCTATGACATAATGTACTGACCAAGGTCATGACTCTGATTCCTATGGCTTGCCTTTTGGACAAACCACATCTGTTAGTTGAGCACAACACAAAGCAAAGCATATTTATTTAACACTCTCTCTCTTGTGTGCATGCGCTCTGTGTATTCATCCTCATTTTCCAGTGGTGTCTGTCCTCAAGGACTAAAGTTGATGATTCTATATGATTCTGAGGCACAGATTCTGTCACTGGCATATATGAAAGTTTTCTAAAATGAAATATAAAGTCAGAAGTGTCTGAAATGGCTTTAACTACTCCAAGACCCATAACTGATGGTCAACTCTTCCAAGACCTTGTTTTAAACAAGATGATCACACATATTTAAATAGATGACTGGTCTCAACACACACACAAAATAGAAAATTTAACAATTAGTAGGTGAATTGCTTCAACGTGAATAATCAAATACGTTAAAACTTCTAGGTAAACCCTTTTTGATCTCTCTTTGTTGTTTCTTAAGCACTCAGGATATTAGGATTAAGATTTACTAAAAGATAGGATAACGTTAAATTAACGACTTGTCCTGTAAGGAAAATCTGGGAGTAAACTATAAGAAATAACTTCTAAAATTAACTTAAAAAGTGGTTTGTGAATGAAGATTAAAACTATTCATTTCAGATATTAAAGCCAATGACAGTGAAGAAATAAAAAATCTTGCAGTAGCCTCCAGGAGACATAGGATAAGTCAAAGAGAACATACCATATTCGATCCTACTCTTTCATTTCTACTGCTACTTAAAAAAAAAAAAAGAAAAGAAAAAAATTTTTCCCAAAAGGGTAGAATATGGCAGAAATAGTAAATACCAAACCCAGCAAAAAGAGGAAGTTGGTTTCTTACATAGAAATGGGTGACTTGCTATATGCAATATTAAAAAAAAAAAAAGCCATTGCAAGAAGGGGCAGTAATAAAAATAAATTATTTCCCTTATTGCAAAGCATGTGAGGGTAGGAAATTGACCCAAACTGCCAGAGAATGAGGAAGCACTCTTTTCACCCTGTCCTCAGAATGTTATTTCATAATTTATCCCTTCCTCAGATGGCCTTTTTCTGCCACGTCCCTGCTCTCTGCTCTTCAGCTGTCCTCTCGCCAAACTCCTCAATTAAATTATCTCACGTTTTTCTCTGATCTGCTGTTCGCAGCTTGTCACATCACTATACCATAAGCCTTCCCACATGCTGCCGAAACAGTACACTTGGAGAGCCGTTCCGCGGCTGCTACTCGCTGGTATCCCGGATTCCGGGTGCACGAGGGTACCCTACAACAGTAGCTTCATTGTCTAGAAGGAGCAAGGCCAACGCATGCAGTCTTCTTCTAAGGAGCATATGGGTTCACATCCTTAAAAATTAGGAAATGTGCTATGATCAACCTGTTTAAGCAACAACCCATGTGCCAGATAGTCAATTAGAAAAACAAATTGTGCTTGCCTTCCTCCTGTTGTACAAAAGAACAAGCAGTTTTCTCCTGAGCACTGGAATTGAAAAAATAAAGTTACCTGGTTATCACAAGTGCACAGCTTTTTATCTTGTTTTGGTTTCTGCAAATAAATAAATTGGGTCTGTAAGACATCTTTCACAAAAGGATGCTTCAAAAAATGTTTACAGAATACTCTATCTAGAATGACACGAATTATCCAAAACAGTAATACAAAGAACCTACATGCCAAGTTAAAACATTACATCAAAAGGCCAATAACAGAGAAGATAGAAAATCTTGTTGCAAAACGAGATGAGATTACAGAAAGACACACAGACGAAATTCTCCAGTTTGATGAGACAGAGGTACAGAGAGGCTCTTCCCAAAGGGTCTAACTTTAAAGGAATAGCTCATTGACTTAAAGGTGGCAATTTATAGGAGGCAGAGGAGCTAGTGGCTGATAAATAGCGAATCATCATGCACTAGCCAGGAAGATTTTCCATTCAAGGAGAGTTTAAAAACATAGGAGACTTGGAGCCAGATCCACCCAAGTGAGGAAAAATGTTATTTTTTTCTCTCCCGTGCCCAAGTAGGACTTACTGGTCTAATCAGAAACCAGGTGGTCAAAGCATCAGACGCCCAGAGGGGAGGAAATGAACAGGTCCATCCTTTCAGCTGGGAAATCTGACAATATTGTACCAAATATATTAAAAATATGCATGGCTTTCTATCTGGTAATTCCACTTCAAGGATAAGTGAAAAGATAGATGCACAGAAGATGCTATTTGCTGCACTTTTCATAATGCTCTGCCTTGCTTACAACAGTGGAAAAACCAGACAACACCTAAAATGTCCAGTAATAAACCATGCAGCATTCATACATGGATTCTAGACAGATAACTGAAATGATGCTCTATAGGAATATTCAAGTGACATGGTAAAAATTCAAGAAATTACAACATTTAAAAGGATGTCACCAAAAAGTGGGAATGTAATGGTTAAGTGTCTGTTTTACACACACACACACACACACACACACACACACACGCATACACACACACATAAAGTCAGGACTGTAAGACACATTCAGGAATGGTAAAATTATAAGTGTTTTAATTCTTTCCTTACCTGCCTTTTTTTGAAACATGTTGTTTTTTGATAAAGAGAAAAATCAGTAATAGCTTTTGAAAAAGGAACATAATCTGGTGGTGGTCTTGTGTATAGGGACCTACGAAACACCAGGGCTAGAAGGGCCTTCTAGCTCCTTGAGCCACTTCCCTCATTTGACAGACGAAGAACCAAATGCTTCCAGAGTGGGAAGGTTTTGACCTCAGAAAAGCTAGGTAAGGCATCCCAGCAGGCAGAACAAGAGAGGGACACAGGCTGCTAAGGGTTGCCCCAGCAGGGTTGAGTAGGTGCAATGGAAGTGATGCGGATGTATGATTTTAGAGTGTGAGTTCAACAGAGTTGTGAGTCCCAGGTGATGCTGGGTTTGGGAACAAGAACAAATAAGAACTTAAGAAAATTAGGACAACAGAGATATGATAAGGGGCAAGGAACCTACATTTTTTCCAGCACACTTCCATGTAAAAGCCTCATGTTTACTCACGTAATGCTCAAAAGAATTCAGAAAATACCAGTACTCCCAATTCACTGTTAACGACACTGAAGTTAAAATAACTAGCATTGGTCACAGGGCTAGCAAGTAACAGAGCTATCATTTGCTTTCAGGATAAATTCCAAAGTCCATCTTCTTCCTACCGTGCTACACATTGCCTCCTCTGATCTCCTGAGAGGAATACCTCAATTTATACAGGTAACTTATCAGCTGAGGCATCTGGCGTTTCAATTGCATCAAACATCTCAGTTGTTGAATCAATAACATGGGGGATGCCCATCGTAAAACCCAGCATGAATGAAACATTACAAAGGATATATTCATGGAACTGGAAAGGCCAGCTCCCCCTGTGCATGATGGAGAGAAGGGAAGAGTGGTATTACAAAAATCTAATTTCTGGATATACAGGCAGATGAAAATCTTTTTATCCTGCTCTAAAGGTATCAAGAAACTTGGGGTCCTTTCCTTCTAAAACACAGCCTGCACCTTTCACTGGGTTCCAGTTAGTCTGTCCTTGAACTGCCAGAAGTCCTTAGCATTAACAGTGAGCTGCTGCTATCCTGGCTATTATTTAGGGGGGAACATAGGAGCAGGCACTGCAATATCATCTGTCTCTGGTCTGGGAAATGGGCAGCAGACAGTCCAGATGCCATTACATGGGAGGTCTTAATCACCTATTGGCTATTTACAGAAGCCAATACATGATTACTCTCCTTCAAGCCCCCAATACTTTTCTCACTGCAAGGTTAATGAAAACATTAGGTCTCCTCCTCTTCCCTTTCTTATTGTTCTGATCATCTCTGAGGGGTTTTATTAGCACCAGAGCCTTCTCTGTAGTTATCCCTGTCTACAGTGATAAGCAACCAAGTCCACCCCTGCAGTGATGCCAGTGTTTATAATCACATGCACTACTCTAGTTTGGACTTTTACTGGACAATTGCTGTACCCTCCCAACTGGTCTCCTTGTTTCAATTGTCCTTCTACACCATCAGCAAGACCAAATAATAATTATTTTATAATGGATAAACCCTCTTCAATGGAGCCTCAGAGTCTACTGAGTTAAAGGTCAAATTCTTCCATGCAGTTTTCAAAGTTGCCTGCAGTATAGTCCAAATTTTACTTTCTAGTCTTATTCATATCTAATATCTAACACTTATCAATTACTAGGGCCACTTCATTAGTTCAAATGTCTTGAGAAGCAGACACTAACATGGGATTCGATGTGCTAGAGATTTCTTGGGGAAGGGTGCAGGAGGAGGCAAGAAAAGCCTTCAGATCGAGATGCAGTTCTGGTCCCTGGGAAGGAGAGGAGGAAGGAGGACAGGCTGTGAAGTGTCTTGGAGTGCAGCATAGTTCCAAGAAGAGTTTAGCCATGTCAATGGGGAGTGCTTGAGCCCAAGTTTCTCAGTGGAGGACCCCCTGTGGTGCTGGAATGGGCATGCCTTACTTAGCACCCCCACCATGCATGGTCACTGACTGGTAGCAGCCCTTGGGAAGCACAGCCTTTGTGCCAAAACAGTGGTGAGTTCACAGGGGCAGCAGCTGGGATGTCAGTCAGTCAGTCAGCAGTGTTCCCAAAGCAAGAGAGCTGAGTGGTGCATTTTCATGGCTACCACAGTCACTGTTTAATTTACCATTAAACTGGAACACTTTTATGAGTAGAAGAAGGAGCTATCGTTACACCAGGAAGACAGGTAGAATTAGGGTCCATCTAGGCAAACTAGAATTTATTGTCACTCTATGGCAGCAGATGCATCAAAGGGCCTACTCAATGTTCACAAGCATAGATCTTTCCACTTTTTGGCATTCTATCAGTTTGGA
Source organism: Rhinopithecus roxellana (assembly GCF_007565055.1). Classification (NCBI taxonomy): domain Eukaryota; kingdom Metazoa; phylum Chordata; class Mammalia; order Primates; family Cercopithecidae; genus Rhinopithecus; species Rhinopithecus roxellana. Next base: position 97,361,208 of record NC_044552.1, on the reverse strand, counting down.
ACTGTTTTATAACACAAACCATGGCTACAGAAATCCTAGCTGTTTTAAAACAGACAAATGCCATCTTCTGAATGTCATCTTTTCCTCCTTGGAATCATATCATGTGTCCTTTTCCTGAAATACTGACCCTTTCCTGCTATATATTTTATTTTTTGAGACGGAGTCTTGCTCTGTTGTCCAGGCTGGAATACAGTGGTACAATCACACCTTACTGTAGCCTTGACCTCCCAGGCTCAAGTGACCCTCCTGCCTCAGTCCCCTGAGTAGCTTGTACTGCAGGCATATACCGCCATGCCTGGCTAATTAAAAGCAAATTTATTTTATTTTATTTTATTTAGACATAGGGTCTCACTACATTGCCCAGGCTTGTCTTGAACACCTGGTATCAAACGCTGTTCCCACCTTGGTCTCCCAAAGTGCTAGGATTACAGATATGAGCCACCATGTCTAGCCTCTGCTATAGAGTTTAATTAATTTTGTATCATCTGCTCCTGCCATAAGACAGTAAGATCCATAAGGGTAGGAACTATGTGATTTTCAGTTTTTCCCCCTTTGGTTCACTAGCACATCTTGCAGACACAGTGGACACCAACAGAAGGCATACTCCTAATTCTGTAGTGTCCCAACTCCAACTTCCTTATGGCTTTTCAGTTTTAAACAAATACTTGAGTCATCTTGGATTTCTTAAATGCAAATTTTTCCTATGTCTTTATAGTTCAGACAGAGAATTCAACTATCAGCCAATCTTGGTGAATGAATTCTTTTACGATTTGTTAATTACTTTGTCCTTTTTTCTGCTAAAAGCCTACACTGAATTACTTCAACTTTGCCTCAAAAGAGGACTAACAAATTGCTGAATATAATTTGCACTTTAAACAATAAAGCTATTAATGGCATTTTAGCAAGAACACCCATTATTTTCTCTGCAGCAATAAATCAGCATTTCATCTGTTATAAATTGCTTGGTCAGCTTCAAATGGCTTTAGAATAAATCTCTTTCTCCTTTCTGCCTCTGCTGTCTATGATAAAGAAAGGAGGCAGAAGGTGTTCTGCATTCCCGGGCATATCATTTTCATGCTGCACGACTCTGTAATTTATTTCTAGTGATAAACGTCTTGTAGTGCTACACTGGCTGCATGCTCACACATGTTCAAACACACACAGACACAGGTAACTCTTCAACAGTAATGCTGAAATGAAGAGGCTTCCGGGTGAAGGGAGCAGTGACTGTATGGTAAAATTTTGATGCCAACTGCATATTTTAGTAATAGGGCAGCTGTAAAAACAAACAAATGTTCTAATAATTAGACTATTTTTCAGCCCCACCTCCAAAATATGGGTAAACTCCACAGGATGATTAGATAGGGCACAAAGTTGTCTTGTTAATATTAGGCTATTCTATATTCACATTTCTGAGAAATACACTTAATAAGTTTTAGTTTTCAAAAATTGTTTTCATCAAAAGTCTTGAATGTAGCATAGTATCACAAAGTAGGTGCCTAATAAATATTTAAGTGAATGACTTAACAGAAGAATGCCTTTCTTTTAGTCTGTTTAATGCTTAAGTCACATTATTAAGTGTTACTCATTCATCACAACTAAATACTAATATGTCATCTATATTTACTACAAGTTAGTCCGTCTTCTCTAGTTTATAATTTACTGATACTTGGGGGTTGTATTTACTGTCAGTTATAGTGCTAACATTTCAAACATAAGGAGGACTTTGTGACTATTATTATGGATAATGGTGATTAGCTGCCTTTGGCATCCTAGGCAGAGTGACAGAAAACAGACTTAAGCTACAGCATGAGGGATTCAAGTTAGATAAGAAAGGGAGTGTTCTCATATCAAATCTAAGCACCAGAGTGGATGAATGAAAGGAGCTATGAAACATTCTTGGAAGTTTTCAAAAATAAGATGAAATCTCACCAGTGCATATATCATTAAGCATGCTCCCCCATGAAGATGAAGGAGGAATTGGTTCTAATAGTCTGTGAAAGGCAAGTATATTTATTAAGGTTATATCTACAATATAATTTTCCAGAGTATGGACATTTCATGTAAAGTACTGGTATCAATTCATAGTCAAGATCATGAATCACATGCCCAAGTGGTGATTGTAGTTCTTTCATTTACGAGGTGACTCTGGGCAAGTCACTGTACATCTAAGATCCAGATTCTTTTCCTAAATAGGAGTAATCCTACTTCTCAATACTACTCCTCAAAATAGATTAAATCAGACCTTGTTGGGTAAGTTATACTCTGAATAAATAAGCAGTAGAAAATCTGATTCCTTCAATTTCAAGTCATTTCTATGCTATACCCTCAGTTAATGTCCTGAAATAAATATCTATATATAAAGAAGAGTTTTTCTTTTTATCACTCTGGTAACAATTAGAAAAGAAACACTAACAGATAAATTTTAGATTGTGGCAATTAAGTGAATAGCAATCTGATAGTTATAGGATTTAGTTTCAAAATTCAGGCACATTCATGTATTTATACCAATCTCTCTCCATGCTAATATTCTTACAGAGGAATTTTATTATAACATGGCTGAATCTATCATTTCAATATTCCCAGGCACAAGGCATTGAGGAAATAAAACACTCCTTCTATGTTATGGAACTTCGAGAAAATAATTCTTTCCTAACCTGGTGGGGTACATTTTCCTCCTTGAGGTTCGTAAGACAAATTTTGAAAAAAATCTTGGTGCAGACTATGCAATTTACGCTTAAAGTATTGTAACTGCTTTTGTGTTAGGATTCATATTATGAGAAAATTCACATATATTACCCTTTTACTGCTCGGATATAGATCTATTTTGATTATGGTCATTGGAGCCTAAAACATCCACACCCTAAAAAGAACATATCATTCCAACCTCTATCTCTTTTAAAATAGGGACTTTGGGCTATAGCATGTTTTTCTCAACAGCCCAACTCCCTACTCAGAGATACCACTATAAAAGCTGTATTTTGGCTGGGAACGAGGGAGGAAACAACCCTAGCTATTTGCAGAGTAGAACTGCAGGTTCCATTGTCAGAAAAGTGCCAGAAGTAGAGGAAATGCAGGTTACAAAGCACACAGAGGAAGAGTGATATATGAGATGAACAAAATTGATTCCTGGAGAGAATCAGATCAGGACAAAGGGTAAAAATGTCTCAAGAGCCCAATCACGTCAAAAAGATCAATTTTTAGGAGAAGTGTAGTCAGTAGTGCCTTAAAACAAAATTAGAAGTGGAAGCAATTTTGAAGGTCATTTGAAGAGTAATCTACTCCTTTTATAGATGAGAAACTGAGACCTAGAGGGAGTAGGTGACTTTCTCAAGGCCACTCTATACTAGGAGGCGACAGACATGTGCTGCACAATTCAGAGTAATGAGTGGCAGGTTCAGAACCCAAAAAGTTAATAATGAGCCAGAGTAGCCCCTTTCCTCCTTAAAGGACCCTCTCTCTAAGTGCCCCAGCCTTGCTCCTAAGGAGTACCACATCTTCTGAATCTGGTGAGTGATGGGGAACAACAGGCCAGGAAGACAGAAAGTGTATCTGCCACTGCCCAAAATGTGTTCATCTTGATGGCCCTAGTTCTAGCCTGCCTTTTGAATAGCACTGTGCTAGTCAGTACTGGACAGGAAGCACAAGTGTTACTTTGGCAGGGTCCTGTCCGTGGAAAGAGACCCACTGAGAGCCTCTTGTCTATAGCCACAGACAATGGGATAACCCATATGCTGGCCCCTCCCAGTCAGCTACCAAGGCAGACTGCGGAAAAGGAGACAGACAAACTGGCAGGGAGAACTTGAAGCAGGCTCAACCGTAAGTCAGGTCGCACAGCAGACATGAAGAGAAGGGGGACTGCATGGGGAGAGCTAGGGATCATAAATCCAGTGCTATTTGGGGCGGAGTGTCTGCGATCTGTAGTTTATATGGATATAATAAGCTCCATGCCTAAGACACCGCAGCCCCAAACAACCACCACCAAAACACAAAGCACATGTTTAAAGGGGTGAATTACCCACATTAGGTTTCTCCACATGGCTAGACTAAGAGGGCTGCAAAATCCATCACTGTTATGGGCTGGAAAGCCAACCAGGAGAGCCTTCTTAGGACTTTTAAAGGGAAACATTCTGGATGAACCTCTTGCTCTTGTAAGAAAGGAGGCTAGTTATGTTTAACTATAAACACATGGCAGTAGGTGTCAGCGATATGTTCCATTCGAAGACTATATAATAAACATCATTTTTGGAAAAGGAAACTAAACTAAGAATAGATAACCTGAGAATGCCATACAAGGGCTAGAGCAACTTCCCATCCTTTTGCAAGCATTTAGCAATCAGATTTTGCCTTTAGCTGAACTTCTTTCATTTCATGCAATATTTAATTTACACAGAGATGATTCATTTGCAATAGTAAATCATCACAACATTCTGCAAAAACAACAACACAACAATAACAAAAGACTAGAAATATAGGAGGCCTACAATGAGCACCTAATTTAAAACTGCAACCTCTTCCTATCCCCAAACTGGCCCTCCTCTTTCCTTCTCTTCTTTTTAATTTTTTTTTTCCGAGCAATTACCACCTTCTAACATACTATAATTTGCTTGTTTATTGCTTATTTTCTGTTTTCCCCCAATAGAATAGAAGCTCTAAGAGGGCAGAAATTTGTGTCTGTTTTGTTCACAGATAGATACATCCCATGCATTGAGAACAATGCCTAGCACAAGTAGGTATGCAAAAATGCTGGCCGACTAAGAAAAAGTCATGGATGGGTTGTCAATATTGCATAAAGTCCTATTCTCAGATGACAACTGAGGTGGCCTCATCACTAACTACAAGGGATTTTTTTCCCCAATGGAAATCACCAAAGTTTTAAAAAGACTGGAATTCTGAGGTTGGTGGGGGAGTTCTGCTATCTGATGGAGCAGTGACGCACTTGAAAAGTTCCAGGGGACCTAATCCCAAAGTGCGTGGGGCCCAACCTCATGACCAGCCTTGCATATCTGGAGGTGTGGAGGGAAACTGAGGCAGGTGTGGAGTGGTGTGAAAAAAAGCTTCACAAGAGTTTTTCTTTATAGCCTTACAATTTTAATACTTTTGTAGAGCGCTTCCCAGGCATAAGCAACACTTCCACTATATCTTACTCTACTGTCATAACAACCCTGCAGGCAGTAAGAATTATATTCTGAATCTTGGAGAGTGTGCCACTTGCCCAGGGTAGTTGGCCAAAGTGGGACTGTTCCTATTTTGGTTTAAGAATACCAGTTTTTGGGTTACAAATTCAGTCCTTTTCTGCATGGCATGGCCAAAAATAACATTCTCAAAGATGGGTTACTTAGCTGCCCCACTCTCATGGTTTTCTTCAGGGGAGCATTTTACAAAAATGGGTTATTGCCTAGTTTTCATTGCCAATATGCTGGGAAATAAAGAAAATAATGAGAGAACACCAAAGTTTCTACTACCAAACAAGTAGACATTTCAGATGGTCTTTACTTAGGGCCTTGCATTTCTTAGGCTAAGTTGTGTTACATTGAGCTGAGGTGGAGAACTATGAAAAAGAAAGACAGCAGATTTCACAGGGACCATTCAAAGCCCTGCAGGAACAACAACAACAAAAATGCTATGAAACAACATGGAGTAACTCTTGCATAAAAATGGAGAAAAGTGGGGTCTAAAATACACGCACCAAAACCCAAAAAAGACATGGAATACATGACCCAGGCGGCCTTGAGAATCTCATCCTCACACAAAGAAGAACTGTGCAGCATCCAGAGAGAAGAAGGGATGGTAGCTGGGGAGATGAGACCTTTGGAGAATTAACTACCAAAGGGGATGAATCAGCTCACGTCTGACAACACCTACACATTCTGTCAAACCTGCCGCACTCTTCAAGAGCTTCAAGGCTCACAAACAGGAAATTGCTGGGTATGACTTAACCTGACTCTCAACCTCCTTAGAGAAGAGCTTGCCCCAAAAAGGTATGAACAAAGTGCGGAGCCAAAGGGCAAGAGGTGAAGAAGAATACGAGCTTAAGTTCTGGGTGTGGGGCATTTAGTGGAAGGAAACACTTTTCGAAACATATGAATTATTTGGGATTTAGCATTGAGCTCAATACCAATCAACATCTTCATTTGGTAGACCAACACTTCACAGAAATGAGAAAAGACAAAACAATTACAAAGGAATTCTAAGGGCACAAAAATTTGTGAAGAAGTGAGATTGAGTTGTTACTTTATTCATTTACTCATGTTATTCTGCATCAGATTATTTTCAGAAGCAAAAAACTTTGAATTGACCTAAACAATAAGGAAATTTATTATTTTACACGACTAAGTTGCCTGGAAGTAAAGCCATCCCAGGACTGGTTTAGCCCACAGCTTACCATATCCTTGAGGGCCTGAGTTCTTTCCATCTTTCAGTCCTATTTTCTAGGTTCCAGGGAAACCCATACCGCTGTGCATGGGCCAAGCTGATGACCAGATCTTGTATATCTAACACAAAATTCACCCACTGGATCAGGAACTAGGGCTGGGACCAGCTGCCTGAGCAGATGGCCACTTGGAGGAGAGGAAATACTTCAACCAAATCAGGGTTGTACCAGCAAGAAAGGGGCTAATGGCCATTGAGTGAGTCCCTGGAGATATCCACAGATGGTCATTCGAAAGGTATTCATTGAGCACCTACTATATGTCCACTCCTATGCTGATCACTAGAAACACAGAGACCAGGAACTGCCTGCCCATAGACAATAATGAGGAAGGCAGACATTAATGAAATAATTATACAAATAAAGATAAAATTTCAACTGTATTAAGTGCAATGTTGGAAAGATATGTGGTATCATGAAAGCGTAACTGACGGGGAGGTGATGCCTCCCTGACGAAGGGATATGGAGCTGCTGGGGAAGCATGGAGAAACATTTTAGACAAAGGGAGCACAAGCAGTGGCCAAGTGGAAGGATGGGGTATGGCACATTCAAAAACTGTACCTGGATGGCAGACAGTGAGGGTGAGCTTGGAGCAAGATGGAGCTAAAGAGGTAGGCAGGAACCAGTCCATGTGAGTTGTATACAACAAAAGATAAGATTAACAAACATCTTAAATTGTGAAAATATTAGACCAAGGCCGGGCGCAGTGGCTCAAGCCTGTAATCCCAGCACTTTGGGAGGCCGAGACGGGCAGATCACGAGGTCAGCACATCGAGACCATCCTGGCTAACATGGTGAAACCCCATCTCTACTAAAAAAAAGTACAACAAACTAGCCGGGCAAGGTGGTGGGTGCCTGTAGTCCCAGCTACTTGGGAGGCTGAGGCAGGAGAATGGTGTAAACCTGGGCGGCGGAGCTTGCAGTGAGCTGAGATCAGGCCACTGCACTCCAGCCTGGGCAACAGAGCGAGACTCCGTCTCAAAAAAAAAAAAAAAAAAAAGAAAAGAAAAAAAAAATTAGACCATTTATTCACATAAGTTTTACACAAACAAAAGCTCTAAAATGCCCTGGTGCACAATGTAGTGTGAGTATCAAATGGCCATTCCCCTTCCTTGCAAAATGCATACTTCTAGCCGTTTCACTTACACTATCTCATCGAGAAGAAAGGTGGGTGGATAGGAGTGGGAGGCAAGGCACGGGTAGACCCAGGAGTGGGGTTGAAAGATGAAGTCACACAGTCATAACTGATTGGGACAGGAAGGAAATAATTGAAGAGGCCAAGCTAGGAAAGGGACATCAGGAAGAGTATGGCTTTGAGATGGGGTTGAACAGGATCAGGGGCCTGGGCAGGGGCTTCATGATGTGTAGTAAGTAACAAGAGATGGGTGGTTGAGCTGGGGGATGGAAAAAGACCCAGGAGCACAGAGCAGAGTCCACCATTTACTTCCCTCTCCTATTCTAGGGGGGTAACAATATGGAGATGGCAGCCCTCACTCTCCTTCTGTGTCTTCTTGGAGAGGGGAGGTACTTGCTCACATAGCAAAAGGTTACACAAAACTATTCAAGGGAAAGTGCCACAAAGTCCTCTCTCAGCAAATGAAAGCATACTTCAGAAATAAACAACACTGCTACTTCCTTATGGGGCCGAAAAATATCATCTCTTACTTTGATTTCTTAGCACTAATAAACTACATCATAATCTCTCAATAGCTCAGTACAAATAGTCAAATTAACCATCTTCTGCCCTTCAAATACTTAATTTCCACGGTGACTAATTATGCATTTCTTTTACCACATGGATGGGCAAGTAACTAAATGGGCTCTATCTTCCAAAGCAGACATTTAACGTGTGACAAAGTCCTCTCAGAGAAACTTGTCTCTTTTGAAATCAGATAACTAATTACTGGGTAAGACAGCAGAATCTTTTCCCTACTGGGAAATCAACTACGTGGTCTAGTAGAATCAAAGGCATGGACCATGGCAAATCAGGTCTGCAAAAACAGTAAACAAAACAAGCCACAGAACAATTAACACATGTGGAAAAAGCCAAACGCAGTATCCACGGCACAGCTGATTTGATTTTAAGAAAACTGAACATGTGTTTCAGAAAGAAACGGAAAAGAGTGAAAATATACGAAGTATAAAAAAAGAAACAAAACATCCTAAAAGTAAAATAAGGCAACTAAAAGCAAAGGAAAACTCTTACATATGCAGACATCATAGACTACACAAACCACTTTGTCTGCATTCTCTAGAGAATTAAGAAATGGTCACTATACATATATTTTATTGCTTGGGAAGGAAGTGCACATCTCTTCCAGAATTCTAACTATTAAAAACACAAAGCATTGAGCCATGGAGATAGTCCTCTTTTTAAAACAGGGACACAACCTATTTTCTCTAGATCAGATGTAGCTGGCTAACTGAGAGCCCATAGCTATTGTAGTAACTGGAAGAAAAGGAAATGGATGATTAAAGTAAATTTAATTCAATAAGCTAGTGACATTGTACTGTACAAAACTGGGGATGGGAAAGAGGCGGAGACAGGCCAAAGGAGGAATAGTGCTTATTTTGTTCCTTTTGAATTTTATCAAACTGTGTATATATTTGTGACTTTTACCCTAAGGAGCATAAAAAACCGACAATAAAAGATTATCTGAATGGAACATTGGTCTTTGGTAAGTGTCAAGCACAAAAGGAATCATCATTTTTTTTTCAGCGAGCTTTCAAAGTATGTATGCTCTTGACATCTGCTGATAAGCTGCAGTTTCTTCTTCAAAACTTAAAGCTTCTCTAAATTCAACATAAGCTTGCTTTCAGTATCTGCAAAATATATGTGGATAAAATTGAAGTTTTCAAAAGGGAGTTACCATAGAAACACACAACTCCCTAAAAGAGCAGTCCATCGTCTCTTAGGGGGAACCATCATCACAGACATGTATTCAGTATCTCTCTGTGCACGTGAGGCCTTGGACAATACACAAAGGACAGTCAGCACATGCACACTGGACAAATACAGACATTTAGATAAGCCAAGTACTTACTCTAAGTAAGCAAGGCGGGGATGAGGCCCTTTGTGTATGTGTATGTGTGGGCTGTGGGGGGCAGGAATCATGTGAGCTGGATCCTGTGATGCAGCTAAAATGCAGCCACCATAACACTTGTTTAAAACACAATTCCGTAACGATCTGGTCACTGCACACAGTTACTGCTATGGACTGTTTTCTGGGAATTATTTTAAAATGTGGATCTAAGTACTAGAAGCAGCACATACAAAAATAGTTTTATTTTTACGAGCAGAGTAGACTCAAGCTAAAAATAAACTAAATGGGAATTTTGTACTGCAGACTTTTCAAAAACAGTGTCTGTATACCTAAGACAAACACCACTTCTTAATTAGAAACTTCTGTAAAGCATTCCAAAAAGGCCACACAATTTTCGATCAGACTATATGGTTCTTTAGACTTGGTCTCTCTTGAGACAAAAGAACCCCAGGGAGACGACATCTAAGTTGGAGTTTTGACTCAAACCACTTATGGTTTTTATGAAAGGATTTTTGGGCCAGGCACAGTGGCTCACGCCTGTAATCCCAGCACTTTGGGAGGCCGAGGCGGGTGGATCATGAGGTCAGGAGATCGAGATCATCCTGGCCAACATGGTGAAACCCCGTTTCTACCAAAATAAAAAAATTAGCTGGGTGTGGTGACGTGTGCTTGTAGTACCAGCTATTCTGGAGGCTTAGGCAGGGGAATCGCTTGAACTCGGGAGGTGGAGGTTGCAGTGAGCTGAGATCGCGCCACTGCACTCCAGCCTGGCAACAGAGCAAGACTCTGTCTCAAAAAACAAAAAGGATTTTTGCCGTTCAAGAGGCCAAATCATTACACAGCCCTTTTACAATGGGACAGACCTAACTGGAAGGGAAAAAAAAAAAAAAAAAAAAAAAAAAGATAAACTTTTAGGGACTGTGTCCCAAAAAACTCGGCAATTAAAGTTTGGGATTAAAAAAAGTTAAAGTTATCTAAACTGTGGTTTGTATAGAAATGTGATGAGTTTTGCAGGTATATTATCTGTGATTGTACTAATGATCTGAAAATCATATTAATGACCATAATTATGATATTTTTTCTAATGAAACACAGCACTTTACAAACATTAAGTATTTAATCCCTGTTAGGTAAATTACAGCTACTCTTAACCACATCTTACAAATGGTAATACTGATATCACTATTCATGATTTGCCCCAAATCACAGATGACTAACATCAGAATTTATTTTAAATAAATATAAACAATAAAGTATACATGTGCTTATTTGCATGTGTGAGTATACAAAGCATCATGATTAGGCATATTTAAGCAACTGATTAGAAAGTCATTCAAGGTCTCACTTAAAAACCAATCAAGTTAAATCTAGGTAATACACGCCTGGCACCATCAGTTGGCATTATTCTGGGGAAAAAAGTATCAGAATGCTTAGCATCTCAGAATGCTTAACATCCTACCTTTCCATTGCAACCTGTAACAGATAACGGCCAGTGGATCACAATGCCAATGCCAACCACAGATAGGATAGATGGCTCTGGAACCATTTGAAGGCACCATGCAAATAGGTAACGGTACCAACTAGAATCTCAACGGTAGTTATAGGTCTGAAAATGCGTACTAAAAGAAGTAGAACCTCTGGCCAGATTATTTGGATTTCATGGCTACTGGTGCTCTGACTTCCACCCAACCTTTGAGATTCAGACTGAGCAGGGGTTCCTCAGAGAAGCTTCTCCGAGCTCTGAGCTGGACCCAACAACGCTGCTCCAGAGGATGTCTTCAGACTCCACCCCAGATCTTCTTCATGATTTTTGGACACTGGCTTTCTTGAAAGCTTCCCAATTGGATCACACTTCTTAAGGGCAGGAACCATATTGTCTTGTGCATGGACAATGTTCATAAATTGATGGAGTTCTATAAATGTTTGTTGAATAAGTCAATGAGCACAGGACTAGATTTATTTAAATTACTAGTGCTCTTATCTATCAGATAATTTGTTCTTTTGGTGAATATATAATTAAAATGGTGTGGGTTAAAAGAAAGTTCCTGATTATCACAAATAATTCAGAGACCAGGGCCAGGTGTGGTGGCTCACGTCTGTAATCCCAGTGCTTTGGGAGGCCAAGGCAGGAGAACTGCTTGAGCCCAGGAGTTCAAGACTAGTGAGACCTTGTTGCTGCAAAATTTTTTTTTAAAACTTAGCTGGGCATGGTGGCACACACCTGTGGTCCCAGCTGCTTGGGAGGCTGAGGTGGGAGGATCACTTGAGCTCAGGAGGTTGGGGCTGCCGTGAGCTGTGATCATGCCACTACATTCCAACCCGGTTACAAGAGCAAGAACCCTGTTTCAAAAAATAAAAAATAAATTAAAATAAAAAAAAATTCAGACACCAGAGATTTGTCTATTCATATGCACTTTAATTTACTAAGGACAAGCAAGCAAAGAATGATCATGATTTTCTGAATTTAAAACCCAGGGGTGAAGGAAATACCCAGACATCTCTGATGCTGCCCATTCTTTTATCTTGAAGGAACACTGCTCTGGGCATGACAGATGAGGATTAAGTAATTACACTACACACTCTGACGTGTGTCTCCGAAATCTGTAAACACGTCCAGTGCTCTGAAAGCGGACTTGTAGTTGGTTTTTTAAAGATGATAAAGAGAACTTTGCTACTCAAATAAAAATAACTGATATGGCCTTCAAATTTTCCTAAGTTCCTGAAAAGCTTATTTTTCCTAAGTGTACCAGTCTCAGATAAAGGCAGAAACTCACCCCTCTCTTAATACAATCAACTTCTCTAAAGATGACACACACAAACACACCAGACTTTGGTAGAATTCTCTAGCGGAGATTTAAAAGAAAGTATCTGTGGCAGTAGAGAGTCACATGAAGACTTCCAACAGCTCAGACATTCTCCTTCTACACAAAGGGGCAAAGGCCCTCTCTGCAGCACCTGATTGATAAATGGACCACAGTGGCATCTTTTACTTCTCCTCTGATATAAGTGAATATAGCTTCTTGGTTCTGTGTATGGAAGGCAGGTAAAAACAATGAAGTGATGAGTATTTACAACACAGATTTAATTATCTACACCAAAATTTTTAAGATTTTCTGTTCTAAGTAGAGTTATCCTGCTTAACACCCTGTCCCACTAATTTTTATCCGAATTTGGAAAAAAGTCAAATGTGGATCCCTAAGAGTACGTTCGCCTTTTCAGAAGCAGCTAAGCCCTGATTTTTCAAGAAGCATTAATCTAGACTATTTTATAAAATTATTAAATTGATTTTAAAATATTTTAAATCAAGATTAAAGGTAGATGATATCTTCATTGTAAAAAGAAAAAGGTAATATACATTACCATGCTGTGAAATTACAGCCAAATTTTATCCATTCAGGATACTTTGGGAATGAGGTGTTCTATATAGCTTAGTTTCCCAGAGAGTTGAAGGGCTCCAAAGTTTTCTTAAAATGGAAATATTTCTAAGATGTACCATATTTCTGTGCTTCCATGATCACATTCTAAGACACATAATATACTTTTTCCTTAATAACTTATAATTGAAGACACCAGCTCATGTGTACAAATTGAATATAGATCAAAATGTGCTAGGTATTTGGTCACAGATAAGAATTTATGTGCTGTGGACCACGGAACAAGGAGTCTGTCTGACCCTCCCAGTACTCTGAAATTTGTCCTCTCAAAAAATTCCTGATGTCAGTTCCTATTTGTATCATTTACCTCTTCCTCACAGAGAGAGTGAAGCTATGTGGTAGAGCATGACTTTGGGGGGAGTAAAATGTTTTTAAAAACTAGTTAGTGAACGAAGCCTGGAGAAGTTTCCTCGCAAATGGTTTTCCTATTCCCTAACTGGGTGTCATTTTGGGTGTTGCTATCAGTTACCTCTTTTTTTCTTTTATTTTTTGAGATGGAGTCTGATTCTTGTTGCCCAGGCTGGAGTGCAATGACTGATCTCGGCTCACTGCAACCTTTGCCTCCTGGATTCAAGCAGTTCTCCTGCTTCAGCCTCCCGAGTAGCTGGGGATTACAGGCACCCACCACCATGCCCAGGTAATTTTTTGTATTTTTAGTAGAGATGGGGTTTTACCATGTTGGCCAGGCTGGTCTCAAACTCCTGACCTCAAGTGATCCACCTGCCTTGGCTTCCCAAAATGCTGGGGTTACAGGTGTGAGCCACTGCATCCAGCCTGCTATCAGCTACCTCTGACTTCAGCTGGAGCTTCATCTGTAAGGGCTCCCAGGCGCTCCTGGACAGTACACATTTCCCCAGCTTTCTCACTGGCATTCACTTTATTCAGTGATTGAGAAAGAGAAACATGCTTGGCCAGTTCACAAATCTGAGTTTAGATATTTGGGAGTCCTCCAATGTTTCACTTCTTTTTGCTGAGGTAGACTTGTAAACTGTTGGTTAAAAGAAATTAGTGTAATCTCTTTGAAAAGATAATTGGGCTCTCTCTCCCTGTATTTTACACATGGATATCAAAGTCATTAAAAAGTACATGTTCTTTGACCTAGAAAATCACTTTCTAGGAATCTAGCCTAAGGAGTCACTGGCTATATAAACAAAGACGATGTGCAAAAAGGCTGAACACATCGCTGATTATAAAAGTAAAGTAGGCCTGGTGCGGTGCTGCACGTCTGTAATCTCAGTACTTTGGGAGGCCAAGGTGGGAGAATCACTTGAGCCTAGGAGTTTGAGACTAGCCTGGGCAACATAGTGAGACCCAGCTCTATAAAAAATAGAAAAATTAATAGGGTATGGTGGCGCCTATAGTACCAGCTACATGGAAGCCTGAGGCCAGAGGACTGCTTGAGCCCAGGAGGTAGAGGCTGCAGGGAGTCATGATCATGCCACTGTACTCCAGCCTGTGCAATAGGGCATGAAAGTAAAGTTTCACTAAACCTCTAACATTAGAGGATTGGTTAAAAAACATGGAAATTCAAACAACGGAAAACTATTCTGCCATTAAAATTTTAAAATAATGATCCACACATTATTGACATGCAAAGATTTCCACAATATATTGTTAGCCCAAAGAAAACAACAGGTTTCAAAAATACGTGTGGTTGTATATAGGGGAAGGTCTGAGAGGATCTGTATTAGAGGTTCCCAAATGATTCTGGAAGCCCTTAGAGTCTCAGTAATTTTTCATAATGCCTCCAGGCCTAAACAAATACCTAATAGAGCTGTCTGTTAAGTAGTTAGATCCAAACAACGTAATAACTATTTATGTCAGAATGACTTAGCAGTTGAAAAAAAATAACACACATAAATGAAAACTACTATTTCCTTAAGTAACGTTGTTGTAACTTGTTTATAGAATGTATACACCTGTTGGGCACTGCATAACTTTAAATCTTGGAATCACTGGACACCACTACCCTTATTTCCTGTTCCACACTGGTTTTCATGTGATACACTTTTTATCACTAAACACTCAGCAATCACTGAAAACTCAGTTTTGTAAAGATATGATGTCATCAAAAGGAATGTAGTGTGATCTAATGCTGAAACTGTGAACTATTCCCAGCTAATAGTTGGCAGAGTGTTGTACAATGTTTCCCTTAATGATGGAAAGTATCTGTGCCAACCCTAGAGCTGCACCCAGAATTTGCTGTGGTGCCCCAGAGCATCTTGACACACAGTTTGGGAACTGCAGGTATATAACAAGATGTTAACAGTTGCTTTCTCTTGGGTTACTGGTGATTAAAAAAAAGATTTTCTGAACTTTTTCCCAATAAACATCTGTTATTTTTTACAATTAGAAAAAAACCACTAAAGTGATTTATGTATTTTTCAGAGTTCTTTATCTTTACAAGAAGATGGATATTCTCCCCAATTTTTTAATGTGAAGAAAAGTCTTAAGCATAAACAACAGTAAAAATGGAGTCTTGGATGATGCCTTAATGATGAAAAACTCCCTCACGAATAACGTTCTTCAATAACTCCTCCTATTCTGAGCCCCTCCCTGATACTTGCACAGGTTGGATCAATGAAGTCACTGGTGTCAGGACACTAACCTAGACGTTCACCCCACTTCCTGCGGGTAGCCACTACAATTGTTTAATAATAGACTCTCTGTCCCTCAGCTGATGTGCTCGTAATAGAGCATGGTCATGCCCTCGTGGGAACTGAGCTATAAATGGTGCTTTGCTCTTGGTCTGCAGAGCTTTAGTCTCTGGATTAACGGTGCTCCTTTTAAAACAGTGCCTGCTGCTTTGCACCCTGGTGTCCACTGCTGCCGTCTTTAAAGGTCTCCACTGCTTTCTTTGTTCCCTCTGGTTACTTTTGCCCTGTTTGTCAGTTTTTGCACTAAAGAAATGAATGGGCTTTTATACCTTCACCAATTGAGACTTTCAGAACCAGCCTAGTGAGTTAAGTCTAACAGATATTTAGCCCCCTTTGATAGTCAGTTGTTGCTGGATATTTTGTTTGTTTTTGCCTTTGTGGGAATTGGTGGGCAGAAAAAAAACATTTTCCAGTTTCATGCTATTTTTAAAACCTGAGGATTTTTTTTAAAGTTTTGGCATCATATAGTTGAAGTTCTATTGTGATCAATATTTCTATTCATTTACTTTCTTACTAAACAAGTGCCCAAGGAATTATAAAACACCTTTTTCCCTAATTTAGGAACTTCTACAAATGTACACATCAATTGCAACTTAACATTTACAAGTTTAAGAATAATGCTGTAGTAGAATATTTAAAGGAACTTTCTGCATAAACTTCAATTAACATAGCTCTTACTTTTAAAATATCTTCTTTAAAAAATAAATAATATTGTTTACTATTGGGATAAAATTTTTTAAAAAAGAAGAATAATGAGAACAGCTCCCAATTCTCCTTTACCTGCCCAAGTGTTCCCTCAGCACTTATCACCTTTCAACATACTATACACTTTACCTATTTATCTTGTTAACTGTCCATCTCCTCCAACCAGAATGTAAGCTCAGTAGGGGCAAGGATTTTTGTCTGCTTTAATCATTGATACATCTTGTCCCCAGCACCTAAAATGTAGGGGCTCAACAAGTATTTGTTGAAAAGCCAGTAAATGAGTGACTGATTCTTAAAGACCTTTTGTAATTCCATTTTAGAAGACCAAAGAAAAAAAGACAAAATCTTGAACAATATTTATACAAACCAGATATTACTTTTTTGTAGGTAAAAATATGACTCTATTGTAATGTAAACTTAACTTTTTGACTATAGTGAAATCCATGAATAACAAGGATCTAACTAATTTACTATTGCTCCTCTTCCAGGAAAATGTTTCAGCTTTCAAATAAAGAGGACTTCTGATTGTCAAGTGTGGCAAATTCATGTGGAATGCTTAAAAATGCTGAGTATTCAAACCATTTTTAAAGATATGGCTAAGCCGCAAGAAAGTAACAGCAATTGTTAGAAGTTGAAAATGACAAGAAAATTAGAACCTAGGGAAGTAAGTAGGTAAGTCCTGCATAAGTCAATCCCTGATGGGGATATTAAGAGACAAAGGGACAGCCTAATATCCACACAGGAAGGTCAAAGCCAATACCCTTGAAAGACGAAATCCTCAGTGGGTAAGTTAAAAAGAAAAAAATCTTCCCAGAAATAGAAGACAGACTAAGTCTTGGTGATGGGAGAGGAGACAAAAGAAGAAAGTTTCCTCAAAAAATACAAAGCCCAGGCTAGGTGCAGTGGCTCATGCCTGTAATCCCAGCACTTTGGGAGGCTTGAGGTCAGGAGTTTGAGACGAGCCTGGCCAACATGATGAAAGCCCATCTCTACTAAAAATATTAAAAAAAATTAGCCGAGTGTGGTAGTGTGCACCTGTAGTCTCAGCTAGTCAGGAGGCCAGGAGAACTGCTTAAACCCAGGAGGTGGAGGTTGCAGTGAGCTGAAATCTCACCACTGCACTCCAGCCTGGGTGACAAAGTGAGGCTCTGTCTCAAAAGAAAAAAAAAAAAGGCGGGGGGCGGGGCGGATGTGGTGGCTCACGCCCATAATCCTAGCACTTTGGGAGGCCGAGGCAGGTGGATCATGAGATCAGGAGAGGGAGACCATCCTGGCTAATACGGTGAAACAATGTCTCTACTAAAAAAGTACAAAAAATTAGCCGGTGTGGTGGCAGGCGCCTGTAGTCCCAGCTATTCAGGAGGCTGAGGCAGGAGAATGGTGTGAATCCGGGAGGCGGAGCTTGCAGCGAGCCAAGATCATGCCACTGCATTCCAGCCTGGGCGACAGAGCAAGATTCCATCTCAAAAAAAAAAAAAAAAAAAAAAAAAAAAAATCACAAAAACCAAAACAAAGCCCAGAAATTACATATCCATGTGCCCTTTCCAAATCCAAATAGTGTAAACAGTCCTGAGTTGGAAATGGCTACAAACACACAGCAGAAGCAAATACAAAGCCTCTCTAGAATAATGAATGTTAAATCTAAGTTTCAAGAGATTTTCATAAGAATTCCAAGTAATTGAGTTCATAATAAAAAATCACAAAATAATCAAGCTGTCATGAACATGAATGAGAAAAAACAAACTGCAGAATGAAATAATCAAAGGCTTTAGTTATTGAATGTATTGAATACAGATATAAAATAGATGTGTTTATTATTTTTAAAAAAGTAAACAGGATCTTAAAATATGAAAAAGGAAGAAGATTTCAAAAATGACAAGGCGAATTTAAGAAACAGCCAAAAATAACTTCTAGAAATGAAAATATAATAATTATATTCAGAGACTCAATGAGTAAGTCCAATACAAAAATAGATGCAGCTGAAGTAGGAATGAGTACTTTGGTAAACAGATAGAAAGAAATTGTACATAATCTTATACAAAAATGAAAAATATAATCTTATGTTTAAGAAATTATACGGCCAGGCACGGTGGCTAACACCTGTAATTCCAGCACGCTGGGAGGCCAAGGAGGGTGGATCACGAGGTCAGGAGTTCGAGACCAGCCTGACCAACACTGGCAAACCCCACCTCTACTAAAAATACAAAAATTAGCTGGGCGTGGTGGTATGTGCCTGTAATCCCAGCTACTTGGGAGGCTGAGGCAGGAGAATCGCTTGAATCTGGGAGGCGAAGGTTGCAGTGAACCAAGATCATGCCATTGCACTACAGCCTGGGTGACAGAGCAAGATTCCATCTCAAAAAAAAAAAAAAAAAAAAAAAAAAAATTATATATAACCTTATACAGAAGGAAAATATACAAGAAATACTTAGAGATGTAAAGGGCAGCATGTGAAGGAAAAGACAGACAATGTGGGAAAGGCAGCAATCAAAATGATTTTTTTTCTGAGATTTTTCAGAACTAGTAATCATCAAATTTAGAAAGCCAAATGCATCCCAAGGATGTTAAATAAAAGAAATGCCCACCCAGACAAAGCCTGGTAAAACTGTAGAAGACCATCATAAAAAAAAGCTCTGGGGGAAATCTGGGAAAAATGTCTTTAAAATATTGAAAGAAAATAATACTGAATATAGAAATGCATACCCAGCAAAACTACCTTTCATAAACAAGGCATGAATAAAAGATATTTTCAATCAAACAAAAAATAAGAAAGTTTACTTCCAAAAACATTCATTAAAGGTACTTCTAAAGGACATGCTTCAGAAAACAGCAATGATCTGAGAAGAAAGAAGGAATGGTGAGAAAAGAAAATAGTAAATATATGACTATATTTAAATAGAGTATATAAAACAGCTGCTACTGTATACAAATTGTAATAATGTGTAATATAAAAAATAAGATAAAACTATAAACCAAATAACAATGGCATGTTAGGCTGAAAAAGAATGATCCAAATTAAAGAACTCTAAGATTACTGAACTGTTTGGGAAAAGAATGAATACTGTTTAGTGTAACACTTTAGTAAGTTACATAGGATGCCAACATCTCTAGGGTAAACATGGAAAAAAGAGAATGGTGTGTACAACTGTTAAATTAGTAGAAGAAACACCATGGAACTATATTTAAAAAAAAAAAAAACAAAATCCAAATGAAGACAATAAAGAAAAAAGAAAGCTCAGGAAAAGTAGGACAAATAGCAAAAAATAATATGGTCAAAATGAATATAAATGCGTTAGTGCAATCGATAATTAGCATAATCTGCTAAACAACATACATCAACTAAATATTCTGGTTAAAAGACAAAGACTGTGTGATTGAATTAAAAAATAGACAACATATGCCCACACAAAGACTTGTATGTGAATGTTCATAGCAACTTTATCCATAATAGTTGAAAAAACTGGAAATGACTCAAATGTCCATCAACTTGTGAATAGCTAAAAACAAACAAACAAACAAACAAAACACAATACTGTGCTATATCCATACAATGAAATGATACAGAAAAAATATAAAGGAATGAAACTCTGATACGTGTAACAGCATAAATGAATCTCAAAGGCATTACACTAAGTGAAAGAAGCCAAACACAAAAGCCTACATACTGTATGATTTCATTTGTATGACTTTCTGGAAAAGACAAAATAATATAATGATAAAAAGTAGATCAGTAGTTTCCTAATGCCAGATGTGAGGGAAGGAAACTGATAGCAAAAGAGCATGAGGAACTTTCTGGCATGACGGAAATATCTATAGCTTTATTGTGGTAGTGGTTACATGACTATACACACCTGCCAAAATTCATCAAACTGTACACTTAAAGTATGTGAGTTTGATTATATGAAAATTATACCTTAATAAAGCTAGTAAGAAAGACAAATTCCAATTATGTGATTTACAAAGCACAAATCTAAAGCCTTTGTGTCTTTGAAAAAAGGAGGTTGGGGGAAGAAGTGTGTAGGCAAATAATAACCCAGCAACCTGGTGTAGCTAAATTAAACCCATACACAATTAATTTTAGGCAAAGAGATAAAAAGGGCCATCATATATTGATAGAAATATTTAATTCCCTGGGAAGATATAATAATAATAAATTCCTAATAATGTATCTTTAAAAATATATAAACCCAAAAATAAAAGAACCTCAAGGAGAAACTAACCATAAGACAGTCTCATTTGTGAATATAAATGAAAAAAACCTGAACAAAATATTAGTAATTCAAATCAAATAATTTACAAAGAAAAATAATGTGCCTAAATTTGGGTTATTCCATAATTCAAGGTTGCTTCAATATCAATCAGTGTTATTCACTAGATGAAAGAATATATGATAAGAATACAGAAAAAGCATTCAATAAAATACAACACTCATAATTCATGATTAAAACAAAGAATAGAAGGAAACTTCCTGAACTGGATAAAGGATATCACAAAGCAACCCTACAACCAATACCATATTTTATAATGTAAATGAAAAGTTAAAGTTTTATGTATCACTATTTTAATTGAACAGTGGAGATTCTTGCCAGTTCAGTAAGACTAGAAACAAGAATTAATATTTTATGGATTGGAAAGGGAAAAAAAAACTATCATTACTTGTAAATGATATAAAGAATCTACAAATTACTTTTATTAATAAGGAAGCCAATAAAGTTTCCATATACATGATAAAATGCAGGACCCTTCAATAGTGGAATAGCTAAATAAACTATAGTATAATAAACACAATAAAATAATCTATAGCAATGAAAATGAATGAACTAAAGTTACACAGGTCAACATGGATGAAACTCAGAACATGGTGCTTTGTGGGGAGCAAGTCATAAAATAATCAGTATGATTCTATTACATAAAAGTTAAAATAAGATAGTATATTGCTTTGGTATATACATATGGTAAAACTATACGTGGTACATATGTGGTAAAACTGAAAAAAAAAAAAAAAAAAAAAGCAAGCAAACAAGAGAGTAAGTAACTCAAAATCCAGGAAAGTAGTTGGGGAAAGGAGAAAACAATAGGAGAGAGGTACATAAGGGTTTCAGTAGCAGTGATAATGTTCTTCAGATGAGTAGCAGAAATGTGGATGTTTTCTTTATTTAATCATTTAAAGCGTATCTACATGTTATATATTCCCTTCCACATGCATGATATACTTTGTAATCTAAAGAAGTAAATGAACTTGAGTGAACTTTGTTAGAAATGCATTTTAAAGTCAATGTTACTACAAGTCGGAAAACACAGGCATTTAGGAAGTTCTTTTTCTATAGCTAAGTTTTGAAATGAACATTTATTATTTTTTCTTATTCCTTATTCTAGGAAAGTTGAGAGTTCTCATTTATACAATGGTTTTCCTATTACATTGAAATCATAAGAAACTCTCTTGGTAGGTTTTAAAGGTAGATACTAAAGCCATTTTGTTTTCAGAACTGCCTGTATAAGAGAGAAGAAAAACAACAAATGAACAATTAAATGGTAAGAAAGAATATTAATTAATAAGAAATGTCAAAAAGGCTTGACTTCTTATACTAAAAACAACTTTTTGGTGGAAAAAACCTAATCCCTTCTTTCGAAAGAGAATTTTTCAAAATTCTCGGCGGTGGGGGTGAGCGGCTGGGGGTTGGGAAATCAGATCTCAGATCAATAAACAGGCAGGCAGGTTGACTAAGAACAGAAGGTATTATGTATTTTATATATTTTGTATTTTCTGCATATTAGATATTTTGACATCTTTTTTTTTTTTTTTTTTTTTTGAGACGGAGTCTTGCTCTGTCACCCAGGCTGGAGTGCAGTGGCCGGATCTCAGCTCACTGCAAGCTCCGCCTCCTGGGTTTACGCCATTCTCCTGCCTCAGCCTCCTGAGTAGCTGGGACTACAGGCGCCCGCCACCTCGCCCGGCTAGTTTTTTTGTATTTTTAGTAGAGACGGGGTTTCACCGTGTTAGCCAGGATGGTCTTGATCTCCTGACCTCGTGATCCGCCCGTCTCGGCCTCCCAAAGTGCTGGGATTACAGGCTTGAGCCACCGCGCCCGGCCCTATATTTTGACATCTTAAAACTACCTTTCTGGCTGGAGAGAGACTCTCTTTCAGGGCTAGCCAATTCTTAGAGATAACAAAGAGCCCGGCTGGTAGCATACCTTTGACAAGAAAATTAACCAATCCAGAGCCATCCCTCCTCTATCTGGCCCTCGGAGACAATATTCCTCTGCCTTTACTATGCCACAGCCAGGTACCAAGCAAGCAGGGACCACCCAGAAAGCTTGGAGCCTGACCAAATTACTTCAACTAGCAATTCTAAACTGTTAACCCTGCCCTGCCTTGCCTTTCCCTTGGAAACTCCAATAAAGGCCGTGGCTGGTCCAAGCTCTCCCCTGGCTCCTGTCCTCTGTCTCCTGACTAAAACGGGTGTTTTCCCTTGTGGCCTGTGTAGCATGTGGTGACACCCCTCTATGGGACCTGTGACTATAACAAATTTCTTTTTTCCAAGCCCTGTTCTCATTTCCCCCTCAGTGGCTGTACTGATCTTAACACATCCAACATGTACATTCTTAAAACACATAGCAAACCAGGAGTTTCAGATGTTAACCAAGGTCTCCGGGCATGACAATTCTGGAGCTCAGGGCGAGCAGAGATAAGTGAAGGAGGGGGCAAATTTACAGGAAACAAGAACATGCAAATACTGAGGGTTTGAGAGTTCAGCGGTCGAAAAACAGGAGATAGCTGTGGAAAGTGCATACTGGGAAGGGGCAGCTCTGAGGCACCTCTTGGTGCCTGGACAACCTCAACCAGCCCTTAAGGTGCCTAACACAAGAACTTATAAGCTTCTTGCTGGTATGGGAACCAATACCCAAGTGAGGTGCCCGCTAGACAGATCTGCAGGTTGAAGTAGATCAGGGAAATGACACACTGGAGGTGAGGGATGTAGGGGAAGAAAAGAGGGGCCGTCACCCAAAAAATGTGTGTGTATCCCCACCCATCCTTACCTCCTTCCACATTGTCTACAAGCGTCAGAACTGCTCAACATCATCACTTCCAAATCAGTTTTGGTGACAAGAGTCCAATTGCCCAAGACAGATCAATGCCCTCATAATGTCTTACCAGCCCTCCTGCTCCCGCCTCCTCTAGTTCATCCTTCACGTAGCCACAGAGTAATCTTTATAGAACACAAATATCACCATATTACTTCCCAGCTTAAAAACCTTTCAGTATTGACCTATATCCACCCAGAGTAGCCTCCAAGTCACTTAGATTGTCCTCCTTTCTGTCATCCTTCTGGCTTCTCTGTCTGGAGACTTTAGACCACAGCACTGTAAACCAATTGCAACTCCGTGTTAATATGTTAATTTAATATGTTAATACTAAAATATTATTTCATGGATCCAGATATTAGCACGTTATGTACTCTTTTCTCCTCCCGAAAGGAAGAATTCTTGCCTGCCTTAATACTAATTCATCTTCAAAAATCTGTGCAACCCTTCATTCTTTCATGGAATACTATGCAGCCATAAAAAAGGATGAGTTTGTGTCCTTTGTAGGGACATGGATGCAGCTGGAAACCATCATTCTCGGCAAACTATTGCAAGAACAGAAAACTAAACACCACATGTTCTCACTCATAGGTGGGAACTGAACAATGAGATCACTTGGACTCTGGAAGGGGAACATCACACACCGGGGCCTATTATGGGGAGGGGGGAGGGGGGAGGGATGGCACTGGGAGTTATACCTGATGTAAATGAAGAGTGGATGGGTGCTGACGAGTTGATGGGTGCAGCACACCAACATGGCACAAGTATACATACGTAACAAACCTGCACATTGTGTACATGTACCCTAGAACTTAAAGTATAATAATAAAAATAAATTTTAAAAAAAATCTGTGCAACCACTTCATTCTGAAGCCTTCTCAAACGACTGCAGTCTACTCTCTTTATGGACCACCTTGCTGCTCTCATTATATTCAATGCACACTATTTTATTCACGTGTATGTCTGTCTTCCCAACTACACTGCAGACTACTTGAGGGCAGGGATGGTATCTTATTTTTTCTTTGTATTTCCATTGGGTAGCATAGCACCTGGCCCATAAAAAAAACTATCATCTATTGAGCACCTACCTTATAGCAGCCCCACACTAAGCTTTTCAAATGTTATGACATGAGTTCCCATAATAACTCAATGAACTATTTATAATTACCTCATTTTTACAAACGAGGAAACTGAGATTTAGGGGGTTAACATCCCCAGGACCTTCCAGTTAGTAAGCGGTAGAATCCCGATTAGGACTTGTGTCTCTGACGCCATTGCCTTAGCTCCTTAGGCCTCTGGTGAAAGGTAATACACAAAATGTGGATCGGATTGTTAAGAAATCTCCCCTAACTTACGCCCTGGGTTGAAGGCTGTAAAGCTTATGCAGGATGGTAGAGGAGGCATTAGGACATGGGTTTTCCAGTTCTGCCACTGACACCTCAACTCTGGGCTGTCGCAGGCTTTCTCGACTTCACTTTCCTCATGGGGGAAGTGCCATCCTTAACAGATCTCCCATGTCATATCCTCACTCTTAAGGCCCTCTAAAGCTGGTAAGAAGGTACTGTGGATCATAAATCTAGGTACTCTTTCTAGATATTGGCCTTGAAACATCTCTTCCTTCACTGAAAAATTGCTTCTGAACAAAGGATGCCAGAAGCCACTTTTGGTCAAGAAAATGTCTACTTTTGTCCTCAGTCCAGAGCAGGTACCTGGACTCTCCCTGTTCCCAAGTGCTGTAGACCAAAATAGCAGGCAACTAGGATGAAATCAGCCAGAAACACGCTTTCTATAACTGCTATATTCACAGAAGAGAAAATGAACAAGCTAGTGTTTAAATAATGTGCAGGGTGTGATACCAACCAAACCTCCGCCCTCCTTCCTGGGGAAATGCAAAGTTTGCTGTGGCCTTTTCACAAACCTCGGAGAGAATGAAATGTCATCTGCAACTCTGAATTTCCCAGCTTCATTCCACTTCCCTCACCACCTCAGTATTACCTAAGACGACATTCTGTATATTAGTATACTACATCTTCAACATCATCCGTCACTCAGACATCAGATTACAAACAAACAGCTGAATCCTACAGCTGTTCCCACTAGAAACAAAAAGATTCTTAACATATTTGAAGGGAAAAAATCTGTTTGTTCCCAGATGTCTCCTGAGCCCATTTCTGGGGCTTGTCTACTAGCAATAGTGAGTAAACGCTAACTGTACTCCTCGCTCCTATTTACACACACTATTGGTTTTCAGTAACCACTCCTTCCCAACTCCCAAAAAAGACAGCTAAGAAAACAATGTTCACTTGGAGGAAGAGAAACTAAATTTCTTTTTGCTGTTCCTCTCGATCAAACCCTTGTAGGAACCAAAGTATTCACTGTGGTTTAAACACTTGTCACTCAAAAAAAAAGTACCCAGAAATGCCATGAGACTTCCTATAATTTCACTTTTATTTAAGGAGCTGTGCTGCATCAATACTTGCTTTGGGCACAAAATACAGAGGAGCTTGATGGCATTTTGACAATGGTACAGACGCAAAGTATTTAAGAAATACATCCCACCCAGTGTGTTCCTGGGAGACATGGCTGGACTCAACATGTTACTATCAGCAGTGTTAGCCTGGTTCCACAGGGGCCCACATATGCACATGCATGTACTGAGTCTGTGCTCTGAGATATGTGCTGTGCTAAATGGTTTACGTTTTTGATGACTCGTTAAAATATACTTAGGAGGAAGGTACGTTCTCCCCCTTTCACAGATGAGGAAACTGAGCACTGCATGAACTGCCCCAAATCACATAGCCATTAAGTTTGCAAAAGTGGCATTTGAACAGTCAGTCAGACTCAGAATATGTGAAGGAGTTCTTTAAGGGAACCAAGGAAACAATGTGCATTACAACCCTTGGGAGACTCTAGTGTGTATTTCTATACATTTAAAAAAAAAATGGGAAGAAATTGATCACTAATGAAATGTATCCGTCTCTCGTAACGAAGATTTCAATGATCAAACAAGTAACCTAAAACTAATATTAAGACATTACAAATCAAAGAAACAAAGATACAGTGCCTAAAAGGGGCTGGGGTACTAATATTTAGAAAAATAAATGTATTTCAACTACTGCCCCCTCCTGGTGGCATAACCAAAGGTACATTTCTTTTTCTTAACTCGATAGATTTGGAAGGTTTTCTTCTAACTGATCTACCAAAACAAAAAATGTAGGTAAAGAAAGACTGTATGGAGCTTACTGAGGATAAGGCTTAGTTCTGGACTGGAGTGAAGCTCTTTCTAACTGGGTAACTCTAAGAAACTATGAAGCATCTTGTGCCTCCATCTTCTCACCAGTAAAATGGGAATAATATCCACTCTATCTACCTCAACGGTTACTGTGAGCATCAAAGAAATAATGCATGTGAATGTTCTTTTCAATGAATCTAAAATCTAAGGTATTACGATAATTAACTAAAGCCATTTATAGTGTCATCCATTAAATTTAAAATTACATTTACTCTTTAATTCTGCAATCCCACTCCTGGGAACCAATGCCATAGAACTAATAGTACTGTAACTAAGAACAAATACCAAGATGTTTATGACTTCAGTGTTGACAATGGCCATAAAAACTGAGACCAAGGTAAATATCCATCAGTAGGGAAATTGTAGAATAAAAAATTCTAATAGTGACCCCATTGGAATATTATGTACCCATTAAAAAGAATGTTCTAGAGCTTTATCAATTGAACGAAGATATTTCAACACAGTTTTCTGAGAACAGCAAAACATAACAAAAAGAATGCATAACAAGGAGTTCTAAAAGTCTTAGTGCATTTTAAACTTTAATACTTTCAGAAGTATAAATGCTACATACATTCAAGAAACAACAGATGAAAAATAAAAATTTAACTTTTTAAAATATTGATGTTACCTATTAAAATCAATATAAAAACTATTATGCACAAAAAACTAAGAGTAAAATTTATTACTCAAAATTCCAAAGTTAAATAAGTATAAAACAAATATAAATAGCTAAATGTTTAAATGTTTCTATTATAAGTTTATAGCAATTATACCTCTAAAATTATGAACTTAAAACTGCACTAATACTTAATTATTTTATTTCAATAGCTTTAGGAGTACTAGTGTTTTTGGTTACATGAATAAACTGTATAGTGGTAAATCCTGGGATTTTAGTGTACCTGTCACCCAAGTAGTGTACACTGTACCCAATAGGTAGTTTTTTCATGCCTCAACTGCCTCTCAGCCTCCTCCTCTTGAGTCTCCAGTGTCCATTACATCACTCTGTATGCCTTTGTGTACCCATAGCTTAGCTCCCGCTTACAAGTGAGAACATGTGGTATTTAGCTTTCAATTCCTGAATTACTTCACTCAGAGTAATGGCCTCCAGTTCCATCCAAGTTGCTGCAAAGACATTATTTCATTCTTTTTCATGGCTGAGTAGTATTCCACACTGTGTGAATGCAATTTGTAGTGTGGAATACACACCAGTCCAATGGAATGGAATGCATTCTATTTACATACCATGGACTACTACTCAGTCGTAAAACAGAATGAAATGGAATTGTGTGTATTACACACACACACACACACACACACACACACACTCCTCACATTTTATCCACTCATTACATGCTATAACATGTTTTCATTTTTTAAAAACGAAGTAACAATTCCCCCACTCCCACTGTGGGGTGTGTGTGTGTGTGTGTGTGTGTGTGTGTGTATGACTGTACATTTATATAAATCGGGGAAAAATGGAAGGCTATGTGTGCAGTTAAAACGGGAGAAGGGGGAAAAGAGGAGGAGAGTCATCCAGACAAAAGAGGAAAAGTTTTTTTTTTAAAAAATGGGGAACCAAAAAGTGTATATGCTATTATCACATTTATGTACCTATATAAAATCATTTGTATTGTATAGCTATATAATATTACATGTTTAAATTTTATTAGAGACAGAGTCTTACTCTGTTGCCCAAACTGCAGTGCAGTGAGCTACAACTGCACTGGTACACTCATAGCTCACTGCAGCCTCGATCTCCTGGGCTCAAGTAATCCTCTAACCTCAGCCTCTTGAGTAGCTGGGACCAGCTATAGCACCACCATGCCTGGCTACTGATTTGATTGATTCACTGATTGTAGACACAGAATCTCACTTTGTTGCCCAGGCTTATTATGTTTTTTAAGAAGGAAAGAAACTTGCCTCAAGTCCCATACTGAGCTAATGGCAGAACCAAAACTTGTATCTAAGTCTCTCTGACTCTGCAGTCTGAGCCCTGAAGGATTACACTGTGATTTAGGATGGTTATGGACTCACAGGCAGGATTTACTAGCCCTGCAATTGGCCTCTCTAGCATGGAGCTCCTGATCATCACTTGTCAATCTCAGGAGCTGCTTTCAAAACAACCAATCATCCTTTGAATCTCTCACTTCTGGGCTGGAGCATGATAGCATGGTAGATGCTGTAGACACGTTGACTGACCCATGAGGCTTTTGGTTGCTGACAGCAACCCTCTGTTGCACAGATACATAATTTTTATCACTACTGCTATGTAACTCTTATTGATTTTTTCTTCTCTGAATCAAAGACACTTTTTTTTGTCTCCGTCTCTCAAGTAAATTAAAAATGGAAAACAACTTGCCAGTCCCTGAACATGTGGTATGCTTTTTTCCTTCAGGCCCATCACATGTCACATACTGTTCCTTCTATTTGGAATGTCCTTCATTTTTTTTCCTCTGCTGGGAAAACCCTTCCATATTCTTGAAGTTGCAGCTCAAATATCACCTTCTCCGTCAAGGATTTCCTACCTCGTCCAGGAAGAACTGCTTCACCCTCTGCGTGAAGCCCTCAAGGATCAGGACAGGCTTCTCTTAGCAGTGCTCACTGAGGCTTTGATTATGGGTTTAGGGACTGATCTTCCACTGGAGACCTCAAGAGTGTGGTCTCACTCTCACCTTGTTCCAGTGGCCAGCATGGTGCTTGGCACATCATAGCCTTCAATTAAACATTGGTTTCATGAAACTGTGAGATTGAGAACGTATTAATTCACGAGATAAATAAGTGATAGGTCCAACACTGAGGCAAATGAACATGCAGTCTTCTATGCACAAGGCCAAGAATCCTTTGCTTTTAAATAATATGAACTAAATCACTACCAGGAAAGAGGCTACAATTCACACAAGTGGATCTTCACTCTTGCCTTTCTCCAACTCAGCAACAGCAGGACAAGCTATGAAAAGTTCTTTCATAAGTTTATGGGAATAATAATTCTTCTTTTAATAATTTCAATTTTTATTTTAGATTTAGGGGTCACATGTGCAGGTTTGTTACCTGGGTATAGCAATTATACCTTTGACATTTTGAACTTAAAACTGCACTAACATTTTGAGAACACGCCATATAACGTTTTCATTTTTATAAAACCAAGTGAAAATCCCCTCACTCCCTCTCAAATGCTGGCATTCAGGGTGAAATCACAGGTGGAATGTGAGAGATGTGCGTTGTGTGTGTGCACGGAAGGCCTCTTTACTAATTCAGACCAACCTTTACCTCCTCAGTGTGACATTATCTACTGAAATAATAATGACTGATATTTATATACAACTTAGAATGTATTTGCTTTCAGAGACACTACCTGGTTTGTTGTATGGAGCAGAAAGCAAATCAATCAACCAGACTTACCATTATGTTTACACTGATTTTGCAGTAGATAGCAACCGAGTTTATGCCTTGACCAAATGTCCACACATACCATACAGTCAGTAAAACTGTTGACTGGCTGTAGGTTCCTGCTGTGAGAAGTGTGATCTGTGAAATTATAACATGCCTAATAACATTTATTCCCTTAATATCTAGCATAGATTTAAGTCAGACAAAATGTTTTTTTTTTTTTTTTTTGAGACGGAGTCTCGCTCTGTCGCCCAGGCTGGAGTGCAGTGGCGCGATCTCGGCTCACTGCAAGCTCCGCCCCCCGGGTTCACGCCATTCTCCTGCCTCAGCCTCCTGAGTAGCTGGGACTACAGGCGCCCGCCACCGCGCCCGGCTAATTTTTTGTATTTTTAGTAGAGACGGGGTTTCACCATGGTCTCGATCTCCTGACCTTGTGATCCGCCCGTCTCGGCCTCCCAAAGTGCTGGGATTACAGGCGTGAGCCACCACGCCCGGCCGACAAAAAGTTTTAACAAAAACTGATTATGCTTGTCAATAACTGTGAATAGTGTCCCAATTAAGAAAATGCTCATTTTTTTGTTCCTACTGCCACCAGTGAAAGCAGCAAAAGCATTTGGCAAATCTATTTCTGTCACCCTCAGATTTCAGGAAGAGTTCAAACAGATGAAGCTGATGTTAGTGGAATAACTCATTCTACTCTACCGTTCTTCCTGATCTACTCCCCAGGCTCTGTGAGCTGCTGGTAATCAAGGATGTTTGACTGGGTTCTGTTAGCTGTCAAGGTTTACTAAGCTGAGTTAGTTAATGAGTAATGGGTGGATTTCATTCCAAGACTTCATATCATCCATGAAGCAATTAGGCATGTACTTCATGATCTCCCATTGGAATTTCAAAGGTGCCTTAGTCTACCAAGGAACTAAATTCAGTGTGGTCTGAAGGGAAACAATAAACAACATTTAACCAGGAGAGGTGGCAAAGGACGTCTTTTCCCAGTGTCTATGTTAGACAGGTGAGGAATGTTGCCAATTTATTTTTTGTCCACATAACTTCTATAGCTATTTCTTTTCTTGCCTGTCTTTCTGAAATTATAAAGGGTTCTTATGAGTTGTTTATGTGAAACCAAGTACCCTGACCCACAGGCAAGGTATTCCTGGAACTGCTGAAATAGCAAGCCAGATAATGATATCATTTTAAAAAGTGCCAGGCAAGAAAGCTCTGATTAACTACTGAAACATGCTCAGTGGAGACACTTGTAACTAGAGTAAATGCAATTTTAACATCTCCTCTTTATCTAGGGCCCTCCTTCCTCGTGCTATTATTGTGAATATTTCCTCTTCAGATTCCTGCATACAAGGAAGACTGATGAAAGAGAGTAAAAATCACTTTTGGAGAAAAAAAGGTAAGATTTGGCAGAGGTAACAGAAAGATTCTGAACCTCATCAATAGTTGTTGCAATCTCATTCACCTCTCTGCCTAACCTTCCTCCCTCTACCCCTTCACTGCTCCTTTCCTGCCACTCATCCAGACTGGACTTTCTACTCTGATGTTCCACAAGAAACAGAAGTGGTAAGACGATGACGAGGCTCCTGGGGGACGTGGAGGACCAGATGAAGTTTCATGAAAGAAATGGCTTCAGGGATGATGAGGCAACTCTTCCTAACACAAAGGGTAAGCCCCAGCCCAGGGGCACACCCGTCCTCTAGGAGGCCAGGGATGGTCTCTATCATTCCTGGGAAGCCCCTGCAGACTCTACCTGTTTTCCAAGTGCTTCAGGAAACATCGCCTTAAGGTTGAAGGAGGACAAACTCAAGCAGTTGCCTATGGTATGGCTAAGGGGGTGGCAAACAGAGTGCTGGTGATTTTTACAAGTAGCCTCTCACAATACTTGCACCACTACTTCTCTTTTCATTTGTGTGCATGAATAGAAACTCTCAGAGGATAGTATGTTAGCTCCATGGCCTGTGGCACTGTAGAGTGAGTTCTTTAGAGACTGAAGGAGTTAAGAGTACCTGTTTAGCTACTAGAAGCTGAATGTCAGCGGTATGAATGGTATGTAGCTGGGCAATTTTCCAAAACCCACGCTGTGGCTGCATATCAGGAAGACTGCTATAAACAAATGTGCATGTATGCATGGAGCCTGATAAGTCAACGAGGGGAGACAGACATGGAACAGCCACCCAGTCTGAGGAAATATGCAGAGCCGGGTGAGCTTCCACTTTAGGTGAACAATAACTCTGTCTCGGAAACAGGTCTGGATGGGCTGGTGAACAATTGGAATGATCCTTTGACTTTTTACCCATTAAATGTCTGTTTCAGGGGACCAAAAGCTGGATTCTCAACTTTTCAATTATCTTAATATTATAAAATCACTAAAATGTTTTAAAAATTTTCTTAATATGTAAAACATGCAAAGATACATTAGGTGAAAAAAGCACAGGGCAAAACTGCATTTATAGATTGCAATTATGTAAAATATATAGATATATTTAAGATGATATATTAAAAATGTCACTAAAATATAACACAATCTTTTTATGGTTGTGGGATTATACACGATTTTTGCTTTTTCTTTCTACTTTACTTTCCAATTTTTCTAAAATTAACATATTATTTTCATAGTTAAGAAAAAAGGTTACTTAAATTAAAAAGAAAATTACCTGTGGATGAAATGACATCTGATGATGGGTTATGAGGGTTGGTGAAGGCTAGAAAGGCATAAAATAGAACCAACCATGTTTATAAAATGTTAAATTCAACTGGTCTTCATGTCTACACACATTAGTATCTTCTGTCTTACACTGTAAACTCCCAGAGAGCAAAGGCTGTATCTAATTCTGTGCAATGTCTGGCTCAATTAAAAATGCAGATAGAATATCTGCATCAAATTTTTACGATGATTACGCAAATGTAGTTGGTTCTTTTTCACTCTGGCAGCCAGTTGAGTGTTACTGATGCTTGACAGTGACACAGAATAAGAACATACATTGTTTTCCCCCTTTAAAATCACAGTGTATTAATGAGCTACTTTTTAATTTTTTTGCAGCATGTAAACTCATAGAAGAGACTGATCCTCTACCATATTTAAAGTAGAAAGTAAAACAGTACTGTAATTGTCTCTGTTTTAGCCCATTTCCATGTTATATAATGGATGCAATTCTAAGGATGAGCTTACAGTTTTATTTCCACATTAATTCAACTACTGGACTCGCCACTGACTCAGACCTGGAATTAATATAAAATAGAGGGAGACACACACAAAAAATGTTCCACTTAAGAAACCAAAACACCCCTAAGTCAAACGACTCTTACAACACTAGAGTAATATCCAATGAAGCAGCTTCCATTTACAGTGTTTTCCAGACCCCTCAAAGTTCTTCTCAGAGTTTTTATATTCCCCAAAATATAACCAAGGTTACTATAACTTTTGAAGTTACTCTCAAGATGTACCTATCAATAAATAGTAGCTTTTTGGTTTTTTAGTGCGGTGGCTGTAAGAAGTTACAAATGACTGTCAGTGTTTTCAGGTGGTATTCTTATTAGAAATTTAAAACACAGTGTTACCAAATTTGGCCTAAATTAGTCTGTTTCTTTCAAGGTTATTGTGAAATACACAGGAAATGTGAAATCCCAAGTGCTTATTAAATTAAACCAGAGAAGTCACTTTTTGAAAGCTCAGTCCTCATGCCCCTCCCCTGCCCCCGTGACAAAGGCTAACATTTACCAAGTGCTCTCAGCAGGTGCTGAGTGTTAAGTGCTTCATGGGCATGATGTAACATCATCCTCAAAAGAGCTCTGGAAGGTGGGCATTTCTATCAGTACTTTATAGATGGTAGGTTTAGGAAAAGGTTAGGGACCTTGCCCAAGGTCTCACAACGCCTCTGTGTCAGAGCTGGAATTTGAACCCAGGTCTGGTAACTCTCAGAGTGCAAACTCTTAACTACTAAGGACTTGTTCACTTCAGAGGGCTAATTAAGTGTGAAATCAAAAGCAATGAATAATCGCAATTATGCCACTTTTAATTTGAGTCTGTTGCATATACATAATTGGTCTTCCTCTATATTAAGCATGATGCCCTGTAAAAAAATTACAAATTCTGCCAACAAAAACCTCCTGAGGGAAAACTAAGAACATCTACTAAATAAATAACTCAAGTGTCTTATTGAGAGCATGGCAATACTGAGAGGCTTGGGTGTGGCCACCTGACAGATCTGGAGGAAACCTAGAGGCAAAATGTACCGAATATTCTATTGCACAACAGAATCTATCTGTGGAAAGCACCCCCTAAACGGAAGTATCTGTCAAAGTAAAAATAAATCAGGGTAACAGCATCTAAAATATATATTGTGAGTGAGATGCATATTTCTCTCATTTGCTATGGTATATGAATATATTTAGTTTAATTGTCTTGTTTTAAAAAGAAACAAACAACTTTTCAGCCCAATCTATAAAACTCTGACAAGGACTAACATCACTGTGCAGTCATGAAGCAGGGTGAGCCAGCTTTTGGTAGGCTCTTCCCTGCAGTCTGCTCCTACTGTGTGATGTGTCACCAGGAGCGCAGGCTCACTGAGGACTTTGCTTTGCATGATGAAGAAATCATCTGGATCTGTTCACAGAGATGGGTCATTTCACCCAGACTCATAAAAGCCAGGCTGACAGATCAATTGAAATGCTTATCAGCCAATCTGAGAAACAGAATTTCCCAGAAGAACAGAGCATTGGGATCAGATTATTCGGTTTTGTTTTGTTTTTTTAAATTAAAACATTTCCTGAGTGCCTACTATGGGTCAGGATCTGTCGTAGGCACTTTTACATTAGTGGTTTCATTTAATTCTCACAACCGATCCTTGATGTGCGTACTTTTAAAATACATTTTAGATAGAGGCTGTGGCCTGGAGAGGAAGAGGAACTCTGCTGAGGTCATTAGAGATGCAGCAAAGCTCACAGAAGAGCACGAGTCCCCCAGTACTGAGGCCAGGGTCCCACTATGGGGAAAATCACAAAGTTCAGAAGGTGCTGGCAAGGGAGCCCAGTGGTCACAGGTTGCTGTCATCAAGCCTAAAGACATAAAATGCACTGGTGACATATGGCTGCCAGTGGGCTGTCATAATCAGGAACATCGCTAAAACTTTCGGGCTCCCCACTCCTTTTGGTGACTGTCATACAAGACCAGCAGTCAGCTGTTTGCTTTTAATATAAATGTGCTCTAATTTCTAAAATGTGAAGTTTAATTATGTACATTTATTTTAATTTTTTTTTCCTGATAGAATGTCAGCAGACACACCATGAATTTGTTTAAGTGTGGGTTAACTTATGGGAATTTTATACAGAGCTAATTTCAGACATTTTTATGTTGATCTGTGATAGTTTCAGTTTCAAATGATATTTTCTGCCACTGTTCCTTGAAATTCAAATTTTGAGGGTGCTCATTATTTGGTACCTGGGCACTGATTTATTCATATCTATTAAAATACATATATAAAAACAAAAAAAAACACAAAGGAAAAAAGAAAAAATACATATATAAGTATACACGGTACAAAATTGTGTGCCATACTGTGTACTCATTCATGACTAAAAGAGACTGATCATTTGTAAGCTTATTCTAGTAAATTGAGTGAAAGAATACAGCTAATATTTTATACTTATTTTTTCTGTTCCTATTGAAAAATTGGACATCTTAATATTTACTTCATACTACCAATCTAGTAACAAGGTCTGGTGGCCCCAAAATGAAAAAAAAAGGCAAAAAGGGGACTGAGTATTTACATGTTTAGTATTGGATTAAAAAAAATAAAAAATAACATCAGTTTCCAAAGACTAGCTCTGAACATTTTGCCTCCTCTCGACTTTAAGTTGTGGACTCACCCTGGAGAATAAATCTTAATAGTCAATTATACACAGCAACTTTGAAGACAAATAATATTACTGCAGTCTACCCATGATTACTCTCTTTTTACAAAGTTTCCTAAGAAAACAGAGCCAAAATGCTTAAAATTTAAACAGAAACTGAGACAGTCAATGGCTGTGAAATATACACATATAGAAATTTATATGGTATATTTACATTTGGTCTAAAAGCAACTTCTTAAAATTCACCAACAGAAAAAAAGAAATACATTTTTTGGAGAGAAGCAACAATGTAGGTAAAGATCACTGATTGTTTAAAAGGCATATCTAAACATCTAAGAGACAGTCTTTGTTTGAATTGAACTAGGATTTTCTGGAGAGCAGTAAAATGTTGTTTCAATATAGTGAATGTGCAAGTCAATCACTTCAAGAGTGGGCTTCCTCTGGCTTCAAACTAAACAGCTGGACAGGGGATGCTACTCAATTCTTTTTCTTCCCTACCAGAAGGAGGAGGTGCTCAAGTGTTTTTCTTTATTCTTTCATCTGTTTATCTGCTGAGCAATAGGGATCTTGCTTCAGGTTGATTAATCTGCTGAGCCATGACACATATGAGAAGGCTCTCTGGCAGGACAACATGCTCTCCAAACTGAGACGACAGCAGTGAAAGAACCAAAGGTACATCATCTCCCCTCTGAGGTCTCCGCTTCTTTGGCGTAGGAATTGGTCTATTAACTCTGAGCATTTTTCTTTTTTCAAGACGGAACCTTGCACTGTCACCTGAGCTGGAGTGCAATGGCATGATCTCCGCTCACTGCAACCTCTGTCTCCTGGGTTCATGTGATTCTCCTGTCTTAGCCTCCCGAGTAGCTGGGATTACAGGTACACACCACCACACTCATCTAACTTTTTGTATTTTTAGTAGAGACAGGGTTTCACTATGTTGGCTAGACTGGTCTTGAACTCCTGACCTTGTGATCCGCCCGCATGGGCCTCCCAAAGTGGTGGGATTACAGGCGTGAGCCACCGCACACGGCCAACTCTGAGCATTTTTAGGCACTAATGTTCCAAGTGCCTGAGATTCCAAATAGGAAAGTGCTATTTTAAATGACTCTTTAAGCTACCATTACAGATAACTGTAAGAAATATTCAGGCCTGAAAAAATGTTCATTCATCACCAAAATGTGAATCACTTCTAATTGATTTACTATTTCTGCTCTTCTGCTAATAACAGAATTTTGTCACTATCCACAAACATTCCAGAACACTTGTCTTACAGAACAGAGAAGCAGTTGTCTGTAGTAAAAACACTCTGAGTTTCCCTTACATGTTATACTGCAGAAAGGAAACAAAATGCATTTATTTTCTCAACTACCTTGCCTGTGATAGTCTGTGTATGATACAATTTATAGAAAACTAGAATGCTAGAGTCCCTACAGACTTCAAAGATAAACTGGCCCACAGATTTCTTTATAAGCTGAAGCCCGTTGGCGAATCTGATGGGAGCTATGAACCATTCTCTCGCCAGAAGAAAGTACATGTATACCAAATATTGTATTCACTTCCCAGCATTTTAGAGACACCCCCTGAAGCCAACCTAGGCTAAGACCCCAGACTGACAACTCTGATCTAATTCCACTGCTTCGTTTTACATATGGAGACACCAAGTTCCAAACAGGGGATGTGGCTTGGCCATAGTTGCTCGGCAGAAACCATGGGCAGAGTAAACTAGATGAAACTGAAAATGATGCAGATAGTAACTCTGAACCATCACAAAGCAGGCCTATCATTTTGCTAGGAAAGGAGAAAAGGTGAAGTGTTTCGAGAGGAGAGCTTTCTTTCATTTTAGGGTTCTGGTTGAGCTTCTCACTGGTTTTCTTCATTTTGCCTTCAGGCCAGGCCCATCCATGACTCAAGGCTACCTTTTCTTATGTTTGCTTCTGTAAATCAGTAAGACCTGAATAACCTGGCCACATTCAGAAAGGAGGGCAAGTATGAGAGTGTGAAGTAGAAACCAGTTTTAAGGAACTCTAAGAGTTCTAAAGAACTCTAATTTGGTCACATAATGGATATTTAAGAAGTATTCTGAATCAAAGACTGCTCATATATTTAAGGAAGTGGCAGTCTACTAAAGTGTTACCGAGTAAAAGTCCTAGAGACTTGCTTTAACGATTAGATGGAACACATTTTCAACTACTGCATTCATCTGTACACTTGCAAATGGCTCATTCTCTTAAGAACTAAAAGATTCATTCTGGGATTTTGCATTTGTGTTTGGTTCATTGCAAATTTATTGAATATATTTCGAATTCAATTCAACAAATATTCTTAGGACATTCCAACGTGACAGAATGAAAATATGCATGTATTTTGGAGTCACTAAGATCCAAATTCAAATACTGGATCTGCTTTATCTAGACATATGATTACTGGGCTCATTACTTAAGGGTCTCTGCGTTTCCCCATCTGTAAAGTGGGAATAATACCACCTACTATGCAAATTGGCTGAGAAAATTAGCAATATATATTATGTACATATACTATATGTCTATTGTAAAGGAGCTAATGCAGTATCTGGCAAACATTACGGATTCCATAAAATGGTAATACTTAAAATAATGATCATTTATCAAATATCTACAAAGGACAAACTTCATCCTAGACCCTTCTCTAAAATCTGAATTCATAACATCAAAATGAATGAGGATTTAATTCATTCTTAAAATGACTCGAATACCTGCTAAGATTCTGACATATTAAAAACTGTAACCATTAAAAATGAGAAGGCCACTGTTCAAATGACTAGCTTTGCTACAGTACCACTGTCAGTTTTTTGATCCAAAGGAAATTTACAATACCACTGGTGGCTTTTAAGTCTTCAGATAAAAACTGTGTTTTGAAGTAACAGAACAATAAGACAGCAATATAGTTGTTTCTCAATGACTAAAATCTTACATTACATATTATGGTTCAGTATTAATGTGCTTTCACACTACCTACTGAGTTTTCAGACTGCATCTACTTATCATTTTCAAATTGCTATCACTCTCTTTTTCATGGGAGATTTCTTACAAATTCCTTAGAGAAACCACAAATTTACAGTGGAAATTTTTTCTTGATTCCTTTTTTTATCTTTTTAAGAATAAACCTACTCAACAAGGTAAAACTAAATACTTTTTAGCAGTTCTAAATGTAGAGAATTCATGACTTCTTATTGTAATTAAAAAGGAACATACAAAGCAATTAGTCACTTATAAAACCCACGTTCAACCTTCAAAATAATGACTAACTTGATAGGAGAGGCAAGACTTCTTTAATTAAATACTAAAGTCTAGCCATTTGAGATAAGCAAAGCAGGTTATGTAATTGTCTTCTGCACTCACAATATCTTTTTCTCCCTCTTGGAAATATATTATTTTTCAGCAATAGAACATATGACAAAAATGTTACTGTACTGTAGAAATCACTCTAACCACAAGCTAAGTTTTTGGCTAAGAGTTCAACTTCATTCATTTGGGTTTCACTAGTTTCATAAACAGAAAAAGTGATTAACCCTAGTGTAAGTAAAATTCCCTTGATAATATATTAGATTCTTAAGAAAATAAAACAGTAAGCAACCTTAGGTACTCATATAAATCCTTGGGGTGTTAACTAAAAAGCATTCCTAGCCATGCTAGAATAGGATTCTCAAACTTGAACACTGATTACCTTTTTGAGAGCTCTCCAACAGGTGTGCTCCGAAGTACTGGAAGATACAGGAGAGTTTGATACACATTCCGAGAAAGATGGGGTGGCTCCTGTATGTGCATGGGTCCATCCAGCACAATCACTATTCAGCACGGGACTACATTTCCCAGGCCACCTCACCTCCAGGTGCAGCTACATGACTAGTGCTCAACAAAGGAATATGAGAAAAGATGGTGCTTTACTTCAAGGTGACTGTGATTAAGAAGTAAGGTGCAGACAACTGTAAGATGGTGTTACAGGATGAATTATGTCCCCTCAAAAATCACATGGTGAAGTCCTAACCCCCAGTACCTCAGAAAGTGACCTTATTTGAAAATAGGACCATTACAGATGTAATTAGTTAAGATGAGGTCACACTGGAATAGAGTGTGCCCCTAATCCAGTATGACTGCTATCCTTATAAAAAGGGAAAATTTGGATACAGGCAGGAAAAGAGGAAAGATGATGTGAAGAGACTCAGGAAAAGCTGACCATCTACAAGCCAAGGAGCAAGGCCTGGAACAGATGCTTGCCTCACAGTCTGCAGAAGAAACCAACCCTGCTGACACCTTGATCTCGGACTCCTAGTCTTCAGAACTGTGTGACCACACATTTCTGCTGTTTAAGCCACCTAGTCTGTGGTACTCTGTTACAGCAGCCTGAGCAGACGAAATAGTTGGTAAGGCAGAAGACGGAAGGCACCTGAGTTCAGGATTCCTGAATCACCTCTCAATAAAAGCACTTCACTGATCAAAAATACTTCCACCGGGCTGAGAGCTAAGCAAGAAAGGAAACTTGTTGTGTAAAACCATTGAATTTTGAGGGCTTATCTGTTATACCAGCTAGTCATTACCTACTATAGGACCTAATTAATTTAAGTGGCAAGTAATTTTAAATTATTTTACATGAAAGCAAATATGGACCTATCACATATCACCGGGAACAATCCATGTAAAATTTTAGGATTAAAAACACTTCAAAGAAAATTTGAATTTACAGGAATATACTTTGGGGTAAATTCTCTCAAATCCTCCATAGGGTATAAATTTCCTCTCTTCTGCCAATAGAAGTAGAATTTCCTCAAGAATATTAAATAAGTCACAATGTCAAAATTGCTGGAACTTCAATTACACTATATAATCCACTTAATTTTTTTTTTTTTTTTTTTTAAATTAAGAGGAGCATTTCTCTCAAGTAGCCCAAGTTTGTAAAATTTTACTTGGGTACTAAGGATTAGAACACCATAAAATGAGTTCTCAGCCTTTTCCAAAGTTCTCAATATTTTTATAACCAATCTGAAAAGAAGTCACTAGCTATAGAATACCTTCTGTTCGAATATGGACAAAAAATGTACCCCCTTTTATGACAGGGTAACTAATATGGAATAAATACTGAATACCATTTTCCATTTTTGGTTTCTGACATGAAGAAAAAGTGAAAAGATACCTATCCTCGCTAAGACTTATAGTTCAAAATACCTCAAAAGCCGAGCTGGCAGCTGGCTTCTCATGTTTATAGAAAAGCTAGGATGAGGCCGGGCGCGGTGGCTCAAGCCTGTAATCCCAGCACTTTGGGAGGCCGAGACGGGCGGATCATGAGGTCAGGAGATCGAGACCATCCTAGCTAACACGGTGAAACCCCGTCTCTACTAAAAAATACAAAAGAAAAACTAGCTGGGCGCGGTGGTGGGCGCCTGTAGTCCCAGCTACTCGGGAGGCTGAGGCAGGAGAATGGCGGGAACCCGGGAGACGGAGCTTGCAGTGAGCCGAGATCGCGCCACTGCACTCCAGCCTGGGCGACAGAGCGAGCCTCCGTCTCAAAAAAAAAAAAAAAAAAAAAAAAAAAAAAAAAAAAAAGAAAGAAAGAAAAGCTAGGATGATTCAGCCTGAGCTCAGAGCTCAATTTAGATCACAGCATCTGGATTCAAAACACATGTGAGATGTGGCAGCTGATTTTCAGGTCATGACTGATCCAAGACAGAGATTGCAGACCACTCACCAGCATTGTTCCAAACGGAGAAAGTGCCTGAGAGAAATAGAAGTCTCAAAGGTATTTGGAAGCCCACTCCGAACTGTTAGGGAACAGGTAACATCAGCATTTTCTGCATCCAGCAGCTTTAAGCAGGTGCCGCAGAAGCCAAGGGTAAGGCGGCCTGAGGATGACACTGAACAGCTTT
Source organism: Rhinopithecus roxellana (assembly GCF_007565055.1). NCBI lineage: Eukaryota > Metazoa > Chordata > Mammalia > Primates > Cercopithecidae > Rhinopithecus > Rhinopithecus roxellana. Next base: position 97,319,425 of record NC_044552.1, on the reverse strand, counting down.
GTCATGACATTCAGCTTTGCCATGATCAGAAAACATCCCTCACCCATGACTTATTTCCTGAAGTGGCTATTGTTCAGGTTAAACTACGGGAATCTGGTAACAAATTGGAAAACCTCTGACAGCACACACTTCCTACTAAGATCTGTGTTTAACTTTACTTTGTTTCGAAGAGAAAAACTATAGTAAAGAAAAAGGAAAAACAAATGTAAATGCCTTTTTTCTTGATGAGAAGAAATCATAGCCACAGTAATTCTAATATAAACTACACCATGAAATCTAAAAAAGAGCAGAAAATCCCCAGCTCAGTTTCAATCTCTATCGGAATTCACCTTGAGCCTTCCTTGATTTTCCTTGGATATGATATGTCCAGATGTGGGTGATTCTGCAGCTATGGATTTTATGTGCAATAAAATAATGCTTCTCCTGCTGCTTTTCCTCACCTATCCCCTCCCCCATCCCTCTTCCTCTCTCTCCTTCTTGTCTCTTTGTTGTGAATGTCAGGGCTGTCAGTGTCACAGTCTGACATGATTAGCGTTTCTGACATTACACCAAGAAGCAGACAGAGAGCAAGGAGAGTGGGTGGAGGGGAAGGCAGTTATGAGTAGCCATTTAAAGAAGTCCAAGAAAAAAAACAAGCCCAATCTCCTTTCTCTGAGATTCCTTGATGACAGGGCAGTTTATAAATCACCTTGGATTTTTCTCATTTATCTTATTAGTCTGTTTTCCTGTTCCTCTGGAGATCCCTAAGGTGTGGATCTATTCTGTGAGATCAAAGCCAGCGGCTCTAATAACAGATAAGAGAACTCGTGATTCAGCGGATTCTAAGGCCGTGAAGTGTAACAATCAGCACACTTTGGGAAGATAGCGCCAGTCCATTTCGAGTATTGATTCGCTGCACTTTGTCACTCTAATGATGTTATCTCATTAAAAGAGATAAATGCCCCACTGTTCTTCTAAGAGCATCTGCTTCTTACTCTTCTCTCTTTTTCAACAGCATGGCTCTCAGCAGCAGCACATTAAAATCAAATTGAAATCCAATGCAAGGCTTGGCTACAGAGCTGCTTAAGGTATCTTTTTAATTGCTTTTTCCTACTCTCAACCCCCTTCCAGCTCCTCCACTACAGTTCATCAAAGAAACAAGCAATATAAAGAGAAATAGATGTAGAAAGTAATCATAATAGAAAGCATTTTCTGAGTGTCTGTTACATAGGGACTCCACTGTGTCAACATTTAACGTATTCCTACCTCGTTAGATAGGTAGAACAATCCTCAGTTTGCAAATAAAAAAACAGAGTTTGATGTTAGGTAACTTGTCCAAGATTATGAAGGTAGCGAGAGAATGAGCCACAATTTGAACAAGGGTCCATCCAATCCAAGTACTTTTTTTTTTCTTTTTAATCTCCATTTCATTCATGGAACAAATAAGAAAATATGATTGCAACTTGATTAGAATAGGTGAAAAAATGTAAAAGAGGGTAGCAATTATTATTCAGCCTGCTAATAGCCAGGAACATAATGCCATAGGTTTTGTTTCAACAGATTTATTATTAAATAAAAAGGTAGCAATTTTTCATAATGAATGTTTTATACATTATTCCTTTGTGTATCAGGCCTCTAAAGTACACATTATTAAAGTCTATTAAAGTCTGTATTTAGCATTACTAATGTGCCTTTGGGGAAATTATTACAATGAAACAGCATCAGTCTTTCACAAAATTTCAACTGTTTAATATTCCTTTTCTTATCTTCAATACACGTCTATTTTTAGCTATAATCAGACCTCATCCCAAATGCTGTAATCCCAGCCTAGAGCTGTCACAGCAAATTGTTTATGAGTTGGATTTAAGAAATAACAAGAAACGTAGATATTGTTAATTTCACCCAACACTGTTTTTTTCATGATTGGTTGCAGTTTTCCTACTGTTCTAATTAACAGGTGCTCCTTGATCACTATGACATGTGATGATACTTTATCTCTCTGGCTAGGGTTGGTTATCTTAATTAATTGCTTATATTTATATCTAACTGAGACTAGCCTCAAGATAATGCCACTCTATTAAAGTTTGAGAGTGGTAAGAAATTACAAAATTATTCCACTAAAAAAAATAGAAAAGAAAACCAAATAAACCAGAAGAACATATAAACTATGATTAGTCAAATCAAATCTCTGCATTTAAAAGTAAACATCATTTACTAGGTGTCTACTAGACTAGAAATATGTGTCTTCTGAACAGTAACTGAGGAGTTTCTGCAAATTATGTATTTATGTATTTATTTTAAATAGGCATCTCTACCTTTTTTTCTAGTACATTAATCTTATCACACAGTGAGATTTTTAAAAAACAAAGCCAATGATGTACATATATTCAAAAGCACAATGTTCTCTGAAAATATAGAAAATACTGTTAGGCTTATTTTACGAAGACAAAGGACAATAGGAAGCTGGGAAGAATACCAGCAGCTATACGTTATAAGGCCTCTGTATCACAAAAATGAAGGGAAAATAAAGCCAATCTAAAGTATTAGGTACTTAAATTAATAAGCTGGATTGGAAGCAATCTTTTCATTATAAATTTCCTTTCATACACAACAATCCCACTGAGGTGATACCTTTGTAAAATCAGGCAAAAATCAACTGTTAATATTCTAAAGATGGACAAACCACAGATTAAGTACCTAAATAATCATGTTTCCAGTCACCAATTAACTAAGTAGAATTCTCTTAATTATATCTATTAAGGCCTACTAACTGAGAGAAAAAGGGCAAAGTTGAGGACTTGGAGAAAGAAGACAGAAACATTTGTCTGTCTGATTCATAAAGGTCAGAATCCCCTGGCCGCTGTTGTAGGAAACCAGCCATTACCAGTCTTGAAGAAAAAGGCAGCAGCACACTTTGAGTATCCAAAGGGCCTCTTTACTGGGGTTGCAAGGCTCTTGTGGGCTTAGTCCAACATAATGATATAGGACAAGAACCTACCTGTTCAGTCAACATGCAATTAAAACTCCCGATGAAGGATGGCCCAGGGCAGTCCATTGGTATGGGGCAGGGGGCGCAGAGAAGCGAAGCCTGTTTTAATCAAGAAAATACTAGGCACTCCTCTTTAAATCCTCAAAAAATGAGGATGAACAAGATTTCAAAACCAACAATCACGATGTGTGTGAAAGTACCAGCAATGAGAATGAAGTGGGACTGAATATAATCTTTCCTACAAATGAAACCTGTTTGATGGTGTAAGGAAAATGGATGAGCTGTGGTCAAGAATAGGCCGAGGCAGACATCTAGTCCAGCATGACTCAGCAAGTTTGGAGTGCAGGCACACAGCTCCACGTGTTATGTAACCATGCCATGTGAGGTGCATTAAGTAATCACTCATGTGTGCTCATGCTTGACTCAGAGCCACTATTGTCTGTAAAAGGTATAATTACCCTGCTAACGCTGTACATAACGGCTTGCACTCGTGGCTCGTCCCCAGGCTCGCACCCATGACTTGCTTGTACCCATGGCTTGCTTGTGCGCACGGCTCCCTTGTGCCTAGAGAGAATAAGCCATGTTGAAACGCCCCAAGATTCCTTGACTGGTCTTTCAGCTGCCTGCCACTCGTCCACCGACTTTCCTCCGACCTCATTTAGAACCCGACAGATGGTCAGTAGCTGTAGACGCATTTCAAAGAAGTTATCATGATTCACAGCTAGGCCTCTCAGACTTGAAATTATATTACAGTCATGTCAAAACATATCCTTTCTTCTCTGGGGCCTATAGGGTCTTAACACAAACACAAAGTTCAGCTTTTCTATTCTGAAGCCTTAATTTACCTCCTACCTGTTCAGACTCTCCTTCATCTTTTCTGACCTTATCAGGAGATGTTACGTCAGGCCACATGACCCCTTCACTCAAGACAAGGCATTGCCATGTCCATATGACACGGTAGTGGGTGCACAGAGTCTCAGAGCTAGAGCTCACTTTGAGGTGCTCCAGCACAATCATTCATCTGATGCTCAAACTCTATGTACAAAAAGGTTCAGATTTTCAGCATAAGCCCTGGAACATGAAGACTGTGATATGGTTTGGCTGTGTCCCCACTCAAATTTCAAACTGCAGCTCCCATCATTCCCACATATCATAGAAGCGACCTGGTAGGAGGTAACTGGTAACTGAATCATGGGGGTATGTCTTTCCCATGCTGTTCTTGTGACAGTGAATAAGTCTCATGAGATCTGATGGTTTTATTAAGGGGAGTTCCCCTGCACATGCTCTCTCTTGCCTGCTGTCATGCAAGATGTGACTTTGACTTTGCTCCTCCTCACTTTCCACCATGATTGTGAGGCCTCCCCAGCCATGTAACTGTGAGTCCATTAAACCTCTTTTTGTTTATAAATTACCCAGTCTCAGGTATGTCCTTATTAGCAGTGTGAGAACACGTTAATACAGATTACTTCTTGGAGAAGTAGGCACCAGCCAGTGCTTCACCACACACTGCTCTGAGATTTCTTGGTGAGCCATGCAAACAAAGAGAGAACAACAGAAATACGTTTCTGGTTAGGCAGAAAGGAGGAGAAGAGATGGGACTGAAATAGAAGCATTACTGTAGCTCCATAGTCAAGATGACTGTGTACAGAGAGAAGTCTACCTAACTTAGGGAGCAATCCTCTGGAATGTATATGTTTCATACACATTTATACAAACACACATTATATGCATGCACACATTTTAAAGGCAAATGGGCATAAATATATTCAGTTAATTCTTTTAAATTTGTCTTATCTCTCTTTCATGCCAAATTGACCCTCTACTCAATTACACGGTAAGTTGTATTTTAAATATGCACTTCCATACCTCTCAGGAGGGAGTTACAGTGCTATTTTCTTCCTGAAACATCATGAATTTCCCAGTACAAGGCAGGTGGAGACACAGTCTGGAGGTCTAACTTGGCCTTCAACATTTCCATGAACCTCACATTCGACAGGACTCAATGTACATGTAACAGAGGGGCTACAGTGGCCTGGTGCCAGCAATGTTTCTTTTTGGCTTCACAAACTCTATAAAAATGAAATTTTTTTGAAGAGCTAAGGGAAATTATATCTTAAAAATGTAGAAAGTGAGAACAGAAGTGCTACAATGTCCAAGGGCACTCACTGACCAGGACTGAGGGTCCAGATTCTTGTTAGAGGAAAGCCTGCCACATATAAGACATAGGCACAGTCTAACTCAGTGGTTCTCAAATTCATCTCACGACCCTTTTACAGGCTCACAAATGATCGCAGACCCTAAAGAGCTTTTGTTTATGTGAGTTATTTCTATCAATGTTTACCATACTAGAGGTTAAGCTCAAGAAAGTTTTGGAACATGAAAACACAGGCACACATCCCAGAAGTGATGCCATTGCATGTCACAGTCTCTTGAAACACCACTGTGTATAGTCAAGAGAGAAAGGGTGAAAAAGGTAAATCACATCTTAGTATTACTATAAAAATGGCTTTTATCTTGCAGGCAGACACCCTGAAAGGGTATAAGAGTGTCCCTCCCAAGGGTCCCCAAACCATAGTTTGGGAACCACTGGTCTAGTTCAAACTTGTACACATCATCAGTGTCTTTGAACACGTAAATGAAGAAATGGCACAGTACTGAGTAAGAGGATGTACTGTTCATTTTAAAAAACTGAGCTACTGAATCAAAGGATGGCATCTTTTTCTAGAGCATTTCTCTACTCACTACTACCCCCAAACCATTAGTATATTAAAATGATCCTTCCTGGTAATATGCCAAGCAGAATGACCCTAGGTCCAAATCTCTGTTTTGACCACTCTGTTTTCTATCTGCTTACTAAATATCTTCATCCATTTGCACCTCGAATGCAAAACAGCTAAAATAGTACTTATTTTTTAAATGTTTGGTTTCTTTTCTAGTTGTTAGTGAAATACACAAATATTGTAGAAAAGCTGAAAATACCAAAAAGTATTTTTTAAAAAAGAAAGAAATGTGTCCTGTTTCCACCCTCTGGGAAAGCCATGGTCATCATTCTGGGTAATAGCCTTCTGATCTTTTTATCATGCATATTTTTAAAATGCAGTGAAGTTCTTCTTTTTTTTTTTTTTTTTTTTGAGACAGAGTCTCGCTCTGTCACCCAGGCTGGAGTGCAGTAGCACGATCTCGGCTCACTGCAAGCTCTGCCTTTCGGGTTCATGCCATTCTCCTGCCTCAGCCTCTTGAGCAGCTGGGATTACAGGCGCCCGCCACCACACCTGGCTAATTTTTTGTATTTTTAGTAGAGACAGGGTTTCACTGTGGTCTCGATCTCCTGACCTCATGATCTGCCCGCCTCAGCCTCCCAAAGTGCTAGGATTAGAGGCGTGAGCCACTGTGCCCCACTGTGAAGTTCATATTTTAAAGATACTTAGTATATTTTATTTTAAAATATTTTTAGTGTGAAAGAAATGCACATTGCTTAAGAAAATCTAGAACACACAAGCAAAATAAAGATAATGCTCATAATATGTTGATATGTATAAGCAATCTATTCTGTGTGCATACTGTACCTTTTTTAAAAAAATGAAATATGATCAGACTGCACATACTGTTATATAACTTATCTTCTTCGCAATTTATTTAGAACATCTTTTTATGTCACTCAGTATTCCTCAATCCCTCCTTGGCATTTTCATTGTATGGCTGTACCATGGTTATTACCTTCAAAAATTACTATTTTAAGAATATTGTGATGAACATCTTAGCTAAACTTCTGCACACATCCATGGTGGTTCTCTTTGAGTTAATGTTGTAGAAATGCAAATTCTGGGACAAAAGGTGTGTCAATTTGTTAAGAGTTGATATACCTTATTTAAGTCCCCTTAAGAAACGTGTTCTTTCACTAACTGTGTATGAGAGAGCCTGATGTTCCCTATTCCCAACTTCACTGGGTAAATGTTACAAATCCTCATCAATTGTATAGGTGAAAAATTCTATCTCATCATTTTAATTTGCATTTCCTTTGATTGCTGTTGAGATTGAACATTTTTCTTCCATTTTATTGATCATATTTCTTTCTTTGTTGGTCTTACCTTTCTGTTCTTTGCCCATTTTCTATTAGTGTAATTACCTTTATCTCATAAATCTATATAATTTGTAAGAACACTTAATAACTCTTTCTCATATATGGGTAAATACTGCCCCAGCTTGTCTTTTATCTTTTAGAACAGTTCAGAATGTCTTTTGATTGAAAGAAGTTCTGAAGTGTTACAAAGCTAAGTACATTCTCTTCCTTGATAGTTTCTGACACTAGAAATTAATAAGGCCTTCTTTATTCTAAGATCATTTAATTTTTAGTTGTATTTTCTTCCACGTCACTAGTTTAAACCTTGCAATAGCTCTTTAAAGTCTGCCACAAGGAGGACCTGGCCAATGCCTTCAGAAAAATGACTGTTAAGGCTTATTAAATATAGATTGGACATTTGATGAAACAAACCATTGAGGGTGTCCTGGAAAGGAGAGGACAGAGATCTTTTATGTTTATTATTTGCCAATTCCTTATGCTACCTCTAGTAGCTCTGTTAACTTGCTCTTTGAGTATAAGAAGTTTAAAATGAAAAAAGTGTTGACATTAGTTTTATGTTAAAATATTAAACCAGTGGGTATGATGACTCTTCTTACCTTTGCCAGAACGGCAGCTGTCTTAGACAGAAAAGACCTTTGTTATATTCACTAATGTATTTCTTGCAAGCACAGTGCATGGCATATAGTATCCACTTGACAAATATGTGTTGGAGCTGATGTTTTACCAACTAGAGCTATGTATATGCCAGGTTTGGGGTGAGCGAGGCAGGGATAATAAAGTCTGGACTTCACAGCTTCATATGAAGGAGGTGCAATGTAAGAAAAACTCCAAATGAAGGTAGAAACTAAATTTCAGTTTTACTTTTTAGTTCACTGTAGAGATATTGATCTGCGTGTAAACATGAAACTGCCTCAGACCTGGGACAGTAGGATGTGGTGCTGAATACTGGAAAATATTCAGAGAAAAAAAATTCTGCTAGGCAGATCATTAAGCAAAACAGTGCATCCACCCACTGAAAGAGACAAGAGGCACTACTCTACTTCATTTTGATGTTTTGGCATTTGTCCAAAGCAATAAAAATCAGATCCGGCTTGATCTGAACATAACAAGGAAGAAACAGTTCTCAAGAAGATTCTTTTTCACGATGGGGGAAGGGAGAGGGTCATTTTGTACAACAATGGAAAAATCAATTATTTTTCAATCAGATGGAGTGTCCTCATAAATTTAAAGCACAGAACAGCATGTGACATGCCTTTATAAAAAACAGCGACCACAAGGGAGACGAGTAAAGGATCATAATCCTAAGGTTGCTACTAAGAAGGAAAGATCTTTCAAGGGGAGAACAACACTTTTCTTGCTAGTGTGTTTTCTGTGAATGTACGCAGTAGTCGGTATGCACTGAATGTGCATCATCCTGCACAATTTGCCTCTACAGAATCCTGTTCAATTGGCTTCCCATTTGGCTATGGTTTTTAAGTGATACACTGAAATCTTTTCTCTATAGCATGATAATGCAGCAGTAACACAAATAAACCCGAAACTGGCAAATATACTATATGTAATATATATTTATACATATTAGCAAGAAAATAACCAAGAAAGTAGTAGAAATACTTTTGACAGAATTTAAAAGTTAAATTTTGGCCAGGTGTGGTGGTTTACACCAAGTGGCTTAATCTCAGCATTTTGGGAGGTTAAGGTGGGAAGATTGCTTGAGTCCAGGAGTTCCAGACAAGCCTGGGGTAACATGGTGAAACCCCATATCTACAAAATATTCAAAAATTAGCCAGGTGTATTGGCACACACCTGTCGTCCCAGCTACTCAGGAGGCTGAGGTGGGAGGATTGCTTGAGTCTGGGAGGTTAAGCACTACAGCCTGGGTGACAGAGCAAGACCCTGTCTTTCTCTCAAAAAAAAAAAAAAAAAAAAAAAAAAAAAAAAAAAAAGGTTAAATTGCAATTATGAAGTTTTTGATCAACATAAAGATTGGAAAGTCAGCTCTTGCAAAAAGCTGCGAAGAATGTATGAACATTGGAAGGATGGTCAAGTCTGCATGAGGGTTTGGGAGAATGCATACCCTGGGAAAATATGTGCCCCACAATTTCCTTAATACGTAAGGCTCAGAATTTACAACCATTAATGCCTGTTTACAAATTTAAAAGGTGAATAAATAAATATGAGGCTGTCTACTCTGTGCAAACCCATGAGTCTGTTATCATATTCCACGTACACTGACATATTTCCTGTAGACTGGCCTCCGGGATGACAGCAGATTCATGATGGGCCTTATGCGCAGGAATGCCCTCTGTTTCTGTTTTTAGCCAGCAGTGATATACCAACATGCTAGCTATCCAAAGGCCAGAAGTGCACCCCTTTCTGGTGTTTCCTCAGATCCTGGCACAGATCGGAGCTCAAGAAGGTGAGGAATGAAGGCCCTACCTGGTGGACAGTAACTCATGTGGTATCAGGGTAGTCCTGTTAAATTAGTGCAGCCAACCGCTAATCCCTTTGTGCCATGGGGTTTGGTGATTCTGTATTTTCTAGAGGGATGGTCCGCGATGGATTCAAAAGAGAGCTGTCAATGGCTAACTGCAATCAGCATCACCCTGGCACTTCACAGGAGTAACAAGGACCCTAGAACACCAGGGCCACCCTCCATCCGTACACTTCCCTAACTGAAGTGCCCCATCAGTGAGCTGGGGTTTAGGAAGAAAGGAGAGCATTACAGTGTGTGTCTGAGGAAGAGGAGAGTGCACAATTCGAATGTCTCCAACTTTCTAGGAACAAATCCACTTAGAATGTCAGTCACACCCACAACAATATTTCTAGCACTCCAACTAACACCATAATTGAGGAGGAGTTTCTCTGGTTTTATTTATGCTGAGAAGAGCTGTTTCCTCCCCAGAGAGTGACCTATTCTTTGTTTTATGCCGAGAAAGCCATAAGAAAAATGCTGACCTATGAAGGTGACACATCGTGCTTAATCACTACTTTCAATTAAAGCAATATAAAATAAAGCATGTACTGAGCCACTCAGGCAGAACATAATATCCCAAGCAACAGACACACCTACTGAGACTTGACATTTCTGAGGAGTCTGGTTCCCAGCTGCGTGTGGAGAGTGAATCCACGACATTAGATGTTGGGTTGCTCTGGAGAAACTTAGGGCGGAGCTGTCACAGCAAACTGCATTTGCTGATAACAGATTTCCAAAAAGTTGCCTTAGCTTTTCAATACACCAAACTCCAAATACTAGGAGCCAAAAGAGGTTTGCAGCCATGGATCTCCCCTCCTCCCCACCTCCAGTCATGACCCTGGGGCAGAACACCTGCTTACTTTCCAGTATTCCAACAGCTCACTTCTCAAATGCGGCTTAACGCCAAGTGTTTAAGCTGGGGTGGGGTTGAAGTGGGAAAACTCAGTTCTGGTTTCTTTCTCTTTGGCTAAGCTCAGCCAAATGAAAACTCCTCAGAAACAACTGCTTGTTTTTTCGCTGGTCTCTTCAGATAGGATAAAGCAGCCAGTGTCTCCCATAAAACTTGCATCTAGGGAAATAGGGTAAGTGCACAGAGGGCTTTTTCAGCTTTCTCCAATCCCTGAAGCTTCCCAGGGCCCTTCCTGCCCATGAGAAGGCTGAGTAAATGACCATGAGAAAAGTCACCACTGGAAGAGGGTCCTTTAGTAGAAGAATTTCAACAAGGTAAATGGAATTTCTAAAGTCTAGAGATTCCATATGCTCTTTTGACAACCAAATCATTAAACAGTGCTGTCCAACTCTACCACAATCCATATAATAGGCCCACAATAACACACCTGTTTTCGTAGGCCTTCGGAAAAATCTCTCCCATTTTAAATCCTTTAGTGGCTCATAGGATCTGGCCCTTGCCTCCTTCTCTGGGCTTATATCTGACCACCTTCCACTAGCGCAGTAGTTTTCAACCAAGGGGTAATTCTGTCCCTGTATGGGACATTGGGCAATAATCTGAGGACATTTTTGGTTGTCACAATTAGAGTGAAGGGAAGGGGATGCTACAAAAAATCCTAAAATGCAGAAGACAGTCCCTCACTTCAAAGAGTTACCTGGTCCAAATATCAAGTGTCAAGGCTGAGAAACCCTGCTCCAGTCATACCAAACTCTTTGCTGGTCTCTGAGCACACCAGGCTTTCTCATATGCTTTTGTGCTTAAACACATTCCTCTACCTGGAATGCCTTGCCCTACCTTCCCTGTCCAGGAAATTACCATTTCTCATCCAGGATCCTACTCAAACGTCACCTCCTCTACATTGTCCTTCCCAGATTCCCCAGGAGTTGGATGTTCCTTTTTCTGCGCCTCCAGAGCTTCTGGTACATACCTTGTTAGAACACACTCACTATGCTGCCCCAAGATAGTCTGCACATGCTGAAGGCATGTCTCAAGCTGTATTCTTCGTTTATTCCCACAGTGTCCATCTGGTAATAAATCGCCACTCACCAATTTAATCAGGGAATAAATAAAAATGGAAAAGATGCACCCTACACTCTCTTGCAACTATGTCTAAGGGATAATAGTGTCCCCAACATAAAAACAACAGCAGTAAATATGTATCAAGTGCTTGTAATGTGGACAGGCACTATATTAAGCACTGGTACATGTAGTAACTCATTTCATCCTTACAATAATCCTATCAGGTAGGTATTATTATTATCAGCATTTTACAGATGGGGAAATTGAGGAACCAAGAAGTCAGGCCACTTGCCTAGGGTCGCTGACACTAGCATCTGGAAAAAGTGATATTTAGTCCCAGGAAATCTAGCCTCAGAGTCTCAATATTCCAATATTCATGCCAAGGCAGTTATGCTAAAACCCAGTATTTCAGCCACTCAGAGGCCCCTGGCAAGTATAAATGACACCTCCAGAGGACTATGCAGTCAGAGTAGCCACTAGCACCTGTGACCCTGCTTGTGGGGGATCACATGACTCTTCAACTCTGAAACGCTTCTGGCAGGAGAAGCAACCTCTTCACATTGTGGAAAGACATATGCATTCCAGAAAATCATGGTACCATAAAGGAAATACAAGTGCTGATTCCTCAAAGTACCTCTTACCTTGTTCATGCTGCAGGGATGGGAGCAAGGGATCAGACATGTCACAATGCGAGGCAGCTCTTGAAGATTCTCCTCATTCCTGGAGCCCTCACTTTCTGAAGCAGACAGCTGCACTGTGAATATAAACAAAGAAGAAATCCATCAGCTGGTGCCCAGGAAGGCACAGAGCACTGCCATGTCCAGTGCCTTGCTGCCATGATGGCAATGATCCAAGTCTGCACTGTCCAACATGGTAGCCACTAGTCAGATGTGGCTATTACTGAGCACTTGAAAAGCAGCTAGTGCAAATGGGGGCTGCCAGGACTCAACAGCTAGAACTTCCACATATTTCCTAGGAGGGCAGTGTACCATAAGGGAATTCAGGAGGTCAGCTTTCCACGGGCCAAATGAACTAAACAGTTCAATTCCCCCCAAAACAGAAAAATAGTCCACCATGTTTTTATTCATGCTATTTATTCTTTACATGAAGTTTTTGATTCATATGAATTACATTTCAGAGTAAAAGGGTTCTTCTTTGTCTTTTTTTTTTTTTTTTTTTTTTTGACATAGAGTCTCATTCTGTTGCCCAGGCTGGAGTGCAGTGGCATGATCACGGCTGACTGCAGCCTCAACCTTCCGGGCTACAGCAATCCTCCGACCTCAGCCTCCCAAACAGCTGGGGCTGCAGGCGTGCACCACTACGTCTGGCCAATTTTTGTATTTTTTTTATAGAGACAGGGTTTTGTCATGTTGTCCAAGCTGGTCTCAAACTCCTAAGCTCAAGTGATCCTCCTGCCTTAGCCTTCCAAAGTGCTGGGATTACAGGTGTGAGCCACCATACCTGGCCAGTTTCAAGGTTAATTTGTCAAATATTAGGGGAAAATATTTTAAAAATGACTTCAATTGTTTAAATGGATTTGTAGCCTTTTCCTCTGAAAGGTGTTTACAGGTGGAACTGAGAGGAGAGCAAAACATTGTAAGGTTCCTGATACTCAATTTGTGTATTATTTTTTTAAGTTGCATCTAGGAAGGATTTATACATCTGTACCTTCCCATAATACATGGAATTGGAGGTTTAACTGGAACTGCAGTGCTTTTAAAAATGAAAAATACACTATTTTTAATTATAATATATTAAGAACATAGAAAATGTTCAATAGGAAAATAAAAAGGTACTCATAACCCCACAAGCCCACCATAACCATCTTTAGTTATTAGTAATCAGCCTTGTCTACATTGGAGAATGACATGTCTTCTAACTAAGTTGGGGACATGGAGAATTCCAAAGCTGTATTCCCCATATTAACATCTTTCACTGCTAAGAAAATGATTTTGCAATTTACATTTTCAAAGATAAACTCCTACTCCATGCACATTACTATTCTATGAACATAATATTACTACATTCCTTTTATAAATCAGACGATAGGGAGAGGAAATTGCAAATCACTCCTTGGCTATTTGAAATACAGATTCCAAAGAAAATACCACATTTGGATTAAAAACTTAAATGTAAGACCTAAAACCATAAAAACCCTAGAAGAAAACCTAGGCAATACCATTCAGGACATAGGCATGGGCAAAGACTTCATTACTAAAACACCAAAAGCAATGGCAACAAAAGGCAAAATTGACAAACGGGATCTAATTAAACTACAGAGCTTCTGCACAGCAAAAGAAACTATTGGCAGAGTGAACAGGCAACCTATAGAATGGGAGAAAATTTTTGCAATCTATCCATCGGACAAAAGGCTAACATCCAGAATCTACAAAGAGCTTAAACAAATTTACAAGAAAAAAAAACTCATCAAAAACTGGGCAAAGGATATAAACAGACACTTCTCAAAAGAAGACATTTATGCAGCCAACGAACTTATGAAAAAATGCTCATCATCATTGGTCATCAGAGAAATGCAAATCAAAACCACAATGAGATACCATCTCACACCAGTTAGAATGGCAATCATTAAAAAGTCAGGAAACAACAGGTGCTGGAGAGGATGTGGAGAAATAGGAACACTTTTACACTCTTGGTGGGAGTGTAAATTAGTTTGACCATTGTGGTAGACAGTGTGGCGACTTCTCAAGGATCTAGAACTAGAAATACCATTTGACCCAGCAATCCCATTACTGGATATATACCCAAAGGATTATAAATCATTCTACTATAAAGACACATGCAGATATATGTTTATTGCAGCACTGTTCACAATAGCAAAGTCCTAAAACCAACCCAAATGCCCATCTATGATAGACTGAATAAAGAAAATGTGGCAAATATACACCATGGAAAGGTATGCAGCCATAAAAAAGGATGAGTTCATGTCTTTTGCAGGGACATAGAGGGAACCGGAAACCATCATTCTCAGCAAAGTAACACTAGAAGAGAAAACCAAACACTGCGTGTTCTCACTCATAAGTGGGAGTTGAACAATGAGAACACATGGACACAGGGAGGGGAACATCACACACTGGGGCCTATCGGGGGTGGGGGGCTAGGGGAGGGATAGCATTAGGAGAAATCCCTAATGTAAATGATGAGTTGATGGGTCCAACAAACCAACATGGTACATGTATACCTATGTAATAAACCTGCACGTTGTACACACGTACCCCAGAACTTAAAGTATAATAATAAAAAAAGAAAATACCACATTCAGTCATAGCAACAGCATATTTTAACAATAAGGTACAACATGGAGAGCTCCTGGAATTCCAACTTTGTAGCATGAATACATCCAAACATCTCCACATGTACATGATGTCCAGGTAATCATGGCTTCAAAGTCGAGAAAATTCAATATCTAATTCTAATTGATCTTAAAGTGACTGAAAAAAAAATAATGCATATAACTTTTACTCTTTCGATTTCTAGAAGCAGGTGCTAATAAATTTCTTAGTTTTAAAGTAGAACTTCATACATGCTGTTTCCTTTTCAATGTCTGTATCAATCCATTTAAAAACTACAGCCCAGAACTTAACTGGAAAGCTTGCCCAAATGCCTAGCAAAGATGCCTCATGTCACAATTCAATTTCTATGTACACATTGGTATCAACACAGGAAATGTGGGCACAAGAAGATAATAACAAACAGACAAGGATTCTTGAACATCATTTCCCTGAGGAACCCCACCCAGCTCCAATCATGCCACAATCCTCGTACTCTCAGAACTTGGATAAATAACTTGCACTAAACTGATTACAGATCCCTTCCTGCCCCCGCCCCAACTGTTCTTATGTCATTCTCATGTATGTTGTTTTACAACCGAACCAGGCTAAAAACCCTTTGAGGGAAACATTAGTCACACAGAACGTTTTAAAACAAACGTTACAAGAGTTTTTTCTTTGCTATCACTCACAGGGCCTAGGATGATACAGACCTTTAAGTGTGGGGTCTTAAAAACAATGTTAATAATTGTTGCAGTTGTCTTTGGAGTTCTTTTAAAAAGGAAAATCTCTAAATGCCAGGATTGTAAATCTTTTTAAAAATATTAAGAATATCATGCAACTGTATAGTACCCCAAACTGAACAATGCACTTTTATATGTTAATACTCTCATTTAATATACTAATACCAATCTGGGTGGTAGTTTTCCTAATTTGGAAACCAGACACAGAGAGGTAAAAGAATTTTTCTTGGTTCTTGCTGAAATAAGCAACAGACCCTGGACTAGAAGAGACTTCATTTCAAGACACTATGGAATTAAAGCATGTGAAAGACCACAAATAAAAAATAAACACAACGCACACCCCAAAACAACACCCCCCCCAAAACAACACACATACACACACACACACACAGACCAAGACCACCATTTAACAGAAAACGCCTCAGAGAACAGACGACAATTTTAGAAACTGGGTCAGTTCACTTCTGGACAGCAACCAAAAAGACTGGCCTTGTTCTATCAAGTACTTTCTATCTCCTTTGAAATCGAGAGAACCTGGCTGTTTTGCAGCCAATTCAGTTTATGAAGAAGCTTAGCGAAATCTACAGCTTAAAAAAGGAGACTGCATCTTAAATACAAAGCATTAGGGGAAAAGATACCTGAGTTACCGTGGTGGAATCAAGAATTTTTTTTTTTTAGTTTATTATTCAATGTTTCCTTTCATTTTTTAAAAAGCTGGATTCCTCTAGCACTGAACAAAAGAAAACTACAGATGCCTTTAAAGGGTGCCTTGAGAAAGTTAATCCCATAAGCCCCTGTGTGACTTCCACTCAGCTGATCTTAACAGTCAGTTCAATGGTCAATCTTAGACTCCTAAAACTTTTAAAAGGTTAATAAAACATAATTTGTCTTTCCAGGTGGACAGAAGCATGGGTAAGAAGAAAGGTGGGCCGGAATTACAGAATCCCAGCACTTTGGGAGGCTGAGATGGGTGGATCACTTGAGGTCGGGAGTATGAGACCAGCTTGGCCAACATGGAAAAACCTCATCTCTACTAAAAATACAAAAATTAGCTGGGCGTGGTGGTGCAGGCCTGTAATCCCAGCTACTTGGGAGGCTGAGGCAGGAGAACAGCTTGAACCAGGAGGTGGAGGCTACAGTGGGCCAAGACTGCACCAGTGTACTGCAGCCTGGGTGACAGAGTGAGACTCTGTTTCACAAAAAAAAAAAAAAAAAAAAAAAAAGGAGGTGGGGGCAGAGATAAAGTAAGTCTAAGAAGAAGAGAAATGACAAGAAAAGATGAAAGATACAAAGAGTGGAGAAAAACAAAGGGCAGGTAAGCAAACAAAGACACTCAGAGATAGGTTTGGTAACATGGCCAAGAGCCCCACACCAGCCAGGTCCTCACTATGGAAGGACCCAGAGATTCGGGCTCCTGGTGACAACTGCACATCCTATGGTTTCTCTGGGGTTATACTCTCATGTCTCAGGTGTCAGCAAATGGGAGTTGGAGAAACACCAGGCCTACCTGATTCACCACTATTTATTTACCATCCCAACTTCCATTTACCATGGAGAGAAGCCTATTTTACCTGTATCACTGTTAATGTGGTATAGAGGTATGCTGAGAATAACATAAGTCACCTTTAACCCTATGCTCTTTAAAGAGAAGCTTGAAAGTGTCAAGGGCTGTGTGTGTGTGTGTGTGTGTGTTTGTGTGTGTGTTCTTTTGGCCCTTGAAAATGCAACTAACACTGCCAATATTGAATAGAATATGGTGAGTTGGGTTTTTCTCCCCACTCCAACTCCCACCCCCTTCTATGATGTCCATTCTAGAAGCCTTCTGTAATCTCTCTCAAAGCCGGGGAGCTCAGGTACTCCTGTGGGAGACAGACAGGCCAACAAGAACGAGCAGGTCACTCTTCGTAGGGTTAAAGGTCTCACTAGCTTTTAGACATCGTGCACCATGAGGCCAGTCTGTGGGATGGACTCTTTTCCTACCCTTCCCACCACCATGTCCAGCAGCTTAGGCAGAGGGCTGGAGCATGAGGGCCTATGCCAGGCCCAAGAGCTTTTGGAGAAAGAATAATGAAGTAATCAAGGTGAACAGGCTCTGAAGTCTAGAAAAAAAATGCTCTTGCATCTAGGACTTAGAAACTTGGGAAATCAGATGGACAGGTGAGAGCAATATCCCTAATCTCCTCTACTCTATTTTAAGGGGTGGAGTAATTGACATGGCTTCAAAGTTAAGTCTGGACAATCTTCAACTGGAGACCTTCAACTGAAAAAATATAAGGCCATTTTTATTACAGAAAGGCTAATCCCTCCCTTCTACAATAGGGGGCATGGTGCTGGGATTAATGGATCCAAAGGCAAAGAAGCTAGACTCCTGCCCCCTTCCCCTAGTGCACACACACCTTCTTTCCAACTGGCCGGTTCATTCCCTGCTTCCTAAAGAAGAGGCAAGAGGAACAGGGCAGAGCTTGCCAAGGAGATTCCTGCAGGTCCCTCTCCATCCTCAAAGTTACAGCAGATGTGTGGCTGTGGTTCTCCATGACTTCAGTGTCCTTGCCACCCCCACATGGAGGCAGCAAACACACTATATAACATGGTTCTGCCTCAAGAGACTAGACGTTTGCCATTCTGTGTTGCTCCCGTGTGCTGCCTTCACAGCATACCATGGAAAACAGACATTCTAAGCCAGAATGACAAGAGCATCTTCCCATCAAGCATCATCAATAGCCTTCCTCCCCAAGGATAGGTTAGGTAATTTGAAAATGAATGTTCTGAAATTTTAACTAATATATGAGTTGTAGTTCAATAGGAAATGCTGATAAAGAGGAGGAAACAAGAGGATTATAAATTACAAAAGAGAGACACATTGCTGGTAACACATACACACAAATGGTCCGAGAGCCAGATGGGGAGAAACAGAGGCCAAGAAAGGGCCAAGAGTGACAAGTGGTAGAGTGTCCATCACTTTCATACACCCACTTCTGGCACACAGGCTAGGGGTTTCTTGCACTTGGTCAAATCATAAGTCAGGATATCTAATATTTAGATTCAGGGCTATCACTGTAAAATGTAAATCGCAGTCTCCAGTGATTTAGGACTATCTCAATTTAAAGGCACAACACAGAGGGCCCCCAAGAGGTTACTTGGCCCGAACCACTTCCCTTTGCCTAAGTGACTATTTAAACCAGCAGCCACAAATTCAGATGACTGCAGGGGTCAAGAAAGAATGAGATGAGTGAAAGGTCAGGTCTGGGAAGACAGTGAGGAATGGGGCATCTGGGGAGTCTGCCACTTAGCTCTAGCCCCAGCAAAGCAGGAACAAGCCCCATGTGCCAAGAGCTTCTGATACTCAAGAAACAGAGTTGAGAGACTGCATAAAATCATTTGCTGTTTTAATGTTGGAAACTCATGCTAATACTTTGGAAATTTTGTGGGTGTTGGGTCTGGTTGGCTAGTTTGCCTCTTCTACTGCACACCTTCTATGTTAGTCAGGGGATTCTTTGTTCCTGTAAACCTCTGGGGGAGAAAACTCTCCACCTGCCTCTTGGCCCCTCTGGGTTGTACTGTTAGGGCTTCACTGCCCACAGAAAGCCAGGGAGAAGAGTGGGCAAAGACAGATAGGGGCCAAGTCAGTCTGAATATCAACTCCACCTCTCGGAATGTGATTTTTGGCAAGTTACTGGCTCTCTCTCAGTCTCTGTTCCTTTATCCCTAAAACTGGGGGAAATTCTTTATACCTCTTGAGATTATTTTGAGGATTGTTTTGAGCATTTCACGAGAAGAGATCTTGTCTATTTAGTACTAGTACCCAAATACCCAGCACCTATCCTGCTGCCTTACATACAGTAGGCACTCAATATATGCCAAAATTAATTATAATGTTTGGGAAGATCTCCCGTAAGTCCGGCACCAGTTGAACCTATTTCCTTTCATTCTCTCCTCTTCTGATGCTTTAATGTCAATATCCATATCTACTTCTCGCTTGGTCAGAATATTTTGAAATTAAACTTTATAGAAGGCCAAATTAAGAATAAATACTGAAGAGTTTTTTCTTAAGAAGCATGGCATACTTTTAGGTCAGCAAGGCACTATTTGGGTACTACTAGCAACAGCTTTTTGAGTACTTCAGAAGAAAAAAAATTAAACACAAGAGATTTCATTGTCTTATTAATAAATTAAGGAATCATGCATTAAGTTTAGCATTCTCAACTGATGTTTGCCAATAGTGCATGCCACTGCATGAGGAGTATATAGTGGCTATTCCAGGTGACTCTTGATCCATTTGTTCACTTTGGATTGAGAAGGCTGAATTATATTCATCTAGAACAAATGTTTACTAACCATGTCTTATTTACCTGGGTTTCTTTGATTTTATGCTGAAAGAATCCCAGAGCCCTCCAAATAATTTCAGCTTCCCTCTCCCTTGGTGGGGGGAAGGAGGGTTTGCTGTACAATTCAGGCAAACATATTTCCCAAGATTTGGTGAGAAAGTGAAATAACAAACAGCCTGGTGGGTTACTTCAGAGTGACCCACTGCAATGGGAGCACTGTTAAAGAAGCGTTAAGGGGACCAGCTATCTCTCCAATAAAAAGTTTCCAATTAAGGAACTAAAATATTCTCAAGAAGATCTTGGGGACAAGCTATAAGTAGGATCATCACCTTAATTGGGGCTAGTGCTTACAACCGAAACTGCTTAGCAAGCCAGAATGGGTTATATGCCTTGTTCCTCTTGAGAAGAAATGTTCATTAATCTGCAGAAGAAAACTCTATTTGGCCTGATGGGCTCTGCTGAAAAACAATCTCAGAGGTTCACTGTTAACCTCTGCTTATCTGGGGCTTAGATTCTGTTCCTTGTTTTTGAAACAGGGTCTCACTCTGTTGTCCAGGCTGGAGTGCAGTGGCACCAACTTGGCTCACTGCAGCCTCAACCTCCCAGGCTCAATGATTCTCCCACCTCAGCTTCCCAAGTAGCTGGTACTACAGGTGTGCACCACCCCTGCCCAGTGAATTTTTTGTATTTTTTTGTAGAGACGGAGTTTTGCTATGTTGCATAGGCTGGTTTCAAACTCCTGGGCTCAAGTAATCCTCCTATGTTGGCCTCCCAAATCGCTGGGATTATAGGCATGAGCCACTATATCTGGCCATATTCTGTACTTCTTATTACCAGCATCTCCTGAGTGCAGCTTGTTCTTTGTGAGGGAGTACCATGTCCCAGGCTGTTAAGCCTCTCCACAGGGATCTAGTGTTTGCCTCCACTATGGCCTAAGGGCTTTCCATGCTCTCAAACCAGTGTCTAACAAAACAACTGAAGTTATACCATGCAGGCAGTAGTATAACTATGGACCCCAGAGCTATTCAAACAGTGTAATCCTGGGTTTCCATCTCTCTGGTCTGTGCCCCAGCACACAGACTTAAAGCCCCAGAGAGACTGGGGAAAATCTTCTTGCCCCCATTTCACAAGCAATTCTTGTGTGAGTATAACCAGCATAGCCCCTAGAGTCTAGAGCCTATAGCTGGGTCTGAAACACTCTAAGGCCAGTGGCATCAATGTCTTCTGGCACCTAGGAATTTTCCTGTCCTGCTTTAAAGCTCATATGTACTTGAAGATATTTAACCAATATACCTTAGGACTTTTTGGGGTGGGTGATCAGAAGTAGGCCAGCCTGCATGAGCTCAGTATACCATTCTGCCAGAATTGGGTTCCCTAAATGCAATTCTGCCAATTTAGGTCCCATATGTAGCCAATTCTAGCTGCCATTTAGGCTACAACTAGAATTAAGTTCTTTGTAGCCTAAGCTAATTGCTGTGACTCTTTCACTAACTCATCCTCATTACAGAGTGCCACTGGGGGGAGAAAGTGCTTATGGGTAGCCCAGGCCTTGAGAAACCTACCCTAAGCCAGAAGCAGCAGGTCCAGGCAGTGACCCCAAGGAAACAGGTCACCTTCCTTCCCAAGGCTGCATTTTCCACACCCAACTAAGTCTGCCCTCAGTTCTGTGGAAAGGAATCTGCCTTCCATTAACTTTCCCATGATTTAGAACCGGATGACTGCACACTGATATTTTAGTAGAATGAGAGTAGTAGTAGAAAGACGGCAAGAAATGCAACAAGGGCACAACCACCTTACCACATCAGGGATGTCTGCAGGGAGTCACTGTGTTCTCCGACAGCAAGCAGCCAAGAGAACAGCCACAGAAAGCGGCTCCAGCAGTTGACCCTGGGGTCTCCTCTGATCTCATTACAGCAGTTGACACTAGTCCTCACAAAACAAACAGAGGAAATTTATGCCTGCCTTAGCTGTGGAAAGCTCCACATTCCTTATTAACAAGAGTTTCAGCTTCTGAGACCACAGCCGCCGGGATGGGGAGGAGGTCGGCTGTGCTCCCAAGAAAGAACTGTGGCTGCTGCCTTGCCCTCTTTCTGGGGCTGGATATACAGGCGGTGAGCCTGGGGCCTGGGCTCTGTCCTCGGGTGACTGGGGGAAAGTTCCCTTTCTGCTATGCTAATATCAACTTTCCTTGGCTCAGACGGTGGGGTCATTTCCTCTTAAACAGCACTGGGAAACTCACTACAAGGGAGTCTTGAGGGGATCCACCTGCTAAGGTCGCAATTCCAAGAGAGAGGTTGTTCTGTATAACCATACGCAAAAGTACTCTTGCCTGCACCTTCAAAAACTCTACTTAACTTGGAATTCTGACTTAAAACATTATTTCATATCTGTTAATTCAATCTTAGAAGTAACTGAGCAGTCAGCTCATGACGTAAAGAGTGAGCTTCTAAACCAGAGTAAGAAAGTGGAGCAGAAGTTCTGAACCAGAGTGGTTTTGCCTCCCAGGGGACATCTGGCAATGCTGTAGACATTTTTGGTTGTCATGACCTGGGGGAGGGTGCTACTGGCATCTAGTGGGTGAGACCATGTACAGGACAGACACCATAATCAAGAATTATCTGGTCCAAAACGTCAATAGTGCTGAGATTGGGAAACCCTGACGGGGAGGGAACATTCAGGGACATAGGCAGACTTAAAATCATGCCAACTCATAATCGCATTATAATAATGTGGTATCATGCAACTTGGGGTCCCCAAAATGTAAACAATTAACAACCATAAAAATATACCAGTTCTCTCCTTGAGCAAAGTAAAAGCTGTACCTTACACAGAGGAAGATCATCAGAGTTGCCTGGGAAGAAGTGGAACAGCTTCAATGTTGGACTATGTTATCATCAACATCACCAGTGCCTTGTTTACTCCAGGTCAAGGTGTGATCTGAGTGCCAACTATCAAAATTCAGTGGTAGCTATTAACAGAAGGAGTTTACACATGAAGTTCTATGGTCACTAAAACTGTCTAAATAACCTAAGTATATATAGGTCTGGAAAAAGTTGCAAAATGTTTCAACTTTTAAAATACCAACAAAATATGAGGAACCATGTTGATGTTGACCTACATTCTAGGGTGGCGAAAAGAAACAGCTGCACAATAGGGTTCTAAATAAATGCAGAATTGCAGAAATGCATCATAATGAAAACAATCAAGGTGACTATTTTGAAATGCTCCCCATTTCTGTTTTTCTTGCTGTTTTCAAATATTCCCTCTCATCCACATGGCATATTTTCATTACATTTGTTGTAAGAATGTACATTTAGATAACCTACTCATTATTCTTTTATGCATTCTTTTACTCCAGCCAAAAAGGAAAAAAAAAAAAAAAAATCCCCATCCAAACAAAGCTAATGCATGGAAGCAAATTTGAAGGAAAAAAAGAATTTCATGAATGAGCGGGAGACAATTTTTTAATGGAATGTTTTAAAGGCTTGTGGTATAAACAAGTAAACAAAATTGATTCACTAACATTAATACTGTTTGCCATGATGTAAGAGTTGGTCTTTTTTAAAAATGCCCCAGAAGCCAAAGGAAAATAAATACTGTGGTAGGGAAAAATAATACCTTACTTGGCATTTTGAAGTCATTGCTCAATCCTTCTTGAGCAAGAAAACCATAGTAATGACTTTGTTTTATCTACCACAATTATGGTACACCTCGCAGCAATCCTCCACAGTATTTTCCTCCCTCTGTTCAAGTTCTGCTAAATAATCTCTGGAAACCATTAACCAAGAGCACGGTTCCAATTTTCCTGTTCTCCCTCCCCTGCTGCCTCAGTGTCATGCTGGCGTCAGGACAAAGCAAACTTGTATGACATCACAGAGCAAACTCATTTTCTGTAAACCAGCCCCTTGGTAGTTTACCGCTACTGGAACCCAACGCTGTCAACAGTGTGGTCTTTGTTTGGTGGGTGTTGCTCTAAAAATTTTTTTTTAAAGTTTCCCAACACCTCCTTCTTCTTTTAAACAGAGGCAAGCTGCTGGAGGCGCCGTCCTCGCCTGGCCCGCCCCACTCTGTAAACTAGACATTACCTTATACACAAATGACTCTAGGCATTCCTCAGTCTAGCTGCCTCATTGCAAAATTCCTATGCTCCTCAGCAGCAGGGCAGCACGCATTCCCCTGGCTTTCCCTCTTTCCTTTTCCCCCACCCTCCTTTTTCTTTTCTTTCTTTTCTTTTCTTTTTTTTTTTAATTTCCACTGCCTCACTGTGTTTTTGTGTAAATGATCTCACATGACTCAACAAATCCATCTGCCTGAAGCAGGCCAAGTCTGGAGCCCTCCCAGGAGGGAGGAGAAGAATTGCTTTGTGGAAAGGACCTGGAGCTCTGCCCTTTCTCTGGCTCGAATTACCCGCCTGTCAGGCCTGACGGATTTGGCTAAAAATAAAAGGAAGCGGGCCGTGAAAAGCAGATGAATGGGCTCAGCAGTTCCTTAGATAACACAGGCCTGCTGTTGCCCAAAGCTCCCCAAACAGAAACTTCAAATGCAGGGCCTCTGAGTGCAGTGATGTGGCTTCCAGGTGAACGGGGCCTGTCAAATCCACTGGAGTTGGAGGACATGGCCTGGGCTGTGAATTTCGGTTTCCCTTCTGTGTGTGTGTGTGTATGTGTCACACAGAGAGTGAGAGCGCACGCGAGAGAGACTGAGAGAACCAGTCTAGTATTAAAAGGTTCTCAGAAAACAGTAGACTTCAGTGGAGTGAAGACTTGTGAAAAAAGAAAAAAATTTGTTGTTTCCACTACAAAATTATCCTCCTCCCCACCTCCAACACCAGACATTTTCAGCCTCTCTATGATGTCACTTCTCTGTTTAGAGCCAGCAAAGAGCTAAAAGTCCTTCTTGTAAGTGTATGCCCAGCGCCCGCAGTGGGTATTAAGCACTTAGGTTGGCAATGTAATGACACACTGTAACAATCTGTAATATGAAGCAGTCAGCAAAGCCCTGGCTCTGAAAGCTATTTCTCCCGACCATTAACCATATGTTTGGCTCCTCAGATAGCCAAGCGGGTGTTCCAGCTTACCATCTGGTTTCTATCCACACAAGCAACTGCAAAGCACAGGCTACGTCCCTCTGGAGCTGTGTGTTTCTTTTTCTCTCTCTTTTCCGCTCTTCCCTTCCTCTTTCCTCCTCCCAGCTCCTTTAGTTCCCTCTGCTAAAGAATTCTCTGCCATTCATCACGTGCAAAGAAAACTTTACCTGACATGGCAGCGGCAGAGCCATTAAGAATGCACAGCTGTACTGTAAACACGCCAGAGGGCCATTTACCATCCGCGGAATCTGTACAAGTCAGGCTCTACCCCTTCCTCATCTCCTACTGAGTGCTGACACTTGATCCAGCATGTTAAAAATAGGTACATTCTTGAGAGATCCAGGGTTGCTGTGGTGCCCTTCATATTCACTTCATATTCTGGGAGTGGGGCTTTAAAACACACACACACACACACATACACACACACACACACACACACACACACACACGCTCCTGAAGTTTGCCTCTGCATTCAGTCCGCCTGACGTCAGTCTCACACAGGATGACATACCACCACTGCAAATAACCAACTTAACTACAGGTTTCTATTCTTTTTTCTGCCCTAAGGATTTGATCCCAAGTGTGTATTTTTCTGAGTTTTTTTCCCCCCGAAACAGTACACATTGAAAGAGATGACACTTTAGAAGAATAAGAACATGCAGCCGTGTGTAACAAATTGACAACCTGCAAAACTTATGCTTATTTACATCTGCACTTTTTAATAGTACACAGCAATGAAATGGAACCTGGTATCAGAATTTATAGAATTTTTTCACAATGTTTTCAAAGTATTTACCCCAGAGTTTCTCCTCTACAGCATTTAAGGTACTTTATAACTCTATACATTTTTAAATGTATGAAGGAAGATGTATTTGATATATAGAAATTAGGTTATTTTTCTTCCTGTCCCCCTCAGAATAAGGTCTGCATTATCAGCCCATTTTACTGAATTAGGAAATTAAAGTTAATTATTTCCCATACACTGAAAAAGTAACGGCTGGTTTCTAACATACCAAGAACAAAAGAAAGAATATCATTAAAAAGTGATTAACCAGAATGTCAGATTTTATCAATGTGGCAGAGCTACAGAGGATTTGTCAGGGGAGGACTGTTTATTCAGGCTAACAAGGGTGCCAGGAAGGCCACTACCTGTGTAAACTTCTTAAACCCACTGCCCTTGTCAGTCCTCATTTCCATGATCTGAAATAGATGTTGTGTTAGCTATTTCTATCAATAAGGGACATCAAAATTCTGCCCCATGTAGGTTTTTAGAGAGTGACAGAAAAGGGAATTTTTAATTTCAGAAGCCTTAGGAAAATTGTTCACAGACGATGGCGTCTATTAAATGCTGTTTGAGGTCTCAAAACCATAATACGAACTTTAAAGTGCATTAGCTTTACTCCCAGAAAAACAATGACAAAGATAGTTAATAAAAAGAAAGAAAAATTAGCAATTTAAAACTTCAGTATTTTCATAGTTAACTACCTGGTTTTCTAAGCACTGCAGAATCATTTTATTACGGATATTTGTGCTTTTCATAAATACTGGTGCCTGGGCCCCTTTCCTCCAGCTCAATTAGACAAGGATCCCTGAGTGGGGAGGCCTGGGCATCAGTATTTTTGAAAAGTTTTCCAATTTTGTGTAACCAAAGTTGAGAAGTCTTGCCTTATGTGAACTAACAGGACAGTAGAAACCATCTCATCAAAACCAAAATGAAACCTTTGGTATAGAAATGTAAATGAGATTTAGGAATAGAACAGTGGCTTTCCAAACTTGTTTTGCAGTGAAATCTTCAATCAAACAAAATCTTATATGAAATCCCTGTAAGTGAGATAGGTAAAAAGCAGTAATTTATACTGCCCTTTTATCCTTTTAGTCTGTACAATATTCATGGATTTAATAAGTTCAAAGTTATAATTTTTTAATCATAAGCCACCTAGTAAGAAAAATAAAGCCATTTTATTGAACACAAAACCTGAAATTGAGGTTAAGGCTGAGAGGTCCAGTCCTATACACCTCGGCATCCAATTTTTTCCATGGCCAATGGTTAAGATGATCAAGGTCTGATGTATATAAAAATAGCAGTGTGTGTAGCAGGATGAAAATTAGTTCATAAGTTAATGTAATAAACATCCATTAAGTGCTTACTATACACGAGGTACTGCCCTGCGGTCATCAGAGAAATAAGTTGCAGCCTTTCCCTTGAGGAGTCTACTTAAGAAGACACCTAATGGCAGAACAGCCAGACAAGTGCAATAATGGAGGTGCTGAGAGACACTACATGGGAAGGAGTGGCTAATTCTGTTTGAGGAAATAGGGCATAATGTCACCAGCAAGGGACAATTAAGTCAGGTCCTAAAAGTGTGAGCAGGATTTTTGACACCTAAAAGAGGAGGGACATTTCAGAAAGAAGAAACTGAGTGTGAAAAAAATTAAAACCGGCAAGTATAAACAGGGTTGGGGAGTTTGGGGGTTATGAGAAATTCTGCGAGGGACAGGAAGGTCTGGGAGATAAGGCCAAAGAGGTAACTGAGTCCAGGTTATAAGAAACTCTAAATGTCATGATATAGCTTAGACCAGTGCTGGCCAACAAATACACAAGGTGAACTAAACCTGTAATTTAAAACTTTTTAAATAACCACATTAAACAAGTAAAAAGAAAAAGGAGAAATTTACTTAATATTATTGGGAAAAGTATTATTTTAACATGTTATCAATATAAAAAGAATTAATGAGCTATTTTACATTTTGTTCATATTAAGTCTTTGAAACAGGGTGTGGATTTTACACTTAACGGCACATCTCAATTTGGACAAGTCACATTTTAAGAGCTCAAAAGCCACCTGTGGCTAGTGACTATTATATTGGAAAGCACAGGTTTAGCCCTTATTCTGCAGGCAGTGCAGACCGAAGGATATGCTTGGCTTTATTTCATGAGAAAATGGCAACAACGTGGAGAAGCAGAAACACTGGGTCTGAGAGAGGGCTTCTGAGGTGGCTTCCATAGTCCATGCAAGGGACACAGAGAACAAGGCTCAGATGAGGACAGTGGCAAGTAGGATGGCATGGAAGAGTCAGAGTCAGAAAATACTTGTAAAAGGAATTCAGAAAACTTTAGAAGACTGTATGTGAGGGATCAAGTGAAGGACTCACAGAACCATTAAATTTTTTTCATGCTGAAATTTGTGCTTAGAATGAAAGATCACTGATTGTGTATTTAATATGAAGTTTCATTGTTCCTTTCAAGCTTGTTTCCTTCTGTAGTAGAATGCAATGTCACTTATGTAGGATATAGTAAATTCCTCTTCAAAGAACCAATATGTCAGTATGTTCAGCTCCCCTGTTCTTTGTTCTCCATCTTAAAGTTTAAAACTTCCTCATTCTTTATGTCTCCTTGCCCCTAGTTTCAGTAAACAACCCCCTCCTGGCCTCCATCATCTGCTCTGTCTTTAGTCATCCTTAGTCACCTGCTCTGTCCTTAGTCAACTGCTCTGTCCTTAGTCATCTGCACTGTCCTTAGTCATCCTTTGTCACCTGCTCTGTAACAGTCCTTCCTGCCAAAACTACTCACCCTGCCACTCCAGCGTGCACCCCTGATCTCTTTAAAATAGCCAACCAGAATTAGCTTAGACTGTGCGGTCCAACTCTAGCCAATAGGAGAAAGACAGAGCAGTAGGGACTAGCTGCGTTAAGGATAAGACCCCCTTCCCCTTCCTTGTCCGGTGTCCTCTCACCATTGCTCCATCCATGAGATGCACCCTTCTATAGAAGTAAATTGCCTTGCTGAGAAAACTTTTGCCTGGGTGCTATTTGCACTTGGCGGCACCGAGCATTTACTTCTGATACTTAATAAACATGTGCTGAGTACCCACCACATGTTAGGCAATGCTGGGCACTGGGGAAGCAAAGCCACAACGCAATTCTTACTTTCAAAGAGCTCAAATATAGTGTAGGAGACAAAACAAATTACAACAGAGCATTAAGTACATTAATAAACAGATATGCAAAGAGGCCTACAAAATGTTCCATAAAGTATAACTTAGAATTGTTTCATATAATGTATGCAATGGGACTTGTGAGATGGAGTGGGGCTTTCAGATAGTAAGGCCTGTATCAGCTGACTTTTTTGAGACAGTGTCTCACTGCAGTAGCCCAGGCTGGAGTGCGGTGGTGTGATCTTAGCTCACTGCAGCCTTGACCTCCTGGGCTCAGGTGATTCTCTCACCTCAGCCTCCCAAGTAGCTGGGACTACAGGTGCACACCACCACACCCAGCTAATTTTTTGTGTTTTTTTTTTAGTAGAGATGGGGTTTTGCCATGTTGCTCAGGATGGTCTTGAACACCTGGACTCAAGCAATCCACTTGCCTCAGGCTCCCAAAATGCTGGGATTATAGGTATGAGCTACCAGGCTCAGCCTCAATTGATTTTTAAAAGTGATCCAGAATATGATTTACTTCTGTGTATTTAGTTGTACTGTATTAAGAAAATTGATACTCCTAGATAATACAGATAACACTATCTGAATCTCTGCTCTCAAAACTCAAATTTTCAGAAAAATCTCTTGCTATTTGCTACTCTTACTACTTACTATCTGAAACTGAGAAACAAAACTGACATGAATATAAGAAGTTCAAATTCCTTTGCACTGGAATTCACAATGGGAAATTTCAGCATCTCAATTCTGGAAATGAGCAGATTTGAATTGTAAGGCATAGTTGTATTGGAAATTATAACAGTTCTTTAGCATTTCATTTGATTAATACTATGCCTCAACCTAATCTAAAAGCTTGGAGAAAATGCAGTAGTCAAGATTTTTTTATTTCAAATTTTAATCACTAATGATAATCTGACAACTATTTCAGGTAAAAGTCAGAGTATCTGAAATGTAGAGTGGATAGACATGACAATCTAACAGAATATCCGTCACTAAGTGTTGTGTGTGGTGTTCACTTATTGTGCAACTAGCCATTAATCTACACAGAAGCCTGCATCCCACAGAGGCTCTGAACAGCTGCCTGGCATGTCATCAAGTGTGCTGAATATGTGTGACAAGAGGAATTTGCCTGTTCAATTTATGATCAGGCTGGAATACGAGAAATACTGGGATGGAACTTCCTAATCAATGATTCATTTATTTATAAGAAGTTCAAATATGTAAGCCAAAATAGTGGAAAACACTATTTCAAGGTTAACGTGGCAGTCCAATTCAATGTGCTGGTGGCCCTAATGTGTTAAAATTTGGTAAGTAACACATTTGTGTGCATTTTCTTTTATCAT
Source organism: Rhinopithecus roxellana (assembly GCF_007565055.1). Lineage (NCBI taxonomy): Eukaryota > Metazoa > Chordata > Mammalia > Primates > Cercopithecidae > Rhinopithecus > Rhinopithecus roxellana. The sequence continues at coordinate 97,289,212 of NC_044552.1, read as the reverse complement.
AGTTATAACACATAGTTTAAAATTTATTAAAATGAAATGCAAATTAAATGTTTGCAGAGCCTCTGAAGTATCTCCAGGGAACTTCTGCAAACCAGAGTTTGAAGATCACTGGCTTAGGGACTTGGAGGTTAAAATGTAAATGGAAGAACAACAATTTGGTGCACCTGCTATTTTAAGGATCATCAAGTTCATTCCCAAACTTCAACCTAGGGCAGAAACCATTCCTCATTATCCTAAGAGCAGTGAAGCTGAGAAACACAACTGCAGAAAGTGTTTTAAGATTCTCTGGTGAATTAGAATTTAAAAGGCTGGGACCAAAATTTGAAATACAGTATTCACTTCTCAATGTTGTTCATCCATTAATTCATTCAACAATTTATTGAGCACCTGCCACTAGGCACTGTTCTAGAGGCTTGAAATACTTCATGAAAACAAACAAACAAACAAAATGAAAAAAAAAAAAACAAGGTTGGGCATGCTGGCTCACACCTGTAATCCCAGCACTTTTGGAGGCCGAGGCGGGTGGGTCACTTGAGCCCAGGAGTTCAAGACCAGCTTGGGCAACATGGCAAAACCCAATCTCTACTAAAAATACAAAATATTAGCTGGGCATGGGGGTGCACACCTGTAGTCCCAGCTACTCGGGAGGCTGATGGCGGAGAATCACCCAAGCCCAGTCCCAGGAGTTCGAGGCTGCCGTGAGCTGTGATCATGCCACTGCACTCCAGCCTGGGCAATGGGAGTGATACCTTGTTTTTTTTTTAAAAAAAATACAGACAAAATTCCCTATCTTTGTGAAATTTAGAGTTTAGTGGGGAGAGACAGACAATAATCACAAATAAGAAACTTGCTGTAAGGTAATAGGTGAAAGGTGCAATGAAAAAAAATTGTGAGGCAAACACCACATGTTCACACTTATAAGTGGGAGCTGAACATTGAGAACACATGGACACAAGAAGGGGAACAACACACACTGGGGCCTGTCAGAGGGGGGTGGGGAGGGAGAGTATCAGGATAAATAGCTATTGCATGTGGGGCTTAATACCTAGGTGACAGATTGATAGGTGCAGCAAACCACCATGCCATACATTTACCTATGTAACAAACCTGCACATCCTGCACATGTATCCCAGAACTTAAAATAAATAAAAATTGGAGTCAGGAATTGGAACTGTGGTGGAGGAGGAAGGTTGCAATTTTACATAGGAGAGTCAGGGTGGGCCTTATTGAGAGAATGTAAAAGTGGATCAGAGATCTGAAGGAGGGGAGAGGTAAACCAAGAGGCCATCAGTTCAAGCAGTGGTTCTCCAAGTGGGGTCCTAAGGCCACCAGCATTACCCTGAAACTTGTCACTAGCTCAGAAATGCTAGAGTGGCACCCAGCAGTCTGGTTTTCAAACTCTCCAGGTGATTCTGATGTGCCCTGAAGTTTGAGAACCACTGCCCTAGAGAAAAGGCCCTAAAATAGGAGTGGGTCTAGGACGTTCTACAGAAACAGGTGAAACCAGGCATCTGGAGGTGAGAGTCAGGAGGACAGTGGTGGCCACAGCATGAATAGCTTTATGATAACAGTAAGGCTTTGGCTCCAAGAGAAGAATGGGGAGCTACTTTTCTTCAGGAGCCACACAGCCTACATTGCAAAACGTCCATGTTGGCTGTTTGGTTGAGCAGAAGCACTACATGACTTGCCTCAAGAGGAGACTCCCTGACTGCTCAACTCCATTTTGGGCATGCTGCTAAATGTTTAAAAATAGGCTCTGAGGGTGAGGAGCACCAATTTGTAGTGTCTGTTGATTTCCATGGTGTAAACTCTCCCACCATGGCTGATTTCAAGCCTCCAGCATGACTCACTGAACATAGAGTTGTAAAGAGATGTGCATAAACGACTCACAATACTGACTCTAGTCCCAATGTCACTGCTACCACTGAGAACATTTAAAAATAAGGGAGAATTTTGTAAATCTGATTGGAAATGTGAATGCTATTTTATAAGTGTATATAAATGCAATGACTTCTATTGCTCTATTACTGTCACTCAAACCCAAGTCCTTAGAATTTTTAAGAGACAGGGTCTCACTCTGTCATCCAGGCTGGAGGACAATGGTGCGATAACAGCTCATTGCAGCCTCAAACTCCTGAAAAGTTAATACAACAACAATATGTTAACTTCATTTAGAGAAAACCCCATTAATATTAAACTTCAGCTCCTTTATTCAAACACATCTATTTAACTTTAGTTGGGATTCCTCTGTTACTGAATTTCCCTTCTCTTACTGTAATTAACATCTTGCACTCTCAAAAAGTATGCATTGACTAGGATTTGCCATGCATCGTATGTGAGGTTGCTGCTCCAAAGGCTCACATAAATCCAAGACAGGCCATCAAGGAATGTGCGTGAATTGCAAGAACAAAAGTGAATCTATCTGAAGATGAAGTGAAGTTTGAATAAGCCCTTCATCCATTTGATTTGCCATTAAGAAACTTTTCTTAGCCAAATGGAATGTCCCTATTTTTGTCAATGAGATTTCAGTTTGTGAATAACGTTTTTAAAGTGCAGCATCTTCTGTCTGCAAAAAGACATTCTATGAACTCCTAATATACAGAAAGTGTTTAAACTACCAGGAGTCTGCTCCATGCATTCTTCCATCTGCACGATCCCTCGGCAGTGTACCACCCACACTCAGATCCCGGGCAGCCAGATCAGCAAATGTGCACAAGCCTGCACTCCTGTCAAACAATGGGGTCTTTCAGGCCTTACAATCTTGTGAAGAAACAGGCTGAAACGTCATGGGAAAAATTAGGAAATATCAGAGGAAAACAGCTCACAAAATGAGGGGTGGAACCACTTGCTCACATGTTCTAATTCCTGAACAAAGAGAAACAACAGTGACAGCCCCCTGCCTACTCTGACCCCTCCATTTCAAAAGAGAGGCATCCTAACCCCTTTTTCTTTTCTTGGGGATTACAGCAGCAAGATGTAGACAAGACAGAATTAGAAATTTTTAAACCTAAAGAAGCAGAGTTAATTTCAAAAAAAAGCTTTACCCTCAAGAGAAGCATAACCAACCCATCTAACCAGCCTTGTTTGGTGATCTGAAATACCAACAAAATTACAGACTAGAAATCAACTAGACTCAACAACCACACAAAGGAAAACAGAAATTCCTGATATATATATTTTTCTTTAAAAAAAAAAAAAAAAAAAAAAAACTCTTCCAAAGTATTCTTGCTATTAAATCTCACGCAATAGCTAGCTCTATCCACCTCAGCAATCCTTCCTCATTATCTGCTATACCCAGTTTTATATTTTTCATACCAGCCTAGCTAGCTCCATTTGCCATCCCCAGCCTTTATCAAGAATTGTAAATTACCTGTCTCTTTTTATCCACAAAATAACATCTCTTCTCCATTTAAAAATCTATTTAAGACTTACTGCAAAAATGATTTCTAGATTAATCCAGTACATTTGCAAACTTGCCAACAAATTTACACTTCTGCTTTAATATACTTTTATAATACATCTATGTTTTCCAGTTGATTATGTGAATCTGACTTTACTAAAATCTCTGAGGATAAAGTCTGAGTCAATTCTTCTTTACATAATCTCCAACTTTCCACCATATCACTCTCTATCTGTGGGATGTTATCAGCTGTTAAACACTACAGGTATGTCAGCTGCTGTCTCCCAACAGTGAGTCTGATGGTCAGCCATTTTGGGAAAAGAACCATAGGTGGGTTATTATTATAAGGCATTACATGGAAGAGGTGTTTATTTTGCTCTTGGAAGAAAAAAAGCAACATGTATTAAAATCATAAAAACATTTTCAGGCAGGGCGTGGTGGCTCACGCCTATAATCCCAGCACTTTTTGGAAGGTCAAGGCAGGCAGATTGCTGGAGACCAGGAGTTTGAGACCAACCTGGGCAACACAGTGAAAAGAAACTTTGTCTCTACTAAAATTACAAAAATTAGCTGGGCTTGGTGGCACACACCCGTAATCCCAGCTATTCTGGAGGCTGAGGTGGAGAACTGCTTGAACCCAGGAGGTGGTGGGGGCAGTGAGCCGAGACGGCACCACTGCACTCCAGCCTGGGTGGCAGCAAGACACTGTCTCAAAAGAAAAATGTTTTGAAAGGTAAAATAACACAAAAAATATTCTATAGTGGAAATAAGAGAGTCAAATGAGACTCAGAACTTTACAAAGGGATCTTACAGACATGTTGCCAATATCACTGCATGAGCCTAAGCATAAGAGCAACCTTTGGGGAGGAACCATCATTTGACAACAAGGTACAATTCCAAGTCAGGTAGTGAAATGGGTGGAATTAAACGCAAATTATTCCTGCCAGCTGAAATGCAAGGACACTGTCAGAGAGTTAAAAAGTGAGTTCTATCCACGAGGTGATTCCACAGTCTTCTCAAGTCAATACATCTGTGAACTCACAGACCAAGTTCTTAAACCACTGTTCAAACTCTGCAGCACATCAGAATCACCTGGAGAGGTTTACAAACTCCCATAGTTGAGGTCACATCCCACACTAATAAAATCAGAGGCCGGGCAGTGGCTCACGCCTGTAATCCCAGCACTTTGGGAGGTCAAGGTGGGCAGATTACCTGAGGTCAGGAGTACAAGACCAGCCTGGCCAACATGGTGAAACCCCGTCTCTACTAAAAATAAGAAAAATTAGCCGGGTGCAGTGGTGCGCGCCTGTAATCCTAGCTACTCTGGAGGCTGAGGCCAGAGAATTGCTTGAACTTGGGAGGCGGAGGTTGTGGTGAGCAGAGATCATGCCACTGCACTCCAGCCTGGGCTATAAAGAGAGACTTCGTCTCAAATAAAAAAAGAAAAAAAAAAAATGTCTGGGGTGGAAGCCAGGCATCTGTAGCTCTTAAAGATCCCCAGGAGATTCTAATGTGCATCAAAGTTTTAGAACCACTGTCCTAGACTCTGTCAGTACAAGATTTTGCTCAATGAGGAAAGAGCACAATATCTTACATTTAAGTTGGTGACAGGTAAAAGCAAAGGTTACCTCTGAAACTTTTAAGTAGGAAATCACTACTTTGGCTGCAACAAGAAGTTTGTGCTCTGATTCTCATAATTGGTGTAGCCTATAGTCTTTAAATGGCCCTAAATGAACTTGTGGCTTTGGGATTTAGACTAGGAGAGAGAAGTAGGCATGGTGGTAGATATGAGCCCAGATAACAACAACTGCATTGTTGCCCATTGTGCCATCAAGATATTCAACTTGAGAGCCTACGGCCTGATGCAAGTCCTAGGTCAGTCATCTGCTGGCTGTAGGGCTACAGGCAACTCTCCAACAACATAACCCTGGTATTCCATCTGAGGCAGTGGTTCCCAGCCCTGGCTGCATATTAGCAAACCTGGGTCTGGGACACAATCCCTGAGATTCTGACTGATCCAGAATGGGGCCCCAAGATTCTTATATTTCTAAAGTTCCCCAGGTGTGGTTACGTCATCAGTGAGGAGAACCACAGGTAGAGAGGGTGCTGGGGCCATACTACGTGGGTTCAAATCCCTGCTCCACTAGTTAGCTATGGCTTAGTTTCCTTATTTGTAAAAACAGAGATAACTGATAACACCTCCTTTGTTGTGAGGCTTGACTGGCTGAATCCATTTATTGACCTCAGTGGATTATTGTACGGATTTGGCATAACACCTGGTACACAGCAAATGCTCAATTTTAATCACATGCATCATACCTATACATGTGTACATGTGAATATGTCCTAAGGATTAAACAGTTTTATGTATATAAAGGGCTTAGCACTGTCTCCATATAGAAAATACTCAATAAATATAAGCTGAGCTGATGCTGACAGTACTGGTAGTATGACAACTTATTGCAACTGACTGTCTTCTGTCTGGAATTTCATCCTTTCCTCACTGCATGGCAGCCTTTGCTTCAGACAACCACAATTTTAAAAGGTATGGGGATAGGAAGAAATCCTTTTTCTCTTTCTTTTAATTATTAAGAGGTCCCACTAACCATGAACGGTACTTCTACTGCAAAGTTATGATGGGAATGTGGGCTTAATGGCAAAGAAAAGCTATGTGGAGACCAGGCTCTGCCCCCACATGATGATAAATAGCAGAACTTGACAGCCAGAGGAAACTCAGCCCCCTCATTTCCTAGGGGAACCCAGAGTTGAAATGTGTTTTGCTCAAGATCACAGTGTGAGTGGCAGAACTGGGATCAGACTTAGGAACAGAGCTCTTTAGTTTCCAGGTTGCTTCCATTGATCATCCCTGGTGAGAAGCATGCCTGAGAGGTGCATTATCATGTGGAAGATGCTGTCCTTGTGGTCAAGGCCAATGTGGGGGATGAGGAATGTGGTACCCTGTTTCCCAATTGCCTCCTTCCTCTCTCTGCCGAATTCCCTTCCCTGGTCCAAATTCCACACCCTGCAGGCCATTTCCAGCTGAAAGGGAGGACACAGAGCACTAGAAAGCAGCTGTGGTTTGTTTGTAGCCAAACTGTTTTCTCAGGGATGTTCAGTTCCAATTTTATAACAGAAGACAATTATAAAAAGCATTTAATTTCCCAAATTTTCATACATACAACTGTTCAGGGATAGGCATATATAAATGGATATGTGCATACTTTTAATCTATCTACCAAGGACAGGAAATCCTGTCTTTCAGTTGCTAAGTCTCAGACTAGTCCATCTGAGTATTTTTGCTGACAAATGTGACCTTGCCTAGGTTCTGCAGGAATTTAAATATTCCCTCAATGTCATTTCTATTTGACCTTAGCAACATGACCAAACTGCAAACTCAAATGCCACTGAGTAAAGGTACAACATTCACATCCTGTTACCAAACCATTCTCCAATTCCAATCCAGTGACCCTGGGCCACAGCCTAATCCAAAAGATCACAAAGCAACATCCTGATGAGTTGTCATGGCAACCCCTAGATGTTAGATATTTCATGTCATCCCTGGGCTGCAAATTCTCATTTTTAGTCTACTCATATCCTACGATTTCATGTATAACAACCCACCAAAATGCAATTTGAAATGTCAGCTGCCAAACATAATAAGAGATGCCACTTGCTATTACAGCCAATAATAAAAGATTTCCAGTTGTTTGTTTCAGAGACACAGCAAATCACTGGGTATTCTAAGTCCACTGGGCTGATCCTCAAAGTGAGGCTATTTAGCCAGACTTCCTTCTTTTTTACTTAATTAGTCAATATTTAAGAGAGCCTTGGAGATAAGAAGAATTCTAGTGAAACCTAGGCGTTATTATTTTCCAAACAGGAGGAAATGTACTGATCTTCAAACTTTCAGTAGACACAATATATCTGGTTCAGAGAGAGAGCGAGAGAAAGCCCAGTTATCTAAACCTTTTAAGGGCACAATTATACAAGAGTGCCTTGCAAGGTTTATCAACTCTTTATAACTGGAAAAGAGGAAAATATTTACTACTGAAAACCAGATAATCAAAACACCTTGTTTTAATCAGCAGTTTCCACCCTTTTCACATTCTGTATCAATTCACAAGGAGTGACCTTTATCTTAGGTATAATGGGGTCAAAACCTACCACCTCTGCAGGTATTTCTCCCTTACCTGCCTTAATCTGCGGCCCAGGTCGAGCACACCTGCAGGCAGGCTCAACCCAAGATAGCCAGGAGGTCTATTATGAGTAGACTGATGTAGAAAGATCTCTCTTGAAATTCCCTTTAGTTGACAAAGCATTAAAATCACCTCTGCAAATAGCTGGAATTGTGTATTTATTTTTATTTTCCCTGTTTAAAATTTAGCAGAAATGATAATAAGAAATGTCCAGCAGATGAACAACAGGTCCAGAAGGAAAGAGAAATGAAGACCAAGATAATACACAAACCAGATTATCAATCTTGAAATAATCCAGAAGTACACATATGATAGATCATACTCTGTAAGTTTTTCTAATCCTAAACACAAATGGAATATAAAGAGGTGTGCAGTAGGGCTGCATGTCAACCACGTTAAACTAACACTAGCCAATACCTGTGTAGAGCTGCAAACTATTTTTCTGCTAGAATTTTAAGAGAACTTTTAAGTTTTGAAAATTGATTCCCATGACACTTCTCTTTCCATCTTCGTAATAGCTGCCAAAAAGTTCAAAACCACATTTATGGCCTGTCTCTAGCAAGTCCTTAAATGGTCTTCTTGACATCTTTTATTAATTCCTAGCCTCATTTTCTCACTTTTTTGTTGTCTGCTTTACTGGGGAGTATCTCTGGAGCCAAATTAAAATTTTTTACAATAATGCAGGGGTATTATTCAATAGATAGCCTTCATTAAGCCTCAAATATTTATGGGGGCTTTTCTTCCAGACCATCTCTCTTTGATCCACGAGGCAGGAGATTTCATGCTTCAACAAGAATTTGTTTCAGTTCACAGAGAAGCTGAAACAACATCAATTTCTCATACTTGTTTTAATCACATTTTGGATTGATAAGCCAAAATAGAGAACAGTGCTATGCTAGGAAGCTGGGATCATGATGAGGTGAGAAGCCACCTTTTTTTTATTTGGGAGCTTGCACTCATGACTTTGGCCAGGCCCCAGAAGACACATAAGCTCCCTGTGATATTTATTGGACTATCACCCAATCCTTTCTTCTACGTGAGAATATCACTTTGGCAGATCTACACCAAAGCCTTCTCTGGGTAAAAGTCTTCAGCCTGCCTTGGATGGATCTTGTCTGCTTCCGTCTGCCTGTGCACACAGGCTGCCAGCCCCACTCCACCCTCCAGTAAAACCTACTTGACTATGTATAGTGCTGGCTTGGAATGACATAGATTTAGGTTCAAGTTTGACATCCTTTAATGGCTATATGACCCTGGACAAGGTATTAAACTCTATGAGTCTCAGGTACCTCACCTGACAACTGGGAATAATGAAGAGTCCCTTTTGGGGTTTATGTGAGGGTTACATTAATGCTCATAGGGTCCTCAACAAAATGCCTGGCACACCAATGTTAATGCTCAATAAATATCAGTGACTGGTATTACAATTATGTTATTATAATTCTTTAAAGAACTACTGGTGGCCAGTGTAAAACCTATGGTCTTTATCTCTCCTGACCCCATCCACAGGCTCATGTGACAATTTTCCCAGGATCATTTCAATTTTCTGTGATCAGAGAGAATGCCAGCCACAGCCCTATGGACCAGGGACAAGACAGCACACCTGAGCAGAAAGAAAGAGGACCACCAGCCTTGGGATGAATTATCCCTCACTTCACCCACACTGTCTGCATGTTCAGAGACTGAGTGCTTATAGAACCAGACTCAGGGTTTTCCTGTTAGTCTGAAAAGCCCTTCATCTCTTCTGGGCTTTCACTGGCAGAGCAACAGGATGAGAACACTCCCAGCCCCTTATCACCACCCACATCAGCAACCCTGAAGCCAGCATTGGGGTCTTCGGGGTTGTGCGGATTGGGGAGCCGATGATGTAGTTAAGTTTCCTGGAAATACAGGCAGCAATTTCCTGTGGCTTCCTCTGTTTTTGATGTAGACATGAGCACAGGTAAAAACTAAACACATCAAGGATCAGCACTTCAGTCAGTGGTGCAAGTGCGGAAAAATACTGTCATTTCCTCACAAACAGATTCAGAAGCGCAAAGTATAAGCCACCTTCCAGAGAGCATGCTCCCCAGCAAGCACCTGTACAGTAGGGCTGTGAGGTGACAGTGAATAGATGGGCATTTCCATGAACTTACATGCTTACCCAAGTGATCAAGAATCAAAATTTCCACGAAGGTCAATGTTTTGCATAAACCTTAACCTGAAAAAGCTCTGGTTTGCTCACAGAGCTTCAGTCAAGACTTCTCCAGAATTTGCGGCCAGCTCAGAAAAAAAGGTCACTTTCAGAAGTGGAAAGCACTACAAATTTTAGTTAAAATTTTAGATGAACTAAACTGTTTATGTAACTATCCTAAAAGATAGTTTAGAATTAAATAAAACAATGTGCACTACATTTGGGAAACAGCCAGATTCATGGAAGGTGGTCACAGTGTATCCTTAGAACCAGAATGGAATAAAGTAAATGATACATGTTATGGTTATGATAGCATAACCTGCTGACGAAAGAACAGCAGCAGCAGGATGTACAGTTTGCAAAGGGTCCATTCAAATCAGAGTGAACCCAGATGGTGCTGGAGGCAGCCTAGGGCCAAATCCCACCTTTGGCACTCACTAGCTGGGTGACCTTGGGCAAGTCATTTAAACTTCCACCTCTTCATGTGATTTTGTTTCTCCATCGTCTCCTCTTCCTTTGTGAAAAGTTGTCCCTCCCCACACCAACTGAGGCACCCATCATCATAGTCAGCAACCTGACCCAAAGATAGCTCAGGTATAGGACATGGTAAAATCTTTTTTGCTTTAGTCTGTTGCTTGCAACCAAAAAACCAAGACTTTTTTTTTTTTTTTTTGGTTGCAAGCAAAAGAGATTTAACACCTAATTTGCAGAAGTTGCTAGGAGAATTAAATGAATTCACACAAAGCAAACCCAAGAAATGCTGGTTGCATTCATAGAAAGGAAGATCAGTGTGTGGTTAAAAGCAGAGGTATTGAGTAGAGCTGCATAGGTTCAAATTCCAGCACCCCTTAGAACAGAGATAAATCACTTAACATCTTTGCTCTTGGTTTCCCAGTCTATAAAAACAGAGCTAATAATAGTAATTACATCATAGGGTTGTGACGATTAAGTCAAAGCAGATAAAGCATTTAGAACGGTGCCCAACACAGTAAACATTTAAGAATTAGCCATTATTATTACAAAGGTAGAACTGTTTTGATTGCTGTTAAGGACTGTGTAGAAGTCAGTATTCTATAGAGAAAAGCCCTTCAACTAAAAAAGTCAGGGATTGTGGCACAAGCCTGCAGTCCCAGCTACCCGGGAGGTGGAGGCAAAGAGGATCCTTTGAGCCAAGGAGTTTGAGCCTGGGCAACACAGTGAGACCCTGTCTTCAAAAAACTTTTACTTATTTAAGAACATTTTTAAACAGGAAAACAATTATTCTTCTGGGTAATCCAGCTTGATGGACAATCCCTTGGAGACAATTAGAAAGGATGCATTTAAAAAAAAAAAAAGAAAAAGAAAGGATGCATTTACTCATATTAGAATTTAGTAAGCTCTAATATTGGGCCTCCTGAATGAACTTACTTACCAGCAGGATGTGGCCTGAGCAAATGACCCATGTCAGTTGTGCTGCCTGGCCTTCCTCTTTTCATTGTCAAGGAATACATGAGCATATCAATTATGAATTAATCTCTCATAAATGTAACTATAAGTCAATTCTTGCAAGTCCCATCTCTCTAAAAGAACTAATAAAACTGATTTTGGTCCTGTGGCTATTTACCAGGGCTATGTCCTTATGGGGACCACCCAGCAACCAACCAGCCTCACTCTTGTTGAAATCTGTTAATTGCAGCTCAAGTCTGTTTTACTAACTAAATGCAGCGCCTCCTTCACCTCTGCTTCCTATGTGATATAATCACTAACTCATTCCTTCATTCATTTATTCACTCCTATAACCAACATTTACTGAGCACCACCTAGGTGCCAGGTGCTGGGCTCAGTATTTGTTAACCAAAAACAAGCAAGAAACAGTGCTCAAAATACTTTTAAGAGTTTAGTCAGGAAGGTACGTCAACGAACGATTAGAAACAGTATGCTAGGCCAGAGACATACCTAAGCCAAGAGGGAGCTCAGGCCTGCAGGGTGGGACCTAGAAAGAGTTCACGCAATTAGCACAAAGCACTTGGGAAGCCAAGTAGGTCTGAGACACTCTGGGATTTAGATGCCTTGCAAAGGAAGAGAAGTGTTCAAAAGATTTTAAGCAAAGTCATGCCATGATGTTTAGTTTTGCCTTTAGAAAGAACATTTGGTTGGCAGTATGGAAGGTGAACCAAGGGGCTGGCCATATGTGCAAAGCAGGAGGCAGGTAAAGAGTTTCCTGTGTTTGTCCAGAAGAGAAATGGTAAAGCCTGAACACAGAGCAATAGAGGCGGAAGCAAACAAGAGAGTCTGTGGGATTCCAGGAAATGAAACCACTGATTGCATGAAGCTACCCTACTTTAGCTCACTGTTCAGAAAACTGTGCCTCTCACTGTTCAGCTACTTCTTGAAAGAATTGAGACTACAGATTAAAATTGAAAACTACACACACTTATACTATGTCCATGATTCCACTGTGAAATTGTGCAAACCCATTCTCCAGGACTCAGGAGGGCCAATGGTTTTATTTATTTATTTTTCTTGAGGCAGAGTCTCTCTCTGTCGCCCAGGCTGGAGTGCAGTGGCACAATCTTGGCTCACTGCACTCAAGTGAGTTCTGTGAGAACACTGGGTTCAAGCGATTCTCCTGCCTCAGCCTCCCGAGTAGCTGGGAATACAGGAGCCCACCACCTCACCCGGCTAATTTTTTGTATTTTTAGTAAAGATGGGGTTTCACCATGTTAGCCAGGATGGTCTCGATCTCCTCACCTCATGATCTGCCCGCCTCAGTCTCCCAAAATGCTGGGATTACAGGCGTGAACCACTGTGCCTGGCCCAGTGCTCTTATTTGGGAAGTCTGAGAGAGCTTGAAAGTACAGAGGAAGGGCCCTTAAGTTAAATAGTTTTCCCTCCTCAACGAACAATTAAATGTTATTATGACCAACCATATCTAACAGGTTCAGAGACATCCTAGTCTGTCAACTTTGTAGACTAATGAAAGTCCCAGGTTGTCAGACCCAGTGTAGTTTTATTTCTTCAGTATCTGTTTCCTGCCACTTTACTTTACAAAATGTTTTCCCTTTGAATGTAACCAGAGAAATTCCATGAACCCTGCCATAATGTTAATACTCACAGTGAGTGCACACTTATATCACTAGAATATCTGACCACATCTGTTTGTTTTGTGACATGACAGGCCTTGAGATTGGTGAAAAATTTACCAAAACAAACCAATAATTTACTTTCTCTTAAATGTAAAATGCAATGGAATCTCTTCTGTATCTCTGGAAACATTGTAGTCAGCTTTTCTGAATGAACCTGCTGGGAAACATCAAGATCTCTGAATAAATAAGTTGTGACTTTCATTGTATTTGCAGCACACAACCTCTGACAAGGAAGAAAGGCCACAAAGGGGTGTTGATCAAATCCAGGTCAGAACTCCATCAAGGTGGACGGACACTCAAGGTCCTGGTGGATAACAAAGACAATGGTGGATGAGCAATAAAGAAATCGAACAAGGTCTCAAAGGAACAGCAAATAAATTTCAGTTTTAAAAGGACATTGGTCATCCTAGAAATCAGTGTGTGTGCAATCCAACAGTTCCATATATAAATACCAGAAAACATTTATGAAGCAAGATTAATCTCTTGTTTTAGAAATTATTACTAACCTGGCTTTATTACTGGTTTAAACTAAATTTATAAAACAATAGGCTTGTCCCTGAGCCAAATATATTCATGTCTAAGAATGAAGTCATACTCTATATGAAGCTAAAGAGACTTCTGTAATAGTCTCATATCCCCATTGGGGGAAAAATTTATCTGTTATCTCTATCGATTGATTGATCATCTATCTATGTTGGGAAAGCAAATTTAATGAACTCCCTGAAACTCTCAGAGAAAAATTATGGGAAGACACACACTGGCTAGACATATTTCAACAGTGGTTACCATAGAAACAAGCCATTAGATTTCATTTTTGGAGTTGTGCCTTTTGATAAAATATTAAATTTCTTAGAGTATTTGCATATACAGATAGCACAACTGCTGATGTCCAATTGAATTATCTGCTGTAAGAATTATTTACACTACTTCTACTTTTAGATTACTAGTATCTATAAAGAAAAAAACTCACTCCTAGTAAGAATGAATTTATAAACTCTTCCTCTACCTTGCCAGTTTCATACTGGGAAAAGCTAAAGTGAGGGTAGTAAAGGCATAAAACAGGCTGGGGCACAAGACAGGGATCCAAGGAAACCAGCTTGGTCTTGCTTGAGAGAAACTCCTGATGGCTTTCCAACCACAGCTGCTAATATTCTGCAGGCCAGCTAACTGAACAGCAACTCTGGTAATTTGTTTTTAATCAGACTAATTCTTCAATCTCATTTTCCTGTGACAGGATGGCTCTTTCTTACGGCGTAAGAAATGATGACGTGCTTCCTTCTTGGGGGAGTGAGCTGTGATACTGCCTTGTGTGGCGCTCATCCAGTGTCTCCTTGCATTTATATTTCATAACCTCCCTGCTGGGAGCTCGAGAACCTGAAGAGCACACCTCACTTCCTATTTTGAAAATTAAGAAAAAGTATACATTTTAACACAGAGTCAAAATTGCAAAGTTAAACAACCATTAACTCAAATACTGACTTTAAGGCAGAAGCAGCAGCAGGTTAGTTGCTGCACTGAATTTTTCTGACTGAAAGCCACTAGGGTGTTTGCCAATCAATGCTAAAATGATACTTGAATTAAAATCAATACACAACCCCATATGTATGTGGTGTGCCAGGAACAGCCTAAGAGTTGCTCGACCTAGGATCTAAGATGTCCATGAGCCACAAACCTGGTAATCTTAGAAATTAGGGTTGGCGGATTTAGTTTTCTGTCAGCTGGGAACGTCCTGGCATTAAACCAAGGACCTCAATCCCCTTAAAACAATGAATTCAGCAACAGTCTTGACTTCCCAGACATAAGAAGTAAATCACATTACCAGCTGAGAAGAGGCTATGAACTTTCTGTTTGAAGGTCAACTAGAAAACAAGCGAAAGATCAGCTGAAAATGTCATGGGTGAACCTGAGCCAGGTGCTGGCTCTAGAATTACAGTGAGGTACCCACGAAACCTTAAAAGAACATAGCCACCCTGTAAGGTGTTACAGGGTTCTCTTTCACTTTAAAAATTATTTACGTATGCATGTACATGCTTTAACAATCTCTGGCAATATGCACATATTTATGTATATAGCCATATATGACTAAGATATAAATCTTGTCTATATGACTAAGAGATGGACCTTATCTTTATATGACTAAGAGATTATGTTATCTCTGGAGGGATCAAAGGTCATGTTTGTTTTTCTGTTTTCCCCAAGCTCTGCACTGATATGCATGATCTCCATAGTAAGGGGGGGGGAATACACAAACACACAGACGCACACACACACGCTGACTATTTACATACGAAAATATATATTTGCTATTAAAAAATTAAAACCACATGAGAATTAGACAGTAGGAAAAACAAATACATGAATCAACCCCAGAACCACCACTATTTCAGACTTGCCAAGTAAAGATATAAAAATTCATCTTATAGAAAAAGAAATGAGAACTACTTCTATATTGTTACAGAAAATACAAAAATAGATATATTTTATTATTTGAATTGAGCATTAAAAAAATTGACCTTACAAGTAGCAGGTATATCCTAATCTTTAAAAGTTCTATTTGTACTAGTCATCTACTAGGTCAAAAAAAGTTTAATACAAGACATTTGGAAGTAAATGAAAAAATACTGCATTTTTCCAACACTATCTTTTTTATGAAATATTAAAAAGTTTAACACATGTTAATCCTTTTGCAAACTTATTTTGCCTCCTAAGAAATGCAAAATAGCTTATAAAGTAATTCTAACATCAGTGAAGAATGTTTTATGCTTCAAGTAAACTGTCTCAAAAATTTTAACTTAAATGATATGAATTTTAATATAATCTACGTGAAAATAAATTTTTTAAACACCTTGAAAACACTTTGCTTTGGTCTAGGATTAAATTCATGATGTATTTCATTAAATATCCTGCTATTGTCTGCTTTATATTAAGAAAACAATTGTAAGGAAAAATAATAGTTATCTCCCCAGCCCCACTATAATGGGAATTCTTCCTTAAAAGAACTACAAAGCAAATTAGAGGAGATGTACTTCAAAATCTTAAATATTCATCACAAAATAAGGTGAATGGACTTTAAAAATGATGACCCACGTAAAATCAACATTTAATCCACAACATGTAGACTGTCTGCTTTGTGGCTTTCTTAGAGTGAACCTTAGCTTTACTCTCCTAGGGAACAAGTTCCTATCTCTTGCATTACAAACATCTGCAGGCCACAAGACAGCAACCAAAGGTTAATACTGCCTCCAGCCAAAATGGCCTCCAGCCATTATTAAGCAGCTAAATCCGCTAACTTCCATTAAATACGATACTAAATACAATATTATTTCCAAAGCCAATAGATATTACTTTTGAACCCTATCACTTTTCAATATGAGGCTAGAAATTAAGAGTTGACTTTTTAAAAGTATAGAAAAAATTAGCCGGGCGTGCTGGCACACACCTGTAGTCCCCAGCTACTCGGGAGGCTGCAGCAGGAGAATCACTTGAACTCGGAAGGCAGAGGTTGCAGCGAGCCGAGACCACACCACTGCACTCCAGCCTGGGCAACAGAGCAAGACTCTTTGTCTCAAAAAAAAAAAAAAAAGAGTTGACTAAAATTATAGTTATATGGTTTCCAGATAATATATACTATAATATATAATAATAATGTGATAATGTATCATTTAATGGATTGAAAATGATGAGATGATACTTCTCAATGGCAGACACTAGCCTGTGGGGCGGTGGTATTCACCACAGCTAAAATCAACCGCTCACTTAAATAGCACATAGACTGGGACCAAGTCCTCCAAACGGCTCCCCTTCCCACCTACTCAACAGGGGGCTGGCTGGGACAGAGAGTCATGTGTGTTCACATTAGCCTAACAGTCAGAGGATCAGACTGCATGGGTAGGAATTTCCTCTCTTCCAGTGCTCTCATTTCCTCATCTACAAAATGGGAATTGCTGTAAGGATTAAAAAATACATAGAAATGAAACATTTAGCACAACGGCCACAAGCCCACATTTTCACCCTGTCTGTTGTTAAAAGCAAGGTAGGAGACAACTAAAGCTAGGGTATATAGAAAAGAGGGACAGGGTGTGGCCAGGGAGAGGGATACCTGCCAGTCACGTGGTGGGCATCTCCGCTCACATCTTGAAACGTATGCCACAGGAAGTTGCCAACCTGCTTACTTTTTTAACTGCCTGTTACTAAAGGTTGATGAGATAAAACATAAATGAAAAAAAATTAAACAACAACTAGAGAAATAAGGTGGGGGATATTATATAAAAGACATTATATGAGGGTTTTTGTTTGTTTGTCTTGGAGTATTGTTTTTTATTTCTAAGCTATGATCTATCCTGTTTTTATTTTTTTGTTATTAGTAGACTATTTTTTAGAGCAGTTTTAGGTTTACAGAAAAACTAAGCAGAAAGTTCCCTCTTCCCCAAGTTTCCCCTATTATTAACCATCTTGCACGAGTATGGTACATCTGTTATAATTAATGAGCCAATGATGATATATGATTAACTAGTCACAATAGTCAATATAGTTTACATAACAGTTCACTCTGTTATACAATTGTATGGATTTTGACACACCTATCTATCCACCATTATAATATCATACAGAATAGTGTCACAGCCCTTAAAATCCACTGTGCTCCACCTATTCATCCTGTCCCTCTTCCCTGTACTCCTAGCAACTACTGATCTTTCTGCTGTCTCTATGGTTTTGACTTTTGCCTTTTCCATAGTTTAAATTGTACAGTATGTAGCTTTTCCAGACTGGCTTCTTTCACTTAGCAATATGCATTTAAGGTTCCTTTGTGTCTTTCTGTGGCTTCATTGCTCATTTCTTTTTAGTGCTGAATAATATTCCATTATCTGGATGTACCACAGTTTATCAGTTCATCTAATGAAGGACCCTTTAGTTGCTTCCAGCTTTTGACAATTATAAATAAAGCTGCTATCAACATTTGCATGCAGGTTCTTCTGTGGACATAAATTTTCAACTCATTTGGGTAAACATCTAGACGCATAGTTGCTGAACTGTATGTTAAGCCTATCTTGAGCTTTATAAGCTGCTGCCAAACTTTCAAAGTAGTTGTACCAATCTATCATTTTTAATATTTAAAAATCCATCTACCAAAGTGTAACTTATTAGTATCTATACAATGTGACCAGTGCCTTATTTATGCTAAGTGAAGGACAGTTAACTTTCAGGTTCTAACTAAACTTGTAAGATACTGTGATTAAAAAATTCAGGAGTCCTGTCTGTTGACTTCGGGCAAATTATCCGATTTCTATTTTTTTATTGTTGTTTTTTGTTTTTTGAGGCGGAGTTTAGCTCTTCTTGCCCAGGCTGGAGTGCAATGGCGTGATCTTGGCTCACTGCAAGCTCCACCTCCCAGGTTCAAGCGATTCTCCTGTCTCAGCCTCCTGAGTCGCTGGGATTACAGGCATGTGCCACCATGCCCGGCTATTTTTTTTTTTTTTTTTTAGTAGAGACAGGGTTTCTCCATGTTGGTCAGGCCGGTCTTGAACTCCCAACCTCAGGTGATCCACCCGCCTCAGCCTCCCAAAGTGCAGGGATTACAGGCGTGAGCCACTGTGCCTGGCCCAAATTATCTGATTTCTACAGCCTCAAAAAAATGTATTAATAACTAGTCGCAAGGATGGTCTTTAAAATCCTTTATAGTCATTAAAGATTATGCAATTTTTAAGAAGGTGACTATGATCTTTGTGATGCCAATAACTCCATCTTACTTTTATACAAATTTGTTTTAGTATAATTTTCAATGAAACCTCAACAAATTGTAGTTGAGACTTTGGAGAAAACGTTTAATGATCATGACAATGAAAAACCACTTGGTATTGTTAGGTTGTTTTTGTTGCTGTTGTTTTTGTTATTGTTTTGCCTTTAGATCATAAAAGTTTTGTCCTGGAGGCAGAAAGAAACATTATTTTCCATTGGGAACATTCTTTGACTAGCATTATGGTCTTTACATAATGTTCATTACTTATTTCTACACCCTCCCTAATATTACAGAGTAATTACGGAATCTCTTTTTCCTACGAATTTTAAAGTTTGACACCATTGGCCAAAAATTCCATGAATTTGGCAAAAATGATGATGGTTCCAAAAAAGCTGGCATCCTTTTCTCAGCATTTAAATAGTTTTCTTTCCTCATGAACAGGTCTACTACCTGAACAGTTCCCCATCTCGCCCCCACATCCCTGTGGGAAGAAAACCACTAGAAGGCATCTACCTAAAATGCAGTAAAATTTCATTGATTGGAATAGCTCAATTGAGGAGAAATAAACTTCAGTTATAGGACATTCATTTTTTATTTTTGGGAGACAGAGTCTCGCTCTGTTGCCCAGGCTGGAGTACAGTGGCATGATCTCAGCTTACTGCAACCTTCATCTCCTGGGTTGAAATGATTCTCATGCCTCAGCCTCCTGAGTAGCTGGGATTACAGGCATCTGCCACCACACCCGGCTAATTTTTGCAATTTTAGTAGGGATGGGGTTTCACCATGTTGGCCAGGCTGATCTTGAACTCCTGACCTCAAGCAATCCGCCTGCCTCAGCCTCCCAAAGTGCTGGGATTATAGGCGTGAGCCACTGCACCCGGCTATTTATAGGACATTTAAAAAGAAATACTGTCTTCCCAATTTCATGTAATACAGTAATAGCTAACATTTACTAAATACTTACTATGTACCAGATGCTATTCAAGGGTTTCACATACATGTTTTCAATTAGCCATCAAAATAACCCCTTGAGGTAATCACTATTACTGCTTCCATTTTACAGATTTAAACACTGAAGCTCAGTGAAGTCAAGCAGAAACTCTGTTGTGATCTCTCCAGAATCTGGTCTAGAATCCTTGGATAATGGCTGAGCCCAACATTCTCATGGATAGACACTGCTGCCTACTTGGATAGATTAGTATCAGTTGCTTCTGGGGTCTCCATTTGGGTATATTGCTCACCTGACAGCAACTACCCCCTTCCCACCCTCCCCCAGCACACACACAGACACACAAATACTCATGTACATGTGCTCTGGGCTGTGCCTCACACTTGCTGCCTGTGCTATGGGGACCACTGTCTGGTATCATATCTGGCACATCCCATGTTTACCTACTGCACTTAACTCCTCCCTAAAAGCTGCTTCTATCGCCCCCTCTGAGCCATCAATCACCCTCACGGGCCTTTCTAACTCCAACCATCTTCCTTAATAAGCTGCTGAAATTAACCACACAAGAACCATGAAGGATTAAAAATACCTAACATAAATTATGCTTTAAAAGTAAGTTTTAGCCAGGTATGGTGGCTCACACCTGTAATCCCAGCACTTTGGGAGGCCGAGGTGCGCAGATCATCTGAGGTCAGGAGTTCGAGACCAGTCTGGCCAACATGGTGAAACCCTGTCTGTACTAAAAACACACACAAAAATTAGCTGGGTGTGGTGGCGGGCGCCTGTAATCCCAGCTACTCAAGAGGCTAAGGTGGGAGAGTATTGCTTGAACTCGGGAGGCAGAGGTTACAGTGAGCTGAGATCACGCCACTGTACTCCAGCCGGGCGACAGAGTGAGATTCTGTCTCAAAAAAAAAAAAAAGGCTTTAGTAGTTTTTAAGTAAACTGATGAAAATTATTTAAGCATTGCAAACTCTTCCTTAAAATACAATTCATTTTTAAAAGTATGTGGACATTTCAGCCAGGCTCAGTGGCTCACACCTGTAATCTCAGTACTTTTGGAGGCCAAGGCAGGAAGATCACTTGAGGTCAGGAGTTCAAGACCAGTCAGGGCAACATAGAGAGACTCTGTTTCTAACAAGAAAATTTAAAATAATTACCCGGGTGTTGTGGTGCACACCTGTAGTCCCAACTACCCCAGAGGCTGAGGTAGCCAGTGAACTGTGATGGTGGCACTGCACTCCAGCCTGGCTGACAGAGTGAGATCCCATCTCTGAAGAATTTTTTAAATTTAAAAACAAAAAAGGAAGCAGACATTTCTAAACTGGCTAAAGGCAATTTCTTAAGTAGGTAAATAGAGCCTTTATATGTTCATTTACATCATTCAGTAGTTTAGTTAGCTCTGTTCGTGCAAAGATGAACTTCAAGAACTAGCTATGAGGTCATTAGAAACAATCTGAATTTGAAACAAGAGAAGTCTGAATTTAAAAATTTTTCATATTTGGATTAAAATATTTTTAACAGGGTGGAAACAGAAAAAAGTTGGACAAAAAATCTATGAAACCTTGCTCTCCAGGAATTTTCTCCAAAGGTCTCCAGGCCCAGACCCTCATTCCATGACAGGAGGCTGGCAGTGCCAGAGGAATGCAGCACAAAGGGGTGGAAAGGATGTCAGCTAGAGAAGCTATCAAGGGAGGAGGAGTGGGATGTGGCAGAAGTTAAGTTGGACTGATAACGTGGCAAGCTGGGTCTGAGTGACTATTGCTGGAACACAATGAACAGTGGGTCCTTCACTCAACCCAGAATGGTGAGACCCAGAAGCCATTAAGTCAAAATTAACCTAAATGCACATAAACTCTAGGGTTCCAATTTTATTCTGTTTTTCTGTACCTCTACTATACTCCCTTGACCTTTAAATAATCTTCACAAAACACTTATAAAGCAGAGTTGATTACTGTACTTTTTTAAGTGTAATGTGTAAAATGGAGACATCTTCTGAAAGTTATAAAACATCTATTTTAGATATAATTTTTCCACTTTTATTCTTACTGTTGTCTACTGAAAACAATATTCTCCAACTAATCAGAAAACCTGAGGCTCATCCTTCAATTTTTGCTCAAAACTTTTTAAGATAGGTTTCAACAAATTTCCATGCAAAAGAAAAATACGTTATATTCCTCCCTATTGATTTATAATGTAGTGCAGTGTATTAACACACATACATTCACCTGAAACAAAATAACATGTTCTCTTAGTACAAACTGGCAACAATAAAAAAAACATTTACCTTGTTTATTATTTGCAGAATTACCCCCAATTCAAGAAAAATGAGTACATATTAAAATTAAGATTTATAAATATGAATTAGATAATAGGAATGGATTTATTTTAAGGTGATTTTAAGCAAAGGTCACCAAGTATATTACAATACAACCTGATTTACAAAATCATATTTCAAAACAAATTTTGTAGGAACACAGATACTCCATAAAGCAGGGTACCTTAGCTAAAACACCAATGTCTCAGTTACATAGAATTTGATAAGGAAAATGAAACTTTACACTAAAAATGTTAGGTACAGTATATGGAAGTATTCAAAAGAAACCTGACATTAAATTCCTATGAAAATTTCCTTAACATATGCATGAAAAACATATTTATAAATTTAGGATACCTGTTAAGAATCAAGTTTTTGATACCACAAATGTGAGAAAAAAAACCTTCAAATGTTAGGGTACTGTTTTTACTGTTTTATGATAAAGACAAAGCTAAAGACCACATATAAATTACTGACCTGCATACTAACTACTACGATAACAGGAACATGACTACAGTTTACAGGGATGAAACTCTATATTCTCATTTGGAAAGGACTGTTGCAGTACATTTGGCATGTAATATACTCAAACAAGTACCAATTTCTTTCTTCTTCTTCTTCTTCTTTTTTTTTTTGTAGAGATGGGGTCTCACCCAGGCTGGAGTGCAGTGGTCATCATAGCTCACTGCAGTCTCCAACTCCTGGGCTCAAGCGATCCTCCTGTTTCAACCTCCTTAGTAGCTGGGTACTACAAGCATGCACCACTATGTACAGTTTTTTGTTTTTTTTTTAATCCTCTCACCTCAGTCTCCCAAAGTGCTAGAATTGCAGGTGTGAGCCACTGTACCAAGTCACAAGCATCATTTTCTTCAGGGCTACCAAACAGCAATATTAGTACCATTATTGCCTTATTTACAGTAAATAAAATCATTTTCTTCTAAACTTAGAGGAATTCTTCACTCCGCTAAAGTATAGCCTCTACCTACTTTTTCAGTCTGATTTCTTCTTATTCACCATCATCCACCCTCTGCTTCAGTTAAAAAGGGTTAATAGCTATTCCTGGAATGTTTTCCCATTTCCATGCCTTCACCCAAGTGGGTTCTCATGCCTAGAATTTCCTCCCTCATAGCTTCAGCTGTCAAAGTTCTACCCATTCTTCGAGCAGCACTTCGGTCTCTGTTTTATCCAGGATGCTCTCTGATGTCCCTAATTGGACAGTATTTCTTAATCTTCACCCCTACGGCATTCTGAATCTTTCTTAGAGATTAATTTTACTCTCTTATATGTTATACTCATTATATTCAAGTATGTTCTAGCTTAGAGTATATCATAGGTGTTCAACAAATATTTGTTACATGAATGAATAAATATGCTCCTTGAGAGAAAGGCACTAATTTTACTTCTCTTTGTGTCTCTTTGCTATCTCCCCTAGGTGAGACCTCTGCAAAGCCCGGCAACATCCCATCCACATGAACTCAGCACCTAGAACAACACATCATAGTGCACTGTCAACTCTCAACAAATGTTTGTGAAATCAACCAATTAACTAATTTGCTGTTGTTTTTTCAGTACTGAACACTCCTGATAGAATCGCACATTCTTAGAACTGGATACTTATACTTTTCACTTAATAAAAAATTTTTTAAATGATTATTCAGTAACTATTCCTTGAGTATGTCCTGCTTGCTAGGAAGTAGATATTATATACAGCAGTCAAAATAGCCATGATCCCTAATGGGCTCATAGACTAATGGGAGAGAAAACTATTAAAAGAAACAAATGCATGGGCAAACGTGAAATTAAAATTCTAATAAGGGCTAGGAAAGAAAGGAGAAAGGAAAGTATGGACAACTGGGTGGTGCTCATTAAGGGTGGAGATCAGGGAAGGCTTCTCAGAGGATGTGATGTTAAAATCCAAGTGAAGGATGAACAAGAGTTAGAAAAATAAAAAGTGGGAGGTAGGGTGGGCATTTCAGGGAGAGAACCAGCCTCAAGAAGAGCCTGGTGTACCTGGTCACAGTGGTGGTACAGAGTCAATGAAGGGAAAATGGCTGCATGAGGCCAGAGAGCCTGGCTGGGGCCAGGTCAGCAGAGTCCCACCAACTCCAAGGAGGAGGCTGGATTCTTAGTGCAATAGCAAGCCATGGCAGGGCAGATGAAGAATAAATGAATTGGCTGCTTCACTATCCCAAGAGCACAGACCATTAAACGGTCTTTTATTTGGTTTCTAATGCAAATAAAAACCTACGTAGGTATAGAATCAAAAGAAGGAGTTAAAAATTTGGGAAGGTTTTATACATTTTCCTGTTAACAGAGAATTTAAATATAAAAATATTTTATTATCTCAGAGAGGCAAGAGAGATTTATGCTCTCTGATTCAGAGATAAACTTTGTCGTGTAGCATGGGAAAAAATGACTAGGTAAGATCATTTCCCTTTATCACTTTTCAGAAGACAAGTCATAATGGAAATGACTCAAGATACCACAATTTGGAAGATGAGTGACTGTCTTTGCCATGAGAGCAGAGTGAGGGTTTGCCAAACATCAGCTGAAAGGAGAGATGTGTTCTTGCTCTTAGTTACAGGCAGGCACTGTATGTGATGCGGCCCCATAAAAATCCTGGCAGATGATGTAGATTCCTGTCATCTTCCTCCCATAACTGTGAAGTCCATGAGGCAGAGTACCCTTTCCTTGGCAGAAGGAAGTAAACTTTGGCATAAGACATATTTTGTGCCTACTACCTAACAGCAATGTTAAATAAAAATAAAATGCTATTGGAGCATTTCAATACATATCATAAAAACAGGCCAGGTGCGGTAGCTCATGCCTGTAATCCCAGTACTTTGGGAGGCCAAAGCGGGCAGATCACTCGAGTCCAGGAGTTTGAGACCAGCCTGAGCAACATGGTGAGACCCCCTGTCTCTACTACAAATACAAAAATTAGCGGGGTGTGGTGGTGCATGCCTGTAAGTCTCAACTACGTGGGAGGCTGACGTGAGGGAATCACCTGAGTCCAGGGAGCTGTTGAGGCTGCCATGAACCATGATTGCACTACTGCACTCTAGCCTGGCTGACAGAGTGAGACACTGTCTCAAAAACAAAATAAAAAAAACCTAAGATTGAACAATATAAAGTAACACTAAACATTTTATCCAGAAGCAAGAAAACCCAACCAAGAATTTGTATTTGTTCATCAGAATAGATAAACCATGAATACTCCACAAAACAAGACTGCCATTTATTTAATAGGTAGTAGGTTTTTAAATGGGAGACAGGTTATTTCTTCCTTTCTCCCCACCCACAGAGTTTTGGCCACTTCCAGACCATGTTCAGCTGACATTCTTTCTAAAGACCCAAAAAAGGTAATGCACTCTTAGTGCAAAGGTAGTGTTCCACCGGTTTTGGTAAATACTGATCTAGGCCTGAACTTTTGATTTCTGAATGAAAGAACAAGATGATTCATATATGCCTTAAGGAAAAAGTAAGTCTGGTGACCAGATCTCAATGAAAGTAAAAAGGCTTGAATTTAAAAAGTGAATCCTGTTTAAATTTTGGGCAAATCATCTAACATATCCTCTTTCCTTCCGCTATCTACGCTAAGGATACTATTTTTTTTCCAGATTAAGAAAAATTGACCTGCCAAAGCCAGAACTGGTAAATAATTATGAAACAGTTGTTTTAGAAATCACTTTGCCCTCCAAAAGGAGTCAGCTTTCCATGTATACTTAAAATCAGTCATAAAAATGGATTTAGCATTCAAGAAATAATTTTCAAACACACACCTAGTCTGTCAAATGAAGCCTCACTGTTCATTCATTCACTCATTCATTTGGCAGATATTGATTGAGCCCTGTTATGGGCCAGACACTGATCTTGGCACTTTTGATACAGCAGTAAAGAGAAGAGTCTAAACTCCCTGTCCCAATGGTGCTTGCATTCCTGTGTTACGTCCACACAGCTGTGTAACTGACTCTGAAGGAAAATGAGCTTTTAAAACATAATAAACATCTCAGTTTTGCCAGATGAAAAATTCTAAAGATGTTACACTACAATGTAAATATAGCTAGTATTATTGAGCTATATACTCAAACATGGTTAAGAGAATAAATGATATGTGTTCATTTAACCACAAACTTTTTAAAATAAAAAAATAAGCATAGCCAACATTTACTGAGTACTTACCATGTTAAGCAGAGCATCATCTCATCTAACCACAACAACCTTAGTAGGCAGGCACTATTATTATTACTATTTTACAGACAGGTACACTGAGGCACAAAGAGATTAAACAATTTATCCAGGATCACAAATCCAATGGACAGAGCTGAGATATAGCCCAAGTAATCTGATACCAGCAACTTGTCTCCTAACTCCATACAAAAAATTTCAAAGATAATATTATTTTCAGTTGGAACTACAGTTAATAATACAAAAATAGTAATAATAATATAGTAAAAGGAATAATAACTGTTTTCATTGTTTTTTTAAAATCCTGATGATTTGTAACCCAACTTACTGTCCTTTTGATGGTCATTTTTCCTAAAAACCTCAGTGTTGAACAAACTGCTTCAACCACTTCTCTGTAAGCCATAATATTCTTTTCCTTCAAATGGAAAAAAAGAAAAATCACACAGGATGGTTTCTTTTAGACAAGATCAAGCACGTTCAGGGTGGTATGGCCATAGACGAGGATGGTTTCTTTTAAAACAGACATTACTGAAACTGTAAATATTTTTAGCCCTTTGTACTTTTCATCCAGCAGCTTAACTGAGAATGCTATAGAAAAATTTAAAAATAGCCACTCAGTACTCTGAAAACCATTAAATAGTTTAGCACATACCCCAGCACCTGCTTGACACATCTTAATCAACACCCTTTTGCTAGTCATATAAAAAAAGAGAAAACCCTTTTGCTTTCAGAATTTTTTCCCTTAAAAAACATATGTGTCACCAGGGTATTTTGCCCTCTCTCTTCCTAACTTAGAGGGTAACACCTGGAGTAAGTCATGGGTGACTAATGAAGATGCAACTTTCCCCTCAGCATGATATACCTCACAGGATGGAAGTAAAAGCTTCTAATAGGAGCATTTATTACAATTGTTAGGATTGTAATGGAAAGTTAATTTTGTTCTATAGTCTGTAGAAACAATTCAGGATGATATGACAACACTTTCTATAAACCTGCACTGATAAAGGAAGATGACAGTGGTGACACAGGATATACTTTCTGAGTTGTTTTTCCAGGGGTGGGAAAGTTCAATCCACAGATTTCAAGACAGAAAGAAGAAAGGAAAGGAGAAGGAAGGAAGAAAGAAAACAAAATATTTTTTAGAATTGACTATGTTCAAATACACTGTGCTTTCAACCATGGTCTGAGCAGCACTATGTTGTAAGAAAGCTGCAGTAGCCAGCCTGAGCAAACATGAACATCACAACAGCTTCAAGATCAAAATAACATAAGGCTGTCAGTTTTAAGACTGCCCGGGTATCCTTATTTAGCAATACAAAGATTCACACAACTTGGTGCCACACAGTTTTTCCCTCCAGCCAAATCTGATGAAGACTTGATAACATCACCTGCCCTAATCAAAATTCCTCGGCACATGGGAAGGTCTCTGACCCAAATCAAATAGAGCTTTGGGCCCCAAAGCTACGGGTCCCACAGCTATAGGCTACCAAGGAAAGGTTATAACCAGGCTCCAGTGTAAACCATTTTGTTTCTTTTGGCAGTTTTAGATCTTCTAAGGTATATGAGACAATATTAATAAAACTTAAATTTCCTGCTTAGCTTAATTTTTTTATTTCTTTCCATAAAAGTAAAACTTACAATGATCAGAAAGCATGCTTTCTTCTGGCTTTACCATTCACCTTCCCAGGCAAAGATGATCAACAGTAAAACTCTTATCTAAAGCAAAAGTAAGTGGATATGATTATCACTCTGGACAGAAAGTCTGTATTTGCCATTTTTATCAATAATTGAGACAATGATCCAGAAGCTGTATTGGTACAATACAGCTGTACCAATATCACAATATCAGGGATGCCAGAATATCACAATATCAGGGATGCCAGAAACAAGATTACAAAATACACAATATCAGATATTAAAACACAATATCAGGGATGCCAGAAACAGGAATACAAAAGTTCTCACAAGGTTAAAAATAGGCCAAAATGAATACAGTCAAGTTTACTAGGCTTCAAATGTGAGGTCCTGTATGGTCAGTATGTGGAGGTCTGGCAGCCTCTTGATTCAATACAGGCAGTGGTGATGGGTTTGCACTTTTAGGCTGCATTAATAAAGACACTTTTCTCAAGGCCAGATAAGCCACAGTCCCTCTCAAACTGCTCAGAAAGAGTATCTTTAGGGCCAGGTGCAGTGGCTCATGCCCGTAATCCCAGCACTTTGGGAGGGCAAAGCAGGCAGATCACTTGAGGTCAGGAGTTCAAGACCAGCCTGGGTAACGTGGCGAAACTCATCTCTACAAGACATACACAAATTAGCTAGGTGTGGGGGTGTGCAACTGTAGACCCAGCTACTTGGGAGGTTGAGGCAGGAGAATTGCTTGAGCCTGGGAGGTTAAGGTTGCAGTGAGACAAGATTGTGCCATTGTACTCCAACCTGGGTGATGGGAGTGAAATCTTGTATCAAAAACAAAACAAAAACAAACAAACAAAATGGGGAGGCAGCTCTATATTTTGTCCACTATATTTTAAGGAACTTTCTGATAAACTGGAGAAAGCAAAAAGGGGTGAGATCAGAATGACTGTGGAACTAATACCATGATAAACACTGAGGGGAACTGAGCATAAATAACTTCATTTATTTAAAAGACTTTATTATGGCAGATTTGCCAAGTAAACTGATAATTAGAATTATTTTCTATATAGAAATTAGGATACCTTAGAAGAGGTATCTGCATTTGATGGGTGTTAAACTTGAGGATGTTTAAAGTCCTGCTCAACTCTACCAATCTGTAATTACATGGGGAAAAGTGGTACATCTTTCATGAAATTAAATACTAAGAACTGGAGGGAGGCTGCATCAACAGATTTTCTGTATCATGTATTGAAGAGTTAATCTTCTCCAACCAAGCTAGTGAATGAAAGGGTAACTCAAGATGACATAATGATGTCAAAGCATTTTTAATACACCTCGTGGAAGAATCCAAGTGTATTTTAAAGAGAAAACACAGCACTTGTTACATCATATATTTCATATTTGACCTGAAACTGGTCACACAGATGCCTTGATCATAATAAAAAACTTCTCTCTGCTCAAATGCATATGTACATAGTAATAAATGAAAACATCCTTGCCAAACTATTTTTTTAAAACTATCATGGAACAAATTGCTTTTAACATACAAAGAAGTCGTATTCCAAAAGACCTTTTGTACACAATTGTGCAGTGTATCTTTGTCTTACTGTTTAGTATCCTAAAACAAATAATTTTCAAAATATCTACATTCATTTATAAAAACTTGAATGAAGGTAATTTAGCAACAAATCACAACTAGCTAAGAGCTTATGTAAAAGAATGAACTCCAGGGCCAGAAATAAACCCCAAAAGATAAGACATACTGGAAAAACATAAGCGAGAGAAACAAAATCAATAGACTATCATCTCAATATCTAGTATGAAGCTTGATAAAGAGTTGATGAATAGAAATAAATGATCCCTACAGACAGACTCAATTAAGTATACAGTATAATTTGTTCATGAAAAAATGAGTATGTAAATCTTCCTAGATCTTTTCAAAATTACTTTAAAATATTCAATAAACATTTTTAAAATGGGGATATTAAAGCATGCTAATAAAATGAAGCTGACTGATTGGTTGCTCTAAGAGAGTAGTGATATAATAATCTGCTGTATAAACCCTGGATCATATAATGGTATAATGCCCTTCAAAGGTAGTAGAGGGAGGTGGGTTTTAGGCCACTTTTAAATTAATTGCTCTCCACCTGTTTGAATCACACACAATATGTTTGGCTTTAAGAAAATAAAAAGGACCTAGAAAAGAAAAATAGCTTATACATAGTATCCATATATTATATTTAGAATATACATTTTATATTTAAGAGCCATTTCCTCTTGGACTTTTATCCTGCAACAAACAGCTACAACCATAAAAACAGAACCAGCAAAACCCAATCTATAAGAAGATTTGTAGAAAAGTAACAACTTGATATGTTCTAGATGTGTAAAGCGGTCTCTTGTCAATTCACTATCTTCCACTTACAAGTATTTCATGTACATCTTAAAAGTCTGAAGGAGTTATTGTAATGTTTCAAACTCAAAACTACTCCCCTGAGGATTCATATAACTTATACTCCCTACAACCAACCAAAATCTCAATTTGCCTCCATTAATGCTCCAAAATAAGTCAAGATTGTAAATATGGTGGGTTCTCAATCAACTGACTTTTTCAACATCAGATAGGTGGCTGGAGCCTTCACAAACTTCAGAGCCCTAACAGAGATCTCCTTTTCTAGCCCTCATAAATAATACAAATCGTATCTCTATGATCATTAGAGATGCAAAAAATCAGTATAGGCCTTTTCTCCCCTTCTAACACATAATCTTAGGCTTGTTTTATTTAATTAACTTTTACATTCCTCATGTGATTTGTGACCACACAAGATTGATTCTCCAAACTGAACTTCATTCTGTCTGCTCCACAATAAGCAATATTTATTCATTTTCACTCAACAATTGTTTATTAAAAATGTACTGTAAGACATTGTGCTAAGAGCAGGTAGTACTAGGAAGTCACAGTTCTATCATCAAGTTTTAAATCTAGTAGGTGAAAGACTCATACGAAAGAATCTACTCTACAAGGCAGCCGCGGGCCACCTGAGTGGTGAAACTAGACCCAAAGGGTGTCAGGAAGAGAGGAGGCACTCAACTGTGGTAAATGGGGAGAATGATAGAGTGGATGGCATTTGACTTGGGCCTGAGAGGACAGGCTGTCCAGGATTTGGATTGACAATGATTCAAGGGAAGAGAAGAAGGAAGAAGAGAGCCAACTTTAAGCAAAGGAAACCCAATGAGACAAATTTGCAAAAGCAAAAAAATGTAATGAGCATTGCATACCACCAGAAGAGCAGGT
This sequence comes from Rhinopithecus roxellana, assembly GCF_007565055.1. Taxonomy (NCBI): domain Eukaryota; kingdom Metazoa; phylum Chordata; class Mammalia; order Primates; family Cercopithecidae; genus Rhinopithecus; species Rhinopithecus roxellana. Next base: position 97,258,200 of record NC_044552.1, on the reverse strand, counting down.
GAATAAGGGTACTAACTAGAAGCAGCGGGGTTCATTCATTTGTATTAGAGAAAAGTACAAGATAAATGGTTCATCTGAACAATGGGTGGTTTCCCAGGGTTTGAAAACATCTCTCCCTCTGCGAGTCATCCTGTCTCTGACTGAAGGGTCTAATGTGAAGGAGGAAGGAAGGGGCCAGTCCTGTTTGGTTGTCCAGGTGCAGGACCCAAAACCAGCAACACACAGAGTGACATATGTTGTGACTCAGCAATTCTCACATCAACCCCAAAATGTACCAAAACATTGAAAAGACATTTTCCAATGGAGACTTGCCCAAGTTTTCCTTTCAAAACTATTCAGTTTTGAACCTCCAAACTCTGAATTTCAAACTCAACCACCTGCTTTCTCGGCAACTTGACCAGTAACTCAATGTTGAAGCTCCTGGGGAAAAAAAAAACCTCACATAAATTGTACAGTGTGATAAATCCAGGCCTCGTAGCGTTAGCTGTGTCCTCCCACTTCCCATGGGGACTATTCCATGAAACTTACAGTGTTCTCTTCCTGGTGCACACCTGGGCCACGTTTTCCAGCCTCTTTTGCAGCTAGTTGGCGACATGTGACTGAGTTCTACCACGAAATGTGAGTGAAAGTGATTATGCTAATTTCTAGGCCTAATTTCTATGCTAATTTCTAGGTCTACTCCATAAAAACCTTCCATGTGTAATCTTCCATGTTCTTTCCCCTCTCTTGATGTGATGTAAACAAGCACAATAACTCTGGGAGTCACATGTTGAAGATGCAGAAACTACAAGATGGAAGGAATCTGAATTCCTGAAGGATTTCCAGGAGGAAAATGTCACCTACCATTCATCAACACCCATTTAAGACCTCATGTGAATAAGGAAGAAACTTGTGTTAGAACAGTGAAATGTTGAGAAGTTATCTTTTATTTTTTAATTTTTATTTTAAAAAATATTTTTATTACATATATTTATGGTATATAACATGATGCTATAGGTTTAATAGAGATAGTAAAAAGGTTACTGTAGTGAAGCAAATTAACATATCCATCATCTCACAGTTACCCTATTTTTGTTTTTGTGTTAAGAGCAGCTAAAATCTCATTTAGCATGAATCCCATTATTACCTATAGTCTTTATACTGCACATTAGATCTCTATACTTGTTCATACTACTTTGTATCCTCTGACCTACATCTCTCCATTTCCTGCCCACAACCCATATCCCTGGTAACCACTGTTTTATTCTCTCTGCATATCTGAATTTTTTTGGTTCTACATATTAGTAAGATCATAATATGTGTCTTTCTTTGGCTTATTTCGCTTAGCACAATGTCCTCCAGGCTTATCCACATTGTGGCAAATGACAAGCTCTCATTATTTTCTAGGGCTGAATAATACTCATTTGGTATATACCAAATGTGGTATATTTATAGCCACTTCTTTCTCTATGTGTCCATCATCTGACACTTAGGTTGTTTCCATATCTTAGTTATTGTGAATCATGCTGCAGTGAACATGGGAGGGTAGACATCTTTACAAGGTGGTGATTTCATTTCTTTTGGGTATATGCCCAGAAGAGGAATGGCTGGGTCAAAAATGGTAGTTCCGTTTTTAATTTCTTTAGAAACCTCTATAATGTTTTCCATAATGGCTATGCCCAATCTACATTCCACCAACAGTGGACAGGAGTCCTTCTCATTTATCATCTTTTGACTTTTTGATAACAGCCATCCTAACAGTTGTGACGGGGTAATCACAGTGGTTTTGATTTGCATTTCCCTGATATGATGTTGTGTACCTTTTCATATGCCTGTGGCCATCTTTGTGTCTTCTTTAGAAAAATGTCTATTCAGGCCTTTTGCCCATTTTATAAAACAGGTAATTCATTTGTTCTTTGCTATTGAGTTGTATGAGTTCCTGATAAATTTCTGCTACTAACTCCTTACCAAATATATGGTTTGCAATATATCTGATGTACATTGGAATATTGGGATATACTGATTGGAATTTTTTCCCAATCTGTAGGCTGCTATTTCACTTTGTTGATTGTTTCCTTTACTGTACAGAAACTTGATAGTTTGGTGTGGTCCCATTTATTTATTTTATTTTATTTTTGAGATAGAGTCTCACTCTGTCCTCCAGGCCAGAATGCAGTGGCACCATCTCGGCTCACTACGATCTCCGCCTCCTGGGTTCAAGTGATTCTCCTGTCTCAGCCTCCTAAATAGCTGGAATTACAGGCATGTGCCACCACACCCAGCTAATTTTTGTATTTTTAGTAGAGACGGGGTTTTACCATGTTGGCCAGGATGGTCTCGATCTCCTGACCTTGTGATCAACCCACCTCGGCCTCCCAAAAGTGCTGGGATTACAGGCGTGAGCCACCATACCCAGCTCCCATTTATTTAATTTTGCTTTTGTAGCCTGAGCTCTTGTTGTGATATCCAAAAGCTGACTACCAAGGCCAATGTCCAGGAGCTATTCCCCTGTGTTCCTGTCTAGGAGTTTTATAGTTTCTACGTTTACGTTTAGGTCTTTCATCAATTTTGAGTTAATTTTTGTGTATGGTATAAGAAAACAGTCCAATTCCATTCTTTTGCATACGGAAATCCAGTTTTCTTAACATCACATCAAAGAGACTATTCTTTTTTTTTTTTGGTTTTCTGTTCTTTTTCTTTATTATTATTATTATGCTTTAAGTTCTAGGGTACATGTGCATAACGTGCAGGTTTGTTACGTATGTATACTTGTGCCATGTTGGTGTGCTGCACCCATCAACTCGTCAGCACCCATCAACTTGTCATTTATGTCAGGTAAAACTCAGAATGCCATCCCTCCCCTCTCCGCCCTCCCCATAATAGGCCCTGGTGTGTGATGTTCCCCTTCCCAAGTCCAAGTGATCTCACTGTTCAGTTCCCACCTATGAGTGAGAACATGCGGTGTTTGGTTTTCTGTTCTTGGGATAGTTTGCTGAGAATGATGGTTTCCAGCTGCATCTATGTCTCTACAAAGGACTCAAACTCATCCTTTTTTATGGCTGCATAGTATTCCATGGTGTATATGTGCCACATTTTCTTAATCCAGTCTGTCACTGATGGACATTTGGGTTGATTCCAAGTCTTTGCTATTGTGAATAGTGCCTCAATGAACATACGTGTGCATGTGTCTTTGTAGTAGAATAATTTATAATCCTTTGGGTATATACCCAGTAATGGGATGGCTGGGTCATATGGTACTTCTAGTTCTAGATCCTTGAGGAATTGCCATACTGTTTTCCATAATGGCTGAACTAGTTTACAATCCCACCAACAGTGTAAAAGTGTTCCTATTTCTCCACATCCTCTCCAGCACCTGTTGTTTCCTGACTTTTTAATGATTGCCATTCTAACTGGTGTGAGATGCTATCTCATTGTGGTTTTGATTTGCATTTCTCAGATGGCCAGTGATGACAAGCATTTTTTCATGTGTTTGTTGGCTGTACACATGAAAGAGACTACTCTCTTCCCATTGTGTCTTCCCGGTGCCCTTGTCAAAAATTAGTTGACTATATATATGTGGATTTATTTCTGGACTCTCTATTCTGTTCCACCGGTCTATGTGTCTGTTTTCATGCCTGTACAATACTGTCTTTATTACTATAACTTTGTAATATAATTTTAAATCAGGAAGTATAATACCTCCAACTTTGTTTTGCTTTTTCATAATTGTTTTGACTATTCAGGGTCTTTCATGGTTCTGTTCAAATTTAAGAAGTATTTTTGGAACAGGAACAGCTCCAGTCTCCAACTCCCAGTGCGAGCGACACAGAAGACGGGTGATTTCTGCATTTTCAACTGAGGTACTGGGGTCATCTCACTAGGGAGTGCTGGACAATCGGTGCTGGTCAGTTGCTGCAGCCCGACCAGCGAGAGCTGAAGCAGGGTGAGGCATCGCCTCACCTGGGAAGTGCAAGGGGGAAGGGAATCCCTTTTCCTAGCCAGAGGAACTGAGACACACAACACCTGGAAAATCGGGTAACTCCCACCCCAATACTGCGCTTTAAGCAAACGGGCACACCAGGAGAATATATCCCACACCTGGCCGGGAGGGTCCCACGCCCACGGAGCCTCCCTCATTGCTAACACAGCAGTCTGCGATCTAACCGCAAGGCAGTAGCGAGGCTGGGGGAGGGGCGCCCACCATTGCTGAGGCTTAAGTAGGTAAACAAAGCCCCTGGGAAGCTCGAACTGGGTGGAGCTCACAGCAGCTCAAGGAAACCTGCCTATCTCCGTAGACTCCACCGCTGGGGACAGGGCACAGTTAACAACAACAACAACAAAAGCAGCAGAAACCTTTGCAGACGCAAACAACTCTGTCTGACAGCTTTGGACAGAGCAGTGGATCTCCCAACACGGAGGTTGAGATCTGAGAAGGGACAGACTGCCTGCTCAAGTGGGTCCCTGACCCCTGAGTAGCCTAACTGGGAGACATCCCCCACTAGGGGCAGTCTGACACCCCACACCTCACAGGGTGGAGTACACCCCTGAGAGGAAGCTTCCAAAGGAAGAATCAGACAGATACACTCGCTGTTCAGCAATATTCTATCTTCTGCAACCTCTGCTGCTGATACCCAGGCAAACAGGGTCTGGAGTGGACCTTAAGCAATCTCCAACAGACCTACAGCTGAGGGTCCTGACTGTTAGAAGGAAAACTATCAAACAGGAAGGACACCTATACCAAAACCCCATCAGTACGTCACCATCATCAAAGAACAGAGGCAGATAAAACCACAAACATGGGGAAAAAGCAGGGCAGAAAAGCTGGAAATTCAAAAAATAAGAGCGCATCTCCCCCTGCAAAGGAGCGCAGCCCATCGCCAGCAACGGATCAAAGCTGGTCAGAGAATGACTTTGACGAGATGAAAGAAGGCTTCAGTCCATCAAACTTCTCAGAGCTAAAGGAGGAATTACGTACCCAGCACAGAGAAACTAAAAATCTTGAAAAAAGAGTGGAAGAATTGACAGCTAGACTAATTAATGCAGAGAAGGTCATAAACGAAATGACAGAAATGAAAACCATGACACGAGAAATACGTGACAAATGCACAAGCTTTAGTAATCGACTCGATCAACTGGAAGAAAGAGTATCAGTGATTGAGGATCAAATGAATGAAATGAAGCGAGAAGAGAAACCAAAAGAAAAAGAAGAAAAAGAAATGAACAAAGCCTGCAAGAAGTATGGGATTATGTAAAAAGACCAAATCTACGTCTGATTGGGGTGCCTGAAAGTGAGGGGGAAAATGGAACCAAGTTGGAAAACACTCTTCAGGATATCATCCAGGAGAACTTCCCCAACCTAGTAGGGCAGGCCAACATTCAAATTCAGGAAATACAGACAACGCCACAAACATACTCCTCCAGAAGAGCAACTCCAAGACACATAATTGCCAGATTCACCAAAGTTGAAATGAAGGAAAGAATCTTAAGGACAGCTAGAGAGAAAGGTCGGGTTACCCACAAAGGGAAGCCCATCAGACTAACAGCAGACCTCTCGGCAGAAACTCTACAAGCCAGAAGAGAGTGGGGGCCAATATTCAACATTCTTAAAGAAAAGAATTTTAAACCCAGAATTTCATATCCAGCCAAACTAAGTTTCGTAAGTGAAGGAGAAATAAAATCCTTTACAGATAAGCAAATGCTTAGAGATTTTGTCACCACCAGGCCTGCCTTACAAGAGACCCTGAAGGAAGCCCTAAACATGGAAAGGAACAACCGGTACCAGCCATTGCAAAAACATGCCAAAATGTAAAGACCATCGAGGCTAGGAAGAAACTGCATCAACTAACGAGCAAAATAACCAGTTAATATCATAATGGCAGGATCAAGTTCACACATAACAATATTAACCTTAAATGTTAATGGACTAAATGCTCCAATTAAAAGACACAGACTGGCAAACTGGATAAAGAGTCAAGACCCATCAGTCTGCTGTATTCAGGAGACCCAACTCACAGGCAGAGACATACATAGGCTCAAAATAAAGGGATGGAGGAAGATCTACCAAGCAAATGGAGAACAAAAAAAAGCAGGGGTTGCAATCCTAGTCTCTGATAAAACAGACTTTAAACCATCAAAGATCAAAAGAGACAAAGAAGGCCATTACATAATGGTAAAGGGATCAATTCAAGAGGAAGAGCTAACTATCCTAAATATATATGCACCCAATACAGGAGCACCCAGATTCATAAAGCAAGTGCTTAGAGACTTACAAAGAGACTTAGACTCCCATACAATAATAATGGGAGACTTCAACACTCCACTGTCAACATTAGACAGATCAATGAGACAGAAAGTCAACAAGGATATCCAGGAATTGAACTCATCTCTGCACCAAGCGGACCTAATAGACATCTATAGAACTCTCCACCCCAAATCAACAGAATATACATTCTTCTCAGCACCACATCGCACTTATTCCAAAATTGACCACATAATTGGAAGTAAAGCACTCCTCAGCAAATGTACAAGAACAGAAATTATAACAAACTGTCTCTCAGACCACAGTACAATCAAACTATAGAACTCAGGACTAAGAAACTCAATCAAAACCGCTCAACTACATGGAAACTGAACAACCTGCTCCTGAATGACTACTGGGTACACAACGAAATGAAGGCAGAAATAAAGATGTTCTTCGAAACCAATGAGAACAAAGACACAACATACCAGAATCTCTGGGACACATTTAAAGCAGTGTGTAGAGGGAAATTTATAGCACTAAACGCCCACAAGAGAAAGCAGGAAAGATCTAAAATTGACACTCTAACATCACAATTAAAAGAACTAGAGAGGCAAGAGCAAACACATTCAAAAGCTAGCAGAAGGCAAGAAATAACTAAGATCAGAGCAGAACTGAAGGAGATAGAGACACAAAAAACCCTCCAAAAAATCAATGAATCCAGGAGTTGGTTTTTTGAAAAGATCAACAAAATTGACAGACCACTAGCAAGACTAATAAAGAAGAAAAGAGAGAGGAATCAAATAGATGCAATAAAAAATGATAAAGGGGATATCACCACCGACCCCACAGAAATACAAACTACCATCAGAGAATACTATAAACACCTCTACGCAAATCAACTAGAAAATCTAGAAGAAATGGATAATTTCCTGGACACTTACACTCTCCCAAGACTAAACCAGGAAGAAGTTGAATCCCTGAATAGACCAATAGCAGGCTCTGAAATTGAGGCAATAATTAATAGCCTACCCACCAAAAAAAGTCCAGGACCAGATGGATTCACAGCTGAATTCTGCCAGAGGTATAAGGAGAAGCTGGTACCATTCCTTCTGAAACTATTCCAATCAATAGAAAAAGAGGGAATCCTCCCTAACTCATTTTATGAGGCCAACATCATCCTGATACCAAAGCCTGGCAGAGACACAACAAAAAAAGAGAATTTTAGACCAATATCACTGATGAACATCGATGCAAAAATCCTCAATAAAATACTGACAAACCAGATTCAGCAGCACATCAAAAATCTTATCCACCATGATCAAGTGGGCTTCATCCCCGGGATGCAAGGCTGGTTCAACATTCGCAAATCAATAAACGTGATCCAGCATATAAACAGAACCAAAGACAAGAACCACATGATTATCTCAATAGATGCAGAAAAGGCTTTTGACAAAATTCAACAGCCCTTCATGCTAAAAACGCTCAATAAATTCGGTATTGATGGAACGTACCTCAAAATAATAAGAGCTATTTATGACAAACCCACAGCTAATATCATACTGAATGGGCAAAAACTGGAAAAATTCCCTTTGAAAACTGGCACAAGACAGGGATGCCCTCTCTCACCACTCCTATTCAACATAGTGTTGGAAGTTCTGGCTAGGGCAATCGGGCAAGAGAAAGAAATCAAGGGTATTCAGTTAGGAAAAGAAGAAGTCAAATTGTCCCTGTTTGCAGATGACATGATTGTATATTTAGAAAACCCCATTGTCTCAGCCCAAAATCTCCTTAAGCTGATAAGCAACTTCACCAAAGTCTCAGGATACAAAATTAACGTGCAAAAATCACAAGCATTCTTACACACCAGTAACAGACAAGCAGAGAGCCAAATCAGGAATGAACTTCCATTCACAATCGCTTCAAAGAGAATAAAATACCTAGGAATCCAACTTACAAGGGATGTAAAGGACCTCTTCAAGGAGAACTACAAACCACTGCTCAGTGAAATCAAAGAGGACACAAACAAATGGAAGAACATACCATGTTCATGGATAGGAAGAATCAATATCGTGAAAATGGCCATACTGCCCAAGGTTATTTATAGATTCAATGCCATCCCCATCAAGCTACCAATGACTTTCTTCACAGAATTGGAAAAAACGGCTTTAAAGTTCATATGGAACCAAAAAAGAGCCCGCATTGCCAAGACAATCCTAAGTCAAAAGGACAAAGCTGGAGGCGTCACGCTACCTGACTTCAAACTATACTACAAGGCTACAGTAACCAAAACAGCATGGTACTGGTACCAAAACAGAGATAGAGACCAATGGAACAGAACAGAGTCCTCAGAAATAATACCACACATCTACAGCCATCTCATCTTTGACAAACCTGAGAGAAACAAGAAATGGGGAAAGGATTCCCTATTTAATAAATGGTGCTGGGAAAATTGGCTAGCCATAAGTAGAAAGCTGAAACTGGATCCTTTCCTTACTCCTTATACGAAGATTAATTCAAGATGGATTAGAGACTTAAATGTTAGACCTAATACCCTAAAAACCCTGGAAGAAAACCTAGGTAGTACCATTCAGGACATAGGCATGGGCAAGGACTTCATGTCTAAAACACCAAAGGCAACGGCAGCAAAAGCAAAAATTGACAAATGGGATCTAATTAAACTAAAGAGCTTCTGCACAGCAAAAGGAACTACCATCAGAGTGAACAGGCAACCTACAGAATGGGAGAAAATTTTTGCAATCTACTCATCCGACAAAGGGCTAATATCCAGAATCTACAAAGAACTCAAACAAATATACAAGAAAAAAACAAACAACCCCATCAAAAAGTGGGCAAAGGATATGAACAGACATTTCTCAAAAGAAGACATTCATACAGCCAACAGACACATGAAAAAATGCTCATCATCACTCACCATCAGAGAAATGCAAATCAAAACCACAATGAGATACCATCTCACACCAGTTAGAATGGCAATCATTAAAAAGTCAGGAAACAACAGGTGCTGGAGAGGATGTGGAGAAATAGGAACACTTTTACACTGTTGGTGGGATTGTAAACTAGTTCAACCATTATGGAAAACAGTATGGCAATTCCTCAAGGATCTAGAACTAGATGTACCATATGACCCAGCCATCCCACTACTGGGTATATATCCAAAGGATTATAAATCATGCTGCTATAAAGACACATGCACACGTATGTTTATTGCGCCACTATTCACAATAGCAAAGACTTGGAATCAACCCAAATGTCCATCAGTGACAGACTGGATTAAGAAAATGTGGCACATATACACCATGGAATACTATGCAGCCATAAAAAAGGATGAGTTTGCGTCCTTTGTAGGGACATGGATGCAGCTGGAAACCATCATTCTTAGCAAACTATCAGAAGAGCAGAAAACCAAACACCGCATGTTCTCACTCATAGGTGGGAACTGAACAATGAGATCACTTGGACTCGGGAAGGGGAAGATCACAAACTGGGGCCTATCATGGGGAGGGGGGAGGGGGGAGGGATTGCATTGGGAGTCATACCTGATATAAATGATGAATTGATGGGTGCTGACGAGTTGATGGGTGCAGCACACCAACATGGCACAAGTATACATATGTAACAAACCTGCACGTTATGCACATGTACCCTAGAACTTAAAGTATAATAATAAAAAAAAAAGAAGTATTTTTTCTATTTCTGTGAGAAGGTCATTGGGATTTTGATAGAGATTGCACTGAATCTGTATATTGCTTTGGGTACTATGGACATTTTAACAATATTGATTCTTCTGATCCATGAGCATGGGATATCTTTCCATTTTTTGTGTCTTCTTTAATTTCTTTCCTTAATGTTTTATAGTTCTCAGTGTACACATCTTTCACATTCTTGGTTGAATTTATTCCTAGGTATTTTTTTCTTTTTGATGCTATTAAGTGGGACCATTTTCTTCATATTCTTTTCAAATAGACTGTAATCGGTATGAAAAAAATGCAACTTATTTTGTATGTTGATTTTGCATCCCACAGCTTTACTGAATTCATTCATTGTTCTAACAGTTTTTTTTGTGTGGAATCTGCAGGGTTTTTTTCCCCCCCTACAATATAGGATCACACCATCTGCAAATAGAGATAACTTTACTTCTTCCTTCCTGATTTCAATGTCTTTAATTTCTTTTCCTTATTTAATTACTATTGTAGTACTTCCAGTACTATGTTGAATAGAAGTGGTGAAAGTGGGCATCCATGCCTGCCTGATACTAGACCTTCATGGAAAAACTTTCAGTTTTCCCCCATGTATTATAATGTTAGCTGTGGGTTTTTCATAAATGGCCTTTATTACATTGAGAAGCTTTCCTTCTATACATACACTATGGAGCATTTTTCTCAAGAAAGGATGTTGGACTTTGTCAAACGCTTTTTCTGTGTCAATTAAGATTGTCATGTGATTTTTATCTTTCTGCTAATGTAATGTATCCCACTGATTGGTCTGCAGATGTTAAACCAGCTTTATACGCCAGGGATAAATCCCACTTAGTCATGACATGTAATCCTTTTGATGTGTTGTTGGATTTGGTTTCCTAATATTTTACTGGGGATTTTTGCACCAATATTCATCAGAGAAATTGGGTTTAAATTTTCTTTTCTTGTGATGTCTTTGGCTGGCTGGGTATCAAGGTGATCCTGGCATAAAATGTGTTTGAAAGTATTCTTTCTAGTTCTATTTTTTTTGGCAGAGTTTAAGAAGTACTGGTATCAATTCTTTGAATGTTTGGTAGAATCCAGCTGTGAAGCTATCTGGTCCTGGGCTTGTCTTTGTTGAGAGGTTTTTCATTACTTCTTCAATCTATTTGTGATTGGTTTGTCCCAGGCTTTCTATTTCTTCCTGAGTCAATCCTGGTATGTTGTATTTTCCTAGGAATTCATCTGCTTCCTCTAGGCCATCCAATTTGTTGGCATACAATTGTTCATAATAGTGACTTATTATCCTTTTTATTCCTGAGGTATCTGTTGTAATTTCTTCAATTTCATTTTTGGTTTTACTTGAGTTTTTTTTCTTTGTTAGACTATCTATGGGTTTGCCAATTTTACTTAAAAAAAAAAAAAAAAGACGCTTAGTTTATTGATTCTTCCTGTAGGTTTTCTGTTATTCATTTGATTTATGTTTGTTCTGATTTTTCTTTCTTTCCTTCTACTAATCTGATCTTAGTTTTGTTCTTCTTTTTCCAGTTCCTTGAGGTGTACTGTCAGACTATTCATTTGAGATCTTTATTCTTTTCTAATGTAGGCATATATTGCTATAAACTTTCCTCTCAGAACTGCTTCTCTTACATTCCATAGGTTTTGGTATATTGTGTTTGCATTGTCATTTGTCTCAAGGCATATTTTTTTTTGTTTGTTTTTTTGAGATAGAGTCTTACTCTGTCGCCCAGGTTGGAGTGCAGTGGCACGATCTCGGCTCACTGCAAGCTCTGCCTTCCGGGTTCACGCCATTCTCCTGCCTCAGCTTCCCGAGTAGCTGGGACTACAGGCACCTGCCACCATGCCCGGCTAATTTTTTGTATTTTTAGTAGAGATGGGGTTTCACCATGTTAGCCAGGATGGTCTTGATCTCCTGACCTTCTGATCCGCCCACCTCGGCCTCCCAAAGTGCTGGGATTACAGGCGCAAGCCACCGTGCCCGGCCCTCAAGGTATTTTTTAAATTTCCCTTTTGATTTCTTCTTTGACCCATTGGTTGTTCTGGAGCATGTTGTTTACTTTCAAGATATTTGTGAATTTTTCAAGATTCCTCCTGTCACTGATGTCTAGTTTATATCACTGTGGTTTGAAGTTATATCTGAAATGATACTAGACACAATTTCAATCTTAAATTTTGTGGCCTAACATATGGTCTATCCTGAAGAATGTTCCATGTGTACTCTAGAAAAATTTACATTCTGCTGCTGTTGGATGGAAAATTCTGTACATGTCTATTTGGTCCATTTGGCCAAAAATGCAATTCAAGTCCCACATTTCTTACTAATTTTCTGTCTGAATGATGTACACGTTGTTGAACTGAGAAGTTATTTTTACAGCAGCTGGCATTACCTTAATAATATATACATTTTGACCAATTTATTTATGCTAGTTTGGGTCTACCCAGAAGCAGGTACCAAGATAGAACTAGAAATACAAAAGATATGTTGAGAAAGGAAATCACAGAATGTGGGAGGTCCTTCAAACCACACCTATGGGCATGGAGAGGAAAGGAAGAAGGAATGGCTAGGAAGTCTTGGATTCCAACACAGTTCCAAGAAAGGTCTGCTCAGGCCAATAGAAAGAGTTCTTGGCCGGGCGCGGTGGCTCAAGCCTGTAATCCCAGCACTTTGGGAGGCCGAGACAGGCGGATCACGAGGTCAGGAGATCGAGACCATCCTGACTAACACGGTGAAACCCCGTCTCTACTAAAAAATACAAAAAACTAGCCGGGCGAGGTGGCGGGCGCCTGTAGTCCCAGCTACTCGGGAGGCTGAGGCAGGAGAATGGCGTAAACCCGGGAGGCGGAGCTTGCAGTGAGCTGAGATCCGGCCACTGCACTCCAGCCTGGGCGACAGAGCGAGACTCCGTCTCAAAAAAAAAAAAAAAAGAAAGAGTTCTTGAGCCAATTTGGCCCACTGGAAAAATCCTGTGTCCCACAGGGATGAGCCTGCAATAGGAGCCCCTATTGTGCTTGGTCATGACTGGGAGAAGCTAGTGGCAATGTGTAGTTTAGTACAGATGCAAGGGTGGCGGCAGAGTGGCCGTAGTTGGGCCATCAGTCAACTATGCTTCCAGCTATAGATCTAAGCACTCATTTTTATGGGCACCACACCCCTCAAACTTCCAACCTGCAAGACCTACATTCCCTTTCCTTCCTCTGTTTATCCATATCCACACCTACTCTTTCCTCCTTTGTTCCCATCTATTAAAAACTGAGTTGTCCTTTCTCTAACCCAAAGCTAATCTTGCCATGTGTTCTAGCTTATATGCCATCAGATCTGCTTAGAGACATTATTCCATCAATTATGTCCTTCTTCTTCCTCTCTGATGGATTATATCTATCGTCCTGCATGTAAACTTGCTTGAGATTTTAACCTTGAAAACGAATATTAAAAAAATGTTCCTTGACCCTCTTGCTCTCCTTCCCTTCATATCAAAGCTCCTTGAAAGAGGAGTATAAATGAACCATCCCATTTTTTTTTTAAATTATACTTTAAGTTCTAGGGTACATGTGCATAACGTGCAGGTTTGTTACATGTGTATACTTGTGCCATGTTGGTGTGCTGCACCCATCAACTCGTCAATTATATCAGGTATAACTCCCAATGCAATCCCTCCCCCCTCCCCCCTCCCCATGATAGGCCCCGGTGTGTGATGGTCCCCTTCCCGAGTCCAAGTGATCTCAATGTTCAGTTCCCACCTATGAGTGAGAACATGCGGTGTTTGGTTTTCTGTTCTTGCGATAGTTTGCTAAGAATGATGGTTTCCAGCTGCATCCATGTCCCTACAAAGGACTCAAACTCATCCTTTTTTATGGCTGCATAGTATTCCATGGTGTATATGTGCCACATTTCCTTAATCCAGTCTGTCACTGATGGACATTTGGGTTGATTCCAAGTCTTTGCTATTGTGAATAGTGCCGCAATAAACATATGCGTGCATGTGTCTTTATAGCAGCATGATTTGTAATCCTTTGGGTATATACCCAGTAATGACCATCCCATTTCTTATTTGACACTGCCCACCAATTTCTCTTGCTAGGATTACTGAACCTACCAGTTGACACATCCTGGAACCCTTGCTTGACCCCTCTGAAGTATTCAACATTCTTGTTGACCCCTCCTTCTGCAGATTCCTGCTTTGGGTTCATGGAACACCCTATCCTCAGGTTTTCCTCATACCCTCAGATCATTCCTTCTAAAGCTTCTTTTTATTTGCCTCCTCCTTAAAAGTCTACTTCCTAGGGCTTATATCATTGGTTCTCTCGGTTCTCTGTTTCCTACATTACTATTGCCCCTCAATCTCATGATCTAATTGAGCACTTATATACTGATGAGATCACTCATGTAGTCATCCAAACGAGAAACCTCTAAGTTTCTCTCTCTCAATACCCATAACCAGTCAGTTACCAAGTTCTGAGGATTCTATTTCTTAACTGGCTCTCAGCACCATCATCTCCTTATCTCCCAACTGCCACTGCCCCATGAACTTCTGCAGGAGCAGAGTGACCCTCTCGCCTTGGATTCCATTCCTACTTAGCTGTACCTCCATAGTGCTGCAAGAGAGTATTTCTAAAGCACAAATTTCATCATGAAACCTCTGCATTAAGATTTCTGAAGTTGTTCCCCACTGACTACAGGACGAAGGCCAGCCTCCCAAACTCTCATTATATGAAGTTATTTGAAATTCATACCACAATGTGGCATATGTTTCATGCTTCTATGGCATAGTATGGGCCCTCTGCCTAAAATGCTCTGTCTATGACCCTGTTCTAACTGGGGGAATCTACTGTGCACTCTTTCAATGTTTGGTTGGGGATTCATTTGTACAGCGATGGCTTTTACAGACCAACTCACCTATCTGTGGAGCCCCTTCCCATCCCCACACCCCCATTCCTAGGCCATTCAAATGGCTGTTGTGTTGTCAGAACCCGTTAATAGGTACCATGCATGCACATGATTCCAGGACAGCAATCCTGCCATGTTCCTTTTTGACTAGCACTGACACAGATTAGGCACTAAATGAATGTTTACTGACTGAAAGAACGAATGATGTACAGACCCAATCTCTTAAGTTTGGCCCCACAAAATTTGCCTCTGAAAAACAAAATTATCACAGAGTAGCCAAAAACCACGACGACACCAATCAACATTACATGCACACGCTGGTGTCCAAGTTCAGGCAGTAACATCTCCAATTCACATGTGAAAAGTGGATACTTGGCATTAAAGGAGAAGACTCAAATGGTCTATGTAAGACAGCCACAAAGATAGCTCAAGGGCTATTATCCCAAGGGACATGCATTAACTGTTAGTAAGTATATAAACTAGAGTTCACATTTCACACAGAACTTTCTAACACAAATTGGAAACAAGAGACGATTAAGCTGAGCTAAGGAAAAGCATGGCTTTGATACACAAGAAACTACGCATGCATTTTACATTAAATGCTTTTTAAAATTTACTCACAGAAAAGAGTACAATTATTTCAAAAGTCATAGTTTGTAAATTTGATATGTAAAATTGTCACTTAAAATAAAAAATCTCCATGGCTACTGAAGGCTGAAAGAGTAAAAAGAACAAGGAAATGAAAGATAAAAGATACAGTTTCAAACTCTCTGTGATGCACCTCACCCCTGATCAGTGGGAGGCCAGTTATCACACTGAAGACACTAGGTAAGCACAAGAGTTTACTGAAAACGGACCTTTTCATGAAAAATCATGGGTCAAACATCTCTATGACATACACCGCTGTTAAAGGAAACACACTGTTTCTCATTCTTGACATGATGATGCCTGATGTGCTTAGTCAGAGAGACAGCTTAATATGGTTCCCATCCCAAAACTTAGTGAAAACAGCTTTTTTAAAAAATTTGAAACATAAATCCCCAAACATAATTCTTCTGGCAAACTATTAAATCCTACCAAAGAAGGAGGCTTTCAGGGAAACAGTCCAAAGAAACCTTTTAATTTGTTTAATGTTCTATAAGCTAGAGGTATCAAGAAAATGTATATCTTTGTTTTAAAACAGACAAATTAGTGATGCGTCTACATGCCATCCACTTAACTTTGTTCCTGCTCCTCAGCCTTATAAGAGTAGCATTTTTCTTGCACTGACTCCTGACGCCTAAATCTGCAAAAGTCTGTGATGACATCAAGCTTAACATTTTGCCAAGCCTGTAAAATTATTTCTCAAAATAGTGTGCTAACACATCAGCTTTTACTCAAACCTAAATGAAATGTCAAGAAAGGACTCCCATGTTTACGCTAACTGCCCATTAGTAAACATTTCTGACTGCAATAACTGAAGGTCCCATGTCCTCAATGTAATGGCACCAGCAAAATCCCTTGAAAATTTGCTCCTAACCACAAGTCTAAGTAGGATGTGGTCAGTCAGGTTTTAGATTGATGATGCTGAAGAAATGTATTTACAGGCTGAAAAGCTTATAACCCTGGCCAAAACACTGACTTCAGAGCACCAGGAGAAACTCCTTGGACTAGACAAAGTAAATATTTGAAGAAAATCTGCATTCATTGGGTGATTTATTGGTACATACATAATTTATCCTTTAATGAACCAAACAGGAGTTCTAATTATCTCCCTATGTTTCTTCTCCTTATACTTTCCAAGTTCAATTATAGCTTTGTTCAATCTCTGCCTTTTTTACTCTTTTGTCCTCTGTCTGAAGTTTTCAATTAAGACTTACTTTATAACAGGATTGTGGTTACGTAGGAAAATGTTCTTATTCTTCAGAAATGATGCTGAAGTCTTTAGGGAAAAAACGTCATGAAAGTAAGTCTGCAACTTACTTTTAAATAGTTATAAAAAATGAACCCCTCTTGCCAACACACATATAAAACTATAAATTCGGAGACAAAATAACAAATATTAATAACTGGCAAATATAAACAAAGAGTATATAAATGTTCTTCATATGATTCTTTCCTCTCCTCTCTAGGTTTGAATTTTTCAAAAGGAAAAGAAAAAAGTTTTAAAGGAATTACTTAATGAGCACCAGGTTTTCAAATTGTAAATGCATTTCTTGAGCATCCCACATCTAAAACTTGAGAAGCCTAGTGCTAAAGAAATGTCAAGACCAACAAAAGACATGTTGTTGTCCTCTACAGACATGATGTTGACTCAATTTGCACATCCTGGAAGTGTGCGTCTGGGATGGAGGTGAAGAAGCATGCACAGCCGGGCATTTCTCTCCAGAAAGCTGTCCCTTTGGGGTTTCCTGGTCTTTCCCTCCCAGTGAGACTCTGGTTCACCTGCTGTCTCTCCAGCTGTCAAGCAGTGGTTCCTGGGAAGTCTGGAGGTAGATTCAAAGCACCCTCATGGAATGAATTTACCAAATAAACAACTGCTTGTTAGACATTTAAAAATGTAAGTGCTACAAATATTCTTAAAAGGCTTTCAAAATTTCAGTGAAGACAAGAATGCTTTTTCAAATGTTTATATAAAAATCTTATACAAGCTGTTTGCTATTACAGTCAGGATATATTTGGTGAGAAAAACAAAACATTGTAACTCAAGGCATGCTCCATTTCAGACAAAACATGAACTCTCTCCTTTAATTATATCAGCCATTACAACAAGAAAACCTTGTAAAAGGTTCTCACATGGGGCCCACATTTTGGGGATCCACTTCACACTCAGAGAGCTTGTTACACAGTTGAAAGAGAACATGGTGGAGGACAGCTGCTTCTCCCTTTTTTATAAAATCACTTCCCATTTGCTCTAAAACAGAATTTCTAAATAACAGCACCCAAATAGTACTCAAAACAGGATACTAAACCACTTTGGAGGGCAAGACAGAAGTCTCTTGTCAGCTTCCACAAGAAAGAATTTTAGGCTGTACAAGTATTTTCCTTGGGATGCAAACACTTTGATATAAAAGTAACTTTCTTTAATGTATTTGTGCTAACATGATGGGAAATGCCCAACTCACACATCACGATCTTAGTGCATCTATCCTGAACACGGCTGTCTTAATTAGCCTGATGTGTCTATAGTAATAAACACCAAGCGGCAGAACAACTCAATATACCCAGGTGAAATCTTTACCACTTAAAACACTTTAGACAGCTTATAATCAACTGCATGGCATTTTCCCAATGAGAAATCCTAACTGCAAGATAAGGTATCTTTCTATCTATTGTGAGTGTTGACTTACATTGCAGGCATGGTGCTAAGAGCCTTCATCTGCATTATCACCTCATTTTAAACTTACTACTACCTTGTGAAGTATGTAATGTCCTGGGCACCAGATAGGAGAAGACAGAGAAGCACTGAGAAAAGAAAAAATGAACATTTATCAAGTACTACCACATGGTACTGTAACAGTGCTCTCTATACATTATCCCATATAACTGTCTCTACAACCCTATTATGTAAGTACTAGTAATGCCATTTTACAGAGGAGAAAACTGGGAGGTACATAACTGGACTAAGGCTGCAGAGATGGGAAATGAGCCTATACTGTCATATGCCAAGTACTATGTGGGCACGATTCCTCCTTCTGGTCACCACATTCTACAAGCTCCAACCCAGAGTAGAGGCAACAACCATGGAGGAATAGCCATGAATGTTCCTCGCGGCCACTGCACCCACGGAGGCTAGAGCAGACCTAGTGCCCTGAGGGTGGGACGTAAATTCCTTTTTAAAACCAGAGGGTGTGGATTTAAAATCCAATATGGAGGGTCTATCCCTGGTTTAACGAAGATATTGAAGCCAATGGAAACAGATCCCAAATCTGGCCCCAAGACTAACCCAGCCTCCTAAAGAGCCTGTAGATGACCAACTACAGAGAGATGAAGGCTCTAGAAGACAGAAGATGCTCCCTGGGAGGCTCTTCTCAGCTGTCTTTCTTCTTCCCTCATCCCTCTCTCTGTATGACTTAACTTGGCATCTAGGTGTATATGGGCAATTGTTCACAGCAGCCAAAAGGTGGAAACAACCCTAATATCTATCAACTAGTAAATGGACAAATAAATTATTGTATATTGTAGTATACAATGAAATTTTATCCAGTCACAATAAGGAATGAAGTACTGATACAACGATACAAACGAACCTCAAAAATGTTATGCTAAATGAAAAAAGCCAGACATAAAAAGTTACATACTGCATGACTTAATTTATATGAAATATCCAGAAAAGGTGAAACCATAGATGCAGGAAGCAGATGAGTGGTTTCCAGGTGTTGAGGGATGAGGGGAATGAGGAGTGAGTGCTTAATGGGGACGGAGTTTCCTTTGGGGTGAGGAAAATGTTTCAGAACTGGATAGACGTCCCAGTCGCACAGCACTGTGAATGTACTATATGCCACTGAATTGCACACTTGAGGAGGGTTAACTTTATATGAACTTACCTCAGTTTTTTAAAAGTACACATGCCAATGCATAGTCTTTGAGCAGTCCTGAATAACGATATACACTATGCCAAGCTATAAAGATGTCCCACCCTGTGCCCTTTTTACATTACACACAAATAGGGACGGATTTCCTGTAAGCTGATCTTGAAGAAAAAGAAAATGTTAGACAAAGAAAATTAGAACTAAGACATCTCCCCCACCACCAAATAAAAAACCCTCAACACTGTATCTTTGTTCTTTTCCCATGTCCTCTACCCTATTAAAACTAACAAATAATATAAATCCCAATCACTAAGTGTACCACAGACAGAAAACTTGGTACATAAAAGACCTAATAAAGTCTGTCAAGTTTTGTTGCCCCCAAATTGAACAGAAAGATCCAGCAGGCCCTTAAACATATGAAAAGAAGCACGCTATCGCTGGCAATCAGGGGAACTCAAATTAAAACAGCTGGTGATCACTTTACACTGCAGAGAGAGAACACTGAAAAAGGTTCCTAACACCTGGCAGGGGTGAGCCAAACAGGTATTCTCATATTTTGCAGGTGTGACTCTACATCTATGCAACTTTTCTGGAGTCTCGTCTGACATCATGTATGAGTTGTTGACTCCGCTTTTAGGAATCTATCCTTCAAATATCTAAGTAGATACATAAGAATATATGTACAAGAATTTAACTGCAGTGTTGTTAGAAATGGTAGAAGCCTAGAATGCACTTGAAGGTATATCAGCTGGGGAATTGAATAAACTATGGTAGGACAATACCATAGGATATTATACAGCTGTTAAAAAGAGCCACTAGATTCATATTTGATAAAGATAAATGTTGTAACAAAATATTAAGTAAAAAAGTTGCAGAGTATTGTTTATGATGCCATTTTCATGGAAGAAAAAAATGTCCCCTCTCCATATAAAGGTATACGTTTGTATGTATGTATATGATGTATAGAGAAAGGAAAAGAAACAACCAGAGGAGTGGGAGAAAGACAATCAACTTTTTCTACATTCACCTAAATATTATTTTACGCACTGTCCTATAATTTTTTTATAAGTAGAAAAAGTTTAAATAAACAGGATTTTTTTTCTGCACTTTTTTTTTTTTTTTTTTTTTTTGAGGCAAGGTCTTGCTCTGTCGCCCAGGCTAGAGTGCAGTGCCGTGATCGCAGCTCACTGTAACCTCTGCCCCCTAGGTTCAAGCGATTCTCATGCCTCAGCCTCCTAACTGAGATTACAGGTGCACACCACCATGCCCGGCTATTTTTTGTATTTTTAGTAGAGAGGAGGTTTCACCATGTTGGCCAAATTTGCCTCAAACTCCTGATCTCAAGTGATCTGCCTGCCTTGGCCTCCCAAAATGCTGGGATTACAGGCGTGAACCACTGTACCCAAACTGCACTTGCCTTTTATATATGCAAGAAATATGAAGGGGACAGTCCCCAAAAACCCACTTTGAGGATATGTTCTGAAGTTAGTATATACTGAACTTTGGTCTCCTAAATTGTATATATTCTGTCCAATGGTGCAACTCAAACTGGGCTCTGCAGACCAGCCCCAGTCCCAGAATAAGCACAGAAACTGAGAGTAGGCCTTTAGTTTTTTACAGCAGCTTGCCAGAGTAATTTTATGTCTGTTGACTATAAGAATAATAAATATTTAATCAGGCTTATGGTTTTCATTTCTTTAAATTTCATTTTTCTAGTATTTCATTTTTCTAGTAAACCATTTTTATTATATTTTATAAAATTATCCATCCATGACATACTGGAAATTAAAAACAAAACTGGTCCTTCACCCAAGATAATTAGAGAAGCAAAACTCTAAACAATGAGAGTCAATGTTCATAATAATAAAACATAGTAATATATTTAGGAACTTTAATAATGAAAGGTTAGATTCTATTGAAAATACATGCTAATATATTCAAACTCTTATGAAAAAAGATACTAAATAGATCAGAAGAAAGCTTTCTGGTAATAAGAACAGATTACTAACCATTCTAGGTAAATAATTAAGTTCGTTCTTGTCAGAGAAAATGAATTCTAGTTTCTATTTACAAGTGAAGACTAAGAGAGCTGGAGAATAAATGAAACCCCACACAACTCCAAAACCAACTACCCAGAGTTCAGCCAAAGGCACTTTAACTTTTCCTGAACAAAATTAACTTCATTTTAATTTTTTTTCTCCCCTTTCATCCTTCTGAATGAAGATGCTAATAGCAACAGAAAACAGTAACAGAGACAAGGGGCAGGGGTGGGTGTGACTAAGGTGTGACTATTCTGCGCAGACTCTATTTAATGAAGTTTCACCTACCAATATTCTATGCTGGGGGTGAGGGGTGGGAAGGAAAGGGAGAGAGCTTACATCCTCCTAAGTCTTCTGAGTTTTCTAAAAGTTGATACACCAAGTTATAGTTACCCAGAAAAACTGCTGTAATAAAGAACCAAAAAACATACTTACAGTCCAAAAGTAAAACATATCATTTGTACATACAAGCTTCTTCTCCCCTTCCTAAATTTTTTAAACTAATGCTATAGTGAGGTGGATTTCCAAATCTGGCAGCTTAAATAAAACCAACTGTAACTAGCACTGTGGTGAATGAAATGCTTTACAACTCACAGCTGTGACACTGAAATAAGGAAATCCTGGATTCCCACCAATGGGTAACCAGCATCAAAAGACAGGGCACATTTTGATGTTTTGAGAATTTCTGAGAAGTCAGAGAAAATTTAGTTTATTTTCATATCGGTTGGATTTTACATAATAAAAGAGCCCTAAAACAAAAAGCAGCCCCAAGTGTGGCAGTGCTATATTGTTTGGATTCCTTATAACAATCAGTGTGTTCATAAGACACTTAGAAACACACAGAATAAGCTGATGATCCCGGTGAGTGGGACACACGCTGGGCAGCTGTATGAACTTTAAAAAAAATTTTTTTTTAAATTTTTTAAAAATTTTAATTAATTTTTTTTTCTATTTTGATAGTTTTCGGGGAACATGTGGTTTCTGGTTACATGGATAAGTTCCTTAGTGGAACTTCCCTCTGAGTCTTCAGAGTCCATTATATCATTCTTATGACACACTATATTTGCTTTTCCATTCCTGAGTTACTCCACTTAGGATAATGGTCTCCAATTCCATCCAGGTTGCTGTGAATGCCATTATTTTGTTCCTTTTTATGGCTGAGTAGTATTTCACGATGTATATACACCACACTTTCTTTATCCACTCATTGGTTAATGGGCATTTAAGCTGGTTCCATATTTTTGCAGTTGTGAATTGTGCTGCTATAAACATGCATGTGCAAGTGTCTTTTTCATATAATGACTTCTTTTCCTTTGGGTAGATAATAGTGGGATTGCTAGATGGAATGGTAGTTCTACTTTTCATTCTTTAAGTAATTTCCACACTGTTTTCCATAGTGGTTGTACTACCTAAAAAACTCTAAAGACTCATTCAAAAAGCTCCTAGAATTCAGTAAAGTCTCAGGAGGCAAAATCAATGAACACAAATCAGTAGCACTGCTATAAACCAACAGTGACCATGCTGAGAATCAAATCAAGAACTCAATCCCTTTTCCAACAGTTGCTAAATAAACAAATAAAATACTTAGGAATATACCTAACCAGGGAGGTGAAAATCTCTACAGGGAAAACTACAAAACACTGCTGAAAGAAATAATTGATGGCACAAACAAACGGAAACGCATTTCATGCTCATGGATTAGAATCAATATTATGAAAATGATCATACTGACAAAAGCAAACTATAGATTCAATGCAATTCTCAACAAAATACTATTATCATCCTTCATAGAGCTAGAAAAAACAATCCTAAAATTCATAAGGAACCAAAAAAGAGTTCACGTAACCAAAAGAACAAAAGCAAAAAGAACAAATCTGGAGGCATCACATTGCCCAACTTCCAACTATACTCCAAGGCTATCGTTACCAAAATAATATGGTGCTGGTAATAAAAATAGGCACACAGACCAATGGAACAGAACAGAGAATCCAGAAATAAAGCCAAATACAGCCAACTGATCTTTGACAACGCAAACAAAAACACAAAGCGGGGAAAGAATGCCCTATTCAACAAATGGTGCTGGAATAATCGGCAAGTCACATGTAGAAGAATGAATTGGATCCTCATCTCTCACTTTATATAAAAATCAACTCAAGATGAATCAAAGACTTTAATCTAAGACCTGAAACCATAAAAACTCTAGAACATCAGAAAAACTCTTCTAGACATTGGCTTAGGCAAAAAGTTCATGACTAAGAACCCAAAAGCAAATGCAACAAAAACAAAAATAAATAGTTGGGACCTAATTAAACTAAAAAGCTTGTGCATAGCAAAAGAATTAATCAACAGAGTAAAAAGACAACCCAGATTGGGAGAAAATATTTGCAAACTATGCACCCGACAAAGGACTAATACCCAGAATCTACAAGAAACTCAAATCAGCAAGATAAAAACAACCCCATCAAAAAAAAGAAAAAGAAAGAAAAAACATTGTTTATGGAGTTCAGAGCTTGGATATTCAAGTATTGATTGCAGTTTTATTTTTAAAAGAATGCTACAATTTATGTGGTTTTTCTCATGTTTATATTAAAAGCTAATAAACTCTAATTTAAAAAACCATCAAAAACTGGGCAAAGGACATGAACAGACAATTCTCAAAAGAAGATATCCAAATAGCCAACAAACATAAGAAAAAATGCTCAACATCTCTATTAGGGAAATGCAAATTAAAAGCACATGAGATACCATCTTATTCCTGTAAGAATGGACATAACTGAAAAACAAAAAATAACAGATGCTGATGTGGATGTGATAAAAAGGGAACACTTTCACACTGCTGGTGGGAACGTAAGCTAGCTGTGTAAACTTATGAAACAAAGACCAAGCTGAGGTCCTTGCCTCACCTGCTCTGCTTCAAGGGCTTATCAGCTTGGCCCCAAATGATGTCTTCAATAGGTGGCGAAATGTTAAAACTGGGAGCTATGTGAATGAACGCGCTGAAAGACAAAACACGATAGATCAGTTAGGGCACTATAAGAAAACATAGTATAATGCAACCAAGTGCTGTTAACCAAGTTCCTTCTTGGCTTGACATTCAACTACCTGCAAATTTAGTGCTTAGAAAAGGTCCAGGGACTTTCCCCTGAGGAAGAACTCAGCAACACCACAGTCCTTAATGCAACTAGATTTCACCTCCCCATGCCACCAAGACTTGCTGTGCAGGGTACAAATGGCCTTCTTCCTTGTCAAATCTTATGTCCCCCTTTCACTCTTGTTCTCCTTGACTTCTTTGTAGTATCTGACACTGTTCAGTAGATTTCTTTTTTTCTCTTTTTATTCTCCTCTCTCCTGCTTCTTTTATGGTTTCCTGCTCCTCTTTCTCCTTCTGCTTCTTGACCAAGGACACTTTTTAAGGCCCTAGGTTTTTCTCTCTTTCTCTCTCAGAAATCATCTATTCCCAGCGCATCAATTCTCTCCTTGTAGATAGCCCCCAATCATCTCCATTCCCTCCCTTGAACTCCTCTCCTTTATTCTCAACTCTCCAGTGAGCCATCTTTCCTACGTATGGTATCTCTACTGCATATGCTTATTCAAAGGCCTTTATTTCTTGCTGCAACACTACTAACTGTGGACAAATGTGCTTGTCTATTGACCTCATTGATTTCTGCAATAGCAGAATTATCCTCCCAGTCAACCAAGCTCCAAATCTTAGATTCATTTTTGCTCATTCTCTCTTCTTCAATTCCAGTTATTCATCAAGGCCTATTGATTCGTTACATCTCACTTCTATCTCTTGCTACCCACTTACACTGACCAGATCCTGCTTAGCTGAGAAAAAACTCCTCTTCTTTCCTAATGTTTCCTCTTGTCAAATTGGCCAGCGTGCTGTGCTGCTGCCATTTTGATCTTTCTATCACTACCCCTGCCATTTTCATCTTCCTCTTGCTATACCCAGCAATTCGAGAATCCTTACCACCCCTCTTAACAAGCAGCCTGCATTGCCTGGTAGAGAGAAAACAAGACAGCAGAGTAGCTAAGAACTCAGGCTCTGGATCCTGGTGGCCGTGCTTTGAATCACAGTTCCACAACTTAACTGCTATGTGCCTCATTTCTCCTCATCCCTCAATGAAGGTCAGGTGCAGTGGCTCACACCTCTAATCCCAGCACTTTAGGAGGCTAAGGCGAAGGAGCGCTTGAGGCCAGGTGTTCAAAACCAGCCTGGGTAACACAACGAGCTCCTGTTCCTATGGGGAAAAAAATTAGCCAGGCATGGTGGCACACACCTGTAGTCCTGGCTACTTGGGAGGCTAAGGCAAAAGGATCACTTGAGCCCATGAGTTCGAGGCCACAAAGAGCTATGATCACACCACTGCACTCCAGCCTGGGCAACAGAGCAAGACTCTGTTTCTAAAAAACAGGGGGTCAGGGGGGACTTGATAATAACATCTCCTTCAAAGGCTTGCTGTGAAGATAAGAAGAGTTAAAAGGTGTGAAGAACTTAGAGAAGTGCCTAGCACAGTAAGCACTCCATTAAGTGTTGAATGGTAATGGTTCCCAGCTGGACTGGCCCACACAGCATCTCCTAAACCTGTGTGCTCACCTTTCCTTTGTTATTACACCTTCCCTCATTGGGCTTATGCAGTGCGGAAACTCTTCTTCTCTTGGCTCCTCTATACAAATTCTGCCCATTGTCAAGGCTCAGGTCTGATTTCCCAGTCAGCCAGTGGCAAATCTGAGTACTTCAGCTGCAGCCTAGCTTTTTTGCTTCTGAACTTCTAGAATATTTACTAGATGTCCCCAAACCAAGTTGTTTTTTAAATTACAGAGTGTGGAGGGCAGCTCACATGCTGGAAATTACTGGTGATGAAGCCAGAGGTCTTGCTGTTTCCTTTGGATGCCCCTAAGTAATGTCTCAGAACCCCAGCTTCTTTCTCTGAAAAAGTTATTATCTTATTTATAAGGTTTCCTCAAAAATGGAGTAAGAACATGTAATGCTCCTATCATATAATCAGGCATAAACATTGGTTCCCTTCCAGTGGGACCATAAACCTCCAAGGGTAGCTCACGTTTCTCCGTGCTCCAAGGACAGTAGTATGCAAAGATTAAACAGACAGGGGAATACGGACTGAATAAACGAAAACTTTTCCAAGTCTAATGATTTTATGACAATATTCTGAAGTGGGATTTTCCATGCCTATTCTAAATAACTGAAAGTGCTTCCATCAGAAAATGCATTTTAACACACTTCATCTTCCAAGAACACACGTTGATTCTATTGCCCTAATGAGGAAATATATTAGCTACTTAACCTTTATCTAACTCTTACATAATATTAAGATTTTTTTAAGATTCATTTTTACAAAACCCAGAAAGTCCACATGCAAACAACAAAAACCAAACAAAAAAAGGAACACAAAGTAATTGAAAAGATTTTTCATACCTAAAAAGGAATTTTTAATCACAACCTTAGTCATAGACCTCAACAGGCAAGTCAGAAGCAGTGAAAGATAAAAGTGCCAACAAGAAAATCCGGTTGAAGTGTCACTCAGGTTCATGCAGTGGGTTACAGGGCACACAAGACAAGCTGGCGGAAGTGGGTGCTGTACCTTTATCACGGCCGCCCCCACCTGACCACCTGTAGCAGCCTCAGAGGAAGCAGACAACCCCCACACACTTTCCAGCTGCATCTTGGCAGCCACAAAGTACGCACATACACTCAACTAACGTATAAAAGTATATCAGAAGCATCAATGTGAAAAGGAAAAAAATCTTTAACTCGTGATGAGTAACCTGTGTTATTTAGATTCTGTCATTGAGACCCGATGCTAAGCTAAGGGGAGACCCCTCTAAAGACACCCACACAACCCTGATAACTGGCAGCATAAGTGCATAATCTTTGCATCAAATACCTGGGGCACTGAAGAGGCTGAAGCAGCAAATCCTTTGGTAGAGGGTGAGGACCAAAGGGGGTACCTCAGAGGCTGCAGTTCCTCCCCCTAGTGTTCAATGACAAATGGAAACATGTCACTGGGTCCAAACGCAGGGAGGACTAGTCTTTGCTTTGGTACCAGGCTAGACAAAGAAAAGACCCCTTGCCCCGTGACCCCACATTGTCCTAAAAAGGAAGGGGCTGGATTTTGTTGATGAACGCAATTCACATGTTTGGAGCAGTGTCATTTGAAGGGACTGCTTCAGAAATTCATGCAAGTCACTTAAGTGGAGAGAAAACAGGAAAAAATTAAGAATGGCTGTTTACAAATCACTTCTAAAACTTTGCTTTGTTCTACTTGAAGAATTTTTATCATCATTTAAAGCAGTTAAATTAAAACGCACCTGCACTATAAATCGTGAGAGAACATACCTGCTCTTCAAATATGACTTGAAAATTATTTGGTTTCTCCCCTACCTCCTCCTACCTGGGATGCTCTCATTTTACATTTAATTTGGAAAATTAGAAGAAAAATGGAATAAGTTCAAATCCTAACCAAAAATTGTTTTTACTTTTAAAATACAATCATTTTAGAATTTTTTAATAAATGTAAAATATTTTATTATTTACTTGTTTAATAAAGAAGGGAAGGAAGGAGGGAGGGAAGGAGGGAGGGAGGGAGGGAAGGAGGGAGGGAGGGAGGGAAGGAGGGAGGGAGGGAGGAAGGAAGGAAGGAAGGAAGGAAGGAAGGAAGGAAGGAAGGAAGGAAGGAAGGAAGTTATCAATGGGCATTAAAGTGTAACTTTTAAACCTACTTTCTTTTTTTTCTTCTTTTTTTTTTTTTTTTTTTTTTTTTTTTTTTTTTGAGACAGAGTCTTGCTCTGTCGCCCGGGCTGGAGTGCAGTGGCCTGATCTCAGCTCACTGCAAGCTCCGCCTCCCGGGTTCACGCCATTCTCCTGCCTCAGCCTCCGAGTAGCTGGGACTACAGGCGCCCGCCACCTCGCCCGGCTAGTTTTTTGTATTTTTTAGTAGAGACGGGGTTTCACCGTGTTAGCCAGGATGGTCTCGATCTCCTGACCTCATGATCCGCCCGTCTCGGCCTCCCAAAGTGCTGGGATTACAGGCTTGCGCCACCGTGCCCGGCCTAAACCTACTTTTATAGTTCAAATACACCCAGTATTTGGAGGTCAGAGTAGTCACACTTCACTAACTTTATAAAGGAGAGGCTTTTAATAAATGCAAGGAACGTCTACCACAGTAATACATGTGTAAAACGTTTCATCTGACAGCCATGTTCTAAATTAAAGTTATATTTCCTACTCTGAAATAATTTTAATTTATGGCTAACAATGGTAACAAATGTTTTCATTGAGGCCCAAGAAAGTATGAGAGTAGTTATTCACATATTCTCATTTCTTATGTAACATGCCTAGGGCCATCCTGAATGAGAGCACAGAAAAAGTGGAGGATTTCTCTGCCTACTCTGCTTAAGATCATGCCTGTAATCCCAGCACTTTGGGAGGCTGAGGTGGGCAGATTACCTGAGGTCAGGAGTTTGAGACCAGCCTGGCCAACATAGGGAAACCCCGTCTCTACTAAAAATACAAAAATTAGCTGGGCATGGTGGTGCATGCCTGTAATTCCAGCAACTCAGGAGGCTGAGGCAGGAGAGTTGCTTGAACCCAGGAGGTGGAGGTTGCAGTGAGCCGAGATTGTGCCATTGCTCTCCAGCCTGGGTGACAGAGCGAGACTCCGTCTCCAAAAAAAAAAAAAAAAAAAAAGTCTACAGTACTTTATCATTTTATAAAGCCCTCTGTCATACATTATCTCATCTAGATGACATACATACGGCAAACATTATCTAAGCCATAAAGTAGTTTATTGGTCCTATATACCGAAAGAACACAGATCTGGTAACACATGCTTAAATCAAATACCTCACGGTCCCACAGCCTTAAAGAACATTTTCTATTCAAATGGTTTTCTCCATTTTTACTGTACAGTGAAGCATATTTTATCTGTGATTTTTAAGTCATTTAAGAACTTTTTATTGTGGAATTTTATGACTAGCCCTTTAAATATTAGTTTTGCTAAGCAGGAACATCAAAAGAACAAGTAACTAATTACATAAAGGGGAAAAGATTAAATGAATCATGGATTGCACTTGAACTTCATCAGTTAAAAGATAATTAGCAAAATATTTAAGGAAAAAGTAAATGAGCTTGTTAGTCATGGTCTTTTGAGGGGAAAAAGGTAAAACTATTTTACTTGACTGATCTCAGATCTAGAATCTAAAAGATAAAGAGGTATTGTGGAGAATCATTATAAAATACTCAGACCTCAAAGGTTCCCATAAGGTCAAAATATGGACTATGTATAAGAAAAAAAAATATGCTAAATATAAAATCAATGTATTAATGACATATATTTATTTAAATTATTTTTGAGTATTCTTAACAGGTATTCAGAACCCTAATCTGCTTCTGAATTTTTAATGAATATAAAAGAAAAATTTGAAGACATTAATGGAGAATTTTAAAGCAAGAATCTAGTCCTGTATGTTAGAGAGAAGAAAATGAAACAATGTTATATTTTAATTCTTATAGGTGCCCAAATACATAAGCAACCTAACTTTGACTTTAGGGGGAAACTGGACAAATCCATTTAAAACTAGTTTAGCAACAAATACTTACATGATTTTGTGAACATGTAACATCCCAAAGTGTTTTAAATTGATAATGTCCCCATATGAACTGATAATTTTCAGTTGAGTATACAGTTTATTCTATAAAATCATTAAATCTTAAGAATCATGAGGGATCTTAGAGACATTTAGCCCAGTGCCTCTCAAATTTTGATGTTTATGTGAGTCCCCAGGGGCATCTTGAGAAAGCACAGATTCAGACTCAGTAGGTGTGGGTGGGCCTGAGACTTCATTTCTAACAAGCTCCAGGTGATGCCAAAGCTGCTGGTCCCGGGACCAGGCAATGGGTATTGCAGCCCCAGTCAAGTCTAAGGGAGGCCCCACAGCCTCTGCTTGGGCATCTCCAGTATCCAGGACTTGAAACCTGCCTCCAAGGGTAGACATTACAGGGAGGGACTTGTATATTACAGGGAGGGAAGCAACAATGAAAGGCTGCTTCCGCTTCTGGTGATGGAAGACACTCTTTCTCTCCCGACATCTCCTCTTCTCCATGTTGAAAATCCCCACTTCCTTTGGCCACTCTTAGAACTGATAGGTTTCCAGACCCCTAAACATCTTTATCACAGAAAATGCTCCCTCTGTGGTGAAAATCTTTCTTAAAATAAACCCTTGGGACAAGGCATAGCCTCCCACACATGGGACATCCAGACCTGAGAGTAGCTGAGTGGGAACATTACATTCCTTGATCTAAAGGGGACAGCTCTCTTAATGTGGCCTTAAGGAGGTGTTGCCTTCTGTAAGAATCACACTGCACTGCTGGCTCACAATGTTGTGGAGGAAATAACACTAAGGGGCCGGGCGCGGTGGCTCAAGCCTGTAATCCCAGCACTTTGGGAGGCCGAGACGGGCGGATCACGAGGTCAGGAGATCAAGACCATCCTGGCTAACATGCTGAAACCCCGTCTCTACTAAAAATACAAAAAACTAGCCGGGCGACCTGGCGGGCGCCTGTAGTCCCAGCTACTCGGGAGGCTGAGGCAGGAGAATGGCGTGAACCCGGGAGGCGGAGCTTGCAGTGAGCTGAGATCCGGCCATTGCACTCCAGCCTGGGCGACAGAGCAAGACTCCGTCTCAAAAAAAAAAAAAAGAAAAAAAAAAAAAAAAACACTAAGCAAGTGTTCCAATCTCCACTTGAACAATTATTTTTAACTAAAATGTAGGAATTTACAGTTATTCCTATTTAATGCCATGTTGCTACTATAACAACTCACATAAATTCTTTAAAATGTTTATTATCTAATAAGTCACACATATATAAAAAACATATACAGTTTTTAAAAACAATTGTAAAAAAAGAATATCCTTGGGACCACTGTCCAGGTTGGGAGATAAAACACTGCCAGGACCTCAGAAGCCCCCAGTGAGCCCCTCCCCTATCATACTCACTCCTTCACCTCTAGAGGTAGTTGTTATACTGCTTTTTGTGACAATCGTATTAAATCATATTAATTTTCTTTACAATTTTACCATCTATGTATGTATCCCTAAACAACATTTAGTTTTGCATGCTTTTGAACTTTACATGAATAGAATCACACTGTATATATTCTTCTATCTTGCTTCTTTCTTTCAATATTGTTTGTAAGATTCATCCATTTTGATGTACTTTTATTTAACAAACACATATAGAATGCCAGTCATTCTCCTAAGCATGTCACAAATATTAACCCATTTAAACTTCCTAACAATCCTATCAGGTAGACATCATTTTCCCTGATATACAGATGAGAAAACTAAGGTACACTGAAGTTCAGAAATTCATCCAAGGTCACACAATAAGTGGCAGAACCAAAATCTGAACCCAGGCACAATCCTTCCTCTTGACTACCAGGAAATGCTGCCTCTCCACACCCTTCTATATGTGGTTTTACTAGTTGATTTTTCATTGCCAAATAGTATCACAGTGCATAAATACCTTATAGCAAAATGTGTTGATTCGACTCAATATTGATGGGCATTTATTTGGGTTGCTTCCAGTTTTTGGCTCTTATGAACAATGCTTCTTTGAATATTTTTGTCCATGTTTTTTCTTTTAACTTTTAAGTTCAGGGGTATGTACATGCACTGGTTTGTTACACAGGCAAACTTCTGTCATGGAAGTATGCTGTACAGATTATTTCATCACTCAGGTATTAGGCCTGGTATCCATTAGTTATTTTTCCTGATTCTCTCCCTCTTCCGACCCTCTAATAGGTCTCAGGGTCTGTTGTTCCCCTCTATGTGTCCATGCATTTTCATCATTTAGTTCCCACTTATAAGTGAGAATGTGCAGTGTTTGGTTTACTACTCCTGTGTTAGTTTCCTAAGGATAATGGCCCCCCAGCTCCATCTATGTCCCTGCAAAGGACATTATCTCATTCTTTTTTACGGCTGCACAGCATTCCATGGTGTATGTACCACATTTTCTTTATCTAGTCTATCGCTGATGGGCATTTAGGTTGATTAAATGTCTTTGTTTATTGTGACTAGTGCTGCAATGAACATATATGTGTATGTATCTTAGAATATTTATATTCCTTTGGGTATATGCACAGTAATGAAACTGCTGGGTTGAATGGTATTTCTGTCTTTAGGACTTTGAGCAATCATCACACTGTCTTCCACAATGGTTGAACTAATTTACACTCCCACCAAGAGTGTACAAGCGTTCCTCTTTCTCCATAACTTTGCCAGCATCAATTATTTTTTGTTTTGTCCATGTTTCTTAAAGCACATAGGTAATCATTTTTCTTAGGAGTGTACCTAGGGGTAAGATGGCTGTGTTGCAAGTTATTTGCAGGTTGAACTTGGTTAGGTAACAGCAAATTGTTTTCCAATATAATTGTACCAAGTTATACTCCTGTCAACTAAATACAAAAACTCCCATTCATTCACATCTTTACATGGTATTGTCAGGTTTTAAAATTTCTGCCAATCTAGAGAGTGTGTAATCATATGTTATTATGATTTTAATTTGCATGTGTTTGCTTATTAATGAAGCTGAGCATATTTTTATATATTTACTGGCCAATTGGGTTTCTTCTTTTGTGAAATGCATGTTTAAGAATATGAATGTACAGTATCATTTTTCTTTTTGGTTACCTGGCTTTTTTATTGATTCCTATGTGTGCTGAACCAGTATTATTTACGTGCCACTAACATCTTTACCACTTTGGGCTTGTTTTCTCATTCTCCATAGTTACCAGTGAGTGAAGAGAAGTCCTACTCACTTTTTTTTTTTTTTGAGATAGAGTCTTGCTGTCGCCCAGGCTGGAGTGCAGTGGTGTGATCTCGGCTCACTGCAAGCTCCGCTTCCCGGGTTCACGCCACTCTCCTGCCTCAGCTTCCCGAGCAGCTGGGACTACAGGCGCCCACCACCACGCCCACCTAACTTTTTGTATTTTTAGTAGAAACGGGGTTTCATCGTGTTAGCCAGGATGGTCTCAATCTCCTGACCTCGTGATCCACCCGCCTCAGCCTCCCAAAGTGCTGGGATTACAGGCGTGAGCCACCGCACCCAGCATCCTCATGCATTTTTAACTTTTGTACTATTATATAAGAATTTTTTAGGTCTGGCCAGGCATGGTGGCTCACACCTATAATCCCAGCACTTTGAGAGGCTGAGGCAGGAAGATCACTTGAGGTCAGGAGTTTGAGACCAGCCTGGCAAACATGGTGAAACCCCACTCTACTAAAAATACAAAAATTAGCTGGACATGGTGGCATGCGCCTGTAGTCCAGCCACTCAGGAGGCTGAGCCAGGAGGATCACTTGAACCTGGGAGGTGGAGGTTACAGTGAGCCTAGATTGTGCCACTGTACTCCAGCTTGGGCGACAGGACAAGATTCCATCTCAATATAAATAAATAAATAAAGCATTTAGAAAGAAAAAGATTATGTTAAATATACATGTTGGTCTTATAGTCTAGAAGTTCAGTTGCTCTGACTACAAAATACAAAAAGCAAAGGCTCTGGGATAAGACCACTCTAATACAGAGCTAAAATAGTGATCTCTGATTGTCTGGCCAAACTGCAGCAAAACCAACCAAAACTAAACAAAAAACAAAAATGTCCCCATATGCAGACATATGGAAATGGGCTGCAAAAAGATGAACGTACACCTGAAATCCTGGTGACATCTGGGCAGCCCCTTAGCAGGTAGCACAATTCTTCCTGAGCTAGCTGCTCCACTCTGCTGTTTCCTCTGACTCGCATTTTGTTAACCTTCCTCTTGGAATCCTTCGACAATGACTCACAGGGCTATATGGCTACTCAGCAATACCACAGCCCTCCGCAATAGATGCTGTGTAGGAGGCACGTAGCTCAGTGGATTGTAGTCTGCACTAGTATTTTCCTTTCCGCATTCAGGGAGGATTTGCTTTTCAGCCACATTTCCCTGAAACACAGCCCTGACAGGAGATGCTTAGTGCAGAGACTTCTAAACGATGAAATGATCTGAGTTTGGCTCCTTAATCATAATGAAACTAAAAACAGTAAGATGAAAAAACAACAGGGGGATCATCATTCCTACAAAAAACAACTTTATACCTGGGCAAAATAAAGAGATTTAAAAAAAAAAAGCTCAAACTAATATTTTCCAACCTTTCACTAAAAGCAAGGGCTAAAACCACATGTTTTGAAGGTCTTGCACTGTGTTATTATTAGAAGTCACAATTCTATTGATACTGATGAGTCATTCATATCGGCGGAAACCAAGAACTTCCATCAACATCATGTTACACACAGTCACTGTGGCTTTTCTTTATTACTGGTCAAAGCTGCTTCAGAATGCTTACTGAAACTTAAGAAAAAGGAGGCAAACTCCTCAAGGGTGTGCAAAGCGTTCCCTTCCCCAGCTGATCTTACTTTAATCATCCTTTTCAAGACAGTTTACGATGATTGGATAAACTTGTATCTACAAAAGGAAGTTTATTTAGAAGACTCAAAAAAGCAACATTTCACACTTTCCGATGAAAATAAGCAAAACTGAACTCTGAAAACAAACAGTGAAACCATCTCTGAAAATATATGCTAGCTTTAAAATGATCAGAGGTCAAGTTTTTTGTTTTGTTTTTTAACCTCAATAACAGGGAACGGATATAAACAAAAGCTGTCATCACTTAGGAACTTGAGCCACATAAAACAATGTCAAGCTAGTCACTTGCACCCTCACCCCTGCTTCCCTACTCAGGACACACTGCTTTGCACTGAGGGAGAAGTGGGTCAGGTTTCAGTTACACCAAGAAAGCCTAAGTTAAAGGTTTATGAAAACTCCTTCTGGTCTTAAGTAGGAAATAACAGCACATTCCCTTTCCATTTATTATTAGCCCACTTTGCCTCTCCCCTTAAATATTCCCAGAAAAATAAAGTGAAGCAAAACAAACAAACAAAAAGAGTTTTCCTGAGGTATATCCAAAAATGCTATGAATATGCAGTCCCTACAAAGGTAGAAATTTGTCCAATTTTCTCCCCTGCAACCAGAAGGCTGTGTCTGGCTGCCGGCAGGAGAAGGGGACCCAGTTCAGCAGTGACCAAAGATCTGAAAATAGCCTCCCAGTAGCTAATCAGCCCGGTCGCTAACCAGCCCAGCAGCCTGGAGCTCTCTCCAAGGGCGGTGCTGGTACCATGGGCAGTTTATAGTGCGGCCAGCTGAGCGCTACAACAGCTGCATGAGTCAGCAAGCATTGCTGGTAGGAAAGTGCTGACATGCTAAATTACTCTTGTGTACATGAGGTGCACACACCTACCTGGCAAAAACAAAAACAGGGTACATGCAAATTAGCAAACGGGAACCTCTCTACGCTTGCAGTTTCTATTTTCCAAGATTACACCAAAAACATAAATAATCTATGTCACTGCTCAAAAAGAAGTAACAACTAATAATAATTAATCATGGTAATAAACAAGTCACTCTCAGTGTTGCTATGTGTAGAACAGCTGCACTGAAATCTCACGAGCCAGTTAATTTTAACTGGTTTTAATTTTAACTAGATTTAACTGCTTTTCCTCCCTTCTGAAAAATCAAAATAGTTACCATATCGACCACAAGAACTGGTAACAGACAAGCACAGTTCCTGTTTTTCAGAGGGGACTTACTTTCAAACCCACAATTCAAGATGCTTAACATAAGTGGAAATTTAAAATGTACTGTTTAATGTGGGAGACTTAAAACCTGTACGCTAATTCAGATCTCATGTGCCAGGCTTTGTCTGACAATGCCTCTCATTCATCTCTGTTCTCTCATTTTATATGGGACCCACAAATCTGCAGAACTGGTTATCTGGAGCTAAGAATACATTTCCCCGTAGAAAAAGGGCCAGGTCAATGAGCTAGCATTCCTTGATAGTCTGTGAAAATGTCTTGAACTTAAAATACGAGAGGTTAAATTTATAATCTAAAAAGTAGAAAATGATACTACAATGATACTTCCAAAACCATTTAAAAGAAAATACTCTTGATTAACTGTGTTTGAGGAAATGTCTAATTACAGGAGGATGAAGGGACACAGTCTTCTAAGTGAGACTTTCGGACTTCAACTTTAGGGTCATTCTGGTTCTCCAACATGGTTTCAATTGTTAGTTCCATTTAAAATGCATAGAATTCTCTTACTTTGGCATAAAGTAGTGTTAGAAAAAAAACTCTTTATACTTACCAGTTGTAAGTACTGTTTTTTCCTCCAAAAACAGAAAAAATTGATTGAGAGTTGGAAAAGAAAAGAGGAGGAGAAACAAGTACAAAGAGGGTGTACTAGAAAGAGGGAAACAAAGAAATTAAGTCTGGGATAAAGAAAGACACGAAGGCATAACTAAACTACAAAAACAAAGAAGAGGTAGGAACTAGAGGGCAGTCCCCAACTAGACAGTGTGTTCCCAGAGAAAGAGGACTCTTCATACCCAGCTCCAGAGATGACAGTGGAGTCCTGCAAGACAGTTCCACACACTGGCACTAGATGGAGCCATCAACTCAACATAGCATGGTTGCTGGAGGAGGGTATGGTGGGGGAGAGGTGGGACTGAAGAGCACTGACTCTACAGCCAGGTATTTACCTGGCAACAACTCTATCCAAAATAAGTATAGTTTCCTTAATCAACCAACTCTCCTAATGTCCAGATGTCACCACCATGCTGACACCACTATGCTTGTGGTTTGTCAAATTGGGACACACTAATTTTGAAATAAATATCAATTCAATTTTTATCAATGCAAGTGGGGTGGGGAGGTAAGTGAAGTTGGATCCACTGCCAATTTTTTTCTTCTAAAAATTCAACATTCAAGGATAATATAGAATTTCAGGTTCATTGCTACCGAATAACAAAAATCCCTAATCATAAACCAAATGGCTTTCCCGTGAAGCTTTGTTTAAATGTTAAATAACATACCACCTTGCTATAGAGATTTATGTGATCAACTTCAATGTATGGCAAGAGGCGGGAGATGCTCACTGACAAATGTATTATTAAAAATCATCTTCTCTTTATATTTTAATACTACTGTGATTTATATTCTGTAATTCATTTGCCTATATTCTCTGTCTAGGGTTGTGTTTGTGTATGACGAGCCCCCTCTTCATTCAGAAATGGTCTCCTATCACCAGGTTACCAGTGTGCAAAATTCTACTGTTTTTATCCTTAGAGTTTTACTTCTTTGGCTTTGTCTCCTATTAATATGCTGATGCTTCAGAAAAGTAACGCACTAAGTATGCTCGGTTACCTATGTATTAGTAAAACTGTGTTCATAAAATATTTCTCTGAGATTGGTTTTGGAAGGGAAAGACAAGGACTAGTTGAGGGGACTAGGTGGCCAAAAGGTAAAATAGCATGAAACAAAAAAGTGAGGCCAGAAGGAGGATGGGGGAACTGGCTGCAAACCGTGCCTAGCTTCTTTACATTTGGGACACAGACCATCATCCCTGGCACTTACCTTCCCAAGAAGATGTATGAAAAGGAAGGGTTAACTCTGTCTACATTTTCCTCTTGCTGAATGGGTAATATCTCTCTCAGTTAATTTCATTTTTTTTTTTTTTTCAGTTTGACTCTTCGGGGCTTATTCATTTGCATAATATGGAATCTTGAACCCATATAGATATTCTACAAATCAATGCAAGTAATTCTCACACTAAATCAGCAGCTTTAAGCTCATCATTGTTTGCACAGAAATCTTTATGCACTCATCTGCTTGATTTTTTAAATCATTTAAAAACCTCCAACACTGACACACTAAGCATCTCCCATTTAGCCTTCTCCAAAATTTGAACTAAATTCTGAAAAATAAGCACAGTACTGTACAATCATACACTTGATAATTTCCCAAATTGAGCTTCAAATGTGTGCTTAATGTTTCAAGTGGCTCCTGAGAATGATGCCTCTTGACTAAAGATGACAACTTTGGTGTCTGGCCCAGGCAGAGCTGAGTCAGCATTCTAAACAGTGACCCTGCAAACCTGAGGTAGTTGGCGGTTACTGACATGCCAACTGCCTGAGTACTTTAAAACCATTCCAATCTCCAGTTGAGAGTTGCAACATGCTAATCTGGCAAGACAACCTCTTCCTGAAATTGACCAGAATGAGAACAAAGGTTACCTGCTTTTATCTGTTACTGGTAGCTAATATTTCTAATTAGGAGTTCTGATGGAATTAGTTCTCAATGAAATTCTTCCTCCTCGGTAGAACACTCTACGTCTTACAGGTTGAATTTCTTTTACCTTTTCCTACCCACCAAGAAACAAAAAAAAGGCAAAAAACAAATTCCCTCCACCTAACGAGAGGGTAGGAATGTGAGTTACAAGTAAACCCTAGAGACAGAGCCATGGGATTTCAGTTACATGCCTAGTACTTCTTTTGCCTTTACATGCATCACTTTTACTTTCTGATCCCTAAATGGACACTAAAACCTAAGGAATGCAATTATTAGAAAGCGGGCCATGTGAAAGACGGGAGATATATTCACTCAGGTTTACTGAGAAATTATTTTTCAACTTTAAGACAGATGTCAACAAAACATCCAATATTTTAGAGTGAGGTGACCTTTATTTCTGCTTCTGGGAACTGCTAAAGAGAGTTCCAACTTCAAACGAAGAAGAAAAGGAAAAGGGAGAGCCATAACACGGTAAGAAAACAGGCCCCAGCATCAGACAGCTAGTGTCCAATTCCAGTCCTACCATTCATCAGCTGAGTGACACCTATGCTGTGGCTTCTAGTGATCACACCTAGCTCTGGGTTGCTCTGAGGATTACATGAGTTAAATATGAGCAGCACACATAGGAAGCTCTCAATACAGGTTAACTGTCATCAAAGAAAAAGAAAATAGAGGGGTGTTAGCATGCAGTATAATCAATTTATAATTTTGCATCTAAGAATGGTCTAAATAAGATGTGTCCAATCTTTTGGCTTCCCTGGGCCACACTGGAAGAAGGAGAACTGTCTTGGGCCACACATAAAATACACTAAACACTAATGATACGTGATGACCTAAAACAAGAAAAATAGCAAAAACGAAAAATACAAAAAAACCTCATATTTTAAGAAAGTTTTTGAATTTGTGTTGATCCACATTCAACGCGCATGAGGCCTGCAGGCCATGGGTTGCACAAGCCTGGAATAATCATCTTTGGGCCACAGAGGATGGAGACCCTCTGCTCTGGAGTAGCCAGGGACTTCAGACAGATTTTAGACTCACTTTTTCACCAAAGGCCCTACACACATCAGCTGACTGGGAGAGAATATCTTTGTAGCTTCTGATCATTCAAATATTGTCAAAATCACCCTAAATATGTTCAAAATAAGAATGTTAACTTGTATTTTTTCCAAGTATGGAAATCAACAGTACTCTTGGCAGTTAACTTCTGTTTTTATTAGGTTCTAAAGACCCAGGTAAATAAATCAATTCTGGACTCTGTATACAGGAACTATTATTTGCCAAAATGGCCCCAGAGGTTCCAGCATGGCTTATGCAATACTCCAAAGGGCCAAAGATAGTAGTGAATTAATAGGATTAGGAAGCTGGAGGAAAAAGTGAATCTCAAGTTTCGGACTATCCCTGATGGAAGGTCACTCCACAATTCCTCAGGGAGGGCTTCCCCAACCTCCCGACTAGGTTAAATCTCCCCATTAGACACTCTGGTGCATGAAATACCTTTCCTTCATGAGCAGTGGGTTATCTGTTACTAACTGATCAGTGCCATTCTTCCTACCAGATGATGTGCTTCATGAGACCAGGGGCCAGGACTGGGTTTGCTCCCCACTAGCACTGTGGTCACCTAACACTATGCCTGCCACTTAAGAGATACTCAGTACATATTTGTTTACTGAATGAATGAGGCATCTGCCTCTAAGGAACGGTATTTCCGGACACTTGGCCCATTTTGTACTATCCACAAGCTTCTATTGCTTAGAAGAATACAGAATAGGAAAAAAAGAAAAATTGGCAAAAATCTATGGATACTGAAATACTAAGGAAAGATGCTGAGCATGTACATTCACTTTGTTTCCTACTTGTGGAATGGAAATCACCACACTGGGATCTCCCAACTTTAAAATCCAAAGCGAAGGTCTAAACTGTCTTTGGGTTACACTCCTGGAAAATCCTGAGGAAATTCCTGAAGTAACTGCAGAAAGTGGCAGGGGAGAGAGAAGAGAAGATGGCCCAAGACTAGAGTGATGGAAGACTTGGAAACTCGAAAAGCTTTCTTCTCTAACTAACTGGGACTTTGTCTACATGCCAGCTATAGGCTCAGGCACACATGAAGAGAATAATGAGATGTATGGGAGGACTGGAAAGTGGAGGATTTAAATGCTTAGGAAAAGAGCCAATGAAAGCTGACACAAGCACAGGAGGGACCCAGCAACCAAGCACCGGCTCTCATCACATCAGCAGCAGCATGTCCTACAGCCTTCAGGAAAAGAACAAAAAGGTCAGGGAGGAAAATGACACATCTCAGAACCAAAGGGCAATTCATTATGAGGCTAAGGAACAAAAGAGAAGTCAACCAGGGAATATGCTGAAGAAACGTTGATTATGAAGTCACTGGGGAAGACTGAGAGGCATTTTGGCTGTAATTCCAATGACTAGAATGAAGGAGGATGTGAAATGCTTTTGGATTGGGAAGATTTATTATTTTGGAAAAAAAACAGCTCAAGGAAAAACAAATGGCAAAATTCCTGCCTGAGTTTTGAAGTAGTGTCACTAGCAGGATGAGGTTCAATTTATACATTCTTTAGAAATGAAATGGCCCTTGAAAAGGACATAGTGGTAAGATTCGGATATTTCCAGCCTTACGGAAGCTAAGTAACATGCTGATAATAAAATTAAGTTTCAGTTTTAGATAGACTGATATTTGAAATTAACAAAAAAGAAAAAAGTAAAGGAAAAAAATTAAAAAGACCCTGAACTGACAAAAAAAAAAAAAAAAAAAAAAAAAGGAACTACTTTCTTTTTTTTAAATTAAAGGTCATTGCAAACAAAAAAAAAAAAGGTGAAAGGTGAGTTACATTTTGGGCAATCTTACTGAGTTTACAAAATGTTTAGTTCACAGCAGGTTTCAGTTTGGACTTGAACAATCTGTAAATACTTACTTAAAATTTAAAGATAGGAGGACAGCACAGGTCACATATTGCCATTAACAAGACAGAAGGAATTTTCCGTCATTCCCAAGGCCTTGGTGCTGTGTTCCCACATGTGGCCCCAGCTCTGCCAAAAGCTTGTCTTCTTTTCCAAAGAAATTCCAATGTTTGCAACCAGCCCTGACTCCTGAACTGTGAATACCTCTGACAGAGTCATATGTCGCTGAAGCTTCTTCAACACCCAGACAGGGAAAGGAGAGAAACAGGGAGGCAGACGCACAGCGTCCGGTCCATCCGCTATCTGAATTGCAGATTTTGATAAATGTGTTACATTTTATATTGTTCTCTGTTCTGTGTATGTGAGGGCAGGGACCATGTTCTCCGTATGCCACAGTCCTACACCATGCCCAGTCATTGATTCCAGGACTGGACTGTGTACATAGAATGGGGAAATAACCTTTAGACATTTAAGAAAACACGCACTATATTCAGATTAAGTTCATTCCAACATGAGATTAGTTCTTCTAACTCTGCAGAATGGACAGGCACGACACCCATT
Source organism: Rhinopithecus roxellana (assembly GCF_007565055.1). Taxonomy (NCBI): domain Eukaryota; kingdom Metazoa; phylum Chordata; class Mammalia; order Primates; family Cercopithecidae; genus Rhinopithecus; species Rhinopithecus roxellana. Next base: position 97,216,100 of record NC_044552.1, on the reverse strand, counting down.
TCAAAGGGTTGCTTTGAGGAGTCAACGAGGTACATACAGGTAAGGTAGTCAGCACTAGGTCTGGCACATAGTGCAGATTCAGTAAATCAAAACTATTATTTTGGTGAGTGTTCTCAAATGTCAAACTCCCATGGAGGTCCTCAGGCATTACCCAGCCAAGTTACCCCATTTGGTCAACAACAACTAATATATGGCAGGTGGTTCAAAAGTAATGGATTATTCACCTGCAAGGAATCACATTGTACTCATGGTATTAAATTATTCAGCCTTTCATGCCAAATTCTCTGTTAAAAAGGAAGCTGATCAATCCCTGAGTGGGACTCAGTGTTGATTTGATTTAGTTTTTTTTTTTTTTTTTTTTTTTTTTTTTTGCAACTTTCTATTTTCCAGCTAGTTGTAACCATTCATTGGGTGCACACTCACAAATCATCCACTATATGCCAGGCCTTTAGAAAATAGAGACATAGAAAGATATTAAACAAAAAAGATGTTTCAGTATGTTCAGTGGTGGGAGACAAGCAGCCCACAGGCCGACTCTAGCTCTTACATATGCTTTCAATCCAAAAATGTTTTAAAGATTTGAGCCAATATTTAAAAATCAGGGAATTCCACATAAATATCCAATATCCAGCTTCCCCTGGAAAAACCAAATGATGTGGCAACACAAAGCCAGTAGTCCTACCAACTCTTCCCTGGCAAGAATCTACGAGTTAAGTAGGGGCAGCCTGCCACTCTACACTATGCCCTGCTCCTCACCAGAACCAGGTAGGTACATAATTTGTGGGGCTCAGTGAAAAATGAAAACGAGGGGCCCCTTGTTCAAAAATTATTAAGAATTTCCGAAGAAAACAGCAGAACCTTAAACCAAATGTGAGGTCCTTCTGACCAGGGAAGGGGAAGGGGGCCTATGTAACTACACAGGTCTTATGCCCATGAAGCTAGTCCTGGCTCTCACCCCCTGGACACACAGGAAGATAATTATTTATCTAAGTATTCTCTCATTCATTAACAATCAAGCCTGTATTTACAGTAAGCTAGATATCACACCCCTGAAATCTGAGGTTCAAAAACTAGAGTAGAGGGGCCAGGCACAGCAGAGATAGAGAGCCACTAGGGTCTCTTTCCTTTTTGTTAAGACTGGATCCACACCAGAGACACTGAAAGTTAATCCAAGTAAAATTAAACCGCTCTCAACAATACAGATTGGCTTGAGCCCTTTTGTTGGCATCACAGGAGCCTCGATTACGAATTCTGAGAAACAGCTCACAAGCACTAATGAATAACTAAGTCCTGTCGGCTGTGCAGACAGTGGGCCCAGAAGCGAAGGGCTGGCCTAGGAGAGATCTGAACATGAACCTGACCATCTGGCTCTCTATGACTCACTTTGATCACAAAATGAATTGCAACAAATTGAAGAGCACATGGCTAGAGTTAATTGTCTCATCTGTAATCTGAATCTACTTTTAAGCAGTTATTATTACCCTCTATCAGGTGGAAACATTTCCTACCATCACTGCAAAGTGCCTTTTCCTGATGAACTGTAATGGATCATTAAATTCCATATCTGAATAACAATACTGTGCACTTATTCAGTGCCTTTCATCCAGGGATTTCAAGGCAGTTTGCAAATAATTAAGCCCCTTACACAGCAGCCAGAGGTGAGCCACTGGAAAAGAATTGCCTGAAGATACTGAGTCAAAGGGCATAATTCAATAGCAAGAGAATAAATGGCTTTCTCCCAGGCACTGGTAATACTGAAAGTGAATCCTGATCCCCTCCCTCCCTTTCACCTCACCCCATCTTCTTCATAGCAGATCTTGACATGCAACATACAAAGAACCAAAAAAGTAACTAACAGGAGTGTTCATAATTTAGCTATGAGTTCAGACACACACTTAACTGAGGAGTGTGTGTCTCCATGTAATCCTGGCAAACACACCACCAACTGACATTTCAGTCCACCTGCAGAATAGACAGAAGAATTTACTCAACACATTCATGATTACCAAATGGCAAACCTGAAGCCTCCCGCCACCCAAAATGAAAATACGGCTCTGCACCAATAAAGTTATGTTCTAACAAAAATACTTTATTCCACGGTTATGTGTTCCATTTCTGGGACTTCTCCTATTTGAATGATATTCAGGTTTCAGGAGTTAAAAGGATGCTGGAAATGGTCAATCAATACATTTCTTTTAAAAACCAGAACACTAGAAGGGAAAACATTTCAGCCACTCAAAGTTTTGTGGTGAAATTATAAACTCCAGAAAAACTGAATTTACAATGGAAATGCTGACAGACCTTTCACTGGAGCAGTTTGAACGCAACACTGTAATTTGGCAATCTCTCTTACAGACTAAAGACTAATTCTAACAAGATGTCATTTTGACTCACGTTTATTATTACCTGCAAGAATGAAAAACGCCGTTTACTCGGGAGGAGCCAGAGAACCAGGGTGGGGCGAGCTCACATTTTAAGCAAGACGCCCGCTGCTTTACCAAAATAGCCCTCTCAGCCAAAGGAGGGGCAGTCTTTCACGCTCAGCTTCTTTCATGTCAGCCCGAGCCTTTGCAGCTCGACATGCCTTTCCTACATGTTACATTTTAATGATCTGAGAAAACCGTTATCAGCGTTAACATCTCTAATGTTACTCTAAACAGACAAAAGCAAAATATCTCATTAGGCATCATCTCCGCCAAGGTTCCCACTAGGCAGGAAAGGATTTTTATCTGAAGTAATTACCCTTTTTAGTTAAATACACTCAACAGATGAAATTTACACAGAGAGTGAGAGACTGCAGCACTAGACAGCGAAGGTGAAAACCAGGAACGCCGCGTCTCGCCGTCCGCGGGCCCGCCGGGAGGGTGCGGGTCCATCTCGCGTTCGCTGGTGGGGCGCCCCGGTCCCTCTCTTTTCCCAGCGGCTACGGGTCACGGCGACGGCGGTGACCTGGCGGGCAGGCTGCGAGGCGCGCCTCCTCCGGCCACAAACCACCCCGGCAGCGGCCGCGCCAGAACTTCCCTCAAGTTGCCAAACTCGCCTACGCGCGGGAGAGCGCTGGGGATGCCCCGCGCGCCCGCGACCCCGGAAGCCAGGAGTGTGCCGCCCCTTCACACACTCACTCCCAGCCCTGCCCGCTTCCCCTCACGGTCCGAGTTCCTGCAAATCCTCGGCCAGACTGAGGTCGCCGATATGCTCGCTCCAGTTTCTCCCCCCGTGGGCACCTGGGGTAGCCCGTGAGCGCCGCCCGCCGCCGTCTCCAGCGGCGCCGGGCTCCCGAACACCCGCCGAGTGAGGGAAGCACAGCGGAGCCACGGAGCGCGTCGGCGCGGGGACGGGGAGGGCAGTGTCCCCTTCATAAACCAGTCTCCTGTGTGAAGCTTCTGGGGCTTGGAGACTGGCGTGTAGGGTGTGTGTGTTGCACTTTGACTTCATGCAGAATCTGTGGGAGAGGGGGTGCAAGGTTTCCCTCTCAGAAGCCTGGAGCCCTTAGGTCTTAGCTATGCGGGACACTTTCTGACAACCCGATCTTTCGCTAGGAGAGATTCGACCCAGGTCTGCGCCGCGAGGCCCCCAGCTCGCCTCTGCCGGCGACCCTAAACTTGGGCTTTGATTTCCCGCCGGTCGCGGTGGTCCGGGCCACCCGGCGGCGGCTGACAGCTGAGCGCAAAGGCGCCGCGGCCAAGGTCCTCGCGGAGCAGCCCGGGGCGCGCACGCCGGGGGTTAAGGAGGAGGCCGCCCGACCTTGCGCGGGGATCGCGGGCTGGGGGTCGGGGCACCCGGGCCTCCCTGGGTCGGAGGCAGGGCCGCGGGTCTGACAGCTGCTGCGGCTCGCGCAGACGCGCGCCTCCCTGCAGCCCGCCCTCCCCACGCCTGACTTATTACCCTCTGCTCCTCCTCCCCCTGCTGTTCCAAAACACCCTTCGACGCCAGCAAAATACAATGCCGCCTCAGCCGCCGTAAACAGCCGGGCGGGAGAGCGCATATTCGGCGCGGCGCGGCCGCCGGCTCGGCTCCCACCCCCTTCCCGTTCCTAGAAAATGCCATAAAAGCGGGCAGGGCGCGGGGAGGGCGGCTGCGCGCCCGGCGGCAGGGGCTCCCTTCCCGCGCCGCTTCCCCACGCCTCCCTGCCTGCTCGCTCCCCCCGCAAACTTGCCCTGCCACCCCGCCCGGCGCCGGGGCCCCGGGTCCGGGCCCCGGGACTCACCTCGCCGGAGAACTTTGCGTCCTTTTCCGCCTCCTCTTCTCCGCGTCTTCCCGGCTCGCAGCCCCCTCCCGGTAGCCGGCGAGGTGGGCGGTTCGGGGGTCACCGAAAGCTCGCGGAGAGGACGCGCATCACATGGCAGCTCGTTCCCAGCCCCCCGAGTGCGCCGGGAAGGGGGAGGGGAAGGGGTGAGGGGAGGCCGGGGAGAAAGCGAGAGCGGGGCGGCGGCGGGAGTGGGCAGGCGGGGTGGCGAGGGCGGCGGCCGCTCACGTTAGCGTTGTGCGACCGCAGCCCAGGCGTGCACGGCCGCTGCTGCTGCCGCTGCTGCTGCTGCTGCTGCTGAGGCGGCGGCGGCTCGGCGCTGTTTGCTCCGCGCCGCGCGGCTCGCGCTCTCCCCGGAACGCCCACACTCTCAATCGCTACATTGTTGACATTCGGCGCTGACGTCACCCGCTCCCCATTCACAATAACTTTACGGGAGCCGGGCAGCGCACCTCCCCGGCCGCTGGGGCGCGGTACGCCCGGCGACTAGCGTAAGCCGCTCCGCGAATGGCGCTCAGGGGGCTGGGGCGGGGGGCCGGGGCGGGGGCGGGCGCGCGCGCTCCGCCGGCTCGCGGGAGGGGGCGCGCCTCATGCCGCCGCCGCTGATCTCCCCGCTTTGTGCGGCCGCGCGGCCGAGAGACCCCCCTCTTCCTGGCCCGGCTGACCGCCCCGCTCTGCCTGGACTTCCTGGCCGCGAAAGACGAGGGTTGGGGGCATAGCAGAGTGAGAGTAGTGGTGAGGGCTGGTGTGGCACGTGGGGAGGGTCCAGAGCCCTAGGTGCTGCACCTGGGGAAGGAGAGCAGCCATCGAGACCTGGGATCCCAGGGTTAGCTAGCGTTTTCCCCGAGGGGCAAGAAAAGATGCTCCATTGGCCTCCACAAAGCTGACCGGATTCCCTTTTGGGTGAGGAACGGGCGAGTAAAAGCAGCCTTTTGAATGTTGACTTCTGAATCCTTTTCAGGAGGCCCTCCACCTGCCCCACTGAGCGAACCTTAAGCCCTCAAGCCAGTGTTTTTGGAAAAAGCGCGGTCAATTTCAGGAGGACATTAAAAGCCAACCTCCCCAGCTTCAGCCCCAGCTCCTACTGCCTTCCAGCCACTCTTCCCTGCCTTTCCTTTCTGCGGCTCTTAGGGTGTTGTTACTGCCCTTAAAGGCCATCGTGTGAGTGCCCTGTCAGAAGAAAGCTTGGTGGTGGCTAGGATTTTACAGAAGGTAATTAGGATTTAGGCTGAATGTACATTTGCAATAAAATAAGGTTGTGTTAGTGTTGTGCTGGTGCCTGCAACTTCTTGCTAAGGCCAGAAAATTCTGCCACGTTTCCCTAAACACCTATAACTTGGCCCTCTTGTGTACAGGCAGTATTCCATATTATTACATGTGGTGCTGATTTTTAATGAATATTATAAAACTTTGGCTCGCTCTACTGAGAGGGATCATAAATCCCCCCCTGTAAAACGGGCACTGGCATATGCTGAGGAAGCAGTGAAGCGTCGCCCTGGGAGTCTTGTGATATCATCTAAAGTGTTGCTCTGAACCACCTTCATTTGAGGGCAGAGTTTTGAAAGGCCCCATTTGGAATGTCTGTGTGGAAAGCTAAGTGATGGCTGAAAGCAAGCTGGAGGTGCTGAGCTAATTTTTCCAACAGCACTGCGGAGCTCCTGCGTGGAGGTCTGGCAGCGGACTGTGAGATTTTCTCTGCTAACCGACCCGGCCTTCAGATAAGGAAAAGTCCTAGAGCTAGGAGTAGCCCTCAGTCTCCTGACCTCTGGTCTGGTGCCCCCTAGGACAAAACACTCTGCTTCTGAGCTCCCTGCCTGACCCCTGGCAAGGACAGAGTACAAATTCCTGGTCTGCCCTGGCTAGGCCGTTTCTTATAGTCTTACGGATGGTTATGTTTCGCATTCCTCATTCTTCTAAGTATGTGTTGGTGAGATAACTTTATGCATTTTAGTAGCAGCAATAAATGTTTTTCTCACAACAAGGGATGCTTGAGAGCATCCCTATGAGAGTGGTGTAGATTCATTTATTTTCAAGCAAGCCATGGCTGCCCAGCTGTGAGTGGAGTTGGGCACATCAGCTTGGGGGTGGTTGAGGAGGGAAATGCGGCTGCCAGCTGATCTCCCACCTCCACTCTGGATTCTACAAGCTGATCTTGTCAGATGGATACAACAAAGGCTTCCAGGTCATTTCAGTTAGTTTGCTTGCTTAAAGACTCAGACTGGAGCTTTTTCACTTTGAGATTTTCAAGCATGAGGTGGGACATCAAATAAAGATGAAAAATCCTAATACACCCGTGATAGGTGGCATCATCTAGTCATTCAAGGAGTCTAGATTAGGAGTAGTTAGCCTCTCTGGTTACATCCAGTTCTGCAATCATGCACCTCTGTGGCTGTAAGACAAAAATCTTTGCTTTAGGTACGCTTTGAAGTCTAGTAGTGAGTTCATTTTTCTTCTTTATTTTCGGTAGTTAGAAGTGGGTTATTTGAATTCAAGCCTGAAAAATATATTCAGAATTGTGTGAAATGAAAATGGTAAGTCAGGCTGGGCATGGTGGCTCATGCCTGTAATCCCAGCACTTTGGGAGGCTGAGGCGGGTGGATCACGAGGTCAGGAGATCGAGACCATCCTGGCTAACATGGTGAAACCCCGTCTCTACTAAAAATACAAAAAAGTAGCTGGGCGTGGTGGCGGGCGCCTGCAGTCCCAGCTACTTGGGAGGCTGAGGCAGGAGAATGGCGTGAACCTGGGAGGTGGAGCTTGCAGTGAGCCGAGATCGCGCCACTGCAGGCCAGCCTGGGCGACAGAGCGAGACTCCATCTGAAAAATAAATAAATAAATAAAGTAAAATAAAATAAAAAGGTAAGTCAAGTACTAGACACTCATTTAACAGTACTGCTGCAGAGGCTGGGCTGTGGACAGCCTTGGCATCTCCATCATGAGTTTGCATGGCCACTCCTGGGCTTGTGGTGCTGCTCTGGCACTTTAGGTGTTTACGATGTGAAACAGATGCAGGTCCTTCCCTCTGTAGAATCATGGCAGTAACTTGAGTGGAGGTCAATTTATTTCTCATGCTTGGAGCATTCAACCTTTCCTGATACACATTTTTTCCCTACATAATTACATGCGTGTGTTGATCCAGAGCATGGGCTTTGCCTGTGATACATTTCTAAGTATGATATGACTTCCAGGGACAATAAATCTGTATCATGGCGTTGAAACAAATAAACTTTATTTCTGTAATAGAAATCTTCTTGATTGTAGAAAATAAAACAGGAAAAATTAAAATATACAGGAAACAGATGAGGAAAGGAAGACAGACTAAAGACATGGGCAGTTCTTGAGCCTTTGATTTTCTTGCTCTCCAGCACCTTGTACAGGATTTGATGATGTTGAAAAGATACTGTCTTTTTTCTTAGGCAGAACAGTAGAATTTCAAATGTGGTACCTTGAATAAGGCATGGCAGGGCAAAGTTAATGTCCAATGAAATCTGACAAAAGTGTATGGAGTGGGATGCTGTAAGGGTTTCTGCAGACAAGGAACATGTCCTGGCCTCAACTCCTAAAGGATCACTCTGCTGGGTCGTGGAAAGTACAGGAATGGAAGCAGAGAGACCAAGTAGGAGGCTGTTGAGATAAGTCAAGAGAGAGGTGATGGTGATTGAAACTATTAATAGAATGCTAAAATGATAGCCATAAATGGAATCTAGATATATTTTCAACATAAACTGGATAAGCTTTGTTGATGATTCCATTGTAGGTTATGAGAGAAGAGTCAAGGGAAATTCTGAATTTTGGACTGAACAGCTTATTAATGGAGAGTTCATTTATACAGGAGGAGCAGGTATGCGGGAAATGCTGAAACATTTGGTTTTGGATATAGTACATTTCACATGTCTATCGGACATCTAAGTGGAAAAGGTGAGCAGGTGATCAGACATGGGAATCTAGAATTTAGGAGGGAAGTCCAGACTAGAGATAGAAATCTGTGTGTCATCAACACAGCAACTGGAAACATGGGTGGAGAAGAAGAGCAAGGAAAAGAAATCTAAGGCTTAAGACCTGGGGCACTCCGACATTTAGAGGTCAGCAAGATGAAGAAAAGAAGATTCCCCCAAGGAAGCTGAGAAGCAGCAGCCAGAGAGAGAAAGGGGCCAGTTCATCCCAACCAACAGAAGGAAAGGCAGCACAGGTGGGGAAGTGCAGGGAGGCTGGAATATCATGGTAGGAAGTATGGCAAGCTGTTGTCTGAGGGATTCTGTTTTCTTAGTGGATTAAGAAGACAGACCATCCACTGATGGTGGAGGAGGGAGGGATAGGTTTAGGGGATAGAGAAAAGATGTGAACCAGTACCAGGGATGTGGCAGGATTGCTGGACAGTGCAGAGGACCTTGGGGGCCCACTCCTGGCGGCTTTCTGGACACACCACTGCCAAGAAGAGATTTCTCACTGTACAAAATCTCACACACATTTTGAAAAATGATCGGGGTAATCCAAACTGGAAACGCAAAAATTTTGCTTCTAGCTATTGTTAAATTTGGCTGGCAGCCTTTTTCCTTTGAACTATATATCTCTTATTTGTCCTATCTTCATCTCCTCAAAGATTGCCTCAGTTCCTAAGAAGGACTTTGGAAATAGTCCCTAAAAGAAAGTGATGTGCTTGTATTACTGTCTGTAGTGATCTTCTTCTATAGTAAAGAATTGATGCCACTGTTATCTAAAAGCTTATATGAAATAAACTAGTGAAATATGGTATATGAAATAAACTAATTTTTCAACATACACTACTGAGCATCTGTTACATGTTGAGGTGAAAAATTAAGAAATATTGGACTCTATCCTTAAGGAACTTAAATCTACATAAGGAGTCAAAACTAATATACATGAAACAATTGAAAAATTTAGTAATTTTGTATTTGATTGCTTTTTTACTTTTATATATTACTAATATTTAAAATTATATAGAAATTATATGTGTCAGAATTTATACTAATGAAAAAATTAAGAATGTACAGATCTTTTTTGTATGATAGCAAAAAGAAAATGGAAAAATCCAAATACCTTACGGGAAATGATTGGCTAAATAAATGGTGGTTCATATATAAAATATGAATATCATGGATCCATCAAAAATAATATTGGTGGCTGGGCACGGTGGCTCATGCCTATAGTCCCAGCACTTTGGGAGGCTGAAGCAGGTGAATTTCTTGAGCTCAGGAGTTTGAGACCAGCCTGGACAACATAGTGAAACCTCATCTCTACCAAAAAAAAAAAAATAATGAAAAAAATTAGTGATGAAAATTTATGTATATTGGCATATTAATATTTTATTAGTATAATTTAAAATAATTTGTATGACAGTATTTACAGTAGAATCCTATTCGTGAAAAAAAATTGCCAGTGCATGCATAGGAAAAATCTGGAAGTCTATATGCACAGTGTTCAAGTGGTCCTCTTGAAATAAAGAGCCTATAAGTGGTTTCTCTTTTGCTTTTTAAAAAATTTTTCTCTAATATAAATATATTACTTCTGTAATAAAGGTAGCCAATAAAAGTTGTAAAATTCAAAATAAGCATAATTAAATTCTAATAAGAACTTAAGTATTGTGGATGTTAAGAGGAAAAACATTATGAGGGTTAAAATAGCCAGGAAAGGTTTCACTGAGAAGGTGGAATTTGAGTTGAAACTCAAGGCCAGGAAGGAGTCAGAAAGGAGGGAAGGTGGCTGGACTTTCAATACAGAAGGACCCCTTGAGGTTGCACTTTCATCTGACTACAGCATTCATATTGTGCAGTGTTAGGAAAGAGTGGGAGGTTATGATGTCAAGAAGGGTAGGTCAGAAGTGGAAAGTATGGGGGAATTGTGCCTGCTGTCATGGCTAGCAAGGAGTACTGGAGTACTATGGTGACAAAATGCCATTGTGATCATGACTCATTTTTTCAAAATGTAGATTTTTCCTTCTTTCCCCTCCCAAAGGCCAGGACCTTGTACCTGTTAGGAAGCAATCACTTGATTGCCTGTTTTCTTTTTTTCCAGACATGCCTTGAGCATACACAGCCTATGTACTAGCACTATTCTAACTTTTGGAGATAAAACACTGCATAAGTCAGGGCTCCTGGACTAGTGGGGAAGGTGAACCAGTGAAGAAGTCATCACAGCACACCATGCTAAGGGCCCGAATAGGACAAAAACCTTCTGGCAAGTGACTTTGCTTAGGAGAATGTGGGATGGCTTCCTGGAGGAGGTGACAACAGACCTGGATGCTGAAGGGTGAGATTTTGTGAAAAGAAAATGTTGGAAGGTCATTCCAGGCAGGAAAATTGGAGTAGTGGAAGCGCAGGAAATGAGATGGTTAGAAGTGACAGCCAATAGTGGAATATAGGACTGGAAAGGTAGACGTGGGAAATCAGCTTGAAGGTGTAATTTTATCCACAGGTTAAAATTCTCGTTGAACTTTTCCAGTGAAGTGCTCATAATGGCAGAGAAAATGGAATGCTAACTTCCTAGGGATCTGAGAATGTGGCCCCAAATGGCCTTTTCAAAGCATAAAATGTCTTTGCAGTTTCCTGTTATATGTTTTAAAAAAAATCACCTGAACTTCTTTTGTTCTCTTTGAAGTACATGGGTTGATTTTACTAAAAAAGTTTAACAATTTGTGACGATCAGGACTAAAAGTTCCTCTCCCACACCCAAAATCAAAGTATCGAAGGATGTACTTAAGAAAAATGCTTCGAATTTGTCTTCTAATTTCCCCAGAAACACTGAAAAGCCTGGCTGCATGGGTAGAAAGCCAATGACTGATCCCCAGTTGCCAAAGAGGCGTAATCAGATCTGGTTTTGGAAAGAACACAGCATTGGCCGTATGAAGAGGCCTGAAGAGGCTGGAGACTATAAGACAACAGCTGAATTCCTACAGCCTACCTCAAGGCAGTGAGCAGGGCTGGGAAGTGCTTATGGTTTAGGGGTCATTTTCATGTGGGAGGAGAGGGAAAGGGAGGAAGAAGACGGAGAGGGATATGGATGCCTCTAGTCTGGTGACTAGGAGGGAACTGGCCCTGGGAGGCAGGAGGAGGCTAAGATCACTCTGGTAAAGGGTGGAATCAAAAGGAGGGAGGGCCAACGCTGAAGTTTGAGGAATAGCTGTGTTGGGGATGGATGTGGGCACAGAACAAGGAGTTTATGAAAAGGACAGGAATGGAGCCAACAGGAAGGTAGAAGATCAGAGACTGGGAAGTTGAGGAAGGCAAGGAAAAGGGCATTTCAATGAGGGGCCTGGGAATAGCATCCCGTGATTAAGAAAGGTCTGGTGAGGTAGGGGCTGTGCGATATGACAGCAAGGAGGTTCTAGACCCACTGCAGATGGAGGAGGGAATGAATGAGAGAAGTGGTGGCCTGGAGAGATGGAGAAAGGCAGGAAGGTAGGAATCTGAGTGAAGGAAGAGATAGAAGGTAAGGTAATGGAGCAGATAACAGAAGGAGCACTGATGTAGAGGAAAAAATGGCAAGAATGCAGAACTCTGGGGCAGGGGCAGCCATGCGTAGGTGGAAGAAAGGCAGAATGTGAACATTAAACAGAATTTGCAGGATGAGGTCTCACCTCTGAAAACTGTCTGGATTACAGGGACATCCAAGAAAGGGATAATGCAAAGATTTTGAAGCTTCAGGATAAGATTTAGGGCCAAGAGGCAAGAAATTTGGGGTAAGAGCTTAATTCTTCTTTTTTTACTTGGGAAACAAGGAAAGAGGTGATGAGGTCAGGCTCAGGTAAGCAAAATAATAATAAAATTTATAATAATCACAAGATTACTTTCTTTTTTCCCATTTTTTAAAAAAAGCTCTAACAATGTTTCCCTTTTTTCCCCTCATAGTTTGTGATGCCTAGTTTTTTCTAAACTATTCCATTAACTAAATGTCCATCTCTTTATTCTGCCCACCTCTAAAAGATGTTTTTGATCAATGATCTAATTTTTAGCATTTATTACATCTTTGCTTAAAGAAACTTGGAAAAGTTTGGTTGTAGATAGAAGTAATCTGACAATTTTTAAATTACTGTGAAAAGAAAGCCTTGATGCTTTTATTCTGATAAAAAATATACTTGCGATTGAATTATTTTTCTCAACTCAGCTTATGAGTTTTTGAGGGACACAGAAAGTTGAGTTCACTAACCCTATAGCAATTTCCCCAAAGAATATGTAAGATGGCACTTACAGTTTCTAATCTGTTTTTCACAAATCTGTTTATGTGATATAATTATGCAAGGGCATCCGACCTGAACAGTGGTTGCAGCTATGTGCTGGTCAGCACAGCTGTTCTGTTCCCCCGTGTGTGCATCCGGCATAGTGCTTATGTGAATGACATTTAGGTGTCATCGGTTTCTCCATTTTCCCCAGATGCTCCCTAAGTAGGTCTCCCACAGTACCACACACTAAGGAGCTAATTTCTCTGCCTTTCGGTTGTTAGGTGTGTGTGGAAACCCAGTGCTTCGTGCCCCAACTTGAATTGGGCCTTTGGTGATTTTGCAGAAGACTGAAAACATGGAGGTGTGCTGTGTTTTTTCCAGCTGCACTTCAGCACCCTCTGGATTTACAGCCCTGCCCAGGTCTTGTCAACAGGCATGCTTCTGTTGGTAAATTTCTTTGGTGCTTAATTTTCTAAAGCTGGAAAGGATGGTGCTAGGGAAGTGGGTTGGGATACAAGATGTCTTAAGATTCGTGGCTGGCCGTTGTCTAGAGGAGGAACCCATGCTCCCAGACCTGATGACCAACTTATGCTAATGAAAGCAGATGCTGAATCGGAATGCTTATTTATTAATTTATGATAACCATAAGTGGGTTATTTGTAGGATAACCTACTTCATTCTGGCAAGAGCTAAGTGAACACTAATTCTTTTCTCTGACACTTTGCTTTTTCAAATTCAGTGACAGATAAAATATTTATGTCTAGTCTCACTTCTCTTACCTGCTGCCTCACCTGTGAGTCCATTGCCATCATAGAGAGTATCTTCTAAAAATAATTGATCTTGGAATAATGTTAAACTTTAGGAGAAGTTGCAAGAGTAATACACAGAACTACCATATCTCCTTCATGCAGATATCCCAATTGTTAATATTTTAACATATTTGTTCTCTCTTTCTCTCTCTGTACGCCTGCATAAATATCTAATATAAACACCCATTACCATTATTCTCTTTCTGAATAATTTGAAAGTAAGTTGTCAACGGTGATGCTCCATCAGCTGCTAAATGCATCAGTGCACATTTTCAAAAGGAATAATGCTACATAACCTGCAACACAACATCCAAATCAGAAAGTGAGCATCAGTATAACAATACCACCCAATCCAGAGACCCTATTCAAATTTTACCAACTGTACCAACAATATCTATTTCCTTTCTGGAGCAAAGTTTGAGTCAGGATCACGGGTTACAGTTAGTTGTCCTATCTCTTTAGTCTCCTTCACTATGGAAAGCTCAGCCCAGGGAAGCATTAGGGGAAGTGACAGGAAAGGATAAAGGAAGCACAGTTGCACCTTTTTTGACTGTTACTGGATTCAAAGTGTTTTACTAAATTTATTGAGATGTTCACTTAAGGTTTTTGCAATCTATGTTGACAAGTTATGTCTCCATTTTTAAAAACAGAAATAGTCAAGTGAAAACAAAGGTTTATACTTGGTTGATACCTAAGAAAGCATCCCACATCCCACATACATGAAGATTATTCACCTCAGGAGGATTTTTGCATACATTGTTCTTTCTACCTCTTTTCCTCCCCCCAGCAAACTCCTACTCATCCTGCTCTCAGCTTAGTGAAGCTTTCCTCACTACTACCCAGGTCAGATCCTCTTTATAGGTACCTTGGACCTAAATCCTTTGCAGCAATTATTATAATTATATCCACCCCCTCTTCTTTAAAATTTACTTTTTAAATTATGGTAAAATCCACATAACATACAATTTATCATCTTAATCATTTTTAAATGTACAGTTCAGGAGTGTTGAGTACATTCACATTGTTGCGCAACCAATCTCCAGAATGCCTTTCATCTTGCAAAACATGAAACAACTCCCCAGCCCCTGAAAACTGCTTTTCAACTTTCTGTATCTATGAATTTGACTACTCTAGGTATCAATTTCTCCACACCATCACCAATACTTTTTATTTTATTTTTTCATGTTAGTTTTTTTTTTTGAATAGCTGCCATCCTAATGGGTGTAAGGTGGTATCTTATTGTGGTTTTGATTTGCATATCCCTAATGATTAGTGATATTGAGAATTTTGTGTGTGTGCTTGCTGGCCAGTTGTGTATCTTCTTTGGAGAAATGTCCATTACATTCCTTTGCCTGCCTGTCCGTCTAGCTAGCTAGCTAGCTAGCTATGACAAGGTCTCGCTCTGTTGCCCAGGCTAGAATGCAGCGGCACAATTACAGCTTACCACAGCCTCAAACTCCTGGCCTTGAGTGATTTTTCTGCCTCTTCCTCCCAAGTAGCTCTAACTACAGGTACACACCACAATACCTGGCTAATTTTTAAATTTTTTTTTTTTTTTTGTAGAGACAGGGTCTTACTTGTTGCTGAGACTGGTCTTGAATTCCTGGCCTCAAGCGATCCGCCCTCCTTGGCCTCTCAGAGTACTGGGATTACACGCATGAGCCACTGTGTTCAGCTTGCCCATTTATTGATTGGGTTGTTGTGTTGTTATTGTTGAGTTGTAGGAGTTTTTCATATGTTCTGGATATGAACCCCTTATCAGATAGATAATTTGCAAATATTTTCTGTCATTTTTTAGATTTCCTTTTCACTCTATTGATTGTGTCCTTTGATGGACAGTTTTAAATTTTGATGTAGCCTGATTTGACTATTTTTACTTTTGTTGCCTGTGTTTTCGGTGTCATATCCAATAAATCATTGCCAAATTCAATGTCAAGGAGTTTTCTCCCTGTATTTTCTTCTAAGAGTTTGATAATTTTAGCTTTTATGTTTAGGTCTTTGATCCATTTTCGAGTTGATTTTTGTATATAGTATTAGGTAAGGTCTGTCTTCATTCATTTGTATGTGGATATCCAATTTTTCCAGCATGGTTGAAAAGACTCTCCTTTCCCCATTAATGGTCTTGACAATCTTGTCAAAAATCATTTGACCATATATGTGAGACGTTTTCTTCTAGGCTCTCTTGTGTATATGTGTGTCTTTTTGCCAGTACAATGCTGTTTTGATTACCATAGTTTTGTAATAAGTTTTGAAATCAGTAAGTGTGAGACCTTCAAATTTTTCCCTTTTGAAGACTGTGTTGGCTATTCAAGGTCCCTTGAGATTTCATATTAATTAGGATAGATTTTTCTATTTCTGCAAAAAACACCATTGGGATTTCCATAGGAAATGCATTAAGTCTGTAGATAATCTTGGATAGCATTGCTATTTTAACAATATTAAGTCTTTGAATTCATGAGCATGAGATATCTATCCATTTATTTCATGTTTAATTTCTTTTAGTAATACTTTATAATTTTTAAGTATGTAAGTCTTTTGCTTCCTTGGTTAAGTTTATTCCCAAATATTTTATTCTTCTATTACTATTATAAATGGAATTGTTTTCTTAAATTTCCTTTTTGAATTGTTCATTTATTCCTCTTTTTTCAAGTGGAGTCATTTGTTCATTTTTTATCTTTTTCTCTGGGCCATAAGCTTCAGGATGGTAGAAACGGTGTCTGGTTTTGCTCAGAGCTAGACCGCAAGTTCTTTGTATAGCACTTGTCAGTGAGTATGTGCTCAATAAACACTTGTTAAATTTGTCTAATAGTATTAGCTTAGCTTAGTAGACACACTGTCTATTCTTATATGTGAACAAAGGGTATACTGATGCTGAACCATTTACCTTGACTATCTTTTCAGTCCTCCTCCTCCTTCTTAAAAAATGATACCTCAAGGCAGGGGAGCATCACACACCAGGGCCTTTCGAGGGGTAGGGGCCAAAGGGAGGGAGAACAGTAGGACAAATACCTAATGCATGCAGGGCTTAAAACCTAGATGATAGGTTTGATAGAGTTGATAGGTGCGGCAAACCACCAAAGCACGTGTGTACCTATGTAACAAACCTACACATTCTGCACATGTATCCCAGAACTTAAAGTAAAATAAAATTTAAAAAAAGATACCTAGTATTTATTGAGCATTTACAATGTACAAAGTGTCTATACATGTGTTAATTTGTTTTTCACAATAACCCCGTGAGGCAGACGTAGAATTGAGAGTTTGAGTTCTGGAGTCAGACTTTCTGAGTTTGAGTTATTTAATCTCTCTGTGCCTCAGAGTCCTATAATAAGGGATTTCTAAAATGCATACCTTTTTGGCTTGTCTTGAAGTTTAGTTAAGATATTGTATGTCAGATCCTTAGACATAGTAAGTGCTTAGGGAATACTGATAATTATTAACTCAACTTTTCAAATGTGGAATCAAGGTTTAAAGAGGATAAGCTGCCCTCCATCACACTCAGGCGGTCTAGAACTTGTAAGTACTTAAGCCCTGCATTGAAGTTTACACCATTCTCTTCTGTATCTGAGACCAGGTGAGGAAACTCACAAGGCCCTCAGAGATAAAATGTTTGGAGAATCTGCAAGAAATGGAACCCGCAGGATGGCAGACCAGAGTGTGCAGGGTTGTCCTGATTTTGCCAGCCCCTTTCATTCTTCAGAAACTCCTTGAAACTCCTAGCAGGGAAGTCAGGGGGTTCCGAGGGGCAATCTGACTCTACAAACTAGACGTTTTTGCTCAGTAGATCAAATTCTGTCTGTAGATCTGCCAGACAGCCAGCATGGCTCAGGTCTAGGGGAGGATGGTGAAGGAGGGTTGGCTTCTGGCATTATTCTGGGCCAGAAGAGGAGCCTGGGGTCTGACTCACTCTCCATCTTCTTATGGACTTCACTATCAGCACAGGCATACCCACCTTCTTCTTGGTCCTATTCTCAGTGCTAGGACTTTGTGTAAATGGAAGGGGTCCTGCTTTTGAGAAAAGTCCAGGACCTTGTCCCAGAGTCCCAAGTTTAGGGGAAAGCATGACCATTCCAGTAGTCACATTAGCAGCAGGTTCATGTAATGTCAATGGCTAACATGTGTTGAACACTCATTATTCTTAGTGCTTTACCTGCAGTATCTTATTTTATTTCTGGATGACCAACCCATTCCAGTTTGCCTAGAACTTTCCCAGCTTTAGCACTGAAAGTCCCACATCTCAAGAAGCCCTTTAGTCTGGGGCAGTCTAGGAGGGTTGGTCACCCCAAGCACCCTGGGAAGTAGTAAACTTGGCAGAGAGGAGTGAAATGATTTTCTAATGACATACTCCTATCAAGTACCAGAGGCAGGATTTGAACTCACGAATTCTGGCTCCAGGACCTGTTCTCATGACCAACATGCAAGGCTGCCCAAGCCAGTATAAGCTGCCTCTGCTAGCAAATGTTTGGGTTTGGTCCAGATACCAAGTAGACGGCAAATATCACTGGTGGCTTTGGGGAAAATAGTAAATTGTACAATATGAATGTTCCCAAAATTAAAAATGGAAACTTGTACTTTGTTGCTGACAAAATGCCAAAGATTGCTTTCTAGACTTGATTGGCTATGAGATTTGGTGTCTTGTTTGATTCTCATGTTAGTGGTGCCTTTAATTTTGGTGAGCATGAGATTGAGAAATATGGACCAGATTGGCATGGTGGATAGGTAGCTTCAAGGTGGAGTGGTGCAAGGCAGGATTTTGGCTCTCCTTGAAGGGCTTTCATATCCTCCACTTACTCTATCATTTCTATGGAACCACTTAGCGGCCACCATATCTAGTCTTGGTTTGCTTCTTTTCTTCTACTTCCTGTGCAGTTCCTCTCTGCTGCATTTCTGTATCCTTTTCTACTCCTTGCTCGCACTCCCAGAAGCACTAACGTGGTAATGCTACTTCTAGTCCACAGTCAGACCAGAGGTGAGCAGTCTGGCACATGCCAGCTCGAGAAGATTGTAAACCTGTCAGCTACCAGGACAGGCCCAAGGAGGGAAGTAGGAGAAGCACAGAGCAGTAGGACAAGCATGCTAGTCACGCAGGCAAACAACAACAACTTGGTGATTTGCTGGAGGTCAAAGAAATGATGGGGTTATTTGTACTTAGATCTTTTAATTTTGTTGTTTAATTAGATTGTTCTTCTGTTGCAAGAAGTAGAGACCTTTCCAAGGCACTATGAGAAACGGGTTAGGGGAGTAGTTTTAAGGAAACATGGATTCAATTTGAAACTAGAATTTTAAAGCTATCAGGTTTGTCTCTGAAGGGCTATGGGGTTCTGATTTTCTCTGGGTATCTCTGCTCCATTCCTTGAGCTTCTGATCAGCTTTTTTCTGTTTACTTGGGAAGTCATGATGTGAATCTCAGCTCCATCCAGTGAGCATCTGGGTATGTCTCCTGGAGTAAATTGTCCATGGATCCATTGGATTGCTAGTCTCCACTTGCCAAGTACCAGAACCTCAGCTCTGCCTCGACTCAGTGGGGGATTGGGGAGATGGCTCTGTTAGCTTCTGTGGCTCTGCCATGGCTATTCTGGCTGCCACTCCAGCCCTCGTTCATGTTTCTCGATAGCATGGCCCATGCTGCTCCACAGAGGTGCTGGCCAACCCTGACCTCTGATACACCCAGGACATCTGTTCACTCACTTGCAGGCATCTCCCTCCTAAGGAAATGACTTCTTCTGCTAGCCTTCTTTAATCTAGGTGATGTGGGGGGACGATGATTCCCATGGGAAGCGTGGGAAGCACAATAGAGGCACACTCTATTGTGTCTATCCACACCTTACTAATTCAGAGTTTTGTGGGTTGGTGTGCTGTGTGCATGTATGTGTGAGTTGTTTTGGTTGGATGACACCACTCCTCCCTGGGGACGGAGATAGTGAGGGAAAGTCTGGATTTCAGACGGAGCCTCAGACTGTATACAAAGCCACTCTTCTCATCCCACACCCAAGCCCTTCTTCTTCTAGTCTACCCTACGGGATTTCTTCATTGTTTTGGGGGTTTGCCTTCCAGGGGTTAGTTGCTCCATGCAATTTAGCCCCTGTCACTCTCCTTCTCTTCTTCCCTGGCCTGTCAAACAGACTTGCTAGTATGTGCAAGCCCAGGAAAACTGAGGAATGTAGCTGGATTCTTTTTTTTTTTTTTTTTTTTTGAGACAGAGTCTTGCTCTGTCGCCCAGGCTGGAGTGCAGTGGCGCGATCTCGGCTCACTGCAAGCTCTGCCTCCCAGGTTCACGCCATTCTCCTCCCTAGTAGCTGGGACTACAGGCGCCCGTCACCACACCCAGCTAATTTTTTGTATTTTTAGTAGAGACGGGGTTTCACCATCTCCGCCATGGTTAGCCAGGATGGTCTCGATCTCCTGACCTCGTGATCTGCCCGCCCCGGCCTCCCAAAGTGCTGGGATTACAGGCATGAGCCACTGCACCCAGCCTGTAGCTGGATTCTTATTGCATGGCCCTTGCATATACTGTGAATGTACAGAAGATCTTTACGGCTTCTTCTACCTCACATACAAGCCAATTTGAGTATTGGCTTGGGATCCAGCCGAGATATCCCTTTACATCCATAATTTCTGTTTTCTAAAACTTTTAAAAACAAATATGTCCTTTAAATATCTGACTCTTCATGACCATTCTATGCCTGTCCTTTTAGCTTCAGCTCCTACTTTCTTATTTACTAGATGTTAGTTCAAACGTGTGTGAGAAAAAAATCTGATTGACTCCATTTATGATTTAACACAGGCCAGGCATGGATTGGCTGCCCAACCCTGGTCCAATCAACTTACCAGCTTGAGGGGGGTGGCGAGAAGGGAGGGGTGTCCCAAGGAACAAATCACGGTCACCCAGGCCTTCACCTTCAGCATATGCTGTGTGTAGGATACTCTTTCTTTACAGGCACTATTGATGGGTAAATACAATGACTGAGAACTCAAATACATTCGTACTACAAGAATGACCTGTTTTCTAAAATATCAACATGGGGACCCTCCCCACATTAAAATTTCCAACCGTAGTGTCCTTTCTTGTTTCATTTTAGGTATGAAAAGTGATATAGAGTAGGAGTGTTTGGGAGACATTTTTTGTTGTTGTCTATGTTTTTGTTGTTTAGATGATTCCCATGTAGATTTCCACACTATCAGATTTCACCCAGATATGGAATGATTCACAGCTTAGAAGAATACTGCTGTGTCCTCTTCTGGTGCCTTTCATAATAAGACTTCAATTGCTTTTAAAACACTAACTAAATCTCATTAACATTATCTCCCACATGTTAATAGGAAAAACAGGTCTGCAGAACAGTGACATTTCATGATTAAAAATACATTTATTTAAATGGTTGAGTTGCCTCGATTTGAATATTGCCCACTGCTTCCATAATAGTAGCAGAAGTTTTTCACAGATGCTTTTTAATGGGTAACCCCTGCTATATCTCCACTAGCAGTATAAAACCTTGAATAATGTGCCTTGATTTGATATGTGCTAATTGCTTATCAGAAATTACTCAGTTGTAGCCTATCACTGCTGAAATTACTTCCAAGGAGAAAACTGGGCACTTTTGAAAGGTGCATTAATGCCACTAGGTCACTAGTGTCACAGTTAGTATTCTAAAACAGTAACTGTAATGGCCTGACAGAGCCAGTGCTCATCCAAAGACATTCTATATTCACTCAAAGAAGAAGGTACAAAGAGAATCTGGCCCCAAATGTGGAATCAATGCAATAAAAATCTCTTCAATCTATCATAAGTTTATTAAAAATCAGGAACAGCGGTTGCTGTTCCACAGCTGAAAGGATATACTCTATTGCGTCTATCCAAACCTTACTAATTCAGAGTTTTGTGCTGTGTGTATGTATGTGTAGTAGGAGTGTGTATGTGTGTGTGTTTCAATGCTCCTGCTTTTGATCTCCAATAAATAAGGTTATGTTTTATATCCAACTCTGTGGTATACTGGTACCATATTTTGCCTTGAACAATTCTCAAAATGTTTAGATAATTCATTCTATTTAGGATTGAAGTAATCCACTGGGATCCCGGGGTGGGCGCAGTTTGGTGACTGAGAGGGCAGAGGTAGTGGAGTACTTATGCATGCTTCTCAAAGCTCTAGTGTGGTAGGGATGCGTGGAGTGGCCAGAGAGAAACCAGGACTGCTGCATTCTCATGGAGGCCTGCCTGTGAGGTGGGAGGTAA
The DNA here is from genome assembly GCF_007565055.1 of Rhinopithecus roxellana. Lineage (NCBI taxonomy): Eukaryota > Metazoa > Chordata > Mammalia > Primates > Cercopithecidae > Rhinopithecus > Rhinopithecus roxellana. The sequence goes on along the minus strand of NC_044552.1, from coordinate 97,194,639 downwards.
GGAAACCTCAGTGGCCCCTCCCCTGGCTTGAGTGGAGGCCCAGGGCGGGGGTGGATAACAGTGGACAAGGAGCACCACAAGGGCAAGGAGCAGGTTTAGGGGAAATGAAACATTGACTCCCTGCGATGAGGACAGTGGGCTGGAATGTTTCACTTTTCCCTCTGAGCCACCATCCTTATAGTCACCATTTGCCATGTGCGACTGCCAAGTCCAGGGGCCCTGACACTCTCTGAGCTTCATTTTCCTCTTTGCTGGTCTCATACTCAAGCTGGTACTCGCCATGTGAAGGGAAAGGTGGTCACCAGCAGCTCCAGGCTCCTTACTGTAGGTCCTTATGCTCCACACCTCTGGGGAGGGGCAACAACACTTCCTCTCCCAGGGTCCATATGCACACCTCTGATGGGCCTTTGTGTGTCCCTGCTGGATCACGGGCTTATGCCATGGACCTGCCATTAAGGAAAGAGAAAGAGAAACTATGATTGGCACATTTCCATCTTAAGGGACAGAAGGGTGTTGGGCAGACAAAAGGTGCCAATATCCACTAGAGTTTCCTTCAGACACCTATTATAAACTGGGATGGGTCTGATTCTAAGATGAACAGTATTTTTGTGAAAAGCCTTCTTAAAGAGGAGCAGCTCTTCATTTCTTTGGATAATCCAGGCACAGCCCCATATTCAATCTGCTCATGTCCAGCCCAAGGGGATCCTACCATCCCCTTCTGCGTATTCTTTCCCACAATGTCATGCCACTTCTTTGGACAGTGCTCCTAAAATGAGCTGGTGTCTATGTGGCAGAGGATTTTGAATACTAGACGTGGATATTTGCTCTTAATTTCTTCATCAATAAGGAAGCATTCATAGTTTTTGAGCACGGGGGTGATGAAGAAGGGGATATTGCATTTGTTATGCAGCAGGCAGTTGGAAATATGGGTCTGAAACTCAGAAGAGAGGTTCGAGCTGGAGAATAGCTGTGAATAGAGTGATAGCTGGAGTAATAGAAATACTGAGATTATATCCAAAAGACTATGGAGAAATAAGGGAAGAGTGAAGGGCACTCAGACACTCATTCTGGAAACCTAGGAGTCATCATTCGCTCCCTCCTCCCCTCACTGCCTTATATTCCATCTTTCAGCCATACCTGGTAATTCTACCCTCAAATTCCATTTATAGAACCTGTCCACTGCTATCCATCTCCATCCAAGTTGTAGACTTTCCTGCCCTTACTACTGCAAGTGCAGTGGCTCCTAAACAGTCTCTGCTTCCACTCTTGCCTATGTCCAACCCATACTCACCTAGCAGTGAAAAGATTTTCCTATCATGTGAATGGTGTCATGCCATCCCTCTGTTCAAAGCCCCTGCAGGGCCTCACACTGAGGTTATGATAAAGCACAGGCATCATATCCTGGTCTATGAGGCTTTGTGTAACCTGGCCCTTACCTCTACCTCTAACCTTCAGTCACTCTCCATTCATCACATCTAAATCACATGCAATGATTTGTTTCTCAAACACATCAAGCGCTCTACCAGTTCTGCTTTAAACTTCCTCATCAGCCCTAAGTCCGCCTCTTCTTCTTACCTTCCATCTCCCCAGCGCTGGTTTCTACTGCCCATTCCCCTGATCCTCTCAATAACACAGAGTGTTTTTAATGCCTGAGGAATCATCCTGCAAGCACAGACCCCTCTTTGGCCACCCTACCTTCCCACCCCAGCACTACAGCAAGGAGCTGAGCAGAGCAAGGTGGTTCCTGAGAAACCTTCCAAGAGGAGAGGGAAGCCCATGGCCATGAGGACCACAAAAATCACCATTCTTTCCCTTTTAAAATGTGTTCTAGTTTTAAAGAATGTAATACTAAAAATTTTGTTTATTTTAAAAAATAAGGTATAAAGAAGATTCTTTACTTGACAAAAGGATTCATCTTGAGGTTTCTTAAAATATTGATTTTTTTTTCTAATATACTCAAAGCTTGTAATTTTATTTTCCACAATTCAATTCACACAAGTTTTCACAGGTACATTAACTGCAGAAAATAAAGCATGCTTGTATTATTCCTGTGTCATAGATGGTAAAATTGAGGCTCAAAAACTTGCTGAGAATGACAAGGACTATCAATAACAGAGTCAAGGTTCAAAACTAGAAAACTGTTGGCAATAAATCTTTGCTCAACTCAAGGATTAATTCTATTTTCCTGATAATTTTCTCTTTAAAATATGGAGTAAACCCCAGCTATTCTTTTCCGATACCTGAAATGGACTTGGGTATAAACATGTTAATGATTTTTTGTATAACACCAGGTAGGGGATTCCCAGATACTGGTTATTTCATTCCTGAGAGTCTTCCTCAGCTGACTATGATGGTTGTGCTGGGCTGCCGGCACCAAGGCTATTTTTGATAATACATTTGTGTTTTATCCAATGAGCAACCAGGCAGAGAGGCAACACTGGGACAGTTAACTTACATTTTAGTATAGTTGTGAAAAGTGAATAACAAGTTCTTTTTTTAAATAAAAAAGGAAATGAAATTAAAAACAAGACTTCAATTTAATCTAAGAGACTGGAAATGGCAAGCTTGCCCCTTGTGAATTTGGTTCCGGTTCACCGAGTCTCAACTATCAAAGCAGCAGGGTAAATGAAGGAGAGAGTATCACTCAATCTCTAAACTTGCATTTGTGGGTTTCATCTGGTTTCCATGTTATTGTAAAGAGTTTTTATGTTACCAGACTTCTGCTTAAATTAACAAAGCTTTTTGTAGATGTGGACCTATTTCATACTACTCAAACAGCATATGATTACCACAGAGGTAATTTATAGAGGGAAAATCCCAAATACTTAAGCATTTAGGTAAGTATATACAAGTAAAGTCAAGATCTAGATCCAAGCCCTGTGTAAACACAACTGCATCATATTTTGATTTTGGAGGGAAAATTAAAGCTAGTGCTTGCTCAAAGACACTTTCACATTAAGGCAGTCTAACTAGCTAGGCTGTTCTTTTCACCTTGTCTATCCTCCCGAGTGCACTAGGACAAGGGTGATAAATCCTACTCAGGCAACTGTTGTAAAGGAAATTGAAGCCCATGTAAATCCAGGGTTTATATTAACTATGAAGAGCTTAAGCATCAACAGTCAGTACCCACTTAGAAGCCTTTAAGCTACATGTACTGCATTATGTTCAAAAACTAGAGGGGAAAAACACCAAATCACATTCTTTCAGCATGTAGAAATCATTTTTGGTACTAAAAGTGTGTTCAGTGCTACCATGGAAAAATAAAATGATTGTTTGACCAAAACATTCTATTTTGCCTTTAAGCAAACTTAAATAATTCCAAGTAGAGACATATTTTTTCTTCAAAGTATTTACACCTAATGGACAGAACAGGAACAATAATTATTGTTATTTAAGCTAGACTGTGGATCGGCATTTCATATATATTATTTGCTTAATCTTCACAATTCCACATGGTAGGTTTTATTGTCTCCCTTTTACAGATGAATAGATTAGGGCTCAGATAGGTTAAATATGCCCAGTATCATACAGCTAATAAGTGGCTAGTTCTATATTCAAATCCTGGCTTCTGTGATTTCACACTGTTTCTAGAAATAGAGTTCAAGTCTTGTTGTGAGAAAAATTACGTTACTTCATGCCCGAGGTCGGATCTTCATCTGTTAGTCTTCTTTCATTTTTTATTTTTATTTTTTTGAAATAGCATCTTGCTTTGTCACCCAGACGTCAGTGCAGTGGTTCAATCTCAGCTTACTATAGCCTCTACCTCCCGGGTTCAAGTGCTTCCCCTGCCTCGGCTTTCCAAGTAGCTGGGATTAAAAGTGTGCACCACCATGCCCAACTCAGTTTTGTATTTTTAGTGGAGATGGAGTTTCACCATATTGGCCATGCTGGTCTCAAACTCCTGGCTTCAACTGATCCAACCTCCTCGCCTCCCAAAGTGCTGAGATTACAGGCGTGAGCCTCCATGCCTGGCCTGTTAGTCTTCTTTTATTTTATTTGTATTATACTTTAAGTTGTGGGATACATGTGCGGAACTGCAGGTTTGTTACATAGGTATACACGTGCCATGGTGGTTTGCTGCACCCATCAACCTGTCATCTACATTAGGTATTTCTCCTAATGCTATCCCTTCTCTAGCCCTCCACCAGCTGACAGGCCCCACTGTGTGATATTCCCCTCCCTTAGTCTTCTTTTAAAAGGGGACTAATAATAATGGTCAACTCTGACATTTGACTTTACCCTAAAAATGGTCATATTGGATGGCTACACCATCTTATAGACTTTGGGTTACACTTTACTCCAGCTTGGTCCTTTGCTCTCAGCTCACGTGGCCTCATTCATGTATTTCAGAAGCTGGTTCTATCCTGTTCCTTTTTTTCCCTCCCTTGTTTAGTTTTCTTACATACCACCTACAAAGATATAGCAGTTTTTGACAGGCATGGTGGCACTTTGGGAGGTTAAGGGGGGTGGATCAAGAGGGCAGGAGATCAATACCATCCTGGCTAACACAGTGAAACCCCGTCTCTACTAAAAATACAAAAAAATTAGCCGGGCATGGTGGCGGACTCCTGTAGTCCCAGCTACTCGGGAGGCAGAGGCAGGAGAATGGCATGAACCTGGGAGGCGGACCTTGCAGTGAGCTGAGATTGTGCCACTGCACTCCAGCCTGGGCAACAGAGCAAGACTAAATCTCAAAAAAACAAAACAAAAAAAAGGATATAGAAGTTTTTCATCCATGAAAAGTTGCATGCATATGGGATTATAAATCTAATGAATTTTTAGGTAAACTTTTTACTAAAATACAACATACTTATTATGAAGAGCACAAATTCACAGTTTGATGCATCTTCTCAAAGTGAACACATCCATATAACCAGCACCTAGATCAACAAATAGAATATTACTGGCTGGGCATGGTGGCTCATGCCTGTAATCCCAGCACTTTGGGAGGCTGCAGTGGGTGGATCCCTTGAGGTCACGAGTTCAAGACCAGCCTGGCCAACATGGTGAAACCTCATCTCTACTAAAAATACAAAAAATAGCCAGGCCCTGTGGGGGTGCCTGTAATCCCAGCTACTGAGGTGGCTGAGGTAAGAGAATCATTTGAACCACTGCACACCAGCCTGGGCAACAGAGAAGACTCCATTTCAAAAGAAGAAAAAAAAAAAAAAGAATATTGCCAGTAAATCCAATGATATTTTCATTTTAATTTATTTTTGTTTTAGAGACAAAGTCTCTCTGTGTTACTCAGGCTGAAGCACAGCAGCACAATTATAGCTCATTGCAGCCTTCAACTCCTGCACTCAAGCAATCCTCTCATCTCGGCTTCCCAAAATGGTGGGATTACAGGTATGAGCCAGTGTGCCTGGCCCCATTGATTTTTTACATGCTGAATGGGATATTCCTATTTCAAAGTTTATGTAAAGAATCTTTGCAAAGGTAAGAACACATTTGAAATGTGTTTCGCTATGCCCCACTTTATGTTTCATGTATTCTGGTTTTCATAGCTTGTGTCTTTTTTTTTTTCTTAGAGCTGGGGTCTTGTTCTGTCACCCAGGCTGGAGGCAGTGGTGTGATCATAGCTCACTGCAGTGTTGAACTCCTGGGCTCAAGTGACTCTCCCACCTCAGCCTTCTGAGTAGCTGGAACTACAGGTGTGCACCACCATACCCAGCTAATTCTTAAATTTTTTTGTAGAGACAGGGTCTGGCTATGTTGCCTAGTCTGGTCAAAAACTCCTGGCCTCAAGCGATCTTCATGCTTCAGCCTCCCAAAGTGCTGGGATTACAGGCATGAGCTACCACACCTGTTTTATAGCTTGTGTTTTCTTACATCCATGGTGCATTTAAAGAGAACCTATCTTAAACGGTGTAAACACCAAGTTATAAAGGCATCTCCCACCCACACTGCTCATCAAAACAGCATTATACAATTTTCGGACTGCTTTTTCCTGTTTATTAAATTTAAAACTAGCTTTTTTGAATGAATGTCTTGTAAAGACATTTCCATTTTGAATTTTCAAAATGTGGTTATATTTAAGAAGCAACTCCTCTATGAGGACTTTTTTGTTTGCTTACCAGTGGGTTGGTGATTTTCACGGGAGAAGAAAGGTCCCAGCCAAAGCCTGATTGTTTCATTTTCTGATTTATCAACATATGGGACTTTTACTCCTGAATACGGAGTATTAAACATAATTTGCAAACTCTTTTACTTTTGTCCCCATACTTTATTGTAGCTTTCATTCCACCAGTGGAAGATCTGCTGCTATTGTAGACAATAGAGAAAGCACTGCTGCTGTTAGAGAATGACGCGCAAGCCTCCAGTGCCATTGGAAGAGCATGAGTTTTCTGAGAGTCAGGCTCTACATGTGAAGGGAGTCTGTTATGTTTCAGTGATGAGTCATATAGGATGCTACAGATGGTGCAGAGTGATGCTTCAAAGATGTGAAAAAATACTAATGGATCCAAGACTGAAAATTAACATAACAAGGTGACTGGGGTGAGTAGATGACTCTGAGTAAAATATTGTAGGACAAAAACTGCCCCAACTTCTAATTGTACCACTTAGTGTTAGATGTACCCAATGGTTTATTTTATTAGGCAATACTTAAGTCTTCAAGACTTGCACAGATGTCTGGGTAACAGTCTATGATGGGGAATCTATAAAGTTGCAACCGAGGCATCTGTTTCTGAAAAGCTCCCCTAGTGATTTTCATGCTCTCCAAAGTCTGAGAACTGCTGCAATATTGGGTCAATACTCCTATATAACTATTGTGGGAAAGTAAAATTATAAGTCTGTGAATTTTAGAGTTCAAAAGAAATATAGACTTAATTTCTTCATGGGAAGACTCTGAGGCCCGTGAAGAAGTGATTTGGGCCCTGCCACCCAGTAACATAGCCATGAAGTCAGAGCTAGAAGAAAAGTGCTCTGATGGTCAGCTTCGCTTTTATTGCACAATTCAATACTCCCATCCTCCATCTCTAATTTAAAATCCAATTACATTGTGTCTAGTTATCTTTCTGTTTTCTACTATATTTTACACACAAAACAAAAATTTAGAAAATATGCATGCAAAGAAAGTAAGTTACTATTTTAATATGCTTCTTTGAAGTCTTTTTGTATTTTGTACATAGGTTATTTTTTACAGTTATTGTAATTTATATCTAACTTTGTATCTTCGATTTTTTTTTTACTTATATTATGGTAACCTTGGTTTTATAGTAACAATAAGCTCTTACTAAAGGTAGTTTCATGTGGAAACTAAGTTTTATCAATGTTGTAAACGCTCAGTGTTTGCTAAGAGAAACTGATACTTTGTTCCCATAGGAACCATTGTTTTAAAATGAGAAATATGGAATCTCAAGCTTCAAAGGATAAAAACTTAGGTTTGGGATGGGAAATATCTTACCTTTCCTGGAAAAATGTGAAAATTACTATCCCCTGATTGGAACAGTATTATTATGGGGTCGCAATCTTCTGAATGGGTGAAAATGTTCTAGGTGGCTGTTTTCTCTTTCTGCTTCCGTTGTGTTGATGGTGATGCATGGTGATGCGTGGAAGGAGAGTGAGGGAAGATGACTCCAACTCCCCTTGGCCTCTTAGAGCACAGACATCAGTAAAGGCAAGCCCACACTTTCCATTTGATATGGTAGTTTGGTTTTCTTATTACAGAAGGGAACAAAGGGAAGGGATTTTTATACTAAGCTGCTCTGGAGCACTTAAGTACCAGCATACATTTTCTGTCCAGGTATAGGCTGTTAACTTAAAGTTAATGATTTGAAATGAGTGAAAAATATCTGCTTAGTTCTGATCAGAAACCAAGAATCAGAATGAGGTGGAATTGATAACAACTGTGGTTGTAAACGCAGTGGTTGTCAAACTGGCAAACAGTTGCTGGATGGGCACTATTCCCTGAACCCCAGGTCAGGTAGCACGTTTCTATATTGCCCACAGCCAGCAGGATCAACTGCTTTCCCTTCCCTATCTGACTTCTTCTTTCCTCCACTGGTGTTCCCTGTGTTTTGCAAAAAACGACTTGAAACCTAGTCACTGTCTCAGTCTGCTTTTGAGAGAACAAACTCAGACACATACTGAGAAGTCCAAAGAAAGAATATGAAAATGAAATGTATTGAATGGTACTTCCAAAGCCATTGGAATTATCACCGGAGCAGGTGCGTAATCACCCAGTTGTGTGTTGATTCAGTTCATACTTGTGATGGATGCTATGTTGTGCTACTGTCTCCCAGGAATTAAGGACTTATTACCCCCAGCTGTTGGGAGTGCTGCTGGCAGACAGCCCTCAGCAGGCAGTGCTGCTTCAGGAGGAGCTTTGGCTGAGGAAAGCTGCTTCCCCCAAGGTCACCCCTCTTTCCCAGTGTGGCCCCCATTCAAAGACAGATTCAAGCAGGACTAAAAAGGCCCAGCCCTCAACTCATTCAGACAGCTCTGAAGAGTCATCCATTTTCAGAACTTCTCCCTCTGCCCAGGCCTGCTCCTTTGCCTTGCTCATGTGGTGATCTCAGGAGTATTCCTGAAGGGACTTCTGGCACGCTAATCTCCAGCTCAGTTAGTTTCCCCATGAACCCAACCTGAGACAGTATGGATTGAGAACCTACTATGTGCTAGACACTATTTCAGGTGGTGAGGGAGAGAGTGGAGACCAAATAAGCTTTCTGTGCATATGTTTTTTTAGGAAGAAATTAACATTCTAGAGCAAAGGTCAGCAAACTATTTTTCTGCAAGAGACAGATAGTACATTTTTAGGCTTTGTGGGAAATATGGTTCTCAGTTACAGCTACTTACATCTGCCACTGTTACACAAAAGTAGCCTCAGAAATATATAAATGAATGGATGTGGATGTATTTCAAGAAAACTTTATTTACAAAAATAACAGGCAGGTCAGATTTGGCCCTTGGGTTATAATTTGCTGAATTCCATTCTAGAGGGGAGGAAACAAGGAAACAAATGATTAAACAAGAAAACATTAGATAGTGGTAAGTGCCATACAAAAATAAGTTGGGGTAATATGATAACAAAACATTATTATTGATTTTTTTTTTTTTTTTTTTTTTTTTGAGACAGTCTCACTCTATCACCAGGCTGGAGTGCAGTGGTGCAATCTCAGCTCACTGCAACCTCCACTTCCCGGGTTCAAGTGATTCTCATGCCTCAGCCTCCCAAGTAGCTGGGACTACAGGTGTGCACCATCACACCCGGCTAAGTTTTTGTATTTTTAGTAGAGATGGGGTTTCGCCATGTTGCCTAGGCTGGTCTCAAACTTCTGAGCTCAAAGTGATCCACCTACCTCGGCCTCCCAAAATGCTGAGATTACAGGTGTGAGTCACCACACCTGGCCCTATTATTGATTTTTTAATTAAATTTTTTTCATAATATAGTCACATGATTCAAAAGGATTGAAAAAGTATTCATTTAGAAGTATATGTCCTGGTTCACTTTGACCCCCAATAGGATAATTTTATTTTTATACTTTTGTGTTTCTTTTCAATGTTTCTTAATGCAAATATAAGCAATTATAAATATATATTCTTATCTACTCCCGTCCCCCTTTTCTGCAAAGATTAGCATACAGGATATCCTGTTCCACACCTTACAGTTACTCACTTAACATATTCTGGCAATCTTTCAATGTCAATAGAGAGCATCTCTACTTGTTTTTTTATAGCTGAGTACATGTATACCTCTGAGATATTACAGGTTTGGTTCCAGGTCACCTCAGGAAAGTGAACATCACAGTAAAGCCAGTCACGTAAATTTGTTGGTTTTTCAGTTCATATAAAAGTTATGTTTATACTAAACTATAGTTTATTAAGTGTGCCATTACGTTGTAGCTTTAAAAATGTACGTACCTTAAATTAAAAATGCTTTATTGCTAAAAAATGCCAATAATCATCTGAGCCTTCAGTGAGTCACAATTTTTTTTGCTGGTGGAGGGCCTTGCCTCAATGTTCATGGCTGCTGACTCATCAGAGTGGTGGTTGCTGAAGGTTGGGATGGCTGTGGCAACTTCTTAAAATCAGAAAATAATTAATGGATCAATGGACTCTTTCTTTCATGAAATATTTCACTGTAGCATGCAATGCTGTTTGACAGCATTATACCCACAATAAAACTTCTTTCAAAATTGTAGTCAATCCTCTCCAACCCTGCTGCTGCTTTGTCAAGTAAGTTTATATAATATTCTAACTGCTTTGTTGTCATTTCAACAACATTCACAGCATCTTCATCAGGAGTAGATTCCATCTCAAGAAACCACCTTCTTTACTCATCCATTCAAAGCAACTCCTCATCTGTTCAAGCTTTATCATGAGATTGCAGCAATTCTCTGACATCTTCAGGCTTCACTTCGAATTCTAGTTCTCTTGCTATGTCCATCACAACTGCAGTTACTTCTGCTACTTCAGTATTGAACCTCTCAGAGTCATTTATGAGGTTTGGAGCCAACTTCTTCCAAACTCCTATTAATGTTGATATTTTGACCTGCTCCCATGAATCACAAATGTTCTTAATGGCATCTAGAATGATGAATTCTTTCCGGAAGGTTTTCAATTTACTTTGCCACGATCCATTAGAGGAATCACTATCTATGGCAGCTATAGCTTTATGAAATGTATTTCTTAAATAAGAAGTCTTGAAAGTTGAAATTACTCTTTGGTTCATCGGCTGCAGAATAGATGTTGTGTCAGCAGGCATGAAAACAATGTTAATCTCTTTGTACATCTTCATCAGAACCCTTGAGTGACTAGGTGCATTGTCAATAAGTAGTAATATCTTGAAAGAAATTTTGTTTTCTGGATAGTATGTTTCAATACTAAGGTTAAAATATTCAGTAAGCCATACTGTAAACAGATGTGCAGACGTGCTGTCATCCAGGCTTTGTTGTTCCATCTATAGAGGACAGTCAAAGTAGATTTAGCATCATTCTTAAAGGCCCTAGAATTTTTGAAATGGTAAATGAGCATTGGCTTCGACTTCAAGTCACCAGCTGCATTAAACTCTAACCAGAGTCAGCCTGTCCTTTTTTTCTTTTTTTTTTTCTTTTGGGACGGAGTCTCTCTTTGTCACCAGGCCGGAGTGCAGTGGTGCAATCTCGGCTCACTGCAACCTCTGCCTCTCGGGTTCGAGTGATTCTCCTGCCTCAGCTTCCTGAGTAACTGGGACTACAGGTGCATGCTACCACACCCAGCTAATTTTTGTATTTTTAGTAGAGTCAGGGTTTCACCATGCTGGCCAGAATGGTCTCAATCTCTTGATCTCATGATCCGCCCACCTTGGCTTCCCAAAGTTCTGGGATTACGGGCTTGAGCCACCGCACCTGGCCCAGCCTGTCCTTTTAAGCTTTGAATCCAGGCATTGACTTATCTTTTCTGGCTATGAAAGTCCTAGATGACATCTTCCAATAGAAGGCTGTTTTGTCTACATTGAGATTTTATTGTTTAATGTAGCCACTTTCATCTATGATCTTAGCTAAATCTGGATAATTTGCTGCAGCTTCTGCATCAGCACTTGCTGCTTCACTTTGCATTTTAAAAAATGGACTTATAATAATTGTACATATTTATGGGGTACATAGTGATGTTATCATATAATGTATAGTGATCATGTCAGTACCTTGTACTTTTATGTTATGGAGATGGCTTCTTAAACCTCATGAACCAACCTCTGCTAGCTTCAGACTTTTCTTTTGCAGCTTCTTCATCTCTCTCAACCTTCACAGCATTGAAGAGAGTTAGGACCTTGTTCTGCATTAGGCTTTGGCTTAAAGGAACGTTGTGACTGGTTTGATCTTCTACCTAGACCACTAAAAATTTTTCCATATCAGCAATAAGCCTGTTTCGTTTTCTTATAATTCAAATGTTCACTGGAGTAGCATTTTGATTTCCTTCTGTAACTTTTACTTTGCATTCACCACTTGGCTAATTGTTGGCGCAAGAGGCCTAGCTTTCCACCTGTCTTGGCTTTTGAGATGCAATTCTTCCTTTTACTTTAACGCTTCTTAATTAGGCTAATTTCAATATTGTTGTGTCTCAGAGAATAAGGAGGCCTGAGAAGAGAGAGACGAGAATGACCAGTGAGTAGAGTAGTCAGAACATAGACATTCATGGATGAAATTTGCTACCTAAATGTGTGCAGTTTGTGGCACCGCAAAACAATTCTAATAGTAACATCAAAGGTCACTGATCGCAGATCACCACAACAGATGTCATAATAATGAAAAAGTTTGAAATATTGCGAAAATTACCAAAATGTGACACAGAGAAACAAAGGGAGCACACGCTGTTGGAAAAATAGTGCCAATAGACTTCAGGGTTGCCGTGAACCTTCAATTTGTAAAAAGTACAATATTTGTGAAGTGCAATAAAATGAGGAATGCCTATACTATTCCTAATATATGTATTATAGTTTATTTAGTCAATTCTTTATTGTATTCGTCGGAGTTTTCCAGAGAAATAGAACCACTTGGATAAATACATAGATTATTCAATATATATTTGATCATCAGAAAACCCTAAATCTGAAATTAAAAATGCTCCAAAATCCAAAACTTTGAAAACCGACATGACACTCAAAGGAAATGCTCACTGGAGCATTCCAGATTTTGGATTTTTGGATTTCGGATGCTCAACCAGCATGTATAATGCAAATATTCCAGAATCTGTAATAGTCAAAGTTATGAAACATTTCTGGTCTCAAACATTTCAGATAAGGGATACATAACCTGTATATAGAAAGAGATGTATTATAAGGAATTGGTTCACATGATTATGGAGGCTGACCAGGCCCAAAGTCTGTTGAGCAAGTCTGCAACCTGGAGACCTATGAGAGTTGAGTGTAGTTCCAATCTGGAGGCTAACAAGTTCAAGATCCAGGAAGAGCCAATATTTTAGTTCAAATGTGAAAGCAGGAAAAATGCCAATGTCCCAGTTTGAAGGTCATCAGGCATGAGGATTTCTTTCTTACTTGGGGGACAGTTAACCTTTTTGTTCTATGTAAGCCTTCAACTGGTTGGATGAGGCCCACCAACATTAGGGCAGGTGGGCAGTCTGCTTTACGTAGCCTATCAATTTAAGTGTTAATCTCACCCCAAAAGACTTTCACAGTAACACCCAGAACAGTTTTTGTCCAAATATCTGCACACTCTGTGACCTAGTCAACACATAAAATTAACTTTTATACTTATTAATGGGCACTTGAGTAGTTTTCAAACTTTTGCTATTACAAATAATACTGCAATGAATAACCTAACCTTGTTTGTTTGTTTGTTTGTTTGTTTTTTGAGACAGGGTCTTACTCCCATCACCCAGGTTAGAGTGCAATGCTGAGATCCTGGCTTACTGCAGCCTTGACATCCCAGGCTCAGGTGACTGAGTCTCCTACCTCAGCCTCCTGAGTAGTTGAGACTATAGGTGTGTGTCACCGCACCTGGCTAATTTTTTGCATTTTTAGTAGAGATGGGGTTTCATCATGTTGCCCAGACTGGTCTCAAACTTCTGGGCCCAAGTGATCTGCCCACCTCAGCCTCCAAAAATGCTGGGATTACAGATGTGAGCCATAACACCCATCTCTGCAATGAATAACGTAGTCCATACATCATATCATAAGTGTGTAGGTCTGTCCATCTGGAGGATTAATTCCCAGACATGGGATTACTGGGTCATAGCAAATAACTTTGATAGAGATTGTCCTATTGCCATCCGTGAGACTGATTCTAATTTGAAGTCCTGCCAGCATATGTAAGTGGTTATTTCCCCATAGCCCTGTTAACAATTGGCATTAATCAAACTTTGGGGATTTTTTTGCCAACATGATAGGTGAGAACTGGTGTCATCATGTAGCTTTCATTTGAATTGCTCTTTATAGGAATAAGTTTGCACGCCTTTTCATGTGGTTGAGGACCATTTGCATTTCTTCGTGAATTTTCTTTTCTTTTCTTTTCTTTTTTTTTTTTGAGACAGAGTTTTGCTCTTGTGCTCTTGTTGCCCAGGCTGGAGTGCAATGGCGCAATCTCAGCTCACTGCAAGTTCTGCCTCCCAGGTTCAAGCGATTCTCCTGCCTCAGACTCCTGAGTAGCTGGGATTACAGGTGCCCACCACCATGCCCAGCTAATTTTTTTGCATTTTTAGTGGAGATGGGGTTTCACCATGTTGGTCAGGCTGGTCTTGAACTCCTGACCTCAGGTAATCTGCCCACCTTGGCCTCCCAAAGTGCTGGGATTAGAGGCATGAGCCACTGCGCCCAGCCCGCAAATTTTCTATTCACATTCCTTGCCCAGTTTCTTTGGGTTATTGGACTTTTCTCAATTTCTAAGACTAATCATGAAGCACCTCAGCCCTTTGTGATATAGGTTGCAAACATTTTCTGAGTTTGTCATTTGTATTCTGTGCTTATGTTGCTTTTTTATGATTTGTATCAACCTTTTCTGTCATGGTTATTGAACCTTGAGCTACCATCAGAAAGGCCTTTGAGCGGCACTCAGACAGGTGCTCCAGGGAGATCAGCACACCCCAAGTTCTTGCTTGTGCGCTGGAGAAACATTTGTGGAAGAGAAGCTAACCCCACTGAGGCAGTGCCAGTGGGAAACCAGATGTGCATAGCTGAACCCAAATGAGAAAGGAAACTAAAAACAGATTTTTGACCCACTGTAAGCATTAAAAGTGAGGTAAAACATATGATATTAAAAAATCACATATGATGAAGGTAATTATATTGATTCTGGACTTGAGACATATAAATTCTTTGAGCAAAAAAGTTACAGTTTGTTGTAATTCCTCCATCTGAACAGGAATGCATAGATTTAATATAGGTTTTGATAAATACAACTTGACTAATTTAAAATTGATTTCAAAATCTTGCTGTTTCATCTTCATAAATTGAAAAGTAGGTTTGCTTATACTGGTAGCCCTTTATGGTACTTGAATAGTGGTCTGACTACTTTTAGAAATGAATAATGGATTAAAAGTACACTTTGCAGCCTACATTAGTTACTTTTGTAATGCAAAATAGAAGCATGATAATGTACTATTCAGCATGCTTTAATATGATTTATACATACACTACACAGCATAAGTAATTCATTATGCCCTTCACAGTACATTTCCTGGGTACAGAAGCTCATGTTTACCAGTATTTCATCTCATAATCAGGATGTCTAATGGAGGGGGCCTGGGAGCATAAGTGATGATTCCACACTCCACTTGCCCCTGACTCATTCAATGACCTCAGGGAAGTATTTTTCTGGATCTGGGGTTGGGTAAAAGTAAAAGTGAGTGTATAACACTTTATAGTCCCAGCGTAGAAGTTGGGGCTATAGACCTTAGGATGTAAACAGCTTTAAAGTCTGGAGTTAAACAAACTTCACAGTTTATTATTCTTATTCCAAGGAATTATCCTACTTTGGAAATAACACTCTATGATGGTCATTCATAAAAGGCAATAGTTCATTTCAGTGCATTTGGGAAGAAATCTGCTACTGCTTGATCAACAGCACCTTGTCACATACTGTATTTTTCTATTTGTAAAGTGTGGATTTACTGGAAAGCAGAGGTGATAGCCTTTGAAGTTAGCTGCCTTTAAAGCCAATTTCATTCAATTTTTAGAATAAGCATGCATAGACTTCACTGAAGCTTTGAGTTGGAAGTAAGAAAGTAATTATAGGATGTAGACCTACCCCTAAGATTTGTGGAGCCCAGGGCAAGAGTACAAATGTAGGCCTACATACCATATGTTTAAATATTTAAATGGTATAGATCAAGCTAACAGACTGTTAAATAAAATATGTTCTATCCTCTTACCTTGACAAATATATCTTCATAATGACCTGGAAGGCCAGGTTTGAATTTTAGGTTTCTCTGAAGGTCCTGGAAAATTTTAAAATCACATTTCTCTCTTCTGTTTGTCTGGTGTCAGTATGATAGTGACCAGTATTGGTCTCTAGACCAGAATTTGAACACACACAGCCTTGAGGTATGTTTCAAACTTTGTATTTATTTATTATATGAAAATCATGTTTCTTTTTTTTATAATGTTGACTGTCTCTATGAAAATGAAATCATTAGAATAACTGAAACTTCTAAAATAGTGAGACTTGTACCTGTGATAAATGCTTTGACACAGTTTGATTCCCTTGACAATCTTATTTGACCTGGTCTATTTAAATTCTGTTGGAAACATAATTTTCACATCAAACTTCTTTTTTTTTTTTTTTTTGAGATGGAGTCTCACTCTGTCACCCAGGCTGGAGTGCAGTGGCGCAGTCTCGGCTCACTGCAAGCTCCGCCTCCCGGGTTCAAGCAATTCTCCCGCCCCAGCCTCCTGAGTAGCTGAGACTACAGGCGCCCGCCACCTCGCCCGGCTAATTTTTTTGTATTTTTAGTAGAGACGGGGTTTCACCGTGCTAGCCAGGATGGTCTCGATCTCCTGACCTCATGATCCGCCCGCCTTGGCCTCCCAAAGTGCTGGGATTATAAGCGTGAGCCACCGTGCCCGGCAGACATCAAACTTCTATTGTAAATTGTAGGATATGTAATATGTGCAAGTTTTGTGCACAAACTTTTTTTTTTTTTTTTTGCCTGACACACAAATTGTTATTTTGAATTCAAAGTAATCTTATTGGTCAAACAGATCTAATAATGGGGATGATATAATAGAAAAATTTATATCTTAGAGAATGCACCTTAAGCAGTTTATTTTAGATGATATTTTTATTTTTGCTTGGGTATACAATTCTTATTCCTCAAGACTCCACTTTCTTTGTTAAAATGTAAAATGCATATTGGGCAAATGCTCCAGGGCAATTTGCATAAAAAGTGATGACAAAGAGCAATTAGTACTTCATTATTATGCAGTGAAATGCTACTTTGCTCAAAAGTGACTGTAGTTTTTCCCCCCAACCCCCTTGTAAATCTGGTACAGCATTGTTCTAAAAATAGTACTTAACAAACCTCTGTTTGTAAATCAGTCTTTGACTTTCCGCTATCTGTCCAGGCGGGAAGAAATCCAAGCACTAAATAAAGTTATTTACCCTAGATCTTCATAATGAAAAACAAGCACCAGAATTCTGTTAGATAAGACAAGTCAGAAGATTTTAATGTCTCATCAAATTAGATCCATATCTTATTTTACCCCCTTGGGATTATCAGCTTTGAAAGCAGACACCATCACACACTGAGAGCAAGATCCCCCTCCTCCCAGTACACATACTCTCTCACACACACACTCGGAGGGTCACGCCACACACAACTACACTGCAGAGAACAAACAGTCCCCAGGTATCTCTAGTTAGGAAGGCTTGGTTTTTGAGTACAGATTTCATTACCATGAAATTCCTTTAGGGCGAAAAAGAATTGAATCAAAGAAGCTATGCAGGGAGACAGACTTTGTGAGTCTTTGTCCCATCACTTGTGTTATTAGGTGCTCCTCTCTCTTTAATTTGTCAGAAAATGCACATTTTTGGCTTCTTGTTCTGTTTTTGCTTTTGTTTTAAATTTATCTTGTTGGCTGGGCATGGTGGTTCATGCCTGTAATCCCAGCACTTTGGGAGGCCGAGGTGGGTGGATCACCTGAGGTCAGGAGTTTGACACCAGCCTGACCAATATGGTGAAACCCCAGCTCTACTACAAATACAAAAATTAGCCGGGCATGTTGGCACATACCTGTAGTCCCAGCTACTCAGGAGGCTGACACAGAAGAATTGCTTGAACCTGGGAGGTAGAGGAGGTTGCACTGACCCGAGATCCCGTACTGCACTCCAGCCTGGGTGACAGAGCCAGACTCTGTCCCAAAATATGTGTGTGTGTGTGTGTGTGTGTGTGAGAGAGAGAGAGAGAGAGAGAGAGAGAGAGAGAGAGAGAGAGAGAGAGAGAGAGAGAGAGACATAACCAAGTAATTGGATACTGGCAGGATGAAAAGGAAAACATGAGAAACTACCAAACCTTTGGAAATAACCCCATGAGCCTGGAGACAGACATGGATTCTACTATTTTTCTTTGGAAGTTGCAGAGCAGGCTTGGTAGGGAGGAGGAGGATGGGGTGAAGGTGGGTGCTAGGTAAACACTGCCTTATTTTTGGTGCCCCTCCACCCAACCCTCTGTGGGCCAAGCCACATCAGTGCAATTCCTGCAGCCACATCTTTGGCTGGCATGGCTCCAAGATGGCTGACCTAAACCAGTTTTGCTGACATCCTGAGGGGTCTGTCATTTATAGGGGGCTGGCTCCGTTCAAGGGGTTTGTAGCATCTGCAATTAAGTCACATCTCTGAAAAATAAGGATCAGGGATAGACCATTAAGCACATTGCTTTGTAATCACAAGTAACTTGCACAGCTGAAAGTTCTTCATCCGGCCCAGGTTTTATTTACTTTCTCTACTGTTCTTTCCTCCTCAGGCCACCAGTGAAAAGAATGTAAGGTCATATAGCCCGTACCATTTCAGGGAGGCATTGTCTAACCTGGAGGTAATATATGATCATTTTACACACCACCACAGATTCATTATTCATACAATTTTCCATTAATTTTTAATGCATCCGAGTTCCTACTTATTTAACATACAATGCAGTTGGCCAGATGTCTTCATAAAGCTATGAAAAGTGGTTCTGAAATACTCTTCCATAGCATCCCAATCTACTAACCAGTTGGTGAGACAGTATTGCTCTTTAACAATGGGTGGGACTCCTGCTTTGGGCCCCCACACCTCAGGGACCCCCATGATTTGAATGGCTTTGCTTGAAGCCTGGCCTACAGTATTATTTGGGTGGAGTGTCCGAGTCAGATCCCATTTCTCTCCTTCAGAGCACTATCCTACTCTCTAGCCATCTGGGAAGGTTGACCAGATGTCCAGAGAAGCTCTGAACTGCATACCTGTGAGATTATCTTAGGGCCAAGCTGGAGCCTGGTTCAAGAGAGCAGTCTGATGAACATATGTTCCCACTGACACTGACCAACAGGTTACTTCTTTTGTTAGACTGCATGCCATTGGACTTCTAGAATGGTTCCCACAGGTTGATTTTCGGTAACTTATTTATGAGGGATGAAGAAGACAAGAATTTTTACACGCACTGAATGGGCAATAAATGAATACCTATTATTCTAAATTTTTACCAGTAAATCACTATACCTCACACAAACTCATTTTCTAATCAAATCATGTATATAGACACAGCCTTGTAAAATATATTTGCCTGGGGATTGTACTTTCTGGGGCTAGCCTTGCCCTGGGGAACCACTATAGGTTCTGGAACTGGGGCTGATGTCGACTAGTTAGAGAGGGAACACTGGAAATGAGGAAAAGCAGATAGAGAAATCTATGGCACTAATGAGGCTAAGGAGGAGTCAGTGTGGCAAAGTGAAATTACTCCAAGTTGAAAATCATGGGATCTGGGGTCCTGGAACTACCACTACCCAGCTCTATGTTCTTGATCAAGTTTTTTTGTTTTGTTTTGTTTTGTTTTTGAGAAAGGGCTCTTGTGCTTTTGCTGGGCTGGAGTGCAGTGGCACCAACACAGCTCACTGAAGCCTCGACCTCCCGGGCTCAAGCAGTCCTTCCACCTTAGCCTCCTGAGTAGCTGAGATCACAGGTGCATGCCACCACACCCAGCTAATTAAAAAAAAAATTTTTTTTTTGAGGCAGTGATCTCATCATGTTGCCGAGGCTGATTGAACCCCTGGGCTAAAGGAATCTTCCCATCTCAGCCTCTCAAAGTACTGGGATTACAGGCATGACCCACCATGCCCAGCCTTGATCAAATCTCTTAATCTCTCCCTGTCTCAGTTTATTCATCTATAAAATGAGGGAGTTCAATATAGAAGCAGAAGACATCTTTCTTCACATGGCAGCAGGAAGGAGAAGAATGAGAGTTGAAAGAAGGAGGAAGCCCCTTATAAAACCATCAGATCTTGTGAGAACTCACTCACTATCATGAGGATAGCATGAGGGAAATTACCTCCATGATTCAATTACCTCCCACTAGGTTCCTACCACTACACATGGAGATTAAGGGAATTACCATTCAAAATGAGATTTGGGTGGAGACACAGCCAAACCATATCATTCTACCCCTGGCCCCTCCCAAATCTCATGTCCTCACATTTCAAAACACAATCATGCCCTTCCAACAGTCCTTCAAAGTCTTAGCTCATTCCAGCATTAACCCAAAAGTCCAAGTCCAAAGTCTCATCTGAGACAAGGCAAGTCCCTTCTGCCTATGAGCCTGTAAAATCAAAAGCAAGTTAGTGACTTTCTAGATACAATGGGGGTACAGGTATTGGGTAAATGTACCAATTCTAAATGGGAGAAATTGGCCCAAACAAAGGGGATACAGGCCTCATGCAAGTACAAAATCCAATAGAGCAGTCATTAAAACTCAAAGTTCCAAAATGATCTCCTTTGACTCCATGTCTCACATCCAGGGCATGCTGATGCAAGAGATAGACTCCCATGGCCTTGGACAGCTTCATCGTTGTGGCTTTGCAGGGTACAGCACTCCCCTGGCTGCTTTGATGGCTGGCATTAAGTGTCTGTGGCTTTTCCATCAGCATGGCACGAACTGTCAGTGGATCTACCATTCTGGGGTCTGGAGGATGGTGGCCCTCTTCTCACAGCTTCACTAGGCAGTGCCCCAGTGGGGACTCTGTGGGGTCTCCAACCCCACATTTCCCTTCCACACTGCCCTAGCAGAGGCTCTCCATGAGGGTTCCACCCCTGTAGCACACCTCTGCCTGGACATCCAGGCATTTCCATACATCCTCTGAAATCTGGGTGAAGGTTCCCAAACCTCAATTCTTGACTTCTGTGTACCCTCAGGCTCAACACCATGTGGAAGCCACCAAGGTTTGGGGCTTACACCCTCTCAAGCCACAGCCCAAGCTGTACCTTGGCCCCTTTTAGCCATGGCTAGAGCTGCTGGGACACAGGGGACCAAGTCCCTAAGCTGCACACAGTAGGGGGATCCTGGTCCCAACCGATGAAATCACTTTTTCTTGCTAGGCCTCTGGGCCTGTGATAGGAAGAGCTGCTGTGAAGGTCTCTGACATGCCCTGGAGACATTTTCTCCATTGTTTTGGTGATTAACATTTGGCTCTTCATTACATTCGCAAATTTCTGCAGGGGTTTGAATTTCTCCCCAGAAAATGGGTTTTTCTTTTCTATCACATCATCAGGTGGCAAATTTTCCAAACTTTTATTCTCTGCTTTCTCTTGAATGCTTTGCCGCTTAGAAATCTTCTGCCACATATCCTAAATCATCTCTCTCAAGTTCAAAGTTCCACAGATCTCTAGAACAGGGCCAAAATGCTGCCAGTCTCTTTACTAATCCTTTGCTCCACTTCCCAAGAAGTTCCTCATCTTCATCTGAGATCATCTCAGCCTGAACGTCATTGTCCATATCACTATGAACATTTTGGTTGAAGCCATTCAAAAAGTCTCTAGGACGTTCCAAACTTTCCCACATTTTCCTGTCTTCT
Source organism: Rhinopithecus roxellana (assembly GCF_007565055.1). Classification (NCBI taxonomy): domain Eukaryota; kingdom Metazoa; phylum Chordata; class Mammalia; order Primates; family Cercopithecidae; genus Rhinopithecus; species Rhinopithecus roxellana. Next base: position 97,173,164 of record NC_044552.1, on the reverse strand, counting down.
TCTGAGCCCTCCAAACTGTTCCAACCTTTGCCTATTACCCACTTCCAATGTCGCTTCCACATTTTTGAGTATCCTTATACCAGCACCCCACTCTCTGTGGTACCAATTTACTGTATTAGTCCATTCTCACACTGCTATAAAAAACTGCCTAAGATTGGGTAAATTATAAAGGAAAGAGGTTTAATTGACTCACAGTTCCTCAGGGCTGAGGAGGCCTCAGGAAGCTTACAATCATGGCAGAAGGGAAAGCAAACTCATCCTTCTTACATGGCAGCAGGAAGGAGAAGAATGTGAGCCAAGCAAAGAGGGCTGAGATCTCATGAGCACTTACTATCAAGAGAATAGTAGCATGGGGGAAACTGCCCTCATGATTCAATTACCTTCCACTGGTCTCTCCCACTACACATGGGGATTATGGGAACTACCATTCAAGATGAGATTTGGGTGGGGACACAGACAAACCATATCACTTCCTAAGCAGCCCTTTCTCCAAGTTTCAAATTCAGTAAGTCTGGAAGTGGGACTTGAGGTTCCGTATTTTTTAGAAGCACCCAGCAAATTTTGGCATGCAGCAAGGACTGGTCCTCTCTTCTTTTAAGAGTCTCCTGGCTCTAAAAGTTTGGGATTCTAATATAGAGTGGAGGTGATGAAGGTGTAGTCTGTAGAGGAAAGAAGTAAAGAAAGATTTTAACATAATGCCAGTGTTGGTAAAACTGATGGCTTGTGTATAACTATGAGCCAGATATTGCTCTGAGTGCTTTACATGCATGGCCTTGTTCAGTCCTCACACAACTATTTGTTATTCACATTCTCCAGATGCGAAAACTGAATCAGAGAAAGACTGAATACCTAGCTGAGATTCAATGCTAATGTTTTTGGTAAATTGGGTAGAGGAGCTGGAAAAGTGGGAAGAATCACAGGTATTTCCATGTTTTTGAGGCTAGAAGACAGAGAAAACAATTTGGATGGTCTTGTGGTTTGTTTCTTTGTTTTGTTTTGTTTTTTTCATTATTTATGGTATTGAGGGCCTTGGGGATGATAAGTGTCTAATTAACTATGATAGTGAGTCCCCTAAGTAGAAATGTCCTGGAAAGACTTGAAAATACTTTCCTGAAGATCAGATGAGAGGTTTGGCTAGGAATTTTGAATATGGGAACCATCAGGGAGATAAAAGACGCAGTTATGAGACTGCCAGAGCCTCCTAACCTCCAGGATAGAGTGTGCAGACTTTCTTAAGAGAACCAGCTTGGGAGGGCGCGCTGCATGGGCGAGACTCCAGCATCAACTCAGCAACTAAAATTCCCAGCCACTTTTGAAGAGCTGTTCTATTATATAGTTTGGTCAGCAGCTCAGCTCCGTATTTTCATCTACCAGAATGTTCAGATCAATACTCTCAGTCCTCATGATTTACTGAACCTGAATTTCTCTAACTGCTCCATTAACTCTTTGGAAAGATTTCTCCCTCTGTTAGCACTGGATCATGATTTTCCATAAAATTTGCCCTTGAGCGAGCAATTCTCTCATCATTCTCACTAAGGAAATTGTCTTACTTTTTTTCCCCCAACCTCTCCATCATTCCTCACTTCCTTATGAGCTTTATTTCATGAACCTGCATTTTACCTGCTAATTAGTGTTTTTGAATAAATACTTGCTACTGAGTTTGGAATCTATGAGGTTTTTGCTCAAGCCAGTTTGTGAGTTGCTAATTCTTTATGTCAGTTAATGTTTTCCCAGCTTGGTTATTAAATTTAAGATCTTATTATTCCCCTGTTCATGCAGTAAAGGCATCTTGGCACTGAAGTCTAGTGCCGTGGCCCCAGTCCCTGCATGCGCAGTCCTATGCTTATGTTCAGGATGATGATCCCCTACATGTTGGGCATAGAGGGGCCCAGTGGCCAGACAGCCAATTCTCAAAGGTGAATTCACTCACAATGCATCCTTTGTTTTAGGGGATGTTTTGTTCCGCTGATCTTCAGCTTCAGCATCATGAAAAAGCATTTGTCAAGCCCCTAATTGCCCAGAGTGCTGCACTAAGCACTCCATAAAGAGAGTTTCACAGCCACAGCACAGCTGAGCATGACAGAGACAGGCCTGGGTGTGGGAGAAAACTGCTATTGCTATTACCCTCGTCCACACAGTCCTGCAATTTAACAGAAAAATGATGTCTTCCAGGTATTCTCAGTGATACTGAGAAGCTTGAGCTGGGGGTGGGACACATGAAAGCAGCAGGACACGCAGCAGTGGTGCTGGTCTAGACAGACACCCCCACCCCATCTCAGAGAAGAGGAAAGGGAGGTGTGGTGGTTCATTTTATGTGTCAACTTGACTGAGCCACAGGATGTCCAGAGAGCTGGTAAAACATTATTTCTGGGAGTGTCTGTAAGGATATATAAAGAAGATATTAGCATTTCCATTTGTGAACTGAGTAAAGCAGATGACCTCGTCAATGCTGGTGGGCATCATCCAATTTTATGAGCCTCCGAATAGAACAAAAGGCAGAGGCATGGTGGCAAATTTTTCTCTTTTTGAGCTGTGACATCCGTCTCCTCCTGCCCTCAGTTATCAGTGCTAGTTCTCAGGCCTTCAGATTCAGACCAGGACTGTGGCACTTCTCTCCCTCCATAATTATGTGAACCAATTCCCATAATAAAATCTCTATCTACATACACACACACACGCACGCACACGCAGGTACACACACACACTATTGGTTCTGTTTCTCTGGAGAACCCTAATACAAATTTTAGTACCAAGAATGTTTCTAAAGGGACAGACTTTTAAGGATGAGTTTTCTGAATTGGTTCTGTGGTTTCTGGAATTGGCTGTCTAATCTGATTACATTTAAAGATACAAATATTTTAATGTATCTATTTCCAGTAGTATAGTGAGCACTGGCCAGGCGTGGTGGCTCATGCCTGTAATCCCAGCACTTTGGGAGGCTGAAGCAGGTGGATCACCAGAGGTTAGGAGTTCGAGACCAGCCTGGCTAACATAGTGAAACCTTGTCTTTACTAAAAATACAAAAATTAGCTGAGTGTGGTGGTGGGTGCCTGTAGTCCCAGCTACTTGGGAGGCTGAGGCATGAGAATTGCTTGAACCTGGGAGGTGGAGGTTGCAGTGAGCTGAGATGGCACCATTGCACTCCAGCCCTCCAGCCTGGGTGACAGAGCAAGACTCTGTCTAAGAAAAGAAAAGAAAAAGAAAAAGTGAGCACTGATAATCCATGGCATGTGAACTGTTTAGAGAGGTAAATAAAATATCTGCATTGGATACTCCAAATCAACCACTCCTAATCAATGTTAAGAAGCCAGGAACTGAGTGACTCTGTATATTATATTTTTGAACATTTTTTGAAAATTAGAGAATATAATGATGTTGGGTGGTTGCTCCCAGTGTCACTGCACAAAGTGGTGAAAGAAAAGAAAAAAATGAGCTTAGGGGTTTGAATTTTCAGCCGAAGCACTGCATAAATGACCTAAGAGCTTCCAGGTGTGTCCTGAAGGAGAATCTTACCTCCTATAGCTGTAGGGCTGAAATGGCTGAAAATCAAATGCAGAAGCTCATCCTGTGATTGGCTGAGCTATAATGCAAGTGGAACTCCTAGTCTCATAGGATGTCCACTGTTAAAGTGAAGACATTGATTAGGGAAAAAAATAGGATCCTGTGGGTTGATTGGGGGTGTGTGGAAAGACTCAGATGAAGCTAAGGACATTGAACCCCTAATTCTGATGAGTCTTTGCTAGTAGAAGACATCCCACCCCAAGTAGAATTGATTCCTACCTTCAGCCAAAACTACTGACTGTGGACATACAGAATGCCTTATCCACCATCGTGGTATTCTACACAACATTGCTTCCTATCAAGGAGCTGTCTTTATGGTGAAAGAAATGTGGCAATAGGCTCATGCTTATGGAATTCACTGGCCTTAAAACATTCCCTACCATTCTGAAACAGCTGGCTTGATGGAATAGTGAAATGGCATTTTAAAGACTCAATTTCAGCACCAGATAGGTGGCAATACCTTGTAGGTTGGGAGCAAGATTCTCCAGAAGGCTAATATGCTCTAAATCAGTGTCAATATGTGATGCTGTTTCTCCAGTAGTCAGGATTCATAGTTTCAGGAATCAAGAAGGTAGAAATGGGAGTGACACCACTCATTATTACCCCTAGAAACCCACTAGCAAAAATCTTCCTTCCTATTCTTGAGACATTATGTTCTGCTACCCTAGTGGTCTTAGTTCCAGAGGGAAGAATGCTTCTGGCAGGAGATTCAACAATGATTCTATTGAACTGGAAGTTAAGACTCCACCTGGCCACTTTGGGTTCCTCCATGCCTCTGAGTCAACAGGCAAAAAAAAAAAAAAGAGTTATGGTGTTGTTGGCGTGATCGATCCTGACTACCAAGTGGGGGAAATGTTCCTAGTGCTCCACCACAGAAGTATGGAAGAGTATGTCTGGAATACAGCAGATCCCTTAGGGTGTCTCTTGTTATTACCATGGCCTGTGATTACATTCAGTAGAAAATGAAAACAACCAAATCCAGGCAAGAACATTAATAGTCCAGATCTTTCAGAAATGAAGGTTTGGGTCATTCCACCGGTTAAAGAACCATGACCAGCTACAGTTCTTGCTTGTGGCAAAGGGAATACAGAATGCATACTAGAAGAAAGTAGTTATAAATACCAGCTGCAACCACATGAACAGTTATAGAAATGAGGCATATAATTGTCATGGATATTACCTCCTTATTTTGTTATAAATACATTTGTGTGTATATATACATATAATAAGCAAATATCTTTGTTTTATTTCCTCTTATTTCCTTATCACGCAACATAAAATGACTTTATACCAGTGAATATTTAAGTATTGTTAATTTTACATCATGGTATTTAAGTTACAGGATATCAAGAGAGGAGTAAACATCACTCAAGGATTTTACCTCCTCTTCTGGGGAAGGGATTAGTGCATTTTTGGTTGCATGCAGGACAGTTGTATCATGTTAGGTGGAGTTATTACTTTGTTATTGTCTTTATTTGGAGATTAAGTACAGTTTCAGGAGAAGCATACAGGTGTCAAGTTGACAGGGGTGGACTTATGATAACAAATTTTATGAGTCAACTTGACTGTGCTAAGGGATGCCCAAATAGCTGGCACAACATCATTTCTGCATGTGTCTATCAGTGTGTTTGCAGAAGAGATTAGCATTTGAATTTGTGCACTGGTAAAGCAGATGACTCTTCTCAGTGCTGATGGACTTCATCTAATCTGCTGAGGACCTGAATAGAACAAGAAGGCAAAGGACTGGCAAATTTGCCCTTTCTTTTTGAGCTGGGACACCAATCCCTTCCTGCCCTTAGACATCAACTCACTTGGTTCTCAGGCCTCTAGACTTGGGTTGAATTATACTGTTGGCTTTGGTTCTCCAGATTGCAGATGGTAGATATGGGAATTAATAATCGGGCTCTGTGCTGGGCGCGGTGGCTCACGCCTGTAATCCCAGCACTTTGGGAGGCCGAGGCAGGCAGATCACGAGGTCAGGAGATCGAGACCATCCTGGCTAACATGGTGAAACCCTGTCTCTACTAAAAATACAAAAAATGAGCCTGGCATGGTGGTGGGCACCTGTAGTCCCAGCTACTTGGGAGGCTGTGGCAGGAGAATGGCGTGAACCCAGAAGGCGGAGCTTGCAGTGAGCCAAGATCATGCTACTGCACTCCAGCCTGGGTGACAGAGCAAGACTCCGTCTAAAAAAAAAAAAAAAAAAAAAAAAAAAAAAAAAAAAAAAAAAAAAAAAAATTATAATAATAATAATAATAATAATAATCGGGCTCCATAATTGCGTGAGCAAATTCCCATAGTAAATCAATCTCTCTCTTTCTCTCTCTCTCTCTAATAGATACCTGATATAGTTTGGATATTTGTTCTCTTCAAATCTCATGTTGAAATGTGATCCCAATGTTGGAGATGGGGCCTGATGGGAGGTATATGGGTCGTGGGGGAGCATTTCTCATGAATGGCTTGGTGTCCTCTGCACAGTAATGAGAGAATTCCTGCTCTGTTCGTTCCAGTGAAAGCTGGGTATTTAAAGCTCATCCAGCTATGCACCTCCTCTTCTCTCTTGCTGCCTCTCTTGCCATGTGACATGTCAACTCCTCTTCCCTTCCACCATAACTAAAAGCTTCCTGAAGCCTCACCAGAAGCTGAGCAGATGCCGGTGCCATGATTGTACAGCCTGCAGAACCATGAGCCAAAATAAACCTCGTTTCTTTATCCAGCCTAAGTATTCCCTTATTCCTTTATGCAAAACAGATGAACACAATATCCTATGGGTTCTGTTTCTCTGGAGAAGCCTGACTATCAAAGGAAGCAAGCTATTTGATTCTCAGGAAGCCTGAGGGACATGTTCCTGAGAGGAAACAACACCAACAGCAAGTGGGGCCCCTCTTCAACAGTTTGCCAGAGAGGAAACAAATGTAGAAGTTCCTGGAAATCACAGCATTTGGATTGATGTCAGCATCGAGTTCTTGCCTATAATTCAGGTTGGGATGATGCAAACACATAAATAAGGGCATAACACATGATCATATGAAAAGCATAGACAAGAAGTAGACACACATGAGGGGCAAGGGAGGTTTTGCATGTGTGTGCATGTGTGATGTGTGTGTGTAAAGGAAGGTACACAGTTGATAGGGTATTGAGATTAAATAGGTCAATTCTATAAAATGCTTAGAACAGTGCCTGGAACATAGTGAGCATGATATAAGAGCTTGTTAAACAAACAAACAAATGAATAAATAAATGTAGAATCAAGTTTAAGTTAGGAAAGCTGGGGAAACACCAACATGAGTATATTTCTCCTTCTTCTCATACCAGATTGACTGGAGCAGCCCTGAAGGAACAGTTCAGGATTAGAGAAGGTTCAGGTGCTTAGAATATTCCTGAAAGTCTGCCCCAGAGCAGCCTGATATAGACACATGATTCATCTCCAGGTAGCTGCTCTGTGTTGTATGCCAGAAAGAAACACAGGTAATTCTCTCAGGACAATTTTTTAAGGATAGAGGGACTGGGGCATGCCCATTATGTTTGCTTTGCACCAAGCACTGGAAACTTAATTCAAAAGCTAGTGTCCATTGGGTCTAGGTATGTGCAGATAGTGATAACCTAAAATGGTTCTTTAACCTAGGACCTTTATGAAGACCAAATAATTTGTTGAAAATGCTTAAACTTGCTCTTCATCCTAAGATTGCAAAAAAGGCATGGATTTTGATGTCAGGCTACAGTCTCTCCTCTTGCAGGAGCTACTGGGAGCCTCAGTTATAATCAGACCCACAGAAAGAGAGCTAGTCCTGTCTGATACTTGGGCGTGTTTGTGTTGTTCTTGTCCTCAGCTTGTCTTTCTGTGTAGACATTTGCTTCTTTGTGCCTCCTCATTACTGCCAGAGACTTCTGGATCTTCGCTTGCTAGTGGTGGGCACAGGAACAAGATGTTTTAGCTCTCTGAATTTCTAACCTGAGCCTTCTTAGTCTGTGGTTTCTCTCGCCTCCATTCTTTCCCATAGTGTGGCCATCAGAGGAAGGTTTTAAAGCCCTTTAGGAGCTAGTTGGAGACAGATTTCTGGGTTGGGTGGCCCTGAAATACTTCTTGTATTGATGGGAAACATTCTCCAAGCAACAGTTTAGGGAATTACATTTACTACTCAGTGTCCAATGATAGAGATGTTAGAGGATCTGAAGCTTTCCTCTGATGGTTGAGAGCTCCCCTGGGGTTCACAGGGATTCCTGATGTAGAATTCCAGTGATCTGGGGAACTTTAAAATGTCATGCCTCATCCGGGACCACATAATCTGTGGTTCTTATCCAGCCATGTGGCAGATACTTCACAACATCTGTCAAGTTCATTGACTGGGCCATGAATGGTGGCTCATACCTGTAATCCCAGCACTTTGGGAAACCGAGGTGGGTGGATTGCCTGAGGTCGGGAGTTTGAGACCAGCCTGGCCAACATGGTGAAACCCCATCTCTACTAAAAATACAAAAATTAGCTGAGTGTGGTGGTGCATGCCTGTAATCCCAGCTACTCAGGAGGCTGAGGCAGGAGAATCGCTTGAACCTGGGAGGTAAAGATTTCAGTGAGCTGAGATTGTGCCATTGCACTCCATCTTGGATGAGACAGTGAGACTCTGTCTCAAAACAAACAAACAACAACAACAACAACAAAAAGTTCATTAACTGGTTTGTTTATGCTCTCATACAAACATGAAGTTTGAAAGGGCAGAGGGGTGTGTGTGTGTGAGAGAGAGAGAGAGAGAGAAAGAGAGAAAGAGAGAGAGGTGTTACTATAGGAAGATTCTCATTTTTTTTTTTTTTTTTTTTTTTTTTTTTGAGACAGAGTCTTGTTCTGTTGCTCAGGCTGGAGTGCAGTGGCGTGATCTCAGCTCACTGCAAGATCTGCCTCCCAGGTTCACGCCATTCTCCTGCCTCAGCCTCCCGAGTAGCTGGGACTACAGGCGCCCGCCACCACGCCTGGCTAATTTTTTGTATTTTTAGTAGAGACGGGGTTTCACCGTGTTAGCCAGGATGGTCTCGATCTCCTGACCACGTGATCCACCTGCCTCAGCCCCCCAAAGTGCTGGGATTACAAGCATGAGCCACCACGCCCAGCCAGTTCTCCAATTTTCTAATTCTTAATTCCTTCTTCTGTGCCCAGTTGTACACAAGAACCGTCTTTTCCGATGTCACCAATCTATATATGTAACTTTTTCTGGCTTGAAATTTGCATTCCTGAAGTTTTCCCTGATTAATATTTTTGAATTAAAAATTTAGTCAACATCCTTTTTGGTATTTTAAAATTTCCTATGTATTGGATAGTATGATGTTTATCACACAACAAGCCTTCAGTTAGTACACGTGACCTAAGTAGTGATAGATATACTCAATAAATACTATCGGCAACACCAGTAAGCCATGAAACTAAACAAACAATTTCATGAGCAAAATTATATTATCCAAGGAATTACAGGGAAAGGGAACTATTAGCTATATCAGTTCTTTTAAATTGCAGATATGTAGAAAGTGGGATCTTGAAAAGGTTCTTGCCTAGAAATAGATATTGGTAGGGATATCACAATGATTTTGTAGAAAAATACCATAGCTTCTGCTAAATCTTTTCATTGGAATCTGTTCTCATTCTTTACTATGCAATATGTATCTCTTTTAAGCTTTCAATTACCTGAAAGAAAGCTTCACACCCAGGGTATGAAAGCATTTGCTAACAAAGATTGCTTGAGAATAAATGTGAGAAAAGAAAATGTGCTGGGAAGTCCAGATTCACCTTCACAAAGGGCTAGTTTTAGTGGACCTCCGGGAGGAGCTGTGATGATAATTGCTCTGAGGACACAACCCGTGGCTTAATCATATCTGGAGCACTGGCACCTAGCCCAAGGCCATGCTCAGAGAGAGTGCTCTGATGATTTGGAGTAAATGAAGGCATATTTTCATTAGCTTGGATATCATCTTTTTGGTGCCTTGAGTGTGGCATAGAATATGATCTTGTTTATGACAGAAAAGAACGATAAAGCCTCATGATAGATTTTGTGAGGTCATTTAAAAAATGCCATAATTTAGCTGTGCAGGTGATAACAATTTTAAATTTGTGGGTTTTCTTTTTTTTTTTTTGGTAAAAACAGCATACCAATAATCGTACTAGTACGTATATAGCATGTATGTGTCAGGTACTGCTTTTAACAGAACTAATTCTAAAAACTAGCATAGCAATAATAGTACTAGCTTTTTAAAAAATATATCAGGCACTGCTTTTAAATTGATTGTCTCTAACAATAGCCCTATGACTAGATATTCCCATTTTAGAGATGGGGAAGCTGAGACACATAGGTGGTGATTTTTCCATAGCTAAGTGGCATAGGTAGGATTTGAAGTTGGAAAATCTAGCTCAAGAATCCATGCTATTAGTGAGTAATTTCTATAGCCTTACATGCTGGTGAGAATCTATCTATACCGTTGAGTGAATACAGGGACTGGTTTCATACTCAGACACAAAATGAACGGTTACTGTTCTATCAATTAGGTACATCAACAGTATGACGATGGTAACTTGGGATGGACCAGGGGCACCCAAAGGTCTTGTTAACGTCATTTTTAAACATCTGAAGCGCATCAAAAAGAGAAAAGGTGGGAGGGAGCAGGGATGGAGATACACTTTGGAGTAAGATTCATATGAACTTTCACAAATCTTCAGGTAAGGATAATCTGCCAAACCATTAATGTAAGACAATGTACATTATTTTCTCGTGGCGGAAGACGAAAATCCTAGCAAATGGACAAAGAAGAATTGAGCACTCAGGAAAAGCTTAAACGGTGATCCTCTTGGGATATAATAACCTGGACACATTGAGCATTATACATAGGTGTGATAAAAATCACAGCATACACTTGTGAACTTTGAATCACCCAGGAAGCTAATACATGTTCTCGCACTGATAGATTTCTGAGCTAAGGTAATTAGCAAGAAGGGACAAAGAGACAACTAGAAATGCCACTTTAAGATTTCATGGAGTGAAAAAAGATTCCCTTTCTTAAATCTTACAAGAAGAATACAGTTTTGATTAAAATAAGGCATGATTGTTTTGTAACATATTTCAGTAAGTTTTATACAAGTCTTACAAGGAATGAGTATTGATAAAACTGTAGAGAAAATCTAGAAGGATTTTAATCCTGCAAAACTGTATATAGATAAATTTTAGCATATCTTATTTAATGGGGGGACAGCAATTATTCTAGATGTTATTTTTGATCTTTTAATTCTTCACATTGTTTCTGATAATACCTCTTTATTTTCAGTTCAATAGCCATGAGCCTTTTTGAAATAATAATATTGTCAACCCTCAGTTGTGTGTGCCCAAGGAGATGGCAAGCTTGAGAAACAAGAAAAATCCTTTCAGCTTGTTTAAAGCTGAGCCCTCACTCTCAGAATTAAGAAACTGACAAAGGATGTACGTTCATGGTTTAAGGAGCCGATGGTGTGATGTGTTTGTTGTTGGGCTTGGAGTATAGGTGCAGGGAATTGTGTGGGGATTTCTTGCTCTGGCCACAGGTTCTACTGAAACTCAGATACCAGTTAGTTTGGGGTATGCTCCTGTCCCTGACAGTGTGCCAGTGGAATGACAAGAATATTATTGTGAAGGGCACATTTTCTTCGTGGAGTTTCTTATTTCATTGATACACAAAACCCCACAATGGTAGCTCTGACCTGGTGTGGTCGATGCTGAATGTGGCCCAGCTCCTCATAGCCCCTGCTTCAGGATGGAGGTGCTCATTCCCTCAGCTGGGAGTGATGGCTGGCAGCTCGCACTGGAGTCATCCCTCCTGGTAATTGCCCTTGACTGAAGAAAGGCATTGGGCCCCTTTTTGGGAGTAGCCTGCACTCGATGACTGACATATGAGAACATAAAGACCCTACCTCTTAATTTGGCTTGGAACAACTCTGCAGGGTCATCTCAGCTTCAGAGCATCCCGTGGGGGTCAGCTGAGGCTTTTGTGATGCCTGAATGTAGTCCAGCTTCTCCTCCTGTCCAATCCTGTTTCCTCTACTCTCCCATAGGTGTGATTTCCAGGGACCCTCCCAAATAAACTTCCAATTCTGGAGGACCTGATCTGTAACTCCTGACAATATGTTCTGAATGGTGAAGGATGGAGATACACTTTGGGTAAGATTCACATGAACTTTCATAAATTATTCAGGTAATGGTAATACATTTTTTACTTGCTTAAACTCTTTCCCCAATCCCTTCCTTCCTCAAGCTCCCTAGCCTTAATTGATCCCTAAATTGTACATAGGGTTTAAAAATTTGACATTTTTTTTTCTGATGGAAGATATAATTTGTGTTTAATGTAAAACATTCAAACGTGAAGTATATACATATACATACTTGAGTGCGCATTAAATAGCCATCATTTATTTGAAGGTCTAATGTAGCCTCTGCATCCTCACACAGCTCTGAACATTGAATAGCTCTGCTTTGAGCTATTCAAAGGTCCATGTATGACCTTTACACCTGGAATAATACATCTGAAGATAGATGGGCATTGACAATAAGAATAATAGTACTATATGGAATTAGTTTACAAAGCACTTTCAACCCATTATATTGATTTATTTCACAGCATCCTTGAGAAAACCTGGCCATGTTAGCCCTATTTAATATATGCAGAGTAACTTGCTGAAGACAGTGGGTTGTAGAAAATTTCTTCTGACAAGCTCCAATTTCTGTTACCAGCCAATGGACTCAAGCCCCTCATTCAAAGAAAACAACAGAAGAGCCTTGGTGTTTTGTGAAATGGCACATTCCAAAATCTCTGTCACTGAGAAAAGGATGTAAGCTCAGGATCAAAGCATCGTCTTCAAAGAAGGGTAAGGTACTTGTTAAATAACTCCTGGCAATTGCTTAAGCACCAGGCATTGTAATTTCAGAGAGTAGGAACAGAACTAAAAATAGAGAAGTGGATAGGGACAGGACCAGAGACATCATTGTCACTCAAACTTGAATGTCATTTTTGACAGCATTAGAGCAATGGATTCTTGGTTCTCCACATTAGGAATTTAGTAGTCACATTTTGCTGTGACAGCCCTAGGAGAAGGGAAAGGGGCAGGACCCTGGGAAGAGTATAAAGAATGGAGGGTGAGAATTATTATCAGCCTGTGGTGCCTCTTTCTAGTCATGGTTCCTTTGATGGAAAAAAAAGAAGGTGGGAGGGATGAGAAGAAGCAGAAAGCTATTCAAGCCAGCTCCAATTTCCTGAAATGTTAAAGGGAAATCTCATGGACAGGAAACGCAGTCAGTCCCTGTGAAAGACTGGGCCTGAGAACCAGAAAGCCACCAGGAGCTAAGCCGTTCTCTTTATCTTCAGGAGCTGCAGAGATCTCTGTCTCTGAAAATCTTCATCATTGTCCTTTCTCCTAAACCTGCTTCCTCTGCATACTCATCTTGCTCACTTCCTCCCACACAGCTCCCAGTCCACCTTAGTCTAAGCTCCAGTAGTCACTGCCAATTGATGACAGTCTCTGTGTCTCTTGGGCAAATTGTCGTAAGGAGAAGACCAATCAGTCCAGGTCATGTGTTGCTTCACAGTGGAGCAGCTGCTTTGGGGTTAGATGTCTAACCCTGGTACACTCAGCCATGGTTGGGGGAGATGGGGAGGGGTGGTTATGGGGTAGGGAGTGATGCTCTTTCCAGGTAACCTGGCAGACTAGATTCTCTAGAAGGGGCCATGGATGGGGCAGGCAAGGAGACCTGTTTATTATATCCTTGCTGATCCATGTTTCCATTCTGTTCTGAATCATGTTCCATGAGCTAGTCTAGGATATAGAAGAAGTTGGGTAATCATAGCAGGGAGTCATTGTGCAGAGTGTGGCATCTGCTCTAAATGGGTTTATCATCTGGTTGATGCAATAAGGCACAAGCCCAAGAAAAGGAAAACATATCAAGCAGTTCCTGCTGAGCATCAGATGACTGGCATGAGCATTATAGGTTTTAAACATTTAGAGGAGGAGAGATCATAGTGGCTAAGCTCAAGAAGTGTTGCCCAAGAGAAGTGGGGATGGAAATGGGTCTTGAGGGGTGGGAAGGATTTGGAGAGAAAGAGAGGAGGAGAGGAGAATGGGAATACATGACACATACCCAGGGCACAGTGAATAGACCAAACTATTTTAAGCATAAGGTGTGTGTTGGAAAGTACCAAAAGATATGTTAGGGAAAATAGGTAGAAATGAATTTGTGTAGGACTTTGAATACCAAACTAAATAGTTTGGATTTTATTCTGAACATTGTGTGAATGATGCTTGCTAAGGGCATGGCATGGTCAGGGCTGTGCTCTAGGATCACCCTCTGTAGTGGAGGAGACCAGAGATTATGCAGAGACCATTACAATGTGACCAGTATGATGGGCAATAGGCTCGAAGATGAGGAGATAAGGTCAAAAGGCTTTAGAAAGAAAAGGAAATCTCTGTTATTTAAAGTCTCAGTTGCCTGTTGACTGTGTACTCAAAGAGACACAAGTCCAGGGAAGCAACTGCCAGAAGTTGTTGTCTTTAGCTACTTGCAACCCAAATGTCTCTGGCTGCCGCAGCCTGTGGGTGCAAATACCACCACATAAAAATTAGCACCCATATATTAAGAACTCTGAGCTCCCATGTATACATGGTCTCCATAGAGTTCTTCTTTTGACCAGAGAGCTTGGATGAAAAATCTAGTAAATTGGGCAGAAAAGGAGTCTATCAGAAGCATATCTGATTGCTCATACATGGATGGGGAGTGTGGGAAAACTGGCTGGGAAAATAACAGCCAAGTTCATGTCATCCATCCTTCCCAATGAACCCTTGACTTCACTGTCATAGCCCTGAATAAACTCCTTCCAGAGCCAAAGTCTTATGTGGGCATCTGATTGACTGAGTCTAGGTCATCTTCGCAAGCCCTGGATTATAGTGAGTTATAGGAGAGAAATCAAGGTTGGGTGTTCTGGCTCATGCCTGTAATCCCAGCACTTTGGGAGACTGACGAAGGAGGATCCCTTGAGCCCAGGAGTTCAAGACCAGCTTGGGCAATGTAGTGAGACCTCATCTCCATTTAAAACATTAGCCAAGTGAGGCAGTGTGCACCTGTAGACCTAGCTACTTGTAAGGCTGAGGTGGGAGAGGATTGCTTGAGCCCAGGAGTTTGAAGTTGCAGTGAGCTTTGATAGCACTACTGCACTCAAGACTGGGCAACAGAGCAAGACCCTGTCTCTAAAAGAAAATAAATAAATAAAAGGGGGACATTTTAATTATTTTGTTGTTTAACTCAGCCCCCTTTTCACTTTTACAGAGGGACAGATGGGGCTGTGTCTCCCACTAGGACCCACACTCTAGGTGATATTCTGAATTAAGAAGAAGGGTCAGATGCTGGACAGTGAAGGCAAACTTCCATCATGCTTCTTCCTCATCTTTCAAAGAGTCCCAAGACAGGGGCTCATATGTCTGTACTGCTACTCTGAGTTAGCCTCTTGCTCTCATAGCTGGTTAAGCTGGAGTCCTTAGCTCTGGCTTTGAAAGTGGGCTCCTCCTTCATATTCAACAAATTACCAAGTTCAACCATCAACATTTACTTCCATCGCAGTTCACTTCTGTCCTTCTCTATTTCCATACCCCTAGTCCAGAGGCTCTCAAACTTTAGGGTGCATGAGAATCAATTGTAGGAGTTGTTAATATACCTATCTCTGGCCCTCATCCTCAGAGTTTCTTTTTTAAAACTTATTTTTAGAGGCAAGGTCTGGCTGTGTCTCTAAAAATAAGGCTGGAGTGCATTTGCAAGATCATGGATCACTACCACCTTGACCTCCCAGACTAAAGCAATCCTCCTGTCTCAGCCTTCTGAGTAGCAGGTACTACAGGTGTGAACCACCACACTTATTATTTTTGTCTAGATGGGGTCTCACTATGTTGCCCAGGCTGGTCTTGAACTCTTGGGCTCAACTGATCCTCCTGCCTTGGCCTCCTAAAGTTTTGGGATTACAGGTGCCAGCCATTGTGCCTGGTCTCTCTCAGAGTTTCTGATTCAGTGGGTCTAGGGTAGGCCCTGAGAATTTGCGTTTCCAATAAGTTGCTGGATGCTGCTACTGCTGGTCCAGGGACCCCACTTTGAGAACCACTTTCTTGGTCTGAGCCATCATCATCACGTATTTGGACTATCACTGTGGCTTCCTAACTAATCTACTTCCACTTTTACCTGCATTCTCCTCACAGCAGCCAGAATGGTCTTTTAGAAGTGTAAATCATATCATGTCATTCTCCTGATTAAAACTTTTCAGCATCTTCTGATCCCCCCCTCACCATGGTCTGTGAGGCCCTGAAAGACTTAGCTTCTGCCAGCTCCACAAACCCACCTCACCAGCTCCAGCTACTCTGCCTTCTGTTCTCTCACCTCTGGAATGCTTGCCCTTCTAGGAGAGACTGACTGGCCCTTTCTTATCCTTGAAGATTAAGCTCAGATGTTACCCTCTTCTAATGCAATCCTTGAACACCCTGTCTGAAGTGGGCCTCACCCTTGCTTTTTCCCTTCATTGTAGTTATCACAATTATTAATTATCTTATGTATTTGTTATTCTATTTATTGCTGTCTCTTCCACTAAGATTGTAAGTTCCTTGAGGGCAGGGCCCTTGTCTTCTCAGTCTTCCTAGCACCTTCTATAGTGTCTGGCACAGCAGGAAGAGCTAAATAAATATTTGGGGAATAAATGTATCTGTATTTGCTTGAAATGGACAAGTGATATGGTTTGGCTCTATGTCTCCAACCAAATGTCATGTCGAATTGTAATTCCCCATGTTGGAAGAGGGACCTGGTGGGAGGTACTGGATCATGGGGGCAGATTTCCCCCTTGTTGTTCTTGTGATAGTGAGTGAGTTCTCATGAGATCTGTTGGTTTAAACATGTGTGGCACTTCCCTCTTTGCTCTCTGTCTCTCTCTCTCTCTCCTCCTCCTCCCTCTCCTCTGCCACCAGATGACAACATGTTTGCTTCCTCTTCACCCTTCTGCCATAATTGTAAGTTTTTGAGGCCTCCCAGCCATGCTTTATGCTGTCTGTACAGCCTGAGGAACTGTGAGTCAATTAAACCTCTTTCCTTCATAAATTACCCAGCTCAGGTAGTTCTTTATAGCAGTGTGAGAACAGACTAATACAACAAGGTTCAAGTATTTTTCCTGTAAGGCCCCCAAAGTTCTGCATACATCAGTGGATGCAAATAGACGCTTTGAGGAGGAATATCACCATCTCCAGCTGTCAGGTTGATCTAGTCTGATTGGCGCCCACTAGGATTTCCCTTACACATGTAACACGTGGGCTGCTGGAGGCAAAGGTAATGTTTAGTAGACCTCATTCCTCATATCAGATCCAACCTTTCTTGTCATCTCTTCTGACTGTCTTTCTGTTTCTGCTGGTTTGCTCAGAGCCTGTCACTGCAGCACCTAATCAGGCTGATCTCTTTAGCACTGACCTAGTCTGGTGTTAGACTTCTCTCCTTGTTATCAAAACATACCTCCCTCTTTCCTCAGTTCATGAAGTTGGAAGACACTTCTCTGCTACTATGTGGTGATGGGGGGGTTAGTGGGGTAAACAGGTTAACTGTTTTAACTTCATTTGTGGTTAAGAGGTACCAGGGCCCCTCTGATAATAAAACACAGCTAAGATGTATCTAAGGGTTATAGAAAGCAACAATAAACCATTTTTGACTATGTAGGAATTTAAGTTTTTATATAAGAATATACTTCATTTGGATTTTGTACAAAGATTTAATGTGTTGAAATTTTAAAATATTATTTGAATAGTAAGGTTGTGAAATCATACAAAGTGAAACTTAAAAGATCCTGAAAAACAAGTTGGAAAATAGCTTTATATTGATCAGCCGGGAGTTTGACATTTGTCTCTTTGACAAAGCATATACTGATGCAATAGGAAACATTGCATTACCACACACAAAAAAAGTTTATTTACAGACCTCAGAGTTGCATTCAGTAACATTCTTGGCCAAGATCAAAACGTGGAATGTTTTTTCCATTCAGAAAAACAGAGTCACTTAGCCTGAGTCATGACTGCCCACTTTTTCCCATATGGTTGAAATACTGTCTATTGGCTGAGGTTGACAATTTAAAGACTTTGTGGCTGGTTAGTTCTAACTATGGCAGCAATTGAGAAAGGTAACGTTAGGTACTATCAAGAAGGAAATATCTGGCTTGTTGAAAAATACAAATCAAACACTGAAGCAAATATTTGGTAAGGGAGAAAAAAGCTGAAATAATGAAAACTGGCTGGCATCCCCAAAACCTCTCTCCCCATCCAATAATCACAAATCCCCCTGATTCTTTCTTTGTCTGGCTCTTAGAGTTAACACATTCTATCTGTTTTAAAAGTTCACACCCTAGTCTGGTGCTTGGCATTGATTCAAGTTTCTCTGCCTCGTGGCTATTGATCAGTCTTCTCAGAACAACATTTTTATAGCCCTCCCTTCTGATCAAGACTTTTCTCTGGGGATAGTAGGCAAACTCCCACTCCCTGGTATGGCATCAATACCCCTACATCACATGTGGTTTTTAAAACTGTAGTAAAATATACACAACATAAAAGATATCATTTTAACAATTTCTAAGTCCATAATTCAGTGGCATTAAGTACATTCACAATATTGTGCAACCATCACCACTATTCATTTCCAGAACTTTTTCATCATGCCAAACAGAAACTCTGTACTCATTAAACAATAACTCCCCATTCCTCCTCCCTTATCCCCTGGTAACCTCTATTCTTTCTGTATCTATGGATTTGCCTATTGTAGGTACCTCATATAAATGAAATCATACAATATTTGTCATTTTGTGTCTGGCTTATTTTAACTTACATACTGTTTTTAAGGTTCATTCATGTTGTAGCACATATCAGAATTTCTTTCGTTTTCTTTTTCTTTTTTTTTCTCTTGCTCTGTTGCCCAGGCTGGAGTGCAGTGGCATGATCATGACTCACTGCAACCTCTGCCTCCTGGGCTCAGGTGATCCTCCCACCTCAGCCTTCCAAGTAGCTGGGACCACAGGGACAACCACATCCAGCAAATTTTTGCATTTTTTCTTTTTAACAGATGAGGGTTCACCATGTTGCCCAGAAAGGTCTTGAACTTCTGGGTTGGCCTTGGCCTCCCAAGGTACTGGGATTACAGGTATGAGCCATCGCACCTGGCCCCAGAATTTCATTTCTTGTTTAAAGCTGAATAATATATTATGTTAATAATATTCCATTGTATATACCACATTTTGCTTATCCATTAATCTGTCAGTGAATATCTGGGTTGTTTCCACCTTTTGGCTGTTGTGAATAGTGGTGCTATGAACACTGGTGTGCAAGTATCTGTCTGAATGTAGTCTTTCAAATCTTTTTGAAGGGGAATTGCTGGATCATACAGTAATTTTAACTTTTGGAGAGGCCTGTCACGTGGTTTTGACATACCTCCACCTTTGTTCTCACTTTTCGTTTTTGATGCCTCTTCTCAAGGTAGGTGGGTTCCTAGCACGGTCCCTATGTGGACCCATGTCCATCCCACCCTCCCTCTCTTGGTCAGTGTGGTTGTGGTGGAGTTTACTGGGGAGCTGGCCCTTTCTTCTCCTAGACCTGAACCTGGGAGGTAGGGACTAGTGGAGCCATCTCACCTCCTCAAGAACCTGAGAATGAAAATACACAGAGGAGAGCATGCTGTGTCTGTGCATGCTGTGGACCCATGCTGTATCTCCCTGCAAGCTGAACACAAAATGCTTCTCCTCTTCCCCACCACCATGCCCTTCTCTAAGTATCAACTCAAGCTTGGAGAAAGTCATGTCCTCTAAGTATCAAGTCAAGCTCTTCCCCCTACTGATAGTAACTCCCAGCACCTGCAATCTGGAAGTGGAAAAGTAATTACAAGGATGTGCCTCAAGTTTTTGTTTTTTTTCTCTTAACAAAGCAAATGACATCACATTCTAAAAACGCTCTTTCCTTATCACTCTCAGCTTCTTCCATATGGACGGCACCAGCTCCCTAAGAATCAATCTTTCTCTCTTTTCTTGTTAAATTCCAACCTCTCCAGCCCCAACACTCAGCCTTTCTGTCTCTCTGCCTTTGCATCAAGTAAACCCTTCTTTATATGATCAGCTTACCCTCTTAGGTTTTCAAAGTTTTTGCATTGTTTCCCCACTATATAAACTGTGCACAATTGAGGACATCTGGCTGCTGACACAAAGGGAAAGTCACTCTAAAAGTTAGGGACAGGGGCTAAATTATGAATGCTTATATATTAATAATTTCCCCACTTCTATATTCACCTTGGAAAAGATCATAACTTCTTTACATTGTAAGAATGTTTTCACCAGATAAATCTAGGCTATGTGAGGGTGGATTTGGGGTCTCTTACCTCTTTGCTTAGAACATCTCATTGTCAATAGCACAAATTCCTTGTCCTGGCATTCCAAACTCCTCACGCATTCATCTCGATCTGCCTTTCCAGTATTATTCCCCCTACCATCTCTCATGCCCTTTGTGCCCCAATGAATAGGAATGCCAACTATTTCCCCAACTGTCCCTGAGTTTTCCTGCCACTATTTGCTCCTTCTTCCATTTACCCTGTTTATCTTCTTGCACCTGTCCAGTTTCTGCCCATCTCTCAAGTTCAAAGGCAAATGCTGTTGTTTCCATAAAAATAGTTGTTGTAAAGATTAAATAAAACAATGCGTACAAAAAGTTAGCATAGTGACTAGTATTGAGTAAGCACTAGATAAACAGTACATAATAAATGTTTTGCCCTGTATTATTATTCTTGTAAACATCTTATTTATAATGTATAAGCTTTTTAGTCTTATTTGTTTTTACATGTCCTCCATAGGCTAAATCAGTTTGGACTCTTTTGGCAACTGAAAACCCAACTCAAATTCACTTAAGCAAAAGGTAGAATTCATTGAGTCACATAACTGAAAACTCTCAGGTGTTAGGCTGGTTTCTCCCTGTTTCTATAAACTCAGATCTGCTCTCCTCTGTGTATTTTCATTCTCAGGTTCTTGAGGAGGTGAGATGGCTCCACTAGTCCCCACCTCCCAGGTTCAGGTCTAGGAGAAGAAAGGGCCGGCTCCCCGGTAAACTCCACCACAACCACACTGACCAAGAGAGAAGGAGGGTGGGATGGACATCCATACACAAATTGGAGACTTATCAAAAGGAGGGTGAATGGATGCTGGGGAGCCAAGAAATGCCAAATGTTCACATTAGTGCCTTACATAAAGTGGATGCTCAGTAAATCTTTTGTGAATGGCATTTAATTAGTATCCTCTTTAGTGGTCAGTGTGCAAGATTAACTATTTATCAAATGATAGTTGAAAGGGGGAGGAAGGTAAAATTTGTTGAGCACCTACTATGTCATTTGCTTTAATCCAACAAATACCTGTGATATTATGCCCATTTTACAGATGAAGAAACTAAGGGTAAAGAGGTTAAGTAATCTTTCTGAGACTGTGCAGAGCTACTGCCCAGATCTGCCTGACCCAGAGGCCTGTGCTGTTTTCTAGGAGTTTACAGACCCTGCATTCTGGTTCTGGATGGCTATTTCTCTCTCTCTTCAGTGATCACTGGGGATGGCAATGGCAATGCTATTGTCTTTCCCTGTAGACCATTTCATGGTTTTTTTTTTTTTTTTTTCTTTTTTTTCTGACAAGGTCTTGCTCTGTCAGCCAGGCTGGAGTGCAGTGATGTGACCTCAGCTTACTGCCGCCTTGATCTCCTGGGGTCAAGTGATCTTCAAGCCTCAGCCTTCCAAGTAACTGGGACCATAGGTGCACAACACCACACCGGGCTAATTTTTTTGACTTTTGACTTTTAGTAGAGATGAGGTCTCTCTGTTGCCCCGGCTGGTCTTGAACTCCTGGGCTCAAGCAATTCTCCCACCTCAGCCTCCCAAAGTGCTGGGATTACAGACGTAAGCCACCGCGCCTGGACATTTCATGTTGTGTAAATCTGAAGGTTAAGAACCTCCTTGACATTTCCATTATCTTAAGCGATCACATTTAGCCCTTTTTGTCTTCCAGAGAAAGCGGAAAACCATTGAGCACTCTGTTTAAGAACACCTTCACGGATTTGATGGTAGTAATTAAGCAGTCACTTAGTCTTTTCATCTTTTATGTTAAAGGCAGTCAATCCTTTTCACCTTTCCTAGGAGAGCCTATTTGCAGATTCTTTGACATAGGACACATTTTTGCTCAAGCTCCGGGCCTTACTTTTTTAAGCCAGAACATGACTTGGGGCAGTTCTCAGACCCCGGGTTTCTCTGCCTTCCAGAGATGTCTGAAAGGAAATGGACTCAGGTGTGTTGACTATCTGCTTACCCTCGGCGGGACCTCTGGGCTTGCTGCCAAACTCTCTCTACTGCTATGACCTCTTGGCTCACCCCTCCACATGCACACACACCACCACCAGCCACACATACACATACACACACACGCTCAGACTCCCACCACAGCGACACACACCCCAGGCCCTTGCTGAAGCTGGGGTTTTGTTTCTTAGTGGCAGCTGCCAGACTCACCTTCTCTAAACTCCTGACACAAGGGAGCCGGCCTGGGCTTCGGGTCTCTGGACCACCGCAGTTTTAAGTCATTCTTGCTTTGAATCCCCGGAAATCTAATCGCTTTGTTTCTATGCTCCCACGGGAGACTAGGGAGGAATGTGTTTTGCTGTTTTGGATTTCAAGAAATGAAACAGAAACAAGAGCTGGTTTCTTGATAACTTTGTTCTTCTACGCTAGGATCTGTAGAATGACACAATTTCTGGTTTAATTGGTCTGTGGCCTGCAGACCCCTGTGTGAGACTCTTCCAGCTTTGAACATACCAAAGAAAATTTTAAAAGAAGAGGGGAGAAAAAAGGAGAAAAGTCTGCATATTGGGTAAAGGATGATTTTGTATGTGTGTGCTTTTCTGTAGTTGCTAGGATTTCTGCAATGAACATGAGTTCACTTTGAAATCAGGAAAAACACCAATAAATATTGGAGTTAATTCTAAGTAGTTAGAAGAATAACATGATAACCAATTATTTTTCAAGCAAATGCAAATTAAAATAAAAGAAGAATGGCAGTAATAACAAGACAAAGTAGAATTCATCATAAAGCAACACTTGGAATAAAGGAGCCATTTGTGGGCATTTTATGTTGATAAAAGGTACAATGCAGGATGAAGATATTATAATGATTAAAGTCACATAATAAAAGCACAATATTAAATATAAAAAACAAAAATTTGACAGGAATAAAAGGGGAACTCAGCAGAAAAACAATTGTTATAATAGACGTAAGCACCAGACTTTGACAATTAACAGAGAAAAAAAAAGACACCTAAGTTTGATAAACCACAATTATCAAAGTTGATTAATAGACAAATATTGAATTTTGTTCCCTAGCAACAAAGAATATGCCTTTCTGATGTATTATTTGAAAACCAGAGCAAAACAAATACTATAAAGGCCACAAAGAGAACTTTTGTCCAAAATGCAACAAAACTAGACAAAAATTACAAAAGTAAACAAAATTTTAAAAACTCACCTTTCAACCACTTGGAAACTAATATATATATATATATAGACTGCATTAAAAAGAAAATGAAAACTATAATCACAAGCTATTTAGAAAGTAATAAAAATCACAATGTTATATATAAGCATTCATAGAAACTGCCTAGATCAGTACAAGAGAGGTATGTTGAGGCTGCCACATGCTGTCATTATTAAGCCAGAGAGTAAACATATGACTAAAGCATACGGCTAAAAAATGAGAAATAGAAGAATAAAACCCAACTAGCAGAAATAAAAGGAAAAGAAAGATAATATGTCAATTTATGAATCAGAAAATAAAGTATAATTGATAAATCCAAGTGTTTTTAATTTTTGTAAGGCTAACAATATAGAAGTGCTTTTTATCTGTTGAATCCAGGAAAAGAGAAAAGATGAACCAACAATATTAGAAGTGGGAAAAAGAATATGAGCATATTACAGAGGATATTTAAATTGAATAAGATTATGTTCTATGCTAATAACTTGGAGATATTGATGAAATAGATGTTTTTCTGGGGAAAATTGCTAAAGTTGATTAAGTAATATATAAACAAAGTAAGTTTTACACACACACGCACACACACACACACACACAAGCCAATAACCTTGAGAAGGAAATTATAAAATCATCAAAATATCTCCTTTCAAAAGCTTCCTGGGTCCAGGTGGCTTGCTAAAGAATTCTTCAAAATTTCAGAAAACGTATGATTTATATGTTATAGAAACCATTCCAGAAAATAAGTGAAATTTAAAATTTAACAAATTTTGTTTATCTATTCACTAGTTAGTTGACGGACATTTAAAAAACTAGATGAGTCAGCAATTCCACTCCTGGGAATCTACCAAGAGAAATGCAAACATGTGAAAACACGAAATCATAGTAGCAGGATGAATAATGGACCCAAGCTGGAAACAATCCAAATGTCCATCACCTGTTGATAAGATAATAAAAATGCATTGCAGCCCAGGCACAATGACTCACCCATGTAAGTCATTGTGGGTGAGCCACCTTGGCACTTTGGGAGGCTGAGGTGGGTGGATCACTTGAGGTCAGGAGTTCGAGATCAGCCTGACCAACATGGTGAAACCCCGTCTCTACTGAAAATACAAAAATTAGCTGGGCGTGGTGGCACATGCCTATAATCCCAACTACTTGTGAGGCTGAGGCTGGAGAATCGCTTGAACCCATGAGATGGAGGTTGCAGTGAGCAGAGATCACGTCATTGCACTCCAGCCTGGGCGACGAGGGAAACTCCATCTCAAAATAAAATAAAATAAAATAAAATAAATAAAAATGCAATACAACCATACTAAAGAGTACTATTCAGCTCTAAAAAATGACTTAAATATAGATACAAGCGATTACAATATGCTACAACATGAGTAAACCTCAAAAACATTAGGCTACGTGAAAAGCCAGACACAAAGTACTACATCCTATTCCATTTCTATGAAATGTCCGGAAAAGACAAACTTACAGAGTCAGAAAGCAGATCAGTGGCTACACAGGGACAGGATTTGGAGTAGAGATGGAGGCGGATAGTAGGGACCTTTCTAAAATGAGAATTTCTGCAAATCATTCTAAAATTAGTGATGGTTATACAGCTCTATAAATTTCCTAAAAATCTTAGAGTTGTATACTTAAGCTGCGTGATTTTTATGGTATGTAAATTGTACCTCAGTGAAACTGTTAAAAATAGCTAGTTATCAAAGACATACAAATTAACATCTGTAAGATATCATTTACTGATGTAAATATATATCCAGTTAGCAAGATTTAAAACAATTTTCTGTGGTATAAAGATTCAGTTTGAGCGGCCGGCCGCGGTGGCTCAGGCCTGTAATCCCAGCACTTTGGGAGGCCGAGGCGGGTGGATCACGAGGTCAGGAGATCGAGACCATCCTGGCTAACACGGTGAAACCCCATCTCTACTAAAAAAAAAATACGAAAAATTAGCCGGGCGTGGTGGCGGGCACCTGTAGTCTCAGCTACCGGGAGGCTGAGGCAAGAGAATGGCGTGAACCCAGGAGGTGGAGCTTGCAGTGAGCCAAGATCGCACAGCGCCACTACTCCAGCCTGGGCGACAGAGCGAGACTCTGTCTCAAAAAAAAAAAAAAAAAAGAAGATTCAGTTTGATGGATACTGTCAAATCATAGTTATCAGGATATAAACTGGTAGAATGCTTTTTGAAAACAGATACTAAGAGTTATCACAATGTTAGCAGGCTTTGATTCATTCATTCTATTTGAAAAATCTATTCCTCCAAAAATAGAGTTGTGGGCAAAGATTGCTATAAAGGGATGTGCACTACAGAATTATTTATGATAATTCTACAAAGTAGAACAACCTAAATATCCAACATTAGAGAGATGGGTACATAAATCATATCATGTCATACAATGGAATTTAAGTAATTGGTAAAAATCATATTTTCAAAGACTACTTAATGACATGGGAGAATGCTCAAGAAATAATGTGAAATGGAAAAGTAAGATCTGAACTGTGTATACATACAAATCCTAAATGGAAAAAGGTGTCTTTTATGATGGGAAGGGTCTAAACCAAATGTTAACATTTATTTTCTGAGTGGGGTAATTATGGATAATGTAATTTTCTTCTCAATACTTTTTGTTTTCTGTTTTCCTTTGTTCTTGGCAATGAACATATATTGCTTTATCATTTGCAAATCAGAAATTTTATCAGAAAACAGTAAATGTTATTGAAAACAACAAAAATAGAGTGGAAATGAATTACAACTGTCCATCTGTGCCAAATGCAGTTTTCAAGTAGGAAGTAGAAAGTCTATATAACAGTCCCAACTTGCTGAGCTTCCATTACACAAGGAAGTCAATGATGAAGCATACTGTGTTCAGCCTTCTTCCCGTTTCAGCAGAGACACAGGGACAACTAAGCCAACCTGGGGAGGGTGGTGTGTGTGTGTGTGTGTGTGTGTGTGTGTGTGTGTGTGTGTTTGCGCATGCAATGGTGGATCTTTAGGACTGAGATGCACTTTCCACCTTTGAGTGATGGAGCCTCCTAACAACATAGTCACACAATGGGCCATGTTTTGGCCTTATGTATTCAATGCTGTTGACCTGTTGTAAATTGCCAGCATATTTATGTTACATATAGTACCAGGATGTACATGAGTATATAAAAGCCCTGGGCTCTGAAGCATAAAAATTCTCCTTCTAGGCCGGGCGCGGTGGCTCAAGCCTGTAATCCCAGCACTTTGGGAGGCCGAGACGGGCGGATCATGAGGTCAGGAGATCGAGACCATCCTGGCAAAAACAGTGAAACCCTGTCTCTACTAAAAAATACAAAAAACTAGCCGGGCGAGGTGGCTGGCGCCTGTAGTCCCAGCTACTCGGGAGGCTGAGGCAGGAGAATGGCGTAGACCTGGGAGGCGGAGCTTGCAGTGAGCTGAGATCCGGCCACTGCACTCCAGCCTGGGCGACAGAGCGAGACTCCGTCTCAAAAAAAAAAAAAAAATTCTCCTTCTAGATTCCTTTTGATTTGAAAATTCAGTCTTTCCTGTAAATAAGTGTGTGAGTTGAGTTGGGGAGGCAGGGAGGAGTCAGAGGGAAAAATAGCACAACTGAAAGGAAGGGAAATGAGGAGACAGCAACTAAATTGAGGAAAGTCCAACTTTAAGTGGCCTCTGGAGCTAATGAGTAGGATGTGCCCAAGCCATCCCTCTCTGAAGTCACATTATTAGCTGCTCCCCAAACATTTTCCAGCCTAACTTTTTAAATAATTAAACAAATGAAAAAGAAACCTCCTTTCTTCAAGTATAAAAGCTCCTAGGGCTTTGGTCTTTATTACTAATAAATTTCCACCAGCCCCCATCCTCTGCCTTGACAGAGTGTGGGAGAAGCTGGCTGGTAACGAGATTTTTGCCACCCTGATGAGTGTGCTCATTAGGGAAGCCACTCGGTTTGAAGACCTGCCCCAGCCAATCTGATTGTAGATTTTATTGAAATAATTTTATAAACAAGTCTTCAGACAAGGTTTAGTCCTTATGAATCCTCCAAGCTCATTACTACACCCAGGAAGAAAATTGAAGAGATAAAAATAAAAGTCTAGGATTAAAACAACACTTTCACCTTTAGGCAAAACAGTCTCCGGGGCCTTCAGATTTCTCCATCTGTAAAACAAGGATAATGATATTTCCTTCTCCAGCTCATCAGAAGAGCTAACATTAAATTCTGGAGAGCATTCTTGGCAGTTGGGAAAGAAGGTAACTAATAAACCCGATTATTTTTAATAGCATAAGAACCTAACAATGACAAACAAATGTCTGGTCTCTCTTACGATAGGGTAAAAGCAATGTGAAGGAGAGACATACATATGGTGTAATAAATCAGCCAAATATCTTGGAAATTCACCTGGCTTGAATTAGAAAGCTGTTCTCTTTCCAATATTTTCTTTGATATTAAGGGGTTTTAGTCCAATGACATTCACCATAAAGATAATTAAATGTATTTGTGGCTGCTACTGCAGAGTCAGAGTGACCTTAGAAAGACGTTTGCATAGGAAAGCGCTCTACAGCCGTCATATATTCCCAGGTGGTGGGGAACATTTCAAAGCAGCCTGCCTCCTCCACCCCTCACCCAGTAGTCAGTCAAAAGGCAGAAGACTAAAATTCCTATTGACCACGAGCGTCTCAAGCTCAACTGGGAGGGTGTGCCTGAATTTTAAGATAATCCCACAAAGCCAAACTCAAGAGTGCACAGAAGCATCACATTTAGAAAGTGTGAAAGAGCTGGATGAAGCTCAAGAATGATCGACATATCCCTTTCTGAAGTAAGTGACAGCATCTTCTGGTTCTACCCGCTTTCTTATTTTTGCATCAAACATAAATAGTAAGTGAAGAAATGTAATTCAATAGCAGAGCTTCAGGTTCCTGAGATTAGATGAAAGGGATCCTTAGCACCAAGGCACAAAGACATGAAAAAAGGCAGAGACGAAAGGAATGGTAAAAAGCAAACTTCAGTCGGAAAAATCTTGTGTATCCGAGTGGCTGTTTTGAGCTTCACAGAGTCGTCCTGAGCATACATTATACTGGGTTTAGCTGCTTCATGTAGTATCAGATATTTCATATAAATAATTAAAAAGCCACTGGCTGCTGGGGCCAGGTTTAAATGGATTGAAAGGGAGTGTGGGTCACCTGTTTTCAGGCTGGGAGACTTAACGAGAGGGTGGACAAGGCATTGAGAGATGACAATGCTCTCGTGAAGGATTTAAGGACAGCGTCCATCTCCAAGACTGTATTTCCACCCCCACCTCCTCCAGGCTCACCTTTCTGGCTCAAGGTTTTTCATGTGCTCTTTTTATTCTTCTTTTTTGATTCACAGCTGCCATATGCACGTTAAGAGGCTCAAACTTGGCCTGCGCAGTGGCTCATGCCTGTAATCCTAGCACTTTGGGAGGTCTAGGCGGGTGGATCACAAGGTCAGGAGTTCAAGGCCAGCCTGGCCAAAATGGTGAAACCCCATCTCTACTAAAATACAAAAAAATTAGCTGGGTGTAGTGGTGGGCACCTGCAATCCCAGCTACTTGGGAGGCTGAAGCAGAGAATTGCTTGAACTCGGGAGGCAGAGGTTGCGGTGAGCTAAGATCGTGCCACTACACTCCAACCTGGGCAGCAGAGAGAGACTACATCTCAAAAAAAAAAAAAAAAAAAAAAAAAAAAAAAAAAAAAAAAAAAAAAGAGGCTCAAACTTGCCTTTTAAAAATTGAAGTGCCTTGCCTTGTCCTACACCGTGGCCTCTCCTTGGACACAAACAGGCAGGGAGTGTTTAAGATAACAGCCTTGCAGAGTGCAAACGGCCCCCAAAGTGGAGCCAGAGGAACCTATGAGATCATTTGGAAAAGCTTGTGAATTCACTGCCATTTGCCTACTTGGCTTCGGATGAAAAGCAAATCTTAAAGCTGCTCAAAATGTGTCTGATTCATCTGTAACTGAGAATGAGACCAATCAGGGATAAGAAGTGAGTAAAATCCTTGTGATCACAGAGCCAAGAGAGCCTATTTTAAAGCACTTAATGTATTTTTTTCTTAAAGATATATACACCAACTGTAATTAAGCTCTCCCTTTCCTTATGATCTTGGCAAGATGTTAAAAAAGAGATAGAGGGAGGGAGTCGACTTGCCAAGTGGATTTTTCTAAGCGTTCTCCCCCTAATTAAAAGTCCTTTGTGCAAGGCCAACCAGCAATCAGATTCCTAATTAGAGTTGAGCAAACTGCCTTGGTGAACTGTGGGTTTCTCTGAACCCGGGAATCTGAGGAAAAAGTCTGTTTGTCTCAAAGGTGCCATTTTCTGAAGCACAAACACACCAAAATCCTGAAAGGCATGTCTCACAAGGGCAATGTCACAACCCTAATACTGTTGGTCGATTACTGTTTTTGCCTTGAAACGGCTCCACAGCATCCTATATATTGCGTTGTTACCTCTGTTTTGCTTGTTGGTTACAGTATTATGATGGAATGGCGTCTTTTTAAAAACCTGTCTTCAGGATCTGGAATTATGTGACTTGAGATTTAAGTGTATTAAATGCCAGGAATTCATGGTTTGTGTCCAGAACAAAGAAGACCATTCTGCCATTAACTGGATTTCCCCTGGAGTCTCGGGAATCATAATAGTGTGTACACAAGTGCTTACCACATGTGAACACAGCTCTAAGAACTCTATAAATATGAATGCATTCACCTCTCATGAGGATGCCATGAGGCAGGCTCTATTATCTCCCCTGTTTCACAGGGAGGAAACTGAGGCAGAGAGAAGTTAAGGAGGTATCTCAAAGTCACATTATAAAGTGACGAAGCCAAGGTTGACCTGCAGTCAGTCACATTCCAGAGCCTCTACTCTTACCTCCCAGCACTGGAGCCATGGCATTGGACCCCCAGCCCCCGGGCCTCATGTCCCAGGTCAGAGCATCCACACAGCAGTACAGCTGGGAGCGTGGCTCCATCTCCTATATACCCTGTGGGTTTCTTCCTGATTACTAGGTACGGTTTTCCAAGATCCACATTTCAGATTGAGACCTTCTGAAATGTAGGCCTTCAATAAAGAGATTATACTGAGATGTAAAAATAAAGAACATTGCTATTCTTCATTCCCAGAACTGTGGTGAAAGCAACAACAATGGCATTCTTGTCTCACCCAGGGAGAGACAAAGCACCCCAAAGCCACAGCATCCAAGGGAGATGCCACAAAAAAGGATGCCCGCCCTTGGTTTAGCTCATCTCATACATAACTCTCCATTTCTCGATTTTTCCAGAAATGTACACATCCTGAGACAGGGAGGAAGTGCTCACAATTAGACAATTTTCTTTTCTCCAGGGCTTTCATTTGGATCAGATTCATGAAGGAAAAACTCTTTCTGGGTTTTTTTTTTTTTTTTTTTAAGATCATTATTTAATAGTCTTAATAGAAGATGGATTTTATCTGTAGATTTTTGCTTTCAATTAAAAATGTTAAAAGTAGCCAGGCGCGGTGGCTCAAGCCTGTAATCCCAGCACTTTGGGAGGCCGAGACGGGTGGATCACGAGGTCAGGAGATCGAGACCATCCTGGCGAACACGGTGAAACCCCGTCTCTACTAAAAAAATACAAAAAACTAGCCGGGCGAGGTGGCGGGGCCTGTAGTCCCAGCTACTCGGGAGGCTGAGGCAGGAGAATGGCGTCAACCCGGGAGGCGGAGCTTGCAGTGAGCTGAGATCCGGCCACTGCACTCCAGCCCGGGAGACAGAGCGAGACTCCGTCTCCAAAAAAAAAAAAAAAAAAAATGTTAAAAGTAAATATTGTAGTGTCAAACCTTTTAAATGTTACAATATGCAGAAGACTTACCCACACTGCAGAAGAAATACTTTTGTGTAGTCAGGACTTGGCAATTTACATGGTGTTATTTGGAGGTGCGGGCAACATGATGAGAGGATGGCGTCAGAACAGTGGAGGAGGAGGACGCCAGAGACACCAACAGACATGAGAAAAAAGAAAGAAAAACGAGACTAGAAAGAGAATGAGGGGAAGAACGAGGGGCCCCAGAGAAAGACTTTCCTTCCCAGAGACAAATGAAAATTCTATAGTTTTTATAAGAAAGAAAGAAAAACACCACAAAGCGCTCTGTGGGAGTGTGGGAGGATGAGGGGCTGTAGTGCTTGGTTTGTATTTCCATCGCATCTGAGTGAAGGACTGCTGCTGGAGGCCTGTGACCGGTTTCTCTGGGGTGCTCTGGCGTTGCCACCACATCTGTTCTCACATTTCAGTGGGAGGGGTCAGCAAAGGGGGGAACCTCACAAATCTGTTGTTCTGCACTTAATCACATTGCGTTGTAATTCGTACAACACAAGTAAAGCCTCCCTCCCTCACTCGTCTATAAATCGGAGCACAAGGGTTGGGCTCTATTCAAATTTACCTCTTTAGTGGTGGATATACAGTTGGTCCTCAATATTGTTTGCGGATGAATGGGGTTTACAGTATCCAAAGCAGCAGGCACTTAATGAAAGTTCATTGAATGAATCGGGTCCCCATTCAACAGCAAGTCACATGCTCAAATTTTTAAGTTCTGAAAAAACAAGGCAGAGAGGGTAAGAAGTCCAGGATCTGAATAATAGATCCTTTAGGACCTCCCAGAGGAAAGAATTAAGGAAAATAAAATGTTTGAGAAAGATTAACAGATTTACTTCTGGAACGGTAAGAAACAAGAGAACGCCAGCATTTCAGGATGCATCCATCTGTGGTTACCATTCCAAGCTGACATTTCTCTCCTCTCTAAAAGTCACTGAGGCTTCTCAGGGTTTTAACAGTATCTGAAAGCAATCCTGAGGAACTGGCCTGGATGCTGAAACCATACCTGAAGACAGGTAAACAGTTTCCATTCATGTGTGTGTTGCTTTGTGTAATTCATCTGACCCTCTGGCAATATGTAAAGATGTGTATTCAGATGATCTAAGTTACAGAAAAATGTAGTTACCTGATTAAATTAAGAGGTAGTGTACATAGCCAGAGACTGGTGAGATTTTAAGATTAGTTTGTGCTGGTGTTTATTCTCCTTTTCCTGTTAAAACGTTCTTCAAAGAATCAGAAATACTCCATATTACTTTTCTCTTCCATCCCAGCTTGTCTTAAGTGCCAATGATATGTCAGGTATTTTGCTGGTTTTTACATTCCTTTATTCGCTGACAACTTGAGTTGGCTTTTCCTAGTTAGTACATAAGATGATTTAATCTTGCGTATGTTCATAAAACTTGGTTCTGTAACTGCCAAATATCTTTTGAAGTAGTATTGTCACGCTGTTCCTCTTTTAGGAGGAATATGGAGGTGCAGAGTAGGTCAGTTTTGTTCCTTGGATATTGGTGTGAGGTTGGGTGTAAATATTTTCCAACCAAGCCCTGCAATCCAGTGCAGTAGAGCTAAACAGATAGTGACCCACGTTCAGTGGCTGAATGTTTGCTGTGGACCTGGGATGTTAACTTTGCAAAACAAGGTATAAATGGAACTTTTCAAAAAATGTTTTTTGAGAGTATAGTGTTGAAACTGCCACTGGGGCAAAGAGCCTGGACAGATAGGATTGCAATATGGAGTCCCTCTGGGCTTCGTTCATCTGCTTCTACTTGTCTGAGCTGGTAAAGGGCTGGGATCAAGCATGGATGGCTTTCCTAACGATAACCAAGATTTACTGAGGACTTGTGATGTCCATCCACTAATCAGTGCTAAGTGCTCAGCATGGATTATCTCCTTTACTCTTCAATAATAGTCTTATTGGCAAGGTTTTAGTATTATCCTCATTTTACTGATAAGGAAATGAAGCCTTAGAAATATTAAGAAATTTGCCCAAGGTCAAATACCAAATGAGTGCCTTTCTTCATTCTGTCATAGAGCTTCTTTTACATTGTATACATTTAAGGAGTATAACATGATATTTTGATATACAGGTATATAGTAAAATCATATCTATGGTCAAGTTAATTTACATATCTCTCACCTGACATTGTTACCTTTTTAATGGTGAGAGCATCTAAAATCTAAACTTTTAGCAAATTTTTCATATTCAATGCAATATTACTAATTATAGTTCTCATGCTGTATATTAGATCTCTAGACTTATTCATCCTACAAAATGACAACTTTGCACCCTTTGGCCTACATTTTGGTCCACATTTCCCCAATTCCTCCTTCATCCCTCTGTGCACCCAGTGACCCGTATTCACTCTGTTTATATGTATTTCACTTTTTTTTAGATTCCACATGTAAGAAAGATCATGTAGTATTTTTTGTGTGTGTCTGGCTTACTTCACTTAGCATAATGTCCTCCAGATTCATCCATGTTGTCACAAATGGTAGGATATCCTACATTTTAGGGCTGAATAATATTCCATTCTCTCTCCCTCTCTCTTTCTCTCTCTCTCTATATATATAGACACACACACACATACACACACACATATATATACAACATATATATATGTATGTATACACACAACCAGCCGATGTAAGAACTCATTGCTTTAATAGGAACTCTCTCTCTCTATATATATATATACTTGTATATATTATATATTTGTATATGTATATATTTGTATATATTATGTATTATATATTTCATATATAGAGAGAGTCCATATATATAGAGAGTCCCTATTAAAGAAATATATATATTTATATAGAGAGAGAGTCCCTACACATATATATATGAATATATATATGTGAATGGATAAAGAAGAAATTGTGTTATATATATGTATAAGTTCCACTTATACCTATACGTACATCTTGCTTTCTCTCTCTGTATATGTATAGCTTATATATATATATATATAATATCTCTCTCTCTCTCTCACAATTTCTTCTTTACCCATTCATTCTGTTGATGGACACTTAGGTGGATTCTATATCTAGGCTATTGTGAATAGTGATGCAATGAACATGAGCATGCAGATATTCCTGTGAGGTGTTGGTTTCACTTTCTTTGGGTATATGTCCAGAAAAGCTGGTTGTGTGGTAGTTCTATTTTTCATAATGGTTGTACTAAATTACATTAAAACGTTCCCTTTTCTTCACATGTTCACCAACACTTGTTATCTCTTGTCTTTTTGATAACAGCCATCCTGTCAGGTGTGAGGTAATTTCTCATTGTGGCTTTGATTTCCTTTTCCCTGCTGATTAATGATGTCGAGCACCTTTTCATAAATCTCTTGGCCATTTGTATGTCTTCTTTGGAAAATATCTATTCAGCTCCTTTGCCCATTTTTAAATTGGGTTATTTGTTTTTTTGCTATTGAGTCATGTGAGTTCCCTATGTATTTTAATTATTGATGCCTTATCAGATGTATGGTTGGCAAATATTTTCTCCTAAATCTGTAGGCTGTCTTTTCATTTTGCCAATTGTTCACTGTGTAGAAGCTTTTTAGTCTGATGTAGTCTCACTTGTTCATTGTTGCTTTTGTTGCCTGAGCTTTTGTTATGATATCCAAAACTCATTGCCAAGGCCAATGTCAAGGAGCTTTCCTCCTACACTTTCTTCTAGGAGTTTTATGGTATCAGGTCTTATGTTTAGGTCCTTAATTTTGAGTTGATTTTTTTGCATATGGTGTAAGATAAGGATCTAATTGCATTCTTTGGCATGTGAAGATCCAGTTTTCCCAGCACCATTTATGAAAAGACTAACATTTCCCCATTGCAACCTTTTGGTGGCCTTGTTGAAAATTGTTCTCACTATATATGGTAGGCTTCCATTCCACTGGTCTATGTGTCGATACTGTTTTGATTACTATAGCTTTTTAACATAATTTGAAATCAGGAAGTATGATGCCTCTCACTTTGTTTTTCTTTCTTGAGATTGCTTTGGCTATTTGTGGTTCTATTGTGACATAGCTTCTAAGAAGGGATTTGTATAAAATGTGTGCAACACTTTGTGGTTTATTAACTTTCTTTCACTGGCCTTGTTTAATTTTACTCTCACCTTATCTTTTCAGGGTTGGTGACATTATTCTGATTTTGCAGATGAGTAAACAGAAGCACAGAGTTATGTGGCTTGCTTTGCTGTCCTTAGACAGAGAGGAGTCTGATGGAGAGTTAACTGTAGTATTCTCCGGGGAAGACGGCTGTGCCTTCTGTCCAGGGCAAGTTGCCTTAGCAGGATGGAGAACAAAGAGCACTGAGCCAAGAGTCCTTGGCCCCACCACCTTCCATATAACCTGAGGACATCAGTTTCCTCAATATGGTTCTTGGGTTGTTTTTAGGATGAATTGAGTTTTGTGAGAATTGTGTATTGCCATGCAAATATATGTTATGAATAATACCTTTGAACAGTCATTCTTCAGCTTATGGAAGCCTTTCCATTTAAGGTAGAAACTTAAGATGTATCTTTCTCTTCCCTGTATTTGGTAAAGTTAGGAGCTAGGCCAGCATAGTTGAAATGAATTAAAATAACTTTTTTCCGTTTTTCTAATTTCTATTTCCATAATGTAAGTACCCACTCATGGAAAAATAAAAATTAGGTAAGTGATAGAAATTACAAAGAAAGTTACAAATATTCAAAATGCTTCAGTCTACCAACCTTGAAGAATAAAATATTTCCCCATTAAAGAACAAAGAATCTTGTGGTTATGTTGATAAAGAAAATATCTTTAAGCCATACTTTTTAAAAATCATGCAAAAATAAGCTCTGAGGTTTATTTGTTTTAGTGGGCTGTGCTCCACCAGCATCCTTCCTGGGAGCATCATTCTTTCCTTTTGTTTTCCCCTGAATTTTTGAGCATAGGTTTACAGTTTGAAGGGGGGAGAATATTTTCAGCTTACATTTACTGCTTTTTTTTCAGTAATAAGGCCACCTGAGATCCAGGTATGAGAAAGCTTAATAAAACTTATTGCCTTGGTTCTTGATGACCAGCCAGTGCACATGCCACTGAGTAAGTGAGATTCATCCTCTAAGGATTCATAGCGAATCTTTAACCCTGCCCTTGAGAAAGTATGAAAGAAGACACAGAGAATGGAGCAAAACAAAATACACAACCAAAGACACTGTGTGCTGTCAGCAGCAGGCATGTACTGGTCAAGGAATTAGATGACTCAAGGTGGTGACTCATTCAGCAACTATGTAGTGTTTGCGGTTGAAGAGAAACCTTGGCCAGGGAATGACTAAAATCTATTGGCAGCGTCTTTAAAAGAATCATGACTGGGCCTACACCAGCGAATACGCAAGTGTGCTTTTTTTTTCTTCGTCTTTTACTAATTCAAGACTGAGAGTAAGAAAACACCATCCCTGTTGACGCCCACTATTACAGCATGCTCTCCAGGGCATTCCCAGCAACCACACTCAATGAGGCTGAGTCCAGATACTTATCTCTGTGTTTGGACGTGGTCATGTGTGTGCGTGTTTGTAGTTGGTAGGATGGACAAATCAGACTTATACAAATTGTTAGAGGCACTTTGTTCTTGATAATAATAAAAAAAATAGCTTAGAACAGGAAGTTTCCAAATTTAGTTATTGTATTAGTTTCATGGGGGCTACCACAAACTGAATGGCTTAAACAACAGAAATGTATTCCCTGGCAGTTCTGGAGGCTGGAAGTCTGAGATCCAGGCATCAGCAACATTGGTTCCTTCTGAAGTCTGTGAGAAAGTATTCATTCTGTGCCTCTCCCCGAGCTTCTTGGTGGTTTGCTGGTGGTCTTTGGCATTCCTTGGCTTGTAGAAGCACCACTGTGTTCTTTATCTTCACCTCCACATGGCGTTCTCCCTATGTGTCTCTGTCTCCAAATTTCCTCTTTTTACAAGAACACCAGTCACATTGGATGAGGGGCCCACCCTGCTCCAGTATGGCCTCATCTTAAGTAATTACACCTGCAATGCTCCTATTTCCAAATAAGGTCACATTTCTGAGGTCCTGGCAGTTAGGACTCCAACATTTGAATGGAGGGGAGGGGGACAGAATTCAACTCATCACCTTCTCCATATCAGCCAGAGCTAATTTATTACAAAACTAGTAGATCCATTTGAAATTTTGTGCTAGTCAATGTTAGTCTCTTTATTAAGTCCAGAAGAAAATTTCAGTTTTAAAAAAGTTTGAATATATTTCACATTAGGAGTAGTTATTTAAAAATAAGAGAGACTCACTAGCCTAAAACAAAGTGGTTAACCAAACAGTTTTTTTTTTTTTTTTTTTTTTTTTTTGAGACGGAGTCACGCTCTGTCGCCCAGGCTGGAGTGCAGTGGCCGGATCTCAGCTCACTGCAAGCTCCGCCTCCCGGGTCTACGCCATTCTCCTGCCTCAGCCTCCCGAGTAACTGGGACTACAGGCGCCCGCCACATTGCCGGGCTATTTTTTTTGTATTTTTTTTTTTAGTAGAGACGGGATTTCACCGTGTTAGCCAGGATGCTCTCTATCTCCTGACCTCGTGATCCACCCGTCTCGGCCTCCCAAAGTGCTGGGATTACAGGCGTGAGCCACCGTGCCCGGCCTAACCAAACAATTTTTTAATCATCTGGATATAATGCCATGTAAATACATTTGCATTTATGAATGCAAATGCCACACAAGCATGCAATCATTAACAGTGCAAAACATGAGAGTTTAACAAAATTGTGGGACTAGAAGGTAAATTTGGTATCTAAAATTTTAAGATTCAGTTTAGCTTTTGAGGTTGCTCAAAGAACTTGTTTTTCTTTTTGACATCAATCCTTGTAAAGGGAGCATGCACGTGTTTGAGCACAGCTATGTACACCCACACCCCTGTGAGTGCAGTGTACATATCTATATCTGTGCTGTTTACAACATTTAGAAGTTCCTCGTGTGAATCAGAATGAACGTAGGCAATAAAGGTTCACTTGAGTCACTATAGTCAAAGAATAAGATGAGCAGAAAGGATGGCTAAACAGGAAATGGAGTTCTGGGTTAGTTCTGGGTACCAGGGAGGTATCAGGTTTGCGGACTGAAGCTCTTTATCTCTAACTCCAGCTACAAAAGAAGAGCATCTTGGCCTTGAAGGTATAATTGACCAGCCGATGTCAATTAAAGAACTATCCTATTAAAGAACTCATTCCTTTAATAGGGACTCATTTGTATCCATCCATGAGCTTTGCACATATGTATGTGAAGTTATTGCTTCTCCTGGTTGGATTAGAGGCTTAGTAAGGGAGAGTCGGCATTCTTGGGACATTCACTGTGTGAGATCACTGGAGGAAGTGAGTTTAAGAACTAAAGGTAAGGTTCTGATCTTTCTTTTTTTTTTTGAGACGGAGTCTCACTCTGTCGCCCAGGCTGGAGTGCAGTGGCCAGATCTCAGCTCACTGCAAGCTCCGCCTCCCGGGTTCACGCCATTCTCCGGCCTCAGCCTCCCGAGTAGCTGGGACTACAGGCGCCCGCCACCTCGCCCGGCTAGTTTTTTGTATTTTTAGTAGAGACGGGGTTTTGTTAGCCAGGATGGTCTTGATCTCCTGACCTCGTGATCCGCCCGTCTCGGCCTCCCAAAGTGCTGGGATTACAGGCTTGAGCCACCGCGCCCGGCCGGTTCTGATCTTTCTTTATGGGGACTTCTTTTGCTAGGGCCTGAGTTCTAAAGTTTACTATAGCTGTAAACCAATATTGTACTAATGTTTCTTACATGGAGATGAATTTTGAGCAAATTCATTCATGAGCATCATGGTTATCCTTTTATTGTTAGTTATAATCCTTTGTTACTTTAAAGTCTTTTTAGCTCATTAGAGTGTGAAGTATACTAAATTCATATAAGCACAGCCCATATATGTTTTTTCCAAGAGGGCCAGAGACTTAGAGTCATAAAATTTTATAGCAGAAAATGACCTTGGAAATCATCTAGTTCAATCCCTCATTTTACAGATAGGGAAATTAAGTTCTATAGAGGCTAAGTGACTTGTCAAAGGTGAGCGACCAATAAGTCGCAGAACCAGGGCTTAAACCCATTTCCTGATCCTTTTTCTCGGCTGAAATCACCATTAATGATAGTCCCAGAGCAGGGCTGCAGATAAACAAAGGACTGTCCTACAACAGGCACTTCAAATAGAATCCTGTCCAATGAATTGGCTATCCCTTATATTTTCTCTGTGGGCATTAATCTCTGTTATATATATTCAAAGCAGATGCTAATGACCTCTTTTTTAATCCTTGGACCATTCTAAATTTTCAAAGAACTAAAAGGGCTGCTTAAAGAACATAAAATAAGCAAATGGGGGTTATTTATAAAAAGGGAAAAAAGTATATCTTCAGATCCACTTCACTTTCCCTTTTCTCCAAACAGTAGTCACAAGGGACATTATCAGATATTAACATGATATAAACAGTTGCTAATATCGACAAGCCACATTATACCATACTCCATTAAGATTTAATTTACCAATAGAAGAAATATGGAACTAATTTTAGATTTCTATCACCCACCCAAATACAATTTTATGTTCTCTTTAATTCTGAGATCCCTAAAGCTTATGTCCCAAACATTTTGTGTCATCTAAGAAGAAACTGTATTTCCAACTGCAGAGATTTACTGCTGCTTCTGCCAGAAGTCAGTGAAGTGTTCTCTTGTTGGCAAGCAATATAGGGCTGGGGTCTAAAAGAAATTAATTTGAGCATTTTGGTTGATTTTAACAGCTTGACCTCTGAGTGTGCGAGCAGCGAGGCCGGGGGGCAATGGCAGGCCATCCACGGAGCTGAATTAAAATGAAGCCCTGGCCTTGCTCAGGGAAACCTCCTCTCACCTGCTTTTCATTTCCGCAAGTTATTTCTGGTAATGAAAACTGGAACCATGGCTATATATTTTGGGGTCTAGAAGTTCTATATATTTTTATTTCATACAATATACCTATAATTAAATGTAGGTCTTTGTCTATAAAAGGACAAGACCTAAGTGTTCCTGGCAGAATATGGAAAAAATCTTAAAAGGTATTCCTTTAAAAGTAGTTTTTTTTTTTCATCCACAGTTCCAGATGGAAGACTCCCATGCTACAACCTTCCTACCTGCCCACTGACGTTTCCATTTGCCATTCTCTATCTTTCTGCACGCTGGCTCTGCCCTTCAGTAAGAACCAGAATGGTAAAGTGGAATAATAATATCGGCCTGTTTTAAAGAAGCTGAGAGAATTCTCAGGAAAGTTGAAAGCATTTGGATGGGAAACAGCCCTTCCCGAATTCGTTTCTTGTTTGGGCTTTTTATTCTCCAATCATCTTCCAGACAGTCCTGATGTCTGCATCAGAAGAATGGGACGTGTGGCTCAAAAATGCCAATTGGAACCTTCCCCCATGAGCTCGTAGCATAATTTGTGGTGAGTTCAGGCCTGGAATTTGGCCCAGCCCCTAATCAATCCTTAGGTGTTCCTGTCGTTTCTGTATTGCTGGGGGCAGCCTGCCTATCTTCTTATCACTGTCTTTAATTGACATTCTGAAGTACAGCTATATTGATTGTGACTTTTCTCTCCCCTCTGGTAGCTACTTGGAATCTCATTGATGAGTAGTAATAGCATGATATATATTCATGTGCACATATGCATGAACTACTATGTTCGGTATTTGCATTTGCCTACACGTCTGCTGTGCAAGGGTATGCCATGAGAGAATCAGCTTCTTCCCCCCTCCCTGCCATATGATGTCTATATATTTATGAGTAGGAGAGAGAGGAGCACTTGGATATATGAATCTGCTTGCAATTTCCTAATGGAATCTGGCAGAAGAGCTTTGCAATAGGACAAGTTCCAGTAAAAAAAATGTGTTCATGGAAGCACTTTCCCCTTGTGCCTGTCACCTATTTGCCTTTCCAGAGCATTGAAAAGATTAATCATGGGATGATCTGGATTCTCCTTTTGGTCAGTACAGCATAATACTCTCTTAAAGAAGTAGAGAATATTAGAATTGTACATTTTTAACAGGGCATATCCATGGAGGAACAGTCTAGGTGAACAAGTTCTTGAAGGGGAAATATATCTTCTTATCAATGGCCAAGTCTTCCGTTCTTCCGTAGCTGACTAGGTTTTGGTACTGCCATTTGGGAGGTGTATACTCATAATGCTCTTGAAGGAGAAAACATGAAAATTGCCGATGAGATGAAAGTTGCAGGGTTTGAAAAGTAGTAGGCACTTCTTTCTTGGGAGTGCTGCAGTGTTAGGAGGCCATCCTGAGACTAGAGCCCTCGCAATTCAGAAATGGCTTTTCTACCTTATTAATGTCATGATCTTTTGTTATCCCTGTCTGTGCCTGAATGGACAAAAGTTATCCATTTAAATTATGGATCTTAAAGAGAACCTTTGCAAAGGCCCCCTCATGGCCCACATTCGTACTCCCTAGCTTTTTCCCTCCCTTGTGGCCTCAGCCTGTTAAGGCTGCTGGGATGAGTGGAATTTCTGGAAAGGGGATTGATGGTGGTTAGAGATGCTAACATACAGAAGCCACAAAACTTGGAAATGTCAAATTCTCTGTATGTATATCCTTTAACTGAAACTTTATGTGTTTCGAGTGGATGAAAAATAAGTTATTTGGGGAAGCCTTTGCCCAATTCACCTGGGATAAGAAGGCCATTGTATCACACATATAATTCCCCAGAGGCTCTATGGAATGGAATACTGCAATGTAGCTACACAGCCCTGGGCAGAAAAGATTTCTAAAGAGAAACCTCATCTTTCACACTCTTCAAAAAGACATTTTGTCAATTGTTTTTTTCCTTCAAACACAAACTTCAATTAGATCAGAGCAGTTGCTAATGGATATAGAGATAAATGAGGACTATATTTGTTTAGAATTCACCTAAAAGACAGAGCCAAAATATAATAATTTCGTTTGCTATGGACACTTCCAAAGATTCTTATATCCCACATGACCTCCAGCATTGTCCTCATATGGAAGACTTGCCCCAGGCAACATGTGTGGAATCTGATGGTTAAACATTCTAGACCTCTTAGGGAAGGGTTCTAAGTGTTCCGGCAACGGCTACTAAGCCTAGCAGATGGCAGGATGACTGTGGGGACAGACTGGTGATCCTAGAATTGATTCATATGAAACAGTTTCAGGAGGAAAAAAGATGCAGCCTTGCAACATTCAGCATTTTCTCCATAGACTAAGCTCTGAAAGTCTCCTGCAGCATGATGCCATCCACGTGTCTGTGTCTCCTGAAGGGACAGTGGCCTTAAGTGGCTTCCTCGCTGGGTCTAGAGGGCCAGAACTGGCAGCTTTGCAGATGTCTGGAGATGTGAATCAAATGAAAGAGAAAATTATAGCAGCTGATATTTATTGGTAGTGTTATTCAGATCCTCTACATCTTTACAGATATTTTTGTCTAGTTTTTCTATCAATTATTATGGGAGGGGAGTAAAATTTTTAACTGTGATTGTAAATTGTCTAGATTGTCAATTTTTACTTGGTGTATTTTGAAGCTGTTATTAGGTACATATACATTTGTAATTGTTATGTTTTTTGTGATTATGAGAAGCCCCTCTTTTCCTCTGGCAAAACTCTGTAATGAAGTCTGGTTTATCTGATATTATGATAGCCACTCCAGCCTTCCTATATATGCTGTTTGCATAACATATCTTTTTCCCATTCAATTGATTTCAACTGATTGGAATCTTTATATTTAAATCATATCTTTTATAGGAAATATATTCATTTTGAATTTTGCTCTGTATCCACTCTGACAATTTCTTCCTTTTTGTTAAAAGCGTTTAGTCCACTTATATTTAATGTAATTGTTGATATGATTGAATTCTGGCCTACCACTTTCTTGTTCACTTTCTATTTGTCCCAAGAGACATTTATTATGTGCTATTAGGAAAAGTTATCTAAACTTGGAAATAAAGGAAGATGATTGTGTACCTCTGAAAGTCAGCCTAGAGCATTGTCTAACAAGCCCACCTAAGACTCAGCTGAAGGCCAGAGGAAGATAATTTCGGCTTACTATTTAACCATTAAGGAAACTAATGCACAGAAAGGCTAGTTAACATGCTCAAGGTCACCCAGTAGTAAGCATTAGAGTTTGAATTCAGAGGCCAAAGCCAATATATTTCATCACTTTACCTTACTGCCTCCCACTGGTAATTGCCTTATCATTGAGCTTATTATGGATTACTACGAGAGGAAGTCGAGAGAGCTATTGCTCCTGTTGCTAGCTCTGGTCCTGCAGATGGCATTTTCCGTTAAAGGGAGAGGCAGCTGTGCAGAACCTCAAGGCGCACGTGAACTAAGCCCAGGGGTCCCAGGTCAGTGAGGCTCAGCCCAAATGCATTGGGAACCAAATTCAGACCCGGGTGTTTGTTCACTCTGTTGATCAGGAACCCCTCGTGTGTGCCGCTGCTTAACACATGATTAAGCGCATGTAAAAGAAATGCTGTTTTCAGGAAATAATTGCTGAGCATTCTGGTGACGTATATTTATTCTTCTATTTCGATAGGAGAGTGGGACCGAGGTCGGGGGAAGGAGAAGTGTGACCAACCAGGGAAACACACTGATGTAGCAAATGTTAGTGATGTTTTAGTACTTCCTCATGAAGCAGTGTGACCTTCTGCCACCCAGACAGGCTCACTCTTCAGATTTTCCTTGCTCACTAGCCACAGCTGTTTGTTGTTTTCTTAAATGTTAAGCTTTTTATAGCTCTTCAGTTGCTTATAAAAAGTACCAGTTATTCAGGCCATACAAGAACTGGCTCCGTGCTGGTCTAATGAGCAGTGAGAACACTGGAGGCATATTTTTGTTGCTTCTATTTTCTCACTTCTGCCCCTCCCCACAATCTCACAAATTTCCCCTTTGGACTCAAATGACTCCAGAATTTTGGAATTTACTAAAAAGGCGAACCACCAATTGGTCTTTGCTGTTCAAGAAAAATTCATCGCTGACTCACCTTCCTCCAGTTCTTGGCTCTCCACGGCTGTGTGAGGAGTAGATCAATGGATGGGGCCTTGTGCCACAAGTCACGACTGCTCCTAGGGGTCCACGGTTGGGGGAACACTCCAACCTGTACAGATGCACCTGTGATCTCTACAGAAGAGAAGTCTCATCTTTGCCCCTGAGGAGAAAAGAGCCCAGGACTTGGCGAGCCTTTGCTGAATAGGTAGGAACTTTCCAGTCTGCATCCTCTGTGAAAAGCAGTTAGGACCAGCTCCAGAAGGGATCTGATAGAATCAGAAGGAAGATGTCAGAAGCCACAGTCAAGAAAGCAAACAAATTGATATATTCAAAGGAATCAAACAGTCTCCCTTGTGCTGGGAGGCCTTCACAATGTCATCTGTGGGTTATACACACATTCTACAATGATTTCTCATGATAAAACATAAAACTCTCAGGGAAAATGTTATGATCTTAGTGCAAGAGGATATCATTAAACACAACATGGAAAAAATCCTGTTAGGAGAGCCATGGCTGAGTGTTCTAGGATGGAGTTTCACCATGTATGAGCTCCGGACCTTGGGGGCACTTGGACTGGTTGAGAGGGTCCTAGCATTTGGAGTTGATTTAATGAATAACCATCTGACACATATGTGTTCTATTTTCCACAAGAATGTAGATACTGAAATGATTATTAAAATATTAATTTAAATGCAATATTGAATTATTAGTGTTTTTTTAAAGTTTTTGATTTTTAAAATTTTTATTATTTTTTTAACCTTACTGTATGGCTGTAGAGTAGGAGCTACTGCTTCGAAAGCCATTGGTCTCATGTCCAGGATGTCATAAAGAAACTCCTTAGGAGCCACTGGTCACCTATTTGGGTTGAAGAGGGTCAAATTATGGGGTTTGTTTTCAGGAAACCTTATCCTCAGTCTTGTTTTCTTGGTGCTTGCTCTTGTTAGAAAGGAGGACAATTTAC
This sequence comes from Rhinopithecus roxellana, assembly GCF_007565055.1. NCBI lineage: Eukaryota > Metazoa > Chordata > Mammalia > Primates > Cercopithecidae > Rhinopithecus > Rhinopithecus roxellana. The sequence continues at coordinate 97,128,203 of NC_044552.1, read as the reverse complement.
CTAGCATATTACATGGGATGATTTTGTAGAACGAGTCCTCGTTAAACCTGTTTTGAAGTGGAAAATAGACATTTTCCAAGTGTCAGGCTTGTAAAAGGCCTATTTATCAGAGTGAATTGTGCATGTTTTCAGCTCAGAGGCTTTGATATGTAACTATTGCAATTCTGTGCTTTTAAGTGTCTATATAATAATAACAACGACTAATGTGTATTGAGCATTTATTACATGCCAGACACCATTCTAAACACTTAACATATGTTATCTCAATAAATTTTCAAGTTTTCATGGTAGCCATTATTTTCTTTCTTTTCTTTTCTTTTTTCTCCTTCTTTCCTTCCTTCCTTCCTTCCTTCCTTCCTTCCTTCCTTCCTTCCTTCCTTCCTTCCTTCCTTTTTCCCTCCTTCCCTCCCTCCCTCAGCTGCTGCTGCTGCTGCTGCTTCTCCTTCTCCTGCTCCTCCTTCTTCTTTTATTTTATTTTCCTTTCTTTTCTTTTCTTTTCCTTCTTTCTTTCTTTCTTTCTTTCTTTCTTTCTTTCTTTCTTTCTTTCTTTCTTTCTTTCTTTCTTTCTTTCTTTCTTTCTTTCTTTCTTTTTTAGACGGAGTCTCACTCTGTCCACCAGGCTGGAGTGCAGTGGTACGATCTTGGCTCACTGCAAGCTCCGCCTCCTGGGTTCCCGCCATTCTCCTGCCTCAGCCTCCCTAGTAGCTGGGACTACAGGCGCCCGCCACCGCGCCCGGCTAATTTTTTGTATTTTTAGTAGAGATGGGGTTTCACCGTGGTCTCGATCTCCTGATCTTGTGATCCACCCGCCTCGGCCTCCCAAAGTGCTGGGATTACAGGTGTGAGCCACCGCGCCCCGCCTTTCTTTCTTTCTTTCTTTCTTTCTTTCTTTCTTTCTTTCTTTCTTTCTTTCTTTCTTTCTTTCTTTCTTTCTTTCTTTCTTTCTTTCTTTCTTTCTTTCTTTCTTTCTTTCTTCCCTCCCTCCCTCCCTCCCTCCCTCCCTCCCTCCTTCCTTCCTTCCTTCCTTCCTTCCTTCCTTCCTTCTCACTTAACATGTGTTATCTCAACAAGTTTTCATGGTAGCTATTTTTATTTTCTCTTTCTTTCTTGTTTGCTTGCTTTCTTCTTTCTTCTTGTTATTTTTTTCCAGACTCCCCCTCTGTCTCCCAGGCTGGAGTGCAGTGATGTGATCTCAGCTCACTGCAACCTCTGCCTCCTAAGTTTATAGAAATAAAATTTCTGTAAACTCAGGTCAGGTATACCAAAATCCAGGGATGCTCAAGTGCATTATATAAAGTGGCACTGTATTTGCATATAACCCATGCACATTCTTCCATAGACTTTAAATAATCTCTAGATTACTTATAATACCTAATACAATATAAATTCTATATAAATAGTTACATAGAATACATGTAATACATTATTATATATACAATATTATAATACCTAATACAAGTTCCATATAAATAGTTATATAGTTTTTCTTTGTATTATTTTGCCATATTATATTGTTTTAAAAAACATTTTTGATACACAGTTGGTTGAAACCATGGGTGTGAAACCTGTGGCTACAGAGAGCTGTACATAAATTAGCTTTGGCTATGTCAGGTGTAGGACTCAAGAGACATATTCTGAAGTCAGAATATTTAAAAGTGACTGTGGGATGCTAGAAAGGGCATGACCCTTAAGACAGGACTCCCACCAACACTTCCTTCATACCTGAAATGGCACCTCTGGAGGAATATTGTGTTAAGCTCTCTCCTTTCCTGCCAGCTCTTAGTCAAAGGCAAGTAACCCTGGAGAGAGTGACATATTAAATTACAAATTCCTTAATATTATTTAGGACTTTCAGATTCTATGTTTGGTGATAGAGGTAATATTTGGTACTTCTCTACTGAGGGGCAATCTTTATCAACTTATAGTTTTGCTTAATGCTAGCCCCAGAAAGGCTTGCAGACTGTCCAGTGATACCAAGAATGGATATATACAGAGTGAAGTTGCTACTCAAAGTGGTGTTGCTAACCCAGTATCAGATCATCTGGGAACTTGTGAGAAATGCCAGGTTTCAATACCTACCCCCAGATCAATGGAATCTGCATTTGAACAAGAGTCCCAAGCATCTAGTCCAACATCAGAATGTTTCTTCCAGTCAGTCCTGAGACTTTTCTGCTTCTCCTTGCCTACTAGTAGTACGAACATTTGAAGGTTCAATTCCTTCTGCTGGAGTCTTTTGTGATATATTGAAGGTCAGGTATCTGATTCCTTCTGCCAGGAAGAGCCCTTGAACTATTTAACAGATTTCTTCCAAGATCTCTTCTAATGTTTACTTACCTCTTGCAGTTCAATAAGCATCTTTGTAAGTAAGAGGAAGAAATTGCAGGTATCTGAAAAGCTTATGCACACAGTCAAAAGGGGCTCAGATTATAAGAGCCTGATCCGCAACACACTTTATTTAATAAATGTTAAATGAAAATAATGAATGCCCTTCCTCTTGGCTTGGAAATGGCTTTTACATGGCCGTGGTACAAATATGTGTTGTAAGCCTTTCAAAGTACCTGTTGTTTCCTTCCTACCCAGCTCCTATATGGATGCCTGCATTAACTTACTGAGGTGTGCATGGATTACTTTAATGATTGAGTCTATTTCTTCCAAGCTCTGGCTGATGTCTAAGAATAGACCTTTCTCCTTTGCACAGAGAAAACAATTGAGGTGCAAACTGACTAGTGTTCTAAAATAGTACCCACTCCCCCTCTATTCTTTCAGGAGCTCCTTGTCCACAGAAGTAGCCTGTGCCCCCTGCTGTAAGAAACCACTCAGAAGTTGGAGAAAATAGAGAAGGTGTGAGAAGTCAGCCCTGGAGAAGTCAGCTGACCTCTCTGAGCCTTAGTTTTTTGACCTGTAAAAGGAAAGAATCAGACCAGAAGATGTTTGAGCTCTCTTCGAATAATATGAACATTTTGAAACCAGGGAAAAGGAGACTGGGAGTTAGCCTGTGGAACCACGGCATTTTAGAAATGTCAGATTTCAATACCTACCCTCAGATCAATGAAATCTACATTTGAACAAGAGCCCCAAGCATCTATGCCAACATCAAAATGCTTCTTCCAGTCCTGAGGCTTTTCTGCTTCTCCTTGCCTACTAGTAGTATGAACATTTGAAGGTTTATGACATTTGATAAAGTCATTTCATATTCATTCCCCTGTGCAATCATCAGAACTCCAAACTAGTGCTCCTATTTTACAGATGAAGAAACTGAGACCCAGGGAGGATAAGTGGCTTCCTCAGTGGCATCCAACTTAGATGCTAGAACCTGGACTCAGGACTTGAACCCAGGCACCCTGACTTCACTTGGGTGTCCTCCCACTACACCTCAGCTGTCACTGAGAGGCCATTTACTTTGTTTAATAATGTTCTTTAAGGCTGTGCAAAGGTCAACATTCAAAATATATCTGTTGCTATAAGTAGGCTAAAAGAAAAGAGCTTAAAAATAGTCTCATGTTGGGGGGGTGCCCAAGATGGCAGAATAGGAACAGCTCCAGCCTCCAGCATGAGCGACACAGAAGACGGATGATTTTTGCATTTGCAACTGAGGTACCGGGTTCATCTCACTGGGGCGTGTCAGACAGTCAGTACTGGTCAGTGGGTGCAGCCCAACCAGCGAGAGCTGAAGCAGGGCGAGGCATCGCCTCACCTGGGAAGTAGAAGCGGGAAGGGAATTCCTTTGCCTAGCCAAGGGAAACTGAGACACAAAACACCTGGAAAATCGGGTAACTCCCACGTTAATACTGCGCTTTACCAAGGGTCTTAGCAAACATCACACCAGGAGATTGTATCCCATGCCTGGCCTGAACGGTCCCATGCCCATGGAGCCTCCCTCATTGCTAGTACAGCAGTCTGAGATCTAACTGCAAGGTGACAGCGAGGATGGGGGAGGAACACCTGCCATTGCTAAGGCTTAAGTAAGTAAACAAAGCTGCCTGGAAGCTCGAACTGGGTGGAGCCCACCGCAGCTCAAGGAGGCCTGCCGGCCTCTGTAGACTCCATCTCTGTGGACAGGGCATAGGTAAACAAAAAACAGCAGAAACCTCTGCAGATGTAAATGTCCCTGTCTGACAGCTTTGAAGAGAGCAGTGGTTCTCCCAGCACGGATGTTGAGATCTGAGAACGGACAGACTGCCTGCTCAAGTGGGTCTCTGACTTCTGAGTAGCCTAACTGGGAAACATCCCCCACTAGGTGCAGACTGACACCTCACACCTCACATGGCTGGGTACACCTCTGAGATGAAGCTTCCAGAGCAAGAATCAGACAGCAACACTTGCTGTTCAGGAATATTCTATCTTCTGCAGCCTCCGCTGCTGATACCCAGGCAAACAGTGTCTGGAATGGACCTCAAGCAAACTCCAACAGACCTGCAACTGTGGGGCCTGACTGTGAGAAGGAAAACTAACAAACAGAAAAGACACCCACACCAAAACCCCATCAGTACACCACCATCATCAAAGACCAAAGGCAGATAAAATCACAAAGATGGGGAAAAAGCAGTGCAGAAAAGCTGGAAATTCAAAAAATTAGAGCGCATCTCCCCCTCCAAAGGAACGCAGCTCATTGCCAGCAATGGAACAAAGCTGGACTGAGAATGACTTTGACAAGTTCAGAGAAGAAGACTTCAGTTGATCAAACCTCTCAGAGCTAAAGGAGGAACTACACACCCAGTGCAAAAAAACTAAAAACCTTGAAAAAAGAATGGAAGAATGGATAACTAGAATAACCAATGCAGAGAAGTCCATAAACAAACTGATAGAGATGAAAACCATGACATGAGAACTACATGACAAATGTACAAGCTTCAGTAACCAACTCGGTCAACTGGAAGAAAGAGTATCAGTGATTGAAGATCAAATGAATGAAATGAAGTGAGAAGAAAAGTTTAGAGAAAAAAGAGTAAAAAGAATTGAACAAAGCCTCCAAGAAATATGGGATTATGTGAAAAGACCAAATCTACATCTGATTGGTGTGCCTGAAGGTGACGGGGAGAATGGAACCAAGTTAGAAAACACTCTGCAGGATATGATCTAGGAGAACTTCCCCAACCTAGCAAGGCAGGCCAACATTCAAATTCAGGAAATACAGAGAATGCCACAAAGATATTCCTCAAGAAGAGCAACTCCAAGACACATAATTGCCAGATTCACCAAAGTTGAAATGAAGGAAAAAATGTTAAGGGCAGCCGGAGAGAAAGGTCAGGTTACTCACAAAAGGAAGCTCATCAGACTAACAGCAGATCTCTCGGCAGAAACTCTCCAAGCCAGAAGAGAGTGGGGGCCAATATTCAACATTCTTAAAGAAAAGAATTTTCAACCCAGAATTTCATATCCAGCCAAGCTAAGTTTCATAAGTGAAGGACAAATAAAATCCTTTACAGACAAGCAAATGCTTAGAGACTTTGTCACTACCAGGCCTGCCCTGCAAGAGATCCTGAAGGAAGCACTAACCATGGAAAGGAACAACTGGTACCAGCCATTGCAAAAACATGCCAAAATGTAAAGACCATCGATGCTAGGAAGAAACTGCATCAATTAACGAGCAAAATAACCAGCTAATATATAATGACAGGATCAAGTTCACACATAACAATATTAACTTTAAATGTAAATGGACTAAATGGTCCAATTAAAAGACACAGACTGGCAAATTGGATAAAGAGTCAAGACCCATCAGTTTGCTGTATTCAGGAGACCCATCTCACATGCAGAGACACATATAGGCTCAAAATAAAGGGATAGAGGAAGATCTACCAAGCAAACGGAAAACAAAAAAAGGCAGAGGTTGCAGTCCTAGTCTCTGATAAAACAGACTTTAAACCAACAAAGATCAAAAGAGACAAAGAAGGCCATTACATAATGGTAAAGGGATCAATTCGACAAGAAGAGCTAACTATCCTAAATATATATGCACCCAATACAGGAGAACCCAAATTCATAAAGGAAGTCCTTAGAGACTTACAAAGAGACTTAGACTCCCACACAACAATAATGGGAGATTTTAACACCGCACTGTCAACAATAGACAGATCAACGAGACAGAAAGTTAACAAGGATATCCAGGAGTTGGACTCAACTCTGCACCAAGCAGACCTCATAGACATTGACAGAACTCTCTACCCTAAATCAACAGAATATACATTCTTCTTAGCACCACATTGCACTTCTTCCAAAATTGACCACATAGTTGGAAGTAAAGCACTCCTCAGCAAATGTGCGAGAACAGAAATTTTAACAAACTGTCTCTCAGACCACAGTGCAATCAAACTAGAACTCAGGATTAAGAAACTCAATCAAAACCACTCAACTACATGGAAACTGAACAACCTGCTCCTGAATGACTACTGGGTACATAATGAAATGAAGGCAGAAATAAAGATGTTCTTTGAAACCAATGAGAACAAAGATACAACATACCAGAATGTCTGGGACACATTTAAAGCTGTGTATAGAGGGAAATTTGTAGCACTAAATGCCCACAAGAGAAAGCAGGAAAGATCTAAAATTGACACCGTAACATCACAATTAAAAGAACTAGAGAAGCAAGAGCAAACACATTCAAAAGCTAGCAGAAGGCAAGAAATAACTTAGATCAGAGCAGAACTGAAGGAGATAGAGACACAAAAAACCCTCCAAAAAATCAATGAATCCAGGAGCTGGTTTTTGAAAACAACAACAAAATGGATAGACCACTAGCAAGACTAATAAAGAAGAAAAGAGAGAAGAATCAAATAGACACAATAAAAAATGATAAAGGGGATATCATCACCGACCCCACAGAAATACAAACTACCATCAGAGAATACTATAAACACCTCTATGCAAATAAACTAGAAAACCTAGAAGAAATGGATAAATTCCTGGACATACACACTCTCCCAAGACTAAACCAGGAAGAAGTTGAATCCCTGAATAGACCAATAGCAGGTTATGAAATTGAGGCAATAATTAATAGCCTACCAACCAAAAGCAGTACAGGACCAGACGGATTCACATCCAAATTCTACCAGAGGTATAAGGAGGAGCTGGTACCATTCCTTCTGAAACTATTCCAATCAATAGAAAAAGAGGGAATCCTCCCTAACTCACTTTATGAGGCCAACATCATCCTGATACCAAAGCCTGGCAGAGACACAACAAAAAAAGAGAATTTTAGACCAATATCCCTGATGAACATCAATGCAAAAATCCTCAATAAAATACTGGCAAACTGAATCCAGCAGCACATCAAAAAGCTTATCCACCATGATCAAGTGGGCTTCATCCCTGGGATGCAAGGCTGGTTCAACATATGCAAATCAATAAACGTAATCCAGCATATAAACAGAACCAAAGACAAAAATCACATTGTATCTCAATAGATGCAGAAAAGGCCTTTGACAAAATTCAACAGCCTTTCATGCTAAAACGCTCAATAAATTCGGTATTGATAGAACGTATCTCAAAATAATAAGAGCTATTTATGACAAACCCACAGCCAATATCATACTGAATAGGCAAAAACTGGAAGCATTCCCTTTGAAAACTGGCACAAGACGGAGATGCCCTCTCTCACCACTCCTAGTCAATATAATGTGGAAGTTCTGGCTAGGGCAATCAGGCAAGAGAAAGAAATAAAGGATATTCAATTAGGAAAAGAAGAAGTCAAATTGTCCCTGTTTGCAGATGACATGATTGTATGTTTATAAAATCCCATTGTCTCAGCCCAAAATCTCTTTAAGCTGATAAGCAACTTCAGCAAAGTCTCAGGATACAAAATCAATGTGCAAAAATCACAAGCATTCTTATACACCAATAACAGACAGAGAGTCAAATCATGAATGAACTTCCATTCACAACTGCTTCAAAGAGAATAAAATTCCTAGGAATCTAACTTACAAGGGGTGTGAAGGACCTCTTCAAGGAGAACTACAAACCACTGCTCAGTGAAATAAAAGAGGACACAAACAAATGGAAGAACATACCATGCTCATGGATAGGAAGAATCAATATCGTGAAAATGGCCATACTGCCCAAGGTAATTTACAGATTCAATGCCATCCCCATTAAGCTACCAAAGACTTTCTTCACAGAATTGGAAGAAACTGCTTTAAAGTTCATATGGAACCAAAAGGAGCACGCATTGCCAAGACAATCCTAAGCCAAAAGAACAAAGCTGGAAGCATCACGCTACCTGACTTCAAACTATACTACAAGGCTACATTAACCAAAACAGCATGGTACTGGTACCAAAACAGAGATATAGACCAATGGAACAGAACAGAGCCCTCAGAAATAATACCACACGTCTACAGCCATCTGATCTTTGACAAACCTGACAAAAACAAGCAATGGGGAAAGGATTTCCTATTTAATAAATGGTGCTGGGAAAACTGGCTAGCTATAAGTAGAAAGCTGAAACTGGATCCTTTCCTTACTCCTTATACGAAAATTAATTCAAGATGGATTAGAGACTTAAATGTTAGACCTTAAAAACCATAAAAACCCCAGAAGAAAACCTAGGTAATACCATTCAGGACATAGGCGTGGGCAAGGACTTCATGTCTAAAACACCAAAAGCAATGGCAACAAAAGCCAGAATTGACAGATGGAATCTAATTAAACTAAAGAGGTTCTGCACAGCAAAAGAAACTACCATCAGAGTGAACAGGCAACCTACAGAATGGGAGAAAATTTTTGCAATCTACTCATCTGACAAAGGGCTAATATCCAGAACCCACAAAGAACTCAAATTTACAAGAAAACAACAAACAACCCCATCAAAAAGTGGGCAAAGGATATGAACAGACACTTCTCAAAAGAAGACATTCATACAGCCAACAGACACATGCAAAAATGCTCATCATCACTTGCCATCAGAGAAATGCAAATCAAATCCACAATGAGATACATCTCACACCAGTTAGAATGACAATTATTAAAAAGTCAGGAAACAAAAGGTGCTGGAGAGGATGTGGAGAAATAGGAACACTTTTACACTGTTGGTGGGACTGTAAACTAGTTCAACCATTGTGGAAAACAGTGTGGTGATCCCTCAAGGATCTAGAACTGGAAATACCATTTGACCCAGTCATCCCATTACTGGGTGTATACCCAAAGGATTATAAATCATGCTGCTATAAAGACACATGCACACGTATGTTTATTGTGGCACTATTCACAATAGCTAAGACTTGGAATCAACCCAAATGTCCATCAGTGACAGACTGGATTAAGAAAATGTGGCACATATACACCATGGAATACGATGCAGCCATAAAAAGGATGAGTTCATGTCCTTTGTAGGGACATGGATATAGCTGGAAACCATCATTCTCAGCAAACTATCGCAAGAACAGAAAACCAAACACCACATGTTCTCACTCATAGGTGAGAATTGAACAATGAGATCACTTGGACACAGGAAGGGGAACATCACACACTGGAGCCTATTGTGGGAATCGGGGAGGGGGGAGAGATAGCATTAGAAGATATACCTAATGTAAATGACGAGTTAATGGGTGCAGCACACCAACATGGCACATGTATACATATGTAACAAACCTGCACGTTGTGCACCTGTACCCTAGAACTTAAAGTATAATAATAAAAAAAAATAGTCTCTTGCAGGTATACAGCAGTAGAAAATAATACAACAAATGTGAATTATATTTGGATTATACACCCTGGGGGGCAAAGTGCTATTCTAAACATTGCCTCTTGAGGGTCAAATGTCCCCGCATAAAGTAGACAGAGGCAAGTACTGTTAACACCATTTCAAAGAGAGGAAAACGGGGGCAGAACAATTAAATGGGCTTCCTAAGATTTCTCAGTCAGACATGAACTATGATTCCAGATGCCCAACATTTCTGCGGTCTTTTCCCCCAATCTCACTGCTGATTGTGTGCACGGCCACTATGCTCCATGTTCTCCTGCCCAGGAGATGCTGTCCCCATCTGGTGGCCCCAGAAACTAAGGGTAGGGGTGAGGGTGGGTTGTTTGTAAGAAAACAACTGAAGTGCAGAATGGAATGAACCTATGGATACCTTTAGGTTTTGATAACAAAGGAAAGAATCCTTACATTCTATTCAGGACGTTGTTGAATTTAAATATTTTACCAGCTTCAGCTAAATATTTTCAAATTTTGACTGCTAAAAAAACAGGTACTTATTTATCTGGAGTTCGATTACAAATATAGCTTTGTTCTGCATGGATAAAATGCAAAAAAAGTCGAGAACGGTTAGCTAGAGTCAGGGCAAGTGAGAAAAACAGCTGCTTCCTTTTTTTTTTTTTTTTTTTTTTCAGTAGTAGTAACACCCAAGTTGCAAAGAGGCTAAGAGAGTAATTCAGTGTTGTGGTTAAGACTGTGGGCATCAAACTGCTTTTGCATTTTAGCTCTGACACTTACTGACACTTATTGACCCTGTGACCTTGAGAAAGTTATTTCTCAGGTCAGTTTCCTTACCTATGAAATGTAGATAATAATGGAAAGTACCTCCTAGGGTGGTGGTGAGGGTTAAATGACTTAGTATCTGCAAAGTGCAACAAGAGGAACTCAACAGATGCCAGTTATAATTGTTATTGTTATTAGTGAGGAGGGAACAGTTAAACATTTTGCTTTTATTTCATTTAAACCTAGTACTATATACCTGAATTCTAACCAAGTAAAGAACAAAAATTATCAACTGAGAAACTGTGGTGGTCCAAATCAAGAGGTGAGCTACACATGGGCTGGGAAATAGCCCATTTAAGGTGACCAAACACAGACAATAATGCAAGGAAATGGATAATGCAGATAACCTAATGCAGGATTAGCAACCTAATCTATTGTAATATGTATTGTCTTAAGTGGTGATGTGGTAACCAATGATTAAAGTCCTTGAAATCCAGAAAGAGAGAAATAAATTTTAACATACTGGATAAATGCACTGTATTTGATCACAATAGGTTGTATAGTTATGAGAAGGAAAATTCCCCCCAAACAAACAAATGTCTACTCTAGTTTATATGTCAGTTTCTAATGTGCATAGTTAGTGTGAGTCAGTTCTCCTGATTCTGATTAATTAACGCTGCATGAACAAATAAGTCTTGGAGCAAGCAGCACTGATGCCCCTGCGTCAGAATTGAGATTCCCCAAGCCCTGTGGCCTGTGGAGCCTGCCTATTGAAGTTGTCTTATCTCCTTCTGGCATATCTCTCATTAGATATCAGAGTTTAAAAGACCAGGATTCCTGTTTCAGTCCTACCAATGTCATAGTACCTAATACTTTCTCTGCTTATCAGGAAAGACAAGAATGCTCTAGAAGCCCTTACAGGAAAGCTGAAGGCACAAAAGACTATACTAAAGATAAAAGAGCTTAGTGGAAAGGCTCCTCAGACACAGTGAGTAGCAGACAGAGTCTGGAAATGACTGGAAAGTGATCAAAACAAGCAGACTTCCAGAAGATCTAGATGATCCTTAAATGCAAATTTTAGTCATCTATGATTGCCAATACAATTGGAACTTAAGATTTTTTTGTTACTAGCAAAGCTAATTCCTGGGCCACACAGAAAACTACTTTATTACCTTTAACATCATTCTGTTTTTAATCTAAAAATAATCTTAATCTAAAAATAATTTTAGAAAATAATCTAAAAATTATTTTCCAGAGCTCACTCTGTTCTCTATGAATGCCTCTGATTCTCGGCAGTTCCAAAAAGTCACATCCACTCTCAAGCGGTTAAAAACTTGCCACCACTAAAGAGCAAAGGAATGTGGTACAGGTCCCAGGGCAATTTCAAAGGAAGTGACCCAGAGGCTGAGCAGGGGCATAGTCTTGAGAATGGAGGCAGATTCTCTTAGGCGGCTGCTCTGATGGAGCAACAGTAACCCGGCTGGGTAAATTCTAGTACATTTGGGATGGAGTACAGCATGGTGATGAGTGTATGGATTCTTGGGGTCTGTCTCCTGGGTTCTAATTCTGGTTTTGCCCTTTACTGTCTGTATGACCTTGGGCAAGGTACTTAACCTCCTTGTATCTTAATGTCCTCAACCAAAAATGGATTTAAACCTCATAAGGTTGCTATGAGGATTAAAGCAATTCATGCATTTAGGGTACCTGGCACATAGAAAGCGTTATTTTAGGGCTGATTATTATCGCGTACGTTTTGCCCCCTCTTGTGAGATCCCATTGCTGCTTCTGCCCTCCTGGGATGTAACGGAGGCAGTGCCTCCTGCTCAGTGAGTGCCACCCTGGTGCCCTGCAAAGTTTTACTTTCTTTTTTGTCTCTCCTTGCCTTCTCTTTCTCCCTCTCACCTTCTCTTTTCTGTATATCACTCTCTTCGTCTCATCTCTCTCTCAAATAAAGGTGAAAATTAATGATGAACTTGACACTATCTTTTTACTTTTATGGGTTCAATGATTGATATATGTGCTTATTTGCCTATTTGGTTTTATAATTCAGGAGAATTATAAAGAATCAGGGAACATATGTTCTATTTGTTTTAGTGTTATGGTGGTAGAAAGCATCGTACTTCATGCTGTGTGAATATTTGCATCTCAGAAGTATTAGTATTTGCAATTTGTAAAAGATGGTGTTTGAAATAAACTATTTTCAATGAAATTTACCATTTGAAAATATCTACTTGCAAATTTTGAGGAAGAAAACAACTTTTGAAACTGAGCACCATTTAGAAGTTTTATTCATGTTATACCTAGAAAAAAAGGAATTTTTCAAATAAAATGTTAATGACAAAAGCCACATTTCTACATATTCATTATAGAGGTTATCATAAGGACTGGGATAGGTATAATTTCTAAGAGCTAAAATTAAAATTGGTCTGTTCTCCATTAGCCAGATGTTGGTGTTGGAACAATATAATGCATTGCTTAACAGTAGGAGGCACCCACCAGGCTAATTTATGGGATGAGGAATGTTAAGGCCAATCAAATGATCTAATTGTTTCAACAGTGCTAAAGGATTTATAATAATCTTCAAGATCAAGGCTGTGCTAATCTGAACTTCCCCTTTCCCACCTCCACCCCCTGCTTTCTTCTCCCCCTCCAAGCAGTTATATGCTATTGTGCTTGCCAAGTTTAAGTTGCATAGGAAGCAGTTGAAGTGGGGGCTTGGGTTCCAGTCCCAAGGTAAGATTACATACGAAAATCAGTGGGGGGGTCTTTCCATAATTACCCTTTGTGCATTTTGTAAAGCTACTGCTGAGCTGGGAATGACTGACAGCCTTGACTCAAGGGAGGTTTGGCGGGGAAAGTTTGTATTTGTAAGGCTGGGGTAGAATTGTACAGAGAGAGAGCCGGAGGGGATCAGGGGATCAGGGGATCAGGGCACTGACGTAGCCAGTTCTCCCTCAACCGACACACCTTCGTTAGCTCCTCAGACTGACTCACTGACACGAACCTGGATGACATATTAAAAATTCACATTAAACAATGTGCTGTGAAATGAACTTAGACAACAAGAACATATATGGCTTCCCGGATTTGTTTATTCCAAGCCCTGAAATGCACAGAGGGCAGTGTGATGGATGAGGGATGTCCAGCTCTATATGATGATCACTTACACAGAGAAGGCGTCTGTGTCCCCATAACATTGCACTGTTTGGTTAGATTAAAAGTGAAGTACAGATATGTGCAATTTTGGTTTTTTCTCCAGTGCATCCAACTTGGCTGATTTTTACAATTATCGTAAATAAAATATCAGCTTTCTAATGCGCAGGAAGATTTTTAGCTTTAGTTTAAAAAAAAAAAAAGAACAGAAAGGAAGGGAAGACAGAGTTTTATCTCAGCCTTTATGGTGGGGCTAATGTTTGCCAAACCATTAACAAGTTAATGTGCAAAATCCCGAGGTGTGAGGGTGAGTGTTATTGTCTTGGCTTTATAGACTGCAGTGGAGAGTACTTAAAAGTTGTATGCCAGGCAAGTAAATCAGCTGGGGATTGGATTTCATGAGGCGAGGGGCCCTTTATCTATAACACTGTGATTAAGAAGGGTAAAGACACAGGATAAGAAGACCATGAGGAGGGAAGGTGTGAGGAAGAAGCAAGACTGGTGAGAGCCATGCCACGGGGAATACGAGAGTCATAGGTTCCCTTTAGGATTAGAGTCGACTTTACACAGGACAGGGAGGAGATCTTGGGATGCTGCCACAGGCTTCTGTTTGCCAGCCTCCAGGCTTCGCTGGCACCACTAGGAAAACACAGTACTTTTGTTCTGGTGTGAGTTGCCTGGACGTCAGCATTCATTTTTGGGGGGCCGTAGAGGTGGGATTATTGGGGGAGGGGAGGGTGAAGGAGAGGGGAGCTTCCTTTCTCTATATCCTAATCCATATTTCCTAATTGATCTTGTTTCTCTGTGAGCATTGGTTTCCTCATCTGGAAAATAATTTAACTTTGGGGAAGATTAAATGAGGCACTGCCCACTATAGAACAGGCATTCGTTCCACATCCATTTCCCTTTCTCTCTTTTCAAAAACCTTCAGGGATTTTTAAATGACATACTGCCTGAGTCATCAGCAAAGGAGGTCAAGGCACACAGTTCCTCTGCTGGGGTTTGGTTCTCAGGAGAGCCCTTATGCTGGGGACCTCAGCTGCTGCAGAAGAAAGGGGTAGAGGCAGCAATAGCTCCAGCTCTTCACTCCCAGCTCCCTAGGTCAGCAAGTGGGCCTCCTCACTCAGCTCCACAAAAGGCATGGTGGGGACCAGCTAATTAGGGCTCACACAAAGTCCAGCAAAACAAAGCCCAGATAAGGGCATGAGGCAACCATAACTTTGTCCTGCTTTTTTCACACAAGACTGCCCATTTTCCAAAAGACAATTAAATTTGTTTCTGGAGACCATAAATATCAACACGTGCAATCACCAGAAGGTTCTGGACTAGGGTATTTTCAGACCTGTGTTTAGGTACCTGCCTTGAGCTGTGTTCTCCTCCCTCTCTCCCCTCCTCCTTCCCAGAGAGTGGCAGTAAGGTAGAGATGATTGACGGGTAGCTCTAACAAACTGCAAATTTGAAGGGGAGGTCCACAGCAAAGTCACTGTTCCCATCCCCATCTGCTGAGAGGGGGCAGTTATATTCTTAATAAACCTGCCCCATAGACAGACTTCTGTGACAAGAGAGACATAGGAAGAATTTGCTTCTCTTTCCTTTCTCTGGTTAAAGGTGTTTGGCTCTTAAGATCTTCATCTTTCCTTTCTCTGATTAAAGTTTCTTGACTCTTAAGATTCTCATTCTGGCAATTTTCTACATAGAGTTTCCACTAAATGACAAGGTTGGACAACGGCTTCAAATAATATGACTTGAGGAACTTAGTTTAAGAAAGCATAATAACTTTGCCTGGATTGCAAAGTATTTAGGTGATGAGTGATTTGAAATAATGATAGCTTTAGTTTACCACATCAGATTTGGTGACAGCTTGTGTGTTCTCATGTGTTGATATTTGTCATCAGTATGAAAGTGAGTGTGGGCTATTTTGTGCATGACGCAGGGTCCACGTGGCAAGTGTGGGAGCTGCGGATGGGATGGGTGGGTGAACCGTGTCGTATGAAAGAAACTGTACCCTGACTGACTTAATTATTTGCAAGGGTGGTTTAGAAAAGTAATTTCCTTCAATCATTCAGATCCAAAGTACTTATCTTGTGAACACCCACCCTCCCATTCATGAAAGCATGACTTCTTTTTCACTCAAAAGCCTACCTGTTCCTGGCAAGAGAGGTGAAAAATCAGTGGCTTCTAGGACTGTAGCAAATAGAAAAGCAGCGGTTTTACCCATTTACCCATCCATCAGTGATTGTTTATTTTTGCAACTCGTTTGATAGTAGCTAGAGAACATGCAGTTTAAACATTCACCAAGCAAATTCTTTGAAATTTGATTCAAATATATAAGAGGATACCCTCACTGCAAGAACAACCCTACATTCAATTAAAATTGAAAATCTGCTGTCTGCTCACTTCATTTAAAATCTAAGATCTTGTCCTCAAAATAAGGTCGATTCTGGCACACCTCTTATGTTGGGGTTGGTTTCTTTGCCTTTCAACAATTAGTCAAAACTGCCAAGTGCTGGAAGGAGTTCCTATTCTCATGCCCCAGTGGAAAATAAGCAAATTCCTACCCTCCTTTGTAACCTGAGCCAGGGTCTACCACCAGCCTTTGTGTTTCACTAAGTTACTTGTTTACAGCTGGGGCATGAGGACTGGTAAATTCAGGTTGCTGTTTAGCCAGTACACACTACTATAGCCATAGCCATAGCCACAGTAGAATATCCTAATATTTTCCCACTGGCTGATAAATAGCTGTTCTCTGAGCCCCTTGGGCACCCCTCCCCACCCTCTCTTCCGGCGACCTGGACCACCCCCATGATATAGCAACTGAAGGGTCAACATGTGGCACAGCTGGGGCCTTCAGGGAAACTGGGTTGATTGTTCAACCCCCTTTCGCTCCCAGTTGTTAACTAATTTGAATATCGTTCCTGGCTTACATTCATCATGCTGAAAATGACTGATTACTCATCTACCTTGCTCACTATATCATGCAAACTCTTAAATGTTATGGTGACATCAATAGTCCTTTACTACTCGGGTAAAGAAGGAGCCAGTAATTAGACATTACTCCTAGGAATTTGTCTCAGTCTATGCACTTAGAGTCTTTCCTCTTATTCAATGGGGGTTTGATCCCTAGGGACACAGGCATTTATTCGACAGTTTAGAGCAGTTAATTAAAACTTCAAGGCTTCTGTAAATACAACTCTTCTTCTGCAAGTGCCAGAACACTTGGTATGTAGGCATGGTAGGAGAAGTAAAAGCACAAAAAATAAAAAATGTAGGTGGCCCCATTCCTTTCTATGTTCAGGGGATTTCCAAGCATGGGCCCAAACTGTGATGCATGAGGAGGGACCCAGGGCGGCCATGACCTGGCTCAGGTCACCTCAGCCACACTCCGATTGAACGCTCATGTCTTATTGAGGTCTGGTTTCTTCAGGGGGCTTCCTAGCAGCTGAATTCTCCTCGTGAAAAACACAGGGGCTGCTGGGTATATAGATTATTTTTTATGTCTTCAGAAAGAAGAAATAAAAAGAGTTCAAAAGTCCTGTTCTTTGCTGTTTTGTTTTTTAAGTTTGCACATCTGAATGAATATACAGTGTGTAAGACAAACTAAGTGATAAGAACATTTTCAAATGTTAAAATTTACATGACTTTGAAGTTATATCAGTTAAATATGCAAGTGGCCACTGCATATGAGCAGGGATTTATAGAATTAGAATTTCACATGAGCAGAGCAAAACTGGACTTAACTTTTTAAAAAGGTAACTTCAAACCAGAGGGAAAGGCTGTAGCAATTAGTGAGGTGTTTTTAAACCGGAGTAATTTAAGGGTCATTTCAAAGGAAGAAGTCCATTGGAGTCCCAGTCTTAATCGGAGATAATGTTACTTAGATATCTAGAGCAAAAATGAGACACAAACATTTCATGCTTTAAACTGTTACACAATTCCAAAAACAATTTTAAAATGAAATAAAAACAAAACTAAACATAAATGAAATTTAAAATAATAAATTCTTATTTCTTTATATTATTTTTAAAATTAAAATGATTTATTACTTTAAAATAATAAATTATTATGCGATTTTAATATTGACAGATGAGGTTTTGTTGAGAATAAATTGCCTCTTGCAGTGGGAATGTGGTGTTGCCTTCTATGATATGCATTCTTTTCAGTTCAATATTTATCACTGTAGGCTTTTGGAGTGACTCAGTTCTCCCACCCATTTTCTCCATTTAAACTCCTGAAGATCCACACTTGCATAGCACATTGTTATAGCATTTGGATTTTACTTGGTGTGAGCACATCATTTATGTATCCAAACTTCTTCTTTTCTCTTTTAGTTCTGAAGTTCAAGTAGCGTTATTTGACAAGGATGTGATTATAAATATTCAGGCAGACACAAACCCTGAAATCATATGGCATTTCTTGGTCATAATAAAAATGACTAATAGCTATAAGCTGCTTAATATAAGCCAGGCACTGTTCCAGTGCTTTATGTGTTTTAATCCACGTAACCCTCATTGCCATCTAATGCACTGGGGTGCAAGTGAAGTCACCCCATTTGCTCATGAGAAAACTGAGGTACTGAGAATTTCCAAGGTCACAGACCTAGTAAGGGGCAAAGCCAGGATGCAAACTTAGGCATCCTGTTTCAGAACCAAACTCTTAACCACTGTGCTCTACTTTCACAGGTAATTGTAATCCAGAATATGCCTACATTAATTTTTTATGAAATATAATAAAATGCAAAATTAAACTTTCTCCTAGAGCACAGTTAGGGCCTCTTAGAAATCATCCGTGAACCCCAATTTGAAAAGCAAACATTCAATTATCTACTCTTAAACCCATTAATATTTCCAGGAGTCACTACAGCATAGTGTTCTTTAATCTTTAATTCTTTTTTTTTTTTCTTGAGACAGAGTCTTTCTCTGTCGCCCAGGCTGGAGTACAGTGGCGCGATCTTGGCTCACTGCAACCTCCGCCTCCCAGGTTCAAGCCATTCTCCTGCCTTAGCCTCCCGAGTAGCTGGGACTACAGGCGTCTGCCACCACATCTGGCTAATTTTTAAATATTTAGTAGACACGGGGTTTCACCATCTTGGACAGGCTGGTCTCAAACTCCTGACCTCGTGATCCACCCACCTCAGCTTCCCAAAGTGCTAGGATCACAAGCGTGAGCCCCTGTGCCCAGCCTAATTCTTTAAATTATAAAAATATATCCTAAGTTTATCCACAATGACCTTAGTTAACCATAAGGTATTTTCTAAGGCCATAGCACTCTATCAGATAATTGATATGAATCCTTGTTAGTAATCAAGATGATAAAAGATATGACATGTAGACACATTGAAATGTAAATATTTATACAGTCTTAACAAGGGTAATCAACTGCAGATAGGCAGGAGTCAGGGTCATTGCCTCTGATAGGAATCAGGATGAGGATGAGTATTCTGGGGTGAGTGGGGTAAGCTCTGAGAGACAGTAGGAGATTAGTGGTTGGCTGGAAACTTCAGAGGAAAGGCTGGGTGCAAAAACCCACCCAAGTCCCCCCTCCCTGGGAGTGACCACTGGCAGAAACTCCTGGAGACAACGATCAGAAGTTGTAACTAACCTGGACTTGAATGAAAGGTTTCAAGAAATCTGGGAGTAGCAGACTGGGAAGATTCAAGAAGCTGGCATAGAAAAACATCTGAGCCTTTTGCCCTTTATACACACACACACACGCACACACACACACACATCTGAATACTTCCTCCATTTACATATATAAAATCATTCATTTATATATATATATATCTGAATATTTCCTCCATTTAGGTATTTGTTCAAGTTTATTTCTCATTTGTCTGTGTCTTCAACAGGTTCATGTTTATCATTGCTATTTACTTGTCTTAGACTGTAAATGAAGACAAAGTAGGGAGCACATAGAGCTTACTCTACACATCACAGTACAGTAAAAGACATCTGAAGGGCTTTTGAATGATGAATTAGTCAGCTTTATTTATTGTGCACTTATCATATATAATTTTTTTTTTTCAGACGGAGTCTCACTCTGTCACCCAGGCTGGAGTGCAGCAGTGCAATCTTGGCTCACAGTAACCTCCACCTCCCGGGTTCAAGCAATTCTCTTGCCTCAGCCTCCTGAGTAGCTGGGATTACAGGCTTGTCCCACTATGCCCAGCTAGTTTTTGCATTTTTAGTAGAGACGGGGTTTCGCCAGGCTGGTCTCAAACTCCTAACCTCAGGTGATCCACCTACCTCAGCCTCCCAGAGTGCTGGGATTACAGGCGTGAGCCACTGCATCCAGCCAAACATATAAAATTCTTTGTGAGCTATGGGTGGGTGGAAGTATGAGTAACCTAGGGTCTCACTGTTTAAAAATTTCATACAGTAAGATAATGAAGGGTATACATGAATGGAACAGATAGTAAGGCCTGCCACTGAAGAGGAGGAGGGGGAGGAGGAAGAGGAGCAGTAGCAGCAGTAGCTAGCTCTTGGGTTGTAGGGTAGAACCAGTTCCAATCTCAGCTCTACGAACCACTGTCTGGGTGTGCTTGGGCAAGATAACCTCTTCTTATCTATAAATGGGGATGATGATGATGACAGTAGTACCTGTATCATAAGGTTGTTGTGAAGACTAAATGAGACAATACATGTACCAAGTTTAGCATATCTGCTATGTAGAATCTAGCTCATCAAATGTGAACTTGCAGCTGCTGAGGCTCTGCTAACAATGACCATGTCTGAACAAGGGTGCGCTTTCCAATTCGATCGTGCCAGAGTCACTACAGGATGTAGAAGGTGAGGAGAGAAACCCTGCAAAAGAGAAAACATTAGTTTGGTAGTGCCTGGGGTCAGCGTGTGTGTGCACCACTGCCCTCTACTGGAAGCAGTTCCCACAGATTTCTAAGAATTATTCAAGTGATTTTAGCACTCCCTTGTTTCAACATCCTGTAGTCTCCTTTGTAGAGAGCTTCACAGCCCATCTGAGATAATCTTCCTCCTTTTCTGATACTTGGAGGCAGAGGAAATCCTATTGTCTGCTAGCCTCAGCTTCTCACCTGCTTTTAACTAATATGCAGTCTGGACAGGTATTGATTTTTCTGCTTTTCTCTGACTGCACTCATCAGTCATTTTATATTACTGGAGAGTCCATTAGCAATAAAAATAAAGGATGGATGTTACAAAGCCCATTAGAGAAACTTGCTCTCTGTATCTTTGGGACCAGGAAAACAATTAAAAGCACGTCATCTTATAAACATTCTAATAGAATTATTAGAAGAGTGAATAAACCCAGGATGTGATTATCAAGGGATGAAATGAAGTCCTCCTTATTAGTCAACTAGAAGGGATTGCCCTGATGTTCCATAACATTGTAGTATGTGGGTGAGATGAAAATATTAACTACTAGAATAAAGGAACATTACACAACAGAGATTCATTCAGCTGTAGGCTCCCGCATAAATGAATTTCAGGGCTATGATGAAGAATCTGAGATGAGAGAAAGGAGGTGTTTAAATACAAAAGAAAGAAGTGATTATCCAATTCTGACTTGCAAATGAAGGTAAGTTGACAAAACAAAGCCGTCACTTCACTAGGTTGGGTCTAACTTGCTTCCATTGTGCAGACGGTCACTGAAATTCTCAATGAGAAAGGGAGAACAAAGCATGACCAGGCTCTAAGACTCTGATGCTTGTTACCTGAGAATGTAACTGATGCTGCTGCAGGTCCTCATGCTTCCTGGGTTGGCATGAGCTATGGATGTGAGTGACTAGCATCATTCTTGGCACAGGTTGGTACTCAAAAATATTAATTATCTTTCTCCTTTCCCCATGGGTGGGAGGGAGCATAGAATCGATGATTTTGAGAAGCCCATATTTCCAGTGACTATTATGCTGCATTTAACTTAATTTCCTTTTATTTTCATTAGCTTCTAAGTGTAAACAGTTTTCACATTAGGGGCTATTTGGGCGTTTATTCTCTTTAGATGATCATTGAGTGTATATTAAGTGCCTGAGCCTCTTTGGTCCAGAAAGCCATAAATACTTGCAAAAAATCGTGTTATAGGTGGCAAAATTTTTTTCAACTTTTATTTTGGGTTCAGTGGTACACGTGCAGGTTTTTAACTGGGTAAATTGTGTGTTTCTGAGGTTTGGTGTACGAATGATCCCATCACCCAGGTAGTGAGTATATACCTGACAGGTTGTTTTTCAACACGGATCTCCCTCTCTACCTCCCACCTCTGGTAGTCCTGAGTGTCCATTGTTCCCATTTTTATGTATAGGAGGCAAATTTTATGTTTTTTTTCTCTTATCATAACAAGACATCAAGTTGTTTGGCATTGTACTAGTTTTTCCTACTGATTATAAAGTTGCTACATGTATGTTCTTTGGATTGCAATTTATTATCTGTAAGTAGTATAACAGTAAATACAGAGAATAATTTTTAAAATTAACAATTCCACCTCTCTCACATATGAAGTATTTACATTTTCAATGTTCTTCCAGTCTTTATCCATATGGATGTTTACTCTTTATGTAGATTCTTGTGTTTTGTTTTTTTATTTGATGTTATTTTACATGCATTTTAATGTTACTTCATGGTAGCCATAATTATAATTGTAATGGTTGCAAAAGATTTCATTAAATATGTGTCTTTTAATTTACTTAGTCAATTATCTATAGAAGCATTAAAAGTTTTTTACCATCAAGTTTTTAAAAACCACTATAAATAATATCGTCATAGTTATAAAAACAGATCTCTTTCTCCACTTGAATCTCAGTATTTCCTCTGAATAAATTCCCAGGAGTTGGATTATGATTCCTGATGTGCATGGCTAATTGTTTTCCCAAAAGATTGTGTTATTTTGCTCTACCAAGAGCAGTGGATGAGACTTCTCTTGCTTATCCTCTCAATAGCATTTGATACTGCTGACCACGCCTGCCCTCTACAAATACTCTCTTCTCCAGGGCTCTCTAGGTGCCTTTCTATTCTAGTTTTTCATCTACCTCTCCGACTATTCTTCTTTGATCTTTGTCATCCCCTCTGCCTCTATCTTTTTCTTCAATGTTTGTGTCCATCAGGGCTCAGGCCTGGGCTATTTTTTAGCGTCCTTTTGGAATATCTCATTCCTTCTACAGTAGGTTTAATTACTGTATCACTGGTCACGCGATATCCCCTGCACATCAGACATATATCTCCAAATGCCAAGTGGGCATGCTGGTCTCCCTGTCTCCAGTCTTGTTCCCTCAAAACCATTCTTCATAATCCAGGCATAGTGGTCTCCCAACACATAAGTTGGAGCATAAAATTGAGATTCGAGACAAGAATCCCAAGACCCTTTATGGGATCTGCCTGTCCCTCTTGTGGCTCTGTGTCCCACTCTACTCTCCTGCCCTTTCCTTGTGTGTGCCATGACTTCATCTTACCTGTCTTCCTATCCACACTCTTCTTCCAGCTCTTTGTCTGATTGACTCCTACTCATCCTTCAGGTGTCAGAGAGGCCTTTCCCGAGCACTAGGCAAGTTAGCTTTCCCTGTTAATGTTCTCCAGGTCCCTTATCCAATAATACCATTTGCTACACTTGAGGCCTGTTCCTGGGTGCATCAATTTCCCAGCACCTCTGGCTTCCTTGTGCATAGGACAAGCATTATCCTAAGTCCAGCTGACGTACTTAGTAGCAGGTGTTTGCAGAGGCTCTGGATGTGCACAGGAGCAGTGAGCATTGAGGGCATGTGGACGAGGCACTGATAGCCTCTACTGCGGTCTATTCCTTCCACTGCCTAAATGCACTCATGTGCCCTGTTAGATTCACGCTGACCCATCCCTGATTCTGCAAGAAGGTGGTGGTGGCTCACCCCACTCTCACTTAGTTTTCCTCCCAGTTTCTTAAAAGGAAAACTTTACAGGAGGAATGCTTGTGGTCTGGTGGGACAAGCTACCATTCTTGATGTTGCCCTGAGGCCATGGCTAATATTCATCTTCCCAGAAGGCAGCTTTGCTGGTCTAGGTTGCTTGCCTGGTGGAATAATCCTGAAATTTACCTCTGAGGATCTGAACTTCTGGTTGCCATGTTTTTGTCAGGCTCTGACTGCCTCTGCTGATTGTGCCTAAAGTTTAAGGAGTATGAAGCATGAATTCCCTAACTCAGTCAGTGGGAATAATGATGAACGGCCCCACTCTTCCCATCTGTTCAAAGTGTCTAAAGTATACTGTGAATCTGGAAAGATGACTGGGCCTTTTGGGGGTTTTTCGGATACTCTCAAGCTGGCAGTCTCCAGCTTGTGCCACATCTAAAAAGTACAATGGATCCTGCAGGTATAGGCATTTGTTGCACCCCCCTGCCATAGAGTGGGTCCCTGGGTCTGAAGCAATGGTATGAGTGATGTGAACAAGTCAGATGCTCTGAGAGCACCAGATGGTGGGCCCAGCCCAGACATGGTGGGCAGGGAAGGTAAAACCCAGGCCAGAACACATCAGTCTCAATAAAGACAAACTACTGCCCCAGCTCTTGTCCTAGGTGGAAGGGATCTGATATAATCAACTTGCACCAGGTGTCTGTTTGGTCTCCTCCAGGCAGGGTATCTTACCCAGCCCTGGGGTTTGTTTCTGCTGCTGAGAGATCAGACAGCAACAGTAGTAGCAGCTGGACCAACCTCGGTGTTTGATCTTTCCTCCTCCCTCCTGCTAATTGCTTTGTCTACCTTATTTTAGATACCTGACCCTAAACAGGCAGAGACATATTTGTTAATGAGACGTTGCTAATGATCTTTTCGCACAAACTAGGTGCTCTTATCTCCTGCTGTCTCTTCAAAGAGTAATTTTCCCAGATGTGTTTGTGATCCGAGCTCAACAGATCATATTGTACTTCAAATAGGCTGCAACAGAAAACTTGGATCAAAGTAAAACTAAAACTACAATTTTGAAAGGAAGAGGTGGGAGATTCTGCTCTGGAAAAATCAGCTGACAGGAACCTAGGAGGGAGAGGAAGCTGACCCAAGGACCTGATTCTATTTAGTTACTAATCTGCTGTAAGCAATTACCTTTGAATATCCAATTTTGCAAAAGATCAATGAGCACCTCTGAATTTCTCTCCTGTAGTAGTTGTGTAATGATCTGAAGCTCATAAGCCCAGGGACATATCTTATTTTCCTCCATATTCCCAATGCCTGAGCCAGTGCCCTGTTCAAAGTCCTGAATAAATATGTATTTGTTGAGTGGACAAATAAACAAACAAATGGATGAAGTCTCATAGATAGAGGGTGCTTTGTAGGAATCATTTGAATAGCAAGATTCTCCAACCCGTGTAACACAGGACCTGATTTGCAGAACCTTGTTTAGACATAGCATTTCAAGAACACGTTTTCTGAACCATAAAGGGAAGTAGGGCTCTAGATGAATAATGCCTTTTCACAGTGTCTGAGTCACCTCACACCACTCACCCTCATCTGATAACGGCCCTTGGCAGATCTGCCCTTTTGCAGGGGATTCCCCAAGGCTCTCACCTCTTGCCTGCCCCTGTGTGTGCGACTGCAGCAGGCACAGGGTTGCCAGGCATCAGAATATAAGCACAGAGCTGGAGGAAATGGGAGGAATGAGAGGGCAAGTTTATGGCAGTGAAACTTCCTGACAGTATGCATTTATGGGAATATCATACACATTTCACCTTATGATGGTGTTTTTTATGCTGACAGGAAGACAAAGCTGGGCAATAATGGAAAAGTTGACTATCAAGGTAGTGTTGAAAAGGAAAGAGTTTGTTTCAATGAGACATTCTCATTATAGATGTTGGTTTAGTCCAAGCTTCTGCCTCCTCTCCCATTACAAAGGTTCTCTTCTTCTACTATATTGTGGAGGAGGGGGGTTTGTATCTGTGCAAACTGCATTGCCTCTCTCATGCTCTTGGTTCTACAAACACCCTCTCCAAACAAGGAGACCACGGGGTGTGACAAGTGGTGCTCATCACAGCCTCTAAGCTTTGACATAACAGGATTGTCTTTCTCTTAAGTTAGATAGGGACATTTAGCTAGAGCTTTGTTCCTCAAGAATCTCTCTAGATTCTAGAGCAAAAACAGTAGAGGCCCAACAGAAGTTCCTTTTGAAAACTGCTAAATTAAAGGTAAGTAAAACTCAGCGTATTAAATGCCCTCTAAAAATACGTGAAGGTACTCAAAGGCCTTGGCATCTGGGAAGCTCCCTGCAGGGTGTCTACCTGCACTCCAGTGCTAGCTCTGGGAAGCTGTATGAGCCTGGTAAGTCTTGTGCTTCCTGGGCCTTGGTCTCCTCCTCTATTAAATATGTGATTTGAACCTTCCTTCCTTCCTGCCTGCCTTCCTGCCTTCCTACCTTCCTTCTTTCTCACCTCTCTATCTCTCAGTATAGAAACCCCTTCTTTAGATGAGATCTCTTAAGAAAGAAAAACTCATATATACAAGAATATTAAGCATGAATCTTCTCTGGTTAAGTGAAGCAGGAAAGAGGTCAGAGGTATATGTTTCCAGCAGCTCCTGAATCTCAGGAACCTCTAGGCTCCAGTTGGAAAAGCCCTGTCGCTGTGTTATTTCATGATCTGCAGACTCTCCACGAGAGCTGCTTTCCTAGTCTTACCAGCCAAAGAAGAGGCAGACTTTTCTAGCAAGGAGGACAAAGAGTTCGGGAATATCCATTTCAGCCAGTTTTCAAAATAATCTTGTATCATTATGAGAAACACAAACTTGGGTCTGAATCCCTATCCTTTAAAGGACTCCTACAGACTTGGCTTGGGGTTCCCAATTGCAGAGAAAATAAATCCTCAATCATTTACCTTCATGACATAGCTGACCCAATGATCAACAGTATTTCTCTGTATAATACTCTTTCTGACAAGCTCTCCAAACAAAAGAAAAGAGAAAGAGAAATGCCCATAGGAGGGAAGACTTTTTCTAGGGCATTTGAAAAGACTGTCAGGCCCAGATGTGAGGCACTACCTTTCCACCTTATGCCTCATTAATGGAAATAACGCAGAAGTTAAGATCTAAGGCAGAGCTTCCCACCTATGAACCTGCATCTCGGTCTTTACCTTCCAGGAACCAGACAGTGTCTCTGGGCTGATTACTTCCAGTTTACCTCATTATGATGTCCAAATATTATAGCTCCCCTCTCCCTTGTGATGAGCATGGAAAATATTGGTGACTCCAAATCCCAATTATTTCACCTTAGAAAACAAATCTGAGAATCCCTCTACCACCAAGCATAGTACCTGGATACAACAGGCACTCAATAAATATTTGCTCAGCCAACACAAGGATAAGTGAATGAAATTCCTCATCCCTGTATTTATTTCTGAAGACCTGCTGGTGAAAATCTGGCTCTAAACATCTTTCAGATTTATTCCATTGAGGTATGAAAAAGGAAAAAAAAATGACGACGCAAATGAAGTCAGGAGCTGGCACAGAAAGTGCAATCGGATTCTGCTTCCCCTGTAATTAAGTGTGCCCAATGCCGCTGACTTAGGCGATGACAGCGTGTAGCTTGCCTGCCTGCCCTGGGTGCATGGGAGGGCGGGCAGCCCTCAGGATGCCACTGCACAACACGCTTGCCACCTTATCAAGATTTCCACAGCCACAGGAAGATTTCTTACCCCACCATGTCCCCGCGGGCTGCCCTGTGCTGTCATCTCCCTTCCTAGCTGAAGACACGCTGGCTGTCCCCTCTTCTCCTCCCTGGAGACGAACATCCTTCCTGGGCCTCCCTTGGTATTTTGACAGCCGCTCCATGTCCCCACTGCTCAGGGAGGGAGAGCCACTAGGAGGCCCTCTATGGAATATTACCTCCTGTCCAGGGTAGCATGGGCTTGATCGTGCCTGATTACTTCTGATCGCTGTCACCGGGTCAAGAGCACAGCGAAGTCAAGAAAGAAATGGCCTCATTAGTGAGAGTGCAGAGCTCTGGGTAGGCAGCAGTGGCGTGGAGGACCTGCTTTTGTGGAGGCTGTGAAGAGAGGGGAAGGAGTGGTGTCTTTATATTGAGATATTTTGAGATTCCTGCTTTCTCCTCTCACTTCAACTGACCATATAAGTTCTGCAGGTTCCAGAAGATTCTAGAACTTGCACAGGATCGAACCTATAGCTTCTCATGGAACAAACACAGAATCAAGAAAATCTGGTGGAAGTCACCTGGTTTAACTCCTTTGAGCTCTAGACCAGAAATTAAATAGTGCTTAATATGTTACTTTAAAGAACCCTAGTTCTAACTTTTCCTCAGCTTGCTCCCTCTTTTTGCCTAGGATCGGAAGGGTGGGTGCAATGGTCAGCTCCCTGTAGGTCTGCCTCTTGGAGCCCTAAGTTTCCCGCCACTTCTCTGCACTACAGGCTTTGCCCAGGGTGGGATCCTCAGCTCGGGGAGGATTGTTTGTCCTCCTCTTGATACTGGTGCCTGCTGCCCAGCCACAAACGCTCAGATTCATTTTTAAAGAAACATCAACAGCTGTTAAATGCAAATGAGCCTTTCAAAGATCTGGGATGACTTTGAAAAAGGGCTTCCTCTTCCTCTTGACCATGATACCGGGATTGTTTCAACCTGGGGAGAAAGGGCAGCATTTCTTATAAGAGAAGCCCCATCAAGCTCCTGGTGTGACGTTGGCTTCATTGAGCAGTTGAGAACCTATGGGGAGGCATTAAACCAGCTCATTTGGGTTGAATTTTGAGGACAGTAGTTGACCTCTGACTGTCTCCCCTCAGATGCCCTCTCCATCCCACCCTCTCTCCCCATCCCAATCCTCTGCTATCCCAGCTAGCCTGTCTGCTCTTTAACCCTCCTCCCTGCCCAATTGTGCTGTTTCCTCAACACTTCCCATGTTGCTTGATTCCTAAAATAACATAGGGGAAAACATTTGTTTGTTTTTGTTTGTTTGTTTGTTTGTTTGTTTTGAGATGGAGTCTCCCTCTGTTGTCAGGCTGGAGTGCGGTGGCACAATCTCGGCTCTCTGCAACCTCCGTCTCCTGGGTTCAAGCAATTCTCCGGCCTCAGCCTCCTAAGTAGCTGGGACTACAGGCACGTGTCACCACGCCTGGCTAATTTTTGTATTTTTAGTAGACACGGGGTTTCACTGTGTTGGCAAGGATGGTCTCGATCTCTTGACCTCGTGATCCACCCTCCTCGGCCTCCCAAAGTGCTGGGATTACAGGCGTGAGCCACCACGCCTGGCCGAAATACTTTTTTAAATAAAGAAAGCGAATTCTCAAACCAACTGTCTTGTTTTGGTTGTTGATTTCAATGCTACCCTCACTGGACTTTTGGTAGGAGTCGGTGGTCCGTTGAGGGGACGCTGACCTCTCTGGGCTGGAGTCTTCTGGGAGGACTGCCAGACTGCCCTGACACTCACCATCCTCATTGAGGACTGTTCCTCTCAGGAAAGCTGTGACTGAAGGACAAGTGGAAATCCTCTGATCAGAAAGTATAAAACAGGACAACTTTTCAGCATCAGACTTGACTAGTAAGTAACCCCGGCCCTCTGGGCTAGGCCTCTGGCCACTTCCTCAATGGAGGGCAACCAGTGCGTGAGGAGAAGGGCTTAGGAATGATTGGGTCACAGCTCTAAGTCTCCTTTCCTGACTAGGGTCGTTATTTCTAGCTCTTTGCCTTCCCTACCTGTGGTAGGATTGTACTCCTGAACTCTTTGTGACTGTGTGGGACTGCGTGTTGATTCCAGCCAATGACAGTGCACAGATGTGATGTGTGTGACGTCCAGACTGGAGTATTTGAATATCAGCCTGAGAACCTCCACAGCTGTTTTTCCTTCTACCATAGGAACATGGTGGTCACTCTATTAGCCTGGGTGCCAGAGAAAGGGCAATGCAGAACTGAGTCTTCTGCCAAACTGTGATGAATAGGGAGTGAGACTGAGAAACAAACCTTGTTTTTCAGTCACTGAGGTTTTGGGGTTGATACTGTTGCGCAGACTAGCCTATCCTGCCTGATAAACAAAGTACCACTCTCTGCCCCACCCTCTTCCTCTTGACCATAATACCGGGATTGTTTCAACCTGGGGAGAAAGGGCAGTATTTCTTATAAGAGAGAGAAGCCCCATCAAGCTCCTGGCGTGGCGTTGGCTTCATTGAGCAGTTGAGAACCTATGGGGAGGCGTTAAACCAGCTCATTTGGGTTGAATTTTGAAGACTGCCCAGGACCAGAAGCTAACTCTGGAAGCAGCTGTAGAGATTGACCTAGCACCCTGCTGGCATGCCCTGGGAGCCCAGGAGCTGGGGTGTGGGCTACCAGAGCTTCCTGAGAGCTTTGCCATACACGCCCTGGGTTGTTTGGCCCTTTGTATGTGAGCTGGTGGGACTCTGCCTGTGTGTTGAGACAGGAGGTAGAGAGGCAGGAAGAGGGAGATGATTTGTGATGTAGCCCTCCTAAAGTCAGCTAGGGCGACTAAGCATAGCCTGCCATCCTGGGTCACAGCCCTTCCTTCCTTCCTTCCTTCCTTCCTTCCTTCCTTCCTTCCTTCCTTCCTTCCTTCCTCTCTCCCTCCCTTCATCCCTTTCTTCCTTCCTTCCTTCCCCCTTTCCTCCCTCCCTCCCTTCCTTCCTTTCTTCCTTCCCTCTTTCCCCCTTTCCTTCCTTCCTTCTTTCCTTTTTTCCTTCCCTCTTTCCCCCCTTTTTTTTTTTTTTTTTTTTTTTTTTTTTTTTTTTTTTTTGAGACGGAGTCTCGCTCTGTCGCCCAGGCTGGAGTGCAGTGGCCGGATCTCAGCTCACTGCAAGCTCCTCCTCCCGGGTTTACGCCATTCTCCTGCCTCAGCCTCCCGAGTAGCTGGGACTACAGGCGCCCGCCACCTCGCCTGGCTAGTTTTTTGTATTTTTTAGTAGAGGCGGGGTTTCACCGTGTTAGCCAGGATGGTCTCGATCTCCTGACCTCGTGATCCACCCGTCTCGGCCTCCCAAAGTGCTGGGATTACAGGCTTGAGCCACCGTGCCCGGCTATTCAAGAACTATTATTTGAGGATGGACCACATCCCAGGCACTGTGCTATGTCCTGGAAACACATCGGTGAGTAAACCTATCATAGCTGTGACCATCCTGTAGCTTAAGTTCCCACAGAGATGAGGCCAGTGATGTCGGACACAGAGGAACCCAGCCACATTTTCAATGGTGGCTAAAGAATGCTCCTAATGACTGTGTAAACGGTGTGTCCTATCAGAACCATGGGGGTTCTTTTCTGTCCCAATGCCCCTCCATGTCCAGGTAATAAATATTTTCTCCCCTCAAGGGAATCACCTCTTGTCATCTTTGCTCTTCTGCTTGCAGTTTTCTTCGTGATCCTTCCTGGTAGTTACTTGAGGCTTTTTGCTATGCTGCCCTTTCCTTTAGTTCGTCTCAGTAGGTGGCCCATTTCTGACATTTCCCCACAGTCTCTTGGCTTCTGCCACATCCCATGTCCTCAGCCTCAGAGCCCCCTTGGACTTCCTTCCTCATTACAATCTAACAGAATTCACAGTCCTCTCCCCTGGCGATGGCTGCCTTCTGCTCTGCTCCACATGTGTTCAGCAGGGGAGCCGGGCCGTGGCAAGCCTCCCTTCAAAGCTGACATCCTACTTGTGTTACTAATCTGAATTATTAAGAAGACCTCTTTGACAGTCAGTGTCCAGCAGGAGCCTCCTAGAGGAGAGAGCAGCAGCGTCTGGGTCTGGCCCAAGTCTCACAGCTGGAAACAAGGGAGGATCTTACCTCTGCTCTTTCAGCATGGTCTAGAGTTTGATGCAATGTGTAACGTGAGCCTCCCAGTGTCCTACCAGCTCCCCAGAGGCTGCGGACACCTTGGTCATTTGGCTCCCTCTCATTCTCCTCTGCCAGTGCCACACCACTACCGCTAACAGGTGTTACCACGTAGAGGCAAGGACAGATGTCCTCGGCTTGAATTCTTGTTCTAGCACTTCTTAGCTGTGTGATCTTCACTGTAGTATTTAACTTCTCTGTGCCTAAATTTTTCTTCTGTGAAATGTACATGAAGTAGTACCTAGTTCACAGGGTGCTGATGATAAGAGGACCCACATAAAGTGCTTATCCCTGGGTCTGTATCTGGGTTCTGGCAGCAGGTTAGCCGTAGCCCCTGGAGGGCACTTTCCATGCCCAGGCTCTCACTCATGAGCATGTACACATCCCAAGCATTGTGCTGGGTCACTCACGAGTCACCTTACATAATCAACCACTCCACCACAATGTGTTCATTGTGCATTGCGAAAGCATTTCAAGACTTCACTCTTGAATGTTTTGTTTTAATGTGACATTAGGTGACACTTTGCTTCATTTTGCAAAGAAATGTAAAACCTGCCTAGTCAGGTTGGAGGTGGAACTCTGTTCATTGATAATATCAATCAATTTCATGAATTTGTTATTATCTACCACAGAATAAGTACGTATAAATAACAAGCCATTGTCTACAACTTCAAATGCAGAAATAATTTTTAAAAATCAGGTTTCTAACGTGCTTACTGATCCTAATATCATAGAAAATAATAAAGGTCTATTAATTTATAATATCTTTTACTTGTTAGTAGTTGTTGTTTGTCTTGATTTAGGAAAGATAAGAGCCTAAGTTATTGATGCTTTCAAACTTTAAGAAAAATATTTTCTGGAAAGGACTTGTGGCATCTGACATTGATGGGGTTCAACATGCTACACCCAAAGATGGTACTTTCACATATTGAATATTTTAAGTCGAGGGAATTTGAAAAAAGTTGCAGAAGCAGAAAGTTCTCTCTGGCCTTCCCTGCCCTTCCTCCCTGAAGGATTTTCTGACCTTCCCTTGGAGCAGGTCATAAGACTCTTGTGTAAGAGATATCCTCCCTATACCAGGGGAAAGGAACAGCCTCATCTCTGAAGACACAGGTACACAGAGAGGAATCTGAACAAACAGGCCTTGCTAAGTCCCCCTCCATCACCCAGTTTATTACATTAAATCCTACCCTTTTTGCCTTATCGTATTTCTCCACAAGTGTCCTCTCTTTATCAAACCTAGCTTAAAAATACACAGATTTAACTGTTTCTTTGGATCTTCATTTCCTTATGAAGACTTCTGTGTCATGTAAAACTTAAACAAATGTACATGCATTTCTCTCTCTCTCTTTTTTTTTCTTTTTTTTTTGAGACAGGGTCTTGCTCTGTTGCCTAGGCTGTAGTGCAATGGCATGAAAACAGCTCACTACAGCCTCTATCTCCCTGGCTCAAGTGACTCTCCTGCCTCAGCCTCCTGAGTAGCCAGGAGCACACGTGTGCATCACGCCTGGCTATTTTTTTTTTGAGACGGAGTCTCACTCTGTCACCCAGGCTGGAGTGCAGTGACATGATCTTGGCTCACTGCAACTTCCACCTTCCAGGTTCAAGGGATTCTCCTGCCTCAGCCTCCTGAGTAGCTACGATTACAGGTACCTGCCACCATGGCCAGCTAATTTTTGTATTTTTAGTAGACTCAGGGTTTTACCATGTTGGCCAGGCTGGTCTTGAACTCCTGACTTCAAGCGATCTGCCTGCCTTGGCCTCCCCAAGTGCTGGGATTACAGCTGTGAGCCACCATGACACTTGGCTAATTTTTAAATTTTTTGTGGAAATGGGGTCTTCCTGTGTTGCCCAGGCTGGTCTTAAACTGTGGGGCTCAAGCAATACCTCCTACCTCAGCCTCCCAAAGTGCTGGGATTATAGGTATGAGCCACCACATCCAGCTGCATTTCTCTTTTTAATCTCTTTATTGTTTAGGGATCTCAGGTATTTTTCCTCCCCTACATCTTTGAGAACTTCCATAATACTAGATTTATAACCTGATTTTCTGGTAAAAGGCATCTCAACAAGTATCAGAGAACTATCCAAAGTTGATGCATATTTATCTGAACTCCTTTAAGTCAAATCTCTTATCACCATTGAAATCTAGTTTTTTATATATAGAAAGTATATATGTTATATAAATATATGTTTTATATATGTGTTGTATATGTTATATAAATATATGCTTTATATATACATATAAAAAGTATAAAACATTATATATATTATATATACACACACACATATATAAAACTTGGGTGTATTTACTTATAAACAACACTAAACAGAGTTTCTGCTGACAGACCTGTCAAAGGCTGGCTTCCTGAACATTACCACCAGAGCCCTTTGATAAGCAAAGCAGAGTATTATTTACCATAGTACAGAAGAGCAAACACCATCTAGGCAGAGCTTTGGCAATGACTCAGAGGAGAATGGTGATATCTGAATTTCTTGAAAATTGGAAGTTTGTTAACAGTTAAGATCAGTGGAAAGAGGAAGGTAGGGATTCTGGGAGGAGGGATACAAAAAATCTTAGAGTGAAATGATCTGTTGATGCTTTCCTTTGAAGGGTTGAGGAATCTTTTGTGAAGTTCGGGCAGGAGTCCTGCAAAAGCAAAGTCGTGTTAATGTAGACAGTGAGAAGTGCTTTCAGCTCTTGGTGTCCAGGCTGAGTGTGGAGTAGATGGTCTTGATTCTCACACCTAGGAAAAGATCTCCTTCCCTGGGGCTGGGGTCCTGGGCACTTCTTTTATCACAGGCTTCAAGTTGCAGGTGTGTTTTGATTGGGTTGGACTAATGCTGTTTTGCTTTGGGCTGGTCTATTGCCACCATGAACAAAATCAAGCTTCTGCTGTAAGGAAGAAAGAGGGAATGAATGGCCATTAATCAGGCAACTAGTGGTGTCTGTCATTGTGAATAGGTGGGGAGAAAATTGACCCACAGAGAGGTCCTGCCTGTTAGAGGCCATGTATCCTCTGGGGCCTGGCTGTGGTAAGGCTCTGCCTTGGCACCGCTGCTGTCTTTTCCCTAAGCCCAGTGTGCTGACTTCCAGGATCACATTCTGCTGAGTTGTAGCCTCTTATCAGCAGGCATGCCCTGTCAAGATGATTACTGTGGCAGGATACGTTGGCTTGCCCTCAGGTCAGTCCAGCCTGGTGCTGGTGGGTTTCTTCATCTCATTGCATTGACCTCATCTCATACCACCTTCTTCTGCTCTCCCCACACTCCAGCCACATTGCATTCTTGTGCCTCTGACACTTTGGCTCAGTTCTGCCTCAGGGCTTTTGCACTCATTGTGCATCTGGCTGGGAACGCCCTGGCTAGGGTTGTCTGCAGGACTCCCATCGCTCAGGTTCCAGCCCTGCTGCCTCCTCTTCAGAGGGGCCTTTCCTAACTGCCCTTTTAAAAGTGGCCTCTGCCCCCAGAACATTCCACTCATCACCATTCTTTGCATCAATCCCTCTCTGAGATTATATTGTTTACCACTTACTAATTTGTCTCCACATTAACTGGAATAGAAGCTCTGTGGGAGTCAGATCTTGTCTGTTTGCTTCACAATTGTAGCCTCAGCTCCTAGAAAGGGCCTGTGGGGGGTCTGTCCCACAGACCCTGGCCCAACAATGGATGAATAACGTATGTTGACACAGATATTATGCTTGTCAGTCCAGCTGAGGGTCTGGGCCACTACAGACTCCAAGGAGAGTGCTGTAAAGAGTTGCAGTCAGGGCCCCTGGCCCCCATGACTAGCTGGCCCTGCTAGCATTTATTCAGCACACATTAAATGACAAAGGCTTTGAGTCAACACCATTAGAGGGTAATCAACCTGGTTGCCTTCCCCCCAAGAGAGCTATCCTGCCTGTGAATGATCAAAGGTTAGTTTTAGGACCACATGAGTAAACAAGTTATTTAGATAAACTCCCCTAAATTCCTATGCATCTACTCTAAGTTATTTACACAAGGTAAGGATTAGTTTGCTTTCAGCCATAACCCTATCCTGAGACTTTTGCAAAAACCTTCCAGCATTCCAAGAAGATTTGTGTCTATAAATACAACTTCATCTTAAAAATTTTCCCACTAGCCTGACTGAACTCCCACAAGGGCCCAGGATATAGGCATGATGAAATATTTTAAAATAATATCAGCTAACTTTTTGATTGTTTATATTGTACCAGGCACTGTTCCTAAGACCCTAAATGTGTTATTAGCTCATTTAATCCTAACACACTTTATTGTTTCAGTTTTACTGAGACACAAAGAAGTTAAATGGGATCATAGACTTAGGAAGTAGCAAAAGTAGCATAAATTAAGTGTACAATAAATATTTATTAAAATGTTTATTAAAATTCCTTTATTTTTGTTCCTGACATCCCTGTCCAGGCAACTTCGTTTGTTTGATAGCACATAACAATCTCCTGGCGCAGGTATCTTGCAAAGTCTAATGCTTTCTCTGTCTGTGCCTTCTTAATTTTCCAAGAATACTAGTTCACATTTCCTTCTAAAGTTTCAACACACAACAATAGCATGAATATCACACAGCTGAAGACTATTTGACAGAATTATCCACAACAAGTCCATTAACACTGCATCTTAATTTAATTTTATTTTTTTGAGACAGAGTCTCGCTCTGTCACCCAGGCTGTAGTGTAGTGGTGAATCTCAGCTCACTGCAACCTCTGCCTCCTGAGTTCAAGTGATTCTTCTGCCTCAGCCTCCCGAGTAGCTAGGATTACAGGTGCCTGCCACCACCTCCAGCTAATTTTTGTAGTTTTAGTAGAAATGGGGTTTCACCATGTTGGCCAGGCTGGTCTCAAACTCCTGACCTCAATTGCCTCAGCCTCCCAAAGTGCTGGGATTACAGGCATGAGCCCGCATGCCCGGCCTTGCATCTTACTTTTTTTTGAGACGGAGTCTTGCTCTGTCACCCAGGCTGGAGTGCAGTGGCCGGATCTCAGCTCACTGCAAGCTCCGCCTCCCGGGTTCCCGCCATTCTCCTGCCTCAGCCTCCCGAGTAGCTGGGACTACAGCTGCCCGCCATCGCGCCCGGCTAATGTTTTGTATTTTTTTTTTAGTAGAGACGGGGTTTCACCGTGTTAGCCAGGATGGTCTCGATCTCCTGACCTTGTGAACTGCTCGTCTCGGCCTCCCAAAGTGCTGGGATTACAGGTATGAGCCACCGCGCCCGGCCTACATCTTACTTTAATTTGATGTATGATACACATCACACACACAAGATCTTCGATTAGATTATAAATGCTTATCCTCGAAATTCATCTGTATTAGAAGATATTACCTGGGACTTTCCACTCCATTCTCAACATCCCGGCCAAGTGAATATCTATCTACAAACACACCATCCTGTGATCAGGTCTCATCCTACTTCCCCTTATCAGTGTGACCTTAATTCAGGCATGGTCCCACCGTGCTGCTGCTCTCCCAAGCCTCTGTCTGCCCATGGGGGTGCTATTTCCCTTGGAAGTTCCCTTTGCCGTTCTCTGGCCTTTTTCATGGCAGTCCCACTGCCTGGAGGCCACCCTGCCTGCACGCCCACCTGCTTCCACATGTTTGGAAGTGCTTATTCACTTAGCAGGAGACAATAAGTATTCATCACTTTATTCTACAACTATTCACTGATGCCCAGTGCCCGTTATACAGCAGGCCTAAGTGTTAAGAAAGCATAAATGAGAAAAACAGACATGGTCTTTGCCTCCTGAAACAAAATCTCCTGAGGGACAAAGCTATTAATCAAAGAATCAACTGAATAGTGAGTATGATGAAGGAGTTACTGGATGTTATGAGAGTATATAATGGTGGCCTGATCTAGTCTAGAAGAGTTAGGCAAGGCTTCTTGGACCTTCTAGCTGAGATCTGAGGATGATTTGCGGTGAACTAAGTGAAGATGGGGGAGGGAGTTCTAGGCAAAGGCAAGAATGAGTGCAAAGGCCCTGAGGTGAAGAGAGCACACGACCTTCCAAGAAGTAATAAGTAGCCAGAGTAACTGGGCTTAGGGAGCAAGGAGAAGAGCCCTGAGAAGTGAAGTGGGCAGGAACTACACTGAGCAGGGCCTTGGGGTCTATGCTGCCACTACCACTGGGAAAGTTTTGGAAGGATATGGGCAGAAGAGACAAGATCTAATTTATGTTAATGGCTAAAGTGTGGAGAATAGATTAGATGACTCCAGGTTTTTTGCTATGCTAGAAACAGAGGAGAGCTGTTTGGGGAGCCATTTAAGTAGACATGGTGAGTAGGCAGATGCATGTACATATTTAGAGAGACCTGGGTTGAATTAGCTGTGAATTTTGAGATGGTGATTGAAATCATGGGTGGTTGGAATTGCCAAGGGAGATATAAAGATCAGGAAGAGAAGGGGGACTAGAACCAGTCTTTGATGGATTATGACCTTTAAAGTCTGAGTAGAGGGGGACTTGTCTGCAGAGGAGATTGAGGAGGAACAGCCAGGTAGGTGGAAAGGCAGGAGAGTGTAGTATACTAGAGGCTGAATTAGGAATCTTTCAAATGCACATTACTGAAATCCATCTTCAATTGATGTAAGCAAAAAAGAGTAATTTATTGGCTCTTATAGCCTGAAATCAGGACTGGTCAGACATGCCTGGGTTCAAGTGCTCAAACATCCAGCTCCTTGGGAAATGGCCTCTCCCCCCATCTCTCAGTTCTGTCTTCTGAATGGACTTCTGTGCCAAGTGGATCTTCCCATGTGGTGGCCTGATTGGGTCGCCAGCAGAGGCTTCAGGTTTACATCCTACCCAAAGTAAAAAATGTCCTTCTTCCGTTGCTTCCAGCAACCACACCAGGTATGACTATTGTTAGCCTGACGTAGGCTAGATGCCCAACTCTGAGCTAGAGGTTGACATCAGCTCTACCCACACTTCACATGGACTGAAAGTTGGAAAAGGGATGGTTCCTCAAAAGAAAATCAGGGTGCTGTTACCTGAAGAAACTGAGAAGTCAGGCAGGCAAGATCCCAGATGTCTATACAGATGCCAAAGTGATAAGAATTCTAAGAGGGAAAGTATATTTAAGAGTATGAAATACCGTTAAGGCCTAGTGCGGTGACTCACGCCTGTAGTCCCAGCACTTTGGGAGGCTGAGGTGGGTGGATCATGAGGTCAGGAGTTCAAGGCCAGCCTAGCCAAGATGGTGAAACCCAATCCCTACTAAAAATACAAAAATTAGCCATGGTGGCAGGGCGTGGTGGCAGGCGCTGGTAATCCCTGCTGCTCGGGAGGCTGAGACAGGAGAATCGCTTGAATCTGGATGGCAGAGGTTGCGGTGAGCCAAGATCACACCACTGTACTCCAACGGTGGTGACAGAGTGAGGCTCGGTCTCAAAAAAAAAAAAAAAAAAAAAAAGGAAGAAAGAAAGAAGGAAATACCGTTAGGAGACCAAGAACGATAAGAACAGGGGTTTAGCCACCCGCAAATCACTAGTGCCCTCAGACCCGCACAAATAGCTCCATCACAAAGTGGGATGTGGTGGAAAACAAAATACAAGTTGAAATGGTCACATGAACCCAGGAGAGGAAAATCATTTAGGACTGAAACAATCACGGAAAGCTTCATGTCAGAAGTAGCATTTCACTTGGGTTCTAAAGGACGGGTGATATTTTTAAAACAAAGGCCAGAGAAGTGGAGGAAGGGAGGGCACCCAGCTGACTATAGCATGAGCAAAAGGGCAATGGCAGAGATGTTTGGGGTGTGTTCACCAAGAGGTGAACAGTTCATGCTTGGTCTGACGGCTAGGGGCCAAATGTGAGTGCTGGCTAAGGAGAAGGGACTTTCTCTGTTCAATTTACAAATGAGTCAGCTGTAATCTACCGTCCCTTAGGTTATCCGCCTGAATATGTAAATAAGGGATAACTGTCACTAGAATGAAACTGACACCTAGAAAAGTGCCTCCCTATAATCTTGCCTTTCCATGTAAGGGCTCCCTGGCGTGTTTCACAGGTGAACTCTACAGCAAATGCGTTCTTCTGTCTCCTTTCAGCCTTGGTCTTTCCTCTGACCCTGAGCGGCCTGGCTTGCAGTGCTGAGGCACCTTCCGGCTGCTGAGAATTGGACCACTCTGTCGTCTTGCTGACTGCGGCAGAGGAACACCCAGGGTCTGACAATCACCTCTACGAGAGCAGCTTGGATGTTTCTCAGCTTTCACTTGACTTTATTATCCCTTCACTTACAAAATAGATATATATTTTAGAAACAGAGTCTCCCTCACTGTGTTGCCCAGGTTGGACTCAAACTTCTGGGCTCAAGTGATCCTCCCACCTCAGCCTTCCAAGTGGCTGGATTACAAGCATGTGCCACCACATCCTGCTCATCCTGTCAGTTTTTAGCCCAGAAAGCTGGCACTAAAAGGGATGGTAGATTTGAGGGATTTTTAGATGGAAGACAATTTAGATGACTCTGCACTGTATTATAATCAAATATCCTGCAACTTTTATTCCTAGAAGAAACTTGTGCATCCTGAATCTCTAACCCCTGGGAGTACATTTTTTCCCCCAGCACCTTACCTAGGAATGGTTACTAGGGTTAAGGGTTCTCAGTCTTGGTGGCCAAAGGCCAACACCTGTTCATTTATCTCCTATCTTGTACTCAGTCTCCTAGGACTCTTCTGCAACTTGGACCCTGGTGGGCCAAGTGCATTTGCCCAGAGAGAAAAATTGCACAAATTAGAACTCTGGATTGATAGTTCACTTACATACCTCCACTTGGGGATCCTCAGCACAGCTTAAATAGTAATGTATTTAATGGGGGTCATCAAGGGCATTGGAGTAGGGACATGCAATGAACAGAACCGCTTTTGGAGAAGACTGCACTTGGCAGTGGTTCCCTAATAGATTTGCGAGAGCAGAGGTGGGAAATGGCAAATTGTTAGGAAACTGATAATGGGCCCAGGGAGAAAAACTTTGAACCAAAGAAACTGAGCTAGATATGGAAAGGCGGGGATGGGTTTAGAAACACTTCTTCAGAGGAGAACCATGCTTTAAAAAGGAGAAAGAAAGGGAAGGGAAGGGGAGGGGAGGGGAGGGGAGGGGAGGGGAGGGGAGGGAAAAAGGAAGGTGGGATTGGGGGAAGAAGGAAAGGGAGAAAGGAAAGAAGGAAAGGAGGACATGGAAATCGCTGTAGGCCAGGAACAGAATGAGGAGGTTCAGTATGATGAGGAGGGCCTGGGAAACCTGTGGCCCCCCAGGACACAGATTCTGAGCTGGCAACGGGAGCTGAGCTGAGAACAGAACTGAGCTCACTCCAGGAGCCCAGAACAGGGAGTGTGAATGTGGGGCCAGGCCTCTGCTCTTCATTAGTAACTAGAGCTGTAAGAGCTGTCCCTGACTGTGGAAAGAGGATCCTTGTCCAGAGATCCGGGAGGAAGTAGACCACGGCATGAAGGGGGACCCAGCTCTGTGCTGGGCAGCTTCTTAACTGAAGACTCCAGCTACCCATTGCAGTGCATGAGCGTCTGTCTGCTGGGGAGGGGCACTGATACACCTGCTCCACCAATAATGCCCCATCACAGTGCCCTTGAGCCAGGCTCCTCAGGAAATCTCTTGTCTGAGACTTCCCATCTCTTCACCCTACACTGAGGGGCTCCATGTCCTGCCATTCTATCTCATTCCCCTCCATGGAACTAGGAAGAGCTTTGCTGAAGTTCCTGGAGTGTGGAGGGTTGCCTCATTTATCCCATCTCAGAGCCAGACAGTTGACACCATCAGAGTGACTGGGCCTCTTTGGTTGTGTCGACCCCTCTTTGCCATGCGTAGTACCCCCCTCCCCCCGCCTGTTATTGTGCCAGCCCCAGCAGGGCAATGCTTTGCCCCAGGAAAGGGGAAGCCTTTTCCATAGAGCTGCTTTCCAGCAAAACTTGAACCCTCCTGAGTGAAAGCCCAATGACCACGCAGCCCATGAGGGCTGGGACCCAGCATGTGGGACAGGGATTCGTGGTGTGTGCCCAGGGCCTTTGGTGCCAGAGGGAAGGGTGATGAGGCTGTAGCATTCCTGTTCCCGCTCCTGGGAGAAGGACTGGGGAGGACTCCCTGTGATGGGTTTCTGAATGGGTACCAGAAACAAACAAGCACATCCTTCCACAAGCCGTGGTAATTAGAAGGGAATAATAACGATAGTGAAGTTACCTTTCTCCATTCATTCCGCAAGCATGTTTCTGAGTGTTTATTTCTGGTGCAGAGCTATTTTAGGGGCCGGGGAGAGCATGTGAGGAAGAGGAAAGGGAATTGGTCCAACCCGCCAGCTTGAGAGGGCAGAGGCTGGTGGGGGATGGGCAGTATTAGTGTTTGGTCTGTGGAAGATGAAACGCAGCTCTGCTCTGTGGGCGGGTCTTTGATCTTCCAGTAACTGCTAGAGTAGCAATTAGCATCCTTAATGCTGAGGGGAGTCTCTGAGAAGCCCTTTAGCCTGCTGATCTCAGTTAGTAGATCCGGAAGTGTGGGTGCCTGTGAGAGTGTGTGTGTGTGTGTGTGTGTGTGTGTGTGTGTGACAGAGAGAGAGAGAGAGAGAGAGAGAGAGAGAGAGAAGGTTGATTAGATGTTTGATGTTTCTTCCACAATATAGTTTTTCATATTTGAGAATGATGTGACACTTTCCAAATAAAATTCAGTTTTGTTGTAGAAAATCTAATAATCTAAGCACTTATACTGAAAAGTCACAAAGTCCTAAATTTACAGAAAAACAGGACTCGTAAAACTTATAACACTAAGTAAAATTGTATGCTCCAGAGCCCCTTTCAGACTTCTGGTCAGGGACAAGTCTTCCTTTGTAGCCCCATGGTTCCATCAGCCCTGCGGCTGAGCTCTAGAAGCTGGCTGAATTTAAGTTTCTGCTGGGCCACTTTGTGGACCCCATTTCAGTGACTTCACCTTTTTGAACCTCAGTTTTACATCTATGAGATGGAGATAACCCGTAGCACAGGGCTAAACTCTCTCATCGGGTTCTTTCTTTTCCTTTACTGTTTTAAAAATGAGAATTAAATGAAATCATTTCTGTAAAGTACTGAGCCCACACAATAGTTGACACACAGTTGGTTTTAGTGGATTATTATTATTAGAAAAGATGAGAAATAAAGTCTTAGAAGGGAGGTATTAAAAGGGAAGCCCTTTTTTCTCTTCAACAGCTGCTGAATAGGGTGGGGAAATTGGAAGCCAAAAAATTTTAAAACTTAATTTAACTTGAAAATTTAAATAAAAAATTAGCGAGGTGTGGTGATGTGCACCTGTAGTCTCAGCTACTCAGGAGGCTGAGGCAGGAGGATAAAGAAATTAATGTTCACACCAGTACTATAATATAGACAAAATAGAAGTGCCCGTGATGCATAGCTGGAGAAAGGGAAAGACCATGTCTGTGTAGGGAAGGGGGCTGGAAAAAGAGGAGGCAGGAGAGCAACACAGGGGCTGGGGGGAGAAGGGGGAAGAGAGGCATCCCCATGGGTGCCCCAACACCTAATGCTGTGCAATTTTGACCCTCAGCCCACATGCCCTCCCCTCTACCTGCCCTGCCTTGGCTGGACCCGGACAGACCAAGGAGAGGGCTGAAGCCTTTCTAGCCCTATCCAACCCAGGCCAGGAGACTTTCCCTACAGTTCACCTGCTCCCTGTGCCATTCTCATTTCCACAGCCACAGCTCTCAACCCACACTGAGCTGGGGGCCCCGCTGGCTTTCCTGAGTCCCTCCACCCATCTGCCCTAGCCCACGATGAATAGCCGCCCTGCTGCAGGACTGGTGTTCCCTCTGCTTTATTACATTGTATGTTTTAATTTAATGAATTGACTATTTTTTTAAAATGACAAAACATTTCAAACATAAAACTACCCACTGTCAACATTTAACAAATGTTAGCGTTCTGTCATATTTACTTCAGATTTTTTTTTAATTTTAATTTTAATTTTAGACAGGATCTTCCTCTGTCTCCCAGGCTGGAATGCAGTGGTGTAATCATAACTCACCGTAACTATGAACTCCTGGGCTCGAGTGATGCTCCTGCCTCAGCCTCCCGAGTAACTGGGACTACAGCTGCATGCCACCATGCCCTGTAGGATTTTTTAAAAGATATTAAAAAGTTACAGATAGAATTTGAATCTTCTCTTTGTTCCACCCCAGAGCTAACTATTCTCTTGAAGTTGGTTCTTATTTCTTTTTCATGCTTTTGAATTTTATGGCATATGTATGGATCCACAAACAATATTGCCTGTAGTGCTGTTTGGGGTAGTTAAAATGTTTGAATAAATAGTATGTTGCTGTTTTTATTCAATGGTGTGTTTTCAAGACTTATCCTATTTTGATGCTTGTGGAACTAGCTCATTCACATGTAAATCACTATGTAGTTTCCATCTAGGAATGTATCATAATTATGTTTCAGTCCCCAATTGATGAATATTTAGGTTGCTTCACTATTTTTCTATGACAGTATGACTAAAATATTCTTGTGTAGTTCTTCTTGTGCACTTGTATCATAGTATTTCTAATCTGTGTAGGGTGTACAAACTTCAACTTTCTGGGTACTACCACATTGCTCTCCAAAATGGTTACCCGTCTACCAGGACTGAATGAGAAGTCTAATTCCCTCACAACCTTGCCAATACTTAGTAATGTATGATGAACAATTTGCCACTGTTTTACTTTGCATTTCTGTGATTAGTATTGAAGGTGAGCATCTCTTTAAGTGTTTTTCAGCCTTTCAGGTTTTCATCTTCTGTGAATTGTTTGCTTGGTTTTTCTTCGGGGTTTACTTTATCCTATTTATTTGTAGGAGCTCTTCAAGCACTCTGGGCAGTGATGCTTTGTTGGTTACATGGCTAT
Source organism: Rhinopithecus roxellana (assembly GCF_007565055.1). Taxonomy (NCBI): domain Eukaryota; kingdom Metazoa; phylum Chordata; class Mammalia; order Primates; family Cercopithecidae; genus Rhinopithecus; species Rhinopithecus roxellana. The sequence goes on along the minus strand of NC_044552.1, from coordinate 97,084,035 downwards.
CTTAGGAACACTTGGCAAGAGCAGGGTTAATGTTCTTGATGGCAGACCTGAATTCACTAGTTGGTTCTTTTATATAACAGTGAGATATAAATTAAAACAGGGTACAAATATTAACTTAAAGATTTTTCAAGCAAGTCTTTTTTGTTTTCCAACCAAGGTAATATTAGATCAAAATAACTGTTAACTATGCTGTTTTTTCAGTTTCTGCTGCTGAAGTTACTTCTTGTATTTCAAAAGTCTGCATAGTTAAGAGCCAGCCCTCCATTCTGCCCCATCTTGAGAAAGGTGGACTCAAAGGCTGTCATTCTGTGGACATAAACTTGCAACTGTTTCCTAGTTAGGGAAGGTGTCCTAACTCCCTTTTTATAAACTAGAATAATTGGCAAAGCTGGAATGCAACTGTAACTTGTTCTTTTGTTATTAGGGACACCAAGAAATGGGCTTTTCTCTTCTCTAATAATATAAACATTATAAAGAAGCCAGCATACACCACATTTCTGAATCAAGAGTAAACTTGAAAATTACATGCTTTGTAATTTCCCTTCAGCCATCTGCCACTGCTCATGAGCCCTCATATAGCTTTATCTTGGGTCACTTCTCTTTCCACACAAAGTGGATGCTGATGTGCATTATCTCAATCTATTCATCAGAGAGATTTCCCCTCACCACTCTTCCTGAGACACTTTGAGTTGGGCTGCTTTATGGAAACATTCCATTTTCAACTTGTAACAACTTATAAAGCCACTCCACCCATGAACCAAGCTCTTGTGCCCTCTGGATTCTCTTGAGCCTGATCCCAAATATACCATTTTCATTTTACAATGGCTTGTTCAAGACCCATGCAGTTTAGGCCTTGTTGAGTCTGGCATTGTCTAGCTTCCACCAGAGCCTAGAAGCATGTCAGGAACTGCTTTTCAAATGGTCTATGGTTCTCTGCTGTAGAGTGCAGGGTCTTGCACCAGAACCCTAAATGTCTTCTATTAGCACTTGCGAGAGGCTCCACAGATTGTCTTCCTCCACCATAGATACCTCTAAGTGCTGAGAGATCTTTTCGTCATGTGGCCCAAGTGGCAAGGCTGCTCGTGCTGAAGCCTGGGCCTGCTACAGGCACTTTCAGTCTTGTTATTAAAGCTAGCAGACTTTCATGTCACCTAACAGCACCTTCAGATTCTGTTTTGACAGGGAGCAGGAAAATTAACATAGCCCTGGACAAAACTATAAATCTATATTTTTGTCTGTCCCATGCGAATACAAACTGCCTCTGATCCTCCTTCATGCCAGACCAGTGACCTCATACCACGTCCTGAAGCTGTGTTCATCTGCTCTAGCAAAGACACCACATCTGGTACAGAAGCTGCAGTTGGGGGTCCTACTTGGTTAAGTTATAGCAGTTAACCACTAAGGACCTTCATCCGTTCAATTTGTATGGGGGATAATCTATTGAATTAAAAGGGGATATATAACAAAGACTAGCACTCTTGAGTCCCCCAAGTCTTTAAGGGTGACAATAATCTCTGCCACCCCCTCCAGGGCTGATACTGTTTAGATTTTCTGTCTTGGTCAGAAAACAGTTTCAAGGGCATCTACTTGGCTTTTCCTACTTCAAGTTCTTATGTTATAAGTCAGAAAAACAAATGTGAGCTTTCTGCAACTCCTAAGTATGCCTACTCCAAATACGCATTTAGGAACCAAGGAAACGACCATGAGATGGGTCTGTGCATGTGTGAAACCTGCTGTGAGATGGCACTAGGTGAGAACTCCATTGACTATCTAACCACCATTTACCGCTACTCCAATGGGAGGGCCATGGTGGTACTTTGAGTCGTTCCCTTCCCCTAATATATGTTTATCTGAGCAAGCAACCATAGGATGTCTTGGGAAAGACTGGGAGAATCAATACAGTATATTCTTGCCATGGTGGTGCAGAGCCCAACTTCTTGGAGACTCAGCTTCTCCTTTAGTCAGTGGGTTCTGGTTAGAGAACCAGTTCTGGCCTGGGCACTGAGCAGGAGATCATGTTTCTCCATTGGGCTTGCTGACCCCAGGCTTCTGCTCCTCTATTCTTTTTTTTTTTTTAAGGAAAATTTGTATTTTAATTGTTTTTATGTACAGAAAACTCAACGGTGTACATTTAACCCAGTTTAGTGGCAAGTTCTTTAGCCTCTGCCTTTTCGAGCTTGGCGATACGAGCCAAAGACTTGGGACCCAAGACATTGCCGCCCCAGTGACGGCGGATCTCATCGTATCTGTTGTTGTAATTGGTCCTGATAGCTTCCACCAGCTTAGCCAAAGCACCTTTGTCTTCCGAGTTCACTGGTGTGAAGGCGACAGTGGTGCAGGTCTTCCTGTGGTCTAGATGTCCCAGTCTTGCCTTCCCCTTGATAATGCAGTAAGGGACCCCCATTTTATGACATAGGGCAGGCAAGAAGACAACCAGCTCAATGGGATCCACATTGTGTGCAATCACCACCAGCTGAGCTTTCTTGTTCTCCACCAAGGTGGTGACGGTGTTAACTCCTGCTCGAAGGACAGGTGGTCTCTTAGTGGGGACGTCCCCTTTGCCAGCAGCTTTCTTCTCGACCCGAGCCAACAGCCTTTGCTTCTTCTCTTGCTTTGTCTCTGGTCTGTATTTGTGGGCCAGCTTAAGCAGCTGAGCAGCTGTTTGGCAGTCCAGGGCCTGTGTGAACTGGTTAATAGCAGGAGGCACTTTCAGCCGCTTATAGAGGATGGTTCTCTGCCGCTGCAACCTGATATAGCGAGGCCATTTCACAAAGCGGGTGAGGTCTCTTTTGGACTGGATGTCCTGTCCAATGCCAAAATTCTTAGGTCTTTTCTCAAACAGGGGATTCACCACTTTCTTGGCCTCCTGCTTTTTCACGACAGCAGGGGCCGGAGCCACCTTCTTTCCCTTGGCCTTCTTTCCTTTTGGCATCTTGGGCAGTGGGAGGAGAGAGCTCTGCTCCTCTATTCTTAATCTCTCTCTCTCATTCTTTTTTTTTTTTTTTTTTTTGAGATGGAGTCCTTCTACTTGCTCTGTTGCCCAGGCTAGAGTGCAGTGGCACAATCTTGGCTAACTGCAACCTCTGCCTCCTGGGTTCAAGTGATTCTCATGCCTCAGTCTCCCGAGTAGCTGGGACTACAGGCATGCCACCATGCCTGGCTAATTTTTTAAAAAAATATTTTTGGTAGAGATGGGGTTTTACCATGTTTCCCAGACTAGTCTCGAACTCCTGGGCTCAAGTGATCCTCCTGCCTCGGCCTCCCATATTCTTGATCTCTTTTAAGTATACCTTTGTTAGTTGCCCATCTGTGTTGCCCTAAGAACACCAGGTTCCTTGAGCTATCTTCATAGACCCCTGTGGATCTATGCTGCCATTGCATCCTTGCTGTCTGTTATTGAAGTGACGCCCATCTTATGTTTGATGGTTAGATGTTGCCATTTGGCCTTTGCTCCTCTGGGATACCACTGCTTCCAATGCTTTCAGGGAGCTGAGATATGAATTGGCATCTTCTGTTTTCCAATGTCATCTACAAAGAACATGCATCTTGAGCTTTTCAGTGATTTTGGTGTTCCCTCACCAGTGCACTCTTTCTTACCTTGGAAACTAGACTGTCCTCCAGGCAGGACTGACCCCATAGTGGTCAGCCAGTAAGATTAGACCCATTCTAGCATGTCTTCTTCTCTGAGCCTTTTGATCCCTTTCTCCACAGTTTGCCACTACAGTAATCACATCTCAACTTTGTTGAATGTAAGCTATCACTTTTTCTAAGATTTTAAGAAGAATCTAAGCAGAGTATTAAAACTGTCACCTAGGGCCCTTGGGAGGATGTTAAATTTTGTTAAAGATTATGGCAGAGTGTCCTCATATCAGTAAACTCCCCCTTATTTAACTTGAGGTTTCACTCACCTTGATCTGGTACCCAGAGAATCCTCTCCTTGCATGTCCTCCTCACTCTTGCCAAACCACCCCCATTCCTGTTTTTCTTGTTAGCCAGGTCCTACAGCAATCTTGACATCATCTCTCTCCTCCCTTAGCAGGCTCTCTTCCTGCATTTTGGTTATGCTGAGATTTGATCCTAAGTATGAAGGTGGTGGCCATGGAAACAGCAGATCCTGGAGGTCAAGCTCCTGCTTCATTTGATGCCTCTAAATAGTTTTCAGGAAAGTAGTGAAGGGGGACTTTTTTTGTCAGCTCCAGAAGTTTCAGAAGAAACTGGAGATCTAAGGTTCTCGTTTGAATCTACCCAAATATCTCATCCCAGCTCTCAGGATCCCTCTCATTCCCCATGGGGACCCTGACTTTGACATAGGAGACGGACCTAGGCTGAGAATTCAGTCTTCTCTGAAGTTCTGCCATTCATCTGATTAAGCCTTGTGCCCATCTTTTGGTTGTCCTCTGCCCTCTGACTGCAGGAGATTAGAGTCTCTTTAAAACCTGTTAAGAAGCCCCCTAATTCTCACACTTTGCTTTCATCTCTTGGTTAATAAATCTGAGTCTGTCATTTTCTTTCATCCTTCAATCAGTGGTACTTAGCAACAGCCACTAAATTCCACAGTCCTTTTAATAATCGCTTCCCTCATCTCTCCCAATGCCTGGGACATTGCACCAGCTAGTGTGTCTGTGACCGCCCCTATTCATCCTATCCTAGTTCATTGCAGGGGAAAGTGTTAGCTGATTGCTTTCCATATTACCCTTAAAATCTATTTAAGCATTATAATCATATTTACTGTATAGACCTTTTTTGATTGTTCTATTACCTCAGTTCCTGGATCTGCATGCCCCGCTCTTCCTCACAGCAGTTTATTTCCTTCCGTAAGGGTAATACTTTACTGTGAACTCAGCTGTGATCGAGTTTTCTGTGGAAGCCTCATTTGAGCTATGTTTCCTTTATGTCTTCCTCTGCAGAGAATCTAGGATTCTTGTCTGTTCTGGACCAGTTTTGTTAAATCCTATATCGTGCTGGTATCACAGCTTAGATACCACAGACAAAGGCTCAGGTTTAGTGACAATTCACAGGTGATTCTCTTCGCCCAGTGCCCAGGAGATGCACTCTCGGGCTTACGGGAGGAGCTGGCCAGGGTCCTACCTCACAGATGGCAAAAAATAATGCTGTTCCCATGCCTCGCCTCTGAATAGCTGAAGCCTCAATTCTTCTGTTCCTCTAAAGACATTAAAATATTAACCTCAAGCCCCGAAGGCCCACGCCTGGGTCTGTTGGCTGTGTAGTCCCAACACTTCTGTTCTTGCCATTTTAGGTTTTGGTGCCTGCTTCTTTCCCAGCTCCTGGAAAATTTCCTTTCTTTAGTTTGAGTTCAACTCTAGTAAGTAAATCAGTTTGCTTTATTTTATCCCACAATTTTAGGTGTTTTTAGTGGGAAAGTGGCCTGAACTTGTCAGCTCCATCTACCACATTTACTGGAAATTATACAAATTTATTTTCAGAAAGCATGCTAGTTAGTCCACGGCAGTCAGAGAGGATTTTATGGAAAAATTCAACAGATGATAACTTCAGGTATTATAGCCACAAATGCAGGGAAGTTTTTCTTTAAGCTTGGAATGGGATTTCCGTTACTCTGCAGTCAATATGTGACCATTATATTTTCCTTTATGGTGGAAGGAACCACCGTTTCTAATGGAAACAGTTGGTGTTCATATATTTCTTATTCCTAAAGGTCACAGGATCATTAATGTGACAACATTATCTTGCTAGAAGTGACTGTTCAAGCAACAGTAATATGTTGAGCCATTGCCTGGTGATTAGGAGAAACTTCAAAGTGATAAAATACAGAAAATGAATATATAAATAGAAGTAGTTGAAAATTTCCAGATAATCTTGATAAATGGAGCAAGGGAAAAAATAGGTGCATTTCACTTAGATTTCAGAGAGAGGATTTTTGGGTTGCATTTGAGTATTCAACTTAAATCTGCCTCCAGGCACTAGAAAATAGTGGAGCTGACATCTACACAGCAGATCACAATGGATTTCACTACCCTGACAGCAAGACAGAGGTCATATATATATGTAGATATATATTTTTTCTTTTCTGTCAGAGATATTCCCAGCGCATAAGGCAAGTGAAGGCACATTTTCACTCATCTGTTGGCAGATATGTCTACAGTTGCCATCCTTTCCAGCCTGCTTCCTGCACATGGCATAATTAAAGGGCCCATGAGCTAAAGGCTGGACCACAATATGCCTAGAGGGGTCCAGAGAGACAGTGTAAGTCAGCAATGCTTAAAAACAGGAAGAAAAAAACTGTCATGCAAAGACACACTGAGAGCAGAGCTGTGGCTAAAATGATTGCATGTGAGGCAGGAGCTGAGGGCGGGCATCCAAGAGAACTGTATTTGATCTTCATTTTAAAATATCAGATGTGTAGTGTTAGGGTTGAGGAGCTAAAAATAGGCAGCACTCCATATAACCCACTCCCTCCAATTTCTTATAATTAATTCTCAAACAGCTTGTATTTCCCTACCATCATGCATTAAGAGGTACATTAAGGACAGTATTTGAAAATGTCCCAGAAATAAAATACAAATTTTAAGTTGTAGGCTTATATGAGTAATACTGATATCTATTCTATTTTTTTTTCTTTTTGAGACGGAGTTTCACTCTTGTTGCCCAGGTCGGAGTGTAATGGCACTATCTCAGTTCACCACAACCTCCGCCTCCAGGGTTCAAACGATTCTCCTGCCTCAGCCTCCCGAGTAGCTGAAATTACAGGCGTGAGCCACCACATCCGGCTAATTTTGTATTTTTCAGTAGAGACGGGGTTTCTCCATGTTGGTCAGGCTGGTCGCGAACTCCTGACCTCAGATGATCCACCCACCTTGGCCTCCCAAAGTGCTGCGATTACATATGTCAAAGAATATTTGTCATGTCATGCTTTCAAAAAGTATTTACGTTTTTAATTTTTTTCTATTTTTTCATCTTTTAAAATTTATGCTTTCTCAGGTTGAATAAAAAAGTATTTAGATATGATATTCCAGGTACCTCTATCATGGGACATCACTAATTATAAGTAAAATACAATGAACATTTATTCGAAGGCTGTGTATATTTTGTTTGGTTTTATACACAGCATGTAAATCATGATTGCATGTGTTTAATATTTTGGCAGGAAAACTGCATATAGAGGAAAGCAATAAAAACTATGCATCACTTCATTTGTGTGTATGTATATATATATATATATTTTAGTACTTTACTGCATTTCCTCCTTGTCACATTGGGTTGGTTTTAGTGGTTTGGTCTATTTTCTCTCATTCATTTTTTTTTTTCTTTTCAAGTTCTCCTATATATGTTTATTTTCTATATTCCCTGGGTTTCCCATGTCTATTATTTCCACTTTTTTTTGAGCAATTTACTTGCTTTGTTTCCACCTAATTAAGCATTGTGTTCCCATCCAAAACCTATTAATATTAAGGGTTGCTTTCTCCAAATGGTGATTCAAATAATGTGCACACTAGGATGAAAGCAACTTTAGTACAGTTTTCCACTAAGAGCAGTGCCTTCTGTATACGAACTTGGCTTCCTAAAATCTCAAGTCCCTTATTCCTCCTAGCGACCTGGCAGCACACAGGACACGTTTCTCTCTCTAAAGGGTCACAGGAAGTTCAGGCTTATTGGATCATCATCCCAAGCTTTTACTCAGGAAAAGTTTTCAAGTGTAGGGGATAGGGCTGCTAAGAGAAAAACGTACTCTTCACTGTTAACCTTTCTACCTATGGTTTTATCGTCTTAAAGCCCATATATTCTGGATTCTGGGAGTTTCTCTGAAACATGCTTTAGGGTGAGCAGAGTTTTTTTACACCTCTGTATGAAAATAGCTCAGGTGAATAGGACATAAGTACTGAATGGGAGGGTGAGTGTCAAAGAGAGGAGTTGGATGACTTCAATGTTCTGACTTGGGTGGTTGAGCAGAGGGTGCAGGCATTCACAGAAGCAATAGCAAAGGATGAGCAAGTTTAAGGGAAGGATAAATAATTTAAGTTTTATTTATAGTTTCATGACACCTAATTGATATATAATGAGAAGCTCACATTTAAAATGTAAAATCTAATGGGTTTTAACATGTTTGTACGCCATGAAACCATTACCATGGTCAACATAATAAACATTTCCATCTCCTTCAAAAACTTCCTGGTGTTCCTTTATAATCCATCCCTCCATCCGTGCCCTGTCATCTCAGGGAATCATTGATCTGCTTTCTGTCACTGGATATTAGTTTGGATTTTCTAGAATTTGACATGAATGGACTACTATATGAATTACTCCTTTTTGTTTGGCTTCTCCCATTCAGCATAATTATTTTGAATCTATCCTTGTTGTGTATCAATAGTTCACTTCCTTTTATTGCTAAGTAATATTCCATTGTATAGATATACCAAATATTTTTATTCATTCACTTGTTGATGGACATTTGGGTTGTTTTTAATTTAGACTATTACAAATAAAGTTGCTAGGAACATAAGTGTACAAGTCTTTGTGTGTACAGATGATATTTTTCCTTCTCTTGGGCATGCTTTCATTTATAGCTTGGGTAAGTATCTATGAGTGGGATAGCAAAATTATGTGGTTAGGTATATGTTTAACTTTTAAAGAAACTGACAAACCATTTTCCAAAGTGATGATATCATTTTACATTACCACCAGCAGTATATGGGAGAGCTTCAGTTGCTCTACATCCTTACCAAGACATGATATGGTCCAGCTTTTTAATTTTAACCGTTCTAGTGGGTATGCAGTGCTATCTTATTGTGGTTTGATTTGCACTTCCATAATGACTAATAATGTCCAGCATCTTTTCATGTGTTTATTTGCCATCTGTATATCTTTTTGGTAAAGTATCTGTTTAAATCTTTTGCTCATTTAAAAAATTGAGTGGTTTGTCTTATTATTGAATCATAGTAGCTCAATAATAAGGTATTTGTTTGATATATGTTCTTTGTTGAAGCTATGTTTTGCAAGTATTTTTTATACCAGTCTGTAGTTTGTCTTTTCATTTCCAATAATTTAGTTTTAAACATAGTGAATCTGACATTTCTATGAGACATACAAGTGGAGCTATCCAGCAGGGAGTCAAATATGGAGGTCTAGAGTCTAGAAGAGCTAGATGAGGACTCAGGAGCTATGAGTGAAAGGAAGATGACTACAAAGGGGCAGGAAGCACCATTTGGGGGTGATTGAACTGTTCTATGTCTTGATTTAAGTGGTGGTTATATGGCTGTATACAGTTATACACACTCAGAACTATGCACCCAAAACAGTGAATTTTACCTATGTAAATTTACCTTAATAAAACAATTTTAATGGGGCAATAGGTGAAACAAACTAAAAAGTTGATCATTGTTGAAGCTGGGTGATGAGTACATGAGGGTACTTTATATAATTCTCTGGTCGTTTGTAGGTTAAGTTTCCAAAGTAAAAAGGAGTAAAAACAACAGCAATGACAGAGCAAACCCCTTGACCTCATCCTCCCCTCTCACAGTCATACCACTTCTGGGCCTCCTTTCCAACAAAATTTCTTGAAAGAGTTGACTACAGACATAGTTTTCACTTCTTCACCTTCCATTCAGGCTTTTCTCCCCACAACTCCGTGGACTCATGTCAAGGTTCTTGAGGTCATTGAAGACCTATTGACCTTCATGTAACCAAATAAGAGGTCATTTTCTTTCCTCGCTTGACTCATCTCTCAGCGACATTTGTTAGTTTCTTTTCTTGGTCTCTGTTTCATCTTTCATGCTCTTGGTGTTCCTCCTCTCTATTAACATCTTTTTAGTTTCATTTTCTGTCTTCTTTTTGTAAAACCTCTAAACTGTGACATGTATGAGGGTTAGCTCCTTAGCCCCAGTTCTCTCTCTCTTTTTTTTTTTTTTTACACTCTTATTTCATCAGGGACTATGACTTTACATACTGTCTCTATGCCTATGATCCCCAAATCAACATCTGTAGCCCTGACCTCACCCCACAACCCCAAAGTCATATATCTAACGTCTTATTTGACATCTTCATTTGGAAGTCTACTAGGCTTCTCAAAAGTAAAATGTCTACAAAATTGAAAGGGTTATTTTCTCAGACCTGTACTCTAGCCTACATATTCCAGTAAATGGCACTCTGTCCCCCAAGTCACTTGAGCTAAAAACTTAGAAATCATTCTTGCCTCCTCTATTGCCATCCATCATCTCCCACCATCTCCATTATTATCCATCTACTTCTGAAACACTTACCGAATGTTTTCAATTTTCATTTCCACTACCACGATCCTAATTCAAGCTACCATATCCTTAGCTGTATGTGTTTCTTGCCTGTACTCCTGTCTCTTTGATAAATATTTATGCTTAATTTAAGTTCTAAATTTTCATATGTAGTTTTATGAATGGTGCCTATAATATATGAAACTTTAAATTTAAATTTCTATGAAACTACAACACTCTAGTCTTTCATTTCTTAGAGACAGAGCCTGCATTTTTTAAAGTACTACTGAAGAAAATTGAGGCATTTTATTAAAATGAAGATGGGGAAAACATGGAAATCCCCTGTCTAGTTCAAAGTCAAGACTGCATAGCTAAATTTGAAGATGGAGTTTAGTGCCAAGTCAGTGGTAAGAAAGTACATGCTCTTTGTGCGGGGAAATCAAATGCTTGAAAACCAGTAATATTTAGACTGGTTGGTACAGATTAAATCTTGGAAGTAACCTTCTGGTATTAGTCTGTCTTTAGAAACATGGAGATAATCCTAGGAGAGAGAAGCACTGGTTCCTTTTAGATTTGTTTGATTTCATTAGGACTAATTTATTAGTAAGCCATTGGGAACCTGGAAATTAGTAGATGAACAAGGCAGCACAAGTTTATTAATTAAAAATTAATTAGTCACCACAAATTTCATGTCAGCTGCTCATAGATCTATGTTTTTTGTTGTTGTTATTGGTCTGGATACAAACAAGAAAAAGTCCTTATGTTCCTTATCTCACTTCTGACTTAATAAATCAAGCTCTTTTGGTTTTTCTCTTAAGAATTATTTACCAAAGTGTCAATATCTTGGAACTTTTCCCCAAATTTTCTACAGTCTCCTTAAATCAAGTACTGCAATTGAATATTTTTGTAGAAAAGAGGCTGATTACATGCCTGTAATTGCAGCACTTTGGGAAGCTGAAGTGGGAGGATTGCTTGAGCCCAGGAGTTCGAGACCAGATAGGGCAACACAGTGGGACCCCATCTTTGCAAAAAATTTGTAAAAAAATTAGCCAGGTGATATGCCCCTGTAGTCCCAGCTACTGAGGAGGCTGAGGTGGGAAGATTGCTTGAGCCTGGCAGGTGGAGGCTGCAGTGAGCCTCCACATTCCAACTTGAGTGATAGAGTGAGACCCTCTCTCAAAAAAACAAAAGGAAAAAGAAAAGAGAGAGAAAAAAGAAGTACTATAGAAAAGAATGGCAGTGAGGTTTTGGAGACAGAAGAATCAGAAAAATAGTAGTAGGTACTAGTAATAAAAGTAGAAAAACTTGGCCAGGCACAGTGGTTCACACTTGTAATCCCAGCACTTTGGGAGGCTGAGGCGGGCAGATCACGAAGTCAGGAGTTTGAGACCAGCCTGGCCAACATGGTGAAACCCCATCTCTACTAAAAATACAAAATTAGCTGGGTGTGGTTGTGTGTACCTGGAATCCCAGCTACTCGGGAGGCTGAGGCAGGATAATCCTTGGAAATTGGGAGGCAGAGGTTGCAGTGAGCCGCGATTGTGCCACTGCACTCCAGCCTGGGTGACAGAGCAAGACTTCATCTAGAAAGAAAGAGAGACAGAGAGAGAGAGAGAGAGAGAGAGAGAGAGAGAGAAAGGAAGGAAGGAAGGAAGGAAGGAAGGAAGGAAGGAAGGAAGGAAGGAAGGAAGGAAGGAAGGAAGGAAGGAAGGAAGGAAGGAAGGAAGGAAGGGAAAGACTTATAGATATTCTCCTGGTAGTGGCTAAGAGAACAGTTCAGAGCAGGTAGCACATCAGTGTAAGAATCAGATGCAAACCAAGCCTTACATAATTGTCACATTTACCATGAGCAGTTTCCCCCATCATGTTATGATTTTTGTATACAATTTGTAAAAAAAAATAAAATAAAATGGTTAAGTTCGATTTTGATTTTAGTCTATTTTGGTCATTTCTAAGTAATCCAGAATCTTTAGTAGTCAGTCTGAATATTTTGCCAGTTCTTTATCTCATATAAGTATGGTTTTATTATTCCTACCTATACTTTTCTAACCTTTCTCTGTAATCATTGAATTTAAATCTATTGATAGTTGGTGATTTTAACTAGTTAAGAATTCTTTGAGCATGGGTCTTTGTGAACATACCATTTTCTTGTTTTGGTACTCCAAATAGTGAGCAAACATGTGCTTTATGACTCTACAGATTTTTCCAACTAATTTAAAACTATGATTATTGGCTGCAAAACATTGATTTATTTATTTATGACAGGGTCTTGCTGTGTTGCCCAGGCTGGTTGCAAGCTCCTGGCCTTAAGCATTCGTCCTATCTCGGACTCCCAAAGTGCTGGAATTACAAGTGTGAGCCACCATGCCCACCCTAATATTATTTATTAAATGGACAGTATGTCTGCTGAAATTTTAGGGTATAAAATTTAAAGGAAAGGTTAGTTTCTATGATGATTTCTAGGCTGTGAATAAACTTAAAGATACATGATACAATTGTAGTATCTCTCTCTATCCCTCAAAGGCCCTTCCTGGTTTGGTGAATGGTAGCTTTGTAGTATGTTTTGTTTTAACAAAGTAAAACGTGTGTGTAGTTTAAAAAGTCAATAATTCTTAAAAAGCTTATAACAAAACACTGACACGTACACCCAAAGATCCACTCCACTCTTCAGTAGCTACTACATAAAATAGCTATTTCTTTTGGTGTTTACCTGTATATTTTCTTTAAATAACATGTATATTGCTACCTTTTAATACTTTACAATTATGTTTTGACTTACTATGATAGGTGACAATCTTGGTTTTAATATAGCCTCCCTTCTCTCCCCCCAACATATTTGTAACTTCATGAAAGTAGAAACCTTGCTTGAATTGTTCATTGCTGTATCCTCAGCACTTAGAACAATATACCACATGTACATTCTCAATCAAATAATTTTGTTTTCAATGAATGAATAAACCTACAGAGATAAACCTAGAGAGATCCAGGACTGAGACTACCTGTCATAACAAGCATGTTAATTAACAGGAATTTGTTTTGGCTGCCACTTGCATGGCTTCAAATCTGGAAGAAAGCTCTAAAAGCACTGTTGCCTCCTTTGGTTTGGCATTAAGCAAGCATTTTTTGAGTGTCTGCCATGTGTCATCATCAGAAAATATGTTAAGAGCACAGCCTTTGTAGTCAAACATATGGGGTATCAATCTTGTTTTGCCACATTCCAGCTATATCACCTTGGAAAAATTAATGTCTCTGAGTCTCAGTTTCACCATCTATGAAATAGGATGATAATAATCCTGATATCCTGAGTTTTGTGGAGGTTAAATAAAATAATGCATGTAAATTACTCAAGATTGTATTTTGGCACCAAATAAGTATCCAGAATATAGTCAGTGTTATCATCAAGTATTATTAGTTTCTATGATGGCCACAGCTATTCTGTGGGATTAATAGGAGTATTAGTGGGGGATGGTAATGAGTGAGGGATAAAGTATTGGGCCTAAAAGTCACCTTTTCCAGGAAGATTTCCCTGATAAACTACTCTTGCTGATTGCTTCTTGGCTTCATGTATTCATCACTTATATATTGTATGTTGTTGCTTGGATCTTCTGGTAAGTTATTTTTTCTTTTCCTTAAACCTCATCATTGGGGCTACAAGTCTCTTCTCTCTTTTCAAGAGTTTCTTAATGTTTAATTTAATTATATATTCCTTTCTATTCCCCTTTTCTGCTAACAACCATTGAAAAGTATTTAACAGTATCACTTAGCTTTAAGTGTTTTTTGAAAAATGTCTACCAGTGTCTTCTGTGCAGGTACTTCTAATTTCCGCCAAATGCTATTGTGTTATTATCTGTCACTCTGTTTCTCACCAAGCACTGTTTTTGTGCTGTGCACATGTTCCTATGGACATGTCTACTCTGTTCTTCTTAAGGACACAAAGCACTCCATGGTGGGCATTTACCACATTATATCTATTCACTCCCCCATCAATTCCCAGATTACCCTCAATTCCTTACCACCACAAACAAATAAACAAAAATCCTGCAAAGAAAATCCAGTACATGTCACTTTAAAGCTTGTACTGAGCATGTCTTAAGAATATATTCTAAGTATGAAATTGTTGAGACAGTATGAAGCTATATACTCCTTGACAGTTGTTCTCAAGTGTCTCTTTCTGGATGCATGTTATATGTCCCTAATTAGCTTGTGAGCAGTGAGGTCACTTTCAGCTCTTCAAACGGAAAACAGTGAAGAGAAAGCTGGTCCAACACTGGGATAAGTGGTGCCTTAAAGTGGCAAGTGGAACATAAGCCAACTCATTCTACTTCTAAGTGTCTATAGAAATGTAAGTAGGGAAAGTGTGCTACTCATTTGTTATTTTTATAGCCCATCAGCAAGAGAACTTGCTGGCATTACCTGTATAGCATGTGGAGAGCCCCAAACACAACAATCCAAAAGTAATTAAAAAAAAAAAACAACACCAGAAGGAACCCAGGAACTAATTGGTTGTGATTGGTTTTAATAGTTTTGTGCCTTTATGGGGCAGAGAGGGCATAATCTTGTCTCTAACTTGAACATTTTATTCTAATCTGCAATCATAAGAAGTCATAAAAATCACCAGTGCTCAAGAAGTTGCAGAGTAGAACAGAAAGAAATTGGGTTCTAAAGGTAGATTCATTTATTTATTTATTTTTTCTCCTATTTTTAGTTTGACAAACTTCAAATTTTAGAAAAGTTGCAGGAAGAATATGTGAACACCTTTTTACTCTTCATGAAGATCCACCGAGTGTTACCATTTTACCACATTTGCTCTCTCTCTCCATTCACCCACCGGTCTATCTACCTACCATTTGAATATTCTCCCATAAATATTCAGCACTCGTTTCCTAAGTAAAAAAGAATTCCCACCAACAACCAAAATACAGTCTCACACTAGGTGCATTTAACATTGGTACAAGGCTTTTATCTAATGCAAAGTTTATATTCAAATGTTTAGGACAGGGTTCAGCAAAATTTTTCAGTATCAGGCCAGACAGTATATATTTTAATCTTTACAGGTCAGACATTCTCTGTTGCGACTAGTCAACTTTGTAATGGTAGAGTGGAAGCAGCTACAGAAAATGTGTAACACAAATGAGTGTGCTTAGGTCCCAATAAAACTTTATTTACAGAAACAGTGGGGTGGTCTAGGATTTTTATTATTTTAAAAATTGGTGCTAGATTGTATTTCAGTCTTTTAAATCTCATATTTCAAGATGTATTACAGAATTCAGTCTCGGTTTTGAAAAGGTTTTGCTATGGATTGCCATGGATTGTATTATTCAACGATATATCATTTTACCTCTTACGTTTCTTCATTTCTGTGAATCTAGTTTCAGCAGATCTACCTCTTTTTTATTTGACAAGACCAATATATACCACAACTAATACATGGCTTTGTCTCCTTTTTTAAAAAAATTGTGGTAAAATATATATTTTAACACAAAATTTACCACTTTACCCATTTTTAAGTGTATAGTTCAGTGGCATTAAGGACATTCATATTGTTGTGCAATCATCATCACTATACACCACCAGAAATTTTCATCTTCTCCAGCTGGAAATATGTGTCTATTAAAAAGTTAGCTCACCATTCTTCCCTCTCCTGAGCCCTGGCAACCATAATTCTACTTTTTGTCCCTGTGAATTTGACTACTCTAGGTACCTCATATAAGTGGAATGATACAGTATTTGTCTTTTTGTGACTGGCTTATTCACTTAGCATATCCTCAAGGTTCATCTGTTTTGCAGGATGTGTAGAATTGTATTCCTTTTTAAGGCTGAATATTTTCCATTGTATGTATATGCCATATTTTGTTTATCAATTCACCCCTCAATGGACAACCAGGTTGCTTCTACCTTTTGACTTTTGTGAATAATGCTGCTATAAACATGTGTTCCAGACTCATTTTTAAAGCATGAGTTTTCTTTCTGTCTAAGTTTTCTTTCTAGCATCAGCCATGAACCTAAAGTGCCACATTTAACATAATAGTGTCATTTAAAAATTAGCTTAATAGAAGATATCTAGGCAAACAAGTCATAGATGAAGTAATCTCCTCCCTCCACTCCCTCCTTCAAGACTTCAGCATTTCTTGCCTGAATATTGCTATAGACGAGTCTCCTTGCCCCCAGATTTGTCCTGCTTCCCACTGCACTGGAGTGACATATCTAAAATGCAGAATTGATTACATCACTCCCCTGATTGAGACATTTCCATAGCTCTCCATTTCCTCCAAAACTCAATCTAATGATCTCAGCCCGGTGTATCAGAATCTCAAATATTCGAACTCTTACCTGTTTCCCAATTCTTACCTCCTGCCATCTCCAGCCTTTCATTTCATATTTCAGTAATACCGAGCTGCTTCTTACATGTCCTCCTCCAAAATAAAGGAAAACAATAAATGATGTCTTTGCTCTTTGTTCTATCTGCGTGGAAAACTTTTTCTCCCTTTTCTTTGCTGGAAGATTATCCTTCAAGATTAAACTTTGGTAGTAATGCTTCCAGGAAACCTGCTCCAGACAAGCCCCCACCCATTCTCCCCTCAGGTTGGGTGCCCCAGGGCATCCTGTATTTAGACCTGTCCTAACATCAAACTGGAATGATCTGTATAACTTTGTCTATTCAGATGACTTAACCCCCTCAAAGGTAGGAGCCATGCTTTAGTAATCTTTCCACCCCTAGTGCCCAAAGAATGGAATGCCAGAAACCTAGTAGGTGTTTAATAAATGTTTTCAAAATTGAACAAAATTACATTCTTACAAGGGAAGGCTCTTTGTGAGCTGTTCCAGTGCAACTAACCAGCTTCATTCATGCTGTTCCAGTCTCTCCTCAGCCATGTGCTCCAGCCACATCTAATTCTAGTGCTTCTCCAAGTTAGCAAGGAACTTCCATGCCCCAGGGCCAATGCTCGTTACTGACCTCTGAAATTCCTTACACTTCTCTTCCTAAGGCAGTCCTATTCATTCCTTAATACCAAGCCTAAATGTCATCGACTTTGAGAAGTTTACTTTTACTCTGCCGGACAGAAGGAATCCTCTGCTCTCCTGTTCCTCATAGCCCTAAAGATAACATTATATTGTGAGTAATTTACACAGATGTCTTTCACATAGACTGTATCTTGAGTAAAAGAATGCTGTTTTACTCATCTTTGTGTTTCCAAAGCCTAGCACAGTGCCTGGCACATGGTCGCATGGTAGGTGTTCAATAGGTGTTAGATAAATAAATGGATAAGTGAATTGTAATAGACACTTGATAACCATTGTCTGAATGGGCACAAGGAGACTCTGATACAATTTGTTTTCATACCAGAATTATATGGCCTAATTCAGGGTCTGGGGCTCAGATGCCAAAAGATTCTCCTTCCTCCAACCTAGCCATGTGTTTTTGTGGTTTTGTATAACCTTGTCCCTCCACAAATGTACATGGGAATGGAGGGATACAACCGTGGTCCCAAAAAGGAGAAGTGAAAACATAAAATCATGACTGATGGGCTTCAGTGTCCCAGATCAAAGTTTGAGGGAGAAAGCAATAGGGCCTTGGGTAAGAACTTCACCATAGAGAGGATGAGCCTGAAGAGGTGAGCTGCACTCAATACCAGGGTTTGTATCTTTTCTGTGAAGTGCTGATCTGCAGAAAGATACTAGCAACACTGCTGAGACAAACACCTGTTGCCATGGGAGAGCTTTGGGGTAAATGTTGTAAACAGGACAATTGAAAGAGCTGTGCTATTCAACTGAAATGCTGTAATGCCTGGGCTCAGGCAGTGTTGCTGTGGGTCATACCTGGAGAGAATAGCAAGAAGGAACACCTACACTCCTACCACAAGAAGCTACACCGGCCTGGGCAAATTGTCAGAGCTCTCTCCTGGTCATAGTGGCAGGAGGCAGACAAATCCTAGGGAGACAGGGGTGGGTCCCTGGTGAAACCCCACCTCCAAGCCAAAGACAGTTTAAAGCCTGAAAGCTTAGCTACAAGTTAAATCCACAGACCAGATTGAGAATCTGTCTTCTGGTTTTGCATGTTTTCCTCTGATTGATCCCCATCCTTCACCTATTTTACATATTCCTACCCTTTCCTAATTGGTTTTTCCGCTGTCGTGCCCACCTTTGAGTTGTGCCTTTGTTTTAACCATTTTTGCATACTCACAAACCAATCAGCACTCACTCTCCTATTCTGAGCCCATAAAAGCCCTGGGCTCAGTGACACTAAGAGAGAAAAACCACCCATGGCTGACCACGCTAGTGTCTCCTCTCCTCTGAGGGCTGTTTTGTTGCCTAATAAAATTATTATCTGCCCTCCTCACTTTTCAGTTGTCAGGCTATCTTCATTCTTCTTGGATGAGGGACAAGAGTTTGGGAGCCACCCAATGTGGATATGAGTTATAACAAAGGTGGGCTGAGGTATGCCCAGCTCAGCCTGCAGCTGAGCTGGTGTGTAAGCCCAGCATGGCCTGGTGGGCTGAATGGGTAGGGTGTCTCTTGCATCACTGGGGTGCATGAGGGAGATGGCTCTGTGTTGGTGGAGGTGGTGACAGTGTTGACAGCAAGGCAGAGGGGCAGCAGATGGATGGCTTGGTCATAGCCACATGGCTGGAGTGTGGGATTTTCAGCCTGGCACTCAGCAATAGTGGGCTTCTAGCTCCACCTGCCATGGAATGTTGGCAGAGCAGGCTGATGATTGGGACATCAGGTAGAGAGGGCCTTGTCTGGGTTTCTGCAGCCACTGTAAGGGACCGCAATAAAGATTAGTTCGCAGATACATGCAAGACACTCTGAGGAAGTTCTTAAATATCTGAAGTGAATAACTCTGGAAAAGACTGGAATTCTTACCAGAAGTAATGGAGGCTTGAAGCCTTTATAAGTTAGGCCTAACTGTAAAGATGAATTATTTTGCATTCACAGGTTGGTGAAACCAGGGACAAAGTGATAGCATAGATGAAAGCAAGCTTTTGACTATTTAAGTGAAAAGATGTAATGATGGGAGGCATTATAGCCCATAATGGATAGGGCCAGAGTTTTACTCATCAGCCTGGGCCTTTTCACACAGGGCACTATACTCAACTCAGTTTTCTTGCAATTGGTTGGTTATGCTTGCTCCTGCCAATGCAATTTGTAAAGGCTCCTCAGCCTGATGGGTACCTAACAGGTGCATGTCAAAGGCTGCACTGAGGGACCTCGTTGCCCCTTCCTGACCCAGGAAGCCTTGGACTCCTACCCAGGACCCCAGCTCGTCTCAGTGATTGGCCATTTCCTCCACCGCCCTCTCCTCTCCTGAGTCGTTTTGCTTGGAGAGCACCTTCCTGACACCCATTTCCCTCACACTCTGAGCCCTGTGAACTTGAACTGCAATAAACTTGAATCGCAGACCAAAAATCTAAGTGTCCTAACCACAGAATCTCATAAATTGTGCACTAAGTTCTTTGGGAAGTGGTGGGCATATTTAAGATAGGATTAATATATTCCTTCAACATATATAAGATGGGATTAATCTCTGAGGAATGTGTTGAAGGAGAAAGACATGAAATGGACCAGAGACCTAATAAGCTGTTTTCCTCTCCAATTTTCAGGATTTTTGCAATGAATCATGTTGATATATTAAAAAAGAAAAGAAACAAAGGGATATTTCCCTTTGCCCCTATCATGGGGGCTACTTCATTTGTAGAGAAGTGAGTTATTTTATTTTATTTTATTTTATTTTTTGAGATGGAGTCTCGCTGTGTTGCCCAGGCTGAAGTGCAGGGGCCAGATCTCAGCTCACTGCAAGCTCCGCCTCCCAGGTTTACGCCATTCTCCTGCCTCAGCCTCCAGAGTAGCTGGGACTACAGACACCCGCCACCTCGCCCTGCTAGTTCTTTGTGATTTTTAGTAGAGAGGGGGTTTCACCGTGTTAGCCAGGATGGTCTCGATCTCCTGACCTCGTGATCCGCCCGTCTCGGCCTCCCAAAGTGCTGGGATTACAGGCTTGAGCCACCGCGCCCGGCCTGAAGTGAGTTATTTTAAACCACGAAGCATGCACTTGGGAATTTGCACTTCTGGGAAGCTTTTGGCTCTTCCCATAAAGTGCTGAAAGGGACTTTGACTAGAAACAACCTCTCCACCCAGTGAATGCTGGGAGTGAATGAGTTGAAAGAGCTGTCTTTTTGCTTTCATTTTTTTTCCACCCCCAACCCTGCATTTAAGGGGAAAAAAAGCGTCTTTTTTTTTTTCCTTTGAGCCTATACCAGACTAGTTAACAGAACAGGATAATTCTGGATACACGTCTGTGCAAAATAGGTGAGTATAAAGAGCTGGTGAGAGGCATTTGAATGGATGTCATTGTCTTTCACAAAGCATCGTTTTGTCTCATTGTTTTCACCTAAGACTTCTTGCAAAACAACCGGCTTTGAAAGTGCAAGATCTGCTGCTTAACTCTTGAAGAGCTGACAGACATCACACCTTTTCCAGCAAAATTGTGACTGGAACTTCAATCATTTTTTTTCAGTTCTATGCAGTAGGTGCAACAATTAGAGAGACTGTTAGCTGACTATCCGACACCCAGTTCTAATATTGTCAGAAGAAACTAAAAATATTCTGTGGTCAAACTATAGAGTGTCCTGCTTCTAATGAGGTGGGGTTGAAACTAGTGAGAGGGAGGTCATATTACCCACAGAAACGGTGAGGTGACACAAAACCATTACATGAAATTTCCTTCATCTAAAAAAGGCATTTTTATGATACTATAATTTGGGTGAAACATACAAACCAAAGACCATTTTTAAGTAGGGCCAGCTTTTGTAGGCTATATCTAGTCATGTTTCCACTTAGTAAAAATATCAGGATGCATTTTGGCATAAATTTTCATTGTGATGTTGTTATTCAGTTAAAAATGTATTAAGGACTTCACTCGGAGATTGTTCCAAGCCTCTGTTTCTAATCAGTCTTCATTATAGAGTCTTTTGTTCTTAAAGCCCTCCAGGAGATCCCCAAATAGTACAAAAACAAGGTGAAGGCACTCTAACATGTGCAGTCAGCCCTCTCTAGCTGCGGATTCCACATCCATGGATTCAACCAACTGTGCACTGGAAATATTCAAGAAAAAAAAAAGGATGGTTGTGTCTATACTGAACTTGTACACATGTTTTTCCTGCCATTATTCCCTAAACAGTACGAGGTAGCAATGACTTACATAGGAATATGGCTTGGGTATGTCCCCTTCAAATCTCACATTGATATGTAATCCCCAATGTTGGAGGTGGGGCCTGGTGGGAGGTGATTGGATCAGGCGGGTGGATTCTTCATGAATGGCTTAGTGCCATCCCTTTGGTGATGACTGAGTTCTCACTGTTAGTTCATGTGAGAGCTGGTTGTTTAAAGCAGCCTGGCACCTCCTTTCTTTCTCACTCCCTCTCTCCCTGTGTGATATATCAGCTCCCCTTTTCCCTCCACCATGATTGGAAGCTTCCTGAAGCCCTCATCAGGAGCAGATCCTGGTACCATGTTTCCCATACAGCCTGCAGACCCATGAGCCACAATAAACCTCTTTTCTTTATAAATGACCCAACTTCAAGTATTCCTTTATAGCAATGCAAACAGACTAACACCTATAATATTTACTTTGTATTGGTTATACAAAGTAATTTAGAGATGATTTAAAGCATGTGGGAGAATGTGCAGACAATATATGTAAATACTGTCCCATTATACATAAGGGACTTAAACATCTGCTGATTTTGGTATCCACAGGGGTTCTGGAACCAAACCCCTCAGATACCAAGAGATGATTCATGTATATATGTTATAGGGGAGTGGGTATGAAACAAAACTGAGATAATCAAAATACCTGTTTTATAGTGCTATTGTGAACATTGAGTGAATTACTACATATACAATATTTAAATCAGAGTTTGGCACAAGGTGAGTGCTCAATAAATGTTAGCTATCCTTATTATTATTATTACTTACATATAATACATGCAAATATATTTGTATACATATGTACACTTTATGACACAAAGATATAGACTTGAAATAATAGTCCTCATCTTTTAGCATCGAAGTATCCAACAAAGCTTATGATTAACTCAAGTCTGAACTGAAGCAAGGGCTGCCTTTTTTTTACAGTGAAATATTCATGGCATGCTATTTACCATTTTGCCCACTTTAAAGTGTACAGTTCAGTGACACTAAATATATTCACAATGTTGTGCAACCATCATCACTGTCCATCTCTAGAACTTTTGTCTTCCCCAGCTGAAACTCTGTACTCATTAAACACATTTAATCTTTCCATTCCCTCCTCCCACCAGCTTCTGCCCATGACCACTCTGTTTGCCATGTGTATGAATTGGACTATTCTAGGTCCCTCGTCTAAGTGGAATCCTACACTGTTTGTCCTTTTTTGTTTGGCTTATTACACTAAGAATGATGAGTTTAAGGTTCATCCATGTTGTAGCCTATGTCAGAATGTTATTCCTTTTTAAGGCTGAATTAGGAGATTTCATTTTAAAATTGAGGTACTTTGGGATGATCATATGGCCATAGTTCATAGAGACAATTATTTCCAATCCTCTCTTCTGTCTCCCAGGATTCATTGTATGAATATTCTAATGAGGTTTAATGGTGTCGCTTCCCCATGGTGCCCTAACTCCAGGAAGAGCTTTGCCCTTGAACTTGAGCTCTGGGGTCAGACAGATGGATGTGCATTTGCATCTGCATTCCACCACTTAAGACGTTCATTATCTTGGGCATACAGTTACGTTAAGCCATATGATATTTCTAACTTTGATACTTTTTTATGTACATTTTCATATGATACAACCTGTTTTTTTTTTTACCTCTCTGCTCCTCAATGATGTAAAATATAAGGGGTAAAAATTGTGCTTGCCTCACGGGTTGCTGGGAGAACTGAGCGGCGTGCTGTGGTGTTTAGCCTGAGCATGGCCATGAGCACACCGAATGTGGCTGCTATTGTGCTTGTCTTGTGTAACCACCTCTTCTCAGGGACAGGAGCCTCTCCTCACAAATTCAGGGTCTCAGGAGTTCTCGCCTCTTTCTTGGGCTCTCCTGAATCTGCTTAACTGTAGATCAGTTCAAGGGTATCAGAGGCAGTGTGGAATGAGAGCAATTTTCCTGACACTCAATTTTACAGGGCTTAGGGCAGTGAGCACAGCAAATACCATCCCCTATCTTCATGGAGTTAATGCTCTAGACAGGGAGTGAAAAAACAAGATAAGTAAGAAAAATAAATGGTATGTTAGAAAAACTAAAGCAGGGGAGGGAGACATGAGGTGTTGGAGAGGGGACAAGGCACCCTTACTCTGCTACAGAAACAGGTTTGGGGGCTGATGTCCTTCCAGGCCTTCCCCAGGTCATTTCTCCATCCTTCACACGTGGTCTCCCTTCATAGCCAGTTCTCCCCAGTGCATCCTACCCCACCTTGAGTTCCATGAACTCTACGGCCTCAGTTTAATTCAATTCACCCTGTCTCTACTGAACCCAAACCATATCACTTCTGTAAAAGGCACTGTGTTAGATGCTTCAAGTGGTTTCTGCTCAGAGAAATCTGTCTTGTCATATTTTATCTATGATAGCTCCTTCCCCTTTGATTACTACTGCTTTTTTTTGTTTGTTTGTTTGTTAATATTTCAATATAGAGGCAGGGCCTCACTATATTGCCCAGGCTGGTCTTGAACTCCTGGGCTCCAGTGATCCTCCCACCTTGACCACCCAAAGTGCTGGGATTACAGGTGTGAGCCAGGGTGCCCAGCTAACACTGCACTGTTTTCCTCATTCCCCTCATCCTGCTTCATTTTAAAGTAGTTCTCCCTGACTTTTTATCATACACTTATTTATCTGTTCGTCGTCTGTCCCTTTAGAGCACACCTTCTCAAACTTTACTGTGCACACGAACCCACCTGCAGAGCTTGTTACAGAGCAGATTCTGTTTCTTTAGGTCTGGGGACACCTGAAATTCTGCATTTCTAATAAGGAGGTGAGTGGTGCTGATGCAGCTGGTTTGAGGACCCATTTTGAATGTCAGGTCTCGAAGGAAAGCAGTATGAAAACCAGGATTTCATTAATTTATGTCTTCTCCTACACTTAACCCCCTGATGCAGTGCCTGACACAGTGTCTGCACATAGGCAACAATCAATAAATATCTGGGGAATGAATGAATGAATTCTCCAGGGATCAAAAATCCCTCTTGTTAAAGAGAAAAGACATTTGCACAAATCACTCATATAAATGATGGAAAAGAGGAAAAAAGCCAGATGAAGTGATGGGGGAGCTGAGAGGAGAGAGATTAACTTTGACCAAAGATATCTACAGAAGAGGTGGGGCTTGAGCTGGGCCCTGAAGGATGGGCAAGATTAGGAGAGGGAGAGGCAGGAGAGAGCCTCTGGGAGTGGGGGCGGGGGGGGGGACAAATGAATGTGGTGGAAAAGTGCTTGTCAGGGAAGGATGGCTGGTTTGCAGCAGTGAAGGAGGTGGCAGGAAAGTTACAGCACCTTGAGTGCTGACTTGCTGCTTCTTCCCTTCCTTCCTCTTTCTTTTTCTTTTTCCAGTCTGGGTCCTGGTCATGGCTTAGTTGAAACTGCCTTTCGAGGTGAACTGCATGTTGACTTTGTGGCGTCCCCTGAATCAGGAATCCCATGAGAAGGCTCCCTTGCCCCAGGCCTGTTACGAGATGTGGCATTTAGCCACCCTGGCTCAGCCTCCATTATTAATCTGGCTGCCTTGGGCTTTACCAGAATTCTCCCTGCATCCTACCCTTTCACAACCCTAAGGTCTCCAAATACCTCATTTTCCCTTACCTGAGACCCTCAATCTCCTTGCCAACTAATTCCCCTTCCTGAATCCTAGGGAACGACAGGACCACACCATCAGCAAAATTGGAACATTTCCTCCCCTGAACTCTGTTTCCCTGGGGCCCAGCCAGGCCTGACGTGGTCCAATTCAGGGTAATTGATGGGAAAGGTATTCTTCTCCTGTACCCCACAAGGTACAGGAGACTGTCCAGGGCCTAAAAATGACCTGTGAAAACACAGATGAGATCACAAAAATTAATCTATGAAAGAATGTATATTTCAGCACTGCTTTTTGCACAATGTGTGTGGTCCGTTCTTTTCTTTATTTGGAAGCTCATACTCCAACAGTGAAAGGTATCTGTCCTCCCAACCTACTGTGGACTTTTAGATTGTTGTTGGGTTTGACATGAGCCATGGTGGCGGCTGTCCTGCGACACTGTCTCTCAGGTTCAACACTGACTCAATCTTTTGTTCAGAAAATGCTGCCTCATCCTTAATGACTGCCTGATCAGGAAAATATTATTTTCAGATGTTTTAAATTTCTGCCACGAGAAACATATGTCCTGCCATATGGAGCACAATAGGAGCTAGTTAAGGCCAAAGTGGAAACCAGGATTGGGAATTCTCTTTATTTCTGTTTTTGAAGTCAGACCCTGCAGGCCAGATTTCCCCAACCGGCAGACTAAGCTGTGCTCTAAATTAGAGTTTGTGTGCATCACAGAGATGCCATGTACACAAAACAGGCAACTGCAAGCCCCTCTCTCTCATTAGCAACACACCCAATTAGGAGAGCTACCACGGTGCTGCTGTAGCCCCATCTGGAGATCAAATCACAGACAACCTTGCAAATGCTCCAAAGTCATCTGCAGCACGATGTAAAACATCAAAATAGATCTACCTTCATACCAAGAGAGTTGCTCTAAAGTTGCACATTTGATTGGTGCAATTTTTTTGTTTTTATCAAGATCACGCTTTTTAAATAGTTAAAAGGGGCTTGTGCGATTAAAATTTGGGAGGGTATCTTCTCATTCTAAATCACGTAAGAGATGAAGGGATTTATGTGAATAATGATTTTATGCATTACAATACACCAATGTAGTACACAGGCTCATTCTCTTGGAGTAAAGAAAGAGTCGTGATTTAATCATGCTTATGAATCAAGGTTGCAGTATTTATGCATGTGGTTAAATTACTTGCTAATCTTAACTCAGCTCCTTTAAAAGTTTTATTACTGAGTGATGACACCCCCTCACTCTTTACCTAGTAAACTCAGACACCTGGACAAGGATAGCTACTTAATTTTTAAAAGCTCACCTGGCAAGACTATAAAAGCTACTAAATAACCACCATTATTTATCTTTTCAAGAAAAGACCACTGTGCAGGTAGTAGAACAATCAATACACTATCACCACTTTTTGCTTCTAATAACCTACTCTGGCACAAAAATTAAAATTATTAAAAATATTAAAGAAATGTTTATTAAAATAATTTTTGGATTTTTTTTCTTTTCTTTTCTTTTCTTTTCTTTTTTTTTTTTTTGAGACAGAGTCTCATTCTGTTGCCCAGACTGGAGCACAGTGGTGCAATTACAGATCACAGGATTCTTAACCTCCCAGGGTCAGGTGATCCTCCCACCTCGGCCTCCTTGGTAGTTGGGACTAAAGGTCCGTGCCAGCATGCCTGGCTAGTTTTTTGTAATTTTTGTAGAGACGGGGTCTTGCCATGTTGCCCAGGCTGGTCTTCAACTGCTGCACTCAAGCAATCTGCCCACCTTGGCCTCCCGAAGTGCTGGGATTACACGTGTCAGCCACCACATCTGGCCTTTTTTCTTCTAAATAAGGAGTAATAGACATTATAAAAGGCAATATTTTCAAAATTCCCATTCTTGAAAAATAAAGATTAAAACAAAATATAAGAATTTGAACACATTTTTGACATAGAAGTTTTAAAAATCAAAGACCCAATGAGTGGTGTATTTTTTTTTTTTTTTTTGAGACGGAGTCTCGCTGTGTTGCCCAGGCTGGAGTGCCGTGGCTGGATCTCAGCTCACTGCAAGTTCTGCCTTCCGGGTTTACGCCATTCTCCTGCCTCAGCCTCCTGAGTAGCTAGGATTACGGGCGCCCGCCACCACACCCGGCTAGTTTTTTTTGTATTTTTTTTAGTAGAGACGGGGTTTCACCATGTTGGCCAGGATGGTCTTGATCTCCTGACCTCGTGATGCATCTGTCTCGGCCTCCCAAAGTGCTGGGATTACAGGCTTGAGCCACTGTGCCCGGTGAGTGGTGTATTTTTAACCATTAGTTTTAAATATAAGGCTCTTAGAATTACAATAGTAATAGTATTTGACTTTTGCATAAGAAAGAAATGCAAGGGGCACCAGAATATAAAAAATGGCATTAGCTTATCAGTGACTGATTTACTAAGCAAGTTCATCTGTGCACAGTGCAGAGCTGGGTTATGAGGAGGAAAAAAGTATCAGAGTCCTGCTCACAAGGAAAGCTTCCAATCCATCCTACTCTTACCCTGGCTTCTCTTTTCGGAACAGCTTGATTTCATTTACTGAGCTGCTCTACATACCAGGCATTGTGCAACAAGCTTTCAGTAGTGGAGACAGTCAGGACAAGAAATTCCTACATGAGCTAAGATCTATGATTTACATCACTGTGGGATGCTAAGGAAGACCGGTGGAGATCACAGAGAAAGGGCATAAGGTCAGAGAAGGCTTCCCAGAGGTCATGGCATCCACCTTGCATCTGAAGTGTCTTCACTCAGTTTGTTAAAGTGATGTCCAGTTTCCATTTCCATGATTCTAGATTGGCAGCCAGGCTGCATCTTTCTTGAGCTGTGTGAGCATGGAGCCATGGACCTCAAGCCTACTCCCCACTTAGTCAATAGAAGTCTCGGTTTCCAACCTCTGCCCAAAGGGAATACCCCACTGAATTCTTGTTTCCAGTCTCAGAAGTAGGTATCTCTACTTTCAGCTCATGTGCAGAACAAAGATGTCTGGTGGGTCTTAAGCCCAAGGAATGGCTGGTCTTTCCCAGCCCCGGGTCAGCTCAGCCCCTTTCAGGTGATTTGGGTGTCCTCTTCCCCTCCCTCCCACCAGAGGTGAACACTTAGAGTCTTAACTTGAAATACTTATAATAGAAAAGCATCTTCATGGATATCAGAGGGTGGCTGTTCCCTCAAAGGGAGTGGCGGGGAAGGATGCTGTAAATGAAAACAGAACCAGTGGGTGAACACTGAAGAGTGTGAACCATAGGAAGGCATTGCTGGTTCTTAACCAGGAAGCTAGTAGGATGAAATAATGGAGTTGTAGCAAAACAGTTCGATGATGGTATCCAGCATGCATTAGATAAGAAAAGAAACTAGAGGCAGGGAGACAAATGAGGGCAATACTGCAATAATTCAAGTTTAGTGAAATCATAGTGTTGGTCTTAAAATAGGAGCAAAGAATGAAGCCAAGGAAGAAGTAGAAAGACTTGGAGGGGATGAGAGAGTGTGTAATAGAGAACAGCAATCAGTGATGACTTCTGAAGGCATTTGGAATAATTTTGTATGGGTAGAGGGATTGCTGTTATCTGCCTGCAGTAATTGAAGCTTAATTATTATTTTAAACTCCTGTGCTAAAAATAAGGATTATATATTGAATATGACTGCATGTTTTAAGATTGGGCATTTGCCTTTCCCAATTTTTCTTTTCTTCATGTCTTATGTTTCCCTAGCCTTGGGTTGTGATCCCTGTCCTCCTTGCACAAAGGTAAGAATATCTATTCTCCACCTGTGTTTTGGCGACAGGCACTAAGGGCTTTGGCTCAGAAATAGCGAGACAAGCATAAGTAGATAGTACCCATAACCCATATACAAAGCTTGAGCTTTGAATGGTCTTGATTATATGCATTTTAGTAAAATGTGTGGCTTTGTTTTCGTGTAGAGCTTTAAGGGTAACATTTTAAAATCCTAGACTTCCCTTCTTTGAAAAGTAGAATCGAATGAAAAGTAATTTCAGGTTGAATTATGGAAAAAAGCAGGGCTCAAGTCTGAATTCAACAAAAGCTTGATTTGAATTGTCAGATTATTTTGTAAATGTGTTGGTGTCCACAGTCAGGGCTTTCTGAACTCCAGATAATATGACATTGGGGTTTCTAACATTTCCTTCTTCTGAAACAGCAAGAAGGGTTCTTGATGTTCTCTAGGCCATTTTAAATTTCTCTCCTGACATGCCTCAGACAAGATCCTTTCAGCAAAGCCATGGACCCTCACAGACCTCTAGCCCCAGCTTTGTTTCGACACGTAAAGCTCCCAGAGGCCAGTCTTCTTTAAGAACACAGGCCACTGCGTGGAATGCTTTGAGGTATTGCATCGCATTCTGCTTGCTTAAAAGCCCTCAAGTGGAAAACTCAGATCAGTCGCAAAGAACCAGCCCTTTGTTGACAGCCAACTTCTCCGTGCAATTTCTATCTGTTCTTTACTGCTAGACCAGCATGAAGTCAGTGCTGAAAAAAAAAGTAAGCTCTATGTCTTTGTTGCTTTTTCAGCTTCTTTTTGGGGTCTTGGTGCTGTGTTAATGAAAGACTCATGGGAAACATAACATCTGGTGCTGGTACCCAGAGCAGAAGAGCTGCAATTGATTGGAACATGGAGGGCTCCTTGTAGGTGCTATAAATTGCATTGTCGGGTTAGTGTAAAGTTACTGAAATAATACCTAAGTCTGTTTCCTCAACCATTTGAAGCTAATATCCAGCCCGTGGAGATGAAGAAACCGAAGAGGAGGTGGCGGGAGGTAATGAATGTTCAGCTGGAACAAGAAATGGAATAAACGACTCTGAATGAACTAGTGCTTTTTTTCTCCCCATAAAACTTACTTGGTTTAATCTTATATTTTTCATGCTTTTAATATTAAAATATAGAGAAATGGTCATTTGAAGATATGTGTTAGATAGGACTTTCATTCAAGATGGAAGAATGAAACTATTTGAACACATATTCTTATTGTTGGATATTAACATAACAAATTTGAGATGTTCAGTCAACTCTTTTGAAAGACAGAATAGAAAGGGAGACAAAGGTGATGTTCCAAAAGGCAAAATTAAAACAGAGAACTACTTTCACTTTGTCAATTATTTCAGGGCAAGAGATAAGGATCCTCATTAAGAACTAGCACCATAAAAAGTACCTTCAGTGAGGAAATTAAACAAGAAAAGAGGTAGGGAAAGCAGGAAGTAAAGGCTGTGGAAAATGTTTCTAAATTTTTTAATTATTCATTTCATTTCCTGGAAAGAAATGTCTACCCAATGGTGGGTTGGTCTAGTTTAATGTTTACTTCAAAATACATTTTTATTGCCTAAGCTTTATTAACAGGATCAAAACTACCAAGGAAACGTGAATGAACATTAAAAAATTTGGACTTTCTGAGTATTAGTGGCTGTGTTAAAGGGAGAAGATATTGTCTAATTTTTCTCATCACTTTTTGTAAGTGATAAGAGGTTGGCTTGAGTAGGTAATGTGAACAAAAAAATCAAATAGGCCAAAGGTAATTCAAGTAACACCTTTTTTTTTTTCCCTCTATTATAGAGAGTTTGCTTGAGTTTATAAGGGAAGTAAATTGAATTATCTATACCTGACCTCAGATGGTGGAAAATCACCTAACTCCCACCCCCCTGAATCGTTACACTCACTTTCATGTTTCTTTTTAAGACAGTTCCTATATATATCAGACAAGATGGGTGATCACTCTTGCCCACAGCCACCTTCTTAAAGAGCCTAGCCTCAATAAAGAGGTGTTGGCACTTAGGAGTGGGAAAGGGGAAGTTTCCATCTGACCTTTCATATACCCCTTTTCTGAAAGTGACTTTTTCAGTGTGAAATCTCTGATGTGGTTGCATTTGACTGAAGCTGTTCTTATTTTTAGTCCATTTTAAGGTGAAGCCAAATTTAATATCAATGTGCCTGTACATGGGGGGAGGGATAGCAGTTTGACTGGCTGAACTGTTACTGAAGTTCAATCATAATCACCGTGTCTTTGGCCTGGACCTTGGTTTTCTGGGAGGTAAAGATGGAGATAATATTCTCTGACTTATTCTCTTGACAGTCAAGCATTCTCTGACTTAATGCTTGGCAGTAGTATTTATAAAGCAACAATGTCACTTCAAACATTGTTATTGCTACTACTTCTAGGCTATGTACAGATTCAGAATTAAGAAACTTATGGACTCTCATTGCAATCTGGAACAATACACTCAGCCTTTCTGGAAGTGCCTTTATGCAACAAATACAAGTCATTTTAACTTTGTTTTAAGACACATTATTCTACCAGCCATTGACCTTGAAGGACTGGCCAAAAATAGCATAATTAACAAGAACACATCAGAATCAGGCAGGAGAAGCCTATGATCTAATTCCCTGCTTGCTGTGTTTATTTCCTAAATGGAAGTCACCACACTCCCCTATCCTTGGACAGTATGCTGAACTCGTATCTATTTATGACGTATTATTCAGTGGTAACAATAATATGCTGGCTGGGACTCATGTCAATTGACATGGGAACGACACCTTTAAGTATCATAAGGGATGGTCTCCCTTCTCTATTTTGCTCTTGTTCATAAAATCCAATTAATTGCCTCTGGGTTTATGAAAGAAGCAGCAGAAACTAGGTGGAGCTGCTAAAAAATGCTGATTTGAACTTTTGGGGTCAGATGTTTTGATTGCACAGAGGCTGAGGAATCAGACAGAGAGATACAATGGGGTTAATTTATAACCCTTGGAAGTGGTGGAGGCTTTGCCAAGTTATGGGTAAGACCTGTGCTTCTCAAGCCTTAATGGGCTTATGGATTATCTAAGGATCTTGTTAAGATTCAGATTTAGATTGAGCAGGTCTGGGAGAGGACTTCATACTCTGCATTTTGAACATGCTCCTGGGTGATGCCGAGAACTGTCCTTTAAGTAGCAAG
Source organism: Rhinopithecus roxellana (assembly GCF_007565055.1). Classification (NCBI taxonomy): domain Eukaryota; kingdom Metazoa; phylum Chordata; class Mammalia; order Primates; family Cercopithecidae; genus Rhinopithecus; species Rhinopithecus roxellana. The sequence goes on along the minus strand of NC_044552.1, from coordinate 97,052,065 downwards.
AGATACTGTGGCTACTGGGAGTTTCTTGGTAGAGGAAAAAAATGTGGGCCAAGGGGTATGGAGAGAAAAGATTGGGGAAGGGATCTTGGGTGGAAAGTTGAGGCATAGTCCCTGAGGCTGGCTGAAGGGCAGGGGGACTGGGTTTTCAGAAAGCAGATCCAGTGCCAGGTGAGCCAAGACCTGTGGGGCAGAGTAGGCCAGGCTGGCCATCTTAAGAAATTCTTCTGGTTAGGCAAGTTGTATCAGACCAATGAGTACGGGATAAGTACAGATATCAGAATGGCCCCTCCTAGTTTGAAAGCTCTTTCCATGGGTGGAATGGGACCCAATAGCCTTTAAAACTGATGGGAGAACCCATGTTGAAACTCTTTTTGTCAGTAGAGGGTAATAATTGCCTCTTGGCAAGAGAAGAGAAGAGTTCTTGGAGTCAGGCCTGAGTTCAAGACCCAGATCCATTAGTTATGTGCTGTTTCTGGCAAGGTTAACCTCTCTAAACTTCAGTTTTCTCGTTGGCAAAATAATGCTCACCAGCTGGTTACTCAAATGTGGTTCTCTTTATATGCAAGAGATCCTAAGAATTATGCTTGTTCTGTCAACTTTATAGAACTGATTTCTCACTTACAGCCCTGGCCTCTTAAGGTAGGTTACACAAAGAATGTTTATTTCCTTTCGTGAATATATTATTTTGGATCCTGCACTTGGAATTCAAACTTCATTATATTTGCTATAATGTCCCTGGCCGAGCAGATGAACATGGCTTATAAATCTGTTTTCTAATCTATAGAAACATCCTAAAATGAGAATGAGCTTGATATGTTTCAGGGACAGAAAGACATCTAGCCTGGTTCAAGCAGTGTAAATAAGAAAGAGTGATATGAGATGAGGTCTGAGAGACAGGTAGGAATGAGACGGTATAGGGCTGTGTAAGCCATGAAAAAGGTTTGAATTTTATTAAAGCAGCAAGTGTACAATTGAGATCATTTAGGCACCTAAGGATTAAATGGAAGTAATGATGATACCTAACATCCTTATTACCTTATTGAAGGGTTACCCTGTGCCAGGCACAGTGCTAAGTGTTTATATACATTAACATTTAACCCTCACATTAACCACAGGAGGTAGGTACTATTATTATATTATTATTTTTTATTAGGGCCTCACACTGTGGCCCAGGCTGGATCATGGCTCACTGTAGCTTCATCTCCGGGGTGCAAGTGATCTTCCCATCTCAGCCTCCCAGGTAGTTGGGACTACAGGCATACACCACCATTCCCGGCTAAGTTTTATTTATTTATTTTTTTGTAGAGACAAGGTCTCACTATGTTGCTTGCCCATGCTGGTCTCTAATTCATGGGCTCAAGTGGTCCACCCTCCTTGGGATTAAAAGTGTGAGCCACTGTGCCCGGCTGTGGGTACTATTATTACAGATTGAGTATCACTTATCCAAAGTGCTGGGGACACAGAAGCATTTCAGACTTTGGATTTTTTTAGATTTTGGAATATTTGCATATACATAATGAGGTATCTGGGGGATGGGACCCAAGTCTAAATATGATATTCGTTTATATTTTATATCCACCTTATACACATGGCTCAAAGGTAACATTATATGATATTTTAAATAATTTTGTGCATGAAACAAAGTTTTAACTATTCTTTTACTGTGACCCATCACATGAAGTCAGGTGTGGAATTTTCCACTGTGGTGTCATGTCGGCACTCAAAAAGTTTCGAATTCTAGAGCATTTTGGATTTTGGATTTTCGGATTAGGGATGCTTAACCTGTACCTCCTTTTTGTGGATGAGTCATTTGAGGTTTAGGAGGTTAATTAAATGCCCAAGGTCACTCAGCTGGTAATTAACAGGAAGCAAGATACCATCACACTGCAGTCCATCTAAATCCTCTCCAGCCGATTTCCAGCCATCGTCTCAACGTGGGCTTGTTTAATTTGCAGTTAGTACCGCGGGTTATGGTAACTTGAGGCTGCTGGTCACACAGGTTCCCATGCAGCAGTGGATGTGAACGTAGACTGGATGCGGTTGGGGCTTTCTTGGCAGTTCTGGGAGAAGCACGAGCATTTTCTCACCTGAACCATCACGGCATTTTCTCCGTCTGCACATCTCTGTGTGGGAAAGTGTCCAAGTGCGTATGTCTTCTTTATGCCTCTAAACTTCCTTCCCCTGGGCCACGGCGAATCACTGCTTTTCATTAGATGGTGTAATTAATCCATCTGCCCATTGGTGCCTCTGAGCAATATTCCCTCACTGGGCACATCTGTTCCTATGAATCTGCAGCAAGCAGGACCAATCTTTTAGGGATCACAGGCACTAGGAGAGACTTGTTTTTTTTTTATGTCCACACATTTCTCTCTTACTCCCTGGGGTAGTTAGCTGCCTTTATGTGGGTTAACAGGGAGATGCAATATTCCTGAGTATTTGGGGGTGATTTTGAAGGGCAGTGCCATTGAAAGGCCTCCTGGAGTGGATGAAAGATGATGACAGGCATAAATTTTATGGATCAGATCAAGGGTCTCTTTTACAACACACAGTCCTTAGAGTTTCACCGCCGCTCATGAATGCAACTAATACAGGAGATTGTGAAGATAGGTTGCCAGTGGGAAGGAGGCCCAGGTTTCTGATTCTGCAGGCCCCAGGCTTCATTCACAAAGTTGAAAGAGCCACTCTCTAAATTCAAAGGGAAGCAGCTGCCACAGAGAACTCAAAGGGCAAATCTGAGACCCCACTCAGAGCTGGCAGAAGACAGCAGGATCAAACTTCTCTCCCGGGCCCCAACTTATGAAAACTATCGCTATTGTATGGCTTGTAGGAATTGGCATATGAGGATATTTCATCAGCAGTATCAAAACAATGAGGATAAAAATCATCACCGCATACCGAGGCCCTGGCGTTTATGAGATGCAGGCATCATTTCTGGGAAGGGTGGGAGCACATAATGTCCATTATCCTCTTAGTAATTGCCTTGGTCCCCAAGGATCCTAATGGGGAAGGGACTTAGTGAGATTTGGCTCTCTAGAAAAAAAAGAACTGAAAGAAAATAGCTATTGTTTTGAACATAGCCAGAATGATACCCAGAACTGAAAACTCTGGAGTTATATAGGAAAGGGTATCCATGACTGGTGAGAGGGAGATTCTATTACCAGGTGACTTATTTCAATATGCAAATAATATATAGTGTAAACCAAAAAGTATCTGAGACAGATCTCAATCAATTTAGAAGTTTATTTTGCCAGTTAAGGATCATGAGCCATGACACAGTCTCAGGAGCTCCTGAGAACATGTTCCCAAGGCAGTTGGGTTATAGCTTGGTTTTACATGTTTTAGAGAGACATAAGACATCAATAAATATATGTGAGGTATACAGTGGTTAGGTCCGGAGAGGCCAAACAACTCAAAGCGGGGGGTGGGGGGTGCTTACAGGTCATAGGTGAATTCAAAGATTTGCAGATTGGCGATTGGTTAAACTCTGCTTGAAAGTTGAGGGTTAAACTCTGCTTGAAAAGTTGAAGTCAGCTTGAGGTAAGCGGGGGGTGGGTGGTGGTTGTGGAAGCCAAGGTTTCTGTCATGTAGACAAGCCTCCAGGTAGCAGGCTTCGGAGAGAATATATGTGAATATCTCTTACCAAAAGTATCAGACTCTTTGGAGAGACCTAGTAAAGGAAGCAGCTTCTCTACAGGATGCTAACTTTCCCCCACAAGAGGCAGCTTTGCAGGGCCATTTCAAAACATGTCAGGTAAGCATATTTTAGGGTCAAAAAAACTTGAGTTTCTTTCAAGGCCCTGCCATCTGTGATGTGATGCTGTAATAGTGAGGTTGAAATTTGGTATCTTATGGCCACAAAGAGTGTTCAGTCAGACAGACTCCAACTCCCTCCCTGCCCCCTACCTTTCCATCATGACCTGAACTAGATTCTCAGGTTTCATTGTGTCCCCTTGGCTGAGAGGAAGACCCATTCAATGAGAGGGAGGGACTTAGAATTTTATTGTCATTTATTAGCATTATCAAAATACATAAAAAACACCAACTGCATTCAGCACTGATTTATTGAGCATGTACTAGGGACTAGTACTATTCTAGGCAAGAAAGGTGCAGCCACAAATATGACAAAAAGCTTGTTATCATGCTTTTATGGTCCACGGCAGGGGGAAGATAATAAGAGAATCAGTAAATAAAGAAAACACAGAGTGATAAGTGCTCTACGTGGAGCCTACTGTAAGGTAGGATGAGAGAGAGTGAGGGGGTGTGGCTAAGGAAGGCCTCTTTGAGGAGGTGACCTTGAAGCTGATGTCTGAATGTCAAGGAAGAACCAAATCTGCAAAGTTGAGGGGAAGAGCATTCCAGGCAGAGAAACAGCTCTCAGGAACTAAGATGAGAGAGGTTGGCATATTTCAGGGACAGAAAGACACCTGGCCGGTGTAAACCAAAAATAAAATTCTAAGGCCCCCAACCATCTGAATTGACCCCTCCTTTTGGCCTGGACTCTCCAAAGTTAACCTGAAAAACTGGTTCAGGCCATGACAAGAAGAGGGGGTGGGACATGCCTCATTATACCCTCCCCACTTTTGAAATTTAGAAAAAACTGACCAGCATTCAACATGGACACAGACCTTAAAAGTCTAATTAGAAACATTTACAACCTGTGCTCTCTGAGGCCTGCTACGTGGAGTCTTCATCTGCATGATAAAACTTTGATCTCCACAAGCCTTATCATAACACAGACATTCCTTTCTATTAATAATAATGCTTTTGACCAATTGTCAATCAGAAAATTTTCAAATCTTCCTATAATCTGGAAGCCCTCCTTTCTCCTTACAGGCCTTTTTAGACCAAACCAATGTATATCTTACATGTATTTGATTGATGTCTCATGTCCCCCTAAAATGTATAAAACTAGGCTGTGCCCTGACCACATTGGGCACATGTTCTCAGGATCTCCTGAGGGCTGTGCCATGGGCCATGGTCTCTCACATTTGACTCAAAATAAATCTCTTCAAATATTTTACAGAGTTTGACTCTTTTTGTCAACATCTGGTTTAGGAGGCTGAGAAAGAATGATGCAGCATGATATGAGCAGCAGGCAGGGGCCAGATCACAGAGGTCTGTGTAAGCCATGGCAAGGCTTCGAATTTTACTATAAATAAGTTAGGAAGCTACTGAAGGGGCAGAAAGCAGAAAAATGACATGCCGGGATGAGTATAGTGTTTTGGAAACTTTTCGTTTTGATATGATTTCAAACTTACAAAAAATTTGCAAGAATGGTGACATGGTTTGGCTCTGTGTCCCCACCTAAATCTCACCTTGAATTGTAATAATCCCCACATGTCAAGGGTGGGACCAGGTGGAGGTAATTGAATCATGGTGGTGATTTCCCCCATGCCGGTCTTGTGATAGTGAGTGAGTTCTCACGAGATCTGATGGTTTTATAAGCATCTTGCATTTCCCCTGCTGGCTCTCATTCTCTCTCCTGCCACCCAGTGAAGAGGTGCCTTCTGCCATGATTGTAAGTTTCCTGAGGCCTCCCCAGCCATGCGGACCTGTGAGTATTGTTTGTCCCAATACTGGTGATGTTAGCTTTGATCACTTGCTTAAGGTGATGTTCCCCAAGTCTCTCCTCTGTAAAGTGACTAATTTTCCCTTCGTATTTAGTAAGTCATTCCTGAGGAGTTTCTTTGAGACTATGTAAATATCCTGTTGCTCATCAAACTTTTACTAGTTTTAGCACACATTGATGAATTTCTAAATAGTCACTTCTATGTTTATTATTTGGAATTCAACTATAAGGAAGAGCTTTCCTTCCTTCCATTCATTGTGTTAAAAAGAGATCATAGGAAAGTAAAAATGAAACAAGGAGATCAGTTAGTGGGTTGTTGTAGTATGCCACAGGGTAGGTAATAATGGCTTCTGCCAATGTGTGTTGGCAGAAGATGGAGATAAATGGATAGATTCAGCCTATGTTTTAAGGTGAACTTGAGAGTTTTGCCAATGGTTTGGGTGTGAGGGTGATGCAAAGAAAGTTATCAAAGATAATTTCTAGATTTTTGTCATAAGCAAATGGTACCATTTAATGGCTCCAATTGGTGGTACCATGATGGTGCCACATATTGAGATAGACAAGACTGGTGGAGAAACTTTGGGAGGGAAAATAAAAAATTTTGATTGGCCATAAGTTTGAAATACTTGCTTAACATCCATGCAGCAGTGCCAAGGAGTTCAAATAGCTGGTGCAAGGGAGAGGGAGTGACTGGTATATACAAAGTATTTAAAGCTGTAACACTGAGTGAGGCTACTTAGAGAATGAGTGCAGACAAAGAAGAAGTCAGAGCACAAATCCTGACCTACTTTAAGAATTAGAAGTCAGGAAAATGAAGCAAATTTGGCAAAAGGGCTGGACAAGAGGCAATTAGCAAGGAGGAAGCAGAACCAGGAGAGTGTGTTGCTGGGTAGGAGAAGAAAGGATTTTAAAAGGAGGGAGTGGCAAATGCTGCTGACTTCTGCTGAGAGCTCAAGTGTGATGAGGACAGGTATTGCAGGTTGGACTCTGCAGCATAAAGAGCAGAGGGGCTAGAACTCAGGAGAAGTGGGTTGAGGGGAGAATGTGAGATGAGGAAGTGGAGGCAGTGATAATAATCAGGGACTTCGGGAAGCTTTGCTGTGACGGAGAGCAAAGTAAAATGGTTGGAGCTGGGCAGGAATACATGGTCAAGAGGGTTAATCTTTTTTCTTTCTATTATTTAATATAGGAGGTAAAAGATCATACTATCTGGTAAAGAAAGTAAAGTGGGTGATGCTGAAGAGAAGAAAGAGAGAAAAAAGTCCCTGGGAAGGACAATGGGAGCTGAAAGGTGGTTGGTTTTTGGAGCATGGGACCCTTGATCCTTAGTGATAAGAAAAAGTCATCAGGTCCGTAGGGTGGTGGTGAGGGTGCAACATGATGAGGGAGGTCTTTTTGGTTGTTTCAGTTTTTTTGATGACGTGTGAGGCAAGGTCACCAGCTAGAATTGGAGTGGGGACAATGTGAAGAGAGATGTGAAATAGTTACCTTGAAGAATGAAAGAGTTAAGAGATGTGGAGAATGTGTAGGACTATAAGGCAACACTGAAGGCCAGTCTGAGATTTGTGGCCATGAATTAGTGAAACTTGTCAGGAAGTTGGGTTAAAAGAAAGTTAAAAATAGCATGTGTGTCTCACATCACTGTTCTCAAAGCACTTATTTTATTTATTTATTTATTTATTTATTTGTTTGTTTGTTTGTTTATTTATTTAGATGGAGTCTCACTCTGTAGTCCAGGCTGGAGTGCAATGGTGCAATCTTGACTCACTGCAACCTCTGCCTCCCAGGTTCAAGAGATTCTCCGGCTTCAGCCTCCCAAGTAGCTCCGATTACATGCAGCCACCACCAAGCCTGGTTAATTCTTTTTTGTATTTTTAGTAGAGGCGGGGTTTCACCATGTTGGCTGGGCTGATCTCAAACTCCTGACCTCAAGTGATCTGCCTGCCTCAGCCTCCCAAAGTGCTGGGATTACAGGTGTGAGCCACCGTGCCTGGCCTCAAAGCACTTCTGACATGCACTAGCTTGTTTAGTCATCTCTATAAACTTCCCAGGTGTGTGAATGTACCTCCCCTTTATAGATGTGCAAACTATAGCTTAAAGGGATTATGTTTCCAGTCTGAGCCACATGAAACATCTGACTCCAAAACCTGTGCTCCTTTCATCATACCAGCAGCTGTGGAAGTGACTTTGATCACAGAAACAAAGTATAACTCAGATCCACTGCTGTTTTTAAATGATTTGATAGGCTGGGAGTGGTGGCTCACTCCTGTAATCCCAGGACTTTGGGAGGCCTAGGTGGGTGGATAACTTGAGACCAGGAGTTCAAGACTGGCCAACATGGTGAAACCCCATCTCTACTAAAAATATAAAAAATTAGCCAGGCCTGATGGCAGGTACCTGTAATCCCATCTTCTTGGGAGACCAAGGCAGAAGAATCGTTTGAATCTGGGAGGTGGAGGTTGCAGTGAGCCAAGATTGTGCCATTGTATTACAGCCTGGGTGACAAGAGTGAAACTCTGTCTCAAAAAAAAAAAAAAAAAAAAAAAAAAAAAAAAAAAAGGAAAGAAAAGAAAAGGATTTCATAGACGAGGGTATAACAGAACGTGGCTGGAGGGTTATTGCTGGTGATTCATGATAGGATAATTATTACAAAGATTCTTACAACATGTCTTAGAGAAAAATATGGTTGACAAATATGGATAATAAATGGTGCTAACAGAGCACAGTGGTTAAGAGGGTGGACTTTGGCATCAGCCACATGTAGGTTCAAAGCCTGGCTCTACCACTTACTGCCTTTGGGACTTCGAGCAAGTAATTTAACTCAGTTTACTCATCTGTAAAATGGTCATAATAACAGTACCTTCTCCCACTGAGTTGTAGTGGGGATTAAATAAAATAATTCATATAAAGAATAGAGCATAGTTATTGGTATACAGTTAGAATTCTTTAAAGCTGTACCATTATTACTACTAGTGAAAACCAAAAATGCAGTGTAAAGATGGGTTGCCATAAATTGTACCAACAGGTATTGTGAATGCTAATTATTTTTCAAAGGTGGGTTGATGAAGGAATTAACACAGTACTCCCTGGTGTTTTTTTTTTGAGACAGGGTCTCACTGTGTCCCCTAGGCTAAAGTACAGTGGTGTAGTGATCACAGCTCACTGTAACCTTGGACTCCTGGGCTCAAGTGATCCTCCTGACTCAGCCTCCTGAATAGCCAGAACTACAAATGTGTGTTACCACTCCTGGCAATTTCTCATTTTTTTTCTTTTTTGTAGAGACAAGGTTTTGCTATACTTGCTCGGGTTGTTCTTGAACTCCCAGTCTCAAGCAATCTTCCTGCCTCAGGTTCCCAAAGCTCTAGAATTACAGGCATGAGCCGCCATGTCTGGTCTCCATGTATTACTATACCGGTATTAATAAGTCACTCCTAAGATTTTTTAGCAATAACTTCTACTGATTACATTAGAATAGAAGCTTAATTGACAAGCCAACAGATTTGTCCCATGAAACAAACATGTTGCTACTGGATAAAACAAAAAAGAAAAACCCTCCAGATATTTACACGTATTTATTTTATGCACATAAATGTCTCATTTAAAATCTATTCAGGAAATATAAGCGAGTGTGTAACTCTGACAGAGAAGCTACAGATAGTGTAAAAAAATTAAAATTCAGAGGAAAATATGCAGTGGGTCAGCAATGGGAGGGATTCTCATCTTACCATATGAATACTTTACATTGTGAGGGATGCAACACACTATAGCAACCTTTCAAAAGGTGAAGAGTCAGCTGCCTGCCTATCATCAAGAGAGCTCTGCTCTGCCATATGTGATTATGTTGGGCTTAGCTCATGGGCCCTATACTAGCATATGAATTTCTATCATGGTTATGTGAGTTACTAAAATAACATAATAATGCAGCAATTCTGATATTTTTGGTCCCTGCCCAGAAATATCAGAATTCAACACAGGTTGAATGAGGCTAATCCAGACCATGTGTTGTGCAAAATTAAAGTAGAAACCTGTATAATTTACAGTAGAAGGTTGTATATAAATTCTGTGTTTTATGAAGCTTGATAACTTTTTGTAATTATGTGCAATAATTCTGTTGAGTTAAAATAGTACAGCTATGCCAGGCTGCACATAAAGCTATTGTACCTTTCCAATCCGACTCTTGGAGGAGTTAGTTATGTAGGAGACAGAGTTTTCTGAGCTTGGGTCCCTGTTAGGGAGGGCTCCATTGTAGTTCTCCTTTGGTACATAGGTACCTGGGGAGCTTTGAAACTTTGTAATGCCCTGCCCTCACTGGAGGTGTGTGAAGCTAGAAGCTCTGGCGTTAGAGCCCAGGCGTGGGTGTGTTTAAAAGATTCCACTGTGATTATGATGCACATGTGCACACTAAAGGTCAAGAATTGCATCTAAAGCAAATCTCTCAGATTTCATAAACTGCTATATAAATATATGTGTATATATACACGTTCATAGATATATATTCATTTTCACTAAAATATTTAGGATTATCTAATGTCTACAAAGCTAATGCTCTTGAGAGTGTGATTAGGAAGTCAAAGTGACTGAATTTTTCTGCTAGGTCAGCAAGGTATTTCAGAAATTTATCACAAAACTCTTTATCAGATAAGAATGTTTTCAGCAGTAAGCAACAGAAAGCCCATCTGAGTCACTGAAATAGATAGAAAGGTATTTTTTCTTATAAAACTAAAAAGTCTGGGCCAGGCACGGTGGCTCACGCCTGCAATCCCAGCACTTGGGAGGCCAAGGCGGATGGATCACCTGTGGTCAGGAGTTCGAGACCAGCCTGGCCAACGTGGTGAAACCCCATCTCTACTAAAAATACAAAAATTAGCCGGGTGTGGTGGTGGACGCCTGTAATCCTAGCTGCTCGGGAGGCTGAGGCAGGAGAATCACTTGAACCTGGGAGGCAGAGGTTGCAGTGAGCCAAGATTATGCCACTGTACTCCAGCCTGGGTGATGGAGCAAGACTCCATCTCAAAAAACAAAACAACACAAAACAAAACAAAAAACAAAAGTCTGAAAGTAGGCAGCTCAAGGCTGATGCAACAGCTCAACAACGTTGATAAGAACTCAAGACTTTTTTCCGTTCTCTTCTGACATCCTAACCATGTTAGCTCATGACTTCATGGGTACAACGTGGCCGTGTTAGCTCCATCCATCATGCCCCCATTCATGGCAGGAGGAAGGAAAGGAAAAATTGCACTGGCCATGTTTTTATCAAGAAAGAAGCTCTTTGCCCATATCTTTTTGGCCAGAACTATATCTTATGGCAATCTTTTGCTGGAAAAGTGGCTATTTAGCTTTTCTTGTCCCCACAGTGGAAAAGAAACTAAAAGGAATGAGGGTTAGGAATGGCCAGCCCACACTGATGATCACATTTTATAGGTCTTTCTGCCTAATCTATTAACTTGCTTCTCTGGCACTGGGGAAAGCATCTGAATATACCTTCCCAGATCATTTCATTTTTCTTACTTTCATTACTGTCATTATTTTTATTTAAAATGACAACAGAAGCTGCAACTACCATTTATTGACTTCCTACAGTGTACCCGGCATTGTATTAGCGGACTTTTCTACCTTGCTTCCAATACAGTTACAGTAATCCCCACTGCAAGATGAAGATCACTGTCCTTATTTCACAGATAGGAAACTGAGGCTTAGAGACGGTAAATGATTTGCCCAGGACTATATATGAGGAAATGACAGAGTTAGAATTTGAACTTGAGTTTACATGGCTTTAAAGCCTATGCTCTTCCCAACAGAGTCACTGCCTCTGTACCTCCAACAAAAATAGCCTGGAGTAATCTACACACGAAAGAATATACATTTTTCATAATCTCTACATGTTCTTTTTATAGAGACTTCAAGTATTGCTCACTTGCTGCTCCCTTACAACTCCCTGAAGTCATTTAAGAGAAAAAGTGTCATCCTGATGTTGAAGATACCACCCGAGTGCTGTCTGGAACTGAGTGGGGGCAGCCAGTTCACCCTGGGACTCTCCACTGGCCCCTGAGTACAGCAGTCCCTTGTGCTCTTGTGCGTCTACAGGATGACGCATTGCTTGGCAGGTTCTTGTTCATCTTTCCAGGAACTCACTGAGGTATCTGGGAAATATGGAAGACACACAGTTTCAAAAGTCAAAGTGCTATGGTCATATTACTTCTACAGAAAGCGTCTTTACAGTACAATGGTAAAATGAGCAGGGAGCAGCATGTGGCAAATTGGCAGCCCTGGGTTCCATGCTTCTGAGCTGGCACAGGGAGTGGACCTATGTGAGGCAGAGGGGGCCGGCTTGCTGAAGTCTGATCCTTGGGTGCTGTGCCAAGGTGCAGCACACAGAACCTCTGGTGGCTCCTCAGATGGAACTTTCTGTAGAGAGAGAGCCAGCTGCACTTGGGAGTCTTTCCTTCTGCTCCACAAAACCTATGGTGATATTTTTCTACTGGGTTTATAAAACCAAGATCCCCTAGCTTTACAGACCAACCTCTCATGACCTTAGGATTCTCCAAAATGCTTTTGAAGTCTTTGCTGTATGATGCCTTGAACAGTCAGAGGCCACCTGTGGGTGGAGGCAGCCTCTGAGGGATCTGTTTCAAACCATGGAAGGGAAGCCTAGGTAAATATAACAAGATCTGCAGGCTAGTCAGTGCTTAGCATTCTCTTGAGACTCAAAGGCAAATCAGAAGACATTTTCCTAATTTTGACTCCTGCTAATCCTCAGTGTTGCTTGTGATTGTATGCATTAATTGTTTACTCTCAGGAGGCAGACCATCATGGGTGACCCAGCAGGGACAATGCATCTTCTGTTTACCAACAAGCTCCCAGGAACCTCTGGCTCCCTTAGGTTGGTGTGAGCCAGAATGGGACTTTCTTTCAGGTTTGGATGGCTTTGGGCAGGCGGCCCCCATAAAAATGCCCTGGGGACTTGAAGCCATAAACATGCACACACTCTTCTTTTGACCATGGCAAACAAAGAACATCCTTTAGTTCCACTCTGTCTCCACCTTACCTGCAGCATTTTTCTCCACCAGCAAGGAGTTCCACACGTCAAGACTTTAGTGTCTGCTGCCTGCAAATCCTGTAAAGTGAGAAGTGCAGGAGAGAGATTTCCGAACTCAGAGGTCAGCCTAGAGCTCTGCCATGACCTCACAGCCATAGTAAACTACATGAAACTCCAGAAGAGTCTCACATCATTTGCTTCTAATAACGGGGCTCTGACATTTCTAAGTTCATCAGTTTATAAATATCACTTCTCTCCTTTTCAAAGGTTAACAATTCAGATAAGGTTGTAAATATCTGAGGGTCCTCTGAGCTCGTCCTCCAGACTCAAAATTCTTTCAGGCTTTTCTTGCAAAGCAGTAGAGGACTTGGAGTTTATCAAATTTTCCATTCCTATTTTTGTTTCCCTTACAAGGAAGTAACCCGAATCGTATAACTTTTGCCATTATGTCATCCAATATGTCTCATGTCTTATTCCCTTTCAAGCCCTTAATTCTCTGTGACTTTTTGCTCTTTCAAGGAGAAAATCCTTAGGGTAGGGATGAGAAAGGAGTTCACTTGTCCTACAAATGGACCACCCTGCCCCAGGAGGCAGAAACAGCCTGTCAGTTGGGGATGTGGTACATCATTTTCAGTCAATCTGAGTCAATATGCATTCAGCAAGTTTCCTTATGATATCACCATTTCTATCCTCTTGTCTTCAGCAGTTCAGCAGGAAATTAGCAGCACGCCGCCTTCCCACAAATGTGGCAGGATTGCGGGGTGAGGGTGGGGGGCAAGGTGTCTGGTTTACCACAGACTTCTAACAGGGGAGTCACCTGAACAGTTTAATTTGAGTACAACTTAAAAAAAAAAAAAGCAAGCTATAAAGTCACTGCAGGCACTCTAGCGGTAAGAACAGAGGGTCCCTAAATCCCTCTAGTGGAAGATACATTTGGAGATGTCTTTCCAGCTCAGGATAACTCCCTCTTCTCTGGGAATGGCTTTCACCTTTCCACTCCATCCAGAAACCATGCTTGCTTCATGGGACTCCGCCTTCCCTAGTGACAGTTGATTGGACCAGAGGTGGACACCTGGGGGTTTCCAAGTTAGTCTCTGTGGTGACCAGAAGTCTTTCCTCAAGTCTTACCTTCTCCCTGGGGTTTACTCTGCCCATGTTTAAAAGTGCATCCTGCCCACAGCACCCCTACCTCCTGCTCTGGATCCCCTCTTACTCCACTCCATCCTTCTTTCTCTACAACCCTTATCATCTAACAAGCTATATGTGCTCATTGATTACACTCATGGTCTACCTCTCCTACTAGAATGTAGCATTGTTCCTGATGCAGCCCAAGCACCCACACCAGTGCCTGCCACTACAATATACAAAAAGTAGTAGTATCCCAGCACTTTTGGGAGACTGAGGTGGGCAGATCGCCTGAGGTTGGGAGTTTGAGACCAGCATGGAGAAACCCTGTCTCTACTAAAAATACAAAATTAGCTGGGCATGGTGGCTCATGCCTGTAATCCCAGCTACTCGGGAGGCTGAGGCAGGAAAATCACTTGAACCTGGGAGGCGGAGGTTGTGGTGAGCCAAGATCGTGCCATTGCACTCCAGCCTTGGCAACAAGAGTGAAACCTCGTCTCAAAGAAAAAAAAAAAAAAAAAAAGTAGTAGTTAAATAAATGAATTGGAGTTAGAGTGGTCATATCCTATTCTGTGATTCAGAGGCCAACAGGAGAGCATGAGCCTTCTCCCAGAGATCCAATCCTTTCTTAAGTCCAGGCTTCCCTTCTGCCATTATATTTCATGAGTTCTTGTAGTAAATTGTTTCCTTTTTCCCCTTAAGCTAGCTGTAGTTGGTTTCTATGACTAGCAACAAAGGGGCTTGCCTGAATAAACAGACAGACAAAAATCCCAGGCTTCCTAGAACTTACATTCTAGTGGAGACAAGTTTGAGAAACACTAAGGGGACCAACGTGGCAGGAGCCCAGTAAACAGGAGAGAAAAGTAGTGGGAGGACCAGGAAGCAAATGAGCAGAGTGGAGCCCTGTGGATACTTGAAGGACTTTGCCTTTTGGCCTGAGTAAGATAGAAAGCCACTGCAGGTTTCCAGCGGTTTTGTATTTTAAAAGGGTCCAGCTGGCTTTTGTAAGAGCTCAGCCTAAGGATTGTGGTGGGCACAGTGGAAGCAGGAATTCCAGTAAGGAGCCCCTGCAATAATCCAGGAAACAGGAGGTGGCCCTGAACAGGGTGGCAGCTGAGGAGAGGGCTGAGAAGTGGCCCAATTCTTCATACAGAAGGCAGAGCTAACACCTCCAACACCTGAGGCCCCATTCTCTGGAACAGTAGAGTTTGCATTTTGCTGTGTTGGAACAGCTGGGCTTTTGGTCCACTGTATCCTGCCAAATCCCCAGTCCATGCCCTCCCCATCCCCCAGCCATGGCCTCTCCTTCCACTTGGTGAGGCTGAGCACACACCACTAAGTAAAATCCTGTACAGGGCTGCACATCCCTTTCCACTTCGAGTCCTCTTGTGGGCTGTTTGCTGTTAGACTTTTCATCTTTGGATGTGCAAGGGTGAAATAGACCCTGAGTGGCAGATTTGGATCTGGTCCTGTGCTTGGCTCTGATTCAGTCCTCAGTTTTCTCGTCTGAAATGAGAGGCCTGATCTCCAGGATCACTCATGGTCCCTTTGAGCTCTCATAGGCTATAATTCTGAGGATCTGAGGACTGAGTGAGTCTATCACTGAACCCAGGTAAACCAAAGGTTGCATCCGTGGTCATAAAATAAGTAATAAATCACTGCAGTGGTTCCTGGAGTGATTCAAGGAGCTCTGCCTTGCCTGGGACCCACAGCTGCTAGCCATGAAAATGGTCTGTGATATATTATTAGCTGGAAGGAAGACAGGTTACAGAAATGGAGGCTTATATTACATTTATGTAAACAAACAAAATAAGGTACATGAAATACTCCTAGTTTTAGCAAAGGTCCTCTCTGCAAAGCAAAGTTGTAGACTTAATGTTTTTCCTTTAAATTTTCTGTATTTTCCAAATCTTTTAATATGATTTAATAGATGCATGTACATATGCATAAGTTACATACATTCATACTGTGGTCTTTATTTGTTTTCCTCTTTTGATTGTTCCCTCCTGCCCCTTTTCAATTCTACACCTTCAATATCATACCCCTACCCAGTCCCCGCTGTGATAGCCCAGAAAGCCATTGTCTAAAATGAACATCAGTATTACTTTGGCAGTCACACAGCAATCGATCATTAATTCATTTATTTTAAAAAGTGACAGCAAGTCACAGCCTCAAAGCCTTCACCTAACATGGGAATCATCCTGGTTCTGACCTGTTTTTGATGGGGAAAGGAGCAGATGACCAAACCTGAGACAAGAGCATGGGGAGATTTCTGTTTCTTGTTTCCTGAATGAGAGTGAAAAACCCTAGGAATAGGCCAGGCACAGTGGCTCATGCCTGTAATACCAACACTTTGGGAAGCTGAGGCTGGAGGATCACTTGAGGTCAGGAGTTTGAGACCAGCCTGGCCAACATGGTGAAATCCTGTTTCTAAAAAATACAAAAATTAGCTGGGCCTAGTGGTACACGCCTGTGATCCCAGCTACTAGGGAGGCTGAGGCAAGAGAATTGCTTGAACCTGAGAGGCAGAGGTTGCAGTGAACTGAGATGGCACTACTGCACTTTAGCCTGGGCAACAGAGCAAGACCCTGCTGCAAAAACAAACCAAAACAAAACTCCTGGGAATAATAAATTGGCTCCTGTTTGTAACATAAGCAGACAACTGTGAAAGTGAGTAGCTTGAGGCTTTCCTATCAGCCTTTGACTCAGGGCAAATGACCATGGGACATGCAGTTTCCTAACATATAGTTTTGCTAAGGAACTAGGAAGGCCACATGTATGAGAGTGGGACTGAGAGGTTGGGTGGTAGCATGCCATTTCCTGAGACACGCTGCCCTATAACTTTATTATAGAAACTGTGAAATGGTTAGGAGATACCCAATCGGTCAGCCACTCTAGCCTAAAAAGTCAAGCTGGGTGGCAGGCAAGCCTTCCCCAGCCAGGAACAGGATGTGTGGGAGGCCCCATGTGACTGGGCAGGATGTTCACTGGGTCATTTCCTGCCCAGGAGAGTTACCTTGATGAGACTTGATGAGATGAAAGAACACTAAACTCAGGGTTATCCCAGTTCTCTGAATCTGCTCTAGAACACATAGTTTTATATGTGCATAGATTCACATGTATGTGTCTGTGCCTATTGTTTTCCTTCTTCCCTTTCACATCTCTGACTAGGACTTTGCTGGTGGTGAGAAGAAATGCTTGTGTCCACTGAAAGGCAGGAACATTGCATGTGACAGCTGCTGGTGCCCAGAAACAGGTCCCCAGGAAAAGGTGTGGGCAGCGGGGACAGGCAAGCTGAAGGCCTTGAAATTCCGCTGTCCACCAGGAGGAAGTAGATAGAAACACAGATTGTAGCCATGAGGGACCCCAGAGGACATTCATTCTAGCCCCTCTCTTTGCAGGTGAGGGATTACACCCAGAGATGTTAGGAAAGCCCCACTCTTCAGTAGCTCAATGACCACAGATTAGACCTACGCATGTCTGCCTGCTTCAGCGAGAAGTGATGGTTTTTATTAAGAAGAGAGGAATTAAGAACACATATATTCTTCTTCTGTCATAAGAAAACCTTTTTTTTTTTTTTTTTTTTTTTTTTTTTTTTTTTTGAGACAGAGTCTTGTTCTGTCATCCAGGCTGGAGTGCAGTAGAGTGATCTTGTCTCACTGCAGCCTCTGCCTCCTGAGTTCAAGTGATTCTCCTGCCTCAGCCTCCCAAGTAGCTGGGATTACAGGCACGCACCACCATGCCTAGCTAATTTTTATATTTTTATTAGAGATGGAGTTTCACCATGTTGGCCAGTCTGGTCTTGAACTCCTGACCTCAGGTAATCTGCCCGCCTTGGCCTCCCAAAGTGCTGGGATTACAGGCATGAGCCACTGTACCCGGTCCCAAATTTTATTGATTTCCTGAAGGCAAACTCAAATTGTTATGAGTCCCTTTTCCTTTTCTGAACTGAAAAGTAAATCGTTCTTTGTCTTTCTGTGGGTGGGGAAAGGTTGAATGTGTTTACACATAGGCTGTGCAAGATAAATCGCCAGTGTATCTTATCTTCAGAGCCTTCTGAGTAGAGTTAGAACTTTATCTTGTGGTTTGGATTTTTCATTCTTGGTAACTTAGTATTATTTTGGGAAAACCTAAGGAAGTGGATGGGCCTGAAAAGTAATCTTTCCAAACACCTTGATTTGGAGACATGCATGCCCCAAAGCTGGGATTCTTGGCAACAATGTAGCAGGGGCACACTGTTACCAGCCAGGAGTCTCTCTCCTGCAGGTTATAAAATACAACAGAGGATTTCCTCCCTTTTCTGAAAGCCCACTGGGTCAATAGACCCTGGGTTAACAGTTTTGAAATATTTGTATATCGGAAAATCTCCTTAATTTGCACTTCTCAAAGAAAACCTGAGAGAATTGATTTAAAAGAAAAGTAGAAATATGAAATTCTAAAAAATAAGAATAAGGCAGTTACCAGAATCTTGTAATTAATCTACCCAACTTCTAGTACATAAGAATTAATATTTAGCACAATTTCATTAAAGAGATTTGGTATCAATTGTTTGAAGTACAGGTACCGTTAAGTAGTGCTAAACTACCTCTCTACTCTTACTAATTTAAAAAAACTATCAAGTTGTCAGTAAGATATTTTATTCCTAGAGATGGACCTGTGAAGTAGAACTATCACAGACTCCACATCCGGTTCAAAGTGTTTGAGAAATATTTTCTGGAGAACCTTCACATGATCTCTACATTCTGAGATGTCCTTGCTTTTCAAATAGTAGTAAACAGATAATATTTGTTTTTTGTTTTTCAATTACAGGTATTAGTCAGGGTTCTCTAGAGGGACAGAACTAATAGGATAGATGTATATATGAAAGGGAGTTTATTAAGGAGTATTGACTCACACGGCACAAGGTGAAGTCTCACAATAGGCCGTCTGCAAGATGAGGAGCAAGGAAGCCAGTCCAAGTCCCAAAACCTCAAAAGTAGGGAAGTCTACAGTGCAGCCTTCAGTCTGTGGTCAAAGGCCCAAGAGCCCCTGGCAAACCACTGGTGTAAGTCCAAGAGTCCAAAGCTGAAGAACGTGGAGTCCGATGTTTGAGGGCAGGAAGCATCCAGCACCGGAGACAGATGAAGGCCGGAAGACTCAGCAAGTCTGCCCTTCCATCTTCTCTTGCCAACTTTATTCTAGCTGAGCTGGCAGCTGATTAGATGGTGCCCACCCAGATTGAGGGTGGGTCTCTGCCTCTTCCAGTCACTGACTCACATGTTAATCTCCTCTGGCAGCCCACTCACAGACACACCCAGGAAAAATACTTTGCATCTTTCAATCAAGTTGACACTCAGTATTAACCATCACAAGGTCCTCTTGGAAAATAAATCATGGATGGAATAATAAAGGAAACCACACTTTTGAGCTATCCCTTGGTCTTAGTTGTCACCTGGCTGTAGAAATGTAGGCGGGGCAGTATATTCCCATGAGTCAGATAAGAAAATGGTAAATTTGGATGCTTCATATGCAAAAGCAGTATCTCCATCAGTCCCTCCATGGGCAGGAGAGTCACTGCATTGCTTTTGCCCAGAGTCATTCTCCCTCCTCTCCTCTCTTGAGTTCCCTGTGACCCATCACATCCACCGGCGGGGATGGGAGCAGGGAGTCTGTGACTGCACACACCCCTTATCTCAGTGGAAGTCAAATGACCCTAAGAAGTGTCATCTCCTCAGCATTGTCTCCATTATCACCCTTGTCTAAAAATGGTATCCTGCGTTTGAACATTGTTTTAAAAAGGATTTGCTCTAGAAGACATACTGGCCTTTTTAGAAAACAGCTTCTGGCATGCACCAAGACATTTTGTGACTCTCAGCTCTTTGAGAAGGCAGTGTGTCTCAGAAAGCCAGCGGTAAAAGCGATGGTTGCTAAGGGAACAATTGAATTGCTGACACTGAGACATGTAATGTGACTGAAAACTCTTTTTTTCTTCTCCTGCCACATGGAAAAGCAAGCAGATGAGTCAGAGGTAATGGTGGACTGTCCTTTCAGGCTGTTATGAAAGCTGAAAGGACCTAATAGCCTCTTAGCCTAAAGGGGAAGAGCCTCATGGTAGTTAAAATTGACAAAAGCTGCTTGGGAGTTGTGGATAAGTTAGTGAAGGCTGGGGCTGAAACTGTGACTCAGAGTGAGTTGAAAAGAAGAAAAGCCACCTACGAGCGAGCCTGATATTTGACCATAGCTGATAACAAAATGCAGAAATCACTACCTAGTCATATAGAGATATATATATCTTTGAACACCATCTCCTAAATACTTTGAAATATTGTTTAATTGTTAGATTCATTCACTCATCTACCATTCAATTGCCATTTGGGGGAGTCTTCTTTTTTAAACACCTTTTTTTGAGGTATAATTTACCTACCTTAAAATTGATCCCTGTAGCTGTATAGTTGAATGATTTTGGGGGATAACTTTATAGAGTTCTGCATTCCCCCAGTCCCATTTTAGAACATCTCATCTCACTAAAATGTTCCCTTTTGCCATTCACAGTCAATCCTTCCTCTTAGCCCCAAGCAACTACTGATGTGCTTTCTAGTTCTATAGAATTGTATTTTCTAGAAATTTTATCTAAATGGAATCACATGATCTACAGTCTTTTGTGTCGGGCTTATTTCATTTTGCATAATGTTTTTGAGGTTCATCCATGTACCGTGTATTGGTAGCTTATTCTTTTAATGCTAAATAATATTTCATTGTGTGGATATATCCCATTTTGTACGTCCATTCACCAGTAGATGGACATTTGGGTTGTTTTCAGTTTAGAACAATTATGAATAATGCTCATATTAACATTTATGTACAAGTTTTTGTGTAGACATGTTTTCATTTCTTGTGGGTACATAGCTAGGAGTACAATTACTGGGTCTATGTAAGTATATACTTAACTTTTTAAGAAACTGCCAAACTGTTTTCCAAAGTGGTTTTATCATTTGCATTCCCATCAGCAGTATGTGAGAGTTCCGGTTCCTCCACATCCTCTATGTTTGGCATTGTCAGTCTTTTTGATTACAGCCATTCTAATGAGTGTATAGTAGTAGCTCATTGCAATTTTCTATTATATAATTCAATTGAAT
The DNA here is from genome assembly GCF_007565055.1 of Rhinopithecus roxellana. Lineage (NCBI taxonomy): Eukaryota > Metazoa > Chordata > Mammalia > Primates > Cercopithecidae > Rhinopithecus > Rhinopithecus roxellana. The sequence goes on along the minus strand of NC_044552.1, from coordinate 97,031,220 downwards.
TTCATAACTGTAATGACTAATGGTGTTGGTTATCTTTTCATGTCCTAAATGTTTCTTATTAAGAAAAATATTTGAAATAATACAATTTTGAAGGGAAAATCTGATAACCATAAAGCACATGTGTAAATATTCTCCATCAGAATTTACAGAACAGTGTTTCTCAATGCAAACTATGTGCATTAGAATTACCCAGAGTATTTGCTAAACATGCAAATCTCCCCCAGCTTACAGAACCAATACCTGGGGGAGGGGCTCCAGAGCCCACATTTTTATTTTTTAATTTTTTGTAGAGATGGGGTCTCACTTGTTATGCAGGCTGGTCTTGAACTCCTGGGCTCAAATGATCTTCCCACCGTGGCCTCCCAAAGTTCTGGGATTACAGGCATGAATCACCACACCCATCCAGAGCCCACACTCTTACTACTTCCATCACTGATGGGTGATTCTTATGCACACTGGAGTTTGTGAGTCATCTCCCTAAACCCAAGGCACTTTTGCTAGCTTGGTGACCATTGCACTGACTGCAGGTTCAAGAATCACTGTGTCAGAGATAAGTAACCCTCTAAGACAGGGGTCCCCAACCCCGGGCCGTGATGGTAGTGAGTGGCAGGTGAGCATTACCACCTGAGTTCTGCCTCCTGCCAGATCAGCACCAGCAATCATTTCTCATAGGAGTGAGAACCCTAATGTGAACTGTGCATACAAGGGATCTAGATTGCACACTCCTTATGAGAATCTAATACCTGATGATTTGAAGTGGATGATTTTCATCTGGAAACCATCTCCTTCTCCACACCCCGTATGTGGAAAAATGGTCTTCCATGAAACTGGTTCCTGGTGCCAAAAAGGTTGGGGTCCAATGCTATAAAAGATACCTTTGCCCCAAGCATCATGAACTCAATGTGTAAACCTTCAGGGAAAACCATTTTTCTGACTCTAGGACAAAATGGAATTCACCAGACACAATGTATGTAATCCTTGTGCCCTGGAAGTATACAAAGAAATGCAACAACTTTGTTCTTCCCTCCCTTATCAGTGGACTAGAGGAACACAGACCACAGAATGTATGTAGGCTAAGTGCCCCGAGTTCAAATATGAAAACACAGTCTCAACCAAAATCATGAAAACACTAGTCATTTTTGAAAAGATAACACTGTTTTCAGTGTTATTCCAAGAAGCAAGGTTTTAACTTTATCATCGGATCCACTAAAAATTTATCAATAAATGGCTTCAGTCCTTTCTCTGCAGGACTGTGGGTCTAGTGGCCCAAGCTGGATGAAAGCATCTTAATCATGTCACCAGCTCCACAGATATTTATCTGTGAAGGATGGCTGACCTAACTGATTTAAAAACTACTCTTAGACTCAGAGTTCATTATGATCAGTAGGTCATGCTTTATGCATAAGTTTGTAAGCACTATTGCTGTAACACACACAATAAGAACAAAATCTAAAATACCATGACCACTACAGGCTTTGGGAGGAGATTTTACTTTGAAAAGAAGGGTTAGGGGCTTAAAGGGAAACATTCTTTGTACCTCATGATGATGGCTCCAAGGAGAAAGTGTTAATAAAACCAGAAAAAAAGGGTTCAAAACAGCTTGAAGTGGGGTTGGGGCTGGTGGCCTGGAATCTTACCAAGACGCTGCTTTTCTTTCCATAAGAAGTCAGGCTAAAAAGAAATCTTCCCATTTGTACTTCAAGTGAGTTTTAAATACATTAGGAAAAAATACATATACACACAACAAACCTTCCGCCCAGACACCCTCCCCCTTGCTGGTCCTTCTATTTGGAGGGTCTGTGGGTGGCATCCTGTGCAGCTGATACATCATTGTGTACTCGCCGTATCTTCAGGGACACATAGAATATGCACACGTGACGGCAAGACAGGGTGCGGACTCTACCTGTGCTCTTTAGGGGACCATTTCCCTACAAATGGCTACTTGGAGGCATTGTGAAGTAGGATTGTTTTGTAGGAACCCAGAAATGCCAACGTTTATGGAATTACTAGGCACAAATTACTTGGCACTGCAAATTGGAACAATTAGCAAACCTTTGTGATGAAGGAATGCTGAACGTGAAACAACTTGAGAGTAGAATAAAAATGGACCTATTGTTCTTTGACTCAATTAAGTGCACATAATATATTCAGTCTGCTTTTGCCAAACCATATATTTACCTCTGCTGTTTGAGACTGAGGGTGGGACTACTCCCAAGGCCCATTGGCCCTAGCCCTGGCCCTTACCAACTTGGAATGAAAGGAACAAGCAGTTCCTTCAGATGGATGAGAACTAGCTCCATTGCACAATATCTTGTACACAAGTCGAATGATGCCAATAACATTAGGTTAGTTTTTGTAATGGCCACAGATTTTTATAGAAATCCGTGATAGAGAAGTGGGCCATCTGAAATAATGCCATTTAGTAATGTGACTTTTTCCCCTTTTAGATAAGTCCAAATTACGGACATACTGTTCCCTGTATTTGCCCAGATGGTAAACGAGACATGTTGGTTGGAAGTGAGCTTTAAAATTGGCACATAATTAGAATCTCTGTCCTACTAAAATAAAAATATCGAGTAGCTTGTTAATACTTTAACATTTTCTAACGACCACAAAACCTTCTTCTGGCTTGTCTCTGTCTACATTATATTTAAATGTCACCTGTAGAATTATTGATGACCACCCTCTGTGGGGATGAGTAACCAGTAACGCGAAGCTGCTGTCAGAGCTTGAAAACACTGTAAAGATGATCTTGGCCTCTCTTCCCTTCCTGCAGGTCAGGCGAACCCTCATCTTCTGACTTCTTGTCTAGGCCTCACCCTATGTTATAGGGTCCTAAGTATGTGCAAAAAATGGTCTTTGAGAGCTGAGCGAGGCTGCACAGCCTATCCTAGCCTATCATTCAACAGGGACTTTGTTTGGGCATTGCTTTGTTCTATTACCTCTTTCCTTGTCTCTCTCTTACGCTCTGCATTTTTTTTTTCTTTGAAAGTTATTTTTGCTATAACACAAATATTCTCTTCTATCCCTCAAACTTTTCTAATTCTTGGCAGTCCTCTTGGTATTTATGTTTATAAAGTCATTTCTGTTTCAATTGTGGACTTCTTTCATGTTAAGACTCTCAAAATTAAAAAAAAATTGGTAAATTAAAAATTTTGAACTCATTTCAGAATTCCTGAAAAGCTGCAAAAATAATACAAAGAATTTCCACATGCTCTTTACCCAGGTTCTCCAATAGTTGATTTCCCTATTTACTCTACCATTTTCTCTCCATGTGTATCTACATTATTAGTTTTTTGTCTGAATGATTTCAAAGTAAGTTACAGCACGATGTTGCTTTACTCGTACATCCTTCAATGTATCTCACTATGAAAAGTATTGCACTTCAGTGCTGAAAAAAGAAAAAGCAGACAAGCAAAAGAAGGTAATTAAAATCCATCTGGAATCCCACCACCCAGAAAGAAACATTTTGCTGTCTATTCTTCCACTTCTTTTCCATGCATATATTCACATTTCTTATACAAATGTGATATTGTACATGCAATCTTGAGCCCTGCTGTTAGAGGCAGCATAGTGGGGTGGAGGAGCTTTGGTTCTGGAGTCACTCTGGGTTCAGATCCAGAGTGTACCACTCACTAGCTGTGTTCGTTTCTACAAACCACGTGGCTTAAAACAACAGAAATTTAATCTCACAGTTCAGGAGGCCAGAAGTGTAAGAGCCAAGTGTTGGCAGAGTTGGTTCCTTTTGGAGGGTCTGAGAGTGAGTCTGTCCCCTGCCTGTCTCCTGGCTTCCGATGACTGCCGGCAACCTTTGGCATTCCTTGGCTTGGAAGCAGATGACTACAATTTCTCTTCCATCTTCACATGGACTTCTGCTCTGTGTCTCTGTGTTTCTCTAGTCGCTCCTTCCTTTCTCATATAAAGACACCAGTCATTGAGTTTAGGGCCCACCCTAAATCTGCGGCGATTTCATCTCAAGATCTTTAACAAATTATATCTGGAAAGATCCCATTTACAAATAAGGTCACGTTCTGGGTTGTGGGTGGACGTGAATTTGGGGGAGGGGAGTCATTGTTCATCTTGCTACCCTGGCTTTATGTCCATGGAGAAGGAACTTCACTTCTCTGAGTACCTCTAAGAGAGCTTCTCTGAGAACTTTACTTCCTGAGTACTCTAAGTGTCATTTCCCCAGGGTGTTTCAAGGATTAAATGTGATAATAATACACATAAAGCAATTAATAACACCTAGCACATAGTTAGCATTCAGTAAATGCTAGTTATTGACTATGGCAATAATATAATTAACCAGTAGCCTATTGATTATTTAGGAGTTTTTCCCCCCATTTTTGTTATTATAGACAAGCTCCTAGTGGGCACTCTTGTGACTATACTTTTTTTTTTTTTAAACATATTTATGATTATTTCCTTAACATAAATCTCTAGGAGTGGTTTGCAAAATGTTAAGCCTTTTAATTTAACAATTCTTGGCAAGGCACAGGGGCACGTGCTTATAATCCCAGCACTTTAGAAGGCTGAGGCAGGAGGATCAGTTGAGCCCAGGAGTTTGAGACCAGCCTGGGCAACATAAGGAGACCCTCGTTTCTACAAAGAATACAAAAATTAGCTGGGTGTGGTGGCTCATCCCTGTAGTCCGAGTTAATCGAGAGGTGGAGGTGGGGGGATCACCTGAGCCTGGGAGGCCGGGGCTACACTTCAGCCTGGGTGCCAAAGTGAGACCTTGTCTCCAAACAAGCGAACAAAACATTCCTTTTTGCACTGCATGCTTTGATGATTGGCTTTTGTTGCCCAATGTGTGAAATTATCTTTTGCACAGCAGTCTGGAGATCCATCTTAGATTTCCCCAAATGACCATTCCTAGAAACACACATTATGCTGAAGGTCTGAGAATGCTAGTGCTTGTTCACCAGCTGATTCTCCTGATGGTAACTCACAGAGGCCCGAGAGATGGGACGACGACGTGTCATGGGGAACCAAGGCTGGTCAGGCACAGGAGAGGTGCCTGATCTGAAACAAAGTCACTGGATTTTGCAAAGCAGTTTTGAACACTCAGGTAGACGGTAAACCACAACAACCGTGGCAGGAAAACAGCCCACCACAAATAAAAGCCTAAAACCCCAGCTGACTCTGTTCATGCCTTAATAAGAAATTGCTCAGCAGTTCAAACGCCCTGGTTCAAAGCCCTCCCACAAGGCGACGAACCTGAGGCCATTGTTCCGGGTAATCCTCAGGCCACGGGTGATTTTGAACAGATTGCACAAGGGCACAGGGTGTTTTAGAGGCGCCCTCATCTTTGTCAATCCTGAACACTCCCACTTCCTTCTCCTCAGCCCAGAGGTGCTACGGGATGAGAAAAAGGAAAGGGCTCTAGTGTTCCCAACTGAAGTCAGAGGACTTTGGTTTCCTTTTTTTGTTTTGAGATGGAGTCTTCTCTGTCACCTAGGCTGGAGTGCAGTGGTGTGATCTCGGTTCACTGCAACCTCCACCTCCCAGGTTCAAGCAATTCTCCTGCCTCAGCCTCCTGAGTAAGTAGCTGGGATTACAGGCACCTGATACCACACTGAGACTTTATGTGTGTGTGTGTGTGTGTGTGTGTGTGTATACTTTTAGTAGAGTCAGAGTTTTACCATGTTGGCCAGACTGGTCTTGAACTCCTGACCTCAGGTGATCTGCCCGTCTCGACCTCCCAAAGTGCTGGGATTACAGGTGTGAGCCACCACAAGCAGCCTGGTTTCCAATTTTAATTTTGCTTTTCATCATATCAGAATGAAGAGAGTTGCATCCAAATGCACCAGCAAACAAGGTCATAAAGGAGATGACAGAACGCACCTGTGCACTAAGGCAGTGGCACATGACAGCAACATTTCCTTCTGCAGCAAATACATGAACCTTTAGTCAGCTTGTTTTGACCACAGTTAGAAAATATTACCAGTGTAGTGACCACAAATGGTATTTGAAAACATCTCGACGGTTTGGAGGGGCCAAAACAAAAAACTATCCACCTCCCACATATTTATACAGCCCAGCCTGTCCTCCACCTCCCACATAAAACTATTCTTTTGTTGGACATTCTTTTCTGACATAATGTTTGAAATCGTTCAAAAAAGTCATGAACTTGGAGGTGAGTAGGTCTAGCTGAAAATCTATATTTAGCTTTGCAGCAGTCTTGTAAAAACTTGTTTTTATTTTGATTGTTGTGGGTTTGCACCCCTGGAGTTTCATTTTGACTTTTAGGGTTAAGTAAGTTTCAAAATGAAATGCATCCAGTTGTCAAAATTTCCCCCAGGTTTTAAGTTTTAAAACTGAGGTCTCTCTTATTTCATAGGTTTTAACGATTAGTTCCCCCCCCCCCCCAAATTCCTCTCCTCTCCCTCTGGTACCTTGATAATCTCCTTCCTCCTATAAGTGTCATCCTTTTCTCTTGCCTCCTTATTCCCTTGGGAAACAATAAGTAGAGGCCAGAGGAACACCCATGTTTTAGGTGTCAAAGAGCTGAGCTCACATTCTTGCTCCTGGGTGGTGAAGGAAACTTGAGGAGATTGCTGCCTCAGTTTCCCCTTTGGAAAAAGGGGGTGCAAATAAGAGCTCCCCTCTATTTCTTAAAGGTGCCATGACTGGAAAACCAGGTTGAACTTGACTGAAAATTAAGGAGCAATGTTCCTCCTAAGTACAAACTGTCACGATGGTGAGGGATTCACTACCCAATGACTTCTACAAGTATTCGCAGCCTCAGGCCTTGGCACTGGAAGCTACAAATTGGATTCCTGTTACCCAAGGAAGGTATAGCCTCAGATAGGCAGGTACTCTGATTGGCAAAGAGAAGAATAAATTATTAAGCCAGTCTGCGAAGCCATAATACGGTGAATGAGCTAATGGCACTCTATACTTCTTCCATTATCACATTGTATTGGGACTTTTTAAATGTCTGTTAAACATGAGGCAAGATGTTTCGTAAACTAAAGCTACATTCGGCTTGTATTCATTCTGTATTGCTGTCGTAACAAGTTACCGTAAACACTGTGACTTTAAGTGCACACAAATTCACTATCTTACGGTTCTGGAAGTTGGAATTCCAAGATCAGTTTTACTGGGTCAAAATCAAGATGTTAGCAGGACTTTGCTCCTTGTGGAGGCTCCGGAGGAGTTATCTGTGTCCCGGCCTTTCCCAGGGGCTACAGGCTGCCTGTATTCCTTGGATCGTGGTCCTCAGCTCTCTAACCCATATTCCTGCCTCCCTCTCAGAAGAATCTTTGTGATGACATCAGGCGTGCCTAGATAATCCAGGATAATCGTCTCATCTCAAGATCCTTAACACAATCACACTTGCAAAATCCCTTTTGCCATGTAAGCTAACATATTCAGAGGTTCTGGGGATTGGGATATAAACATCTTTGGAGGACTCAATATTTAGCCTAGACAAGCTATAAAAGCAGGGACTTGATCTGCCTTGCTCGCTGTTGATCCTAGTACTTAGCACACACCTTGTTCATAGTAGGCACTTGATTAATGTAAGTAGAATGAATGAAAGAAATAGATTATGTCTGGTTTTGGCAGTTTGGGTCATCAGATGCTTATTGTGTACCAACTGTAAGCTACACCCATAGGGGTGCAGAGCTGTCCTGTAGCATACAGTCTGACTGGCAGACAGTCAAGGAGAAAACTGAAACAAGTAAAAGTAAACCCTGGTGTCCAGAAGCCCAGGAGAGCCAGGGCATCATAACAATTCTGTTTTCACTCTTGGAATTTATTTCTTTATTGGTTGGCTGCTGCCTTCTCTAAGAATTCTTTGAACACATCCCCTTGGCAAATGTGATTAATGATATTTAGATTTATTTACTTCTAGTTTTTTTTTTTTTTTTTTTTTCCTGATGCGCTAAGGGTCTGTACTTGAGAATCATTAAAAGAATTAACAATTAAGTTTGCAGAACCTCCTTATCCCCATCCTCTGCCCAGCATAGGGAAAGCTCAGGTGGCTCGAAGGAGGTCAGAACCAAAGTTCAGAAATACAGAAAAGCTTAAAGGGATTTCCTGAGCTAGCCTGGGAACCTAAGCACTGTCATTCACTGGGTTTATGTGTAAATGTGTTTCAAATTTCAAACAGTCGCAATACACTTGGCATTTCAGAACATAACTGCTATCAAGTTATATGCCGCCTGCTTGTGCACCAAGGTCCAAAAACTACTTTTCTATATTTCAGTTGAAAATGACTCAGGTGAATTACAGAACACCTTATGGTTGAAATTCCTTTTATATGTGGTCTTCTGGGTTTCAGAAGGGCTGTCCACATGCAGACCTTCTAAAGAGCCAACCACCAGTTTCCTGTATACCCCAGCCTTGGGGCTTTTTGCCATCTCTCTGCTTTTCTTCTTTCCCTTTTAATCTCTCTGTTATTAAACAGTCAGAAGTGGGCTGGGGGTGGTGGCTCATGCCTGTAATCCCAGCACTTTGGGAGGCTGAGGTGGTTGGATCATTTGAGGCCAGGAGTTCAAGATCAGCCTGGCCAACAGGGCGAAACCCCATCTTTATTAAAAATACAAAAATTAGCTGGGCATGCTGGCAGGTGCCTGTAATCCCAGCTACTCAGGAGGCTGAGGCAGGAGAATTGCTTGAAGCTGGGAGGCAGAGGTTGCAGTGAGCTGAGATCATGCCACCGCACGCCAGCCTGGGCAACAGAGCGAGACTTCATCTCAAAAAAAAAAAAAAGTAAACAGTGAGAAACGAAGTCCCCTTTGTCTGGAGGGGGAACGGCTGGCTGAGAGGAGGATGTCAGTGGGAGGCTGAGGGGAGATAGCTGCAGAGACTGCAGCAGCCATGGAGGGCAGGACAGAGATGGATGTAGGAGCACTAGTGGACAGGCCATGTGTACATGGAGGATACTCAAAAGGCAAGGACTGTCTGACACTTGCAAACCCGCACCACCTCCCCTCCTGCCTCTAGGGTGCCAGGCTCTTGAAGAAATATATACTTACCCATGTTTGAAAGGTTGACGGGCCTTCTGAGAGTTTGAAGGGGTATTTTCTGTTGTTCAATTGTGAACACATTTGGTTGCAGTTTTGAAGACTTTTCTTCTAGAACTTTTCATGTCCTTTTAGCTGATAACACTCCTGAGCATGAATGTCTCTGTGCTGCTGCCCTTTGGGTGCGTTGGAAAAAATAGACTGCTAATCCTACGCGCCTGCTTTCAATTCTGCCCACATGAGTTTGGTGCAGGAGGTTTGTTCCCTCTGAACATTTCTACACAATCTTCAAAACCTGCATTTTTTTATACTAGCACATCTCTGCTGTTGGCATCTTAATGTACATACACACACACACATGCACGTTGGGGCTCCATAGTCCTACCATTTGTGTTCTCAAAGGGAAGAGTTGGCGAGGGTGAGCTAGGATGACCACTAGATGACAGTATATAAAACACTTCTTAGGTGCGCAGGTGAATGAAGTTTGAAAACTGCCCAGAGCTGCGATTCCCAGATTCTGATCTGTAAAATTTTTTAAAAAGAAAAAGAAGGCCGAGCGTGGTGGCTCATGCCTGTAATACCAGCACTTTGGGTGGCTGCAGTGGAAGAATTGCTTGAGTACAATTTGAGACCAGTCATAGTGAGACCCTATCTCTACAAAAAATTAAAAAATTAGCCAGGTGTGGTGGCACACACCTGTGGACCCAGCTTCTTGGGAGGCTGAGGTGGCAGCATTGATTGAGCCTGGAGGTTGAGGCTGCAGTGAGCCATGATCACACTGTGTGGGCAACAAAACAAGACTCTGGGCGTTCCAGCTTGGGCAACGAAATGAGACCCTGCCTTTAAAAAAGAAAACAGGAGAGAGCCATTGACTTGCCAAGTTTTTATTTTGCCAGGGGACATCATTAAGATATAAATCAACTTCCACTGCTCCCTAAGAGAAACATTCTAGTCATGAAGAAATAGAAAGGACAGAATCTCAAAACAAGCAATTATCTTGTAAACCCCAAAGGTAGCTTTATGAAAAACTTACCACACTGTCCTTTTGTGCCCATTTTGATGCAGACCAGTGAAAGAATCATCATGAACAAGCATTTGGGAAATAAACCTAGAGGAAGATTTATAATTCCAGGTTGTGTTTCCATGAGTGAAATTAAGATAATTGATCTTGCAGCATGTTATCTTATGTTATCTTCAAAATGAATCTAAGAGCTAAGTAAAGTTTCAGTCCAGAGGCACAAAGAAGAAACAGGGATTGCCATTTGATAAAACTCACTGCTGTGGTCTGAATGTCCCCCAGATTCGTGTGTTGAAACTTAATCTCTACTGCATTTTCTTAAGAGGTGGGGCCTTTGGGAAGTGGTTAAGTTGTGAGGGCTCCACCCTCACGAAGAGTTTAGTGCCTTATAAAAGGGTTGGAAGGAGCCAGCTTAGACTCCTCTGTCGCTCTTCCACCATGTGACAACACCTAGATGGCCTCATCAATGAGGAAGGAATGAGCCTTCATCAGACACTGAACCTACCTTGATCTTGGACTTCCCAACCTCCAGAACTGGGAGAAATAAATTCCTTTTCTTTATAAATTACCCAGTCTCAGGTATTTTGTTATAGCAGCAGAAATGGACTAGGACACTCACTAAGATGAGGTGAGCACACAGGAATCACTGCATATGTACTGGGTGTGTTGCTGAGCCACCTCCTTCTTCATCTGGGCCACCTCAGCCTTCTGTTTGTCAGGATCAAAACTGATGATTGCTAAGCCTCCTTGGCCCTAGGGATGGGGTCGTTGAGCTGAACCTCTCCTGAACCAGGCCTGTAGGAACTGCATTCAGGTTCCAGGCTGGTGGGGGAGGGTCAGCTCAGGCTCTCCCTCCTGCCATCTTGCTTGACCTCACCAAAGAATTCTGAACCAGAACATAGGTGTGCAACCTTCTGTGGCAGAGATGGGTGAGGTGAGATGCTATGCCCTGTTAAACGATGTGCTAAACAATAATATGGCGAGTCAAATTCTAACTTTCAATTAGAGAGCCCTGATTTCAAATTCTGGGGCTTGGGCAAGTCACTTCACCTTTCTAATATTCAGCCTTCTTGTTTGAAAATCAGGCCATTTGAACACCTACCTCTTAAAGCCATTGTGAGACTAAACGAGGTAATCTACATAAAGTATATAATGTAGCACTTACTGTGTGTCCAATGTGCATTAACTAATATTAATAACATTGGTGCAGGGTGCTCCTTTCTAGAGGCAAGCAGGCTGGATCATCCTAAAAGATGCTTTGAGATGTGTGCTGAACATCATGTTTTGGAGGAAATTTGCTGCTAGTATAAATCCCTACCTCTGACTTTCTGATTTCCTTTTAACAGCGAGTACTCTACGGCTGGTCACAACGTGGAAGGGACTGGAATGTTTGCAGCCTGAGGAGTTGCTTCTGTAGAGGAGGAGATTTGGAGTGTCGCCTTCTGGATCCGAGTGGCCCTGCTTATTCATAAGGATGGAAATGACTTGGTATTTAAACGGTGGGGAGTCCAGTTAAGCTCTTCTCTCATTCACTATATTCAAGATCCCATAGTAGGTATCTCCCCAGCAAAACTACACAGCCTCTGGTGAGGCTGGAGAGCACAGAGAAAACTCCAGATTGCCAAGTACACTGACAATGACACCACACACTGGAGCTGTGCGATGACTCACCCTGCCTGGGTGGGAAAACTCTCCCCTGTCCCTGCTGAGAGCAGGCAACGTTAAGGGGTCCTTGGAAGGCTGTGCTTGTACTGCCACCTAGTGGTTAAAAAAAGTAAGGCCCGCTCTGAGAAGGGTCCTGGATCCCATAGTCCGAGCTATGCAGTCAATCATTAAGTCAGCATCTTCCTCATGAAAATTTAATAAGATGAATATCTTATTGAAAACTTGGCATGCTAATTTCGTAATTTAATTTCATCATTCCCCCAACAAAGCACTGAAGAGTTTGTGAGAGTCAAAATAGAGTGAAGAGCACCAGCCTAGGAGTTCAAAGTCTCCTTTGAGTGACAACTCCCAGTATAACTTGGAGGAAGTGAATTAAACCTTCTGTTTTCTCTAGGAAAAAAATGGAAGTTAATTCCCCAAGTGTATCTCTCAGTAAATGGTCGTGAGGTTGAAATGTGGAGACACTTGTTCTCCTCTTTCTAGCATGCTGCTTCCCTGGCCCCATGTTCTCTGGCTTCTAAGCACACGTTCTTTGCATTTCTTTTTAATTTCTGAATTTCAGCGAAATAGTCTTTATCTCTGGAGACCCTTTGGTTTCAGAATGTGGGTTTGTTCCCATGAGTCAACTGCCCCAGGAATATCAAACAATGCTTACATGGGCCCGTTCTCTGTGGGTGCTTTTCTCCTTAACATAGCAACAGTTACACCAGCTCTACCCCAAAATGTGCCAAGCTCTTGATACACAAAATTTGGGTGTTGTGTTGAAGTGATAGGTTCAAGATCCTAAGGGTCAATAGTCTGTAAACCTACTGTTAGGGAATTTTAAACTTCTCCAGTGTGGTGTGTGAGCGCAAAGGGGCATAGGATGGGAACTCCAAAGACCTTGGTCTACTCTCCAGTACCCTTTGATTCTGGGCTCCTCACTTAACATCAGCACCCTCATCTGTAAAATGGGACTATATAATAAGAACTTGTCAGGATCGTTAAGGCGATCCAGTGAGGTAATGTTTGAGACAGTTATGTGTAAAGCAGAGAGGCCTGTACTGGTGTTAGTTACTGTCTTTATGATTGTTCCCTCCTTTGGCACCTCTTCTATAGCAATTACGGTACTGGATTTGGGGTAACCACCACTACCTCAGGTTTACTAGGTGTATACGTTTCCCCCCACCAAGATTTACTGTATTTAAACAATTGATGGATCCACCTACTATCATTATTTGAAGATGATGTAGTCACAGCCTATGTGGTTTTATGAGCCAGCAAAGAATAGTTTAATGGTTCAATTAGCTCCTTGAGGAGATACATGGTGGTTGAGATATGCCAAATAAGCAGCATGCAACCTCTGTGGGGAGAAAAGAAGTCAGCCGACTTCTTGTGAAGACACAGCTTCCTGCAGAGCCAGATGTAGCTCGCATTTTCCTCTTGCTTGTTCCCAATAGCAGTGCTCAGGGGGGATAAACTTTACTTAACCTAATTAATTTTAATCACAGCTTTCAAATCTCATACTGTGAAAAGAATTACAAATTGGAATACATTAATAGAAGCCATAGTTTATGCTGCAAGCTAATCATGAAATGTGCATTTACATTTTCTGCATGAGTTTGCAATTACCGTTAAAATAAAATTCCGTTATGTCCTTTTAAATTACCAAAATGTGAAGAGCAGATTGAGCCAGGCCCATTTTTGTGCTACATTACTAGACGAGTGTCTAAATTCCCAAGAATTAGGCGACTTCCTCCATTTGAGTTGTAGTGAGATTGATTTCCAGTTGTCTGCTTTGGGCAATTTCCGTTTTTAAATAATAATCTTTTAAACTGATTGTGCAAACGTCTCATCCACTTTAACAAGAAGCCCTTTAAATGTAGTACAGAGAAGAAATTTTATGTATATATAAAAATTATGTGTGTGTATACATACCTGTATCTACATATGAATGATATATGCATGTAAGTTTTCATTTAAGTTCCATGTAAATTTTTATGGAGGTATACATGGAAGTAAATGCCAGCTGGTTCCCCAGAGAATCTGAGGCATTTAGAGGAAACACAGAAGGTATAAAAATAAAACTTTAATAAAGAGTTAGCACCCCAATTAGAATAGAATGGCAAGACGTCTGCAAAGTCAGCATGGCTTTTATGTGTGGAGGACTTGGCAATTTTGCCCCTCTTTCATACATATCATGTTGCTCGGTCCTCACAGCAGTGATCCTGAGGTGGGCAGCACAGGTGTGATTTGATTGTCCCCATTTTACAGATGAGGAGACTGAGAGCACATCAGTGAGGAGCAGAGTGGGTCTTTCAACTCCAGAGGGAGACTCTTTTGGCAGGGAGGCTCCCTCCATCTAGAAAAAGAATTTTTAAACTATCACAACTCAGTAAGGAGGGACAAGTAGGCATAAGCAGTGACTGACCACCTGCTAACATCATCCTAATACCTAAATAAAAGTGATGTAAAACACCATGGGGTGAATGCGCCTTCATAATAAGTTATGCGACTTTGGCTGGTTTGTTTGGCCACCTAGCTGGACTTACTCAGACTTTGGATTTTCAGAAATCTTTTATGTATAATTATGCCTGAGAATGTTCCTAGCATACTGCTGACTGGTTATCAGGCATGTGCAGAAATAGTACCCCACAACAACAGTGTAAGGAAGGGTAGGTAGTATCTTTTCCTCACTCATGGAATGAAGGCCTTCGGACCTACTTCAGAGGAAGGTCAGATAATTCTTTCATGGCCTGCTTCAGTGGAGAATGGCAGGAGAAGGTCAGAGAGACCTTCCTGCTTCTTTTTTCTTTCTTTTTTTTTTTTGAGACGGAGTCTCGCTCTGTCGCCCAGGCTGGAGTGCATTGGCGGGATCTCAGCTCACTGCAAGCTCCGCCTCCCAGGTTTACGCCATTCTCCTGCCTCAGCCTCCCGAGTGGCTGGGACTACAGACACCCGCCACCTCGCCTGGCTAGTTTTTTGTATTTTTTTTTAGTAGAGACAGGGTTTCACCGTGTTAGCCAGGATGGTCTCGATCTCCTGACCTTGTGATCCGCCCGTCTCGGCCTCCCAAAGTGCTGGGATTACAGGCTTGAGCTACCGCGCCCGGCCCCTGCTTCTGTTTTCTAAAATGCTGAGGTGCTATGTATTGGGGTAGCATGTCCTGAGCCTCATCTTCATCAATAACCACCACCACCACAACAATAATAGTAAATAGCAGCTACCAAGTGTTGATTGCTTACTGTGTTCTAGACATCTTGTCATGTGATAGTCTTATCCATTTAGTTCTTTGTTGATATGGTTTGGCTCTGCGTCCCCACCCAAATCTCACTTTGAATTGTAATCCCCATAGGATCACCACATATTTAGGGAGAAACCTGGTGGGAAGTGACTGGATTATGGGGACAGTTTCCCCACGAGCCTTGCTTGTGATAGTGAGTGAGTTCTCATGAGATCTGATGGTTTTATAAGAGGCTCTTCCCCTTTCACTCATTTGTCTTTCTTGCCTGCCACCATGTAAGATGTGACTTTGCTTCTCTCTCACCCTCCATTATGATTGGAAGTTTCCTGAGGCCTCCCCAGCCATGCGAAACTGTGAGTCAATTAAACCTCTTTCCTTTATAAATTACCCAGTGTTGGGTATGTCTTCATAGCAGTGTGATAATGAACTAATACATCTGTCTTCTTTTTTCTCAGGTAAATATTCCATTTCTGCCAAGATGCCCGCCAACCAGTGCATGCCAAGACTATGAGGCACCATGAATCCCTGGCTGGCTCACATGAAGGCAAATCCCCTTCAGGACCAGGAAGACCAGGTCACTTTGTCCAAAGGTGGTCCAGTTCCAGATACTCAGGTCTTCTTTAGACGTCACCTTCTCTTGACCTGCTTTCTCTTGGCCTAGCACCTCTTTCAGTCATCACTGATATCACTTGCTTTCAGATTCAGATATCTAAAGACTCTCCCCTAGGGCACAAAGTCCTATCTCATCCATCTTTATGAAGATAGTGCACAGTGGCGGCAGGGGGTACCTGAAAGACCTGGGCTTTCACATTGTGCAGACCTGGGTGTGAGCTGGGCTCCACTGTGTGCCAGCTGAGATTGGGTGATTTGCTGAACTGCTCTGCACTTCAAGTTTCTCATCTGTTAGCAGGGATTTAAAATCTGTTTTGCAAGGATGTTGTGTGGAGATGAAATGTGACACCTATGTGATGCATGCAAACAGTCCCTGGCACAAAATCAGTGCTTGATGCCATGACTCAGAGGCTCTGCCTGGTCCCTTGCCCAAGCTCGTCTATCCTTCTTTTTATGTCCCTTAGTATCTTTCTTAGCTCCTTCCATAGGAGATATCTGGGCCCATTTTCTGAGCAAGCACCAGCTCTATCCCACAATTTCTACCTCCTTCCTCCCCACTTTCCTCCTCACCATCCAATTCTGGGTCCGTGGACTTAGTTACATACTAGTCAGCTCTCTGCCAGCCCTGAGGGCCTGGCTGGACTCCTGCTGGATGGGACCCTGTGCCTTGGGTGGAGGGAGGATCTGGACAGTCTTCCAGCAGCCTCTGCACTGTTGGCCATGGAGTTGAGGGCAGTGGATCCCTATGGTTCGTCTCAGTTGCTGTGCCATCAAGACTGGGGGATGGGGTGGGCAGTGAGTAGATTAGATCTCAATATTCAAGTGTTGTCTGTGGACCGGCAGCACTGGCGGTCACCTTGGAGCTTGTTAGAAATGATAACTCTTGGCCCACTGAATCACAATCTTCATCTTAACAAGATTTCCAGTCATTCCTTCTGAGCCCTGGGTTGGCCCCTAGTGGGCAAGTGCCCCTCAAATCACTACACAGGAGAACTGTTGGCAAGATGATTCTTCCCTCCGGGGTCAGCAAAGGTATCTGCAAATCCTTCAGTAGGGGTGTATGTGGTTAAAACACGCACTAAAGTCTAATTTATTTATGCAGGAATCATTTTTAAATTTCTTTCCAGATTGTTAAAGTAAACCTTTGAATCCTGACCCATCTGTGATGTAAGATGTGACTGGCCTTGCTTCATGTATAGAAGTCACACCCCACAATAACAATGTAGGGGAGGGAAGGTAATATCTTTTCCTCACCCATGGAACGAGGGCCTTATGACCTACTTTAGCTCAGGGAATTCTTTTATGGTCTGCTTCAGGTTAGCAGGCCTGTGCCCATGTCATTCAGTAAAGTCTCCCTAAACCATAGCCACTCTGACCCTTTCTCATTACGGAGACAGAATCACACACACATACACACATACACGAACAGGCCATGACATGATGTTTTCCACCCCCGAACCTGTGCTTATATGTTATCTCTTCTGCCTGGGATGTCCTTGCTGTCCTTTGGGTGAATTTTAGTCATCCTTTAAGTTTCATTTAAAGTGTCAGCTCAGTCACAGTGCCCTGTGTAAGATGGCTGCGTGATGGTGTTTCTGCTGTTACCACATTGCATTCCAGTGTTCTGTTGTTGATGTGATCACCTCCTGGAAACACTGAACTCAGTGAGGGCAAGTTCTGTGTTGTATTTATTCATCTTTGTATCTCCACACCCAGCACCATGACAGGCAGGCTGGAGATGCCCCATAGATGCTTATTGCATACGCAGAAAAAAAGCTTAGCTTGCTGTGATGGCTTTTTGTTTTGTCCTTTGGAGTTTAATCAAAATAAAAGAAAATAACTGCAGACTCTAAACGTTTGGAAAGTTTCTGTAAAACCTTACAACCCAAATGCAAAAAAAAGATCAAAGGGAAATTAGACAGCAATTTGTTTTTAAAAAATGTAGTGGCATTTTAATTAGAGAATATTCTTCTCATTGAAATGAGAAACTCCCAGGGAAATACTTGATGTGTTAGAGTCTCCCTCCTCACATTTTTTTCTCCAGCTATTACAGGACCTGCTGAGCAGGCTTTGTGAAGGAAAGCTCCTAGGATGCTGCACAATGAAGACACTCAGCACTTACACAGCGCTCTGCTCTTGCCACAATTACGCCTTTCACTTCTCCCAGCCCTGCGGGGGGGAAGCCCGAGTTATTGAATTTGATGGCTAAGAGGCCCTGAGGATAAATGACTTGTTCGAGTCTAGGCAACTGGACTGTCACAGGCAGAATTCAGAGTTTTGGACCTGCTTCTCATGCCAAGCAGTTTGTTCTGACCTCAGAAGGGAATCCCTTTTTGACAAGCAATGCACATGGACCCCAAAGAGTCCCCAGAAGGCAGTCGTTTGGAGGGGATCACTGGGTGTCACAAATCGGTAACATTTTCAAAACTCAATATGGGGATGACTGTAGGATTGCCATCTTGTAATCTTGCTAATTAGGAATATGAAGAAAATATATGGCCAGAATTATGCCTTAAAGAAAATAAATTTTTATGCTAAAAAATAAGGAATTGTTTCAGAACAAAGCCCAGGTTTTTTTTTTAATTGAATATAGTTTTATTAAAAACACAGCACATTGTAGTTATTTTTCTCATTTTACAGGAGACCAATGAAAACTGGCAGTAGTTTAGATTAGTGCTTGGGAATGGCTGTTTTTAACTTAATATGCTAGATCCATGTTTTCTGTAGAAATGCCAAAGCCAACCTTCTGTAGCAGAAAAAGTGAGTTAAGATTCACCTGCTGGCATTCTATGCCCAGGGCAGTCACCTGCTTCCTCTTTCTGCAACTATGGAAGTAGGCGTTACTTGACATTCTGAAAGTACTGTCAGAAAGTAATTCTGACAGCACTTTCCATAATTGGTGTGTTGTGGCTCTGCTTCATGTTCACTAGAGAGAGAAGATGGAAGACTAAGGAAGCCTCGATGTAATCTTTCTTAGTGAGTTTTAGGTAGGAGTAGGTGATATAGTTTGGCTGTGTCCCCACCCAAATCTCATCTTGAATTGTAACTTCCACAATTCCTAAGTGTTGTGGGAGGGACCTGGTGGAAGGTGTTTGAATCATGGGGACAGGTCTTTCTCGTGCTGTTCTCACAATGGTGAATAAGTCTCAGGAGATCTGATCATTTTATAAAGAGGGGTTTCCCTGCACAAGCTTTCTATCTTTGCCTGCTGCCATCCACGTAAGATATTACTTGCTCCTCCTTCCCTTCTGCCATGATTGTGAGCCCATCCCCCCCAGCTATGTGGAACTGTATATCCAATAAACTCCCTTTTCCTGTATAAATTACCTAGTCTCAGGTATGTCTTTATCAGCAGTGTGAAGGCAAAACAAAAGTTTCGAGCTTATATTCCACAGGGGAAATAGAAAGAGGTTGACGCTGCAGTGAACTGTGATAGGGCCACTGTCCTCCAGACTGGGTGATGGAGTGAGACTCTGTCTCTTCAAGAAAATGTAAAGAAGAAAAATTTAAAAATCTCCCTAAACTCGATGTACAAGCTATCCTTCTACCCTCCAAGCTGTCCTGGGTGTGGGCCAAACTGATTTGGGGAGAAATTTATAGGTTAAATGATAATAACACTTCCCAAAAACAAAACTGCCCTTGTAAAACTAATACAAGTCCACCAGATTAAGGGGATGGGAGAGGTCACAAGATTTGAAAAGTCCCCAATTACTTTTGCAATTAACACCACTATTGTAGAACCTAAGATTGGCCTTTTGAGATCTTTTCAGGCTTTTGCATTTCTGATGACTGGATGGCCCCACCTGGACCTGTGACTCAACCATTTCTATGGCCCCAACCCAGAAGGGGACTCAGCACATAAGGACCATTTTCCACACCCCTATGATTGCATCCTCCACCAATCAGCAGCACCCTTTCCCTAGGCCCCTGCCCACCAAACCACCTGAAAAACCCCCAACCTTCTAGCCTCTGGAGAGATTGATTTGAATAATAACTCCTTCCCCTGCTTGGTGTGCCAGTCTCACCTCAATTAAACTCTTTCTTTATTGCAATGCCATGGTGTCAGTGGATTGATTTTGTCTGTGCAGCAGGCAGGAAGAACCTGTGGGGCAATTACATGAAGGAGGACAATTATGGATTTTTCTTTTATGTTTTCTAAGTTTTGTTACTGTATTTATATGCTTTTAGGATTTTAAGTAATTTTGTAACGATAAAGGAATGAGAAAAATTGAGGAATTACACCTTACTGATTGAATTTTCCAAAGATGGTCACAAGATTGTCACTGCTGCACGCTCCTCTTCCCATGGGACCTTAACACTCCTCCTTTGAGCTCCTCCCCCAAAACCCAGACAAACCTTTGTCACTGCCTCAGCTGAACATAGTAGAAGTGATGTTTACTGGAAAGGGGTCCTGATCCAGACCCCAAGAAAAGAGGGTTCTTGGACCTCACACAAGAAAGAATTTGGAGTGAGTTCACAGAGTAAAGTGAAAGCAAATTTATTAAGAAAGTAAAGGAGCAAAAGAATAGCTACTTGGAGGAAAAGGATGGGCAATTTCCAGAACTGAGGGTTCCTCCTATTTTTAGACGATATAGGGTAACTTCTTGATGTGCCCTGGCATTGTAAATGGTCATAGTGCTGGTGGGAGTGCCTTTTAGCATGTAAATGCATTACAATTAATGTATAATGAGCAGTGAGGGTGACTAGAGGTCATTTTTATCACCATCTTGGTTTTGCCGGGTTTTGCCTGGCTTCTATGCCGCTTCCTGTTTTATCAACAAGGTCTTTGTGACTTGTATCTTGTGCTGACCTCCTATCTCATCCTATGACTAAAAATGCCTAACCTCCTGAGAATGCAGCCCAATGGGTCTCAGCCTCATTTTACCCAGCCCCTATTCAAGAGGAAGTCACTCTGGTTCCAAGGCCTCTGGCAGTGACACAATGTAACTTGTGAGGCTAGTGTTAAATACAGTTTACAGGAGCTGACTGTTTTGGACTGAGCTCCTGCAGACTCAACATACCAAACCAAAACAGCATCACTCATGCCAAAGTTTCATATCACCACACCAATATTTGTCTGACCTTCCCAGGAATCAGGAAAGAGAGAGAAATAATAGCCAAATTCTGAAACAGATCACTTTTGGCCAGCAGGATAGGAAAATCCACTCTGCTTTACAAGGAAAGTAGCTTTGAAATGACCAATCTGCTTTTTGTTCCTTGTTTCCGCCCTCTCTGGCCTTTTTCTCTCAGTAAATACTCACTGTCCATGTTGCAGAGTAGAGTTCTTGGAACCTTTTCTTGTTCTGAGGATTACTCAATTCTCAAGTCATTCTTTGCTCAAAGATACTCTGTTAAATTTATTTTGGGTAAAGTTTCTCTTCTACTGTTAGATTGTAAAAATTCTTTGCACCTTGGAATGTGGCCCTTTGATGTGGCTGCCATATTATGAGGAAGTGCAAAGCAGCTGCCCACATGGAGGGTCCACAGATAGGTATTCCGATCGGCCGTCCAAGTGAGGACCCAGAATCAAGTGCTGGACACATAAGTGAAGAAACCTCCAGATGATTCCAGCTTCCAGTTATTGAGTCTTTTGAGTCTTTCCAGAGGGGGCCTCAGATGCCATGGAGCAGACACAGCTGTCCCTTCTGTGCCAAAGTCAAATTCCTACTGCATGGGATCCCTCATTCTAAGCATGATTAACTGGCTGTTTTGTATCATTAAGGATTGTGGTTTGTTTCACAGAAGTATATGTATGTTATAACTCTCTTTTAGTAAGAGAAAGCAAGCAAAGCACAAACAAAACCCAACACTCCTGAACATCTGCATATATATTTTTAAAGTAAAAAATGTTATGTTAAAATATACATAAGGTTTAACTTTTTTAACTCCTTTTAAGTACACAGATTTATAGCATTAAGTATGTTCACATTGTTGTGCAACCATTACCACTGTCTGTCTCTGGAATTTTTTCCAACTTCCCAAACTGCAACTCTATACCCATGAAACAATAATTCTCCAGTCCCCTCCCCAGAACCCTTGGTGAGCACGATTTAACTTTCTGTTTCTATAAATTTGGCTACTCTAGAAACCTCTTAGAAGTGGAGTCATACGGTGTTTGTCCTCTTGTGACTGGCTTATTTCACTTAGCCTAATATGGGTTCATCCCTGTTGCAGCATGTGTCAGAGCTTCCTTTATTTTTAAAGCTGAATAATATTCCACTGTATGTATATACAAACTCCTGGGCTCAAGTGGTCCTTCCCCTCAACCTCCCAACATGCAGGGATTATAGGTGTGAGCCCACGCACCCGGCCCCATTTCCTTTTCTATTCATCCATCAATGGACACTCGGGTTGCTTCTACCTTTTGGCTACTGTGAATAATGCTGCTATAAATATGGGTATACAAATCGGGGTTTAAGTCTCTGTTTTTAGTTCTTTTGGTTATAGATCCAGAAGTAGAATTGCTGGATTATATGGCAATCCTGTTTTTAATTTTTTGAAGAACTGTCACACTATTTCCTATTGTAGCTGCTCCATTTTATATTCCCACCAGCAGTGCACAAGTCTTCCAATTTCTTCTCATCATCACCAATACTTGCTATTATTATTCTTTTTATAAAAAGCACCCTAAAGTATGTGAAGTGATATCTCGGTGTGAGATCTCATTCTGATTCACATTTTCCTAATGACTAGTAATGTTGAGCATGTTCTCATGCGTTTATTGGCCATTTGTATATCTTCTTTGGATAAATGTTTATTCAAGCCCTTTGCCCATTTTTAAATTAAGTTGTGTGGTTTTTGCTTGGAAATATTCTTTTAAATGTATATATAGACAAGGCAGAGGTACAGAAACAACAGGCTGTTACCTCAGAGAGTGTGTATTGAGGTGGAAGAAGAGCAAACGTGATTCCTTTCTGTCTTTTATGTAATTGTACTAGAGGGCTCCACATATTACCAGCATGTGTCACTAACTGAATAAAAAAAAAACAATTTAAACAAATTATCAGTAAAATGTCATCCTGTTTAAGTATCTCAAAATGTCTAACTTGAAGTTTTTAATGTTATAGCCAAGAAAATGAAAGAATCTTGAGCTAAACCTCCACACAGATTTCATTGGTAAAATTTTAATAATGAGAAGAAAACTTCCCTTCATTGTTCTAGTCACAGATCCTTGGCCTGCCTTTTCCACCTCCCCCCTCCTCCCTTCTGGAAAGAGCTCAGACTAAGAGAAGAGCCTGTCTCTCTTTAAAGAGACTATTTGTTTCCATGGTAACTTGCCTTCTTCATCTTCGGAGCTGTAAACTGGGAAATTCCATTAGAGGCTTATCCGGGCAGTTGCTTTTGAAACGGTGTCTGATATTAGCTGTCTGCTTCATTCACCTTTGCTGCTCAGTAATCTTTTGGATTTGTTGATTTTGTTTCTATCAAATGAAGGGAGTAAAATAAAACAATATGAAGCTGATTATAATCGGTCTTGTTGGGCCAGCTGTGCACTCTTGTTAGGCCCTGTGGTGGGGCCGTCATGGTGTGGCCTCCCAGGTGACTGTGATCTATGCAGCTCAGGCCCCGTGAAGCCCTGCACACAGAGCTGTTCTGATTCAAGATGCCCCATGAGGTCATCTGGAGAAGAAATAGGAACCAACTCTGTTGTCAAAAATGACTTTGATTGTTAGTAGATTTCAAGTTTTATCTGTAGGATTCTGATTTGGGCACATGGAGATGCTAATACTGCTGGCTGTGAAAGCAACTGTACTTCAAATAGCTGCAAATAAAGCAAATAATCAGATTACCTGAGGCTAATGATTTTAATTTTTCTAGTAGCACCTATGATTATAAAGCTGCATTTACTGGCTATTGACATAGAAGGTTTGGGGGATTTTTATTGACCAGCATGGTTTATATGCATAAAATCTATATCATTTTTTGTTTCTCCAGATCCATAAAGGACATTTAAACAACAGTTAATAAACATAGAAAATATCTTGAAAACACCTTTTCTATTCAGGAAATTCAGTTACTTTATTCCTCTTGATAACAACTTAATCTGATTATATTGACAAAAATAACATTATATTTGGTTTTCCTTTTACTTACTTATTTATTTATTTAGACACAGGGTCTCACTCTGTTGTCCAGGCTGGAGTGCAGTCGCATGATCGTGGCTGACTGCAGCCTTGAATTCCTCAGCTCAAGTGATCCTCCTTCCTTGGCCTCCCAAAGTGTTGGGATTACAGGTATGAGCTACTGCACCTGGCCCGGTTTTCCTTTTTTAAAAAAAGCTAATTGCTGGCCGGGTGCGGTGGCTCACGCCTGTAATCCCAGCACTTTGGGAGGCCAAGGGAGGTGGATCACAAGGTTAGGAGTTCGAGACCAGCCTGGACAACATGGTGAAACCCCATCTCTACTAAAGATAAAAAAATTAGCTGGGCATGGTGTTGCACGCCTGTAAATCCCAGCTACTTGGGAGGCTGAGGCAGGAGAATCGCTCGAACCTGGGAGGCAGAGGTTGCAGTGAGCCAAGATCACGCCATTGCACTCCAGCCTGGATGAGAGGGCGAGACTCCATCTCAAAAAAAAAAAAAAAAAAAAAAAGAAAAGAAAAGCTAATTGCTAATTGCTGATCAATAGTATACTTCCAACTTTTGAACACATTTCCTAGGTAAAATATTTATATTTAAAAGTAATGTTTAGATTGAATGACGAAAAGGTTCTGGAGATGGATGGTGGTAATGGTACAATGTGAATGTACATAATGTTACTGAACTCTATAGTTTAAAGTGGTTGAATGGTAAATTTTATGTTATGTATATTTTACCACAACAAAAATAATATTCAGAATTATACAACTGGCTAATATGAAAGTATCTGCAATTGCTATGGAAAAGCATGTTAACTGAAGCACAGTTAGATGAGGGTCTTAGGCTCTTAGCTTTTTATGTAGCTTTCCTTCCTCCTTAAACTTAGACTCCTAAGAAAATTCCAAATTTTGGTTTCCTTTGGCCTCTTTCAGTTTTGAAACATTTGAATGCATGCTTCCTTTTTCCCATGGGAGAGCATAAAAATAATATATGTTGTAGCCCTTATCTCTAGAGACATTTTTGTATTCCTTTGTTCCCAATCATTGCCTTGGAGAAGTTCACCATCTTATAAGAGGAATCACAAAACAAGAATCATCTCAGAAACGTAGGGATCTCTGTGCAAACTTGTCCATCATCTTACCAAGGCAGGTGTCTTAGTTCTTTTTGTTCTGTCATGACAGAATACCCGAGACTGGGCAATTTATAAATAACAGAGATTTGTTTCTTACATTTCTGGAGGCTGAGAAGTCTGAGGTTGAGGGGCCCACATTCTATTCAGTAATGAGTAGCTCTCTACTCATAGGCTGCCTGTTCCACTTTGATCAGGCTCATTTTCTAAATATTCACTCAACAGTTTGTCTTGACATTGTGCAGGGGGTACTGGGGATACCGAAGGGAGTGAGATAGATGTGGTCTGACTCTCATAAAGTTTACATTAGAATGTTCTTCTATTTTTTTTAATTGAAACTTTGTCCATTTACCTTAGGCCCATTCATTCTAGTTACGACCTCAGAGTCATAAAGAATGCACAGCACTGTGCACTGTGCCAAAAGCACAAAAGAAATGGCTTCATTTCTTTTGCTCCTCACCGGACTCCTATGAGGCAGGGAACATCACTGTCTCAATTTCACCACTGAAGAAACTAAGACTTAAAAGGGTAGGTATCTTGCCCAAGATCATATAGCTAGTATCTGTTTCTCCATTCACATTAATTCATCATTCATTCATTCAGCAAATCTTGGTTGAGAATCTACTATATACTTTGGCAATGTCAAGAAAACTTGATAGTTGCCCTTAGAAACTCACAGCCCAGCGGGGGAAGAAGTCAAGCAAACAGGTGTACTGCAGTGTGCTGTGCTGTGTGAGGGAGCTATGCTCTGCGGCGATGACAGCTGGCGGGCCGGTCTCTCATCCAGTTGAAGAGTCCAATCAGGCTCCTGATTAGCACAGTGGCCCCTATTGGTCACCTCACCCCTCCAATCCACCCACCACCCTGCATCCGGAGTGATCTGTCTAGACTCACAGTTAAGATCTGTCTAGACTGATCTGTCACATTCACTCATTTTTCATTCAGCCAACAAATATTTTTGAGTATCTACTTTGTTAGCCCTTGGAGATACAGTGGTGAGTAAACCAGGCTTGGCTGGGACCTTCACAGAGCTTGCAAGGCAGGTAAAAAACAGAAGCAGGAAGATGCATACAATCATTAAAAAAAAAAAAAAAAAGTTGGAAGGCACATAGCCACTGTGGAAGACAGTTTGGAGGTTTCTCAAAACATAAAGCATAGCGTTACTAAACGACCAGCAATTCTACTCTTAGGCATATACTCAGAGGAATTGGAAACAGGTACTCAAACAGATACATCTACAACACATGAAGGTTCACAGCAGCACCAGTCACAATAGCCAAAAGGAAGAAAGAATCTGGATGACCATCAATGATGAATGCATAAGCAAAATGTGGTCTATTCTTACAATGAATGTTACCGAGTCATAGGAAAGAAGGAAGCAATGATACAGGCTAAACAGAGATGAATCTCAAAAATATTATGCTAAGTGAAAGAAGCTAGACACAGAAAGTTATATACGATAGGATTCCTTTTAAATAAAATATCTAGAACAGGTAAAGCCATTGAGACAGAAAGTAGATTGGTGGTTTCCAGGGGTTGGAGGCAGGAGGAAATATGGAATGACTGCTTAATGGGTATATGGTTTTATTTTGGGGTGATGAAAACATTCTCGAACTAGATAGAAATGGTAGTTGCACAACACTGTGAGTGTACTAAATGCCACCCTGAATTATATGCTTTAAAGTGGTTAATTTTCTGTTATGTGAATTTCATCTCCATTTAAAAAAAGAATATAACAAGGGGTTTAAATTAGATTGGGGATCAAGGATGGTTTTGAGCTGAGACCTAAAGACTGAGCAAGAGCTAGCTGGGAGAAGGATGTAGGGAAGAACATGTCCCTGGCAAGAGGAAGAGGGTATGGGATGGAACTGAGGGGAGGCAGGGGCCAGATGTGGTACAGCTCCGTAGGCCATGCAACATGTCCCCAATCTTAACCCAAATGCCTTGGGAAATCTACTGAAGGGCTTTCAGCCAGGGACCATGACAGAACAATCTATCTGTTCTCAAGTTCATTCTTGCTGCTCTGTGGAAATGGCCCACAGGGGCACAATCACAGCAGCTACAGGGAAGGACAATGGTGACTAAGGCTCCCTGGGGCTGTCAATTTAGTCCATCTCCCTCCAGGGGACACACAAGGCTCCACGACCTAGTCCCTTCCCAGATCCCCTGGCTTGTCTCGCTCTCTGCCCACCTCACACTCTCTGCTCTAGCCATAGGAAATTCAAGAGGTGAGCTCTTTTTCTTCAGGCCTTGGAACAGTCTGCTCCTCCTTGGGAATGTTTCCCCATATTTGCCTGGCCGAGTTCTCTCCAATCTTCAGCATTCTGCTAAGGCGTCACCTCCTTCCAGATGTTGTCCTGGCTCCAGGCTTTAATAGGGCCTGACTTTGAAGCACCTTCCAGCACTTTGAGCCTACCATAGTGGATACCATAGCAGGTTCCTTTATCCCCCTGAATTTTTCCCATTAAGTAATGAATTCCTTAGGGCAGAAACTCATTTGTCCTGTTGTCACTAGCACATGTGCCTGAGTAAATTAATGAATTCTTTCAAGAGAAGTGAATTAGAACTCAAGTGGTGCTCCTCAATCTTCCCTTGAGTTCTTGTTTAACCCCCTATCTTTTTTTTCCTGAGGATGTTCATTTCCATATCCCACAGATACTGCCCCTTACTGAAGTGCTTGCCTTTTCCCACTTTTCAGAATCTCTCCATCCTTATAAAACTTGAATTATATTTTAGTTCTCCAAAATTTTCAGTGGCGAACAAGCCTCTCATCATTACTTTCCTTTGTAAAGAGAACACATTGGAAAATGTTGAAATGTTTTTTAGTAGAAAAATGTCCCTCATTTTCCGTGATCACATTTCTAGTTCTTCAATATGAAAACTGCCAGTTTATAACTGACTTCTTAATCAAGATATTATACTTCTAATGAACATCTTATACTCAGATTATAAGTGCTGGCCAATTTTTTTCCTCTTTTGGGGGAAAAATTCAGAAAAAAATTCATTTTAATGTTTTTCAGGACTTTTACATTTTCTCAAAACATTCACCTACTGTCTCCCCTGGAGTGGTGTTCAGACTTCAGCACAATGTTGAGTCCAGAGCTAAACTGCCCGCATTGATCCCACCTCTGCCACTCACTAGCTAAGTAACATCAGGCAAACTGTTTCACCTCCCCATGCCTTTGTGTGATAGGGACCAAACATAATATTTTGCTCACCCATCAGGTGCGTGGCTGAGACTCCTATAACAAAAGGTAGATTAACAAGATAAAAGTCCAGGCACGGTGGCTCAAGCCTGTAATTCCAGCACTTTGGGAGGCTGAGGCAGTCGGATTGCTCGAGCTCAGGAGTTGCAGACCAGCCTGGGCAATGTGGTGAAACCCCACCCCTATAAAAAAATACAAAAAATTAGCCAAGTGTGGTGGCACGCGCCTGTGGTCCCGGCTGCTAGAGAGGCTGAGGTGGGAGGATCGCTTCAGCCCAGGAAGTCAAGGCTGCAGTGAGCTGAGATTGCATCACTGCACTCCAGCCTGGGCAACAGAGTGAGACCCCGTCTAAAAACAAATGAACACAAACCACAGAAAAGCATACAAACTTATTTAATATAAGTTGTACGGGGTACGAGAGCTTTCAGAAATGAAGACTTCAAGAAATAGGGAAATATGTGTATAGTAGTCTTCCCTAATCCATGGTTTCGGTCACCCGAGGTCAACCATAGCCTGAAAGTATTAAGTGGAAAATTCCAGAAATAAGCAATCTATGCTTTAAACTGTGCACTCTTCTGAGTGTTTCACCTAGGATGTGAAACATCCTTTGTCCAATGTATTCACCTCATCACAAGAGGGTGAGTATATTAAAATGTTTTGAAAGACTACATTCCCATAACGTTTATTACAGTTATAGTTTATTATTGTTCTATTTTATTATCAGTTATTGCTGTTAATCTCTTACTGTGCCTAATTTATACACTAAACTTGTCATAGGTATATATGTACAGAAAAAACCCCAGTGTATATACAGTTCAGTATTATCCATGGTTTCAAGCATCCACTGGGGAGGTTGGAATGTATTTCCATGAGTAAGAGGGGGCTCTGTATTTTTATGGATAGTTGCATGGAAGTATGACTGGAGGACAAAAGGCTATGGTCTAATGGTAATAAACCGCCGGGGCGGGGACAGAATTTAGTAAGGCCTGTTTGTTCAGTCTTCTCTGTGTCTTATTTTTTTCTTCCGGGTATAGGGAGGGCCTTTCTGAAATGAGAGTTTTACGACCAATTTTCAGGGGAAGGTCAGTGAGGTGTAATGGCCCATTTCAGGGGAAAGAGGGTGACGGAAGATCAGAGAGTGACCTTCTGCTTTTGTGGTTTTCTCAATTTCCTTCGAGTCTAAAATACATAGTATGCCAAGATGACGTATTCTGGGGTAGCGTGTTCTGAACTCCGTCAGTGTCCTCATTTGTAAACTGCGGATAATAATGGTACCTAACTCAGAAAGATCTTGTAATCACGGAGTAGGTTCATACTTGTAATACACTCAGAATGGTGGCTGGTAATTGCACCAGTAACAAATCCCATCTGAGGAAGAGGAAGCAACAGGAGCTGTGCAGCTGTGGCTCCTGGGACCTCCTGTCTACACAATCCCACCTACTCCTTTATCTGCTGAGTGAAGACAGATCAGCCGATGTCGGGCCCAGGAAGACTGCTGCTGCCTGGGGAGCACACTCCAGTCACCCATGGGAGCAAAACACAGCCTTCTGGAGTCACAGTAGCCTTGGGAACCTAGGTCTGGTTATCATAGCCATGATGTTGATTCAACAGATAAAAATATTCTCTTGAATCCCTAGCCTGTTTGAAAAAAATCACCACCTATCAAAAGAAAGGAAAAGAGAACATTCCCTACCATTATAGCTTAAACTTAATTTTCATATCAATTAAGCCTTTAATTGATAAAAAAGAATCTGGGACAGTATTAGGAATAATTAGGAATGGAAAGTATTTTTTGAGGGGATGATTTTGTTTTCTTTAAGCAAAACCTACATGATAGAGACATTTTTTATTCTATCCACTTTCTGATTAACCTTCAGTTTATTGAGCAATTATACTCTGCTCATCTGAAAAGTAAGTAGAAGTAGTTATAACTTCAATATAATGGGTAATAGAATGAGGGATTTAATCAGACTAGAAGCTATGTAAGGGATGAAGTCATTTGGCCTAGATGCCATCTGCTGGGTACTGTGATGTTACTCAGGGGGCAGGACACGGAGCCAGGCACCTCTCTGGGATTGAACAAGGGTTGGGGAAGGAAAGGTCAGCAAACTCAGCTGAAGGTCAGGAAAGAAGTTTATCCAGGCGGGAGGACTCTGGTGTCCAGAGAGCAAGGTGCCCAGTAGAAGGTAATGGTGTGATCATTCAGGCAAGCAGCTGACCTTGAAAAGGTCCACCAGAGGGTGACAGGGTCTCATAAGCTGCTGGATGGGACATCTGGGAACAGACCATATTTGTCCAGACAAGCATGGAATT
The DNA here is from genome assembly GCF_007565055.1 of Rhinopithecus roxellana. NCBI lineage: Eukaryota > Metazoa > Chordata > Mammalia > Primates > Cercopithecidae > Rhinopithecus > Rhinopithecus roxellana. The sequence continues at coordinate 97,001,001 of NC_044552.1, read as the reverse complement.
GCCCAACCCAAGAAGGATGGGTGTGCTGCTAAGAGGGTCCCTACTGACAGAATGCGGTATATAAAATTCCAGATTCCATGATGGGCATTGGTGGCTTTAGGGCCAGCAAGGGAAGATCAAGGCAGGACTCCAACCCTAAAGTGAAGCAGTCATCCTATGAGGGTACAAGCTCAGAGTTAGATCAGCAGTAAGGAGAAGCCGATGGTAAGTCCGTCCCTGCATGACCCACATCCCCCATCTGTGGATAGGACTGAACCAAGCAAATGAACAATCACGGCAGGGACATGGTGGTATAGGAAAGGCTCTCCTTGACTCCTGGCATCAGTTAGGCATACTTTCAGCTACAAGTGGCAGAAAACCTGAGTTGGTGTAGCTTGCTGCAAAGGGACATTTATTGCTTCCTTAGGAAGTTAGATGTGTGGTCTCAGGATTGCTGGTGCAGCCCATCAAGGTCATTCCCATCCTCCGCTCCTTCAGCTGCATTTGGGCTCTTTGTCACCTTCATACATGACAGTTGCAGACACTAGATCCTCACAGCACATCCTAAAAAGGAAGGACAGGTGGGAGCAAGAGGCTTCCTCCCAAGCCTCTGCCTGTCTGGAAAAAGAAGGCTCCATCAGAAGCCTCCCAGCAGCCTGCCCCCCAAGTACTCATTGGCCAAATGTGGGTCACTCAGCTACTCTGATTTGCAACAAGAGCCAGAAATGCAAATCTTGTGTTTCTAGCCTCTACAGAGTGAGGTAGGCAAGGCGGAAGGGTGAGTGAGATGGTGGCAGCCAATAATCTTTCTTCTCCTTTTCTCTTTAATTTGAGCAGCACTCTAGATTCCCCTTCCTGCCTCCTGGTCAGAAGTATGTAGAATTGTTTTGGATACTTTAGAGAAAAATTGGTGTTGATTTTCTTATAGGTTTACAGCTCATTCCTCCCTCTGAGATTGGCCAACCATGATTCTTCAGGGCCAGATGTTGGAGCATATGAGATCTGCCACCATACCTTGTGGCCCACGGTGAGACAGGGCAGCAGGTGCTGGATGAGGGGGAGCACAAGACAGCATTCCTCTACACTTTCTGTTGTGGAAAATGGCCAAGTCCTCATAGTCCAAAGAGAGTCGATTTCAGGCTACTGAGTTCTTCACTTGTACCTTCTCCCTCCCCTCATCCCAATCCATGTCCTTGTACAGAAAAAACCCAAGGATTTTTTTTTTTTTTAAGGCAAGAATTTCCTTAACTGGTAACAGGAAGGACCTTTCAATGCTGAAAAGACCAGTCCCCCAAGCCTAAAATGGTACCAAAAACAGTTGAGCAAGAAGGCAGGGACTGCAGAACTTGGGTGCATCTTTGGAGAAAGAAATAAAGGGGCCACTGGGCAGCTGGTGTAGAATAAAGATACTTTCAGATGTATAATGAATTTAAAAATTTACCTAATTTGTGCCCTTTCTGATGAAGCCATTGGGCAAAATCAGTGAATGAAAGAGTAAACCGTGAAAAAGAAAAACATGAAATCCAGGAAGTAGGGATCCATCCCAAGAAAACAGCAAAAGGAAGTCACAAGATGACAGCTCAGCACCGGCCTAGAGAGAGTTTGTACTGGAGCTGGAGAAATTGTATGAGGCAGCTGCAGAAAGATGTCTTTGAAGGAGAAATGGATCTGAGAGGCCTGGTGTTTGAGCAGTCTGGTATTGAAAAATTATTGATAGATGTGGGTGATACATGCGTTGAAGCATGTATTTAAAAGGGTGATAAATCTATGGGCAAATGAAAAAGGTACCAGGAGAAAACAAATACTTTTAAGAGAAAGGCAATATAATTATTTTCTTATTCCATTCAGGCTGTTAGAACAAAATACCATAGATCCGGTGGCTTATAAAGAACAGAAACTTATTTCTCACAGTTCTGGCAGATTTGCCTTCTGATGAGGACATGCTTCCTCGTTCATAGTGCCATCTTCTCACTGTGTCCTCACATGGTAGGAGGGTGAGTGAGTTTTCCAGGGTCTCTTTTTCATAAGGGAACTAATCCCATTCACCAGGGCTCCACATTCATGAACTGATCACCTCCCAAAGGTCCTGCCTTCTAATGGCATCACCTTGGGGATTGAGATTTCAATATATAAGTGTTGGGGGGAGAGAAACATTCAGACCATTGCAATCATAGTAATACATTACTTGAATCAGCAGTAAACATAAATTATATAGTCATAAGCTTGATATTATAAAATAATAACGCAATATTTACTGTGATTGACTCTAACATTGTGATCCAACTCTACAGGGATAAAAGGGTAAAGGAGATGGCAGAGGTGTGCGTAAACCAGCTAAATCCTCCATTACTATCATGTTAGTCAAATATTTGGTATGCAAAAGTGATAAATCAGGAAATAGCAGTATAAGCATGTCATTTACAAATATGGGGTAAATAGAAGAAATGGTTTGAGAAATGGTTTAGTCAAAATTTTGGTGTGTAAAATTGATAAATGAGGAAATAGCAGTATAAGCATGTTATTTACACATATGGGTAAACAGAAGAAATGGTTTCAGAGCAGGAGATCGGGCAGCAGCTGCTCATTTTGTAAAAAAAAATTGATTTAGAAACTATGTGCATGGATTATCTTAAAAATTAAAATTCATCAATAAAAGACATTTAAAAGGTAAGGCAAATTGTTAATTTACTAAGGTGTATTCTGCTTATTGGTTTGAGGCTTCTCCAAACCTGTGGCCAGGCACCATGCATGTGCCATAAAATCGTGGCCCTTAATGAGCTGACCCCGCAGGCAGAGGTGGAAGAGCTTGTCAGCCCTTCTGGGCTTGTTTTGCCCTTGTGTTAAACAGAGCCAAGTTCTGAGGAGTTTTAATTAAGCTCACATTGGGAATGAAGGTGGAGGGGGGAACTGGGAGAAAAGATGGAAACCCCATTCCTTGTTACAGCATGCCTTGTCATGCATTATTGCTTACATGGCAATGATCTGCCCTACGAGCCATGCCCGGCTATCACAGGGGAAATTACCATATGTAAATACAAAAGTCAGGATTACAAAAGGTCCTTGAATGTTCAAAGTGATTAGTGTTCAACTTAATCTTCAGGGATTAGTATTTATGCCACGTTAATAACTGAAGGGATATTCTGTAAATGACTCATTTAGTCATAGTGTACATTTATGGTTTTACACAAATAATCGCTACAATTTATGGTGATTAGAGTATTAAGTTCAGTTTCCACTTATGTTTGGAAGCAGCTGTTTTTCTCGGTGTCCCTCAGGTTTATACAACAAGACTTACAATGGGTCATATGTTGTATCTGGGAATGTTACCCTGCCATTTTATCCTAGAGACTTGCTAGTGAGCTGGTATTGCCAACACATCCCTTTACAGAGCAGCAGTAACTTGGCACAAGGACTCTTCCTACTGTCTGAGAGATCTTCCACTGGGAGCCTGACCTTTACCTTTGTTCCCAGGATATTTACTGATTCTTAAATCAAGGTAAAGTTTTCAAGATGACTGTGAATAATTTATGTTAATATTGTTGTAACTGTGAGAGGATTTAGCATCTTTTCTAAAAGGAGGAATAAACACATTCATGTTATTTCTATTTTTCTCCCAACATTTTGATACATTTTTATCATTAACACCTGAAGTATGTGTAACAGAGGAAACGAATTATCTCTAGTGGAGAATGGGGATGGTAACATTAACAATACTGAAAGATTACAGGCATTTGGAATTGGATCTGGGCCATCCTTCTGCGTTTACCTAGTGAAGACACTGGGGCCAGGCTTGACCAGATCAAACTGCGAAGCGGTGTCCAGTGAGGGCCAGCACGCATCTGCCTCCCAGATCTTTGCTGTTTGCTCATGCAATTAGCTAGAATCATCCTGTTTTGAGGCTCCAAAGTCAAATGCATTTGATGACTGCAGCTCGTTTCCTGCATCCCAGTGCAATTTTATGAATGCTGATGTAAGAGAAAGTAGAAATGTACTCATTAGTTGGCAAGCCTACCTTGGAATTACAAATAATAAAAACTGGAGATTGTCATGTCAGTGAATAGTCTGTGTCCCCATTACTACGGTTGTTCCCTTTTCCACTTCCTCTTTTTCTCTCTCTCTCTCTATAAACTTATATACATACATATCATATATATTCTGTATAATTTTCTTTATGGTATATAAAAAGAAATATATATGTACACATACATTGTAAATATGTACACATGTATGTACACATGTATATGTATATATACTTATACACACGTATGTGTATATATGTATATATGTATATGCGGTAAACACATATATGTACATATGTATACATACATACAGATATATACACATATATACAGATATATACACTATACATGTATATATGTGTGTATATATGTGTGTGTGTGTGTATATATATGCATCCCCTTACAGAGCAGCAGTAACTTGGCACAAGGACTCTTCCTACTGTCTGAGAGATCTTTCACTGGGAGCCTGACCTTTACCTTTGTTCCCAGGATATTTACTGATTCTTAAATCAAGGTAATGTTTTCAACATGACTGTGAAGAATTTATGTTAATATTGTTGTAACTGTGAGAGGATTTAGCATCTTTTCTAAAAGGAGGAATAAACAAACTCACATTAATTCTATTTTTCTCCCAATATTTTGATACGTTTTTGTCATTAACACCTGAAATATCTGTAATGGAGGAAATGAATTATCCCTAGTGGAGAATGGAGATGGTAACATTAACAATACTGAAAGATTACAGGCATTTGGAATTGGATCTGGGCTATCCCTCTGCGTATATGTATATAAATCACATTTACGTATATGCAGTATATGTATATATACACATATACACACACATATGAAGATCACTAAAAAATGTTATTCATAAAAATAATTACAGGGAACATATCCACATGTTCTTAAAATCAGCTTGAAGAGGGACAGTCTTGTAAGACGAAAGGTCACATATTTGTGGTTAATAAAATGCCCTACTCCTAACTGCCAGCAGTATAAGAGAATTTTGAACAAAGGTGGTAAAGGAGACCTTTTAAGTAATAAATATTTAATTGGTGGTCCCATTTGGCTTTTTAAAAGTATAAAATAATGACGAGGCATGGTGGCTCACGCCTGTAATCCCAGCTCTTTGGGTGACCAAGGTGCAGGATTACTTGAGCCCAGGAGTTTGAGACCAGCCTGGGCAACATAGGGAGACTCCATTTTTACAAAAAATTGAAAAATTAGCTGGGTGTTGTGGCACGTGCCTGAAGTCCCAGCTATGTGGGAGGCTGAGGTGGAAGGATTACTTGAGTCTAGGAGGTTGAGGCTGCAGTGAGCAGTGATTACACTACTGCACTCCAGCCTGGGCAAGAGGGAGCCCTTGTCTCAAAAAAAAAAATAAAATAAAATAAAATAAAAAAAATAAATTAAAAAAAGGAAAAAAAGTACAAAATAAGACATTTTTTCTCTCAAATAATCAAAGCATTATCTCTGAGTTGGGGCAAACTTGGCTGTTTCATTGTTTCATTTTGATGAACCTGCCTCTTGCTTATCCATGGAACAGTCTGCTACAACAGCCTGCTTGAATACTTTGCATTTCGGACCAACCACCTCCACATTTGTCATTATGACAGGTTGTTATTTACGGGGAATGGCAGGTTGTTGAAATCCTAAATGAAGCACTAAGGAATGAAGCTCTAAGGACCAATTATAGCAACAATGCTTAAACATTTCAGGCAGCAAAATTGTCTCAGCTACAAGCTTGTTTAGGCAAGAAAAAAATGCATATTTCCTATATTTTTGAATTATAGACCAACCCAAAGAGTGAGTGATTTCTGTCGATTTTAATATAAAGTCACCTAAATTAGGAGTATGCAGTTTTAACTGCAATAATTGGCATGGCTAATATGGAAAAAAGTAAATTAACCCGATGCCTCCCAAATGTGCAAATATGCTAAACCATGTTTAAAACTAAGGTATCTCTCTAGGGTAATTTTTCTGGTCTGTTGTGATGTCCCCAAGTGGCTGGCAAGTGTCATCTATTGGCAAGGCCTGAACAAGAGCACAGCAGGAAACTTTCCCTTTATCTGTTTGAATGAATGACTAAGCAAAGTTTAAAGGCCATTTCACTCTGCTCTTAAAGGTATGCGAGCATGAAGATGACATGCTCCTTTGGTTCTCAGTTTCAGTGTCTGATCAGTTAGGCATACAGGTGTTTTTGTCTACGCAAGATTCATGTGTATGTTCTGTTGATGACTCTGTTGACAACTCCATAAACTGTCTCCAGGGCAGAGATTGAGATATGTTTCTCAGAGATTAATGAATGTGCCTCCATTTCTTTCCCTCAAAAGGGACAATACCACTTCTGTAGCTTTCCTTGTGTGCTTCAGATTGAAAACCTTATTGGGCTGCAGAAAGATTTATGATTCACTTAATATGTAGGTGGTTATTACTGTAGAGTAATCTGGAAAACTGCTAGTCACAATTTGTTCTCTCTCAATGGTTACAGACTGATTCATTATGCTGGGCTCTTGTGTCTTCTCTCCTTTCTTCACATCTCTCCTCAAAAGGTTAGATTCTTTGCCACACTATTTACAGACTGTGGTAAATATAGCAGGTTGATATCAGGGACAGTTGTATTATATATGCTATAATGCCTACACCATGTATTTTTATGTCAAGTGATTAACCTTTCCATCACCATCCACCCTTCCTTAACAGATAAACACTGTTAAGAGCATCCTTCCCTCCTGTTTTCTGTATTCATATGCATGTCATATTATAATTTTTTTGTCTTGCTTAACAGTTTTTTTTAACCAAAATAGAATATTTGCTCTTCAATGTCCTATTTTCATGTAGCAATAGGTCACAGACATCCATGTAGATCTATATATATAGATTGAATGCATTCCTTTAAAAACACAATATTAATTTACCATAATTGGTTCAATCTTCCCCCTATTGATAGATATTTTTGTTGTTGAGGTTTTTTTTTTTAATAAAAAATTTGGGGGCCATTATACACAGTGCTTCAAATAACTTCTTGGTATCTATGTCTTTACATACAGATGTTTTTAATGCTACAGATTCCTCAAAGCTGGAATGTTGTGTCCAAGGGTATAATTTTACTTTTAATAGATGCTTGCCTTGTTATATTTAATATTTTCTAAGTAATAACAAAATATAATATAATATATTATGTATCTATTATCATATATAATATATAATAAATATAACAAAATTAATAATATATTAATACTTTCTAAGTAAGAACTACAACAAAACAAGTCCAAGATCTCTACACTAAAAACTACAAAACATTGCTGAGGGAAGTTAGAAAAGATCTAACTAAACGGAGACAATTCCTATGTTCATAGATTGGAAAATTCAACGTTGTTAAGATGTCAATTTTCCCCAACTTGGGTCTATAAACTTAAGGCAATCCCAATCAAAATCCCAACAGACACTTTTTTTGGTAAAAATTAACAAGCTGATATTAAAATTTATGCAGAAATTGCTAAATAAGTTTTTAAAAAGAACAAAATTGGAGGACTTACATTATTGATTTCAAGAGGTGCTATAAAGCTACAACATGAAAAAGCTACAACAATGGAGAAAAACAGTGAATTATCCAACTGACTCACATACATATGGTCAACTGATTTCAACAAAAGCAATAAGGCAATTCAATGAGGAAAAGAAAGTCAATTAATAGTGCTGGAATACAGCTGCATATCTGTATGGAAAAAAAATGAACATTGATTCTTACCTTAAACCAAAGATAATAAATACTCAAAATGGATCACAGACCAAAATGTAAAAGCCCAACTATTAGGTTGGTGCAAAAGCAATTGTAGTTTTTGCCATTAAAAGTAATTACTTTTGCACCAACCTAATAAGTAACTTCTAGAAGGAACAGAAAGAAAAATCTTTGTCAGGGGTAGGCAAGATTTTTCAAAACAGAACACAGGAAGCATAAAATAAAAAATTAATAAATTGGACATCATAAAAATTAAACCTTTTTCTCTTTGAAAATATCAGTAAGAAAATAGAAAGGCAAGCATAAAAGACAATATTCACAGCACAAATATCAGACAACAAACTGTAACAAGAATATACCAAAGTCTTACACCTCAATATGAAGAAGGGAAACAACACAATTTTTCAAATGGGCAAAATATTTTAAGACACTTCACAAAAGAAATTATATGAAAGCCCAATAAGCACATGCCAAGGGGCTAAAAGCAGTCATCAGGGAAATGCAAATTAAAACCACAAGGTCCCACCACACATCTATTAGAAAGGTTAAAATGAAGAAGACTGACTATACCATGTGTGGGCAAGGATATGGAATAAATGCAACTCTCATACACTGCTGCTGGGAATATAAAATTACATAGTACTTTGGAAAGGTATGGCGGTTTCTTGAAAAGTTAAACATATACCTATCATAAAACTCAGCTATTCTAAGTATTTACCCAAAAGAAATGAACACACATGTCTACATAACGACTTGTACACAAGCATCCATACCAACTCATTTTTGTTAGAGTGCCAAACTGGAAATAACTCAAAATATCCATCAATAGGTGACAAGATAAACAAAATTTGTTACATCTATGCAATGGAATCCTGCTTTAAAAAAGGAAGAAACTATTAATATATGTTAATAATTTGGGTGAATATCAACTCATGCTGAGTGAAAAAGTCAGCCAAAAAGAGACTACATATTGTAGGATGAAATTCTATAAAATGCAAAAAATTATAGTTATAGAATGCAGACCAGTAGCTGCCTGGGGATGAGGGTGGAGGAGAGATGGATTATTAAAGGGAACAAGGAATCTTTTGGGATTGGGGAAACTCACAATTTTGATTGTGGTGGTTTCACAGGAGAATACATTTTGACAAAACCTATCAAATCGTACACTTTAAATGTACAGTTTGCATATAAATTATACCTCAACCTTTGAGCATTTATTTCTTAAGAACTTTAAAATCATTTTGTCCAGTTCATAATACACCCAATCTCAACTCCATTGGATTTCCAATTGAAATTGCATTAAACAAATACATAATCTATATGCATGTGTATCTATACCAAATATTTGATATTGTCTTATCATTTAGGAAAATGTTAAATTCAGGTCTTGTTTTACATTATTCATGAAGCCTCTTTACTTTAGCGTTATTTCCTGATAAATGTTTTTCTTGATATTTTATAATTTTATTGCTCTTGCCACTGTTTTAAAAAATATCATTTTTTACTTCCGATTATTAAAAAGAAAAACTACTGATTTTGATATATATCAGATACAGTCACTTTATCAAATTCTCTTATTAATTCTAACAGTATTTCCCAAATACTGGGATCTCTTTTTGTTCCATATATATTTTAGGATTTTTTTTTTTTTTCTATTTCCGTAAAAAATGTCATTGGTATTTTGATAGGAAATACATTGAATCAACAAATGGTTTTGGGTAGTATTGTCATTTTAACAGTATTACATCTTCTGATCCATGGGTATGAACTATCTTTCCATTTTTTGTGCCCTCTTCAATTTCTTTTTTTTTTTTTTTTTTTTTTTTTGAGACGGAGTCTCGCTCTGTGGCCCGGGCTGGAGTGCAGTGGCCGGTTCTCAGCTCACTGCAAGCTCCGCCTCCCGGGTTCACGCCATTCTCCTGCCTCAGCCTCCCAGTAGCTGGGACCACAGGCGCCCGCCACCTCACCCGGCTAGTTTTTTGTATTTTTTAGTAGAGACGGGGTTTCACCGTGTTAGCCAGGATGGTCTTGATCTCCTGACCTCGTGATCCGCCCGTCTCGGCCTCCCAAAGTGCTGGGATTACAGGCTTGAGCCACCGCGCCCGGCTTCAATTTCTTTTATTAGTGATTTATAGTTTTCCTTTATAAATCTTTCTTTGGTTAAATTGGTTCCTAGGTATTTTATATTACTCGTAGCTACTGTAAATAAGATTGTTTTCTTGATTTTTTTTTAGATGGCTTACTGTTGGAGTACATAAATGCTACTAATTTTTGTATGCTGATTTTTTATCTTGTAGCTTTACTAAATTTATCAGTTCTAACAGTTCTCTGTCGGAGTCTTAGGTTTTTCTAATTATTAAGATCATGTCATCTGTGAACAAGGCTGATTTAACTTCATTTCCAATTTGGATGCCCTTTCTTTCTCTTGCCTAGTTGCTCTGGCCACAGGTTGCAATATTATGTTGAATAAAAGTGGTGAATGTGGGCATCCTTGTCTTGTTCCTGATTTTGGAGGAAAGGCTTTTTATTTTTCACTGTTCAGTATGATGTTGGCTGTGGGTTTGTCATATATGGCCTTTATTATTTTGAGGTATGTTCTTTCTACACCCAGTTTATTTAGAGTTTCTATCATAAAGGAATGTATTTTATTGAGTATTTTTCAGCATCTATTGAAATGACCATATGATTTCTGCTCTTGGTTCTGTTAATGTGATGTATTACGTTTATTGACTTGCATATTTTGAATCATCCTTGCAACTCTGGGATGAATCACATTTGATCATGGTGAATGATCTTTTTAATATGTTGTTTTTCAGTTTGCTAGTATTTTGTTGAGGATTTTTGTATCTATTTTTTTTCTTTCAGATTAAAGAACTCCTTTCAGTTTATCTTGTAAGATGGGTCTGGTGGAGGTAAAATCTCTCAGCTTTTGCTCATCTACAAAGATCACCTCTCTTGTTTGATAGCTTGGATGGTTGTGTCCCTCTTAGATGGCAGTTATTTTCTTTCAGCACTTTGAAACTGTCATCCCACTCCCTCCTGGCCTGCATGGTGTCCATTAAGTCTGCTGCCAGATGAACTGGAGCTCCTTAATATGTTATTTGCTTCTCTTCTTTTGCTGCTTTTGGAATTCTTTTCTCCTCGACTCTTGACTTTTTTTTTCTTTTTTGAGACAGGGTCTCAATCTATTACCCAGGATGGAGAGCAGTGGCGTGATCTTGGCTTACTGCAACCTCCATCTCCTGCACTCAAGTGATCTTCCTATCAAAGTCTCCGAAGTAGCTGGGACTACAAGTGCATGCCACTATGCCCAGCTAATTTTTTTGTATTTTAATAATTTTTTTTTTTTTTTTTGCATTTGAAGTAGAGATGGGGTTTGGCCATGTTGCCCAGGCTGGTCTTGAACTCCTGCAGTCAAGTGATCCGTCCGCCTCGGCCTTCCACAGTGCTGGGATTACAGGCATGAGCCACCGCGCCTTGCCTTTGTCCTTGACTTTTAAAAGTTTGATTACATACCTTAGGGTAGTCTTATTTGGGTTGAATCTGTTTGGTGTTCTCTGACCTTCCGTATCTGGCTATTTATCTCTTACTCAAGTTTTAGAAAGGTTTCTGTTATTTCTTTGAATAAGCTTTCCACCCCTTGCTCTTGCTCAACTCCCTCTTGAACACCAATAATTCTCTGATTTGGTCTTTCGAGGTAATTTTCTGTATCTGGTATGTTACTTTCATTCTTTTTTCTCCTCTGTTTTTTTTTTTTTTTTTTTTTTTTTTTTTTTTTTTTTTTTGAGACGGAGTCTCACTCTGTTGCCGGGGCTGGAGTGCAGTGGCCGGATCTCAGCTCACTGCAAGCTCCGCCTCCCGGGTTCACGCCATTCTCCTGCCTCAGCCTCCCGAGTAGCTGGGACTACAGGCGCCCGCCACCTCACCCGGCTAGTTTTTTGTATTTTTTAGTAGAGATGGGGTTTCACAGTGCTCGCCAGGATGGTCTCGATCTCCTGACCTCGTGATCCGCCCGTCTCGGCCTCCCAAAGTGCTGGGATTACAGGCTTGAGCCACCGCGCCCGGCCTTCTCCTCTGTTTTCAAACAGACTATCTTTGTGTTCACTGATTCCTTTTTCAGCTTGATCTATTCTGCTGTTGAAAGTCTCTAGAGAATTTTTCAATTCAGCAAATAATTCTCAACTCCAAGATGTTTTTTATTATTTCAATCTCTGTTAAATTTCTCTGATAAATTTCTGAATTGATTTTCTGTGTTATCTTGAGGATCACTGAGTTTCCTTGTAACTGTTATTTTGCATTCTTGTTGAGTTCCCATATCACAGCCTTGTTGGCATCCTAGTTCCTTATTTTGTCTGTTTGGGAGGTCATAGTTTCCTGTTTGCTTATGTTTCCTGTGGATATACATTTATGTCTTTGCATGAAAGCATTAGTTATTTACTCGTCTTCTCTGTATGGCTTTTTTTTTTTTTTGGATACGTTTGTTAGAGATTTTTTTGCCATTGACCTACTGATTTCCCTGCCCATTCCCACCCCCCCAAGTCGCTGCCTCTTTTCTGGCACTAGATGGTGTCTTAGGCCCAGGTTTGCCACCCACCCAAATGGGGGTGGAGAGGTACCCAAAGGGGTATCTTGGTAGTGTGGGAAGGCTGGCCAGGGGTTCACGCCCAGGGAGCCTGTGGAATGAACCTCATATACCCTGATGCTGCTGAGAAGCCACTCTGATTTGGTGCTTCCTTTGGCTGAGTTACAGAGCTGCCAAGGCTTGCCTCCTGCCTTTGTCTCTGGATGACCTCAGGGATATTTTTCCCTTCAGACACTCTTGATGCTTCCCATGGGTTGAGGCAGGAACAGGTCTCCTGACAGAGAACTCAAGATGATGGGGAAGGTGGTTGTTAATCTTGATCTCTTTTTCCAGTGTAGGAACTCTGAACTGGGGGGTGAAATTTTGGGGGGAAGGGTACTGTGGACATGGAGGTCCAATTCTCTGACTACGTGGTCTTTTCACTTCTCTATGGTTCTAGGAACTATCACTTCTTTATATTTGAATTCTAGAATATTGCTGGTGATAATTTCAGCACTATATGTTGTCTTTTTTGTGTGTGTGGGAGTTAGGGGGGTGGGGAGTAAAGCAAGCTTGCTTCTGTGCTACCATTTTGGAACCAGAAGTCTTGGTGGTTCCCACATTTGTGCAACAGGATCACTTGGGGAACTGGGAAAAAAGTTATATCCCTGGTCCTACACCGTCATTGTGAAGCAGAATTTCCCCAGAATGTATACTTTCTCCCGTCAAACTCTGGGAACAGAATTTCTCCCATCAAATCCATGGGAATACCTTTAGAATCTCCTCCTTTCAGATCCACCCTTACCTGGAGGGATCCAGGTTGGGGCCAATAGTGGGAGGAGAAATGCCAGCTCTTGTAGGCTGAATGTAATTGTGTCCATGGCAAAGGGCCTGGGTACCTGGCCCATTAAGCTGTCCTCTGGAGTTCCCCACAACAATAAAACTTTGTCAGAGTGTTGTCTAAGACTTCTCCACATCTTGGTTTTTATTTTTACTGCACAGAAAACAGTAAGAAGGGAAATAATTTTTAAAAGGGAAAAATCACCACAATGCCAGCATCTGGACATTAACCACTGCACTTTTTAATTTTCTCTCAGAGGCTTTTGTAATTATTCCATTCAATGGCATTATTATTTCATTTATATTAAGGATCAAATATACTTTTTGTGAATGAGCCTAGGACTCTAGCTCTCTTCCCTTTTATTAACAAGAAAATACACTCCAAGTTCTACACTAATTAAAAATAAGAGTTTTGTAGGGCTTAAGGCTTAGAAGACCTGGGTTTGAACTGCAGTCCATAATTTACTACCTGGGCAAACTTTCAAACTCTTCTGTGCTTCAGCTTACCTCTAAAGCAAGGGTCACATTTAAGAAATGTCGGAAACATAATATACACTTAACAAATGTTAGTTTCTTTCTCTTTGTCTTTGTTGACATCTCTAAGTTTGTTAACACTTTTTTAACCTTGTAAGTTAAATTTTGTTTCCTTTTCATAATGGACTTCCTACCAAAGTTTCTTTTCTAAGGGACACTGTCTGATACTGAATATTTAAATGATTTCAAGTCTAGTTTCCAGCTAAGGTGTTTCAACTTAAAACACATTTTAAAGTTTTATTTTATTTTTCCAAGCTGTATCAATTATAAATACATGAAAATCTCCAGGTATGTGTACACCATATTGATCAGAGTTTTACATTAATGAAGATGCAAGTTACTTGAGCATTCTAGTGAGAGGCCAAGTTTTCCTGCTCCCCTTTTATTGTGGAAAGTGGGGAAGGAGGAAGTGGTCAAGGCAGTGGCCTACTTTCCTTCCCAAGGGAGTGTGGCAGAGGCTATTCTTGTCCCCTACAACCTTTCAGTCCTCCACCTGTAATTTAACTCTATCTGATCTCCTAAGTGAAGCATGTGGCTATCCATTATACAGATGTTTCCCAGCCTCTCTGCAGCTAGGAGTGGCCATGCGACTATCTTCTGGTCAAAACATGAGTGTAAACGATGTGCACCTTCCCAGTTCTTATCCTTTTCCTCTTCCCTTTGGCGGCAACGCAGATGTGTAGAATTATACTACTTTAGTTTTTTATATGAGAAAAAAAGAACTGCTAACTTGTTTCAGCCATTATTTTGGGCAGCAGCCAAACTTACATGCGAGTGAATATAGAGAGATAGTGAACATGGTCTGAGGCACTGAGGTTAAGGAATTTTCTGATATGGATAAAAAAGAAAGTACAATAGGAAGAAATGTTTGGTGTAGGCCAAGGAAATCTATACTACTTCCTCAGTCCTCCTAAACATAAAACTTGGAACCATGAATGCGAAGATAATAAAATTGAAATCTGACTACATAATTCTAAGAATGTACTAATAGTATCACGGCCCCAATGTACAGAAGTAGATCTGCTTTGTAAGCATATAATTCATCCATTTCATATGCAGCTCAGATAATATTCTTAGGGTACATGCAAAAGGAACAAGAGTGTGTCAATTTTTCTAAGTAAGATGTCTATCACATTTTAGATAGATATTTAGTTAAGGACTTTTGTAGGAAACTGATTAAAAGCCAAAAGGGTTCTAGAGCATGTGATGAGGGAATACCACCATTAATTCTACAACCTAAGTCACACCCATTTTCAGGTTTCTTCAGTCTCTTTTTTTTTTTTTTGAGATGGAGTCTCGCTCTGTCGCCCAGGCTGGAGTGCAGTGGCCGGATCTCAGCTCACTGTAAGCTCCGCCTCCCGGGTTTACGCCATTCTCCTGCCTCAGCCTCCTGAGTAGCTGGGACTACAGGCGCCCGCCACCTCGCCCGGCTAGTTTTTTTGTATTTTTTTTTTTTAGTAGAGACGGGGTTTCACCATGTTAGCCAGGATGGTCTCGATCTCCTGACCTCGTGATCCGCCCGTCTCGGCCTCCCAAAGTGCTGGGATTACAGGCTTGAGCCACCGCGCCCGGCCTCTTCAGTCTCTTAATTTGAATTTAGTAAATGAGCCAATCAATGATTAATGTAATCATTCCAGTAATAACTAAAGAAGAGGTATCCACAAATAGAGACAGGCAGTAAGTCTGAAAAGTAACTGCATTTTGGAAGTTACTTTTCCTTTTCAGAGGATAAATATCCAGCATTTACTCAGTAATTTCTGGTGCTTTCAAAGCAATAATCCTGCTGCTATATGGCACTGATAAGATATCATTAACCATTAAAGGAAAAGGAATACCTTTCATGACGTGGAAATTTGAAAGTACCATGACATTCAAATAGAGTTAAATAGCCATTTATTTCTCAAAAAAGCTTCATTGAAAAGTGGACGTATGTATTTTGGAAGACTCAAGTTATGCATAACACAGATGCTACTGATTTAAAGGCTGCCTAAAGTAACGGATGGGCAGGTCATTTAAACTGAAGTTCTGTTTTGGTGGAACTGCATGGCAGGGGGTGTTGGAACCTCCAAGATCAGTGTCTAGTCATGGATGGAAAAGGAGCATAGGGCCTGGTGTTAAGCGTTATATCATCTGCCAATGCAAATATATTTTCTATGTGCATCACCATATCAGGAAGGACCACTGACAACATCTGTGTAAGATAGTGTCAAACAGTTTTACAAAGACTTATCTTCACTGTTACTGAAAATACTGTTTTGCAAATTGTTCTGTGGCATAACAACCAACCTAGTCTTTCCCGGGATTTTGAGCAAACAGAAAGCAGCTGCAACGTAAAAAAATAAAGAAAAGAAAAACACAGAAAACTTAAAATTCCTCTCAAAGAAATTACAAAAACTACTCAAGTGGGGGAAAAGGCTTAAGAAGTAAAGTGTACGTATTTTAGGATTTCATTTATGTAAAACTGTAGAAAATGCAAACTAATCTATATTATTAGAAAGCAGATCAGTGGTTGTCTGGGGACTGGGGTGAGAGGAGGGCTCAACTGCAAGGGGCAGGAGGGTACTTTTGGGGGTGGTAGACATACTGAGGATGTTGACTGCTGGTGTGGTTTCCCAAGTGAATACGTAAGTCAAAACTCTATAAGCAGCACACTTTTACTTAAATGCTCACCAAATTCTGAGGTGATTTAGCTTTCACATTGACTTATTTGGCAGGTAGGATATCTGCATTTTAAAAAATTGGATGCAGTTTATCATACATGAATTATACCCCAATTTAAAACCATGCAGATCTCCCACCTGCCAAATAAGTCAACGTGAAAGTTAAATCACCTCAGAATTTGGAGAGCATTTAAAATTACAGCATGGCAAAGTTGTTTAGATCATAGACTTGGGTTTTAAAAGACACAGGGGTGGGTCTCAATGTTGGCTTTGTTGCTATCTATAGAGCGGTCACAAAGCCCCTGAATCTTCTAGTTATGTTACCTCGTTCTCTTCCTTTGTTTGCCATTCAATCTAAGATTTTTCCTATGCTTTCTTTGCATCATGGACTAACAGTGGCCACGGCGTCCCCATGCATGAGATTTTGCCTGAAACAGATGATGATGGAAAAGCAGACTTAGGCACAACTCTTAACCTTTAGGAGCCTATTTTCCCATCTGTAAGATGGGAATACTATCTAACTACTGTGTGACTGAAATGGACATGTAACTTGGTATTGGTAATAGCAGTGCAGTTTATAATATATGATAAACAAATATTTATTAAAAGAATGAGCAACTGAATGGATGGATTTATTAAAATGAAGGTAGAGTTTATAAGAATGTATGCATATGTTTAGGTTGGAAAGCCAGCAGATTGATAAAGGAATGAAATACCTAATTTAACTTAGAAATACTCTAAGAAAACAGCTTTCTGATGAGAAGAATCACTTAGCGATATATGACGTGTTGTGCTTCATACAAATTAGGACTCACGAAATTGTGAAGAGCTCCATTTAACACAAAACTTTGAAATGCAAGAGATGATGTGTTAACTGGCCAGTTACTCAGCCTCTTAAAAACCCTGATTATGGTACAAAAGTGCCATTTCAGTTTTTCCTAGGTTCTGTGTAAGGTAAACGTGGTGCTAAAGCAGAACACCTCACAGCTCATTTGCTGATACAAGTCATTCACCACTTTTACGTACCAGTTTAGAATAGTAATCTGAATTTTATTAAAAACAAAAATAAATCTAAAAAGCTTCCTTCAATTACAAGTATGGACAAGAATTTCTGCATTACATCATTTGACAAAATGTTCTGAATGACAGAAGTAGAAGTAGAACTTACTACCATTTGAAGACAGGAGTTGAACGCTGAAAACCACACACATTTATAGAAAGAAACCAAAGTTTCACAGGGAAGACCTGTGATCTCTGGCTACAGGAGCTGAAATTAGGAACATGAAAGAAACTTGAAAAGAGAAGACATTCAATACTCTAAAATACTTCAGCAAAAATAGTCAAACATTTGTAAACAACTTTTAACACATCTTTATACGCCGTGTTGCTATATGGTAAATATTCTTAACTGATTATTATTCAACTCAAAAAAGTGATTTTTATAGCTCATGAATACTTCCCACTAGATTAGATAAAAGCTTGCTTTCTTTCCCTGGAGGCAAGAGTAAAATGTAATTAGGGCTTACTCAGTGATTGTTTTTGAGTTCCTTAGACTGGAGCATTCCAGCCACTTGCTTGGCTGTTTGCGATTTCCACCCAAAAAACGAAGGTCAAAATAAATTGTAAAACCAGAGCGAATAAGTATGGCTCCTTGTTAACATTTTTATTTGCAGGTTTGATGGATAAGGACACTGATGAAACTGGCTGTGGATTTTAATTATCCCCGGTATCTTTTTCCCCCATCTCCAGGGATCATCAGGACTTAAAAGCATGAAATTGACAACACAACTACTTAAAAACAGAGTAAGGCTGAACTGTACTCAATGTCTAGGGCAACTACAGTACTGAAAATCCCAAGGAACTTACTGTAAACAAACAAGCAACTGTTCAACAGCCTCTTGCATTTGGTACCACGACTAAATCTACTATTTTCTTCCATTTAGCTATTTGGATATTTTTATGAAATGACTACAAGTAAAAACTGTAATAAAATTTCCCTTTAAGTGTGTTATGATACAGCAAAACACATCAATGACTAGAAATAAGATCTGAAATCTTGAATGCTAAATCCTAATGGCAACATCAAGCCTTAGCATTCACACTTGGATATCTCGTGCTCTGAGATAAAAGGCCTCTTTAAAGTGACTAGGTCCCTTTCAGTGGAGTGACAGATGTACATACAAGCAACAATGCTATGGAGGAGTCATGCTTTATCCTAGTCTACAGTTATTTTCTCTGCCGATTTTATTTTACTATTACTATGCTGAACCCAATATCTGTTTCAGCTAGGTAATCAAATTATTTCAGAACAATAACACTCTTTTTATTTAAATTAAATGATAGAAGACATTTATTTCCAGGAAGCTTTCTAAAATAGCTTTTGAAGAAGCTAAAAATAACAGTTTAGTACAAACTGTCCTTCACCTGTATTGCTTGTATATACAAGGAATTCATTATAAAACTCAGTGGTAGGAGGAAAAAATAATGGAAGAAAAAGTTACCTGCTTTAGCATTTTAAAGAATAGTTTTGATAACTTCTTAGATCCTGCTTATCTGAAATAGAGCAAAAACTGCAATACGGTCATGACAGAATTCTAATAATCACAGCAATTAATGCCTTCATTTTGAACTTTTTCTTCCTAAAACATTAATGCTATAAAAATCAGATTGATGACATCCTTGTTTGAAAGACACCTTGTATTGGTATCAAAATGTGACTTGTTTTAACACCACCTGAAAAAATATAGAGTTTGCATAGTCTATCATTTCAATGTCATTTTATTATTAAAGTTATTCTGAAGGTTTTGGTAGCAAAATTACTGGTAACAATATAAATACTCTATAAGTGTTGAAATTATTTTAAAAGTGTTGAAAGGCAGCAGGCATTCTAGAATGGGATTGTAAGGAAAATCAAATATTTCAATATCCAGGATAATTAGGATACTTGTTGAATTTATATTTACTTTTTTAACTTCCTTCTGATTTGCCTGGTTTATTCCTCATTTGGTATCATAAAAAGAAATTTAAGCCCAAGCCTTTTTTAGCTGGAGCAATAATTTCCGTTTTCCATTATTTTTCTTCATTTTTTTTTCAAATACATGAGAAAACAATCAAAGAATCATTGCAGGAAGAAATGATCATTTAAGCTCAATCATGTTCTTTTGCCTTTTAATTTCATTTAAGAGATTAATATTAGTCATAAAAGCTTTACAGTTTCAACACACATACACACAATCACAGAATTAAAAATCTTTACTCCTTAAAAAAAAATGAGTTCCATTTTGTTCAATGTATCACAATCAAATTTTAGTCTAACAAAATCCGGTAAAACTGCTTTCATTAAATAGAGCAGCTGCCACTTACCTTTACATATTTTACGGATGGAACTGATCCAAGGATGCTGGCATCAAAGCCCTTACACTGAACTATCCCTAAAGGTTCCGTATTTCCATAATATATCACCAATCACTCTAAATTTATAATACCCTGTCTTTAACTTGGTATATACCATCTTTTGGGAAAAAAATTATTAGTATTTTGAGATGAGATACAAGAATAAAGTCATTCTTGAGGTTCCACCTCTAATATGAAAAAATGGACGATGTTTGCACATAGCAGCTAGTTTGATACCTCCTGTTCTGTTAGGCTAGCCTTCACACAATGAGCATGCATATACAGCCACAGTTCACTGCATCTGTTTTGAAGTTGCAAAGTGCTGCTCATTCAAGTCACAGATGCTACCACGTTATGCAATGAAACAGTAAAATTGTATGTCCACCATGAGAAAAGGAAAATAAACAATGAAACAAATGCAGCAAATATAGGCAGTTGGCATTCAGAACACGCCAAAAAGCTAACACTCATGAATTGTCATTTTAAGGTTTTCCTTTCCTTAAAAAAAAGTCTTTCTTTGCATATTTCAAAATGTAACGGTCCCAGAGAATCATGAAGTGCCTTGTCGTTTCTGCTGCTGACTTCTGATGACCTCTAGTTGTTTTTTGCATTGCTGGTAGTAAGTAGAAAGGCTTTTGTTTTCGTCTAAAAGCTTTTTATGTTCTTGTACCAGGCGAGATGTATTTTGCTGGTCCTTTTCATCCTGGTCCAGTTCTGCAACTAGTTCTTGCCTACAAACAAATACCACATAATATTACACATAATGGAAAAATTCATACCTTACTAGCTGACGATGGAAGCTCAATTAATGAGAATTTTTATTCTGGGTTTATCATTTTGCATCTTAGGTACACTGCTCAAGCATAATTATGGACTGGGGTGGAACTCTCATCTATTTCTAGTGTAATCATACAACTATCATAATCCTTTTATTAAGTAACTGTACTTGGATAAATAGTGAAGCAGATAAAATGGTAAAATAAAAGTTTCAGAAAATTTCATTTTCTATCCTCTTTTTGTGTAGGAAGGATGAAAAAAGGCTGGAAAAGGTTCTATCTGGCTATGGGAAAATATCATGAAGTTCTTATCATTCACATTCTACTTTTGTACTCATTCGCATTCTGAAGTCACAATCATACTTAACTATAGTAGAGAGTGGTAAGCTAACAGAAAATTTGCAAGCTAATTAAAATAAATGCTATCGAATTTAAAGCTTTTTCCCATTTTAAAGCAGTGAGAAAAATTACAAAGTACCACTTATTTTAAAATACTTACATTTGCAAGCATTTTCAGGAAAGACCCTCATTCTTTTATAGTCTGATAAACTTATTTAAGTCCCTTTTATTCGGGAACTATTAAGTATTCCCAAAAAAGATGCATCTTTAGGCATTTTCTAAAGTGAGGTTACTGGATATAAATGAGTAATTAATAAAAGGTCCTTAAGCAAAATAACTACCTAATACTATTTCTGAAAGTATTTAAAATTAATTAAAACTGTCACAGTTTTCACAGCCAACAGCCTACTCTACCATTTGTTTTTTCCAGCATAGAATTCTTCTTTCAAATGATTAAAGTATGGCAAAAGTATAGGTTAAATACGTGAAATAAGAAATCAAGCTTTCTCAACATAAAGTGCCAGCAGTTCTATAATTACTTCTACGATTTCCAGACTGTAGTATTTAATTTCCTATTTAGGCTTACCTTTCAAATACTAGGTTGGTTCCATTTAAATCACTGTATCAATAAATTGTGATAAAACAATTTTTTCTCTCCTTGTTTTTGAAGTACATACAGAAAGCTTTTCACAAATTCAGAAAAAAACTTTCATTTATTTAGATTAAAATTAATGAAGGGAATCCTATTATCATACATATATAAAGTTGCCAACATTTTTTCCTTAACACTTCATTTTAGTTACCACTAATAATTCAGTTTCCTAAGTATAAAACTTCCTGAAGGTCATGCTTAAGAAAACTGAAGATACATACATATTTAAGAACCGTGACTGTAGTAGTAAGGAAATTAGATTGGATTTCTTTAAAAAGGGAGGAAGGCAGTTTCTATAACTCCTTAGAAAAACACTCAGTTATGAAATACAGTCTTTTAATAAGTAATACAATCCTAAACATACACCTGGAAAAAGTGTATCTACAAAAATGTTTCTAAGATAAGGCACAACTGAATGTTAGTAAATCAAATTATTTTATCTATGTACAAGAAAACAATAAATCTTTATAACAATAAATCTAAACAGCTCTGAGAACATAAAACAATGGGTATAGAGCACCAGTTTATTTTCCATAGCACTAATATGATATAGTCAAAAGGACTGAATTTTGCATAAAAAATTCTTAGTAAAAGGGTGCTTAAAACTTAAACAAGTTGAAAGTATACTTAATGTCTAATTTGAAAAACTACGTTTTCATTGCACCTTATCATATTTTAAACTCAAAATACTAATGTATTTTTATTTTTATTCATAAAAAATAACTTACTTTCTCTGTAATAACAATGCAATTTCTGTTTGAACTTTCATATATTCTTGTGCCATTTTACAATGCTGTTCAAACACTGCCATAGATTCTTTGGAGTTTGGGCACGGTGCTAGAGGCTGAAAATAATCAGGAATGTTAAAACATAATTACATCAAATTTCAATATCTAGCTGAGAGTTAACACAGAGACTGTGATATATTTTTATAGCACTAAAGCAATGATCTTTTAAAAATAAGTGTTAAACCATGCCCTAGAAAATCTCAGTGTCCTTTTGTCAGAGTTAACTCAGCATTTAAATTTACTCTTGCTGTTTTAACAGTTTGTTACAGAGAACCATGATCGTTGGAGTTGTAGTCTCTGGTATGACATTTCAGGTTGCAAACAGGATCAAACTAAAAGATGTTTATAGCCCTCATACTCATGAGGAGGCACTGAAGTATATTATTTACATTTTCAGTCACTACGAACACGAGAATGTATCACAAATGTATTAGATAGAAATAAACCTATGAGTTTTGTTTTAACTCACTAAAATTAAACAGTGAAAATGTAACGCTTAGCAGTACTAAGGAAAGATACTGGAGGATTTTAAGATGACTGAAAAGATAAGAATATGATTCTGCCAATTTAACGTTTAATTAACTTAACCAAAAGAATTGTTTATTTTGATTTGATTCTAAAAAGTTTAAGGAGGCCAACTAAAAGGATAAATTAAGGACTATAGAATGATGGGTGGCAACACAATTGTCAGCTTTAAAATCTCTAAGAAGAAAAAAGTCAGCTTCCAATGAGAAAGTACTCCTTTACCTGTAGTTGGTGATCCAGTGTAAGATAAGCCATTGGGATGGAGTTATCTGATCCATTGGTATCTGGAATTCAAGCATGCATTGTATTCATTTTCTGTCACAAATAATTGTAAATGAACAGCAAGAAAGCATGAATGAAATACTTCTTTTTCCCTAAAGTAAATATTATGTAAATTAAAAGTTATGGCTATTGGTAATGGAAGAGTCTATTTCTGAATTCTAAAGGTTAAAAAAAGGATATTCAATTATCAGATATTAGAATGCAATCATATTCTCATACCTATAATTTAAGTTGACTATAAACTGAATAGAACACAATATATCAGAGCTTCTAAGCTCAAGAGTTAATTAAAAACAAAAACAGTGATATGAGACCTTTATATTTTAAATTCAGTCTTAATTGACCCTATCTAATCAAACCCCACATCTCTTTTCTTTATCATGCTAAGTTTATTTTATAGAAGGCTATGTCAACTCTGTTAATATCAATGTTCCTTAACAGGGAAAGGGAGAAAGCAGAGACACATTCTCTTCCAGCGGATCACTTTCAATTTATATAGGTTATAATGTGACCCTCACCACTCATCCCGCCCTTCCCAGTAAGAATCACTGCAGAAAATGAGATGTTGGTGATGAGAGTGTATTACAAATGTGAACAGTAAGGAACCAAAAAGAGGATGAAACCTGTGGCTCAATGTCATGCCGAAAACAGGTAAGTTGATTGATTCAAACAACTAGTCAATTTTATAAAATTATTTGAATAGAATGCTTTTGTTTATATTTCAAAAGAGGTAAAACTGCCATACAACTTGACTGAGATGCATGGGATAGTCTCTTCTCAA
Organism: Rhinopithecus roxellana; assembly: GCF_007565055.1. Classification (NCBI taxonomy): domain Eukaryota; kingdom Metazoa; phylum Chordata; class Mammalia; order Primates; family Cercopithecidae; genus Rhinopithecus; species Rhinopithecus roxellana. The sequence continues at coordinate 96,977,130 of NC_044552.1, read as the reverse complement.
CATTAATGGTTACGTAGAACAGTTCCAGAAGTAAGCAGAATAACTCTGAAGTAATACAGAATTTTCTACTTCAGAAGTAGTTGCTTTCCCACTGTTAGTAGAGAAAAAATGAGCTAAATGAGTGAGTTGTTCAGTCTTTTTCTGACGAATAACTCCTTGAAGGAGTGGTATGGATAAAGGCAAGTCAGGATGACAGCAGATGCACTGTATGCAATCCAAAAAAACTCAAGATGGGTTGCTGGCTCAGTAGTCTTCTAATTTATTGTTAGCTGATATTCCTGTTTTTTTTTTTTTTGAGGCGGAGTCTCGCTCTGTCGCCCAGGTTGGAGTGCAGTGGCCGGATCTCGGCTCACTGCAAACTCCGCCTCCCGGGTTCACGCCATTCTCCTGCCTCAGCCTCCCGAGTAGCTGGGACTACAGGCGCCCGCCACCTCGTCCGGCTAGTTTTTTGTATTTTTTTAGTAGAGACGGGGGTTTCACTGTGTTAGCCAGGATGGTCTCGATCTCCTGACCTCGTGATCCGCCTGTCTCAGCCTCCCAAAGTGCTGGGATTACAGGCTTGAGCCACCGTGCCCGGCTGTTTTTGTTTTTGTTTTTTTTAAAGCCACTGAGAATGTGCTTGCAAGAAACTCCAAAAGCTAATTAGCAAAATCAGACCAAATGAGATAATACCTGTGAGGAACACCATGCAATGCTGGCATATATTAAGCACTCAATACATGGCGGTAGTTATCATTATCATTCATGTTAAATGGAGAATTAGAAAGAAAGAACAATTTAAAACAGTATAGTATGAATTGCATACTGAAAAAGTAATGTTTATTAAATATTGGAGGGCAATACAGAAAAACAGTAGAGACTTCAAGGCACTTACCATTAAGGCTCATACACAGCACTAACATAAATGTGTGTTTTTCTGAAGTGGCTCAACAAGAAATACACTTGTTATTTCTCTGACCAACTCTCCTCCCACCCCAACAGTAGTTTCAGACTATGCTCCCACATAAACACTGCTTTCCACAAAACTAAAACTGATTTAAAATGACTGATTTCCTCCTGATTTACTAGAAAAATTTAAGTGTCTTGAAAAAGTTTCCTCAATTTAAGATTTCCATTCCTATTATTCTTTCTTAAATCACTGATACATTATATATCTCATTATATCAGCACCCTGTATCTGATATGTATTTTAGAATTAAGTATAATGCATCAATGTTGCATGGTATTCTGAGAGTGGAAAAAAAGTCCAAGGATTGTGTTATTCAAATAATTAAAATCCTTCTATGGTGGGGAACTTAAGGTCCTTCACTGAATTTCATCTTCTCTCTAAAACAAGTAAGTGGGATTTCACTTTCTCACTTTCAAACTAAATTGAAATTGAACTTCCAGTCTCTACTAGCAATAATTGGTCAAAGATTGGAAGATTATTTAATGAAAGTTTTGCGCGCGCGCGCGTGTGTGTGTGTGTGTGTGTGTGTGTGTTTCAATTGCTAATCAAATCTAATTGCTTCTCCAGAATGTCAAGGCACATGTCGGTTTGGTTAAATTAGGCAAACTCTCTTTTCTGACCCCTCAAACACAACACTTGTTACTATCTCATATTCTTTGAGTATGCATTCCCTTCAGTGGAATATTGCCTTCTCCTTTCTGCTTTATGACTAAAGAACAAGTCTCATCATTTTATGAAAAGGTCAGAGACTATGCCAGGTCTTGTTTAATTGATTTCTCTTATAACTATCGAAACACTCAGCTTGTACTATAAATTTAGTAAGTTATTATATAGTATAAGTTTATTTTTAATGTGTCAGTATTATGACTCTAACCAGACTGCAAGGAATGGGGCCATGCCTTATACTTTATATTAATACATCTTTGCAAAGTACTAAGCACAGGTGAAAATTCTTTAGTGAGTTTCCCCCTCTGCGGCTCCCTCTATTGTGCGTCTAGATATCTCTCTCACTAGATCCTCTCAGTATGTGTATCTTTTTAAACACCCATTATATTATAAATAGGAACTGAAGAGCACTCATTATAGGCTATGATTATTAAATTGTTTTGCTCTTTAGCTTTCTCTGAAAATATGCAAAAACCTCTGAAATTAAAAAAATTTAATTAGGTTGTTTTAACCTAGGTTTACACTCTTAATTTTTTCCTTGGTCAGTGGGCCTTCAAAGAAAAAGACTTTACCTATCTGTTCCCTAATTTAGAGTTCCCAATCTATTAGCTTGGCTATCAATATTTTTCTTAGAAATACTGCAAAGCTGAATTAATTATAAACTTAAACCAGAGCATCCATTTTCAAAATGTATTCAAAATTATAGCCACACATTTGCAATATATTTCAAGGCAAAGACAAAATTCAGCTGATATTGCAAGTTATTTCTAGCAATTGGTATTTTGTGTTGTTTCTAGGTACAAAAAAGAAACAATGGGACAGGACTTGGAAGGTAGAAGCAACACATGAAGCAGAAATGCAGCAGTTATGTGAGAGAGAGGCTTAAACATCTTTTATTTTACCCCCATGAAGTCACAATCTGCCACACTGTTGACTGGCATATATAGATTAGTACAGACTGAAGACAGGAGGCTCCGCTGAGTTGAGTACCAGACCTGGACAAATGCTGTAATGTCAGGGAGCATACTCCCTTGCCAAAGGGTTCGGAAATCAAAAAGGGCTGCTATCACCTGAATGTTAATGATAAAATTGGGCAAGAGCATTTCCCTGTCTACCACTGGGGAGGAGCAAGTCTATAATGAATTCTATACATGTGCTGCATAGTGGTGAATGCTCTGGACAGTCCTAGGTTGGGCTGTGCTAGGGGTGAAACAGGAGTTTTTGCCACCACTAAATTTAAACTTCCTAAAACTGGAGAGTACACCCTGGCTAAACATAGCTCTATCTTACATGACACAGAGAAAAACCACCCAGTTAATTTTTTAAATTAAATTATAAACTTGACCAAACCACATCAGATAACTATAAATACTTGAGTTGTATTTTAGTTTGTAAAGACAGAAAGCTGACTTTTAAACTTCAATCTAATTGCTACTATTAATAACATAGTCGATCTTATATAAAATACCAAATGCTTTAATTTTCCAAGGGCTTAAGAGATGATCTTTCCCTTCATGACTTAATATAATATAAATAAAAAATTTCATAAGTACACTTATAAACATTTATCAAGGTATTCTTTTACAGTTAGGGAAAAATTAATTCTACTGTGGCACATCATTTCCTGTTTGCCCATAATGAAACAATGCCATCACTACCTTCAGGCAGGTGGACATTAATACTAATATTGTGACCAGTTAGTTATTCATGTTGGGGAGCTTTAATAACTCTTCACAGGCTTCTAAAGGTCTAATAGAATATTTGTATAACTGAAAATGGTGTCTCTTATCAGTTAAAAACAATTCAAAAGGTCAATGGTCAGAATTTTTTTCACCTTAAGGTACATGACATCTTGTGTCCTTAGAACAAAAGACTGAGAGGAAGATGATGAGGATGATTTTTACCATTCTCTGATTTTAGTTACTGAAAAAATAATGACTTTACTACTATCATCTAGTAGGATGCATCTAGTAGGAAGATCACAGGCTGAAGTATCAAAAATTCAACATGCTTTGCAACTGGAAAAAAAACCCAGACAGATGATCTTTAAAATACATGTTTAGTATCCGGATTAAAAAAAATACAGAAGGCAAGGCAGTCTCTGTCTCTGTATTCAAAATGGCATTTTAACACGTATTGCTAAATATTTCATATAAAAATCTAAACAACAGTATAATGCCTGCCTTTGTAAAAATTAGAGTAATGACATAGCCAAATGAAAATGATTGATTGAACTTCATAAGTATGAAGAAACGGACTGGTCACCTGTGGAATCATCAGGGGTCCATGGATGACTTCGAGTTGGCTTTTCTGAGGTTGGTCCTGAGGTAGTAATCATTCTGACACTGGGACTGGATGACCTACTGCTCACCTATAGCAAGAAGTGATAGGAGAAACAAAATGTGATTTTTTGATTAAAAAAAATAACGAGAATGTTTCCATTAAAAGGCAAAGAAGAGACTTAGAGATCCCCAAAAAACTCTTGTAAACAACAAAATAAATCCTCTCTTATATATATGTAAAAATTTATATGCACTCACACATACCTCTTAAAAACTGATGAACTTGCAAGAAACTAAGAAATAGCCGGGCGCGGTGGCTCAAGCCTGTAATCCCAGCACTTTGGGAGGCCGAGACGGGCGGATCACGAGGTCAGGAGATCGAGACCATCCTGGCTAACACGGTGAAAGCCCGTCTCTACTAAAAAATACAAAAAACTAGCCGGACGAGGTGGCGGGCGCCTGTAGTCCCAGCTACTCAGGAGGCTGAGGCGGAAGAATGGCGTGAACCCGGGAGGCAGCGGAGCTTGCAGTGAGCTGAGATCCAGCCACTGCACTCCAGCCTGGGCGACAGAGCGAGACTCCGTCTCAAAAAAAAAAAAAAAAAAAAAAAAAAAGAAATACTCTGAGATTAGAAACAAAACAAGATTAGGAAACTAGCAAGTGCTTAAGCTGACAGCCCTGGGAATTTCAACTGAACACCAGTGGCCTAGAGCTACTGTTTTCACAGGCTGCTGGACTCAGAGGAATGGACCATAAAGCCTTGGGCCTTTGTAGGATGGAAGTAAGACTGCAGAAACCTCTGCTTAAAGCTAAAGCTCAGCAAAGGCTTCACTCTCTGAGAAAAGGTCACATAACTAGGGGAAAAAAAATCTGTCCTACAAAAGCGGACAGGAAATAAATTTGTCTCTCTTGGGTTAGTGGCTCTGGGTGGAAGGGAGAAATGTATTAACCGTGAATCCACAAAAAATTTCCAGTTTGGATGCAGGTTACAACAAATTCCAACCACAACAAATCCCAAGCATAAGAAATAGGAAGAAGCTCACAAATTGAGTTCAACATGGAACATGTACATTCAAATTCTAGGAAACAATTAACAGGAGATAGAAAAAGCAGCCAGAAGAAAGTAGAACAATATCTTCAAAGTACTGAAAGAAAGTAACTGCCAGTCTAGAATTGTCTAGCCAACAAAATTTGAAGAATGAGGCCAAAATAACATTCTTAGATGGGCAAAAACTGAGTTTACCTTCTCCACATTTTTACCACAGAAATTTTTCAAGCATGTATTTTTGGAAGAAGAAAAATTTTACTTGATGGAAGGATCAAGACACAATAAGGAATAGTGATAAACAGAAAATAAATCTACACACTGAAAACATTCAGTGATGGAAACAGTGAATTTATAGAAGTATCAAACAAATAAGATGGCACTAAAATTATAAATAACAATAGCAAAAGCATGAAGAGCACTGATTTAAAAATCCTTGTATTGTTCAGGATGAGGGTATAGATCTTTATGAGGTTGGGCATGAAGGTTAAAATTTCAAAGGTATTTACAAAAAGTAGTAATATGTAACTCCCAAACCAGAAAGAAAACAATACAATTAAAAATAGTATGGGTGCAGCACACCAACATGGCACAGGTATACATATGTAACAAACCTGCACATTATGCACATGTACCCTAGAACTTAAAGTATAATAATAATAATAATAAAAATAAATTTATTCAGTTCAAAAGAAAGCTGAAAAGAGAAATAAGAGAAAACGTAAGAGAGCAAACTTATCAGTAACCATAATAAATGTAAATGAATTAAACTCTCCAGTTAAGATATTTTTAAAAAAATCAGATTGTCAGGATGAATTAAATGCTATTTATAAGAGATATACCTAATTTACAGAGACAGAGAAAACAGAAAGTTACAGGATAAAAAAAGAAAACCAGGCAAAAACTACCCCAAATAAAGTACCTATATTAATATCAGAGAGAACATATTTTAGGGTCCAAAATAATACTAGAGAAATATGGTAAGTGGTTCAATTCAGAATACAGCAATTCAAAATTTATTTTTAAAAAATTATTATTATTACTTTTTTGTAGACATGGGTCTTACTACGTTGGCCAGGCTTCTCTCAACCTTCTGGCCCCAAGTGACCCTCCTGCCTCAGTCTCCCAAAGTGCTGGGATTACAGGCATGAGCCACTGTGCCTGGCCAATGATTCCAAATTTATATGCTGTACATACAAATAGATAAATCAAAAAAAAAAACTGCAAGGAAAAAGGACACATCCACTATCACAGTGAGATTTGTTTTTAAAGACAAGGTCTTGCTCTGTTGCCCAGGCTGGAGTGCAGTGGTACCATCATAGCTCACTATACCCTCAAACTCCTGGGCTCAAGCAATCCTCCCATCTCAGCCTCCTGAGCAGCTGGGACTACAGGAACACACAACTGTGTCCAGCTAATTTTAAAATATTTTGTGGAGTCAGGGTCTTGCTATGTTCCCAGACCGGTCTCAACCTCTTGGCCTCAAGTGATTCTCCCTCTGCAGTTTCCCAAAGCACTGGGATTGCAGGTATAAGCTACTGTGCCTGGCCAACAATTCAAAATTTATATGCTGTACATATAAACAGATAAAGCAAAAAAACTCAAGGATGTATCCTCAAACTCCTGGGCTCAAGTGATCCTCCTGCCCTAGCCTCTTGAGTAGCTGGGACTACAGTTACATGCCATTGCACTTGGCTAATTTTTAAACTTTTTGTACAGATGGGATCTTGCTGTGTTGCCCAGGCTGACCTAATGGTTTCAAGAAATCCTCCCACCTTGGCCTCCCAAAGTGCTGGGATTACAGGTGTGAGCAACTGTGCCCAGCCCCACGGTAAGATATTTTAATATTCTTCTGTAAATTATATAAAAGGAGACCAAAAAATAAAACAAAACATACACACGGTAAAACTTGAACTCCATTAAAAAACAAGCTTAATCTAAACATAAGTGACTTTACGCCTAGCAAATGAAGAATACACATTCTTTTTAAGCATTCATGGGACACTGATGAAAACTGATTATGAAAACTGATTATGTACTAAGCTGTAAAGCAAATCTCAAAAATGTTAAAAACATTTCAGTATCATAATTTAATTACTTTGTATACTGATTTCAAAACCTTTAAAAATCTTTTGTTTTGAAAAACACTTCTAAATAATTCATTGGTCAAAGAAGAAAATAAAAGGGACATTAGAAAATACTTGAACTGAATTTTAACATGATCATGCTAACACTTGGGGATGTGACTAAAAGAGCACTTAGAGGAAAATATTTAACTCTAAATATATATATGAAAAAACCAGAAACACTGATAATTTATAAGCTAGAGATCTAACTTACTTAAAAAAAAAGAATTCGCCTCCCAAAATGAAAAATAGTAAAAGACAGTATTTTGAAATCAGAGACAATACTATAAAAATGAACACATTCTTAAAAAAAAAAGTTTCCAAAATTCCTATACATTATAGAAAATACCAAGCACAGAGGAGGGTTTTACAGGCAAGTTCTATCAAACATTCAAGAAAAAGATTTTCCCAATCTTAAATTATCCTAAACAAAGAAAGAAGAAACTTTCTGACTCATTCTGTGAAGGCAGTAAAAATCAATATATAAGGACAGTGTGAGAAAGAAAGTTACAACTGAACCTCACTTCCAAAAAATAAAAATAAAAAAAAAAATAAAAAGAGACACAAAAGTCATAATGTCTAAAAATTATATTTGCAAATATAACATGGCAGTGTACAAGCAATAAAAATCATTTAAAAAGTTTGGTTTATCCAACTTTGCAAATGACTGCAAAGGTCACTCATCTGACATTAGGAAATTCCATTAATACAATTCATTACATCAACAGATTAAAGGACAAAACCTCAACAGATGCAGCAAAAGCATTTAACATCTACTTATAAAAAATACATTTAACAAACTTAAATTCTATGTATGAGAAGAGAATTTCTTTTTCTTTCTTTCTTTCTTTTTTTTTTTTTTTTTGAGACAGGGTCTTGTTCTGTTGCCCAGGCTGGTGTGCAATGGCACCAACACAGCTCACTGCAGCCCTGACCTCCTTGGCTAAGTAATCCTCCCACCTCAGCCTCCTGAGTAGCTGGAACCAGAGGCTCACGGCACCATGCATGGCTAATTTAAAAAAAATATATTTGTGTTGAGATGGGGTCTCGCCCATGTTGTGCAGACTGGTCTCGAACTCCTGGGCTCAAGCGATCCTCCTGCCTCGGCCTCCCAAAGTGCTGGGATTACAGGTGTGAGCCCCTGTGCCCAGTGGGAAGAGGATTTCCTAATCAGATAAAAGGTATTTATGATATCTGGAAACATGATATATGACAGAATGTGGCACTGAGGGTTGGTGGGGGAATGACAGGGAAGGCCACAGGTGAGGAACACACAGGGACCAACCCTCACTGGGATTGTTAGTGTTCCACTCCTTAAGCTGGGTGGTGGGTTCACAAGTGTCCATTTTATGATTTTCATAACTTATACATTATATGCATTCTTATCTACATATTAATATTTCATATATTAAAACCTTTCAAAGGATACAGCAACTAAAATGGATTTCTTTTTTTTTTGAGACGGAGTCTTGCTCTGTTGCCCAGGCTGGAGTGCAGTGGTGTGATCTCGGCTCACTGCAAGCTCCGCCTCCTGGGTTCACACCATTCTCCTGCCTCAGCCTCCCGAGTAGCTGGGACTACAGGTGCCCGCCACCATGCCCGGCTAATTTTTTTTTTTTTTGTATTTTTAGTAGAGACGGGGTTTCACCTTGTTAGCCAGGATGGTCTCAATCTCCTGACCTCGTGATCCGCCCGCCTTGGCCTCCCAAAGTGCTGGGATTACAGGCGTGAGCCACCGTGCCCAGTCTCCAAAATGGATTTCATAAGGACTTTTTAAAAAGTCCTTGATGTGTTACTGAGTACCAAAGAGGAGACTTAAAAAGAACTTAAAAAGAACACAGAATTATAGAAAATAAAACATAAAATAAATTCATGAAGAATCTCATATCTAGCTTTAACATAAAAACACTCAAATTCAAGACTGCAACAAGTAAAACGAAATGCAATACAAAAGTACCTTTGAGTAGAATCCATCGTATGTGAGTTCTAATTATGCTGTAATGTCTGCTTTAGATCACTTCAACCTCTCTTTATCTGGAGAGGGGTTGGGGCTGGGTTAAGAATGTGATGAGAAGTGTTCCATATAGGGCTAAAATTCTATGATTTCAGGCCTTGAAAACCCACAATGGATTCAGGATAATAAACAGTGAGAGGTACTTTGTTTTCCTCTCATTTTTTTTTTTTTTAACAATTTTTAATTTTTGTGGGTATATAGTAGGTACATATATATGGGTCAGTGTATTGCTAATGCACATTTTAAAAAGAGAAACATATGTTTGTGACATGTGACAATCAGTATCAGTTGTGAGAAATCAACAAGATACAGTAGAAGTAATAATTAGGTTTTAAAAATGAGAATGGATTCAGTATATTTAAAAAAGAGGCCACTGAACATTTGCGATATTAAGACAAATAAGTTGGCCCTAATACGAATTTTACAGTACTCCTTAAGTTTAAATCTTTTGCAAAATGATTCTTTGCTACATGTTTCTTTTTACCTTGTACTTTCCAAGAAACTCTTAGCACCTTCTATGCATACCTGTTTGTCTGCCTTGTCATTTCCAACAGCTATGAAACTAAGAAATATAAGACTTGCACTTTTAGTGCAAGTTTCGAAACTGTCTTTAGATCAGCATAGAGTTAGATTTAAATCCATAAACTAATAAATAAATCTTTATATTTTAAGAAATGTCTATCTCAATAAATAATATGCTAATATGTTTGTATAAAAAACTAAGGAAATATTTAAAAACAAGGCATAATTGTAGTTTTTGAATATGTGAATAATACAAGGCATAAATAAGAGGAACACATAACGTCTGACAATTAACCAAAACACTCAAAGTAGTCTGTGGCTGAATTTATGTTACTGCTTGTAACCAACTACTGAAGAAGTTTTTATAGTAGCTATTTTTTAAAATCACTGATAAAATGCTGAGAGTCACAAATGCTCTCAAACTATTCAAACTCATTTAAGTTGCTCCTTCCTTTAAGACATTTACAATTACTTATTCTATCACCACATTAACTGCAAAGTTTAAGAGATATAGGCAAACCTGACTTACCAAAAGGATTGGATATGAAAGTGGTTCCAAGAGTACAGAAACGCAACACAGCAATTTAAGGCAGCAAAAGAATACTAAGCCAAATTTAAACCGCAGGGGCAGTCTACCATTAGTAGACATGAACTGGAATTGGCCTTTGACCAGAAATTTATCCCTATATTTATAAAAAGGAATGGGAAGTTATTTTACAGACAAAAATAAAGCTCAGCTTTCAATATCTTACCTGAAAGACTGGGAAAATATTTTCATAAGTCAGGAATTTAAGCCTAGTGTTATTTTTGCTAAAGTAACTTCTCAATAATATAAATATTTTTAAAATGGGTATAAGTTGGTAATGTGGATTTCCATGGGTACTTTATTATGGTAGTCACAGATAATTAAATCTATACGTGAAGGTTGTATTGAAAATATTCTTTCTAATCTAAAGGTCTGTAGGCTTGATCTAATTTTGGCTTCACTACAGTTTTTCATAAGGGAATTTCAGAATTTTATTATTCTTACATGGTCTTCTACAATAGAAAGGTGTCTATTCTCCAACAGAGGCTGGGCGTAGTGGCTCACGACTGTAATCCTAGCACTTTGGTAGGCTGAGGCAGGCAGATCACTTGAGGTCAGAAGTTCGAGACCAGCCTGGGCAACATGGTGAAACCCTGTCTCTACTAAAAATAAATTAAAAAAAAAATTAGCCAGGTGTGGTGGCACACGCCTGTAATCCCAGCTACTTGGGAGGCTGGGGTGGAAGAATCACTGGAACCCAGGAGGCAGATGTTGCAATGAGCCGAGATCACACTACTGCACTCTAGCCTGATTGACAGGGGGGGACTCTGTCTCGGAAAAAAAAAAGAAAAAAAAGAAAGGTGCCTATTCTGCAATAGAAAGGTATAGTATGAAGAAGGAATTATTCAAAACTATTACGTAAGTTTTTGATTTAGAGTTTAACAGAACATTGTTTACACAAAAGGAGGTACAGAATGGAGATGGACAAAAGTAGTATGATAAATCACATCCCTTAAATACGTAATAACAATGTATAGTAATATCACTCAATATGCGAGGAGACCTTTAAAGCAAAACCTTTCCATGATCCTCGACACAAGGTTTCCTTATGAACAGAAACAACACTGGTGGGTTTTACTTCTTTCCCTTTCCAAGTGCTATTTTCCTTTTGTTTCTGGATGGTAACACACTATCATGAGAGCAAGGAAGTGGCATCAAGAGCCCGGTGAGGCACACTGTGGAGAGGCCGGCATACAACACAGATTAGTATCTACTGTGTGCCCTGGTACTTTCACCTCTGTTAAGAACTCTGGGAGGTGGGTGTTATGGTCCCTATTTGTAGATAAGGGTGCAGAAGCTCAGGGAAATTAAGGAACTTGCCCAAAGTCACATATTTGACAATAAAAGTAGATTATAAAGTCCATATGGAAATGCAATATGTCCACTTCTCTAAATAATCATAACTGTATCATCTTGCAGTCATAATTTTCATTGACTGCAGCCCCCTCTAAGAGAATTCTTGAATATAGATCTATACTGAATACAATTCCAGAAGTGGTATTCAGGCATTTATAAGAATGTATATTGTTTTAGTGAAACACAGAATGGCTCACCCAGGTGTATGAAACATAAATTTGTGCCGTCGTCGGTAGAAATTTATTACCAAGATAGGTTAATCTTGCTCAATGATATGACACAGCTACAATTCATCATCACTTAACAACTATTTAAATAATTAATGACAATGCAGACTATTAGAAGCTAAAATACCTAAATGTAAGAGATCTAGGGCTGTAACAGCATGCATCACATCCAGTTTCACATGCAAGATAGAATGATTAGAGTATAGAGTTTGTGTGCTTTGGAATCAGGTCTGGATTCAAAACCTGGTTATAAGAATTACTGGCAGTATAAGGAAGTAAGAGACTTAGGTCAGTTTTTCTCATCCTCACTTTACCTGGCTGCAAATGCGATGAAAAAGTACCAACTTCACAGGATTAAGATCCTGATAACAGGATTAACATTCTGATAACGTATACTAAGAGCCTATCTGGCACAAAGTCAGTGCACAACAAATGGAAGCTGTTATTACTCTAGCTTTCTAATTGATTTGGGCATAAGTCTGATCTCTCCAAATGAGGTGCTTGGGGACTAGGCTTTATTGGTATTGTCAAAGCTCTCTAGCCAAAGACTGCCAGGAACACACCAATAGTAGAAAGAGTTGGGTTTAATATTTATTGCAGTGAAGGAGAATGCTTACCATGGGGCAGCATGGGTTGTATCAGTAAGAGGGTTTTAGAAAAGGAATGTATTATAGGATTTAGGCTTTGGTTGGGTGATTTTGGGGAAACTCTAAGGAAGGAGGGGTCATTCCAGATTGGCTGCTGTCAGAAAGCAAGGGCAGTTCCACAGGGAGGGCAGTCCAGAGTGAGGACCAAGCTGTAATAGGTACAGAAGCAGCAGTCACTCTTAATAGCTGGGAGAGGACAATGTTAAGTATTTTGTGGGTGGCACAGTGACCTTGTTTTTGTCTGTGCTTAGAAAACATTCCGATGTAGTCTTGTTTTGTCTCCTTTTATCATGGGTTCAGCATTATCTTGTCTGATGTTGGTGTTCTGAGAGATTATGTCCAATAAGACAGTAACATGGTCTAGCTCTGACAGCCAGTCGTTGAGAGAAACGCCGGCGTCTCACAACAGTGAGGCCACAGTGTCAAACCAGTTCCTGGATGTCAGGGACTGCTTTTTTCTTTCTCAGTATCTTTTCAAAGCTTCTAGGAAGTCACATCTATTGAGTTTTTAAAAAGCTTCCCGAATTAATGAAAAAACCATGTTTAAAAGTGAGTTGTATGTTGTAAGAATGCAATCTTTTACAACTATACTTATATCATTACTTTTAATTAAGAAGCTTGCTTCATTTACTATTCCTCTCAAATGGATGGCAGCAGAAAAACAACCAATTTAATTTTAGTTTACAGTTGGAGATTCTAAGTGATTTTACTAAGATTATGTTTTGAGTCAAGAGCCACAGTACAATCAGTTTACTTTCCTCTACAAGATGTAATGCTATTACATTTTATTAGGAAGTTCTCTCTCTTCTCTGATGATTGTACTCAGTGGGCCAGAGTCTTTTCTTCATGCATTCCCATGGCCAGAAAAAGAAAAAGAAATTAACTCTGAGTATCTGCCTAATCACACTTAGCCAGACTTCAAAAAGGATGGCACCTTCCAATTTTGAAAACACATATTGTGAATACTTTTCTTCCTCAAATGAATATTATCTTTGTGAGTAATTTAAAAGATTTAATGGTCACTTATCATACACTTTTTGGGAGAAATGTTTTCATAGCACATTAGGATTAGTATTTGCCACCCTCATGCCAAGCTGAACATTAGGCATTTTAAGGTTATAACAGAAATAATTTTGAAAGAGTGGATCAGTTTTAAAATGTGGCTACACAATGGTCATATATCACCTGTTTCAAAACAGGTTTTACTGCCATATCAAACTTTCCCTCACCCCAAATCTTTCAGAGTGGTCTATGACAGTTCCACAAATAACTGTCCCACACCCATAGTTGGCCTCAGTTCCAGCGTTTTACTGCCTGAAGGTGTCGTGAATTAAAAGGATAACAACCAAAATCTCAAATAATGTGGAACTTGTGAAGAAATAAGTAAGACTTGGTGTGGGAAGATCAGTCCTGAATTATGGCAACACCTTTATTCTAGAGTCTACAGAAAAGCTTTCAAACTAGTAGCTGCTCCTGATATGTCTTAGGGCAAGCTTCTCATTCCTAGTCAAACACTTGGCTAGAAGTTCTCATAACTGGAATATCAATGGCAATAGTAAACAGAGTTTAAAAGGCCGAGCTCATCAAGCCTCCAAAGAATCAAAGCAAATAGCAGATGTCAAACTATCTGTTACTAAATGGGCTGATTAAATCTTTTAAATATCTGAGGGGGAGAAAATGGGAAACTTCAGCCAAAAGTTCTGGGGTCTTAACAAAACAGATATACCGAAAAAAACTATCATTAAATAATGAAATCAAGATTTAGAGTCACTAGTATCACAAAACATAATAAATTAATGTGTCTATATATATTTATATATGTGTGTTTATAAGCATTTTGTGAAATAAACATATTTCCAGATGTAAATGAAGATCAAGGATATTCACCACTTAAATATTTGAAGTGGTTTTTGGTAAGCTGGTTAAGTTGATGGGTATAAAAGGCTTTTTTATTAATGACTACAAAGAATCTCCAAAATTTAAAGTATATTATGAAAATGATATAATAATAAAATACCTTTTTAGGATGACAAGTACTAATATACATTATCATAAATTACATCAGATTGTTTTTAATATATAAATGCTAAAATTTTATAAAAATATGGATCATGAAGTAATAATTTCATTACTTAATACTTAAATGCTTAATACTTCTTAATACATAATAATTTCATTACTTTACTTTCATTACTTTTATGCTGCTCTCATAAAACTTATACAGCTGAAAACAAACACCTCATAATTAATCTTCATTCATTTTACAGAATATAGTATATAATAAATTATATATGTCAAGTGTATTAATCTGAATAACAGAAAAAACAATGATTGAGCTACTTTTATATACCTGGTGGGTTAAAACTCTGCACTAATCAGTAATGGCTTAAATTATAACACTGTCTGCATCATCTGCAAAGAAGCAGTAATAAAGAGACAAGGAGAGTTTACAGGAGGATCCAGAAATATAAACAATGAAATCTTAACAACTGGAATAGAAGCTTTCGAGAGTTTACACATTTGCTCAGTAAATATTATCTTAAGGATATTTGAAAAAAATATTAATCCAGTGGATATGCCAAGTTAAAAGATGTTAGAGTTCTCCACGTATGCCAATGCCCTATGTGGCCCTAGAGGAGTAGCAACTTATTGGGGAAATGTTTGTTACCCTTATTAGTAAAAAGGAGACACACTAATGATTAACTTTAAAGGACACTTTAATGATAAATCATTACATTATAAAATCGAATACTTACTAAAACATATATAAAAACTATATAACATATATACAGTGCTAAAGAACAATTTACTTTTTCATGGAGTTCAATAAACCTACTTTCAGAAATTATCTTTCAAGTTAAATTAACAATGGCACCTATGTTTTTTCCCCCTAAGTGTTTAAGTGCAGGTGCAATGAATTTCTCTATCACAACTTTAGGTCAACTCATAAAACTAGTTTTGCAGAGTAGATTACAGTTAATTCTTGGTTTCTACCTAGTATTCTTCAAAGATAGAAAATTTGAATATTGTCTTACCTGACCAGGTTCTGTTCCAGTTACAGTCAAGTCTTGGATGGATCTACGTCTTGGCTGTCCGTTGCCTTTAAAAAGAAGAAAAAAAGTAAAATACTAAAATCTATTCAAACAGACAAAAAGGGTGTAATTGCTACAGCAGAAAGTTGGAATTTGTTGCTCCTTGGATCTACACAAAATGTTTGTGGGGGAAAAAAAGTGAGTTTATTGCTAAGAAAAAAAAAGAAGAGAAAGATGTAAAGAAAGGAAGAGAAACAGCTGCAGTGTTTTAACTCAAAAGTTGCTGGCCTACAACAGAGTATGTCCTAATACAATAACCACTTCTACCACATGAATAGCTGCTGAACTCTCTTCCACCATCTTCTGTCATGTGTTTAAATAGATGAATGCTTGGGGGCTGGGGCTGATGACGGCATCTATTTCAAGGGCCTTACGTTACAGTTTTTACAGCAAGACAGCTAGCAGGTTGTAAGACACAACTGACTTTAACTGGCAGCAATATCTTGTTCATTTCAGGGTCTACAAGATGCTTAGGCTTAAATTTATTATACTGAGTCATGCTTACTTAATCCCCATTAGTCTTTGTCAGAATCTAGTAATTTATTATTTGTGAACAACAACTCTTAATTTCCCACTGGATGTTAATAACTGTCACTCTGTTCTCAAATACACAGCTTGTTGAAATGGGCTATTTTGTTAATTCCACTTTAGAAACTTCTATGCTTATAATTTATTCAATTCAAAATCAATTTATGAAAGAATTATACACATATAAGTCCTCAGCAAAACAATGAATTGAGCAATAGCTTCACTCAGCACTTTTATTTGGGAATAAGGCTGTTTATGCAGTATCGTCTAACATGAAAGATCAGCTGTCTTAAAGGAAACACCAAAATACTGAGTAACAGCTGATACAATACTCAAAATTCTTTTGACTCTGAAATCTGTATTATGTAATTTCTCAACTAGTGGCAACACTTAGAACATGTATTCACTCTAATTGTAGTTTCCCGATTAGTAGACAGAATTCATTCTTAAAATTTTAGACTTCCAGAATATTTCATAGAAACATCTTTTTAAAACCAATCAGCAATATAATTTAGCACCTTAACCCACATGATCCCATTATTATGCTGCAGATAAACTAAAAGGACCTTACAATGGAATAAGAATGTTTAATGGAATAATATATGTAGTGAATATAAAAACTCAAATTTGTAACTCCTCTTGCAAATGTAAGACATCATCAGTTTCTTTCCATTTTAAGTTATGTTTTATGATTCTTTGCATAATTTGAATTCAAATTTACTTCAAATGTCATTTTATTCCAAAAATTTCAACTTTTCATTACAAATTAAAACAACAAACTGTGCATGTATTGAATTAGACCCACTAGATCACTTTTATGAATACTTTCAACTACCCCTGTTTCCCGAGGACAAAAAGGATCCCCACAACCATGACTAATAAGCAATTTTAGTCACATTTCATTCAACACACTCATTCTAAAATTAGCGGTGATGAGACAGGCTTGTAAAAGTGTCTGGAATTCTCTTTTCAGATTAGCAACACAGCAACATTTGTGAATCTGAGGAACCACCCAACACATGTGTCTATAAACCATTACATCACCATTGCAATAACAACAAAAACTGAACTCAATTTAGGTGGAAGAATAGGAGAAAGGGGAAGTAAAAACTTTTAAGGAAGTAAGGTAAAGAAGAGCTGACAGTTAACAAATGCCATAAAACGAAAAATCTTTAAGCTACCACATGAATCAAAGCAAGCAGTGTTAGGCAATGCATTTTAATTAGCACAACCATGGCAGAAACCATCTGGCAGATAGTTCAGACAAAGCGAAACAGAATTGCAATCAACAAATACTTGTTGCTCCAATATTAAATTTTAAGTCATAATTTAGAAATATGAATGTAAGAAAAATCAACCTCCTATTACTTCAAATGAAAATTACTGGGTGTGTTCTCAGTAAATTTGAATTGATTCTGAAGTTTTTTGCAACAGAATACTAATTTAGACATTCGCTCATTTTACCTTTTTTGGTCCTTTGATATGTACATACCTATATTATACATGGTAGTGTAGATGAAAAAGTAGTAGAAATGAGGACAGCATGATATAAACAGATGCCTGATCAAGGAATCTGAAACCTGCATATGCTATCCTGAGTATTTCATTCTGTAATGAATTCTGGAATGTTCATGTCTTATAATAGAGAACAAATTACACTTTTTAGAATGACTTCTAAGAATACATCACATTGCCAGTGCATACTAAATCTGCACTCCTGCCCCCTGCAAATAGAAAGCAACTTGGGGGTCAGTTCCATTCTTTTTACAGTAATGTCATTAAGACAGAGCTCCTCTTCAAAAAAGCTGCTCTTTTAAGTACAACTGATTTCCTGAGCTGGTATTTAAAAGTTATCCCGGAGTTCTTCCAGAGACTGCTGGCTTAGATCCCAGACAGCCACTCCTATAATTTTTCTTATCTGTTAAGCTCATAGTTTTCCTTGACTTACACTACTCTCATTTTCTACTTTAAAACTTCCTGAAGACTGTCTTCATGTAAAAATCAGCACTACATTTTCCAGGAGACCTCTCTTAACCTAAATGTTAGAAATTTTGAGATTCATAAGTTTTGAATATTACAAATTACGGTACACTATTCTCTTCATGTGTAAAATACCCAAGATTAAAAAAAAAAATGCATAGCATGATATAGTAGCATCACATTACTGCTTCATGGTAAACTGAACATGTAATTTTAAAATATATGTTCTCATTTAGGCAGCCAAAGTTTCATATTTCTTTACTAATTTCAACAAATTCTGGCTCTTTCACTGGAAAGGTCGGTCAGGTGGTTTATTTGCTTTCCAATAAAACAGCTTTACTAGGTTAGAGTTGAATTTTTTTAGATTACAAAAAGTGATCTTGGTAGACTATTCAATACGGCAGGAAGGCCACCTAAATATTCATTATAAAGTTAGATTAACTTCCCTATTCAATTTGCCACAAATACAGAATTTTATTGAAAGTGAGGTGGCTATACACAGAAACTAGTACAGTGCATCTTACTATATAGCACCCCTTAACCCCAGGATCCCTATCAAAGGCTTACAACTGCTAATGACACTATCTGTGCTAGGTAGGAACTTGCCAGATCTAGAAAAACTCAATTCTGTCTCTCATTGCCTCTTCATATTGGTGCTGCAGTAGTTTGGGGGAAATATTTAATAACTTACATGCTTCCAGTTAAAGATAGGCTTACAAATATTAGTTATCGACCAGCCCTTGAACCAAATATAGTATTAAAAGAGTGATCTTTTCATCCTAGTGGAGAAAGCAAAATAGTGCTCACGTGTCCTTGAAAAGTATCTCTGCTTCCAGTTGTTGAAGCATTCTATAAAGCCCTCCCCACCTAGGTAATTTATTTGCCAATACCTGACATTTGAAACTTCTGAAGGAGGGCACTAAGATACAAGTATTAGAAGCCTAACTACCCATCTATTTTTCTGTTAAAACGTTTGGGCCTTTCTACATTCTACTTATTACAATTTACTACGTATCATACTCTTAGTAAAAAGTTAAAAAACCAATATACAATAGAGCTAAACGTCCTTGACTGAAATTAAAAGTGAATACGTGTTAAGTTTTTTATTCAGTTAAGAGATCTAAATGTCATAAGGACACCTAAGGTTTCTTTTTAGCTTTAAGAATGATATTATAAACAATAAATATCAATTAAGTTCAGGCTCTTCAGAAAACTAGACCAAAATCTTACATATTTTAGTAAGATCTGACTCAAAAACATGTGTATATTCAATCTTCTCTTGCATATGCTTAAGAACAGTATGTAAGACAGAAAATCCTCTTTGGTCAAGGCATTTTATTGCTCTCGAATGTTATGCCATATTATTTGGGCTTAGAAATAACAAAAGGTACACTAAAGCAATACTGTTCAAGGTTCTCAAATTGAAGCACTTCAAGGCAATGCTCATATATAGAATGGATGGTTTTCAAGTACTTAAAATGAAATCAAACATTATAATCTAATCTGAACTAAGAAATTCAGAATTATCTATGATGATATAATAACATTAAAAATTTCTGTAATTTAGAAAATTTTACTCTTGCATATCACATTTGGGAAACTAGTTTCACTTTACAAAAGTAATCAAGCAGGTATGAACTATGTACAACAAATTTTATATCAGAGTAGAAGTGCAGAAGACTAATGTTCAATTAAATCGTTTATAGGTGGTAAGTATATATGCACATGACAGTATTTTTTTCCAGTAGGTTTTAGAATGCATTATCCTTACAGTTTATTTCCTTAAATGCTATAACTACTCACACAAAGGCTCCAGAGCAGAACCGCCCATCTTCCATTATTGAAGCTACAAACATGAAAAAAAAATTCGCTTTCTTAACTACTTATTCTCTTACTCTACATGTTAAACTGGAAAAGTTTGTTCCTCTTTTTTTTGTAATATTTAGGCATTCTACCTGTTCCTCTTTGACACTTGGATTTTTAAAAGAAATGTAAAACTTAGGTATTCTTCTAACATCAGATGAACTGCATTGAATGTATGATATAGTTTCACAATCACAATAATCTATTTCATTTGTGTATTTGAGATGAAGGTGGGTGAAAAATAGATTCTTGGAAGCTTGGATAGTGACAAAAGGAAAATATGGGGGAAAGTAAAGAAAATCCAAGCAAAACAAAGATCTATGTTCTTACTGCCCTTATTAAAGTCCTAGAACCAAAAAAACCTAGAAAAACTTCAAGGAATCCAATAATCTGCCACCCATTCCCTTTTCTTCAAATATAAGTGTAACAAATTAGATGTACTGGCTGAAAGGAGAAAAGATATGGTTTTTAAAACTCAAGTTTTAACAAAAATCATTTAAGAAAATCTATTTTTTTCTCTAAGTCCCTTCCAACTTATCAGCAAGCAAATGCATTAGAAAACTGTGGTTCAAATGGTCTAAATACTGGGCAAGAAACTTCCACATTTACATTTACTTTGCTTAGGTAGCACACTGCCGCTTGGCAGGACCTCCTCTACAAAGGAAGAGTCAGCAAAATGTCACACATTCTACTGGTAATTTGCTTTTAGCTGCGTGTCTTCCCTGTAAAAAGGAGCCAGGTTAATCTATAAAGCTCATTCTTCTAAGAACAGATGGACAGTGGAAAGAAGGAAGGATTACCATACAAAGGTTTGCCAATTCTTCTTCAGAGCCAGTGATATGGTAGAAGAGGTATAAAAAATTGTACAGTCTGACCCACAGGGAGTCCTAAGGTATTAAAGGTTAATTTCTGTATGACCTGAGAGACTACTAAATTGATAAATACTGCTGTTTTGCTAAGTTGCTTTTTCTTTCGCATTTGACTGATGGCATAGTATACATATTTTGAAAAGCAAGCAAAAAACAAGATTAGGGTCTTCGCATTTCTTTATGACTAGGTTGGACATTTTAGTGACTATAAAGATGTATATACAAAACCTTTTTGTGATGCTTGAAGGATTGCTTTTATTAAGAGAGGTAGTTCATTCCAAGAAGTACAGTAGACTTAGTATATTGCACTTGGCCAAAGGGAAGCATTATTGAAACTACTTATCCATATAAATAAGATTTTAAAAAAGCTATATTTAAAAAGAATGCTTGCAATTGGGTTTCAATGCTAATTAAACAGTTTGACTATATCAAGATGTATTTGCTAATACCATAAAGCTTGTGGGAAATCCACTTAGAACAAAAAAAATTCTAGTAAGTATTAAGAAATTTTGGAAATTAACTATCATCCTTCTTTATAATTAAAATGTCATGTATGAAATCTGAGATATTCCCAAAGGGTGGGCGGTATTTTTATATTTAATTAAAAAATATTACCTATGAGCACACTCATAACTGGCTTTTATGTCCACTAGTATCAATTCTACAGTTTGTATTCTTCTATTAAAGAAAGTGCATCTGAGTAAGTTAATGTTTGATATCTGATGGGGGAGAAGACTAAAAAGAATGTTTAATAAAAGGTATTACTTTGGGAGGCCGAGGCGGGCGGATCACAAGATCAGGAGATCGAGACCACGGTGAAACCCCGTCTCTACTAAAAAAAAAATACAAAAAAATTAGCCGGGCACGGTGGCGGGTGCCTGTAGTCCCAGCTACTCGGGAGGCTGAGGCAGGAGAATGGCCTGATCCCGGGAGGCGGAGCTTGCAGTGAGCCGAGATCGCGCCACTGCACTCCAGCCGGGGCACAGAGTGAGATTCGTCTCAAAAAAAAAAAAAAAAAAAAAAAAAAAAAAAAAAAAAAAAATTAAAGATATTACTGAATAATATTTTCACATGAATAGCACTGCTGCTCTGGCAATTAAGAGAATTAAGGTTACCTGATTCCATAAAGGCCCAATGTCATAAAAGAGGATCTCCCTGGCTGAAGAGCTCCTCTCCTTAATGTGAACACTAAGAGAAAGCAAGAAGAAATTACTCTAGCGTCTCTGACTTACACAAAAGAACAAAAAATGGATGTGATTTGGAGTCAAAGATCCGGGTCGTGGTCCTGGCTATATGATTCTGGAAAAACCACTAAACATCATCAGATCTAAGTTCTTCATCTGTTAAACAGCTTTAATTTCATCTGATAACATAGTTATAAGGTTGTCAAAAAGGTGAAATAATATGTACTTTAAGCTACTTTGTAGGGCACAAAGAACATGTAATCGGGGGGTTTCAGCCTCAGCACTGTTGACATTTTGGGCTGGATCAGATCATTCTTTGTTGGAGGAGACTGCCTGGTACAAATCAGGATGTTTAGCAGCATCCCTGGTTTCTGTCTACTAGATGCCAGTAGTACCTGACAGTTGCAAACTATTATTCTTTCCTTATTTTTCCCTCCCCCATTATCTTGTATAGTATGGGCTATACTGCCACATATAAATTTATTCTTAATGCTTAGCCAAAAGATTATACTGCCATCTGCCTAAGTTTTCCTGATTCCCTCAAACATTTAAGGGAATCACAGTTCAGCAGTATGTAAGTTTAAATGCTTCCACCTCTTTAAAGTACTAGTCCCTTATACACAGTACCTTTCAGCATGGAGGTAAAATGATCTCCATGTAAAATAATCTCTTTGTTAATTTCTAAAGCAGTCCAGATTCAATAAGTACAAATCACCACGTGAAAAATGGGTTAACTCTATTCTTTAAATAGCAATAGTGATGATGTTGTAAAATAAGAAACCACTTTGATAACCAGGGAAAAATAAATATAAAATAGTTTTGTACAGCCAAAATGGCACCTAAGAATTGTATAATTCATATTTTTGTATGCTAGTTCCTCACCAGTGGAGATGCTTAGTAAGTCTGTTCATTTATTTAATAAACATATTTATTAAACACTATGTTAATATGCTTAATATGTGAAGCACTGAGCCACCAACTGCTGATAAAATCAATAATAACCACCACCACCAACAAAAAAATAATGCACAAAGATATGGTTTCTGTCTTCACATAGTTTTCAGTTTAGTAGAGGAGAAAGTAACCATTAAGTATTCAACTAGAGTATCAACATTGCTAAAAACAATCACAGGTAAAGGACAGCATGCTGAAGAATTCATCCAACTCACACTCACGAGCATGTATGGAAAATATGTATTTCCTTATCAAGATTTTGGGTAAAGAGGTAGAGAAAAATCTAAAGGGATAAATAAATGATCATTTTGATAACACATTAATCAATATTGAAGGTCAATATGCCATTTAAATTTCTATTAAAAATGGTAACATATTTATCTATGAAATGATCACCATAAGAATAAAGCAGTTTACCAATTTTAGACACTAAAGTACCATGTGTAAGTTAGGTATAAAAACATGTAATTTATGAGATTTTCCTGATAATACACAAAAATCAGAATTGACCAGTTATTTTACATGATTCTTTGGCAAGATACCCTGCAAAACAGCACATCTCATTTAGTTTTACTTTTTGTTTTCTAGGTTAAGGCGAAATGCTATTTAGCAACTCTCTTCTCTCAACTTCATATTCACTTGCTACCAACAGAAAGAGGCTAGGATAGAAAGTCTAGAGGGGACCCCAAAAGCAGTAACTGAGGAAGGAAAGGAGCCAAGGAAAAGAACAAATTTTAATTAGGAGTTTCCTCTTTCTGTTGGGTGCAAAAAAAAGGTCTGGGTTTAAGCTCATGTGCTCACTTAAAAGTAGAGAGGAAGTTGGTAGAATTCTGGGTTGGTGTTCTCCCTTCTCCAAAAAGGTTTACTTTCTCTTCTATTTTATCCTCATTTGTGGCAGATCAGAGGTATCTTTTCAAGACTGCTTCAGAATAAATGTAGTTTTTCAATCTGTCTCCCTAATTACTGCATGCAAGGTATCCATTTTTCATGTCCTGTAAAAATTGGAGCAAGAAGCATTTTACAAGTACCAGGGATCATTATTCTGGTTCCACAGCTATTAGACCAACTCAGGTGGTCTGTGATACCTGATATGACGATCTCAGGGACATCCAGAATGTTGCCAAAGGAAGCGGTTTTACGGTGGCCCCGTTTAGGCTTGGAATAGGCTGCAAAAACACATATATACAGTATACATGCAAACAACCACAAACAGTAACACAGAAAATGATTAACTACAAAAATAGACTCATTTTCAAATAGTTCATGTTAATAACATTTCATGCAGAATGGCATGCAGAACTACCTAACTTTTCATCCATGCTCAGAAAAGGCGAGATTAAAGAGCAAACAACTACCAAATACAAGATGTCTTACACACTGGTTTTAATCAGCAGAAAAAATAAAAAGAACAGAGACAAAGCTGCAGGGTAATGAGGAAGCAAAATTTCAAATATATTCATAGAAACAGTCTACCTAAGTGAAATCACTGATATGTGATGGGGGTGGGGGAACGAAGGAGGAAAGGAAGAAAGGCGTTAAAAAGTAAGTAGTCATATTTGTTTTAATTACACAAACACAGGAATATATGTTCAAGTTAGGTGATTCTTGAAGTGTGCTATAAAGTAAAATTCAATGATTAAATACTAATTATTGAATCAAAGTGTGAAATGTATATACTTTTGTAATCATACATATTTCTAGTAAATCAAATATTTACTATATTTTCCAAAGTTTAGGGTACATTCACAGTAAACACAAAGTCTGTCAAAAGATGGAAAGTACGAATCTTTCCAAGTAAGATAATTCATGAAAAAATTTAAATTGTGTAAAACTCAAAGAATGTACAATAGCATTTGTTCTACATTTAGGCAAAAAAAGATAGGGTAATTTTAATGTGTGTGGTTATCCTTCTAGCAAAGTCATTTCTGTAAATAATAATAAAAAACCAGTGCTTGACTAGAAATATGATACTAGCAAAGACATGAAACCATTATTATAACAATTTTCAGTTTTGAGACAGCAATTAGAATGTGGCAGATCTATCCTGAATAACATCCCTGAAGTGAAAAGGGTTCCTCAAAGCGTGAGGGTATGTCCCTGTGAATAGGGTTCATCTGACACTACAGTGACACAACCCTGCTCTGAAGAAATACTTGTGATTCATGGAGACTCTGGGCTTGTCAGTGGCTGGTGACTTCTCAACTTGATAGTTTCTGAAGATCCATCTGTGCCAGACACAGCTATCTTCTGCCGGTCTCTACTCTTCCCTTCTGTTTTAGTAATAGTACTCTGATTTTATTTAGGACAGATATTTAAGTCATCAGATAAAAGAGGGCAGATCTGCTCTTCCCTTGGAGCTACGTGTAGCCATTCGATCATGTTACTCTGACCAATGACATGTGGACATTGTTAGGAGAGGCATCTGGGAATGTTCCTTCAAAGAACTTGGATGCCTATTTGCCCTACCCCCATGTCTTCCTTCCTGCTGCCTGGAATGTAGAAGTGATGAAATGGAACTTTAACAACCATTTTGGAGCACAGGATAACTTTGAGAATGGAAGCTATACAATAGGGATTATGGCACAGAAATAGGAGACCAGTTACTTCAAGATCACAGAGCCCACTACTTTCAGACTTGTTTATGTGTGAAAAATAATGCCTATGTGTTATAGACACTGTTATTTTGGAAATCTGTTATATCTAATGGATTCTAATACTAGCTGATAAAAATCAATGATCATAATTAGTTGAAGACAAGTATAGTATGATGGTCCATCTTGACAACTTCTTTCTGAAAGAGCTCCACACACAATGAGAATATTCTATTTAGAAAAAAACCAAATAAGTGAAAAAAATACCTAAAAAATTGGTTAGCTAAGTTAGAAAATATGCAAATACACATAGAAATATACATTTATACATATATATAGTTAAAAGACTGGGGTAAATACACAAAAATGTTAAGTGTTTATCTCTGAGTGGGGTAATTATGTAAGTTTTTTTGCTTGTTTACATTTCCACATTTTCCACAACAGAAATGTGTTTACTTTTAAAATCAGCTCCCCCCAATCCCTGGAAAGAATCAGCAAAAAACAACAAAGTTCAAATTAAACCAGCATTACTAAAATGAAACCTGGTCAGAAAATTAGGTTGTCAGTTTACTTAGGTAACAAAACATGTAATTGTTTTTGTGCTGACCAGTTCTTCCATGATTAATAATTTTAAGAACTGAACAATGGAATTTAAATGCTAGCTTTTCCAAGATCCAATAAAATTATGATCTTTTACTTTACAATTAAAAAAATTAACCATAACCAGCTTGGCTATTATTTTGTCACTGGAATGAAGGAGCAGATAGAAGGTCAAATCATACGTGGATCTGGAATACATTTTTCTGTTAAATTTGAAACAAAATATTTGCTATTATTTGAGTTCAGCACAAAAATCTAGTAGTATCACTCAAAATCTCCAAAATATTCCAGTTTTGGCAGAATTTCTCACTCAGACTTTCAACTCATGTTTCAGCAGAAAGAATTACATTTGATAAAATCTGTAAAAGAGGAAGGCATACTTTCTCATCCAAATAATTTTTACAAGTCATACCTTCCTTATTTGGAATTTGAGATAAATGCAAAATTATTGCTAGTAACTTAGAAAAATATATTGTAAACCTACTTCCTATTAAAAAAAAAAATAAGACACACACAAAAAACCTCTGACAACTGAAACTAGCATGGCCAAAAAGCCTTATATACATTTTTACTCTTCAGACTTGTAGTTCCTTTTTACCTGTGGTTGCAGCGATCCTAGCTTCTATTTCAGACATGTCAGCACTCATCCTCTTGCCCTCAGAGGTTGGGGGCAAGCTCTCCACACTGCTCCCACGGGAGGCTCCCAAGCTTAAACGTCCAGATTCACTCTGTTAAAATTACAGGTCAATCTGAATTACTGAAGTTCTTTAGATTTAGCAGTCTTAGGCAACCTAAAAGGAGGAAGATGGCAAGTAGGATTCTGATGGATCCTGTTCTGCTCTGAAAGGAGAGGGAAGTTTGCATGAGAGGGAGCTACAGCGGTAAGGGAAAGCAAGCTGCAGATACTGTTTTTATGAAAGGGTAGTCACTAGAACTGGGGCTAAAAGCCCCGATTATTCATTAACCTAAATGCCTCAGGCAAAATGAATAAACTCACTCCTTACAATATTTTTAAAAATCAACAATGGCAAAAATATAATAAATCTGAATAGCATGAAATGATACACTTAGGACAACTCCTCTAACTGGGCAGCATAGCCAAAATATATCCATTTTACATTTTTAACCATCAACCATTACATTTAAGGATTATTATAGATAGGGAGTTAGAGTTGGCAAAGGTAGCAATCATTAGAAGGAAAAACCATTTGGTAATAAATGGTAGGAGAATCTCATTACAAGTCTCTATTTATAAGCTCTTCTACATGTTTCAGGAAGAAAATTCAGGATTTATAAAATAGAAGATAGTAGATAATTAATTTCATTTAGTATAATATTGTGACTACTGTTAAGGTTACCAATTTTACTTGTAATAACAAAACAAACCTGTTGCTTTGCCTGATTTTTCAACAATTTTGACTCTAAGCGCTTAATAGTATCATTTGTGGCAGGAACTTGCTCCATATTAGTGTCACTTTTATTACTCGTATTTGTAGAAGCAATGTCCATGAATGAGCCTAGGAAAAGCAGAAACATTTATGACTACTGGTTGGAAATAATACAAATGCTTCACTTAGTATTATGTAACTTACATTCTTTTATAAACTAGCCAGGCAGGAACAGAAATAAGACTTTTCAAGCTAATGAAGATATCCAAACAAACCCATTTTAAGCAAAACTTAAGGCTAGCACAAAAAGGAACCAAGATGCCTAAATAGTCTTCTAATAGTCAAGAATAACTTAAGGTTTTTAACCTGAGCTAGTAGAAGAACTGAGGGCTATTAATTGAGATGG
This sequence comes from Rhinopithecus roxellana, assembly GCF_007565055.1. Lineage (NCBI taxonomy): Eukaryota > Metazoa > Chordata > Mammalia > Primates > Cercopithecidae > Rhinopithecus > Rhinopithecus roxellana. Next base: position 96,949,255 of record NC_044552.1, on the reverse strand, counting down.
GGAAAGACTACAGGAAGATTGAGTTTGAAGGAAGTATCAGGAACTCTGTTTGGAAAATATTAAGTTTGAGTTTCTAGTAGATGTAAAGCAAGTAGTTGGATATATGAGTATAGAGTTCAGGTATAAGATGGAAAAAATTATGAGCCAACAGATGGTATATAAGGCCACAATACTGGATGAGGTTACCAAGGAAATGAGTGCAGACAGATAAGTGAAGAAGCCAAATGACTGGGCCCTGGGCACTCCAACATTTCTAGGTTGGGGAGATGAGGAATAACCAGCAAAGAAAACTGAGAACAGATGGCCAGAGATGTAAGATGGACTCTAGGCTAGTATGGTATCTCAGAGGCCAATTGAATAAAGTGCTGTGTGTAAGAAGGAGAAAGTAATGAATTAGGTCAAGTGCTACTGAGAGTCAAGATGAGAAATGAAAATGATTCCTTAAATGTAGTGATGTAGAGATAACTAGTGACCTTGACAAGAATAATTCTGAAGTACTGGCATAATATGTCTGAATGGAGTCAGCTCAAGAAAGAAGGGGAAAAGAGAAGCTAGAGAATGCAAATACAGACTACGTATGTTCTAGGAATGATCCAGTAGAAAGTTAAAGCTGATGATGCAAGAGAGAGGGGAGAATTGCTCAGAAGAGTAGATGGGATATAATGCAGATGGGATATAATGCACAGGCAGAAAGGTACACCTTTGGCCAGAAGTATGGATAGTTCAGCCAGAGTAACAGAAGAAGGCAGAGTAGATGGGCACAGATGTTGTGGAAACTGTCTTCTGATTACTCCAATTTTCTCAGATGAAGAGCAAACAAGATCAGCTGAGAGTAAGGAGTCGAAAGGAGGTGTTTGAAGCCTGAGGAGAGGCTACAGTATAAAATTAAGACATATAGGAGGAAAGAGACAAACTACAATATAGTACAACTGTCCAATAGCACTAAACATGCATGTGAGGATACCTCCAGCCACATTCAGCTGCACTGGTACAGGCAAGGGGTAACGTGAGTTTCAGCTTTTATTAGGCTTGTGGTTTAGCCAAGCAAGCTTGAAAGAGAGGCTAGACAGATGAAAATTATTCCCAAAAGAATTATAATAGTTGATTGGAATTAAGTGGAGGGAGAAAGAAAAAAGGACCTAAGAGGACTGAGGACCAGTGAAAAGGTGGGAGGCTAAAAAACTCAAGGTCACAGTAAGGAAATGAAGAGAGGGTTTGGAGGACGTGGGAGATGCAAATTATAGAATTTTAGAGAAGTACATTTTAGAATTCAGAGCAACTCAAAATATTTTCAGTAAAACTGGAATTTGAGAATAACTAGCCAAACAATAAACCATCTTAAAATAAATAAAACTATTCTTGAGGTGGGAGAAACAGATCAGTAAAAGTATTTGTCAATAAATGCAGGGTAAATACATATGGATATAGATACACACGTAGTTTTTAGTTTTAATTAATAATGAAATGCTTATAATGCCACTATATTTTGAAAAGTACAATATTTCTAAGTTACAGTATTATTTCTACTATCTTTTTGATGACCACAAATTACATGTCCCACTACTACTTCACATTTCGGAAAACTAAGGAACTTTTAACATAGCTTCTTAAGTCAGAGTCTCTGTAGAAGAGAACAAAAATTAGGGTGTTCATGATGAAGAAATGTGTTAAATACATTTACAATAATTTCTAATACCACTTGATCTAGTAGTATCCATTTAAAAGTTATCTTTAAAGTTAAGAATGACATTCACTGCAATACAATATGTCATCTTTTTATTCATAATTATGTAGGAATTACAAGACTTGGAAGCAGGTCTTCAATAACTCTTTAATCAGGGTATCTTCATGAAGAATGATGCACCTGTAAACTTAAATTGCAGTCAATCATATGAAATGAAGGAATTAAAATGCAAATGGGGACATCACTCATTACTTCTTGATTATAATTTCATGGGAATAGAGAAGAAAGAAAAATCAAGTCGATACTCTTCCAATCTATCCATTTACCTGTACTGGTGGCAGAGTTGCTCTGTCCTTCATCTGAATACTGACAAGGATACTGTAATGGCTCATCTGCTCCTGGAAAGTACTATATATAAAAAAGTAAACCACAGCTTAAAATTTCCTTAATACAAATTAAATCCTGTTAATGCTTTATTTTCCCTAAGGTATATACTAAATTTTTAGGTGCCTAAGTCTTTTATTTTACAAAGATTACAATAAGGTATTCTTGGATTTCAACTTTGATCAATGCCATGCACCTACCTAAGAATCTAGCTTACATTGGAGTCTAGATAGTCTTGAAGAAAACAGCAAATATTTCTCTAGAGAAACATATGAAATAAAATAGTATCATTTCTCATAATTACATAAAACATATTCATGTTCTCACAGTAGTGATGCAAACTTCCGTATTGTTGCAGTGACTGTTAGTCTGATAACTGAGACTATTATACCATAGAATAATTGTTAGAACATTTTAAATATTAAGAGAATAGATTATGAATATCTTTCTACAAACTGGAGGCATAATATTCAAAGTATATGCTGGACAAAAATATTAGAATTTAGAGAAAAAAAGGAAAGGTATTCTCCTCAAATTAGACAAAGCACAGAGAAGCAAAATTACAACCTCAACAACTTATATATCCCAAAGTTTTAAGTAATCTGACTACAGAGACTAAGTTGTTTTCCTATGCAAAAGGTTCTACATATGACTGGTATCCAAATATGATGGTAAACTTTTAGTAGATTAGTTCAAGTTGCTTTGCCTAAGAAATTTTTAATAGATTGAATAAACAACCTTTTTTCCATTTAGGAAATCACTTAGTCTATATTTAAGGAGATTGTAAGACTCTTCTACTGAACAAACTGTTCCAAAATTCAGGCACTTTCACAGATACGTGAACTTTTTAAAGCCAAGATATCACTTCACAGTTTTTGTTAATGTACCAAAAACCAGAGGTGTAAAATATTCCAAATAATTCTAATGGTGCTTGATTAATAGACTAGGAAAATTTGATAATCATTTAAAAAGGGTTCTTCTAAACAGAAGAAAGTTTAACTTTTTACTGGGATATAAAAACCTGAAAATAGGCCAAATAGTAAAAGTCACTCAAATAAACGTGTCTGAGAATGCAACCTATTGCCTTGCATAAATGACTAAATGCTTGATGAAAATTGGTATCAGAAAAATGTAAAATTTAGTCTAGCATGTATTGAAGTCATAATATTAATGTATCTAAGTCCTGTGACGGCTTTAGAGACTATTTCAGTTTCTCCCACATTACAGATGAGGCAACAGGCCCAGAGACAAACATACTTGCCCACTAATGTAAGCAAAAAGAAAAAAGCAAGTCTAGAAACCTAGTCTAGCCATCTTTCCAGTGATAAAGAACTAGATTTTCCCTCTCAAAATAATGTTTCCTCTTCTGACTATGAGTAGTAAATGCCCATTCTCACTTAGAAAACATAGTAATATATAAAGCAGAACATAGTAATAACATCCCTTTTAAAATTCCATTAAAACTCAGCACATATTAAATTCCCCTAAATCCAAAGCCCCTCAAAAGAAGGATTATACCCGCATCAAGTGAGTCATTATTTTCACAATTTCCTCCATTGAAGGGCGCTGGGAAGGATCTTTAGACCAACAACGAGTCATCAGGCTCTCAATGGGCTTAGGTAAATTTTTGATCAGTGGTGGTCGAGTACCTACAATTGAAAATTAGAGGAAGAGGGGAAGAATGTATTTACCCAAAGAATGATGCAAACTCTTTGTACATATTTCCAAAGTGGTATTTATTTTATAGATCTTATAGTTTAAGACCTATAATTTGGAGTAATAAAAGTGCTTTGTAATTTTATCAATTAACAAGTTAGTTCTTTTATTCCTTACCTCATGGTTCAATTATTTACTGACAACTGACAGAAAGCAAGCAAGCAAGCTGTCCTGGTCAATGCTCTCACAGTCTCTACAATGATACTAATGGTAGTAATACTAAAGGCAGTACAGGAAACTGGTAAAAACAGCTAAGATTACTCAGATGATGGTACTGTTTGATAAATCTCTGAATGACCTAAATAGTTAGGAAGACATTTGTTTTTATACTTGTGGAATAATGTAAAAAATGGCCATTAGTCACATGATTATAAACAAGGCATAGAAATGAAATAAGAGTGGCACTAAAGTTAAGAAGCTAAGTAATTTTCCTTCATGAAAAGCTATTTTCCCAAGCAAATGTAAAGTAACTTTACTAATGAAGAGGATGCATTCTAACATCATATGTGGTTAAAAACAATACCAGAAATATACAAGAAACAGGATGGATGCAAGGACATTGAGTCCATAAGTCAATATGACTGAAGATATGAGCATTCAAGTCAGAAGCGTCGGGATTTGAATCCCAGCTCTACCACTTACTAATCTTGTGACTTTAAGCAAGTTATTTAACTTCTTTAGGCCTTAGTTTCCTAATATGTAAAATGAGGCAACAGTACTTACCTTCTAAGGGTGGGTGAGAATACAAACAGGAACAATATGTGAAGCATTATTATGCTTTGCTTTTCCTTCTTGATGAGGCCCTTGCTTCTTCAGGAGAAAAGGGCTATAACTCTCCAGTTATATTAACCATGTCAGAGATTTTACGTATGTATTTTTAAATTTTTTCCAGGATCCAGCCTGAGGTTTCTCCCTAAGAGAGAGCCAACCTAGACAGTGGGCTCTGGTTGTGTGCTGGTGGCCTTTCCCTAATCAGCGCAGCCAGCGAACATCCTCAGCTGCATGTGTAGACCAGGACTACTCTTAATCCTGCTCTGCTGGACTCTGGGGCAGGGACAGGGCAGAGTCTGATAATGATAAAGGAGTCTCTTAACAAAGAATTGTACATTTTAATGTTACAGATAAATGATATTCTTTAGGGAAGGGGACAGGAGCAGTCTTCCAAGTAGAAAACACAATAAGTACATTTAAGAAAAATTTCATTTTACGAACCATTATGAACAGCCCACATGATTCGGAAAGCTGGGCCACCAATCTCATCAAAGGGTTTCCGACGCGTTATCACTTCCCAAAGAATAATACCCCAGCTGAAGACGTCACATTTTTCACTGTAATTACTACCTAGAAAAAAAAGGTGGTATATGACCTAAAGACTATTTTTCCACATGACTTACAGAAACAATGGCTTACATTCTGAGAATGGGTATCATGGATAAAAACAAGGCTGTCACATGTAGAACTAAGAAACTACTCTTTCTGAAGTACTTTGTCTTTTCAACAAGTACATTTTTAAATGAATTAAGTATCAATGATACACTAAAAAAATCTACTTCAGAAACTCGGCTATTTTCTATCTCTTCATCAAGAGGCATAGGACTTGACTTTTATGTATTTAGATTGATACTTTCTCTGGGGCAGAGTATGAAACATCTGTACGTTCCTTTATGTTGTTTATTATTTTATTCTGAGACAGGGTCTCATACTCTCATCCAGGCTGGAGCTCAGTGTAGCCTCAAACTCTTGGGCTCAAGTGATCCTCCTGAGTAGCTGGAGCTACAGGCATGTGCTGGCATAACTGGTTAATTTTTTAAATTTTTTGTAGAGATGGGGTCTTGCATTGCTGCCCAGGCTGGTCTCAAACTCCTGGGCTCAACTGATCCTCCTGCTCTGGCCTCCCAAAGCACTGGGATCACAGGCATGAGCCATTGTGCCTGGCCTCCTTTCTGTTACATTTTAATCTTAAATTTTCTTCCCATTCTCTGATGGACAGCACTATTCTGCTATCAAAGCAGAAGAACTTTCTAATTTAGTGTTACAATTTCTTCCTCAATATATGGTGAAGGGAAATTCTTAATTTGTAAACTTAAATGTAAGTTGTAAGTAATGAAAATTATGGATAACCCAAGTTATACAGCAAAATTTACAAACTAAGTAAGTGGTTGAATCAGCACAGTAAACCCCCTTCATAATCTCCCAAAAACAAAAACTCAACCCACTGTAAGAATGAACAATTATTATAGCTATAGCTTTACATGCTAAGCAGTACACTGTAATATAGCACTACAACCATGCTACAATCTAATTTGGGCTACAGGTTGACTGACATCTTTTAGAAATGAAGAAACACAGCCTAACAGTCTGGATTTTGTTGCTGTAGACAATTAAGGGTTGTCTAGAGCAATAAAATTAATCTTTTGTACAAACAAATCTTTTTGCTCTCCACATATAGTAACATTGGGTCATTTTTAACTCACATAAAGATATATTAGATAAGTAAATAATTTTAAAACAATGTCAAATGTATACATTCTGTATATGAAACAGGAGGCATTATTTAATCTTGTGTAATATAACACCTGATTGTTCATGCATTATTAAATTGAATTTTAGGGCAAAAGAGCTCCACTCGGGTGACTAGTTGCATTGCAATTTCTCTTTCTCTGGGGTGGCTAAAAACAAACAGAAAACCCAAAAACTTTAAAGTCATCAAAAATAAAAGAAATAAGCTATAACCAGAGTCTGATTAACTGAACGTATCTGAATTTTATGGGTATTCACACTTCCTAACATACAAATCACACACCTTCAGTTCCACTTCTCTCATTTAAAAGATAATTTGATGTTTTTATACAGAAACTTAGTACATAATTTACAGGCAACTCTTTTAGAACTTCAGTGACATATGGAGGTATAAAAGAAGGTAAACATATAAGCTTGACCTTTATTGGGGGTCAAGCAATTTATTTGCAATTCTTAGTATCTTATTTCTGTTCAATTACTTGCATTCTTTTTTTTTTTTTTTTTGAGACAGAATCTCGCTCTGTCACCCAGGCTGGAGTGCAGTGGCACGATTTCGGCTCACTGCAAGCTCTGCCTCATGGGTTCAAGTGATTCTCCTGCCTCAGCCTCCCGAGTAGCTGGGACTACAGGTGCTGGCCACTACGCCTGGCTAATTTTTTGTATTTTTAGTAGAGATGGGGTTTCACCGTGTTAGTCAGGATGGTCTTGATCTCCTGACCTCGTGATCCGCCTGCCTCGGCCTCCCAAAGTGCTGGGATTACAGGCCTGAGCCACCACGCCCAGCCACTTGCATTCTTTTTAAGGCATCCTCATTTAAACTGTAGGGCTCTCAATTTTTAATTGCTAGGAAACCAATACAAAAACACAGTTAATTCTCATTATTCCTGGTATTTATGTTCTATAAAGTTTCTGAGAACACTGAATTAGTGAACACTGAATCATCGCTCCTAGGGAAAATACAGGGGTAGGTTCCTGTGCACCTCTGGTCACCACGTTTTTGTCAACTGATCAATATATAACCTTGTTTCATGTGTGTTTCTGCTTAAAGACACCTGATTCTTATATACTGTTGATTCATTACCATTGAACTCATAGCCAACATTTCTGTAACTCATGCCTGAATGAAGATAATCTAACACATGTACATTGTCTGTTAAGACACATCATAGCCTTCTTGTACTTAGGCAGTACTATGCTTGAGGGCCATTTTAAGTACCAAAATTACCAACAAAAATCACAAAAATGAAAAAGGGCTCTAAACAGTACAAAAAGGACATCTGCTTAAAGCATGAGAGCTGAAACAAGACGGAAGAGCACTGTCTTGTTCAGCCTCAGCTGGGAACATGCGTTAGATGACTCAAAATGCGCACTGCTCAGTGCATGAACACTGGCTGCGAATACATGAAAGCACTGTCTGCAAATAACCATGAAAGCACCATGAGTATTAATTTTGGTGTTACAAATAAAGTTTAGCAAATAGGCAATTTTGCAATTAAGAAATTGGTGAACAATGACGATCAACTGTACATATGCTTGAACCTGCATAGAAGATTTAAATCTTACTATAAAATTTAGGATATAACACTATATTTAATATCCCCTTAGATTTCATTGTATACTTTATGTATTATGCAGAAGTAAAACCATGGAAATGGGGAAAATCTATAAAAACATTGAATTCACAAGGAGTGAGGGAGATTATCAAACATACCATACTTTTGCCATTTTACCTTCAAAAACTTCAGGTGCCATCCAAGCAGCACTCCCCTTGTTATTGGTCATGTGTGTCTGAATGTCACAGGCTGTACCAAAATCACAAATTTTCAGAACTGTCCCCCCTGCAACCAGCAGTAAGCTGTTTTAAAAAAACAAAAAACATCAAAAGTTACAAGGCCAACATTTTATTCTCAATAAAAGAAGAGACATTTATGGAAATGGAAAAGGTTAAGCAAAATGAATGTTATCATTCAACTTCTGTGAAATGACTAATTTACTTGGTTACTATAAAAGCCTAATAGTTCAGAGAAATATAAGCAAAAATTAATTGACCATAACCTAGCTCTCTTTGGAAGGCTGCTAGACTCACATCCTGATGTCTTCATCTCTAGCTCCATAATCTTTCTTGATTATACTTCTCTCTGGCCAAAATAAAATGTGGGGTTTAAAAAACTTCTAGTAGGTCAACATTACGGTATCCTAAAATGAGAGATTAATCAGAAATATGTACTACTTAAAAAATAGTAACACTATATAATTTAATTAAAGAAAATAAGCCAATATAGAAGGAAAAAAATGGTTTGTAATTTAATGTCCTGATTTTGAAGATACTTATAAAAATGCTCAATCCCAAAACCATTTTTGTGCTTAGACTATGTATGTGTGGGAGGAATAAAAATCTATTATAGCTAAAATGACCTAATGAGAGACTTCCGGAAAATTTTCTGAACTTAGGATTCTGACTTTCCTAGGTGTACTGTTACCCAACTACAATCACCAAGTAGCATACTCTTACTTACAATGTTTTGCTTTTCATGACAAACAGAAATAGAAATGGGTAATGTAATTTGCACAATCACATTGTAGTAATATATCCAATAACAGTACATAGGAATTCATTTTAATTATAAATTTTATAAACTTTTTATATCGGGAGAGATTTGGAAATTTCTTCTTTTAGTCCAATGTGACTAAAATAAGCCAGATAAACTACTGTTCACAGTTCCATAATACCAAAAAGACTCTCATAATCATTCCAATGAAAAGAATGCTAAATCCAGTATACTTCTATATGTACTTCAACAAAACATTTTCCCCCATCTCAATGTTCTTGTTCAAACTCTTACACTTTTTACCCAAGAAAATTATAAGAACTCTGTAACTAGTTTCCTTGTTTTACACTGGTATATTCAAGATATCAATATAATTTCTGATAATTCAAGATAATTTTCCTGAATGAGTTTTATGTTAGTACTCCTTTACTTGACTTCAAAAGTTCACCAGCCTTGAACAGGAAATTCAAGGCTCACTGAGATCTGAACTTAAATTATCTTTGTAGGCTTATTTCTAATGTACATGTGAATAAACTTGCAAAAGATAACATACAAGCACAAGCACAACTTGATCATGTATAAAACACCTCCCTAGATCATCAGGTATCTTCTTTAGATACCATTTTGAGGAACTCTTCCTGACCACAGAAACTGTAGGTTTTCCACTGACAATCAGATACAGCGGGTACTGGCCGGGAGCAGTGGCTCAAGCCTGTAGTCCCAGCACTTTGAGAGGCCGAGGCGGGTGGATCACAAAGTCGGGAGATTGAGACCATCCTGGCTAACACGGTGAAACCCCGCCTCTACTAAAAATACAAAAAATTAGGCAGGCGTGGTGGCACCTATAGTCCCAGCAACTCCCGAGGCTGAGGCAGGAAAATTGCTTGAACCTGGGAGGTGGAGGTTGCAGTGAGCTGAGATGGTCCCACTACACTTCAACCTGGGCAACAGAGTGAGACTCCATCACAAAAAAAGAAAGAAAGAGAAAAAGATATAGCAGGTATTCATGTACGTCCAATTGTATATAAAAGCATAGCCATTCCAAAGAACTTTCTTTTACCCAGTACTTTGTGAGTTAGAATCAATTCTGATTCTAAAGTTCAACTTGTATACCAGGGGCTCTAAAGATGATCTGCAAGATGAATCCAACCATGGGGAGGCCTGGAATACATGACCTAGACCAGACTTTCTGTAAATATATTAATGGTATTTACTAGCAAAAGGAGAGTCTCTATCTACAAATGATTTTAGAAGGATACACCTGGTCTAACTAGGTTGACTAAATAAACCTAAAATTTATGTGGTATGGTTGGGTGAAGATTAGGGATAGTCATTTAAGCTGTGTAATTAGTGCAATGTAAAAGATGTTAGAAAATGGAAATGACTTCCTTTTGTAAGATATTTCTCCATATATTGTTCAATAACTAATAATTTATTCCAAAGCCAAAACATATTGTAATGAGAAGAAAAGGGATACTTTTGGGTGTTGCATCAGATGTGTTCAGGCTCTTTTAGGAAAAGAATGCTTTGGCTGTACCTGATGCTTGCCTATATCCTTTGGATCATTTATCAATTTGCTGCTGGTTAAGAGCTGTGATTCTCATGAGTTTGCTTTAATAATTCAACTCTGTTAATATAGTGGGAATATTCACAACCAGGAAAAAAAAGACGAAGTGATTTCTTCATTAGTTAAGGCAGGTAACCAAGATAGTAGCCTCAGGAAAAATAAAAGCTTAAACAGTATTTTATCAGTGACCTGGGGAAACAGAAATCAGTTTAAGTTTGGGAGCAGAGATAGGATACACTAGCAAGAACAGTGATTTTAAGAGTTGGAACCTATGTAGAGTATATCAGATCAGACCTGAGAGTGACAAGTTACACCCAGAAGGGATGTTTTAATGCTTTAACCCAGTATCAAGAGAATGAAATAACTGAAGACTATACTGATTTCCTAAGGGAAATCTCTTCTGTAAAGACTAATGTGCTGGGATGGGAGCTTGGGGGAGGGTAAAGATACGTGGAGACTGTTTTTACTCTGTCACAGGTGCATAAAAGAAAAAAAAGAGAGAAAAGGAAACAATATGTTTTATGTGTATATTTTCTTTAACTAAATATCTATACAAACAAAAACCCCAAAGTTTTAGTCTTTTAAAATACTTATCTAAGGAATTTATAAGTTTTTTAAAGTCTCAAGTATTCACATTATGAAGAATTCAGAATATTTTCAATTTCTATCCAGGATACCAAGAAATGCCCTTTTTCTTTCTTCTGAAAGAGCAAGTAATAACAACTCTGCAAATTTTTGAAGAATGTTTATGTGCTAGGTATTAGGGACACAGCAAGAAAAACGTCAGACCTGTCTCTGCCCTCAGGGAATTGTCTAACAGCAATATTATATACTGCAGGCACAAAATGAGATTTTTATAGGCTAACAGAGTCTAGAAGTATGCTAATCTAAGGTAGAAGTTACCAAAAATAAAAATCCCACTAAAGACAATATCTAAAATACAAGCTTAGATAAATGACTAAATGATGAAGGTGAGTTAAGAGTAAACACCGAGTAAGCCAAATAGAGAAAAGAGAAACTCCTGTACAATAATCAGCTTGAATTCAAGAGTGAGAGAGAAGGAGGAAGGGGCTGAGGCGTGTCACGTTATTAGAACTTACTTTGGTGGTTTCAGGTCCCTGTGAATTAGCGCTTTGGGTTGCATGCTGTGAAGATAAGCCACTCCTTGGGAACACTGTAAACACCAACTCATTGCGTGGGCAGCAGTATAATATGGCAATGGTTCAGCACCATGCAGCACTGCAAAAAAAAGGCACAAACTAAAAAGAACTTTATTGCATATAACAAAAGACACAACGTGAATGCAAGCACTATCAGAATATATGACTGGGTATTTTTCTACATATACATATGCTCCATCAGTTCTGCTTTTAATTGTTTTCTTTCTTTTTTCTTTTTGTTTTTTGAGACGGAGTCTCACTTTGTCACCAGCCTGGAGTGCAGTGGTGCGATCTTGGCTCACTGCAACCTCCACCTCCTGGGTTCAAGCGATTCTCCTGGCTCAGCCTCCCGAGTAGCTGGGACTACAGGCCTGTGCCACCATGCCCAGCTAATTTTTGTATTTTTAGTAGAGACAGGGTATCACTGTGTTGGCCAGGATGGTCTTGATCTCTTGACCTCATGATCCACCTGCCTTGGCCTCCCAAAGTGCTGGGATTACAGGCGTGAGCCACCATGCCTGGTCTTTTAATTTTTTTTTTCTAAATAAAAAGGATGAAAATATCTAATAATTTTGAGTGGATAACTGCCATAATAGTAGCATTTAATAATACATCTATTAAATGTTAAACCTAATTCAAGTAAAATCAATATACATTACCACACTTTTTAAAACAAAGACTTTCATAAAGTAATATAAATTATGAACAGTCTTATGGCATACTACTACAAGAGAGAGGCAGAGCATAGTATAGAAAGAAACAAAACAATGTATATCAAGATGTTTGCACTTGTATTTTCTGTAATGGCTAAAAACCAGAAGTAGTTCAATCAAATAAAACAACAGGGTATTAGATATCCATCAACAATGAAGAACACATGCGCAGTAAATATAAGTAAAAGTTTACATAAAATAATATTAATTATAGGTGGGCGCGGTGGCTCAAGCCTGTAATCCCAGCACTTTGGGAGGCCGAGACGGGCGGATCACGAGGTCAGGAGATCGAGACCATCCTGGCTAACACGGTGAAACCCCGTCTCTACTAAAAAAAAATACAAAAAAACTAGCTGGGCGAGGTGGCGGGCGCCTGTAGTCCCAGCTACTCGGGAGGTGGAGCTTGCAGTGAGCTGAGATTCGGCCACTGCACTCTAGCCTGGGCGACAGAGCGAGACTCCGTCTCAAAAAAAAAATATATATATATATATATATATTAATTATAAAATAAGATGTAACAATTTGTTTTATATAACTGGTGCTAAAAGAGAAAATACATGTCTGCATATGGTTGGTATTTTTAGGGTAAAAGAGTTCTGTTCTACAAAGGTAACTACACAAGGTTTTTTTCATTGCTACAAATAAAAGGTTGTGTGAAGTGAGTTTTCACAATTTTTTTTTTTTTAAAAAGAAAAAAATAAAGCAGAGTGAAATGGAAATATGGTTAAAGAGTTCTAAAATGAGGAGGCTCAACGTTATGAGGGCAAAAAGAAAAAAATCTGAAGATATTTTAAAATCTATTTAAAAAGTAAATTTTTACTTAAATGCTTTTAATGAAATGCAGAGTACCATCTACTTAAAACATTGACAGACCTCTAAATTTCACATACTAATGTTATAGAACCTTATCTTTCCATTTTTATTCTTTAGTAGATTTTTAAAAATCATGTCCTTTTGAGACTCTGATGGCAAATTGTGAAGAATGTTAAACAACTTATGGTTTATATTGAAAGTTTTCAAATTATTTTAATCTGCTAGATAAAGACAGGTCTAGTGACACTCACCATTATATAAAGAGCCCCCTTCAGCATATTCCATCACAAGACACACCTAAAGGAAACATATACAAGAAGCATTAACCAAGAAGCTCCAGCATCTTAGGGCCTTTGAGAGATAATTTAATTCACTCCCCTGATTTTACAGATATATTAAAAATCATTCTTGGGCCCCTACTATGTGAACTGTACTAGGGAAGGAAAAGATAGCTATGACCTAAGACTGTCTTCTAGGAGTCCACTAAGAGTGAAGATATATGTAAAATATAATCACAAGATATTTTGGGGACTTTCTCCAGTGCCAGTAAGTAGGTGCTGCCACAGGATATCAAAAGCCTCATAAGAAGATGAAGTTATTGGACAAGATCACCTAAAACAACTCTTCCAACACACTGTTTTGCTAAAAGACTAGAAACAAGTCAAATGAACAAACTATAACTGTTCTTTCAGAAATACATTTAAGATAGTAGATCAAAATAGCTACATAGGAGGTTCCAAGATGGCCAAATAGGAACAGCTTCAGTCTACAGCTCCCAGCGTGAGTGACGCAGAAGACGGGTGATTTTTGCATTTCCAACTGAGGTACCAGGTTCACTTCACTGGGGCTTGTCAGACAGTGGGTGCAGCCCATGGAGTGTGAGCTGAAGCAGGGCGGGGCATCGCCTCACCTGGGAAGCGCAAGGGGTTGGGGAATTCCCTTTCCTAGCAAAGGGAAGCTGTGACAGATGGTACCTGGGAAATCGGGACACTCCCACCCTAATACTGCACTTTTCCAACGGTCTTAGCAAATGGCACACCAGGAGATTATATCTGTGCCTGGCTCAGAGGGTCCCACGCCCATGGAGCCTCACTCACTGCTAGCACAACAGTCTGAGATCGAACTGCAAGGTGGCAGCGAGGCTGGGGTATTGGCGCCCACCATTGCCATGGCTTGAATAGGTAAATAAAGCAGCCAGGAAGCTTGAACTGAGTGGAGCCCACCATAGCTCAAGGAGGCCTGCCTGCCTCTGTACACTCCACCTCTGGGGGCAGGGCATAGCTGAACAAAAGGCAGCAGAAACTTCTGAAGACTTAAACGTCCCTGTCTTGACAGCTTTGAAGAGAGTAGTCATTCTCCTAGTATGGAATTTGAGATCTGAGAACAGACAGACTGCCTCCTCAAGTGGGTCCCTGACCTCCGAGTAGCCAAACTGGGAGACATCTCCCAGTAGGGGCTGACTGACACCTCATACAGCCGGATGCCTCTCTGAAATGAAGCTTCCAGAGGAAGGATCAGGCAGCAACATTTACCATTCTTCAATATTTGCTGTTCTGCAGCCTCTGCTGGTGATACCCAGACAAACAGGGTCTGGAGTGGACCTCCAGCAAACTCCAACAGATCTGCAGCTGAGGGTCTTGACTGCCAGAAGGAAAACTAACAAACAGAAAGGGCATCCACACCAAAACCCCATCTGTATATCACCATCATCAAAGACCAAAGGTAGATAAAACCACAAAGATGGGGAGAAACCAGGGCAGAAAAGCTGAAAATTCTGAAAATCAGAGCACCTCTTCTCCTCCAAAGGAACGCAGCTCCTTGCCAGCAATGGAACAAAGTTGGATGGAGAATGACTTTGACGAATTGAGAGAAGAAGGTTTCAGATGATTGGTAATAAAAAACTTCTCCGAGCTAAAGAAGGATGTTCGAACCCATAGCAAAGAAGCTAAAAACCTTGAAAAAAGGTTAGACGAATGGGTAACTAGAATAAACAGCATAGAGAAGACCTTAAATGACCTGATGGAGCCAAAAACCATGGCATGAGAACTACATGACACAGTAGCCAAATCGATCAAGTGGAAGAAAGGGTATCAGTGATTGAAGATCAAATGAATGAAATGAAGTAAGAAGTTTAGAGAAAAATGAGTAAAAAGAAACGAACAAAGCCTCCAAGAAATATGGGACTATATGAAAAGACCAAATCTACGTCTGATTGGTGTACCTGAAAGTGACGGGTAGAATGGAACCAAGTTGGAAAACACTCTTCAGGATATTATGCAGGAGAACTTCCCCAATGTAGCAAGGCAGGCCAACATTCATATTCAGGAAATACAGAGAACGCTACAAAGACAGTCATTGAGAAGAGCAACTCCAAGATACATAATTGTCAGATTCACCAAAGCTGAAATGAAGGAAAAAATGTTAAGGGCAGCCAGAGAGAAAGGTCGGGTTACCCACAAAGGGAAGTCAATCAGACTAACAGTGGATCTCTCAGCAGAAACTCTACAAGCCAGAAGAGAGTGGGGGCCAATGTTCAACATTCTTAAAGAAAAGAATTTTCAACCCAGAATTTCATTTCCAGCCAAACTAAGCTTCATAAGTGAAGGAGAAATAAAATCCTTTACAGACAGACAAATGCTGAAAAATTCTGTCACCACCAGCCTGCCTTACAAGAGCTCCTGAAGGAAGCACTAAACATGGAAAGGAACAACTGGTACCAGCCATGCAAAAACATGTCAAATTGTAAAGACCACTGAAGCTAGGAAGTAACTGCATCAACTAACGAGCAAAACAACCAGCTAACATAATAATGACAGGATCAAATTCACACATAACAATATCAACCTTAAATGTAAATGGGCCAAATGCTCCAATTAAAAGACACACACTGGCAAATTGGATAGAGTCAAGACCCATCAGTTTGCTGTATTCAGGAGACCCATCTCACATGCAGAGACACACATAGGCTCAAAATAAAGGGATGGAGGAAGATCTACCAAGCAAATGGAAAACAAAAAAAAGCAGGGTTTGCAATTCTAGTCTCTGATAAAACAGACTTTAAACCAACAAAGATCAAAAGAGACAAAGAAGGCCATTACATAATGGTAAAGGGATCAATTCAACAAGAACAGCTAACTGTCCTGAATATATATGCACCCAATACAGGAGCACCCAGATTCATAAAGCAAGTCCTTAGAGACCTACAAAGAGACTCAGACTCCCATACAATAATAATGGGTGACTTTAACATCCCACTGTCAACATCAGACAGATCAACAAGACAGAAAGTTAACAAGGATATCCAGGAATTGAACTCAACTCTGCACCAAGTGGACCTAATAGACATCTACAGAACTCTCCATCCCAAATCAATAGAACACACATTCTTCTCAGCACCACACTGCACTTATTCCAAAACCGACCACATAGTTGGAAGTAAAGCACTCCGTGGCAAATGTAAAAGAACAGAAATTATAATAAACTGTCTCTCAGATCACAGTGCAATCAAACTAGAACTCAGGATTAAGAAACTCACTCAAAACCACTCAACTACGTGGAAAGTGAACAACTTGCTCCTGAATGACTACTGAGTACATAATGAAATGAAGGCAGAAATAAAGATGTTCTTTGAAACCAATGAGAACAAAGACACAACATATCAGAATATCTGGGACACATTTAAAGCAATCTGTAGAGGGGAATTTATAGCACTAAATGCCCACAAGAGAAAGCTGGAAAGATCTAAAATTGACACCCTAATATCACAATTAAAAGAACTAGAGAAGCATGAGCAAACACATTCAAAAGCTGGCAGAAGGCAAGAAGTAACTAAGATCAGAGCAGAACTGAAGGAGACAAAAAAACCCCTAAAAAAAAAAAAAATCAATGAATCCAGGAGTTGGTTCTTTGAAAAGACAACAAAATTGACAGACCACTAGCAAGACTAATAAAGAAGAAAAGAGAGAAGAATCAAATAGACGTAATAAAAAATGATAAAGGGGATATCACCACCAATCCCACAGAAATACAAACTACTATCAGAGAATACTATAAACACCTCTATGCAAATAAACCAGAAAATCTAGAAGAAATGGGTATATTCCTGGAAACATACACCCTCCCAAGACTAAACCAGAAAGAAGTTGAATCCCTGAGTAGACCAATAACAGGCTCTGAAATTGAGGCAATAATTAATGGCCTACCAAACAAAAAAAGTCCAGGACCAAACAGATTCACAGCCAAATTCTACCAGAGGTACAAAGAGGAGTTGGTACCATTCCTTCTGAAACTATTCCAATCAATAGAAAGAGAGGGAATCCTCCCTAACTCATTTTATGAGGCCAGCATCATCCTGATACCAAAGCCTGGCAGAGACACACAACAAAAAAGAAAAGAAAAGAGAATTTTAGACCAATATCCCTGATGAACATCGATGCAAAAATCCCCAATAAAATACTGGCAAGCCGAATCCAGTAGCACATCAAAAAGCTGACCTACCATGATCAAGTTGGCTTCATCCCTGGGATGAAAGGCTGGTTCAACATATGCAAATCGATAAACATAATCTATCATATAAACAGAACCAAAGGCAAAAACGACATGATTATCTCAATAGATGCAGAAAAGGCCTTCGACAAAATTCAACAGCGCTTCATGCTAAAATCTCTCAATAAACTAAGTACTGATGGGACGTATCTCAAAATTATAAGAGCTATTTATGACAAACCCACAGCCAATATCATACTGAATGGGCAAAAACTGGAAAAATTCCCTTTGAAAACAGGCACAAGACAGGCATGCCCTCTCTCACCATTCCTATTCAATACAGTGTTGGAAGTTCTGGCCAGGACAATTAGGCAGGAGAAATAAATAAAGGGTATTCAATTAGGAAAAGAGGAAGTCAAACTGTCCCTTTTTGCAGATGACGTGGTTGTATATTTAGAAAACCCCATCATTGCAGCCCACAATCTCCTTAAGCTGATAAGCAACTTCAGCAAAGTCTCAGGATACAAAATCAATGTGCAAAAATCACAAGCATTCTTATACACCAATAACAGACAAACACAGAGCCAAATCATGAGCGAACTCCCATTCACAATTGCTTCAAAGAGAATAAAACACCTAGGAATCAAACTTACAAGGGATGTGAAGGACCTCCTCAAGGAAAACTACAAACCACTGCTCAACGAAGTAAAAGAGGACACAAACAAATGGAAGAACATTCCATGCTCATGGATAGGAAGAATCAATATTGTGAAAATGTCTATACTTCCCAAGGTAATTTATAGATTCAATGCCATCCCCATCAAGCTACCAATGACTTTCTTCAATAACTGGAAAAAACTACTTTAAAGTTCATATGGAACCAAAAAAGAGCACGCATTGCCAAGACAATCCTAAGCCAAAAGAACAACGCTGGAGGCATCATGCTACCTTACTTCAAACTATACTACAAGGCTACAGTAACCAAAACAGCATGGTGCTGGTACCAAAACAGAGATATAGATCAATGGAACAGAACAGAGGCCTCAGAAATAATATCACACATCTACAACCATCTGACAAACCTGACAAAAACAAGACATGGGGAAAGGATTCCCTATTTAATAAATGGTGTTGGGAAAACTGGCTAGCCATATGTAGAAAGCTGAAACTGGATCCCTTCCTTATACTTTATACAAAAATTAATTCGAGATGGATTAAAGACTTAAATGTTAGACCTAAGACCATAAAAACCCTAGAAGAAAACCTAGGCAATACCATTCAGGACATAAGCCTGGGCAAGGACTTCATGACTAAAACACCAAAAGCAATGGTAACAAAAGCCAAAATTGGCAAATGGGATCTAATTAAACTAAAGAGCTTCTGCACAACAAAAGAAACTACCATCAGAGTGAACAGGCAACCCACAGAATGGGAGAAAATTTTTACAATCTACCCATCTGACAAAGGGCTAATATCCAGAACCTACAAAGAACTTAAACAAATTTACAAGAAAAAATCAAACAACCCCATCAAAAAGAGGGTGAAGGATATGAACAGACACTTCTCAAAAGAATATGTTTATGCAGCCAACAGACACATGAAAAAATGCTCATCATCATTGGCCATCAGAGAAATGCAAATCAAAACCACAATGAGATACCATCTCACACCAGTTAGAATGGCGATCATTAGAAGTCAGGAAACAACAGGTGCTGGAGAGGATGTGGAGAAATAGGAACACTTTTACACTGTTGGTGGGACTGTAAACTAGTTCAACCATTGTGGAAGACAGTGTGGCGATCTCTCAAGGATCTAGAACTAGAAACGCCATTTGACCCAGCCATCCCATTACTGGGTATATACCCAAATGATTATAAATCATGCTGCTATAAAGACACATGCACATGTATGTTTATTACGGCACTATTCACAATAGCAAAGACTTGGAATCAACCCAAATGTACATCAATGATAGACTGGATTAAGAAAATGTGGCACACATACATCATGGAATACTATGCAGCCATAAAAAAAGATGAGTTCGGCTGGGTGTGGTGGCTCACGCCTGTAATCCCAGCACTTTGGGGGGCAGAGGCGGGCGGATCACGAGTTCAGGAGATTGAGACCATCTTGGCTAACATGGTGAAACCCCATCTGTACTAAACAAAATACAAAAAGAAATAGCTGGGCATGGTGGCGGGCGCCTGTAGTCCCAGCTACTTGGGAGGTTGAGGCAGGTGAATGGTGTGAACCTGGGAGGTGGAGCTTGCAGTGAGCCGAGATTGCGCCACTGTACTCTAGCCTGGGCGACAGAGCAAGACTCCATCTTAAAAAAAGAAGAAAAAAAAGGATGACTTCATGTCCTTTGTAGGGACATGGATGAAGCTGGAAACCATCATTCTGAGCAAACTATTGCAAGGACAGAAAATCAAACACTGCATGTTCTCATTCATAGGTGGGAACTGAACAATGAGAACACTTGGATACAGGTTGGGGAACATCACACACTGGGGCCTGTTGTGGGGTCGGGGGAGGGGGAGGGATACTATTAGGTGATATACCTAATGTAAATGACGAGTTAATGGGTTCAGCACACCAACATGGCACATGTATACATATGTAACAATCTTGCATATTGTGCACATGTACCCTAGAACTTAAAGTATAATAATAATAAAAAAAGATATCAAAAACAAATAAGTAACTCAATAAATACATAAAGAGAAAGGAAGAAAAAAAAAGAATAATATGGGAGCAATGCTGTAGTGTTCTATTTTCACTGTTTAGAGTGTGTTGATGACATAGTGTGTGTGTATAATAGTCACATGTACTCATAATAGTCCTTGAACTATTGGGATCACTGCTGATATTTTAAAGTATTGGAGGTACTTTTTTATCTTGAAAAAATATAGTATTTTTGAAAACCTTAAAAAAAAACAGAAAAGAAAAACAAAATAGCTACATAAACTACACACATCTGCCATGTCATTTCTCATAGGTGACGATGAAAAAGTAACAAACTTACTGGATTCAAGCAGGCTCCATAAAGCTTTACAATATTAGGATGGTTCACACGGGATAACTGCCGAAGCTGTTAAGAAATTAAGGTTTCTTTTATAAAGTGATAACTTTTGAAGTACTGATTTCACAGTATCATTAAAATCTTACTGTTGTACAAAACATCTGTTTAAATCATTCAACAATCACTATTTACTATGTAACAGACCTTGTAATCATAGCCTGAAAATACCAAATGCCTGCCCAGAAGGGCACAAAAATCCCTGTTTTCCAGCTTATACAGTTTAGCTGGAAAGACAGACATGTAAACAAATAATTAAATCAATGTGCAAAGTGCTATAACAGGAGTTAAGAACAAGGCATGATGAGTATATAGAATAAGAAGAGATGAACTCTGCCAAGAAATATTAGGATATGATCCCAGAGATGGTACTGAGCTGCATTATCCAAACCAGAAGTCATGTTATCATTGTTATCTTCATCTTCATAGCTATGGTTGAACAGTCTAGCTACTCTGCATGGGGCCCTAATGTGCACTTTATAGATATCGTATAATCATCACAACTCTGCAAGGTAGGTATTATCATTTCCAGTTTAAAGATGAGATTTTAACCCTAAGTCTCAGAGAGGGTTAAATGACCTGTTCTATAGTTAAGAAGTGGGATTTGAACTTTAGTCTATCTGACTTAAAATGTGCACTCCCTCTGTATACTTGCCTTCATTCCATTTCCCATTTCTTGAATTCATTCTCTCCTCTCCATTCCCACTGCCATTGCCTTAGTAATCCCAATCTGAACTGCTGCAGTGATTATTATAGCCTACTAGCTGGTTTCCCTCTTTCTATTTTAATCATCCCTGATCCAGTGATCCATACTGAGGTCAATGAGGGGTTTGGCTATACTCACTTCTCTTATTCTAGATCTCAAACGTCTTTCTTTGGGGACAGGTTTTGCTCTGTCACCCAGGCTGCAGTGCAGTGGTACAATCTTGGGTCACTGCAACCTCTGCCTCCCGGACTCAGGCAATCCTCCTACCTCAGCCTCTGGAGTAGCTGGGACTATAGATGCACAGCCACCATGCCTGGCTAATTTTTGTATTTTTTTGTAGAGATGGAGTTTTGCCATGTTGCCCAGGCTGATCTCAAACTCCTGGGCTCAAGCAACCCATCTGCCATTCCCAAAGTTCTGGGATTACAGGTGTGAGCCATCATGCCTGTCTTCAAACTTCTTTCTATTAATGCATCCCGCTCCACAGCAAACTGCTTCTTGCTTTCATTCTTTTCCCCCTTCTCCTCTCTTTTCTGCCTTTTTTCCACTCTTCTTCCTCTTCTCTATTACATACATTATGCTGCTGGCTCATATTCAGTCCACTAATGTCTCTAAACCTTCATACTGTATGCTAATAAAAAGCTCTATCTGTATAGAGCCAACATATGTGGATTTTTGGTCCTAATAGAAGAATTAGTATCACTATTTATTGTATTTATTTACTATATGAAAATATACTTACTATATTTCATCTTGCTAAGGTTCAGCACTGAGATTCAGATAGCGGATTATACAAGCATTTCTTCCTCCTCTTTCCCTAATTCCCACTAAGATGGTAAAGATTTAAAAAATTTTAAGGCATAACCTCAGAAGGATGAAGAGAATGTAAAGTGCACAAATAGCATACATTTTTGGAAGCTGGAAAGCAAATGACTAGCAATAACTGATACAGCCACCTAGAAGAGCTACATCATAAACTGGCAATGAGAAAAATGGAGAAGCAATCAGATTTATCTCACAAAGCTTCCAAAAGGTTGGGGAGTGGCGGCAGAGCTAGGTACCTATGCAAATGAGCTAATCAAAGGACAGGGCAGGGGACAGCTTAAAAGACTCAAAGATTCCTTCCTTGACTTCAAACAGCTCAATGACTATCTCTTCTCATCCCAGCAAAAGACTAGAGGTTGATTCTTTAGAGAAGGGGTAATAAACAGCATCTGGACTGGGGACACCAAACATAAATGAAGGAATGAGCTCAAAGTAGTTGTCTCTGGGAAGCAGAAAATTAGATTGGAGGAGATATAGGAGACTGAAGTGTTTTTCATTAAGAATTTTGGAGAACCATTTGACTTTTTATATTACATGCACATCTAATCTGGATTTAAAAAATTTTCTTCACGCTATTATGATTTTTTGACTTGTGATTCCTAATGTTTAACACATATGTTATTTCACTCAGCTTTGTGAAACTGCTAATGTAACAGGAAATGATCAATAGCTTTATCTAAACTGTAATAAAAATATTGCATAAGACAAAGCTGAGGCCAGACTCCTAGAACATACTACTAGAAATCATCTTTTTTTATGCTGACATCAAATCACTTATCAGCATTTCTCAACTCATTCAGCCACTTATAAATCACTTTCTCATATCACAATTAAGTCCTCATTTTTCCATGTTATACATTAAAAATATGAAGCATATTTTGAAATTATGATTAAATGAAAAAACAGATATAAATTCAGAAGGCTTACAAGGTAGAGGCCACTTATCCATTGGCCAATGAGGTTTAATAGTGATAAAAACATTGATTTAACTAAATAATGTGACCCAAAATACAAAATAACAAAGTTAGTAAAGGATAAATTTGATAATATGCTAATCTCATGATTATTGGATTCTCCTTCATCATTCAATCTAATCTATTTCTAAGAGAATAGTTGCAAATTTTCATGCTAAATGAGAAAAATCAAATTTGAAATAATTTTTCTTTAAAATAATCTAATTTGAGTTTCTAAAAACATTCCATTTAAAATAAGTGTATAAAATTTCTTAATGCTAGATAATGGGAAAGCATACCATTTCTTTTCTATTTTAAAATTAAAATACTATGCCTTGAAATAGATCTGAATGGATGAAATGGATGTAACTGTTTTAATTCAGTGGTGAATTCATTTATGTAGTTAAGTCTCTTTTCCCCTAATTTTTAATCAGAATTAAGAGTATGAATGAGAAAATGTTCCTACAGCACTAACCTTTGATTAAACCAAATTGCTGATGTTCATGTATACAAAGAAATGGCATCTGAGAAACCAATCTTTTTCATAATATTAAATTCACAGAATATCTTCAGTGCAGAACTACACAAAAGAAATGACATCTCAACTTACCTCTACAATAAAGGCTTTCCTCTCAGATTCACTTTCTATTTGTTTAATAGCAACATCTTTTGCTCTCCACTTAGCTTTGCAAACAACTCCAAAGGCTCCTCTTCCAACAACCTGAGTTAAACAAACAAATAAACAAACAAAAAATACCACAAGAATCGGAATCAAATAGATCCAGCCCAATATAAAAAACTGAAGCCAATCTTTAAGACTTTAAATTAAAAAAACAAAAAACATGGAAATCAACAGCATCTGGATTTGCCACTGAACGAGTATGAATTTTTGTTAAAGTGAGAAGATAATTAAATGCACGCTTGTCTCTATCTTTGGAAGTTTATGATCTGTACACCCATTCATTCTCAAGAAAAACTAAAAAAGACACACAGAGGAACAAAGTAAAGTGATTTGTTAAACGGAGAAAAAAAAAAAAACTAAAACAGGCAAGATGAATGAGAACACAGGAGATGATTTGGAAAAGCAAAAAGCAGGAACATATAATAAATATTTTCAGCTATCATATTTAAGAAATTAAAAATAGCCTTTGAATAATTCAGTAGGGATAGGGAATGGAGGAGAAAGGATACAAATATAGATGCTAAAAAGACTGGCCATAAAGGACAGACAAAATATAGTATTATTTATTCCATGGAATTTTATTCCACAAGAAAAACTATTGATATATGTCACATACAATATGAACTCCAAAAACATTATGCTAAGCAAAAGAAGTCAGACACCAGAGACCACATGTTGTATGGTTCCATTTATACAAAATGTTCAGAAAAGGCAAATCTATAGCTAGATACCTGGGTCTGAGGGTGAAAATGAGAATTAACAGTAAATGAGTAGCTGGTATCCTGACAAAGTGATGAAATTATTAAAAAAAACACACACACACACACACACAAAACCTAATTTATGGTGGTGGCTGACAGCCTGGTAAATTTGCAAAACCCACCAAATTGTACACTTCAAATGAGTGAATTTATGATGTGTAAAATATATCCCATTACAGTTATTTTTCAAAAGTCATAAAAATAAAGATCAGCCATGTGTCATACTATTGTTGAAGCCAACTGATGAGTACCGCATGGATTCATTGCTCTCTCACGGTGTCCTATTTTTACAAATGTTTGACATTTTCCATAATATAAAAAAATGAAGAAAACAAAAATAGCTTTTGATACTTGTTAGAGTAAATTCATTAGATTTTATCATTGTGAAAGGACCTTAGTTAAGTACCATCTACTCCAATCTCTCAGTTTCCAATGAACCTAAGCACTTTGTATCAAGGCCTTTTTCTTTAGTGAAAAATCTCCATCTCTTAACCATATTTATATGTACTTTCTATGTAGCAGGCACTTAAATAATGCTTTACATCTCATTTACAGGGGCCTAGAGGAAGGTACTAATGCTATCCTCATTTTACAGTTGAAGTAGCTAGGCGCTTTAAAGAAGTAAACTAACTTGCCCAAGGCTATATAGCTAGCAAGTGTTAAAGTGCAGTCTGATGCTGGGTAGTGTAATACCGGAATGTTACCAATCCTAATTTGTAACATATATAAAGCCTCATGTCGGGAAGCAGAAGTTAGTATCTTCCCTTGGAGGAACTTTCACTTTAGACTTACATGAACAAATTCCTGGCACAAAACTCTTCTATAACAAAGCTGACTATAGCTAGGTTGATCAAATGAGTTATTATCTAACTGAGGGCACTTTGGGGATTAAAAAGGGGGCATTAATAATAATAATATTAGGATACTAGTTGTAAACTGGGATGTGTATGGATACTCTAGCCATAGCTTAAATTCCACTTCATGAATCACACAAGGCAGAATGAACATTTACCATATTGTTCAATGTCTAAATCCACTCAAATGGTTAACATTTATTGAATATTTACTATGTACCAGGTACTATTCTATGTGCTTTTAATGCATTCACATATTTTATCCTCTTCCATTTAAAAGGGAGGCAAATGGAGTCACATGGTTGTAACTTGCCCAAGATTGGATGGTCAGAAAATATTCAGAGAAGCCAGGATTTGAAGCCTAGAGCACGTAATAATGAACATACTCTATATTCAGCTTCTGTTCATCAGTGGCTTAAAGGAAATGGAGCTGCCTATAGGCAAAATTGCAAAGTAGGCCAACATCTCTGGTAGCTAGTCTTTGTTTTGATGACTTTCCACTCGTCCTAGCCCTGGGCACTCATTGTTCTGTGGTTTAGGTTCTTGTTCTCCTTCACAACTCTCATCAGACATTTGTACTTGCCATTCAGTTACTTTATTGTGAAGAGAGGGTACTGGCTACCTGGTACCATTAGAATAAATGAAAGGGCACACCCAGGCTCTGAAATCCAATAGACTTGAGTTTGAATGTAGGGCTCTGTCCACCTATTAGCTCTTAATGGTGGACAAGTTTGAGTTTCTGTTTTCTCAACAGTAAAAGAGAAGTGCTGATGTTTTCCCTTGTGAATATCTACAGGATTTGTAAGTTAAAACCAGGTATTTCCTTAAATACTACAAAGAACAGTAAGTGCTTGGAATTGGGTATGAATCAGTGTAAAGAGCTATAGTACTCATTTATTTGCTTTCTTTCTTTTTTTTTTTTCTTTTGGGTAGAGATGGGATCCCACTATGTTGCCCACGCTGGTCCTAAATCTCTGGACTCAAGTAATCCCCCTGTCTCAGCCTCTCAAAATGTTGAGATTACAGGAGTGAGCCATTGCGCCTGACCTGTAGTACTCATTTCTCTCGCAATAAACTAAGATGAATAGCAAGCAGGTCCTAAAAAATTTCAACTTCGCGGCAACATTAGTCTAAGAACATAGGCATGGAGACCAGACTATATCTATTGATATTACTATTAAATACAAAATGATTATCAAGTAATTTATTCTTCAACCATGTATTTATAAATATATCACAGCAACTGGTACTTACTAGGAATCCCCTTCTTTCATTTTCTCTATTTTGAGGAATGTCCATGCAGGGATTCCAAACATTATCTATATTTGTGAATCACACGTTTGTCATAAAAATTCATTTGACTATTTGTAATTTACAAGTGCCACCTAGTGATGAGAGTAGAGCTGATTCTAGGCTTTCGACTTAAAGCCATGGGAACAAAATGTGGCCAAATGAGGACATGATAAACTTTCTCCTTTTTGCTCAAGAAAGCAATTTTCTAGAACACCCTGAAATACAAAACAGGCCCATTCCTGTAAGATGAGCCCAGGGGATCAAGAAGCCTCCATTCTTATTAGGGCCATAAGATATTTCACATGCACAGTGAAATGACAGGGTCTAAAATTATAACAAAGAAAGGTGAAGATGTCCAAGGTTGTACTGACCTGAAATATATGATAGAAATAATAACTGCTGTGAATTCAAAGGAGTGAGATTATAAGCACAGTCAATACTTAAAGAATTAAGTTTCTGTGTATCAAAAATGACTTCCCACTTTAAAAAAATAGCATAAAGGTAGACACACTGCGGATGAGAAGAAAAAATACACATAAAGAATGGACCCCTGCCTTCAAGGAATGAAAGTGCGGTAGAGAAGAAATTTAAGACTAAATAATAGTACTTAAAAACTTTTAAACACTTACCAGCTGAAGAGAACCAAAGGCAAGGGTCCATGATGAAGGATAATAAACTCCTCCCTCCCCCTTTTCAGGATAAGGTTAGGGTAGGGATTCAAGAGAAAAAAGACTCATACCCCTCTCTTCTCACTTAGATCCCCAAGAGCAGGCATCCACACAGAATGTGCTCTGCAAACACCAGAAGCTTCAAAGGAGTAAGGATTGTGGCAAGGAAGACAGACCGAGGGAGGCCCTACCTCGGTTCCCTCAGCCCCAGTAGAACATGTAAGGGATATAGAAAAACTCTTGTGAAGCAAAAAGCAAGGTAACTGAGAATTAAGGAGTCTTCTGACTGCTGGAAGGAGGCTGTGGTAGGGCAGAGTGTTGAAACCTACATGAGAGGTCTGTGGGATGGTAGCTAGCTCAAATACTTAATGAAGAACACAGCTGGGTTTCAGAGGATTAATGAAAGCCAAGGGGAAGGCCTGGTCAGCAAGCAGGGAGAAATGGGTTAGGTCTTCTGCCTTCTGCCTTCTGATGCAAGTGAGGTTTGATGTTGAAAGAATGATGAACTTCATTTGTTTACTCCTTAAACCAATATTTCTTTAGTGCCTACTATATCCAGCTACTGTTTGGGACAACAGAAATACAGAAAGAAATAAGACAAAGGCTCTGATCTGATCTACACGAATGCATTTTCTAGTGTATGTGAAGGGAGGGGAGAAGGAGAAAAGACAATCAACATACAAACAAAAGATGAGTAAGAAAAAAATCAGACTTTAAAAAAATGCCACATAGAACAACAATGACAACAACAAAAAATAGGATGCTATGACCAAAAGACTAGTGGCAGCTCCAGTCCGGGCAGTTTGAAAAGGCCATATAAGGAGGTTACTAATCTGACATTCGGATGACACAATGCACCAATCCCAGCAATTTGGGAGGCTGAGGTGGGCAGATCACGAGGTCAGGAGATCGAGACCATCCTGGCTAACACGGTGAAACTCTGCCTCTACTAAAAATACAAAAAATTAGCGGGGCATGGTGGCGGGCACCTGTAATCTCAGCTACTCGGGAGGCTGAGGCAGGAGAATGGCGTGAACCCAGGAGGTGGAGGTTGCAGTGAGCCGAGATCATGCCACCGCACTCCAGCCTGGACGACAGAGCTAGACTCTGTCTCACCAAAAAAAACAAAAACAAAAACAAAAACAAAAACAAAAACAAAAAAAAAACCAACAACAAATATAAAGCTTTGCCCTAAGGGAAAAGAAAAACCTCACTACCTTATTCACTTCAATATGTGAGCCCCATCTAATAAGGGCTATGTGCTATTCTAGGCACTGAAGATACAAGAGTGAACAAACAAAATCAAAATCCTTGTTCTCATTGTTTATATTCTTGTGGAAAGAGACAAATAAAAAGGGAGTTGTGTGCTAAGAAGAAAAGGAGTGTAACTGTGTGTGTATACACACATGTATGCACTCCGCCTCACTCCGATTTTAGACAAGGTAGTCACTCATGGCCTCACTGAGAAAGTTGACATTTTAGTAATGATCTAGAGAAATACTTGGAGTGTTTGGTGTGGCTGGTGTATAGTGGAGGAAGGGAAGAGTGATTGTAAGGTAAGGCTGGAGGGACAGGCAGAGGTTGGATCCTGAATGGCTCTACCTACCATGAAAAGGAGTTTGAATTTCAGTCTAAGTGCAACGTGAAGGAACTGAAAAAATTCAAGGAAGTAAGGATGTTTATATGACTTTAAACAAAATCATTATAGCTCTTATTTAAAGAAAGGATTGTAAGGAAGCTAGTATATATAAATAGAGACCCATTAGGAAGCCATTATAGTAGTCCAAACAAGCAACAATAGCTGCGAGGGCAAGGTCAATGGTAGTGCAGAAACTGGGCAGACCTGGGACATGTTTTAGAGGTAGAGTTAATAGGGTTTGCTGATGCTCTGCATCCAGGCAGGACAGGTATAGAGGAAAAGAGATGAATCAAGGAAAACACCTAGACTGGACAACAGTTTACTGAGGGATAAGAATGATGCAGATTTTTTTTTTTTTTTTTAAATAACTCAGAGTTTGGTTTTAGTCATATGAAGTTTAAGATGCCTACTGGATATCCAAGAGGAGATATCAAGTAAGAAGGCAGAAACGTGAGTGAGAGGATCTATGGAGAAGTCAAAGAGATACCAACTTGGGAGTCATTAGCATGTAGTCAGTTTTTCTAGGCAATCAGTTGGAAGAGGTAACCAAAAATAAATATGGAGATATTGGAGTCCAGGAACTGAGCTCTGAAGCAGTTCAACATTTAGATCACAAGAGAGGAGAAGGAATGGGCAAGGAATAGGAAGGAACAGTCCATATGGTAGCAGGCAAACTAGGAGAGCATCAGAGAAGCCAAAATAAAAAGACGCTTCAGGAGGAAAGCAGACATAAGGACAGTGAAAGCATATGCCAGTGGCTCTAAAAGTGTGGTCTCTGGTCCAGAAGCATCAACATCACCTGGAAATTTATTAGAAATATAAATTCTCAGGGTGCAACCCAGAATTACTGAGTCTGATGGTAGGGTCAAGCAATCCATGTTTTACCAAGCCCTCCAGGTAGTTTCAATGTTTGAAAACCACTGCATTAGGCTAATCCATTAACAATACATAATAAGGCAAATATTTCAGTGGAGCCGTCATACAGACCAGAGAGCCCTCCCTTGCTGTTGATACTATTTGTGGAAGCTTTCCACAGCACCCATAAGTCATCTTGGGCAGGAGAAAGGGAAAAAGAAAATCCTTATGAGGGAAGACTGGATTCTGAAATAACCGAATTAATCTTGAAATTTCTGAATACAAAGATACTTAAAAGAGATAAGTATTACATTGTAAATATCTTTGTTGTGGCAAGATTAAATGCTTTTCTCTACTGAGTTGAAAAGAGGAATGACATAATTAAATAGTAGTTATAGAAAAAAGGTTAAATTTCTGAACTTTTAAAAACAAGTAAGAAATAGAGACAGAAGGACAGGAGTTTTTGTTGTTGTTGTTGTTTTGTTTGTTTTTTTGACACAGGGTCTCCCTCTGTCACCCACGCTAGAGTGTAGTGGCGCGATCTCAGCTCACTGCAGCCTCTGCCTCTCTGGTTGAAGTGATTCTCCTGCCTCAGCCACTCGAAAGTAGCTGGGATTACAGATTTGTGCCACCACACTCGGCTAATTTTTGTATTTTTAGTGGAGACGGGGTTTTGCCATGTTGTTCAGGCTGGTCTTGAACTCCTGAGCTGAAGCGATCTGCCTGTGTTGGCCTTCCAAAGTGCTGAGATTACAGGTGTGAACCACTGCACTGGGCAATAGACAGGAATTCTGTGCTTTAAACAAAAAAGACTATAAGCATATATCCGTAAGAGTAGAAGATAGAATAATTAGATGATATATACAACAGATAAAGTTGTTTCCTGGTATATTTTGCATTCTGATATTAGCTCTCTAAGGGAGAAATCTGAATGGGAATTAGAGGTGGCAGAAGGTGCTATGTAGCATGCCAGGGAATTACAATATACTTCTCATTCCTTTCAAGAAATAACATTCTAAAGAAATGCAGTTTTATTATCTGTATAACAATAATGAAACCTTATATTTAATAATATATTATAACTTGTAAAGCTCTTTCTTACAAACATGATGGAGTCTGTCACCATAAACCCATGAATATATAGGATTTTTTATTCCCACCTTAGAGAGAAGAAAACCAAGGCTCCAAGAACTGAAGTTACCTATTCAAGGATCATGGAATTAGTAAATCAGAGTCAGCTTTCAGGTATGTTTCA
The DNA here is from genome assembly GCF_007565055.1 of Rhinopithecus roxellana. NCBI lineage: Eukaryota > Metazoa > Chordata > Mammalia > Primates > Cercopithecidae > Rhinopithecus > Rhinopithecus roxellana. The sequence continues at coordinate 96,918,094 of NC_044552.1, read as the reverse complement.
TGGTGCCAACAAAACAGAGGCCTGCCAGATACACACAGGATTTGGTCCAGTGCCTGGTACAGAGAAAAATGCTACTCAAAGGCAGCAAGTATGATAACAACAATCAACTCTTCAAAAGATTATATTCGAATCAGATTTTTAGCTGTTTAGAAGGGGGTTTTAAAAAGCCCTAATCTCCTCTAAGAAAAAAGAGTGAAGTTGGGTTAATACAAGGTTTGTGTATAAAGGGCTTACGGTAGTCTCCAAAGATGGCTGTCAACAATCCCTTCTCTGCCTGTCTCTGCTTAAGAAAGAGTTCTATTTTAGCCTCCTTCACTGATTCTTCCTTCCTCTGTCCAAAGCTTAGATGCTGCTACTTTCCAGGGTTCTGTCCTTGTCCCTTTTCTTTCTGAATCTGTTCTCTAATCTCATGGCTTCATACTCTCAAATCTCTCCCATCCAGGTTTTGCCCAAGCTCAAGATGTATTTAAAACTGGCTTTGAGACTCAGGGGCGGTCCTACAGGCTTGTTAGGTTCAATATGTCAAATGCTGACTCCAATATCGGTCCCTCACTTGTGTATATTGTAGTTTACTTGACGTTAGTTAAGTAGATTTACAGATATTATCTCATTTTAATTAAGTCAATTCTCACATTTTAGAAAGGTTTTATTTCCAAAGTACTTATTGCAACTTGAGCCATGATCAAATGATAGTATGAAACCTTTCATCGCCCATTGTTTAAAAATATCTATTTTATACATACACACTGAAAACTGAGTATACAAAATAGAAAGTGTTTTGTTTTACCAGTAGGAGACAAATAAAGAATTGTGGACACCACTGCTCCAACAGGAAAGGCTTGTTAAGAAAGTTCATTACTGTCTGCATTCCACCTCTCTCAGGCTATGTAAAACAGCACTCCACTGACTGGGGAAAACCTTATATGTGTATAGATTCAAAAAAAAAAAAAATCATATATACTTCTAAGAAAATGTTTCAAATGCAAATATCTTGGTAACAAATTTCCCTATTGTATTAATCAAGAACATAAAATGGTGGAGAAGATCAGATGTAGAATAATAATAGGTGTGGACTACCAAGGCCAAGCCTAAAAACACATAAGGAGATTATGTACATTATTAGATAAGGAATGAGCCAATGTTACAAACTATAGAAAGCAAATTTCATGTTTTTCTTGACATATGGTAGATCAACAGAAAAAACTGGGATAGATGGCCACTCTTGAGACATACTGGCAATGGAGGTAAACAATGAAAAAACTTAATATTCAAGTTGTAAACCACTGAAAGAAGGCCACTTTTTATTTACTACTAAATTTCTAGTCCAAGTTCACAAATCAAACATGCTTTCTGAAATGTACTCTTTTCTAAATAATATAGTTTATTTGACACACTATAATTAACAATTCAGTTTTTCTGTTTTTTAAAATTTTTTATAGAGACAGGGTCTCACTATGTTGCCCAGACTCGTCTCAAACTCCTGGTCTCATACAATCTCCCACCTTGGCCTCCCAAAGTTTTGGGATTACTGGTATGAGCCACTGTACCTAGCCCAACATTATTTTAAATGACTGTTTTTTCCCCAAAGATGAATTTTCATCAAAAGTGTCAAAAGGAGAACATATCAAGTTACAAGTATCTCCCCTATCATACACATCCAACTAAAATGGTGATCTACAAATAAATATTTCAGATATTCTTCATAACCCTTCATTTGTGAAAAACAAGAGGAATGTAAAAAGGACTTTGGTTATAAAAGGCAGGTCAATCTGGAAATATTTCCTTCTAAATTTATGAATGTTTTCTAAATCACAATGTTTTTGATTAATTACTTTATGATAAGCATTTCTCCCCCTATGGTTGAATCCTCTTTGTTTTGGGTCTACAATTTTAGTCTCATACAATTAAGTAGATTTAAATTTAATTTTTTAATAAAAATATAGAAGAATATGAGATGGTATGTAGAATATTTCCATGCAATTACTATTGAAAGGCACAAAAACAAAAGTCACATTTTGTGTGTATGTGTCATTTTTTTATTTTTTATTTTTTTGAGAAGGAGTCTTGCTCTGTCGCCCGGGCTGGAGTGCAGTGGCGCGGTATCAGCTCACTGCAAGCTCCGTCTCCCGGGTTCACGCCATTCTCCTGGCTCAGCCTCCGGGGTAGCTGGGACTACAGGTGCCCGCCACCACGCTCGGCTAATTTTTTGTATTTTTTTAGCAGAGACAGGGTTTCACCGTGTTAGCCAGGATGGTCTCAATCTCCTGACCTCGTGATCCACCCGTCTTGGCCTCCCACAGTGCTGGGATTACAGGCTTGAGCCACCGTGCCCGGCCTGTATGTGTTATTTTTAAGGAAATTCCTTTAAAAATTAGTTTCTTGATGAGGCAAGATGACCCCATTCCTTCAGACAAGTCATGTTAAAGAAAACTACCAAACACATACCTAACCTAAATGGAAAAGGATGTATGCCTTTGTGCTCTTAATTTATTATTAAATAATTCTTTTAATTGTTCCGAATTCATGTTATTTTTAGTTCAGTGACTATAGCTTCAGTTTCATTTGGCTCTGTTCTATGAACTATCTGAATGGACCCCTGGTGATACTGGCATTGTTCTCGCTAGAAATGCAGAACATGACAGAACAAGCATAGATCATACATTTATTAGTTAGGACTTGGAGTCTCCAACTATGTTAGAACTTCAATATCTATTAATAAACTGTGGCAGAGTGGAACTGCCATCTGCTGACAAGATGGATTTGATAACATAAAAGTAAAGCTTTGATTATTCAAGCTTTCTTCTGAATTTTTCATGCAGCCTTTTAATACCTGCCACAATACATCTCACCCGTTTACTAGGCTTTTATTTCAAATAATATGCTCATGCTATCTTTTAAGCTACACATGCACAATACAAAAATTATCTCTGTAGCTACCTCTTCAGTAATTCCAGATTTCTACTGAAATCAGTGGTCACTTTCACATGAAAGAATGTATTTATTTTAGGTATCTATAATTAAATAGTGACTAACAAATCTATGTACTCAGTTTGTTTAGAACACTATAAATTAGGTTTTTCTCTAATACCAATTCCCCATATATTTATAACTTAAACCTACAAAATATATGCAACTATCTATATCTCCTCTTTGTAGTATATTTTAGCTTTTAAAACAAAACCTTTGTGTGTCTCCTTAACAAGGCTGAAGAGTACATACAAATACTGCAGTAATTTTATGTGTCCAATAGGGTAGCTTTGTTCCTACACTATAGTTGAGGTCAGCATTATGGGTCTCCCTTTTCAAAAGCAACCATTGTAAATAGGGTCTTTTTAGCACTCTGTAGTAAAGACCTACCATTCGTGGCTTACTCATAGCATCTGGCCCTTTACAGCATCTTTTATCCCTGCTAAACAAAAGTATCTGCTAACTATAATAGAGTTGACATTAAAACAAGACTCAGATCTCATTTCTAATATACGTGTTGCCTTAGCCAAATCACGTAACTTAGCTCCTGTTTTATCACACGTAATATAAGAGAACAAGATAGGCATTTAATTCTTATGATTATGCTGTGATACTTTCATGTACTCATTGAACAAATATTTATAGAGATTCTAGATTCTGGGCATTGGGGTTACAAAAGTGAATAAGGCATCTTACATTTTGCTGAAGGAGAAACACAATTTCAGTTACTGGTAAGTACCATGAAAGATAATAGAAATGACAAAAGATCTAGGTTGCTCAGGGAATGCTTCTCTAAGGAAGTATTAATAACATTTGAGGTGGGACTTGATTGGTGAGGAGTCAGTCATTTCAAGTTCTGGGGGAACAGCACTTCAGGCAGAGGAACAAATGCAAAGAAAATTCATCTTAGTGACTTTCCCAACCCATGATGGTCACCTTATTCAAAACCTAGTTTTAAACTTGTCCCTACTCAATGGAACCTTCTGTTATTAACTCCGTTTTCAAATTATGGCTCAAGTGTTTAATTTACACTATATTCACAGTTTTAAATATGTGGTCTATAGTTAACTGTTCTGTGTTTACTCCAGTCTCATATCATACCAAGTCAGACATTTTAAGGAGGTAATCCTAGGATTCTTCTATCATCCTTTTTTTTGAGACAGTCTCGCTCTGTTGTCCAGGCTAGGCAGGCTAGGGTGCGGTGGTGTGAGCTCACTGCAACCTCTGCCTACTGGGTTCAAATGATTCTCATACCTCAGCCACTCAAGTAGCTGGGTTTACAGGCTTGTGCCACCACACTCAGCTAATTTTTGTATTTTTAGCAGTGACAGGGTTTCTCCGTGTTGGCCATGGTGGTCTTGAACTCCTGGCCTCAAGTGATCTGCCTGCATTGGCCCTCCAAAGTGCTGGGATTATAGGTGTGAGCCATTGCACCAAGCCCTATTCATCTTTTATAGTACCTCAGAGTATTATGCACAGATGAGAATGCTCATTAAATGCTCAGGACCAAGTACACTAAAAAGGAAATCAGTTTTTTGTTTCCCCTTTCCCATATTAGGTTTGGTTATACAGTACTTCAGAAAGTACTGAGTGACACTGTAAATCCAGTGGAAAGGGCAACTGACTCACAAGTGAGAAATCTCATATTGAATTCCCAGCTTTACCATTTACTTAGGCATGCAGCTTCTGGCAAGTCAAACTCTGTGACTGCTTGTCAAGATCTGTAAAATGGGATATCATTTGCCAGGTCAACCCAGGATTAGTTGGTCACCAACTAAATTCTACAGGAGACCATGATCACTGTCCTTAAAGAACTTCTAAGCTTACTGTAGAAAACACTTAAACACTGGAAAAAATGAATGTGTTTTCATTTTAGAACTGGAAAAGACCTTAAATGATCTTGTTCCATCCCTCAGTTTACATGAGTAACCACAGGCCCAGAAAAATGTGGTGACTTCCTCAAAGTCACAAAAATATATTATGGCAGAATCAGTACAGCATCTACATTTTCTAATTTTCAGTCCAGAACACTTTCCACTATACCACCCTGTGTAACACTTCTTGCAACCCATCCCCTCTTTTATTCCAACATTCTCTACAGCCAGATCTAGATGGTAAACAGTAAATGACTTTTAAAAAGTACCTAGGCAGATTTCTGAGGCTAAGACCTCACCTCATTTGATTGAACTGAACTGAATCTAAGATGTGCCAAACTAATACTATTGAGTTACAATATTAGAAATGCAAGATCAGCTGATGTCTTAGAAATACGTATCTACTAAATGATTGCATATTTGGCCTGTGGTTGAATTATCTTTTTTTTTACAGTTTCTAATTATATTGATATAATGCAATTCAAATATATTGAGAAATACATAATACGATTTTCTTAATTTAGAAGGTAATATTCTCATACAATATAAAATATTGAAAGCAACATAAAGTAGTTTTTGTTTCTGGTCATCTTCCTCTGTTATCTTACAACTGAACTGGAAGTGTAATCTAAGTTGACAAATAGCTAATAAGTGTCCATGGTTCTCTGGATTGTGTAAAACTGGTTTAATATATGCAAATGAAGAAGATGATGGAAATTATGTAATGCTTTCAGTATCAGAAAGGTCCAAATACAATCTTTAATGCAAAAATTAACTGAGTATTAAAAATGAAAGGGAATAAAACAAAAAACCCAAAAGATTGCCTAATATTAAAAATAAATTTTTGTCTAATAACAAAAACCTACTCCCCAGAAATGTCCTCAACACACACACACCCACATACACACAAAGATTGAAACATTATCTAAATTGAGAGAAGGGTCTTGGAAACACAGAAACCTAACCAGAAGTGAAATAGCTTTAGGGGAAGAACATCAAAATGATAACTACCTCCTTAGTAATTTGTTTTTCCATGAATCAAGAATGTAAAAAGCTTTAGAAAGTAGCATACAAAAACTAAGGTTGTAAGAACCAAATGAAGTAAGTTTGTGAAAGCATTTAGTAGACCATAAAGCACAAGTTATTATTATATAACAATTTGTAGTCTACAAGCATAGCAATTCACCACAGAGCAGATGTAAACGCTTATTTAAAAACTGCAATTCTTGTATACTGACTCACGGAATTTTTATTCTTAAAAAAGAATATTAGCCATGAAAGTTGGATCAACTATCCACTTCTGGAAAAGGAATTTATCATAGCCTCAATGTAAAAAAAAAAAAACTTAAAAACATTTCCCCCTCTTTTCAAAATACAGGTCTTCTTTTAGCCATGTGACCTTAAAGCAGGTCACATTTCCTCTCTGGAACTAGGTTTCCTAATATGTGTCAGACCCTGTGGTAGGTGTTTTGCATATAATGTCTACTAAGATCTGTTATGCAGATAAGATGAAACAGAATTTATTAGCCCTTTCTTAAACTAAAATTCAAAGGGGTTAGGAAACTTGCCCCAAATCACACAGCTAATAATGGCATATCTGATACATTGAACTTTCCTCTAACTCCAAAGACCTTGCTCTTCCACCATATTATCTTGTAAAACGAGGATGTTCTCAATGATCTCTAAAGTTACTTTATGTGATAAAAAATATATAATTCAGTAATCCATTACTCTTCCAAAACATGCACAGGAAAAAAAAATTTATTTGTTGAACGTTATCTCACTACTTCGAACTTGCTGACACTTAAAAATAATTTTAGAATTTTAAAGTAGACATAACTCGTTGACAATCTATAATATTTCACTAGGTTTTTCACGGGATATATAACGCAAGTGCTTAATAAATTTAAAACATGGCAAATAAATGGTAAGAGATAGTATTTTCAACCAAAGTTTTTAACAAGTTCTAAAGTGTCTTTAAAATATATATATGCAGCTTTTACTTTTCTAAATTTTATAGTCATTAGAACCCAATTTACCTGTTAATCTGAAAAGCAACACTTTAAAGTCACTTTGAAATACCTTGTTCTAAAATAAATTACTGCAGAATAAAGAAAGGATATGGGTTTTCTGATAGCGATTTCCAGTCTAATGTTATATTCTGATTGTCACCGATCATTCGTTATCTCTTCAGAATATGCTACTTGAAACATCTTTTGATCGTAGATCAGTCTGTGTTACTTATGGTGAAATTCACCTACATTAGCCCAACTGAAAGCCGAGCGTTTAACCATTACAAGTATTGCTGTGCGGTATCGGAGAAATTGAGAACCATTCGGTGCTAAGGGAAACACTTTATTAGACTTGATGATCTACTAATTTAACAAGCATTTATTGAGCATCCCCTACATGCCAGATACTGAAGCAGAAGTCGAACATAATACAATCATTGGCCACTAAGAACATCACGTCCAGTGGACTGAAACTCCAGAACGGCTACGATCTTCGCTGAAACTACTACTTACAGATACGAGAACTGGTGGACCACACTGTCTCACCAGTTCATTCTCCTGTTTATCACCGGAATATCAAATCCAAAATCAAGAGTACCCAAGACAGGAAAAAAGGCAGCTACTCCCGAGCAGTTGAGCTCAGAGAGTAACCCTCACTCCCACGTCAGTGAGGGCTGTGGGGTCTCCCGGGTGGATCCCACAGGGTCCCGCGAATTAGAGGGGCCGGGGAGGCACCTTCAGAGCCGGGACCAGGCAGAGGCAGGGGCGGGGCGGGCTGGTACCGGCGTCTCCATGCCGGGCCTCGCTCACCTCTTCCACCTCGATCTCCTTGTAGTCGATCTCTTCAAAGTTGAGGACCTGAGAAGGGGCTTCGATCATCTCACCGGCCGAAGACGAGGAGGAGGAGGAGGCGGCAGAGGCTGTAGACATGATCCCCGGCGGCGCCCGGTGGGGCCCGGAACGGTGCCGCCCGGACAATCCGGGTGAGATCCACGCCCACCCGCCTCCGGACAGACCCTCAGGCTGGAGCCGCGCAGTCCTGCTACCCGGCGATCCGTGGCGAGGGGAGCGGCAGCGGCCACAGCCGGTCCGGCTCTGGCTCCGCTGCGTTTTCCGTCGCTGGGCCCCGCCCACTACAATTCCGGTTCCGGGCTGAAATCGGAAACAGGGGGAGGGCCGAAAACTCGGGGGAGAGAAGGGGAGAATTTTGTGACTTGGAAAGAAAAGGAGGGACAGGTTGGGGGTGGGGTGGAGTAAACTAAGAAGCAAGCTTGGACCTCTAGGACAAATTTCGCGAGACCTTTATTACAGGGCCTCAGCAACCGGATGATACCGCGAGAGAAGACGCCTGACGTAATTAAAGTGCGCGAACGGAAGTGGCGCGGAACATGACGGAAAATCGGTACGGTTGGTCCCTTAAGGACCAGCGGGAAAGATAAAGGCTGGCGTTTAGTCTCTGCTGGGTGAAATATGTCTTGGCCTCTATTTCTCTCCTCTGAGCTGCCTGCAGACGGGCGAGGTGGTGTTGAACTGTGTTTTTTGTGACGAAGCTTGCTTTTAAGTTTCATCCCTAAACTAAGTTGACCTGTTTCTTTAAGAGGGCTTGTGAAATGTGTTTTCCTCAATGTGGGATATAGAAGGAAGCAGTTGCTCCTGTTACTTTGAGCTAGTCCCTGACGCTATGAGAAATTCTAAAAGAGCGAATCAGATCATGCAACATGAATAACTATGGAGGCTGAGTGATCAAAAACAGAAGGTAATATTTTGGTGTTACAAACTTTACACAGATTAGGTGGATAAGATATTTATACTTTGGTGTGTTCATCTCAAGTTAAGGATTACGATTGTGGGGCACTAGTGCTTTAGATTGGTAAATGAATCATCAACAGTCTCCTTGAAAATCAAATATTACCATCACCATTTTCAGGACATGAGAAAATACGCTCAGAGTTTAAAGCAATTATGGTCCTCACAAACTAGATCAATCTGTCCCCAAGATGGTCAGTATTGCTCATGTTGTACTACCAGCACAAGTTTTAGTTTTAAACTAACTTGAACTTTATGTAGTCCGTCTGACATAAAGCCTAACTGTGGAAAATTGGAGTTAGAGATGAAGATTTAAAGACCAAGGATGGATTCCTGCGAATGTCAAATTTTAAGTTTCAGTAAAAGACTGAAAGGAGGAAGTGAGGAAAATAGTAACTGGAACGTCACCAGAGGAGAGCTTTCCAATGAAGAAGTAGCCAACCAAGTATATGCTGTACAGAATTATGTTAAACACATTTGGGATTGCAACTAGATCATTGGATTTGACCATCAAGAAGTTACAAACTCCAGGGAAGCATTCTGTCACTTTTTATTCACAGTTCTAGTGACACGCAATGACAGTTTGATGAGTGGATAAAAAAATGAAAGAAGCAATAATTTCTTTCCACTGTACACTCTCTCTTTGCGTGATCTTACCCAAGGTCTCTGTTTCTCATACCATTTTTATAATGATGACTCCTAATCTCCGAATACTTAAGATTTTTCCTGAATTCTGGACCTATTGGACATCTCTATTTAGATAAACACCTAAACTTCAAGATACCACAGCAAATTCAAAAGTTGTCACCCACCACAAATATATTCCTATGTGATTTTCCTATATCACTTAAGGATGCCATCACCCAGTTGGTTGTCTGAGAAGTCAGGGCATGTGAAATAATGTGTGGTGCACTGATACCCAATATAAGCTGATTTAATCAGTGGCACAGTCATTTTCACCTGTCATTCCCCTTGCATTTCCAAACAAGGATGGTCACTTCTTACCTTGTGCTAAAACTGCAGGTCTATATCTGATTTCCCTTTAACACCTTGATCTTGCTGCCAGGTGGGAACTCAATAAATACTTACATATTCTGTACAAATGAATAGCTTTTGTCAGTCCTCCCTTTCCCTGGAGTATAAGATATGTTTTCTGTACCTTCAGTTTAGGACTGGAATCTTGACAAAGGGCTAACTACTACAGCCATGATGCAGTTCTCCTGCTTGATTATTTTTCCCCAAAATTTTGTTACAAAAATATCAAATATAGAGAAAGATTGAAAGTATGTTGTGGTGAACACCTATATGCCCACCACCAAGATTCTGCCTTTAACATTTTATTATACTTGGTTTATCATAATATACATATGTGCATCTCTCCATTCACCCGTATTTACATTCATCTACCATTTTGCTAGATGCATTTCGAAGTGAGTTTATTACATGATTTTGAATATCTTCTACCCCAACACTTCTGTGTTTTATCCACTGATTTGGACTTCTGATATTGATGCCAGTCTAAAATCAATTTTTATCCAACTTGCTTGCAGATTATTTTTTTCTTTTTTGTCTGCCTGCGCCTTTTCCCTAGCTTCTGGTAATAGATGGAAAGTTTCATCAGTGTTTATGTCTCTGGGTTCAGTCATTCTCAAGGTCCAATCCATCTCTCACATTCTGTGATTTGGTTATGTGAGCTAGTAAATTACCATTTCATTTAAGCTGATCCAAGCTGTATTTTTTGTATGACAAAAAATGCAGGATTATCTTGCAACCAAATAATCCTAATAAAGTTTAAACGCAGAGGAATGATGGAGGGGAGCTGAACCTCTCTCAGTTCACTTCAATTTTGACTTTGCATTTCCTTTAACTTTCATGAATAAAGGATAGAAACTTGACCTCACAATTTCATGTCAGCTTTAGTCACCAGTCCGTATGTCTCCACAAATTTCCAGATACATACCAAAACTATTCAGGTAAATTCCTTGAAGTCCCTCTGAGTTTGAGCACTCTCTACCATTCTCCTTCATGTCAGCACCCTAATAACTACTCTCTTAACTTCCAACTCTGTCTTCAATTTTGGCCCTTTTATACTCTCCAGGGGATGAGAAGACAAGGGTTTCAAAATCCATTTCCCACCACCTCTTTGCTTGTTCTAAATGAGATTCTGATCCTATTTGGCTCATTTTGGGTGTAGCAATATCTGGGACCTATTTTCATGGAGGCTTAGCAGAAACTGGGACTAGTAGCAGCACTTTAATATTCTGGGTCACATATATGTCAGACAAGTGCTCCATATTTCCATCATAGGCTTGATGATAACATCAATAATTGAGTTTCCATTATTCTCTTCTGCCTTTTGTGGTATTTGCTACATTCTAGAATACCAATCTTTTTTTTTTTCATTATTGCTCTTTTAAGGAGCCTTTTTAGACATCTTAATGCCCTTCCTCAAATTTTAATACCTCAGATACACTGTATATCTATTTATGTATTGTATATATATTTGTGCTTTATGTGTAAAAAGGGTAAGATTTTTTCTCTCCCCAGTTTTTGCCCCATTTGGAGGTGTTATTGCCTCCACTGAGAATGCATGTACTAGCAGTTTCATTCTTCACATGACATATCACAAAGTACAACAGAGAGCATCTCTTGGTAGCCATCTCAGAAGAGCAGGTAAACATTCTTTTTCAAAAGCCTTTGGTAAGTGTATCCTTGAGGGATGGGGAGCAGGATGCATGAGGACACACACACAGTTATGCGCTGCATAACGATTTTTTGGTCAACGGACATCATATGTGGCAGTGGTCCTATATGATTATAATGAAGCTGAAAAAATCCTATTGGCTAGTGACATTATAGCCATAGTAATGTTATAGCATGACACATTACTTATAGTGCATTACTTGTGTCTGTGGTCAGGCTGGTGTAAACAAACTTATGCTGCTAGTCATACAAAAGTATAATACAATTATGTGCAGTGCATAATATTGATAATGAGAACTATGTTGCTGGTTTATATAATTACTATACTATACTTTTTATTATTATTTTAGAGCATCCTCCTACTTCCATAAAAAACCTATAAAACAGCCTCAGGCAGGTCCTTCAGGGGGTATTCCAGAAGAAGGCATTGTTATCATAAGAGGTGACTGATCTGTGCATGTTATTGCACCTGAAGACTTTCTGGTGGGACAAGATGTGGAGGTGTAAGATAGTGATGTTGATGATCCTGACTCTGTGTAGGTAGACGTAGGCCAACACGGGTTTGTCTTAGTTTTTAGCCAAAATGTTTAAAAACAACAACAAAAAAATTTAACAAAAACGTGTATAGAATAAGGACACAAATAAAATACTTTTGTACAGCTGTTCAGTGTGTTTGTGTTTTAAAGCTAAGTGTTACAAAAGAGTCAAAAAGTTTTAAAAAATTTAAAAGTTTGTGAAGTAAAAGTTATAATAAGCTAAGGTTAATTTATTGTTGAAGAAAACTTTTAAAAAATAAATTTAGTGTAACCCAAGTGTACAGTGTTTATAAAGTCTACAGTAGTACACAGTAATGTTCTAGGCCTTCACATTCACTCACCAGTCATTCACTGGCTGACCCAGAGTAAATTCCAGTCTTGCAAACTCCATTTATGGTGAGTGCCCTATATAGGTGTACCATTTTTTAAAATCTTTTATATTGTATCATTACTGTACCTTTTTTATGTTTAGCTACACAAATACCATTGTGTTACATTTGCCTGCAGTATTCAATATAGTAACTTGGTTTATACAGGTGTGTAGCCTGGAAACAGGTATACCTGTTATACCTAGGTATACCATATGGCCTAGGTGTATAGTAGGCTATATCATCTATGTTTGTGTAAGTACACTCTATGATGTTCACATAATGATGGGATTGCCCATCAACACACTTCTCAGAACTTATCCCTCTCTAGTTAAGCAATGCATGACTGTACGTTGTTTAACTTAGATTGAGGGCTCCTGGAAACATGGGCTCTAAGGAGGAGGAGGAGATGCTAACCCGAAGAAAAATCTTAATACTGTTAGGAACAGCAAAGCAGGGAATGGTTGGTGGGTGGTGGCTATGCAACCAGCAAATGCTCATTATTCATGTGTTTATTCAGATTGAGCTCTGTGATGGTTAATTTTGTGTCAACTTGATTTGGCTAAGGGATACCCAACTAGCTGGCAAAACATTATATCTGGGTGTGTCGGTAAGGGTGTATTTGGAAGAGATTAGCATTTGATTAAGTGGGCTGAGTAAAGATCTGCCCTCACCAATGTAGGGAGTCATCATCCCATTGTTGAGAGCCCAATAGGACAAAAAGGTAAAGGAAGGATGATTCACTCTCTCTTCTTGAGCTGGGACATCTATTTCCTCTGTACTCAGACATCAGAGTTCCTGGGTCTTGGCCTTTGGACTTCAGGACTTACACCAGTCCTCCCCTCAGGCCTTTAAAGCCGGTCTGAGAGTTACACTCTTGGCTCCCCTGGTTCTCAGGCCTTGGACTGGATTACACCACTGGCTTTCCTGGTTCTCTAACTTGTGGAAAGCAGATGGTGTAACTTCATGGTCTCCAAAATTACATGAGCCAATTTGCATAAGAAATCTCCTTATATATATCTTACAGGTTTTGATTCTCCGGAAAGCCCTAACACAAGCTCTATACCTAGAAAGTACTATTTTTACCGCCTGAGAACCAAATCCACCCAAACCCAGTTAAATATTATTCTTTCCAGGAAGTTCAGAAATAGTTTTCTGCTGCACTATATTCAGAACTGGAGTATGCAGAGGATAGCCAGTCCCTTAGCATTTTAGTGACACTGCTAGAGAGCAGCATTTCTTTGATATATGCATTTGTTCTATATTTTCTAGCCTCCGTATCTTCATCAGAGGTCTTTGGCATCCCAGGAGAAACTAAGCTGGAATTTAGCCAACTCATGGAGCTGAGGAAGGGTAGGTGTTCCAGTTACCCACAATGTAGCTTTTAAGGGTGAGCATTGCCAAGGTGGAGTACAGGCTTCCGGCAAGTGCAACTCCGAGACATTCTCTGACATCACAGTTAGCTGACATTTCTGTTTGCAGGTAACATTCTCTCCTTTAACCCCATCCCCATCCAAGTTAGTTATAGGTGACTTTTGATGATGTCTGTGTGTTCTGCAGATAAAAATGTCCATCATTTTCTAAACACTTGATATGAGAAAGTACAACTTATCTCAAAATTTGCTTATGTTACCACAAGACATTTGAACCTTGTATTTGACAACTAAAGGAGAGCTGTTTAATTTCAACTGTTGTAAATTTTAGAATGGTTATAAAAATGCTTTTTTCATTTACTTTTATGAAAAAAGTTTTTCTTTGGTGATGACTATCAAGAATTTCAAGAGATCATCCTTAAAAAGTCTGGATCAGGAATTGATGGTAGTCATTTCAAATATAATATTTTATGTTAAAATTATATTCATGAAGGAAAGCTTATTAAAAATTCTAACTAAAATTTCAAAGAGTCCATTTGATGTTTTGTACAAATTTAGTGTTTAACATTGTCTCTAATATATTGTATTTTATTTTTCAAAATTATATAATGTAAAAAAAAGGGATGGTTTTTAAAATTAAGCCCTGAATAGGTGAATTCAATTCCTTCTAGTTTATCCCAGAGTATCTTACAATATTATTATCTTTTTCTTTCTTTCTTTCCTTTTTTTTTTTTTTTTTTGAGACAGAGTCTCGCTCTGTCACCCAAGCTGGAGTGCAATGGCATTATCTCAGCTCATTGCCACCTCTGCCTCCTGGGTTTAAGCGATTCTCCTGCCTCAGCCTCCTGATGAGCTGGGATTACAGGCATCTGCCAACACACCCGGCTAATTTTTGTATTTTTAGTAGAGACGGGGTTTCACCATGTTGGCCACGCTGGTCTCGAACTCCTGACTTCAGGTGATTTGCCTGCCTCGGCCTCCCAAAGTGCTGGGATTAGAATTGTGACCCACCACGTATGGCAAATATTATTTTCTATGTGTGCCATGACATGAAAAAGTTTGGGAAGCACCGAGTTAGGAGGCTGTTGCAGTATTCAAGGCAAGACATAATAGTGGTTTGAACAACATGGATAGTGGCCGTAGGGGTTATAGATAAATGGATAAATGGGAGACACTGAGGAAATAGAAGTGGTAGAGTTAGTGATTGGTGAAAGTTAGTGACTGACACTGGAAGTGGGGAAGGAAGTAAAGGAAAGGGCAATATAGAGGAAGATTTCTAGATTTTTCATTTGCGCAATTCATTGTAGCTTTAAAGGGTGCCTTTTACAGGAGACAAGAAGAAGAGCGGGAATGAGGTTAGGGAAGAAGAGAATACAGAAATACGTTTTAAACATGTTGAGCTAGAGGTACCAGAGAGTATTATGATTAAGTAGGCAGTTGATCTTTGAGGAAAAGACAAAGCTACAGAAACAGATGCTGACCTACTGATGATATTAATAATTAAATTCATGGAAATTGAAAGATGTGTAAAGTGAGACTAGGACTTAAGAAAGAGGCATAAGGAATAAAATGGTCAAGGGGTGGGTGGAGTTGGAGTAACTGCCAAAGACATTTGTGGAAAATAATAAAAAAGAAAACCTATGACATTGCAGAAACCAAGATGAAAAGGATGTTTGTGTTGAATACTTACAAGAAGTTAAACATGAGAAAATCTTGAAAAGGGTCTGTTGGGTCTAGGGACTCAGAGGTCACCCATAGCCTTGACTAGGGCAGTTGCCAAGATAGGTACAGAAACTAGATGAGTTGGACTGAGTGAGAGATGAAGGAAATGAGAACAATAATGTGGACAACTTTTTGAGAAATTTGATTTTTAAGGGAAGGCAAAATATAGAACAGTATAAATTAAACCCACATTGGGGCAAGGGAGTTTAGGGCTTTGGAAAGAGCACAGCTGAATGATGGGCCATGGGAGCTAACCTGAAGAGAGGATAAAGAGATAATGGGAGGGTATGATAGTTTGGGAGAAGGTAGAGGGGTAAATAGGGTGGAGGTTTGCCATGTGATTGAAGAACAGGTGTGGTGAATGTTTCCTGGGCAAACTGGGTGGATCTCGGGTCGTGTTTAGAGAGTGAAACGTTTGAATTTGTGATTTCAAAGGTGGTGCAGTTTCAGGTAAGGGCAACATTCGATCTGAGATATGATTGGGAGAAAAAGAGGGAACTGAGAAGGGCAGGAACTGAGACGTCAGGATGTCTGTGAGTCATTCATCTAACTGTCTGCAGCTGGACATTGAGGTTCTTTTTAACACTTCCCCCCAACTTTAAATATCACTGAGATGAACATCCTTGTATTTAAATTTAGTGTTCTTAGGGTATCTTCATGCAAAAGCTATTCTGTTTCTTTGGTAGTCTTAAAATGCTTCAAGTTTGCTTATGCTTTAGAGAGGGGTGGTAAACTAATTGCAGTTAGGATTTCTGTGATTTATCTTCAAAGCACAGGTTTTAGAATTCTGATAGAGTTCTTATCTTGATTCTGCCACATATCTTGAATAAATTACTTAAAATTTCAACTTTAGTTTATCTATCTAATACCTACATCAAAGGTTTTGGTGCAGATTAAAAGTGACTGGTTCACAGAAATTAAATATGAAGTAATTGTTAGTTTTCCTTTTTTCCTTCTTGATATGGTGATAATGGGGGAAAACAGTTCTCCATCACAGATAGTAGGAGGCTATTGTCCCATCATAGCTTAGTTGCTAACTGGTATAAAATTGAGAAGAATAGAGAGGCTGGATTGGGGAGATTTGTTGAGGGGAAAAAGGCATGCTGGTGATTTTTTTATGTATACTCTCTCCACTAGTCCCAGTAAGAGGGGTCTCTGCTCTGAGCCACATGCTTTAAAATGTCCTTCTACAGCATGTTTCTCATGGGATGAGAGCTCTAGGTACGCAGGACCCTGAAATAGCCCCCAAACAGCCCCACAGCTATGTGTACAAGTTTCTTCTCTGGGTCTGTCCTCCAGAGGGCTAGCCAAAGAGTATCTGTGTATGCGTATGTGTGTGTGAATGGGCTCAGATGGGCAGGTTGGGGAGCCCACATGTGGGTGTGTAAAGGCCCCTTGCAGTGTAGATTGAGCCCAGAGCAGGAGGACAGGGGTATAAATCAGGAGTTGGAGGCTAGTTTTGCTTATACCACTACATTCTGGTGAAAGGGAGTATTGTCATGATAGGAGGATGGAATATATTTTGTTTCCCAGTTTACCTTGATTTACTGCTTATAAATATTTAGGCATTTAATATGTGAGCCTCCATTTGTACTCTTACCCTGAGCCCCACAGATGTTAGGAGAATGTCTGCTTTTGTATGTGTTAGATTTCTGTTCCTGTGTACTACCAGTGATTTACAGGTAAGATGTTCCCAGCTTGAATTTGCTATTTCCTAAATTTTCCACAGATGTCTCTACCTTATCCTGTAGGTCTCAGCTCAAACAGCACCTCAGAGTTAGTGACACTGTCTTCCCTTTGGCTCCCTGCCCCTTCACTTCTATCTATTACTAAGTTTTATTTCTAGCCCTTTACCTATCAACATCATCTTATTTAATTATTTTCTGTCCTCCTACCCCTAACCAGGCCCTGCCCATTGGATGTTAGCTGAACTGGGGTGAGATTTGTAAGTGTTTAGTAGACACTTAATAACTTTTTAGAAAATAAATGAGTATCTGCTTGTCTAAGTAGATGCTGTTTACTTTATTTCAGGTATAAGGATTGGGCTAACCAAATATTTTCTATAACTAGGGGAAGATTTAATAAATAAATTGGTATATAATTGGCATACCAACTATTTGTAATGAAGATTTCTCGCGTTATTGAGGGTTTTGAAAATTCTTCATTCTCCTAGTCAGTTTAAATAGTTCTCCAATCTTAAAGTTACTAAGTTTTAGGATTTTTTTTCCCCCCTGGATTTTCCAAGGGTAAACTTTAGTTCTTTTCAAATATTTATTTAATTAATTTGAATAGTTTGCTTGTTGAAAGTTAATAAGATATTATTATGGCAGTAATGGTTACTTTCAGAAATAACTGATATTTTAACCAAAAAATATGTAAAAATAGAGAGAATAGACAGATTTTTATTTTCTGAGTTTCTGAGGTAAGCTTCATCATCATGATGTACTTCGGCATCGTTTTTCATGGCAGAAACTTAATCAGATAAGAACATGAGTCAGAAAAAATAATCTTCATGGAAATAGTGCTCTTCACTACAAAAGTGCATTCACTGAATGTTTTATATCATAGACTAACATGTCATGTCGATGTTCTTAGATGATCTTTCTCAGAAGAAACAGCAGAAGCAATTTGGTTCATTTATGGGAATAAATAAGGGTATTTCATTTCACACAGCCTCAGGGAATCAAAAATTAAAACTTTCCACTAAAATGGATGCCATCTACTATTCATTATTTCAACAAACAAACCACTCCACTCTGCTGAAGCTGTAATCAGGGTAAGGGATATTGTAGTGCTTGAAACCTGTGAGGCTGAGAGGGTCTACTTTGCATTCTTGTTCGTTAGCAACCCATTTCACATCTTCCTTCGAGTTCCCCAGCACCCCACAGAGCTACTCTCAGTGGCGCAAAGCTCCATTAAGTAAATAGAGGCTCCATATTTAGAAGCCATCTCTGGGAATTCAAAGTGCTCTGAGAGGGAAATTGGTACTATCAAGATTAAGGTATTAATGAAAAGTTCTGTTAAATTTCTGTTGGGATGCTAATTAATCTTCTAAAAATTGTTAATCAATTCAATTATGTACCACACTTAAACTTTAACACACTGTACAGGAAAAGTAACAGGGTCTTTTAATTATGCCCAGAGGCATTCAGAAAGTTAAGGGAAATAGTCTAATGGGAAAAGTGTCCCCAAATGGTGTTTTAGTTGGATCTAAAACATTCACTTGTTCTATTACACTTGATAAGTTTGGGAAATCAATATTTAGTGCTTAGATATCCAAAGAAATATTAGAAGTATTAGAAGAAATTCAGGAAGTGGAATTATGACAACTATTTCTTAATCGAATTTTCTATCTGAAGTGCAGAAGACAATCTTAAGCACAGATTACTAAACTCATGCTTTAGCTTGAATTGTTAAGTGAAGAAATAATCTGATAAACTTTTAATATTTGACGCCTAACCATGCTAACTGTAAGTATTGAGCTAAATGAGCTATGCTATATTCCTATCAATATTAAAATATTTTGTTTTAGTTGTTAATAGGAATTTGAATCATATCAATTTTGTTAAATATTAAAATGTCAATCCATCTCTGAATATTTTAGTGTATTTGAAACAGTATGTGATAGTATGTAGTACAGAGCCTAGAAAATATGTGGTTTTCAAAAATGTTAACATGAATGAAATACTATATAGAGGAACAGAAATAAACAACATGATGCAACAACAAGAGTTAGTTACCATTCTGTAGATTCTGATCAGTAAGTCTCTGATATGGCAGCATTAGTTTCTATGTCACAGGCCAATCAGAGTTGAGAGCCCTTGAGGTCACATATAGGCAGCAGCATTTATTTTAATAAATAATTTGAATTATTTATTTTGAAGAACGAAAAATTAGTGATTGCATTTTAATCTCGAGCACATTTTCCTATTGTTTAAATGAAGAAAGTTGCAGTCTGTGCAACATAGTGAGACCTTGTCTCCATAAAAAAATTGAGGCAGTAGGATTGCTTGAACCCAGGAGGTTGAGGCTGCAATGAAATGTGATCATGCCACTGCACTCCTGCCTGTGTAACAGAGTGACAGCTTGCTTCAATCAATCAATCAATCAATCAATCAATCAATCAAGTTGGTGTTAGTGATTCTGTTTTGATTTATAATACATTTCTTTTGACTGAAGTTGAAGACTATTTCCAGTAGGGTTCATGGGGCAGTTACACATTGGTGAGGATACCTTGATGGTGGCTGTAATCTTTGGTTTCGTAAGTTTAATAACTCCGTTTTATCAGTTTATTCAAAGGATGATTAGGCTTTTGATTCCTGCTTGCCAGAACCACCAGTGACCATATGAACTAAAGAGCCAATATACTATACTAGTCCTGAGTGAGGGGCTGGAGACTGGTTAAGCTGAAGACAATTATAATAGGCTCATGAATAAAAGGAGGCTTGAAAAGAGTGGTATATACAGTGGTTCTCCTTTATCCAAGGTTTCACTTTCTGCAGTTTCAGTGACCATATTCAGTCTGTAAATAATTCAGTGAAAATGCCAGATATAAACAATTCATACATTTAAATTGTGCACTGTTTTAAGTAGCATGATGAAATCTTGTGCTGTCACATTCTGTCTTGTCCCTTTGTCCAGGGTATCCATGCTGTAGAAACTACCCACCCATTAGTCACTCAGCAGCCATCTTGGTTATCAGGTTGAAAAAACAGTATATAGAGTTTGGTACTATGTATGGTTTCAGGCATCCACTAGGGGTCTTGGAACGTTTTCCCCTTTGATAAGGGCAGTCTACTGACAAAAGATATTGGTGTAGTTGTGGGTGAACTTCTTAATGTCCTAGAAAATTGTGTTACCAACTTGGTCAGGTTATCATTGAAAATAGAACAGCTAGCTTTGTAACCACAGGAAGACATTTCATTTTAATGATCTCTAAAGGTTCCTTGTATGTAAAGTCACCAAAGCCTACCTGTCTGAAAGCTTAGAGCTGGATTTCCAGTTCTAGGCCTCTACGGATGCTATTAGGTGATCAAATTCCTTCGGGGGCATATTGGAGTTCCTTAAGACAAATGATTAATTGTGATCTTCCTTGTCTGGAGAATGTTTTTTGAATATAGACTTTCCTGGAAAAATACGAAGTTTTCCTGTTAGCTTATTTGATGAGATAATTATACTTTAGTGGTGCATCGCTATGGTTTTCTTAATAGTATTCCCTTTTCTTATCTGATGCCAACTATTCTTAAAACTTGAGTAGGGTAGAAAGATTCTTTGATTTTAGGGGGAAGAAATTAAAGTTGAAATTTATGCAGAGTAAAACATTTTAAAGAATGCAAGGTCAATTAATCCCTAGAAATGAATCCTCAGGGACGTTTAGGAATGCAGGCTGTACTATAATGAGTGCATCAAATGTAATGTTATACTGCATGACATTAAGTATATAAATAGATAATTTTGAGAGGATGAAAAATAGCAAATATTATCATTCAGTTTATGTTTGGGTTTTAAGCCTCTAAATTTCTTAAACTTTTCTAATAAATACTTCTGGTTTCCTTGATAAATGACAATTGTTTAAGGTTACTATGTCATTATCTTGATCCAAATTTGATGAAATTCGTAGCCTAAAGGGAAATTTCATTGTGAGATCGAATTAAGCAATTCTTGATCAATCTAAATGAGAGTAAGTTCTATACCTCCTCACACATTCAGACAATTCCAAAGTTTATTAATCAATATAAACCATCTTCATTAAAAGAAAAACAATAGCATATTCTAATTGACTATGGTATTTATTAAACTAACAAAAATGGAATTGTCTTTGGTTTTAATTTCATGTATTGCTTACCTTAACTCCCCTGCTGAGAACTGATTTCTACTTTTTTCTTCAGCCTAACCAGTCTCCAGCCCCTCACTCATTATCAATTTTAATAAGCCTGGGGATGGATCTCCTTTGGAAAACAAAGAATACATTATATCCTGTCTCTAGCTTAATTTTTTTAAAAAATAGGTATTATCAGAATTGATAATTTATGGATGATTGAAGCATATTGAACTGGCATAAAAATGATTTCTGAAAGCAACAAAATTAGCTGAAGGACTATGATAAGATGTAAAATCTGCATTACAAATTTAGCCTTGAGTTGCCATTGGATCCTGAGAAAGAATGTGAGAGATTCAGAATATGCAGAGAACAAAAAGTAAGATGGATTTGCTTCTTACATTCAAGATGCTCTTTCACTTTAGGTTTTTAATTGGCTATATAACTGTGTTTATATTAGGATAAATTGTCAGAATTAAATCTATTATTTTTATTCTTGACTCTTTATGGCCAAAAATGGAGTATGTGACCATCTCTTAGGGAAGAAAAAGTCCTGCATCAAAGCTGTCCCTTCTTACATAAAAGTGAAGTTTAAAAAGTAAATTAAAACTCAGAGCTCAGTGCACATGGGGTGTGAATGGCTGTATTGTGGTGTATCTATATGTGGACAGTTTATTTCTAAATCATTCATTGATTTCTTTATCAAGCACAGTGGTTTACTGAGTATAGATGGTAGTAGCCACTATACTGTAAAGCCTGTTTAGCCTGGAGTCAAACAGAAGCTACAGTTATATTTTGTTTTCATATCCTCTTCTTTACTCTATGGTCTCTTTTGCTTATGCAAGAATTACCAATAATTGCCAGGTATAGCAGATATTCTGAGTGTCCCACTCATATCCCCTCAAATTCTCTTACTGTTTCCGTATATGTGAGCTTGACTTCCCACAGGCAGCAACAGCATCTTTCTTGGGTGGCTACCTTTGAGTTGCCAAAATCCACTTTGCCCACCTATGTGGGCAGGCTGGAAGGGGATGGAAATGAATTTCCTTCAGGTGATGGCCCTTAACCAAGTGATCTGTGGTGTAGAGGTGTAAATACCCAGGTTCTTCACCTGTTTTTATGGAATAATTCCAGAGCTTCCTTGTGTTGTCTACTTGGGCAGTTCGCTTAATAATACACCCTTTATTGTCCGCTTTTCCTTTTCTCCATCACCTTGCACTTTTTCTGGAAGGATCACTGTTCCATGGACTTTTTCTGTAAGTCCACTGAATGCACTGTCCCATGTGCACTCAATAATTGTTTTCTCAGAGTTTGCTTCTAGGGGAAACTCAACTAACAACTTGGTATTGTCCAAACAATCCAGGTGGAACCTTGGTTGTAGCAGTGCAGGTCTATTAAATACAGATAGTCGGTAGACTTTTTATTTCTTTTTCAGGTCTGAAAACTTATACACATTAACATATGACTGGCAAAATCTTACTGGGTGTATTTGATTGCAGATTAACCGTCACAAAAATGCTGGTATATATAAATTCATGTTCACATAATTCATGTAGACAAAAATTATGTATTAACTGATTTCACTTTGAGATCACCAAATGACCTACCAAATTATTCGCTTTAAATAATAGAAATCACTGGGTAGAGTGATTATATATGTAATTTTTTAATTGAACAAAACTTATTGAACATCTGTTATGTGCTACGTATTACACTACATAGATATATAACAATGACTAAGACTAATGATTGCTTAGTCTTAACTCTCTGCTTTCATGGAAGCTTAAAGTTGAGCTTATTTTGTTGTTTCCAGCTATATTTACGTGCTGCTTTTGCAAATCTTAATAGCTGTTAATAAGAGTTTATTGGTTTTACTCAATGTGTCTGATTATTTTCCCTAGTACTTGCATTGCAGTACTCAGAGTGGAAATACATTTTTCTCTGCTATGCTCTTCCATATTGATTGCAGCCTACTAATTTTGCATATCTCGTACATCAACCTAACTAGTTCTCATTTTTTTGCTCTTTATATTGTCATTCTTTTGAGAATGAGTTTTCATTATTGTCGAATTTTATTTGTTTCAGGGTTTATTTTATTACTCTACTAATGTCTCACTGACATTAGCATTTCTCAAAGTTTTTGTGTTTATTTCAGGCATATTTGCTAAAAAATGTTTTTTAGCTTTTCATTAAGTACAAAAATGCTCAAAACTGAATACATTTTTTATTAAGTGGTCTGAAGCACAAATAATTCTTAATACTATGCAGAAGTTTGAAATAACTGCCATATTTAGCTTTACACATTGCAGCAAGTTTTTCACCTTATGAAAAATATTAATTTAATAATTCCTTAGAAATACATAAACATCTTAAAAGTGGTTATTTTTTACAGTCATATGTCAGCGTAAACATTTATAAACTAAGAACTATGGTTTTCTCATGGTCACTGCCTTCCTATGCATTCATTGACTATAGTGTTCACCTGAAATTTGCAACTAGCCAGACCTTGAGAAAACATAGCAAAAAGTTTATATACAATACAGTACATTATTTAAAACTTTGGATTAATGTATGTGTTTTATTTGAAGAAAACAGTGGTTTATTAGTCATTCTTTGCCATTCACATTCTTTGCACGTAGAAATGATGCTTTCTAAGTCTGTCGTTGACATTTGTTTTGGCGTTAACATCTTGGTTTTCCCTTGGAGAATGACCTCTAGTACTTGGGTTTTAGGTGAGGTTGACTGCTCCTCTCTTCAGTGGTGGGAACACCATCTGTGAATGATGAGAGTAGTACCTCTCTTGCAACATGTCTTTGGTGATTGGTTCAGGGGTAGATGTGTAAACCAAGTTAGACCAATTGGAACCAGTAAACTTTGGCTACAATTTTAGGAAAGAGGCATTCTCTTTCTTCCAGGGTTGCTAGGCTGATAGTCTGTATGCCTGGTGCTAATAGTAGCTATCTGTGTGACCATTTAGGAGGAGCTTGCTTTGAAAACAAAGCCTGTGAAAGGAATTGGAGGATAGATGAAGAGAAATGGAAACCTGTTGACAAAGTCTGAGCATCTGGATCCAGTAGTGCCTGGAGATCCACCTCTCCACTCTTACTTGAACTATAAATTTCCAACTGCTCCACCAACACTCTCCCATCATCCTTTCACAGATTGTGTTTTTCTCTCACTTTTTTCCTAATACTTACTATGTAAATCTATATGAACCCATTGTTCTTCCCTCCACAGGAGTTTTGTGATCAAAATATCAAATTGGCCCTTGTCCTATGTGTGGCAGAGTTAGGGTTTTCTTTGCGGTGGAGCCAAAAGAAGTGCCCTATGGTGTTGAATTCATAGTTAAATGCAGAGCCATTAAACTGAGTATGACCTAAATCTACAATTGTAAAGAAAACATACTGTTTATTCAACAAATGTTTACTGAGCTCCTGCTACTTTAGACATTAGGGAAAGAGTAGTGAGTGACACAAATAAAAATCCCTTGAGTTCTTGAAGCTGACATTCTTGATGTATTATTTCAGAAGGCTTGGTACCTAGAACTGGAGATATTTCTGGGTCACTTGGCACTCAGGAAGACTTCATTTCTCTGCCCAAAACTCTTAAATGATTTCCCATTGTGCTTAAATAAAAACCCAAAGGCCTTCACATACTTTTCAGGCCTGCGTGATAAAATCTGGTTCGTGCTCACTTGTCTGAAACCTTATCCGAGGACTTATACTTTCTCTGGTTTATACCTGTTTACACCAGTCTCATCAGATTTCTTCCCTTTCCTCTAACGTTAATCTGTCTCAGACACTTTCACATTTTCTTCCTTCAGTCTTTACTATCTTCCCCTCTCTACCCTGTACTTCACTTCACATGGTCCCAGCTTAAATGGCATTTCTTTGGAGAGCTCTTCTCTACCTAAGCCATCGAAAGTGAATTGCCTTAATATCATCTCAGAGTATTTTTTCATAGTATTTATAATAAATTGTTATATATTCATGTATATCTATTTATATGTATGTATATTTTGGTGTTTACTAACTCTGCCACCATTGTCAGCTCTGTGACATCAGAGGCTATATCTGTTTTGTTTGCGACCAATTGGTCAGTGCCAGGCATAGTGCCTAGTACAATATAGAAACTTAAATATATTTGTTAAATAATTATGTGGCTTGACCTCAAGCTCTTTAGTGGTAGCCTCAACTCTCTCAACCCTTATTTGAGTCTCATGCCTCCAAGTCTAGGACTCTTTCCAGCTCTCTTCTTTATCCTAGGGGTCATTCTGGTATAGCAGTCATCATCTATTTACGTGATAGGCTGGGTCTCAGGCTCCAAAGTGGGAGAGTGACCACAGAGACCTGATGAGATAACAGGAACCAAAACAGAAACTCCACCCTTACAACTAGAGCTTCCCAGAGCTGGGATTGAAAGGGACAGGATAATTCCAGAATTGTACTTGTCATCCCTGGGGCACTGAACCCCAAGCCTGACTGTGGGTGAAAGAGGCTCAGGCATCAACATGGAAGCCAGTGATGAGACTGAGAAATGGCAAGTGTCTGGTTCTAAGCTTGTTTGTTTCGAGTGTGATGTTTGTGTGTAAGTGAGGGGTAGCTGTGTAGTGAACAGCTGTATCTGCTTACAGTATAACCAATTGTGGGGATCTAGGGGAGTCAGAGGCAGGGAAAATTAGATGGGCTGACATTTTTATCTTGCCTATTCCCATTATTCTGGTTCTTTGTCGTTTTAGATGGCGTGTAAACAGATTCTTAGTCTACTCTTGTCCCTTTTAGACTTCAAACCTTCTTGGATTCAAGGAGTTAATTTTCCCCTTGATATTTTATTATTAAACATTTCAAACACACATCAAACTTGAAGTAAGTTTATAGTGAACACCCAAATGTCTGCCGCCTAGAGTCTATCATTAAAATTTTACTCTGCTTGTTTTATGCATCTCTGTCCATCTAGTTAGCCCTTTATCCACCCATTACTACATCTTAATTTTTGATGTATTTACTAGTGAAAGTAGATTGCAGTCATTGGTACATTTTTCCCTAAATACTTCAGCACTGATAACATTAACAAGAATTCAGTATTTTAAACATATTTGTCTTCTGCAGAAAATTTTACATATAATAAATGCACATATCTTTAGTATACATTAACTGAGTCTCAAAAAATGAATATACTTGTATAAATGAAAGCCTATTATATTATAAAACATTATTCATCATCCCAGAAAGTTCCCTCGTACCCCTTCCCAGTCAATCCCTATCCCAAATGCTAGAGACCAGGGCTGTTCTGTTTTTGTTGTTGTTGTTGTTGTTGTTGTTTTTCCAGGGTGGGGAGAGGAGAGTGGGAGTTTATTCTACTATAGTTTCAAGACATTATTTTATACCAGTTGGAGTCATTAATGAGTTCTCAAATAATCTTTCTTTGATAGTGATCTGTTCCTCATGATTCAGATAGAAAGAACTCTGCTTCCAAAATTCAAACTCAGCCAAAGCTTGAAAGAAAGAACTTAGCACAACAAAGCCAGTGTCAGCTTCATAATGACTTTCTTCAGTTGGGCCTGCTGTTCTGTTATCTAGCTCACATTTCCTTAGGATGCACCAGATACAAGATAAAAATGAGGTCATAGGGTCATAGTTTCACTCTAACAAAAACAAAACAGTACTTCTCTTATTATCACCTCCCCATCCTCCATCTACCCTGAAGTTATTCTGGCCTCTTAAATTTTTACCAGTGCTTTCAGGAAGTCTCCATATATGTCACCGAAGCTCGCTAACACAGCCAAAATCATTCCTATAATGAGACTGGCTTATTATCCTTTGTTGGGTCAAACCTGTACTCTGAAAGTCTCTGTTAACCTAAAGATGAGTTATTTTCTAGGAGCACCTTTTACAAATAGACCTTTGGTAGCCAAATCTTTTTTTTTTTTTTTGAGACAGAGTCCCACTCTGTCGCCTAGGCTGGAGTTCAGTGGCGCAATCTCTGCGCACTACAAGCTCCGCCTCCCGGGTTCACGCCACTCTCCTGCCTCAGCTTCCCGGGTAGCTGGGACTACAGGCGCCCGCCACCACGTCCAGCTAATTTTTTGTATTTTTAGTAGAGACGGGGTTTCACCGTATTAGCCAGGATGGTCTCGATCTGACCTTGTGATCCGCCCACTTCGGCCTTCCAAACTGCTGGGATTACAGGCCTAAGCCACCGCGCCCAGCCTGATAGCCAAATCTAACTTGTCCTCTAAATATGCTCAGATATGTAGAAATTTTCTGAGGTTTCACAGCTCAGCTTAGTCTTGGTATCTCCTACTATTGTCACAACTGACATCCTTGAAAACTAAACCATTGCCACACCGTTTTTCTAGCTCTTATTCCTCCACTACAATAAAAAACACTTTATGTTAGCCTTTAGCTTTCATATATATCTTTTCAGGTATTAAAGTCTGTATAGACTTTGAGATTGGCATGCCTGAACTATCTTCTATGTACTAAATTTGGACTCTTCTAAACCATCTTATTGGCAGTGATTTTGAAATTGTACTGGGTTGGTGTTGATTGCCAGTCAGAGAGTTAGCTTCACCTACGTTCTTGGCTTTATCCAAACAACTGTATTTATTTATATATTTGAATATTCTATTATATTTTCTCCTTATTTCTCATTATTTGAAAAATAAATTCACAATAGAAAAATGAAAGGGCTGGTAAAATACAAATGACTAAGTATCTTAATAATATCTTAATAATAAATTTGGGACAAAGACTAAAATGAGCTCAAAGTGTGACTTGTCAATCTTGAGGGTTCATTAGACTCAAGTGGTTTGTCCGTTATGTTGAGGTATATTTAAAAAGAAAAAAGAAAAAAATGTATGTGGGATGCTTTAGTAATATATTGTAAAAGATTGGGTTTAAAAGGTGAAGTGTAATGAGAGAGATGACGGTGTAACATTTTGTAGCTCTTTAGGAAGAAAACTCACTGTTAAAATCACTTATTATAATTTACTTTTCCTATTACTATTTTTCACAATTTATAATAGCATACGTACCATGTGATTGTTTATCCAGTATAGACTTCTCTCACTACACTATAATCCCCTTGAGTATTTTTTTTTCTTTCAACCACTCTTCCGTGAGAAATTAGCAAAGTGACTAGCACTTGGATCGATTCAATAAATGTGTTGAATGAATTAATGAACTTGTGAGAATATTCCTATAGAAAAGTTACCTTGATGTTAGGTAGAAAGACATGAATATTTTAAATATTGATAGATGCAGCCAAATAGCTCTCTAAAAAAAGTGTAAATCTCATTCGTGTGGTATTGGAAAAAATCTTAAAAAGATGTTGGTTTATTTGTTTCCCAGTAAAGAAATGAATATGAAACTATGCTTACAAAAATCCTATTCTGTTGTATTTAAAATGCTCTTTCAGGAAAAGTATATTGTATTGAGAAATTATGTTTTAAAGTTTTGCAGTTGTTACTTCTTACAACTTGATGGTGTGGTTACTCTGAAGAAGAAACATTTTAAAAACCTGAAACCTGTATGTATGGATGTTGGCCAGGTGAAAAGTATAGGAAACATTTTTGTAAATAGAGGAAAAATCCAAATATTCAACAATAAGGATGAGATTAAATAAATTATACACATCCATACCTTGAATACCATGGAGTCATTTCTAGGAATGAGGTGGTTCTGTAGTTACTGACACAGAAAGATGTTATTATGTTATTAAGAAGAAAAAACACAGGTATTTGATCCTGTTCTCTTGAAACAAACAATCAAACAGGGGGTGGGCATCTGTATGCACCCATACAGGCGTGTGCCTGTGCACACAGTGTCTAGGAAGATACAAATCAGAACATTAACTGTGTTACTCCTGGGGAGTGAATGGGTTAGGGTTGTGAGAAGGAGATATTTAGTTTAATGTACTTCTGTTTTAATTGAAATTTTTTCCAACCTATGTACATTGTGTCATGAATGAATCTTTTTAAAGAAGAAAAGAATGCAGTATTTGGAAGCATGGTGGGTTGCTCTTGAAGTGCATTTGTTAATAAACTTGCAGGAAGCATCAGGAAATTTCTTACAACATTTATTTATTAGACTTATACAAAATTACTTGGATTTTTAAAGCCACAGAGCCTGTTGTTTACACTGAATTGTAGGCAGAATTCCTATATGTGAAAACGATGAAAGCAGACTTGCTTGGTGGAAGCTGTGAGTGAGGGGCCTCTCTCAGTGTTTCCCTCCCCTCATAATCTTTTGACAGTCCCTAGGGCTCTGCTGAACACAGTTTGAAATACACTGGTCTCTTCCTGGGATGCTTTTGATTTAGTCCTTCCTGAAGGTCAGAGGGATATACCAGCCCTGTGATTCTAAAGCACAAAGAATAAAGAATGCCTACAGGTAACCCCTGAATTCCCTCTTGCCTCACAGAAAACACGTTTAGAGCAGGCAACATTCATGTCATTTAAGATATTTCCAGATGTACAATAGATGAGGAACAGTTTTTGTTTTGCATTTCTTGGCTCTGGAGTCTTACAGATTTACTTTTTAAAATCCAAGCTTTATGATCTGTGCCCTCTTTATATCCTGAAAGTGGCTAGAACAGATTTGTTAAGGTAACAATTGTGAGTTCTGTAGATGTCTGACTGCTCCACCCTTCTTAGATATAATGAGACAAACAACTTTAATATATAAAAATTGCTTTGTATCTATCTAAAAATATGTTTTTTCCAAGTCCAAGCAATTGAAAAAAGAAATACATTTTTAAAATGCATAAATTGTATTTAATACTGAAATCAAAGCCAATTTAAAAAGAATTATTATTCTGTTAGACTGTGCACACAATTTTATATTTACTACTTCATGCCTAACATTTGATTTATGGCATTATTTGCAGCATTAAGAGTAAAATTTCTTAATACCACATACTGTTATGTTTAACTTGCTAGTATAATCTTAAAAGTTTTAATATAAACATGCCAGTGTGTTAAAAATATTGGAGAAGCATATTATCACAACTAAATTTTTGCTTTGAGCCTCAAATAGCTTTGTTTTTATTTTTAATTTGTGTGTGTGTGCGACTGTAGCATAGGGAAATAAAACAACCATAATATTGAAGGAGAAAAAAAAAATCTCTCTTCCCCACAAGGTGGTACTGTGGTTCTTTTACTTTTCAAAAATCTGTGCATAGAAGTGCTATTTCCCCACTTGTCTTCCTTCCCCCATCTTTTACAGGTGATCTTCAATTAGATTCTAATAAAAATGAGAAATAATTTCAAAGGAAACCTGTTACTTTTAGGTTTGAAGTAACTTGCAAGCAACTAAAAATTATCTGCTTAGCCTTCTTTACAAGAGTTTTTTTTTTTTTTCTTCTTTTTCTTAGCTTTTTTCTTCTTTTAAAAAAGTTCTTGTACAAACTTTGGTTATAGTTTACGACATTTTATAATAATCTTTGTATTATATAAAATATGATAGTGTATACAGTGTAGTTTTTGGTTGTAAAGAAATAACGTGTATTTCAAAGCATCTTTAAAACGTTTCAATAAATGAGCACAAATGCAGCTCATCTTTAGGCAATTCAATTTGGTGGTGTTTTAATTTTCTCTCTTAACCAACTTTCATAATTAAGAACTTGATCCAAACCTCAGTTCTACAGGTAAAAGTTACGGAACATGGTTTTTTAAAAAAACACGAGTTAACAACATTGTGCTTTTAAATATGTTCATATTTGACTATGGAACATCATATACGAATTCGTTTTTCTCTGTACCAAGGACCAAGAGGAGTATTTGGAAGTCTGGGCTACAGTCTCAGCTCCCCACTTGGCTTGTCGGTCGCGGGCCGACGTTCCTCCAGCCCTGGCATGGATTCCTGGCCCTGGTGTCGGGGACATGGTGACAAAGAAGCCACGGTGGCTCCTGCCCTCAGGGCAGCCGTGGTCTCGGAGGTCCCACGTAGCAGAAATTTAATGATTGGAAATGGGGCGAAGGGGACGTGTGTCTTAAGACCGCGTTTAAACGTAGTAAGCCGAGTTCTTTCTTGACTGACTGGGGTAGCCCGGCGAGGGGGCGCTGGAGATTATGGAGCGGGGGCTGTTTCTTGGGGAGGCCTGGTCTAGGGAGTGGAAACCAGTCTTTGATGAATTTGGTCACAATAACGAACACGGGAGAAAAAGGAGAACTGAAAGGAAAAGGATTCTGCGAGAGACTGGGGAGACAAAATCAAGAGGAAAAACACAGGATCAAAAACGACAGCCAACACTAGAGAAGAGTAGGCAGAAAATAGAGAAGAGGAAGAAATGAGTCGGACGGAGACGGGGCTGGGCACTGGGAGCTCGAGGCTGGGTCTCCATCCTTCCTTTCATTCTCTCGGGAGCCCGCAGAGACGGCCGCTTCAGTCCCGCTTTACGGGTGGGAAAGCAGCGACCTTGAGAGGTTAAATAACTGCTCAAGGTCACGGAGCTAAGTGCCAGAGCCAGGATTCTCAGCGCTCGTCGCCCCGGATCGGGGCTCCAGCCAGACCGCCCTGACCGCCGGGGGAGAGGACGCGCGGGGCGGGCAGAGCGCGACCGGGTGCCGGGAAGGAGCCGGCGCCAGGCGCGCGCGGAGGAGGCGGCCGGGCGGGGAGCCATTTCCTCCCCAAGCAACTGCGCTTTTCAGGGGCGCGACCGGGAAGCCTCTCTTGGCGTCCGCTCCTCAGCCGCAGTCTGGGCAGGGGAGCGAGGGCCGGGAGGTGTCTAGGCTCTGGCGAGGGGAGAAGCAACCCCCACCCTTCGCTCCACGTCTCGCTCAGGCTCTTCCCGCGGCCACGAGCGGGTCTCCCAGCTTAGCCATCGCGGGGCATCCCCGTCCCGACTCACACCTCTTTCCTCTCATGCCCCACTGGCGCGCCCGGAGGGTTGCAGGCGGGGGCTGCACCGGGTTGAAGCCCAGTCAACCATACGTCCCAGGGCTCAGGCGCCGGGCAGGGACAACGTGTCCTCTGCCTGTGCTCAGACGCTGTTAGGGGGCATCCCTGTGGGTGACACCAGACTCACAGACACGAGGGGGTCTGGGCTATTACAAACCTCACGGTAACTTACAGGAATATACACAAATACACAGGACTAGTAACGTGTGTACCTCAGGGGGCAAATCAAAACAATCACAAGGACGAATCATGCCCAGTCTACATTGTAAATCGATGCAGCTGCATATTATGAGCACCTTATTCGAAGAAAAACTCCTGCCAGTCCTCAGTGATTATTCAATGATTATTAATTGACGAGACACCTTTCACCTGAAAATGGCTTGTCTGCATTGTCTTTCTTCGCAGAGAACTGCGAATTAAAGTTTCTTTGTTAGGGAGAACAAAGAAGAATCCAAATTATTTTAAGGAGGCTTTAGCATTTGACTTGGCAAACCGTTTTGCTAAAGATCAACCCTTCGCTCTGTGGCTCGCCCCCTCTCTGTCACAGCCTCACAGCTGAGTTGTCTTTGAAACAAGGCTAGAGCTCCTGGTGGGTTTGGGGGCTCCCTTTTCTGGAGGTGAGCAATTTAGAGCTAAGGGGAAATTTAGAAGCCTCGTAATAGAGCCGTTAACATTCACATCGGAGGCAACTGAGGCCTGCAGAAGTTAAGGCTGTCTTGCCACTTTGTGCCAAAGCTGGGACCTGACACCGGATCCGGGCCTGGTGCTGTGCTCGTTCGCTGGAGCAGCGGCTCCCAGTGCTTCCCTCCACGTGGGCGCACACCCCACGCTCATCTTTCCTCTTGGGAGCCCAGTGAAAACTCCTTTCTTGAAAGTTTGTCAAGAAGGCAATGTCTTCTTCCTTTTCATTTAAAAAATTATTTTCTCTTGCTGTCAGATTCATTCTGACATAGATCAGGAGTGGAAAAGTGTGTGGTATAGAATAGAGTCATTAGTAAATCCATCTCGTTTTTTGTTTCATTTGACAGCAACACATTAAATTAATCCCTGTCCAAAAGAATCACATTAAGGGAGCTGTCAATGCTAATCCCTAGCTCATTGTTGCTACCTAGCTCAGGGTTGACTTTAATAGGTCGCGCTGACATTTGTTTCTTCTGAGAAACATCGGTGACTTCATCCAGACCCAAATCTATTTCCATTAAAAAGTTAAGGCACCCACAAGTTTTTACATACCGTGAATTCTCTGGACTTCCAGTTTAGGATTTGAGCTCTTGTTGGAAATGTTGATTCGCATTTATGCCTTTAACGGAATAAAGATGCTTATGACAATAAAAAATAAGTAAGGTAGACTCTTCCCCGAGGAAAGAAAAAACCTGATTAAAAAAATGAAAAATAAAATGATGTTGTTATTTTTATACCTATTTTTTAGCATCCTGTATTAGTCACTACTGTTGTCTATATACCTGATTGTGTACAAACCAGATTTAAGATTAAAAAAGAAAAATATAAAATTATTGAGAGGAAAATAGATTATATAGACTAATGAAAGAAGGGTTTGGGAAGAGGCAGGGATGAGAGAACCTGGAGACAGATAAGATTAAAAGATCTATAGAAAATGTAGAGAAAAAAAGGAAATTTACTGGCAAATCCAGGTAGTAATTTAGATAGGAAAAATTTAGGCAGCACAGAAACTAGGAAAAATATATTACAATAAGATTAAAACATTTCTTTAACCAACATTTAGAAAGTATGATAATAAAATGTTTTCTTTAAATGCAGTCCCTCTGTTTCTCTCCTCTTTTCTACCTCTGCGCCTCTCCCCCAATGATGTGGATTATCTAGCTTTGTGCTTATGACATTCATGGATTCCAGATCTGACAATCATATATTAGCTTTTGTCTGGGCAGCGAAGAGAAAGGAGAGGACTGATCCAATCTTAAATCATTTGACCTGTTCTTAAAATATACTTCCCACCTGATTATTCTTATTTTTATAGATATTTGGCAAGGTTTAGAAGACAGAATGGGAGCTAAAAATTGATAAATGATGATCCATTATTGAACAAGCTTGTATTGAGTAGTTATCATACAAATACTACAGATTTGCTATATTCACGCATATCAGAAAAGAGGTATGTATATGTATATTCTGTTTTTACTGATTGAACCATGCTTTATTCATATTGCAAAGTGATACTGTAAATCTTTTTTTCAAGCAAAAACTTACCTTTGCCTCATTGTTTTCCCCTGAAAATCTGTATTTTCAAGCAAACATGGTGTAGCAGTACTTTTTACTCTCAGGATTTTTGCTATTTCAATTTTAATTATAATTTTGTTTTACATTTGTTATACACACACACACACACACACACACACACACACACACACACATATATATATATATATATATATATTTTTTTTTCCTTTTGCTTTCTTTGTCTCCTGAGCATCATCTCTGCTCTGTAGGGGTGGAAGATTTTCTGTTTTTCTTTTTCTTTTTTTTAGGTGATACAGAATAGGTGTACATATTTTGGGGGAAAATATATTTTCTTCTATCCATCCTAGGTTCATGGCTGAAGTCTCTATAACGAAAGACAGACTAACAAGAGATAAACATACAAATTTATTAAACATAAGTTTTATGTGACATGGGAAAATGTCATTTCATAAGGAAATGAAGACCTGAAGAACAGTGAAACCTGAATGTTTTTTTCTAGTAGATTTGGTGAAGAGTGGACATTTGTGGAGAAATATGATAGGACAAGTGGGGTATGAGCTAAACGTGATAAACTCAGGGAAATTTAGCAAGCCTTTTGATTCTGATTTCTCTCTCTTTCTATGGAGATAAAGATGTTCTTTTCTCCAAGTATAAGGAGGACACTTCTCACTTGAGGCTCTTATGACCTCCTTTGGGGGCAGGTCAGAAAATCCTTCCTAGGTTTATGATCTGCTTCAGGGGAGAAGGGTGGGAACAGGTCAGGGAGACCTTTCTGCTTTTGTCATTTTGTCAAATTATTTTAGCTTAAATTATTCCTTCAGCTCAACATATGCCAAGGTTCTGTATTTTGGGGTAGCATATCTTAAGCCCCATAAGAACGTAACTACTTTTGACATTATTTTTATACAGTCTGCAAAACACAGTTTCATCATGTTATCTATTGACGGCTATTTTATTTACCTGAATGAAAATAGACTAAGGTTTTGGTGGTCCAAGCAATAAGACTATAAAGGATCAGTAAGAAAAGGACTATGTATACATTCAAGACCCTCCAGACAAATGCCAGGAGTATGAGGAATAAGAAGTTAGATTCATATTGCATCAGTGGACTAAAACCTGGTTGACATTTTAGAAATTATCAGGTTAGAGCAGACGTGAGTGGAATGTTAAAACTCAAAAAACTCTGAACTTAACAATACCCTGTACTTGGCACGATGTGTTGTACGTAATGGGCATTCAGCAAATAACCCTTAAATCAATAATGAATGTGTGTGTTAAGCATGCATTGGGGAGGAAATACATGGTGGAATGATCCAGATGGGAAGCAAAAGAGACAGCCAGAGCAGGTGGCAGAGTTGGCCTTGTGCATTGTAGAAGTGGGTGTAGCTGGTGGTACTTGGCTGGACTGAAATGACTGCGGAGCTGACTCTATGAATAAGGTAGAAGGTAAAGTCAGCAGGCAGTAATGCAGTGGGTATGTAAGTACTTATTTTTTAGAAAAGTATTCATATGCACTGTTCAATATATTCATGGTCAGACATGAGCTTTGCCTTCAAGGAACTTATATTTCAAAGGAGAAACATGTGTTCAAGTTTAGATAACTCAAACATCCTCCCATAGAAAAATGTGTATGTGGAGGTTCTTGGTTTGGCTCTCAAAGGCAGTGGAACTTGTGTCACTGTGGAATGATGTTGTGCCAGGAAATGACTTTCAGTGATTGAACTCCTGAGTGTGCTGCACGGTTCCCCTTTATGCATCTTGGAAGAATTGATTATTCCTCTTCTCCTTCCCGTTAGGCGGAGGAAACAAGGAATGCCCTAATGACAAATCACAGGTGGTAGAGACACCACTGGAGGTAAACTACTGGCAGGGTCTAGGGTTTGGGGTGTGGTTGGTTTAGTGGTGGCTGCGATAACAGTAGGGTTGGGGGTGTGGAAGAACTTTCTAGTATAAGTAAACCTGCAGCTATTCTCTGAAGTCTCAGGCCACTTCCTTATATCCCATCCCTTTCACTAAGCGCCCTGCTGTTCTTTGCTTCACTGGCTCAAGGGATTGTCATCCTGCTTTCTTTTTCCACATCTGCTCCCTGTGGTTTTTGTCTGGGGTTTTCTCCACCCGGTGGAATAGAGCCCAGATTCACTGCCTTTGCTTTATCACCCATCTGATCTTGAGGAAAATGCTGCATTTTTTATTTTTAAAAAGGATTGTTTTTGTTAGAAATAGTGGGAGTGAAGGCAAGAAATATAGGTGAAAGAGTACCCCCATTTTCTCTTTCTTTTATATACTCGGACTTGTATGGAAACACAAATACAATGTATGTTGATGAGATGTGTTTCTCAGGGTATGTAAAAGACTGAAATCAGAGGTACTGAAGTTTCAGACCTTACTTCTCTAGACATTTGTCACAGGAGTTGGTCTGGGGTGAACAAGGCCTCTGAAGGTGTGGAAGATCTGGACAGGGATGTGAGTGTTGCCAGCAATATAGAACCTTGGACTGGGTGGCGTAGAGTCAGGGAAGAAGGCAGTTGTGGAAACTTCACATTTCACTCAGCTTTCCTCACTTGCCACTGCTTTTGAATACAGGCTCCCCTCTCTCTGGCTGGAAGGTAAGAAGTGGGGCACATACACAGGATTGTTTCTAAGTGCTAATGCTCTTCTCTAAGCTATCAATGACCTCTCACTACCGACCTGTGGCATATTTCTGTGATGCTGTTTTCTGGGTTAGTGAACTGGGTTGTGGGATAGAAAGAAGATCCAAGGAAGGGGGAAAGAGGTATATGAATCTATATTCTTTTAGTTTTGTCATATTGCTTCTATACCCATTGAAAAGACTGTAACTGACAACTGCAACTCATTTTCAAACTTAAATTATATCTGTGTAATTTAGGTAGAAAGCCCCTGGGCAGGTGTGGCACCTTTTTTCTGTGCTTGACAGGGTACCGAGCATACTGAAGGCATTTAGCAAATAATGATAATAATTTAAAGCAATGGGAGCACTGGGTGTACAGGGAGATAAGAAACTGGAAGACTGGGACCCACTAATAATTAATGATGTCTCGGGAGGTGGTCCCACTGTTTTTGGATTTCAAATCCCCTTGTTCAATTTCTTGCTGGAGCGAATTCTACACAAAAAAGAATAATCTTTAATTTGATACTTAGTCACTTCAGTGTCTTGTGCTGAGCTGGTTAAGATTGCATATTCTTATGAAAATATATGCATTCATAATCAGTCAGATAATATAGCTCCCCAGGGCTTCTAAATGCAAAAGCAAGAGATCATATATTTAGATACGTGGCTTCAAAGTCTTAGGATCCTCTGAGAAGTTCACATTCCTCACTTTTTACTTTTTCTTCATGGGATTGAAAGGAAAACAACACCACAGAAACTTCTAATTAAATACATAATAAAACAAGGCCCAGCATTCACAAGTTAAGGCTTCACTAGAAATGAACTGTTGTCCTTTTGTGTGATAGGTTGAATTGAAAGACATTTTAATAAAATGACAGGGTAACTGGAGTATGCCTTTGATTTTAAGGCTTAATTACCAGTTATTTTTCAGCCCCTTATGCTCACACCCTGGAAAGTTGGGGTCTTCCTTTATTTATTTGGGTTAAAATACTCACAGACCATGGAATAGACTAGCCCACAAAAAGATTAGAAAGAAGGTACAATGTTTCTTTTTTTTTTTTTTTTTGAGACGGAGTCTCGCTCTGCCACCCAGGCTGGAGTGCAGTGGCCGGATCTCAGCTCACTGCAAGCTCCGCCTCCCGGGTTTACGCCATTCTCCTGCCTCAGCCTCCCGAGTAGCTGGGACCACAGGCGCCCGCCACCTCGCCCGGCTAGTTTTTTGTATTTTTAGTAGAGACGGGGTTTCACCGTGTTAGCCAGGATGGTCTCGATCTCCTGACCTCGTGATCCGCCCGTCTCGGCCTCCCAAAGTGCTGGGATTACAGGCTTGAGCCACCGCGCCCGGCCAAGGTACAATGTTTCTTATATGCCCATCATTTCTTTCAGTGTGTTCTTTTTTCCCATGTCTGGTACACCCCTTACCACATGCCTTGGGTTTGGTTTAAACTTTCTTCTCTTCTCCATATCAAAGCTTATGGTTCTTTGCTTTTCTGAACTGACCCCATTCCATTTTAGATTCTACTTTCTTAATATTTTTGAAAACTTCCTCTTCTCTATTCCTCTTTGCCACGGTCTTATTTTGAGTCTGCGCCACCTTTTGTCTGAATTACTGAAACAGCTTCTTGAGTGGTGTGTTCAGCCTATCCTTCACCCTGATGTTAGATTTTTCTTTCTAAAACACAGGTCTGCTTTTCTTTCTCCTCTGCTTAAATATTTTGACACTCTGTCTTCATCAGCTGTAGTGTAAAAGTCATACTCCTTAGCATAGCATAAGAAGTACTTCCTCATCTGGTCTCTGGCTGTCTTCGCAGCTTCATAAATTGCTTCTTGGTCATGCATCTTTACACATGGGTCTTTATGGGCTATTTATGGGCTGCTTTGCTCCATCCATACCTTTGAATATGTCATACTGTCTGTCTTAGACTGCCTTTTCCCCTTTGTTTCTCTGAAAGATGCCTACCTTTCCTTCAAGGCTCACCTTGAAATTATCTTACTGCTCTGGAGAAGGCAAGTATCTCCTTATCACCACACTGTCTTTTAAGAGAATGTGTCCTTAGACCTGGTGTACATTAAGTCAGATTCTCTTTCTAAGGAATTGATATGGAGATACAGAGAAAGTGAATTTGTTGGCTATGGGTGTTGGATGAATAAGGTCTCATGGTCTCAAAGTCTCATAGTCACACATGCAAGCCAAGAGAGCTGATCTGTGGAAAAGAGTAGGAAAATGAAGCAGATTGCAAGAAAAAGCAAATATGAGAGCTATTTGGGGGCCTAAGAAAGAAAGAATGAGTGGGATACCATTTTGGTTCCTGTTGGCTTATCAATTCCTGTTTGAGTTCCTCCTGAGACTTCAATTGCTTATTAGATACTCTTAACTCTTTATACTAATATCTCCCCTTTTTTAACTGGCCAAAGTGAATTTTTTTTTTATCAAACAATTCCTTATTAAGACTCATCTATTACATGCAATTAAATTATTTGTATGTAGTATTCTATCTCCCTTAACAGACAGTAAACCCTTTGAGGGTAGAGACATTTTATAAAATTTATCTTGAGATTCCCAGCAACTAGTCTAGCTGTGGTTGGCTGACAATATATGTTTGGATGAATGAAAATTAATCCTGCTTTTTTAATGTCTTAACAAAGAGCTTATGAAATTGCAAGGTTGGTTTTACTATCACAGTGGATGACAAAGTGTTAGGACTTCCAGGAACATACTTGTATTTTAATAAGGGCTGTCTGGAACAAATCCTTTGAGGTACAGGAAAAGCCATAAAAAACTGGGGATTTGTCAGTATTGAATTCCATGGGGAGGCATTTTGGGAGTCTTTCAACATCTCTGAAATGATTACGTATCTTTGTTTAGGGACAGCAGGGTGTAGGGGCAGCAACAGAAGGAACTGTCTGAGGGACAGAAGGACTCCTCTGCAGGAGCTGATTGAGTGAAAATCATGACTGGGACCTCGCTGCCCAGAACTGCATTTACTTCTTTCCAAGTAGTTTTAGATAAACACTGATTATCCAGGAAAACCAGAAATAGTCTTGGTAAAACCAAGCAAATGCTGAGTTATTTGAGATAATATCACTGTGGGAAACTTCACTCCTAATCAGTGTATTGCTTTTAAAATATTGGTGTCTCTAATAATCCACTCTTATATACTTTCTATTTTGGTATTACTGATTGAATGCCACCAGACATCAAATGAACACTTTTTTTCTATGACATAAATTAAAGGGGATATTGTTATATTATAGCTGAGACCTCACTATAGGACAAGCAAATGGAATGAATCATTGAAATGATCTTGAGATGAGTGTTTGCCTCCTCCAGATTTTACCTTCTAAGATATTTGGGTCATTAGAATTCTTGATCTCCCCTTTTTAACCACGAGCTGTACATTTGCACTTTCTTTTTTCCCCTCTTTCTGGTATTACTAAGCCTCCCTCTTCCTGGTTACACCAAACCAGGGCCATGAAACTGTCATTTCTCAAGCTGCTATCCTCACTGACTGACATTTCCTTTTGGGGCAGATGCCTTTGAGAACACTGGCCTTCAAGAGACCAAAGCCTGTTTGAGGCAAAGCTTCTTCTAGACAAACCTTGAAACAGGAATGCATTCCTTGTTAATACTATTTCTGGTAAATGGGCTAAGCCTTAGAGGCTAGCATTGTTTAAGAACTTAATAAATTCTACTTGTGGTTTGAGGTGATGTTCCTTTTATGTTAAATGTAATTATAATAGGGCAGAGGTGCAGTATGGGCATGTTGTTGTATAAACACATACACTTATGAATGCTTAACAGATTCTGGACTTATTGTAAGGTTTATTTCTCCCTTGTGAAAATGTTGCTCAGCTCTAGTAAAATGTATGTGCACTATCCTCCAGAGAATCTGTGAACATAGATGGAGGTTAAACAGTTGGACAGAATGCCAATGTTTTAAAATATAGCTGGGAATCAAAGCTGGAAAGCAAAAAGACCTCCTTAGCTTCAAAGGTAGCCAATTAAGTTGCAAACACTATTGATACAGTTGCTTTATTCAGAGGCTTATTATATAAAACACCATGCTGTCTTGAAACGGAAGAGGTTGCCGTGCAATCCTCTCCATAATCCATAATTGAAAGAATCATAAATGTAACAATTATTTCCCACTATGATTGCTTTCACAATTTCTTGTTCTCTGCAGGATCCTTGTTTTTTTTGTTTTTGTTTTTTCTTTCAGCTCATTGCAACAATCACACAATTATAATGTGATTCATATTTAAGATTAAATTTTGCATATTTACTGAAGTATATAAAATCTCTATTTTCATAATTGTGAACTACATATATCAATCAACTTTTAAAGTAAGTAGTATTAATTGCAATATATGCTCTATAAGTGTTATATATTTAGCTTAAATTTTACAAGCTTAATCAATGACTTAAAGCAGAGTGATTAAAAGTAATTTTAAGATGGACATAAATAGTACAATATTTGAATTGGAAAAACTTATCTGTATGATGGAAAAGAGATAAGAAATAAAAACAATTCTCATGTGGTGTATTTAACCTTAAAAATTATGTCATCCTCCAGAAGCTATTTCTGGCTTTAAGTGCTTTGAAATGTTTAGTAATGAAGCTTTTTTGGGAGCCTTGATTTAACAGACTATAGGTTGAGCTTTAGGAGAGGGAAAAAGCTCTCTCTCTTCTTGCCCGCTCCCTACTCCAACTCAGATCTAATGAAGAGAAAAGAGAGTGAAAGTAAGTAGGGAAGAGGAGAGGAAGAACTAAAGGAGAGTGAGGGAACAGTTCCGGAGACGTTCTTATGCATTTTGAACATGCAAAATAAAATCAACACTCCACGTACATGTAAGTTCACTCTTTATTTATTTTAAAAATTTAAAAAGCCATCAAATTATGTCATCTTCACTGAAGCTAATGGCCCTTTATCAGATTTTAGTATTTACAAAACACCCAAATATTTCTTTCCGTATATATAACATATATTTTCACAAAACCCTCATGTTTTACATGATCTCAGAGACCATCTAATTCATTCTTCTAATTGTACAGGAGAACAACTGAGTAATCTATATTATAATTAGGGTGATTACATATGATATTGTCCAAATCTGGACACTTCTGAGAATAAAAGAGGTTGCTATTAATAATTACCCCAAGACAACAGGTATAAATTGGAAAACTAGAATTTATGAGCACCTTGATTATAAAGAGTAGAGACTAAGATTGCCAGATGGTTGAGTCATTAAAATTAATTTAATTGCCTTTTTAGTGTTCTGTGATTATGACTGAGAGAAAAAGTAAAATTGGTCACTGTAATAACAGCAAACATTTTTGATCACTTATTACATGCCAGACATTATTCTGAACATTTTCTTTTAGAAACAGGATTAATCCTCATGATGACTCTGTGAGGTTGCTATACTTGTCCCTATTTTATAGAAGAGGAAACTGACACCTAGGGAGGTTAAGTTAATTGCTTCTGGTCACAAAGCTAGTAAGTAAAAGATCTGGGATTAAAACCCAGGTATTTTGGTCACAGAGTCCATGTCTTAACAGCCACCTTATTCTGCCTCTCATGTCTCTAGCACTGACGATTCTAGAGGGAGGTCTCCAATTGCAGTAATGTTTGAAGGGGTGAGCAGACCTCAGAGGTTTGCAATTCTAGGGGCCTGGGTAGGAGGTCATGAAGTAAATAATTGGAGACCGGGATAAAACATCTGGTATCTGAGATCAGAAATTAAAGAATTAAGCGACAGTTACAGGATGACCTTCAGCGTGCTTTCTCACATGTGGGTGTGACATATGGTGTTAAGGAAGCAGAAGTAATAGCCATGCAGTGAGCCCAGGTGAGCAGGCAGAGGCAAAGAGAAGGAGCATCTGATTGAAGTGAGGAGTAGTGGTAGGGAATGCAGATTCCTGACCATCAATTCGATCTACACTTGGACTGTACACACAACCTCATCTTCAGTTTTTCTTGATAGAAGGGAAAGACTTCCTCTGGCTTCCAGGGAACAAAAGTATGAAAGAGAGCTGAGGAAAACAAGGACAAGGGGAGGTTTTCTAGTCAATGCACCAAGGCTTCTTGGCCTACCTGCAATCCTGGCTACCTTCAAACTGCTGGTGATCTTAAGAGAGGTTCCACCAGGCTGACACTGTGCTGAGAAATCACAAAGGAACCAGTGGACTGATTATTCCTTTATTCCCAACTCTCTTCATAGTGGGACATTATGAGATTCAAGAACTAGATTCAGTATATTGCCAGTTCTAAATCTGCATAATGTGAGTTGTGTTGATTTTTTTAGGTATTTTCACCTTTATTACCAAAACATCTCTAGCTCCAATCATTTACCATTATGTAGATTTTAGTGCAAACATACATTTAGTACATACACTTTTAAATTCTTTGATATATTGTGCCTAAGTTATCCATAAAGAATATGAGAACATACTCATTCACCTCTTTTACTGATAACTCACTCACCTGATCCCAGTTGTATTCTATTCATTAAACTGGCATAGTCTATCGTGATTATGTTGGTCAATCTTATTGAGGACCCATTTATCGAATAGTGGTATCATGGGAAGCTGATATGAATAAAATAATTCCTATCTCCATAGTATAGAGGTAGGAACATATACCAGAAAACAAAACAAAACAAAACAAAAGCTAAACAACTGAATCAAAATCAATGTAAACAAGGGCAAATGATAGTGGAAATTACTTACGTTAATTCTCAGTGATTATAGCTGAAAAGTACTTTCACAAGATATTTTATCCTATCATAATTTGTTTGAATATTATGAATTTTTTGCAAAATGATTGAATACAATGATGAAATTGAAAATAAAAATTATGGTATTTAAAAAAGCTAAGGTCTGGCAAGATGGCCAAATAGGAACAGCTCCAGTCTGCAGCTCCCAGTGAAATCAATGCAGAAGGTGGGTGATTTCTGCATTTACGACTGAGGTATCCAGCTCATCTCATTGGGACTGATTAGACAGTGGGTGCAACCCACAGAGGGACAAGCCATAGCAGGGTGGGCATCGCCTCACCTGGGAAGCCCAAGGGGATGGGAACCCCCTCCCCTAGTCGAGGGAAGCCATGACAGACAGTGCAGTGAGGAACAGTACATTCTAGCCCAGATACTACACTTTTCCCATGGTCTTTGCAACCTGCACACCAGGAGATTCCCTCAGGCGCCTACACCACCAGGGCCCTGGGTTTCAAGCACAAAACTGGGCAGCCATTTGGGCAGACACCAAGCTAGCTGCAGGAGTTTTTTCATACCCCAGTGGCACCTGGAATGCCAGCGAGACAGAACAGTTCACTCCCCTGGAAAGGGGGCTGAAGCCAGGGAGCCAAGCAGTCTAGCTCATTGGATCCCACCCCCACGGAGCCCAGCGAGCTAAAATCCACTGGCTTGAAATTCTTGCTGCCAGC
Source organism: Rhinopithecus roxellana (assembly GCF_007565055.1). Lineage (NCBI taxonomy): Eukaryota > Metazoa > Chordata > Mammalia > Primates > Cercopithecidae > Rhinopithecus > Rhinopithecus roxellana. Next base: position 96,873,723 of record NC_044552.1, on the reverse strand, counting down.
ACACCAGTCTGAAGTTGACCTGGAATGCTCGAGCTTGGCTGGGGGAAGGGCATCTGCCATTACTGAGGCTTGAGTAGGTGGTTTTCCCTTCACAGTATAAACAAAGCCTCCAGGAGTTCAGACTGGGTGGAGGCCACCACAGCTTGGCAAAGCCACTGTAGCCAAATTGCCTCTCTAGATTCCTCCTCTCTGGGTAGGGCATTTCTGAAGGAAAGGTAACAGCCCCAGTGAGGGGCTTATAGATAAAACTCCCATCTCCCTTGTACAGAGCACCTGGGGGAAGGGACGGCTGTGGGTGCAGCTTCAGCGACTTAAACGTTTCTGCCTGCTGGCTCTGAAGAGAGCAGCGGATCTCCCAGCACAGCACTCGAGCTCTGCTAAGGGACAGACTGCCTCCTCAAGTGGGTTCTTGACCCCCATGCAGGGGTCAACAGATACCTCATACTGGAGAGCTCTGGCTGGCATCTGGTGGGTGCCCCTCTGGGACGAAGCTTCCAGATGATGGAACAGGCAGCAATCTTTGCTGTTCTGCAGCCTCCATTGGTGATACCCAGGAAAAAAGGGTCTAGAGTGGACCTCCAACAAACTCCAGCAAACCTGCAGCAAAGGGGTCTGACTGTTAAAAGGAACTAACAAGCAGAAAGGAATAGCATCAACATCAACAGAAAGGATGTCCACACAAAAACCCCATCTGAAGGTCACCAACATCAAAGACCAAAGATAGGTAAATCCATGAAGATGAGGAAAAACCAACACAAAAAGGCTGAAAATTCCAAAAACCAGAACACCTCTTCTCCTCTAAAGGATCACAACTCACCAACAAGGGAACAAAACTGGATGGGGAATCAATTTGATGAAAGGACAGAAGTAGGCTTCAGAAGGTGGGTAATAACAAACTCCTCTGAGCTAAAAGAGCGTGTTCCAACCCAATGCAAGGAAGCTAAGAACCTTGAAAAAAATTAGACGAATTGCTAACTAGAATAACCAGTTTAGAGAATAACATAAATGACCTGATGGAGCTGAAAAACACGGCATGAGATTTTTGTGAAAACGCAGCATGAGAACTTTGTGAAGCATACACAAGTATCAATAGCCAAACTGATCAAGTGGAACAAAGGATATCAGAGACTGAAGATCAACTTAATGAAATAAAGCATGAAGACAAGATTAGAGAAAAAAGAATGAAAAGGAATGAACAAATCTTCCAAGAAATATGGGGCTATGTGAAAAGACCAAACCTATGTTTGATTGGTGTACCTGAAAGTGATGGGGAGAATGGAACTAAGCTGGAAAACACTCTTCAGGATATTATCCTGGAGAACTTCCCCAACCTAGCAAGAAAGTCCAACATTCAAGTTCAGGAAATACAGAGAACACCACAAAGAAAATCCTCAAGAAGAGCAACCCCAAGACACATAATCGTCAGGTTCACCAAGGCTGAAATGAAGGAAATAACGTTAAGGACAGCCAGAGAGAAAGGTCGGGTTACCTAGAAAGGAAGCCCATCAGACTAATAGCAGATCTCTCTGCAGAAACCATACAAGCCAGAAGAGAGTGGGGGCCAACATTCAACATTCTTAAAGAAAAGAATTTTCAATCCAGAATTTCATATCCAGCCAAACGAAGCTTCATAAGTGAAGGAGAAATAAAATCCTTTACACACAAGCAAATGCTGAGAGATTTTTCTCACCACCAGGCCTGCCTTACAAGAACTCCTGAAGGAAGCACTAAGTATGGAAAGGAAAAAACCAGTACCAGTCACTGCAAAAACAAACCAAATTGTAAAGACCATCGACATTATGAAGAAACTGCATCAACTAACAGGCAAAATAACCAGCTAGCATCATAATGACAGGCTCAAATTCACACATAACATTCTTCACCTTAAATGTAAATGGGCTAAATGCCCCAGTTAAAACATACAGACTGGCAAATTGGATAGATTCAGACCCATTGGTGTGCTGCATTGAGGAGACTCATCTCACCTGCAAAGACACACATAGGCTCAAAATAAAGGGATGGAGGAATATTTATCAAGCAAAGGGAAAGCAAATAAAAAAAAAAAAAAAAAGAAGCAGGGGTTGCAATTCTAGTTTGGGATAAAACAGACTTTAAACCAACAAAGATCAAAAAAGACAAAGAAGGCCATTACATAATGGTAAAGGGATCAATGCAACAAGAAGAGCTAACTGTCCTAAATATATATGCACCCAATGCAGGAGCACCCAGATTCATAAAGCAAGTTCTTAGAGACCTGCAAAGAGAATTAGACTCCCACACAATGATAGTGGGAGACTGTAACACCCCACTGTCAATACTGGACAGATCAACGAGACGGAAAATTAACAATGACATTCAGGACTTGAACTCAGCTCTAGAACAAGCGGACCTAATAGACATCTACAGAACTCTCCACCTAAAATCAACAATATATATTCTTCTCAGTACCACGTTGCACTTATTCTAAAGTTGACCACATAATTGGAAGTAAAACACTCCTTAGCAAATGCAAAATAATGGAAATAATAACAAACAGTCTCTCAGACCACAGTGCAATCAAATTAGAACTCAGGATTAAGAAACTCACTCAAAACTGCACAACTACATGGAAACTGAACAACCTGCTCTTGAATGACTACTGGGTAAATAACAAATTTATGGCAGAAATAAATATGTTCTTTGAAACGAATGAGAACAAAGACACAGTGTACCAGAATCTTTGGGACACAGCTAAAGTAGTGTTTAAAGGGAAATTTATAGCACTTAATGCCCTTAGGAGAAGGCAGGAAAGATCTAAAATTGACCCCTAACATCACAATTATAAGCACTAGAGAAACAAGAGCAGACAAATTCAAAAGCTAGGAGAAGACAAGAAATAACTAAGATCAGAGCAGAACTGAAGGAGAGAGAGACATGAAAAATCCTTAAAAAAAATCAATGAATCCAGAAGCTGGGTTTTGAAAAGATTAACAAAATAGATAGACTGCGAGCCAAACTAATAAAGAAGAAAAGAGAGAACAATCAAATAGACACAATAAAAAATGATAAAGGGGATATCACCACTGATCCCACAGAAATACACACTACTATAAGAGAATACTATAAACACCTCTATGCAAAAAAACCCAGAAAATCCAGAAGTAATGGATAAATTCGTGGACACATACACTCTCCCAAGATTAAACCAGGAAGAAGTCGAATCCCTGAATAGACCAATAAGAAGTTCTGAAATTGAGGCAGTAATTAATAGCCTACCAACCAAAAAAGCCCAGGACCAGACGGATTCACAGCCAAATTCTACCAGAGGTACAAAGAGGAGCTGGTAACGTTCCTTCTGAAACTATTCCAAACAAAAGAAAAAGAGGGACTCCTCCCTAATTCATTTTATGAGGTCAGCATCATCCTGATACCAAAACCTTGCAGAGACACAACAAAAAAAGAAAATTTCAGGCCAATATCCCTGATGAACATCGAGGCAAAAATCCTCAATAAAATACTGGCAAACTGAATCCAGCAGCACATCAAAAAGCTTATCCACCATGATCAAGTCAGCTTCATCCCTGGCATGCAAGGCTGGTTCAACATATGTAAATTAATAAACATAATCCATCACATAAAAAGAACCAAAGACCAAAACCACATGATTATCTCAATAGATGCAGAAAAGGCCTTCAATAAAATTCAACACACCTTCATTTAAAAAACTCTCAATAAACTTGATATTGATGGAATGTATCTCAAAATAATAAGAGCTATTTATGACAAACCCACAGCCAATATCATACTGAATGGGCAAAAACTGGAAATGTTTCCTTTGAAAACCGGTACAAGACAAGGATGTCCCTGTCTAACCATTCCTATTCAACATAGTATTGGAAGTTCTGGCCAGGGCAATTAGGAAAGAGAAATAAATAAAGGGTATTCAAATAGGAAGACAGGAAGTCAAATTGTCTCTGTTTGTAGATGACGTGATTGTATATTTAGAAAACCCCATTATCTCAGCCCACAATTTCCTTAAGCTGATAAGCAACTTCAGCAAAGTCTCAGATACAAAATCAATGTGCAAAAATCACAAGCATTCCTATACACCAATAATAGACAAACAGAGAGCCAAATCATGAGTGAACTCCCATCACAATTGCTACAAAAAGAATAAAATACCTAGGAATAAAACTTACAAGGGATGTGAAGGACCTCTTCAAGGACAACTACAAACCACTGCTCAAGGAAATAAGAGAGGACATAAACAAATGGAAAAACATTTCATGCTCGTGGATAGGAAGAATCAATATTGTGAAAATAGCCATACTGCCCAAAGTAACTTATAGATTAAATGCTATACCTGTCAAACTACCACTGGCTTTCTTCACAAAACTAGAAAAAACTACTTTAAATTTCATATGGAATCAAAAAAGACCCCACATTGCCAAGACAATCCTAAGCCAAAAGAACAAAGCTGGAGGCATCATGCTACCTGACTTCAAATTACACTACAAGGCTACGGTAACCAAAACAGCTGGTACCAAAACAGATATATAGACCAATGGAACAGAACAGAGGTCTCAGAAATAATGCCACAGATCTACAACCATCTGATCTTTGACAAACCTGACAGAAAGAAGCAATAGGGAAAGGATTCCCTATTTAACAAATGGTTTTGGGAAAACTAGCTAGCCATATGCAGAAAACTGAAACTGGACCTCTTCCTTACACCTTATACAAAAATTAACTCAAGATGGATTAAAGACTTAAATGTAAGACCTAAAACCATAAAAACCCTAGAAGAAAACCTAGGCAATACCATTCAGGACATAGGCATGGACAAAGACTTCATGTCTAAAACACCAAAAGCAACTGGCAACAAAAGCCAAAATTGACAAATGGGATCTAATTAAACTAAAGAGCTTCTGCATGCAAAAGAAACTACCATCAGAGTGAACAGGCGACCTACAGAATGGGAGAAAATTTATGTACTCTATCCATCTGACAAAGGGCTAATATCCAGAATCTACAAGGAACTTAAATAAATTTACAAGGAGAAAGCAAACAACTCCATCAAAAAGTGGGCAAAGGGTATGAATAGACAGTTTGAAAAGAAGACATTTATGTGGCCAACATACATATGAAAAAAAGCTCATCATCACTGATAATTAGAGAAATGCAAATCAAAACTGCAACGAGATACCATCTCACGCCAGTTAGAATGGTGATCATTACAAAGTCAGGAAACAACAGATGCTGGAGGGAATGTGGAGAAATAGGAACGCTTTTACACTGTTGGTGGGACTGTAAACGAGTTCAACCATTGTGGAAGACAGTGTGGTGATTCCTCAAGGATCTTGATGCAAAAATACTATTTGACCCAGCAATCCCATTACCCAAAATCCCATTACCCAAAGGATTATAAATGATTCTACTACAAAGACACATGCACACATATGTTTATTGCAGCACTATTCACAATAGCAAAGACTTGGAACCAACCCAAATGCCCATCAATGATAGGGTGGATAAAGAAAATATGACATATATACACCATGGAATACTATGCAGTCATAAAAAAGAATGAGTTCATGTTCTTCCTTGGAACATGGATAAATCTGGAAACTATAATTCTCAGCAAACTAACACAGGAACAGAAAACCAAACACTGCATCTTGAACAATGAGAACACATGGATACAGGGAGGGGAACATCACCCATCAGGGCCTCTTGGGGGATCGGTGGCTGGGTGAGGGATAGCACTGGGAGAAATATATAACGTAGATGGCGGGTTGATGGGTGCAGCAAACCACCATGGTACTTGCATACCTATGTAACAAACCTGCATGTTCTGCATATGTATCCTAGAACTTAAAGTATAATTAAAAAATACAAAAACCTAAACAACATCTTATAAGTTTAGATCATATATACCAAATGTGTATATATATTTTCAATGCGTATTATTTTAAAAACTGGAGGTTTTAAATTAGAAGGGAGTTCCTAGGTTATCTAATTCAATTTTCCTCTTCAGAGGAGGAACAACCAAGGATTAGAATCTTTCATATCTTGCTCAGGGTCATTTGGTAGCACAAACAGAACTAGAATCTAGGTTTCCTCTTCCTCAGCCTGCAGCTCTTTCTTTTTGTATTAACTTAAAATATTAATATCATGCGTATAATATAGATTGTACATCTGTACATCTTTATCCTCCACCAATGAGTGCTGGAAGATAAAGGCAGAAATTTAATTCAGGTAAATGTAATTCTTTTTTCTCTAACAAAATAAAACATTCTTGTGATGCACACAAAGCACCAGCAAAATCAGCAAATCACATCAATAATTCTAAATTTGAATATGACTTCTATCACCAACTCAGTGCAGTCTTTGATAGTTCAGTTTACCTCAATGACATGTACCCCATATATACACTAGAAAAAAATGTCTTTACTTTCTGAGGCAGGAAAAAAACACAGAGTTTTTTTTTTTTTTTTTTTTTTTTTTAAGTATTACCAATTGGAAGGGACTTGAAAATTGCATGTTAAGTACATAGTGTAACATTTTGATAACGAGCAAATTATCTTAACTATTAACAATAATGGTTAAACAAGGCAGAAGGTCTTTTAGCATGATATTTTGTTTCTGTCTTTCATTTCAATTCTACCCTTCTAGAGAGAATTAAATATGTTTTCTCTACTTATATTTTTCTGTCTTGACCAAATTCTTGTTAGAAATAAATTCTGTTGTAAAACTACCTTTCCTAAACTTAATCAGCCAAGGTAAACCATTCAAGTAATTTCTTCCTAAATCCCTGTCTTATCTGGATTGACAGCTGACATTGCTCATGTTAAGTGGGTAATTACTTAATGTGTATTATTTTCTGATATTACACTGCAACAAAAAATAAGACAGCATGAACACTGAGGGTAAATTGTGCACAAAAATGCACAGCTATTTAACATTTTTGTGTGTACATATGTTTACTTTTTTGAAGGTTGTGAGGACAAACGTTCATTTCAGGTTGGAGAAATAAAAATGAAGAAAGAACCAAAAAATCTATTTTTGGAGTAACATTTCTTAAATGCTTAAATTAGAATTGTAAAATAGGCATAGCCCCAATCTATATTTCATTATCAGTATATGCAAGCCTTAATACTTGATCCTTGTTTATAGGAACTAACATTTTAATTTATTGATGGAAGTCGGTTTGCTATATCTCGTTTGCATGATCTGTTGGATAGAACAAATAAAATGCTTATTCTTCTTTTTATTTATTAAAAGACATACATTTTGATCTTGAAGGCATAGTTTTGAGTTAAAGAAGTATCTTTTAAGTATGAATATTTCTTGCAATTAATACGTTGGCACTTATTTTATGATTCTGATTATATTTTTATTTTAACCATTAGAGGGCACATTAGTTCAAGGGAAATTAAAGAAAAAGCACAGCAATAAAATGGAAATAGACTTTGAACTGGTAGGGAGAGAAAATTTATATATTGAACTATGCTTATTTTCATTCATTTCATTGTCATTTGCAGTATAATTTACCCAGAAATTTTTTCTATCTGAAAAAGAATTAAAGTATATATAGTTTCATGTAAGTAAAAATAATTCTTCACTTTTTACTGCTAGCTACTACTCCTTGGAGAATGAGGTTGGCCTAGTTGCATTTGACAAGGTTGACTGCTATGTGACCAAGGAGAACTTAATAAATCATAGCATTTGAAGAACCTCCTGAGTTCAAAGGTATGTATGATCATGTTATCATGAAGTAAGTAAATGCCAGTCCCTGGTCTTGTAGTTAATAAAAAAAAAAAAAAAAAGGCACATAAGTGTGAATGAATGCAGTTCAGCAACTAGGCTTCACTGCAAATATTTATAACCTTTACAATTTGGTACAAATTACAGAGAGAACAATAGATGGCCCTGGAGTGAACACAAGGCTTTATTTCACTGGAAAGACTTGACTGAGGTCATAAACTGCAAGAGGACAGACAGCTCAAGTGGCTTATAAATGACTGTCGAGTCTCAGAATGAGCTCATTTGTTTTCAGTCTACAGCAAACTGTTATTATTTCTAATGTTCAGGCTTTTGCTTTAAAGGCTGTAGGTTTTTAATCTGTAAAGGCTGAAATAGACACTAGCTAGTATTAAGTAATACTACTTTTATGATGTCAAGTTAAAAGATCACTTTAAATGATTAACTCATTACTTTATTTAGTAAAATTTATTGAGCACCTACTAAGTTTCAAGTTCTGAGCTGGGTGTTAGGGAATACAGATAACATATTGTCCCCAGCTCAATAATATAATTTTTTATTGCCCTGTTATTTATAGAGAAATAAATAAGCAAATAACTGTAGTACCTAACTTTATATATTAGTGCAAAAATAGGAAAGAGATTTATCAAACTTATTACAAAAAATACTTCGCATTTTTTTAAGGGAGGTGAGTAGTTAGGCAAAATCATTAGTATATACTATCTTCAGTTTAAGACTGCAGAACTGTTCTGTTAATATTTTACTCTGAGAGTCAATTATGCAATAAATTGTAGTAATTAGTAGCATAAAACAAGGTAATAATGTAATTAAAACCAAAATATTGACTTGCTATAGAAGATACTTTTATGCATCTTAATTCTGCTTCTTGCAAGCTAATAATACTCTATAGGAATTTCTGTGTGGCTTTTACATCTGGTGGTTTTGGAATTAGCATGTACAAAGAGAGCTCAGAATTATGCTTTAATTATGATTTGAATGATGATTTGAGACTGAGCATGAGTTGTCAACAGAATTGTGAGCTGAGGGAAAAAGAGATAAGGACCGTTAGTGGGATAAAAAGTATATTTGCAGTCACTTACTTTAAAGCGCCTTTTGTTTTAAAAGAAGTAATTAATGTTAGGAATTAATTGGTTCAGATTCTTGATTTTAAAGTTATCACTTGGTTGCTAAGATGAAGCCTTTTCAAAATTACTACACGATATGCAATGACAGGAACATTTCAGTTGAAGGTAGAAAACATAATTGAAAAGCTAGCTTTTGAGTGCCTGCTTATCACCCTAATTGATGGATGAGCCTGAGGAACTAAATGCTGTAGTTCAACACAAAATGCATTTAGCTGAATTTCACATTACTATGTATGGGTTTTCTAAGAGCTAAACATTATTGCTGATGCTTTGATATATCCGTGGGCTTTAGGTGGAACCCGGTCAGTGTGCATTAACTATTATAAAACAATCGTGAAGTCAAAATTCCATGAAACAAATGGATCCAGGCATAGTATCTAAAAATCTTTGAAGATTTGGATAACCAAATTAGGGCATTCATAAAATTCATAAAATGCAGTGATAAAGAATAATGTTTCAAATGTATATTTGTTGACATATAAAGCACATTGTAAAAAAGATGATACAGTGAGTCCCACCATTGTAAGAAAAATATGATATGTATAAGAATGTGAAAAATCAGAAAGGACATACCCCAAATGTTAACGGTGGTCATCTTAAGCAGTGGGATTAGGGGGGTGTTCATTTTCTTTAGGCTTATATGTATCTTTCTAATTTTTCTGTAACAAATATGCTCAATTATATAATAAAAAGGATGTATTAGTATCCAGTCTGCCCAACATGTAGCAGGGAATTTTTCATATGACTTTAGAATATTTAGTGAGATTGCTGATATTTAGTTAGTCCTAACATATATTTATAACTCCTATTTATTTATGTGTTCTCTGTTTTGATATTTATATATTTTCTTGTAACATTGATTAAAAATTCAGCAAAATAAAACACAAATAATATCTAATTTGTCTGCGAGGATACAATGAATTCAGAAACAGTAAAAAAAAGGACAATTAAAAATAAAGTTGAATTTTTTAGCTTTGCAAATATAGAAGTGAATATTTAAGATAATATGTGTAGGATGTGACCTGAGCATAGAAGAAGGCTGAGATGGAAGAAGTCCACATTAGATCGCCTTTTGAATCTGCACATGGGCAGGAGGAAGCTAGAACTATTGGGAGTGACTGCCACAATAGTCAAGACAGGAGGTGTGTCAATCCTTTGAGAAAGATGGTGAGTCAGCTAACACCCTGGTGGTCTATTTCTATAAGGTGTATTCCTTTTAGTGAGGAGAAATCTTGGCCCAGCTGATCTGCTCAAGGAGAGTTTATTTTCTTATTTCTATTTAAAAGAATAGTTTTTGGCAGATGGATTCTCAGGACATTTTGTATGTCTGGTTCAACTGTTCACACTGATGTGATGCCTGAGATGTCACATCAGTGTGAACAGTTGAATCAAACATACAAAAATCAAATGAGATGGGTGAATTTGGATGAAGTTCAGCAGAATTTTCCATTGGGGGAGCAAAAATGACTCCTAAACTACTTACTTAATAAAAACCATACACACATATAGATAAACATCAAATAGCTCTTTGGGGCATCTCTATTCTGGGTCAGAAGGGATTAAGCTATAAGAGAAGAAGATTGCCTTGCTAGTTAGTATTCATAGTTAAGCATGAGGTAAATGTTTATTACATTGTTGAAAGTAAATGTTATAAAATGAGGGCTTAAGGGAGGAAATATGTTTCACGGGACACAGTATTAAGCTTCTTTCTCCCTTTTCTGATTAAACGAGAAACTCTAGTGGGTGTTTTTCGTCTGCTTTATAGGTTATCTTCATTCTGACATATGGAAAACAGCTTGCAACTACTAGTGAATAATTGATTTTTCATTACAATTTTATTAACAGTAAGTAATTAATCAGTTTCACAATTTTATTTCGAATGTTGGTTTAAATATCTGGCTGTAATTTTTTTCAGTCCAGATGAAAATCTGTAAACCAACCATGTTTCAGATTGGCCCCTTAAACAATGAACTGATTTTCTTGAGAGAGAAAGCTTAGAAAATTTTCTAATTAGTGCTAAGACCTGATTTCTGTGGCTCACTGCTTCATGTATTCTACTTCTTCAAATTATGCTGTAGGAAATGTCTTTAGAGCTTGGTGTTTTCTATTGATCATTACAATTGTTCTCACTAATTTAGAAGTTAACTGTGCAGTGATTTTTCAAGAATGCACTGGAGCCTTGAGTCAGCACATACTCCCATCCACCAAGCCAGGGGGCAAAGATTCTTGTGGTCCCTCATCCTAAGTCTCCATGCATGAGAGTAGCATGCATGAACTCCAACTGCCAGTACATTTCCTCCATGGAACTCTCCTGTTAGCCTGCAGTTCATGCCTTAAATGCCTCTTCCCTCTTAAAGAGCTGAGAGGGGATTTGTGTAGCATGAGCTTACGTGAGAAACTAAAGATCATTAATTAGAAAGGTGCTTCTGGGCAACAGGAAAATTTTCACTGGAAAGGTTTCAAATCTAAGTATGTAATTAATTTCTCTGCGGAAGAGGATCATGATTTTCTCTTCTGGTGCCCTTCACTATTGTAACTGAATGGTTTATGCCACAACAGAGGGAATTCGACTCCTCTCTCATTAACCCTCACAGTTTGACTCCCTCTGTTCCATCTCCTTTTCTCTTCCATTTTGGCTTTCTGGGGGATTGAGGAACAATATTTTATTTTTTGTGAGGAAAAGTTAAGGAATGTGTTTGAAGGAGTATATGCAATACGTAGTTCTTTTTTTTCTTTTTTCTTTTTTGTTTTTTGAGACGGAGTCTCACTCTATTGCCCAGGCTGGAGTGCAATGGCGTGATCTTGGCTAACTGCAACCTCCATCTCCTGGGTTCAAGCGATTCTCTTGCCTCAGCCTCCCGAGTAGCTGGGATTACAGGCATGCATCACCACTCTGGGATAATTTTTGTATTTTTATTAGAGATGGGGTTTCACCATGTTGGCCCATCTGGTCTTGAATTCCTGACCTCAGGTGATCCACCCGCCTCAGCCTCCCTAAGTGCTGGGATTACAGGTATGGGCCACCAAGCCTGGCCAAGCATATTCTTATATGTTTCCTGCCTTCTATTCTCTTTACACAAAGGTAGCATACTATATATACATTTTTGTACTGATGTAAAAATTACTCCATATCAGTTTATATGTATTCTCTTCATTCTTTTCACTGTTACACTTCACTGTGTGTTTGTGCCATAGTTAATTCATTCAATCTCTTACATTAGGGCTTTTAGGTACTTTCCAATATTTTAAGTTGCAAATAATGTGGCAATAAATAACCTCATATTGTTAGAGGTGTAACTTCTGCATAAAATCCTAGAAATGGGATTGTTGGATTAAAAGGCAAATGTGTATGCAGTTTTGTTAGATATTGTCAAAGCCCTCTCTACAAGGGTTATATCATTTTGCACTGCTGTTGGTGTTGTATGAGAGTGATTTTCTTCCCAAACTTCATCAACAGATTATGTTGTCAAGCTTCTAAATTTTTGCGAATTGGAAGGGTGAAACATGGTATCTCAGTATAATTTAATTTTTATCATCTATTATGAGTAAAGTTGAGCATTTTTTTCATATGATTAGAATCATTGTTTAAGTCTTTCCTTTTTGGTGAGTTGACTGTTCATGACTTTTGTTCACCTTTCTATAGGATTTTTGTTCATTTGTTCATTATTTCTTTTTATATCAGGAATACTAATTCTTTCTCTGCACTATATCTCACAGATTTTTCTCCCAATTTGTCATTTGTCTTTTGATTTTGCTTGTGGTGCTTTATGTCAAGAAAATGTCTTTATTTTTTTGTAGTTAAATATATCGATTTTTTGAATCGTGTCCAGATTTTGAGTCATGGTTATTAAGTCTTTCCCTACAGCCAGGTTATAGAAGTTAATGTGTTTTCTTCTAGTATTTATGTTGTTTCATTTTGTTTTGTCGTATGTGTCAGGAATGAATTAAATTTTATCTTTTTTCAGTGGCTATTAATTGTTCCAATGCAATTTATTAAAACATTCAATTTATCTTTACCCTGGTAATTTGAGAAACCCTTTATAAAATATTTTATCTCATTTCTTTAGCAAAGAAAAATGTTCATATATAATTAAGTTTGTTCCTTGACTTTTTATTCTAGTCCATTGGCCTGCCTATCCATTCACTCACCAGTACTACACTGTTCTTTAGTACATTATAATATCTAGTAGAGCTCGTACCCTCTTATAGGTTTTTTCTTCCAATACTTTCCAAGAGTTCTTGCATGTTTATTTTTTCTTTATTTATAAAGCCCAGTAGTTTCAAAGGACTATTTTATTCAGTTTTTCCATGTATTCAGTGGGATGTTCTTTTTGGGGGGCATTGGAGGGGCTTGAGATAGGGTCTTGCTCTGTTGCCTAGGGTAGAGTGCTGTGGCATGGCCATAAATCACTGCAGCCTCAAACTCCTGGGTTCAAGTGATCCTCCTGGTTCAGTCTCCCAAGTAGCTGGGACTACAAGCATGCACAACCACACACAGCTAATATTTAAAAAATTTTTTAGAGATAGAGCCTCCTTGCTATGTTGCCCAGGTCTCGAACTCCTAGCCTCAAGTGACCCTTTGTCCTCGGCCTCCTGAAGTGTTGTGTTCACAAGTATGGGTCACTAGGCCTAACTGTGACATTATCTCTTATTTCTAGAAAGATTTTCTTGATGATATTTAAAAATTTTGGTTCTCTTTTATTGTTTTGTGCTTATTCTTCAGGCACTCCTATTACATGTGTGTTGAACTCCTTTCCTCCCTATTTTTCTCTTTTAAGCATTTTTATCTTTTACTCCTTTTAAAAAAAATCTTGCTTTCATTCTCTTGGTTGTCATTCTTTCCTTTTGATATCTCTAATTAAATATTTATGTAAATGTATTCTCTTTTGGGCATGATGTAATTAATTTATTCTTCATTTCTGAGATGGTTTGCCTTTTACTTCAACTTCTTTCCACGTTTAATCACCGTTTAATCACCTCCTATGCCTGTTTTCCTTGCAAGTTTCATTTTATTAAAAAAGTTTTTAGTTTTTGAATTTTTACATTTAGTTTCTAAAAAAATTTCAAAATGCTCATTTAATGCTATTTAATTCAGTTGGGAGTATTATATTATACTCTTCTATCTCACGGCTTTTCTTTTTGAGAGGAGGGGAAGAATTTTTATTGGCTGAAAGGCATTTTCTCTTCCTTGTACAGTAGCTTTGTATGGAGTTACCCTTAATTTTTCTATTCCAAGGCATATTTTGGATAGGATTCCAAATTCAAAAGTGCCCTTTCCTGAGGTACGGTAATGTACCATCTCTTTAGTCAATGATGTTGGAAGTGGAGATACTGGTGTTTACTTTTTCTCTTTCTTTCTACAGAATTTTAAATATTTTCTTCTTCCTTATTTTCTTCAGGAAATAAGGGGCCATGCCTCTCAGAGGCACCATCTTTTCTCTATGTGATTCTCCCATAGAAGCATGCTTCTTGGATATTTTCATGTTCTATCCTACTTACCTCTAAGTCCCTTCCCTGCAGCTGGTGCTATGAGTTACCAAGTCTTGTTTTTCAGTATTTTATGACTTGGTTTTGGACTTTCTCTTTCTCTTTCTAGGGGCTAATTTTGTCTGTGCTTAGTTTCAGGCCTCTGTTCTCCTCTTCTCTTTTTCACTGAGTCTCTTATGCTTTCCCTTCTCCACTCTTCAAATTCATAAGCTTGCAATGGCTGGGGAGCTTTGATGAAATGTGGTGTTTATGTCTTTATTTATGGTAATTTTAGTTCATGGCATTTCTCTGTCTCTGAGCAATGCAGGTGGGCCATGCACAGTTTTGTTTATATTCCTTGTTAATTTTATCTATTTATTTTTAAAGGAGCATTTGTGGAGAGATTTGGATTCAGGCAGATGTCATTATTTCCAGACCTGGAAATCTTTATCTCAAAAGATACTTTTAAATTAACTATTTCAAAGACTGAATATGTCAAGTAGTTCAATATGTTATGCTCCTTGTCCCTTGCCAGGGAAACGGTTTTCTTATTAGTTATGGGAAAACTAAAATCCCACTAAGATTCTCCCACTAAAAGCTTGAGCTTTATTTAGTAGAAGCAGTATGAAGGATGTGGAAAGTGCTGGAACTGGACAATATTTCTTCTTCTTTTGGATCTCTTTGAAAACTTTCTTCTGAAAGTGCTCTCTTTTCTTTATCATACTCAACAGATGAGGTTTGGGGATGACTTGTACCAATACCAGTACTCTTGGATGGCCAATTAGAGAAGAAAACCCAGGCTAGGTATTTTATGTCAATTCTACTTTAGTGTCAGAGAAAAAGAAAATTTACATATTTTGCTTTCTTCTGTTTCCATAGAAATGGTAAGATCTATGGTGCCAATCTCAGGGTGTGGGCTTAAGAGAAAGACAGTGTGAACCTGAATGCATGACCTTGGGCTGGATGGAAAGATAAGTTTTTGAGGGTCATATGTGGTCCATCACAACTCTATAGAGAAAAGTATTGAGAAAAAATTGACACCATTTTCTTGCCGCCGCCCCATGTAGACACTTGCCTCCCATCTCTACCCAATTTTTATACAATTTTCTCTATTCTCATAAGATAATGATTGTTTCATCCTGTTCAAGACCAATTGTTTCCATCTGGGCCCTGACATAGCTGTTTCTGCATCCCCCAGTTTCTTCCATTCTGTCTCCTGAATCTTCGACATTCATTCTGTATCAACCACTTGCCCTTTGATGGCTTCTTCCTCTTGCCCTACAAATCTGCTTAAATTTTTTATCATCCTTAAAAATCTTTAAAATAAATTCTTCCCTTATGTTACCTTATAGCTACCATCTAATCGATCTGTTCCCCTTCTTATTTAAGATTCTCACAAGAGTGGTCCATATTTGCTGCATTTAATTCTTCTTCTCCCATTTATTTCTCTACTCTATGTTCTTCTACTTGTGTCCTAGGACTCATCAAAATGCCTCCCTCTAATGTCACCCATAACTTCCAAGTTCCAGTTCTAACAACAGTGTTCAATTCTATCACTAGAATTCTGTAGTCTCTGGCTTCTATGACATTGCACAAACTAGGCTTTACAGTTTTTTTTTGACTGGGTCTCTCTGGTTTTTCCCCGTGAACTTTCTTTAGGGGAGTAACCAGAAGGACATTTTATCTGATCACTGTGTTCTTAATAACTCATACTAATATTTGCCTCACTCAGTGCCTGGAAGGGAGCAGAAGCTCAACATTTTTTAAAAACACTGCATACGTGAAATAAAATCGATCTTCAAGCTGTGACCTTCAATGTGTGACCACTGCTGTAATTAGGCCTAGCTGGGGCTACAGGCCTCAGTCTCATAGTTCACTCAGCAGTCATTTAAAATGAGAAGATTTCACAGACAAATCTAGATTTTAAACTCTCTTGCCTTATATGAAGCTCCAACAATATTGGGTCGGCATTTCTTCAAAGCAGCTTGTCACAAATTTGAGTAACTACTGCTCTCTCATTGATAGGCATGTCCTCTCAAGCTTGATTTGATTTATTAATTTACCTTTCCTGCCTGGAGCATTATAATTTGGCACTCCTATTTAAACCTGTTATCTGTACCCAAACCTTACTCTATTGTCCTTGATATCCCAATGAAGTAATGATGACCCTGGGTAGGTGTCTGATTAGAAATAAATGGACTTGGTGTACTGAACACATTTACTCCTAATAGTCAGAGCTTCCATATATGTTGATTTGTTGACTTAGCATGCATGTGACTTATAAAGGACATTAAGAAATTTTAGTCCAGAAAAGGAACTGGAAAGTCAAGTCCCAGTGATCTGTGTTTTAAAGACAGGACCAGGCCGGGCACGGTGGCTCAAGCCTGTAATCCCAGCACTTTGGGAGGCTGAGAGGGGCGGATCACGAGGTCAGGAGATCGAGACTATCCTGGCTAACACAGTGAAACCCCATCTCTACTAAAAAATACAAAAAACTAGCCGGGCGAGGTGGTGGGCACCTGTAGTCCCAGCTACTCGGGAGGCTGAGCCAGGAGAATGGCATAAACCCGGGAGGCAGAGCTTGCAGTGAGCTGAGATCCAGCCACTGCACTCCAGCCTGGGTGACAGAGCGAGACTCTGTCTCAAAAATAAATAAATAAATAAATAAAGACAGGACCATTACAAGCATAAAATAACACTATGTTAGTCAGTGCAGGTATATCGTGTTAAAAACAAATAAACAAAACACGAAACATAAAAATTTGAACGTATGAAGCAAAGACGTTATAGCTTGATAATTTTTGTTACACGTGTTTCAGTCAGTGCTATGAACTTTAGAGTAGTAATTACCAAGCCCATCTAAGGTATAATTTTACTTATAAATAACTGTTGGAATTTTTTAATTGAATTCAATACTAACACCCATTATTTTAAATATTAAGCATTTAAATGAAACATGTAAGTATTTCAGAAAAATCTATTGAATTCCTTTGTTTTAATACAGCAGCTATGCTTATTCCATCTTCTGCTTTTTAATTTGGGCTCATATGTCTTCATATAGTTGTGATCAATGAATTGTATAACATTGCTTTCTACTTTTTCATTTAGCATTGTTTTATATAAGCATTTATCTGCCTATATTTCATTTAAACTACTTATTGGCATCATAATATTCTCTCAAAACAATATGTTAGTGTGCCTTATTTTGGAGGCTTATATTGTCTTCAGTTTTTCGATGGTGTAGTAACAGTAATACAAATGTCTTTTGATAATTAAAAGAAGTTTCCTGGTTTTTCTCCCATTCCTTCTTAAAAAACTTTCTTCTTCTGCAATCATAGCCACGGTAACCTTGAACATTTGGGCTCAAGGGATCCTCCTGCCTCAGCCTTCTAAGTAGCTGGGACTACAAGCATGTGCCACTATGCTGGGCTAATTCTTTTATTTTTATTTTTGTAGAGATGGGGGGGGGTCTCAATATGTTGCTCAGGCTGTTCTTCCTATCTGGCCTCAAGCTATCCTCTTGCCTTGGCCTCCCAAAGTGCTAGGATTATAGGCAGGAACCACCACACCCAACCAAATTTTGTCATTTATTCTCCTTTTTCATGGCTTCTTTAGCTGTCTTTGGACCTTAACTGTCATCCAGGTCTCTGAATCAACCCACTTGGAAATTTTGCATTTCTGGCCTCATTCGAGTGTTGTCTTTATTCAGAGAATTCTCAAGTGTCTACAATGCATAAATGCAGACCCTTATGAAGTACATCCTGTGGATCAGGATCTCTTTCGGGAGATACAGTGGTGAATTCAGTATGGTTTCTGTCCTCACAGATTATCCAGTCTAGAAGAGGCATTCAAGACATTATAGCCATTCAAGTACTCTTGCAATACAATGATATGGGTTTTGTACAAAGAAGACACAAGGAAGAGGTTAGTTAATTCTACTGAGTGAGGCATGATCAGGAAAGGTTAAATAGAGATGGTCATATTTGGTTTCAGTATTGAAATATAGACAGTTGTTCACTAGCTAGAAGGAATGTAGCATATAATAGGGGAGATGTGGAGAGAAGGGATTTCAAGTAGAGTTACCCAATCAAAGATACTGAGATGCAAACAACATAGACTATTCAGACAATTCCATATATTCCTATTGGTTTGAACTCTTAAGAAGGAAATAAGGTAAAATTAAGGGGGAGAGGGGCTTAAGTTCTATATAAACTATGAAAATAATAATTAAAGAATTACAAGTACAGGCATAACATGATAATGTGATTTGCATTTCAGAAGATCATTCTAATGGTTATGGAAGAAAGCTAAAATGGGATCCAGGCCAGAGACAGTGGAGCCAGATAAGAGACTATTGTCATAGATATTAAGGAGGAAAAATCAACCAGGATTTCATCACTGATTGGCTGCAGTCAACGAAGTAAAAGAAAGAGATAGAGATGAGTTTCAGGTTTCTAACTTCAGTGATAACAAATATTTGCCCAGTGAAAGTGAATGGCACGGATCATGATTCTAACCAAGATAGAAAATAAAGATAGGAGGGGGCGGAGCAAGATGGCCCAATAGGAACAGCTCCAGTCTCCAACTCCCAGCGCGAGCGACACAGAAGACCGGTGATTTCTGCATTTTCAACTGAGGTACTGGGGTCATCTCACTAGGGAGTGCCGGACAATCAGTGCTGGTCAGCTGCTGCAGCCTGACCAGCGAGAGCTGAAGCAGGGCGAGGCATCGCCTCACCTGGGAAGCGCAAGGGGGAAGGGAATCCCTTTTCCTAGCCAGGAGAACAGAGACACACAACACCTGGAAAATCGGGTAACTCCCACCCCAATACTGTGCTTTAAGCAAACAGGCACACCAGGAGAATATATCCCACACCTGGCCAGGAGGGTCCCACGCCCAGGGAGCCTCCCTCATTGCTAACACAGCAGTCTGCGGCGATCTAACCGCAAGGCAGCAGCGAGGCTGGGGGAGGGGCGCCCGCCATTGCTGAGGCTTAAGTAGGTAAACAAAGCCGCTGGGAAGCTCGAACTGGGTGGAGCTCACAGCAGCTCAAGGAAACCTTCCTGTCTCTGTAGACTCCACCTCTGGGAACAGGGCACAGCTAAAAAACAACAGGGGAAGCAGCAGAGGCCTGTGCAGACGCGAACGACTCTGTCTGACAGCTTTGAAGAGAGCAGTGGATCTCCCAACACGGAGGTTGAGATCTGAGAACGGACAGACTGCCTGCTCAAGTGGGTCCCTGACCCCTGAGTAGCCTAACTAGGAGACATCCCCCACCAGGGGCAGTCTGACACCCCACACCTCACAGGGTGGAGTACACCCCTGAGAGGAAGCTTCCAAAGTAAGAATCAGACAGGTACACTCAGTGTTCAGCAATATTCTATCTTCGGCAACCTCTGCTGCTGATACCCAGGCAAACAGGGTCTGGAGTGGACCTCAAGCCATCTCCAACAGACCTACAGCTGAGGGTCCTGACTGTCAGAAGGAAAACTATCAAACAGGAAGGACACCTATACCAAAACCCCATCAGTACGTCACCATCATCAAAGACCAGAGACAGATAAAACCACAAAGATGGGGAAAAAGCAGGGCAGAAAAGCTGGAAATTCAAAAAATAAGAGCGCATCTCCCCCTGCAAAGGAGCGCAGCCCATCACCAACAACGGATCAAAGCTGGTCAGAGAATGACTTTGACGAGATGAGAGAAGAAGGCTTCAGTCCATCAAACTTCTCAGAGCTAAAGGAGGAATTACGTACCCAGCGCAAAGAAACTAAAAATCTTGAAAAAAGAGTGGAAGAATTGACAGCTAGACTAATTAATGCAGAGAAGGTCATAAACGAAATGACAGAGATGAAAACCATGACACGAGAAATATGTGACAAATGCACAAGCTTCAGTAACCGACTCGATCAACTGGAAGAAAGAGTATCAGCGATTGAGGATCAAATGAATGAATTGAAGCGAGAAGAGAAACCAAAAGAAAAAAGAAGAAAAAGAAATGAACAAAGCCTGCAAGAAGTATGGGATTATGTAAAAAGACCAAATCTATGTCTGATTGGGGTACCTGAAAGTGAGGGGGAAAATGGAACCAAGTTGGAAAACACTCTTCAGGATATCATCCAGGAGAACTTTCCCAACCTAGTAGGGCAGGCCAACATTCAAATTCAGGAAATACAGAGAACACCACAAAGATACTTCTCGAGAAGAGCAACTCCAAGACACATAATTGCCAGATTCACCAAAGTTGAAATGAAGGAAAAAATCTTAAGGGCAGCCAGAGAGAAAGGTCGGGTTACCCACAAAGGGAAGCCCATCAGACTAACAGCAGATCTCTCGGCAGAAACTCTACAAGCCAGAAGAGAGTGGGGGCCAATATTCAACGTTCTTAAAGAAAAGAATTTTCAACCCAGAATTTCATATCCAGCCAAACTAAGTTTCATAAGTGAAGGAGAAATAAAATCCTTTACAGATAAGCAAATGCTTAGAGATTTTGTCACCACCAGGCCTGCCTTACAAGAGACCCTGAAGGAAGCCCTAAACATGGAAAGGAACAACCAGTACCAGCCATTGCAAAAACATGCCAAAATGTAAAGACCATCGAGGCTAGGAAGAAACTGCATCAACTAACGAGCAAAATAACCAGTTAATATCATAATGGCAGGATCAAGTTCACACATAACAATATTAACCTTAAATGTTAATGGACTAAATGCTCCAATTAAAAGACACAGACTGGCAAACTGGATAAAGAGTCAAGACCCATCAGTCTGCTGTATTCAGGAGACCCATCTCACATGCAGAGACATACATAGGCTCAAAATAAAGGGATGGAGGAAGATCTACCAAGCAAATGGAGAACAAAAAAAAGCAGGGGTTGCAATCCTAGTCTCTGATAAAACAGACTTTAAACCATCAAAGATCAAAAGAGACAAAGAAGGCCATTACATAATGGTAAAGGGATCAATTCAACAGGAAGAGCTAACTCTCCTAAATATATATGCACCCAATACAGGAGCACCCAGATTCATAAAGCAAGTGCTTAGAGACTTACAAAGAGACTTAGACTCCCATACAATAATAATGGGAGACTTCAACACTCCACTGTCAACATTAGACAGATCAATGAGACAGAAAGTCAACAAGGATATCCAGGAATTGAACTCATCTCTGCACCAAGTGGACCTAATAGACATCTATAGAACTCTCCACCCCAAATCAACAGAATATACATTCTTCTCAGCACCACATCGCACTTATTCCAAAATTGACCACATAATTGGAAGTAAAGCACTCCTCAGCAAATGTACAAGAACAGAAATTATAACAAACTGTCTCTCAGACCACAGTGCAATCAAACTAGAACTCAGGACTAAGAAACTCAATCAAAACCGCTCAACTACATGGAAACTGAACAACCAGCTCCTGAATGACTACTGGGTACATAACGAAATGAAAGCAGAAATAAAGATGTTCTTTGAAACCAATGAGAACAAAGATACAACATACCAGAATCTCTGGGACACATTTAAAGCAGTGTGTAGAGGGAAATTTATAGCACTAAATGCCCACAAGAGAAAGCTGGAAAGATCTAAAATTGATACTCTAACATCACAATTAAAAGAACTAGAGAGGCAAGAGCAAAGACATTCAAAAGCTAGCAGAAGGCAAGAAATAACTAAGATCAGAACAGAACTGAAGGAGATAGAGACACAAAAAAACCTCCAAAAAATCAATGAATCCAGGAGTTGGTTTTTTGAAAAGATCAACAAAATTGACAGACCGCTAGCAAGACTAATAAACAAGAAAAGAGAGAGGAATCAAATAGACGCAATAAAAAATGATAAAGGGGATGTCACCACCGACCCCACAGAAATACAAACTACCATCAGAGAATACTATAAACACCTCTACGCAAATCAACTAGAAAATCTAGAAGAAATGGATAATTTCCTGAACACTTACACTCTCTCAAGACTAAACCAGGAAGAAGTTGAATCCCTGAATAGACCAATAGCAGGCTCTGAAATTGAGGCAACAATTAATAGCCTACCAACCAAAAAAAGTCCAGGACCAGATGGATTCACAGCTGAATTCTACCAGAGGTACAAGAGGAGCTGGTACCATTCCTTCTGAAACTATTCCAATCAATAGAAAAAGAGGGAATCCTCCCTAACTCATTTTATGAGGCCAACATCATCCTGATACCAAAGCCTGGCAGAGACACAACAAAAAAAGAGAATTTTAGACCAATATCACTGATGAACATCGATGCAAAAATCCTCAATAAAATACTGGCAAACCGGATTCAGCAGCACATCAAAAAGCTTATCCACCATGATCAAGTGGGCTTCATCCCTGGGATGCAAGGCTGGTTCAACATTCGCAAATCAATAAACGTAATCCAGCATATAAACAGAACCAAAGACAAGAACCACATGATTATCTCAATAGATGCAGAAAAGGCTTTTGACAAAATTCAACAGCCCTTCATGCTAAAAACGCTCAATAAATTCGGTATTGATGGAACGTACCTCAAAATAATAAGAGCTATTTATGACAAACCCACAGCTAATATCATACTGAATGGGCAAAAACTGGAAAAATTCCCTTTGAAAACTGGCACAAGACAGGGATGCCCTCTCTCACCACTCCTATTCAACATAGTGTTGGAAGTTCTGGCTAGGACAATCAGGGAAGAGAAAGAAATCAAGGGTATTCAGTTAGGAAAAGAAGAAGTCAAATTGTCCCTGTTTCCAGATGACATGATTGTATATTTAGAAAACCCTATTGTCTCAGCCCAAAATCTCCAGAAGCTGATAAGCAACTTCAGCAAAGTCTCAGGATACAAAATTAATGTGCAAAAATCACAAGCATTCTTATACACCAGTAACAGACAAGCAGAGAGCCAAATCAGGAATGAACTTCCATTCACAATTACTTCAAAGAGAATAAAATACCTAGGAATCCAACTTACATGGGATGTAAAGGACCTCTTCAAGGAGAACTACAAACCACTGCTCAGTGAAATAAAAGAGGACACAAACAAATGGAAGAACATACCATGCTCATGGATAGGAAGAATCAATATCATGAAAATGGCCATACTGCCCAATGTTATTTATAGATTCAATGCCATCCCCATCAAGCTACCAATGAGTTTCTTCACAGAATTGGAAAAAAACTGCTTTAAAGTTCATATGGAACCAAAAAAGAGCCCGCATTGCCAAGACAATCCTAAGTCAAAAGGACAAAGCTGGAGGCGTCACGCTACCTGACTTCAAACTATATTACAAGGCTACAGTAACCAAAACAGCATGGTACTGGTACCAAAACAGAGCTATAGACCAATGGAACAGAACAGAGTCCTCAGAAATAATAGCACACTTCTACAGCCATCTGATCTTTGACAAACCTGAGAGAAACAAGAAATGGGGAAAGGATTCCCTATTTAATAAATGGTGGGGTCTATCATGGGGAGGGGGGAGGGGGGAGGAGGGAGGGATTGCATTGGGGAGTTATACATGATATAAATGATGAATTGATGGGTGCTGACGAGTTGATGGGTGCAGCACACCAACATGGCATAAGTTTACATATGTAACAAACCTGCACGTTATGCACATGTACCCTAGAACTTAAAGTATAATAAAAAAAAAAAAAAAAAAAAAATAAATGGTGCTGGGAAAATTGGCTAGCCATAAGTAGAAAGCTGAAACTGGATCCTTTCCTTACTCCTTATATGAAGATTAATTCAGGATGGATTAGAGACTTAAATGTTAGACCTAATACCATAAAAACCCTAGAAGAAAATCTAGGTAGTACCATTCAGGACATAGGCATGGGCAAGGACTTCATGTCTAAAACACCAAAAGCAATGGCAGCAAAAGCCAAAGTTGACAAATGGGATCTAATTAAACTAAAGAGCTTCTGCACAGCAAAAGAAACTACCATCAGAGTGAACAGGCAACCTACAGAATGGGAGAAAATTTTTGCAATCTACTCATCTGACAAAGGGCTAATATCCAGAATCTACAAAGAACTCAAACAAATATACAAGAAAAAAACAAACAACCCCTTCAACAAGTGGGCAAAGGATATGAACAGACATTTCTCAAAAGAAGACATTCATACAGCCAACAGACACATGAAAAAATGCTCATCATCACTCGCCATCAGAGAAACGCAAATCAAAACCACAATGAGATACCATCTCACACCAGTTAGAATGGCAATCATTAAGAAGTCAGGAAACAACAGGTGTTGGAGAGGATGTGGAGAAATAGGAACACTTTTACACTGTTGGTGGGATTGTAAACTAGTTCAACCATTATGGAAAACAGTATGGCAATTCCTCAAGGATCTAGAACTAGATGTACCATATGACCCAGCCATCCCACTACTGGGTATATACCCAAAGGATTATAAATTATTCTACTACAAAGACACATGCACACGTATGTTTATTGCGGCACTATTCACAATAGCAAAGACTTGGAATCAACCCAAATGTCCATCTGTGACAGACTGGATTAAGAAAATGTGGCACATATACACCATGGAATACTATGCAGCCATAAAAAAGGATGAGTTTGCGTCCTTTGTAGGGACATGGATGCAGCTGGAAACCATCATTCTTAGCAAACTATCACAAGAACAGAAAACCAAACACCGCATGTTCTCACTCATAGGTGGGAACTGAACAATGAGATCACTTGGACTCGGGAGGGGGAACATCACACACTGGGGCCTATCATGGGGAGGGGGGAGGGGCGAGGAGGGAGGGATTGCATTGGGGAGTTATACATGATATAAATGATGAATTGATGGGTGCTGACGAGTTGATGGGTGCAGCACACCAACATGGCACAAGTATACATATGTAACAAACCTGCACGTTATGCACATGTACCCTAGAACTTAAAGTATAATAAAAATAAATAAATTTAAAGAAAAAGAAAATAAAGATAATGAATTTAGTTTTGCCCAATCTAAATTGGAGGTGCCAGTGTCAGATGAGTGGTTTGATATATGCTGATACTGGAGTTCTGGAGAGAGTTCTGGGCAGAAATCATAGAACTCTGCTCTCAGCCTTGAGCATATCCTTATTTCCAATTGTTATAGGACTTATCTACCTAGATATTCTATCATCACTTGAAATCCAACTGAATCTAATTCTAACTCATCAGCTTTTTCCCCAAGATAATTTTCTTAACTCTCTCACAATTAATTGTGGCACTAAGACACCCACCTCTAGTCTCTAAGCAGTAGACTTTTCTTCTTTATTGTTATTGTTAAACTTGCCTATTATCATGTTCTGTAATGTCTTTCTTCAAAATTTCTCCAGTGAAAATTTCTAGGTGTCCAGAAATTTAGACTTCAGTCCTGATTCTGCTGCTAACTGGGAAGGTGGTCAACTTGTACAAACCATATAATCATTCTAAGTCCTAGCTTCTACCTCTGAAAAAAGAAGGACTTTGAACTGGTCAGCAGATTCCCTTCCAGATATTGAGTTATATATGCTCCTTCATTATTCTGATGGCATTCTTTGTGATTCGTGTGTCTCCAAATGAATGTCCCAGCTTTTGATGTCATCCCAACTCAACCTTATGCTTATAATTACCACCTGAAGCTTCCTTAAATGCACATCTTTCAAGAACTAACCTAATGGCTTCCTTTTGCCTATCAAGCCCAACTTCTTTGTCAGGTTACCAAGACTCTACAAAATGATTTCTACCTAGCCAAATGAATCCATCATTACTTTTTAACATCATCCCTGATATGTACTCAGTAGACTTCTGACTGATGTCTCCCCAGAATTTAATTATGATCTTTACCCACCTTGAAAATCTAGTACCCTTCCCTCTGAATCCTAAGTCATGTTTCAAATACCAACTCAAGTCCTGTCTTCCAGGGGGATTATCCTGAACCACTCCAAACATCAGTGTTCTTGCCTCTGTTTACAAGAGCATTTGTATTCTGTGACACGATTTACAACTTAAATACCTATAGGCCTGGCTTTGACTGATTTCTGTGTGGGGACCATCTTTTGCATCTGCCACAGCCTACCAGAGTATGAAGTCCAACACACCATAAGTACAGGTTGGTTTACTGGCTTTCGGGAGCACACATGTGACAATAAGGGACAGGCCATAACCTCAATGCTTGAAAAACCAAAACAAAATAACAAAACCAGACCTCTGTCAGAGGGATGACTTATAAGATGATAAAAAACGAAATTATACACTAGCACAGACATGGGAAATTGAAGAATTGAATGGGTCTATTAATATAAAATTAACCCTTGAATTCTTTTTGGTTTATTTACATGCAATCGACAAATTGAGCACCCGGGGTTCGAATATCTTCAATACAAATTGTACACCTAAGAACTGAATCATCTATGCTACCACAAAATCGTATCAGTTTTAAGAATGCCACTTTTAACTACTGGAGAAATTAAGTGCAATTTCAAGCTTTATATTATTTTAACAGGTCAAAGTATAAAACTATATTCCATGAATTTGCGAAGAAGGCAGCCACAAAGTAAACCATAACATACTTGGTTAGGTCCCTAGGTAAAATTTGGCTGAGTTTTGAAATGTGAATGCCTCTTTGGACTTCACAATTTATTTCTGTTGCATTAGGATTCAAAAGAAAAGAGAACTTATTCGCTACACTTTATCTTTTCTCCATGTCTGTCATCACTTATCTGTTTTTGCAATTATTACTTAGGATTTTGTGTTTTGTAAGGCACCTTGAAGTAATTTTAATTATTATGACAAACATGTAGCATAAATACTCTATGATTCTACATGAATTTCTATATGACTTTCTCTGATATCTTTGAGTTTTTGGTTATCTCCTACTTAAAAGAAAGTTTAGACCATGTCACTGCCTTCAAAAAGTTTAAAGTCTTCTACATTAACAATGCACCACAGAGCAAAGACAGGCCAGCCTATATTCAGAATTTAAATTTAAACTCTCATGGGCCTAAGACAGGATACTAAAGAGAATCATGATTCATATTCTGTGTTCTCTAAGGTGGAACAAGTGTCTAGACTCCTGAGAGCTACATGTCAGCAGGCTTTAACACAGTGATTCTCAGTGTAGCAAAAGTGGTAGAAAGCCGCCTGTAGGACTGAAAAACTGAGGGGAGAAAAGCTGTCTCCTAAAACACAGGAGACCCAGAGAAGATGAAGTATGGCAGAGACTTTGTGGTTTCCATCTGTTCAAGAAAAACTTGAATAAACATTTTAGTTGGTTTCCATTCCCTGCCTCATCTTGGTGTTTGTATACCATTCTCTGTATCTGTATTCTATATTCCTATTAACTGAGAGAAATCTTCTTTTCTGTGATTTTGAATGTGATTCTATAGCCCACTTGTCATATATGATAATAACACCATCATTGATTAATGTTTTAGAGTTGGCAAAGCACTTTTACAGATGTTATTGCATGTGACTCTTATGGTAAGCCTATGATGTAGGTAGGAAAGACATTATTTTACTCGCAAATGATTTTAAGCTCAGAGTACTTGATTTATTGTGTCCAAGATCACAGAGCTTGTATAATTATGCTGGAACTGAAACCCAAACTCTATATTCTTTAAGTTCTATTACCAACTTGCAAATGATGACATTTATGGGTGACTTTGATTAATGGAAAAATAGCAATAAAGATGTGAAAAGACTCCCATTTTGTGGAAGAATAGGAATGAGGACTGAGAGTCCGCCTGTGGTCCTTTTTTGATTTAATCATAGAATTGTAGGATTTGATAATTAATAAACCAATGAGTAGGTATGATTTTTTAATATTCAAAGTTTCAGGGAGGGGGCTCTAGTTTCTCTCAATCTAACCCTTTCTGGTCTTAAGTTCCTTTATCACCAAATACTCATTTCTATCTAACCCAAATCCTGACTGCTGTCATTTGAGCCCAAATCCTTTTGTTCAGTAGGAGCTAGTGTAAAATTTTTATTTATAGCTTTGGAAAGATGCAGGAAATATATTTGAATGATTTCTGACTGCTGACAAGCCCCAACAACCGATAGTCCTAGGCATTGAACTTAATATCTCTTGGCAAGGATGGCTATTTTGAGGGGAAAAGACAGAAAGTGGCAAGAAAACTTTTTTCATGCAGGTGTGATTTTATGATGGAATTTTATGACAGAAACCAACCAAGTGTCCTTTGTATGGTTTACGATGTCATCAGCTCCTAGGCTGAGATTTCTTTCTCATCATTCATGTTTATTTGGCTTAGAGCAAATTAAAAATCAGACAAGGAAATTGTAATATAATTTTGATTTTGCGGATGTAATCTGACTCCTGAGCAACTTGAGATAAGTTTGCTTCTTTTATTTGTGCTATTCAATTATGTTCTTAAAAATGTTTTTGCTTTACGAAGGTGGAAATTGTTCTTTGTCTGTATGGCTTGTGCAATTTTGAGCACTCTATCACCACTTGATATTAACAGCAAACAAGAAATGCTCTGCATATTACAGTTACTTTTCTTTTTTTTTTTTTTGAGACGGAGTCTTGCTCTGCTGCCCAGGCTGGAGTGCAGTGGCCGGATCTCAGCTCACTGCAAGCTCCGCCTCCTGGGTTCACGCCATTCTCCTGTCTCAGCCTCCCGAGTAGCTGGGACTACAGGCGCCCGCCTCGTCGCCCGGCTAGTTTTTTGTATTTTTTAGTAGAGACGGGGTTTCACCGTATTAGCCAGGATGGTCTCGATCTCCTGACCTTATGATCCGCCCGTCTCGGCCTCCCAAAGTGCTGGGATTACAGGCTTGAGCCACCGCGCCCGGCCACAGTTACTTTTCTAGCTTCAAAGAGTTTAAAGGTAGGATTTTAAAAAACCAGTTTACTCTGAAGAAAAAAAATTGCAGCTGGAATTCTCTCATTGCAGTATATACTGATGCATTTCTTTGATTTTTGTTTGTTTGTTTGTTTGATACAGTGTCTTGCTCTGTTGCCCAGGCTGGAGTGCAGTGGTGCAATCTGGGCTCACTGCAACCTCTGCATCCCAGGTTCAAGCAGTTCTCCTGTCTCAGCCTCCTGGGTAGCTAGGACTACAGGCATTTGCCACCAGGCCCAGCTAATTTTTGTATTTTTTAGTAGAGATGGGGTTTCACCTTGTTGGTCAGGCTGGTCTTGAACTTCTGACCTCAGGTGATCCACCCGCCTGCGGCCTCCCAAAGTGCTGGGATTACAGGTATGAGCCACCGTGCCCAGACAATATTGTTTTATCCAATCTTACAGTAAATGGGGTAAAATTAATGGCAACAATTTTTTCTTTTCTCTTCTGAAGTTCCAGTTTGTTATCATGCTATGGTAAATGCCAGAAATAGTTATTCCTTTAAGAGCACTTGTAGTCTTCACAGTTTTCTTATGAGTGGTTACCTTTCCTTTGTAACTTGTGACCCTGTCCCCAACCAAATCTGGATGGATCTGTTGTGAGCATCTGGTCAAAAGGCAGCATCTATAGGCAGATTAGTCTGTATCTTTTGATGTTTACCTCTCAATTCCCCTACCGTAATGCTTTATAAGCAGTAAGCGTGCACATGCGTACACATACACGATTACTTTTCCTACATCTCTAGGTCCTCCTTATTATCTATTCGTAACCCTATGCCATCCACTTACTAGCCAGTGCCTGACTTTCTACTTTTCTTTGCAAATCTGCTTCCTACTGAATTGTGCACTCTTTCCCCCTTTTCTCAGCCCCTCCTTTCACCCATCACAAGCATTTCCAAATTAAAAAAAAAATTAGAAATTGGTATCTGTGCATGTCATTTCAAAGTTTAATAGCAGTCGTGAGTGGATAGCATCTCTGCTTGGCATACGAGCATTAGATATGATTCAAGCTTAAGTCATGGACATATAAAGCATGCATTCAAATCAATTTTCTTTTTGTCAGTATCTCTTGCAGTTATGGATTGAATTGTATCCTCTCCAGATTCATATGTGGAAGCACTAACTCCCAATGTAACTATGTTTGGGATGGTGCCTTCAAGGAGGTAATGAAGGTTAAATGAGGTCATAAGGATGGGGCCCTCATCTAAAAGGACTGGGGTCATAAGAAGAAGAAGAGACATCAGGAGCATACATGCACAGAGAAAAGGCTGTGTGAGGACACAGTGGGAGGACGTCATCTGCAAGCCAGGAAGAGAGGACTCGCCAGAAACCTCCCTTGCTGGCATATTGGACTTTCATCTTCCAGATCTGTGATAAAATAAATTTTATTTATTTAAGCCACTAGTCTGTGGTATTTGTATGGCAGTCTTAGCAGACTAATACACTTATATAAGGCTTGAGTTTCAAAACATGGATTTTAGTGGAATTAGACTTGAACAACACAAAATGATATGCTTAATTCTGATCAGCATCATTGTTGATACATAATTGATTCAATCCTGTTATCATGACACCCAGGGGCTGTAAGTTAAACACTGATTTTAGTGGGAATGTGATTAGACCTTTGGCCCATAGTTCATATGTGCTAGGTAATTAAGTTAAAAATACTTGTTCAAAATCTCATGTAGGACACACTTTGGGGTCTGCATTTGTCCTGACCACTCTGTCCTGAGATGTAGAGCATTTCAATCTCCGACTTAGGAATAATATTGATTTTGATCAGAAACTGTAAATATTCATGACCTAGTACCCTTACTTAAGAGGATATATGATGTAACATGATCTATCTAGCTTGGGGTTTCAAGGTGATTGTTGATGATTGCTCTATTAGTGATTTGTTTTTTGAAACTTGAGTCTGTAACCTCATTAATTTAGCTGGTGTACAGAGAGCACATATTGAAAATCAAGTCCAGCTTTAAAAATGATAAAATAAATAATTTGAAAATGTAAATTGTAAATTACATTTCACATGCACAACACACATCAGAGGCTCAGACCAATAATGTAGGTTTAAGTTTGATTCTGGTACTTGTAACAGGAGATAACTTTTGATTATGATTCATGCACCTGTGCACAGCCTTGTAAGATATACCGTCTCTGAAGCTCTCTGCAGGGGACTGTATCAGTCAAGGTTCAGCCAGCAAGCAGAGGCCCTATGAGTATCATGGAAATAGGAGGTTTCTTATAGGAATTAGATGTGACACAAATATGGGAGGAACTGGGGAAGAAAGGTCCAGAGGAGGAGTTGGAGGATCACAGAAGGAATCACTAGCTAGTATATCTGAAATACTGGCCATGATGGATAAGGGCGAGCTGGCAGGGAAATCTGTGTTGCCTAATCTGAGAAGGCAAGCACACCCAGCTGCCTTAGTAGGACCAGGGAGAAGTATGTGACTACTTTCCAAGAGTCAAGCCTGCTGCTTTACCTCTGTCTTCCAAATCTCACACAAGTTCCTCTTTTGGCCAACTTTAACCTGGAAGCTTCAGGGTTCTCAGCTTAACCCAGTTGACATAGTACAGCAAAGCCTAGTACAAGACTATCAGTTTCTACAGGGCTCTGTAGACAGAGAAGATGATGCTTGTGGTTTAGAACCTGCATCATTTTAGGGCTATCATTTGAGGGCCATTGAAAGGTATGCCTGTTAACAAATCTCCCCTGCCCTGTGGTACACCTGCTAACAAATACCTTCTGAACTGTCTTCACTGGTGCCCGCAGTTCTCACCATGAGTCTGTATTTTGGGTTAGGGTATTATGTTCATAAAAATTCCCAGTAAAAATGAAAAATCTTACTGAGAGAGTTAATACATGAAACCTATTTTTTCACGATATATTAAAATACTTGATCACCAGCCAGGTGTGGTGGCTCATGCCTGTAATCCCAGCACCTTGGGAGGCCAAGGCAGATGGATCACCTGAGGTCAGGAGTTTGAGACCAGCCTGGCCAACATGGTGAAAACCTGTCTCTACTGAAAATACAAAAACTAGCCGGCATGGTGGCACACACCTGTGATCCCAGCTGAGGAGGCCTACTCAGGAGGCTGAGACAGGAGAATAGCTTGAACCTGGGCGGTAGAGGCTTTAGTGAGCTGAAATCGTGCCACTGCACTCCAACCTTGGTGGCAGAGTGAGATCCAGTCTCAAAAAAAAAAAAAAAAAAAAAAAAAAATACTTGATCACCTTGCTGGTCCAACATCTGAGAAGTTTTGGGTAGAGAAAATGGCAAAAGCTCTAGTGTTATTCCAGAGGATAAGCGTGGTGGAAGCCCCTAAACATATAGGGATAAATGAAGAAGAAAGGATGTAAAAGTGGAATATGTCCACTTAACCTTACTTCCTACTAATAATTTTGCTTAGAATTTACCTCTCCACTATACTGCTCAAGGATAAAATTACAAATAGTATTTGTGAGATGTTAATATTCATATTTAGGCCCATGGAGTTAACTCTGGAATCTTTTCAGTTTGAAAAGGTATGTGTTTGTGCAATGATTTGTTCTTTAGTCTCTGGAAAAATCAACTTATTTTCAGGTTGTCCAGTTTTCACATATACTATTTTAATTTAGTTTTGTCGGATCCTGTCATAAATCTTGGAATCAAACTTTAGGACCGGCATGTTTATTAGGTTTCCCTTCCCTTCCCTCCCTGTCCTTTCTCTTCTTTTCTGATGTGATTCTTTAAACAAAATGCAGTGGTGATTTCTGTCTCTGACCTCTGGCAAGCTGTGGTCTCCCGCAAATTGGCTTAAGTGCTCTCCCTTCAGTGGGCAAGATAACAGAGGCAGAGGCACCTGGAGGCAGCTACTCATGTTCTGGTGACTGTGAGATGTGATGTAGAAGAGCAAAATTAGGCAAACATGATAGATTGACATTGAGGACACTTGGGATGAACAACTTCTTCTAGTTTAAACATGAGACAGCAAGATAAATGAGTAAGGAAAATTGACAGTCACTTATACCCGCAGGCATCAGCAGCCACCTCATCCAGGCTGCTGACAAAAGGTCACAGCTCACCTGCCATGGAGACAGCCAACAGTGAGGCTACAAATAATTTGTTTTAAAACATTGTTTTGATACCTCATACTGTTTGGTGACACAGGAGTGTCTGATTTCCTCTCCCTCATCCTCTCCCACTCCTTGACTCTTTAGCTCACTTGTGAGTATGCACGTGCCCTCTCTTTCTAAAATCATGCAGAAGCAATAAATCAGCCAGTTTAGGAAGACCCAGCCAGCCCAACACAGATCGATTTCACAGGGAAGTCGATGGGCTGCTAATAGAATTACAACTACCTGTCAAAACAGGAAAAACATATCTGTGACAGTGACAAAGGGCAAATCAATTTAAGAAGAGGTTTTTTCTTCCAGAAACATAGATGTGGAGTACATGGATGTCTCTGAGAGTCTGTAATTGTGAATAGAAACCATATACTTGGACCGTTACAGCTAAGGTTATGTCAATGATTCTGGGAGAGCATCCTTTTGCTTTTTTTTCTAGGGGTTTGCCTGGTAACTGTAACAATTTGCTCTGTAATAGAATATAACAGAGAGCAGCTGCCTGAAAATACATTTGATTAACTATGTTATCCCAAATAAGTTGGCCTGGTCCATTAAATAAGTTATATTTCCACAAACTTTCTATTTTCATGTGTTTTGTGGAAATTTAGACAAGGAGCTGTGCATTGCCAAGGATATCAATCTGGCAAATCTTTATCTTTTAAGTCAACTTGATCATTTTCACAGACCCCATAAAACTGTTGCTAATGTGCCTTTTACTAGCAGCAACTTCTGTGTTCAGGCTTAGTTTCTTGCAAAGGGAATCTTAAGCCTGAGTACAACCGCCAGGTTAAACCCATTGTGCCTTAATGTGAGGCTTTTCTAGGTCAAGGACTAAATTTTTTAGAATTTAATATGCATGAATTTAGCCCAGCACCATGGATTTTCTGCAAAACAAACAAACAGTGATTCTATGTTACAACAGAATCTGACCTGTCATTGTAATCAGGAAATGCACTGGGCTGCATAGTCACCAAAGCTCAGTAATCAAATGTAGCCCTAGTAATCATGTTGCTGCTCCCTTACTAAAGCAGAGCTGCTCTGTGACAATCCAGACAGGTTAAGAAACATGGTTCTGGAATCAGGTACATCTGTGTTCTGGTCTGCTACCTATCACTTCGCTGCATGACTTGGGTAAGGTGCTTAACCCCTCCAAGCCTGTTTCCCATTTCCCATTCTATACCGTGGGGCTAGTAATAGTGTTGACCTCATACAGTTGTTACCGCGTATATCCATGGCCCAACTATGCAGAAGCAGGAAACTGTGATACCACTCATTTCTGTAATCTTCCTTCTACTTATGACTAGGTCAAGCAGAGAATGATCCAACTGGCCTTTTTTGTTTTTGTTTTTGCTCTAGGAAGTCAGGTGATGGCTTCTCATGCTGTGTTTAAGTTATAAGAAGAACGACGTCCTCTCTCCTCCCCTTTATATACGTGCCCTTCCCTTGGCATGTATCTCAAGGATTTTACGTGTTCTTCTATTGTCATTTCCACCCCTACCTTTAGAGAATTGTCTCACTCTTTGGCCTTCACAGCCTGGGAAACTAGGAAGGAGGGACAACTGCATGGTGATAACTCTGGTACCTTGTGTTTGCTGGGTGGTGGCTTTTTGCCTGGCATTGAGGGCCAATGATTCATCCTCCTGGCTCAACCTGACCTTGCTGACTATAGCTCTCATGTGTATAAACTTATTTCCATCCCCATCCCGCAGTGGGCTGAAAAATAAATGCAAGAACAAGATTTTAATTACCTTCCAAATGTGTTAGATATAGTAAATGACATTTAAAAAATTCTCCTCTTCCAGACTGTACGCTGATCAGAGTTGCATTCCAGAAGGACTTAGTAATAAGACTGTGGTTGGCCCAGCTGTTTCAGAATGATGCCTGGAAAGATGGGCAGTAACCTAGTATGATCCTCCAATCTCAGCTTACAATGACATACTCTCACTTGGGTCTAAACTCTGTTCGCATTTTGAGTTTTTAACATTTATTTATTTATTTTATTCTGAGATGAAGTTTTACTCTTGTTGCCCAAGCTGGAGTGCAATGGCATAATCTCAGCTCACTGCAACCTCCGCCTCCTGGGTTCAAGCAATTCTCCTGCCTCAGCCTCCCGAGTAGCTGGGACTACTGGCATGCACCACCATGCCCAGCTAATTTTGTATTTTTAGCAGAGACGGGGTTTCTCCATGTTGGTCAGGCTGGTCTCGAACTCCTGACCTCTGATGATCCACCTGCCTTGGCCTCCCAAAGTGCTAGGATTACAAGCATGAGCCACTGCGCCCGGCCCACTGTTCACATTTTGTACTGGACTTCCATGAAATCTGTTCTGGAGCTGTCTCAGTTTTAGAGCTATTGCATTAGCATCATTGCTTGATATGAAAAAATATTGACTATAGCCTACCTTCTTGTTCTACCTCACTTTTTTGTCCTGATAAAGAACCTTATAAGGCTGGGCGCAGTGGCTCACACCTGTAATCCCAGCACTTTGGGAGGCCGAAGCAGGTGGATTACCTGAGGTAAGGAGTTTGAGACCAGTCTGGCCAACATGGCAAAACCCTGTCTCTGCTAAAAATACGAAAATTAGCTGGGCATGGTGGTGGATCGCTGTAATCTCAGCTACTCAGGGAGGCTGGGACAGGAGAATTGCTTGAACCCAGGGAGTGGATGGGGGTCAGAGGATGCAGTGAGCCGAGATCACACTACTTCACTCCAGCCTTGGCAAAAGAGCAAAACTCCATCTCAAAACAAAACAAAACAAAACAAATAACCTCATGAGAAGGTACTATAATGCATCTATGTGGATAAAGACAAAAATGCAAGTTTCTCTTGTTATTAATGAGACAAAGTATAATTAGTCTTGATGTACAATGAGAATAATTATGTGGATTCCATCCTTAGGACATGTTTATATTGTTACCCTGGGTCTACATCTTCATCATCATAGCGGACCTGTTTAATTCTTGGAGGGATGAGGTACAAGGATAGCCTGTGGACTCAGTGTAGGATATTTTAAGTATGATAGAGACAGAGGAAGAGTGCTGAGTGATTTCAGATCTCTGTTAGCCCCTGCATTGAAGCTGTTTGTGTAAGCCTACACACTCTGCCTCAAATTCCTCTTGCTCTGAAACAGGGAGAACCTAAAAATGGTGCTTGAAAGGGTTGCCAAAATCTTAGCTTTGTGGTGGAGAAGTCTTCCACCAATCTCATCACGTGAAACCAGAACCAAAGGTGTTTCTAAATGAAGGTTCAGGAGAACAAATGCATCCAGACTGATGTCTGGGCAAGGCATCAGGCTTTCCACCTGGTTTCTGAGAAGAAAGTGCCCATGGCTCAAGCCAGGTGACAGGCGTTCACTTCCCACCTCCGTGTCTTGTAGTCTGTTTGATATTTGGCATGTAACTTAAACCAACCACCTCTGCCTTAAGTTTACAGTACACAAAGTGGAGGGGTAAAGTTTCTGTGTTGCAAGTGATAGAAGGCATTTTTTTAAGTTTAAAAATGTATGTAATGATTCTTAGATTTTACAACTACAGGCAAGAACCCGAGGAGGCTCTGTGGTTCTGCAACTGGTGCGGTAATTTCCTTCTCTGCAGGTTCTCTTCTCTTCTTCCTGTACCTCAGGGGCCTGTTGTGGCTATCTCCTCTAGCACAGAGCTAAGATCATCTAAGGAATACTGGTTAATTGTTGAGCAGCTAATCAGAATTGTAAAGGTCAACGATAATAGGCAACAACATACTCATGTTCGAAAACAGCAGGATGTGACAAAAGCAATTCATCTTGATAAATGCACTTCAGAAATCTATTGAGCTTATTTTGTCTCCTCGGGCTTTGTGTGTCCATCTTCATCTGCCCCCTTCAGTTTCTGCGTCGGTCCCTTCTTTGGTTTTTGTTTCTTGGTATCCCGTGTCGCTGTCTAGTCCTCCTGGTTGCTCTTCCTTTGTAGTAGCTGTCATGCAGAGAGGACTGTGAGGATTCTTTTCCTGTAGGTCCCCTTTTCCTTTTTTTTTTCTCTTCTTATCTTATTTTCTTTGCTTTTTGTTCCTCATCTTCTTCTTCTATCCCTTAACACCAACATTTATTTGTCTTTCCCCACTGTTAAAACGGAAGTACTGTGGGTGCTATTCACCACGATTCTATGGCTTGTGTTTCAGCTGCTTCCATAAGATCCCTGGTTCCTCCAACAAGGACTAAGGCAATTGTTTCTGTATA
Organism: Rhinopithecus roxellana; assembly: GCF_007565055.1. NCBI lineage: Eukaryota > Metazoa > Chordata > Mammalia > Primates > Cercopithecidae > Rhinopithecus > Rhinopithecus roxellana. The sequence goes on along the minus strand of NC_044552.1, from coordinate 96,836,198 downwards.
AATCTAATTTTGAAGGGGAGGAACAATGCCTCACCTGAGCTCACATGCGGCGCCCTTGTGGTCCCCTGCTGGATTCTCCTTGAGCTCTGCTGCTTGTTGTGGAGTTCCCTGAGAACAGAACTCCACTTCTGCTGCTGCCCATGCCATCAGTGGCCACCCTGACACCAGGTGCCAGCTCTGGAGGCTGTGAGTGGCTACTGTGCCTGGGTGGTGCACGGTCCCTGTGGCTGCCGCTGTGTTGGGTCCACCTCAGAAGTGGGGAGGATGTCCCATGCGCTGCCTTGGGCCACACATTTTATTCCAGGACTGGAACAATTTTCTGAGTGCCTCTAAAGAAAGAGGTGGCACAAGTGAAAGGGGTTGTTGGGGAGAATTTGAAGGAGGCACTATTTTCGGAGGTGTTGTTAATTAGTGGTTCACAAAACATTTTTGTTGCCTTATAAATAATAATTACATAATAACTATAATCACACATATATATCCAAAATATGTTGTATACACCAATGAGATCACTGAAAAATATTTGAGGCTTTCTTTGTGACTTAAAATCAAATCTCAAATCTTTTATATGTTGTACAAGGCCCCTGACCCCTCCCTCCCTAGCCAGCCTGATCTTCATACTTTCCCTCCACCTCTATACTTTGCCTTCCTTGTGTTTTGCAAAGCTGGCCCAACTGTTTTCCTCTTCAAGGCCTTTGCACATGTTGGCCTCTGCCTGGAGCAAGCTTCCTCCCAGGCTCTGCTTCCCTTCACCTGGCTGACTCACTTCTCAGGTTGCAGTGTCATTTTCATAGAATATTTCGACACACTTTCATAACACCATCTCCATTTTCTTCACAGAATGCATGACAAATGACAAATAAAACAAGCTAACAGGCAATCCTCGCATGGACCAATGATGACAGTGATCTGTCTAACTCTGACCTTGTAAGCTTTGGTGGGAGGTGGGGGTGGGAGGGTTTATTGATACAATTTGTGTGATTGTTTACTATCCACGCCCCCAACAACATGACTGTGGGGGTCATGCTTGTTTTTGTATATTGATGCTGTCCCAGGCCTAGCACATAATGACCTAAGTACTCACTATATACCGGGAGCTTTACTTATGTTTGTGTGGGTCACTTTCGTTTTTGCCATCATTCCATCAGGCAGGGGTTGGCGAACTGCTGTCCACAGGCCAAATCTGACCCATGAGCTGTTTTCGTCAGCGAAGTTTTATTAGAACACAGCCGTATCCATTTGTTGATGCATTGTCTATGCCAACTTTTGTGCTCCAAAGGCAGAGTCGAGTAGTTACAACAGGGACCATTTTGTCTGCAAAACTGAAAATATTTGCCACTTGGCCCCTGTCATAAGGTAATGCAGAATCTCCATTTTCTGGATGAGAAAACCGAGGATCAAAAGTTTCAGTAACTTCCTCATACCTAGATTTTAAGTGGCAGAACTCAGATTCAGAATCACCACATCTTTTTTTATCATTTTCCCCCACAGACCAGACTTTTTCGCTGATACATATTTTTAGGAGACTAAATTTCCACAGGGGAGATGACATTTGGTCTAGGTCTTTTCTTTTTTTTTTTTGAGATGGAGTCTCACTCTGTCACCCAGGCTGGAGTGCTGTGGCTGGATCTCAGCTCACTGCAAGCTCCGCCTCCCGGGTTCATGCCATTCTCTTGCCTCAGCCTCCCGGGTAGCTGGGACTACAGGCGCCGCCACCTCGCCCGGCTAGTTTTTTCTAGTTTTTAGTAGAGACGGGGTTTCACCTTGTTAGCCAGGATGGTCTCGATCTCCTGACCTCGTGATCCGCCCGTCTCGGCCTCCCAAAGTGCTGGGATTACAGGCTTGAGCCACCGCGCCCAGCCTTGGTCTAGGTCTTAAAGGAAAAGTGGGAATTCAGCAATGCACAAGAGAGTACAAAATATTCTAGGCTGAGATGTAGAAGTATAAGAGAGCTTGGTGTGTTTACGAGATAGCTTGTCAGACTGATCAAAACATGGCAGTGTTTTGTGGTCACGGGGGAAGTGTGGGAAAATGGACAGAAAAGGAGGCAGTTAGAGCGGGAGGAACCTGCCAGACGAGGAAGCCTGAACTTGAGCTTTGAAGCCTGTGGCCTCTGCTTTGCTTGCATATTTTCTTTCTTAGTCAAAGTTTGAGTTTTTGTTCCAATATCTATATGTATCGCCATATTAATACTATATTGCATACAGTATAAAACATAAAAACTTAGATATTTTAAAAAGAGGTAAGATGAATATTCAAAATAATTTTTATTTTAGTTACTAATGCTTCAAAATATATTTTGGCTGCCTTTTAATAACAATAATGTTTCATGGGAATAATGTTAATGCATGTGTTTACATTTGAAAATTTTGGCTTAACACTTAGTGATGCAGCATTTTGAACGTATCATTTCAAGGCTAATTTTTTAAAATACTTGGTTTCAAATGGTGTCACTGCTGGAAAATAACTCAAAGATACATGGATTCAAGTGGAAGAAGTACATTGTTGGTTTCACTTACAAATTGTGATAATTGTTTTTCAAATCCATCCACCAATTAAGCAAAAGTTTTTGTCTCAACTCATCCAGTATGTTTACATCTTCCCTGCTGTCAACTGCTTATCAATATGCAAATCAATGTGAAGGTTATTTGTTCCCATATTTTACACAATGTGTTCACAAGCCATTGAAACTGTTCAAACTGTTCACCTGAACATTTTTTAACAGATTGAAAAACTCTAAGTTTAAGTACCTATATTTCGCAGTTCTTGAAGGTGGTGCATACCATTTCCAGCAGCAAACATCATATAACAACAAAAACGTTGTTTTTTAAATGCTCTCTCTGAAGCACAGGTTTCTCCCTTAAAGAGGTTACTCTACTCCCCTTACTGTCACTTATACCAAGAAGGAACAGATTTTATGATTTTTTTTTTGTGTGTGTGTGAAAATAAGTGTATCCCAGTGATATATATGATTATCTCATTGATGATTTTACCTCCTCTTGATGCTGACTGAGAGCACAAACCGGAAACAAGAGATATGTTTGTTTTACCAATTTCTTGTTATTTGTCAGTATCGTTACCATTTTCTTTAATCCATAGCTTCTTTGAAAAGTCTCTTTAAGTCATTTGCCCATTCTGTGATGGTTGGTTTTGTTAAAACTATTATCTCTAAATCTAGAGTACTGACATATGTAAACTGTCCTAACATGCTCAAGCAAATGAATGACTAAGGGATCTAAATTAATGTGTATATTAAACATTAAAAATCTTTACCTACTTTCTTATTTTTTAGATAAATACAAATAGAGTTGTAACATTTTATTCCTACCCCTCAATGACTCATCTTGCTAATCCCCTGGGCACCCACATCTTATTTCAGAGACCACTGCTTTGAGTACTAGAAAGCAAACACAAGTGATTTAAGGGAGGACAGGTGAAATTATGAAGTTCAGTTTGTCTTTGGGATTGTATTTGTGGCTTTGAGTATTCCTTTGAGCATTTCCTTTAATACGTTTTAAGTATTCCTCTAAAGATTTTCTTGTGTGCATATTCAAATAAATTAGTTGGTTTTACACCATATTATACCAACCTCTTCAGAATAGGCAGCCACTCTGAGCCTCATGGAGACCTGGCTAGCCTCATTAGTATCTCCACGCCCTCTGAAATTCTTTGGTAGCTCCACAACCTCTGCCCTTTAGGTTGGACAATAAGGTGCTTTGGGTACAAGGAGAGGACTGAGGTGACTTACCTCAGTGTGGAAAGAAGAATAGTTGTGTTCTGTAACAGACCAGGCAAATGTTTTCTGTGACCCTATTAAAACTGAAGATTTAAGAGAAAAAATTATTAGCTCTGACTCCATATTAAAAAAAAGAGGAAGAAGAATACAAAAAATGAGAAATGACTCTAGGTTAAGAGTTGCTTGAGAAGTTATGCCCCTTTAAGCCTTAATGAAAAATTCTTTTTTTTTTCCTTAATATAAGAAGACAAAGATAAAGAACTAGCCACTGACCTTGAAACAAGGAGAGAAAAAAATGGAGTTGGTCCCTGAGAAATAGAAGTTGTCAAAACAAAACCTACCTAGGCGAAATTTAATAGTCATTTGGATAAAAGTGCTGTGCTAGTTTATTTTTCAGAGCATGTAACCCAGTACACGAGGGACTTCCTCCCTTGTTAAGCCTGTAGAATTACTTTTGAGAGGAGAATTTTCACTATTTGGAAAACAATTATGTAAAAAGTTTGTTGCTACATTTCATAATTTTTTCCCATTACTATAATTGTGTGATTTTAGAAGACACAAGTCAATTATAAATTATAAAGACCACTCTGTGTAGCTGCAGGTGGCTTTCGGGATGGCATCCACATCTAGAACCACACCTTCCAAATTATTGAGTGGTTGGAAAATACGTTTTTTGTCTTGGGAAGAGGAATGTGTACTATACAGAACGTTAAATTGGAATCCTAGCTAAGGCACCAAGGTGTGATGGATATCAGACACTGGAAGGAGTTGTGAGATAGGGCATCTGTTTGCAGTTTCAAAGTAGGTGATCAAAACCCAGTTTCACCAAATTAACACACACAAAAAAGCCATTAAAAAAGTGGGCAAAGGACATAGACACTTCTCAAAAGAAGATATACAAGCAGCCAAAAAACATGAAAAAAATGTTCAACATCACTAATCATCAGATAAATGAAAATTAGAACCACAATGAGATACCACCTCACACTAGTCAGAATGGCTATTGTTAAAAACTCAAAAAATGACAGATGTTCACAGAGATGTGGAGAAAAGGGAACACTTATACACTGTTGGCGGAAATGTAAATCAGTTAAACCCCTATGGAAAACAGTATGGAGATTTCCCAAAGAACTACAAATAGAACTACTGTTCTACCCAGGAATCTGCCCAAAGGAAAATATTAATAAATCATTCTACCAAAGAGACACCTTCCCTCATATGTTTATCACAGCACTGCTCACAATAGCAAAGTCATGGAATCAACCTAAGTGCCCATCAATGGTTGACTGGGTAAAGAAAATGTGATACATATACCCCATGGAATACTACACAGCCATAAAAAAGAATAAAATTATGTCCTTTGCAGCAACATGGATGCAGTCATTATGGTAATGCAGGGCATTATCCTAAGTGAATTAATGCAGAAATAGAAAATCAAATACTGCATGTTTTCACTTATAAGTGGGAGCTAAACAATGGGTACATACAGACATAAAAATGGCAACAGTAGACACTGGTAACTCCAAAAGAGGGGAAGAAATGAAGGGGGAAAGGGTTGAAAAACTACCTATTGGGTATTAGGTTCACAATTTGGGTGATGGGTCCAACAGAAGCCTAAATCCCAGCATTACACAATATACCCATGTAACAAACCTGCACATGTACCCCCTAAATCTAAAATAATTTTTTAAAAAACATTTGATTTTATGACTCTTCAATTCCATAGTCACTTTGAGTATAGAAAATAGTTAAAAGTCTAGATATCTGTGGAGAAAGAATTTGTTGGCAAAGGATTTCTTTGAAGAAAGGTGCTGGGAGAATTGTGAGTCGGGCCTCCTCCGTTATCAAGGAAGATGGGTAGATGGTGCCTACCTCTACCTAAAGTGACCAGGCATTTTGTAATCTAACTATGAGGTAGATTGCATTGGTCTTCAACAGGACCCTTTGGAGTCTTGAAATGGGCCCTCAGCAGTTAGCCAGGCATCATGGACAGTGTCTGCCTTTTTCTCTGGGGAATCCAGAACATGAGGGGTGTGTCTACGGCCATACCACTCTGAATGCCCCATCTGATCAGTATGATACACTGGGATAGCTTATATCCCTGAATTTATTTAGATAAAGGATTAGTGGGGATTTCCTATGATTGGTGTGGACAATGAATGAAAGAGTTGATGTGGCCATCTTAGGTCCTGTTCAATAATGTTGATTCTCTAACTGCAGAGGGCAATGGCACCTTAGCAGACAAAGCGAGCTGGAGGTCACTGACAGCATCCCAGCAGCTGCAGAAAATGCCAGGTGACCAGCCAGATTGGAGATGCATTGCCCGAGTCTACAAAGTGTCGGCAGAGGATTGCAATGCTTGCGAATCCCCAAGGAGCTTTCAAATGTGCCCCCAAAATAAGATGTTTAAATACCTGACAGGCCTAGAGAGCACAAAGTCAACTAGTAATGCTACTGATCAAATGAAAATGTTCCTTCCTCCCTTTCCTCTCCTGCCTTCCCCAGTATAATCATGATAGGACAATAAGATGGGGGACAAGGTTTTGGAGCTATAAGACAGGGATAGGAGTAGGGAACATGGGGCAAGGTGATTTAACCTGTGTTGGTGACCTAAAGTGACCAGGGCATTTTGTAATCTAACCATGCACCAAAAACGTATGAGACTTCCCAAGGTTACATCTGGGGAGTGGAAGAACTTTTTTCTACTGAATGAATTTTATAAATATAGTGGGAGGCGGAAGTAAAGATACTTGTGAATTATATCTCAGGAGTTCTGCTTATTCAGCATCCTGGTCACAGAGCCACCCCTCTGCTTTGGGCCCCCAGAACAAAGAGGCAATAGGGCACAGGAAAAGCAGTGTCCTCAGGGATTCGGGGATCCAAAGACAGGCCAATGTGTGAAGCTTTAGCCCCTTCCTCTGGCTGCAGTGGCAGGGTTGGGGTCAGAGTGAGGATGTTATTGTGGGGGAAGCAGAGAGTGCTGTTTCTTTTGATGTGCAAGGAGGGGTACCATGGTCTGAATGTCTGTGTCCTCCCAAGTTCATATGTTGAAATCCTAATACAAAGGTGATGGTATTAGGGAAGTGGGGCCTCTGGGAGGTGATTAGGTTCTGAGGGTAGAGGCCTCATGAACAGGATTAGTGATTTCATAAAAGAGGCTCCGGAGAGCTATTTTACCCCTTCCACCATGTTAGGACCAGTGAGAAAGCACCATCTGTGAACCAGAAAGTGGGCCTTCATCAGACCCTGAATCTGCCAGTGCCTTGATTACAGACCTCCCAACCTCCAGAACTGTAAGAAATATACCTCTGTTGTTTATAAACTATCTGGCTTATGGTATTTTGTTATAGGAGCCCAAATGGACTAAGACAAGGGTCGTTCAGCAGGATCAGTTGGTCTCTTCTTCAATGAATTATTAAAGGACTGGTAGGTGTTGTGCATCTGAGGACTGGAATGCAATGCAAGGTATATGTCTTCCCACCATATATACATATATATAATGCAAAAATAACCTCTCTCAGTATTTTTGCGTGTGTGTTTGTGTGTGTGTGTGTGTGTCTGTTTGCACAAGGAAGTGAGGAAATAAAGTAACAAGTACCAAAGGATAAAGGCATGAGTTTCTAACTGAGGGAAAAATCACAGAATCTTACCATTTCAGGGTGGCAAAACTAGTGAGACTCAGTACCATGCAGGGATTCAGATTACAGATTTTGGAGTCAGGCTGTCTGAATTTGAATCCTTGGACCTTGGATAAGTATGCACTTCTGTTTCCTCACCTACAAAAGAGGTAAACTACTTATATCATGGGGTTATTATAGAAATTAAAGAAGATAATCTCCGTAGAGTGCCTGCTGTAGTTGTTGGTACTTGATAAATGTGCAGTAATTGTTAGCTAAGATTGCTATTGTTGTTTCCTAATACGTAGAGTGAATTCCCATTATTCCTGGTATTTATATTCTATAAAGTTGCCACAAACACTGAGTTAGCAAATACTGAACCGTTGATCCTAGCGGAAATACAGGGTTAGGCTCTTGCAAGCCTATGGTCGCATTTTTGTCAACAAATGAATAGATAACCTTGTTTTATGTGTGTTTTTATTTAAAGATACCTTACTTAATATATAGTGTTGATTCATTAACATTGAACTCTCAGCCAAGAGCACTAGAGCTGATGTCTTAATGAAGTTTATCTAAGACACACATTTTCTCTTTAAGGCACATTCTTGTGATTAGGAATGCTAGATAGTGCTTTGACACTATACTTGGAGGCCATTTTTAAACAGAAAAATCTCTAAGAAAAAGCACAAAAGTGAAAAATCATGGTATTCAATAAACTGCATAAAGGATGCTTGTTTACAGTATGAGAGCTGAAACAAGAGGGCAGAATATCATTTGTTTGACTTCAGCTGGGAAAGTACATGTTGGCTGATTTGAAATTTTGTGCAGCTCTGCACATGCCTGTAAATAACTGTGAAAGCCCCAGAGTACTGATTTGGGGTACAAAAACATTTTAGTGAATAGGGAAATTTGCAACTATAGAATCCATGAATAATGATGATTGACTATATCTAGGGGCTATGGTTTGAATGTGTCCCCGAAGTTCATGTGTTGGAAACTTAATTCCCAGCTGATAAGTGGGACATTTTTTGTTTTTGTTTTTTTTTTGAGATGGAGTCTCACTCCGTCACCCAGGCTGGAGTGCAGTGGCCTGATCCTGGCTCACTGCAGCCTCTGCCTCCCAGGTTCAATTGATTCTTCTGCCTCAACCTCCCAAGTAGCTAGGACTGCAGGTGCACACCACCATGCCTGGTTAAAATCCATATCTCTACTAAAAATAGAGAAGTGGACCTTTAAGAGGTGTTTAGGTCATGAGGGCTCTGCCTTCATGAATGGATTAATGTCATTATCCTGGGAGGAGGTTTGCTATTGTGAGAGTGAGCTTGTTATAAAAGAGAGTTTGGCCCCCTCTTGCTGTCTCTGACATGCTTTCCTGCCCATGTGATGACTTCTGGCTTTCACTGTGGGATGATACAGCATGAAGGCCCTCACCAGGTGCTGGTGCATGCTCTTGGACTTCCCAGCCTCCAGAACCATGAGACCAAGAAATTTCTGTTTATGAAAAATTACTCAGTCTGTGGTATTCAGCTATAGCATCATAAAATGGACTGAGACACTGGGTTATCAGCAATTGGTACTCCAAGGTCTGTTTAACTCTCTCCAGCACAGGGAAAATGACATGTTGAGACAGCTCATTCTGTCCTTGGCCAGCTCTCATTTTTACAAAGCTTGCTAAATTCCACCCCATAGGACCTTGCAGAAGCACTTTAACGTTTCTTTCAAATGACATTCCTATACTGGAAGACAGCTATTGTGTCTCCTTAGACTGAAGTGTAGGTTAAGCATTCCCATTTCCTGTAGCAATTTACCATATGATAATAGTTTGATTACTCTCATTGTCCTTATTGCCCTCCTTGGAAGATATTTCAGTGTTTCAGTATCTTTTTTAGAGAGTGAAGCCCAGAACTAAAGCTGAGTATGTGAGTACTAGGTGAGGTCTGATCAGGGCCTCAGAAAAAAGTGATGATTTCCTCTTTCATCCTAAATGCTATATTTTGCTAAATATTTTTAGAGCTTATGTGGCAGGGACAATTGGTGCTCACACAATAAATGCACATTTCTTAATGTTTCCTTGTCTTATGCATCTAGATGGAGTCATATGACTAATTCTTGCCAATGGGTGATAGGTAGAAATGATATAAGCCACCTGCAGGTCTGATGTGTAAGAACGTCTCAAGGAATTCTCTATGGCCACCTTGGAAGTCATGGGCTCCAGATGACATAGCAACAAGGTGGAAGGATGCCTGGGTCCTGAGTCACCGCATGGTGGAGAGCTATGCAGAAGAGCTGTCCAACCTGCCACGAGACTTTGCATTGACTGTAAAATAAAAGTTATTTTAAAAACTGATTTTTGGCAGCATACAGTATTAATTACTATAATGAATATAATATGTAATAGCTTTTTTGGTGGCCATATTATGCTGTTGTGACTCACACTGAGTTTGTTATAAACTAAAATCCACTGTTCTTTTGAACATAGGCTGCTACTCAGATATGTACTCTTTTCATGAACTTGCTGATATTTTTGGATATAAGCCCAATATAATACATTTATCCTTATTAGGTTTTAATTTTTAGATCTAGTGAATCCCTTTCCAGCTTCTCAATAACTTCCTAGATTGTGAATTCATCAAGTAGCCATCTTTTCAAATTTTGTGTCATCCACAAATGCGTGAGCCTTTTAAACTCTTCACTGATAAACGTTTGATTATCCTGGACCTTGGTATTCAAACAAAGAAGATACAAATACTGTTTCTAGGCCAATTACACAATACTTTCCCATGTGAATTACTGGTCAATTCTAGCACTGTTCCTTCTTCTTCTTTCCTTCTTCTTCTTCTTCTTTTTTTTTTTTTTTAATATTTTTTGTTCAACATAACTACTTATTTTATTGGTATCTCTTTTTCTCTCCTTTATTTTTAGTGTTACATTTTCAGTCTCTGGACACATATTCTTCCCTGTCCTTGAAAAATACCTGTCAATAGCTAAAGGTATGCAATTCTGGAATCTGATGCTGGAGTCCAGGGATAAAAACTCCACCCTTTGACCACTCTTTGACAGTGTCTACAAAGCAAAGTATTCCTCTAAAACCCTGTCACTTCTAAAAAAGTTTAAATATGTTGTTTTGTCCCAAGCTATTTGTTTTCCTAGTGCAGTGGAAAAACACTGCCCTCAAAATTAGAACACTCTGGTTTGAGTCCTGGTTTTTCCAATTATAAGTTTATTGATCTTGGAAAAGTGCCTTAACTTCTGTGAAACTCAGGTTCGTTTGTTGGTTGGTTTTTTAAATCTGTGGATAGAGATAAGTATTTTCATCTTGGATGCTCCCAAGATTGTGTGAGGATTGAATGAATGAATGGTGCCCAAATGTTTAGGACTGGATAAGTGTTACCTTTGTTGATTTCTGCCCCAAGGATATTTCCTGTATCTTTTTGTTGGGTCCTTCATATCATCATGGAGTGTATGGTGGTCAGTAGGTTTGATGGATCTTGGCAGGTCCTCAGATATTACTTTTTATATCTGTCTCAGGAAGAGAGAGAACCCCTTACTGACTCTATTAAATCTATGCACAGTGACTTCCTTCCTTCCTTCCTTCTTTCCTTCCTTCCTTCTTTCTGTCCTCCCTCCCTCCCTCCCCCTCCTTCCTTCTTTCCTTCCTTCCTTCCTTCTTTCCTTCCTTCCTTCTTTCCTTCCTTCCTTCCTCCCTTCCTTCCTCCCTCCCTCCCTCCCTTCTTTCCTTCCTTCTTCCTCTCTCCCTTCCTTCCTTCCTTCCTTCCTTCCTTCCTTCCTTCCTTCCTTCCTTCCTTCCTTCCTTCTTCTCTCCCTTCCTTCCTTCCTCTCTCCCTTCCTTCCTCCCTTCCTTTCTTCCTTCCTTCCTTCCTTCCTTCCTTCCTTCCTTCCTTCCTTCCTTCCTTCCTTCCTTCCTTCCTTCCTTCCTCAGTCCCTCCCCCCGTTCCTCCCCCTCCTCCGCCCTCCCTCCTTCCTTCCTTCTCTCTCTCTCTTTTTTTTTTTTTTTGGCGGAGTCCTACTCTGTTGCCCAGGCTGAAGAGCAGTGGCACGATCTCGGCTCACTACGACCTCCACCTTCTGGCTTTAGGCAATTATCCTGTCTCAGCCTCCCAAGTAGCTGGGATTACAGGCATGTGCCACTATGCCTGGCTAGTTTTTGTATTTTTAGTAGAGACAGGGCTTCACCATGTTGGCCAGGTTTGTCTTGAACTCCTGACGTCAGGTGATCTGCCCACCTCAGGTGATCTGCCCGCCTCGGCCTCCCAAAGTGCTCTCTGCACAGTGATTTTCATTCCTCAAAGGAAGGTAAGGGCACTGGTTCTGGAGCTGCAGGTACCGGAGTTATTCTCAATGGGTTCAGCAGCAGAGTTCTCCACTGTCCACTCTAGAAGCTCCATAACAAAGTGTTTTAGGGTCACAGAGGTCTGGGAAGTGAAAAATCAGTCTTGGAGATTCACAATACAACATTAACATATTAAAGGCTCTGAGAAATCCTGCAGTGAAAAAAATTCATTTGATTCCATTTAATTTAGAAGTTCTTAAGATTATTTGACCTTGGAACCCTTTCTTCCATGGGAATGATATTAGTGTCACATTGAACTAGCTTACAATGAAAGGCTCTTCTAGAAATGCTGGCCCAGGATAATCAACAGTGAAATGTCCTTTAGTGGATAATAATATGGCAGATTATTTTTATTCTGATCTTTTCATAACCTGGCCCTGTCCCAGCAAGGTTTTGGAGAGGAATAACAAACCACTAGTATGTGTACTGGATTGCTAGATAGCCTCAGATGCACTGAGAGAAGTAGTCCCCTGTGCCCTTCCAACTCTCCAGGATGTTCCTGTGTATTTTCCCAAACCTTGAGGTCATCCTTTAGGTGGTGTGACAGCAAACAGCTATTGGGAGCTGTGTGACTTTTGTCTGTGCCATTGAGAACAGGTTCTAAAGAACTGAGGAAATGACACAGGGAAGACCCTGGGGGACCTCTTCCTAGCCACTACTGTGTTCTATGCTTCTTCACAGACACAGACACAGTACATGGCACAAACATAATACGTGGAATAACAGCAATCAGCTCAAGGAAATGTGAGGTTGAGGCAAACTATCACTTTTTTTCTGCAGTTTTCATATTTCCCACTATTGTCTATTCCTCAAGACTCTTATGTAACCCCTGATCAATTTTACCATTAATGATACTACTGATCACTTGAACTTCAGGTTCTCATTTTCTGACAGCAGCTGCAGTTCAGGCAATTCTCCTGCCTCAGCCTCCCAAGTAGCTGGGATTACAGGCATGTGCCACTATCCCTGACTAATTTTTGTATTTTTAGTAGAGACAGGGCTTCATCATGTTGGTCAGACTGGTCTCGAACTCCTGACCTCAGGTCAGGAGTTTATTGCCACTAGTTTATTGCTCTCAGTACACCCACATAAATTCAATCATGACGATCACAGCTATTGCTTCTCGAGTACCTCACATGAATCAATGCATTTAATCCTTACATCAGTGTGATCCAGGAACATTTCAGAGACGTTAAATTATTTTTGGAAGGACATATAGCTAGTTAAAAGTAAAGCTGGACTTTGAAACCAGATATATTCTTCCCCAAAGCCCATCCTATATCAGTGCGTCTCTATTGCTTCTTGAGGATACATTAGACACCTCCACTCCAGATAGCCTGTGAGCTACAGCAATCCTATACCCTCCAGCAACTTTTATTTCCTCACTTCCTTTACTTAATGCTACATTGAGCTAATTCTACCCTGATGATCCCTTCAAGGGCTTTTTCTTCTACTGCAGCTAATCTCTAGGCACTACTAGAGGAGAAACTGAGTCACAGAGATCTAGATGATGGCAGATATAAGCCTAGTTTAGGCTATTATAACAAATGATCATAGACTGGGTATCTTAAACAAGAAAATTTTATTTCTCACAGTTCAGGAGGCTGGAAAGTTCATGATCAAAGTGCCAGCAGATCTACTGTCTGCTGAAGGTCTGCTTCCTGGTTTGCAAATTGCTGTCTTTTCACCTTTTTTGTGTATCCTTACATGGCAGAGAACAGAGAGACAGAGAGAGAGCATGCACACTCAGGTCTCTTCTTATAAGGTCGCTAATTTCATCCATTCATATGGGCACTATACCTCAAGTCTTAACTACCTCCCAAAGGCCCCACCTCCTAATACTATAACATTGGGGGTTAGGATTTTAACACATGAATCTTGGGGGACACATTCAGTTCATAGCATCTGCTCCCCAGCTTTACTCTGACTCTACTATGCTTGTCAGCCACTTTCATCTCTCATTGACCTAAAGCGTACTTCATGAGAGTCACCATTCTCTCTCCTTAAGCTCCAAAATCTTCCATTGCCATCACATATATTTCACACAGAAGACTGAGGAGAAGAGAGAATAATACAGTGAAGGAAAGGCAAAGTATTCAATATGGAGATCAACTCCAACATTTTTTATTACCTCTGTCTTTATTTTAACGAATTGCTCACCCCCTTTCCATGTCATTCTGCCTCTCAGACTCAAAGACAGCAAACTCTTAGCCCTGGTTACAGCCTCCCCTGATTCTGGGACATCACTTCTTACCATTTTTATCTCTTTTCTGCCCATATCATTCTCTTCTCTGACATCTTAACAATTGGTCATCTGGGTTCTGTTGTTCTGTTTTATATTTGTATTACCCCAGTGCATTGGGTTTCTCAAAGATAACTAATAAATTCTTTCTTTCCAGATCTAATGACTTTCTTCAGTTCCTATCAACTTTGACTCCTTTAGACACTTGATAATACTGACCACTCATTAAAAAAAAAATCTCTCATTACTTTCATAGCAATGTGCTGTCTTTTTTTCCCTGCTCTTTTTTTTCTGTGTTTTGCTACCTCATATTCTACTCTTACTCTCATTCCTATTCCTGTTTCCCAGAGCCAAAGCTGTATTCTTTGCTCTCCATTTTCCACACATACCCCTCTTGACGTCAGCAGTCACTTTTGATGAATGACTTTCAAATCTGCATTTATAATCCTACTTTTACCCTTGAACAAATTATGCATCTCCAACTGGTTACAGCTGAACTCGAATTGGACAGAAAAGTAAAGGCACTTACTTACCTCTAAAATGGGGTCCTTTTTATAGCCCCTTTATTTTGTTAGTCGTCCCAGCCGTATTATAGTCTTCAAATAACCTTGAAGTTATGTTTTACGTTACCCGTCTCCTTCACGCAATCTGCATTAGCTTTGTCCTTTTATTTCAAAGTGCTTTTCGTATTTTTTCACTTTTGTATGCCTTTCCCTCCACCCCTCAACACCATCCTGGATAGAACTGAAGCCTGCAAAATTTGCTTTGGAGAGTCTCCCTCAAATAGTTGTGGACTCTGAGCACCCTCAATGATATCTGTTTACAATTTCCTCAAGTTTACAGTGCTGGCAGTCTCTCTTCCTTCCTCTAGTCAAAATTCTCCCTTTCTCAAAAAACAAAAACACAGAAACTCTTTAAACTCATCATCCCTGAGGTAGGATTATCTGATAACAGTTTGTCACATTGCCCAATCCTATTAGCTTAACTCAAGGTTCTTTAAATTGAAGTGGAATCAAAGCTTTGAATTGAAACAATGAGGCTCTAAATCTTAGTTTCAATCACTATGAATAGGAACCTCTGAAAATAAGCAGCTTGTATGATTACCTACTTTGCTTGTATAAAAGCCTGGTGCGACTATCCCTGCTGAAGTCCTAATCTTGTCAGCTCTATGTCTTACCTCTTTGAATCCAGGGCCTCCTTCTTCCAATCATCCAGCTACTAGCTTTCTACAGATGTCATCAATTTATTTTGATGAAATCATAGAAAACAGAAATACTTTGCTAGTATTGGAGTCATTTTTGGTAATCTTATAAATAAAAAGGAAGAAATATTTAGCCTGGAAAGTTAAATTTTATCAAACATTTGTAGTTTAATAAAATGCTTTAATGAGGAGTTTGGCTAAATTTAATTCTAATTGAGGTTATAGTTGGATTTAATGTAATGAACCCAGTGGGTGGGTGTGAGGGTGGGAGGGGCCTGGCTCTCATTGCTTCCATCGCTGCCTACTGTACTAAGTGAAGTCCGTCTGCTTGTTTTAGACATTTCCTGCGGACTGTTTCCTGTCACTACTGTTCCAGTGTTAGTCTCGATTACTAAACATTCTCTTGGTCAGCAGGTGGGCCTTTTCTTCTCCTTACTCAATCCTTCATTCTTTCTCTTTGCTGTTCTTTTTACCCTTCATTGAATCATATTTAGCTCTCAAGGACAAATATAAATGTTACTTTCTCTATAAAAGCATTCTTTCTCTTTATTCAAAACCAATTTCTCTCTTGTTTGAATTTCTATTGTAATTACAGTCAAAACCACTTAAATCAGCATATAATTGTTCTCTGAATTTTTCATTGCTCTTTATTTTGCCTCCCTAACTTGTGGGTCAGAATGACATGCCTTTTTCCTTTAACGTGTGTACATTATAAGCATTAGATAAATATTTGTGGATGGGCAGGTTGTTCCTCCATGTCTATGTAAGTTGACCTCAGCTGGCAACTATTTGAATGTATTGCTGAAGTTATTACTTTGATTTAGTTAAGAATGGTTTTATTTTTTCCATTTTAAGAGGTTAAAAAAATGCCCATTATATTCACAATATTTGTGTGAATTCCCCTAATGTTACTACAAATACTTAGTTTACAATAAAAGTTTTGAAATTCAGTTCTAACGATAGGGTAGGGTTTAAAGAAGTTTGATAATGAAATTATTTAAAATAAAAATGTAAATGAATGCATGAATATGCCTCAGACTGAGTCACACAACCTTTCCAAAATGAACTGCAAAAATAAGGATTAAAATAATTTATCAGGCTCTTACTGTTAAATACTAGTGAAATGAAAGCATTTAGACAGGGGTTATAGGCACCACATTGTTAATTACAGTGGTTGTATTTGCTTTTGTTCCAGTGCATTGCAATTAATGAAGATCTACAGCTCTGTGCTTTGTCTTGGAAAACATACACTGTTTTCTTAGGCATCAATACAGCTACGACATGCTTCACTTATTTCTTAAGAATGACTCTTTTTAGCACAGGGGAGTCCATTGTTGCAGCAGCAACATGAAAATCACAGCAAGATTTGAGCTTCGACAGATCAGGGAGCAATCGACTCTATTCATGTGTGCCTAACCTTTTCTCGACACCCGATAAATGTAGGCTATAATGACATATGAGACATTGTTTAGACCAACTCAGTAAAGATAGGTATAATCATGGTCTTTTTAAAAATTTCAAGCCCAAAGCATGAGTTTAGTGTACAAGGGAGGAAAAGTTAGCAATGGTGTAAATTAATGTGTGTGTTCTAGATCTCAACCTAGATAGTTTAGCCTCTGTGATTACATGGTTTGCCAGTCTGAATTGGAGAATATGACACATGTTTGGGGAGGGAGAAGGAGGATGGGTAACCTTAGAGATATTAATCAATATTTTGTAAGCTATAAATCTGAAGAGCAAACTACGAAAGGGAGATGAGGATGAAATTTCTGTCTCCTGTTGGAAGTATTACATAAATGTAAAATTAGTGATAAGAAAAATAATTTCAATTTGTTCTTGTCTGTCTTGTCCTGCTTGATAAGATCCTTCTCCAAAGGGCACTGGCTCTAAAAGAAAAAAGTGATGACTGGACTTGTCATGTGGCCCACCGGAAGCCTGACAGTTACCTCCCAACAGCCTTCGTGGACATTTGAAGGCTTTGCACTGCTGTTATTTTGAAATAATCAGTGTGCACACGAGTGAACGTACAAATTGTGCCGCTTGATTCTTCTTCCCTTCTCTGCAGGGGCCAACAGGGCACCCTGTGGAGATGTAGATGGGAGAAAATTCCTTCTCTATCTCCCTCCCAAATTCCCAGTTGGAGCTGGGCGTACAGCCTAGTAGGTGTTGGAAAGCACTGACTCATAGCCAGCACCTTTCGGTGAGGCCACTGGCTTGGATGTGATTCTGTGTACCTCTTAGACTGACACCTGGTCGGTGCTTGACACCTCTGAGAATTCTCAGGGATGCAAATGGTGGGCCAGAGAGAGGCAGTGAGATGGGCAACTCCTTTAGTACTGAGGAGCTGATGGAGTCCTCTATGTCTTATAAGGCAGAGACGATTTCACGCTCTTGCATAAATCCATAGAGGGTTACAAGTTATGAGTTTCTAAGAGTCCCACTTCCTCTCTGGGTGTTAAAAAACTGGGCTGATTTTGATATTTTGAAAAGGAGTTTTAGAATTTTGTTGTAAGTGCCACTTACGGTTTTTAAAAAAAGCACTTCCCTGTTTATAGAGGAAAACACTTCATACATAATATGAAGCAGAACATCTCTCAAATCTGGAAAAAGTTAATTGACTTTAGATAGTCTTATCAAAATACGAACTGATATCATAGGACTCCAGCAGATTTATCCACTACAGATCTTTTACTTTAATTTATTGGTTACTTCACAGAATTGCCAACTGCATTACAGTCCCGTGTGTAGTGGGAAAAGCGCTATCATATAACTCTTGAGCAGATGTGTTACAAGAGTCTTTTCATTTCCTTTCTTAAACCCAAAGAATAATGACACTGCAATATCATGTGGTGAAAAGAGCAATAATTTGATAAACATTGTCTTTCCATTAGATTAGAGCAATTAATCTGATTCTAATTTGGCTGAAACATTATCATACTGGAGTCCCCAGAGCCCTGTGAATAATCTCTAAACACATTGGCACACTCAGTAGACAAACATTATCTTCACTCGCACTGTTCTTCCATATGGTCTCCTCCCATGGTGATGGAGGGCACCCTGCTGTTTCAATCAAATAAATGTCAATTATCTGAGATAGATTTTTAGTTCTCGAGCCCGGACTTGCAGTGCAGCCAGAGTGACTGGGTAGAATGGTCTGCAACTCTTTTCTGCACATGTCACTTGCATTTTATAAGGAATTCACACACTGCCACATCATCCAGCATTCTAAGAACTTCATAAATAAAATGGTTGATTTTAGAAGCTGTGTGTGTGTGTGTGTGTGTGTGAGAGAGAGAGAGAGAGAGAGAGAGAGAAACTCTTGACCTTCATTTAGCTTTACTTTGCTCATTCTGAGTACAGAGTATTTTTTTAAAACTCAAGGAGGGATACTCTTTATTCTCCATGATCTGAAATAGGGCTACTATCTATGTATATTCATGTCCTGTTTAGGCATTTCTCCCTTTGTAGCAGCCCTCCCTGTACCTGGATGGAAATCTGGACATAAAGATCTCAGAAACAAAGACCCACACCTGACTGTCTTATTTCTTTTGCAGGCCTTTTGCTAGACATGTTTGTTCTGAGCCTGGTGGCCCCTGCGGGTGAGAGCTGTAGGATTTTTCCACCGACCTTTGCAGGGGTTCATGATGAGATCAGCAGGAACTCTGGACTTCGGAAAACAGTGGAGGTAAGGAGCAGGAGAACATACCTTCTCCAAGGCAGAGAGGAAGGCCTGGCGAGGGCACTTCTGGTGTCAAGGAGGTGAATCTAGTCTCTTAGAAAGAGGGCTGTACATATGAAGCTGACATCGTGAAACCAAGCAAAAGTAGATGAGGTGAAATGGAATGACACACTGAGAAGGCTGTCACTTCTCTATTTCTTTGCAGCACTCTCTATCTTGAGGGTGTCAGTTATCAGGTGTTGGTTTTGTTATCAGACAGGTCCTTGTCTCAAAAGCTTGTAAATTTGCCCAGAGCCCTGAGGGCCTCTGATGACTATATGTCTAGACTAAAAGCATTGGGTCACCCTCCTTGCTGCTGCTACTGTGACAAGCTGGCACAAAGAGAAAGGCAGTCCATGGGGATCTGGACTAATTCACTGTGGCAATCCAGCAAACGTTGTCAGAAAGGATTTCAGCTTCCATGTTGGCTGTGATCCTGAATCAAGGAGGAAAGCCACTGAGTGCTCAGAGTGAAAAAATACAGCAGCAGCAAACTCCTCTGCCTCTGACATGGTTTAATCAGAAACTGTCACTCACTGACATCAAATGTCAAGCCCTGGGTCGCCCCCTGCATTTAGAGGGCAGGAAGTCCCTGACTCCAGAGGTGGGCCCAGTGCACCTGCTCTGCAAGGCAGGAGATGTGGAGGGTGGATATTTTAGCAACAGCTGCAGCATTTGCTGGAAAGAGAGAACATTATGCCAGGTTGACGTGTGAAAGAGGTTCATGAAGAGAAGACTGAGATGAATTAGAGCAATAGGTGCGTGGTTAAATATCTAGTCTCTGGAGGGAGGTGGCTTGGGTTCAAGGCTTGATATCATCACTTATTGTGTGATGGTGGGCAAGTCACTTATCCTGCAGAATTCTCACTTTTCTTATCTACAAAGTGGGGATTGATGATAGACCCTGTCCCACTGAGTTTGTTGTAGATACTAAATAAAATACTGAATGTAAAGTACACAGAATTGTGCTGGCATATAGTATGTGCTCAATAAATATTTGCTGCTGTTCTTAGAGAGAGAAGGGGTTAGAAGGTTGGGTTTTGAATTGTGGCTGCACTGCTTACCAGCATTGTGTCTTTCAGTAGGTCACTAAATCAGCCTAAGACTTCATGTCCTATGTGTCTTACCAATGTCACGTGGTTCTTTTGAGTTTCAAGTAAAAGATATGTGGGGCTATAATGAGCACATAGCAAAGTATAATGTCCTTGGCCAAAATTGTGATAGGCTTCCGTTGTGTACACCAGGCAAAGTGCCCTCTTCAGTACTGTAATATAGAGCAGTTGGATTAAATACATTAAACTCACATCACATGGGGGAAAGGGCTCTGAGTCTGTGTTGATTTACTAGAGTTGCCATAACAAAGACCACAGGCTTAAACAATAGCAGTTTATTCCTCACAATTCTGGAGGCTTGAAGTCCGAGATCAAGGGGTCAGCAGAGTTGTTCTTCTGAGAACCTCTCTTAGCTTGTAGATATCTTCACATTGTCTTCCCTCTCTGGGTGTTTGCATCCTCCTAATGTCTTCTTATAAGGATACCAGTCCTATTGAATTAGAGTCCACCTTAGTGATCTCATTTTATCTTACTTACCTGTTTAAAGACCTTATCTCCAAATACAGAAGACAGTAAATTTATATCTTGAGGAGAATTTGGGGGAATTATGCCAAAATATATTTCTGTAAACTTAAATTTTCTTTTTCTTTTTTTTTTTTAAACCACTTCAGGTTTATTTCCATTTCTAATAACATTGTTACTGGGGCAATAACAAGTCATGTAAATTAGCCTACATGTTAGAATAATATATAGTCTACAATATATAGTCTGATTTTCTTCATGCTATAAATACCTATAAACATTAGTGTACAGAAGCGGTATATTTAGACCTGACTAACGAATAAAATGTTCAATCGGTATTTGTCTCATGAGCTATGCACAAATGTCTTTATCAATTTACATTTCAAATACAGTTTTAATGACGTAGTCATTCGTGTCATATAGCTTTTAATAGGGATTCTAGTTTATAGAATATTCGTCTACAAAAAAAGAATTTTCTAAGAACTGGAAAAGCATTTTTCAAAGCAGTTTTTCAAAGTACAATAAGTGATCTGTGGTTCTGTAAAGGTAGATAATACTAGATCTTTAAAGTTTCACTGTGCTTCAGGATTGTTCTTGAAGAGATATTCTGCATTTTTTACTTTCTTTTTTTTTTTTTTTTTTATTATACTTTAAGTTCTAGGGTACATGTGCATAACGTGCAGGTTTGTTACATATGTATACTTATGCCATGTTGGTGTGCTGCACCCATCAACTCGTCAGCACCCATCAATTCATCATTTATATCATGTATCATACTTTCAAATGAATAATAAAAATCTTGGCCGGGAGCGGTGGCTCAAGCCTGTAATCCCAGCACTTTGGGAGGCCGAGACGGGCGGATCACGAGGTCAGGAGATCGAGACCATCCTGGCTAACCCGGTGAAACCCTGTTTCTACTAAAAAATAAAAAAAATTAGCCGGGCGAGGCGGCGGGCGCCTGTAGTCCCAGCTACATGGGAGGCTGAGGTAGGAGAATAAACTTAAATTTTCTTAGAAGTTTTTTTTTTTTTAATTCCAAAAGTTTTCATGGACTGGGTGTGATGGCTCATGCCTATAATCCCAGCACTTTGGGAGGCTAAGTCAGGCAGATCACTTCTTGAGACTAGGAGTTAGAGACCAGCCTGGACTCCAAAAAAAAAAAAAAAAAAAAGAAAAAAGAAAAATCATGGATGTTGCATTGTTCTTTGTGCTATGTCCATATTTGTTTTGTTTTCAGGTAAAATAACTTTAAAAATTTCTTGGCAGTTAAATTACTTAAATTCTATGTTAGGTAATGCTAGCTGCTTGATATGTTTTGGCTGTGTCCCCACCCAAATCTCATCTTGAATTGTAGCTTCCATAATTCTCATGAGTCATGGGAGGGACCCAGTGGTAAGTAATCGAATCATAGGGTGGGTCTTTCCCATGCTGTTCTTATTATAGTGAATATGTCTCAAGAGAACTGATGGTTTTGTAAAGGGGAGGTCGCCTGCACACAGTGTCTTGCCCGCTGCTTTGTAAGATGTGGCAGCTCCTCGTTTGCCTTCCACCATGATTGTGAGACCTTCCCAGCCATGTGGAACTGTGAGTTCATTAAACCTCTTTCCTTTATAAATCATCCAGTCTCAGGTATGTCTTTAAAAGCAGCGTGAGGATAGACTATACACTACTATAATAAATAAGTTCTCAAAATTCAGCAGTTTGACACAAAAAAATTTCCTTTCTTGATCAACTCTCAATCCAATGTAGGTATATCTGCAGTGAAGTGCTTTTAGTCAGAGGTGATTCAGGAATCATGAACTCAGGCTCCTATCTTCTGGTCTTACCATCTATCTGTATTAGTTACAAATTATAATATATATAGCCTATTATGTTATATTAGGTTGCTATAGCAAAGTATCATGGACTGGGTAGCTTAAACAATAGAAATGTATGGTTTCACAGTTCTGGAGACCAGAAGTCCAAGATCAAAGTGTCAACAGGATCGGTTCCTTCTGAAGGCTGGAAGGAAAGTGTCTGTTCCAGGCCTCTCTCCTTGGCTTGTAGATGGTCATCTCCTTCCTGTGTCTCTTCACATCATCTTCCTTCTATTCCTGTTTGTGTCTGAATTTCTCTTTTTATAAGAACACCAGTCACACTGGATTAGTGGCTCAGTCTACTCCAGTATGACCTCATTTTAACTAATTATGTCTGTACAGTGATACCTTCAAATAAGGTCAAATTCTGAGATATTGGGCGTTAGGACTTCAACATATGAATTTTCAGGGGGTTGCAATGCAGCCCGTAAGAGTCCAACACCAGGATTATATTATAATGGGTATCCTCTCAGTTTATCAGATTTGAATAGGAAGAAAGGTAGTAGAAAGGGTACTGAACTCGATATCATGGCTTCTGTTGGTTTAGTCAGCATTCATACAAATTAGGTCTCTTTTCCAGTGTTGCTGCTAGCATTAACATCTTATAATAGTTTAAGTAATATGTATCCATCTGTCACTCTCTCTCCATCTTATCATCCATTCATCCCATCTTCCATCCACCTTTCCATCCATCCATCTATCTTCTCATTCAATCAACAAACACTTATTGAGTATTTATAATGTCCCCAATATCAAGTCGATTTCTGGGAATACAATGATGGATGAGACACATTCTCTTCCTTTAAGGCATTTATCAGTCTGCTAGGGAGACAGACAAGCAAAACGTAGGCAGACTCTATTCTCTCTTCTACATTATAGTCCTTCAAATATTTGAGGAAGGCTAATGTTTCCTACTTTTTCTCTCTTGGCTTCTTGTTTCTAGAGTAAGTATACTTTAATTTCTTTAATGATTCCTCACATAACACAGTTTCCTCACTCTTTTAAATTAATGTTCTGTGGTATTTTCTAGGTTGTTTTCCTTAACAATTCATAAATAAATACAAGCTGTGTGACTATACTGCTACTTGATTAGGAAGCAGACGATAGTCAGACTATGCTGGGGTCTCACACTGAGTTAATCTGGAGTAAGACTGAATGTTGCAAATTACAGAGGCCTCTCGGATTACATTTTTCTCTCATTTTCTTCAGTTGCCTCACTCAGGCACATTTATTGAGCTCTTGTTTATCATGGAGCACTTTACTGGACAAAGTTAGCAGACGCCTTTCAGTGAAATGCAGAAGTCATAATATTGACACAAGGGCCACAATATTAAAAAAAAAAATCAAAAACAAAAACAAAGAACAGGTTGGGTGCAATGTATCATGCTTATAATCCTAGTGCTTTGAGAGACTGAGGTAGGAGGAGTGCTTGAGACCAGGAGTTCAAGACCAGCCTGGGCAACATAACAAGGGCCCGTCTCTACAAAATATTAAAAAAAATTTAGCTGAGCATGGTGGCGTGTGCCTGCGGCCCCAGCTAAACTGAAAGGCAGAGGTAGGAGGATTGCTTGAGTCCAGGAGTTCAAGGATACTGTTCGTTGTGATCATGCCACTACATTCCAGTCTGGGTGACAAAGTGAGACCCTATCTCTAAAAATAAACAAACAATCAAAAACCAAATCAAAACAAAAACCCACTAATCACATGTCAGACACTTTGTGAACTTTGTCTTACTTAATCACTATAACAACTCTATTATATATTCACCATTTCATCATTGGAGTTATTGGATCTTGGAGGTTAAACTACTTGCCCATAGTCACATTGTTAGTAGGAGGAGCCTGGACTTATCCCCACGTTTCTTTGATCCTAAAAACTTGGTTCATAACCCCTATGCTTAAGCATCTCTCTCAGGGCCCTCTGTTCAATTAAGGATTAGGAGATTGCTTGGTGGATTTTCTGTTGGTCTGCTCACACATTAGTTCCCAGGTAAGGAGAAGGCAGCTGGCAGATTTAGGCCAGGTCTCATGGGGATTATACCTTGATGGAGACATTATGGTCTTGGGTTTAGGTCTTAGCTTTTCCCTTTCAAGATCTCACTTCTATTATTTTGTCACAGTGAACAGACTTTGAGGGATAGATTCTCTGTAACAAAATACAAAAGAGAATGATTTATAAACCACAGTCCCAATTTACCATGGGAAATAGAACTTATTTTTAAAATCAGGAGCATTTTTTCAACCAGGTATTCCCTTTTTGTGGGGTCAGTCACTCAGAAGGACAAATAATAATTCAGAAGGTTGCTTGGCGAGCACAGAATTTACAACAAAAAGATTAGGTATTGCCCAAGGGAAGTCTCCTCAGGCTAACATAACTTGGAGTTAATCCTTCTCTGTCCTGCGGTTGTTTCTGCCTAAATTACTGGAATCCATCTTCTAGAATCACAACATAATTTTCCTTGGTCACTGCTACACTCAGACACACAATCTAACCTCCCAATTCTCTTTAGGCAATCTTTCTCTTTTGGAAGTATCTATTATCAAAAACATCTCTTGTCACATTACTTCATTTTATAATGTTTAAATTATTATTTATTTTTATTAGTTTACATTGTAGGTTGTCTGCTCTTTAATGAGGCTTGGGTTGGACTTTGTATTGAACGTGGGGCTTTGAGTCATCCATTTTGCAGCAGCTAGGAGGTTTGGGGCATTGACTTCAGCTAAAAGGATGAGCTCTAATTAGTCTATGAAAATCCCAGAAAAGCCTTACTCCCAAGCCAGCACCAGTGTCAGCTTTAGGATGTGAGGCCTAAGCTCCCATACTATGTCCATGGCTGGAGGGCTTGGTCAAAGAATCTGTGCTCTGACAGCCTGGATAAATGAGATATGAAGGTAAATTTGGCGGAGGGGCTATTCCGAAAAAGTTTCCCTACTTTTAAGCCGCAGCCATAGAAAGAGTATGAGTGTAAGGCCAGAATGGCTAAAGCTACTTTCTTGACAATCTGAAGGCAAAGCCTCATGGCAGAAGGAAGAACACAGAGCAATGCGTGGAAATGAGGCCAGAGTCATTGTATTAAGTCAAGGCCAGAGCCCAGCCTGCCTCTAGACTTTCACTCATGTAATCAAGTAAATTCCCTCGTTGTGGGAGCCAGTTTAATTTAGGTTTTTTGATACAAGCAGCTGAATGTATCAATTGAAGGATGACTTTTCATTTTATATTCACAAACCATCAGGAAACGTTCTACAGATGGCCAAAGCTATTCATTATATGTGATTTTTAAAATACTCTCAGTTTGGTGAGTGAGATCTTTTAAACAGCCATTTGATTATGAGATCCAATTTACCTTTTGTGCAATTACTATAGTTATCATTAATCCAGCTCTAGCTCACAGCAATATCAGCGTAGCCGTTTCTTTGAGCTCAAGGCAGGAACTGGCTCGTAAGAGTCAAATGCATTGTTCCTTAGAGCCATCAATTCACCAGCTCCAAAAGTCTGCCCTAGATTCACTCTGGCACTAAGAGCATCTTTATTCAGCACTGATATCACAGACATTGTCAGACGACTTTACTGCCTCTGGATCCCCAGCTGAATCAAGTGTAGTGGCCTATTATTTAGGATCTGACCAGAACCACATATGCTGTCAAATTGCTGGTTCCTAATGAAGGTGAGGCTATGAACGAATGTACCAATGTACTGCTTCCTTCACACAAACAATCTTCCTATGGAAAAAAAGAAGTCAGTTGAACTAAACAATGTGCTTCATGATCTAATTCACTTACTTTCTGAAGCAAGCTCTTTATCTTGTTATGTGGGTTAGTAACAAATAGCTTGACAGCTAGTCCATGGACCTAACTTTGAATAGTCATTGTCTCATTCATTTATCAAACACTTACTGAACTAATATATGTAAGTAACCTAAGAATTATCTTGGGAGTTATCTAAGAAATCTTCTGCCTTTCTCTTCATGTTCAGCCTGGCATCATGCCTTCCTCTGTATTCCTGCTGTCATTAGCTTGATGCAGGCTTGCATTGCTTTCTGAAACACTGCCATTGTCCTGCCAGTCTTGCCTTCTCCAGGCTACAACATGCTAGTAAAAAATATATTTCTCAAGGTGCTTTCTAGCTTCTGTGACAATGCAAGCTACTATGGTGGACTTTTTGCTGAATATAATACAAATGGATGTTGGCGCCTCATACTGCAGATGTTCTTGGTTAATGAGACTTCCATCACACTATCCTGAGATAAGTGTGTTCTGCAACTTGTGTACTTTCCTCTGTAGTCTCTTTTTAATGCCATCTGTGTACTGGAGGACTAGACCTGTGGCAAAGAGACAAAGAAAGATCTTGTTGGATGTTATAATACAAGCTGTGCAATAATTAGGCATCTCTAGCCATAAAAGGGTGGGTGGAAGTTCTTTGAAACCGTGAAGGGCATCATAGTTATCATTGCAACCTGAGAGAACCAGCCAACAACTGTATATAATGAATGATAGTGGAGAGAAGATACAGTCAGAAGAATATAATAATTTCAGATGATTTGATGAGAAAGGAAGTGCAACTGTTCTTGTGGGATTTGGTGACCTTATCTCTCTGGGAATGATGCTTTATTGACTCTTATGTGATCATTATAATTAAACTGAATTTTTACCAATGCATTCCTGTGCTTAACAGGGTTTTTTTTTTTTTTTTTTTTTTTTTTGGTGGATACTTAATACTGCAATCTCTCTGTTCCTTAGTTTTTGAAGAACTGAAGATTTATTTTATTATTATTTTAATAAATCTCACTAGAATGGATCATATTTTTCTTTGCTTTATTTATGTCAATGCTGTGAAGCATATTTAAATTTTTTACAACTTTTTTATTTATAATTATGAACATTAAATATATTACTCTGTAATGTGGTGATATCTTTGGTAGGTAATTAAGTTATGTGATACTGTTTTACTTCCATATGAACCTCATATGTTTATTTGGAGGTGAAACAATTGCCTAAAACATTTTAGATAAACAAGAGTAATGAAGGGAGTACCTACCAAGTACTTTAATGCCTTATAAAGGTACAGTAATCAACAGTGTTTTGTGGTATAGAAACACAATACATAGCCAAGATATTTATGCCAATACAGATAAGTTTTCAGCATATACTAAATATGGAATTTCAAGTTAGTCAGGAAATAATAGATTATTAAAATGAAGGCAGGACAATTATTTAATCATTAAGACCAAAAATAATGTTTAGTCAACTTTGTACGATTAATCCCAGATATATTAAGGAAGTACTAGAAAATTTAGTAGAAATAGATATTTATATAATACTGGGATGGGGAAGGATTTTTTTAAAGCAAGAACTTAAAGCCTTAAAGATAAAGACAGATAATTTATGCACATAACAATTTTAAGATTTCTTTACTTTAAACACACTCAAACACATAAAGCTTAAACAAAAGGAAAAAAATGTCTCACCGATTATGATGGCTAATAAACAGAAAACAGAAAATAAACAAGTGTTGATAAGGATATAGGGGAATGAAAACACTCGTGTGCTATTGGTAGGAATGCAGGATGGTACAACCACTGTCTAAAATAGTATATTGGTTTCTAAAATATTAAAAATAGAACTATCATATGATCCAGCAGCTCCACTTCTGGGTATAGATTCCCAAAAATGGACAGATGGGACCCGAAGAAATATTTGTACACCTGTGTTCATAGCAATATTATTCACAAGAGCTGAGGGATGAAAGCAACCTAAATGTCCCTTGACATGAATGGATAAACAAACTGTGGTATATATGTACAATAGAATATTATTCACCCTTAAAAGGGAAGGAAATTCTGACACAGGCTACAACATGGGTGAACATTGAGGACACTGTGTTAGGTGAAGTAAACCAATTGCAGAAGAACAAATACTGTGTGATTCTATTCATATCCCTAGAGACAGAATGTAGAATGGTGATTGATAGAAGCTGAGGGGAGAGGAAAATGCATAGTCATTGTTTAAAGGGTACATAGTTTCAGTTCTGCAGGATGAAAAGAGTTCTGGAGATGGATGGTGGTGATAGTTACATAACAATGTGAATGTACTTTATGCCATTTAACTGTATGCTTAAAAATGGTTAAGACAGTAAATTTTATGTTGTGTGTGTTTTATCACAATTTAAAAAATAATAAACAAAAGAGGAATGGTGGTGCTTAGAGTCAAGAGTATGCTCTAGCATCAGGCACAGCTGGGTTTTATCTGGCTCAACGGGTGTAGGCAAATGTGTTAAACTCTGTGTGCCAAACTTTCTCATCTCAGGGTTACTTTGAAGACTCAGTGAGATAATTTCTGTAAAGTGATTTTTATAATGCATGAAACATAATAACTGTTCAATAAATACTGCATACCAATCTGTTAAAAGCCAAATGATACACATATGTTATTGACTATTCATTATTTTTATTTTTAGAGGTCAATATATTATTGACTCTTTATATAGATGATATGTTAAGAACTCTAACAAACCAAAGAGAAATGATAAAAACCCTAGAGTTCATGGAAAAATAATATGTTAAAGTTTATTGACAAAGAATATGTTAGTAGTTTTTATTTAAAGGAATGAGGCCATTTCTGGGCTAGCTTCAGTAAATGGGGACTTTTTGAAGAATAAATTTTGAGAGAGATAGAGTCTCAGAGATGCAAGAATAGGAAATCGACACAAGATTGGATATAAGTCTACAGTAGTTCTAAGGATCCTGATAGTACAATCTGCATTTCAGAGCTCTGTTGTTAATGTAGTTTACTTCCTCTTGTTTAGTCTCTGTCACATTTCTTCTCATCTAATGCATCATTGACTCACTCCTTTATCTATACCTTACCCACATCATAGCTCTTGCTTATTGCTAATTTGTGCTTCCGTATCTCTTTGATTTTTACATGACTTTGCTTTGCCGCTGACCATTCATGGATCTAATTCACAGGATCTTCTCAGCTTTAGTTCCCACTGCTAACAGTCTGATTTTTCTCCATTTGTCTGAATCAAATTATTTGAAGTAGAATTGGATTGGAACATTCCTTGGTTTTAGCAAGAATCTTATGGGACCTTTCTTTGTTTCTGGCAAAGCTTTTTAGGTCAGCTTATCTTGAAGCTCACTGCTCAGCCACTTTCAGCTACATTTATGTCATGTGACCAGCCCTATTCCAATCAGCTGTGGTCTGGGTGGTAAATTTCTATGGTGCAAAACAAGATGATCTAAGGCTGCCTCTACAGAGGAAGCTATTTTGTATTTTATTAATCACTTGTAATGACCAGATTGCTGAATTTTTCTAGTTGAGGATTTGACAACACCATTTTTATGTCTGCTTTTAATAGCTCATCCCTGTTTCTACCACCTTGTTCACAAGCTGCTAATCTGTTATCCAACCTTCAGTCTATGCATCAGAGCAGAAAGAACAGAAGCATAATGGGAACATAAGATTACCACATAACATAACTGTATCAGTAAGCTTGATTTACCTTCATCTATAGAAGCAAATAAGTCAATGGGCCCTGGTTTAAGGGTATTTTTAAAATTCTTTAATAAAGCACATGATCTTGGCTTAGAGGTTTTTTGGATTACTTGGGTTGGTCTGGATTCTGAGAAGGTGGGGCGGCTAATGTCTAACTATCAGATTGAGTGTAAGTTTCCTGTACATCTGAGCAGATGTGACACCTTTATTCCCAGTATGTCCATATTGTTTCATGTTCTTGTGTTACTTTTTTTCCCCCAGTAATGCCTTTGCATGAAATGCTTTCTTTTCAGTAAAAAAATAAGCCACATTTTCTTGTTATCTTCTGGTTAAGGGAGGGGGTGCTTTTTTCAGGGAAAACAACAGTAATATAACTTCACAGCGTCAAAGTAAGATGATCTTTTTATGCAAATACTACCTTGAAGTTTTTAACCATCTGTTCTTAATTGAGCTTGCAGAAGATTATTTTCATATTCTAAGAGACGTACTGTGAATGCTTAGGCACATGCTGAATAGCCCAAGAAAGTAGGGATCAGGATCATGGATGTTTAAAAAAATTGTTCAAAGGAAAAAGTTTTATTTGTGTTTCTGCATGAAAGGTGGAACCTAATTGAAAAGCAGGAGATATTCTCAATTTCTTGGGTTGAAACAAAATAAACCATGGTGATTCTGTTTGGGGGCCCACATATACGCATATCAT
This sequence comes from Rhinopithecus roxellana, assembly GCF_007565055.1. Classification (NCBI taxonomy): domain Eukaryota; kingdom Metazoa; phylum Chordata; class Mammalia; order Primates; family Cercopithecidae; genus Rhinopithecus; species Rhinopithecus roxellana. The sequence goes on along the minus strand of NC_044552.1, from coordinate 96,805,710 downwards.
GTAGGAAGACATAATTGCTTCCATTGCAATAAACTATTTCTATTTCTTATTTGTTATGAGTTAGACTTTGTTGTTCTTCAGGACCCCCAGAGATTTTGAAGAAAGACTAAGGAAGATAGATAAAGCATATCCTCTATCCCATCTCCATCTGTGGAAGTCAATTTTTTTTTGATGTTTAAAATTATTTTTATAAAGAGTATTCATAAACAAATATTTTATGTGTACAAAAAAATTACATAAAGCATGAAGTAACAATATCACAAAATTCATAAGGCCATAAAACAAGAACTTTTAAACTGCCTGCATCAGAAATGGCTATATATTGCAGTAAACACTAGCAAAAATTAACAAGTATATATGTATGGATGTGTGTGTGTCGTGGGGGATTCACACATATATAAATTCATATATAACTCACCAATACATAGAGACCATACAAGATTTTCACATATAAATTGTATGAATGAATTCTTTACAATCTAAGTTAAAAATTCAATAAAGCTTTAATAATTTGATCATATAGGTAAGTTCTCTGACTAAAGTGCAATTAAACAATTCATATATGTTTAGCTTATATAAAATATATTTAAACATTTTTATTTTTAATGAAAAAAGTGAAATTCAAAATGACCATTTTATCTAAGGGAAATAGCTATAAATTATGAAATATTTAGAGTCAAATATAATGAAAGTACTACCTAACTAAACTAGTTGAATGCATCTAAATTAGTAACAGAGATCAATTTATGATGTCACATGCGTTTAAAACAAATAAGTGATACATTAAAATGAAAAATAGAACCAACGAAAGCCTAAAGAAAATCAAAGGTTATATACAAAATGGGTATAAATTAATGAAATAAGAAATAAAAGAAATATTTGTGAAGGAACCTAAAAAAATAAGGTTTTGTGTTTTACAAAATTTTGGGAAGTCAATATATTTTTAATGTAAAAAATTGTAGCTTGGTGAAGAAGACATCACAGCTCGCAAAGGAAGAGACTTCCTGAGCTCACAGAATGAGTTTGAATCTTGGAGTCCTGGCCCAAGGTAAGTAAGACATTGTGACAATAATTAGTCAACATTTTTGGAGCACACATCAAATGCAGAATATGGAAAACGCTGTAGTACTAGTTCCTGTTTTGGGACAGGTGACTTATGCATGGTCTGACAGATTTGGGAACTGACAGAAGAAATATCAGTAGGTTTGTTGATCTACTGCAGTAAAGCAGCATAAATGACCCTCTGTTCCAGTGGAAATTTGTTCTGCTGCTTTTCCTCTCCTTCTAACTCAGCAAAATAACATGAAAACCATAGAAGTAAAAAGGATCTTGAAGACCTAATTCCTATATTTTAGAAATTTAAAAATGGAGACTCAGAGAGGTTAACTAGTTTCCTTAGGTAACCTAGCTGGTGAGCAGTTGTTTCAGGATGGGAAACCAGACCTACAATATGGACGCCGTTTTAATATACCATGCAGTTCTTATACCGTATTGTGTTTGTGAAGATAGCAATTCATTTTACACTGCATTATGAAAATAACTTTTTCAAAGTTTGTTACTATTTCTTAAGGCTTTAATGGTTGGTTGTTTTATCTGTATTTTATTGAGCAACCTTGATGACTCTTTTCATACATGGACAGATAATTTATGATAGAGTTTCTCCCCGTATATTTTGTAGTGATTGGAGGTTATAAATAGATACATTTTGGTACCAGAAGCTTGCTTTGTGTCAGGTGAGAGGAAGAAACGTGGTTGTGTATTCACTGTGTGTTGGTAATGACCCAAGACTGTAAGCTAAAACATCTGGATTATGGTCTCAACTCTGAATTAATTAGCTCTGCATTCTGGATCTTAATTTCTTCATCTGACCAAAGAAGGTTTTAGTTAAATAATTTCTAAGTTCCTCACAGAATGAAATGTCATAATATTCTAGATCAGGGAAAAGTTATAGAAACTTTAGTCTGTACTTGTTAAAGGGCTGTAATGGGCTGAATATGTTTAAAAGACTAAGTTAACTTTGGCACAATTCACTAAGCAATTGCCCAACTCTTTATTTAACACTGGCTTTTGGGTTTTCCTACTTACAAAGTCATTGTCTAACTTGAACTGTCATGCAGTGAGAACTGAATACATCCACCTTTATATACGTATTACAACCACACTGAACTCCTGATTCCACTTATCAAAGTGCCAGGACTCCACCTGCCTTTGCGTGTGTTGCTTTCCCTGCCTCACATCCCTTCTTTCCTGTCTTGCCTTGGCAAACTCCTACTCATCATTTAAAGTCCAATTCAAATATCACCTCCTCTATAATCCTCCCATAACCATCTCAGTTGTGAGTCAAACTAATATTTATGGATCACCCACTATGTGCAAAGCCTCCCATCAGTAGCTAAGGATGATCACAGTTCCAGCTTTCATAGCTTATTAAGGAAGACTGATATCAAGTAAATAATTACAGGTAAATAATAATTACAAGAGGCTGGGCATGGTGGCTCTTACCTGTAATCCCAGCACTTTGGGAGGCTGAGGTGGGCAGATCACTTTAGGTCAGGAGTTCAAGGCCAGTCTGGCCAACATGGTGAAACCCCGTCTCTACTAAAAATACAAAAATTATCCGGTGTGCTGGCGGACGCCTGTAATCCCAGCTATCTGCAGGCTGAGGCAGGAGAATCGCTTGAATCTGGGTGGTGGAGGCTGCAGTGAGCTGAGATTGTACCACTGCACTCCAGCCTAGATAGAGTGAGACTCCATCTCAAAATAATAATAATAATAATAATAATAATAATAATAATAATAATTACAAGAATGTAAAGTGATATGAGGGAAAAGTACTTAATGTCTTGGAGGGTCTAGTGGAGGAAACTAAACACAGGATTAGTGGCTACCTTCTCTAGGTTCCCATGGCACTTTATTGTACATCTCTACCATGACACTAATTATGTTGTGTTCTTACCAGTATTACGGGTTTATGTATCTATTTCCTCCTCTAGACTTGTGTGATCCGATATGGCAGCCATTAACCACATGTGGCCATTTACATTTAAAGTAATTGAAATAAAATTAAAATCCACTTCCTCAATCATACCAGCTATATTTCAAATGCTCAATAACCACATGTTTCTAGTGGCTACCATATTGGATAGCACAGGTAGAGAGTATTTCCATCATCAGAGACAATTCTGTTGGACAGTGCTGCCCTAGATGGTGAATTCCTCAGTATCGAATATTGTGTTTCATTCATCTTTGTATCCCTAGAACCTGGAACAGTGATTTTATTATTCAACAAACATTTTTGTATATGCTTATTAAATGCCAAGTACAATTCTAGATTCTGGGGATAAAGTAATGAACAAAAAACAGTGCTTGCCTTCATAGAGCTTATACTTTAGTGGTGTTGAGGGGAATTGGATATTCAACAAATCAAGTAAATATACAATATGTCAGGTGGCGATGAGTACTATGGAGAAAATTAAAGCAGGTTAAGTTAGGCAGGGAGTGACAGGAGAAGGGGTAGGGGCTGGTGGGTTGATCTTTTAGGTAAAGTGGAAAGGGAGTCCTCACTGAGGGAATCAGTTGCCAAGAAGGAGCAGCAAGCATAATGTCCCGAGGCAAAAATGTGTGACCTGTCTTAGGAATGAGGAGGCCAGGGTTCCTAGAGTTGAGTGATTACAGCAGAGGGTCAGAGAAATGAGGGCAGTAGGACACCAGGGAGGGAGCAGGGCCTTTGGCTTTTACTCTGAGATGAGAAGAATTGAAGAGTATTGAACAGAGAGGGGAAGAGGTCAGGCTTACATTTTAAGTATGATCAGTGTGACTGCTGTGTTGAGAACAGCCTGCAGGGGGCAAAGCCAGAGACCAAATGAGGTCTCTCAGGTGAGGAGGAAATAGTGGCTTGGATGGATGGGCAAGGTGGTGAGAAGTGGACATGTTTTGAATGTAGAGCAGGCAGGACATGTGGATGTGTTGGAATGTGAAGTGTCAGGGAAAGAAAAGAGACGAGTATAGCTCTGTAGATTTTGACCTGAGCAAGTAGAAGAATGGGCTTTGCATCAACTGAGATGAAGACTCTGGACTGTGCAGATTGGGAGGAATATCAGGAGTTTGGTTTGGGACATATTAAGTTGAAGTGTCTGTTGAGTGTCTCCGTGGCTATGCTGACCATGAGTAGGAGATTTGTGTCAGTGGTTCAGGGGCAAGGTCTGGCTGGAGGTATGTATACATGCTTGTTGACTGACTGACTGATTGAATGAATGAATGAGACATTATTTTCTTAAAATAGCAAGTCTGAATGTGAAGCTGCAGGACAGAGTCCTGGGGAACAATTTGCCTACAGACAAAAGAAAAATCACAGAGGAGGCCTGACAATCTGAGCAGGCAGTGGATGCATATCCAAATAAATAAAATCAATTAAATCACCCTTAAAATTATTTTGAACACAGATTTTAGAGTATAAAATATAAAATATCCTCCTATTCAAATGGTATGCGAGGGTATATCAGTTTCCCATGGTTGCTATGAAAAAGTTACCACAAATTTTGTGACTCACAACAACGCAAGTGTATTATCTTGCAGTTCTGGAGGTCAGAGCCTGCAGTGGGTCTCACAGGGCTAAAATCCAGGTGCAGCAGGCGCTGCAATGCTTCCTGGAGGCTCTGGTGGAGAATCTTTCTCTCAGCCTCACTTGAACTCTGACTCTCCTCTCTTTCTTTCACTTCTAAGAATCCTTGTGATAACATGGGATCCATCGATAAATCCAGAATAATCTCCCCATCTCAGGGTTGTTGGTTAGCAACCCTAAGTTTGTCTTCAACCTAAATTCCCCCTTACCACTTAATGCAATATATTCACAAGTTCCAAGGATTAGGATGTGGCTACTTCTGGAGAGGTGATATCTTGAATTTGTTCATTCTTTTCATGTCTAAAGATCAATATACAATAATAAAAGTGATTGAAAGGATGTTTAGAATATATGCAAGCCCCAATTAGACATCTTCTCAATTGCTTTTACTATTGTATATAAATCTTTTGATACTAAAAGCCAAAAAAGGACTGGAGATTACTAAGCAAAAGAATAATTGGAGAGAAGCCCACTTTTAAACAAAGTTGTGTACACGATATGCTTTTAATTTAAATATTTTAAGTTTCAAAATATTTATGACGTGTAAAAACAAACTCAGACCTAAGCATATTGAGGATGTGTGTTTGTCAGTGTGTGTATGTGTGTGGTTGTGTAATTATTCCATAAAAAAGTTTATTGGTTATAAATCTTATATAAGATCATATAAAAGGAATACTGGGGTTTACTCCATGCGACTCTTAGGATTTATTTTTTGATTTTTATGTATGATTTATATACACAAGGACCACATTTTGTGAACCTATAATCTGTAAAATGCAAAAGCCCTTATGGATTACAGGATAGAACATTTGAAGTTGAGATATCTTGAGGTAATTGTTATATTTAATTGACCTGAATTGTCATATCTTATTTTGAAATGTCTGTCCCAGCTCTTCTCACCACCATTCTCATGGCCACCTGTTCAGACCACAAGAACAGCTTCCTAATTGACTGTATAACTGAAGTGAATCTGAGACGTAGGAGAGTGCAGTGGTTTAAAGAATGGGTTCTGGCTGGGCTGCGGTGGCTCATGCCTGTCATGCCAGCACTTTGGGAAGCCGAGCCGGGTGGATCACTTGAAGTCAGGAGTTCAAGACCAGCCTGTCCCACATGCGAAACCCTGTCTGTACTAAAGCTATAAACATTAGCCAGACTTGGTGGTGTGTACCTATAATCCCAGCTACTACTAGGGAGGCTGAAGCATGAAAATTGCTTGAACTCAGGAGGTAGATATTGCAGTGAGCTGAGATAGTGCCATTACCCTCCAGCCTTAGTACAGAGTGAGACTCCGTCAAAAAAAAAAAAAAAAAAAAAAAAAGCAGAGGTTCTGGAATCAATTTATTGAAATCCAGTCTTATTTTGACCACTTACTAGATGGATGACTGTAGACAAGTTACTTCACCTCTGTAAACTTAAGTTTTCTGTCCTGTGAAATGGGATTAGTACTGATCTTATAGAGTTGTCATGAAATTTATACTGAGTTAAGGAGTAAATGAACTTGTTGTGTTTAAGGAGTAGAAAGGCCAGTGGCCAGAACATGGTAAGTGAGCAGCAGAGTTAAGGTCTGAAAGACTGGCAGGACAAGATCATGCAGGGCTCTGAAGGCCTTGGTAAAGGGTCAGACTGGAGGCAAAAACTGCATTGTTTGAATTAAGGCTATGGATATGAAAAAGTGATGTTGGGGCTCAGTAGTATAAAGACATAGCATTTATAAGACTTGTGATGTTTTTTGGATGTTGGGGAAGGCAAGACAGAAGCCTAGAATGACTGTGTTTCTTACTTGGAGGTCTGGAGACTGGGGACATCATTTTCTGAGATAGGGAATACAACAAGACAAGCAGGTTTGGGGGAACAAACAATGAGTGCAGTTTGGGATAAAAATGTAAAGTGTCTATGAAATATTCAATTATAGATTTACATATAAAGATGGATGTGTAGATATGAATCTTAACAGAGGGTTTGGGCTAGAAGTATAGGTTTGAGAGTCATCAACATTTAATAGATTATTGACAGAAGACAAGTCTGGAAAGAGTTTTGACATGGAGGGAGGTAGGCATTCAACTTATGACAAAAGAGCAGATTAATCTGGCATTTCCTTCTCCCTAGCTCCCCTTCTTATTGCCCTGCTCCAAATACACAGAACATGGTTATAGGAAATCCAACAAAAGGATTAAGAGCAGAAACACAGCTAGGATGCTGTCCAAGGTTCTGGGAGGAATAGAAAAACATTTCTGTGAAAACTGAAGTCACAAGGCTGTGCCACATATAGATTTGAGGTCGATATTTATTCTACTTGTATTATGTGAGAATCCTAAGCCAATAAATTAAAAAAAAATAGAGATGGGGTTTTGCCATGTTGCCCAGGCTGATCTTGAACTCCTGAGCTTAAGTGATCCACCTGCCACAGCCTCCCAGCTAAGCCAATACATTTATATAAAAATTTAGTGGTGACCAGAGAAAGCACTGAAGATATGGAAGAAAAATAATTGTAAAATTTCCCTAGAAAGATGTTTAACCCTAAGGAAATGTTCACAGGAAAACGAATCCTTCATGAGAGGATGAATTCAACATAAAAATTTACAAACCATAGGAGGAAATGATTTACCACAAAAGAGAGTCAGTTTTGACAGTTATCAACTTACTTGATTCTCAGATCCAAATCTGCCCTTTGTTGCCCTGATTCTTGTTAATGGAGCCTGGCTCCTTGCCAGCTGATGCAATTTTAGGCTTTGTCAATACAGGGTGCTGGTGGGCCCTTCGGGATCACAGTGGAAGAGAGGGCTTCTCTTCCTGGTTCTTGTGTCTTTTTTCTTCCTCCTAAGGCCCAGCTCTCAATGGTGTCTGGGAGTCCCAGTGGAGCTCATCCTCCAGTGAAATTCTCTGGCACCCCAGTGGGCAATTTTCTGCATGCCAGCTCTGACCTGCTCGTACCTCAGCAGGCAGCTTGCTGTAGACCAGCCCCAACCCACAGTACCTCTGGAAATGTTGCTGGCACCTCAGTGGGCAGCTTTCTGTGGAACATTTTTGACTCATGTAATCCTAGAAAACTCTACCATCCAGTGGACTGTAACCACAGCCTCTCCAACACAGTCTCAATATTGGCCGTAGTAGAGGTGAAGTCATTTCCAAATTTGCTTCTGCTTTGTATACCCTCCCTAGAGGTAATGGTTGTTTTCTACATTTGCTGTTCTTATGTTCTTTAGTGGCCTCTTTTACTCCCCCCCCTTTTTTTGTGTGTTAATTATCTTTTAGAAGTTAATAATTCTTTATATTAAATTGTCCCTGTTCAAATTACTGATGCTGGTCTCTGTCTCCTGAGTGGACCCTGTCTGATATATCGGCAGCCATAATAAGTAGAACAATTAGCACCCTAAAAACATGAGATAAACCATCCCAAAATAATTAGAAAATAAGTATGCTTAAAATGAATAAAATATTTTAAAAAGTAATAAAGACCATAAAGAAATAGTAGGGTTCTATGAAAAGAAATAGGCATATTGAAAAAGAATTAAATTAAATGTTTAAAAAATACAAAAGGTAGTCATTGGATGGGTGCAATGGCTTCATGTCTGTAATCCCAGCACTTTGGGAAGTGGAGCGGGGAGGATCTCTTGAGCCCGGGAAGTTGAGGCTGCAGTGAAGCTTGATCATGCCACTGAACTCCAGCCTGGGTGACAGAGTGAGACCCTGTCTCAAAAAAGTAGTCATTAATTAAAAAATCAAGTGGGTAGGTCAAACATTAGAATTAGTGACTTCAAAGATAGCCCTGAGGAAACTGTCCAGGATACAGCAAAGGGATAAAAAACAAAAAATTAAAAAGAAAGAAAGTGCAATAGAACATGGAGATACAACATACATCTCATAGGAATTCCCTGTATTTCTCTCTCTTTATTATCTATATCTATAAACAAATACGTATCCAGAAAGAGAAAATAGAAAGACTGGGGGGAAGAGGCAATATTTGAATACTGCCTAGCTGAGAAGCTGAGAATTTTTCAGAACTGAAGAAATCTATCAGTAGGGTTTATTCTAGGATATAGGAATAATGTAACTTTATAAAATTTAATGTAACTTACCATATTGACATATTAAAGAAAGAAAAATATACTCATCTTAGTATACATAATAGGTTCAACAGCTCATTCATGTTAACAAACCTTAGAAAATAATACATAGAAAGGGACTTCCTTTAAAAAAAGGGTGTCTACCTAAAACAATGTAAACCTCACACTTAATGGTGAAACATTGGAAGCATTCTCTTAAAGTCAGAAATAATTTAAAGATGCCTGTTGTTGGCCGGGCGCGGTGGCTCAAGCCTGTAATCCCAGCACTTTGGGAGGCCGAGACGGGCGGATCACGAGGTCAGGAGATCCAGACCATCCTGGCTAACAGTGAAACCCCGTCTCTACTAAAAAATACAAAAAAAAAAAAAAAAAAAAAAAAAAAAAAACGAGCCGGGCGAGGTGGCAGGCGCCTGTAGTCCCAGCTACTCGGGAGGCTGAAGCAGGAGAATGGCGTAAACCCGGGAGGCGGAGCTTGCAGTGAGCTGAGATCCGGCCACTGCACTCCAGCCCGGGCGACAGAGCGAGACTCCATCTCAAAGAAAAAAAAAAAAAAAAAAAAAAAAAAAAATGCCTGTTGTCACCACTTCTATTCAGCATTGTACTGGAGGTCCATAGCAGCTCAATAAGACATGGAAATAAATAAGACTTGTGGGGCATGGAAAAATGAGAAACCAAATTGTCACTATCACAGATGATATGATTATCTACATATGAAATTCAAGAGAATCTCCCTACCAACTATTAACAGTAGAAGTAACCAGAAAGTTCATCAAGGTTGCTGTCTAAGAAACTATATACAGAAATTAGTAGTATTTGTATATATCAGATGAAATTGTTTTAAAGATGTAATTTAAAAATATCTTATTTTTCATAGCCATTAAACTACAGAGTATGTGAAATAATTAGGTGCAAAAGTAATGGCAAAAACCTCAATTATTTTGCACCAACTTAATACATATACATGATTTTACTAAAAAATTATGAAATTTTATTGAATGATTTAAGAATACCTAAAAAAATGGAGAGTTATGCCATATATATGGATAGGAATACTCGTATTTTGAATTTCCAGTTCTTCCCAAAATAATCTACAAAATTAAAGCCAGTTCAATCTAAATCTTAAATTTTCTCAGAAATTGACAAGTTGTTTCTAAAATGTATATGGATAAATAAAATGCCAAGAATGACCCAAGGAAAACATTTGAAGAAAGTTAAAGGTAATGAACTTACTCTATCATTTATCAAGGGTTATTATAAAAGTAAAATAATTAAAATGTGCCGTATCAGTAGAGGGAGGTACACATACACCAACTTAACAAAACAGGGAGCCTGGACACGACCATGTACATGAGAGAGGTGGTTTTCAAATTAGTGGAGAAATATAAAATAAAGAGAATATTTATTTTAGATGAGACAATTAATTTATCATATGGAAAAAATTGTAAATCTACCTTATACTATACACAAAAATAAATCCTAAATGGATTGAAAAATGTAAGGATGAGTTGAAAAATATGAAAAAATTAAGAAAAATAACTTTATTTTATATATATATATATATAAACACACACACACACACACATATATGTGTGTATATATATATATATATTTTTTTTTTTTTTTGAGAAAGGATCTCACTCTGTTGACCAGACTGGAGTGTAGTCATGAGATCTCAGCTCCCTGCAACCTCCACCTCCCAAGTTCAAGCAATTCTCCTGCCTCAGCCTCCCAAGTAGCTGGGATTACGGGCGTCTGCCACAACATCCAGCTAATTTTTGTATTTTTAGTGGAGATGGGGCTTCACACTGTTGGCCAGGCTGATCTTGAACTCCTGACCTCAAGTGATTCACCCCGCCTCGGCCTCCCAAAATGCTGGGATTATAGGCGTGAGCCACCATACCTGGCCAAAATAGCTTTGTGATCTTGAAGGGCAGAGAAAGAGTTATTGTACAAGACTCAAAAAGCATAGACGTTAAAAAGATTGATAACTTTAATCATTTAAAATAGAAAAGATTTATATGAATAAAAGACCATAAAATATAAGATAAGGCATAGATTGAGAGAAGATATTTGTAGTCCAAGCAGCCAGTAAAGGATTAGTAAACAAAAAACATATTAAATAGAAGCCTAAAAAACAATAAGAAGGAAACATTTCAATAGAGAAAGAACAAAGGACATGAAGAGTCAATTAATTAAAGAAGAAGTCTTTTAAAACATAAAGTGTTGCACAGCCTCATTGATCATTAGGGGAGATTAAAATTAAAACCCAATGGGACAGTATTCCATAACCAGCAGATTGGCAAAACTTAAAAACTCTGATCATATAAAGTCTTGGTAATACCATGGGAGCATAGAAACTTTCAAAACTGGCTACTATTAGGTACTTCCACTTTGGAGAATAATTTAACAATGTCCGTGGAATTAAAGATGTGTATAACCTGCAAGGCAGCAAATCTATTTTTAAGCTATATATCCTTGTTGAATTCTTAAACAAGGAGTCATTCTTAAATATGATAGTGCAGCATTGTTGTATTAGCAAAACTTGAACAAACACAATTGTTCAAGAATAGAGAAATGGAGACACTAAAGAAAATTTAATAGAATACTAAATATCATTAATCATGAATAAGTTAGATCTACCTGTACCAAAATGGATATATTGCAGATTATAATGTTGAGTGGAAAAACACAAGTCGTGAAAGGATATGGTATGGTAAAATTTAGGTGAATCATGAAAATACATAAAAACAATACTATATGTTTATAGATATATGCATATATAGTTAAAAATGAAAAATATGGACAGGAAGGGTATATAGTGTTGTGGTGGCTCTTCTAGGGAGGGAAGAAACAGTATCTCCAATATTTTGTTTATTTGTATTTGCTAGATTTTATTTTACAAATATCTGAGGCAAATATTGTTAAATAACAACACTTGTTAAATTAGAGGAAAGGTGGCATTGTGGTGTGTTACATTATTATCTATACTTTTCTATATGTTTGAAATAGTTCATAGTTAAAATTAAAGTGTTTATTTACATGAAGGAAATAGCCAAAAATGTAAAGGTCTTTTACCTCATCCTTGTTGTGACGCACAGCATAAATTGGAGACTGTGACTGATTTTAGATGAAGTCTTTCGTCTTAAAACTAAGAGGATAACTGGCTAATAAAGAAGGTGTTCCTAACCTTGGTTTCATTAGTGCAGTTCTCTAACCAACTAAACTAACTGTCCACAGGTGACAAAATCTATAAAGAAATAAAAAGCACTGTTTGCTTGATGAGTTTGGACATAATCACACTATTAAGGTAAAGAATAATTGTATTGTTTGTGGAACCTAGAGCAAGATGCTGTTAATGTTGCTAATCAATTTGACATGACAAATTTTGCATATTATAAAACATTTGTCCTATTAAAATCTTGGTACCAAATTCAATTGATTTCCAAGATGCAGTTTTTGTTGAGAGAAAAGTAACAAACAATGGTTTGTTTTAATTTAGTTTTTATAAAACAATAATTTACACGGAGTTAGGAAAAAGATAGCTTTGAACAGAATTTGTGTACTTTGAAAAGAGGGAAGAAATCTTTCTCCTGCATTTACAGATATTCAGAGTTCAGAAATCCCATTTCACCCACAAGGGCTAAGTTTCTGAAATCCTCATGGTACAAGAGTTTCTTAAACTTTTATTAATTTTTTGGTGAGAGGACTTAAGGACCTAGAAGAAAAATAAGATAGGAAGAGCAAGATTTAGAGAGCAAATGTGTCAAAGCCACAGAGCCAATGTTGTGATCCCTGATCATCTGATTGAGGCTGGTACAGGAGTGTCCCAGCAATTCCCGTATATTAGAACTGGAATCATCACAGTTGCTGAAAGTGTTTAGAGAAGGAAATTCCATTGTACTTAGATTTCATGTAAAAGGAACTCATGGTTGGGGAGGGAGAACTCTAAACATATCTGACTGCATTAAACCATAGAATTATAGAATCCTACGTTATTAAAGCTGGAAGAAACCTTAGAAGTTTCCAGTTTAACCTTTTCATTTTTCATCTATGGCAGGGATATTTAAAGCTGTGTCTAAAGGCACAATTGGCTCAACTCTTTTCTAATTTATCTTGACAGTCGTAACAGTCAAACCAATTGTGTGTAGAGAGAGACATAGAGACAATTTCAAGTGGGGGTATTAACCTCTTGATACATTATTTTAAAAATCAGTCATAAAAAAGCCAAAGTTTAGAAGCCTAGCTTTTGTCTTATGTCATCCCGCATATTTTAAATGCACCATAGTTGAAATGTAAATGCCAAATTGTCTAGGTATCACACACTGCCAAATATGCCTTAAATAGACAGGGGCTATGCTATTTATAACCCACAGAATACCATGAAAAGCCTAATTTGCCTAAGTGTAGAGTGTGGAAGTTAGGATGAAAGAGAGTATTTCATTTGATTTATGAGCTTTAAAATAAAAAAATAAGGCATCCTCAACCAAAACCTAGCTTCCAACATTTGATGAGTTTTTAACTGACTGCATGAGCTATCTCTGCACAAACTGTCTCATTAAGTTTGGACTGCTGTTTCAAAGAGTTCAGAAATATTTTCTTCCAGGTAGGAGTGAGTAGTTGGCCAGGTGGGGAAATTTACTAAGATGCATTTTTAAAAGTCCATGCAGTTTTTCTGGAGAAAATTGGGAGAAACCTCTGGAAGCTATATATATAGGCAAAATAGGGCTTGCAGGAAAGAGAAATGCTTTCAGTCTTTTAGGCCACATGTGTACTTTCTCGTGGCAGAGAGCAAGATGAAACTGAATGTGCAATGTTTTTATTAGAGGAAATACGTGTGAAAAGAAACAGAGAGGGAGCCAGGTATAGCTGGGAGAACTGTCAGACCATGAGGCAAGTCTGGCTCTAAGAGGGAGAGAGGTTGAGTGGAAGTGTCCTAGACTGCCCGGTAATCTAAGGAAGTTTGACAAAACCTGTAAGGAGTCCTTGAGATGAAGGTGGACAATACAGGAGCCCCGTGTCTCCAAGGAACTCCCTGCTATACCTTGTCCTTGCCAGGCAGCTGCCTGTGAGGAGTGGAGCCTTGGGACAAAGGCTGAGAAGGATTTCATAAAACAACAGGGGGGCCCTGGGTCAGTTTCACTTCCTGTTACAGGATGTCTGCAGTGAGCATCCTCATAGCTGCTACTCCCATCCATAGGCAAAATGATGGAATAGGCAGCTTCATCTGCATTCTCGTTACCTTCATCTCTCCACCACATGCCTTTTCCTTTGTTGGGTGGTTCTTCCTCACTCGTCTTAGACATTCAGTCATAGCCTTTGAAATATCTTTTACTCTTGAAAAACGATTTGCTCCTCGAAAAGATGTGATATTCACAGTAGGGCAAAACTCCATGTTCTTCAAATATTTTGCTTTCGCATCCCCTGAAATAATTAAAAAAAAAAATGGTGTACACATTCACAAATCTTTAGTTTTGGGTGACTTATTTTTAATATTTTTAAAGCTTGTAAATCAAGTGAAACACTCTCTTTCATCCTAGCTTCCACTTTACACTTAGGAAAATGAGATTTTTCATAGTGTTTTGTAGGGTATAAATAACATAGTTCTATGTCTATTTAAGGCATATTTGGCAGTATGTGCTACCTAGACAATTTGGCATTTAAATTTCAACTATGGTCCATTTAAAATATGCAGGATAACATAGTTTCTTAAAAAATGATATACACATTCACAGATTTTCATGTAGACATCTACAAATTTTCTGCCAGAATGCATGTGTATCATGACAGTAAAACTCTTTTCTGAGATTCAACAGAGAGGCAAGTTTTCATTGCTCACTATGTTATACCAGAGATGTAGGAAGGCTGTACCTGTTGAGGGAGGATGCAGATAATGGAGCTGCAGGGGACCAAGGTATAAGATAAGATGGGGGTATCCCCATCTTCCATTGTCCTGCTTACCCCACGTTTCTCTTGAGAGATTTACTGAGGACGATGACTTAGAGGGGACCTAAGGCAGGTGCTATGTAGCCAGCCCCTACTCAGCTGTTGGGACACATATGACACAATAAAGGTTTGTTGGATATTAATTGACACCGAATGTAATCAATTGCTCTGGTATCTCAAAAAGTTTATTTTCTGCAGATTGGCTGCATCTTATCAAACAGGCTCATTTTTTTCTCTCAGACAGACTGCTGTACTTTGCACTTGGCTGACATTGTTTGTCTGTCCTCTACTGTGACACAGGAAAAAGTGAATTATTTCTGTTGTGCTCAAAGCATTCCTGATTTTCTCAAGGCGAGAGTCCACGTACAACTTCCTGGTTGAATAGTGATGGGAAAGTACATTCCTGATCATGGTGGCAATCTGAAATTTGTAGTCAATTGTGGACTTAAAATAATGAGAAACTCTAGGTAGAGAAGATGCACAGTTTCTCCTCAGATACCCTTATTCAAATCTTCATTCACATTGTTTCTTGTTGCTCTTCTATATTGGCTGTGGTTTATATAGAATATAATTCAGTCATTTTGCTTTCATCTGTGGCTCAAGGATATCTTGGCATTTTCTTCTATTTTTGACCAATACAGCATATTGCTGTTAATAAATTTGTATAGTAGCTTTTGTTGGGGAAACGATCTGATTTTTCAATAGAGTAGGATTTAGTGCCACTAATATACTTTAAAATAACATTTCAAAACTGCCTTTCCCCCCATTTAGACATTTAGTTGCTTTTCCAACACACATTTTTTAAGGATGAGATTTCCATTTAACACCACGATTTAGATAAAATTACTTTCTTAAAATCACATTGCTCCCATAGTATACTTAGTTTTCTAATTCCCATATGCTCCACTATTGCTGAAAAAACTTCATCTATATGATGTGACTGAAGAGGCAGCTTTCGTTCACAACACAGCACAATCTGTTAAAGTGGTAAATATTACCCATTTCTATTATTAGAGCTGAAATGGAATTTTCTCTTGCTGCATTTTCAAGATGTGACATAATGAGATAGCAAGCATGGAAAAGTCAGAAATAGTGGAAGCTAACGGTTGTCATCAGTACCAGGAAAGCTTGAATTCAGTCTGCCTTGCCTGGCTCCTGACTCGTTCACACAACGCCCCCAGGCCATCTCATTCTCTGTTTGAATTATAGGGTGCTATGTGAGTTTTGTAGATACTGGGGTAAGGAAGCGTGAAGCAAGGTTTCCAATTCTATATTGGTTTTCAGACTGAACGAGAAAAGAAAAATTCTTGCTTGATGTTTCAATTCTCTTCAGCCTCCTAAAGACACACCTTCCCAGCTCTGAGAACGAGTTGAGTAGTTCTTCACCCTACACAGAGACACCCCTGACTTCTCTCTCCTTGACTACGAACCAGAATTTAAAAACGAGAGAAAAAAATAAAAAAGGCAACTGTTCTTGTTGCAGAAGTACTATTGAAATTAGCACAGTGTGCAATTTCTGGCAGAAATGAGAGAAGAATGGGGGAAAGGGTGTGTGTGTGTGTGTGTGTGTGTGTGTAGACCTTCAATAGACCTCATGAATATAATTGAGGAAGGAACAGGAGTAACTAGAGAAAAACCTTAAAAAAAACCCTATATATATATATTTATCATATATATATTCATATATATATAACAAAAATGTTATATATAAAAGCTTTATAGTTAAAAATCAGATTCACTTTGAGCCTATTAGTTTGTTAAAGGAAAGCTTTTACATCTTTAACTGGGCTGTTAATATTGTCATTTACCAGTCGATGCCTTCATTGAGTGCATCAGTGAAATTCAACTCAGTTTTCCCTGCTCTCAAGTTGTGCATTTATTACTGATACTCCATGGCCTGGCTTTTCTCATTGCTTAAATAGTTTCCTATTCTTTTACGTTATTGTTAGAACAGAGTATATTCAGCTTTCTGAAGTTAATAGGGTAGCATGGCTTGATTTGTTTTAATAAAAAATGGATAAAATTGCTGGCTTCACTGGAGTGGTCTGATTTGCATCTCCCAGTGGAAATCTTCCCTTTGAGTCTTGTGCTTTGGATTTAGAAGAGATGCAGGCTTCTTGTCTTCCTTCTAAGTCATATGTGGATAGTAGAAAGAGGACTGTATGGAGTCTCAGGAGCCATGTGTCTTTAATACCAACATTGCCAGTAACAAGCCTTCTAACCTCAGGTGAAGTGCTTAGCCTCTCTGGGGCCTAGTTCCTCATGTGTAAAATAACGGAAAATGGATTTTATGATTTTTCTTTATAATTTAGGCATATCTAAAGCTCTACAAGATTTGAACAAGAAACACCAGTGGGGTTCTGTATATTTGGTATTGTTTAGTGAATGAATCACAGGGACACCAAAGGTTCTTTATGTTAACAGATGGAAAATTGTAATGGAAAGAGGAATGACTGAATCAGAATTTTCTTGTTAAAATGTCTGCAGCATGCTAGCAAAAAATAAGGGATTGAGCCACACATGACAGTAACCTTTTCGAGTGGTCTCTTTCCTTCTTATTGACTGACTGATTTTTGGTTTATGGCTGTGGCCTCTGGACCAGCCATTGGTTAAGAGACTTGACTCCTTTCTAGAACCAGTGCTTATGGTTACGTATTTCCAGCACTTTTCCAGAGCTTGGTGCAATGACTGACTCCAATATTTTATATATGACTAAGAGAACTCACCTACAAGAGTATACACTATCTAGAATGCTTATATTGTTTCTATGTAAATAATTCACTGTCTTAAACCTACTCACTGCACAAAATTGTTATGACCAAGAATGTTTATATCATGGGCTTGATATAGACATAGCCTAGAATTTTAATGATGAAAAATTGATGTGATAGATTATTGTTATTTCTGGTATGCTTACTGAATGCCAGGTACTGTGCATTATCTATGAATTACCATTTATAGAAATGATCTCATTTTAATACTATCAACAATTTTATAAAAGAGGGAGTATTTTGTGCCCATTTTTCAGTAATGCAACTGAGGCCCAGAGAGATTAAGTGATTTCTCCGGACTCATCATTACTAGCAAGTGTTAGACCTAGAGTTCAAATCCATGTCAGTTTTACCAGAAAGCTTTATTTTTACCAACACTACTCAGTTCTGTCTCATTGGGTCATCTGTCTTCTGCCCAGATACCAACTTCCTCACGTTCATCCTCAAACATCCCCCATCTCCATGGTATTATGATAATGCCATGACTGCAAAGATGCCTTCTTTAACACAGGTATACTTTAAAGCACATGTGTTCCTGCCTTATTAATTGAATATTCTGAAACTTTCCTTCCAGTGTGCAGCCACTGGAAAATACCTGGGAAATCACATTTTCCTGTATGCGTGGTGAGATTGCTATTTCCTAAATTTAAGGAAATTTCTCCAAATTTAACTGAATATCTTTCTTCCCATTGAAAACCAAAGTGCCTCTCAGCCAACAAATGAGCAGAATATTTTCCCAACAGGTCCTTTAATTTGCAGATGCTTGAAAATGAATGAAGATCAAAAGCTTTTTCATAGACCACTTTCCCCTCTGGGAGACATTTAAGCATGTTAAGAATAAGCATCATTTTTAAAAATTAAGAAAACAAGTTGGATTTTAAATATATTTCAAAAATAGCTTTGCACAAATATTAAACCCTTTTTGTGCTATTCAGTTTTTTTAGGCACCCGAGGAATCGTCTTTTTCTACATCTAACCCATGTTGTTAGTACATATAGGCTTTTGTAGTACAGAACATCCTGATTTAACCAGAAAGATCATTAGCATGAAACACATTTGTATATTGCAGAAAGCTCCACAAAAAGGTATCTGTGTCCTTGCAGATAAGGATGTTCCCATTTAGATTAACTGAAAGAAAAACAAGCCTGACAATGGATGTTGCCTTTAAAAAAATAAATAATCTGATTTTCAAATAACATCTTAAAGCCACTGTGGGAATTGCTGTCATTCTGTCAAATAGAGATGGCCTAGTTTTCTGTGGATCAATCTTAAATGGCAAGGGGCAAATGTGTGTTTCAGATTCCCAGTTGAGCTGTTTCTTCTGGAAGCGTCGGAACTGTTTGACCATCTCTTTTTGTTAGGATGTGGGTTCATATCTTCTCTCTTGTTTATTGGAGTTGCTGAGACCCAATGAGGACCAGCCCTAGACAAAATTATGATGGAAATGAGGCTTGATTAAGGTTTCCCCTAATCTTCCTTTTAGTACCTTCCTCCAGGAGGCGTGTGTGCCCCCCACTTCCGGCAGGGAGAGACTGGTTTATTGCCTGTCACTCTGGCTCTGACCCCAGGATGCTCTGCTTACCCACCACCACTCTCATCTCCACTCCCCACACATGTTCTGGAACATCCCTTTCACCTTGCCTTTCATTAGTGCTTACCCGACCAAGTTCCATTTTCCCAGGGTGACTGAGGCTAATGTGATAAACTAATGACTGATATTGGGTGAGCAAAACATTAGCATTTAAATAGGGACCTTCTGAAGGAGACACACTTAACAGGGACGAGGTCTTCAGAGGGAGCAATTTCAGACATGATGACAGGGCCAGGTCAAAGATAATTTTGTCAGATGGGGCCTTGGGGTTATGTGCAGGGTCAGCTCTACTTGCTAGCCTTTGTCTCAGTCAAGATTTCAGACATTTATGGCAGGATCCCAACAGCTTTCACAGGACTTTTGACATAAGTACTTTGACCCAAGAGCGTTTCCTCCTGCTCCTTGACAGGCTCCACCTTTCCTCCTTCACAGGAGTAGACTGTTCTTGAAACAACTGAAAAGAGAACCTCTTTAGCAGTTGGGAAGAAACATGATTAACCATGTGGCAGCAAGTGGACATTTTCAAAAGAGGTCCTAAATCCAGGGCCCCTGCTTCGCTCAGCTCCAGGGCACCCATTCACATAGAATTACAGTGACTGCTGCTTCCTGGAGACCTGTGCATAGAAGGCGCTGCTGAGATCTGGATTTGCGCTTGGGGCTCCTGAACAAATGTGGCCTCCATTCAGCCTCGCAGGCCGATGTGGGAGTTTGGACTCTCGTTTTTCTGTAGGTACAGCATAAGTATCCTGATTTAGGACTCAGTGCTAACTATCATCCTTTCACCCCTTGAAATGCTCAGAAAATAAGGCATGGTTACATCAAGCAAAGACTGTGATGGGGGCTTCAGGACCATTTAGTGAGTCTGCCTGAAGAGTTTTGTATGAAGGCATTACTGATTTAAGGCTGGTGGCTTTATTATCTTCATAATATAGTCAATGTCCCCTCCTTCGTTCTTTGAATAAAGGTGATGGGAGCGACATCTGTTCCAAAGCTGGTTCACTGAATGGTGATTTTGATGACTTAATGCCTTTTCAGACTTGTGCTGCCACCGCTGTTCTTTGGTTTTGACTTTAAAGCAGCTGAATAGAATCTCTAAGCCTTCCATTATGCCTGCCTTTAAAAAAATTCTGAAGAAATAATTTAGAACATGCCAAGGACAAATGCTTGAGTTATAGAAACTTTTTTTTACTACTATTATTATTACAAAGCGACCCAAAGATCTTTTAATTTCTTTGATTGTTTAAAGTAGCTGTGTGGAAGCATAACGTCTTAGATGTGGAGAGAGTTTCTAACTGAGCATAAGTCTGAGTGTGGGGACAATGGCAGTTGGTTGCTGGGATTCCCAGGGACTCCGGAAAGTGAAAGGGGTCAGGAAAAGTTTATCGGAATTTGATAGCAGCCTCTATACAAACATCCAGATAAAACTACAGTCAATTACTATGTATGGCTTATTATGCTCCCCTCCCTCAAGTTCCCAAATTCTGTGCAGATTTAAATCTTTCATCCAGAATAAAGATTTGTAGCATAATGACCTGATTTAGCTACAAAGAAGAAATAAATCTGACAGCTGGGACCAGAAGAGGTATTAATCTCCAAAGTTCATGCAAGCCTTTGTTTCCTCCTTTCAGTTTTTAAGCAACAGGGGCAAAAACAGAGTGAGGGGCTGTTTGCATTTCAGCTCGAGTTACATTGCTTGGGAGAAAACAGACCAAAAAGTGGGGAGCCGTGTTAGAATTGAAAGAAAGATTTTCCATTCTTTAAAGACAGTGCAAACGAGGGAAAGCAGAGAGATGGAGTCAACCTTGGCCATCTCATGGGCTGCCCCAGGCTTAAGAGAGAAGCAGGTGGACAGGGAAGGCATTCAGCAGGAGGGGCACCTGGGGCACCTGGATATTGTTTCTGATTACCCAGCCATAATTTAGTGGGACATTTCACGATGTGGAGTCGGGTGCTGAATGGATAATTATTCTACTTTTCAGTTTCAGATTTGACCCCTGGCACACACTGACCCCAGGTGAAGACAGAGCAGACTCTGTAGTCTGCCAAAGGATGGGCTCTGATCTAAGTTCTCTGAAGCAGTCCTGGCCTCTGGATAAATGACCTCTTCAATTAGGCTTCTTTACGTTTCATCTAGATGAAGAGGTTTTGGCTCATTTCCCCACTTCTGCCTTTGCTCAATGTGAAAACACATTTTAAAATGTAATCATTTGAGGGTTATTCTAACAGTTCTAACTGACTGGCTGTTCTGGAAGAGAAAAATAATATGGTTTTAAAGGAACCTTAACTTTTGAAAGTGAAGTGAGTACCACATGCTGCAAAGGAGAATATTGATTTAATGGTCACACATAATCCTGTAAATTTAGTCATGAAACAGACACTAATTTTAAAGAATTGTGCTACTATTAAAATATACCTCTGCACAGCTGTAGGACAAACAGATTTGATTCCCCTAAGGGGAAACTGAGAGGTCCAAGTGGTCTTTGCCAGTCTGTGAACTTGCAGCGTGTGTCAGTGACAGTTTGAGTACTGCGGGCTATAGGACTTGCATTCCTAAGCAAGTTCTCTAGGCTCCCACAGAAATAAGTGATAAAAATTGCCCTTCTGTGTTTTGAGTTAACTTCCTTTAGATCTCATTGAGCCAAAAGCCAAATCCACCATGAGTAAATGTGTTGAGCATTGTCAGAGAGCTGTATTAATGGACAAAGGCTGACTTTAAAGGTCATAAAGTATTTCTCTCACATGGGTGATGAATAGCAGTTTGGAATTTCCTTGGCTCTGTTATACTGTGTGCTGAGGTGGTGGTAACGTTTATCAGGGAAGCCTATCTTGGCTCATTGGACTACATGAGAGGTGAAGAGGGGAATGCTTCCTTTGTTAAGGCATTATAGATAAGTCATGAAATTTTCTCTAATGAGATTTACAAAGGATCGTCTTTAACATTAGAAGGTATAGCTACTAGTTATAACCAGTATTCAAAATGAGCTGGGCTTGAACCTAGTGAAAGTGTCATAGTTTCATCAAAGACCTATATGGCCAGAATAGAAAATTATACTTATAGGGCTACCAGCTGTCCATAGAAAGGTAAGTAGCACTTTGAATGTACAGGGTTAGGATTTAAAATCACACTGGTACACTGTAGAAGTAGAATAAAGGAGAGTGAATTCTGGTAAAGACAAGATGCTAGACAGGATCATAGTACTAAACATAGAAAACAATTTTGTACAGTGATCAGATAGGAAATAATGGCTAGTACGCATTCCAGCAGAAAACATAATTTGTGAACTTGCTAAATTATTTTCTGTTCTGTTGTTCCATCATTTCGCGATTCAGCCTCCTGTCTGTCAATTCTTCTTTCAGTGGAAATAGAGCCAGTGGAGAAACCAAACTTTAAGCAGTTTGCTTATTTTCTCACCTCTACCTTAGAAGCAAAGGCGGTTTTGAGTTAGGGCCAAATACTGCAAAATGACAGCTCACAGTGTAAGGTGGATGAGGCTGAGGCTATCAGGCTGGGGCCTTTTAGTGTAGGGGCAACCAGCCTGCATATCCAGTACTCATGAGATTACTACTATATAAAAGCATAGCGCAATAATAATTTTTACAATGCTAGTACAAAGTGTCCTCAAAATGCTCAATGATGTTCAGTAAAAGTTTAGGCTCTTTTATAAGTAAAAATATTGGTATGGAACTTCCTGTTATCTAATGGGGCTGGATAAATGTACTGACTTTGCAATCTATTATTATTATTATTATTTTCAGAGATAGCACTAAAGTAAAATTCTTCAGTATTGCTCTTGCACAAATAATCCTACAGTTTGAAGTAGTTAGGACTAAAGTGATAGTTTTCCAAGACCATAATTTTGAAAGCAAACGTAGTTGGATTCATTCAGATATTTTAACTGTTTCCTGCCTGTATTCACTTTTATCTTTACACAGCAGATTTCTTAGAAAAATTTAAAACATGCACAGAAAATGGGAGAAAAGTATCTTTCTGTATATTGTAATGTGTTGGAGGTACTTACATATCGAATCCAAAAACAAGTAAAAATGATTCTCACTAGCTGATTTAAATGATTTTCAACTTGTGTCATTCTCTTCAAACATAACATTTTACCATGGCTTCTGAGGCTACGATAAATAATCATGGAACCTCATTTTAAAACAAAGATTGCAAGTAAAACAGAAAGAAAAAAAATCCACACTAGCATAACTGTTTTAAAGATCCTGGCGTATACGATTTGCTCTTGAAAACAGTTCCTCACTGCAGGGAAAACTGATCGGTCATACACATCCATGAATAAGCTGCAGAAGAGTGGTACCACATTGAATATTGCAAATTTCAGTGACTAGTCATGGTTATGGATTCAAATAGTTCTTAACAACTCTGGTGATATCTATGCAAACACAGTTTGTTAGATTAGGATGAAATGTGTTGGTGACATGGATCAAGGAAAACGGGGTGTGCATTTAACACGAGAGCCTCCTCTAGGCTATTGCAGAGGGAAAACCCTGTTTTTCCTTGGCCTCGTTGTAAACTTGTCTTTGACAAAATAACCAAAAGAACATAAAACTCAGCTAAGCCAAAGCAAAAGAAAGAAGACCTCAAACTGTCCCTATGTTTGGCTGTTTTCTTTGTCCATCTTCATTGTGCAGACTCCAGTTATCAGAATTAAAGCCTTCACTTTGTTCTGACCAAGGACTTCTTGGAATTGTGCACTGGCTAACAAATGTAAGCCAATTCCATCTGCTCTCTTCCATCCAGTTGAAAAACTACTAATGAATATTCTCTAAATATTGGATGATCTTTTTCTAGGCTAGTGCAGAATGCATTTTCAAAACGGTAGGTTGTGAAATACTGCTAATGGGGTCCTTATAAAATAAACACTAGAGTAACAGAGCTAGTTGTTTTTGCATTATGTTCTCTTCAGGAACCAGTTCTTTATGAGTATTCAATAAATATGAAATAATTAGGGTTATAGCTAAGGAAGCACAGCCAAAGGCTAAGTGGTGTTTTCAAGGTTGGAAAATGTGTTAGCAAGGAAACCTGGGATTGAAATGAAGAGTTCTTTGCTTCTTCCTGGGGTGTGGATCACTATGCCCCTCTATTTCCTTAATCACATAAAACCATTGGATTCCTTACTAACTCCTAATCCAGTGCTCAGTTAGGCAAAATTTGGAAACCTTCAGGCAATGACCTGTTTTTCAATGGAAAAACGTATTTACTTCCAGCTGGAACACATCAAGACAAGCCATTTGTCTTATAGCCTCATTCTTGCCAAAAGACTGGAAAATAACTTATTAGTGAGTCTAACATCTCAAGAGCCACAACAACAGCTGCACTGAATATAGAACACACAGAATGACTGGACACTGTGAAACTGGGTTGACGGAAACCAATGCAATGGTAATTCCAGACCACGCTTTGATTTTTTCAACTGAGGGCAAATTAGAGGGAAACTTTCATGCCTACACCATCAGATTGACTTAACCTGTCTGTTCATCTGTGAGTTGTCCTTATAGCATTTGTATAGGTGCTGTTTAAGATCATATTCAAATTAATAATAGAGGTTTGTGATTGAATCATATTTTTAGAACCTCTTCCCATCTCAATATTCTTAATTAAACCAAATAGCCTACTGGGGAGATAAACTCAGTTAAAAATATATGTGTATAGTTATAATACTCAAATACTTTATGAGATCAAAGGCAGCTACCTTCAAATATGCACTCCCATCACACTATTGAACATTTCGTGATTTAATGAATTAAATAACTTAGAAATTACATCATTTACCAAATATATGAATTTAATGGATATAGTTTCCATACAGGGATATTTGCCTTTCAGCCAGTTGGCAGTATCATTTATGGAAAATCTTCTGGGTCTTGGGCATGATTAAAAAATTAAGAGGGAAAAATTCCAATTCTTTAGTATTTCATTTCTTTAAAAATCTTGTTTCTGCTAGTTTAATGTAAAAACTTAAAAGTGGAAGTTAAGTGTTGTCACCTAAATGTTAACTACTTAAGTGGTTCTGAGATATTAGACAGTTCAAACTTCAGTAGTTTAGAATAGGAAAATCAATTATCTTTTATTTAAAGTTAAATTTATTTCACAATTGGTCCCATTACGGCAACAGGTGTACACTCTCTCAATAGTGATGCAATTGCTAAATAACAGTGTTTCAGTGGTGTATACACAGTTTGAATGTTGATCAGACATTTACAAATATTTACTGAAATATAATAATTTATATTTGTGTGGAATATAAGCACTAGTCCTAGAAGTATAACAGAAATAATTATAATCAAAAAAGGAAATTAAAATTCCAAAATAATTTCTAATAACCTCCTAATGTAAGTTTTGATTTTAATTGTTATTGAAAACCAAAGAAGGTAACTAAAGTAATAATAATATAACAAAATAAATGAATACTATTATTTACTATGCATTGTACTTTATGCACATTTTCTTATTGAATTCCACAGTAACCCAATGAGACTACTTAAATGATTTTCTAGGTGAAAAAACTGGGTCTCTGAGAGATTAAGGTCATATAGCTAGAAATTTGCAGGGCCAGACTTTGAGCACAACCCAATATGACTCCAAAACCTTTTAATGCTCTCCTGCATTAAGTGTTCAAAGATGTCACAGAGCTGTATTTGAGTCTGGAACACTATACGTATATTAGAATGAGAGCCTTCTCTTCTTAGTAAGTACAAGTGTACTTAACAAAATTGGAGTGGATGTTATTTGCCCATTCATTTGCCTGAAAGACAGGTAGAAGAAATGGAAAGTACAAAAAAAAAAAAAAAAAAAAAAAGTGTGCATGAGCCTATATGTATTTTTTTTCTAAAAAATTCTGCAGACTCTGAAAGGATGATGCACATATTCTGTAAATTTGTTTTACAAGCCACATAGTGTGAAATTCTAGCACCATTTTCATTGAAAAAAATAATTTACTGCAGTATGTGTACATCTTACAGAAACAGCTTGTAATTTAAAGCCATCTACAGGAAGGATTGTGATTTTAAATGTGATCAAATAAATCTTTGGATACTCTGTACAACACTGAGAGGATCTTGCAGAAGAAATGTAAAACCATATAGAGCAACTCTCAATAATTATTTTACTAGTCAAATTGGAGCATAACTTGGAAATTGAAGCATTCTTTTTAAGCTTGTATATTAAAGTAAAAATGCCTGAAAAATTATTTGGTATGATAGGAGAATGCAGGGATAGCAAATTCTATATGCAACTCCAGTTCATTGATAGTTGCTATCTGGAATAGCATGGGGTTGAGAAGGATTCTGAGGCTATGTCTGAGCTCAGGAAAAAAAGCTGTGATCATTTAGTAATATCTACCACAGATGAGACATGTGGGCATGGTCACACATGTACCATCCATTGTTTTGCCCGATTAGTGTTTTATCTCCATTAATTTTATTATGGTATCTTTAGATATGAGATCATCGAAAACAAAGACAATGTCTAATTCATTTTATGTGGTAACCAACTGTCCCAGTTTGCCAGGTACTAAAAAGGGTTTTTCCAGGATGTGGAAATTTCAATGCTAAAACTGATAGAATCCTGGAGAGTTGCTCGCCCTATTTTTTTTAAACTTTTAACTTTGAAATAAGTATAGACTTGTCATAGGAAGTTGCAAAAAGTAGTACAGAGTCCCATGTATCCTTCCATCAGCTTCCTTCAGTGGTGACATCCAATATAGTTACAGTGCAATACCTATTTTTGTATCTCCCTTCAGTGTCAAACACCTACACACTCATTCAGCCAAAGTGTATTGAATGAATGAATGAATGAATGAATGAATGAATGCTGTCAGTTGAGACATTCCTTATTATAGTTTTACCCTGTTGCCCTAAAGAAACGGGGTTGTTTCCAAAGCTTAAAAACTATGCAAAGAAGCACCTCATTTAAACACAGGAAAAGTGGGAAGAGTACAAAATCCTTTTTAAATTGGCCTGTAGACAAAGGAAGTTGGTATCATAAGGTGAACACAAACTGTGATTTTTAACAGAGATTTAGCACCATGGTTCAAATCTCAGTTTAATAATGCAAAACTATGAGTTTTTTTCAATTTCTAGGCAGTTGTAAAGATAAATTCTAGTAGTTTTGAAAGCATGCTTAGAATGCTGTAGCTTATTATTTAACATAGAGTATATAAACATAGAGAAGCTGGCAGCTGTGAGTGAGCTGGTGAATCATCGAGGTTCAGTGTGGGATAGACAAGCGGAGCAGAATTTTCTTATCTTGGTAGGAGACAACTAAGCTGAAAGTGATCTGGGATGCTTTTTTGCCAGTGCAGACATAGGTTTGTTTTTGTCTTTAGAAAATGCTCGGTTTGGAAATTATCCATGTAGCAATAGCATGAGTCAATGATTTGAACTTATGGGGAAAATCAGAGTTTTATCTCTTCTAAGCCATCATGATGCGCACGCGCACACACACACACACACACACACACGCATACACAATATCCAGTAGACCTAGATACTACAGGCAAAGTTGATTTAAAATTTAGAGCATCTTAAAAAAATGTGATCTAAGAAAAGACCACTTTTCTCCTTTTTTTTGTTGGTATTTAATTTGGAGCTCTTGTATCCAACTACCAAGTTCATCCTGATTCTAACTCAAAACCAAACTCCAGTAACGTGGATTTTGAGACTGATTCTATCTTGTCTTTGACCTCATATTCACCTTTTGTCTCCAGCACTATTCATCCTCACCGTGCTTTTTTCCTGTAATTTGTTTTCCTGCTTTTTAAAAAATCTTCTTTCTTCACCTCCCCACAGCTACAGCAGGGAGGAGTGTACGTCATTTTATTATACGCCTTTCTCTTCGTTCTGTGATTAAACCTTTCCTTGAAGTCTGTAAAATTGGACACCAAATGACCTGTAAGAAATTAAAGGGTACTGTGTTTCATTATACTGGTGCCCAAAAGACATTCTTTTAAACTGATTAGGGGAAATTTTGCCTTCCATTAAAAGACTGAAATCAAAGTTGTCTGTGTGTTCCTGACAAATAGGTTAACATAAAGTCTTTTTTCTTAGAATTCTACTGATGTCCTATCTTTCTACACCATATGCTTGGAGCAGGGCAAGGGTGGAGGAAGACAAAAGAGGGGGCATCAAACCCCCTCACCAGTCCTATGAAACAGGTCACTGGTCCTACCTGCTGGGCATCTTGCTTCCGAAAAGAAAGAAGGCACTGCACCTCACCCCACCTGGGACAAATCTTCAGTGAGGAAGCAAAGCTGCACTGTGTGTTTGCTCACATTGTGTCTACACACGTACTGTGTGATTGAAGTTAATTAAAAGCAAAGACAAATAGAGTAAGACACACTCTTTGATGCCAAACAAGTGTTTTTGGCTAATGTTTCCCCTTCTGTGATTCCATTCTTTGTTCTGGATGGTTGAGCTACAGAAGTTCAGGCAGCTGCGATTTTTAGCCCTGTATTTTCCTCACCTCCCAGGACCCTGCTGGCATAACTGTCCTTAGTGATTGATGGGGCTCCACGCCCTCCATCTAGGGGGTGGCCCACCTGCAGGAAGGCTCCTAGATCAGGGGCACACACAAGTGGCTTGTCCTACCTCTACATTCCTGGGAGAGCTGGGGCTCCCAACTTCCTTTGTGTGAAGTGAAAGAATAGAACTGATTTACAGGGTAAATAAAATATCAGAGGAAGTAGAGGTTAGCTGTTACTTATGGCTAAGAGAGATTTATGAGATTACATAGTAACTGAACCTACACTTTAAGCTATAGTCATTATGGTTCACATAGTTCCATACCTCATTAGAGAAAAAAAAAATGTGGAGAATGGAGAACACTAAGTCCTTCTTCTGTTTTAAAAAATGTTTCTGGTTGGTGCAGATGTGATCCATAATCAAAAGAACACTCTACATTTTTTATAGCATCTTTCCACAGCAGGTTTCACTAGAGACTATAAATCCTACTCTAAAAGAGCTGAGTGGAAAATCCTTCTATTTTATACTTGGAGAAACTGAGGCTCAGAGGCAGTCAGGGCTTTAAGGTGTACGCAAGAAGCAAATGGCTGAAGTAAGAGCACCTGGAAATTTTATTTCTAGTCTGTTTTTGCCTCTCAAAAAAAGTTGGTGAATAACAAAAAGGGAAAGGGGAAAAAAGTCCATACTGGATTCATTGATATGCTAGGCAGCACCCAATATTCAATTCCATTTCAAAAGCGTTTTCCCCCTACAGCAGTGATGGATTCCACAAGCCTTGGAGTAAGTTAAGGGACTGAAGAGTGCTTGTGGGTACAGTGAGCTATTTTGAGTGTGCTTTTTGAAAACTGAAATTACTGGAGCAAAATCTGTAAAGGCTCAATCATATACTTGTTATACAAGGGGAAGGATTCATGTAAATCCAGAGGTATGTGGCTCAAGAAGTGGACAAAGTTAGAGGGAGTCTTGTCTCTGTGCCAGCACTGTCTTGAGTGCTCAAAGTGTGGTTCTCAGACCAGCAGCATCAGCATCACCTGGGTGCTTGTTGGAAATACAGAGTCCCAGGCTCCATCTCAGATGTACTGAATCAGAATCTATCTTTGAACTAGCTTCTGAGGATTTGCACACATGTTAAAATTTGAGGATCACTGTGCTAACTGACACCAAAGAGGGGATCTGACATGAGTGTCATGGTTAAGATCCCTTGTGGGGAGGTGGGTTTTGTTGATAAGGTTGTGGACTGATGCAGTAGAACAGGCAGCTTAGGCCCTTCTCAGGGTGGTGCCACCTGTATTTAGACAGCATGTTCCTCTGGGCAGAGAAATCCTTGGTTTGGCTTCTAACACTGGCATTTTTAAGTTACGTCAACTTCCTTGTCTCTGTTCCATTTAACATAGAAATGAAGTTAATGACAATTTTTTTAAGGCACACTACTTCTGGCTCTGAGGAGAATGAATGTAAGTAATAATTGGAAAATACCTGAATAATAGGAGGTTTTTTTTAAAAGTACACTATGATAAGCCAAAATATTATCTGATTCCTGACACTGTGCCCATTTATTACAAATGTTGATTTATAAGAAAGATTTTGTTACAGAAGCCATTAAAACATTTGGTTCGTAGCATACTTAACTCCCACCTCCTCACCTCCAGAACAGAATTACTCACATTTAAAATTAGTAACTGAAAATTTCATCCTAACCGTACATCTGGCACCTCACTTCATCTGATTGCACTCAATTTCAGAGACAGGAATGTAAGCATTGAGCCTGGTCTCATTTTACACAATATTTTGTAAGTCTTCTTTATCTGGAAATAAAAGACCAATTTAGTCCTTGGGCAATGTTAATTATAAACCAGACTGAGGCACCATGCCTGTCTTTGTAGGATGGGGAAACACATAACATTTCTTCAGAGGTTGGATTCTTTTAATGAGATAAGTACAGGGCAATGTTTCTATTTGTAAGTAAGTTGTTTAAGGAGAAATAAAGCTTTAGAATTTTGCCAAGGAGCCCCAGGCTAGAACACACAGAAACATGTAGTTGTGTTCTGTGCTGTCTGGCCCCCAAAATACAGTCTCTTTAATGAAGAAGGTCCCAAGTTTTTATCAGAGTGACCATGATGAATACCTATAATAAAATCTGTGAAGGGTTTCAGTGGTACTACGTCTCATTAGCTAAAAGGAACTTCCAAGTGATGGGCTGAGCGGGAGCCTATAGAGTGATGTGGCTGTGGCTGGAGCTTGATGGCACCTCTGCAAGTTGTTCAAGCACATGTGGGAACAATAGTTGGCAAATACAAGCACTCATTAAGCATCACCCCCTCCTTAAAAAGTACATTTTAGGGGGTGATGTGAGGAGTGGGGAAGGAGCAGAAAGTTTCTACTAGGATAAAGTCCCTAATCTAAATTTCAATGACCTTCTCTGATTCATCTTGGACTTTTGATATGAAAAGAGCCAATAGTATCTATAAACTTCTTTCTCTTCAATGGTAGAGTTAGCATATCCATGCATACTAAGTTGGTCTTATATAGACATCATATAATCATCTAATCAATTTAACTTTATCACTATTTTCATTTCCATGAAGAAGAATGGTTGCCAATGATGCAGAGAGAATTGATGAAACTTAATAAAGAGAATTACTGACCATGATGAGATTTTTGTTTGACTATGGCCAGTCATTGTTTCCTTAGGCTCTTTTGGAAAAAGGTGACAATGCCAAAAACATTTTTATTTACTGTGTAACAATTGCCACCTTTTACCGAGCACTTAATATATACCAGGCACTGTACTAAGTACTTTACATGCATGCAATCCTCATGGTAACCTAATCCCATTACAGTATTATCCCCATTTTAGAGATGAGGAAAACTGAGTCTAAAAGACATGTAACTTTTCTGAGGTTAAACAATTTGTAAGTGGCAGAGCCAGACAGAATTCAAACCCAGGTTTGTCTGGGACCAGAGACCATGTTCCAAATGCCTGTGCTGTCTGTATACCATAGAACAAAGACTTTGAGGTTTTCAGTTGAAACATGTCATGTAAAAGAAGAATGATTATACTTTCCAGTGTAATCAAATTGTTACTCACCATGCTCCAACTATGAGTTAAATTGTTTCTGGTCATCTAGTGGGTTTCCCAGCACTACAGATCTACTTATGTTCCCTTGTGCTTTCTAACTTTTTTCCCCCATATACTATAGTAAAGTAAACCTCTCCTGGGGCTCTTAAGTTTATCTTCTCTTATTCTTTCTACTCTGACCTCCCTTAATTTTCCCACATCAAAGTAGACATTAAATGAGAGGATGGATGGGAAAGTATTTTGGAAAGTTAGAAGGAAATCAAACAGAAAGTATTATGATTTTGTCTGAAACAGCTTTCTACATCTGCTCAACGAAACCACCCCCTCTCTTTCCAATCATGACACTCAGCAAAATTCTGTCTGGAAATTCCAGAAGGCAGAAAGGCTATGAATCAGGCACATGAGCTGTCAAGTCAGTCAAAAGTGTCAAACCAGGTTATGCGCGTAAGTACACCTTAAACCCAATGGAGGGTAGCTTCCAGGCACAGGTCACGGGGAAATTTTGGAGGGGAGTATGTATTATATTGCTCGAAAACTGTTCCATGACCAAGAGGTTAAATGCCTTCTTTTGCCAAGAAAAATGAATAGACTGAGTATGACAGCATATAGACTGCTCAAAATGAGGTGAATGAGGAAGTCAGCAAGTGACACAAAAAAGAGAAAAAAGGTCAATAACTCGGTTCCAGGAGGAAGCAATATGCAGTTTAGTCTGTTTTTTTTTTTTAATTTTTAATTTTTAGAAAAGTTGGTTGCTAAACTAAGGCTTTCTCTTAGTTTGTATAACTGATACCACAACTAGTTTGGAAATAATATGAGAGTTACAAATGAGTGAAGATTAACTAAATGCTCACAGTGAGTGGCTGTGAAATCTTAAATTGGATGTAATTTCTGATTTATCTTTTTAAAATGTTATGCCCACATGGGTGCTTTGCAAGTCATACCAAGTGATTCACTATTCATTCCATTCACTAGTCATTTCATCTACATGTTCTCAGATTTCTACTGTGGCCCCTAGTCAGAACCCAGCTATTATTTATGGAGCTTAACATTTGGTTCTATTCACATGATGATTTATGGGCTGTACAGCAAAAAAAGTATTTAATGACTGTTCACAGCACCAGTGCCTCCAGGAGGTTCTCTCTCCCACTTCTCTAGAAATGCTCTCTGGTCCTTTGCTCTGCCTTTCATTTCAGCTGGTGGAGCTCTTGACCAGGCAAGTATTCCAAATGGCAATGAATACACAACAGAGCAATTCATTTTTACAAATCTCTATTTAATTTGTAATGAACTTGTATTAAAAATAGTTTACAGAAGCCTTTTACACCAAAAGACTAGTTACAGGGAGAGAAGAAATGAAACTGACTTATTGTTTTATAGATGTAGGTCTTGTCCCTGGGTAGAATGTGAAGCATGTGTGATGGCCTCTTGTATTCACCCATCTCATCTTCCTGTATCCCTTCCTGTTTCTTGATGCCTCAACTTTCCTGGATCCTTGTGGTGGATGTAGGATAACTTTACCCAGGCATATACAGGATGCTGTCTTTGCCTTAGTTTTCTCTGGGTGCATTGCAATGATTAGATCAATCACAATCTATCAAACAGATAACTTAATTTACATGAACCATGCTGAATAACATAATGCCTACCTGGTTAAGGATGCCTAATTTAAGAGAAAGCTGGGAACAATAATACTTGTACATAGGAATGAATCTATAAATGCGATGGCCAGTAGAAGTGTTTACTTAAAGGAATCATGAATAAAAGTTTTACTCCAAAGTTTTTCTTTAGGTTGGGAGTACCCATCAAGAGTCTCAAGAAAGGGATTTTGAATAATTATGCTTTAGATGCACTCATGCTCTGGGAACACTTTTTTTTTTTTTTTTTTTAAGAAGAGATGCTGATCCAGAGATAAGTGACAATGAAAGGTCTGGGAATTGTGTGATGGTATTAGCTAGATTTTCTAGAAAACAGCATTTGAGGCAAAATTGCTGCTGCTTTACTGGGGAGTGGTGCAATACCCAAGCAGTAAGAGTGAGGAGGGAAGCAAAGGGAGGCACAGAAGCAGGTGGTACATTACTGAGCTTCATGAGAGACACAGTGTAGTCAATGCTGTGACTCTGAAGGGGCCTTAGGGAGCCAGTAACCTTGGGACCAAAGAAGAATGAGGAATTGACTTGTTTATCCTTTCTGTCTTCTGTATTCATTGGTTCAGATTTATTCCAGAGGGCATTAACTCCCCTGATTTCTTGGTTGTGTTACCAGTGAGGCTGAGATTGGTGACTAGACCAGACGCACTCTTTAGCAAGAGGCTGACGCCCTGGAATGAGGGGTGGGAGAGAGGTCACGATTGGCCCAGCAAGTCTGTGGGTCCTGTTGGTGATCTCAGGCGGTAGCTGTTGATGCTGACTGTCACAGACAGAAATGGTGTTCAGGCCAAGAAGAGAACAAAACCACAGAGGCAATCCCAAATGATATAAAAATTACCAAAAATTAGAGAAAAGGGGAGCATTAATATAAGTTGGGTAGTCATGGACAGCATTTTCAGGGGAGGTGGGCTGGGTGCTGGATTCCCAGCAGAGAGGAGAGGAGAGGAGAGGAGAGGAGAGGAGAGGAGAGGAGAGGAGAGGAGAGGAGAGGAGAGGAGAGGATCAGGAACAGAGATATTACCCCTCTGAAATTCCAGGAGAGACAGTGACATACACTGTGACTCACTACCAAGGTCCTTCAGGACAGGCTTATGACCTTTCCGGTTGGGCAACCCCAGGCACCCAGTGTATGACCCAAGCTAGCTGTAGGCACTCAGTAAGCGGTCATTGAATTAGAGATCAAATGCTTTAATTTGAATTAACTTTATCTCTTTGCTGACAAATACGTTTTGCCTTGGCAAATGATCTTAAGTGTTTTGTGTGTGGATGCCAGGGCTATGTAGAGAATGGAACCTTCCTTAGGACAGAGACGATGCCCACATTGCTCTGGAGACAGTATAGCATAAGAGAGGCAGATACATTTGGGTTTGAAACATGGCTCTGTCACTTCTTTGCAGTGTGATCTGGGGCAAGTTAATTAATGTCTCAAAGCCATATTTTTTCTCATCTGCAAAATGTATATACCAAGAGTAATTCATGTGTGGGATTGTTGCTACAAGAGTAGGTGGTTTATATTGAACAGGCAATTACTAATAGTTATTATTACCACTCCTATTTGTGCTCTTCATCCTGTGGATACTTACAAAGGGTACATTAAACACTGTCTGACAAAGAATTTAAGTTTATCTTATGTCAATATTTACACACTTCTTTATAGGAAAGTGAAACAGTAATAAGCATTTGGTTGGTAAATCCTGCACAATTATTTTTAAGACTGTTTCAAGTTTCAGTGTTGTGTAAAATAAGAAAATCTAATGAAATGAGTTAAGTGGTTTCTTTTTTAGCAGGTAACTATACTGCATGTATTACTTATTCGAATTAAATTGAAAAGAGACACTGGATTTAATGTCTCATCCTATGAATGTAAACATAATTTGAACTGAAACTTCCTATTTTCCACTTTCCCTGTTATTACTGTTCTCTGTTAACAAACAGAAACATACTGTCCATAAATAATTACTGCTTTAATCATGTCCTTGGTGGGTTTTGTAGTCATCTATTTGGTAGACAGATTATAGCCATTCCAAACCAAATTGGGTGTGCCAGCCTCTACACAATTGTTAGAATGTTGTTAGAAACTCAGACTCAACCAACGTCCATGTGAAGCAGAAAAGTAAGCAGATTATTGATTTGCTTTGCTGTCCACAGTTACTCTTGAAGCAAATTATTACTTTTCATTTAATTAGGATTTGTGTCCTTATCAGAAATGTAACTACAAGGAAGTACTTTCTAGCTCAGGCTTCTTACTACAAAGTGGAAATCTCATGAAAGCGAAATTTGAGAGGAGGAAAAGCACACTGAAAGAAACATAGCAACTTAAATTTATTAGGGGATTTATAACAAGGCATTAGCTCTTAAGTCAACAAACTCTTAGTTCTGGAGGTGAAATTGTAATGTTCACAAATGTGCTCCATGAAGCAATGCAGTTTAGTGGGTTCAAATACTGGCTTTACCAGGTATGGAAACTGGGACTAGTTAAGAAACTTATGAACTAAAATAATAATGATAATAAATGGAAACACTAATAATCACTTTATGTTTTGTTCTGTGGTTTTGAATTAATAAATTAATGAATGAACAAAAAAGTACAGAGTGAAGGTTGTGCCAGATGATAGGAGTATAAAAAATATAAACTATTATGTTCTTACCTGCAGTGAATATTGTTATAACACAAACCACCTCATCTAAGAAACTCTTGCTCTCATTGTGTTTATTTACTGAGACAGACTGTATATATTTTTTCAGGCAGAGAGTTCATTATTAATTGCATTTTGATTGAGGGGCCACGGAAAGATTTAGATAATCCCTCACCCTGACACTCATGTATTATCTTAAATATCGCCTGGGGACTTTCATCTGATGTAAATTTCTAGGAAAAATGTAGCATTAAGAGAAATCTTTTTTCAGACTATTGAACCCAGTACATAGTCAAAGAAGTTAATGTAAAAACATTACACAATTGGGACTTTCTTTTCTGTTGATTAGTAATTTGAACTTTGCAGAAAGGTAAAAGAAAAGTGATCAGTTTAAGGCTTCAGCTCTGGGGATTTAGTAGCAGAAGAAAATTCTCAGCCCCATTATGTTGCTGACCTTCTGAAATTAAGAAATAAAGAAGCTATGGGATTTGAAATACGTAGCCGAGATTGCATTATAATAGCCTGATAAATAACTGCAAAATGTTTATTAGCTCACTTATTAAAAAAAGACTTCTTTCTACCATGTATATTACATTGGTGATAAAAATGAACAAAATCAGCATACACTTTTACTCCCTTAAATAAATTGTTTCTCACCTTGGGAAAGAAGGCGAGTGGTTATTTCTCCTGCTGTCTTACGATGCAGTTGTTTTAGGTTTTCCGTGCTTTTGGAATTCTAATCACCGCAAATTTTATACAGACATAACTCTATAATTAAAAGAAAAAATTATCTATTGGTCACTATCTATTTACTTGAAAATAGATTCATTTTGTCCCAGGAAAGAGATACTTCATATTTGTCAGCTTTCTACTTGTATACACAAATTCTTTCACAGCTGAAGCGCTCCAGTCACTGACTTGTTGAAGATGGGGAAATGAGTCAGTAGCCATTAGGGTTTGTTAACTGGAGCAAAGAGAAGGATCATTCTCACCTAGTCTTACCTGATAATTGGAAACTATATCAGAATCTCTTGAGGTTTTTTTAAACTTACTCCAATGCAGCAGGCGTTCTAAATGCCTGTCCTCATCCTGGCAAGTGATGGTGCTGGTGATGGTATTCTTCTGCCTTTTAGAAATCGTGTTCTAATAATTGACCCCAGCATGTCACGTCATATCTCTCCCTTGTTTTGGAGTGGAAAGTTTTTGAAAATTCCTCATCCTGATGGAATTTAATAAAAATAATTGAATGTTTGCATGGGAAGTCTATAGACAGAGCTTCTGATGCCTGGAAAATAAACAAACAAAAATCCTCAACCCACTGAAACAAAATAGTCTTCAAATTAATACATTTCTTCCTTGAAAACTTGGAGATTAAGGATTTGAGATCAAATGATCAGAACTCTTTTTCTATCAAGCAGGCTGATATTTTCAGGGTTAGTTTTGGAGACATAAATGTGTCATGGAAAGGGTTTTTGACTTTGCATTTTCTGGATTGGTGTCCTAAAGAACACTACTCCTGCAAGACAAACTAGGGAAGAAAACGAAGAAGGCTGGATGGGTTCCATGACCACGTTAATTGGGAACTCCTGAATCACCATCTAGAAGGTTCTCAGGGGGTCTTGCCATCACAACATCCATCACACACAAAATCCAAATGAGAATGCAGTTTTGCTCTCATGCTTAGTTAA
The DNA here is from genome assembly GCF_007565055.1 of Rhinopithecus roxellana. Lineage (NCBI taxonomy): Eukaryota > Metazoa > Chordata > Mammalia > Primates > Cercopithecidae > Rhinopithecus > Rhinopithecus roxellana. The sequence goes on along the minus strand of NC_044552.1, from coordinate 96,768,191 downwards.
CCCTTTGAGCCAATCCTGGCTATTCAAAATATGAGAGGGGAAGGGATACTTGAATCACTATTGTTGATTTGGTGACAAGCAACCAAAATTGTTAACAACATTGTAGAAATTTCATTTATTCCAAACATGTTGTATATACATGTTTGATCTAGCCTTATATCTCTCCATAACAAATGAATATGCTGAAGAACATTAGAAGAGTATGCAGTACACTTTTTAAAATGAAGCTACTTTACTTTTTGATGTTTTACTACTTTCCTGTGTGAATTGCTTTTGGCAGCTCAGAGACAACTTTAAAAACCTAAACAACATAAAGCAGTCCTTACACTTCCATATGTAACTCAATTTAGGGCAAGCTTTGAAAATCCATGGCTTTGTGATTGGAAGCCTGTGATCTCGGGCCTAGATCAAAACTTGGTCTTCCAAGGCCTTCTGTGATCAGCTGACAATGACAAATAGAGCAAAGAGCAAACAACTTGGGCCCAAAGCAGACGGTGCAGTGATACAATTCTTATAAATGCTGTGGCTGCTTACCCACTGGATCCTACTTGCTTGCCTGTCTCCATTGCAGCTGTTAACCTATGCACCTTCTTTGTTGGAACTGAGGCCTTGAGGATATACCAGACACTACAGACAGTAATTATCTGAGGTAAAAATCATCTCCTTTCATAATATTTAAAAAGTAACATGCACTTTCTGATTATAAAATAAACACAACTGTATTGTCCTAGGCACTTCATATGCATAACTTAGTTAATCTTTATGGGGTAAGTACTATTATTTTAACCACCTTAAATGTGAAAAACTGCAATTAGAGATTACATAGCTAGAAGAAGAGGCAGTACTGAATCCGGCCATCTGGCTCCAGAAACCATACTGTTAACCTCTGTGAAAGACTGCCTCCTGTACTATTGAAACAGATGAGTCAAGATGTGTGGAAGGTTAAAATAAACTAATTCAAATAGCCATTGGAAGTAGTAGAAGAGACGTCAAAATGCAGTGTATGATTAATTGTCAAATAAATTGTATAGGCCATATATTATTGCAGTAAAAAAAGAGCAGGAATTAGTTCAGACTGAAGATTCATTGTCAGGCTTGAAGGTAATCCTTGAAGGTAATTGGGGAGGAGAGTGTGGTTTCACCTTAGGCTTGAAGCAGGGGCAATATTTGTGACATCAGAGAGCATGGCGTTTTGGGAAGGAAGTGGATCTTGGTCAGTTACTTAAAACTGGGTGGGTTAGTCCAGGATAGAGGGTCCTAGGCCTAAAATGAGACCTCTCTATTAAGAGTGGGACAGAAATTAGGGAGCTGACTTTGGGTGTAGGTGCTGAAAGACTGTTTAATCTGACAACTACAGAGCTGCTTTTGCCCCCAAAACAAAAAAAAGGTGGGTACTGTGTGAAATGATGGCTCTGTTAATTTGCTTCACTATGCTAACTTTTTTTACTATCTATATGTATCCCATAGCATCATGTTATATATCTTAAATATACACAGTAAGTTTCATTTAAAGAAAAGAGAAAGTCAATGAGATATCTGAGGAGGGTAGATAGAGTATAATATGAAATATGGAGCCACAGTAACCAAGAGAGAAGAGAATTTTGCATGAGAAATGGATAAGTAGTAAAAAATTTCAAATGATGCAGCGAAGTCAATGAGCATAGGAACTAAAGCAAGACCATTGAGTTAACAGATGGTCATTAATTATATTTAACAATTAGTTTTAGCCTAATGATTACTGTATAGAAGCTATGATTTTGGTGGGATAAAAAAACTAATACATAGTAGTAGCCACCTTCTTGGAAGTGTAGTTCAGTTATGGCTGAACAATGAATGCACATAAGTCTTAGATATTATTTGTCAGGTGTTTGGGAAAACTTACCCTTTTCTCACTTCATCCCCTAAGTTGCCTGGTGGCATAGTTTGGCTGTGCCCTCACCCAAATCTCATCTTGAATTGTGATCCCCATAATCCCCACGTGTCAAGGGAGGGACCTGTTGGGAGGCGATTGGATTATGGGGACGATTTCCTCCATGCTGTTCTTGTGATCCTGAGTGAGTTCTCAAGAAATCTAATGGTTTTTTAAGCGTTTGATAGCTTCTTCCTCACACGCTCACTCTCTCTCCGGCCACCTTGTGAAGAAGCTGCCTGCTTCCCTTTCCGCCATGATTGTTAAGTTTCCCGAGGCTTCCCAGCCCTATGTAACTGTGAGTCAATTAAATCTCCTTTGTTTATAAATTACCCAGTCTTAGGTAGTATTTTTATAGCAGTGTGAGACTAATATATCTGGATAGTGAGTCTTCTGTGTATGTTGATATTCTCTGCCTTCTCCAGTACACAGTTCCATTTCCTTTGGTGCACCCAAGCAGAAATATTTCATCTCAGTTATTGTAGGGCAGGGTTTATCAATCTTGGCACTATTGACATTTTCGGTTGGATAGTTCTTTTTGTAGGGGGCTGGCCTGTAATTGTAGAACGTTTAGCAGTATCCTGGCTTCTACCCGTTAGATGCCAATAGCGTCTCCCCCAGTGGTGACAATAGAAAAGTCTTCAGATGTTGGTAAGGGTCTCCTAAGGAGCAAAAAAACCCCCAGCTGAGATCCCAGCAGTCAGGGATATTTGCGGTTTTGACCTTCCAGGATTTAGTTGCTGTACTGTCATTCATTCTGGCAATAGCATTTCCATATTCCTTGGGGAAACAACTTCCTCTCACACTCTCTACCCACTTGCTTCAGATGGCGTTCACTATGCCCCTGGCACTACTGAACATAAGACACAGTCTGGCCATTTCTGTACCCAAGCTGTTGACTTAGGGATGGGCATATGACCCAAATCAAACCAATTGGCTTGGATTATTCCTAAATCCAGTCCTCGTGATTGAACAGTCAAAAACGTGAGTTCTTTTCCACTAGATTTGACTTTGGGAGGATGTAATCCTGGAATATTGGCCACCACTTTAACACATCTAAATCCACTATGACTTCACGCTAGTCAAGCCTGAACTTTTTAGTTATGTGAGCCATTAAAACATTTTTGTTTGCTTGATGTTGCTTAAGTTATATTTTCTCTCACTCACATCAGACAAACTTCTAATTGATACAAGATTTTAGAATTTGGGGTTACAAAAGAAGATCTCACAATGTAAAATAAGCAGGCTGATTTCGAGTTGAGTGGAAGAAAGTGAAGACCCTTCCATCACACTTTAATAAATTCGCACTTGTCAATATCATCTTGGGTTGTGAAATGGAAAGCTGTGTGATGCGATAGTGAAGCAGATGATTAAAGTGCCACTTTTGGTATTTTGTTGCTTGGGCCATGTGCTTACCGAGGCTGGGACATTAATTAAGGGGCTTGGTAGGAAAGTGACGAAATGCTGGATCTTACGGACGATATTTTGAAGCCTCAGTAATGTCCTACTGAACAAAAGGCAAGTTCAGGTCGATGCAGTCCTGTCTGAAGGCAGAGACTGAAGGAAATGTGTTTTTGCCAAGAGATAGTTTTCTGCATGCAGCCCAGAATCCAAGGCCATTTAGGGGTCTGGTTTTATAGGTGTTGAAAATTTTAATTCTCTGTTTTGAGTTCAGGATATTCACACAAAGTCAGGATGGTGTGTTCAGGCAGGAGGTGGGAAACATAATAGGAGGTCAGACTGGGGCCTGCAGAAAGTATGTTTTCACAAGTTCCTTCTGGCAAGTTCTGTTATGCTTCTCTGCCTGAAAAACAGGCCAGTTTCCCCCATAGTGGCTGGGAAGCAGCCTAGGGAGCAGGTGAATTAGACCCTGGTGACTAATGCTGCCATGCAGAAGCCAAGATGAATTGGGCCCAGAGAGGATGAGCTGAGCACCCAGACCTGTTGCTAAAGGACAACACTCCCAGATTGGGTTCAGATGTAAAAACTTTGACCTAACTAGATCTATGGGAATTGAATATTAAGTCATTGAATTGAGTGAAAATCAAACGATGAAAACCCTACTAAGTACGCCGGTGAAATGCCAAGTCTGGCAAACTGGCTCAACATTGCTTACCTCAAACCCCCAAATGTTTAGTGGGTGCCAAAGGTCAGTTACTGTGCTGCTGGTGGTCACATGGTTTTAAATGAAACAGATGCACTTTCAATCCCTACATGAAAAGCTGTAATTCCAATGAAGAAAGAAGTCAGATACTATACAAATGAACAAATAAGTATGAATAGATGAAGTTTGATTGTATTAGTGCTATGAGGAGAGGGGGAGAGAGAGAGCAAGAGAGAGAGAGCGAGTACACACTGTAATAGAGATCTACTGGGAAGGAGACGGTAATATAAAAATTTGGAAACTCTCCCTTTTCTTCTATAAAGCATTAACAGGCTATTTTGGCCCTTCTACTAAAAGCATTGAAGTAGTAAATTACCTTTGGCTTTGACACTGTCCTTATCTTTCTGAGGGTTCGAGATCTTTAATATTCCTTAATTACATTTCTAGTGCAAAGGTAGGCAGTAGCGGATGGACTTAATCATCAGGATATTTGAGCAGATTTGTTGAAGGCCATCTTTGCTGTGTAGAGACAGTAACCTGAAATGCAGACTGGATGGCATATTACCAACCACCTAATGAATCTGCTCCCTCCCAGTTGGGATCTCGGGCGCATTTACTCATCTTCAACCAGTGTAATTAAAGATGAAAAGTATAACACTGATGTATCCTTCTCTGGGGAGGGAGTTGTTTTAATTGTAGACCCATCAGTGGAAAATGAACTATGCTGGAGAAAGATCAGGCTTAATTACACACCTGTTGGTGGTATCAAGCGAAGCTGTTGCTTTGTGCTTTAATAAGGAAACTATCTAGAAAAACCCCATGATGTGTGGCAAAGCTCAAAATATCACCTCATTAGAGCTTACAATTTCTGAATTTTTCAGTCATTGAATCATCAAATTTAAGGTGAAAAGGCATTGAGGTTGTTCAGTCTAATTCACATACTTCACAGATGAGAAAACTAAAGCCCACAAGTATTGGCTTGTCCGAGTTCACACAAATAATTTGAGAGGTGTTTATTAAGCTTCTTTGCTGGCTGCCCATGTCTTCTAAATGCTATCTGGTTAGATTTGATAGTAGAAAGTAGAGGTCCTCCATTCAGGACTTCAGAAAAAGTTTAAAAATTAAACCCAGACACGTTTCATTTTCAGACAGCTTTTCTCAAAATGAGAGGTGCAGACCATCAGTCAGAGAGAAATGGCTATGATCCTAGATCCTTTAGGAAGCTGCCCACCTACTGCAGCTATAATCAGTTCTAAATTTTTGAAGGATATGATATAAAGGACAGAGAACTCTCTGGGAAAAATCATATTTTAAAATATCATCTCAGGATTTAACTCCAAATTCCTATTTGATTTTTTTTTCTTGGTGACTGTTTTGAAGTGTTTGATCCTCAAAGTCTCCCTCTACCACTTTGCTTAATCTTACTAGATGGAAGTCTGAATGGGCTGCTTCATGCCTCATTTTTCCTGGGTCACCTCTTGGGATTTGCTTGTATGCCTTGGTTTTTTAAAGGCAAATTCTTCTAAAGCATGCAGTGCATTTAGGCCTGTCAGAGTTAGAAAACCATAAGATGCAAAACAAAAGGTGTGCATCTTTCCATGAGCATGTGTATGTGAGGGAGGGGGAGGGAGGAAGGGAAAAATAAAGGGAGAGACAGAAACGGATTCATTTATTAATTCAACAACTTCATTGAGAGCTTATTGTGTTCCAGGCACTCTGATGGGTTCTAGGTATAAAGATATAAACCAAAGAGATGATTGCTGTCCTCGTGGGATTTATAGTTATTGGAAGAACTAGAGCACGCTGTTGACACTGTTGATATTTTGGGCTAGATAATTCTTGTTTTGGAGCTTTCCTGAGCATTTGAGGATATTTAGCATGATTTCTAGCCTCTACCCACTAGATGCCAGTAGCACATACTCAGCTTTGACAATCAGAAATGTCTCCAGATGTTGCCAAATGTCCTCTGGATAGTAAAATTGTCCCCAGTTGAGAACCACTGAGTTCGAGAATAAGCGAATGATCACACATAATTAAATAATTATAATGGTATCTAATTCCTCTTTGTTATATTTTCTGGTTGATTACATTGGAAAATAGTACAGGAGAGAAATACTATTTTTTGTACATAAGCTTGTTATTGAAATATAATAGTCATATATCAACATGCATGAATCACAAATACACAGTTTGAAGAGTTTTTTTCAGTTTATGTGCTCACGCTATCAGTACACAGCATCCAGATGAAGAAATAAAACATGACCAGTTCCCTCGAAGTCCCTTTCATGTGCCACCGCAGGCTCTATTATAATTTCCAACACCACACTACGTGCTCTTCATGACGGGCTTCTGCTCATTTTATCTTTTATGAGAGTCATTCACGTTGTTGCACGTGGATCAGTTTGCTTTTTCCCATTGTAGTATAATATCCCATTTATCTTTTCTACCTTTGGTGGACATTTGGGTTGTTTCCAATTTGGGGCCTGATCTTGTTGCTCTTAACATTATTTTTTCCAAAAATAACCCACCTTTACTGAGGTATAATTTACATACCACAAAATACACCATTTTAAAGTATACAATTCAGTGATTTTTAGTGTATTGACAGAGTTGTGTAACCATCACTACTGCCTCATACTAAAAGGAATCCCATCCCTATTGGCAGTTACTTTTCATTTCTCCCATGCCTTCATGTCAGCCCCTGCCAACTATCATCTACTTTCTGTGTCCATGGATTTGCCTGTTCTGGATATTTTATATCAATGGAATAATGTAATATGTGATCTTTTCTCGGTGACATCTTTCACTTAACATGTTTTCGAGTCTCACTCAAGTTACGGTATGTATCAGTACTTCCTTCTGTTTTATGGCCAAATAATATTCCATTGTGTTGTAATACCACATTTTGTTTTTTCATTAATCAGTTGATGAACTTTTGGGTTGTGTCTGCTTTTTGGGTATTACGCCAGGTGCAGTGACTCATGCCTGTAATCCCAACACTTTGGGAGGCTGAGGTGGGTGGATCACCTGAGGTCAGGAGTTCAAGACCAACCTAGCCAACACGGTGAAACTCCGTCTCTACTAAAAATACAAAAATTAACCAGGTGAGGTGGTGGGTGCCTGTAATCCCAGCTACTTGGGAGGATGAGGCAGGAGAATTGCTTGAACCTGGGAGGCAGAGGTTGCAGTGAGCCAAGATCGTGCCACTTCACTCCAGCCTGGGTGACAGAGCGAGATTCTGTTTCAATAATAATAATAATAATACCATTGATGTGAATATTCATGTATAAGTTTTTGTGTGAGCATATGCTTTTATTTCTTTTGGGTATATACTTAGAAGTAGAATTGCTGGATTGTATAATTCTATGTTTAATATTTTGAGAAAATGCCAAACTGTTTTCCAGAGTAACTGCACAATTTTGCAATCCTGCTGCAATGAATGAAGTTTCCAGTTTCTCCATACCCTCACTGACATTTGCTATCATCTGTTTGTGTCATTTTAGCCCATCCTAGTGGGTGTGGGTGTGAAATGGTATCACATTATTGTTTTGATTTGCATTTTCTTATTGACAAATGATGCTGAGGGATATTTTGAGAGTATTTTCTTTTATTATTATTATTATGATACTTTAAGTTCTGGAGTACATGTGCAGAACATGCAGGTTTGTTACATAGGTATACACATACCATGGTGATTTGCTGCACCCATCAACCCATCATCTACATTAGGTATTTCTCCTAATGCTATCCCTCCCCTAGACTCCCACTCACCGACAGGCTCCAGTGTGTGATATTCCCTGCTGAAGGTATTTTCATGTGCCAAATCTACATCTTCAGAAAAATATCCACTCAAAGTGTTTGCCCGTTTTTCATTGGGTTATTTGTCTTTTTTGGGGAGATATATCATTGCTTTTTAAAAAATAGACAAATAATAATTGCACATATTCATAGGGCACATAGTGATGTTTCGATACATATAATGTACAGTGATCTGGTCAAGGTAATTAGCATATCCATCTTCTCAAACATTTATCATTTCCTTGTGTTGGGAACTTTCAATATCTTCCTTCTAGCTGTATGAAACGATGTGGCACATTATTGTTAACTATAGTCATTCTCCAGTGATATAGAATACTAGAACTTACTCCTCCATATTTGCTATTTTTTTGTTTGTTGACTTAGAATAGTTGTTTATAATTCTTGGATACAATTTCAAAATATTTTCCCCTATTCTTTTTTTTTTTGTTATTATACTTGAACTTCTGGGATACATGTACAGAACATGCAGGTTTGTTACATAGGTATACATGTGCTATGGTGGTTTGCTGCACCCATCAACCCGTCATCTACATTAGGTGTTTCTTCTAATGCTATCCCTCCCCTAGCCCCCAACCCCCTGACAGGCCCCAGTGTATGATGTTCCCCTCCCTGTGTCCATGTGTTCTCACTGTTCGACTCCCACTTATGAGTGAGAACATGCAGTGTTTGGTTTTCTGTTCCCGTGTTAGTTTCTGAGAATGATGGTTTCCAGCTTCATTCATGTCCCTGAAAAGGACATGAACTCATTCTTTTTTATGGCTGCATAGTATTCCCTGGTATAAATGTGCCACATTTTCTTTATCCAGTCTATCATTGATGGGCATTTGGGTTGGTTCCAAGTCTTTGCTGTTGTGAATAGTGCTGCAATAAACATACATGTGCATGTGTCTTTATAGTAGAAGGATTTATAATCCTTTGGGTATATAACCAGGAATGGGATTGCTGGGTCAAATGGTATTTCTGGTTCTAGATCCTTGAGGAATCACCACACTGTCTTCCACAAAGGTTGAACTAATTTACACTTCCACCAATAGTGTAAAACCATTCCTATTTCTCCACATCCTCTCCAGCATCTGTGGTTTCCTGACTTAATGATTGCCATTCTAACTAATATGAGATGGTATCTCATTGTGGTTTTGATTTGCATTTCTCTAATGACCAGTGATGATGAGCTTTTTTTCATATGCTGTTGGCTGCATAAATGTCTTCTTTTGAGAAGTGTCTGTTCATATCCTTTGCCCACTTTTTGATGGGGCTGTTTGTTTTTTTCAAGTAAATTTGTTTAAGTTCCTTGTAGATTCTGGATGTTAGACCTTTGTCAGATGGATAGATTGCAAAAATTTTCTCCCATTCTGTAGGTTGCCTGTTCACTCTGATGATAGTTTCTTTTGTTATGCAGAAACTCTTCAGTTTACTTAGATCCCGTTGGTCAATTTTGGGTTTTGTTTTCATGGCTTTTGGTGTTTTAGTCATGAAGTCTTTGCCCATGCCTGTGTCCTGAATGGTATTGCCTAGGTTTTCTTCTAGAGTTTTTATGATTTTAGGTCTTACGTTTAAGTCTTTAATCCATCTTAAGTTAATTTTGGTGTAAGGTGTAAGGAAGGGGTCCATTTCAGTTTTCTGCATATGGCTAGCCAGTTTTCCAAATGCCATTTATTAAGTAAGGAATCCTTTCCCCATTGCTTCTTTTTGTCAGGTTTGTCAAATATTAGATGGTTGTAGATGTGTGGCATTATTTCTGAGGGCTCTGTTCTGTTTCATCAGTCTATATATCTGTTTTGGTACCAGTACCATGCTGTTTTGGTTACTGTAGCCTTGTAGTATAGTTTGAAGTCAGGTCACCAGCTTTGTTCTTGGCTCCAGCTTTGTTCTTGGCTATAAAGGCTCTTTTTTGGTTCCATATGAAATTTAAAGGAGTTTTTTCTAATTCTGTGAAGAAAGTCAATGATAGTTTGATGGGGATAGCATTGACTCTGTAAATTACTTTGGGCAGTATGGCCATTTTCATGATATTGATTCTTCCTATCCATGAGCATGGAATGTTTTTCCACTTTTTTGTGTCCTCTTTTATTTCCTTGAGCAGTGGTTTGTAGTTCTCCTTGAAGAGGTCCTTCACATCCCTTGTAAGATGTATTCCTAGTTATTTTATTCTCTTTGAAGCAATTGTGAATGGGAGTTCACTCATGATTTGGCTCTCTTTTGTCTATTATTGGTGTATAGTAATGCTTGTGATTTTTGCACATTGATTTTGTATCCTGAGACTTTGCTGAAGTTGCTTATCAGCTTAAGGAGATTGTGGACTGAGATGATGGGGTTTTCTAAATATGCAATCATGTCATCTGCAAACAGAGACAATTCAACTTCCTCTTTTCCTAATTGAATACCCTTTATTTCTTTCTCTTGCCTGATTGCCCTAACCAGAACTTCCAATACTATGTTGAATAGGAATGGTTAGAGAGGGCACCCTTGCCTTGTGCTGGTTTTCAAAGGGAATGCTTTTGGCTTTTGCCCATTCAGTATGATATTGGCTGTAGTTTGTCATAAATAGCTCTTATTATTTTGAGATATGTTCCATCAATACCTAGTTTATTGAGAGATTTTAGCATGAAGGGGTATTGAATTTCATCAAAGGTCTTTTCTTTATTTATTGAGATAAACAAGTGCTTTTGGTCATTGGTTCTGTTTATGTGATGGATTATGTTTATTATGTTTATTGATTTACATATGTTGAACCAGCCTTGCATGCCAGGAATGAAGCCGACTTGATGGTGGTGGATAAGCTTTTTGATGTGCTGCTGGATTTGTTTTGCCAGTATTTTACTGAGGATTTTTGCATCAATGTTCATCAGGGATAGTGGCCTGAAATTTTTTGTTGTTGTTGTTTTGTCTCTGCCAGGTTTTGGTATCAGGATGATGCTGGCCTCATAAAATGAGTTAGGGAGGAGTCTCTCTTTTTCTATTGTTTGGAATAGTTTCAGAAGGAGTCTTACCAGCTCCTCTTTGTACCTTTGGTAGAATTCGGCTGTGAATCTGTCTGATCCTGGACTTTTTTTTGGTTGGTAGGCTATTAATTATTGCCTCAATTTCAGAACTTGTTATTGGTCTATCAGGGATTTTACTTCTTCCTGGTTCAGTTTTGGGAGGGTGTATGTGTCCAGGAATTCATCCATTTCTTCTAGATTTTCTAGTTCATTTGCATACAGGTATTTTTTTAGCACTATTAGAGGTGTTTATAGTACCATCAGTAATTTGTATTTCTGTGGGATCAGTGGTGATACCCCTTTATGATTTTTATTGTGTCTATTTGATTGTTCTCTCTTTTCTTCTCTATTAGTCTGGCTAGAGGTCTATCTATTTTGTTATCCTTTTCAAAAAACCATCTCCTGGATTCATTGATTTTTTGAAAGGTTTTTCATGTCTCTATGTCCATCAGTTCTGCTCTCATCTTAGTTGTTTCTTATCTTCTGCTAGGTTTTGAATTTGTTTGCTCTTGCTTCTCTAGTTCTTTTCATTGTGATGTTAGGGTGTTGATTTTAGATCTTTTCTGCTTTCTCCTGTGGGCATTTAGTGCTATAAATTTCCCTGTAAACTCTGCTTTAGCTGTGTCCCAGAGATTCTGGTATAATGTATCTTTTTCTCATTGATTTCAAATAACTTATTTATTTCTGCCTGAATTTTGTTATTTACCCAGTAGTCATTCAGGAGCAGGTTGTTCAGGTTCACGTGGTTGTGTGGTTTTGAGTGAATTTCTTAATCCTGAGTTCTAATTTGATTGCACTGTGGTCTGAGGGACTGTTCTTTATGATTTCCATTCTTTTGCATTTGCTGAGGAGTGTTTTACTTCCAATTGTGTGGTCAATTTTAGAATAAGTGTAATGTGGTGCTGTGAAGAATATATGTAATGTTGATTTGGGGTGGAGAGTTTTGTAGATGTCTACTAGGTCCACTTGGTCCAGAGCGGAGTTCAAGTCCTGAATACCTTTGTTAATTTTCTGTCTCATTGATCTGTCTGTTATTGACAGTGGGGTGTTAAAGTCTCCACTACTGTTGTGTGGGAGTCTAAGTCTCTTTGTAGGTCTCTAAGAACTTACTTTAGGAATATGGGTGCTCCTGTATTGGGTGTATATTTATTTAGGACAGTTAGCTCTTCTCGTTGCATTGATCCCTTTACCATTATGTAATGCCCTTCTTTGTATCTTCTGATCTTTGTTGGGTTAAAGTCTGTTTCATCAGAGACTAGGATTGTACCCTGCTTTGCTTTCCATTTGCTTGGTAAATTTTCCTCCATCCCTTTATTTTGAGCCTGTGTGTGTCTTTGCACATGACATGGGTCTCCTGAATACAGCATACGGATGGGTCTCGACTCTATCTAATTTGCCAATCTGTATCTTTTAATTGGGGCATTTAGCCCATTTACATTTAAGGTTAACATTATTATGTGTAAATTTGATCATGTCATTATGATGCTAGCTAGTTATTTTTCCCGTTAGTTGATGCAGTTTCTTCACAGAGTCGATGGTCTTTACAATTTTGTATGTTTTTGCAGTAGCTGGTACCAGTTTTCCTTTCCGTATTTAGTGCTTTCTTCAGGAGCTCTTGTGAGGCAGGCCTGGTGGTGACAAAGTCTCTCAGCATTTGCTTGTCTGTAAAGGATTTATTTCTCCCTTGCTCATGAAGTTTAGTTTGACTGGATATGAAATTCTGGGCTGAAAATTCTTTTCTTTAAGAATGTTGAATATTAGCTCCCACTCTTTTCTGGCTTGTTGGGTTTCTGTAGAGAGATCTGCTGTTAGTTTGATGGACTTCCCTTTGTGGGCAACCCGACCTTTCTCTCCTGCTGCCCTCAACATTATTTCCTTCATTTCAACCCTTGGTGAATCTGACGATTATGTGTCTTGGGGTTGCTCTTCTCAAGGAGTATCCTTTTTGTGTTCTCTGTATTTCCCTAATTTGAATATTGGCCTGTTTTGCTAGGTTGGGGAAGTTCTCCTGGATAGTATCCTGAAAAGTGTTTTCCAACTTGGTTCCATTCTCCCCATCACTTTCAGGTACACCAATCAAACGTAGGTTTGGTCTTTTAACATAGTCCCATATTTCTTGGAGGCATTGTTCGTTCCTTTTCATTCTTTTTTCTCTAATCTTGTCTTCATGTTTTATTTCATTAAGTTGATCTTCAATCTCTGATAGATATGCTTTCTTCCACTTGATCAATTCAGCTACTGATACTTGTGTAGGCTTCATGAAGTTCTCATGCTATGTTTTTCAGCTCCATCAAGTCATTAAGTTCTTCTCTGAACTGGTTATTCTAGTTAGCAATTCGTTTAACCTTTTTTCAAGCTTTTTAGCTTCCTTGCATTGGGTTAGAATATGCTCCTTCAGCTTGGAGGAGTTTGTTATTACCCATCTTTTGAAGCCTACTTCTATCAATTTGTCAAACTCTTTCTCCATCCAGTTTTGTTTCCTTGCTGGAGAAGAGTTGTGATCCTTTGAAAGAGAAGCAGTGTTCTGGTTTTTGGAATTTTCAGCCTTTTTGAGCTGGGTTTTCCTCATCTTGGTGGATTTATCTAACTTTCATCTTTGATGCTGGTGACCTTTGGGTGGGGTTTTTGTGTGGGCATCCTTTTTGTTGATGTTGATACTATTCCTTTCTGTTTGTTAGTTTTCCTCCTAAGAGTCAGGTCCCTCTGCTGCAGGTCTGCTGGAGTTTGATGGAGGTCCACTCCAGACCCTGTTTCCCTGAGTATCACCAGCGGAGGCTGCAGAACAGCAAAGATTGCTGCCTGTTCCATCCTCTGGAAGCTTTGTCCCAGAGGAGCAGCCACCAGATGCCAGCCAGAGCTCTCCTGTATGAGGTGTCTGTCGACCCCTGCTGGAAAATGTCTCCCAGTCAGGAGGCATGGGGGGACCCACTTGAGAAGGCAGTCTGTCCGTTAGCAGAGCTTGAGCACTGTGGTGGGAGATCTGCTGCTCTCTCCAGAGCCGGCAGGCAGGAATATTTAAGTCTGCTGAAGCTGTGCCACAGCCGCCCCTTCCCTCAGGTGCTCTGTCCCAGGGAGATGAGAGTTTTATCTATAAACCCCTGACTGGGGCTGCTGCCTTTCTTTCAGAGATGCCCTGTCCAGAGAGGAGGAATCTAGAGAGGCAGTCTGGCTACAGTGGCTTTGCCCAGCTGTGGTGGGCCCCGCCCAGTACAAACTTCCCAGTGGCTTTGTTTACACAGTGAGGGGAAAACTGCCTACTCAAGCCCCTCCTCACACCAAGCTCGAGCATCCCAGGTCGACTTCAGACTGCTGTGCTGGCAGTGAGAATTTCAAGCCAGTGGATCTTAGCTTGCTGGGTCTGTGGGGGTGGGATCTACTGAGCTAGACCACTTGGCTCCCTGGCTTCAGCCCCCTTTCCAGGGGAGTGAATGATTCTGCCTCGCTGGCATTCCAGGTGCCACTGGGGTATGGAAAAAAAAAAAAAAAAAAAAAAAAAAACAGAAAACAAAAACCCAAAAACTCCTGCAACTAGCTCAGTGTCTGCCTAAACGGCTGCCAAGTTTTGTGGTTGAAACCCAGGGCCCTGGTGGTGTCGTCACCTGAGGGAATCTACTGGTCTGCGGGTTGCAAAGAGCATGGTCAAAGCCTAGTATCTGGGCTGGAATGCACCATCATGGCACAGTCCTTCAGAGTTTCCCTTGGCTAGGGGAGGGAGTTCCCCAACCCCTTGCACTTCCCAGGTGAGGTAACACCCCACCCTGCGTTGGCTTGCCCTCCATGGGCTGCACCCACTGTCTAACCAGTCCCAGTGAGATGAACTGGGCACCTTAGTTGGAAATGCAGAAATCACCTGCCTTCTGTGTTGATCTTGCTGGGAGTTGCAGACCAGAGGTAGTTTTACATCTTTATTTCCAATCTGGATATCTTTTATTTTGTATTCTTGCCTAATTACCCTGGCTAGAATATCCAGTACAATGGTAAATAGAAGTGAAGAGAACAGACACCTTGGTTTTATTCCTAACTTTGGGGGAAAGCGTTCAGTTTTTTCACGTTTAAATATGCTAGCTGTGGAGTTTTTTGTAGACATCATTTATCAGGTTAAGAAAGTTCTATTCTATTCATTGTTTGTTTACTATTTTGTTTACAGTCCTCTGTAAGCCAAGGAAAGAGAACTCACCAGAAACTAACCCTGCTGGCACCTTGATGTTGGAATTATAGCCTCCAGAACTGTGAGAAAATAAATTTCTGTTGTTTAAGCCACCCAGACTAAGGCATTCTGTTATGGAAGCCCTAGTGGACTGATGCAGTCAGTCTAGCTAAAGATTTGTCTGTATTATTGATCTTCTAAAAGATTCAACTTTTGGTTTCACTGATTTTTTCTATTGCCTTTACATACCCTATTTCAATTATTTTCACTCTGTTATCTTCTTCTTTCTGCTTGCTTTGGGTTTAGTTTGCTCTTTTTTTCCCCCAGTTTCTTAAGGTAGAAGATTATGTTATTGATTTGGGATTTTTCTTTTTTAAAATATAGACATTTAGAGCTCTTAATTTTCCTCTAAGCCCATATTTAACTGCACTAATAATTTTAGTGTGTTGTGCTTTTGTTTTCATTAATTTCAAAGTATTTTCTAATTTGCCTTGTGATTTCTCCTTTGATCCAATGGTTAAGAGTTTGTTATCTAGTTTACACGCATTTATAAATTTTCAACATTCCTTATTTTAATGATTTCAATTTTCATTTTACTGTATCAGAGAACATACGTTGTATGATTTTGATTCTTTAAAAACATTTGGGATTGTTTTATGGCCTAACATATGGGATATCCTGGAGAATATGTGCTTGAGAAGAATGCTTATTTTGCTGCTGTTAGATAGAGTGTTTTATAAGATGTCTGTTAGGGATAATTGTTCAAGTATTCTATTTCCTTGTTGATCTCTGCCTATTTGTTTTATTCTTTATGGAAAGTGGGGATATTAAAATTTCCAACTATTCACTTTGAATTGCCTATTTTTCTTTTCAATTCTGTCAGTGTTTGCTTCATACATTTTGGAGCTCAGTTATTAGGTACATATAGGTTTATAATTATTATATTTTCCTCATGGGCTGGTCTTTTTATTATTATGAAATGTCTTTTGTCTCTAGAAAATATTTTTGTTTTAAAGCATATTTAGTTGAATATTAGTATAACCACTTTAGTAATTCTCTTTCGGTTACTCTTTGTAGGATATATATTTTCCATGTCTTTTCTTTTGACCTGTATGTGCCTTTGATACTAAAATGTGTATCTTATAGAAAGCATATATTTGGATCATATTTTTTTCTTTTTCTTCATCCAGTCTGCTAATCTCGGCTTTTTGATTAAAGTGTTTAATCAATTACATTTAATGTAATTAGTGGTAAGAAGTAGCATTTACATTTGATCTCTTGCTATTTGTTATCTGTGAGTCTGATGTCTTTTTTGTTTGACTGCTTTCTTTGGTGTTAAATTGATATTTCCCTTGTACTATTTAATTTCCTTTTTGTTTCTTTTACTGTATTTTTGAGTTTTTTTTTAGTAGTTACATTGGAGATTTTAACATCAATTTTAAATTTTATTTGCTAATTATTATCCACTTAATTTCAATACAAAAATTTGTTTGAATGCTGCTTCATTCCCACCTTCTACTTGTGTGATTCTTGTTACACAAATGACATCTTTATACATTATAAGCCCACTACACAATTTTATAATTATTGCATGATACAGTTGTCTTTTGAAACATATGAGAGAAGAAAAGGGTTACAAACACAAATACAGTTATGCCGTCTCTTATATTTACCCATGTAGTTACCTTTACTGGTGACCTTTTTATGTTTTTGTAGATTTGAGTTACTATATGATATTCTTTGATTTTAGCCTGAAGAACTCCTTTTAGTATTTCTTTTAGGGCAGGACAGGTCATGATGAATTTTCTTAGTTTGTTTTCTGATTAAATCTTTTGAATATTCTTTTAATGCATTACTTTCATAAAAAATGTAATATATGTGTAGGTATAAAAAAACCCTACATTACAATAATTCAGACGCTAAATACACAGTATTGGGAAAGAGGAAAAAGTAATAACATTGAATTTACATAGTTTTTTATATTTCAAAAACGGAGTTAGCTTTATAATTTTGTCCAGTCTCAAAACACATGCTTATTGTAAAATATTTTAGGATATATATATGAATAAAACTCCCCTGTTCTTTTCAGAATATTTTTATGCAAACCCACATGTCTTTTTAATGGGATTAAAAATATAGATGTATTGATTATGACATTTCCCAAGCTCTGCACAACAAATATACCTTCATTTCTTTTATCCCAAACTTTATTTTTATTCCAGGTCCATTGTTCCTAATGATGAAACCTAAGGAGTTAGTTCTAGATAGATTCAAACTTTTGAAGTGAGTTTTTAGTCAATTCACCCCCTCCCTTCTCCTCCGTGTAACATTTTAGTTTCAGGTGATGTGTTGTTATGCTGTGTTTAGGCAATAGTGGGAAGGGGCATATGGCCAACATCCTCTGGCATCTGCTGAGGTATAACTCATCCATTGTATCTTTAATTGCTGGTCTCTGCATTGCTGCATCTGCTGATATGTTGGAGTCTTCCCTGGCCATGAGTTATGTCCATGTAGCTCACTTTATGTTTCCTTAGTCCCAATTAGAAGGCACTACATGTCCTATTTTGTATCCCTTTTGGATATACAAGAGAAATTTGAGTTCTTTCAAGTATAGTGAGGCTCTGCAACTACTGTCATTACCATTTATTATGGATTGCATGAATTCTAAACTCAGCTTACTTCAGTAAGTTCCAAATGCATGATCTGACAAATCAATATCATTGGCTTTCAAGCTTTTTCCTCTGTTAGGGATGCACACAGTCTATTTTGAAGTTCAAAGCCAAGAGTTTTTCCTCTCTTTTTTTTCTCTTTGGTGTCCTCCAATCAATGAGTGACCTCTGAGACAGTGAATGATATTAAAGTGATGGCTATCAAGGGAAAAGGACAAAAAGGAAATGCAGGAAAAGTCCTACAGGCAAAATATATCCAAATTCAATCCCATCACATGGATCTACTTCTTTTTACTCTCCAAAATGGAAAGTTTATAATTTTCTTTTGCTATATTAAGATTATACATAATAATGCTGAAAATTTAACCTTTCCAGTCAACTTTAAGTTGCCTTGTAGCCATGCCTGAGACCACTAATAACATTCTGTCTATTTACTGATAACATTCTATCTACATCTCACATGACCATTTGTGCTGATATGTCTCTACTTTATATGGGTGGGATATACTATATTTGCATCTTGTGACCTACTCCTTTTTATTAATACAAAGAATTTTTATTAAATATTGAGAAGATATAAAATAATATTTACAAAATATGTGGGGATGTAAAGAACAATAATACAACTAATTCTCACATGCTAACCATCCAATTACAGAAATGGAAACCCTCCTTTACCTGTGAGTTCCTGTGTCCCCTTCCAATCTCTTTTTCTTACCTTCCCCGGAGGAAATTATTCTAAATTTGGTATTTTTCCCCCATGGCTTTAATTAGTTTTACATATTGGTATATCTCTAACCATTTAGCCAATAATTAACCAATAAACTTAATTGTGAATTTTTTTGAAATTTCTACAAATGGAATTGTATTTTATACACTTTCATCTTACTTGGATTATCCACTCAACAATTTAACCTAGATTCCTCTATGTTGCAGTGTACAGTATAGTTTATTCATTTCCTGTGATGTGTAGTATTTCATTGTGGAATATACCATAATTTATTTTGCTGCTGATAGACATTTGGTCTATTTGCTCTCACAAAAGGTGCTGCTACAAACCTTCTTGTGCCTATCTTGTAGTGTAACTCCAGGTCCTCTAGGCTAGACAGATTCTGAAGACAAAAATTCCTAGGTTATAAGTCATGGACAATCAACATTTGGCTGTCACTTATTTATTTTTGCCATTTAGGTGAATGTAAATGATAGTTTAGTTTGGTTTTAATTTACATTTTTCTGAATCCTCAATGAAGTGGCTCATTGTTTTCAATGTCTGTTGACAATTCATATTTTATAATCTTTGAAATAAAAAGTTTCATTTCATGCCTGTTCAAATATCTCCTGCTGGTTTCTTTTTTCTTATTAATTTGTAGGAGTTTTTAAAATCTTGTTTTGGTATGAATTCCTTATTGGTTATTATGTGGGTTGCAAACATCTTATCCCAGCTTATGTTTATGTATGTTAAGACACATTTGGGCAACTAGACTACTTTCAGGGTTTTGCTATTATAACGCACCATTGAATACTTTGTAGCATTTTGTAGAATTTAAAAAAACTTGTATTGAGTAGGCTAAATCCCAAGAGTACAATTACTAGGTCAAAAGGTATGAATATCTTCATGAATTCTAAATAAATATTGCCTAATTGCTTTCCAAAAAGGTTGTAACAATTTACAATGCCAGAAACAGTCAAAGATGTAACAGTTTCACTCTAATCAACCTTAGGTTTTTGTCATTAAATATTTTTGGCTAGTCTAATGTGCAAAATGTTTCTCAACATTGCTTTAATTTGCGTTTCTCGATTACTAGCATGGATGAATGTTTTTCACAGTGTTTGTTTACTAATAGCATTTTCACTTATGTAAATTGTGTAGTTTTACCTTCAAGGTCTTTATTTTATATAAAGAAGAATAATAAATACAACTCTCACAAAGCAGAAGCGGGAAGTGATTTTCAGTTTTCAAAATGATTATGGAAGATTTTCCAAGTCTGAATGCCTTACATACAGCTATTTACGGTGATTTTAAAAAAGTTTTTTTTAAAAAAGTAATCTATATTTCTAGTGGTGGAAATACAGACAAAAGAGTTGGTCCTTGCTTTTAAGGGATTTATTATTTTAGGTTAAAGCAGAGAAATATAACAGAGTGGTGCTTCAGTGTTTTGGGAGCACAGAGGAGGGCTCCCTAAGTCAGATGAAAGTTCTAAAAGGCTTTCCAAAAGTAGTGTCCCTTAAGTTACATCAGGGAGAAAAGTGAGTGCTAAGTGGCTGGAATGGGTGCTGCAGACCAAACAGAGTGCAGGTGTAAGAGAACAGAGGTGTGGAAGGGCATGGTCCTCCCTTGTGATTGACTGGAGCTGGCACTGGAGCAATAGGCTGGAGACCCTCCATCCATGCTAAGGAGTTTCAAATCTATTCAGAAAGTGCTGGAGAGCCTCCAGAGGCTTTTAAGCCAATTTAGAAAATTTCTCACAATGGCAGAATAGGATGGAGGATAGGTGGGTGTTGAGGAGAAGAGTATAGAGACATTTAGAAGTTATCTAAGGATAACTTCTAAAAAAGTAGGGTGTAGTGGTGGGAATAAAGAAGAGGTGGTGGATTTGGTAGTATGGAAATAGCTTTAAGAAAACCCAAAACTGAAGTCAGATTTGCCATGAGATGAGAAGAAAAGAAGAAGAAAGACTAATGCGCCAGCAGGGACAGGGTGATAGTCTTAGAGGTGGCCCCAGAGACAAGGGCTGAGGCTCTGTGGGTAGACTCAGTGTGGGGAGAGTGGGGTCAGGAGACAAATGGCCCTTTTCTCTTCTCACCTGCAGCTCCATTCATTACCATGAAAAGCCTCTCCTGCAAGCATGTGGACACCCCATATAATTGTGCCCTAGTCTCTCCACAACAAATAGCAGCTTCTGAGGCCTGAGAGTGTGCAGAGTAGCTCCATCTGCCCTTGGGAGGACAGCGCTCTGGGAAGAGGCTCATGCAGGCCTTAAATCAGGCTCGGAGTTGTTGGGGTAAGGAGCTCCAGACTCTTGAGTGCTTAGAGTGATCTAGGAAGAGAGAGACTGGGCTGCAAGTAACCATATGCTCCATGATCTGTGGGGTTGGTTTGGTCAGAGGAAGGCACGAGAGGAGCTCCCTTTGGCTGGACTGAGGGTGGTATACATGAAAGGTCTTGCCTGGGCAGGTGGACCTCTGGGAAGAGACATGGCTTTGAGGCTGGAGGCCAAGACTGTGTTACATGGATCCTGTGGGCAACTTTGGTGGATGCCATGCCCCAGCTGAGCTCTTAAGTGGCTGGAATAATCTCATAGCAATAGGGAAGCTAAGAGACTCTTTGAACTTGGTGATGACCACATTTTTTTGGAGACACCCACAGGGAATGACATTTATCCACCTTTGCCCAATGCTAGCTTCAGGTTGGCTGCCTGAGGAAATAACTGTGACAGAAAACTACTATTTATGTTAATGAAAATCTCCTTTCAAAATATTAATACTTCTTTTGGTTCTAAATGGTCACAAATGGCTTTTCTATACTTGTTGAATATGTTTCTCATTCTTTGCAATGACAAGCCATTTACAAATGAGCAAGATTAAAATATTCAACAATACTCAAAATATTTATTGAGTAACTACTATATGTGGTTGATGAGATAGTGGTGAAGAAGACAGAAAAAATCGGCCTTTCTGGGGCTTAGATTCCAGTAAGGGACAGAAAATAAAAATGTCAATGGTGACTATGTAAAAAAACAAAGGGATAAATGCTATAGGAAAAATAAAACTGGCAATACATTAGAGAGTGACAATGGAGGGAGGAGAAGCCTTTTCTAAGGACTGAACTTCTACCATGTATCTCAGATTTTAGTTCTATGGAGATACTGAAAATGTCTACTTTTAGCTATATAGGCCATTTCTGCCTTCAAGTCATGCATGACCTTCTCCTCTGCTCTAAAAGCTCCATGTATTATTCTTTATAGCACTGACCATGTTTTCATTCCACATTTATTGGGGTAATCATTTGATTCATGTCCTTCTCCTCCAGAGTTCTATGGGAACAGGGACAGGGTTAGTCATTCCTCTCTACTCCATCAGGCACCAGCAATGAACTTACTGGTTGCAGACGTGCAATCATTATATGTATTTTTCTATAGTGATAAATGATATACAGTTTTTAAATGCTTAAGTCTGGAACTCTGACATGTTTCAAGATCAGAGTGTGCTTGACAAAGAGGGAACGTGGCAAATATCTCACTGTACGGAAATGAGTTTTTCCAGACCTTAATATATTGATCTTGATGAATACTATGTGGTCTTGTTTGATTTTGCAAACTGGATCATACCTATCTAGCAACACTTGTAAAAATACAGGTAAAAGAGGAGGGAAACCCTTTGTGAAATGAAAACTGTTTCTGAGTTGACAGAATAATCTCCCCATGACAGGAGAGGAAAAGAAGAAAAGGGGAGGATTGAAAGACTAAAATTTAAGCAGAATGTAGACAGAATTAGGAATAAATATGGGATTACTATGTCAAGACAGATTTATGCATTATTTTCATAATGTTTTTGGTTGGAACTGGGGAAAAGGAGGAAACTGTTTAAAATAAACAGTTTGAAAAAAGTGTAAATTCTACGACTACCTTTGCCAAATTACTGGGTATTGTTAGAAATCAAAGGCCAGTCACAGTAGCTCATGCTTATAGGCCCAGCATTTTGAGAGGCTGAGGCAGGAGGATTGCTCGAGACCAGGAGGTCAAGACAAGCCTCGGGCAACATAGCAAGGCCCTGTCTCTAATAATAATAATAATAATAATAATAATAATAATAATAATAAAAGTCAAAGACTGCCTTATGAATCTTTTCTTTTTAAGGGCTACAAAAACTAGATGGGAAAGAGTAATGGGGAACTACTGGGCTTGAGCCAGAAAAAAAATGAATGAATGAGACAAAAAGGGAAGAATAAGTGGAGAGGTTTACTGCTTAGGATAAAGATCAAACCTTGGCAAGATCCTCCTTATCCAAACAAGAAAGTCCAAGACTCTAGTAGATCTTTGCCAACTTTTCTCATCTACTCTGTGCCTTTGCAACTGTAATAACTAATGGATCAGTAAGGAAGGATTATGTGGAAAGATATGATCACCTGAGGCTTCTTCCTTCTAGGCCTGGAAGACTCTCAGTAATGGGAATACTCTACTTTCCAAGGCAGCTCACATCACCTCTAGACATTTCTATTGGAAAGTTCTTGTTCACATTGAGCTGAAGTCTCTGTCTTCTTATAGTTTCTATCTGTTGTTCACAGTTCTAACCTTTGGTGCCTTCAGAATAAATCTAATTCGTGTTCCACACAAAATCCTTCAAATATTTGTAAGACAACGTCATGTCTGTTTCTCCTCTTATCCCTATTTCTTTCTCCACAGGCTACTTTAATCCACTCTGCAAATGTGTGGTCTCATGTGTCATGCCCTTCTTTTTCTGTGATGACCCTGATTTCAGGATACCGTGGGATGCTAAATATATTTATGCTAAGTATCATATTGCTAAATAAATATTATATACAAAATAAATATTATATGGTAATTAATTATTGATGCTAAATATTATATTGCCTTTAAGGAAAATAATACACTTGATAGCTATATGATCCTGTAAATACCTATGGAGCTCACTGCTAGATAAATCCTTGTCTTTTTCAAATTATTGTGCTGCTGAGCAGTGTCCCTTCCATTCTATCTTTATGCAGTTACTCATTTAGAACAGTTGTTGCCCTATGGCTCCAGCCTCGTGAATATTTTAGATTCTAATTCTGTCTCCAAACTATTTATTATTCTTCACAGTTTTATGCAATAGAAAAGACTGTTAGGCATGCTTCTTTACCTCCCTCTAAATCACTGGTAAATCCTGATCAGGAAAGCCTCAGTATCAAAGCCTGTAGTTACTATTCAAAGGAACTGGCTCACGGGTTGTCATCAGTCTGTTAATTGGTACCTCTTTGGTATGGTTGTTCAATTCATTACCAATCTATCTTATCATGTTGTCATCAGGCACAGTAGCTTTCAACTTTCGCTGAATATTAGAGTTAACTGAACAACTTTTAGAAATCCTGGTGTCTAGTCCCCATGCCAGGCCAATTAAGTCAGAATCTCTGGTGTGGGATCCAGGCATTAACATTCTTTAAAGCTCCTCAGGTGATTTTAATGGGCAGCCAAGGTTGGAAACAACTGATATAGCCCAATATTCTCCAAACTTCTTTGATCAAAATAATTATCTGGGGTATATTTTATAAGGTCAAATTCTTAGTGTCATCCCTTAGTCACTGAATCAGACAGAATCTCCTGGGAAGCTTCAGAAACTTAGGAACACTGATAACTCATACATAAGACGTTTTCTTCCAAAAAGATATGATCAGAGGAGTAGTCAAATCTCTGTTGAAATCTAGATTTACTATTTCAACCACATTTCTCTGTGAAAGAACAAAATAAGTCAGTATAACTCATATACATTTAGTAAATTACATTTTGTGGTAAAATATTATCTTATTTATGGTAGCCTCTTAGATGAAGTCATATCTATCTATCTGTCTATCTATCAATCATCTATCTATCTATAAATATTTGTGAATATTTGAAGGCATGTATTCAACAGAAATGTGTTGAGTAGCTCTTCTGAGCCAGGCTTGATGGCAGACAGGGGGATACTATTGTGAGAATAACATAGCCATGATACTTGTCTTCATTTGTTCAGTTTGGGTTGGGGTGGAGGAGACACAGGCATAAAACAAGTGCCCTAAATAAATACAAATTGTGGCAAATAGAATGTAGAAAAGAAAATATTGAGGTAAGGAATGATGGAGGTGATGGCAATGAGGGAATTGATTTGAAAGGGAGAACTTCTCCAAGGAAGTGACATCAACTAACTCAGGAAGCCTGTAAAGACAGTCCTAAGAGGCATGGAGGGGGGAGCACTTCCAGACAGGAGAGCATCATGTGTATGAAAGACTCTGGAGCAAGCAAGAGCCCGGTCTGCTTGAAGGACAGAAGGAAAACCAAGCAGTAAGTGGGCAGAAAATGAAGGATAAGAGAAAGTAGAGACAGGTTACACATTATGGCAATGGGTTTAGATCTTAACCTAAGTGAAATGGGAAGCCATGGAATGTTTTTAAGTTGGTGGGTAGGTGGATGATGTGCTTGTGCAGGGAAATGATTGAATAGGGTCTGAGGGAAAATGGAAGAGAGACCAATGGGAATATTTTGTGCTAGTCCAGGAAAGAAATGATAATGGCCTGGGTTGGGCTGGCGGAAGTGAAGAGGGTGAAAAGCAGATGGGTTTTGGAGATAAAATGAAAAGCACATGGATATGGTGTGTAAGAGAAAGGGAGGGATCAAAGATGAATACTTACTTTAAAATATTATTGGCCTGATAAATCTTGTTTACACGTGTCTTGCATATGAATAACATTTTAATTGGATGGGAACTTCTTGGGATAAACTGTAATTAAGGAATCAGTTAATAAATGCCTGCTGTGTACACATCCTGGGCTGGCTGCTATGGAATATACTCATCTGATTAACAGGGATTTGGGTTCCAAGAAGGATCCGGAGCAATAGGGTTCCAAGCCCAGCTCTGCCATAAGTTATTTCATTGCCAGTTTTTGACTAGCAACATAATTAATATACAACTGATAACTAATATTGATAACTCCCTTATCTAAATAGTAAAATAAAATGATAATTAAGTCTGAATAAACACCATAGTTATATGATTTGTCCATCCATTGCGTGACCTTGGGTTTACATTCCTTTTCTATAATCTGAGGGTTTTGGACCAGACAATCTCTCAGTTGTCTCCTAGCTACGACATTCTGTATTTCTGTCACCAGTCTATGGACACAAGACACTCTTGTAACATAAAGTATAGTTTGGGACATTCTAAAATAGATGCCCAATGAACAGGTCATGTGGGGATTTCTTGAAAACTTTTATTTTTTTTTGAGACAGAGTCTCGCTCTGTCGCCCAGGCTGAAGTGCAGTGGCACGACCTTGGCTCACTGCAAGCTCTGCCTCCCAGGTTCATGCCATTCTCCTGCCTCAGCCTCCCAAGTAGCTGGGACTACCAGGCGCCCACCACAATGCCTGGCAAATTTATTTATTTTTTGTATTTTTAGTAGAGACGGGGTTTCACTGTGTTAGCCAGGATGGTCTTGATCTCCTGACCTCGTGATCCGCCCGCCTCGGCCTCCCAAAGTGGAGGGATTACAGGCATGAGCTACCACGCCCAGCTTCTTGAAAACTTCTAATAAAGGAGAAGCTAGTCTGGAGTGGGTTGGTCAAGTCAACATTTACTTGGGGAAGAGTGAGCAGATTAGTTTGGCAGAACTAGAAGTTGCAGTCAGTTAGGCAACAATGGCAGATGAGCTTGTCACTAAGTGTTCAGATGGGGTTGTGGAGAGTTTTGGGTGCTGTGTTAAGATGTTTCAGACTTTTTCCTATGGTGAGCTGTGTGCAATAAAATCAGAATTTATGGCTTCACCTTTCTCAATCAAGTTCATGTGTACACAACGTAGTGGGATCCGGGAGTGAGGTGGGGCAGTGCCAAGACCAGTGGTCCCCACGAGAGTGCTTGTCTTAGAACCCTGGGACTGCCGTTTGTTCCCTCTTTATCCTGGAAGTAGGAGCGGTCTTTGGGATATGATCTAGTAGATGTAGATTTGTAGAATTATCTGGGGTATATCTTGTAAGGTCAAATAAGCCTATGTCTAGCTCTTCACGTTGCCACTTTCTTATGCTGAGATTTTGAGCAGATGCTTTACCGCTCTGCACCTTTGTTTTAGGATATCTTAAATGGGGCCTATAACATCTTCTTTATGAGGTTATTTTGGGAATTAAGTATTCAACTTCTAAAGCTCTGTGAACACTAAAGTTTGCGTGATAAGCATGTGTGCACAGCTCACACTTGATAAGCATGTGTGCGCAGCGCACACTCTGCCCACTGACTAATGTCAACAGGGTTATCTGAGGCTCTCTTTCAGCAGACATCGTTCCATTTCATTGAGCCTTACAGGCTTACAATACAAACTTGAACAGTCAGGATGTTTCACTGCAAAGCTTTACAAAAGTGCTCTTCGACTGATAGCCATGGTGGAGGAAAAGAAACAAATGTTGAACTAGGAGGCAACTTGGGGTTTTAATATGTTTCTTAAGTTTGCATCCTCCCACCTTCCCGAGATGAAAACCACTGGTGATGTGATTTAATTCTTTTGGCTGGTGAGTTGCATTGCCTCGGTGGGCTGGGGAAGCAAGACGGTTGAGAGCCACTGCTGTGGAGAATAAATAGTGGTGTCCTAGAAACTTCCCCAGCAAGATTCAGAAGGTAACCTAAGACCCATGGCTTCATGGTGGTTTTCTACTATTTTGGAAACAGTGAGCTCATCGCTTAGAGTCACTGTGGATTAAGAAATGCTCAGATGGCCTAGGTTACGACTATCAAAAGTCAAATAGATTGTTTCAGTTGAGGGACTGGGACAGGTCTTGGCCCCTGCCTTTGAATTCTTCCATCTACTGTTTCATTCTAACTCTTTGAGCTACTGCGCTCAAGTCTTAGCGTCTGGTCTTTCATCATGGTTTTGGTCAGATACAGTGACAGTTTGTAGTGATTACAGATTTATTTTTAAAAGACAACCTATTGACCTTTTTATGAATAGCAGCTTTAAAAAGAAGACTAGAAAAAGTCTCTAAGCCAAGCATATATGCTTGGCCTTAGGTTTAAATTTGGAAGTGATGCAATGAGTAAGGCTAACTCTATTCTCCATGTGTTTTTAGTTATTATCCTGTTTAGTACAGTGTAATTTATATAAACTTAATCAAATTTATTATCTTTGACAAAAAGGCAAATGCTTGGAATATTAAGATTTTTTTTAAAGACGAAGAACGTAATTTGTCTAAAAATGCTTAGCGGTCAGTTCTGCCATCTAGATTTATTTAAACATATGTAAATTTGGCATTTTGAGCAGCAATTACTAAAGTTGCTGTAATTTGAATCTTGGATTTTCTCTCTTCCTCTCTGGCTTTTTGAAAAGGTACTAGGCTTAGCATTTAAATTACTATTCCAGTTTTCAAAGATTTTGGTTAGTGCTTTCTGGGACAAGAAAATAAGTTGTATAGAAACAGTTTCATTATGGATTTTTAAAGGTACATGGGTTCATTAAAAATAGCATTTACTTGGACCGCTTTGAAAGTGTAAATGTATTAGTCTAACCATTATGGAAATAAATCTTTTTCTAATTGGAAATGAAATTTTGATTTTAATTAGTCAACTCTCCAACTTTTTTTCTCTTAGTGCTCCTTAAATGTCTACATTCATTCCTTTTTTTTTTTTTTATATTTGTTTTTCCTGAGACATTTATTTACAGCACAGCAAGTAAGCTCTACTTCTTGAGGAATCATTGAACAACTACCTAACTCAATGATTTTGGACAAGTCACTATGGACCTTTTGGGGTCTTGTTTTCTTCATCTTTAAAATAAAAGATTGGAACCCACAGTGCCTGAGGTTGTGCCCAGCTGTGAAACTGTTATTCAAAGCTCTTTCTCCTTTAAACACACATGACAATTTTCTTTACCCTTTTTGGTGTATTTATCTATTAAATATTCTGTTTATTTATTTAGACATTTTATCTCATCTATTTTCTAAGCTCTGTGGCAGTAAATACCTGATTTTTGTTTTTTTAGACAGAGTCACCCAGGCTGGAGTGCAGCGATGCGATCTTGGCTCACTGCAACCTCTGCCTTTCAGGTTCAAGTGATCCTCCTGCTTCAGCCTCCCAAGTAGCTGGAATTACAGGTGCACATCACCATGCCTGGCTAATTTTTGGATTTTTTTAGTAGGCATGGGATTTCTCCATGTTGGCCAGGCTGGTCTCGACCTCCTGACCTCAAGTGATCCGACCACCTCAGCCTCCCAAGGTGCTGGGATTACAGGTGTGAGCCACCATGCACAGCCTGATGCCTGATATTTTAAAATTTATTTTCGAATTGCTGTTAACACTTAGAAGGAATATCTCACATAAATAAAAGCTTGATAAATATTTGCGAAATAAATAAATTTTCTCTCAAAGCAGCTCTTGTCAATATAAAAATGATAAAACTACTTAAGCTTTCACTTTTGTATAGTAAGTTTTTAAAAATGAAATATCTGAATTTATTGACTTTTAAGATCCATACATTAATGTAACAAGATATACTTTAAAAAAGTTAATGAAAAGAAAAATGTGTGGATGTCATCATTTACGCTCACCAAGTTTGTAGAATTCTCTCCTTTGGGCATAAGCTCCATTGACTATGTTGAGGTTAGGTATGGCTGTGTGACATGTTTTAGTAATGAAGTACCACTCCTGGGCGGACATATCAAAGATTTGGTGTGTGATTCTATACACTCTTTTCCCCAGCCATGGTGAACTTGAAATCTAAGTTGAGATGAAGTCATAAAATGGTAGGGTCTTTGTCAGTGTGCATCCTTGGGTGACAAAATGAGCAGAGTTCTTCCCCTGCCCGCCACTTAACAGGATCCCTATAGATATGGTTAGACAAGTAGCACAAGACAGAAATGTCTTTGTTCTTTTTTAAGTTACTGATTTGTTTTTGTTACCACAGCATAACATAAATCTATTCTAGCCATTTTGAGTTGTAAATCTAATGAAAATAATTTTATACTTCATTAAAGTTGTAACAAAGACATTCTGTAAATTGAAATGTTTCCTATTTTATTATGAACCTCCAATATGTTTTTTGGAAAGCTTAAGGCAAACACTTGATTAAAATTTAGCTGAACTTTCACACACTATTTTCACAGAGTGAAAAGTAATATGGCTTTTGATCCAGCCATAAAGTAAATTATTAAAGAAACATTTTTAGAACAGTGTTGTAATAGAGATAATGGAAAATCTCTGGTGGTGTGAATGCTTGTTTGATATGTTTTGATTCAAACTCTGTTTTCCCAGGTAACAACCAGGTTCAGCCACTTCCAAAGTTCATTATCATATTTACTTACCATGGGTTATTTTCAAGTCAATTAATTTTTAAAATTGAAAATAGGTTTCAGCATGTAAAAGAAAACTGCATTTGAACTTTCTTTAGTTTTAATTCAAGATTTTTAACATTTTTTTCCTAAGACATGTCATAGAGACTAAAAAACATAAGAAAAACTGTCTAAAATATTTTTGCATGCCAACATCTGCTTCATGTAGGAACACTGTAAGACACAGGGTTATCAGTACAGACTCCAGACCTGGTTGTCTGGGTTTAAACCTCAACTTTACCAACAATGAACTTTATCATCTTGGTCAAGTTACTTATTATCTTTGTGCTTTACTTTCTCATCTGATAAATGGGGATGCTAATCCTAAATTATAGTTCTTATGTGAATATTATTATGTGTAAAATACTTAGTAGTATCTGCCATGCAGTGACACTTAGTAACTATTGCCCACTCCTGGTGGACATCCAAAGAGATTTCCTTTTATATGTAAAAGAGTTTCTGTTAGGAGGATTTTGTTATTATTGGAGAAGTTCATCAACAATCTTTTCTTAATTTTATTGTATGCTATTTGGCTTCTTTTTTGGAATAGTGTTTGTTCTTCCACCCCTTTATCCTTTGTCACATTTTCCTTTGTCATGCTTGTACTTAATCATGCATGCATGTTGTAGATCATATTTTCAGTGTATTCTAATTGATACCCAGTGGCTTATGAGGTTAGTACCTCTAAACTACTATTACTATGACTAATTCCCTTAATAGTACTACACATCCATAATACTGAAACATATTTCTAAAATCATAAAATTTATTTCCAAACCAAAGTATGTAGCATAGATGAAACATTAGTCAAGATAAAAAGCTAGGTCAACAAACATTTATTAATGTGCTCAACACAAGGTGAATGCTGTTGGAAATAAAATAGCCATAAAGCCACCAAGGGCTTCTACCCACCAAGAATGTACAATGTAGTTGTAGGATTGTGAATTATAAGCACAAAACAAACAGAGACCATACTAATAGGTTAGCAAACCATACTCATTCTTACATAAGTGATACAGAAATGTTGAAAAGGGAAGCACTGTGGTAGACTGAAGAATTCTTGAAAGATTTAAGAAGCTGCAACATAGACATTCCAGACAATCTATTCGAATTTAGCTTAACTCATCACACTGCTCCTATAGCATGAAAAAGCTATAGAAACTTAAGGTACACCTGCATGGCACAGCATGGATTTGTAATTCTTTAGGGGTCTTCAGTGTTTGTATATATAGAGCTGAAAGGAATTGATGGAACAAATGGGACATTGTTTGGCAGTGCTAATATCCTGAGGGAATGGGTTGTATGAGTAGAGGAAATTGGGGAGTCAGGTCTGAGTAGAGGGGCAAGATCCCATTAGAGAACTTGTCAGGGGTTGGATAGTCACTATGGGGTTGGGATGGAAGACTTTGATATTCAGACATAAGTTCTTGGCTGAGCATATTGTGGGATTAGCTTATCTTTAGCTTTTGAAATCTGTGCAGTTTTTCAGGGTGTTATCTTTGGCTCCTGGGTGACAAAAGGAAAAGTTTTCATTCTGAATTATATTGATATTATGATTTGAAGTATAGTAATTGTGCTTACATCCCTAAAATGACACGCTCATGTAGAAATATCAGGGCCCTTTTACATATGCCTTAAAAAGATGTATTAATATTTGAGAAATATATAACTATAGTCTTCTGTTAGTAACTGGTGAATTTTGGCTCCTTCTTGGTTGGTGGCTGCTATGGGCAGTAGCAAGGCAAGAGCACTTGTGTTTTGAAAACATTAATCTGATGATGTTTGCAATAAGCAGTACAAGTGGGAGAGGGAGGAGTGTCAAGAAGAGGTATCCGGGTAGGTGATGAGAAAGGGAAGGAGTGGGGCACTGGGGCGGCTGTGTCATTGAGTAGGTGTGGCAAATCAAAGACACTTGCAATGGGGAATCTGCAAAGCTATTTTGTCAAACATCCCTATTCGTCTGCTTATTTTGAAGGAAAAAAAGCTCTTTACTCCCCTTAAGATAAGATTTGAAAAGGAGAGTGGCAATTGCCTAAGATTTGTAATAAGCTTAACTGGAGAAAGAGAAAGACAGAAAGCAAAAGGAGAATAAGAAAAAGCAAAAGACAACGAACTTAACCTTCCCTGTTCTTCAGGTGGGAAGTCTCCTAGAGAGAAGGTGTCCGTCTGAGCAAGAGGCAGCTTAACAGCCAGTCCTGGGATGACTCCCACCACCTTCTCTGACTCCCACATCTCAACTGTGCAAAATTCATTAGACTTTTTAAAAGAGGATGTCTATAGAGTCACTATGTGGCAAATTGTGAGTGGTTGTGAAATTTCTTCTCTGACCCTGGGGAAGGATCAACATAGAAAGTAAGATTTTGGAAAATAATTTACAAAATAAAAATGACTTTGCACACTGTTAAGACATTTATATAAGATTGCCCCTTTTTAAAAGTTCTTGCCACCTAAAAGGAGTAACTCACATCTAATTTGATGATCAGGATGACAGTCATACATATATTTATCCGTTCAAATCTCTCAAAGAAAGTCCCCAGCTGATAGTTTCTCCTGATCTTTATTTCCCACTAACCTCACAGTAGTATTTGTACATGCAACAAACAAGAAAAAGCTGCCTTCTTTCTTAGTTTGCTACATACCTTGGCCTTTGGCGTGTAGGCAAATGGCAAATTTCAAGGCTGAGTTAGCCCCATCAGCGTGGGTTCTGATTTTTGCCACACTCTACATGAGAAAGTGCTAAGTGGAGGGAGGTTGATGGGAAGCTGGGTGATTTGTAACTTTTTAAATAGGCTCATTAAGCACAACATCAACTCAAGTCTGCACACTTTGTTCCTGTGTGGCATGGCTGCTAATTATTCCCTGCTGACTGAATCAGTTATAAGAGCAATACAGCAAGGCAAAAGTTGGGAAGTTCTTAGAAAAATCTACTGATGAATATCAATTCATACCTGTTTACAGTTCACAGTTAACTTTCATGTTAGCCAATTCTAAGCATGGAACATTACATTCCTGGATGAAAGCAGGTGTCAATGGAGAAGTATCCTCAGGTGATAGGGCATTGTACTCCAGAGAATGAGGTCAGATACAGTTTGATTATAACCAAGGTGGGTCCCAAAATAATAAATTCTACTTTGTGGTTTATTCAGTTTAGTTCGCTTTTCCCCTTCAGGCATTGTTTACTCAGGAATTACTTCACTTTCTTTTCTAATACAGGTTCCTCGCTGGCTACTTCCTTAGGACAATCTTAGCTTAGGTTTGAGCTAAAAGAATATCATGTTCTCCATTTGTAGACGTAGGGAGAGGAAATCTTTATGCTGAAGTTATTTATCCAGTCAGTACTCCTTGACACTTCCCCAAATTGGTACTTAAAGTGGATGAATGAATGAATGAGAAAAATCTTATTTGAGGTGATTGAGTTAGTTAGTGCTAACAATGGTAAGATTGCCATTTATTTATCCTATACCTTATACTAGGTACTGTGGTAGAATTTATCATGCATGCTCTCTTAATCTCTACAATGACCCTTTGCAATAGGTATTATTATTATATCTTGATTTACAGATAAAGACATGAAAGATTATAGAGGTCATATAGGTATTAAATGGTGGTGATGGAATTAGAACTCTTGTCCTACTGAGGCCAATCCTGAACTTCTTCCGTAGAATGATGTCAGTTTGAAAAAAGAACTCTTTCAACAAGTAGCCTATTGGAGAATAGATTTCTCCAGGGTTTGAAAGTGTTCCTTTCAGTCAAATCTAGCCCAGCTCTGAAAAGTCTAGAATTTAGACATAGCAGGAAAAATTAATTGAGAAAAAAATGTGGCTTGTTGGTTTACCACAGAGGATGGGAGATATCAATGTCCCGCCACACCTTCAGAGTGCAGCTATGTGTGACCTAGGTTAGCCTTGTATCTGAGGAACTTAAATTAAAAGGCTTTTGTTTTTTAAAGTCTGAGCTCAGTGAAGGAGGAGTTGGATTAATAGGGAGGTAACTCCTAGGATTGAAGGAGCAAAAAAGTTGCCCAATTCTAGAAAAGTTGGAATGTGATTTGTGTGTGTTCGGCAGGTAGAGGAAGGGGGAGGAGAGGAGTGAGAAATCTCTGCTCTGATTTCCTGTGACCCCCTGGAGGGGCAGGACTGTGAGCATCTCAGTGGCCATCATGATGAACTGAAATCTAGGGTCGCTTCTGCAATTTTGCAACACTGTACCACTCCAACTGTGAGTGAGCGCCAACATGACTGAGACTGGATTTTCTGCCCCATGTTTTCAATTTGATTATTAATCTAGATTTAATTTGATTGAGAATAATAAATGGGACTTTTTTTTTTTTTTAACCTCTAATGTATCAGAACACAACTGTAACTATAACTCTAAAGGGTGCATTCCCAACAGGGTGATATCCTCCAAGGGGATGCAAATTAGTTCTTAGTGGGTGAAAGAAGTCTTATTCTTTTTATGCATGAGGCACAGGTATCGATATACAGTTGACCCTGGAACAGCTTGAATTTTAGGGGTGATAACCCCCGCATAGTGAAAAATCTGAGTATAATTTTTGACTCCCCCAAAGCTTAACTACTAATAGCCTACTATTGACTGGAAGCCTTACTCATGCCATAAACAGTCTATTAACATATACTTTTAAATGTTACATGTAATTATAGATTGTATTCTTACAATAAAGTAAGCTAGAAAAAAAGAAAATGTTATTAAGAAAATCATAAGGAAAATACATGTACTATTCATTAAGTAGAGATGGATCATTGTAACAGAGGAGGAAGAGGAGGAAGAAGAGGAAGGCGCTAGTGTTCTTGTGTCAGGGGTGGCAGAGACAGAAGAAAATCTGGAATTAAGTGGACTGACACAGTTCAAATTAACATTGTTCAAGGATCCACTGTAGCACAGAAACAGCTATGCCATATATTTGTGGTATGAAGTGGGGGAGAAGAGATTAGGAAAAAAATTTTTTAAAGCCTCCTTAGAGATGTGATAATGAAAAGAGGTTAAGAAATACTGCTCT
Organism: Rhinopithecus roxellana; assembly: GCF_007565055.1. Lineage (NCBI taxonomy): Eukaryota > Metazoa > Chordata > Mammalia > Primates > Cercopithecidae > Rhinopithecus > Rhinopithecus roxellana. Next base: position 96,733,492 of record NC_044552.1, on the reverse strand, counting down.
AAAGTCTCAGATTCTTGGAGAAGTAGTCAAAGTTACAAAAGTCAGAGAGGAAGCTATCAAGCATCATTTAGGAATGAAAATAGATGTGCAATGCTTGCAGGAACAGAAGGAAATGGAGAAAAGGACAAATACACAAGCATAATAAGAGTTTTTTTTCTGTTCAGACAGGCAAAAATTCACATAAATAAAACAATTAAGTTAGGTTTATTCCTGTAACCTAGAAGATATTGTTATAAGCCCTTTAAAATGCCCCAGCAAATGTCAGGAAACAGAAGTTCCCCAATTACTCTCTCACATGCCTATTGTTAGGCATAAAATCTTCTAAGCATCTTTAGGTGTCTCCTCTTCCTCATAGCCATATTTAGTACAGCCCTATGCTCTGTTTGCTCCCTCCATAAGTAATTACTGTCAGAATCTCTAGAAAGTAACTGGATAAGGATGAAATCTTTTTGTTCTTTTTGGCCCAGTCTTGACTGAAGTTCTCTAGAGCAATGATTCTCACATTTCACCTGCATCAGAATCACCCAGAGGCCTTCCTAAGGCTCAGGTTGCTTGATGGGCCCTGTCCCCCAGAATTTCTGATTCAGGAGGCCTTCAAGGGGGCCCAATAATGTGCACTTCTAATGCTGATGGTGCTGGTTGGGATCCACAATTTGAGAACCACTGTCCTATATCAATGAATTGCCTATCTGGTGGGTCATCAGAATCACTGGCAGCTCTAAAAAAAAATTGTATTCTTGTGCTAACCTCTTGAGAATCTGGGTCAGCAGGTCTAGAGAGACATTCAGGTTTAGTACATTTTCATAGTCCTCTAGATAATTCTGATAACCATTTGATTGTGAGAATCCTTCTTTCATGTGACTCATCAAAACTATCCTCTGGCACTGGGGACTGACTGCCCTTTGATTTTTCATTTGTAAAATTACTTTCCTTGGCAATGGATTGCTCCCAGTAGGTGATGCAATTTTGTAGTTTTATTTATTAGCATCCTCCTTCTTATAAAGTGGATGTTGATTGCATTCTCCAGATCTCAAGGAAAAGAGCATATTTCTCTCTTTGGGGGCTGGCTTATGAAATTGTACTGTCCAGAGACGGAATATTAATTAGACTGTTTATGAGGAAAAATATAAAAGGCAAAACCTGAATTCTGTGTTCAGCTATTCAAATGGATCAAACAATGGGCCTCAGAGAAATGTGTAATAGTTTACTTATCATTCTGGACTTGTTTTCATACAAATTTTGTCTTTGAGTTGGGACAGGAGAATTCAAAGCACTGGAAAAGTTCTATAGGAAATTGGTTGGCGATTATTGAAATGACAATATTGTGTTTGAAGAAAGTATAACTTTTTAAATCTAATGTGATTTTCTTGAACTTATTTTGACAGTGATTTCCGAGACTAGATCAGATGATTAAAGCTGAGATGTCATGGCTGGGTGTGATGACTCACACCTGTTATCCCGGCACTTTGGGAGGCCAAGGCAGGTGGATCACCTGAGGTCAGCTACTTGGGAGTCTGAGGCAAGAGAATTGCTTGAATCCGGGAGGTGTAGGTTGCAGTGAGCCAAGATTGCACCACTGCACTCCAGCTTGGGCAACAAGAGTGAAAACTCCATTAAAAAAAAAAAAAAAAAAAAAAAGCTGAGATCTCTTTACTCAGAGGAAGGGGCGAGATTGGTCAATGAGTCAGTCACTTAATTAATCTATCTACCTGTCTATCTATTTAATCTTTATCTCTTACCATCCAAAATTTGTAGTAGCCCTCAAGTAGAACTTAAAAATATATATATTTTTAGCAAATTTTCTGATCTGTCTGAATTCAGGATATTTTAGCAAACCTAATCTGCAGAAAAACACAGTGATTTTCTGTGCAAGGACAAGGGAATTATGAGAGATTATGTTTGAGTAGGATGGTAAGACTGGGTCAGTTAAGCCTTTCTCCCTAGAAACTTGAGGATTAGAGTGTACTTATGACTCAGGGACACACACTAATGATTCTGGAATTAGTTGCAGTTCTTCAAGGTACTAGCCCAGCAGATGGAAAGAATTTTTATCAGAAAATCATGGATATATATTCACTTTTTATATGTTTAGACATGTGGAATATGTGCTGTCAACTGCTTAAGTTTCATTTCTGGAGTCAAAGACTTCAGCAACTTCCTTTACTTTAATGGACAGACAACTCCACTGCAAAGCTTGAGGCATGAGAAGCTCTGTGAACACTCTTTGGCATTGTAGTAAGGTTTTTTTTTTTTTAATTGTTTTGCAGATTACTGTTCATAATGTGTTGTTATATTTCATTGCTGGTAGTCTTTTTCTACATCATCCTGTCCATTCACTTTTCCCAATAATTAGGAAGGAGAAATGCCTGTTCATAAATATCTACTGACTTAGCCTAGCTAATAAGGTACAACCCCTTTAACCCTCACCAAAGTGACACCTTAGAAGCAATGACACATGAAACTTCACTCACATATACAAGATATCCACTTCTTTCATGCCATTGTGAAATATTTATTTCATGATTAAAAGCAGTGACTCAAAAATGAACTGGATTTCCCTTTATTGTCTACATTCTAAGATGGTAGATGGTCTCACTACTGAGCTGTAACAACTCTATTAGTCCCTTTCTCTGGGGTTCTGAGTGTGAGTGTGGTCTCCCTCACTTTAAACCCTGTAGGAGAAGGGGGCCGAAAGATGTGGAGATAGAAGATATGGAAGAATAAATAGAAATGCACTGACTGTGAAAGAAAAGCTGACTTGCAGGAGAGAAACTGGGAACAGATGAGATTGGGAAAGGTGGACTCTTTCCATCAAAGAATGTTGAAATGGTAAAGCCTTTTCCCTCTGCTTTAGAATGAGAGCAACCTTTTGAAGAGCTGGGTGGGTGGAGAGAGGGCAGAATTCTGACTTTTTAAACAGCTTCAACAGCAAAATATCAACATTGAAAAGTTTATAAATCAGGTTGAACCCAATCTCATCAATGGTAAAAGAATGTGTTTTCTTAGGGAGTTGTCTAGAAGTATGGGGACTTAGAGTGGAAGTTAATGTAAGCTTAGTCATATGTTTTCATGTCTATTGATGTTAATATTGTCCCTCTCAATGCAGAGAATGTCAGAGACCTCAGACAAGTATTATTTGATTACACACTTATCCTGGTGCTTTGTCACCAGTGAGTGTTCAGTAAACACTCCTGGTTGCTGTTTTCATCAAAAGTGGGTATTTCAAAGAGATGTATAATAGAAGTGGTCATTGGTTTCAAACAGAGAACCGTTTTGCAGTAATGATATCTTCTTATTAAATATGTGATAGGCATCAGAGATACAAATTTCCTGTGCTTATTAACTACAAAGGATCTTTGAGAATAAGCCCCAGTCTTCAATTTTTAAAGTTTCTTTTTTAGTGGGAAAAACAGAACACAGACAAATCACTATCCTGAGAGACTGAAAAAATGGCTAACATGACTCATTGTTTAAATGGGACAGGACCTTAGATCTCTTATCTTTTGGTGGCAGACAAAGGATGGGGGATTGAAGAAAAGCATGGAAAATGAAGCCTTAATTTTCTTGATGAGGTTAAACCAATAACAACAGTAGACTTTATAATAGAAGTCAGAAATGTTGACCTAAGTGGACCCAAGGAAGGCCAGTGTTTTTTCCACAGTACCCTTGGGTTCCCCGATGTTATTTCTTTCACACTGTGGCATATATTTCCTGTTCAGATAGCTCCCTTTGGAGTTAATGAAACCTCATTTAACTGTACCGTAAGTCATACATGTTTCCCAAACATGAGAAGGCATGACTGAAGAGATAGCTAAATAGTTAAGCAGAGTAAGAAGATATCTTGGAATTGAATTGCAATTGTAAATATTGTTTGGTACGATCAAAACTCCCATAAAACAGCAATTAATTTGAGATAATTACTACTTAGAAACTACATAATTGCATGTTTCCTTTTAGAGTCACCTTGCCTTTGTGCAGAGCATTTAATCGGTCATGCAGTTAACTTGAAAAGGAAGGGCACTTATGGTAGAATTAAGAACTGTAGCAGTATGACATTCTAAATGGTAATATGTGAGGCCACTGAGCTGTTTAATCAAGTTAGTTATTATATCCTTAGAATTAAATCCAGGAGAGAGAAAAAAGTTCTAGTTTTGGGATTAGTTACATGTGAGCCTCTCTTCTCAGAATATAAAAGCAGTGTATGTGCGCAAATCTGAGGACCATTATTGGAGGTAAAATAGTTTTCCATTCACCTTGGAATTGCAGAGAAACCAAACTGGGGGGTTTACATACAAAGCCTGCCCAACAGGAATGCCCATGGTGCTTGATAGCATACTGGTCAAGACAGGGGCTTTCCCACCAAATCCTTTGGGTTTGACACTTTATTCTGCCACTTATTTGCAGAACAAACTACATCTTTTTTGACTTTCATTTCATTACCTGTAAGATAAGAATAATAAAGTGCCTACTTGGAAAGGATATGGTGACTTTTATAAGCTAATATATGTAAAATGATTAGCATGGCACCTGATATTTGGTGAATGTTTAATAAATGTTTATTTTTATTATATATAGTTTGTAATGGCAATTTCTTCTCCAAGACATATGCTGTAAGATATAAAAGGACTCCCAAATTTTGCTTCAATTGTGATGTCTCATTCTCCACTCAAAAAGATTTAGTCTGAGTTAGGCAAATACACATTATTATGATCCTTAACTAGAATGACATACATTTTCAAGGCAATTCTATCTTTTTAATTTTTGGTAATTTAAAAATATAACCAGTGTACCTATTATGTCCACCATAAAAATATGCATTGAAAGGCTCTATTTAAAAAGTCCTGGGTGAAGTTTTTTCTTTTTTCATCAGAATTGTTCAAAGTCTTTTCAAGGACTCCTTCCTCATCAAATTCTATGTGTAAGTTCCCATCTGTGTGGTTCAGATTTAAATTTCTCTCCTTTTATAAAAGGCAATATTCTGTACCCCTTAAACTACATATTTTATTGGACATTCCATCCAAACTTAATGACAGTTTCTTCTTTAAATAATTTTTGGGTTTCTCATGTCTGTATTTTATTTGTGGAACCAACAGGTTTTAGGATACCTCCTGACTGGCCACTGTTATATTCTTTATTGCCTTATGATAAAGTTCCTAGTAATCACAGGATTGTGAACACATCCTTGAATAGTTAGTCTGAACAAAGTTAAATGCCATGAACTTGATACAGTTACTGATGTCTACACAAACTCTGTGTCTTAACATTGCACCAAGAATCTAAAGCACACCTTAAATTAATACAATTTTATTTGTCAATTATACTTCAATAAAGCTGATTTTTAAAAAGCATCTAGGTGGGTATGTATGGTCTTCTGTAGATTGAAGAAAAATTCATGAGGGCATAAAGAAGGCTGTATGCTGTCCCTGCCTTTATTATTTGTTTACAGGTTATTTACAAACTATTAGAATTTTGAATGATATGAAAACATAGTCTTCAAGCACAAAGAAGTTTCTTTTTATTACATGGTGTGGTTTATCTGTCATGTAACAAGAGAGGCTTCAATATATGACTGGTTCTATTAACTCACTGTTTCTAAAGTAATAACGTCAGTTCCACTATCATGTTTCCTAGAATCTAAGAGGCCATTAATTGTAAATTTCACCAATTATTTAAAATAAAGGTTTGAAAAATAAAGATTGTATTCTATGTTCCCAACCAACAAAATATCTCATTTCAGAAATGTCAACATGTGAGAAATAGTGCAAGTGTATTTTACAATGACAATGAACAGAAGGGGAATAAGGAGTACTTTATTATTTATTTATTTATTTATTTATTTATTTATTTATTTATATTTTTGCTGAGATAGAGTCTTGCTCTGTTACCCAGGCTGGAATGGAGTGGTGTGATCTCGGCTCACTGCAACCTCTGCCTCCCAGGTTCACGCAGCTCTCATGCCTCAGCTACCTGAGTAACTGGGATTACAGGCCTGTGCGGCCATGCCTGGCTAATTTTTCTATATTTATAGTAGAGACAAGGTTTCACCATGTTGGCCAGGCTGGTCTCAAACTCCTGGCCTGAAGTGATCCACTCACCTTGGCCTCCCAAAGTGCTGGGATTAAAGGTGTGAGCTACTGTGCCACGTCAGGAAATGAGGAGTTCTTAAAGGACCCTGGGAATGTTGCTAGTGGGCTCATGTCTAGATATCTTCTTTACACTCAAGTGTAGGTAAAAATCAAATTAACAGCTACAAACAGTGGACCAAAATAGAGTAAACTTTGAAAAAGCATTATTCATTATTATTTTTGAGTCTTAAGTGGGAAATACCAGTAGAGGAGAAAGTTATGAAAATACGTAAGTGGACTTTATTTTGTAGGAAGATAAAATATTTAGAAAGACATGTAAAAGATTGGGAAATGTTGGGTAAATTTATAAGAAAGAAAACCTACCATACTGGAGAAGAGACATAGATAAGGTTTAGTACATGAAACTTAAACATAAAACAATGATTTTAGAAGAGCACCAACCATTCAGTAAGACAAGATTTCAAAGAGAAACATTCACATTCTGGAGATCACAAGAATAAGACGAGTTGGAATCAGCCAAATTAATCAAAATCTGCCTGAGACTCCTGTATAGCCATGAACACCCTGTTCCCATCAGTGAACATCATAACGAGAGAAACGACATGAAAATGAAGTAAATGGTCATCCTGGGTGAAATTACGTATGTCCAAGTTAGCTCTACCCTCACGGAAGATTTGACAGTTGTTCTGGGAAAGAGAGCGGGATCCCACATCATCACATTTTGGAGACTTAGAGCTTACTTTCCCAAAGACTTCCGTGCATTGCATGGTTTGTAAGGATTTGTGTCTGGTTATTGCCTCAGTGGATTTTCTTGCCGTGAGTAGCCATCCAGGGCTTGCTGAGTGGGGAGATGATGGTCAAATGGTGGTCATAACTGTCAGTTATGAGATGAGTAAGTTCTGGAGGTCTATTGTACAGCATGGTGACTGTAGTTAAAAAGGCTTTTTGAAGCCACTAAAATAATTAGTGTAGGTGTAAGACAGAGGAGACAATTTCAATTTTTTGCTCCCTTCTCTACCCTCATGCTCTGCAAAATTATTTTCACCAAGTTATGGTTTGGCATTCTTCCCTCAGGTTACTATGCAAAAGGAAAAAAATATTGTAAAACTCATTAATGCATATATGGTAGGGATACAAAAAAACCATTGTCCTCTATATTCCTTGTTAGTTTAAGGCCTGTGAAAAACTTCTCTGTGAACTTCTTTGAAATCTTCTTTTTACATGACAAAAAAATTCATATGTTTGATTTTGTTGTTTCATTTTTTAGAAGTTGCCCCAATGCTTGGAGGCAAAAATTTAGCTCAATTTTATTTTATTTTATTTTAGACAAAGTCTTGCCCTCTTGCCCAGGCTGGGATGCAGTGGAGTGATCTCTGCTCACTGCACCCTCTGCCTCAACCTCTCAAGTAGCTGGGATTACAGGTGCCCACCACCATGCTTGGCTAATTTTTGTATTTTTAGTAGAAATGGGATTGCACCATGTTTGCCAGGCTGGTCTGGAACTCCTGACCTCAAGTGATCCATGCACTTTGGCCTTCCAAATTGCTGGAATTACAGGCATGAGCCACTGAGCCTGGCCTAGCTCAAATTTTAGTAATAGCATACAACATACATGCAAATCTAACTTTTCTTTTGGTCTTGATGTTCTATCTTAATTTATATGTTTCTGGGTCTTGATTTGATTTCCTTTATTTATATTTTAGTATAAGTAATCATGTGAGCTGTTTCAAAGAATTTGTGTAAAAAACTTGTTATAAAACATTTATAAGAAATGCTAATACATTTTACTTTTGCCTTTTTTTTTTTTTTTTTTGGTTGGGGATGGTTAGTGTAGTCTGATTTGGTGAATTGTCAGCGTGTCAGTTACTGAGTTGAAAAATCCCAAACTGTTTGTTTCTCCTATTGTACTCTTATAACAAGAAGGCGTCTGTGCCCAGATGTGGCGTGGGGGGAGGGGGGCGGGATCCACACACCAAAAAAGTGATCAGTGTCACAGTGGACATCAACTGGGTGTCCTCTAATTCAGTTCTGACACTATCTACCTGGTGGTAGTGTCAGTTTCCACAGGTTGAAAGCTCAGTCCCACAAGGCTGCTCTTTACTTTAGACACCAGTCACAAGTCCCGGCTTCTAGAACTTCTAACTGACTTGCTATAAATTGGGATTTCCGTGACTATCTCCTTGGGTTTGCTTAATTTGCTAGAGCAGCTCACATAGCTCAGGGAAATGCTTGTATTGACTGGTTTATTGTAAAGGATATTTAAAAGAATACAAATGAACAGCCAGATGAAAAGATATATAGGGCGGAGTATGGAAGGGTCCTGAGTGCAGGAGCTTCTGGTCCTGTGGAGTGGGGTGCACTACCCTTCCAGCACAGGGATGTGTTCTTATTCACCTTTCTGGAAGTCCTCTGAACCTAGTCCTTTTTTGGAAGCGTTTTTATGAAAACCTCTTTATGTAGGTGAGATTGATTAAATCATAGGACAGTTATGATGAATTTAACATGCAGCCCCTCTCCTTTCCCTGGAGGTTAGGGAGTGAGGCTGAAATTCCCAAACCCCATAATCCTGGTCTTTCAGGTGACCAGTTCCCCTGAAGCTACAGAGGGGCTGTCAGTCACCAACCATCTCATTAGCATACAAAAGACACTCTTATCACTCCAGAGATTCCAAGTATTTTAGGAACTGTGTGTCAGGAAATGAGGATGAGGACCAGATACATATTTTACAGTATCACAGTTATAAAAAATGCTTGTGTGTCAAAAAAATAGGAAATGAGATTTGTTTGAAAGACAAAAACACTTGTGAGAAATAATGTCTGTTTGATGGGCTGAGTAAAATTTTGGCAATGTAGGGTATTTTATATATATTTATGAGATTATGTAGTCAGTTACTTTAGTTACTTGTTCCTTTTAACTTTAAGTGTTTTCACTGGCTGTGTAGCATGTTAGTCCTTGTTAATATAACCACCTCTGTGAATTAATCTCTCTTCTTATGGAATAGACATTTTCTAGCTAAGATCTCCAAGGAAAATTTTGAGGGATCATGAGAGGTAGATGAATCAGGAGGAAGGGGATCTACATATATCTGACCAGCTCTGAGTAAGGTAATACTGCACTACAATAAATATGAAGGTCCTGTGTAAGAAAAACAAAAGCCATAAACACATATTACACAATTCTCAGTTAAATGTTTTATGGGATCTTTTGAGATGAAATAGAACTCCTGGAGCTGACAAAGATTCCTTGGTTGGTTTAATTTTGGTCAACCTTCCACATCTTCTTCTATGCCCACTTGTGCACTTCCTTGAAAACTCCAGTTTTAGCAAAGAATCCTGTTAAGTCAGTGTAACAAGATCCCGTATCCTTGGTATCTGATCATCCTTGACATCTGATCAGGTTCCTCATCCTCCACCATTCCCCAGATGACGTCTGATCACCTTGACCTGTCTTTTTAAAATTAATTAATTGAATAATTTTTTATTATACTTTAAGTTCTAGGGTACATGTGCATAACGTGCAGGTTTGTTACATATGTATACTTGTGCCATGTTGGTGTGCTGCACCCATCAACTCGTCAGCACCCATCAATTCATCATTTATATCAGGTATAACTCCCAATGCAATCCCTCCCCCCTCCCCCCTCCCCATGATAGGCCCCGGTGTGCGATGTTCCCCTTCCTGAATCCAAGTGATCTCATTGTTCAGTTCCCACCTATGAGTGAGAACATGCGGTGTTTGGTTTTCTGTTCTTGTGATAGCTTGCTAAGAATGATGGTTTCCAGCTGTATCCATGTCCCTACAAAGGACGCAAACTCATCCTTTTTTATGGCTGCATAGTATTCCATGGTGTATATGTGCCACATTTTCTTAATCCAGTCTGTCACAGATGGACATTTGGGTTGATTCCAAGTCTTTGCTATTGTGAATAGTGCCGCAATAAACATACGTGTGCATGTGTCTTTGTAGTAGACTAATTTATAATCCTTTGGGTATATACCCAGTAGTGGGATGGCTGGGTCATATGGTACATCTAGTTCTAGATCCTTGAGGAATTGCCATACTGTTTTCCATAATGGTTGAACTAGTTTACAATCCCACCAACAGTGTAAAAGTGTTCCTATTTCTCCACATCCTCTCCAACAACTGTTGTTTCCTGACTTTTTAATGATTGCCATTCTAACTGGTGTGAGATGGTATCTCATTGTGGTTTTGATTTGCATTTCTCTGATGGTGAGTGATGATGAGCATTTTTTCATGTGTCTGTTGGCTGTATGAATGTCTTCTTTTGAGAAATGTCTGTTCATATCCTTTGCCCACTTTTTGATGGGGTTGTTTGTTTTTTTCTTGTATATTTGTTTGAGTTCTTTGTAGATTCTGGATATTAGCCCTTTGTCAGATGAGTAGATTGTAAAAATTTCTCCCATTCTGTAGGTTGTCTGTTCACTCTGATGGTAGTTTCTTTTGCTGTGCAGAAGCTCTTTAGTTTAATTAGATCCCATTTGTCAATTTTGGCTTTTGCTGCCATTGCTTTTGGTGTTTTAGTCATGAAGTCCTTGCCCATGCCTATGTCCTGAATGGTACTACCGAGGTTTTCATCTAGGGTTTTTATGGTATTAGGTCTAACATTTAAGTCTCTGATCCATCTTGAATTAATCTTCATAAAAGGAATAAGGAAACAATCCAGTTTCAGCTTTCTAATTATGGCTAGCCAATTTTCCCAGCACCATTTATTAAATAGGGAATCCTTTCCCTATTTCTTGTTTCTCTCAGGTTTGTCAAGATCAGATGGCTGTAGATGTGTGGTATTATTTCTGAGGACTCTGTTCTGTTCCATTGGTCTATAGCTCTGTTTTGGTACCAGTACCATGCTGTTTTGGTTACTGTAGCCTTGCAGTATAGTTTGAAGTCAGTCAGCGTGATGCCTCCGGCTTTGTCCTTTTGACTTAGGATTGTCTCGGCAATGCAGGCTCTTTTTTGGTTCCATATGAACTTTAAAGCAGTTTTTTCCAATTCTGTGAAGAAACTCATTGGTAGCTTGATGGGGATGGCATTGAATCTATAAATAACCTTGGGCAGTATGGCCATTTTCACAATATTGATTCTTCCTATACATGAGCATGGTATGTTCTTCCATTTGTTTGTGTCCTCCTTGATTTCACTGAGCAGTGGTTTGTAATTCTCCTTGAAGAGGTCCTTTACATCCCTTGTAAGTTGGATTCCTAGGTATTTTATTCTCTTTGAAGCAATTGTGAATGGAAGTTCATTCATGATTTGGGTCTCTGTTTGTCTGTTACTGGTGTATAAGAATGCTTATGATTTTTGCACATTGATTTTGTATCCTGAGACTTTGCTGAAGTTGCTTATCAGCTTAAGGAGATTTTGGGCTGAGACAATGGGGTTTTCTAAATATACAATCATGTCATCTGCAAACAGGGACAATTTGACTTCTTCCTTTCCTAACTGAATACCCTTGATTTCTTTCTCTTGCCTGATTGCCCTAGCCAGAACTTCCAAGACTATGTTGAATAGGAGTGGTGAGAGAGGGCATCCCTGTCTTGTGCCAGTTTTCAAAGGGAGTTTTTCCAGTTTTTGCCCATTCAGTATGATATTAGCTGTGGGTTTGTCATAAATAGCTCTTATTATTTTGAGGTACGTTCCATCAATACCGAATTTATTGAGCGTTTTTAGCATGAAGGGCTGTTGAATTTTGTCAAAAGCCTTTTCTGCATCTATTGAGACAATCATGTGATTCTTGTCTTTGGTTCTGTTTATATGCTGGATTACGTTTATTGATTTGCGAATGTTGAACCAGCTTTGCATCCCAGGGATGAAGCCCACTTGATCATGGTGGATAAGCTTTTTGATGTGCTGCTGAATCTGGTTTGCCAGTATTTTATTGAGGATTTTTGCATCGATGTTCATCAGGGATATTGGTCTAAAATTCTCTTTTTTTGTTGTGTCTCTGCCAGGCTTTGGTATCAGGATGATGTTGGCCTCATAAAATGAGTTAGGGAGGATTCCCTCTTTTTCTATTGATTGGAATAGTTTCAGAAGGAATGGTACCAGCTCCTCTTGTACCTCTGGTAGAATTCAGCTGTGAATCCATCTGGTCCTGGACTTTTTTTGGTTGGTAGGCTATTAATTATTGCCTCAATTTCAGAGCCTGCTATTGGTCTATTCAGTGATTCAACTTCTTCCTGGTTTAGTCTTGGGAGAGTGTAAGTGTCCAGGAAATTATCCATTTCTTCTAGATTTTCTAGTTTATTTGCGTAGAGGTGTTTATAGTATTCTCTGATGGTAGTTTGTATTTCTGTGGGGTCGGTGGTGATATCCCCTTTATCATTTTTTTATTGCGTCTATTTGATTCCTCTCTCTTTTCTTGTTTATTAGTCTTGCTAGTGGTCTGTCAATTTTGTTGATCTTTTCAAAAAACCAACTCCTGGATTCATTGATTTTTTGGAGGGTTTTTGTGTCTCTATCTCCTTCAGTTCGGCTCTGATCTTAGTTATTTCTTGCCTTCTGCTAGCTTTTGAATGTGTTTGCTCTTGCCTCCCTAGTTCTTTTAATTGTGATGTTAGAGTGTCAATTTTAGATCTTTCCTGCTTTCTCTTGTGGGCATTTAGTGCTATAAATTTCCCTCTACACACTGCTTTAAATGTGTCCCAGAGATTCTGGTATGTTGTATCTTTGTTCTCATTGGTTTCAAAGAACATCTTTATTTCCGCTTTCATTTCGTTATGTACCCAGTAGTCATTCAGGAGCAGGTTGTTCAGTTTCCATGTAGTTGAGCAGTTTCGATTGAGTTTCTTAGTCCTGAGTTCTAGTTTGATTGCACTGTGGTCTGAGAGACAGTTTGTTATAATTTCTGTTCTTTTACATTTGCTGAGGAGTGCTTTACTTCCAATTATGTGGTCAATTTTGGAATAAGTGCGATGTGGTGCTGAGAAGAATGTATATTCTGTTGTTTTGGGGTGGAGAGTTCTATAGATGTCTATTAGGTCCGCTTGGTGCAGAGATGAGTTCAATTCCTGGATATCCTTGTTAACTTTCTGTCTCGTTGATCTGTCTAATGTTGACAGTGCAGTGTTGAAGTCTCCCATTATTATTGTATGGGAGTCTAAGTCTCTTTGTAAGTCTCTAAGGACTTGCTTTATGAATCTGGGTGCTCCTGTATTGGGTGGATATATATTTAGGAGAGTTAGCTCTTCCTGTTGAATTGATCCCTTTACCATTATGTAATGGCCTTCTTTGTCTCTTTTGATCTTTGATGGTTTAAAGTCTGTTTTATCTCAGACTAGGATTGCAACCCTGCTTTTTTTTGTTCTCCATTTGCTTGGTAGATCTTCCTCCATCCCTTTATTTTGAGCCTATGTATGTCTCTGCATGTGAGATGGGTCTCCTGAATACAGCAGACTGATGGGTCTTGACTCTTTATCCAGTTTGCCAGTCTGTGTCTTTTAATTGGAGCATTTAGTCCATTAACATTTAAGGTTCATATTGTTATGTGTGAACTTGATCCTGTCATTATGATATTAACTGGTTATTTTGCTCTCTTGGTTTCTCTTCTCGCTTCATTTCATTCATTTGATCCTCAATTGCTGATACTCTTTCTTCCAGTTGATCGAGTCAGTTACTGAAGCTTGTGCATTTGTCACGTATTTCTCGTGTCATGGTTTTCATCTCTGTCGTTTCGTTTTTGACCTTCTCTGCATTAATTAGTCTAGCTGTCAATTCTTCCACTCTTTTTTCAAGATTTTTAGTTTCTTTGCGCTGGGTACGTAATTCCTCCTTTAGCTCTGAGAAGTTTGATGGACTGAAGCCTTCTTCTCTCATCTCGTCAAAGTCATTCTCTGACCAGCTTTGATCCATTGCTGACGATGGGCTGCGCTCCTTTGCAGGGGGAGATGTGCTCTCATTTTTTGAATTTCCAGCTTTTCTGCCCTGCTTTTTCCCCATCTTTGTGGTTTTATCTGTCTCTGGTCTTTGATGAAGGTGATGTACTGGTGGGGTTTTGGTATAGGTGTCCTTCCTGTTTGATAGTTTTCCTTCTGACAGTCAGGACCCTCAGCTGTAGGTCTGTTGGAGATTGCTTGAGGTCCACTCCAGACCCTGTTTGCCTGGGTATCAGCAGCAGAGGTTGCAGAAGATAGAATATTGCTGAACAGCAAGCGTACCTGTCTGATTCTTACTTTGGAAGCTTCCTCTCAGGGGTGTACTCCACCCTGTGAGGTGTGGGGTGTCAGACTGCCCCTAGTGGGGGATGTCTCCCAGTTAGGCTACTCAGGGGTCAGGAACCCACTTGAGCAGGCAGTCTGTCCGTTCTCAGATCTCAACCTCCATGTTGGGAGATCCACTGCTCTCTTCAAAGCTGTCAGACAGAGTGGTTTGCGTCTGCAGAGGTTCTGCTGCTTTTTTGTTGTTGTTGTGTAGTTGTGCCGTCCCCAGAGGTGGAGTCTACAGAGACAGGCAGGTTTCCTTGAGCTGCTGTGAGCTCCACCCAGTTCGAGCTTCCCAGCGGCTTTGTTTACCTACTTAAGCCTCAGCAATGGTGGGCGCCCCTCCCCCAGCCTCGCTGCTGTCTTGCGGTTAGATCGCAGACTGCTGTGTTAGCAATGAGGGAGGCTCCGTGGGCGTGGGACCCTCCCGGCCAGGTGTGGGATATATTCTCCCTGTGTGCCCGTTTGCTTAAAGCGCAGTATTGGGGTGGGAATTACCCGATTTTCCAGGTGTTGTGTGTCTCAGTTCCCCTGGCTAGGAAAACGGATTCCCTTCCCCCTTGCGCTTCCCAGGTGAGGCGATGCCTCGCCCTGCTTCAGCTCTCGCTGGTCGGGCTGCAGCAGCTGACCAGCACTGATTGTCCGGCACTCCCTAGTGAGATGACCCCAGTACCTCAGTTGAAAATGCAGAAATCACCGGTCTTCTGTGTCGCTCGCGCTGGGAGTTGGAGACTGGAGCTGTTCCTATTCGGCCATCTTGCTCCTCCCCCAATTCTACCTGACCTGTCTTTAGCAAGAGTCCTGTGAGGTTGGTTTTTACCAGAATCCGCCTTACCCAGGAGGTTTCCTCTTGGCAATTTTCCATCCATTGGTCTACACACTGCTTCTTGCCTATAAATTCCCACTTGTCAATGCTGTATTCTGAGTTGAGCCCAGTCTCTCTCCTCAACTGCAAGACTCTGTTGCAGTGGTTTCTATGCCTATTGTAATGGTCCTGAATACAGTTTTCCTTACTGTGCTTTATCAAGTATGATTGAATGACTTTTTTCTTTAACAGAAGCCTATGGTTTTATTTAAAGAGTAGCCAAGTCTCTCACCCAACATCTCAGAGTGTGTTGGTGGCAGGACTGAGAGCGCAATCAGAACTCCTGCAGCTCAGTCCCACGCCCTTGCCCTTTTCACCCCCAAACCAAACATGGCAGAGACTGCACTTCTAAGCTTGGGAGTGAAAATTGTTCTGTTTATGTAGGGCTGGGCAAATGTTCTTAGAAATTTGGAAAATAAGATTGAATTTGAATTCTGTGTCTATGTGGGTAATTTTAAGTTTCATATGATTCATCCTTATGATGCACTTTTTTTTTTTTAATTATACTTTAAGTTCTAGGGTACATGTGCATAACGTGCAGGTTTGTTACATATGTATACTTATGCCATGTTGGTGTGCTGCACCCATCAACTCGTCAGCACCCATCAATTCATCATTTATATCATGTATAACTCCCCAGTGCAATCCCTCCCTCCTCCCCCCTCCCCATGATAGGCCCCAGTGTGTGATGTTCCCCTTCCCGAGTCCAAGTGATCTCATTGTTCAGTTCCCACCTATGAGTGAGAACATGCGGTGTTTGGTTTTCTGTTCTTGTGATAGTTTGCTAAGAATGATGGTTTCCAGCTGCATCCATGTCCCTACAAAGGACGCAAACTCATCCTTTTTTATGGCTGCATAGTATTCCATGGTGTATATGTGCCACATTTTCTTAATCCAGTCTGTCACAGATGGACATTTGGGTTGATTCCAAGTCTTTGCTATTGTGAATAGTGCCGCAATAAACATACGTGTGCATGTGTCTTTGTAGTAGACTAATTTATAATCCTTTGGGTATATACCCAGTAGTGAGATGGCTGGGTCATATGGTACATCTAGTTCTAGATCCTTGAGGAATTGCCATACTGTTTTCCATAATGGTTGAACTAGTTTACAATCCCACCAACAGTGTAAAAGTGTTCCTATTTCTCCACATCCTCTCCAACAACTGTTGTTTCCTGACTTCTTAATGATTGCCATTCTAACTGGTGTGAGATGGTATCTCATTGTGGTTTTGATTTGCGTTTCTCTGATGGCGAGTGATGATGAGCATTTTTTCATGTGTCTGTTGGCTGTATGAATGTCTTCTTTTGAGAAATGTCTGTTCATATCCTTTGCCCACTTTTTGATGGGGTTGTTTGTTTTTTCTTGTATATTTGTTTGAGTTCTTTGTAGATTCTGGATATTAGCCCTTTGTCAGATGAGTAGGTTGCAAAAATTTTCTCCCATTCTGTAGGTGGCCTGTTCACTCTGATGGTAGTTTCTTTTGCTGTGCAAAAGCTCTTTAGTTTAATTAGATCCCATTTGTCAATTTTGGCTTTTGCTGCTGTTGCTTTTGGTGTTTTAGTCATGAAGTCCTTGCCCATGCCTATGTCCTGAATGGTACTACCTAGATTTTCTTCTAGGGTTTTTATGGTATTAGGTCTAACATTTAAGTCTCTAATCCATCTTGAATTAATCTTCGTATAAGGAGTAAGGAAAGGATCCAGTTTCAGCTTTCTACTTATGGCTAGCCAATTTTCCCAGCACCATTTATTAAATAGGGAATCCTTTCCCCATTTCTTGTTTCTCTCAGGTTTGTCAAAGATCAGATGGCTGTAGATGTGTGGTATTATTTCTGAGGACTCTGTTCTGTTCCATTGGTCTATATCTCTGTTTTGGTACCAGTACCATGCTGTTTTGGTTACTGTAGCCTTGTAGTATAGTTTGAAGTCAGGTAGCGTGACGCCTCCAGCTTTGTCCTTTTGACTTAGGATTGTCTTGGCAATGCGGGCTCTTTTTTGGTTCCATATGAACTTTAAAGCAGTTTTTTCCAATTCTGTGAAGAAAGTCATTGGTAGCTTGATGGGGATGGCATTGAATCTATAAATAACCTTGGGCAGTATGGCCATTTTCACGATATTGATTCTTCCTATACATGAGCATGGTATGTTCTTCCATTTGTTTGTGTCCTCTTTGATTTCACTGAGCAGTGGTTTGTAGTTCTCCTTGAAGAGGTCCTTTACATCCCTTGTAAGCTGGATTCCTAGGTATTTTATTCTCTTTGAAGCAATTGTGAATGGAAGTTCATTCCTGATTTGGCTCTCTGCTTGTCTGTTACTGGTGTATAAGAATGCTTGTGATTTTTGCACATTGATTTTGTATCCTGAGACTTTGCTGAAGTTGCTTATCAGCTTAAGGAGATTTTGGGCTGAGACAATGGGGTTTTCTAAATATACAATCATGTCATCTGCAAACAGGGACAATTTGACTTCTTCTTTTCCTAACTGGATACCCTTTATTTCTTTCTCTTGCCTGATTGCCCTAGCCAGAACTTCCAAGACTATGTTGAATAGGAGTGGTGAGAGAGGGCATCCCTGTCTTGTGCCAGTTTTCAAAGGGAATTTTACAGTTTTTGCCCATTCAGTATGATATTAGCTGTGGGTTTGTCATAAATAGCTCTTATTATTTTGAGGTACGTTCCATCAATACCGAATTTATTGAGCGTTTTTAGCATGAAGGGCTGTTGAATTTTGTCAAAAGTCTTTTCTGCATCTATTGAGATACTCATGTGGTTCTTGTCTTTGGTTCTGTTTATATGCTGGATTACGTTTATTGATTTGCGAATGTTGAACCAGCTTTGCATCCCAGGGATGAAGCCCACTTGATCATGGTGGATAAGCTTTTGGATGTGCCTCTGAATCCGGTTTGCCAGTATTTTATTGAGAATTTTTGCATCAATGTTCATCAGGGATATTGGTCTAAAATTCTCTTTTTTTGTTGTGTCTCTGCCAGGCTTTGGTATCAGGATGATGTTGGCCTCATAAAATGAGTTAGGGAGGATTCCCTCTTTTTCTATTGATTGGAATAGTTTCAGAAGGAATGGTACCAGCTCCTCCTTGTACCTCTGGTAGAATTCAGCTGTGAATCCATCTGGTCCTGGACTTTTTTTGGTGGGTAGGCTATTAATTGTTGCCTCAATTTCAGAGCCTGCTATTGGTCTATTCAGGGATTCAACTTCTTCCTGATTTAGCCTTGGGAGAGTGTAAGTGTCCAGGAAATTATCCATTTCTTCTAGATTTTCTAGTTGATTTGCGTAGAGGCGTTTATAGTATTCTCTGATGGTAGTTTGTATTTCTGTGGGGTCAGGTGGTGATATCCCCTTTATCATTTTTTATTGCATCTATTTGATTCCTCTCTCTTTTCTTCTTTATTAGTCTTGCTAGTGGTCTGTCAATTTTGTTGATCTTTTCAAAAAACCAACTCCTGGATTCATTGATTTTTTGGAGGGTTTTTGTGTCTCTATCTCCTTCAGTTCGGCTCTGATCTTAGTTATTTCTTGCCTTCTGCTAACTTTTGAATGTGTTTGCTCTTGCCTCTCTAGTTCTTTTAATTGTGATGTTAGAGTGTCAATTTTAGATCTTTCCTGCTTTCTCTTGTGGGCATTTAGTGCTATAAATTTCCCTCTACACACCGCTTTAAATGTGTCCCAGAGATTCTGGTATGTTGTATCTTTGTTCTCATTGGTTTCAAAGAACATCTTTATTTCCGCTTTCATTTCGTTATGTACCCAGTAGTCATTCAGGAGCAGGTTGTTCAGTTTCCATGTAGTTGAGCAGTTTCGATTGAGTTTCTTAGTCCTGAGTTCTAGTTTGATTGCACTGTGGTCTGAGAGACAGTTTGTTATAATTTCTGTTCTTTTACATTTGCTGAGGAGTGCTTTACTTCCAATTATGTGGTCAATTTTGGAATAAGTGCGATGTGGTGCTGAGAAGAATGTATATTCTGTTGTTTTGGGGTGGAGAGTTCTATAGATGTCTATTAGGTCCGCTTGGTGCAGAGATGAGTTCAATTCCTGGATATCCTTGTTAACTTTCTGTCTCGTTGATCTGTCTAATGTTGACAGTGCAGTGTTGAAGTCTCCCATTATTATTGTATGGGAGTCTAAGTCTCTTTGTAAGTCTCTAAGGACTTGCTTTATGAATCTGGGTGCTCCTGTATTGGGTGGATATATATTTAGGAGAGTTAGCTCTTCCTGTTGAATTGATCCCTTTACCATTATGTAATGGCCTTCTTTGTCTCTTTTGATCTTTGATGGTTTAAAGTCTGTTTTATCAGAGACAAGGATTGCAACCCCTGCTTTTTTTTGTTCTCCATTTGCTTGGTAGATCTTCCTCCATCCCTTTATTTTGAGCCTATGTATGTCTCTGCATGTGAGATGGGTCTCCTGAATACAGCAGACTGATGGGTCTTGACTCTTTATCCAGTTTGCCAGTCTGTGTCTTTTAATTGGAGCATTTAGTCCA
Source organism: Rhinopithecus roxellana (assembly GCF_007565055.1). Taxonomy (NCBI): domain Eukaryota; kingdom Metazoa; phylum Chordata; class Mammalia; order Primates; family Cercopithecidae; genus Rhinopithecus; species Rhinopithecus roxellana. The sequence goes on along the minus strand of NC_044552.1, from coordinate 96,713,823 downwards.
TTAACATTTAAGGTTAATATTGTTATGTGTGAACTTGAACCTGCCATTATGATATTAACTGGTTATTTTGCTCGTTAGTTGATGCAGTTTCTTCCTAGCCTCCATGGTCTTTACATTTTGGCATGTTTTTGCGATGGCTGGTACCTGTTGTTCCTTTCCATGTTTAGGGCTTCCTTCAGGGTCTCTTGTCAGGCAGGCCTGGTGGTGACAAAATCTCTAAGCATTTGCTTATCTGTAAAGGATTTTATTTCTCCTTCACTTATGAAACTTAGTTTGTCTGGATATGAAATTCTGGGTTTAAAATTCTTTTCTTTAAGAACGTTGAATATTGGCCCCCACTCTCTTCTGGCTTGTAGAGTTTCTGCCAAGAGATCTGCTGTTAATCTGATGGGCTTCCCTTTGTGGGTAACCCGACCTTTCTCTCTGGCTGCCCTTAAGATTTTTTCCTTCATTTCAACTTTGGTGAATCTGGCAATTATGTGTCTTGGAGTTGCTCTTCTGGAGGAGTATCTTTGTGGCGTTCTCTGTATTTCCTGAATTTGAATGTTGGCCTGCCCTACTAGGTTAGGGAAGTTCTCCTGGATGATATCCTGAAGAGTGTTTTCCAACTTGGTTCCATTTTCCCCCTCACTTTCAGGCACCCCAATCAGACATAGATTTGGTCTTTTTACATAATCCCATACTTCTTGCAGGCTTTGTTCATTTCTTTTTCTTCTTTTTTCTTTTGGTTTCTCTTCTTGCTTCATTTCATTCATTTGATCCTCAATCGCTGATACTCTTTCTTCCAGTTGATCGAGTCGGTTACTGAAGCTTGTGCATTTGTCACGTATTTCTCGTGTCATGGTTTTCATCTCTGTCATTTCGTTTATGATCTTCTCTGCATTAATTAGTCTAGCTGTCAATTCTTCCACTCTTTTTTCAAGATTTTTAGTTTCTTTGCGCTGGGTACGTAATTCCTCCTTTAGCTCTGAGAAGTTTGATGGACTGAAGCCTTCTTCTCTCATCTCGTCAAAGTCATTCTCTGACCAGCTTTGATCCTGTTGCTGGCGATGGGCTGCGCTCCTTTGCAGGGGGAGATGCGCTCTTATTTTTTGAATTTCCACCTTTTCTGCCCTGCTTCTTCCCCATCTTTGTGGTTTTATCTGTCTCTGGTCTTTGATGATGGTGACGTACTGATGGGGATTTGGTATAGGTGTCCTTCCTGTTTGATAGTTTTCCTTCTGACAGTCAGAAGGACTGTCTGTTGGTCTGTTGGAGATTGCTTGAGGTCCACTCCAGACCCTGTTTGCCTGGGTATCAGCAGCAGAGGTTTCAGAAGATAGAATATTGCTGAACAGCGAGTGTACCTGTCTGATTCTTCCTTTGGAAGTTTCCTCTCAGGGGTGTACTCCACCCTGTGAGGTGTGGGGTGTCAGACTGCCCCTAGTGGGGGATGTCTCCCAGCTAGGCTACTCAGGGGTCAGGGACCCACCTGAGCAGGCAGTCTGTCCGTTCTCAGATCTCAACCTCTGCGTTGGGAGATCCAAGGCTCTCCCCAAAGCTGTCAGACAGAGTCGTTCGCGTCTGCACAGGCCCCCGCTGCTTCCCCTGTTGGTCTTGAGCTGTGCGCTGTCCCCAGAGGTGGAGACTACAGAGACAGGCAGGCTTCCTTGAGCTGCTGTGAGCTCCACCCAGTTCGAGCTTCCCAGCGGCTTTGTTTACCTACTTAAGCCTCAGCAATGGTGGGCGCCCCTCCCCCAGCCTTGCTGCTGCCTTGCGGATAGATCGCCGCAGACTGCTGTGTTAGCAGTGAGGGAGGCTCCGTGGGCGCGGGACCCTCCCGGCCAGGTGTGGGATATATTCTCCTGGTGTGCCTGTCTGCTTAAAGCGCAGTATTGGGGTAGGAGTTACCCGATTTTCCAGGTGTTGTGTGTCTCAGTTCCCCTGGCTAGGAAAACGGATTCCCTTCCCCCTTGGCTTCCAGGTGAGGCGATGCCTCGCCCTGCTTCAGCTCTCGCTGGTCAGGCTGCAGCAGCTGACCAGCACTGATTGTCCAGCACTCCCTAGTGAGATGACCCCAGTACCTCAGTTGAAAATGCAGAAATCACCGGTCTTCTGTGTCGCTCGCGCTGGGAGTTGGAGACTGGAGCTGTTCCTATTCGGCCATCTCGCTCCGCCCACCTATGATGCACTTTTTAAAAGAATATGTATTCTGTGTAGACCTCTGACTGGTGAAATATTCCATTGCTTTAAGTTAGAAAATACCATTGCTAGTCATCAGAATAAAGTTGAGACTATAGGCTTTTTTCTTTAACAGAGTCTTATGCTTTCTTTTAGTGCCCTGACAGACTAAAGCTGAATCCTGATTTCTCCACTTAGTAGTTATGTTACCTTGGCCAAGTTCGTTAACCTCTTTTTATGTCAGTTCCCTCATGTGTATAATGAAGATCATATTAGAAGCTGATTCCATTTTGTGTGGTTGAGTTAATGCATAAGCACTCTGAATAGTGCCTGGCATGAAATAAGTAGTCAGTAAATGTCAACTTTTATTTTTCTGTTTTTAATGTTTAGACTACTGTATGCACAGATTCACCCATGCTTTGCTATATTTGAATAACAAAACAAGATATAGGAGAGAATATAAGTTGAGCTAAAATATGTGCAAGAAAATACAAGGGTTATCAAATGTGAGGAACTGTTCAATTCATAAAAGTCTGTTGTAGCATTCTACCAACTGGTCATCCTGACGGTGTTCAAATTTCAAAAGATGAGGAATTCACTTTTTCTTGAAATAATGCATTCCATTTGGACAATTTTATTAAAAAGTTATTCATATATTGAACTGAAATCTTTTTTTTTTTTTTTTTTTTTTTTCTCTTTTTTTTTTTTTTTTTTTATGCCATGTTGGTGTGCTGCACCCATCAACTCGTCAGCACCCATCAATTCATCATTTATATCTTGTATAACTCCCCAATGCAAGCCCTCCCTCCTCCCCCCTCCCCCCTCCCCATGATAGGCCCCAGTGCGTGATGTTCCCCTTCCCGAGTCCAAGTGATCTCATTGTTCAGTTCCCACCTATGAGTGAGAACATGCGGTGTTTGGTTTTCTGTTCTTGTGATAGTTTGCTAAGAATGATGGTTTCCAGCTGCATCCATGTCCCTACAAAGGACGCAAACTCATCCTTTTTTATGGCTGCATAGTATTCCATGGTGTATATGTGCCACATTTTCTTAATCCAGTCTGTCACAGATGGACATTTGGGTTGATTCCAAGTCTTTGCTATTGTGAATAGTGCCGCAATAAACATACGTGTGCATGTGTCTTTGTAGTAGACTAATTTATAATCCTTTGGGTATATACCCAGTAGTGGGATGGCTGGGTCATAAGGTACATCTAGTTCTAGATCCTTGAGGAATTGCCATACTGTTTTCCATAATGGTTGAACTAGTTTACAATCCCACCAACAGTGTAAAAGTGTTCCTATTTCTCCACATCCTCTCCAACACCTGTTGTTTCCTGACTTCTTAATGATTGCCATTCTAACTGGTGTGAGATGGTATCTCATTGTGGTTTTGATTTGCATTTCTCTGATGGCGAGTGATGATGAGCATTTTTTCATGTGTCTGTTGGCTGTATGAATATCTTCTTTTGAGAAATGTCTGTTCATATCCTTTCCCCACTTTTTGATGGGGCTGTTTGTTTTTTTCTCGTATATTTGTTTGAGTTCTTTGTAGATTCTGGATATTAGCCCTTTGTCAGATGAGTAGGTTGCAAAAATTTTCTCCCATTCTGTAGGTTGCCTGTTCACTCTGATGGTAGTTTCTTTTGCTGTGCAAAAGCTCTTTAGTTTAATGAGATCCCATTTGTCAATTTTGGCTTTTGCTGCCGTTGCTTTTGGTGTTTTAGACATGAAGTCCTTGCCCATGCCTATGTCCTGAATGGTACTACCTAGATTTTCTTCTAGGGTTTTTATGGTATTAGGTCTAACATTTAAGTCTCTAATCCATCTTGAATTAATCTTCGTATAAGGGGTAAGGAAAGGATCCAGTTTCAGCTTTCTACTTATGGCTAGCCAATTTTCCCAGCACCATTTATTAAATAGGGAATCCTTTCCCCATTTCTTGTTTCTCTCAGGTTTGTCAAAGATCAGATGGCTGTAGATGTGTGGTATTATTTCTGAGGACTCTGTTCTGTTCCATTGATCTATATCTCTGTTTTGGTACCAGTACCATGCTGTTTTGGTGACTGTAGCCTTGTAGTATAGTTTGAAGTCAGGTAGCGTGACGCCTCCAGCTTTGTCCTTTTGACTTAGGATTGTCTTGGCAATGCGGGCCCTTTTTTGGTTCCATATGAACTTTAAAGCAGTTTTTTCCAATTCTGTGAAGAAACTCATTGGTAGCTTGATGGGGATGGCATTGAATCTATAAATAACCTTGGGGAGTATGGCCATTTTCATGATATTGATTCTTCCTATCCATGAGCATGGTATGTTCTTCCATTTGTTTGTGTCCTCTTTTATTTCACTGAGCAGTGGTTTGTAGTTCTCCTTGAAGAGGTCCTTTACATCCCTTGTAAGCTGGATTCCTAGGTATTTTATTCTCTTTGAAGCAATTGTGAATGGAAGTTCATTCCTGATTTGGCTCTCTGCTTGTCTGTTACTGGTGTATAAGAATGCTTGTGATTTTTGCACATTAATTTTGTATCCTGAGACTTTGCTGAAGTTGCCTATCAGCTTAAGGAGATTTTGGGCTGAGACGATGGGGTTTTCTAAATATACAATCATGTCATCTGCAAACAGGGACAATTTGACTTCTTCCTTTCCTAACTGAATACCCTTGATTTCTTTCTCTTGCCTGATTGCCCTAGCCAGAACTTCCAACACTATGTTGAATAGGAGTGGTGAGAGAGGGCATCCCTGTCTTGTGCCAGTTTTCAAAGGGAATTTTTCCAGTTTTTGCCCATTCAGTATGATATTAGCTGTGGGTTTGTCATAAATAGCTCTTATTATTTTGAGGTACGTTCCATCAATACCGAATTTATTGAGAGTTTTTAGCATGAAGGGCTGTTGAATTTTGTCAAAAGCCTTTTCTGCATCTATTGAGACAATCATGTGGTTCTTGTCTTTGGTTCTGTTTATATGCTGGATTACGTTTATTGATTTGCGAATGTTGAACCAGCCTTGCATCCCAGGGATGAAGCCCACTTGATCATGGTGGATAAGCTTTTTGATGTGCTGCTGAATCCGGTTTGCCAGTATTTTATTGAGAATTTTTGCATCAATGTTCATCAGGGATATTGGTCTAAAATTCTCTTTTTTTGATGTGTCTCTGCCAGGCTTTGGTATCAGGATGATGTTGGCCTCATAAAATGAGTTAGGGAGGATTCCCTCTTTTTCTATTGATTGGAATAGTTTCAGAAGGAATGGTACCAGCTCCTCCTTGTACCTCTGGTAGAATTCAGCTGTGAATCCATCTGGTCCTGGACTTTTTTTGGTGGGTAGGCTATTAATTGTTGCCTCAATTTCAGAGCCTGCTATTGGTCTATTCAGGGATTCAACTTCTTCCTGGTTTAGCCTTGGGAGAGTGTAAGTGTCCAGGAATTTATCCATTTCTTCTAGATTTTCTAGTTGATTTGCGTAGAGGCGTTTATAGTATTCTCTGATGGTAGTTTGTATTTCTGTGGGGTCAGTGGTGATATCCCCTTTATCATTTTTTATTGCATCTATTTGATTCCTCTCTCTTTTCTTCTTTATTAGCCTTGCTAGCGGTCTGTCAATTTTGTTGATCTTTTCAAAAAACCAACTCCTGGATTCATTGATTTTTGGAGGGTTTTTTGTGTCTCTATCTCCTTCAGTTCGGCTCTGATCTTAGTTATTTCTTGCCTTCTGCTAGCTTTTGAATGTGTTTGCTCTTGCCTCTCTAGTTCTTTTAATTGTGATGTTAGAGTGTCAATTTTAGATCTTTCCTGCTTTCTCTTGTGGGCATTTAGTGCTATAAATTTCCCTCTACACACTGCTTTAAATGTGTCCCAGAGATTCTGGTATGTTGTATCTTTGTTCTCATTGGTTTCAAAGAACATCTTTATTTCCGCTTTCATTTCGTTATGTACCCAGTAGTCATTCAGGAGCAGGTTGTTCAGTTTCCATGTAGTTGAGCGGTTTTGATTGAGTTTCTTAGTCCTGAGTTCTAGTTTGATTGCACTGTGGTCTGAGAGACAGTTTGTTATAATTTCTGTTCTTTTACATTTGCTGAGGAGTGCTTTACTTCCAATTATGTGGTCAATTTTGGAATAAGTGCGATGTGGTGCTGAGAAGAATGTATATTCTGTTGATTTGGGGTGGAGAGTTCTATAGATGTCTATTAGGTCCGCTTGGTGCAGAGATGAGTTCAATTCCTGGATATCCTTGTTAACTTTCTGTCTCGTTGATCTGTCTAATGTTGACAGCGGAGTGTTGAAGTCTCCCATTATTATTGTATGGGAGTCTAAGTCTCTTTGTAAGTCTCTAAGGACTTGCTTTATGAATCTGGGTGCTCCTGTATTTGGTGCATATATATTTAGGAGAGTTAGCTCTTCCTGTTGAATTGATCCCTTTACCATTATGTAATGGCCTTCTTTGTCTCTTTTGATCTTTGATGGTTTAAAGTCTGTTTTATCAGAGACAAGGATTGCAACCCCTGCTTTTTTTTGTTCTCCATTTGCTTGGTAGATCTTCCTCCATCCCTTTATTTTGAGCCTATGTATGTCTCTGCATGTGAGATGGGTCTCCTGAATACAGCAGACTGATGGGTCTTGACTCTTGATCCAGTTTGCCAGTCTGTGTCTTTTAATTGGAGCATTTAGTCCATTAACATTTAAGGTTAATATTGTTATGTGTGAACTTGATCCTGCCATTATGATATTAACTGGTTATTTTGCTCGTTAGTTGATGCAGTTTCTTCCTAGCCTCGATGGTCTTTACATTTTGGCATGTTTTTGCGATGGCTGGTACCGGTTGTTCCTTTCCATGTTTAGGGCTTCCTTCAGGGTCTCTTGTAAGGCAGGCCTGGTGGTGACAAAATCTCTAAGCATTTGCTTATCTGTAAAGGATTTTATTTCTCCTTCACTTATGAAACTTAGTTTGGCTGGATATGAAATTCTGGGTTTAAAATTCTTTTCTTTAAGAACGTTGAATATTGGCCCCCACTCTCTTCTGGCTTGTAGAGTTTCTGCCGAGAGATCTGCTGTTAGTCTGATGGGCTTCCCTTTGTGGGTTACCCGACCTTTCTCTCTGGCTGCCCTTAAGATTTTTTCCTTCATTTCAACTTTGGTGAATCTGGCAATGATGTGTCTTGGAGTTGCTCTTCTGGAGGAGTATCTTTGTGGCGTTCTCTGTATTTCCTGAATTTGAATGTTGGCCTGCCCTACTAGGTTGGGGAAGTTCTCCTGGATGATATCCTGAAGAGTGTTTTCCAACTTGGTTCCATTTTCCCCCTCACTTTCAGGCACCCCAATCAGACGTAGATTTGGTCTTTTTACGTAATCCCATACTTCTTGCAGGCTTTGCTCATTTCTTTTTCTTCTTTTTTCTTTTGGTTTCTCTTCTCGCTTCATTTCATTCATTTGATCTTCAATCGCTGATACTCTTTCTTCCAGTTGATCGAGTCGGTTACTGAAGCTTGTGCATTTGTCACGTATTTCTCGTGTCATGGTTTTCATCTCTGTCATTTCGTTTATGATCTTCTCTGCATTAATTAGTCTAGCTGTCAATTCTTCCACTCTTTTTTCAAGATTTTTAGTTTCTTTGCGCTGGGTACGTAATTCCTCCTTTAGCTCTGATAAGTTTGATGGACTGAAGCCTTCTTCTCTCCTCTCGTCCAAGTCATTCTCTGACCAGCTTTGATCCGTTGCTGGCGATGGGCTGCGCTCCTTCGCAGGGGGAGATGCGCTCTTATTTTTTGAATTTCCAGCTTTTCTGCCCTGCTTTTTCCCCATCTTTGTGGTTTTATCTGTCTCTGGTCTTTGATGGTGGTGACGTACTGATGGGGTTTTGGTATAGGTGTCCTTCCTGTTCGATAGTTTTCCTTCTGACAGTCAGAAGGACTGTCTGTTGGTCTGTTGGAGATTGCTTGAGGTCCACTTCAGACCCTGTTTGCCTGGGTATCAGCAGCAGAGGTTGCCGAAGATAGAATATTGCTGAACAGCGAGTGTACCTGTCTGATTCTTCCTTTGGAAGTTTCCTCTCAGGGGTGTACTCCACCCTGTGAGGTGTGGGGTGTCAGACTGCCCCTAGTGGGGGATTTCTCCCAGCTAGGCTACTCAGGGGTCAGAGACACACCTGAGCAGGCAGTCTGTCCGTTCTCAGATCTCAACCTCCGCGTTGGGAGATCCACGGCTCTCCCCAAAGCTGTCAGACAGAGTCGTTCGCGTCTGCACTGGCTCCTGCTACTTCCCCTGTTGGTCTTCAGCTGTGCGCTGTCCCCAGAGGTGGAGACTACAGAGACAGGCAGGCTTCCTTGAGCTGCTGTGAGCTCCACCCAGTTCGAGCTTCCCAGCGGCTTTGTTTACCTACTTAAGCCTCAGTAATGGCGGGCGCCCCTCCCCCAGCCTCGCTGCTGCCTTGCGGATAGATCGCCGCAGACTGCTGTGTTAGCAGTGAGGGAGGCTTCGTGGGCGTGGGACCCTCCCGGCCAGGATTGGGATATATTCTCCTGGTGTGCCTGTATGCTTACAGCGCAGTATTGGGGTGGGAGTTACCCGATTTTCCAGGTGTTGTGTGTCTCAGTTCCCCTGGCTAGGAAAACGGATCCCCTTCCCCCTTGCGCTTCCAGGTGAGGCGATGCCTCGCCCTGCTTCAGCTCTCGCTGGTCAGGCTGCAGCAGCTGACCAGCACCGATTGTCCGGCACTCCCTAGTGAGATGACCCCAGTACCTCAGTTGAAAATGCAGAAATCACCGGTCTTCTGTGTCGCTCGCGCTGGGAGTTGGAGACTGGAGCTGTTCCTATTCGGCCATCTTGCTCCGCCCTTGAACTGAAATCTTTATCTTGATTCTACTGGTTCTAGTTTTTTTTTTTTTTATTTTTTATTTTGAAAGGAACAAAGCAAATTTAACTTTTCTTTAATCGACATCCTCTAAATATTGAAGAGTGCTTTCACATGGTGATCTATCCCTTCCATTTTTCAAAAAGACAAATGAATAGATGAGACACATGGTTTCAAGCATTATCCCATGTCTCCACTCTCCTGGTGCTTTTTTCAAAGTGATCTCATTTGCCTATAATAGGTTAAATCAATCATTCAATTGATGTATATAATTTTTGCCCTGACTGCATTTCAGAATCTAAAGTCTCCTCAATGTTTTCTAGATGGTGGTTGATGGAAAGAGAAATTAATCCTGTAAGAAACTTTTATTTTCAGAGAAAACCTCTTCAGGATGCCCAGAGCCTTTTAAAAATGGTGAACCATAACCTAAAATATTCAACACTTCCTAGACATTAGAAATATAGTCAATTTTTGGTTTCAATGGCAAAGATGACATAATTTTAATACCCGACTCTCCTATTCCATTGGCTGTGAGGTTGAAAACTTCATGCCTCTTGGAGTCCTCTAAAATTGGAATTGTTGTTATTTTGATTTCTCTTACCATCAGGTGTCTAAATATGCGCATCCCCTATAGCCTGGTGGAGGCAATGGACCATAACATTGGCAGATTTCGGTTATACTTTCAGTGTAAGGATGGATATTAACACTTAACTCACATGTGTTTTAATGTATGGATTATTCAAAGTAAAGAACTGCTTTGTATAATGCCTGATGCAAAGCAATTGCTTAGTAAATAAAAAGTAATACAACTGATGGACTTCTGTTTTAAAAGGAAACTATTGTGTACCACTTTTTGTAATGTTCTAGACATTACATTATGTATTGTGTCCTTCTGGATGTTTTGTTTTCATAAATGTATGTTTGTGTATATATGTATATAATTGATTTAGTATGAATAGATATACATAATGACCTCATACATGTGTGTTCTTTTACAAGTGAAATTGTCTTATATTCTCTTCTGCAATTTGCTTTATTCACTTCATATTACACAGACCTATTTCTGTAGACTAAAAATGGACATTCTTCATCTTTTTAGTAGTGACACAGTGTTCCATTGTGTGGATGTACTGTGTGTTATCTAATAATCTTTTAATGACAGACATGAAGAATGTATCCATTTACTGGGTAATGTAAGCAATGCAACGATAAACATCCTTGGACGGATATTTTTGCACACTTATATATACCTTAGGGACACATTTTAAGAGTGGAATTGCTGTGCCAAAGGATAAATGTATTCAAATTTAAATAGATACTGACAAATTTCCACTCTCTTAGTTTGTTTTCTCCTGCTATAACAGAATACTACAGGCTGAGTAATTTATAAAAAATAGAAAATTAATTGACTCGTGGTTTTGGAGACTGAGAAGTCCAAGAGCATCTGTTGAAGGTCTTCTCATGGTGGAAAGGTGGAAGGCAGAAGCGAGTATGGGAGACAGAGAAACTGCAAGAGTGAACAGAGCTCCCTTTTATGACAATTGCTCTTGTGAAAACTCACTCACGGCCATAAGGTCATTAATCTGTTTAAGAGGGCTCTGCCCTCAGGACCTAATTACTTCTTAAAGGCCTCACATCTTAACTGTTATATTGGCAATTAAGTTTCCAAAACTTGAACTTTTGGGGGATACATTCAAACCCAGCAGTCACTCAAAAATTTGTAGTAGAGTTCACTTTCTGTGAATTAATAAATTTTGTTTCACAGACTACTAATTCTTGATAAATTAAGAATCAATTTATTATTTCACTCAGTAAGAGTTTCTGTTATTTCTACTCTCACTAGCACTGTGTATTATAATTATTTTTCTTAAATTTGTCAATTTGGTTAGTGAAAAATAATAGCCTACTGTTGTTTTAATTTGCATTCTAAAACTATAAATCAAATGGAGCATCTGAAAGCATGTTTATTGGCTACTGGTGTTTCTTTTTCTGTGAATCTCGCAGTTGAATTCATTGTCCATTGTTCTATTGGATTGCCCGTCTTTTCGTATTGATTTTAAAGTCAATAATGTATTTAGGTCTCTGTTGCAAAATTTGTTTCCTAGTTTGTTGTTTAGAGGGAGCCCAGCCATTTAATGATTATTTGATTTTTTGAGGCAGTTTTCTCCTGTGGAAAGAGTGCTAGACTATAGGGAATTCATGAGTCCTAGCTCTGGCTCCCTCTCTTGCTTGTTCCATGATTTTGGTTTTCCCAGCTGGAAAATGGGGGTATAACACCTGACCGTGAAAGTGCTTCAAACACTAAATGTGATAATGTCCATGAAAGCATCTGATAGACTCTAAACAGTTTTGCAGGTCACATGTTGTTTTTATGATATCCATGAAATAATCCATCTGAGAAAAGGAAAGTTTGCTTGTGTTTAACCCTTCAACTCTACTTCTTTGCTTCTTAGATTTGAAGCCAACCTCTTTCCACACAGCAAATTTAAAAGCATTGGCTTCAGATTAAAGAAAAGTTGTGTTAAGTGCTCTTTACTCTGTACTGGTCAGGTCTCATCTGGAAAAACTGAGCTCATTTCTGGGGACTGTGGAGACTGTGCTTTAATTTGATTGTTCTGGAGAGCACTGGGAGAGAAGGTGCCAAAAAGGATAGGGCCTGGAAATCATGTTATAAAGATGAGGAAACCTTATCTTGGGGAAAAAAAAAAAGTCAAATTACAAAGATTTACTGTACTTCTTCAATATTTGAAAAGTGGTTTCCTGGGATAGGGAGTAGACTGATTTTCATTGTCTTATGGAGAAGTGCTACTTACTATCATCAATTTGGGATTCATATAAAGAAGATATTTCTAGTCATTCTGTTTGACAATGGAACAAGGTGTTTCAAAACAGTGATTTTCTCATTACTGGATGTGTTCTAGCAGAAGGGGAAAGCCAGGGACGTTGCCAAAGAGACTTCTGTGTCAGGAGACACTGATTTCTGAGGTCCATCTGTGTGGTTTGGCCATCTAGGTGTCTTTTTCTCTCACTTGTTTTCATTCTCCTTACAATTTTTGAGGACATAAAAATTCCAAGTTAGATGTTTGAACAATATAAAAATGAGTAAGATTTGATCACAGAACTCAGATTATTAGAGAAGACCAATTTTGGAAGGGTAGACAGACAACTGACTTTGGAACCAGAAGATTCCAGAAGCTGAAGAGATGTTTCCAGGACCATCCTTTTCCATAGTCACCATTACACTAAAGCCAGCTTTGCTGGCTTTCTTTCCTTCCCTCTTTTCTTCTGTCTTACTCTCATTTCTTTTCCTTTGTATCTGGATCATTCTGAATGTTTTTCTGTTTTTTTTTAGATATTTATTTATTAATAAAATCAAAACATTTATGAACCACCACTTAAGTCAAGGTATCTATACCACTGAAAATAACTTATATCTGCCTACATGTTCTTTCTCTATTCCAAGCCCCTGTCTCCCCACCAGACAATTTTGTACTTATCTTTCTCTTGTTTTATTTTTTAAAGTACTTTTTATCACACATATAGTCTAAATAATATATATTTGTTTTACTTGTTCCAGGATTTTATAAAATGCCCATGTGACAATGAGGTCTTCTGGTTTTGCCTTATTAACATCATGCTACTAAAATTCGTCATGTTGTTGAGTATAGCTGCAGTTCATTTATTTTTCACTGCTGTATACTATTTCATTGTGTGAATGTGCTGTAATTTATCTTTTCATTCTCTGTTTGAAAATTATTTAATTTTCTCTTTAGCATTTTACTATTATGAACAAATATTGTTCTACACACCTGCTGATACTCGTGTGCAAGGATTTATTTAAGATTGATACTGTAAGTGGAAAAACTAAGTCATTGAGTGTGTAAATGTTGCATTACAAGGTAATAACAAATTGTTTTTTTTTATTTTTAATTTTTTTTGCTATACTTTAAGTTCTAGGGTACATGTGTACAACATGCAGGTTTGTTACATATGTATACATGTGCCATATTGGTGTGCTGTACCCATTAACTCGTCATTTACATTAGGTATATCTCCTAATGCTATCCCTCCCCCGCCTCCCCACAATAGGCTCTGGTGTGTGATGTTCCCCTTTCTATGTCCAAGTGATCTCATTGTTCAATTCCCACCTATGAGTGAGAACATGCGGTGTTTGGTTTTCTGTTCTTGAAATAGTTTGCTGCGAATGATGGTTTCCAGCTGCATCCATGTCCCTACAAAGGACACGAACTCATCCTGTTTTATGGCTGCAGGGTATTCCATGATGTATATGTGCCACATTTTCTTAATCCAGTCTATCACAGATGGACATTTGGGTTGATTCCAAGTCTTTGCTATTGTGAATAGTGCTGCAATAAACATATGTGTGCATGTGTCTTTATAGCAGCATGACTTATAATCCTTTGGGTATATACCCAGTAATGGGATGACTGGATCATATGGTATTTCTAGTTGTAGATCCTTGAGGAATCGCCACACTGTTTTCCACAATGGTTGAACTAGTTTACAGTCCCACCAACAGTGTAAAAGTGTACCTATTTCTCCACATCCTCTCCAGCACTTGTTGTTTCCTGACTTTTTAATGATTGCCATTCTAACTGGTGTAAGATGGTATCTCATTGTGGTTTTGATTTGCATTTTTCTGATGGAGAGTGATGATGAGCATTTTTTCATATGTCTGTTGGCTGCATAAAGGTCTTCTTTTGAGAAGTGTCTGTTCATATCCTTTGCCCACTTTTTGATGGGGTTGTATTTTTCTTGTAAATTTGTTTGAGTTCTTTGTAGGTTCTGATATTAGCTCTTCGTCAGATGAGCAGATTGCAAAAATTTTCTCCCATTCTGTAGGTTGCCTGTTCACTCTGATGGTAGTTTCTTTTGCTATGCAGAAGCTCTTTAGTTTAATTGGATCCCATTTCTGAATTTTGGCTTTTGTTGCTGCTGTTTTGGGTGTTTTAGACATGAAGTCCTTGCCCATGCCTATGTACTGAATGGTATTGCCTAGGTTTTCCTCTAGGGTTTTTATGGTTTTTGGTCTAACATTTAAGTCCTAATCCATCTTGAATTAATTTTCATATAAAGAGTAAGGAAAGGATCCAGTTTCAGCTTTCTACTTATGGCTTGCCAATTTTCCCAGCACCATTTATTAAATAGGGAATCCTTTCCCTATTTCTTGTTTCTCTCAGGTTTGTCAAAGATCAGATGGCTGTAGATGTGTGGTATTATTTCTGAGGGCTCTGTTCTGTTCCATTGGTCTATATCTCTGTTTTCGTACCAGTACCATGCTGTTTTGGTTACTGTAGCTTTGTAGTATGGTTTGAAGTCAGGTAGCGTGATCCCTCCAGCTTTGTTCTTTTGACTTAGGATTGTCTTGACAATGCGGGTTCTTTTTGGTTCCATATGAACTTTAAAGCAGTTTTTTCCAATTCTGTGAAGAAAGTCATTGGTAGCTTGATGGGGATGGCATTGATTCTATAAATTACCTTGGGCAGTATGGCCATTTTCACAATATTGATTCTTTCTATCCATGAGCATGTTATGTTCTTCCATTTGTTTGTGTCCTCTTTTATTTCACTGAGCAGTGGTTTGTAGTTCTCCTTGAAGAGGTCCTTGACATCCCTTGTAAGTTGGATTCCTAGGTATTTTATTCTCTTTGAAGCAATTGTGAATGGGAGTTCATTCGTGATTTGGCTCTCTGCTTGTCTGTTACTGGTGTATAAGAATGCTTGTGATTTTTGCACATTAATTTTGTATCCTGAGACTTTGCTGAATTTGCTTATCAGCTTAAGGAGATTTGGGGCTGAGATGATGGGGTTTTCTAAATATACAATCATGTCATCTGCAAACAAGGACAATTTGACTTCTTCTTTTCTAACTGAATACCCTTTATTTCTTTCTCTTGCTTGATTGCCCTAGCCAGAATTTCCAGCACTATGTTGATGTCAGATTGTTTTATAGGGTGCTTGTATCTTTGATTATATTCAAAGTAGCTTCTCCCTATGAAAACTTATCCTGCTAGAATATATTTTCTTAAATTACATTATTTACATGCCCAAAATCCATAATGACATTCTGATCAAAAGACTCTCAGTAGGGCATTCAGAATCCTCCAATGACGGGCAGCCCTATATCCATTCAAAGTCATCTCTTATTGTTCCCCTTTAGGATCACTTCACTCCAACCAGGCTTGTGACCCCACAGTCTCACCCTCTTTCCCTGCTTTCCTGTCTCATCTTACCTTCTACCTCTTCCTTATCAATTTCAATCTACTTAGAGCAGACAGTTTGAGAACACAGACTCTGGGGATGGACTGCTGGAGTTTGAATCTCATTTACCACCACCAACTGAGAGAACTTATTCATTCTGGGTCTCAGTTTCTCCATGAGGGAAATGCAAATAATAACAGAACTTACCCTGGAGGTTTGTTGTGAGGATTAAATGAATTAATATACATAAAATTCTTAGAATGGTAAACACTATATAAGTATGTGATATTTTGTTATTATTCTAGCACAGGTTCTTATCTCGTTCTAGAAGTATTTTATGACTAACGTAATTTTACATTGATTTCATAAATAATGCATCATTAATATTTTACCTGAGGGCAGAAACCGTATTGGTACAACTTTCTTTCCAAATATTTAGTACAAATTGGGTTTGTTGATGAATAAAATGAAATAAAATTGTGTATGGGAGTCAGTCCTATGTTTTCATAGTCTTGATATTGGCTATAAAAGAGTGGCTACCTCACACATAAAACTCCGCTTGGCTGCTAATTTCAGTGCCATGACACCAACTTATGACACAGACCTTAGCCCTAAGCCTAAACAGTTTACCTTGGAACCTAGATCATAAAGGTATAACTTGGGACATAGGGTGGAAAAGAGTCTCTAAAACATAGAAGTCTGGTTTTTGCAGGTTTTCTTAATTCTGCATAGGGGTCCATCTTCTCCAGACTGGATTAGATTACAGGAAGCTGATAAATAATTTTATCAGAATTATTCTGATAAAAACGTGAAACAAAATGGGGTCCCCAATCAGACCTGAATGAGGTACCAAACATGATTTCTACACCACTGATGCTCACTCTCCAGCACCATACTGCAACCAGATGCCCAATTCACTTGACAGGGTGTGCTGCCAGCAGGACTGGCATTTTTGCTATTGACAAACATTAGTTGACATGGTTACAAGAGACTGGACAGCCAGTTAATCCTTAAAGATATGTCTTCTTTGATTGTGTGCTATAACATTATTCTTGCAAGTACTAGTTTCTAAAGGACTTCTGAAGCAATAGAAAAAGCTGCAAATTGCTTTCCATTGCTAGGAAAAGTCGTGTGTCTGTTTAAGTATACAAGCATCTTCAGAGGGCTATTTGTGATTGCAACATTTCAGACTCAGTAGAGTCACATAATAAAGCAAACCCTTTCTAAGCATTTGAGTGTCCTTTCTCTGCTGTTTGAAGCACACAGATGAAGATAAAGATACACTGGAGAGGAAAATGTATTTCTCCCAGAGAAAAAGAACAGGGTATGTGATGTGTTAAAAAACTCAGAAAAGGGATAATGATTAGAATTTCAGGTATTCTTGAGCTATTGGATCAATTCAAAATGCATGAGTGTTTCAATTTTTAGAGAATACTATAAATGAAAAAAATTGTCCATCAAGTTTAAAATATAAATATTGCTGACTTAGAGTTTTGACAAAACAATTCACATTGCTATGAATTGGAGATGGCAAAGATCCACATTGCCACTGAATCCGTTCATCTGTTGAGTTCTTAAATTCAGTTCCGTGTTTTTTTTTTTTAGTTTCTATTTTTAAAATATTAAGAAAATTATTATATTTCTTCTGGGTCGACATGTAGTATAAGCAAAGGGAGTTACAGTATGTGTATACTTTAAAAACTTGAGGAGAGAGAGAAAACACTTTGAAAACATAGGTAATAGTTATAAATAAGCATTTTAAAAGTGTCACTAGCCTCCTTCTCCATAATTAGTGTGCTAAGATGTCACAAACTTGGGAAAGGGAGGAGGAAATTATTTTTCCCTAGGTAAAGGTTAGTTGGAATTTTCAGTTTTTATTAGAAAGGAAAAAGACTTTAAACCTAAGAAATGTGATGTCATCCTTCATCTTCTTTTATGACTTTTTGGCCCACTTAAAAATTAAAATAATGTATAGCTTCCTCAAGTCAGTAAGAGGATTCTCAAATAACATGCTTAGAATGAAGAGATCAGGATGACAATTCTTTAATCTGAACAAGTAATTTATAGGATTATGAAAAATCCAGGTTCTTGACTATCCCCACTTCAGAGCAAGACATAATTAAATTAAGAGAGGAAAAAAGAACCATGAATCTGCTACAGCCTATAATCATTCATTAGATTTCAATGATTATTGAAAGCAGGTTAATGCAAAACTCAGCTATTCGTCTTTGATATATCTGAAAATTATTTGGGCATTTCATCTAAATCACTTTGAAACACCCAGGAGCTTGGTAAGAGAATGCAAACAGACCCTTTTTTTTTCTTTTTTTTCTTTTGAAATTAAGTCTTGCTCTTTTGCCCAGGCTGCAAACTCTGCCTCCCGGGTTCAAGCGATTCTCCTGCCTCAGCCTACTGAGTAGCTGGGATTACAGGAGCCCATCATCAAGCCTGGTTAATTTTTGTATTTTTAAATAGAGACAGGGTTTGATCATGTTGGCCAGGCTAGTCTTGAACTCCTGACCTCAGGTGATCTGCCTACCCTGGCCTCCCAAAGTGCTGGGATTACAGATGTGAGCCACCACTCCTGGCCAGACCCATTTTTTCATAAATCAGGTAGTGCTACCCGCTCTTTAAAAGGTACATCACATTTGTATAGGCCAAAGGCTCTTTCGTTTCATTATATAACAATGACAGCAACTCAATTTAAGTGTATAATGACCCAAACCAGCCATCCTAGCAGCAAAAAACTTAATAGCAATCTTATCTGGAATGCTGACAGGGAGCACTTCCCAAGAAACCATTACAGCCTCTTCAGTTTACAAAACAATTGGCTTTAATCTTTAATACTGTTAAGCAGTAGGGGGCAGATAGGCACATTAGCATAGCTTTACTTTTTATGAATAGCATTTAATACACCATATGCAGATACTGTTGGGTTAAGCATCTTATGTCAAACAGTTTTAGACTTGAGCAAATAGTACAAAGTTTTTTTTTTTTTTTTTTTTTTTTTTTTTTTTTCTCTTTGAAAGGCAAGGCACAATGCTTGCATTCCTATGATAGGACTTAGGAGAGTTTGTGTATCAATGAAATTTGAAGGCAAAAACCTTGAACATGTTTCCTTAGGGAAATGTAAGATTCCTTGACATAAATTTAAGTTGCAATAAGAAAAAAACCGTTAAGAAGAAATTTTCTCAGTTCAACAAAGAAGCATTAGCTTCATTAAGTTCGTGTACTCTGCTTGGAGCATGAAGTAATGCTATAGGCTCACCACTATAGCTCTTCATCTATTTAAAAAGTTTCTTTTATTATTGCATGACGAGAACCCTGATGTGAATTTCAGATATTCTCTTTATTAAAGAAGCAAATATATTTTTTATCATCGTAGTATGTCTGGATAACGTGGAAGAAAGGGCTTAACATGATTGCTAAAATTGAAGGGCTGAGCTTGGGTGATTTCCACCCCAGTGACTTAGTGGGATCCTCACACTCAGTGCATGCCAGGTAGTCCTGCAAGGCATACCATGTACACACTGCACACCTTCCTGGAGCATCTCATTTCCTTAACGATAAGAAATATGCTTTTATATTCAAATAGGCACAAATGCATTATGAATATACTGAACAACTTACCTGCATTTTAAGATAAACAAAACATAGGACTTTAAAGACATTTCACATTTATGCTGAAGTGCTTTGGCAGAGGTGGGCCTCCAGGTTCCCAGGGTAAGTACACTTGCCTTTCAGTTAAGGATATTTTGAAAGGAAGATTTGAAAACTGACTTAAAGGTCAAAGGACAACTTAAGCAAAAATATTCAAATATAGTTTTGCCTCAAAATTCATTCTGATAAAACTTTTTCTCTAGTTGCAAATAGAATTGGGAAAAATATAGGTCTTGAATTCTTGGCCTTATATTTAAAATGCAATAAAGCGATTCTGGAATTAGACATTATTTATTTGAGGAGAGTAGATTTATCACCTTACTTCACACTTTCCACTTCTGCTCTCTCTTCATTGGCCTCTTAGCTTTTGGGGGAGTATTTATTTTTGATAATAATTGTTATCTACTTATCTCAGTAATAAAGACTCTTGCACTGTTTTAACGTGTTAAGATGGTTTGAGTATTTTGACCCAAATTGCTACTTAACTAAAGCGTGTATATAAATATCATTTTAGCAGAGATGTAGCATAGGTAAGAGTCTTCTATCTTCTAATGTGTACATCTGCATCAATGAACACACTTTCTATAAGATAACTTCAACTATATTTATGATCTCCTCTACCTTAATGTAGTATCATCAATCTCTTAGTCAGGACACAGAAAACAATTTTAGGATAAACAGCCCTGTGAAGCATTAAAATAGAGAAGGAATTGCTGGACAAGATGCAGAGCCTTTTTAAAATAACTCGTTTGAAAAACATCCAGCAAAGACAATATGTTTTAGTGTTAAAGCAGGCTCCAGTCACAATTACAATAACTCCCCACAGTTTTCTTTAGTTTCTGTTTTCTGAGTCCCTTTTTTGATCTTCCCAACAACCCTGTGAGATAGGCAAAACTTCTGCTTCCATTTCACAGAGGAAGAAGCCAAGATTCATAAAGGTTAAATAATCTGTCCAAGGTCATAGACCTAAAAAGTGATACAGTGGTCATTGACTCTACACTACTGATTCCATGTTCAGAGCTATTTTCCCAAATGCTATGCTGCAAGGTTTCATGCCAGTTAAGTCCTTTATAAATATGACTTTGTATTTATAAGTATGACCTTTGTAAGAAATATAAGAAATAGACTGTGGAACTCAGACGTACTCTATTTGGGTGGTCAGAAACATACAAAACAATTATTGCTCAAAATGAGTTCTATGGAACTCAGAGCAGGGGAAAAATGAAAATATAAATGTGGGGAATACTATTTACTAAGTTCTCTCTGGGAGATAGATTCACAGTGTAAGTGGCATGGGAACAACCCTGAGAAATACTGGAAAAATAAGTGTATTTGTTTATCGCTTCCCAAACTTGAATGGGCTTGGAACTTTCTTTTTATCCCACTTATTAACAATTTCTGTATTAATGCTGAATTCCAGCTTATTTTAGAAATTTCTCCTGTAGTTAAGAGTGAAATTTAAAAAATAAATCTGGTTTGAAATTCCCATTGCCAAATTGGGTAGTAAATGCCTGGAATATGAATCTTATTCTCCTTTAACTTTGAAGGTTCCTGTAAAGAAAGAAGAGGATCTTTGAGTTTCTTTTTTCCTTCTGCTTCCATCCTTTGGTTGTTCCAGAGCTGTTAACCACCATGCTGTGATGGTTTGAAATAAACCAGCCTTGCTATGAAAAACTTTGATAGATTCAACATCTCTTTATTTTCCTCCCTGTAGTGATCATTGTGGCACAAAATGATTTTTGAGGTTATGGGATAAGAAAAAAAGTTCTATGAAAGCAGGTCTTATTGATCCTATTGCAGGAGGTCTTATCACCGAGGATGGAAGATGCGGTTACTGAACTGCTTTTTACCAGCCTATGGAAGAGTCGATGCATTAAGTTGAAAAGAATGGGCTTAGATCATAAATCTGTTCTTTGGGGAAATTACAGATTCAAGCTCTTTGAAGATATTTATTCCTTCAAAGTTCTTAATTTGTGTTTATTCATTTCCCCTAGTTGATTTCAGGCACAAAGATAAGAAGAAAAACTTAATTCTCTATTGTGGCCATGCCTGGTCAGTGATTAGTATGAAAATACTTTCTAAGTTTTCCAAGATTGCCTTTTAAAATAATCATGTTTTGTTGCTACCTTCGTTGGAATGCCTCTGTGTGTCTGATACTAGCCTTAATCTTGTTATGTTGTGAATATTATTTTGAAAATGAAATTCTTAAAGAAAAAAGGCTGAAAGGAAATTCACCAGAATATTAACAATGGTGATTTTCTTGGAAAGTGGAATCGTCGGTGATTATATTAATTTTTTCTTATATTTCATGTGTTTGTCACATTTTCTACAATATTATTAGCATATCGTATAGTATTACTATGAAAATCAGAAAAAGATAATAAAGTGTTTGACATTTAAAATTAGGGTCCTATTTCTCTGTAAACTTCAGACATGATTTAAAGAGTTTTTGCTTTTCCTTTTAGCACCACCTTTAAAAATGAGGGAGGTAAAGTAAATGTATAATATTTCCAATAGTAATGCATTGCTAAAATCAAATTATTGTGTAATGATGATTAAACATCTAGGTCTGCCTCCAATAAAGAAATGAGGAATGACCTAATTACTGTGGTTTGCCTGTAAAAACCTATTCATTTATCACTTCACCGAACATTGTGACCAGAGTTTTATAAAAAGAGCGGGTTTCCATTTATAATTTTCCTCCCTCACAAACTGAAGTTTCTGTTGAGCAGACATGAAGGATTTAGGCAACATTCACTGAGGAAAGCCCTCCAGCCTTCGCATAGGGTGCTCTAACACCAATTTACATGCCTCTGGTCTCTTGCTCTGAAGAATCTGAGAGCAGGCATCTCTCAGTCTTCTCTCCTTTGCATTTCTGACATGAATTGTTTCCACATAAATTGACTTTCCTATTGGTTTTGACATGAGTAAGACTAGAAGGACTTTTCAGGGAAGATTTGGGTAGTTATCAAGATGTTTTTCCAGCCCCTGAGAGAAACTGGAAATAAGTTTATATGAAGAAGTAAGATTTTTTTAAAGAAACATGAGAAAATATTGTATATATGTAACATATCCCTGAGATCATTCCCTAAAGGCCACACTTCAGTGCTAAAATAGCTAGTCTAGTTGGACATGATTTAATGATGTTTTCTTAAGTTCTCTGTGTCTGACTATTCATAAAGCAAATAAGTCTTGATGACAAGAAAAGCTTCTCAATAAAATCAATATTGAATTATCTGGAAATTAGTGATATGGTTTATGGACTCTCTATTAATCTGTTCTCACGCTGCAGTGAAGAAATACCAGAGACTGGGTAATTTATAAAGGAAAGAGGTTTAATTGATTCCCAGGTCCACATTGCTGGGGAAGCCTCTGGAAACGTAACAATCACAGCAGAAGGCAAAGGGGAAGTAGGCACCTTCTTCACGGAGTGGCAGGACAGAGTGAGTACAAGCAGGGGAAATGCTAGATGTTTATAAAACCATCAGAGTTCCTGAGACTCACTATCACTAGAACAGCACAGGAGAAACTGCCCCCCAAGATCTAATTACCTCCACCTGGTCCTGCCCTTGACATGTGGGATTATGGGGATTACAATTCAAGATGAGATTTTGGGTGGGAACACAGCCAAACCATATCAGACTCCAGATTCCTAGTTTCTCTTATGTTTCTTTCATACTACCTGAGCTACTGCATGAAGTGTCATGAGAAAATGTAATTATAAGGTTGATATCACTTGCCAAACCAATGCAAAGCATAAGGTATTTGTCTAGGCATGCATTTAAAGGGAAAAGAGAAGAAAATGCGAGGCAAAAAACACCTTACTAATGGCTTGGCAGTATTTAAATCTTTGATTATCTAGTTGTCCTATTTCCACCAGCCTTTCTCTCCAATCTTATTTCTCAAAGTTCCTCACATCTACCCCAGGCCCTCATTTTTGTGATTTTTTGATTAGGCACATGCATTAGTCAGGGTCCTCCAGATAAAAGGAACCAATAGTAGGTGTGTAGACACAGAGAGAGATTTAGTTTAAAGAATTGCCTCATGAGACTATAGAGACTAGCAAGTCCAAGATCTGCAGGGTGGGACAGCAAGCAAAGACCCCGGGCAGAGGCAGTGTTGCGGATGAAGTCTGAAGGCAGTCTGTGGCAGATTTCCTCTTGCTTGGGGGAGGTCAGTCTTTTCTATTTAGGCCTTCAACTGATTGGATGAGGCCCACCCACATTAGGGAGGGTGATTGGTTTTACTTGAAATCTATCATAAATGTTAATTTCATCCTCAAACTCTCCTAGAAACATCCAGAATAATGTTTGACCAAATATCTGGGCACCATGGTTTACATAAGTTGACACATAAAATTGACCGTAGTTTTCTAAATCTCCCCAGGTGATTCAGATACTACCTTCTCCTCCCTGAAGTAAAATCATCACTCTACTTCTATTCCTCTTCCTGGTTGCAAACCATTGCTCTAGCTATGCCAGATGATTTTGAATACTGTTACTATTGACCTCCTTATGAAACCATGTCTGACTCTGCTGCTTCCTCATTTTAATGTTCTTCCTACTGTTTCTCTGCTTGTCTTCCTCTTAGACTGTATTCATCTTTTAAGAATTAGCTTAAGGCTGGGTATGGTGGCTTGCAGCCTGTTATCCCAGCACTTTGGGAGGCTGAGGCAGATGGATCATTTGTGGCCAGGAGTTCAAGACCAGCCTGGCCAACATGCCAAAATCCTGTCTCTACTAACAAAATACAAAAATTTGCTGGGTGTGGTGACGCATGCCTGTAATCCCAGCTACTCAGGAGGCAGAGGCATGAGAATTGCTTGAACCTGGGAAGCAGAGGTTGCAGTGAGCCAAGCTGTAGCCTGGGTGACAGAGCAAGACTCTGTCTAAAAAAAAAAAAATAAAAATAAAATAAAGTAAATTAAAATAGAATGTATTTAAGCACTGTAACCTTTTAAAGATTTTACCACCTTCCTCTGTGTTGCTACAGATATTTAAGTGCCTTTATTTCAGCACATGGGATAGGTTGTGTTGTGACTATTACACATTCATCTTAGTCTGTTTTCTACTGATATACAGAATACCACAGACTAGGGAATTTATAAAGAAAAGAAGTTTATTTGGCTTATAGTTCTGGAAACTGGGAAGCCCAAGAACATGTTACCAGACTCTGGTGAGGGTCTTGTTGCTGCATTGTCTCATGGTGGAAAATGGAAGTGCAAGCAAGCACATGAGTTAGAGATAAAATGGGGGCCAAACTTACCCTTTTCTCAGAAGCCCACTCTCTTGATAACTAATGTAATCTGTTCATGACCTAATCACCTCTTAAGAGTCCCACCTCAATACGGTTAGAATGGCAAATAAATTTCAACATGATTTGGGGAGGCAGCATTGAAACCTAGCAATGTCTGTTTCTTTCATTAAAATGTGAATGCCTTGCTATTAGATGGTGACTTATTCATCTTTGTATCCCATCATCTAACAGAACCCAAGGAGGCCTATTTTCACAATGAATATTGGCTGAATGATCATTTGCTGGGTGAATTGAGATCTGAAGGCTATACCTAAAAATTCTAGCAGGTGTGGTTGGAAAGAAAAGAGTTTTAAAAGGATCATGGAAGTGGTCTATATACTTTTAAGGGAGGACTGGTTCATATGGGACATCCTAGGTAGCAGAAGGAAGCTTATTGGGCAGAAGTTGGGAAGAGTAAGAGAAGGAGTATGTTACCTGATAACAAATATCTATTATTTTGAATTGTTTCATAGGTCAGCCTTAACATGTCCTATATCCTTTTCTTATGCATTCACCTATTAGATAATGAATAATATAACAGTATGAAATGAGATCACTGCTTCTATCAAGTTTTATGTTTGCTTAGTGCCATCTCGTATATAATGATGAAATTGCAAGACATTCAGCATTTTGCTGATCCTTTAAAATCTGTATTTATGCATTAAGCTCCTATGAACAATGCAAGTGACCTGATGCGAGACCCCCCCACCTTGCTGGCCTCACATACCTTGATACTTTTGGACCCTATGGCAAGGAAAATGAGTTTGGAAGCTGTTGAGCTAGAGCTATGGTTTTTAAAATGGAATAAAACATTGTCTAAGTCAGGGGAATGATATGCATTCTTGTAGGCCAATGGGGAAATGCGTGCAGAGGGTAGAAGGTGGGGGGGCATGATTACAGTTATTTATATACCGGTTGCATCTCAGATATTTTGGATTTAAACTCTCCAAAGACCCAAATCACCACACCAAGTTTCTTTAAACTTTTTTTCTCATGTGCATAATTGAGTGCTCAGCTGGATGCTGCACTCTACAAGCCTGATTTCCTTCCTAATTGCACAAGTGGCTGAGCTCTTACAATGCCATATTTCTGTTCATTTGCATTTACACAATATACTTCACTGTGTGCTTCAAATGCACCATTTGAACGTCGACTCCTGTCTTTATCTTTAGGGCTCTTATAATGGTTAGGCCCACAAATAGAGCAAGTCTGGGGAGAGCTGCTATAATCTCAATATGAGACTGCCTTCTTACAATCGGCCAATATTCAGCTGGCTTCTGAGGTGATGCTCAGCAGTAATTCAAATGGAAGAACATAGCAATAAGTAGAGGGAAAGAACACCCAAGGTGATCATTTAGAAATCGTTTTCAGGTCAGAATAAAAGAACATGGGATTTGTTTTGTTTTATTCCAAACACCATATAATCAAAAGGGTCTCAGGCTCCCTAGGAGTTCACTACATGGGGTTGCTTTATAAAACTGTCGAACAAAGCTAGTAAGAATTCTTGCCTTATATACCCTTCCGAACTCACATACTTGTTTTCAAATAAAATGAAGGAGTCTCTCTCGTCAAATAGTATAATTTCACTAAATGCTATAACTTCAGTTTCTGCAGAAGACCTGTTGATCAAATATAGAGCACATTTGTGGTAGCAAAATATATTTGTAATATGATCTCTCGTATTTACTGCATTATGAATTTTGAATGTATTTTCCTTTCAGATTAACTAAATGGGGAAACGCTTCTGGGTTGTCCTGAATGGTAGATTTATCGGAATCAGAGATGGAGGAGTCCTGATGGGTTCATCCTGTATTGGCTTATGTTAAATATCCTTTAATGGTAAGGTTTCTCAACTTCAACACTATTGACATTTCGGCCAGATCTTCTTTGTTGTGGGTGGCTGCTCCGTGCATTATAGGATGTTTAGTGGCATCCCCAGCCTCTACTCACTAGACGCCAGCAGCATTTCTCCATTATGACACCCAAAAATGTCACCATGCATTGCCAAATCTTCCGTGGGAGGCAAAATTTCCCTGTTTGAGAGCCACTTCTCTATAGGAACAATTTTGATGACTGTGACTAGCCTATTTGGGCACTGTGGAGACTGAACATTTACTAAAGGCTCCAGATCACAGCCAAAGTGACCTGGAATTTCAGAATTAATGTAGGGATTTTCTTGCCATGCTATGCCCATTGCATCAGTCAGGGTTCTCCAGAGAAAAAGAACCAATAGTATTAACAGTAACGGCAAAAATCGCAATTACTTTTGCACCAACATAATATCTCTCTCTCTCCTCTCTCTCTCATGAGAAATGATTTATAAATCAGGAGTTGAGAGCACCTCTCGAGAGAGAGGAGAAAGAGAGAGAGAGAGAGAGAGAGAGAGAGAGAGAGAGAGAGAGAGAGAGAGAAAGAATTCATTCTGGAAATTGACTCAGATGACTATGGAGGCTGAGAAGCACCACGATACGCTGTCTGCAAGCTGGAGACCAAGGAAATCTGGTGCTGTAACTCACTCCCAATCTGAAGGCCTGAGAACCAGGGGTGAGGGGTAGGATAAGGTGAAGGTGAGGAAGGAGGTACTGGTATAAGTCTTAGAGTCTGAAGGCCTGAGAACCTGAAGCTCCAATGTCCAAGGCAGGATAAGATGGATGGACCAGTTCAAGAGGAAAGAGAATTTGCCCTTCCTTCACATTTTTGTTCTATTTGGGCTCTCAACAAATCGAATGTCGCCTGCCCACATTGGTGACGGTGATCCTCTTCACTCAGTCTACTGATTCAAATGCAACACCTCACAGACACACTCGGAAATAATACTTCGCCAGCTATTTGAGCATCCCTTAGCACAGTCAAGATGACATCTAAACTCAATCACCACAGCTAGACTATGGTCTCAGACTTTCTCAGCTCTCTCAGTGCAGCCCAGATAGAAGCATAGACACCTATCCCATCGGTTTTTCAGAGAACACCTATTGATTCCATAAATCAAGTCCTTCTAATCTGAATGGATTATTACCATTATTTTGAAATATTCAACTAATCAATAGGGCATCAACAGTGATACTGCCCTGTAATATTTCAAATTAGAGTAGAAATGTTGTACTTTTTGGATGATTCACAAGTTGGATTTATACATCTAAACTCACTTGAAGTTAAAAACTCAGGGTTTAATTTATGGAACCTGCCCATAAATTTTAGCAGCCTGCTTTTGATTTATAAGTCTCTCTTTTTTTTAATGGTAGTTGTAGCCAACTGGTTTTTAGTGTTTTATAAGTCCAAAAATTAATTTCCATATCCTTAAATGGGTGTACAAATCCTAATATAGATTTACAAGTCCTGAAACAGATTTTAAAATCGTGCCAATAAATCCCAAATAAAGACTTGATTTACAAACCTGGATTTTGCACCTGGTTTTCCAGGAAGTGGTTTGTAAATCAGGAGTTGAGAGCACCCCTGGCAGAGTGAGTCCACTTTCTCTCCGGGAAGTCCTGCTCTCCTCACCAAATTGCACTGGCCTGATTTACAAGGCGGCAGTGTCGAGCTGGCCAAGGCTCCTCCGGCTCTGACATGCCTGTGCTGGTGAGGAAAAAGGGCCACATCCCACAGGCTGACTAAAACGGTCACTAATCAGACTGAAGACAGCAAACCATTCATCTTCTTTGCCAGAGAGGGAAGGTGGTGTCCAGATAGTGAAGACTTCCAGTTCTGCCTGAATAAAGCAGCTGAGATACATGCAAGGCATTTGGCGCGATTCTGGTCAGCGTTAACACTTGCATTACACTGCACAGCCCAGGGCCGAGGTCAGGGTAGAGAGTGTATCTCATTCCTCAGATGGAACGGAGAATAGCATCTGTACTTTGTCCACTGCCTGTGATTATGCTGTTGAAGATGTTTGGTCTACAGAAGAATGTACACCAGACTGGTGACAGTGTTTTTTTCTGGGGGAATGGGATAGGAGGAGAAAGGTAAATTTCATTTCTACTTCCTTTATTCCTGGGCTGTTTGAATGACTTTTACAGTGACCATTTAGTACTTTCATAATTGCAAAAAGTATGCCAGCAAGTATCAGGAATAGGAGGAAACAAGGGGTTTTGTTATTTACTCTTTCCTCAGTACCTATAGCAGCCTGCCATCACACAGGACTCCGTCATTAACTAGCATTCTGTTACATTCTGCATAGGTGCCCCGGTATTTCGAAAGTAGTTTAGAGTCCACAGAATCCTCCCATAGAATGCTTTCTTATTAACTCATCCAGTTTCCTGTGAACCAGGCAACAGTCATGTTCCAGACATGTCAGCTGAAGCTCCCAGAGGACAAGTGGCTTGCTTTCCCCAAAAGAATATTTAAGTAGCCCGAACAATCTTGGGGCCAGGGTTGGATTCTTGTTCCGTGACACAGGGGGTCATGCCACACATAGGCCTCCTCACTGTCCAGGTCTGAAATGCATTGCGGCTCCTGTGGCCCATCTGCTATCTGGGCCATGTGTTATGACTGTGTTACGGCTCCATCTGCGAGCCCACTGAAGCTCTGTCAATGATAGTCTTTTTTGAAAAACTATTACCTTCTCTTTCTCTCACTCTTTATCAGTCTCTCACCCTTGCTCTGGCATATACCGCTCTTCTGAGCCAGGTTGTGCACTTCAATGATCCTGCTCAGTTTCCTCAAAATGGCTCGGACACCAGTTGTTCTGTTTTGTTTTTGTAAAACCTTCCTGACCACTACACTTTCCGGTGCCTTTTCAAATCATCATAGCAGTTACTGTTTGTTTACTTGCCAGCTAATTCCATACCTCCTCTCTTGATGTCTTTCATTTTTAGTGAAGAACTGCTCCAGAGTTAAAATCAGAAACTCTGAGTTTGTATTCTGGCTCCGTGACTCCCTGAAATGAAGCCTGATGAGCCTCAATTTGTTCAAATGAGAATCTATTTTAACTTTCCTACCTACTGAACATTGTGGTTATAATGCTCAAATGAAATAAAATAGGAGAAAATATTTTGTAAAT
Organism: Rhinopithecus roxellana; assembly: GCF_007565055.1. Taxonomy (NCBI): domain Eukaryota; kingdom Metazoa; phylum Chordata; class Mammalia; order Primates; family Cercopithecidae; genus Rhinopithecus; species Rhinopithecus roxellana. Next base: position 96,684,647 of record NC_044552.1, on the reverse strand, counting down.
CGTAAATGCTATATGACTATAAGCTACTAATATAGCCCCTCAGTTGAGGGTCTGAAAAGTTTAAATGTGGCTGGGGCAATGATGATTAAAAAGTAATTACAATAGAGATTTAGACTGTAAACGCAACTTCGTTACATAGTATATGAATGTGAATTATGTAAATTTGAAGTGCTACAATATATTAATATGTCTTATTTTATATACAAATTTTGAGATAAAAGCCTTCTAAATTAAGAAATACTTGCCAAAATTATACCATTTTAAAGCTGTTGGGCTGAGTAAACTATAAACTATGCATTGACTATTGTTGCTTGGCAGTGTCACTTTAGCTGGTAAAGAAAAGACGCACTCATTCTTTGTCAGAAAAATGTGAACCAGGCCCTTGTACCATGTGTCAAAATGTATTGTTTAAAATTCATTTTGTTATAATGAAACAATATGAAGAGCCAAAAGAAATATTCAAACTTTTATCCAGTAGTGGTGTTAGCATTAGGACTATGAATCCCTTTTTTTTTTCCCCTACTTTCCAAAGTAGTAACCTTGCAACATAATTGAGATGTGATAAAATACCATTTTTACTGCCAATTATTTGGCAGAAGGAACTCTGGGAAATATTAGAGATAATCCTGAGTAAACAAAGAAGGAATAGTAAAGCAGTCCTCCTTTCAAATTCTTTAAAGTCATCGTATATCCAGCTGAGGATAGTGGGAAAAAATGGGTGAGATTGTGGAGATGTGGCTGTATGATGAACTCCCTATAATGTGTCCCCAGACTATCATGAGTGTAGTGGTATTCACTTGGAGAATGAAAGACCCTATTTAAATTTATTCCTATGAGAAAATTAGTCTTGAATTTTGCAAGGTTTGAAATACCTCTCTAGGAAAACCTCCCTTGCATACAATCTGATTTGCCTGCAATCAGTGTGGTGAAGATACAGTTCCTATTTAACATTGACAACTGGGTAGTGGAACACAATGTAGGTAAGACTGTGACTTTTAAATTGTTGTCTCTAATTTCTAAGACCTTTCTCTTTTTACGTCTAGATTATCAACTTCTTGAAAGTAGGAAGGAGTCCATTTCATATTTTTGCCTTTCCTCAGTATCTAGTAAAGAACAGGTACTCGCTCAATAGATATTTTGGGGTAATTCATTAAAAATATACACCTGTGTTATTCACAGATTTTATGTAGAGCCTAATAAGAATTTCACCCCATGAATAATTTTAAAAGATTATTTTAATAAATGGGGTGCTTTGTTCACAATAAGCCCATTGATTTGTACCTTGGCTTAGAGCTAAGATGTGATTTGAGGGGGCCTGCTGATTACAAAATGATTGTTTAAATCTTTGCTTGTTGTAATAAGCCGTTTACTGAACACTACAGCATGCTAAATAGGAGCTCTCCAGTCTAAACAAATAAATCAGATAATCCTAACATTATATAAGAATCTACAGGCTTAATGAAAATCTTAACAGGGAAGATGTACAATAAAAAATATTTATGTGCATCACTTAATTTAGTGAACAGAAAAAAGAGTTAAAGATCTGCAGTCTGCCCATACAGGCAACAAACCCTACTCCCAGCCTCTTCCATGATGCCTGTGTTAGGACCAACAAACACATACTATGTATTCATTGAAGGTGAGTATAAAGCTTCTACAAATCTTGAGGATTTAAAAATAACCAGCAGAACTAATCAAAAGGATATGCATCTTTTCTTCATGAGAATAAAGTCCAAAGAATTGTGAACTTAGATGGAAAAAATTTACATCTGCAATTTTACCAAACTTTAACTAAAATTTGACATTTTTATCTATTATGAATGTAGGCCAACACCCACCCCCTCCCAAAACAAAAAGCAAAACCCACCGCAGTAAGGAGCAGTATTTGTGACCTTGGCTCAATATTTTTGCATATCATATTACTGTTGCTGTTGCTATCTTGATGTACCATGTATTCTCACCTCTGCTTTGAAATTGTTTGTTAATAGACAAACCCACTATGTCCTGTTATTTAATATATTAACAAGCACATCAATTACTATACCTTAAATTACAAAAGTATCTTTATGATATATATCTTGTGATATACATGGCTTCCGTTGTGATCTCATTTATTTTGGGTTATGCTTTTAGGAACATTTCCGGGAATGAACATGGAAGACTCCCAAGACTCCCAAAGGGATCTATGGCTCAGAAAAGGTTAAGAAACCCTGATCTAATGGCAGCTAAAACCGTAGATTGTCTGTATTTGGGAATTAACTGGTCATAAACTTTGAAGACCAGGAGTCTAACTCACAGTTGACAAAGAAAGAATCCCTTTACTGACCAAGTCTATTGTGATTATAAATGGAGACTGGAAAGGCAACATTTTGTTACTACTATGTGCCAAAACTGTCTGCCTGAGAAAAGGGGTCATAAATCCTTTGCTCTTTCCTTTATTCCCCCATACATTGGTTAAAAAGTACTTTTAACAATATCTCTTTGCACCTTCTCAGTGATGGGTAAACGATTTATAAAAAGTCACATAAAGTAGAGACATGACCTTAATTCTTTGTGCTTATGTAGGGACATGAGATTTGTTATGTAGTGATATCATATACAGTGATTATGCACTACAAAAGAATAATGACAGCGACAATTATTCCCAAAGCTGCTTTTGTTCATTGAAATGAGTGATATTTGTTGCTTAAAAAATATTTCCTAATTATGTATGGCTGTTTCCTTGCCAAGTGCTGACCAGTCCTGGCCTTCCTTTTCCAAGCTGACAGAAGGTTTCAGGTTGAAAGGGATTTGGACTTGAAACTGAATTTCTAATCTGACCAGCTCCCCAAATGGGGCTCCCGTTCTTGGCAAAAATGCTCTTTGCATATTTCCAGAAGATCATCAACTATTCAGAGGGACCTTTCAAATGCCAACAGCTTAAATAAGAAAATGTGCCATGGCAGAAGGAAGCAAGAACGAGGAGTGTCAGGCTGAGTGGATCCTGCTGAAAGTGAATTTTCCTCATCAGGGCTTTAGTCCCCCTGAAAGGTCTCCATCCAGTTATTCCCTAGAGCAGCTGGATCAAGAGGCCTTCTGAGCACTGTGGGGATTTGAACCCATCTGCCATGAGGGGGTTGGCCGATGACACTGATTCTTCTTGTGTCTCACATTCTGTTCCCTGAGAAGCAGGAATGAACACTACTTGACTCTGTATTGAAATGGTGTGCTTCCAATGGCGCATTTCATGCTTTGATGCTTATTCAATTCTTCCACATTCAAAAATGTTAGGAAAAAGCTGAACATGAAAAATCAACTTCCCCCAATTTCATTTCATAGTATGCTGAATGCCTACTATGTGCTTGTCACTATGATAGCTTGCTCTAAGAAAATGCAATCTAAAATAACAAACTGGACAAGGACACGATGATTGCAAGCATTTGAGTTAAGGAGTTCTTGCTTTACCCGAAGTACAGTAAGTTCCTCATTGTCTAGAAAGCTTGGAATCCCTACATTCCCAGATATTACCACAGTCAACTTTTTTTTCTTTGGCTTTTTTCATTTGTAAAAGGAGAGACAATAGTATGCATCTCACAGTTCATTGTTATTAAGTGTGGCTCAAATGAGATTATGTATGACAAGGGGACAAGTCTGTGTAGGCTTTTGCAGACTGGGCTAATTCACAAAAGGAGCGACTCACTCCTACTCAATAGCCTTGTTATGTATGCAACTCAAATGATAAATGACGCCGTCTCATGGACATTTAGGTCATCCCTGGATGAGTCTCAAGCAATAAATTGATGGCACAATTAATGTATATGGAAATTAGGGAAAAGTTAACACAGGGATGTCTTCAAGGAAGAAGTGGATTTTGCCATGGGTCTTGAAAAGTCAGTAGGTTTCTAAAGGCAGAGAAGGTAGAAATTAGAAATGGCTTCTGGAAGAGGAAATAGTATAAAGAAAAACAAAGAGTTGGGTGAATATAACACATGTGCAGGAAACAGTGAGTAGCCTAGTTTGTGTGCACCATGATATCTGCACCAGACTAGTGAGGAGATGGATCTGAGAGGGTAACTTGGGCCATATTGTGGGTGTTCTTCACATAGTTGGCAGTCAGGAAAGAAAACAAGAACATATTTTAACTGGGACAGAGCTGTGCTTTGGAAAATTAATTTGGTAGCAGCATGTAGACTGCATCAGAGGGTTCAAACATGCAAGAAGAGATAGAGACTGAAATAGTCCCTCTAGGAAATGGCCTAGGAATTCAACAGCTAGTTTAGGACTTGGCTCTGTACTGCCAGGGAAGTTATGATGACATGATGCTGAACTGTGGTGGTGGGCATGGGAGGCATTCAAGAGATTTTGCAGAAATACAACTTATGCAGCTTAGCACTGGCTTTATTGAAACAGGGGAGATATAAAGACCATTTGGAGGTTTGAGGCCCAGGTGACATAGGAAAAGAGAAATAATAGAAATGAAAAAGTTGGGAGAAGCTGGTCTGCAGGGTAAGCAAGATGGAGTAGTTCATGGTATCAATTTGGAGTTGCTGAATTTAAGTTGTAAGTGAGGCTTCCGAGTGGGGGCGACAAGCAAGTTGTTAGGAATTTGAGTATGGGCCGAGAAGAGAGATAAGGATTTGAGTATACATTTAAGCATCATCTCAAAGCAGGTAATATTTGAAGCAATGAAAAGGAGTAGGATTCCTGAAAAGAGAAAGAGGATAAGAAAGCTGAAGTTAGAACATTGGCAAATATCCACTGTGTGTGAAGGAATGTGGCTGAAGGCTTTGTGGGATCAAGGGTAGGAAAACCTACTGGAGTCAGGACGGTAACTTAATTGGGAGGTGAGCTTGGGGTCAGAACATCCTCACCTACTGATTAAAAAGGTGGGGGTTGCGGGGGCGCTAAGAGGGTGGGTCTGTTTTAAGGGGTGCACTGGGACACAGTTTTAATGAGGGGGCCCATTGTTGCCAGATCTTTTGAGTTTTCAAGAGAAGTCATAAATCTAGACTGATGGGAATCAAGGAATTGTAACACATTAAGTCAGACTTTAAAAAACACTGTGTAGAACAAATAGAACATATTTGTGGCCCTGATCTAGACCAGGGGCCATGGGTCTCTCTTTCTGAAATAGATAGAGATGGAATGTTCAGAGAAGTAGGAGGAAAGAGGAAGTGAGGATGCTGCATTAAGCCTGACAAGTAGGAGGTAGTTGGTGATTTTCCAGAGAGCAATTTCACTGGCAAGGTGAAGGTAGAGGTCAAGTGAAGAGAGAGATAGACATATCCAAGGAGGGGAGAATTCTGAGAAGTTTTGCTGGGTTGATAATCTTACATTGCCATTACGGCAGATGGGAAGTCTTTACTAGCTAGGACCCCTAATTAAGAACATTTCATGAGGAAAATAAAAAAGACTTTCCAAATTACTACATTATTATGAGTGAATTAGGAGAGCAATTTGATCACTTGGAAAGTGCTCCTCGTTCAATAAATGTAAAATATGGATTCTTGCTGAGATTTCTAAGCTGCTTCATCTAAATTATATGCTGAAGTAGAGAAACAGATGTTAAATATGATTAAAACCAATTACAAGTTCCACAGTACAATACTGTGTTTTACTTACATTAGTCTCCCTGCTAGCTTAGGTGCCATCCGCTTTGCCTTTATTTCCTGTTCATAACACCAGGGTAAGCAATGTGGGGGATTTATGCAGTTTAGACCAGAACCTGACAGGGAGGTGCAGCTTCAAATGGAAGTGCCTCCGCAAATCTAAACAACTAGCAGAAGCCTCACTGGGGAGGGATGTAGGGGGTGTCCTAGTTTTGCATATAAAACAGATTGTTAAGTTTCTGGCCTGACATATCAGTGCTTGTATCAAAACTAAATTTTGACTTAATACTGGGGTGAGCTTTTTCCAGATTTTTGTTTGTTTTTAGTTTTTCAAATGGGTTGTTGCTATCTTGAGCATATGACTGTCTGATGCCTGTGCTTTGTCATTCAGGGACTGAGAGCAGAAACTCAAATACCTCAAGAAACAGGAGATTTGTTCATTATTAAAATTTTGATGGACTGGGACAGGAAGTGATCAGAAATGAGGCAGCTCTGGGGAATTGGAATTCTGAGGGTCTTGTGGTCACATTTGCAGTCGCTGCTGAGTCAGCGTGTATGCTCCTGTTTTCTGTCTTTCCTGAAGAATTCCTCTGTGGAGTCACAGAACAGCCTCCTTAGAACTTCAGCCTTGTGACTATTCTGATGCCCTCTTACTTCATGGATTTCAGTTCTCACGGTCGATGACTTCAGTCTCCTAGGATCCTCTTCTTAAATTTCTTGAGGGGAAATCTCTTGGTTTCTGCTAATCTTTCAGGCCAGACTACTGGCCAACTTCTGGAGTGGCTGGCTTTGTGTCAGGGACCGTCCATGGCCAGTCAGCTTTGGTGGGGCTGTGGGAGTCATCCGGTAACAAAATGTGTCTATCCCTTGAGCAAGGACCTTAGACCTGGAAGATTGATACGGATGGGACTGTAACCAGCACACTTCCACTAGAAGTTACCTTGCTAGTCTCAGTGCCTAACACGTAAGAGGCCCTCAATAAATAAATATCTGTCAAATAAATGACTGACAATAAATGGAGTGGCTTTGTCTTATGATTAGAAGTGTGTATGTTTGTGTGTGTGAGATAAATATTCTCACGTGTGAGACTAAAGTAGGAGTGTCCAATCTTTTGACTTTTCTGGGCCACACTGGAAGAAGAAGGATTGTCTTGGCTCACACATAAAATACATTAATACTGATGAGATAAAAAAAATTACAAAAAACACTCATAGTGTTTCAATAAAATTTATGAATTTGTGTTGGGCCACATTCAGAGCTGTCTTGGGCTGAATGTGGCTCACAGGTCATGGGTTGGACAAGCTTGGACTAAAGCAAGTCCACCTACATGTTCTTTAATTATTGTAATTGGAAAACTAAATGAGGTAGAGCTCTTGTGCTCAAGCAGCATCTGATAGAAAAATAACTATATTTCTTTTTAGGGGTTTAATGGCAAAACATATCCTAAATTCTTCTTAGTCTCTAATCAGACACAGGTTGTATGCTTCAATATCTCACCCTCTCATTCTTTCTTTTCTTTGTGTAAAATAGGGTCAACAGAGAAATCCAAGTTGATTTAAATATATATCTTTCTTATAAAACGAGTCAATGAATAGTTTAAAACTCTTGATTTCCTGGGACTGAAGTCTCATAAGAAACTGATTACCATAACTCATTTTCAGAGTCAACTCTCTCAATTCTAATTAGAATTAGAAGTTTCTGAGGAATCCTGGGTACTTGTAATTCATACATAACATTAGTTATTCTTGAGTTATTCATTGGCTTGTCTTTGGGCAGTTTCTTTTAGCAGCCTCTCCTCATTTCTGCGTGGATGGAGACTTCACCCTCCTGTTTTCTCACCATCCTCCATTTTCTTTCCATTCCACCATATCATTTGTTCTAAAGTGATTGGTGTGGTCACAGTGATAGTGTCCTGGTTTCCTTTATTTTTCTGAAGTCTTAAGTAATCTACACTTTTAAGCTTACATTGTTTTATAGCAATGCAAGATATAGAGTGTGTGTTATACTCTTGTTGCATTCCTATAAAGAAATACCTGAGACTGGATAATTTATAAAGAAAGAGTTTTCGTTGGCTCACGTTTCTGCAGGCTGTACAAGCATGGTGCCAGCATCTGTTGGGCTTCTGGGGAGGCCTCAGGGAATTTTTACTCATGGAACAAGGTAAAACAGGAGCAGGCACGTCATGTGGTGAGAGAGGGAACAAGAGGGAGAGGGGGAGGAGTTGCTACATACTTTTAAAACAACTAGATCTCCTGAGAACTCACACACTATCAGAGGACAGCACCAACAGGATGGTGCTAAAAGCATTCATGAGAAATCTGCCCCCTTGATTCAATCACCCCCGACCAGGTCCCACCTCCGATGTTGGGGATTACAATTCAACATGAGATTTACGGAGACAAATATTCAAACTATGTCAGAGTGCTACTGTTGTGCACTTTTCTTTGGAATGGATTGCCTTCTGAAATAGTGCAAAAATACTGTCATCACTTTCCTTAATTTCCTTAGGTCCTTTTCCCTTCAGTGGAAGTTTGTGAATACTGAGATCCCACAATGCAAAATGCCATCCTACATCTTGAAGCTATGTTTAGTGGGATTCAGAGATTCCTATTTATAGATTAAGTCCCTAGTGGTGATCTATGTACAATAAATCACATGCTGATCTTTTGACGGGGATGCAGAGGGCAGCGTTCAGCATAAGAACACAACTAGAGAGGCTGTAGGAAGCCAAGAGGTGATAGCAGAAGTGGAAGTGTGGCAAGCCTTGGGTCAGGCCCTGACTTCTGGATCTTGAGTTTTGAATGGAATGTTTAGTAAATTGATGACAAATTGGTAAATACTTGAAACTACAAAAACAAGTGGTTGTAAGAAACTATGCAACAAACTAGCCAGACAGCAGAGATTGTATTCACCCTAACAGGGTTTAAGTCTTGCCAAGCTGAAGATGTGGCAGTCAGACACCAATGGGCATTGAAGGCTAGGGGCTGAAATTAGGAGTAAGGCTGACAACCCATGAGTGAGTGTGCGAACAAGTCAGCGGAGTGTGTCTTGGCAATAGTTTCTCTCCATGACAGTCACCCCATCCTTTTGAGAAGCTGGGACCCAGGATATCTGTTCTGCTTCCAGAGATGCTTTAAAGCTTCTGCATTTCAGTCTAGTGGTTCTCCATTGGGGGTGATTTTGTTCTCCAGGGGACATTTGGCAATGTTTGAAGATACATTTGCTTGTCACAACTGGCAGATGTTACTGGCATCTAGTGGATGAAGGCCAGGAATGCTGCCAAACATTGTATAGTACATAGGACGATCCCCCGCAATAAAGAATCATCTGATCCAGCATGTCAAGGGTCTTGAGGTTGTGAAAGCTAAAGGAAGAAGGGATTCTTAAGGATGTATCTCCTACATGTTGGCTTCACATTACATGTTGGTCCGTGCTGATGGCTATCTCTTCCCAACCTTCCCTACCACTGCACTTGCATCATCTTTTCTTCTTCCCCATTCATACTTTGGCTGACTTTTGAAAACTGCCCCTGAAAGGGATCACTGTGGAGTTTCTAAATGTTTTGAAAATGTTCTTATCAATAATTCAATTCTATTCAGTTCAACAAACATTTGTTGAGTTTTTGCTCATAACTGTTTTGCTATATTCCCCGTGTAAGGGAATGCAGAGGTGAATAAGCCTGGGTCCTTGTCCTATAAGAGATCATAATTTAGTGTGAGAGCCAGACATATACATAATTAATGATAATCAAGACAGACTAGAGTAGAGCTATAATTGAAGTGTAACCTAGCTGTCAGCTTGGATCTTCCCGGCGCTACAGATTTAGGCAGCAGTGCCTCATGTACTGCATGGGTATATGTGAGCCTTCTAAAATTTTTGCAAATTCGCAGGGCAGTGTTCAGCATAAGAACCCAGGTAGAGGAGAGGCTGCAGGAAGCTAGGAGGTGATAGCAGAACTGGAAGAGTGGCAGACCTTGGGTCAGGCCCTGACTTCTGGATCTTGAGTTTTGAATGGAATGTTTAGTAAATTAATACTTCTGCAGTCCAGCTCCTGCATTAATGCCTTCTCTCTCTACCCACTTTCTCCGGAACACATAAATTCATTCCTATATTGGTTTCTGAGTATAAATCTACCCACTTAAAGATTTCTTTTAATGTTTACAGGATGCACCAATAATTCTAGATTATTCCTGAAGGGGTCTCCTTGAATGTTACTTAATATGCCCTTTCAGAGTCATCTGTCCCCTCCTTTGCTTTCACTCTGACACTTGTCTCCCTACTATTCTGCAAAACAACTTGTTTCTTCTATTGTCTTGTTCCTAAAAATTCTCTCCACACTCAGAACATTTGTGATCTCACCTTTTACTCTAGTCATTTTTAGGATGTGCTTTTCCCTGAGAAATAGTCTTCCTAAGAGAATTTCTGCACTAGAAATAATACTTTGTTCCACATCTGTGCAAAAACACAATCACATTACATAAGCAGAAGGAATACACTGGGAGATGGGGTCAGGAAAAGCTGTCTAGGGGATGTGAGCCTGGAAGTATCCGCAGGAGTTAACAGATAGAGGAAGGGAGTGTGCACATATTCCAGGCAAAAGAAACAGCATCAACAAAGGCACAGAGGGTGAAGTTCTCTTTGTGTTTGGGAAACTGGTATGGAAAAGGTACAAGGAATATTCTTGCTGAGGAATTCAGACTTTGATCTGTATTCAGCAGGAAGTCATTAATGCATCTTTAGTATGTATGGGAGAATGGAGGGGATGGGGATGTCACAACCAGATCCATATTTTAGAAACATCATTGTGGATACTGTGTGGCAGAGGGATCAGGGCAAGGAGGAATGGTGACCTATCAGGAGACAGTCACAGTTGTTCAAGCAAGAAATTACATGAGAATGTGAAAAGGGAATGGATAATATTTAATTTTTCTTTGTAATTTTTTGTCACTTCATGTGCATGCCTTTTCTCTTCTATGATATAGAAGGGAAGAAAAGAATATAATTCAGTGTCCTTAGATCTAACTTTGATTCCCAGATTTGTGAATTCTTCAGTTGCTATGTCCATAGGGCTGCTGTTTGGCGCTATCTCAAATGGCCATTTGGGCCTAGCCATCATTAACTAGATGATCATTCATTAACAGATCATTAACATCATTAAGTAGAGAGACCTCCTCTTAGTGGGTCAGGCAAACAGTGTAGAGGCTTTCTGAAATTGTTCCCTTAAGTGCATTTCCTTTTCTCTACTAGTCTTTCTTTCTGGCTTATAAGGTTATTTTTGCTTTCTTGAGATATCTGGGGTTAAGTCACTTTGGTTTTCCTTCAAGTGTTTAAGGTTTGACAAAGCAAAAACCCTGGATGTGCCGGCCCCTGACTGTCTCCTTCAATTTTCCCTTCAGAAAGTTGCAGCAAGTTTTTCTTTTTAAAAAGTGTCAACTTCTGGAAACTTGAACATGCAATATGTGTTTGCTTGACCAGGGAAAGGATCTTTTTTGAAAATCTTTGGAACCTTCTCCTTAAAGATTTGTATGGTAGTTTCACCTTCTAACTATCTGCACCTTGCCCTTACTTCTACGCATGGTAACTGTACCAACTTTGTTTCTGCATTCTTCCTCCAGCAGTTGCCATTCCAGGCTCCTGGTGACTTTGTGTTTCTGTAGTTTCTTCAAAGAAGTCCTAGAGCATTTCCTGGAAGAATTGAAACATCCTCACTTTCCCCAAGAACTTTCTCTATCTCTGTCATTCTGGTTTGGAGTGAGTCTTTACTCTCCAGGAAGAGAAAATCCAGTGAGTATGTGCATTATTTTTTTTGTTCCAATCTTGGTTGGATCGGAATATCCTTAAAGAAACTAAAAAGAAGAAAACACTGCTTAGAATCAAGAATCATTCGCTGCCTAATAGCAGTGCAAACCTGGGAAAGTTACAATGTGTCTCTAAATTTTAAAGTCTTTGTCTTTTAAGCTAATATAATACATTGCAGCCTTATTGTGAGAGTGAAATGAGATTATGTATGTGAAAACACTTTCTGAACTTTAAAGTTGTATATAAATTTTGGTGTCATAATTTTTCTACACTTGTTGCATATTGTATGCTTCCTCATTAATAGTGGCCAAAAAGCTCTGTAAATGATATAATCAATCTAATAGTCCTAGTTTATGAGGTGGTTGAGGGTGAGAAAAAGGGCTGCAAGAAAACAGACAATACTAACTTTTTGAGGATGTAATTATTTTACAGTTAACCACAGGCAAGAAAGGCCTCTTTACATTTTGGTCATGAGCCTAATACTTAAATTTATGCCACTAACCTGAGCCTCTCTTTCAATCCAGGATGTAACAAAAAGTACTGAAAAGTCACAAGTCAGGTGACCTCTTATGGAATTTTGGGGTTAAAAGTGTTCAATTCTGATCAAACATTGTGAGATACTACTTCTTAGATATTTTAATGATAAGGTCTCAAGAGACACATATCTCAAGTTTAAGTATATCCTGAAATTTTCCTGTTTCGAGTTCGCCCACCTCAATTAAAGCTGCCTCTCTAGTCCTTCATACGGGATGGTTAACCCAGAGACAATGACACCTCATTTGCAATGAATTCCTCTATAATTAGAAAAGAGCAAACAGTAGCATTTGGAAACAAAGAAATAATTCTGTGTATTTTGGATGATTCACAATCATTTGGACAAGTAGTTTCCTCTATAGTCCAAAGCTTTCTCCAAAAATGCTCCAATGATTGTTGCAATATCTCATGCCACTAAGTAGATTTCATTTATTTTTTTCTCCTGCACATTTTTCACCTTTGTTTTAGCTACTTTTAGACTGTGTACTTGGAAAGCAGGTTTTGAGGTAACTCTATCTTGGAGAAATCACCGCGTCTCTCAACTGAAATCCATTATATGGCTGGCAAAATGTTATTTGTAAATGGGAAAATTTGCTGAAATCAGATGGTCAAGTAATTGGAAAAAAAGATGAGCTAAAGCCCCAGGAGAGCATGTTAGAAATTGGAAATGCGTGGGTAGAGACTTGGGCATTTGCCTTCTCTTCAACTGGATTTATAATTTTGGAGGAGTAAGGGAAGAGGTGAAGAGAAAGAAAGAATTATCAGTTGCCAAGAGAGAATTTAAGAAGCTTAAAAAAAAAAAAAAAAAAAAAAAAAAAAAAAAAAGAACCTCGGCCGACAAAGATTAAACTAACCAAATGAATCAGTAAATTTTTATTGAAATTTTTTTGTCTTTGGATGATTTCTCCAAATGTTTAGAGACTTTCTTATTTAAAGCCTTAGCGATAGCACTTTCTCAGCTGTTTTATTGATGGTGAAGAGCTCAATTCTACCAAGGTGACTTATAAAAGCATCCTAATGCCTTTGGCTTTCACTCTCTATTCCTGAGAAACTAATTTTGCCAAATGAGTTGGGGAGGTGAGTCTGTATGAAACTTATTCCAGGTTTGCTTTGCTGCAAATTATGTTCCTTCTTGTTATGAACGTCTGAAGATAAAAATACTATTCCATTGCCATCTGTTAAGTATATTCTCTACAACTCAAGAATATATTAGAACAATACCTTACGTATTGAATTTATCTTCCAGAGATGGGGTGGCCTCATCAGTCCCCGGTGTCACAGCACAGCCAGGACGCCCAAGAGTAATGAAGCCACCCTTATCTTGTGCACATGAATTCAATTTCCTTTCTATTGTAATGTCATATTTGATTCACTTACTTCTTATTTTTATTTTTAAAGGTTGCCTACAGCTCCAAGTCTCTTTCTCTGTCACCACTAATATGAAACATTTCTCAGAATTATCCAGTTCTGGGTCTATTTGCCCTACCAGGCTGTGTGAATACCTCAAACACCTAAGTAGAGTCCATAGATTAAAAATAGTTTCAGTCTATGAATGTCAGGCTACGAGGATGATGTCTGAAATTCAACTGGTAAATTTATCATCACAGAAATTGTCTATTTGATTTAGTTTTAAATTTATCTTCCATATACTCAGGAAACACATATGATCCTACTATATGTGGGCAGCATCCTGTACACTGAACCTTAATGAGAGATAGGTCACAACACAGCCCGAATTTGAACCCAATTAGAGTAGCAAAAGATTCCGTGAGAATAAATCTCCTGTCTTTGCTGGTTTCCTCTTTAGAGAAACAAGACAATATTTCCACATTGTATTTACCTAATGGATGAGGTTCAGTCTATTAGATGAGATATAAAATAAATTAAATTCTGTGGCAGGTGAACACCCTGAGGATACTGTGGTTTGTAACGCTATGTTAATATTCTCCAAGACCACTGCATGAGCTTAGCAGAGCTATCTTCAAAATTAGCTTTACAGGCCACCTGCAGACTTCTCTTTTGGTTTCCTAATCAAAACTGCAATCCTAGGTAATTTAGCAAAATATTAAGTAAATAATTGCTTCAGAATATTTTAGTTTAGGGACATAAATCTTATTCTTTTTATATGCCTGCTGATGCTAAGAAGCAGGGAGGTTCCAACCTTGCAATTTCAGTTTTGAGTGAGCTCTATTACTTTCCATTCTGAAAAATTAAATTCCTTTTGCAGACAGTTGTAACACAATCCTTAGCTAAATTATAGTGGGAAGAGGATCTGACTTCAGGGGTCTGTAGAGTACATACTCAGGATCAAGATGAAAAGGAGTGAAACAAGCTCTAGGGTTTTGGAGTGTATCCATGTGTACTTATGAATGTGAGCTCCTTTTTTTTGGAAATGGTTTTTGTTATGTGCTTCCAAATCGATGCCTTCTGAAACTGAGCACCAACTGGGATAATAAGGATCTTGTGGTGGGTGAGCCTTATAACTGCAGTTGTGGATGGAGGGGGCTTCCTAATTAGACCCTGACAACTTAAATCTGGCAGTCTCTGTAACAAAAAGTGGTTGTGATAATAATGACAGCAACAGGGTATACTGTGTGTGAATTGAAAAGCATTTTTATTTTGTAATAAGCAATCTGCTTTTGGATGTAACAGTTCCGTAATGTCAAGGTTTGGTTTAGATTCTGCTTTGGTTCTGTTGGTGGCTTCCTTTATCCTTCTTTTACCTTCTTCCCTGTTTTCTATAGGATGATGGGGTTTTCTTCATTCCCTCCTACTTGCCCTCACTGCCCCTTCCTTGTTGGAAAGTTGTTTATTGCCTTTTAAATTCCTTAATGGCACTCTAACTTTTAACACCTTTTTGACTTAGTAATGTCAAGTGTTAGTCCATGTTCTGCTCTCTTCCCAAATGGCATAAAGACCTTCAGACTCAGTGGCTCTCATCCCTTCTCTAATAGCTTGCATGTAGTTGTCATCTGATATTTTAGTTTCATATAGTTTTTAAAAACTCAAAATTAGTCATTATTATTATCTTATCAAGTCAATTCTCTTATTTATTTTAAATTTCTTTTTCTTTCATTTTTTATTTTACTTTAAGTTCTGGGATACAAGGGCGGAACGTGCATTGATATACGTGTGCCATGGTGGTTTGTTGCATCTATCAACCTGTCACCTAGGTTTGAAGCCACATGCCCCGCTCTTTCATTCTAAGTCTAATTCACTCAGTGGGGCTGACCTGTATCTCTTAAAACATGTTTCCATAGAGATCTGTTAATGGTAATTACACTCCATTTTGTAATCTGAAAGCATCTATTTTATCCTCACTCTTCAAGGATAGTTTGGCTGGGCATATAATAGGAAATTGACAGTGATTTTCTTTCAGCACTTTGTATTAGTTTCTTTCTTTTTTGATTTTTATCACTGATAATTAGAAAGTCCTCAATGAGATACTGTTACTTTCTGGATTCTCTGTTTTAAATAAACTATCTTTGTCTATTTTGTACTTCAGTTTCACCACCGTGTGTCTAGGTAGAATTCATTTTTGTTTATCCTGTTTAGGACTCCTGAAAGTGTAGACCAGAAAAAAGAGTTGCCTACAGCCTTAGACAAAAGTTTTCGTGCTGCCTTTCCCAGATTTCCATCATTCGTAGGTTACCTTCACAATGTTTGCCTTTTCTGCTGACCACTTGTACCATTATTTATTATATATATGTATTTTTAAACTGACTTAAAAAACGTAAATTAGTTTAAATCAGTATAGAAGAAAAAGCCTATGAAATCATGGGCTTGATATGTCAATTATAATTTTTCTAATGAAAATATAGCTATTATTTTATTTAAATAAATATATGTCCACTACAATGGAAGAGTCCACCTGTGTCTCACCTAAAATACTTTATACCCCAGCATTTCAATCCTGTGAATGAGACTGCCATTCTAATGTGTCATCATTTGAGTTCTTTCTCACACTTATGAGGGGATTTTATTCTTTGTCTGAAATGGTTTCTGGAAACTTCTGCCTTTGGTTAAGGAATTATCTGATTCTGGGTAGCTTGCTCCAACATGAAAAAAGAGGATGGTGGTCTATGCATTTGGCCACACTGGCCAAAGGAAGTGGCTGGAAGTGGTGAAAGCTGAGGCTGAGAATTGGGAGTGGCTTTATTCTAGAGGTTTTTTTGTTCACTTCCCCACAAAAAATATTTTATCCAAGATGGACACATAAATTTGTGTTTAAACACCCATGCTATGGTCAGTGCTTTTTCATCAAGGAAACTGATTAATAAAGCAAAACTTTTCTTAAATTTGCACTTCTTAAGTTCACAAAAGGCAACAACACATGATACCAACTTACCACTGCTCAAGTGAGACAAGGGTGGAAGAAATTTATGGGCAGATTTAAAATGCTTTGCTTGATCCGAATATTCACATAATATGCTAATTGAGGAAAAGATAATTCCTTGGTCAAATTCCCACTCCAACTGGGATATTATCACTGTTTGAAACACTGAAGAGACTATGATATACTAATAGCTTTAAATTGGTTCACATTCAAATTTCTAGGTGTTTGGGGAAGCTAAACATGCTTTACAGTAATTGGCCTTTTCTGTAAATGTGGCCTTAGGTACCACTTCTTGTGTTGAACAGCCACTTTTACATCCAGGAGTGATGGGTTCCAGGCCTAGTTATCTCAGTCTTCCTTAAGCAGACATGGCTATATGCCATCTCACTGGGGGACCTTCCCTAGTGAGCAACCTGGCTGCTTAGCTGGTTTTAATTTGGTCTTTTGTGGAAAGTTTTATTTAAAAATAATTATTTAAAAAACCCATTAATGCTCAAGAAAGTGAAACTTGGGCCAGGATAAAAATAATGCAAAAATGTCAGCAGACCATGCATACTCAGAAACTCCAGAGAAGGAATAGATTCAACCATGTCTGACCCTGCCATAATGAGCTGTTTGGTTTTGGGTAGAAAATACACTTGCGTATCGATTAAAGAATAGCAAATAAGCTGGGTGCGATGGTTGAAGCCTGTAATCCCAGCACTTTGGGAGGCCGAGGTGGGAGGATCACTTGGGGCCAGGAGTTCCAGACTGCCTGGCCAATGTGACAAAACCCCGTGGCTACTAAAAATACAAAAATTAGCTGGGTGTGGTGGTGCATGCCTGTAATCCCAGCTACTTGAGAGGATGAGGCTCGGGAATGTTTTGAACCCAGGAGGTGGAGGTTGTGGTGAGTCGAGACAGCACCCTTGCACTCCAACCTGGGCGAAAGAGCAAGACGCTGTCTCAAAAAATAATTTAAATAAATTAATTTAAATAAACAAAACAGCAAACAGATTCAGAATAGGTTCTATCTCATTTTTTAGAAAACCCATGAACCCAGTGGTAATTTAAGGGGATACAAATTAACACAGAAGAAAGATTGTTCGAGAAACAGCAGTGCCTGCTGCCAAACAAGGAACACAGGAAAAAAATAAAAATAAGTCAAAAATTAAGGAGAAATAGTAATGCCCAAAAGTCAGAACTTCCATGTCTTATGTTAAAAATGAGAGAAGACAGTTAAGAATCCCTTGCCTTCCAACCTCCTGGGAGCTTCTCCCCTACCTGGGGATATAGAGCTGAAGTACTGTAAGCGTTTGCCTCTACTTGAGAAGATAATGGAGCCATAGGAGCTTGCATTTTGAGATGGTGTTAAGAGATAGGGCAGATAAAATGGAATAGACAGGCCCCAAAGTTCTTATGGAGCAGCCCTGTAATATCCTCAGTGTCAGCAGACTCAGCCCCTAGACATCTGCTGGCAGGTTGTGTGCTGCTGTTGACTAGTAAGTAGATTTTGCTTAGGGTGTTGAACTAACCCTCTGTTGCAAAGTTGGGTAAGTAACTCTTCCCGGTTGTTGAGGGAAGGGTGTATATTTGCTGGGATTGCCATAGCAAGGGACTGCAAATGGATAATAGAAATTTTATTTCCTTACAGTTCTGGAGGTTACAAGTCCAAGATCAGATTTTGACAGAGTTGGTTTTATTCTGAGGCTTCTCTTCTTGGCTTATAAATGACTATCTTTTCCCTTTGTCTTCACATGAACTTCCCTCTGTGTATGTATGTGTCTTCTCCTCCTCTTCTTATAAGGACACCAGTTATACTGGATTAGTGCCTACCCTGAAAACACCATTTTACCATAATTACCTTTTACAATGCCCTGTCTCCAAGTACAGTCACATTCTAAGGTACTGGGCATTTAAATTTCAACGTATGAATTTTGAAGGGAAAACAGCCCATAAAAGGGTGATTTAGACAAATATCCCTGAATGTCTTAGCAGAAGTAGATGGTAGACTTTAAGAATCTTTGACTGTCTATAAATATTATTTAAGCCAAATCCAGTTTATGTGATTTTTCTAAAATTAATAATTGAATAGTAAGATATTAGAATTACTTAGAAGAAGAATTTTGTAGGGTTTTGAAATACTCACATTCTCAGCATCCTCAAAATAGAATTCAGGAATCTTAATTTAATATCAAGTGCTGGTGAGTATTCAACAATGAGAGTCTTAGTTGATAATAGTAAAACAATTCTCAACAACAACAACAAAACACCTCCAACAACGTGGGATCTTTGTGATCTAAAATAAAATTCATCATCTTCCTGTGTCTACAAAATAAAAAGTTGTGTTGAAATATTAATGGTATAAGCCAGTGCTGAGGAACTTGAGCATTTCTTATTGTACAAATATAACTGCCAGAAGAAATATTTCCTCACAATCCTTTCAACCCCTAAACCACGTATCTGATGCATTGAAAAAGGGTTCTCTTTCTTAGTTGGCCAACTATAGATGATAAAAAAATGATAAATACAGTCACAGACTGAAATCCAAAAATTTAAGAAGCTTTGAAAGATAAATTTCAAATGAGAGATTGAAAATGATATCAATATCCACATCCTGTTGTTTTTATTTTTTAACATGCTATCTTTCCTTGATTTCTTTGAGGGCAAAGTCTGGGGCCAAAACTCACAGTAGGGTTGGCTGTGTTTGCCTCTGACACGGCCTCTGGGGCACTTTAATCCATCTCTATGTATTCGTGAGCTTCTTTATGCAAAGTTCTCTGTTAGAGGCTTGTTTCACGCCTGGGGACACAAATAGAAGCTAAAGGGGGAAAATGTATGTTGTTAATTAGGCTATACTTCCGCAAAGTCTAAAAGAGAAAAGAACACTATTTCCTAAAGGCCAATGTTCACATGCTTTCTCAGGACTAGAGAGTTTGAGTTAGTAGAGAATGAGGATCACTAAGGTTGAGATATTGCTCTCATTTTATCTTTTATAAGAAAATGGAAAGTAAAAACCAAACCAAACCAAAATATATAGTTAATATTGGAGGCACGATTTCATTATTTTCAAGATAATGCAATATTCTAGACCAAGTTTAATCTCAACAAAATTGCTAACATTGAAAACTATAAAAGTAAGGTATTTGTTGGAATCCTTTGAATACATATATATAATTTTAAATTTCATAATAAAGTATTAGGATGCCCCTCCTCCCAACTACACATTGACTTTATTTTGTTTGTTTCTTATTAAACTGATTTTACAAATAGAAATATTTTAAAATGTCTCCTAAGTAATAATGATTATAGTTTGTTATGGCAACCCATGACAATGCTAGACATCAAATAAAAATCTGCCTTTAAAATGATATGTGTATATCTCCCAAATACCTCATTTCTTGTTTTTATGAGTGTCATGGAGAAATACATCTGTGGTGAAGGTATTCACAAATCTAATAGCAACGCTATTGTTTCTGATTTTTATAGACTGCTTCTCTTGTGATCTTAAAATGCATTACAAATGTAGACTCATCTGTTTGCACAATACTAGCAGTTCCTTACGTTCTTGCTTTACAAATAGAAGAGAGAGAAGCAAGAAGCTTAGGCATGATTTTAAACAAATGTCCCCGATATTTGGAAAGACTGTCAAGGAGAGGGGATGCTTTCCTGACCCCCGGGTTACTACTGTAGCACCCATACCAGGCTTTTTCCCGTGGAAGAAAATGAAATAGCTCCCACAACATGTTTACAGTACAATATGTAAGGTACAATGGCAAAACACAGTTATGTCAATACCATTTATGAAGAACAAATTAAAAAAAACCTCCTTCATAAAATCAATAGCAAGCCAGAGAAAATCAAGATGAATGGGCAAAGGAGAGTAGGTAACCCAGATAGCAAATGAGTGGAATCGGAGCGCATACCTGCTTGAGTGAGCAAAGGTAAACAATTACTGGCTGAATGTGTGTTTTCATTGAGTAAGTTGGGTCAACAGAGTCAGATAAGAGGAAGAGAGGATAAATTGTTGAGGCATAAAATAAAAATGTTTATCTGAGTGTTTATCACCCCTTGATGTAACATGGAATTCATAGATGGAGCCCAGTGCATGGCAGGCTCGGCTCTGGGTTTATACATGGCCCTGGAATCATTCAGCAAACCATAAAATGTGCTTTCTCACTTTTCTGCTTGGATGATTTCAGAGCTGCTCTCCAGAGACCAATTTCTCTAATGGCGAGATCTAATTCAATTGTGTGCTCACTCAGTTCAGAGGGAAGGCCGTGGAAGGAACAGTGCCACAGACAGTGCATCTGGGACTGGAGGGATGGAGATTCTGTTCTGGGAGTGAGGAGAGTGAATGTGTTGCTTCTCACTGAATACATTGGTTGTGCAGCTCGCCTCATCTTTCTTACTCTTCTAATTCAGGTGAAATCCCAGTGTACAAGGATTACATACATCTTGCCCAATTTAAAAATGATAGTAATAGTTTATTTTTCCTGAATTCCCCTTTTAATCTCTGTTATTTAGCACTTCAGGGAATGGGCTATGTTAGTTCACTAAGTTTTTTCAACTCGCTCTACTTACCATACACTTGATTGAATGATATGTACTCCTTTAAAATTTGCCATTAAGACCCCCAGATATCACATTCTGTTCATTTTGTCGTTAGAAAGGCCTACACTATAAACTCCTATGGGCCAGGGCTAAGCTAATGCTGCTCATTTTGTATTGCTCATATTTAGTGTTGTGCTTATGGTATTTTGGCAACTCATGAATACCTCCTGGTGAGAATGCATTTACGCTACTGTCACAATTTTCTACAAAGAACTGACTCAGCAAAGGGTCTATGCTTTGAGTGACTTGTGTGTAGTAATGATAGATGTGCTACTCATTCAAATGTCCTCTTCTAACCATCTCTCCAGGAAATAATGATATCCCTTGTGTGCTAGACATGAAGGCAAGGTGAACAGACTACCTTGTACATTAGGCCGTATTCATCAATGAAGCCTTCCAGCTTTCATACTTACACTTTGTAGGCTTATATTTAAAAGGCCAGTGCTCCAGGGGCTTTTCACTTTCTCCTAAGTATCTGGTTTCCAATGAGAACAATAGAACCACAGAATTTTGGAAACTAAAGGGAGCTTAGAGACTCTTTAACACTCTGACTTTAGAGATGGTAGAAATGAGGCTTAGGGAGGTTGAAGTCACAAAGTTAGTTAATGGCAAGGCCAGGGCTTAAACTCGACTCTGTCTCTTTCATTTAATTATAATGTGGACTTTCTCTATGGCAGGCACTTGTAATTGTTGTGGATGCAGAAGTGAATGAGAGAGATACAGATCCTGGGAAATGAAATTTACTAGGCTTTATCTCCTTTCCTCTAGACGTATGGGCTGGATCAGCAGGATGTTGACTTTTTTTTTCTTCAACTTTTATTTTAAGTTCTGGGGTACATGTACAGGATGTGCAGGTTTGTTACATAGATAAACGTGTGTCACGGTGGTTTGCTTCACAGATCATCCCATTACCTAGGTATTAAACCCAGCATCCATTAGCCATTCTTCCTGATGCTCTCCCTCCCCCACCCCAACCTCCTACAGGCCCCAGTGTGTGTTGTTCCCTGCCATGTGTCCATGTGTTCTCATAATTTAGCTTTCACTTATAAGTGAGAACACGCAGTGTTTGGTTTTCTGTTCCTGCATAGTTTGCTGAGGATGATGGCTTCCAGCTTCATACATGTCCCTGCAAAGGACATGATCTCAGTCCTTTTATGGCTGCATTTCATGGGGCGTATGAACCACATTTTCTTTATTCAGTCTATCATTGATGGGCACTTAGGTTGATTCCATGTCTTTGCTATTGTGAATAGTGCTGCAATGAACACATGCATGCATGTATCTTCATAATGGAATGGCTTATGTTCTTTGGGGTATATACCCAGTATTGGGATTGCTGGGTCAAATGGTATTTCTACCTCTAGGTCTTTAAGGAATTGCACACTATCTTCCATAATGGTTGAACTAACTTATACTCCCACCAGCGATGTAAAAGCATTTCCTTTTCTCCACAATCTCTCTGGCATCTGTTGTTTTTTTGACTTTTTAGTAATAGTGATTCTGACTGGCATGAGATGATATCTCATTGTGGTTTTGATTTGCATTTCTCTAATGATCAGTGATGTTGAGCTTTTTTATGTATATTTACTGGCTGCATGTATGTCTTCTTTTGAGAAAGCCCTGTTCATGTCCTTTGCCCACTTTTTAATGGGTTGTTTGATTTTTTTCTTGTAAATTTGTTTAAGTTCCTTGTAGACTCTTGATATTAGACCTTTGTCAGATGGATAGATTGCAAAACCTTTCTCCCATTCTGTAGGTTGTCTGCTCAAGCTAATGATAGTTTCTTTTGCTGTGCAGAAGCCCTTTAGTTTAATTAGATATCATTTGTCATTTTTTGCTTTCATTGCAATTGCTTTTGGTGTTCTCATTATGAAATCTATGCCTGTGCCTATGTTCTGAATGGTATTGTCTAGATTTTCTTCTAGGGTTTTTATAGTTTTGGGTTAATCCATCTGGAGTTAATTTTTGTATATGGTATAAGGAAGTAGTCCAGTTTCAATTTTCTGCATATAGCTGGTCAGTTCTCCCAACACCATTTATCAAATAGGGAATCTTTTCCCCATTGCTTGTTTTTGTCAGATTTCTCAAAGATCAGATGATTGTAGGTGTGTGGTCTTATTTCTGAGTTCTGTATTCTGTTCCATTCATCTATGTGTCTGTTCTTGTACCAGTACTATGCTGTTTTGATTACTGTAGCCTTGTAGTACAGTTTGAAGTCAGGTAGTGTGATGCCTCTAGCTTTGTTCTTTTTACTTAGGATTGCCTTGGTTATTTGGGCCTGTTTTTGGTTCCATATAAATTTTAGAATAGTTTTCTCTAATTGTGTGAAGAATATCGATGGTAGTTTAATGGGAATAGGATTCAATCTTTAAATTACTTTGGGCAGTACAGCTGTTTTCACGATATTGATTCCTCCTATCCATGAGCATGGAATGTTTTTCCATTTGTTTGTACCCTCTCTGATTTCTTTGAGCAGTGATTTATAGTTCTCCTTGAAGAGGTCCTTTGCTTCCCTTGTTAGTTGTATTTCTAGGTGTTTTATTCTTTTTGTGAATGGGAGTTTGTTCATGATTTGGCTCTCTGCTTGCTTTTTGTTGGTGTATAGGAATGCTTGTGATTTTTGCACATTGATTTTGTATCCTGAGACTTTGCTGAAGTTGCTTATCAGCTTAAGAAGCTTTTGGGCTGAGACAATTCGGTTTTTTCAATATAAGATCATGTCATCTGCAAACAAAGATAATTTGACTTCCTTGCTTCCTATTTGAGTACTCTTTATTTCTTTCTCTTGCCTGACTGCCCTGGCCAGAACTTTCAATACTATGTTGAATAGGAGTAGTGAGAGAGGGCATCCTTGTCTTGTGCCGGTTTTCAAGGGGAATGCTTCCAGCTTCTACTCATTTGGTATGATATTGGCTATAGGTCTGCCATACATGGCTCTTATTATTTTCACGTATGTTCCATCAATACCTGGTTTATTGAGAATTTTTAACGTGAAGGGATGCTGAATTTTATTGAAGGTCTTTTCTGTATCTATTGAGATAATCATGTGGTTTTTTCTTTAGTTCTGTTTATGTGAGGAATCACATTTTTTGATTTGCATATGTTGAACCAACCTTGCAGATGTTGACTTCTTGATGAAGTACATCTGTGATTTAAAGCAATGTTTCAAAAATGTAAATTTATAGGTAACTGTTTTCAATCCTAGTCTGTTCGTACAGTTTGAATATTATAGTTTTCAAGGAAAGTTATCTTAAACTAGCTTCACTGACTACCCTTCTTCCTAGCCTCCTAGTTTGTTTGAAGTTCTTTTGCATTAGAAGTTACTGTTGTAGTAGCTTCCTTTGTGCTGGTGGTTTCTTCTGTTTCCACTCTACTCTGGTGCTAGTAGTCCAAAAAGGAACCCCCAAGAAGGAAGCTACCAGAGATCATGAACGAGAAGGCAGACCTTCTCCAGCACTCCCCAGACTGCTCATTTTAATGGTTCTTCCCATGAAGATTTCTCCCCAGAGCCAATTTCTCAAGAGAGTCCTCAGGAGTAATTTGTTCTTCTCCTATTTATGTCTTCTTTTCTTTCTGTCTTAGCAGATGCCAGAGCAAAGACCTATGTCCTATGGTTGCTAGTGTGAAGTCATGTAATTGCCTCTTTTCTTAGCAAGGATTAATTTTTTATTTTCTTAATCTTATCTTTTTATCTTTAATGAGAACTTATTTTTACATGAAGCTTTGTAGTTTACACAGTACTTTTTATATGGTGCCTCATTGAGCCTCAAAACAAATATGTAAGGTAGACAGAATTTTCCTTATCATCTCCATTTTACAGCCTAAAACCGAGGCTCAGAAAATTTGGAAATCAATAAAATCATACTAGTGGTGCCCACTGGAAGACTGAAGGGCAGCGTTCTGAGAAGTCATCTTGACTGTTTCCATTAAGCCATACTGCCATCATACTGGACTTTAAAACCATTTTTCTTAATTATTCACAAGTGTTATGGAAGTATTCCTTAGCATCAGCTTTTGTGTGAGACCTTAGAATATGTCTTAAAAACACACTTGAATAGAAAACAACAAAATTTAAATAGCAATATAAAGCTGTGTCCCCTTATGAATACATGAATTTATATAGAATTTGTTAAACAATTGGTATAAGTGATGGCATTTAACCCTGTACAAGGAGTCTTCTCTTGGAATGGCAGAGTTGCCCTTTGGGTCCCAACACACAGGTTAAGACTGAAGACTCTGGAACCCTACTGGTTTCAAATTTTGATTCTGCTGCTTCTTACCTGTGTAACCATAGGCAAGTTACCTCTGGGTGCCTCTGTTTCATAATCTATAAAATGGGTGTAATAATAGTCCCTAGCTTGTAGGCTTGCTGTAAGATTGAAAAGCATTACACACACACTCTCACCCCGGTCACAGTATAGAGCAGTAGAACAGTGCCTGACACTTAGGGAACCCAACTGAAGTGTTGTCATTTCTACGACAGTGTGTCAGGAAAGTGACCTGAACCTGGAGTGATGTGAGAGTGACTTCAAGGGTCTGCAGGAGAACAGAATTCCAGTTTCCCCTCTGAGCTTGGTTCAGGGAGGCAGATATTTTTTCTTTTTTTACAAGCTTGAGTAGTTTATTACTCTGACAAAATTATATTTTAATAACGAACATAATAAATGTAGCAATGTAAAAAATTATAAAAACTCGATATATGTAGTCATATACATATAGCTATTTTGCAATACAAAGTTATGAAATAGTAATTCTCTGTATTAAGTACCTAACACACACTTTGAACAAATGATGTTTTATCAATATTTTAAGTTTTTAAATACTATTTTTTAATTTTTATGGATACATAATAATTATACACATTTATGGGGTATACATAATGTTTTAATACAAGCATACAGTGTAATGATAAAATCTGGGTGATTGGGATACCTATCACCTCAAGCATTTATCATTTCTTTGTATTGGGAGCATTCCAAATATACTCTTCTAGTTATTCTGAATTACATAATAAATTATTGTTAGCGATAGTCATCCTATTGTGCTCCTGAAAACTAGATTTTATTTCTTCTAACTGTATTTTTGTACCCATTAACTAACCCCTTGTTATTCCCCACCCCCAATACCCTTCCAAGCTTATGGTAATCACCATTCTGTTCACTACCTCCACAAGATCAATTTTGTAGCTCCCATATATAAGTGAGGACATGTGACATTTGTCTTTCTGTGCCTAGCTTATTTTGTGTAACGTGACCTCCAGTTTCAGCCAGATTGTTGCAAATAACAGGATTTCATTTTTTTTTTATGGCTGAATAATATTCCACTGTGTATATATATACCACGTTTAAAAAATCTGCTTTAAATGTGGTGGCTTCCTTATCGTGGCTCCTGAGAATAGTGCTACAATAAATATGGGTGTGTAGATGCTGCTTCACTGTGCTAATTTCCTTTCTTTTGGATATATACCCAGCAGTGGGATTACTAGACCATATGGCAGTTCTGTTTTCAGTTTTTTGAGGAACTTCCATATAGTTTTTCATAGTGGCTGTACCAATTCACATTCCCACTGACAGTGTATAAGTGTTCCAGGGAATGGGGTGACAGATTTAGCCTTCTAGGTGGAGGCTTGGAGTGAATGACACTGGGCCCCTGGGCCCCTCGGCTTAGCTGAGTTTTTTTTTTACCAGGCAAATGAACAAAATAGAGACTTTTTTTTTTTTTTTTTTTTTTAAGGCTATGTGAAAGCTCCTAATCACAGGAACTGGGCCACACAGCGTCCAACTTGGTCTCCAAAACCCTAGGAATGCATGCTGCTAGGAAGGAATGAAGACATCACAGAGAGAGCAGTGTTTTCCCAGTAGCAGTTGTCATTGAGAGTTATGTCATTTCAGCTGCCAGAGGAGGAGTCTTGGGAAATCGCTAACTTTGCATTCTGCGTCTGATAGTCTGGGATTGTGATTTGAGCCAAAATGGCCTGGACTGGTGCTGGGGTGAGCCTTGTTGGGGAAAAGGCTAAAGCTACCTAAGAGTTTGCTTTTTCAAATCAGGGTTGCCCAATGAACCAGGGTCAAGCTGAGGCTGACTCTGGTGGGAAGTTTCCCTGCTTGTCTTCCCTTTTAAATGCAGGATCCTTAAAGGCAAGGACTGGACATGTGCACAGTTATTCTCTAATACTTACCCAGGGTCTGTCATAATTTATAGTTGATTGATAAACAATTGGTGAATGAGTTGGAAAAGCAAGGAAGAAGGGGAGATGAAGTAAGTGACTTAGGCAGAAACTAAACCGTAATTAGGCCTGAAACCTGATGCTTAGTCAACTGAGGTGCACAAGATCAGCACTTTCTAAAATATGGAATGCTAGATAGACTTCTGGTGATGCTTGGATGCAATGGAGCATAAGGAAATAAAAATGGATTCCAATTTCTGTAGGAAAAAACTCATAAAGACACCTTTCAGGAACTGAGAGGGTCAATGAACATAGTTTTAAAAATGTATATCAGTGTTGCTTATAAACTGGTATCAACAGGGATTATTTTCTAGAAAGGGAAACTGAAGCCAAAAAATAAAACAAAATAAAATTAAATAAAATAAAATTAAATGAAATAAAATAAATGGCCCAAGGCCCTGTAGTAGTATAAGGCAGTATAAAGGGCAGGAACCAACCTGTTTTTATTGTGTGGTTTGTCTTTCTGTTTAAAATTTACAAAATCCAAACAGCACATGAAGCTCAATTTAATTCTAGCGAAGAGACCTAAAATGGTTTAGTTCATGACTGTTGCAATCTCTTTAGGATGAGGAGGGAGATTCGGAGCTTCGAGTGGAGCAGGGAAGCAGAACAGATGTGAGAAGCCATCTTCTAAATGACTGCGGATTTCAAAATCAGTATTGGAAGCTTCAGCCTGTGGCCTAATCCTTTCAAAAAGAAAGTAGTTATGGTCTCACTTAGCAGTGAATCCTCAAGCAGGCAGCCCGAGGTGGAGTGTGTTTGAAACAAGGCATGACTTTAATTCAAGCAGAATTAGTCTGTGACTTTGAAAAACCAGCCTCATGCTGTCATCCCAGGACAATTGGTCTTTCTGTTTCCTCTTGGTTTCCGATTCCTTAGTCCAGGCCATTTCAGTTATCTCCATCTGCAGCCTGCAAATGGTTTCTGAAGAGCCTGGATAGCGACACAGTGTAGGTTTATAAAGAGCTATGTCGTTGCATTGTATTGGCACATGAATTCTAATCATTTCACTCAGGTTGGGCCAGCCTGATGGAGGGGTTAGACATCTGTGCTGGAGTTTCAAGCACCTGCATTGTCTGAAGCTGCTAACATAATACATCGTTGCTCTCAATGGAAAAATTTTAAAGTCAACTTTCATACTGATTTTAAAATATCAAAAGTAATATGAAAACTATAAAGGTAATATTGGAATTCTGATTTAATGCTAAGAAAAATGTTTGAGTAAAGGTGCCATAAACCTCAGGCTCTTGGGGATGATAGCAGTGGAGGGTAGGAGGCAAAAAGCCTGTATTTTAGCTTTCAGAAAAGATCAGTGAAGAGAAATTTCTTTTTCTTTTCTTCCTTTTTTTAAGGCCAGGATATATTTTGTCAATTTAGTACTCACACTGTGTAAGTAAGTATTTTATTTGTGGGCACCCTGGGCTTCTCTCTCTCACTCGCTTGTATCTGTTCATTTCTTTTTTTTTTCCCTTTTCTAGGTTGTCTCTGAGCATCTTAAAGCCACTCATTTTTTTTCCCTCTAACTTCACTCTCGAGGATAGTGTCTGGCACCAAGCAGATTCTCAATAAATATGTGTTGAATTAAAAAAATGAATTCATAGTATGTGGAATGATCAAAAGATAATAACAAGATAATGATTTAATTCATGCTTTTGTCATTGGTTAAGAGTTCTAGGTTGCGTTTTGATTAATATTTAGCATTGTGTGTACCACAGTATTCAGAGTAAAAATGATAGACTCTGGAGCCAAATTGTCTGAGTTTGACTCTAAGCTCTACATTTACTGTGTGTGCTCCCTCAGTCAAATTACTTAACCTCTCTGTTTCAGTACTTTCCTTTGTAAAATGAAGAAATTATAGAATATACCTCATAGAGTTGCTATGAGAACAAAGTTATTTAATACATGTGGCACTTACAACAATTCATGATACATAGTAAGTGCTGTGTGTTAGTCATTGTTTTATTACTCATGCCCTGGGAGTGATCCTTTGAGAGCAAGGTGAATAAAAGGATTCTACCTTATTACTAAAAACTTAAATGACATTTCCAGTCTCTTAGTATTCTTTTAATAAGTGTTCAGAGTAACATATGGTTTACTCTCAGCCTTTTTTGGGGGTTTATTTTTAGTAGCTGAGAAAGCTGATATTTTAAATGATTATAGCTCTTGGTGTTCATCGACTTGGCCAAGACTAGCTTTCTAAGTAAATGCAATATGAGGACCCCTTGGTGAGAGAGGGGCTGTAAAACCACTCTTTCAACAAAAAAAGTCTGATATGAAGTGAAGGGGATCAGGACTCTCATTGTAAATCTATAACACAAAAATATATTCTACCAAATAGTCTTTGTCTTCAAAGTTTGATTCTCAGTAGGGAATACTTCTGACTTAACGTAACTCAAGATAGGCCAATGGAAAATCTGATGAATTGAAGAGTGAATGTCCAAACCAATTGAAAAAATGCACCTCTCTAGATCATTACATTTCTAGGATGTGAAGTTATGTAAAAGCAGCATGGTGGCCCGCTGCGGGATACTTGATAAAATTTCATGATGTGTTTAAATCTCTGCAATCTGAGAGGACCCACCACTATATTTAACCCTCAAATTGGATCTTAAGTTGCATTATCCTTTTGCCGCTTTCCCTTCCTGTTTGATTTACTTATTTGTGTGTGAAGCTTCTTGAAATCTTAACCATCTGGAATTATATTAAGTGCCACTAGTAACCAAGTTTAACAACAGTAAACAGGGAATAGCTCATTATAGGGCAGGAATAAAGAAATAGAAAGTGCTGGTAGTTAAATAGGAGTTTATGTATCTACTGAAAAGCATTCTGTTTTTCAAGCTACCTTTTATGGCATATTAAGTGTGCCTTCTTGTGTTGAAAATCTTGGTATCTCTTTCACATTAAATTTTTCAAGATCATTTAGTTATTTATTCTTCAAATACAATGAGTAAAACTATCCCAAAAGGAGGAAAATGGCAAATTGCTGAAATTACAACTGTTTTTACTTTTCTCAAATGGAAGTAGCTTTAAAATCCATGGGGGAAAAATCCAATTTGAAGGAAAGCAGTATTAGAAAGCATGCAATTATGTATAGTGAACATTTCCTCAATGATGGAAAATTCAAAATACATGAAGAAAAGCCTCCGTGACCATTTTCTCAATAAGGTGAGTTGATATTGTACACTGCTATTGGGGACTCCTGTCATCAAGGAAGCAAAGTAGAAATGGATTTATTTTCCCATTCTGGACCAGGGTAAGGGCATAATATCATTGCTGGAGATGGGACGATGTGCTGAAAACCACATAGGGATTAAAAATATGCAATTTGAATTTCCATTCTGACTCTGCTCCTGAGAGTAATATTAATGATGATAATAGCAACTATTAATAATATTTAATTTAATAATACAATTGTTGCACACATGAAGTGAGATAATTTTCTCAAGTTATCAAGTTCTGGTGTGCGATGTGAGTCAAGCCACTTAACTAAGTTTTACTCTTAAGGTAAAATAGGGAATAAACTTTACTTCTTTTCTCCCTCATGGATAGAGACCCTTAAAGATTTTATACTAAATATAGAATATAGAATATATTTGCATTAATATAGAAGAATAATTTTGTGAGTTCTTAATGGGCATTTAGTGTCCTTTTCTACATCCCACATGCTGGGGTGACTTTTCATATGAAAGTTGCATTTGGGCAGGTATAAAACTGTTAAACAAGGAGAATATGAAAATGACTCCTGGTTCTTTACTTTGCAAATGGAAAGATGGATGAAGTATTGTGAAACATACTTAAACCTACCCAGGATGAGTATATCAAACTCTGGAAATATGGGACAGAATTCCTACAGGCTTGATACAGGCAACCAAGGTGAAGCATTCGTTTACTCACATCTGACCTCTCTAAGAATAAATTTTATATGACTTATGGGGATGAAACACTTAAAGACATTAGATAAGGAAAAATAAATCAGGCACAAACCCTTGAAACACTGGATGGAGAGTTGAGAGGTAATTAAGTATACTTTTCTCTCTCCATTTTTTGAATCACTATTCAGGTTTTATGGAATTAATTTTCCAGGACTTGGCTATAGGGTTTATAGGCTCCCCTTCTCAATTCTTATATTATGCAGCCTGATATCTGTGAGCTTTAGATATTATGTATTTTTGCAAATGTCTTACCCACAACTAGATCATGTGCTCGATAGCTTGGTAATGTCAGGCACAGTATCTTTGACAAGGTATATTCAAAAACCATGTATAATTCTTTTTAGACTCTTTTTTAGACATTATCATGAAATATTAAAACATAGAAAAGCTCTAAATACTAATATAATGAATAGCTATGTATCCACCACCGAGTTTATGAAAGAAATAATACCAGTAACTTGAAACTCCCTGTGTCCTTCGCATCTCATTCCCTTCCCACACCCACCAGAGGGAATTTAGTAATTGTCATTTCCTTTACATTTTACTCTTTTAGTAAATACAGTAACATAGAGAATAAATGGAATATAATAATGAATATCAATTTTTCATGTTTTACTATTTTATGCATATGGAATAATCTATTCCATTGAAACTTACCATTTTTTTTTTTTTGCTTGGCATTATGTTTGTGAAATTCTTCCATGAGAATATGTATGGCTCTAGTTGGTACATTTTTACTGCTGTGTAGTCTTTCATTGTGTGAATATACTGAAAGTAATTTACCCATTCTTCTCTTGATGGACGTTTAGATTTTTTGCTTGCTTTTGACTTTGCCAATACAGTTACTATGAGTGTTGTTGAACATGCCTTTTTGTGTACATGTGCAAGAATTTCTCTACAATACATGGCTAGGAGAGGAATTATGTACTCCTTGGATATGCAATTCAGCTTTACTAGATATTGCTGAAATACTTTCAAAGTAGTGAATACTAATTTACATTCCCAATAACAGCAAATCAATATTCCTGTTGTTCCAATGCTTTCCAACATTTGTGACTTTCGGACTTCAATGTTTTTTAATCTGATGAGTAAGAAATGGTATCTTCTACGACTCGAATCTTCATACCCCTTTTTACTAATGGGACTGACCATCTACTCATATGTTTATTGGCCATTTGGTTTCATATTCTCTGAATTTATGTTCATATGTTTTGCCCATTACTAACAGGTTTAATTATTGTTTTTTCTATCACTTAAAAAATTACTGTAGTAAAATATATGAAATATAAAATTTGCCATTTTAACCATTTGTAGTTGTACAACTCAGTGGCATTAAGTATATTCACAGTGTTGTGCACCCATTCCCACTATCTATTTCAGAACTTCTTCATCACCCCAAACAGAAACTCTATATCCATTAAGCAATAACTCTCCTCTCCTTACCTCTCCCCACAGCCTCTAGTCATTTCTAATCTGCTTTCTGTCTCCACGAACTTGCCTATTTTATATATATATATAGTCATATAAATAAGACCATACAATATTTTTCCTTTAGCATTTGGTTTATTTCACTTAGCATAATGTTTTCAAGTTCATTCATGTTGTAGTATGCATCAGAACTTCATTTCTTTTTTATGACTGAATAATATCCATTGCATATATATATCACATTTTGTTGATCCTTTTAATGCCATATTTAGGTTGTGTGCACATTTTGGCTGTTCTGAAAAATGCTGCAATGAACAGTAACACACAAGTGTCTGAGTTCCTGTTTTCAAAACTTTTGAATGTATATTTAGGAGTGGAATTGCTGGGTCATATGGTAATTCCACGTTTAACTTTTGGAGAAGCTGCCAAAGTACTTTCCACGGGGCCTGTACAATTTTGTATTTCCACTGTAAACCTACAAGGTTACGATTTCTCCATAACCTTACCAAACTTATTATTTTCTTTATTAAAAAAATTGTAGCCATCCTAGAAGGTAGGAAGTGATATTTCATTGTGATTTTGATGTGCATTCCCCTGACAACTAATGATATTGAGTGTCTTTTCATGTGCTATTTGTATATCTTCTTTGAAGAAATGTCTATTCAACTCATTTGTCTGTTTTTTTTTAAACATAGATTGTCTTTTTGTTGTTGAGTCTTAGAACCCCTCATCAGATATATGATTTGCATGTTAACCCCTCATCAGATATATGATTTGCAAAAATTTTCTACTGTAGGTTGTCTTTATTTTTTTGAAAATTTTCTTTGATGCACTGCCTGGTGGAGCTGTGAGAAGAGGGTCACCATCTTCCAGACCCTAGAATGGTAGATCCATAGCTTGCACTGTGCACCTGGAAAATCCACAGGCACTAAATGCCAGAGTGTGAAAGCAGCTGGGAGGGGGCCTGTACCCTCCAAAACCATAGGGATGGAGCTGTCCCAGGTCATGGAAACCCACCTCTTGCATCATTGTGACCTGGATGTGAGACATGGAGTAAAAGGAGATCATTTTGGAACTTTAAGGTTTAATGACTGCCCTGTTGGATTTTAGACTCGCATGGGGCCTGCAGTCCCTTCATTTTGGCCAATTTCTCCAATTCGGAATGGGCATATTTACCCAATGCCTGTACTCCCATTATATCTAGGAAGTAACTAACTTGCTTTTGACTTTACAGGCTTATAGGTGGAAGAGACTTGCCTTGTCTCAGATGAGAGACTTGGACTTTTGAGTTAATGATGGAATGAGTTAAGACTTTGGGGGACTGTTGGAAGGGCATAATTGTGTTTTGAAATGTGAGAACATGAGATTTGGGAGGGGTCAGGGGTGGAATGATATGGTTTGGCTGTATCTGCACCCAAATCTCATCTTGAACTGTAGTTCCCATAATCCCCACGTTTCATGAGAGGGACCTTGTTAAGGGGAACTGAATCACGGGGGCAGTTACCCTCATTTTGTTCTCATGATAGTGAGTGAGCACTCACGAAATCTGATGGTTTTATAAGGGGCTTCCCCCTTTGCACAGTTCTCATTCTTCTTCTCCTTGCCACCCTGTGAAGAAGGACAGGTTTGTTTCCCTTTCTGCCATGATTGCAAGTTTCCTGAGGCTTCCCCAGCCATGCTGAAATGTGAGTTCATTAAACCTCTTTTCCTTATAAATTAACTACTCTTGGGTATATTCTTATAGCAGTGTGAGAATGGACTAATACAGGTGTTACTCGATATTTTGCCTTCGAAATGTTTCAAAGTTTTACTTTCTAATTTAGACCTTTAATACAGTTCCCCTCTTGATATATCTGGCAACATTAGGAACATCTCTTGATGTCCTTGTTGAGCTTCAGGTGTCACTGCAAGTACCCTACCAGCAACATTTCACTTCCATCTCCTGCTTCTATCTGGTTCTTTCAGGTTGTCCTTACTGACTTCAGCTTTTTCTAGAAGGAGATTCATGGATTGCCTTTCTATATCTCCTTCAGTCTCAGTCCTGTTAGTATCTGACAGCATTGTGATAAAACTTCTTGCTTGTGCCCATTAAAAATACAGCCTTTTCCACCTTGTGTTTTCTATACAACTTTATTAGGAATCTGGAAGATAGAAAATTAGGCAACTGTATTGGTGCCATCCCAAAGACTCTGCAGAGCCTTGTCTAATTGCCTTGACCAATTGTGGTATTGCTTAGAAGGGGAGACCAGGCACCACTGTGGTCCTTCCTGATCTCGACATTTCAGAAATAGAATAGCCCTTATTAGCAGCATGGCATATACAACTTGTTTTATAAGATGAACTTTTTTCCCTTCTAGTCAGATGTCAGCTGGATTCTTGTATTTTCATAAATTACACAGTTTATTTGACAAAGGCTAATCAATACTATTTCAGAATCCTAATTTCTATCTATACCTGCATCTTGTATTGAAAAATGAAAATAACTTATAGCACTGAACATTTTAAGCAGGGAGAGAAATGATCACTACTCATTTTCCCTGTGGCTAGCAGAGAATCACGTGAACAGAGGAATGGGAAAGAACATTGATTTTGGAGTTTGAAACATCTAGCTTTTTGAAAATTTTGAAAATGGTATAAGAAAACATCAGTTGCAATGACTGCAGCTGAAAGAATCATGACTGCCTGTCATTTTCTTTAATAAGCTTCAAAACATCCATGATTGAGAAGTCATGGGAAAAGTTAAAGGGATTCATCTGAGACTTTGGAGATCTGGATTATCACTCTGACTCTCCTTAGTAGGTGAGTATGTTCTCTATGTATTATCTCTGGGTCATTCTCTACATTGTTTGCATTGCTGTTACTTCAAGATTTTATTTTATTTTATTTTTTTAAATCTTGAGACAGGATCTCACTATGTTATCCAGGCTAGAGTGCAGTGGCACGATCTTGGCTCACAGCAACCTCTGCCTCCCGGGTTCAAGTGATTCTTGTGCCTCAGCCATCCAAATAGCTGGTATTACAGATGCCTGGCTAATTTCTGCATTTTTAGTAGAGACACGGTTTCATCATGGTGGCCAGGCTGGTCTTGAACTTGTAACCTCAGAGTGATCTGCCTGCCTTAGCTTCCCAAAGTGCTGCAATTACAGGTGTGAGCTACAGTACTTGGCCATAGCAAGGTTTTTGAGAAGATCACATAAGGCAATGCATGAGAAAGCGTCTCACGAACCATAAAGCACAGGCCATAAGATGGGTATTGTAATGTCCAGTGATGAGATGGGAGTAACTATTCCTGGTTGAGTTAGAAGTCACCTGATAGTCACATCTAATTAAAGTATCATTTTTAAATTATCAAACTTTCTTCATATTATTTTTCAGGACTCTACATATCTAGCCATAGGTTAAAAAAAAATCCCTAAAACACATAGCTGATGTTTTAGATGAAAGGCAAAATGGGCAGTTTACTCTATGGACACACGAGGAGAAAATGGAGTATAGGGACCCTGCAGCAGTCCTGGGAGTGAGGGCAAGCACAGAACCTTGCAAGAAGGAAAATGGAGGAGGACCTGTCTGGGTATGGTATCATGCCACTGTGTTTCCCAACCTTTCTGTGTTCCAGCCAGTCTTTTAGAGGAGGTCCTGCCCTGTGTAACTTATTACGGATTTGAGATTACAAAAATATGATCTTTCTTGGCAAAGTGTCCCAGATGCTGCGAGAGCAACTGCAGAATAAGCTACTCTGTAGAATGATTTGATTCAAAATATGTCCAATTTCCACCCAGTCAAAGGCTCCTGAAATGTTTGTAGCATCTGTGGACTCTGAGCTACTCCAGTCCAGGGTTTCAGATGCTGGCAGGCATTTCCCTCTATTAAATCAGTCTTAAAGGTTTGCCATATGCACTTCAATCAAACCTATCCCCCACACACGCTCCCATAAAATTGCTGCTCTACAGCAAATCTTTTCAACCACACTCATGTAAATGTGGCTTTTTCTATGAATAGAAGAGAAATAATATATTTAAAATCTGGTTCAATAGCAACTTTATATACCCCACCGAGCTTTATGCCATGCCATGGGATACTGCTGCTTAATTCTTAGGAGGCTGTCAGTTGATATCTGGTCAGGCTTTTCTTGCCATATATATAGTGAGATCCCATTATGCCATAGGGTTGGGGCTCAGGGATAAAATTCATTTTATAGATTTCTTACTCTAAGTTTCATTTCTCCAAACCTTACAGCTTTCAAAGTGTTGTTTTTTTTTTTTTTTTTTTTTTTTTTTTTTTAACACCCAGGTAATGTTTGCAGAGCAGACTTTATTATTTGTATTTTATAGATACAAAAACTAAGGCTTAGTTATGTCTTGGAGACATTAAATATAGTTCACTCTACTACATTCAGTAAGACTTTTTTACTATGTTATTTTATGTAACTTATTTTCTAGTTCTGTAATGTATTGTAGCTTAATCTTTGAACCATGTCTGGCCAAAATCATAGGAGTCAGACCTGTATCCTTTTTAACTATTTGAAATTATGGTGATATATCATCTATATCTATATGTATATCCATATATCTACATATATCCAAATATATATACATATATTTGGAAGTATAATAAACTGATATATTTCTCATTCCCCTTCAATCATAATGTCCTACAAAAGGCAAGGCAAACACCTCTTAGAACAAATCAGTCCACAGGGTAGAGAAGGGGGATGTGACCTTCAGGATTTCTTCACCAAGTAGGAAGCAGAAGAGAAAGTCCTGTGCCACTGGGAGGGAAAAAAAAGAGAATATCTCAGTTCCTTAGGGTAGCTTGGAGAGGCAGCTGACCTGTCGGAAAAGCAGTATGTTGAGCTTGATGCTGATAATGGCAGGATGCGATTTGGCCACGGTTAGAGATGCATTGAGGCAGATGGACCTGACATTGCTCTGTCTCCAAAGCCAGTGGATGGGATGCAGAGTATCCCAAAGTTCCCATAGGGCCTCTTGGAGAAATATCCAGCTGTAGAATGGTCCAGCAAGTCTGGGTCAGGATCCAGAGGTACACTCAACTAGAACAGGCAAGCTTGACTACAGACTTCAGCAGCAGCTCCAGCACATTGCTGCCATACGTGGTCACAGCCCAGGACTTCGGGGCCCAAAGCTGAGAGGACCCTCTGCTGACTAAGTCCCATCTCCCAGCCCCATCACACTGAGGACTGGTAAGCTACTTTTCATATCCGCATGACAACATCTCTTCAAAAACATACAGGTGTCATAAAGAAAACTTGAGACGAGGATTTTTCCAAATGAGACTTTAAAAAGTTCTTTTAAACCGGTGTGGACAGAGAAACCTTTAATTCATTAGTTTAAAATTCCTTCTTTAATCGCCTCCATCACCACCTTCCCTATTCCCCCAATTCCCAGGGAGATGGGGGTGCTCATGAGTTTAGTTCAGCTTTAGGGATACAAAGAAAGTTACTGTTTTTGGTATAACTGAATTTCAGGAGATGAATTGTGTGAATTTTTCACCTTGTTATAACAGGAGAGAAAAATATTTCATAGGTAGTGGAGCCGAAGGCTATATTAAAGGTTAGCATATATGACAACCTTGGAAAAGATAGGAAACCATAGGTATTTTTCCTTTCTTGTATTTTCTTTCGCTGTTGCTTCCCTAAAGATCTATTATATTATGGTTGTCCGCAAAAGTGCCTTCCTCCAGGAGGGCTGTCCTGGAGCCCACAAAGTGTGCCTCCAAGGGTTCCTTGGCTTCTCGATTTAATTACCATAAGACCTTTTGCAGCTGCCCCATGGTGTTTCCAGGCTTTCCAGAATCTGTGCTGTAAATCTTCCACCTACTGACACCTTTTGTATATCTCTCAGCCAGAATAATTGGGAAGAAAATTATGTTCATGTTATTTCAGTGGGAGAAAGTGCTAATAATTCAGGGATCTGTGCAGTGGGACATAGAAATCCATTACTTTAGGGTTAGCTCTATATTCCATTGACCTTGGGTAACTCCCTGGGCTACTGTGAAATGGATGGGCTAGGTGATTTTAAATGTCCTCATTTATGATTTGTTTGATTTGCTTATTCATTTAACACACATGTATTAAATGCCTACTATGTGCAATACTAGGTGCTAGGATGTGTTTAGTCAGACGGGCATAGTCATTGACTTCATGGTGCTTTGATATGGGTAGAAAAATTCAG
The DNA here is from genome assembly GCF_007565055.1 of Rhinopithecus roxellana. Classification (NCBI taxonomy): domain Eukaryota; kingdom Metazoa; phylum Chordata; class Mammalia; order Primates; family Cercopithecidae; genus Rhinopithecus; species Rhinopithecus roxellana. The sequence goes on along the minus strand of NC_044552.1, from coordinate 96,646,020 downwards.
AAACTCTGCAATAGATTATAAAATGACATTCCCACATAAAACCATGAGACAAACCCTTATTCCTTTGTAATAGAATTAGCTTTTCACAGCAATACTTCAAACTTTCCTCCACATTCTGAACCATCTCTTTCACAAGCTCAGGGTTTGGTGCTCAGAAAAGGCATTGGAGACTGCATAGAGGTCTCAGCACAGATACAGCTGGCAGAAGGACTCTCTTATGTTTAGGGAAAAGTAATGAAAGTGATCAAGAGATTATACACTAAGTATAGCACTATGGGATTTACATGCGTTATCTCAGTTTGGGAGGTTCAATCTCATTACTCTTGGTCCTAAACTCCTAGGTAAACTGTAGATGGTTTTCCATCAGAGCTTTCTGTCTTCTTTGTCATGCCATCGGTTCCAGTTTAGTGAAATGCAGCACAAGAGGCCACCACATGGACTAAATGAAAGAGAAAGGGTAAGGGGAAGAGAGTTTCTCGGTGAAGAAAGGGTATATATGAGGGAGAAACAGATGAGAAGAGTAATACCAGTGAGCTCACCTCTTAATTTCATAAGAAAAGGCATTTTAGGCGGCGCGGTGCTCACCTGTAATCCATCACTTGGGAGGCCACGGGCGATCACGAGGTCAGGATATCGAACCATCTGGCTAAACGGTGAACCCCGTCTATATAAAATGCAAAAACCGGGCGATGGCGGCGCTGTATCCAGCTACTCGGAGGCTGAGGCGAAATGCGTAAACCTGGGAGCGGAGTTCAGTCTGAATTGGTGCACTCCAGTCCGGGCGACAGACGAGACTCCACCTCAAAAAAAAAAAAAAAAAAAAAAGAAAAGGCTTAATCTAAAGTAATGAAACACAAAGTGAGAATTGTCATCTGTTTCATAGCTTATCTAAAGAGGCAAATTCATATTTTTTATGAACTTTGAAAAAAAAAAAAAACAATGACTAACCATCTGGTATATTTTTAAATCTGCTCTGGAATGTATATTTTACATATTTTCTGGATTGTGGTATTTTACTGCCAAGCATGCTTGCAAATACCCCTATTTCAGAGCTGCATGTTCAGATGATTGCTGGAAGAGGCCAATAAATAAATAAATAAATAAAAAGAAACCAACAAAACCCCCACACCCCATGACAGTATTCTGCCTATCCTTTATTCAGAATACTTAGCCAAATAGAATCTCAAACTGGGGCACATATACCTAAAATATTCGTGAATAACTCGTGTGCGGGGAAGCCTCCCTCAATGAACCTCAAACAGTTCCTTTTCTGAGAGCATACTCTTTATCTTCTGTGCAGTGGTCCACATTTATACACCATTATTTAGATAGGATAAAAATATAAGAAAAACTTTATTTTCTTTATCTGATGCTCCTTTTCAAGCTCCTGAACATGGTTGAAAAAACTTACATTTATAAAGACATCTTGGCTTTATACTTTGGGTAAATATTCAGTCGATTTAAAATTCAAATTCTTTCACTGTTGTTTCTCCCCTTTCAAAGGGTCTACAGTCCTTTCGAAAGAGGGCATCAGGTAAAAGAGAAGGTGGACCTTATGCCCGTGGGGTGGAAGGTTTGCCCTGCTTGGTGCCTTCTGTGAGGTCCCTGGATAGCCCTTTTGACTTCCCTAGTCACTGATATCTGCTGAGTGTGGCTTGTCCTGCCTGGCTTGTTTGTGTGCTGTGTGGTAGCTGCTGCTGCTACTTGAAATTTTTCCACCACCTGCAATCAGGACTGGCAACATAATTTGTGAGACCTAGTGCAAAATGCAAATGTGAGACCCTTTGTTCAAAAATTAAGAATTTCCAGATGGCTACAGTAGAGCATTAAATCAAGCACAGGGCTCTTCTGAGCACAAGGTTCTTTTACAATTCTCTGCTATACTCACTCTCCAGATTAGCTCCACTATAACCGGCCTGGCAAGGGCTAAGTCCTTAGGAGATCAGGGAGGGAGAGAAGCTGAGTGGAAGAAGACAGATTTTTTTTTTTGTTTTTCAAGTGAGGTGAGCAAGAGCATGGATACACGTGAATGAGTCTTGTCCTTGACATATACTTTGCCACTGAATTCTTACTTGCTAAACTTGTCAGTGGTTGCTCTAAACCAAGTTCTCTGTAATTTGATTTCTCTTTTTGCAAAGGTCAGTGTCCTCTTATTTAGGTGGTTGCTTTCTCCGTGTTGTGGAAACAAGGATTTTAAAGCCCTTTATAGGAAAGAGTTTCATGCTTTTGCATTTTAGCTAGACATAGATCCTCCTCCTTTGAGTGTCCTGGCCCTTTCATATTAACACCATTAAATCTCCTCCCTCTGCAGCCACTCCCCACATGCCCTCAGTTTAGAAAGTTTGTCTTAAAACACCAAGCTTTAATATTTTACATTATTTTTGTGCAGTGTCTTCAGTGTAGGGTGGGAAATATTTCTTTGGAATGGAAAAATATTTTGTTGCATAAGGGCTAGTATATTAAAGATACTTTATTAAGCATTCAGAATTCAAGTGAATCCTTTTATTGGGGGTGGACCTATCTTGCTTTTATAAGAAGGAAATACATTTATGATTTAACTCCATTAGAACATAATAAAACTTAGATCTGTCTCTTATATTGTATAGATATATACATAGGGAGTTGAAACAAGATTAAAATATTTTGACAGAAAACTGGGTGGCAATTTACCATAACATCGACTGCCACTGTTTTTTTTAATTCAAAGTGTTAATCAGTTACAAATTACATATTGTTATGCTAACAGTATCTTATCTAATGACAAAAATTCAGCGTCAATGTGTTAGCTCTAAGGGCCAATGCTTCTGTGTTAAATTAATAGAACATCTTTATTTTGCAGTTCACTATTCACTTGGAACAGGGTGCAATGGGAAAAAAGTCTGTGGAGCACCACACCAGTAGTAATACCTAAAATTACAGACAAAGAGGTGAAATAAGGTGGCCAGCTACTCTGTTTGATTTGTCAGCAGATAACAACAGATTCTTAATACCACAATTCAAATTCATGCATTTTATGCAGAGTGTGACATTTCTGGGAATAAAAGTGTTCTATCCAACAGATGTATTTAATATTTGGAAAAATGTGCTAATGTGTAGCTGAAAGATACTGCAAGGGGTTGAGCATGTAGATTTTTAAAAGTCACTCATCAGCAATATTGTTCCAATTAACAATATGATTTGTAATTTCCAGACTTTCCCTTACTCACTCTTCCTATGCCCCTATTTTCTCCACATACTAGTGAAATGGTAGCAGATTTCCATTCATTAATCAAGTCCCTCAAAATGCTTCTTAAATCTGAATCTTTCTTTACCTTTTCCCACTGTCAGTGTTTAGGTTCCTGTTGTTTCAGTCCTCCACACTTAAGCAAGACTCTTTGTCTTCTCTTCACTCTTATTCTTATCTAATTTATCCCATATATAGATGCCATACTGATCTTCTGAAAGTGACACTCGATTGTATTATTATTCTGCTCAGAAACCTTAAAGATGTCTTAGAGCCCAGAGAATAAAGTCCAACTTCCTTATACCGGCATTTAGTCCCTATATAATTTGGCCCCAGCAGTCTCCTTAATCTATATTCCCACTCAGGTCCTGATCTCTCAAGGAATAATCTTACATTTTATTTCAGATTAGTTGGTTGACAACTACCCAAGGATGCTTCCGCCCTTGTGTGTGTTTTTCCGTAGTGTTTCTTCATCATCCAAAGGATGCTCCCACCGCCCCACCACATATCCAGGTCATTGCCAGTCTCTAAACTCAGCTGAAGTGCTCTCTGCTCTGTGGAACTTTTTTCTATCACCTGGGACAACAGGTATTTTAGTTCTTAAAATTTACTCAACCAATGATTGTTAAGCTCTTTGTACATGTCAAGCCCTAGGGATGTAACATTGAGCAGCCAGACACAGTCTATGTGTTCATGGTGGGTCCAGTCTAGAGAAAACCTGGCGTGAAACAGGGAAAATCTCTCCATTTCTAGAGCATCGATTATCTATGAACTAATTAGGACACAAAATCTCTTATATCATGGAGTATATATTGATATCTCATTTCTGTCTTTGATTGACCACTTTGAGACCAGAAACCATGTGTCTTACCTGCAGTGCCAAATAAGGCAGGGTGGCATGTCGGGAAATAGAGCTGGACTGCAGGTGTTTAGCTTGGCTCTGATCCTCGCTGCTTTTGTAGACCTGGGTAAGTTACTCATTAACCTCTCACATCACCTCTTTAAAAAGGAGCATAATAACAGTGCCTACCAAGACAGATGGCGGTAAGCATGAAGTGATTTCACATGTGTAAGGTGCTTCAAACAAAGTGGGGCACATATACTAGGTGTTGAGTAAATGTTAGTTTTTGTTATTATTTTTATAACGCCGCAGCCTGTGTGGCCTTAGGCAAATCATTTAACGTCACTGTAGCTTCTTTATCCCTTCCTAAAATAAGGATAATGATGTTAGCCAGATAAAGGCCCATGTGTTTGTTTGAGGAAATGAGATAACAGATGAAGGTGCTTGGAAAATTGGTGCTTGTTATAGAAACGTAGGGCTTATTCATGAGCTCATGCTGGTGTCTGGGGAAAATCACCACATTCCAGTCGTCACAGAGTCTACAGTCCAATAGGAACAGTGGACAAGACCATTAAAGAAGAATTTACAGCACACTGTGCTTAGCAAGGGGACAGGGAAGAAGGGAACTCTTCAAGTATGCAGCAGGAACATCCCAAATAGGCCCGGGATGGCGATGGTCGGGGAAGGCTCATCCAAGAGGGAACAATGTATGTAGAAACCTGGAAAACCGTGAGTTGGACTTGTTTGAACAGCAAAACGAAGTTCAGTGTAGCGGCACATCGAGCATGGGCACAGCTGGAGCAGGAAAGTGAACGTTATGCTGGGATGGCTGCATAATTTTAGGGTCCAGTTCAATGGGAAAACACATAACATTTCACATTTTCAAAGTAGGGGGAAAAAGCCTCTTCCTTTCTTTCCCTTCTCTGTCTTGACCTGTTTTTAAATTTGCTGTTTAATGTTGTGCTCCTTCGGGCACAGGGATACACTTGCTGGATGATTGCAGACCCTTTCAGATATTGGGGGGTGTCCTAGTCTGCAACTCCGAGTGCACGAGCCTGACTTCAACCCTCCCTGCACCTGTGCCTAGGCCTCCGCTGCAGGCAGACAGAGGGCTGCAGTGGTTGTTAGGGGAGGCCCGGGGCCTTTCGACTGAGAATCCCCCCTGAGGAGGTGAAGGGGCACTGCCATTTGGGAGATAAGTATCTAAGACCTCTGTGCAGGCTTTGTTGTCTCCTCAGCCTTCATTTACAAAAGATTATTAAGAATTTTAAGATGATGACCCTCTGGCTGCACTATTGGTATGTGATTATTTTCTTATATTGTAGAGATAATGTGTAGATACAACACAAATATATGCAATGCCTAATCAATGGGTCATTGAGTCACTTCAGAGAGCTGGTATTTTTAATTTTTATTTTTTTAAACAATTAAGAGATTGGGCAGTAAAGAGGTGAGTAAATATGTGGGGAAAAAGATATGGAAGATCTTACAGCAGTGTGAAAGTTTGAAAGTGGTTTCCTCCGAATAGAAGCATTCTCTCTTTGCTTTCTTTATAATGGTTCTAAAATAAACATAATTTTATAACAAGTAAAAATAAGTTATAATAATCTTTTATTAAAAGGCTCTAGAAATGTTTTTCTGTAGTACTGTTCAGATAAAGGAAGGCTCTGAAAGATGTGTGTTCCTAGCAGAAATGATCAGCCTGGCTCTGCCCCAATCTGACAAAGATTACCATCATTGTGTTTCTAGAAGAAACCCAATTTGGCCATTTTTTAAAAATAAAAATATGTTTGGATTTGGCTGCTGTGATTGTTAATTTTATGTGTCAACTTGACTGGGCCGCAGGATGCCCAGATATCTGATTAAACATTATTTCTTAGCATTCGAATTGGTGAATTGAATAAAGCAGATGGCTCTCCTCAGTGTGTGGGGGCGTCATCTAATCTGTTGAGGGCCTGAACAAAACAGAAAGCTGAAAGGAGATTCAATTCACTGTCTGCCTGACTGCTTGAGCTGAGACATCAATCTTCCCCTGCCCTCGGCATTCTTGGTTCTCAGGCCTTCACACCTTGCCTGGAATCTATAACATCAGTTCTCTGGCTTTCAGGCCTTAAAACTACACCCCCGACTGTTCTGGGTCTCCAGCTTGCTGATGCCAGATGCTCAAACTTATTAACCTCTATAATCACATGAACTAATGCCTTATTTGAAAAAATATGTATTTAAAAGATATAAGGTATGAGCTAATACCTTATTTAGAATCTCTCTATGTCTATATATCTATGTCTATCTATATATCTCTCTCTAGAGAGAGCCGTATCTGTCCGTATATGTTTATCTATATATCTATCCATACCTATCTATATCTTTTTTTTTTTTTTTTTTTTTTTTGAGACAGAGTCTCTCTCTGTCACCCAGGCTGGAGTGCAGTGGAATGATCTCGGCTCACTGCAACTTCCACCTCCCGGGTTCAAGCAATTCTCTTGTCTCAGCCTCCTGAGTAGCTGAGATTATAGGCATGTGCCACCACGCCTGGCTAAGTTTTGTATTTTTAGTAGAGACGGGGTTTCACCATATTGGCCAAGCTGGTCTTGAACTCCTGATCTCAAGTGGTCTGCCTGTCTTGGCCTCCCAACATCCTGGGATTACAGGTGTGGGCCATCACGTCTGGCTGATATCTGTATCTTCTGTTGGTTCTGTTTCTTTGGAGAATCCTGACTAACAGAGCACTAGAACAATAATTTATTGTTTCCGTGTTTTAAAACGAGATGAGAAAATGGTAGACTATTATTTTATGTTAGGAAAAATATTTTGAGATAAAATGAGAGGACAGGAGGAGTTTGAGCAGAGCAAGAATGTATCTTACTCCTTGGAAGGTAGAGGACTCGTATTTTTATGGCAAAGCCTTTATGTTTTGGGAATTCAGCTTCAGAAATGTCAAAATAAATGGGTGGCAGCTCTAAACATGGTTCTGGACTCTGGAATTCTTATAAAGCTTTAGTATTAATGATACACTACCCTCATAAAAATATGTTGAAGAGTGTCTTTATATTTTTTGTACTCTGGAAGTGTGCGTAAGATTGGAATCATCTGCTCCTTAGATGGTTAGTTGAACTGTCCCGTAAAAATGTTTGAATTTGTTGGTTATTTGTGAATAGACTCTAAACTATTAATTTAATTTAAAACATAATTATAGTTACATTCAGTGTTTCTACATGATCTCAGATAATTTTTGATGAGCTATATTTTTCTAGGGATTTGTTTTGTGTAAACTTTCAATATCATTGACATAGTTTTAAAATCTGTTTTGAATCTAGGTATGTTTTAATTTTCATTCCTGATATTTACTTGTGTCTAATTTTTTGTTGCTCAGAATTGACAGAGTTTTATTTTAATAATTATTCTTTCATAGAACCACCTTTTCTTCTCTTATTTAATTGATTTCTGCACTCAGTTTTATTATTTTTGTTTGAAACTATGTCTTTTGGACTTACCCTGTTGCTTTTTTAAGCTGTTAAAGTTATGCCTTTCTTTCCAACTACAGTCATCACAAATTTTGAAATGGAGTATGTTCATAATCATTCAGCTCTAAGCATTTCTAATTTCCACTGTTATTTAATTTTGGGGACTAAATGCATGAGACTTTTGAAAGTTATTGCTTGTTATTGATTTTTTTAAAAGTCAGGTTTATTGAAGCATAATTTACATACAGTAAAATTTACCCATTTTTAGTGTTTAGTTTGATGAGTTTTGACAAATAGATACAGTCATGAATCCACTACCAAAATCAAATATAAAATATTTCCATCACACTACAAAATTCCCTTATGTCCTTTTGTGATCAATCTCCTACTCCATCTCCCAGCCTCTGGCAACAACTGATCTGATTTCTTTCCCTCAGGTTTTGCCTTGTTATTGATTTTAATTTAGTTGCACTGTGGACAGGGAACATGGACTTTATAATAATGATTCTTTTGATATTTAATGAGATTTGCTTTTGGCCCATTATGTGGCTAATTATCATAAAGTATCTTTAATTTTCAATTGCTTTATGCAGAGTTCTGTATATGTTAGTTAAATCTAACTTGTTTAGAGTGTTTTTCAGTCTTCCATTTTCTTACTCATTTTCTACCTGATTTATCAATTTCTGAAAGAAGTATTAATATATGAAAATCTCCCCTATTGTGGTAAATCTGCCCATTTCTTCTTGCAGTGTAGTCAGCTTTTTGCTTCATGCATGTTGATGTTAGGTTCTTAGAAGTTTAGAGTTAATAACTTTTCCTGGCCTTTTATTTTAAATGTTTCTGAGTCCTTACGTTTTGTTTGTTTTGTGTACAAAGCCTAGAGCTGTTTATTTTTTAACCCAATTTAACAATTTCTGCCATTTAACTAAACAGTTTAGACCCTTTACATTTATTGTGATTGCTTATACTTTCGATTTATCTCCCGCACTTGACGTTTTGCTTTAAATTTTGTATTTTTTCTCTTTCTGCCTACTTTTGAATTATTTGAGATTTGTTTTGTTCCATACCCCCACCTGCTTTGGGAGCTATATACACCATTGCTAATCTTTGTGAGACCACTCATAACATTTTAATATGCATAATTTAACAAAATCTAAATTTAATATCACTACCTTCTTCTTGAACAATGAAATAACTTCAGAATTCTTTAAACATGATTTTACCGCTTCTATTATTTATATTGCTGTTATCTAGTATCTAAGTTCTACCCCATCTTTATATCCTCCAAATTGATTGTTTTATACAGTCTGCTTAGATCACATATTTGCTAGATTCTTCATTCCCTACTTCTAGCTTCTCAAACTTTGCCCCAACACCATGTTTCTTCTTCCTGAAGTGTATCTTTTATAAATTTTTTTTTTTTTTTTTTTTTTTTTTTTTTTTTTTTTTTTTTTTTTGAGACGGAGTCTCGCTCTGTTGCCTGGGCTAGAGTGCAGTGGCCCGATCTCAGCTCACTGCAAGCTCCGCCTCCCGGGTTTACACCATTCTCCTGCCTCAGCCTCCCGAGTAGCTGGGACTACAGGTGCCCACCACCGCGCCCGGCTAGCTTTTTGCATTTTTTTAGTAGAGACGGGGTTTCACTGTGTTAGCCAGGGTGGTCTCGATCTCCTGACCTCGTGATCCGCCCGTCTCGGCCTCCCAAAATGCTATAAATTCTTTTAATGGTATTCTGTTGCTAGTCAACTCTCTTAATTTGCTCTTGTTCATTTTATCTGTAGACACAATTTTTGGCAGACAGTTATTTTCTCTGGATGCTTGATGCTACTACATCTCTACCTTCTATCTCCATTGTTGCCATTAACTCTTAGAATTCATTAATCTGCAAAATTAGTTTTGGAGCATCTGCAGTCATAATTTCTACAAATATTGTCTCATCTCCATTCTTATTATTCTCTTCTAGAAATTCAATTTGATATATCTCAGAGTAACTCATTTTATCTTTCATGTTTTCTTATTTTTCATGATTTCCATCTCTTTGTGTTGCACTTGGGGCAATTTCCTTAGGCTTGTCTTCCAAGTAATGCCCACCCTTTAATTTGTATACGTCTTCAAAGATCCAGACTTCATCTAAAGGTCTTAGTTCCTAACTTGAAAATCCAGTGCTTAGGTTTTGTTATCCTAGAGGTTGTTTGTTGTTAAAAGCAAGTCATTAGGTTAGGAATAAGAGCAAATGCCTAAAGAAGCCAAACCTCACATTGGGTTATTATGCTGGTTTTCCTTTTTTTTTTTTTTTTTTTTCAGTTTATGACCATTTCTTTTTTATTTTTATGATCTCAGCTGCACATTGCAAAAGGTGATGGTTATATCTCATCCAGTATTTCTAGGTGTTTCATGCAGAAAGGATTCTTTTTTTTTTTGGTATATCTATCTAACATATGGCTAGAATTGGAAGTCTAGAGTGCATTCTTTACCTGGATTTCCTTTTTATATGGTCAGATTTTAGTAAATATGTATCTTGGCTTTCCATATTTTTGTGATGTGCAAGAATACAAAGCATTCTACAACCCTGCTGTCTTATAATCATTATTTTACTCATTTATCCACAAGTCTTTGGGTCTATATATTTTTTCTTAATTTCTTATTTTAAATTTCTTTTTAATGACACCCTCTACTAACTAGCTCAAAGTCAGATGTGGGCTTTCTTAGATGCCAAATAACTGGAGGCAGAGTCAGAAGAATGTATGTATGGGCATTATCACACCAGCTGGGGATCTATTTTTACTATTAGTAGTATTGAGCTTGATATTAGAAGTAGGAAAGTTATGATGTGTCTAAATATTACCTTAAATGGAAATGAATAGATGGGTGTTTCTGCATAGGGACATAAGCCTTCAAGTATAACAGAACTATGTTACAATGCAAAATTAGGCTTTATGGAACTGACAAGTCCCTACCTTGCTTGGAAAGTATCACTAGTAGCTATACACCACTTTTTGAGGTTAGAGAGGGGCCTTGGGAAACTGTGAGGAGACAGTGTGGTTGCTACCTCTCTGTGTGATCCCCTCATTTCAGGTACTTTTCTATATATTTTTTCATTAAAGTGTTTGTAGTCCCCTTCTGCCAAGCCAAGCTCACCTCAAATGGCACATTATCCTCATTTCACATTATAGGTTCCATTTCTCACAATGCTGCCCATTTACAATACAGATTTATAATTGTTGAAATATGCATCTGTTTAGAAAAGACTTCAACTGGATTGTAAACTCTTTGAGGACAACATTTCGTAACTTGTAGCTTTTATAACCTGTATTACACTGCTATGGCAGGTGCGCAATACAGCAGGTCCTTCAAATAACGTCGTTTCATTCGGCGTATTTTATTATAACACTGATGAGAAAACATTTTGATTTCTAGCTGTGGCCTATGTCTGCACAGGTTTTTCGCCAGACACTCTGGTTTCCTCCCACATCCCAGAGATGTGAACATTAGGTGAATTGGTGTATCTAAATTGTTCCAGTCTGAGGAAGTGTGGGTGTATGCGTGAGTGTGTCCCATGATGGGATTACATCCTGGCCAGGTTGGGTTCCTGCCTTGCACCTTGAGCTGCGGGACAGGCTCCAGCCACCTGTGACCCTGAATTGGAATAACTGGTTAAATAATTATCTTACTTTTTTTTATGAATCTTTCTTACATGTACTTGACTCTTGTTTATATCAATTAGCCTATGGTAAAATTAGTTTCTTTATATGTAATTTTACTTAAAGTAAGTTTCCAAAAACCTATTGTACATACTTTTTGAGTAAATGAATGAATACCTACCTTTTTCGGTACATCTTCGGTGATTTATCATAGAAATTCATATCTAGAGACTATTTTAAAAGTGAATTTCATGTCCCTAAATGAAACTGTCTTAGCCTTAATGGCCTATCATTTCAAAGAGTTTTAGTACTTAGCAACCGTTTAATGTATGGATTATTGACCTATTCACTCATATCGCAGATGCTTTGAGCTGTCCAAGTCTGCCAACAGAAATCTGTTTTACTGACTTCAAGATAAATGACTTAGTAGTCTTTAATGGTTGCTGTTATGGATGGCTGTGCCCTTAATTGATAGCTTAGCAGATTAACAGCTCGCTGGATGGATTATTTCACTCCTCCATGCATTCTGGAGCATAATGTATCTCTAAAATAGTTCAAGCCAAATCAAAAAAAACATTTGCTGAATGTCCACCATGGACAAAACACTGTCTAGGTACTAGGGCGGGGGTGGAGTGGAGATGGGAATCAACTTTAAAACACACAGCTACCACCACAGCAAAATGCATGCAATAAAAATGTCGAAGTCAATTGCAGCATCTACAATTAATGCTTTTTATGAAGATAGGCCAATTCTATATCAATGGAGCACCAATGAAAAATAGTATCAACATTGTTACTCTTAAGAATTTCTAAAACTGGTATGCAGTGAGTGTTTGCATAGGCACATTTGATTGTTCTATGGGTGTTTTATTGACTATTATTGTTTATGAAACATGAAATTAAAAGAAACATTAATAGCGTTTGCATAGTTAAGAGATGTGTAAACAGCCAGAATAGCAGTGGAAATTATGGCCATGGTTAAAACAAACAAAGGAGTGCCAAATATTGCCCTATGTATGTTTTCTCCCTAGCTAGTAATATGCCAAGTCTAAAGAAAGATTTCTTGGAAAAGAGGAGGACTCATGTCTGGTCATGAGAGGGTGTGAGTAATGGTTAAGAATATGGACATTACCACCAAACATATCTTATTTTAAATCACCAGTTTTTCAGTTACTAGCAATATGAAAATGGGAAAGTTATTGAACCTCCGTGCAGTTTTATCGCTTATCAAATGGGCATGACACCTATTTTGCCATGGAGTTACTTTACCAGGTAGATATAAGGGTCTGGTTCATAGCTTGCACACTCAAAGTATTCAATAAATAGTAACACTTATTATTCTAGTTATTAATTTAGTTCCAAATTTGTGTCTACCATAAATGTAAAAATCTAATAATGTCATTTACTATTAAAGAAAAAGTGTCTAAAGTAAGGCTGTATTACTGAAAGTCGGTGTGAACTTTGAAGACTAAGTGAACATGGGGTGCAGCTAGGAAGTTGGATTGAGAAGGGAAAGACTGTATGTATGGTGAGTTGGTGGAAACAGGAGACAGAAAACTGTGGTTGCAGAAACTCAGTATCGGTAATTGTAGAAAGGAGTATTGCTGTGGTTTCCCCATTGAGCATAGAAGACTGCTCATTAAATCCAGTGTAAATGAGAGAAAAACACTACCAGAAAGCATATAGGAGTTTGGTCTTTTCAGCCTGCTATTTCCTATAGAAATAATTACAATTGTATTTTAATATCTGAAAAACGTTTCAGAGCAGAAAGAGTGATGTAATTGTACTGACAAGGACAATAGATGTAAAATTTCTGAAGAAAATAGTAAATATTGTGCAAGTATATCATATGATTATTGTCCTTCCTTGCATCTCTGTGCATAATCTTTATTGTTTTCTTTTTTGAATTTCTGTGTCCCAATCAAAACTTAGTTTTCTCACCTCTTTGGCTTTCCTGAATGTTACTGTGATTTACTGTAAGGTCAAAGGGCACTGAAATTTAGGTGGTGCAGAAAGTGAAGTGAGAAAAGACTTTATTTTCTTGTTAATGTACTTTACTTAAATAAAAATGCTTGATAAATACAAATAAATCTTGGAGCAAGAGTAGACAGAATGATAAAAACAAGTTTTCTTCATGCCTGTTAAAGTGTCTATTTTTTTTGAGACAGAGTCTTACTCTGTTGCCCAGGTTGGAGTGCGATGGCGATGTCTCAGCTCACTGCAACCTCTGCCTCCCAGGTTCAAGTGATTCTCCTGCCTCAGTCTCCTGAGTAGCTGGGATTACAAGTGCATGCCACCACACCTGGCTAATTTTTTGTATTTTTTTTTTAGTAGAAGGGGGCGTTTCATGGTATTGGCCAGGCTGGCCTCGAACTCCTGACCTCAGGTGATCCACCCACCTCAGCCTCCCAAAGTGCTGGGATTACAGGTGTGAGCCACCACATCTGGCTAAGGTGTCCTTTGAGTGTAACAGAGGAACCTACTCATGGGCAGGTTTCAGTGCCCACAAAAACAAGAGCCGCTCAGCCCAAGTTGGCTCTAAGATTTCAAATCCAGTCATCAGCTTACATTTCCCATTTGGCAGGGTAGTCTTGTGATTCATTTCCGGTAGGCTCCCTGTGGAGGGATGGTTAATGAGAATTGAAGTTTCATTTAAATTTTCTTTTCAAAAATCTTTTCTTTCCATGAAGATGAAAGTGAAGAGTTTCCAGACAAGCTTAGCTGGAGTGCATTCCACTTCTCTGAAGTTTAAGAATGGCAAAGAAAATGTGAGTAGGAATGTGGGGATTGTGTCTGATTTGACTAGGTGGAACTGCCCAAATGTTACTGCTGAGATGTTTCTTGGGCAGGTACCAATTTGCCTCAGGCATTCAGAGGGCTTACTTCTTCAGGAGGATTTGCCCATTATCTCCTCAGGGCACAAGCCTACCTTCCATCAGAGCTAATGTGAAGGGCATACTCAGTGAATCATGAGCATGCAGACATCAGGGAAAGGGAGTGTGGGGAGGGGGGGAGAGAGAGATAGAGAGAGAGAGAGAGAGAAGACTATGGCTTTCCAAAGGAGTCAGCTGGGAGTGGGAGGAGGCTCTTCTGGCATGATAGCAGACATATTCTTGCCAGGAAGGATGCATTTCTTGAAATTTCTATTCCTGTCTGTAGAAACGGATTTGGGAGAACTTCAGGACTGTGGCATGCCAAAAGTAGAGCATGCAAGTTTTCACCTGGCCCACAGGTATCAGCAGGTTGAGACAGATTCTCAAATTGCCAGTAAGGCAAGAAGCAAAGAATAAGAACAAGGAAGATGTTGTGGAATAGCTAGTCCCAGCCAAGCAAAGGAGTGAGAAAGACATGATGCATTGTGGGCGCAGGCGTGGCTTGCTGCAGCAGACAGCTTCTGACCTTCTTGATGTAGTGATGACTCCTCCCCAGCCCTGCAGAGCATGGGGATTCCAGTTCGTTGTTAAGTAACAATTTGTCCTAGTTGGAATTAATAAAAGCAGTTTATATAGATGCTGTTCTTTTGAAAAAGTTAGAAAGTTTAAAATGTGGATGAATAAGGAGGATCTGCAGTCAACTTTGGGATTGCAATGAATTGGGCTTCATTATAGCTTAGCTGATAGCCCTGATTGTATTTTCTAGGGACTTTTGCTTCAATCTTGATTTCACTTGGTCAATTAATTAATAAATTTAACCAACATTGATTGAGATAGTTCACTTTCCTGTACCTGAAACACAGTCTTCAGACTATGAAAGTAATTATGGCCAATGTCATCTTATCATGGCATCCATTAAATAGCAAGGTGAATGCTTTTAAAGCATGATCCCAGCCACCTACATCAGAATTATCTGGGGCGTTTGCCAAATTTTATCGTCCTAGGTTTCACTCCAGATCTGCTATATTAGAATTTAATGCACACACATGTACACACGCACTCAGGGGACCCTTATAAATAGTAGTGTTTGAGAAACACTGCTTTTGTTGATATTTATCAATTTTAAACTTTAGTTGGGCAATATTTGCAGAGGCAATTTGTCTCCCATACTTACCTTTGTGCCAATTAAAGTGAAGTGCAAACACCTGGTAGTGATGAGCCTTAATTCACATGGCCTCTGAAGAGGCTGGAACTAGAAATCTTGTCCTTTCCCAAAATCCAGACTGGAATAGTACATTTTTACTACTAACAATTTAAAATAGTAAGTTCTTCCAAATACTAAACCTATCAAATATATATCAGTAGATTAAATAATCACTTTGAACAATTCTTAAAAAATATCCTTTTTCATCTATACTTGTTATTTGCAGTTTAGTGTAACCATAGTGTTCCATTTATATTGATTTTTAAAAATTTGAATGGTCTTTCTGTTTTTCTTGGAATTATGTTGTAGAGCCATACCAGAATAGCACATGGTATGTGTAAAGCATGAGACAGAGCGTTTATCATATGGTAATGCTCAGAAAGTGAGTCCTGGTTTTTCCCCCTCCTCTTCTCCTTCCTTCCCCTCTAGATGGCTCCAGGAATTCATAACAGCTATGTGGCAACCACCTTTCTGATTCATGATTTCCTATTTAAGCCACAGGCTCTCTATTCATCCTATTTATAACATTGGAAATAATTAAAGGTACCATTTGGTTCTTAATTAAAAGTATCTTCTTTGTTTGACTTAGCCCTTCATGTAAATTTGGAGATGTATGCTTCCTACTGCATCATTGCTGTCGATATGGCCAACGGAGAAAAAGAAGATAAATGTGGGAAATCTCTCTACAGACAGTGTATGGACTCCCTTTCTCCTTTGTCCCAAATGGGGAAAAAGTAATGTGCACATTTGCTCTTTGAGAAAATGAATGAAGCTATATACTCTCATCAGTGTAATTGCAATTTTGAACAAAGAGTTTAACTAGACTAAGGACACCTTAATTTATCTCTTAGGCTGACTTCATTGCAGCCCCAGATTAAATATCTCTGCCCTTGGATCAATTACCCAGAATTTTCTGATAGAGCAGCTCTGATGACAAGGTTTGGGAGGAGCATTATCCATTACCCTTCACCTCCATGTGTATAATCATATGTAATAATCACACAGGGGCCCCTCATGAGGAACAGAGGGGCCATTCTTCTTTGCTGGGGCAATCCTTCCTCAGCTTAGCAATGATAGTACATTTTACTCTCTTCACTGCTATTATATAAACACTCATGAAAGTTACCATTTAGTTTTAGAGATCATTTTGAAGTGTTCTTGAGTTACAAACTTAAATCCAGAATATAGGTCGTTGGTAGAATGCTGTCTATGTAGCTATGTCTATATAGCTGCGTTAACATCTGTATCTATATTATAAATAATTTTAGACCCATTTCTCATGTTTCTTTTAGATCTTCGTAATTTTTTGGAGCAGAGTTTCTGAGATCACAGATCTTGAAGCATATCCATCTCTATCACATACAGTCTTTGCTTTTCTTGATCTCTAATTTATGTATGGGAAAATACTATTAAACTAGATGTGGCAGGGCAAACTAATTTGCTTTTTCTGTTCATTGCAAATGTGATTTCTGGATTACCTGAGTACTACTAGTTTCTTTTCTTCAGTTTAAGCTCTGCTGGGATTTCAGATTTAAAAAGTCAATTTAATTTCCAGTGCCATTTGTTTTGAAAACAAAATCAACCCAGAAAAGTTGGGAATCTCTGAGGTCTTTATATTGTTTGAATCTGAAGTTACAGTTTGTGGCGAGTATGGCTTTTAAAATTAATTTAGGGCCAGGCATGGTGGCTTACATCTGTAACTGCAGAACTTTGGGAGGCCAGGGAGTTCAAGAGTAGCCTGGGCAACACAGCAAGATGTGATGGCTCACGCCTGTAATCCCAGCACTTTGGGAGGCCAAGGCGGGTGGATCATGAGGTCAAGAGATCGAGACCATCCTGGCCAACATGGTGAAACCCCATCTCCACTAAAAATACAAAAATTAGCTGGGCGTGTTGGCATTTGCCTGTAGTCCCAGTTACTCGGGAGGCTGAGGCAGGAGAATCGCTTGAACCTAGGAGGCGGAGGTTGCAGTGTGTCAAGATCACGCCACTGCACTCCAGCCTGGTGACAGAGCAAGACTCTATCTCAAAAAAAAAAAAAAAAAAAAAATTATCCGGAGTGTTGGCATGTGCCTGTAGTCTCAGCTACTCTGGAAGTTGTGTCGGGAGGATCACTTGAGCCCAGGAGGTTGAGGCTGCAGTGAGCCATGGTTTCACAACTGCACTCCAGCCTGGCTGACAGAGAGAATCACTTTGTCTAAATAAATAAACACATAAATAAATAAAATTAATTTAGAAACAAAGTTAACATTAATGAAGAAATTTAAGAAATGTAGTGGAAGAGACCCAGAACATTGAAAGAATTCTGATGCTGATGTCAATTTTGTATTAATCTTGGGGTTCTAGATTTTTATGAGAAACTGACTATGGTGCAAAATCACAAAGCTCACGGGTCGGGTATAGGGCTAGTAGAGGGTGATGCTTACAGAACATGTCTAAATGGCAGAGATTTCCTGAATTTCATTTGCATTAAGATGGTTGTTTCTAAAAACTGCTATCTTTGAGGTCAATAATGAGTTTGCAGAAAACTTCTGAGAGGACTAAAGCTATTTGTCATTTATGCTTGGTGCACAAGTGCTTATATCTGAGTAACACTTGAGTGATATCAGCCCCAGGGAGTGGGATTCTTGGTTTAGGGATGGATAGAGTGAGTCCAGGGAAGACACATCAATCAGAAGAAGGATGGAGAAGGAGGAGGATGCAAATACTATTTGAATGGAAAATTTAAAATAACAATTATTTATTCAAAAGTAAATTGAGTAAATAGTAATGGATATACAAGTCTGTAATAGGTACTTTCCACTAATGAATATGATTGTGTATTACTCCTTTTCTTCTACTGTTGGCAATCATGAGAGTATTTCCTTATGATAATCCTGAATCTTCAAAAAATATATTCAAAATCCTCTTGGCTTTAGCTCAATCCACAATTTCTGTTTGTTTCTCCCCTTACACTCTTGTTCTAAACTTCCACTATTTGTTTATTTATTTATTTTTACTGAAATCTGAAACTCATGAACTGCCTACATTATTTAAGCTCATTATCTCCCAACTGCTTGGTCCAGTGCTGGGCATGTAGCTGTTTAGTTCTTAAAGTTGTTAAATCATTTTGTTTTGAAAGACAAAATAAAAAGTCTTGTTGGAATACTGCCCATCTTTCAATGCACTGCTGGGATGTCTTGACCTCTCTTTTCAGTGAGAACTCTGAGGTTTGTTGTTCTGTATATATGGAATTCTATACACGCCTCTCTCACACGGACAGACTAGCTCCCCTCTTATCCTGTGCCTCCATCACAGCCTGGCCAGTCCTGCTCAATGAATGGAAATGAGTGAAAGACTAAATAAAGATTGGAAACCATGGAAAGAGCTCATGATTCACTCATCTGGCTCTTCTTGGTGCCCTGCCTTTATTGTGGATGTTTGGGGATGCTTCTCTTCAAGGGGACTGCCAGCATCTGACTGTGGTTCAGTGTTTCTTAACATTTTATGTAGGTTTAATCCAGATGTTAAGACTATTCTCTAGAGTTTAATGGTGTTGGGCTTATTGCATCTAACCTTGGGAGGAGGGCTCATTTGGTAATAAATAACCTTGCTAGAGAAGAGCTGGGAGTTGAATCTAGAGTATGTTGTATCCATTCCAGGCCAAACTGTTTTCCTAAAGTAGGGGAAATGTTGTTTGGGGGATAAAGTGTCCTCTCAAGTGTTCTCACCTCTGGTAGGAAAAATTCAATTTCCCTGAAAGATAAGTCACCACTTTTCCCTTCCTGAAACTTTAATCTCTCTATCACAGTGGAAACAGAGCTGAGGATCAAAGATGCAATACAAATTACTGGGTCACGTTTTGAACCCTACTTGTATGGTCATCAGAATGTGTAGGAGCAGGAGGTAGCTGGCGGCAGATGGAGAGCTGTGGGAGTGTCGAGGGAACAGCAGGGAAGGCTGGTGAAATTATCTGAACACAAAATGGTGATTTTGATACTGTGTTCTGCCACCAAGCACAAGGTTATTAGCTGTAAAAAATCAATTTTCTTTGATAGTGTCTTTATGTCCCCTACCTTTTCTCTGAAATTTAGGTGATGACCAAAGTAACTTCAGACACTATATTGCATAGCACGTTATGTGTTTGTTGCATTTAGCTGCTCTGGACGTTATAAAATCAATAGAATACAATGCTGAAGCCAAATTTCAAAATGGATACTGTATTTTTCCTATCTCCCTTGTAATTTCAATCAGATACGGTTTTTGTTTCTTGTCCAAAGCTGTTTGGTGAGTATTCAGTTTCTTGCAAAAAGCTGAATATAATATGTGGATATGCTTCAATCTAATCACCACATATTTATTTAGCTCCTAATATGTATAAAGTACATACAAGCCAATGTGAAAGAAACACAGCTTGTATTAGACACAGCTCTGGCACCTTTCCTCTCTCATGAAATTTACTCTTGTGTGTTACAATGTTTTTACTCCTTTTTCAGTTTATGAGCTTATCTTTGATAAAGGTAATATATTACCAACCCAATTGAAACAAGAAAAAATATATTATCCATAAGTCTGCATGCTAACACATGACTACTAGCACTGTTTCCTTCCAATCTTTTTTCTGGACTTGTGGATTTTCCCCTTTAGTTGTTACAGTGTGCATATATACTTATAGCTTCCTTACATTTTACATTATGTTATAAACATTGTTCGTTTTACTACAACATCTTCAACATCTTAATTGTGACGAGTCATAATACCCTGAAGAATAGATGAGGAACATTTGTTTAAAGGGTCTCTTGTTTTTATAGCCTTGGTGGCAGCATGGAGCAATGAAGAGAGCATGGGCTTTGCCCGGAAATTGGCCTTAAATGCAGGCTCAACCACTTTTTTGCTCCATGGTCAAAGGCGGGTTATTTCTTCTCTCTGAGCCTCAGTTTTCATATCTGTAAAATCTGTCATGTATTTAGTCAATATGTGATCTGGAAATGGTAACTCTTATCATTAAGGCTCTTTCCAGGTTTGCCCTTATAAATAATGTAATGTGGAACATCTTTGCACATGTAACACTTACAGATTTTCTGTTATTTTCTTTGACTAGAACTCCAGAGTGAAACTTCTGGGTGGTTCTGATTAAAGGCTCTTGACTTGCTCTATCACGTTGCTTTCCAAAAGCATTTAGTGATTTAAATCATACCATCAAGGTATGAAAGAACCTAGTCTCATTTTATATTTTTCAGGTAAACTTGACTGTCATCTTTCTAAGTTCCTGCAAATGCAAATAGGATTTGATTGTAATATTCAACCTTCTCAGTCAGGAATATCATATGACTGCTCACTTATTGTAATATTTTCTATTTTCTTAAATTTTATATTTTTTCATATAGCCCATCTTTCTCATTCAGAACATTCATGAGTTTTATGTGTCTTATTGCTTCTGGGAATATTCATGAATCATAATAATCATAGATAATATAATTATAGATAATTGTATGATATATATTTTCTGTATTTTTTACTTTCTTTAATATTCTTATCTATTGTGTCTGCTTCCGCATTATTCTTTTACCAGCTAGAGTTTCTAAATCAATATAAGTAATAATAGAGATAACAGGCATCCTTGTTTTATTTGGATGTAAAAGGGATCCCTCTAGGACAACATTTTCACAACTGTGTTCTGAGGGGACCAGTGCTTTGAACAAAAAATTGTTGCATTCCATTGAGATTTGGAATTCACACCACTGTCTTAGTATTTCCAAGAAGTCCTGCCATCAGATATATATTTAACTTTGTTCAACTCAGCATTTTACACACGTATTTGAACTTCCCCTGCACATATTAACATTTTGGAGGACAGTGCTCTGAGGAACTCTCATTTGGAAAAAAAAATACTATATATCCCCATAAAATACAACGCTAGGACTACTTCAGATAATATTTTATTAATAGTGCCAAGGAAGTAGCCATTTATTTCTCTTTTAAAAATGTCATTAAAAGGAATGAGTATTACTTGTCTTTTAAGCATCTATTGAAGAATTTAGTTTGTGTTATTTTGTCTATTAATATGATATGATATAACAAAAAGTTCCTCAATATTGAACCCTCTTTGAAATCCTGGCATAAAACCTACTTGAGATTGGTGGATTATTTAAAAAAACATACCTTGAATTGTCTTTACTAAAACTTTACAGTACTTGAGATTTTTGCATCTATATTCGTAAGTGAAATTGGCGTATGATTTTCATTTTTGCACCAACTCTGTTAGGTTTTGGTATCAAGTCTTTATATTTGCTCCATTAGATGATGGAGCATTTTCCTGTTTTGTCCAATACAGTAACTGTTTATATCCAACAGGAGAATTCTTTCTGCCTTAAAAGTCTGGAATAATTCCCTGGTTAATAGGCTGAGACTTTTATAGGGGATGTTCTTTAATAACTCTATTAATAATTTCCTCAGTATTGCTCTTGTAAAGTTTTCTTTCTGTTGTTAAATCAATTTTGATAATTTATGCTTTTTTTCCCCAGAAAATCGTCTATTTTGGTGAGATTACCGAATAAATTTTCTTATAATTATCCATAGTATACTTTATACTTTGTAAATATTTTCTGCAACTGTCTTTTATATTTTCCTTTCTTGTAATTGCACTGTTTCTGCCTCTCTTTTATAGCAGTTACTGCTTGAATTTATTAACTCCACAATTTTTCTCCTAACTTTTGATTTTATTATTATGACCTTTCCATTTTCTGAAGCTACTTATTTTTCCTAAATATTGGTTTCCTAAAATATTAATTTGATTTTTCCTTTCTCTTTTTAAGCAATAAATACATTTGGCCATAAATTTGCCTATGAGTAGATCTATGAATTTCAGAAAGTTTAATATATTTTCTCATCTTTGTTGTATCTAAATAAGCTTTTATTACCCTACTAGCTAGATTATTGAAGATCTCGAGAAAAATCTTCTAAATGAACCTAAGACTTGTGGCTCTGTTATGCATTACTATTTCTTTCTAATTTTATCTGCTAGGTCTAATAGTCTGAGATGACTGTTGAGAAGCAAGATATGCTGAAATCACTGAACCCCTTGTAAGAGTTTAGCATCTTATTTGCTCAGAGAGAAGAGAATAGATGTGACCTTCAAAGTGTCTGTTTAAAGCCACTTTACATTTATTTAGCAAATATTAATGCAATTAGTACGTGCTAGGCATCACTTTAAGCATTTTATGAATATTAATCCAATTAATCGTTTAAAAACCTTGTGAGATAGGTATTATTTCCCCCTTTACAGATGGGGAAACCAGGGCAGAGAGGCTAGTGAGAGCCAGGACTTGAACCCCATGGGTCTGGCTTCAGAGTCTGGTCTGACGCATTGTGTTGAGCTGCTTTTCTGTTTTTAAATCCTGCCTGCTTATTCCTTTGATGCAAATGTCTCCATAAATAAGTTGGAGGAAAACCTCTCCCTTTGTACCCCAATTAAGATTTTATACAGGGTTATGACTGTGTATAACTATAGATTTTGATACCTGTCCCAGGAAAGTAATAAATGGGGTCTTATTTCACTATTGGCTAGAATTGCCTCCTGATCATCTCCCTGTGAGTCTTGGCCATAGGCTATAGGAAAAAACCTATTTGGGTCCATCTTCATCTCCGATCTTAACAGCTGCAGAACCCGGAATGTTCAGATTATCAAAATCTCCCGCCACTGGGACACAAGAAAGATGAGTGATATCAAGACAGTACTTGGCATCACATTAGGTGGAAAATAAAAGGAGAAGAAACACTGCTGTCTGTTTTTCGATGTTCCGTAGTTTCTGTCTTACACTGATCAAAAGACACAAAGCAAATTGTGGTTCATGAGAGAAGGTGGCCCCAGGTTTTGAGGTCTGAGTCCAGCAAACAACTAAGTGGCTCAGGAGAAACACTGGACCCAGTGCTCCTGGTCTTAGATCACTGTGTAGAGTACCCATGAACAGTTACCTCCTAGGGAGTCAGCAGCTGCAATGTGGAGGGTCTGCTTTTGTAATTGTAAAAAACAGAGCTTTGGGATTTATGTTTAAAGGGCTATTTGCTTTCTGTGATCCCAGGACCTCAAAGTACACAAAGAACACCTATCTATCTTTACTTTCTTCTTCAGTTTCAGCTGCTCTTGAGAAAATAGTTTATTTCAATATGGTCCTCCTCAGTAACTCCCCAAAATAAATTTTATGTATACCTTAGAGCATATATTTTACTTCAGACTATGCCAAATATAGCCTTCAAATTCTGTAATAAATACATAGAAAATTATTTTTGTTTATATAGATTGATTTCCTCATTGACCTAATTGTTTTTAAGTGGATAGTTCTAAATTATTTCTTAATGAGTGGGGTTTTAGGTTGAATATATTACTTATGGTTTTAATGTGTTGTGCCAAAGAGTGTATTCCATTTTTCTCTTTGTGTTCTTTACGTATAGCTTTTGTTTTTCAGTGTCATTGTTTGAGTTAGGAAACATGTATGGCTTTTTTTTTTCTCTATGAATGGGGCAGTGATACTAACACACACCAACCACACCCAATGGCCATGTATGACATAACTGGTCTGCTCACTGTTTCATATTTAGTTAGTAAATTTCTGCATCAATTACTAAACTGACATGAGCATACAACCAAGATTCAGGGCACATAGTCTTATCTTTTCCCAAAATAGTTTCAGGTTTTAGTAGGTGATTTGTTTCATTTCAGGATGTATCTAACATCAACATCACCTAGTTACACATCAGCTGTAACAAATTAGGTCATATTTCATCATATAAGCATCATGTACTAATGTAGATCATGTCACATTTTTTTGTGATCTTTTTGGTATCTTCTTAATTATCTTCAGTCATTGACAACCATTGACCTATTTCCCTTGCATCCTTTGGTTCTTCATACTAGAGTATGCTATTATGATAGACTAGAATGGGCAAATGATTGTCCTGATTCTTCCAGCTAAGGATGCGTCCAAATGTGGTCCAGAAAAACTTGTGTACCATTACCCTGGAACCCCAGAACAGAGGTTCTGAAACATCACCAGGTAGTAGAATCCACTGGAGGGCTTTTTAGAACACTGACTGTTAGGCTCCACCCTCAGAGTTTCTGATCCTGTAGATACGGGTGGGACCCAAGAATTTGCATTTTAACAAGTACCCAGGAGATTCTAACTCTGCTGGTCCCAGGCCACACTTTGAGAACCACTGCTCTAGAATCTTGTAAGAAATTTGCAGAACCCTTGCTACTATACAAAGGGGCATTGTCAAACTTGACAAGTCCCAAATGGTCTCAATCCACTGATCTTGATTGTAAGTCTAAAAAGTAAAAAAAAAAAAAAAAAAAAAAAAAAAAAAAAAAAAAAAAAAAAAATCTCTTCTTCTCCCATAGGAAGTACTGCTCAGAATCTATCTTCTCAGCTTTCAGGCTGATTCAGTCTTAATCTGGAAAGTTTTCATTCCCAGAGACTTGGAAGCAAGATCATGTATAGACGGTGTTTTGGCATGCTTTATCTCTGTGGCAGTCAACATTTGGAATACATAGACTCGTGCTCTCTCAAGCACCTGAAAAGAACGTTTCTATACTTTGATCTGTTTTCTTGCTTACTAGAGTGAGATAGACAAAAGGAATGCAGAAATGGTACCACAAAGACGAATGCTCCTAGAAGCCAGACAGAACAGGTAAGCACATTAGGGCTGTCCTGGTTTTTGCAGAATTCCTTTGAACCTCTATTCCATCTGTGTGTGCACATTTTTTGATGCTCAGATTATATAAATTTGTTTTCTGTTTTGCTGTTCTAGGCAAGGAAGAGGAATTCAGACTCTTTTGGGGGGTCTTGTTGCTTCACTACATACCAATCACCAATTACTTGAACTTCATGGAGAATTAGAAAGTTTTCTTCATCCCAATCAATTCTGTGTCATCAATAAATATGGTTATATTGATAAATAAGGTTAACCTGAAAGTCTAACATTTTCTTTAAATATATTTAGAAGCAGATCTTGCAATCTCCCTAGGTAGACTGTTACAGTGTTGATTCATCTTTACTTTGTGAACATCTTTACCTTAGGTTGTACAAATCCTTCACATTTAAGTCCATATTTTTCTGGTTCCATTTTCGACGGAAATGGAGATCTGGTTAGGTGTCTTGTCTCCTTGTGGTAATACAAGCACTAATTAAATCAGACTTTTAAAAGGCAGAACAATTTGAGATTCTTATTGCTTTTGTGCATCTAGTTTCTAATCTTGTTAATGCCTTTTTTTCTTTGTGACCTTCTTAAATATTTGTAAGCTTTTTTTAAAAAAATTCTTTTTTAATAACTTGTTTGTTTGCTTACTTGCTATGTGTCAGGCAGTGTTCTAAGCACTTCACATGTCATTACATGTTTTACCAAATTAGTAGATGTGCATTATTGAAGCCTCATGGGTTTCTAAAAAATTAATCATTTTGCATAAAGATTCAGACATTTCTCTCAAGCAAACAGAAATAATATTTTCTGGTCATTATTTCTTGTTTTTCTACCTTGTAAGAGCTCTCTGGAAATTGATTTTCGATTTGCACCAGTTGTTTTAATATTCTAGTGTTTTCCAATTCTGTCAGTATTAGTAGCTTCGATGAATACTGCAATTTACCCTGACATTCAGGGAAGCTCAATATGCTAATTAAAAGATGCTGATCAGGAGATGTTAAATTTCTTTTAGGATCCAGTTAAATATAACACAAAGATTTCTGACAGAGAAGAAATGGATGATAACAAATATAGAAGCAGGTGGCAGAAACTGTTTAAAAGATCGCTAGATGTCATTCTGGAAGATAAGGCAAAATAAGAATACGTGCTAGAACAGAACAGTTTAACCCTTGATAATTATTGGAAAACTTCGTGCCTAACATAGGGCTGTGTTCATTCATCTGGCCATTCAAGCAATAACTATGCTCATGCATGTGGTCCCTGTATTGAAGCTCTGGCACAGTGATTAAGATGTCGTTCTTGTCCTTGAGGGACAAGCTGGCAAAGAGCAGGAAGGTGTAGGCGGCACTCACCTCATCCCTGCATTTCGTAAGTTGTGAGAAGAATGACAAGTCTTGCACACTCTTAACATGCCGGTTAGGGGCATTTTGCTTGGGATGTTGTAATTGAGAAAAAAAGAGGAATGTGCTTAGAGGAAGGTAATTTTTCCTATGGGGTCTGTGATGACAGCGGGTGTGAGGAATCCTAGTGACTGTGGGAAAGAGTGACTGCTACTGCAAACCAGGACATGCAGGAAGTTCTGCCAATGTCTCAGGATGTTAAGAAAGACCCCTCTCCCAGTCTGGAGCAGGTCTGGATTTGAGATCCAAGAAGGTGCACAGTGCTAAGGGAGGGGACAGAATCTAGTCCTGTGGGGCCTTGGGTCCCTGATATCTGAAGTGGAGGAGATGATGCTCACTCCGGGCAAAGGCTCTCATGCTTCCTCCACATGCAAAGTTCAGGGTTCCTTGCTGCTTTTGTTTAATAAAACCTTTCTCTACAACCTTTTCTTAATGGTCTCACTGGGATGATTCTGAAGGAAAGAATTTATCAGGTCAGGCAGCATCCTTATCCTCTCCAAATCCAGCAACGTCAGTTCTTCCACGACAGGAAACTCGGGCAATAAGGACCATGAAAATATCCAGTAAATTACCACGATGCTTTCAGTGCTGATACTGTTGGATTTTAAGTAGGAATTTCATAAATTGAGCTTTACTGCACTATATAAAATCATATAACGTAACATAGCATAATATAACATCCCTGTGAAGTTCTTGTCAATAAATAACCACAAGATTAAAAGGGGGAAAACCCTTATTTCTTCAGGGATATCAAAGTACATATATGATTTAGGCATCTTATTTAGTCTCAGGTGTAAGACATTTCAGGTCTCTGTCATTCCCTTTCTCTCTGCAGTTGTTTTTTCTGAACACACTTGCTGAATGCCATCCACAACATTAGCAGTAGCCACCTATTATGTGCCTTTTATGATATGTTGGACATTTTGCATATATTATTATAGCCAGTACTCACAGAAACTCCTCCAAGGTAGATGTTATTGCCTCTCTTTTACACACTGAAAGTTGAAATCATTGGGAAAGATTTGTTCCAGAGGTAGAGTGGAGGTTCAAGCCCAGGCCTGACAGGTGTCAAAGCTGCGGTCCTCTCTCCACAGATGCAGCCTCCTCCTAAGAAGGGCTTCCTGCACATGTTTATAACATGCCTCATCAGGGTCGTTATAAGCTTTCTTTGACAACTAATAAGATTTCAGATATATTTCTAAAAACCAAAAGAGCAATTTATCAGCAAATACAGCTCTTACAGGGGGAAGCAATATTATTAAAAATAATATTTTCCAAGTATTGTGATTTAAATAGCCATTACTCCAGTGTGGCAGTATTTAAGATAGTTTTAGCAGGAATCAGTAATGCCAAAAATTAAATATGACATTTACTTTGAAACCAGAGTTTATTCAGCACATTTCCCTTGTCCAAACAGATCAGAATGACACGTCTTTATGTTCTGTCTAAAGATAGTTGGCCCGCTATCAGTACAAATTTGTCTGGAGTGGGTGATCTGGGAGATGTAACCATGTCCCTGCTCAGTAGGCTAGGCAGTTCACAGTGTCTGTTACTTCCAAATGCGGCTCGGCTTTTGGCTGTTAGGCTAATCCTCCTACATTGAGTCAAAGGGGTCAGATAAGACATTTGGAATGTCTTGTTCCAAGTCACTGCTGCTGTTACTAAGCAAAAGCAAAAACAGTGCAGCCATGTGGGAACTGGCCTCGAGGCTTGAGCAATGGTGGATGAGACAGATGGGCTAATGCCAAGGACTGTTGCCCTACTAGTCACTTTCTTAGAGACTGGAAATAAATGCCATGATCCCCTGTGCTCCAACTCATCTCTGCCTTGGTGACCTAGACCAAGTGCCATCTGAGTCTAGCGAGAGCATGCTCACATCTTTATGAGCCTGTCCTTGCCTTGTGTGTTTTTGTAGACCAGTGTCTGTGCCTTTGCATCATGAGCTAATACTCCTGAGATAAATATATCTCAGGAGTCAAGTCACTTCTGTTCAGCTGCACCAATGATTTAGTAGGGGTAAACCTTGAAGCAGGACAATTAGGTTTTTTTTTTTTTTCTTTTCTTTTTTTTTTAATGAATTAAAACAGCATGTTAAGTAAGGGCTGATAGAGCAAGTGTCTGAAGATGTTTTGCCTTGTAATATATGTGCATCACACAAGGTGGCAGAATAAGCATAAAGTGATCCTCCAAATGCCAGGCGGGGATGCTGCATTGTTTGCAAGGCAGGAGCTGGTCACTAGCCCCTACCTTCGCTGTTGCAGCTGCAGCTGCTACTTCTCTGCAAGCGTGCTCACACTTCTGTGTTTGAGAGGAATATGCCATGCAGTTTAATAATTTGCTGGCACGCCATCCTTTGCTTTCCATGAGAAACTGTGTTAGATGATTAGACCACCCTGGTTTATGAAAATGCATGCCTACTCCTGGCTCCGGTTTATATGCTTTCTCTTTGATTGAAAATGCAAGCTCATTCTCCATCAGCATTCTAGTTCAACTCAAGGGCATTGTAAAAGCACAGCCACAGTTTTATAACATAATATCAAATTTTAACTTTTTTCTTCTCCATATAGGGTGTAAATATGAAGTTAAATATTTATTAAGTATTTGTCAAGCATATTAACACTGTTTGTTTTTCTCCATAAGGAGAATTAAAAGTCCTTGGATTTATTTTTAAATTTAATTGAATAGTTAATACTTAATTTTAATCATTATTAATTTAATTTTTAATGTAGTCATTTTTATGGCTGAATTAAATATTTTACCAGACTCAAGCTTGTGAACAAGGTCATTAGCAATTGACTACATAGGACTGTCAGGCCAAGCATCAGAAATACTACAGTAGAAATTTATCTGTACTATTAACCTATTCAGTACAAAGAAATGGGACATCTTTCAAAGTCATGGGGAAAACATTTGATCTCTCAAATTAAAAAAAATGGAAGTTATGCATATCCCTCATTTCTCATATAAAATTCACATGTCTTAGCTTCAGAAGTTTTGACTGACAACAATTTATTTTCCTAAGTTCTATGTGGAAAATATCAGGGTCAGCTATGGGAGGGGGTAAAATGCTCATCCTCCATAAAGTAGGTCAGACAGTTTGCCAGGCTAGACCACCAGGGAGATAACTGACTATGGCTGGTCATCTTTGGTCAGTTCTTTCATCTTCTCTTCCCTATGATCACTGTTTTTCAAGGGCTTTCAATACTTCTGTCAAGTTCTGCTGGTTCCTGAGTCTGTGTCTCTCCTCTCACTTAGCTTAAATTGTAGTCCTTATTTCTAGGCTTCTTGCAGTTGGCTGCATCTCATCATTTCCTCCTCCACCTAACACCTACCAGCACTGTGCTGGAGTTAGCTCAGACTGGCTTGACATCTTTTCCTAAGTTCTCAGTCAGTGACGTCAGGCTGAAAGCTTAAATTGGCCATGGTGGGAGTATTTACACCACAAAAATCAGCCAACACCACAAAAAGTCAGGGCTCTTCCCTCCCATCTTGCAAGCCAGTGTACCTGCACAGCACTATGTAATACCATGGATTCCAATGAAGAACCCCAACTCCAAGTTGATTCTGTCATTTCACACCCCTGAATATGTGGTTAATGGCACACTGCATGAAGTTAATCTTCCATGTGTTAACCTCCATAACTGGAAAAAATATATTTATTCGCGGAACTGACGGTACTCTTGTTCATGTTTAGGAAAGACAGATGACTGCATTACGCAGCCGGTGTGCCATTTAAACCATTGTGCACACAGCAGCTGGGCAGAGATTTAAATGGAAAGTGTCTCCACCTATAGACCATGCCAAAAATGAACTGCAAATGGTCCAAACACCACAGTAAGTTTCGTGAAAAGTCTGACACTTCTTCAATTTGCTGGCTACTCCTGGAGAGCTTGGCATTGTTGCCCAGTGCAGAGGATTGCAAAGTCACTTGATTTTTGAGGGAATTTACAATCTGCTTTATCTTGTGGGTTTTGTTTCTCTAAAAAGAGATGTCCCAACTTTCTGCACTAAATTGGAATATTTTCTCCTAGAATTCAAATAATCTGTCAAGGTCAAGTATTCAAAGTGTTTACAAATTCACAAAAATTCATAACATTCTTTAACTTGGAATTCAAAGCCCTCTGCAATATTTTTCCAGCCTATTTCCCAATCTGTTGTTCTCCGTGATTTCTGACCACTCCAACTTTGCTCACACTGTATCTTCCGCCTGAAGTTTTTTTTTTTTTAATCTTCTCTATTTTATTAAAACTTTATCCTGTTTCAAGGCTGATGTGAAAATCCATCCCCCTATAAAGTTTTCCTGATTTCCCCACTTGAAAATACATATATGTTCTTCACAGGACACTTAAAACATTTTCTATACCTGTTAGGTTGCTTAGTAATTTTTATATTTGCACATGCGTTTTATCTTCCTTACTAGATTTGAAAACAGAAACCATGCGTACTGGTTATTAAGCTATTGACTCTGCTCAATTCGCCCCTTTTCACTCTGCACGCGAAGCCGGAGCTGATACTATGCAAACCATACGTCTGGCTTGCTGGCTGTTTCCTGTTAGGAGCACCAGGTGGAGAAACTGGAAGGAAGAGGTGGGAGGAGGGAGATGGAAATTGTTTCTTCCTGTTTGCTTCATGTTACTGAAAACGATATTCCAAGGATGGCACACCACTCAGGCAGTAGCAGTTGGTTCCAGCCTGCAGCTTTTCTTCAAATGCCAGAACCCACCTCATAGTGTCCCTCAGAGGCACCAGCAGCAGCCGTGCTTCTCAGGCATCTGGACCCCAGCTCCTTGAGGCCTGTCCTGTGAGTTTGCTAAGTAGAAGCCTCTGCTCAGATATTAGAGCCCAGCTCTGAGTGGGCCCTCCTCTAGCTTTTAGGTTCTTCCCTATGTTTCCTCAGCCCAAGAATGTACTGTGTCTTGCAGTCATGAAGTCTATGTTTCCCCAACCTTCCTTCTGAAAGGTTGTTTCGGTTCTCTAACACCCACATTATCAATTCTCTATAATAAATACCCTGTTGAAATATCCAGTGTGGTTTCTCTGTTCCTGACTGGACCCTGAATGCTACACAATGACTGATCCATTGGTTTTCTCCTTTGTCCAATCCCCCAACCCAGTTCCTACCAGTGTGGTATGCACACAGGAATTCCTCAATAAATATTTGTTGAACGGATGAATGAATATTTATTAAGACAAAAGACCCTGCTATATTTCATTATTCTGTCTTTTCTTCTCCATTTTCATGATTGCTATGTTCAAATAAGAAGCCTCAGTTATCATTCATGGGCAATTTCGGAGGGTCAGGAAGCATTTCCTTGGGGTTTATGGGATGGTTTAAAATGCATGGCTTGCCACTATACTTCACAAGCAGTAGCAAACAACATATGCATTATGCAGGGCTCTTTTGTGTTGATCACTCTTCTGCAGACTTTAGGGAATTTTTTTATACTGAGAAAGATGCTACTGTCCTCATGTGTACTGGTAACAGAAATGGACATGATTTATGATATGCACATCAAGAAGGTGACTCTATTAGCCACTCTTTTACTCCCTCTTGAAATTGAATAAGGATATTTTTTGAGAATATGATTTAAGGTCAGATTGTGTGGAAAACAGCTGCTCTACAAGCATGTGAATAATTGCTGCTTTAACCAGAGTAAACTTTGCAGAAGGCTGAAGGCATTATCCATTACATTAGAAGAAGATAAAAAGAATGCCAGGGGGAATGTAGAAACTGACCAACTGGGTAATCAGCAAAGATGTGATTTCTAGACTGGAATATAAGAAATGCTCAAGCCCAGATATGTGATACACACATAGAAATCTATTAAAATGTGTATACATCTCAGTTCCTGCCTCCCTCCCTCCCAGGGCTTACATGAGCTTAAACAACTGATATCATTAAAGTGCCTTGAAGAAGCTCCTTGAATACGGGTGGGAAATTGGCAGTTATGGCAATGATAGTAGCTGGAATATTTTTACTCTGTGTTGAACTGATTTTGACCATCATTAGCATACAGACAAAGCCAGAATCTAGTGAAAAAATGAAGCGTCATTAAACCACTCAGGAGATAAGCCATACCCTGTGCCCACTGTTTTCATGTAGCCTATGTCATTTGGGAATCATGCGAACATCATTCCTCACCAAAAATGTGACTTCACTGAATATATTGTTTGCTAAATATAAATAACTTAGAGGTAAGTAAGTTGCAGTTCAGCAGTATTGAGAAACTTTTTATAAATCCTTATAATCTAATCTTGAACACCTGTATTACGGTATTTGGACTTGGATAATTTTCTGTAACCAACAGAATACCAGGAAACTTACAAAAACATGTAATTTTCAGCTCTTTAAAAAAAGATAAAGAAAATGTTTTCTGAAGAGGATCACTCAAGTGGTTTGGAGCATGGATGGGAGCCCCGGGAGTGAGTTGGTATTATGTCTGCATGTACTTTGGGGTAGCATGATGTTTTGTAACAACCACAGGCTTTGAGTTGGTAGAACAGAGTTTAAGTTTTATCTCGTCTGCTAGCAAACCTCAGTTCCCACTTCCATAAAATGGGCATAGCAATATCTCCCCAACAGATTACAGGGAGGATCAAGTGCTCCTACCTTTGTGAAAGCTCTTGGGACAGTGCCAAGCTTGTAATACATTCACAATCAATGCTGGCTGAGGTTGAAAGGACCAGGTATAGAAGTTGGCATAGGAAGTGACAGTGGACTATGCTAGTGGTCAACACAGGTGCCGAAATCCCTGGCTGGCCTCACAGGGTGAGTGAAACACTGTCCTACCACAAGGAAAGCTATTGTAATTCTTCCGTGCCTCTGGAACCTGTGGTCAGGTGTGAAAATCAGTGGACTCAGAATAGGGTGCAGAGAAGGTGGATGGGAGTGTGGTCTCAGGGCAAATGAGGCACTGGAGGCTTGTGAGTCCTTATATCATTTCTTGCCCATGAAAGCCCCTCATGTACAAACTCAGACCCTCTGGTGTCCCACCACTCCAGCATCCCAGTATCTTTATCTTCTTCCTCTTAGGCCCATGTTGTCAAAACGTTATACCTCTGATCTGAGCACGCTTCGCTCTGCACCTATAAACTCCACTTCTGTGCAGTTTGAGTTCTAAGATTTACAGCTGTTTTGTCCTCCCAGACTGTACACTATTTCATCTCATCTCACTGCTAAATATTTTCTTGCCTTCAGTAGTCTATGTCCCTCCTTCAAATGTGCTACTCCTAATTAGCTATGATTGGAAATCAGTTCCCCACCCTTCAGAATTATGGGAAAAATAAGCATAAATGATTGATGATAAAACCCCAGGTGGCTTTCCTATGAGTCAAGTGCCTCAGCTTTAGTGCCTGGAGTTGGTGGCATATTTTGGCTGCTTTGAGACCTCTTTACTTTCTTCCTAGTTCGAAGCTGTATTCTGAAAAGGTGACAAGAGTTCCAGATGAAATATTATTGTATTGTCCTTAATCCTCTTCTGGGAATGGGGGACAATATTACTGATTCACTGGGCACCTGCCATTAAGCGGAGAGAGACAGCATTATGCGCCGCCTCGTTTTTAAGGGCTCCTGGTGTTGATAAGAGCATTCAGAAGAGCTCGATGCAGACACTAACTTATCTGGCCTCCTTGGCAATTGCTTGTGGATGAATAGGCAAGTCAAGTCCTTGTAAAGAAAGGTCAGGATGAAGGTTAACAAATATATTTTTGAGGTTTGAGACATGAATAAGCAGAAACTGTCAGAGGTTGAAAGGGAAAAGAAAAGGGAAAAAGGGAATTCAGGACCATTTTCAGACAAGAGAGGAGAAAGAAAGCAGACAAAGAAACATATGGGGGAGGAAGTAGTGAAAGAATTAATGAATACTGGCACAGTGACCCTCCACTGCAGTGGGATTAGTAGGTCTAGGCGAGCGTCCCTTGACTAAGACTGATCGCTGAGTACAGACACGGAATATAAGGGCCAGCTCCGGGAAAGTCCATGGAGAGAAATGCAGTGTGATTAAGATGCAGTCCCTGCTAAACTCTGACCTGGGAAAGTGAAGAGAAAGTGAAAGGTGAGTCACTAGGAAATGCTATGAGCAATATTGTGATGAGAAGAGAAAGTTAGGGAGTCAGAAGGTGGAACAGTAGTTTGAAATAATCTGTGCAGCTTAGCATACTGGGGCAGAGGTAAGCAGTGGCAAAGAGGAATACAGCATGAGGACCCTTGGTGTCATCTGGTGAGGTCCAGGAAACCAGACACTGGGGGCATGGAATGAAGGACTGTAGATATTTCTGTGCTAGCAAAAGATACACAAAAGAGAGCTGCATTTTGGACTGGAAGGGCCTATAGGGGAATGTGGGGAATGTGCATGGTAAATCTTACACAGTAATATTAGCCAGTGGCATTGCAAATTGATCTTGCCTCTTTGCCAAGTACTATCCTAAGACTTGGGCTACCACCGTCTCTGGTCTGAGCCACTGTCGTTCCTTGCCTAGATTACTTAACAGCTTCTTAATTGGATTTCCCACATTCACCCTTGCCCTCTAAAGTCTATTTTCAATAGGGCAAGCCAGAATGATACGTTTTAAACTGTAAGATCTTATTTCTCTTCTGCATAAAACCTTGTGATGACCTCCTCTTCACCCAGAGTAAAGACCGAAGTTCTGACAAGGATTTGCAGGCCGTACTTGATCTGTGCTCTCCCCAGCCCTGTTCCTCTGTCATTCCACTTCCTATGATTCTTCCACTTGTTTAGTCTGTGCCAGTTAAATGCCCCCCTTGCTACTCCTCAAATATGCCAGGTGTACTACCTCCCAAGGGCCTTGACTGGTCGTTTCCTCTGCTTGGAGTGTTCTTTCTCCCAGATACCCACATGGCTAACTCTGTCACCTCCTTTGCTCAAATTTCATCTTCTCAGTAAGTCCCATATTGACCACCTTATTTAAAATTACAACTCACCTGTTCCCCTTCTGCATGTCCTCCCCACTTCATTCCAATCTTTCCCAGCTTTTTCTTTATTTCCATAGCCCTTATCGCTTTCCAACATACTATGTAATTCAATTATTTGGTTTGTTGTTCATTGTCTGTCTCCTCCACTAGGAGCTTCCACTGTGAGCTCCACAGGGAAGGAATGAATAAATTGCTCATCAGCCTACCCCAAGTGACTAGACCACACCTAGTCACGTAGAAATCACTCGGTTTTGGACTGACTGACTTAATGGAAAATAAGAATGAATTAAATGTGGGTAGTGGAGAAAGGCAGGGGAAGGAGATTGTTCATATTTAAGCAAAGTTAAGTACAATGGGAAAGGAGGGCGGCATGGAAGGATAAGACTAGAAAGTAGGTGAAGGCTCCAACCATGTGGGCTTCATGTTAAGGATTTTGGTCCAGGGGAAATGAGAAACCATGTAATTATCCTAGGTGGTGGTGATAACATAGTTTGATTTGCATTTGGAAAAAAAAAAAATCAGTAGCTGAGGAGGGACAACCATTGAAATTGCTGGTTACAGGGGGCCAAGAAAGAGATGGTAGCTTAGACCAGGAAGATGTTGATAGGAGAGAGTGGTGGATGGATTATAGAAATATTTGCACATGCCAGAATAGAGTAGTAAGCAAAGTTTGTGAGGGACAACAAAACAAAAAATGAAAAGCAGGAAATGGCAAGCCTGGCTTAAGTGCTGGATGGATAGTAGCATCATTCACTGCAATGAGGAACCCTGGGAAAGGATCAGGTTTTTGAGGAGAGATCATGAGTTCAACTGGCGACAGGTTGAATGTGAGATGCTATTGTGGATTGAATTGTGTCCTGCCAACTCCAGTTCATTTGCTGAAACAGAGAACTTTTTACTTGGTACCTCACACCTGATGAAACCTCCCTGACAGAGAGGGAGAAGGTAGTAGAGTCAAATAAGCTAGGCCTCAAAAGTGCAGGAGAATTTCTCCTTCTTCTTCCCTTCTTCCCCTCTCTTCCCTCTCCCCCTCTCCTCCTTTCTTCCTTCCTTCCTTCCTTTCTTTTTTTTTTTTTTTTTTTTTTTTTTTACAGAATCTCACTTTGTTGCCCAGGCTGGAGTGCAGTGGTGTGATCTGGGCTCACTGCCACCTCCGCCTCCCGGGTTCAAGTGATCCTCCTGCCTCAGCCTTTTGAGTAGCTGGGATTATAGGCACCCACCACCATGCACAGCTAATTGTAGAGACGGAGTTTCACCATGTTGGCCAGGACGGTCTCAAATTCCTGACCTCAGGTGATCTACCCACCTCGGCCTCCTAAAGGGCTAGGATTACAGGTGTGAGCCACCATGCCTGGCTTCCTTCCTTCCTTCCTTCCTTCCTTTCTTCCTTCCTTCTTTCCTTCCTTTTTTTCTTCCTTCCTTTCTTTCTTCTTTTGAGTTGAAGCACAATGGTCAGAAAGTGGAGTGAAGTGGGCAAAAGAACACCCCGATCTTGGAGTGGATAAGGTATGACATAATAAACACCCAGTCTTCTGAGACTGTAAGGGAGCAGTGTTCTCAGAGAAAGTCCTGGTTTTAATTAAAAGCATGTCTTAATTAAAGAGAGGTCAGGGCATTGCCAGGGGAAAGCTGAAGATACAGAGGAATTGACTGGTTCTGTAAAGCAGTGCCAGGGTCCATAGTAGACAGGTTGAGGACAGTGGAGAGGCCAGGCAGTGGTGCAGGGGCTGGTGTTCAGGAGGTTTAGATGGTTGAAGGATGATGGTGTTGTTCAGAATAGATGGCCAGAGCAGATTATGGTTATAGCACTGATGGAAAAAGTTAATAGGGCTGATGGATTGGTTTTGCAGACAGGCAATAAAGGACCATTAGCCAGATGACTCTGTGGGCATAAACGATGGCAAGCGTCAACACCAAACTCTTTGTGCTGTGAGCATTGGGTGATGGCTGAAAAAGTTGCCAAAATTGAATTTATAAGTGTAAAACGTTCATCCTATGAGACCCTGTAATTCTACTCCTATGAATGTTTGCTAAGAAAATAATTGAGCAGATAAAAAAAGTTACATGTAAAGGAGGATCTTCATGACAGTGTTATAATCATCACAACTAAAAAATACATTTATTTTTGAAATTCTTTTTATTCCCTTGACTCTTGAGACAACACACTGCTGCCTCAAAAATCTCTGCTTACCTCCTTGTTTCTTCTTACTTTTGTGAAGAAGAGAATGGATGGCTATTTACAAAACCCGTTTTAGTTTCTTCCCAGACATACAGCTAGATGATATTTTTCAGCTTCCCTTGGAATTAAGTGGCCATGAAATGGAGCTCTGGTCAACAGAATGTTGGCAGGAGTGATGTATTCCTCCCCCAGTTCTGGCCCCCAAAACCTCTCACCTGACCCTCTATCTTCGTTCTTTCCCCATCTAGCAAAGCCACGAGAAGGAAGGAATTGAGGTTCTTAAGTGTCCACGTGGAAGGCTGACTACTAACCAGAAACATCTGTACTAGAGTTATATGAATGGGAAATAAACTTCTATTAGCTAAGCTTCTGAGATTTGGGGGTTTATCTGTTGGAATACTTAGCATTGCTCTAATGAATATACCTTGTTTGCAGTTTCTTAATCTTCCTGCCCCATTCTCTTGGTGTTCTCTGAGTTTCAGACTCCAACATATTTTCACTCTGTATATTCCTTCTGAGTGATTCTATTCATTCCCATGGCTTTATCTCCTATCTTTATGCTGATGACTCATGTTCACTTCTCCCAGCGAAACATCTCTCTACATTCCAGAGCCTATATTCACTAGTGTAGCAGGCATCTTCACCTGCTTACTGATTCCTGAGACTTAAAGTATATAATATTTATTACATTATATTTCTTCAACCTTATTTCTCTTCTAGAATCTTAATCTCTGTGAATAGTGCCAACATCCAACCAATTGCCCAGGCAAGAAATCTGCAAGTCAGTCCAGGTTCCAGCCCTCACCTCCACCTCCCACACCCAAAGTCATATTAAATTACCTGTTTAGATATCTCAGATCTCCTCCCTTCTATCTAGTATCACTGTTCCAAGGCAAAGATAACAAGGATAGATTAAAGGAGAGATTCAGACCAAATATATATAAAGTTATATGTCATGTTGCACAGCATGAAAAGGGATTGAACTGTGTGTCCATCACTAGAAGAGGAGGATAAAGACATGGAAAATCTCTGTCCTTTCACATCTAATCTGGTACTTAATTAGACCCTCACTCCATTCTCTCACCCTACATACCCAATTATTCTACCTTAACCTTGGAGAGGAAGAAATCACATTGATCAATGCCTAGATGTGGATCTCAGCCTCAGGGAAGGTCAACAAGGGTAACCTGAGAGATGAATAATGTGGTGAATAGAATATATATTTTTTGAGGAGTCTATGGAAGTCCGAGGAAATATTTTATGGAGCTTTGGGTTAGACTAGATCTAATTCCATCCAATACAGGTACGGAAAAGATCTTGCAGGGGGAGTGTTGTTAAAATGATGTCTTGGCCCATGAAGTCCAAGGCTGCAGATAATGGAGGCAGGTTCACGAACTGGTAGCAGTGGTGGGCTGAAGCATGATTGCCATACCCTAGACCCTACCTTATGTGAGCTTCTGCTGATAACAAGATCCCAGTCTAACAATTTAGTTCCTTTGTCTCTTTCTCATAATCTATAGTTTTTGAACAAAATAAATAGGAAAAAGCATTTGTTAAACTTATTGAAGGTGTCTCTATTTGCAAACTAAAGTGGCAGAATCATGACTTGATTAAAAAACCGAAAACCAAAAAAGAACTATTGACAAAATACCCTAGTCCTGTGCTCATATCCCAGCCACATCTTAACTTGTTGAGATTGTTCATTGCTCTCCCCAGGCAGTAAAGAAAGTTTTCTCCTTCTGGGCATTTTATGATTGGCATCAGCAGTATATTTTTCTGGGGAATTGATTCTCTCTCTCTCTTTCTCACTTACTTTTTCTTTGTGAGCAGCTCTCTGTGATTATAATTATGCAACTAGGAGATCAGAGGGCTATCACTGGGCAGTGCCTACTGAGCCAGATTGCAGCACCAGCCCTATTTGAGATTTGCCACATGATGGCCAGAGTAGCCTGTCTGCTAAAATAGCAAGGTTGACTTCAGAGACTTTTCTCAAATATTCAGGGGCTATTTAACCTACTTTATACCAACTCTCTATGACTTTCTAGTCTGAAGAGCAGACTCAATAGTATTTTAGCATTCTAAATTCCAAATAAAACCCGAGAAACGCTGTTATACATAGACAAAAACAATTTCAGCTCAGAGAGGAATAAATACAAGTTTTTGCTCCTCCAAACGTTGTCTTGATTAACATTTCCTTTAATTATGGTTTAGAACATGCTAGACTTTCTATTCCTTGTCTTATACTTTCCTTCCTCGCAAAAGATCAATTTTATATGTCTTCTTTTTGTTCCTATAAGACAAAACATCTATCCATCCCTTCTTCCCTCCAATTTCCAGTTTTTTCATGGATGGAACTTTCAACAAACCTAAAAGTTGACTGGAAAACTCTGACATCTCGTTACTCCGTGCTTCAGTGGCTGTTAAATTGATAGTTTCAGAGTGGATATCAAACTATCTACTCTATCACTGTTTTTTAAAAAAGGGAAAAAGATTACAGTCTGTCTAAATCAATGTGACATTTCTCTGACATGTGTGTCTTGATTGCTCTTTTCCTCAGCATATCCATTCCTTCTGAATATCTCCATTTTTCCATGGCTATCTAAGTCAGACGGGGCTTGTCATCTCATAAAAATTGCTCCACCTTTTGCTTAGGTTTCTCTTAATTTTCTGTTTCTCTGTATTTATCCTTCTGTATTTATCACTATAGACCATACTTCAAACCAACATGGGTTGGACTTTTACAAGGCAGACGGCGTCTTGGTTTTTCTCCTCAGTAGAATTTCTATTTGTGGCACATGCATTTCCTTCTTCGCTGAATTCCCAGCAACAGTTCTCAGTAAGGGCAGCTGCTGCTCTGAGCCTCTTTGGATTTTTCTTTCATTCTCTCTTCACATATCGAACTCATTCTGTCTTGAAAGGTTCTCAGTCTCCACCGGCCGGGGGAAGGTGGAACATATCACAAGTTGGCAGAGTTGCAGTGCACTGTGCTTTGAACTTGTAAAATTCTTTTCAAAAGTCAAAATCTTTAAAGGAAAGAAAAGAAGCTTCTGGTACATTTAGACAATGTGAGAACAGGAATGACCTGAGTTTAAAGATAAGGGTTAATGCTGCGATGTCAGTTCTTGGGCATAACTTCTCAGGAAACTTTAGCTTCACTAAAGCTCTCTGATTTTAAATGTCTTTCAAAGCAATCTTTTGGTGTCTGAAAATACAAGAAAATAGAAAGAACAGGATTTATGACTCTTTCAGTAATTTATCCTAAAGCATACAAACATGATATTTTGTTGTACTCCCAGAAGCCTCTCTTTAGAGATAAAATTCAGCATCATGTACTTCTACCATTACCACTGCCCTTCCAATCTGACCAACCATTTGGAAAAATAAAATGTAATGAAGGTGTTCACTGTCTTCCCTTTCAATTAATCTAGGCCTGTTAAGATGCACAGATTGTTAGCACATGCAGCAATTACTTCACACATATTCCTTGTCCAGCCCTGATTATAGGATCACATTCTGACTGCTTGTGATTTAGCTCAATAACTGGGGAATGTAAATGTCATTCTGCCAAAGATTCACAGAGTGGGTGGTCAGAAACCCCCTCTTTGCCTTAATATGATCATCTGAAAAATAAGCATACAAATAACATCATAATAATCATGGAAAAGAACAGAAATTTAAAAAAATTACATATGTGATGAGTTGGTTCTAGACATTTGCGTGAAGCAGAGTTTTTTTTTTATCCCCATCACTCCTGAACACCTATGTTTTGCCCCTTTTGTGCTCATAGAACCTCATTCCTCTACCACCCACCCCTCCCTTCATCCATCTTCTTTGTCAATATGCTTATTCAGTTCTAATTGGGAGAAAATATCTTATTCAGTCAATTGACACTGGGGTTGTATTTCTTAACTTCAGGTTTATGAACCCCTAAAACCGTAGGCGAAATTCTGTGTTTGGGGACCTATGTGCCTTATTCTGTAGAAAGTATTGGTAGCTTTCATTAAGTCTCAAAAGATCCTAGGATCCCTGAATAGTTGAGAACCATCTCAAAAATATTTTCCTTTAGAAGGACTTGCTAATTTAAAGTCATGCACATTTAACAGTGATATTTCAGGAAGTTCAAGGAAGACAGTTTAAGGCACAAGGGAGCTGGGGGAGACTCCAGGACTCCTTTTAGCTACTCCACAATTCTGTATGTTCACTGTTCTTCCGAATCTT
Source organism: Rhinopithecus roxellana (assembly GCF_007565055.1). Lineage (NCBI taxonomy): Eukaryota > Metazoa > Chordata > Mammalia > Primates > Cercopithecidae > Rhinopithecus > Rhinopithecus roxellana. Next base: position 96,604,373 of record NC_044552.1, on the reverse strand, counting down.
TAGCTGGCTTTGTTTAGAACATTTTACTTTTAGCAATTTTGTTTGGTGCATGCCATGAGAAAATGTACCTAGTTATTGCATGCCGAGTCCCTCAAGGACTCAGTGGTGTACACTGGATTTGGGGAGATTGCTGTTCTACTACAAACTTCAAGTTATTTAGGAAGTTGAGGGTTGAAAAGAAGGAAAACATCATTTTTTATTCCATGTATTTGTTCACTTGAGGAAAAGGTATTTTTTCTGAATTACTCGAATTGCTGAAAGTTAATATTTCTTTTTCAAATAAATAAAAGAAAAAAATTGCTATATTTTTTGGATTTTAAAGCTAGTAAGACAATAAAAATGACAGAATCAACCCTTTAAAACTTTTCCCTTCAAGAGTCTGATGTAGAGGATGCATATAAATTAAAGTCCAGAGGCTGAGGCATTTGATGCCCCAGGTGTAGGGAGATTTCATAATTGTGTGATTGTTTTTTTCAAAATGGCTTCTTGCATGGCTACTGTTAAGACAGACTTGCTTGAAAAAATTTTTTCTGAAAGCATATCTTGGTCTCATCCTTAATCATTTGAAGAAGAACACTCGGCTGGATCTTTGTGAAGCTGGAAGGAATCACGATTGCCTCAGGAAGAGGAAGTAGTCAGGTCTGACTTTTAATAAAGAACGGCTGCTTGCCAATACCCAATTCCTCTCTACTTGTTTCAAACCTGCGAGGGTAGTTTGTTAAGGAGTTTGTCCTGAGGCAAATTAATCTGAAGTAAAAATGAATCAGGGGAGGATTGAATTTTGAGTCAAAGATAGGAAATAAATTTTCCCCTGAGTTAATTAGCACACACATTCTAGGAAAAGTAAACTGTATCAAGAATACTGCCCCTCAGACATGAGCTTCTAACTCCTGTCTGGTGACATGAATGCTTCCCCAAATAATGACTGCTTGTCAGAGAGATGGCCTTCCCTACTTGGCTTTCATACTTATCCTTAGTTTATAGACAGGTCTCACAAAAGCTTTCGCTGTGATTTATTATTTTTAAAAATGCTTGTCTCTTCATAAATGACCCAAAAAAAGGGGATTCAGGAGAAATGGAGAATTCTGTCATATGCTTTATAGACATTCCAGGCAAGCCTGGAACAACATCCCATTTAAATAACCACTCTAAGGATCCATCACGCTGAGCTGAGACATGCCTCAGCAACCTCTCTTCGTTTCAAAACCAAGCTGTCGGATAAAGAACAGGGAGAAGAGGGGTCTGTAGTCAGCTCATACCTGGGAACTTCTTTGAAAGGAGGATGCTGGAAAGAGAGTTGAACGGAGCAGGCTGTGACAGAGGAGTTGAATTTGATCTCTGCTGCTACTCAGAAGCATATGGTTTCCACCCACAGGAAAAATCTGCTTTTCTTCTGGCTGCCACACTAATGCAGGCATGAAGGGAAAAGACTTTGCTATCAAATACATCTCCAGGGTTGGCATCTGTGATTAAAGTTTTCTGTTTGCCCTGCATCCCTCCTCCAGGTGGTTTTAAAAAATTGCTAAAAGTTGTCCCTGTTTTTGCTTAGATAGTGGGAATGTAGGTGTTTGTTGTTAGCGGTTTATAACATACCCATTGGTGGGACCAACGCCCTAACTTCATTTAGTCTCTTACCCTGTTATTAGGCTAGTGAAATAATTAAAGGACAGGCCCAGACCTTGGAGCTTCATAGAGCAGTTTCTTTTGGCTATTACTACTTGCAAAACATCTGGTTAGGTTGACCATGAATAAGGCAATCCTTGGCTTCCAGTGTTATTTACTGTGGGGTAGAGATCTTATACTAGGGACTAGTTGTAAATACTGCATTCTCCATTTTATAGGTGGGGGATGTGGAGGCTGTGTTACTAGAACACAAATATAAGAAGACACACAATGACTCTTGGCTGTAGTTGATTGTGGATTTTGTAGTGTGGCAATGGAAGAAAATATAATGGAGGGCTTCAGGGCAATAGAAGGAAACCTCTCAGCTGGTGCTCAGAATAGAATTCTCTCTTTCCTTTCCAAAAGCCAGAGAGGCTTAAGACCCCCTCCTACAGCATGGACACAAGAGAGGAGTTGGCATTTGTAGCAGGCACATTTCCTATTGAACTTTTAGAGCAAGGATCATGAGCCTGACTTCCTAGCACGTGTGTGAATCCCTTCATTAACGTAATGCACATATTTAATGTTCTGTTTATTTATTTATAAGAGACATGGTCTCACTCTGTCATACAGGCTGTAATGCAGTGGTATAGTCATAGCTCACTGGAGCCTCGAACTCCTAGGCTCAAGCAATTCTCCCTCCTCAGCCTTCCGAGTAGCTAGGATTACGGGCATACCCAGCTAATTATTTTACTTATCAAGACAAGGTCTCGATATGTTGCCCAGCCTAATCTTGAACTTCTGGCCTCGAGCAATCCTCCTGCCTCAGCTTCTTAAAATGTTGGGATTACAGGTGTGAGCCACCATACCCAGTCATAGCTAATCTTTTAGAAATGCAGTTGATTTAGTCAGATCTTGAATCAATTGCCCAGAGAAGTGAGAGACCAAGAATTGTTCGCTGCCATCTGCATCAATACAAGGAAGAGACCTGTCCCCTGAAAAACATGGGAAGCCTATGAGCTCTGGATGCAGAAAAGCATGTGAAAGTGGTACAGTATGGGATCTGCAAAGGACTGCAGGCAGCTCTCATCTGGGAACTGCAAAACCTACTGGAAAGTAAAGTGAACACTTTTCCTCTCCTGTGAATTTACTTGACTAGGGAATTCACAGTGCACCTCAGGAAGATTGCCCCAGATTTATATTATAGTTAGATTTGCGAGGTACTTTCAATCTGTTTGTACATTTAGTAAACTCTATGTGGTTCTGTCTAGACTTTTATTAACTTTCTTAGTTGCCTCTTTAAGTTTCCAAGTTAACAACTTAGTTATTAAGGAGAAGCATCTGCATTAGTTGCACTAATTCCCAAACTGATGTTCAAATTAAAAAATGTGTAGATTGGACCAGGTAAGTCATACCTTACACAGATGGGAGGTAGAACGAGTCCTGAATTTATGATCATTTGGCATGAAGTGAAGAATCAGCACTTTATTTTATTTACTGAAATATTGCAGAGAGTCAAATTCTAAATATATCTTCCATTACTGTTGACAACAGTCTTCTAACACTTTTGTCTGTCTCAAATCTTGCCCCATCGTGGCCACAGTGATCTTGCCAATCTCTTTGCGTGGCTCCTGCTGTCATTTCCAGCCACATTTCCCTTGGGTCTCTAACCCTGGCACTCTACGGTCCATCAATCCTGAAGTGCTTGGAGTTTTCCCAACATGCTCTCTTGTGCTTTGTTTCTTTGCGGATGCTTGTCTCTCTGCCTGGAATTCTCTCCTTTTTGGCTGGTGGTCACTTGGCAAGCACCTCCTGATCTTAAAGACAAAGCTCAAGCATTTCCCTCTCTCTGTAGACTGTCTAGGCACATGTGGCTGCTCCGTATACATTTGCTGAATGAACAAGTAAATGAGTGCATAAAACGATGAGAGTAAACAAATGAATGTCTGGCTGTTATTGCTCTTCTTTACTTAGAAAGATTCCACAGAATTCCCAAAGATAGTGCTGCCAGTGTAAATGTTATGATAAATTTGTAATTTTTGAGTCAAATGCTGTAAGGGTTGGGGGGAAATGTGGCACTTACTGAGGCCAACTTTGACAAACTGCTTTTCTCATTCTGCTTCAGAATGACTTTAAGATCAATTTCTTCATCCTCTCCAATATCACTATCAGCATCTAACATCTAACCTTTACAAAATCAAAAATGATGAAAACTAAATAATTCAACGTGAAGAGAGCTCGCCAGAAGACAAATGGACTATGTGATATATTTTTGGTTGTGGGGATGTAATCTGTCCCAATAATTAAGTATCTGTGTTCATGAATAGGCTCTAAAACCTCTGAAGACCAGACCTTCAAAGATAAAGTCAAAGGTACTGGTCTTATTTACTAGGTGAAGAATATATTCCCTTGCCATTTCTTTTTTCTTCTCTTAAAGATGTCCAGTTACTGAAACTTTAGCATTTTTAACTACAGGGGTGCATGTATCATTGAGTAGGGAAACACCGGTATACTGAAGAAATATGGTGGAGGGAGGAAGTAGGTGAGCTCATCTGTGATAAGGGAAAATGCACTAAGACACAGAATGTGCAGTGTGAGCTGATTTTGGGTCCTCGTCCTCTTCCACTTGCCCTTTACTTTAGTGTGGATGCCACTAGGATAGGACACAGTGGTTTGTTTGCAAGGATGTTCCATAAAGTCAAATTGAGATCTCCACTCCTCACGTGCTCACATGATATTTCATTAGGGATTATCTTGCTTAATATAGCATGCACCCTGGGTGGGGATGGGAGAAAGGTGGGGCCCCCAGAATTCAGGATATTTGCTACAAACTAATTTTAACATCATCTAAGTAACATCATCTATCACTATCATCTAAATAAAGCATCTAAATAAATGTGCGAATAAACATTGTCTCTGTTCAGGGGTCTCAGAATATATGCATTATACTACCCTGTTAGGTCCTATACTACTCTGAAAGTCCATGACCTTCTCTGGTCCTATGGGATGCTGTGAGCTCATCATCCTCTGCTCAGAGTGAGTAAGACAGGGAACATGCTGAGTCCAGGGCACAGGAAGGCATCCTTCTTGCTGGGCAGGGCCAAGCCAGGCTGCTCCTGAGGGGCCATCCTTAGCGGACCCTGAGAGAACAACCTAGTGCAGCCTCTAGCCCCTGGGGCTGGGCGAGGGATAGTGCTCTTTTCAGGGAAGAGTAGACAGTCTATGGATGACTATTCCATTTCCACCTGGCTCTTGGCAACTCATACAAGCTCCCAGTGGAGGGCTTTTGCTAAGGTGTCTGTTGATCTTGCCTGTATGGCTCTTTAGATCTTGCCCTTTCCCCCAGAAAGTCAAGTCTCTCTTTCTCTTTTCCTTCTCCTCTCCAGCCCAGCTGGAAGAGTCTAGTTTTGGTGCATGGTATTATATGTCTTTTTTAAAAAAATAATTATTTTATTTTATTTTTCCATAGGTTATTGGAGTACAGGTGGTATTTGTTTACGTGAGTAAGTTCTTTAGTGGCAATTTGTGAGATTTTCATGCACCCATCACCCATGTATACACTGCACCATATTTGTAGTATTTTATCCCTTGGTCCTCTCTCACTCTTCCCCCTAAGTCCCCAAAGTCCATTGTATCATTCTTATGCCTTTGCATCCTCATAGCTTAACTCCCACATAACAGAGAGAAAATACAATGTTTGGTTTTCCATTCTTGAGTTACATCGCTTAGAATAATCGTCTCCAATCTCATCCAGGTCACTGCAAATGCTGTTATTTCATTCCTTTTTATGGCTGTGCAGTAATTCCATTATATATACGTACCACAGTTTCTTTATCCACTTGTTGATTGATGGGCATTTGTGTTGGTTCCACAATTTTGCAATTGTGAATTGTGCTGCTATAAACATGTGTGCAAGTATCTTTTTCAAATAATCCCTTATTTTCTTCTGGGTAGATACCCAGTAGTGGGATTGCTGGATCAAATGGTAGTTCTACTTTTAGTTTTTTAAGGAATCTCCACATTGTTTTCCATAGCAGTTGTACTAGTTTACATTTCCACCAGCAATGTAGAAGTGTTCCCTGTCCACCGCATCCACGCCAACATCTACTGTTTTTTTGATTTTTTGATTATGGCCGTTCTTGCAGGAGTAAGGTGATATCACATTGTGGATTTCATTTGCATTTCCCTGATCATTAGTGATGCTGAGCATTTTTTCATGTGTTTGTTGGCCATTTGTATGTCTTCTTTTGAAAATTGTGGGTTTATGTCTTCAGCCCACTTTTTGATGGGATTGTTTGTTTGTTTGTTTTTTCTTACTGATTTGTTTGACTTTGTTGTAAATTCTGGATATTAGTCCTTTGTCAGATGTATGGATTGTGAAGATTATCTCCCACTCTGTGGGTTGTCTGTGTACTCTACTGACTGTTCATTGTGCTGTGGAAAATCTATTTAGTTTAATTAGGTCCCAGTTATTTATCTTTGTTTTTATTGCATTTGCTTTTGGGTTCTTGGTCATGAAATCCTTGCCTAAGCCAATGTCTAGAAAAGTTTTTCCAATGTTATCTTCTAGAATTTTCATAGTTTCAGGTCTTAGTTTTAAGTCCTTAATGGATCTTGAGTTGATTTTTATATAAGGTGAGAGATGAGGATACAGTTTCATTCTCCTATCTGTGGCTAGCCAATTATCCCAGCACCACTTGTTGAAAAGGGTGTCGTTTCCTCACTTCATGTTTTTGTTTGCTTTGTCGAAGATCAATTGGCTGTATTTGGAGTTATTTCTGGGTTCTCTATTCTATTCCATTGGTCTATATGTTTGTTTGTTTCCAGTAGTATGCTGTTTTGTTGACTATGGCCTTACAGTATAGTTTGAAATCAGTAGTGTGATGCCTCCTGATTTGTTCTTTTTGCTTAGTCTTGCTTTGGCTAAGCAGGCTCTTTTTCAGTTCCATATGAATTTTAGAATTGTTTTTTCTAATTCTGTGAAGAATGATGGTGATATTCTCATGGGGGTTGCACTGAATTTGTTGATTGCTTTTGGCAGTATAGCCATTTTCATAATATTGATTCTTCCCATCCATGAGCATGGGATGTGTTTCCATTTGTTTGTGTCATCTATAATTTCTTTCAGCAGTGTTTTGTAGTTCTCCTTGCAGAGGTCTTTTTCTTCCTTGGTTAGGGATATTCCTAAGAATTTTATATTTTTGCAGCTATTGTAAAATGGGTTGAGTTCTTTATTTGATTCTCTGCTTGTTCGCTCTTGGAGTATAGAAGAGCTACTGGTTTGTGTACATATCTTGTATCTGGAAATTTTGCTAACTTCTTTTATCAGTTCTAGGAGCTTTCTGGAGGAGTCCTTAGGGTTTTCAAGGTAAACAATCATTTTGTCAGTGAACAGTGACAGTTTGACTTCCTCTTTACCAATTTAGATGCCATTTTTTTCTTTCTCTTGTCTGATTGCTCTGGCTAGGACTTCCAGTACTATGTTGAAGGGGAGTGGTGAGAGTAAGAATCCTTGTCTTGTTTCAGTTGTCAGCAAGAATGCTTTCAACTTTTCCCCATTCAGTATTATGTTCTCTGTGGGTTTGTAATAGATGGCTTTTATCACATGAAGGTATGTCTCTTGTATGCCAGTTTTGCTTAAGGTTTCAATCATAAAGGAATGCTGGATTTTGTCCAGTGCTTTTCTGCTTCTATTGAGATGATCATGTGATTTTTTTGTTTTTAATTCTGTTTATGTGTGTATCACATTTATTGACTTGCATTTGTTAAATCATCCCTGCATCCCCAGTATGAAACCCACTTGATCATGGTGGATTATCTTTTTGATATGTTGTTGGATTCAGTTAGCTAGTATTTTGTTAAGGATTTTAGCATCAGTGTTCATCAAGAATATTGGTCTATAGTTTTCTTTTTTTGTTATGTCCTTTCCTGATTTTGATATTAGGGTGATGCTGGGTTTATAAAATGAATTAGAGAGGGCTCCTTTTTTCTCTATCTTGTGGAATAGTGTCAAAAGGATGCGTACCAATTCTTCTTTGAATATCTGGTAGAATTCTGGTAGAATCCATCTGGTCCTGGACCATTTTTGTTGGTAATTTTAAAATTACCATTTCAATCTCACTGCTTGTTATTTGTTTGCTAAGATATCTAAATCTTCCTGATTTAGGATAGGAGGGTTGTATTTTTCCAGGAATTTATCCATCTCTTCTAGGCTGTTTAGTTTATGTGGGTAAAGGTGTTCATAGTAGCCTTGAATGATCTTTTGTATTTCAGTGGTGTCATGTTGTAATATCTCCTGTTTCATTTCTTAGTAAGGTTATTCGGATTTTCTCTCTTCTTTTCTTGATTAACCTCGCTAATGGCCTATCAATTTTATTTATCTTTTCAAAGAACCAGCATTTTGTTTCATTTATCTTTTGTATTTTGTTTGTTTTAATTTCATTTAGTTCTGCTCCAATATTGGTTATTTCCTTTCTTCTGTTGGGTTTGGTTTTGTTTCTCTAGTTCCTTGAGGTAACCTTAGATTGTTTGTGCTCTTTCAGAGTTTTTGATGTAGGTGTTTAGGGTTATGAACTTTCCTCTTAGCACTGCCTTTGCTGTATCCTAGAGGTTTTCATAGGTTGTGTCATTACTGTCATTCAGTTCGAAGAATTTTTTAATTTTCACCTTGATTTCATTTTTTGACCCAATACTCATTCAGGAGCTGGTTATTTAATTTCCATGTATCTGCATGGTTTCAAAAGTTCCTTTTGGAGCTGATTTCCAGTTTTCTTCCACTGTGATCTGAAAGAGTACTGATATAATTTCGGTTTTCTTAAATTTATTGAGGCTTGTTTTATGGCCTATCATATGGCTCTATCTTAGAGAAAGTTCCATGTGATGTTGAATAGAATGTGTATTCTGGGGTTGTTGGATGAAATATTCTGTATATATCGGTTAAGTCCATTTGTTCCAAGGAATAGTTTAAAACCATTGCTTCTTTGTTGACTTTCTGTCTTAATGACCTGTCTAGTGCTGTTAGTGGAATATTGAATTCCCCACTGTTATTGGGTTGCTGTCTATCTCATTTTTGAGGTCTATTAGTAATTGTATTATAAATTTGGGAGCTCCAGTGTTAGGTGCATATACATTTAGGATTGTGATATTTTCCTGTTGGACAAGGCCTTTTACTATTATATACTGTCCCTCTTTGTCCCTTTTAACTACTGTTACTTTAAAGTTTGTTTTGTGTGATATAAGAATAGCTACCCTTGCTCACTTTTGGTGTCGATTTGCATGAAATGCCTTTTTCCACCCCTTTACTTTAAGTTTATGTGAGTCCTTATGTGTTAGGTGGGTCTCCTGAACACAGCAGATGGTTGGTGAGTTCTTATCCATTCTGCAGTTCTGTGTCTTATAAGTGGAGCATTTAGGCCATTTACATTCAGTGTTAGTATTGAAATGTGAGGTACCATTGCTTTCATCATGTTCTTTGTTGCCTGTGTAATGTGGTTTTATTTTTGTGCTTTTGTTTTTTAACTTGTATTTTTGTTTTGTAGGTCCTGTGTGATTTATGCTTTAAAGAGGTTCTGTTTTCATGTGTTTCCAGGATTTATTTCAAGATTTAGAGCTCCTTTTAGGAGTGCTTGTAGTGGTGGTTTGATCACGGCGAATTCTCTCAGCATTTGTTTGTCTGAAAATGATTGTATCTTTCCTTCATATATGATGCTTAGTTTTGCTGGATACAAAATTCTTGGCTAATTGTTTTGTTTGAGAAGGTTGAAGATAGGGCCCTGATCCCTTGTAGCTTGTAGAGTTTCTGGTGATGAATTTGCTGTTAATCTGATAAGTTTTCCTTAATAGGTTACCTGGTGCTTCTGATTCACAACTCTTAAGATTCTTTCCTTTGACTTAACTTTGGATAACCTGATGACAATATGCCTAGGCGAAGATCTTTTTGTGATGAATTTCCCAGGTGTTCTTTGTGCTTCTTGTATTTGGCTCTCTAGGTCTCTGGCAAGGCTAGGGAAGTTTTCCTTGATTATTCTCCCAAATATGTTTTCCAGGCTTTCAGAATTCTCATCTTCCTCAGGTATACCAATTGTTCTTAGGTTTGGTCATTTAACATAATCCCAGATATCTTGGCAGCTTTGTTCATATTTTCTTATTCTTTTTTTCTTTGTCTTTGTTGGTTTGGGTTAATTCAAAGACCTTGTCTTCCAGCTCTGAATTTCTTCCTTCTACTTGTTCAATTCTATTGCTGAGACTTTCCAGAGCATTTCACATTTCTAAAAGTGTGTCCAAAGTTTCCTGAATTTTTGATTGCTTTTGCTTTAAGCTATCTGTTTGCATAAATATTTCTCCCTTCACTTTTTTTTTTTTTTTTTTTTTTTCCCTTGCATTGGGCTTTGCCTTTCTCTGGTCCGTCCCTGATTAGCTTAATAACTAACCTCCTGAATTCTTTTTCAGGTAAATCAGGGATTTCTTCTTGGTTTGGATGCATTGCTGGTGAACTAGTGTGATTTTTGAGGGTGTTGAAGAGACTTGTTTTGTCATATTACCAGGGTTGGCTTTCTGGTTCCTTCTCATTTGGGTAGGCTCTGTCAGAGGGAAGGTTTAGGGCTGAAGGCTGTTGTTTAGATTCTTTTGTCCTATAGGATGTTCCCTTGATATAATAATCTCCCCCATTTCCTATGGATGTGACTTCCTGTGAGCCAAACTGCAGTGATTGTTGCCTCTCTTCTGGGTCTAGCCACCCAGTGGGTCTACCTGGCTCCAGGCTGCTACCGTCTCCAGGATGTGAACCATCTATGGGTCTTTCAGCCATGGATACCAGTGCCTGTTCTGGTAGTGGCAGAGGGATGCAATGGACTCTGTGAGGGTTCTTAGCTTTGGTGGTTTAATGCTCTATTTTTGTGCTGGTTGGCCTCCTGCCAGGAGGTGGCGCTTTCCAGAAAGCACCAGCTATAGTAGTGTGGAGAGGGACCGGCAGTGGGTAGGGACCTAGAACTCCCAAGATTATATGCCCTTTATCTTCCACTACCAGGGTGGCTAGGGAAGGACCATTGGGTGGGAGTGGGGCTAGGCATGTCTGAAGTCAGGCTCTCCTTGGGTGGGTCTTGCTGCAGCTGTTGTGGGAGATGAGGGTGAGATTCCTAGGTCACTGGAGTTGTGTACCTAGGAGGACTATGGCTGCCTCTGCTGAGTCATGCAGGTTGTCAGAGAAGTGGGGGAAAGCCAGCAGTCACAGGCCTCACCCAGCTTCCATGCAAACTGAAGGGCTGGTCTCACTCCCACTATGTTCCCTCTGACACCCCACCACCCAACAGCCCCAAGTCTGTTTCCAGGCAGAAAGTGAGATGGGCTTGAAAACTTGCCCGAGGCTACCTGCCTCCCTGCTGCAAGAGAAAAAGGTTTTAAAGTTCTTCCTGCTCTGTGAAGTCTGCATGTCTGATTAATGCCCTCCGCTGAGTTCTGGCCAAGAGGTTTCTCACCCCATTCAAATTGTTACAAAGTTCAGCTAGAGAATTCCTTTTCCCTGTGGAGTTTTACCCCCTGCTCCTCTGGCCACCCTCCTGATGGATCTCTGTGGCGTCAGGCAGGAATGGGCAACTTGGAGACCCAGCGAGCTCCCAGGGCCTTTCTGCTGCTTCCTCTACCCCTGTATTTTGCTTGGATCTCTAACTTGACTCAGAAACTTCTCCCACAAACAGAGCTTCAGCTTCTCCAGCTGGGGTGTGTGTCCCTTCCCCACATCCACAGTTGGGGCACTCACAGTTTTGGTGGGGTCTCCCAGGTCCTGCAGGAGCAGTTCGCTTCCTTCAGAGGGTCTGTGAGTCCTTTTGGGATTGCTGGTTTGTTCTTGCAGTTGATCTGGAGCTAAAACTTCACAGTACAAGCCTCCACATGCTGCTGTGTCCAGAGCTGACATCTAGTCCTGCCTCCCATCAGTCATAATCACCTGAATCCAATTGCTGCATCATATTATCTCTTAACAGGTGTAGGTTTCTGGAAACCAAACCATAAAGAATCCTTTATTTTTGACCATATTCCTTTCTTGAGGTGAGGATACAGAGTTGAATAACTGTTTAAACAGGCAAATTGGTGGGAGAGAAAATAATCTATTAATATTCCACAATGTTGTCCCACCTTACATAATTTTGAATATAATTCTGATATACATATACATTGGAATAGGTAAGTATCTATATATAATATTATAGAGTCAACAGTAAGGAGTTTGGCTTAAATTCTGTTTTGGATGACTTACATCTATGTCTTTAACTCATTGAGAGATAGCTGTGTTCCCTTAAATATAAAAAAAGTCTGATTTTTACTTTTTATATAATTCTGCCATTTAAGGGGAGAGACGGCCTTATAATTTCCAATATTACATTTTGTAATGCAGAAAATGTCTCTTGCAATTTCTAAGGCAATTTTAATTGGTAGACCTAAACAGACCTAGTTTTGAAGAAGCTGGGCATTTGAATCTCAGAGATTTACGTGTCTGAGAAACCCTGACATTCTTTAGTCACTCTGAAGATGTGTGTTGAGTAAGAGAGAGAGATTTTCTATGTGATGAGATTTTTCTATATACTTTCTGCAGAGGGAAAACATATTGTTGCTTAGAAAAGAAAAATCCATGAATACATTTAACAAATGTGCATTCCTCACCTGTGAAATAAATCATGCTATTTAGTAAACTACCACCAAATATATCTCAATATGTTAAAATATGAAAACTAATGACTATTCATAAAAATTGAAAGGAAAATATTTTGAGCAAAAGATCTATAAGGAAAAGATTTCACTTAACTTTAATAAATGGGATTTGGAAGATGAGTTATGTTCTCATGTACTCTCTTGCATTTGTAAAATAATAGGCTTATGAATCTTCTTTTGCCTGACAGGGTCAAGTAGCATACGGATTTTCTTTCCTCTTTATTTCCACTATTGAGGCGCAACAATCAAGATTCACTGGAATTGTGCTGGTGGCTGTGATGGAGAGGGTTATATCTCATGTGCAGTGGGACCATGAGAACCACAATGCGTTTAACAGTAGTATTCTAGAATTTGTCCCCAGTGAGTCTTCAAGGTATTTTCCCTAGGAGGCTTAAATGTACTATAGGTTTGAGGTTATTATTATTTTTTCATGAAGCCAGGTATTTGATTTTGAACTATGCCGTTTACACTCTTGTTGCTCTTTTAAAAAGTGGTCATTTTAGTCACATAATAAAACCATTGCCACGGAAATTTGCTATCTAAAACAGACACAACACACAACAGTTCCTTCATTTTAAACTGCGTTGGAAAAAAAAAAAGAAATTTCTCTTCTGAAAAGATTAACCCAGGGGTTATACAAAACCAGACTAGGGAATGTAATATGGGAATTATAATGATTCAAAAGACAGTGACAACATGGCAGTTTATTGAGAAATCCAACGATATCATTAATGGCTGCATACAATTGCTACATAAGGGAGATGAAGTTTATTATTATTATTTTTGACGAAGAAGCTTTTAATGATTAAGACTCAGTTTTTTTCTAGCCATATTTCATTGCATACCTGGAAAGCAGATACAGCATCAAAAGCAATTCCGCTGACCCTGCAGGGAATGCAGAATGTTGCAATACTATAGTATTGATTTTTTTTTTTTAAGATCCCATGCATAACCTTGTAGTGATTTTATTTTAGATAGAAAAGATGCAAATACTCGGTTCTCCAGCATGTAAACACTCTTCCTATCATCTCTTTGGTGGCCTCTGCTCTCTTGTTGGGATCAAATCCATTTCTGTCACTTTGAAATATTTTGTGGAGCTCATCATTTTCTTTTCTTGTGGACTAGTTCAGAAGCTGTTCTGTTTCTTACCAGCTTCAGGCCTTGCTACAGTTGTCTGTTTGCATCACTGTGAAAGAAGAATTAGTCTTCTCATCTTTTCTGATAAGGAAACCCATGTCACAAGTATATAGCACTCGCACCTTGGGGTCTGTACTATATTTTACTATTCTGTAAAGTCTGTCTCTGAGAACAACGGCTTGATAAGTGTTTTCTTAATTTGTAACTCATTGTCCCTCAGTTCTGGTTGTATTCTTATGTGAATGGCTCAGGGAAGTTTCTCCTTAGTGTATCTAACTTGCGACTTTGATTTACACTTGATTCTAAGTTGGGTGCTATTTGGATTTTTAAAATTTTGTCGCTATGTAGGCTTAGACCTTGAGATTGTGTTTTTCCTTAAAATTTGGGTTTTTCTGCTCCTACCGATTTTAAGATTGCAGTAGAGAATACACTTTGATGACAGGGGGTGGAAGGAAAGTATAATGGCTATGAAGTAAGAGTTCTATTTTGAGCCAGTAGTGTCTTAAAAATTATGAAGCATGTGATGTCATTTTTAAATGGAGGAAATCTTCAAACATATTTGTGTGATATAACTCATTCAATAAGTGTGCTATTCTTCACACTAAATGTCTCACTATTGGTTTGATCCAGAACTATATAGGACATTAAGTCTTAGCTATAATAAATATTTCACGATCCTGGATCTGATATCTCAATATGTGAATCCTCCAGCAGTGTGTTCTCTCAGAAGTTATAGTGCATTTTGAAGTTCTCATTTTCTTCTTTTCAATTTCACTTAAGTGCATGAAATCTAATTAATCATCCAACATCATCTCCTTTGCTGTCAAATGAACATGATAAATGATAATAATTGCCAATGGTCTTATAATAATTTTCAGCTTTGAGTGAATTTAACAGGTTTGAAAATGTATCTGCCTATCCAGACTTGCTTCATTTGTTTAATTCCTTAGGAGTGAATGACCGGGAATGGTTATTTACCAGGCTGATAAATCTGGGCACCTGCTTACAAGTGTCAAGTAATGGGTTCTAGGTACCATACAATTTGTGTTAAAGTTCATTATACTAAAAAGTAAGAACTGCTGCAAGTAAGAACTGAATTCTTCAATAATACCTACTTAAAGTAAATTAGTTATAGAATTAGTTTTAAAATAGATTATTTGATGCCTCGGGCTTTAATTAAATGAAGTGAAGGGCCCTGTTCAACCGCAGTGAAATAAAATGTGAGCCGTGACATGGGAGTGTGTAGGAAGGGAGATATGGCCTCCATTGCAGCTGGAGCATCTGGACTTGCAAATCATGTTTCACGGTGGTCATATCGCTGTAAGTGTGCGGTACTCTAAAAAAGATCTGTGAATTTTAATACTACTTCCTATGACTACTTTGAACTTAAGGTGTGTTAGAGCTTCCAATAAAAATTTGTAAATGAAGTGGAAAACTAAGGTTGAAAGTTTGTATCTGCTATATGCATCTAATAGTGAGCCCACAGGCTTCTTATCATGTGTGTTTTGGGGATATTTTTAGTTTTGAGCGTTGTGAATGCACATACTCTGCTTTTCTCTCATCAGTTTCTTTCTCACTGTTCATCTTTCCCAGTGCTTTCCACTATTTTGAAGGGTTGTTTTCCCCTAATTTTCATGTTTTAATGCCTTTTTCTTAATGTATTATAGATCTGGAAAGTGATGAAATTGTGCGAGAATTAATGGGAGAGTTATTCTTAGAGACATGTAGAGCTTTAGGCCAGGGGCTTTGAAGCTTTTAGGCATTGCCCCCAGAAACTACCAAGGAATCTGATGTCATGAGAATGAACTGGCTTGAGCTACAAAATTAACCAACTTGATTTTAAGCTTCTTCAGGGTGGAATCACTTCTTATTCTGACTAGATGTTTATAATATATTGAAACCCTGATGCGATGCCACAGCACTGGTGCAGAATGAATGGCTTAGTTCTTGCTTCTATTATTTATATTTGCTGTTTCCTCTTTTGCAGTGCTGAGAAACAGAATTTCTTCCTTTAAGTATCTAGTTATTGGAAGATACCCTCATTTTTATATGGCTTACTCTTGAACCCCTAGTACAAACAAAGATGTGAGTGGAAATACATTCTGAGTTTGAGATGGAGTCGTCTGGTTTCCTAAACATGGTCAAAGGAGAAGTGGGGCCACCAGCTGCTGCAGCCTGAAGCAGAGTTGCCCAGAGAGTTCAGCCTCGACCAGCCAAACCTCAGCCAATGTACAAATGTATGAGTGATAGTAAATGATCATTGTTTAAAGGCACAAAGAGCTGATTGGTTTGATGTGCAGCAACAGCTAACCAGTGAAGTTAGCTATTATTATTACTATTCTATTTTTAGGATGGGGGAAAGAACAAAGAGCTATTAAATAGGCTCCTTGAGACAGGTGGTTGTGAATGTTGCTGAGCCCCCATCCCCAGTTTCCATGCAGTCAAAGCCCCGGGACTTCTAATGCTCTGACAGTTGATGAGGCAGCTCCCCAGGCTGCCTCCTCTTTCCAGCATTCCTGCAATCAACTGTTATCCCTGTGGGTGTCACTTTCCAGGGAGTTCAAGGATCTTGGCTAATACAGAGCCAAATAGGAAAGGGAGGAAAAATACTTAAAGGGTGTTATGCATCCACTTCTTTTTTATTATTTCCTCTAAATTACGATCCTGCTGCAATGGATGCTTTTGGCCCGAGAGTCAAGGCATTACATTCTTGAAACCTTTTCAGCACTTAGTTGGGTTTCTTTGTGTTGCTGCTTCTCTAACTACAGTGACCTAATAATACTTACCAGCACCCAACTTCCTTTCAGGGAGTCGGAGGGGATTAATGAGACAGTGTTTGCAAAGTACTCCGAGGCTCGCTGAGGGAAAAGGCATGTTAGTCATATAAATGTGGATATCTGGAGTTGGCACTCATTTGTCCCTGTGTATCTATTTCACATAGTTTGGTATCTTTGAGGCAATAATTTGGAAGGCACAACCTCATGCCCTTCTCTTAGTAAAGGACAGCGTTTTGCTTGGAGCCGAGATATTTTTTCCACCCTTTTGGCCTTGCTGAGCTTTTTAACGATCACTTCCATGCTGCTTGTCTCTAATCTGCTGAGAGATGCTGTCGGTACAAACTGTACTGTGAGACTGTGAGAAAATTACATCCCAACCCACATGGAAGCCCTCCTTTTGGTTCCAGCATGTCTGTTGGGACCGCTGTTAAGAATATGTGTCTAAAGAAGGAGCTCATTCTAATTCTTGGTGCACAGGTGAGTTAATAAGTGTGTGCATTGAGACCAAGAGCTGATGTATCAAAGATGTGGCTCTCTATCACCTCAGGGGTGTTCTTAATAGTGGTGCCAGTTTTTTTTCCCCTTTCATTTTCGTCAAAATGTATCAAGGGCTGTCATTGCTTCTCAAAGAAAGCACTTATTAATATGTATAAGGTAAGACTGTTCCTTTCTAAGAATTAACTTTACTCACAATCATTACATCCAACCATAACGCATAAGGAGAAAAAAGGTAACACACACACACACCCCCACACCCACACACACACAAAAAACATAAACAGTAAAAGAGCACCACAGCTCTGAACTTTCCTGAGGCAGAAAATGTCATATATTAATGCAAAATAAAATGTAGTCCCTTGCTTTTTATTTTCCTCTCTGAGGTGGTAGCATTTGCTAGATAATGATATTTTGTGTGTCTGAGTCCAAACGTGCTTCATTTTATATGATATTTTGAGTGCATACCAACCGCTAAATAATGGTATGTGAACACTGTTAGAGCCCCATTTTAATCTATTTTAAACAGGTGACTCCAATTTGTCTTAAGCTATGACTTCGATTTTATTCGTACCTGTTTTAACAGCTAGATGGTCAGCAATTCAAAACACCTGCTTTTCAGGCAGCTATATGAACTTGCTATTTTTCGTGAGTATTATGTTTCAAATTCTCCTTCGTTAAAACAGTTAACCTTGGAACATTTAGTTGGTTCTTGATATGGTTTGGCTGTGTACCCACCCAAAATCTCATCTTGAATTGTGATCTGAATTGTAATCTCCATGTGCTGGGGCGGGACGTGGTGGGAGGTAATTTAATCATGGGAGTGGGAGTGGTTACCCTCATGCTGTTCTCGTGATAGGGAGTGAGATCTCAGGAGATCTGATGGTTTTATAAGGGACTTTCCCCTCACTTTGCTCTGCACTTCTCCTTGCTGCCACCATGTGAAGAAAGGATGTGTTTTTTCCTCTTCTACCATGATTGTAAGTTTCTTGAGGCCTCCTCAGCCATGCTGAACTGTGAGTCAATTAAACCTCTTTCCTTTATAAATTACTCCATCTCAGGTATGTCCTTACAGCAGCATGAGAATGGACCAATACAGTCATTTACTGAGAATTTACTGCATGGAGGTACCTTGAAGAATCACAGAAAAATTGACAATCTGGTTTTCATTATGAGTGACAATTATAGTAAACAATCCTTGAGAGTTTGCTATGTGATGAATGAAGAAATGAAGGTATAAAAGAGCTAAGCCACTTTTCTAAGTGTGTCTCTCAGCCTAGGGCCTTGGCTTACAACCAGCTGGGAAGACTAATGATTTCTTTCTTTGAGGTTAGTGTTAGTTTGCTAGGTTTGCCATAACAAGGTGCCACAGATGGGTTGGCTGAATCCACAGAACTTAATTTTCCCACAACTTGGGAGGCTGGATGTCTCAGATCAAGGTGTCAGGAGGGCTGGTTTCTTCCAAGGCCGCTCTCCTTGGCTTGCAGATGGCTGCTTTCTCATTGTGTCTTCACATGAGACATGTGAACCTATGTCTAAATTTCCCTTTCTTATAAGGACAGCAGTTATATTGGATGAGGACTCATTCTAATGACTTAATTGCTTCCTGAAGACCCTGTCTCCAAATGCAGTCACGTTCTGAAGCATTCGAGGTTAGGACTTTGACATAGGAATTTTGGGGAGACACAATTCAGCTCATAACAGGGCTCACCAAAGAGAAGTCTGGCTCACGGAAGATGAGTTTTTACAGATTCTTGTCTGCTCTTCCCTGACCTCAGCCCAGGCACAAGGGACACTTCAAGACTGGGAGGAGTGAGGAGGCCTCTCTATCTATTGGGGTAGCCTAAATTTTGAAAACTCAGTGGCCAGAAAGAGTCGTGGAGGTTGCTTCCCTTCCACCACAATATCCCTCCAAGGAGGCCTTCTGGCATGCGTGAGGGAAAGGGTATGTGGAGGACTGCTGAGTGGCTGCTTCCTCTTGCTGTGCAATAAGCAAGCATCAAATGACCTTGCTACTTGAGGGAGGAAAGGGGGAACATTGTAAATGTGCAAGGCAGGACAGGACAGGAGAAGAACTACTAGACAAATGAAATGCAAAACCAGTAAACCCGTCAATAATTCAAAAGCACCATGCTCTAGGGCTAGGCCTTTCCCTATGGCATCATCTCACTTATGCCTTGTCAACTGTTCAGTGGTCAGCTGTGGCTTCCAAGTCTACGTGCAGTAAAGGCCCATTTCAAATGGTATTTGTAACATTAACAGAGGAGGAAGCTTCAGCCTCCATTTAGTTTCCTTTTTTGCTATTCTTGTTTGTGTGTAGAATAAAACAAAGTGTAACATAAAAATCAAAACCATAAGGAACCTCACATTTAATTTTTTTTCTTGCTTTCATTGCCCTTGGCATCTTGGGGATTTCTTTGTTGGGTTGCTAATGAGCGGGTCAAGAGAGGGTAGGACTGGGCTTTGGATGTTCTAGTTTCCGATGCCATTGCTGTCACTAAGAAGCTGAGTAATCTCGGGCAACTCACTTATGTTTTCCTTGCTTCATTGTTTGAACCTGAGAAATAAGACTTGTAATCCTTACCCCACAGACATGAGAATTGCCTCTAAATATTATGGTGAGGATTAAAGGAGGCAACAAATGAGAAGATATTATTAAACCTTAACATCAGAGTGCAGTTCAAGTGAAAGTTCTCTTAAAACATTTTGCACCAAGGCCACAGAAGCTTTGTCTCCTTCCTAGTCTAGTTCTACAACCGTCACTCAGGATTAAGGATAGAGCACAGAAGTGAAGTTAGCGTAAAGCCAGGTGAGTCCATGGGATCGAGATTAAGGTAAGCATCTGTGCTGTCACACTGCCAGGGTTTCCTGTGGCCAGGTCATCTGCATGGCATGCAAGGAGCCTTGCTCTAGGCAGTGGCATTTCTCTCTGTATTTCTGGACCATACATCAGAGCAATACATTTCTATAATTTCTATCTATACATGCAAATTGAGTTATTTTCCTCATTTGTTGTGTTTTGGAAGATACATTTTCCCTTTAATTTCTTTATTTCTTTCTGTTCTTATTCAAGGCTGGTGGAGTAGGGGGTAGGTTACAGGTGTTTGTCATCTTTCCAGTCTCTCCTCTTTCTTCTTGGTTAGTGGGCAGATCTTTCCCCCATCTATCCGCTTTTCTGTGTCAGTTGCTATCAGGTCCATCCTTCCAGAGGAGGTGTTAATACAACCCTGCCAATTTTATCAGTTTGCTAAATAGTCATTCAGGAAAAGCCTTGGCAGGCTCCTTGGCAGGGAAGCTTTCACTGACATTGAGCGGATCTCAGAACTGAGTCTCTGTTTGGTGGTGCCAAGCACCCAGCTGGGTGAGGAGACCTCTCTCTTCTCTTTCTGCCTTAACTAGTGAGTTGTTACTCTGACCCTAGGCCTCTCCCCAAATCATTCAGAGTGGAGTAGATTGGGGATTCTAGTCTTTTCTGGAGCACTAGTAAAAGCTGTGCCCTGTAAGGATTTTGCCTTATTTCAGGAGCATTTGGGGACACCAGGGAAACTCCAGAATGTAGGGAAGCCTCTGTGCTGCTCTAGCTCCACCCTGGTTTTCCAGAGCCAGTGCCTCACTGACCTAGGATGGGCCAAGTCCCTAACCTTCCAAGGGTTCTTCTCTTTGAGGCCCATACGGGGCTTTTAGAAATTTCCAAGTTGAACAAAAACCCTGGCACTCTGATCTGATCTTGCATCTTCTTCAGGAACCTAAAATAGTGTGTTAGGGATTTCTGAGAGTAGAGCGATGATGTGACAATTGCTCTTTTCTGTTAGTCAAACTCGTATTGAAGTGGTATGTGGTGAAATGGGCAGCACTTTAGATTATCCAACATTGCAGTTATCAAATTGCCTTTGTGATCCCTGCAGTCTGGTGGCGTGCATGTGTCCCTCTCCTCCCTCAAATTATTTCAAGGCTTGGCGTGAAACATGAGGAGCACAATCATCTATTATTTTCTCAACATCAAAATAATGATGTCAAATGATGACTTGGGCTAGAGTTTCTCAGTATCTAAAGAGCCATAAATTTGTCCATTTGAGGAACTGAGGCCACCAGAGAGCATGTCTGGTGGTTTGTAAATTCAACATTCCTGTGATGATCAGTAATTCATTTATGACTTCTCCCCTTGGGCACACTGCAGTAGAGAAACGATTACTCAACGGGTGAGATATTTAATATTCTTCGCTCTCAAGTGTCAGTGGCACAGCATTGTCTGTGGCTTCCTTTTCCAGAACTTCTTCATTTAGTTGAAAGGGAAAGCTACCTCCCTACTACTGAGTACTCGGTGGGATAGCTCTCCATGCCTGGGCCCTCGTCCCTAAATCAGTTGGAGAGAAATATTTCCTCTGATGGAAAGGCTTTGAAATAGATGGTAAAGGCACCCAAAGAGTAAGATTTTCTTTTCATGCTTTTTGGAAACTTTTTTTTTTTGGTATTTATTTCAAAGACTTAAGTGTACTTTGGGGGGGCCCTAATCATCATAAGCCCTGGGAATTTACTTCTCTGCAGCTGCTCCCCCTCCCCAAGCAGCCCTGCACGGAGCAAAATAATTGTCTGTTTCTGCAAGCAGCCTCCTGTGCAGATGGAGCCTGATTAGCATCCGCGCTTGCAGCAGTCCACTGCTCTAACCACATTTGGAAATCCAGCCACTGAGAGAAATGTGGGCTTGACATTCATTAACATTCTTTGGCTCCCTGGGAAATACACATAATAGGGTAAAATTGCCATTAAGGAGAGCAACACTTGAGGGAAATATATACTCAATAAAGACGGAGATTCTTCTCATCAACAGCTGAGGAAAAATCCAGTTGCCATAAAGGGTAAAAGAGACATCCTCTTAATATGAGTGAAGATGACCAGAGTTCAGCAGGTTTGTAGTTCTAATGAGTCCCATCTTCCTGCACTGGATGGCAACTGGCTTATTGGTATGCAGATGTTTCTCGGGCATATTTTGGTCTCAGCAGACCCTAGAAACAGCTTAATGATTTCTGTCCCCAGGGTTGTCTGTATTAACCTTAAGAAAAGGCACATACGGCAGGAAAACTCTTAGCACTGACATGGAACCCTTAAGTTAAAATGTTTTTGTTCCCCCGCCCTCCCGGGTTGGAGGAATAATATTCTTCGGTGTTCTCTTTTCTTGGAACTGGGGATTCTTAGTGGAATACAAAGTAACCTATGCCATAGACAATTCCGTTATTAGACCTAGGATTCACTTTTCCATCCCTAGGGTAATTTGATCTGATTCTTTGGTCTTCATAGTCCTTTGAATTCGAATGATGCCCTAGCACCACTGTAGGATTGTGTATTGTATATGTTGGAACTGATAAAAGGAGTTGTTATTAACATTTGGGAAGACTGTCCAAAGAGCAGCACTAACAGGGGTTTAAAACAACCTACATTTAAAAATTCTCTTTGAGGAGACTTGAAATGATCTGTGAGTTCATTCTTTACTATTGACATGGACTCAGGTGCAGGTTCATGACACAAAACCTTAAAACCCATTTTTATTTTGTCCTCTCTTGACCAACGGAACGCTCCATTTGGTAGTTCTTGCAACTACTGTCCTTGACAATCGGCAGGGAGGAACAGGGCTCCTTGCTGAGTCTGTGTCTTGCATAAAATTATTGATGTATTGAATAAGTTATCTAAAGCAGCAGGTTTCTTAATGTCAAGTTGAGTAGTTTTAAATTCCTGCCTGGAATGTAACACCAATTTGAGCACCTACTATTTTGATTGTTTTATCTCCAAATGGCCTTAATTTGATGTTAGGCATCTGTACTGCATTTCAATTTTGTTGGAAGCAGCATCCTGTGCTCCTTATTAATAACAAGAATACCTTGTGTTTGCATAGCAGTTTATAATTTGTGATACATTTTTACATATATTTTATAACTTAATCCTCACAGTGTGCCTATGTGAAGGGTGGTTTTACCCTCATTTTTTTAGGTGAGGAAACTGAGGCTCAGGGAATATATTGATGATGTCTTCACAGTGGTTTATTTAGCAAAAAAAGAGTTGAAGTTACAAGCCCTTTGTAGAATATGAGCTCCCACTTTTTGTTGCAGTTCTTTTGCTATAAACATTAATTTGTTTATGCAAAATCAGAGATATTGCCTTAAATATCCACAGCTAGATTTGGCTGTAGTGAGCAGAGTTTTGCATATCTGCTGAACATTAAAATATACTGAGGCAGTAAGACGCTTTTTTTTTCTAGATAATTATCACAAGGAAGGTTTTCTCAGTGGGCTCTAATGCTAATGCTCTTCTGAGACTGGGGTGCCTCAGTACTCAAATGCTCACACTGCATCATTCTCCTTGGAGATTTGGTGATGTTAAGAATGTGTTTCATTCTCTTCAGGTCCAATGACATGCCTTGCTTCTGTCGTGAAAAATAATCATCATCAAAATATTGCAGTGCTATTTCAACTTTTTAACATCCACTTACAAACAAAACATTAAATATTAAATGATAGTTACAGAACAGAAAGTGAATGCTATAAACCCTGCGACGTGAAAGTAATGGTCAAGTTGACAGAAGTCAGGAGGTGGAAATAGATGGTAGGCAGGAGATGTGATGTAGGGTGGGGCTCTCATTTCTTCATCTAACATAATGGACAGTCAAGAGAGAAAATTAGAAGCTAATGGAATAACATATGAAGGCTTAGAGATCTTATTTAAAGTTATAAAGTTAAACAGTAGAAAAACTAAAAATAGCACTAATAACACCTATTGGGGAGGGAAAGGGAGAAAATATATTTAAGGTAACTTTCTCAGCTTTTGTATCACTGAGTCAAAAAGTTAATATCTATAATTGAGAAGTCATGAAAGAGACATTGGACATATTTATGACCACCAATGACTAAACTGTGACTCCAAAGGGTAGTGAAACTCAGAATGGGGAGTAGGACAGAAAACTTTCCTTTTTTGCATAATATTCTGTATAATTTGATTTTTAAATAATGGACATTAATGCGTTTTAAATTTTAATCAATGGGGACTTTGCTATTTCATTTCTGCCATAGACTGGTTGGTATATCTGCGTGAAAACCCCATGACTGTCTGAGCTGACAGATGGACAAGGCAGGCCAGACTTTGAATAGACTGGGGATTTGTGACTGAACCCTACATGGGCTGACTGGCTGAGCCAGCAGACTCAGCAGAGACCCCAGTCATTAGATGCTGTCTGAGCCATGCGGTAGCAACAATATGACACATCCACAGCCTGGACCAGGTGTCAGCAGAACACCTGTTAGTTGTGATTTCGCCAATAACTTGTTGTGTTACTGGGCAAGTTTGAGGCCTCAGTCTCCTCCTCAATAAAAAGTAGGGGTTCAATTCTAGACTTCCTCTAACTTTGACTTTCTGTTTTTCTAGTATTCTCCTTGTCTTGTTTTTATTTGAAAGATGTGTATAGTTATAAATCTTTTGAACCTGGAATCACAACCCTGGCTACATGACCTAAGAGGCTACTTCAGAATAATATGTTCCCTCTAGAAACGACCTTTGTGTTATCCAACAGCTATCAATCATGGTTATGTCCTGAGTACTGTCAATCTGACTTAAGA
The DNA here is from genome assembly GCF_007565055.1 of Rhinopithecus roxellana. Taxonomy (NCBI): domain Eukaryota; kingdom Metazoa; phylum Chordata; class Mammalia; order Primates; family Cercopithecidae; genus Rhinopithecus; species Rhinopithecus roxellana. Next base: position 96,580,060 of record NC_044552.1, on the reverse strand, counting down.
ATGTGTTAGTTTATCACTAATAGATTTCTTAATTAAATTACTGAAATGGTTCAAAAGAGTTCAAGCTTTTGGGAATAGGATTTAAAGCACATTGTCTTCCATCAGTTTTTACAATTTGATCTACTTATTACTGATTTAAGGTGTTTTCTGAATGTTTTGTCAAATTTCCTTAAGGCAAGTAGGAAGTTAAACTTTACAGAGAGCTGAGTTTCATTGCTTGTTCATATGTGGCAAAGTAGCTTTGCTTTACCCTGTATTTGAATTGATCCAGTCACATTTTCCACTAACTTTTTTCTTGTCATCAGTTGAGATTTTCAGTAATAAATTTAATACACAAGAAGGTGAAAAATGAGTTAATATTTTTCCATGTTTCTTTGCTTCTCGGTAATCAAGTAATCAGTCTTAGATCAATTCTTTGAGAGTTTGCATTAAGGTGAGGAAAGTCAAGCCCAGTGAGAAAGATGTGATGTATTTCAGGAGACTTATTTTCCCCTAAGTTTATTGGAACTTTTGAAGTTTTATTAGGTTTGCAGAGTTGCTTACTGCAGTGACTTGGGAGATAGAAGCTGGCCAGAGTACCTTTCCAGATAATAAAAGACTGCATTGCTTGGGTTTTTGACTGCTACTCCGGTTGCTGAAAACTGTCCTGCTCATTCGCTGAGTGACGCTGGTTTCATTCCAGCAACTCTAGTTGAATGGGTATTGGTGTGTACATCATTTAACTGCTGTTTCCTTGGTGTTTTGTCTCCCTTGATACTTAGCTTCCCAGAGAGCCAACTCCTAGTAGATCTTCAGACTGAAATGTCAGCTGGGGCCAGAGTATGAGAGGCCTACTGGAAAGCCCTAAACCATTCAGAATACGGGGATGAAGAGGACAAAGGTCAGGTCAGAGGAGGCGGACCAAGATTGAAAACTGGTTCTACAGGGAACAGGAGTGGAAAATGGATTAAGGTGAAGGAAGGGGATAAGAACCAGTACAAATAACTGTGTGCTAAGCCATTTATATACAGTAACACTCACAATGACACTCTAAGGTAGATACTCAAAGTGCTAAACCTAGATCTTGGGAGGGTAATTTGCCCAAGATCACATAGTTAAGTATTGAAGTCAATATTTGAACTCACTTCTGTCAGAATCCAAAGCTCTTACTCAATTCTATTTTATCATTCTGCCTCCCATTGGAGACAGGCAACTGTGTGTTTAATAAAACACTCCTGTGTACTGAGATGCATGTTGCAAATATGAGCTGTCTTTTTTTCCCCAAAGACATGCAATCTCACTCAGGCTTACATAGCTGCCTGTACAACTTGCAGCATCAAGCCTCCATTTTCAAGCAAGAAAAATGATCTGGGTTGGAATGCCTGGATGGGACTGTGAAGTGGGGTGAGGAGGGATAACTTCAATTCCCTTCTACCCCATTACAAAACTTATCTTTATAGCACAAGAAATACTTGCTTCTCTGGAGACGAAGGATGCTTTGTTCCTATTTTCTTCTTTATTTTAAAAATGAAATGAAAATATCCCATTATAGGGAAGTTCTTTATTTCAAATGTTGAATGCCATGGTACTTAATTTCAGCTTGTTAAATTTAGGGTCTTGAAACAAAATCCCACGCATAAATGTTCTCTGGGCCCATGGCATTTCCATTTGATTGTGAATTGGATTAATTTTTATTTATCTTGAGCTCTTGCCTCTTATTCCTTTTTGTTTTGAGATACTTAAACAAATGTTGACAGTTATGGTTGGCTTAATAAGCTGCCTCAGTTATGTAAATGATTTCTGTTAGTTATGTTATTGCTAGTTGAAGATAGCTTTAAGTTTTCTGGCATATTTTTAGGACTTACTAGTAAAGCATTCCTGATACCTTTTAACATTCTTTTGCTTCTTCAGGCATCAAGTTGACCTTTTTTCTAGCTCCCTTTAGCCCTACACTTCCTTTTTGAATCTACTGTTTGCTTGACATGAAAAATGAACTTACACAATTATAGACCCAGTGGCCTTTTCTTAGTCCTCATTCTTCTTAGCCGCTCTGCTGTAGTTGACACTACTGCCTCCTCCTTTTTCTGGAAATGTCTTTCTCGTTTGGCTTCCATGCCACTCTATTTCCTGGTTCTTTCTATCCCCTCTGACTTTACTTTCTGCTTTTCATCCTCTCTACAATCTTGACTATAGACTAGTGCTTTCCAGTGCTGAAAGTGATGATAATTGTGTGGCACATGGGGGTTCCGAGATGAGGCTGCCCAATTCTAAAGGTGATGGGAGTGTGGTCTGAGGATATCGGTCTCTTGGCACACCTGTAACCCAATGGAGGCACGTCCATGTGCTTCTGCATACTGATTGGGAGTTTTATTATATGCATTGCAGGGAGCTGAGTTACCTCCAGATCATAGTAAATACAGGATAAGAAAATCAAGATACAGGCAAACAGTGGAATAAAACATTATGAAGCACTAGTGATCATAACAGCAGAACGTCCATAAAGTTTAAAGAGAAGTCAGGGAAAAAGCATTCAGTAGATGCAAGAAACAGCAAAGATTCAAACACAGGAGTTCTCACAAGGGCTTAGGAACATCTGTGACAGTGGTCAGAAATCAGAAACAGAAATTAATAACCCAGACTTTCATTTGAACTTGGCTGGAGCCCAGGGGGATATCAAGATATGGATGAGCACCAGAAATCAGAGCACAGGTGACTGTTCCTTAAGAATGGGCCATCTACAGGTGTCTGTGATGACAGTGCTGATCTGTGAGAGCAGGCATGATAGACAATGGAGTGAAGAGCTTAGAATGCGGGTGAGATTCATTCCAAGTAAACCAAACTCAAGATGATTGGCTGCAGCTAGGCCAGGAAGCTTCTTTGTCATCACATTACCTCTTGGGGACATTATTCACTTCCAAGTCTACAGTGATGGTTTTCTGTCCTGTCTTTTTATCCAAACTTTGGTTGGCTAGAAATTGAACTAGAGATCTTGTCGCCTCAAGTTCCAAGAGGCAAATACCTTTCATGTCTGAATGCTAGTTCCACTTTCTACTTCTTGGTCTCTTCATCAATCTCCTAGGCTCAAAGTCTTGTAGACATCGTTGACTTGTGTCTCTTTGGTTCCCCATCATCATTCAGTCATTTTCTAGAGAATGTCTCACATTGATCTTCTTCTTTTCCCTAGTTCAGACCCATCTCTGTTATGTCCAAGTCTCTTTATACCTTCTTCCTCTGTGGTCTCACTGCCTCTAGTTCCATTTTTCTTTGAAGCATCCTACACAGACTAGTGTTTGGGAAACTCAGATTTCATTATCTCATTCCTTTGCTCACAAGTGGATTCAGGGATTGCCCGTGTCTCCTTTTTAAGTAAAAACATCTTTGGGCGGGGCGCAGTGGCTCACGCCTGTAGTCCCAGCACTTTGGGAGGCCAAGGTAGGCAGATCATCTGAAGTCAGGAGTTCAAGACCAGCCTGCCAACATGGTGAAACCCTGTCTCTACTAAAAAAATACAAAAATTAGCCGGCTGTGGTAGTGCACACTTGAAATCCCAGCTACTCAGGAGATCGAGGCAGGAGAATCGCTTGAACCTTGGAGGCAGGGGTTGCAGTGAGCCGAGAACATGCCACTGCACTCTGGCCTGGGCAATGAGCCAAGAACATGCTACTGCACTCCAGCCTGGGCAACACGAATGAAACTCTGTCTCTGAAAAAAAAAAACAACAAAACACAAACAAACAAAAAAACCCCCCCAAAAAAACACCTTTTACTATTTTAGGCCTTGCTAATCCAGCCCTATAAAACCTACTAAGCCACGATGTAGCTCAGTCTTTTCACTGGCTTGTGGGTGCATGCACTTATTCTCTCAGATCTCACTTGCTTTTTTACTCACCAACTCACTGACCCACCAGAAGAAAGGCCCCTCAAAGGAGTCTACGTCCTAATCCTCAGAACCTAAATTAAGGTTGCTAATCAGTTGATCTTGAGATGATGAGATTAGCCTTAATGATCCAGGTGGGCCTAACATAATCACAAGGGTCCTTAAAAGTGGAAGAGGGAGGCTGAAGAGAATCGGAGATGTGAGCACAGAAACAGGGTCAGAAGAATGAGATGTGAGAAGGACTTGCTTTGCGGAAGAGAGTCACCAGCCAAGGAGTTCTGGCAGCCTCTAGAAGCTGGGTAAGAAACAGATGCACCTTAGAGCTACAGAAAAGAATGAAGCCCTGCCAACACCTCGGTTTTAGCTTGTGGATTGATTTTAGACTTCTGGATCACAGAACTGCAAAATAATGTTTGTGTTGTTTTAAGCCACAGAATATATGATAATTTGTTACAGCAGCAGTAGGAAGTCAATACACCAGTCACCTCCAAAATAGTTACAGAGGCACTCCTTAGGAGCTAGGTGCCCTGCTACCCTCACAGTTGGAGGAATTCACAGTGGGAGACAAGGAGGGAGAGACTCCTATTGACCTAATTCCTGTTCAGTTTGATTCATTCATCCACTTACTTAACAAATATGGAGTAAGTGCCTATTATGTGCCAGGCACTGTTCTAGGCACTGAAAACAGGTAAAATCCTCACCATCCTGGAAGTTACAAACTAATTGGAAGACACACACTAAACATAAAAAAGCATAAAAATGTCAGTGGTAGTTAAATGTTATGAGGAAAAGTAAAAGAGGTTTTCAAGACTAAGATGGAAGGAAGTAGCTACTTTTGGATAGGGTAGTAAAGAAAGGCCTCTCTGAAGAATTAATATTTCAAAAATGTGGAAGAATAGCTCTAATTGCAAACACATTAAATTTCTGATATTAATATGTGCTTTACAAATTTTATAAGTGATACGGTTAGGCTTTGTGTCCCCATCCAAATCTCGTCTTGAATTGTAATCCCCATAATCCCCATGTGTCAAGGGAGAGACCATGTGGAGGTAATTGAATCATGGGGGTGGTTTTCCCCATACTGTTCTTCTTCTAGTGTATTCTCACGAGATCTGATGGTTTTATAAGGGGCTCTTCACCCTTCACTCTGCACTTCTCCTTCCTGTGAAGATGGTGCCTTGCTTCCCTTCACCTTCCATCATGATTGTAAGTTTCCTGCGGCCTCTACAGCCATGCTGAACTGGGAGTCAATTCAACCTCTTTCCTTTATAAATTAGTCAGTCTCAGGCAGTTCTTTATAGCAGTGTGAAAATGGACTGATACAATGAGCTTCGTCACTTTAGTTGAGCTGATAATCTTAATTTGGGGCATGTTGGATGAAGGATCCTAGTTTTTTTCCATCTCCTGCTATGACCAGAGACATTTGTGGAGTTTGATTTAGAATGCTGCAATTTAATCTTATTACTTCTAGCCAAAAGTGTTCCCTGTGTGGCTTTCTCTTCAATATCTTTGTCAGTGTCTTTAACAGATTATGAGAAGACCTTCATTTTCAACCCCATTCTTCCTACGGTGACCAGAGTAGATGGGTAACTAAGGAATTACCCTACATAACTTAATTCCATTTCTTGTTTTGACCCATTGTTAGAAGAGCCGTGAGCAGATGAATTTTTTTGTACTCAGTCATGGCTAATAATGACATTATTGTGAATTTCTTAAAGTTGGTCTTCTGGACAAACATGTTATGATGAAATGCATAAGGGACACAGACGGCTTTTATTAAAATTGGTTTTTATAGTTAAAAGACCTTTTAGAGAAGGAGAAGGGTTGACTGCAGAATTATCTATGCTGTATTGACTTTATGGCACCCTGAGGTACCCTTCAAATGCAAATGTGGGTGTTTATTAAGCAGAAACAGTTTCAAAACTATTGTGTTCTGCCATGTTAATGCAGGTAAAAATATGAAAGCTTCCTTTTATTATTTTTTTAATATTACTTTCTTGGGGAGGATATTGGCTGAAGAATCTATATGCAAGAAAATGCAAGAAAATCACTTTAGGAAATGTATTCATGTTTAAAAGTAGGGATTATCTTTGCGCCCCTGGGTAGGCTGGTATAGGAGTACATTACACTCCCCCTATTCTCCCATACACACCCAGGGTGCAGGCATGTATTTTAGAAAGCATCTATTTTGATAACTGAAGATATTGTGCAATGGGTAGAACAACCGACTGACTGTGTGTAATCAACTATCTCTTCCCAATGCACATAGCAAATATTTATAGAACCAGAGGAACTTCAACTCTAATTATCACTGCTTTTTATTTTCATTCTTACTGCTTCACATGGATACAACAATGTTTTAACTAGACCTAGGCAAACCACTTGGTCATTGGTTTCATATGTACTTTTAACCTGTTTCAGCATGCATACAGTTAAATAGATATAATCCCTGACGTTTGCTAGTTTACAACAAAAGCAATGCTGAGGTAAACAGAAACTATTAGGGGCATATATGAGTGGCTTGAAAATTCATTTATTTTCTCTTGCTGCTTTTAGGATTCTTTATATTTGACCTTAGGGAGTTTGATTATTAGATGCTTTGAGGTAGTCTTCTTTGGGTTAAATATGCTTGGTATTCTATAACTTTCTTGTACTTGAATGTTAATATCTTTCACTAGGTTTGGGACATTCTCTGTTATTGCTTTGTATAAGCTTTCTACCCTATCTCTTTCTCTACCTCCCCTTTAAGTCCAATAACTCTTATATTTGTCTTTTTTTCAGGCTATTTTCTAGATTTTTTTGGCATGGTTCATTTTTTAATTCTTTTTTCTTTTGTTTCTTCTCACTGTGTATTTTCAAATAGCCTGTCTTCAAGCTCACTAATTCTTTCGTCTGCTTGATTAATTCTGCTCTTGACTCTGATGCATTCTTCAGTATGTCAATTGCATTTTTCAACTCCAGAATTTCTGCTTGACTCCTTTTAATTATTTCAATCTCTTCATTAAATTTATCTGATAGAATTCTGAATTCCTTCTCTGTGTTATCTTGAATTTCTTTTGAGTTCCATCAAAACAGCAATTTTGAATTCTCTGAAAGGTCACATATCTCCTTTTTCAGGATTGGTATCTGGTGCTTTATTTGGTTTGGTGAAGTCATGTTTTCCTGGATAATCTTGATGCTTGTAGATGTTCATCAGTGTCTGGGCACTGAAGAGTCAGGTTTTTGTTGTAGTTGTTACATTCTGGGCTTGTGACTGTGCTTCTTGAGAAGGCTTCCAGGTGTTCAAAGGGACATGGGCCCCAATCCCAATGTCACTGTGGTTTTTGTGGACTCGTAGAGGTACCACCTTAGTGGTCTTGGATAAGATCCAGAAGAATTATCTGGATTACCAGGCAGAGACTCTTGTTCTTTTCCCTTACTTTTTCCCAAAGTCTCTCTCTCAGTGCTGAGCCACCTGGAATAAGGGGTGTGCTGATGTAAGCACCCCTGGGGCCACCACAACTGGGACTGTGCTGGGTCACACCTGAAGCCAGTACAGCACTGGATCTTGCCCAGGACCTGCTGTACCTACTACCTGGCTTCCACCTATGTTCACGCAAGGCCTTAGTGCTCGAATCAGCAGGTGGCAAAGCCAGCCAAGTTTATATCCTCCCCTTTAGGTCAGTGAGTTCCCCTAGGCCCCAGGTAGGTTCCGAGATGCTGTCTGGGAGCCAGAGATTGGAATAAAAAAACCTTAGAAATTTGCCTAATGTTCTATTCTGTGACTAAGCTGGCACTCAGTCCACAATAATAAGTCCTTCCTGCTCTTCCTTTTTCTTTCCACAGGCAAGGGGAGCCTCTCCCTATGGGCACCACCGCCACCAACCCATGGAGGGGTTCTGTCAGGCCACTAGCAATATTCACTTAAAGCCCAAGCCTCTTTAGTCAGCTTGTGGTGCATACTGCCAGGCCTGGGACTCAGCTTTCACAGCAGTGGTCTTTCCTGTGGCCCAGTACAGGTCCACAAATGCTGTCCAAGAGCCTAGGCCTAGACTCAGGGGTCCCAAGAGCCTGATTGTTTCTCTACCCCACTGTGACCAAGCTGGTATCTAAGGTGCAAGAAAAGTCCCCTTTAGTTTTCCCTCTGCTTTTCTCAAACAGCACAAGTCTTTCACCATAGCCACCACAGCTGGGAATGTTCTGGGTCATACCTGTAGTCAGCATGTCTCAGAGCCCAAGGCCCATGGTGCACTCCCTGGGTATTCCTGATGGTTATTCTAGGTCCAAGGGCTCTTTAGTCAACAGGTAATGAATTCTGCCGAGACTGGGTCCTTCTCTTCAAGGCAGCAAGTTCCCTTCTGGCCCAGGGTGTGTTTAGAAGGCCCTCGGATGGGGACCTCGTGACTCTCATTGATGCCCTATCCTGCTATGGCTGAGTTGGTATCCAAGATGCAAGACAAAATCCTCTTTACTCTTTGTTTCCCACCTCGTAAGTAGAAGGAAGGAGTCACTTTCGTTGCTGCAAACTGCACTGCCTGGGGTTGGGGGAGTGATGGCACAAGCACTCACTCCTTCAGCCCTCAAGCTGATGTCTCCCTTGGTCATGTGCCACGCTAGTCCTGTGGCTCTGAGCCTGACCCAGCACTAGGAGTTGCCAGGAATTGCAATCTCTGCCCTAGACTGTCTTTCATTTTACGTAGGACCCCAGAGCACTTTGGCCTGCCATTGCGAGGCTTGCTGAGAAACTTGAGTTCCTCCTGATGGGATGGGTGATTCACCTCTAGCTAGGACTGGTCCAGATGCTCCCTCCATGCATGGGCACTGACTGAGCCCCAGCACAGATTTACTCTCCACTATGAAAGGGCAGCACTGAGTTCAGTATAAAGTCCCCCAGTTGCTGTGCTCTCTCTTCCGAGTAGCTAAGACTAGAGGTATGTGCTAATTTTTATTTTTTAATTTTTTTATAGAGATGGATTCTTGCTTTGTTGCTCAGGCTGGTCTTGAACTCCCTAGTCTCAAGCAATCCTCCTGCTTCAGCCTCCCAAAGTGCTGGGATTATGGGCATGAACTATATGTCTACCTTTTCTCAAGCTATGTCTCCTGCCAATGGTGTTTGCTGTCTCCATCCTCCAAGACTTAGCCCAAATGCACTTCCTTCATAAAACTTTCCAGAATTCCCACAGCCAGAAATGATTTTTTCCAACTTCTCACTCCCATTACTCCTTTGTTTTCTTCTTAGGGTATTTAGCTCCTTATACTTTCTATCATTCATATATGGATAGGTCTTATTTCCTCTACTTGATCATAAAACACTGCATGAGCAGTGCTCTGCACCAGCTAATTCAATACTATACAAATAGTTGGTGCTCAATACATGCTTGTTTGAATGAATGAATTTTAACAGGTAGGATTTGAGATTCTCTATAAACTGCATAGGTTTGGCTTTCTTCCCAACTTGAAGTGAACAATTTTTTTAGAGTTGCATTTGATTTTAAAAACAGAATTAGGGGACTATACAAATAGCCTGCAATGAGTTATTCCAGCAGTCTCACTGTTTAAGAGTGGTAACGTTTCTTTTATGATGTTTTTCATTTACAGCATGGCCTTAGAGCCAGCTCTTTTTCAAAACACAATCCCATTATTACCGGTGCCTTTTGCCTCAAACAACTTCCCATAACATTAGAGGTATAATATTGCAAGAATAGCTTCTGACAGAGAGGTTTCTGGTTTGCAGTCGGGGGGATACAGGATGTCAAATTGCTCATCATTTCTGGATCTGAAGGGAAGTAGTTTAAAGATTTTATTTTACCTATGTGGTTCCAGCCAACCATGTCATGGAAAACATATTTCCCTATATAGGACAAGGAAATGGCTCAAATAATTCTCACACGTTGCTGAAATCCGAACATGAAATAAGATTGATTTCATTTCCTTTTATTTTTAGGATGATTCTAACAGAAAAAGGGCATGTAGGAAGAAATAAAAGGTTCATATTCATATTGAGAGTTTGTTGTTGTTGAACTTTTAAAAAGAAATATGGGTATGAGCCCTTGAAGATTTCTAGGTCTGGATGCTGTGGGGCTTAGGGATGGATAAAGGAGAAGCTGGAGAGATGAGTAGGTGGAAATATCAAATGCAGTGAGGACTGGAGCCCAAAACTGGAAGAAAAGGCAAAGACTAGGTTTAGGGCCCTCCTACCTCTATCTGCTGAGGAACCTCTGTCATCTAGGCCCCCTTGGCATCATTGTTTCCATGTAGACTGATTTATTCTCTACCTAGTTCTCTTGGGGTCAGCTTCTCTTTGTCTTCCGGGACAGGACTACCTCTTATCTGATAAATGAAATTGGGATAATTGGATGTTGTGAGAAAGCTAAATAAAACCTCAAGAACTCTGCTTCCTAGGTAAATGTGTGTGCATGCATGTGTGTGTGTGCACTTGCATGCACACACATGCACACATGTGTTTTATGCTGCTGTTGAAGTAGCAGCAGGATTAGCTGGAAATAGCAGAGCTTGAGATTTAATCATACATTGATTTATGCTCTTATTCTGTCCTCACTTTATGTATGACTCTGGGCATATTAATGATCTTCTCAGAGCCCTGTTGCCCTTTGCCCCATCTGTAAGACTGGAAAGGTGTTTTAAGGATTCAATGAGATAGCAGGAAAGGACTGAGAACCATACCTGCCCTGTGCTGGGGCTCACCAAACAGTGCTTCCTCCACTTCCCTCTGATTTTTTATACAGAAGCCTGCTGTCTCCTTCCCACTTTCTCTTGTTGAGTGGTCCAGCCTCTGGGAAGAAATGGTGCCTCCTTTCTTAGATGTCAGTAGGGGTACTGTTAACCTCTTAAGTCACACTGTACAAATAGCCAACTCTTCTCCACTTATATATGGCTTTTTAAAGGTAATGATTTCTGGCCGGGCGCAGTGGCTCAAGCCTGTAATCCCAGCACTTTGGGAGGCCGAAGCAGGCGGATCACGAGGTCAGGAGATCGAGACCCTCCTGGCTAACACGGTGAAACCCCGTCTCTACTAAAAATACAAGAAAAAACTAGCCGGGCGCGGTGGCGGGCGCCTGTAGTCCCAGCTACTCGGAGGCTGAGGCGAGAGAATGGCGGGAACCCGGGAGGCGGAGCTTGCAGTGAGCCGAGATGGCGCCACTGCACTCCAGCCTGGGCGACACAGCGAGGCTCCGTCTCAAAAAAAAAAAAAAAAAAAAAGTAATGATTTCTGTACTTGGAAGGTAAGAAAAAAAAATCACCAGATACTTGGACTTATTGTTGGAAAACAATGTTTATGACGATAAAGCTGTAAAAAATTAAGTATATTTTGTATGTACAAAACATAAATTAAATGGATACTTCTTTATCATTAGCTTTCAATCTGCTATGTATATCCTTATAATGATAATATTGGGAATGATGCAGACATCTAAGTAGAAAGCAAAGAGGTATGTAAAATGAGTGACTAACTGATAAATGAGCCTTATCTATCATTTGCAAAAGATGGACAGCAATTCAGCAATGGTAGTGATTGTAGCAGCACTTAGCTTCTATCCTATAATGTTTACTCAGAGAAAAGTCGTGAAATCTTATCTCCTGTGCATGTAAAGAGACTTAAAATAATAAGCTCCAGGTTCCAGGATAGCCTCAGCCACTTCCTTCTTATGGGAGGTGGACAAAGCACTTCATCCTTGTGGGTCTGTACTTCTTCATTTTCTGAATATTTTCAGCTTCTGAGTTCAGATAGTGAGAATTTAGTTCAAATGTGAAGAAGTACCATCATAAAACAAATATGAACTGTTGTGTAACACTCAGGCTAGTTTCCCCAATTTAATTATAACCAGTTTTATGTCCCCCAGCTCATGCAACTGCTACCTATTGTGGGCACCTCGAGTCACCCTTGTGGCTCCCTCTGCCTCTGCCTACATTCCTTATCTACCCTGCATCGTTGTTCTGTGAGGCCACTCCTGGCCCAGGTCTGCTGGGCCTTTCAGAGGAATGTGAATCTAATTATAACTCTTCTCCAAAGGGATGGGACCTGGGACACACCTGTTGTCCTACAGGAGTGAGAACCCAGATCTTAGACACACCAAGGACATATTTACCCTGAGTAGGAGAAAAGCCTTCCGTGTTTCACAGTAAGTCATCCTCCCAGGGGTGATCTAAGGACTCATGGCTCTTTCATGTATTAATACAGCAACAAACAAAACAGAGAAAATTATTCAGGAACTAATTCACATAGTTAAGGCTTCTGTTCAGCTATCAAATGTAAGGTACTAATTCATGTCTTATAGCACATAATTCCAATCAGCTTTTTCATTTGGTTTTTAAATTTGCATTTTTGAAGTTTGGGTAGAAGTTTTCTGTAATGGAGTAGTTGAGTAGAAGGACACGTTCTTCCCCGCCAACCTACATAAATGCTTTTAAAGTATACTGAAATAATTTTGATTTTGAAATTTATCTTGAAACATATAGTGGGATATCCATGGACAGGGGAATGTGAAGTTAGAGTGGTGGGCAGGAGCTGAAGCTCAAGCAGCCCACACCATATTGGATCTCTGTAAAGAATGGAACTGGGCATGTCTGAGGGAGTGCAATACTAGAGCAAATACAAAACACCATGATAGATCAAGAATGAGACTGCCAAAGAAAGGAAAAATTTTCTTTCTGCTCTCTGGACAAGCGACTTCTCATTTTCACTTTGCATCCTTCCTGCAAATTACATAGTCTGCATTGTGCTAGTGTTTGGGAATATTAGCATTTGTGGATCTAGCAACAAATTGACCTTTCTATGGGGCTGTCTTTCCCCATTCATAATTTTATGCTACAATGAGCATTTTATAATTTCCATGCGTATTTTAAGATGAAGTTTTGGTAGCCATTTGAGATCACCTTATGGGGCCAAGTGCCTTTGCAATAATTTAGTTCATCTGAATGTATCAAAGCCTGATGAAATTTGGACATATTTTACAAAATCCTGCTATTTCAGAGATGTGTGTAGCTCAGACGCAGGGATCAAAGTGACTTGTTCAAAGCTAGCAATAAGGGACTGTTCTTGTTCCTACTCTTAGTTCAAGCAGGGCTCATGCACTATTTTATGTTTCAAGACAAAAATAAAATCAGTACTAGGAAATTTAAAACCACCCCACCGAGCACATATATCATGTGTTTCTCATACTCCTCGCCCTCCTCCTCACCATCCCCCTGATGAGGTGTTCAAGGATTAATGAACTAGTGTTGGGAAATTATTTATACTTTCTTGTACAAAAGTACCATAAAGAACAATGCATATAGTTTCCATTTAGTGTCAGCAAACTAAGCTTTTAGGAACATAAAGCATGTCTAATACATAGTTTTCTACTTCTTAAGGGAGAGTTCAGAGAAGAACTAATTTATTGAACTAAATATCTTTGGTCGTATTTTCCATACTTGTTTTATATCCCAAAGTACTGTATCAAAATATAGCTTCCTTCACCTTAGACCTCTGTGGGGAGAGGTATATGTGAATTATAGCACATTTCACAGCCAGAAATGGGGAACAGTGCATGTGGCCTCATTCTTGACCTCATCTCAAAGTCCATTACAGACATTTCTTGAGACTGTTCATTCTAGAAATAAAAAGGGTGAGACTGAACTTTGATTCCAGAGGATGAGTGTATTCCTGAAGTTTTTCTTTTCTTTTTCTTTTTTTTTTCAGTTGTTGCTTTTTCAGATTCATACTAAAAGGAACTTTTTTTGTTTATTAGATCCCTTTTACTTACTAATACACAATTTTGGTGTGTTAGTAGCATTGTTGACTTAGTAGTAAGCAGTTATATTCTGGGGTACTATGATACTTAAAAGGATTTAAACATTGCTTGTTTAAAATAATCCCCTCCTTTTAGGGAGGTTGGCACACTACACTGTCTGTCCATTATACTTCAGGGTAAATGGTTTACTACATTCTTTTCAAAGAATATGTTTAATGGAGAGGTGGGAGTGTTTCCTGGAAGAATACTAGATATGACTATACTAAAGGGAGAGAAAATTACAAAAGGGGAATAGAAACAAGCAAGACAAATAAAAACCCAGGTCACAGTTTTTTAAGCAGAAGTTGCCCATTCCACAGCATTGCCTAAACTTTCAAGATTATTGAACACTTCTGTTGTTCCTTGATATGGTTAAGATCTGTGTCCCACCCAAATCTTATCTTGAATTGTTATCCCCATAATCCCCATGTGTCAACAGACCAGGTGGAGGTGATTGGATCATGGGGGTGCTTTCCCCCATGCTGTTCTTGTGGTAGTGAGTGAGTTCTCATGAGATCTGAAGAGGCTCTTCTTCCTTCACTCTGCCACTCTTCACCTTCCTGTTGCCTTGTGAAGAAGGTGCTTTGCTATCCCTTCACCTTCTGCCATGATTGTAAATTTTCTGAGGCCTCCCTGGCCATGCTGAACTGTCAGTCAATTACAACCCTTTTCTTTATAAATTACACAGTCTTAGGCAGTTCTTTATAGCAGTATTGAAATGAACTTATAATGTAAATTGACACCACAGAGAGTGGGGTGCTGCTATAAAGATACCCAAAGATGTGGAAACGACTTTGGAACTAGGTAACAGACAGAGGTTGGAACAGTTTGGAGGGAAGGCTCAGAAGAAGACAGGAGATGTGGGAAGGTTTGGAGTTTCCTAGAGACTTGTTGAATGGCTTTGGCCAAATGCTGTTAATGATATGGAAAATGAAGTCCAGGCAGAGGTGATCTCAGATGGAGATGAGGAACTTCTTGGGAACTGGAGCAAAGGTTGCTCTTGCTATGCTTTAGCAAAGAGACTGGGAGCATTTTGTCCCTGCCTGGGAGACCTGTGGAACTTCGAACTTGAGAGAGATGATCGGAAGTTGGAACTTATGTTTAAAAGGGAAGCAGAGCATAAAAGCTTGGCAAATTTGCAGCCTGAGCATGCAATAGAAAAGAAAAGTCCATTTTCTGAGGAGAAATTCAAGCTGGCTACAGAACTTAGCATAAGTAACAAGGAGCCAAATGTTAATCACCAAGACAATGGGGAAAATGTCTCCAGGGCATATCAGTGGCCATTATGGCAGCCCCTCCCATCAAAAGCTGGGAGGCCTAGAAGGAAAAATAGTTTATTAGGCTGGGCCCAGGGCCTTACTGCTTTGTGCAGCCTTGGGATGCAGTGCCCTGTGTCCCAGTTGTGGCTAGAAGGGGCCAATGTACCTCTCAGGCCATTGCTTCAGAGGGTACAAGGCCCAAACCTTGGCAGCTTACATGTGGTGTTGGGCCTGTGGGTGCACAGAAGTCAAGAACTGAGGTTTGGGAACCTTTGCCGTGATTTCAGTGGTTGTATGGAAATGCCTGGATGTCCAGGCAGAAGTTTGCTGCAGGTGTGGAACCCTTGTGGAGAATCTCTGTTAGAGCAATGCAGAAGGGAAATGTGGGGTTGGAGCCCCTGACAGAATCCCCACTGGGGCACCACCTAGTGGAGCTGTGAGAAGAGGGTCATTGTCCTCCATACCCCAGAATGGTAGACCCACCGACAGCCTATACTGTGCATCTGGAAAAGCTGCAGACACTCAATAGCAGCCCATGAAAGCAGCCACGAGGAGGGCTGTACCCTGCAAAACCACATGGGTGGAGCTTCCCAAGGCCATGGGAACTCACCTATTGCATCAGTGTGACCTGGATGTGAGACATGGAGTCAAAGGAGATTATTTTGGAACTTTAAGGTTTAATGATTGCCCTATTGAACTTTGGACTTGCATGGGCCTGTAGCCCTTCATTTTGGCTAATTTATCCCATTTGGAATGGGTATTTACCCAATGCCTGTACCCCCATTGTGTCTAGGAAGTAACCAACTTGCTTTTGATTTTACAAGCGCATAAGCAGAAGGGACTTGCCTTATCTCAGATGAGACTTTGGACTTGGACTTTTGGGTTAATGCTGGAATGAATTAAGACTTTGGGGACCTGTTGGGAAGGCATGATTGTGTTTTGAAATGTGAAAGGGACATGAGATTTGGGAGGGGTCAGGGTGGAATGATATGGTTAGGATTTGTGTCCTCTCCTAAATTTCATCTTGAAATGTAATCCCCATAACCCCGATAACTCACATGTGTCAAGGCAGAGACCAGGCAGAGGTGATTAGATCATGGAGGTGGTCTCCCCCATGCTGTACTCATGATAGTGAGTGAGTTCTCATGAGATATGATGGTTTTATAAGGGGCTCTTCCCCCTTCACTCTGCACTCTTCTCCTTCCTGTTGCCTTGTAAAGAACGTGCCTTGCTTCCCCTTCACCTTCCACCATGATTGTAAGTTTCCTGAGGTCTCCCAGTCATGCTGAACTGTGAGTCAGTTAAACCTCTTTCCTTTATAAATTACGCAGTCTCAGGCAGTTCTTTATAGCAGTGTGAAAACAGACTAATACACTCCTATCTGGTTTTAAAAGCTTGTTTCAAAGTGATTTTCAGAGAGAGATTTAAGGCAGAAGTGGTTGACTCATGGGCATCTGTCTACAGAGTGCAAAGAGCCACTTACTAAGTTAACAGCAAAAATGGTAAAAGCAGAGTCTCTTCCTATATTACCATGAATAACCACCATTGTATGTGTCTCCTATCATATTGTAGATATGCATTGCTGTATGTAACTTCTGTAATTCATCAAACAACTTCAACCTCTAAAAGAAACATGGGAACTAAAGTGCCACAAGTCCACCAGCATAAGCATTTTCCTGTCATCTGAAAGAATGATGCCTTACTAATGATGCTGAGAGTCCACATGGGGAAGAGACTCAGGAGGTCCATTACAAAGTTTTCCCCACTTAAAAAGAATATTGTTTTGCTGTAGTGCCATAACATGATCTATTTTAGAATGTTTTTCTTTAAACTGTGAGCCTTTATCAGCTTGAGAGAAATGTGTTAGGCACAACCTCCCTGGAAGTACTAAAAACATCTGTGATCCAAGTCTATAGTAGTTGAGGGATTAAACTTGTGATCAGATTTCTTAGACGATGGTTTCTTTTCCTGCTGTTACAATTTCTGTTGACTTTGGCTTTCTTGTGTACTAGGAAAAGTAAATTGGAATGGAGCAGACAATTAAGAACTGGATGTCTAAATCCTTGTTCACATACTTATAAATTTCTCATAAATTACAATATACTTCCTTATAAATATTTTTCTCATAAAGATTCCTTTAGAAATCTAACCACAAAGTTTTCTTTATTAATAATTTACCTCAGGTTTACCATCTAGAAGACTGGGCTAAGTGACACCCAAAGGTCCTTTCAGGCCTAATCTTTCTGACTCAAGTATTCTACAATCACACAGGGCTTCCTGGATTGTTAACCTGCAATTCTGTTTAAATGTTGACAGAAAATATGTTAGAAAATGGTTCCAATTTTAAAGAAGAAAACTCCATTTCATGGGGAAAAAAAGATTAGAAACATCCAGACTTATTTCTGCATGCTTACTTTGTTTTCTTTTGCCCCACAGAAAGGTAAATTGAAATTAGATTGTGCTTTTCTATAAAACTGTAATTTATAACAGGCTTAAAAGTTTCAAAAATATAATCATTTTTCCAGTGTTTCTGTGTTAGATTTGATAACTCTGGTTGACTAAGTTGCAATTTACCTCCCTAATATCTACCCTGGAATTCTTGGCCACAGATATCTTGGGGAAGGAATAATGAAAAAATTATATAGGCCTTCCACAGGCCAGTATTTTCAAACTTCTTGGCCAATAAATTCCATGAGCTCCATCTTCCTTATTGAGTATAAAAGTGGCTGTAGACTATAGAAATGAAATAAAGGCCAAAATAAATTTTTCGGTAAATAACCTAAGAAATATTCCAGAAACCGCATGTATTCATATAGTATTCTCTAGGCAGAAACATAAAGTGAGCACAATATATTTGTGAGGGAAAGAACAACAGGGACTTAAGATGGAGACTGCGAATTATGAGAACATTGTATAAGAATCAGTGGCATAAAAACTAAATTATAGAAGTATGATGTCAAAACATTTTCACAGGAAGACCCTCAGACAATACAAATAAAATACTCCAAAAACATAAATCAGAATTAGTATTTGTAATAAAGAAATGCCTCAAAATGTATTTTTTCCAATTTAATCAGTAACACAGAAACAATTCACTAATTATTACGTAATGGGCACATTGCATGGCTGTGTCTCTTATACTCAAAGCAGTCTTACTTTCTGGTGGTTCAGAGTGGTGGTCACAGCTTTCCTACCATGATTTATGACATAGTAAAATGGGGAAGTTACTGGACTGTTTCATGAATGGCTATGAATTTATGAGAGATTAAATTTAGTTCTTCCCAATTAAGTTAACAGGGAAAGAGAAAATGTGTTTTGAAAGTGGTAGTATATTATATATAATATACCACTTTAAAGCATAGCAACTTCTCTGTATTCATATTTCAGAAACCTGGAATGATAAACAGTGAAGGTGTTATTTTTCTAATCTAACTTCTGGGAAAATATAAGCTGATGCTTTATGAAAGTGCTAAAAGTCAGAAAACTAATTAGAAGCAGATCAATACTGAAATCTATTTTCAGATCTAAGTATGTTCCTTATTCCATATCAAATTCTAAAAGGAAAAACAATCATCATAACAGTTTCTCTTTTTTTATCGTATAGACAGAAAGGTTTAAGGGTAGTTGGCTAAAATCTAACTGTATCTGTATGTGAGGAAAACAAAGTAAGCAAAGAAACATTAGAAAATAAATGATAAGCAAAAGCAGTGTAAGGGACTACCATTAAAAGAGGATTGAAATCAATATTAACTTGCATTGAATTGAGAGCAAAACCATTGCATAACATGAAAAAAAGGGTGTTTTATGAAGTTAGTTCACAGTGAAGATTTATGTACTAAGTAACATAGCATGAAAATTAATAAAACACAAATGACAAGAAATTCAAAGAGTAATATACAGAAACATTCATAGTAGGAAATATTGATTCACTGCTCTTGCTTCATAACTGATGAAGTAGACAAAAAGTCTGGAGAAGAAGACCTGAGTATCATAATGAATAGGCTAAGATAGGTCTAATTAATAGATATTAAGCACTAAATGTACAAGAGGAAAACAAATTTTTTAAAAAATGTTCAGGGAATATCAAGAGAAATTTAAAGTTTTAGGTGACAATACATTTTAAAAACTAGTAATAACTCACATAACTGCTTCTGGCAGTATGGCAGACAAGACATTCTATAAAGACTTGCATTAACATAAAACACTCAGATACTGACTAAATGAAAACAAATATAATTTAAGATGTATTGCTAAGCTTACAAGAGAGTTAAGAATATCTGTGAACACTGGAAATATTGAAGAAAAGCTAAAACTATACAGATAGTTTAACACTGATGCACAAGATGTTGCTGTCTTAGGGGGCAAAAGCCAACACTAAGAAACCAGAATTTCAAAAATTAGTAGTCTCCTAGAGTGAGAAGAGACTAAGTCTTGGGCCCAGACAAATGGGTAGGGATTGTTGAGACCACTTGAGACACATATAGAAGGCTAGGACACATGAGGGACCTATAGGTCTATGAAAGGATGGGCAATACAGTATTTTCCAATCTGTGAAGGAACGTGACCAAGAAACCTATTCTGACTGAGAATTCAAGTTGGGGCTTTGAATTTATGCTACCTCAAAGACAAGAGAATCTATACTTGGGGAAATTTAACAGCATGGCTGCAGTGTGGTAGTATCCCAGCCTACCAAGAAGAAGCAAATGTGAATCTTCCTTAACGAAAAATATTCTTAGTTCAGGCCTTTCAGGAATCACCTACATTAAATGTAGCCAAATGTAAACTTACAATTAAAAACAGTCAGATATGTAAGAACATAATCTGCTAAGAACAGATTCAATAAAAAAGCATAAATTTTGTTTTATAAAGACATATTTGAAAACATACATATAATAATCATTTATGAAATATTTTTAAAATATAAAGGATGATTTTCCAATAAAAGGCCCAGAAGTAAGTGAGTTGCTGAAAAAGAAAATAGAACAGAAACAAGTAAATATTTAAAGAGATAATGTCTAATAGGTATAAATCCATCAGTGTAAGAAGTGGGATAAATAAAAAGAAATACATACCTAGAGGCCATAGTGTAAATGTAGAATAGCAAAGGCAAAGAGGCAACATTAAACACAAATGGAGAGAAAAGAGACATTCCCTACAAAGCAATAGTAAAGTAAAGCAAACATTTAATAGCAAAAGGGGATCTATAATAACATAAATGTATAAAATGCTCAGAGATAACTATGAATAACCTAGAAAACACAGTTTGCTAAAACAGCAATACATAATAATCAGAAATAATATTTAGAATAAAAATAATACCACTAACAAGAGACGTATAAAGAACTAGACGAAGTAGCATGTAATCTAGGTGTGGGGTTTCAAACAAGTTAGAACACTCTAAAATCCTAGTAATTTTTGGAAGAAGGGTAGAGGGTAGAGATATACATTAACTATAGATTTTGTTATTCTAAATATCATGGTAAAATGAAAGAATAGAAATGGTAAGTATAAATTTCTTTCTTTTTTTTTTTTTTTTTGAGACAGAGTCTCGCTCTGTTGCCCAGGCTGGAGTGCAGTGTCCGGATCTCAGCTCACTGCAAGCTCCGCCTCCCGGGTTCACGCCATTCTCCTGCCTCAGCCTCCGGAGTAGCTGAGACTACAGGCGCCCGCCACCTCGCCCGGCTAGTTTTTTGTATTTTTTTTAGTGGAGACGGGGTTTCACCGTGTTAGCCAGGATGGTCTTGATCTCCTGACCTCGTGATCCGCCCGTCTCAGCCTCCCAAAGTGCTGGGATTACAGGCGTGAGCCACCGCGCCTGGCCGGTAAGTATAAATTTCAAATTAGCAAAGAGAAAAAACATAATAAGAAAAAGTTTAAAAGCAGACAATCCCAAAGAAGAAAGAAGCAGTAAAAAAGCATGATAAATGAAGAAAAAACACTATATGATAGAAAGAAATCCAGATATATAAATATATTGGGTTAAGCTCACCAATAAATGAGATTGTCAAGTAGTATATGTTAAAAACTCAAACTATATACTCTTTATGAAAGATGCTCCTAAAATCTAAGGTTACAGAAAAGCTGAAGATAAAAGAAACCATATAAACCAAGTACATATTAACAAAATAAGGACTGAGGTATCTAAACTACACTTAGAAAAGTTAGACATAAAGACCAAAGCCATATACAGCAATAAAGAGGATGACCACACAACGATAAATGGTTCAGTTTACCAGAGGGATATGAAAACTTTAAACTTACATGCATGTAATAAAAGAACTTCTAAATAAATAAAACAAATTTTGTCAAATCAACACTTTCCAAAAGATCTCTCTGTAACCAATTGGTAAAAAAGTTTTAGTAAGGATATAAGACATTGAACAACTCAGTAAGATTTATTTAATGAACCTGCAATTATATAATATGTATTTTTCTCAAGCAAACACAGATCTTTTATAAAAGATACACAGTAGGCAATAAAGTGAATGTCAACATTTCAAAGTACTGGTATCACATATATTACATTATCTGATCAAAATACAATCAAGTTAAAAATCAATAACAAAGAGATACTCCCAAACAGCTCTATATTTACACAAACTAATAAACTACTCATCTAAAAAAGTTATGATCCAAACAAAACATGAACATTAACAATACTTTTAACTGAATGTTAATTGAAAACACTTCATCACTTGCTAGATACAGATACAACTGTGTTTCAAGATATTTATACTTTTAAACGTTTATGTTAGTTAAAAAACCAGTTAATGAACTAAGTTGCTAATGTTAGAAGTTATAAAATTAATTCCCAAATAAACATAGAGAAAGTAGAATGAAAAAATGGATAAAAATAGGGAAACAAATGAAATGGGAAACAAAGATACAATCAAGTGAAACAATAATGTCAAAATGTGTTCTTGGAAAGGTTAATAAAGTATACAAATTTCTGGAAAGATCAACATTTAAAAAAAAGAAGACACAATTTTTTATAGAATGAAACAGGAAACCAGCTACCACAGAGATAAGAAGAAAATATTATAATACTACAAACATGATTTTATTATTTTCAATAAATTTTAAAACAGACTATTGGGGAAAATTCTGGGAAAATATAAATTATATATTAAAACTGACAAGATAGAAAAGTAAGCTTTATATATTGAAATTCAAATTAGCATTTTAACCACTTTCTCGTAAGAAAACAATAGGCCTAGATTATTTTGTAGATGAATTCTATGAGATGCCCTAGTGAATGCTTCACACTTTAAGTCTCTGTAAGCTATACTCTAAAAGTAAAGACAAACTCAGGAAGCCTGAAATCTAGTCTTGAAATATCTCTTTCCTGGATTGGATCAAGGTGATCTGCCCCAACGCTAACTGCCAACTGGAAGAAATGTGAACTTTCCCTAGAAGATGAAAATATCATTCAGAGTTCCTCCAGTTTTGCATTTTTAATGTCTAACATTCAATATATGCTGATCAGGCATATTAGGACCCAGAACCAAATAAGGGAAAGCTAGGACAAAACTCAGAGAATAGAATCATACCTAGATGTGGTCCAGATATTAGGGTTATCAGAAACAAAATTTAAAATATGTTTTAAAAAGTAGGTAACAAGGCAATTTTGTTATCTGTTACTAGTGACAGTTTGTTTCCTCCTTTCTAATTTTCATATCTTTTTATTTCTTTTTCTTACAATGCTGCCTAAGATCTATAAGACAATGTTGAACAGAAATGATGAAAGTGGCAATTCTTGTCTTTCTTATGTAAAGAAAATGTTCTTAATATTTGATAATTAAGTATGATTTTGCTATTGGCTTTTGACAGGTAATCTTTATCAGATTGTCCTTCTAATCCCAGCTTAGTAAGATTTTCTAATGTGAAGAAGTATTGAATTGTGTTTTACTTATTTGTGTTTTTGCCTCAATTGAGATGCTAATGTGGTTTTTTGTCTTTACATTAAGGATTTTTTTAATGTTAAATAATTTTCAATGGTTAGTGATGTTGAACATCTTTTCATGTGTTTATTCATTATCCATATATTCTCTCTGGTGAAACATCTATTTAAGTCTTATGACCATTTAAAAAAAGATTTTAAAATTAATTTTTATTTTACTATTGAGTTGAGAGTTCTTTATTGAGTTTGAGAATTCTTTATATGTTATGGATATAAGTCTTTTATCAGATATGTGATTTGCAAATATTTTCTCTTAATCTCTAATTTGCATTTTCATTCCTTTAAGCAGTGTCTTTTGTAGGGCAAAAGTTCAATATATTAACTTTTCCTTTTATGGATTATGCTTTTGGCATTACATATAAGACCTCCTTGCCTAGCTCCAAGGCATGAAAATTTTCTCCTATGGTTTCTTCTAAACATTTACAATCTAACATTTTGCATTTAGGTCTATAATCCATTTGGAACTAATTTTTGTGCAAAATGTAAGGTTTGGGTCAAAGTTGTGTTTTTTTGCATATGAATGTCCAAATGTTCCAACAACATTATTTGTTGAAAAGCTAACAGTACCCTTGATCACAACTCAATATATTTTAGTTATCTTTTTCCATGCATACTCCATACATTGGAGTATGTATTTCTCCTGCCCTGAGTCTACAAATCATCTTTGTATTTGGGAATCTATCTTAGAAACTTGAACAGTTAGTACTCAATAAATATTGGTTGGTTTAATAACAATGAAACAATGAATTCAGATTTTCCTGTGTGTGGTAGAAATGTTCAGAAATATATGTAATGAAGTTGTCTTTTTTGTATGTGTTTTCTTCCATTTCCTTCTTAATGTGTAGGTGTATGTGTCCTGTGACTTTGTCCATAAATGATTGGACTAGAGGTAGAAACGTAAACCAAAGTGGGCCAACTAGTTTTTTCATCCCCAAAGTTTGAATTGTGATGTGGACAGAGCAATTCATATTGTTCTGGGTTCTGGCTCTGCAATATTATGTAGACTCAGTGGCTGAAGCCACAATTTTGAGGTGCCAGTGATGTCCCATATAGAAGTGAAGGAGAAAATGGAATGGTCCTTTGAGAAGCAAAAGTGGAGACAGGGACAAAAGGTAGATGTTTGACTTTATTATAGTTTTTCCCAATCTGGGCTGGGATTTTGATTCCTATTTTCAAAACTAGCTTTCCTGGGGATTTAACTCATTGCGATGAAACTGTCTAGCCAAAGCAACCAGTAAGAATAATGCAACAAATCATATTTAATTTAAGCAATAATCTAAAAGGTAAGATGACTCTATGGAAATTACAATACAGCATTTGTATGTAATATATGAATGTAACATTTTATGAAGAATTGTATAAAAATATAGGTAACACATACAGTCATCCTGCTTAATTTAAATAACTAAAGTGTCATTGGGACTAAAAGAATAGTACTATGAAATGGTCTCTGTTCTTCTAAAGATTTGTTTATTCAATGATTAAGTGTCAAGACTGGAAGCTGATGTTAAAAAGATAGATGACATAGTCCTCCCTTATTAAGCTCAGAGCTTAGTAGGGGAAATGGAAATTAACAAATAATTATAATGCGAGACTCTTATATGAATAAACAAGAAACAAAAGCAAACCACATCTGTCTACAATAAAGTCTGGAAGTGTCATGTACATTCATAAAATCAGAAGCTCCTGGTATTTAGTGATGTCAGGGAAGACTTCAAGGGGATTTGAGACATGAGAACTGAGGTGTTTTTGTGGGTAGAGAAGAAAATGGAGACATGGAAAGTGGAAAAGCTTCCTTTATGTGTACCAATGTTGATAGAAGTGTAAATATTTTTCAGCTTTTTTTGAAGGGCTTGGGCATGCATTCAAAGTCACACACACCGTTCCCATGCATTATTTGCTTGCAATGGGAATAGACAATGTGAGTAGAGGGTGCTAAATTTTGTCTAGAAGATGCTCTCAGAGTTCAGTTTTCACTTTTAGGAAACATCAGAGCAAAGGAAAGATGTTACTGCCAGAGCTTGAGGAAGGAGCTGTTTCATGGTATGTTGACAGTAATTTAATCACAAAAGGTTATCTTCTAGACTAGCACTCAAATTTCCTTAGTCTTTCTTGATGATCAAGGGCATTCTTTGTTAAGTCTAATGTGCTGGCCCTCAAAGTTGCCTAGTATGCAAGGAAGCTGTCACTCACATACTTTAAAAAATGAACAGCAGAAGGGCTCTAAAGGGAAATCAAATTATGGTCCATTTGGAAATGTCACAATCAAGTGGTACTAGCAAAAATGAAGAGGTTCATTGACCATTCAAATTGGTATATAAAGAATTACGTGTTTTTGCTGCTAATCAAAGATAAAGCTGCCTATGTGGAGCCTGAGACCATTCAGGCTTTAGCTAATGTTAGTGTTTACATGACATGTTGGAAACAAACTGGGCAATTACAAAGGCCCAGTCTAACTAGATCCTAACAGGCAAAATGCCCTCTGATCCAAATGTTAATAGCTTTGACCTTCATTGGTTTTTAATCTCATTGTGTCTAGAAGAGTAAATGAACTCTAGATTACGCTGTACAGAAGAGTCTTTTCTGTTTTTCATTCGGTTTATTTTTATTTTTATTTTTTCTGTTATTGCGGGGAAATTGAAAGTCTGTCTTTTTTCAGTTGGGTATATCACTGAGTGAATGCACAGAGAGCCTGCTGATTGACGGTGCCTCAACAAAGGCAGATTCGGTTTGCAGCTGATAAGGAGCAAAGTCATCCATGTTGTGTTTACAAAGTAGGCAAGGAGAGTAAAAAATTAGTGATAAAAAAGCTAATCTCATTGTTTTGCTGGATGAGAGAATGGCACTTTTGTGCTTGCTTTAAGAGGTGCTGGCGTGTTGCCCCTCCTTCCCCCTATATGCTTGGCAGCAAAACAATTTCCAGATTCCCCAGAGTGTTATAGATTATAAAGGACACAGTAATGCTGGAAGGGTTTCCTGCTGTTGAGTAGGGTGCAAGCTGCACTGCAGATTGGCTGTTTATTCTATGTACCCGTGACCCATACTGAATAAACTACTGATTTTCTCCCTTTGGTGTTTCTAAAGCAAAAGATAAATATTTGGGATGTCAGATTAATTCATCAGTGTTTAACTTTCCAACATATTTAAATACTTAGTTGTGCTAAGAATAAAGTTTGAAACTCCTTTATGACAGGTCACAACTGGGTATAGGTTCTGGCGTGGTAACTGGGCCTCTTTGAGTAACAGGCGAAGCAGCTGAAAGAATAGATCACAGGAGAGGGCTGCACTTTTGTTCTTAGGCATTAGTGTTTTGTTAGTTCATGACTACTTTGTTATAAGCCCTATAAGCCTGGAAGAAATAGTAGTGTATAGTAGCTCTTGGCACAAACACAGTTTAAAAATTATCGTGTCTCCATCTAAAGTGTTCTGGTTATATAACTTCATCATCTACTCAGTTTTTCTAAAGGAAAGGTAAGAGATGATGTGTCAGCCAGAGGCATATCCCAGGTTTTACCATTTCTCACACTGCTGATATCTGCTTTTAGTGGTGACCAACAAAAACCTATAATGGTGGCAGCCACGTGTTTATTCCAGGTGATCTGAATCATTGACCTTGTCATTCATTTATTCAACATCATGTTCATGCAAACCTTCGATGGGCCAGGTGCTGGAGCTACTGATGGGAACAAAACATGGACTACAACCTAAGGGAGTTTCTAATCTTGTAGGGAAGATAGCAAAGTAGACAAATCATTACTGTACAGTATACTGCATTTTATGCTAGAGATGCTTACAGGGCACAGGAGAAGTGCTCCTCAGGAAGGCAAGGAAGGCTCCCACTAGACTATCGTTAATGGTATCTTGAAGAGTGTGTTGGAATGAGTCAGGAAATACACAGCTCAGAATAACCAGAGCACTGCTTCTCAAGCTGTCAGACAAACTTGTGTTACAGGAGGTATGTAAGGCCACAGAATAGATGTGACCTTATTTACCCAAAAAAAGTTTACTTTTTATTGGTTCAACAAATATTTATTGACTACCTATTCTGTGCTAGGCACTCTAACAGGCATCAAGGATAGTTAATAAATTAGACAAGCTTAAAACTCATCATGAATTTTCAATTCTTGGGAAATATATCTCAAAAAATTTGAATATAGTATTGAAAAGAATGTAAAAATTTATGCAACCAAGCATGAATATTTCATATAAATGTTGTGCTTGCAAGAGCAGCTTTTGGCAATGCCCTTAGACCCCAAGATAATGTGGTCATTTTATTCTAGAGTTGGGGTACTGTGTTGAAAGACTGAGGAGTGTTTGTAAAGTATATGTGAGTGGGACGCGGGATTGGGGAAGTAGGTAAGCACTAAACCAGTAAGTTTGCATTTTCTATTAAAACAAATGATGCACTCTAAGAGGTTTTGAAGCAGGAAAGGCACGATCAGTTTAGGGTTTTAGAAGGATCACTCTGGTGTCAAGTACTCATAGGTTTGTCTGAGATCATGCTTTAAAAATATAGTCCCTATAGCTGTTTTGCATTTTTCTCTGCCTGTATTGAATCATTTGAATGGTTTTCATTAATGTCCAAATAGCTAAAGCTAAGGACCTGAAATTAACTACCTGCAAACACACAGTGCACAGACAAGGGGATTTACCTTTGTGGAATTTCTCTTAAAGTTGAAGTTGCCAAAAGCATAAATTGAATCTAAAAGTTGGGACCACCTTTATTCATACTCTGAATTGATTTAGCTTTCTCTTTAAAATCCCTCAAATATTTTACATATGCTAGATAATCTGTTTTTCAGAGAGAGAGTGGTTGCAAGTAGCCAAAATCCATTCAAACTAGCTAAAGCTGCAAGGAAAAACATAGTGAATTATTAGAAGGGCAAACAATGTAGCCAGAACTTAGGAGACCTATAGCCAGAATATAGAAGGAGAATAAGCCTAAGACCAAGGGAGTTACCGTTTTTCTGGGTCTCTCTAATGTGTATTGGATATTAGCTTAATTCTTTGTTATTTCTGCAACAAGTGTTTTTCTTATTCATCTGATTTTTTAAAAATGAGCACGTGTATAAAATGCCCACACCAAGCTATGTCCTTTTAGTTTAAGAATCACCAGAGACTACATAATTTTAGTTTTTACAGAGAGAGAACTGGACTGGCCAGTTTGAGTATGGTGACCACTCCTGTGACTAGGAAGAGGTCCTACAGCTCACTGGCCATTCATCCGGGCTGTGTAAACAGACTCTGAATTCTTAGGGGTGTAGAGAAGTTCTATTAGGAGAGGGGTTGGGGCAGACTACAGTGATTAGATGAGGGAATGACTAATCTCTAGAAACTTCCACAAAGAAAGCTTGGCAAATCCCTAATATCAATGGGTATGTTTTTCATAGGAGAATGATCATTCATTGCTTTTCTAGATTTCTTTGTTCATTTTGATATTTGATAAATAGGTTGCTGTGTTAGTCCTAATTCTTCAGGCTGCAGTGCTAGAAATTGAACTCATATTGTTAAAAATATAATGTATTGCCTGATGTACATGAAATGTTTAGATAATATGTGAGTTCACCTAATGTTTGGATAATATGTGGGTTGCACAACTAGGTCTAGCTATCCTGATCATCTAAGCTGGAATCCATTTCTGTCCTTCTGTAGGTGCTGCTTTCTTTCCTGAAGGCTTCATTCTCAGATAGCATCTCTACTAATGTGGTAGTACAGATGACTACCACAAGCTCCTGACTTGCATCCTGCTTTCAGTATTGATGGATATCAGAAGTATGGTTGCTTTTGCTACCAAAACAATTTAGGTCCCAAAATTAAAATGCAAAATTAGAATAAAAATCAATGTTCTATTCCCATTTTCTAGCTACTGAGTTGAGTTTGGGTGGGGGAACTATTTTTGATTTGAACTTTCTACAAATTCACTGTATTATATGTGAACATTAATAGGATGGCAGTGTACTACATATGAATATTGGGATTGAAGACTGCAGAATGGAAGACACTGTGGCATATTACAATAGTTATAAAGGCATTAGCACAAGGCAGATTTATTCGTTTATTTATGTCCGCTATAAACCACAGCTAAACTGTTTTTTATTGATTTTTTAAAAAAATATTTGCCTTGACCTCGTTTTTCTAAATTTCAAAATACTAAGATTCTTATTCAGCAGATTCGAGAAGTTTTTAAATGTAATAAAGTGGTTTTGATTGTAGTGAGGAAAACCAGCCCAAGAGCATATAGCTGCTGTGAGGATTTACTACCTGGGAAGGTAGAAGAAAACAAAAGGGTCCATATTCATGGCGGTCCTTTATTTTATGTATGCATATCTGTGTTCATGGACCAGAATTTGTATTCTCCACTTGTGTTTTAGAAAGACTGCCTAGTGTTATGAGAAACAGATTGAAGGATATTGATATTATAACTGAGGGGCAGTTAAAAGGTTGAGTTAGAATTGATAGTTGTCGCATTTAGAAGTTTGTCACTTCTAAGCCAGACCCTAACTATTGGAGTAGAAAATGAATATAGATATCATGGAGACATATTTTTGTGAAAGCAAATTTTCCTTTCAAGTTTTGGCCAATGCTTTTGCTGGATATTGCTGCTTCTCATATTTTTATTGTTAGCAACATGATAAAACTATGTCAGTAAGTGGGTTAGCTAATATAGGTAGAGTATCCTTTATCTGAAATGCTTGGGATCAGAAGCATTTCAGATTTCTGATGTTGTTTCAGATTTTGGAATATGTACATTACACTTACTGGTTCAGCTTTCTTAATCCAGAAATCCAAAATTGGAAGCTTTGAGCATCATGTCAGCACTCAAAAAGTTTCAGATTGGGAAACATTTTGGATTTTGGCTATGAGGATTAGTGATTCTCAACCTGTAATTTCTTACAAGTGGTTTTAATAATCATTTGAATAGGAGGATTCAGATTAGCATAATTTTGTAGAAGGAAATAAGAGGAGTAGAAGTAGTGAGAAGGGGAATTATTTATGTCTGAAAGAAAGGAGGGCAGTGGAGCAGAATTTAAGTAAGAGATGCCCGGGGCAACTGATGCCAGGGGTATGTAAACTAACGTGAAGCTAGGGTTTTGAAAGGGAAGAAGAGACTCGGTTTTGATGCTGAGTTACTGCTCATGCCAGGTTAAGGTTCTCTCTCATGGCTATGGCATTAGGAATATGGACCCTTTTGTTTTCTTTTACTTTTCCAGGTGGTGAATCATCACAGCAGCTACATGCTGTTGGGCTGGTTTTCTTTAGTACAATCAAAACCTTTTTATTACAAATGTGAGCATAACCTAATGCAAACTACATAAAGAACAGTATATTCAGTTTTAGGATACAAAACCTAGTCCTGTTTCATGTTGGAGACTGTTCTCATAGATGTGTCTGGAACTGCCTTTCTGTTCCAAATTTCTTAGTTTACTGTATAATTTTATTTACCATGGAATCAGGTTACTTTTCTATTTATCTGTCCTGCTTCTCTGAGCCAAAGAGCTTAAATCTTTTCTAATTTTACAATTTCAAAGTTTTAAGTCTTCTAGGAAATGAAGATATTTTATTCGTTCTATAAATGTATGTTAGATGAATGAGGTCACAATTAGCCTATATAATTATATTATATAATATATTATATAATTATATTATATAATATATAATATATATTATATATAAGGTGCAATACACAAACCACCACAATAGCACACATTCAGACTTATGATAAAGTAACATGTGAAGAGAGATGTGTGGATGGAAATTGCTAAACAATGTTTGCGTTGCTTTACTGCTTCTCTTTTCTTTGTTTCTCTTTTCTTTAGTGTACTTTCTCTTCTCTGTCTGTCATTCTGAGAAAGGAAGAGATATAAAATGTTGGGAAAATATCAGAATTTGGAGTAGGAATGAAGCACCGCAAGGAAGCTAACCTAAGTAAATTGTCCCTTTGTCATCCAATGTTCATTTAAAAAAACTATAAATTATTTTTAGATTTATAAATTCCTTGTTTTGGAATGCAAGTTGGTACTCACAGTTTAAAGATACCGATAACTCATACCATCTTGGAGGCAATTGCTTTAATTTGATTTACTTTTATCAATGGAAGAGGCATTATGTTGGTTTACCTTTGTCCCAAATGGGAGAAGTAGGATCTATAATGGAACAAAAACATTTTCTAAGATGAAAACTTGTGGGATGATAAGTTTTCAGTTTCTTTCATTGCCTACCTGGAATTCAAGTGAGAACTCAGGGTTTTGTAATTCAAGCATTGATTAGGAAGTGTGTAAACTAGGGTTCATTTGTTAAAAGCAAAATTAAATATCTTAGGCAACTTATGCAAGAAGGGAATGTGTTGAAAGGATTTGGGAAAGCTTGGAGTTGCTAATAGAGTCCAGTAGACCTGTGGTGGAAAGAAGAAAAATCCAGGCAACTCCAAAAGGTCTAGTTGGCAAAACCATTCCACAATACAGGCCAGACACCATCAATGGAAAGAACAAATTCTTACTTTATTTACTAAATGTTTATTGGGTACTCATAAGATCTGGGCATGGGGATACTGCAGGGAATGAATAAGAGTCCTGGTCTTGTGCAGCTTATATTTTAGTGAGGAAATAGACACCAAACTAACAAAGAAGTAAGTATGTAATATTCCAAGAAGTGGTAAGTGCTAAGAAGAGTTCTGAAAGGAAATACAGTAACAGAACAGAATAACGAGGAAGGTACTAGAAACCCTGTGGGGAGAGTTTGGCAGAAAGAAGGAAAAGCAACTGCAAAATGTGTTCAAGGAGCAATAAAGAGAGGGTGTGGCCAAAGAATATGAAGGGCAAAGAGATGGGAAAATAAGAGTGCCAATTGCTCCTCTGACCTCAGTCTCTCTGCTTAAGGGTTAAAATCTCTGGAGAAAGAATCTGTTAGCTGACCTTAAAACTTGCGCTCACTCCTTAGTGGAATAAGGAAAAGAAGAGGGATAATCTAGTTGAAGAATTTTATAGAGACTTTTTAGCATCATGGGAGGGGGATCAGGGCAGCTGGATTCACCATCCTTCTTAAAGGAGGAGGGGAAAGTTTTCAAAGGAGAAAATTTAGGTATAGTTCGGAAAGGGGATTAATGTTGAATATTGAATTACAAATGTCCCTATGACCAGTTAGCATAAGTGACCTTTATGCTCCTTTTCAGCACTATGGTGGATTGAGTAGTGCAGGTGAAAGATGGAAACAAGAGGGGAAAGAATAAAAAGCTGACAAAGTGAGATGTCCCTACCATCGGTCAGCACCCCCCACCCCTGCTCTGGCTTCTACCTTCTACTCCCTGTTACCATGTGGGTAATGCACAGGTTGGTTACAAGGAACAGAGGCAAGACCTGTGGGGGGTGTTTTATTACAAGGGATAGATATAATGGGAAATAAAGAGGCACAGGCAACTGGCTGCTCACAGCTGAACAGCTAGGAGATCTGACATGCTCTGGAACAGCAGCAGCCACTCTAGGAGGTAGTACCTTGGAGTGGGTTTGACCATCACTTCCTCATTCTCAAGTCATCTTCTTTCTTCCTCTTCTACTGAATCTGCTTCTCTGATGTTCCTAACTCCTCCTCTTGTTTTGGCTCTTTGAGGGCTTCTGCATGCCACTTTTTCTCCACAAACCCTTTCACACCAGCTCTGCTCCACATCTGATCCGTGGGTGTCTTACATTCAAACTCCCTGAGAGAAGATCAGATAGGATTGATCGGTTGTCCTTATTTATTATAGTCTTGTTATTGGGTGAATTTCTTCTCACACAAGGTGATGCCACAGGCTGATGGCCAATGCATGTCAGACTGCTTTAGATTCAGATACTAACCCTTGATTTAGGCATCTAGGAAAAACAGTGGGGTCTCAGAAAGCAAGGATCATGCCTAAGGAAGTGTGTATGGATGCTTTATTCAGAAGGAGTTGGTGAGTATGGCAGGTGCTCGGGGTTTCTTAAGACTTTTTTTCTAGTGCTAAAACAATGCCAACATCAATATATAGAATGCCTGCTGTGTGACAGGCATTTCAAACACATTATTTCTGGCTCTGAGAACAACCTTACCATGTAGGTATTATTATTCATTTTTTTACTTCAAAAATCACACAGCCGGTAAATGAATGAGCTAGAATTTAAATTCAAAGTTTCTTTTTTCTTTGATGACATTATTAAGAGTTCTTTAAGTATATAGACCTCTGAGTACAAGAAAGCCTTTTTGTAAAGAAACAGCAACAGCACAGAAGGTTCATATACTATAAAAAGCTAAAAAAAATTTGATGGGCCATAAGGCATGCATGCATTCATTTGTCTATTAATTAATCCATAAATGACTTTAAATGGGTACTGTGAACAAGGGACTAAAAAAATAAAATGATGAGTAAAAATAATCTTACCAGATACAAATCCAAATGGTTTCATATGAAATAGTACTAACTGTACTTATTTGCAATCAGAATGTCTGAATACTAACCATGAAAATCTGGCTAATACTTTTTTGCAAGACAGACAATTGCTTAATAATGAAGAAAGAGCAAAGAAAGAAATCTTATGGAAAAAAATGTTAATGTAAAATACTCGTGTAAATTTTGAGACGGAAAATTTTATATAACATTTTTCTGGAGCTCATGGAAAAACTATTTCCTCAATGGTAACAAGATTGTATTCTGGAAAGCCCAGCAAATATAAGGCAAAGAAATAAATCTTGCTTTCAAAATAATGCCATTTGCCATGTGAAAGAACTGTCAATGAGAATAAATATTTTTAATATGCCAAAAATGTAGATGCTTTGTTTTTTTTCTCATTTTTTAGTCAAAAGCTAGAAAAGAAGATATTAAGAAGAGATAGGGTATTGTATATGAATCATAATTAAATAGGTATAAATTCACAGGGATCCAACCAAAATGTGTCACTTTAGCTGATAGGTGAACACCAGTTGTACTCTCCTTGGTTAGTGAAGAGAAACTGTGGAAATAGAAGCCTGGGGCTGGTGCCCTTGAATGAGCCCCAGTGTGGTAATAAGTTTTCAAAATAATTCTTAAAAATCCTTAGCAGGCCTCACTTTTTAAAATGGTCAAGGAAATTACCACATCTACATGTATCGTAAATGACCAATTGTGGATATAAATTGAAGCAGTTTGGAGAAAGGGATTGTTCACAGATCTGTTGCTGCTGCTGTGGCAGAGGTTATCATTACATTCCGACACAGCTATAAACACCTCAAAGTGCCCCCACCATGGCCTGCCTGCCCCGTGTCCCTTGACTCTTTTCTCTACAACTGAAAACCACCTTTTCTCTTAGCCTGTGGCTGGCTGGAAGGCTATGGAATATGAGTTTAATCACAGATTACCATTTCCTACATTTTCTGTTTTAAGCCAGTTATATTGCTGCGATCTTAACAGAAATAGTCAAGACTATAAATACATCTACCAGATATCAATTTAACCACATAATAAAAAGTGAATCAACAATAAATTCACATCTGAAAGTCTTGGGTTTCACCTTTCCCTGATGGGATGAGGTAACATTTACTGAAAACAAAAATAATAATCACAATTGAACAAAAAAATTCTATTAGGAATAGAAGCTCTAGGAGGAGAAAGATTGTATCTTGAGCAACATTGTATGTTTCTTTTAGCTCATGAATTTAACATGAAAAATGTCTATTGGTTTTGTTTTTCAGGCTGTAGGCTTTTTAAATCTTTAGGAATGCTGCCGCCCACTTGTAGGGCCTGCTGTTCAGTTAACGAGAGGATACTGTGAATATGAGAGGAAGAAGAA
This sequence comes from Rhinopithecus roxellana, assembly GCF_007565055.1. Lineage (NCBI taxonomy): Eukaryota > Metazoa > Chordata > Mammalia > Primates > Cercopithecidae > Rhinopithecus > Rhinopithecus roxellana. The sequence goes on along the minus strand of NC_044552.1, from coordinate 96,545,442 downwards.
AGATTCCTTAAGTCATAAGGAAAACAATCCGTGGTACTTTGGTTTGTGCTATCTCGAGGTCATGACGGATAAAGAAATGAGAGACCTGGCTGGTTTTTGTTCAGGAAGTTGCTGGAAGGTGATTGAAACCTTGATTAGCCTGAGCCATGGACAGAGAGAGAGCTTTGTTCTTCTCTTCCTATCTCCAGCTTAGGTTGAAAATACTCACTTCGTGTTGGAAGATTATGAAGAAAGTCTGGACTATCGTAACCTTTCAAATAGTGACATGAAGTTAGGATTAAGATGCTGGAGGCTTCTTTTTAAGACATGGGTGGAAGTTCAGCAGGAGGGCATGTGAGAAATGCAGCTGGTGCCTAGTCGTCACATGTTTGAGGCCTTCAGCTAATGCTTTGCTAGAGGAACTAGGATTTTCTGATTAACTTTGTAGAAGAAGTATCGGAAATGCTTTTCAACATGTAGGTTATAACATTAACCACAGCATAAAAAAACCCTCGTATGTCTTCTGGGTCAGAAATCAGAGGGGCCTAGCATTCTCCAAATCCCCAGTGAAGATGACTAAGGTGGATTCAAAATTAAGACAGATAATTTCCTAAAACAAGGTACTCTCATTCTGTTTCCCCAGACAAAGTTCCAACAACTGACACTGTGTGTGCTGTGACTGGTTTTCGAAACCAAATAACTATGTGCAATAGAGAAGAAAACACTTCAGCTGCGAATATAATTTGCTGTCTTCTACTTTTTATTTAAGTTGATGAGGAAATATTTGAAAAAAAAAAAAAAACCCACCCACTTCACCTTGTCTTTATCTCTGTATTTATTGTTTCTGGAGATAAATTCTGAGGGTAATTTTGATAAACATCCTGGAGGCCTTGGCCGTTCTAAATGTGTCATCGAACTATAGGGATTGCCTTGGCCTGAGAACCACCCAACCCAAGTTGCGAAGTTCTGAAAACCTCTGCAAGGCCAAAAGCTCTACAGCAGAGAAGCAGCATAATTAGCTCTTCTGTTATCCTCTTGAACAAAATGTCAGTTCAGAAACCTGAAGTGTGTGCTAATGACAAGGGCCCAACTGTCCCATAAAACTAGGAAAGTGGTGTTTGTTGTCTATTTCAAGAACTGGAAATGAAAATCTTAATGACACAGGAAATGCTCTTCAAAGGCCAAGAAGCCTTAGTGAAAGATAAGAGGATCAATCAGTCTTAAATGCGAGTTTACTAAGAGTGAGAGGCGGGATGCTGCCAGCGTGGATATGTATTTCAAAAGGAATGAATAAAACTCAGCAATAGCGTTAATTTTACTTTGAAGTATATAATGAAACCCCTCAACTGCGGAGACTTCAACACCCCTTTCCCGAAATGGCCAAAATTTCCATTTTCGAGCGTTTATCTTTCTGCCTTTTTCCGTTCCCTAAGTCTTAACAGAATTTTAAAAGAGCAGCTAATAAATGAAGTATACTTCAGTTTCGTGTAATGGATTGGATCAGAAGGGAACGGATAAGATGATATTGGAAAAAGCAGGTGGGGGTCGAAAAGCTGCCAAAGTGCTAAGCTGTATGGGTTCAATTGATTCCTGGCGTGCAGAACGCAGTCCCCGGTCATTCCAGGGAATGGGAGGAAAGCACTCCCTGTTCTGTTACAATTGCCAGCTCTTCTCTAGGTTACCAGCAGGGCCAGAGGTGTTGAGGGGGAGATAAAGCCAATTAAGAATTCAGACTGGGGAAGCAGGAAGCAGAAGCCACAGGGCGAATTCCAAAGGGGAAGACGGGAAATAAGACTATGGGTCACTGTAAGCATTCAAGGTAGAATGCAAATATGGGTTTTAAACCCGCTCTAGAGAAACTCATTTTAGTGGGAGTCAGGATCAAAGGAGGCTGAAGCTTTGCAATGTGGTTTCCAAAGGCAAGGCACCGGGGCAGAATAACTGAGTAGAAACCTATCATTAAAACCTAGCTCAGTGCTTATCATCCTTTCTGTGTTCTTGGCACACTTTGGAGTATTAGAAATTTTAGTGGTGTACTTGGAGGAATTGAAAAGCTCAAAACAAAACTAAGTAATTCAGCAATAATTTCAACACAATCACCACTACGGTGTGACTATAATGGCACAGTGTCCGTAGTAGCACCCCAGGGACTGGGAGCTAGACTGGCCTGCTGTGAAGGGTAGACAGATAGAGGTCTGGGTACTGGCTCAGTGACACTTGGCCCCTTACTTAATGACTCTCAGCATCAGATTCTGCATCTGTAAAACAAGGGAGAAGAGTGGATCCCTTCAGACGGGTGAGATGGAGAGGTCACTGCCCCTGGCCCTTGTGAGTGCTCATCCTGACGCTGGCCTCTTGGACCCCCACTCCCACCTGTCACCGACCCCTCTTCACTGCCCTGAGAGCACCCCTGCTGTGCTCCAGAGGCCAAGTTCTTGCCTGGCCAGTCAATATGAAATCGTTCTTGGGCAAAGGTGCACTGTCTTTTACCTTACTCACAGCAAGCTGTAGTTTCGCTCTTACTAAATCACACCACCCACTAGGCAAAAAATTCTTTCTGACATCCATGGTAATAAAAGTGTATGCACTTGAGTAGCAAGGACCAATTTCATACACTGAACAAAATTTGGGGTCATAACTGAAAGGATTCACAGCATACCAGGGGTCCCTGAGCTAGCTGTTCAAGAATGATATTTGCATGAAAAAGACAAAATCTTACTTTTCTCCCTAAATGAAGGCTTCCCTTCTACCCTAAATAGTGGGCTGGTAAATGACTTAATTGTTCTGTCTTCAAGCTGGCTGCTGCCAGGCATTGTAGCCTCTATCTCATTTTTCCTTTCTTGAAAGCAACCCTTTGAGGCAGGTCATGTTACTGTTTTTAAAAGTCATTTTATAGGCAAGAAAACTAAGGATTAGAACTATTAAGTGACTTCAACTCCAAGTCATTATGACATCAGCTTCTGCTCTAACTGGGTGGTTCTCAATATTAGTGAACATCAGAATCACCTGGAGGAACTTGTTAAAACCAATTGTTGGGCTCCATCTCCAAAATTTCCCTTTCAGTGGGTCTGACTTGGGGTCTGAGAATTTGCATTTCTAAGTTTCTCTGGATGCTAAAGTTTCTGGTACTGGGGCCACAGTTGAGAAACATTACTATGTATGTCCTGAAACTTTTGTTGATTCCCTCCAAAAACCACAAGAAAATGCACGAAAACCTAACACTTTTATGGGAAATCAGGAAAAAAATCTTCATCAGAAAAACTTTGATAACCCTAGTCCTAAATTAGATAGTCACAATACACACTACATTAAGATGACTTCTCCAGCCTCAGAAAGTTTTTTGTGGTGAGCTTTGTATTTCCCATGATGCCTAAGGCATATAACTTTGGTACTGCTTTGCCTAACTTTATGATTTGTTGTTGTCATTTGGAATAAAATACTTCTATGCTTAGTAAAACAAAGCAAGAAATGCCTGCCTAGAAATGGTTGTGGTGTGTCAGTGGTAACACCATTGGTATGATGTTTGTTTGTTTGTTTCTGAGGTTTTGAAAATTGCTTTAGAAAGCCTGGGGGCAGAAAGCTTCCCTTAATTAAAATATTTTAAATCAAACCACAGGAACTTCAGTTCATAGAGCCTCAGGGTACAGCCAGCAATTGTAAGAAACTCAAATGGAATAGGGTGGATAAATATAATATGGGGTATAACTTTCTGTTATTATTTCTGTTAACTGTGTTGAAGTAATTAGGCAATTACTTCATTAGTAATTAGAAATAGTAACTGAAATTAGAAATAGTAACTGAAAATCTTTAGTTAACTATTGGAATTCTGAGGCTATTTATAAATTGCTACACAACTGGTTTAGTGTTTCCCAGAGTGGCCTTGTAGTATTGCGAACAATGTTCCCAGGATGCTCAGTGAAGACAGGATTCCCTTTGAAAATAACTTTAGGAAATATCACATCACTCTCTCAGAAATAGACATTGCCCACTTGCTTAGGAGATGCTCTTAGAAGTCCTGCGTAAAGCAACCCACTTAACTTTGTTTAAACCATTTCTGTTTTTCAAGATGTTTTGATCACACAGCTTCTGATTCCCCTCTCACCCCAAGTAAAACCATTTTATAACCTATGGAATGGAAAAAGAAATTCTGGAAAACACATGTGTTTATTTTTCAACAATTAGATGTATCTATTGTGAAGCCTTCCTCCCCTCACCCTCTGCCCCTGATTTCCTACTCATTCCCGGGTGTTGACTATTTCTCTTTGCTGAAATAAGAACTTGAACGTATACTACTTGCACACCATTTGATGGCTGAAACAAGGGGCAAGGGATACTTGGGTTGCTTTCTGAGTTTATCAGTAGGTAGGATTCAGTAAAACCATAGAAGTTTGTTTTAAATGAAAAAAAAAAAAAAAAAAACACCAGTCAGAATTGTGTAGAGTTCAAAAATTTAATTTCATTACCTCCAATGGATAACTGTATTTCTAGAATGCTGCCTAGGAAAGAACCTTGGGTTAGCCTATTCTGACTGCTAGAAAGGGATCATTTATAATTACAATAGCATTTGTTTGTCTGCTAAACGTACCTACATTGCCTGAAAACTACTTATTTGCTCAATCAGTTAAACGTTTTTCTCTTTGGAAATATTAATTTGCTTAGCAAATTCACTTTTCCTAGGTACAGGAAAGTAATCTTCAGCCACTTTTCCCCTAGCTAGAGGAAAGGTAAACTTTAACCTAACCATTTTTCTAATTATCACACGTTTTGAATTAATGGGGTCCAAATTAATTAAGGTTTTATTATAGTTTCATCCTTAGGAGACAAGGTTTCATTTCCCTCTTTTGAGGTATTTTCCATCTGAATCAAAAGAAGATTAACCTCACTACTCTCATTGCTTGAAGCCAGTGGGTTTCAACTTCATTTTTCCCTCCTTAACGTACCTGAGGGTTACGGAACACTCCCTCTGTAAGGAAAAGATGAGGTGTGTGGGGGGCTATAATTAGGAAAATCTCCCCAGGTGATTCTGACAAACTCCCTGCCCCTTCTTAAGAATCCTGGCATTAAGGCTTTGATTAAAAACTTGTAACCCTCAGGCAAGAGTGGAATTGGGGCAGGAAGGGCAGTGGAGGCCCTGACAGGACTCCAGCTAAGCAAGTTGGCGGGGGTTTTGTCACAACCGATCAGCTAAGGCATGAAGAAGCACAAAGATAACAGGTCAGCCAGCCAGCGTAAGGCAGAAGATTGCCATAAGCATTTTTAGCATGGTTAGCTGTCTCCACCACATGTACTGAACACCAGCTGTTGATAACCCAGGAGCAGCTAGGAGGAAGGAGGCTGAAGACCTCAGAACAAAACCTGCCTTTGGCGCAAGCAGGAACAGAGATTGACATTTAATCTGCTTGATGCTGGATCTGTGAATGAGATGGAAAAGTAAACTGCATCCAAGTACTTTCCCACTTTCTCCAACCCAGTCCACAGTAACCTGAGGTGTGGGATACAGAAACATCCTGCTAGATATGGGTTCATAAGTGATATAGGTATGTACAAACCTTAGAAGAGGCTAAAATGTGATGTTTAGAGGAATTTATCTATATAATGGAATATTAAGAGAATCATCAATTAATATTAGGAGAATAACCATAGTCGTTGTTTTCAGTTCCTATGATAATCTATCTCTTGAGGGTTTAGACAGAACAGCTGGTAATGATAAACAAATACTCAAAAAATTTCTTTTGCCTTCCAAGCAAAACATTAAATATGAGTAAGGTATATATTTCCTTTGATATTGATGTACTGAATCTTACAGGCTATTAACTAAAGCCCTTTGGGAAATACTTTACCTAATGCTGTTATTGTTTTAGTCTGTTCTTATTGTTTTATTCTGTTTAAATAAACTTGGATGTTTAATTATATCTATATCATTTAAGTTCTTCCTAACCAGTTGTCCACATTTGATACCATTGTAGCTATCTTCTAATCCACTAACTTGAGGGTAGATCTGTTGATTAAAGGTGAAGACTGCTATAAAAGAAAATCTTCTCTGTTGTCTTGAGAATGCTTAATAGCTGTTATGTTCCCTTGTCACACTGAATTGAGTTTGGGCAACCAGGACTGGGCTAGTTGTCAAGAGGTCTGATTTCTTGCAGCTTTATGAACACGAGCAAATCATTTTAGCTCTTTGGGTTTCAGTTTCCTTATCTTTTGAATATAGTTTCTTCCTGAGGCTGCTGTACGTGATTTTATAGGTCAGTGATATCTGACTTAAGTTTCAGGTGTTGGACACTAGATGGTGATGTTGTGTTGCAATTTGAAGAGGTCTTCCTCATCGTAGCCAAGATCGACACTCAGGCTTCATATTTGCTCAGCTTTTAATAAATACGGTATATGATTAATGAAACTCTATCTATGAAACATATGTAATTGATCATGGAAATAACACAAATGGAAGAAGAAACCAAAAATAACTCTAGCTCCTTTTTTCATCCAACTTATATGTTAGGCTTTATGGGCAGGCCTGAGCTCCTGATGCTCACTTCCTATTTCTCACTTCTCTTATTAATCCTCTTGGATTCCTAAAACTACTCACTTCAGAAGCACTTATGAGATTTTAGGCTGCCTGTTGAGATGCCAGAAATATACAAATGAATGTAGTTTTTGTTCAGAAAAATCTCTTTATAAGTACATTTCCTCATCCTAAGTCAAACAGCCTGAGAACAGTTCTCTCAGAAGCCTCTTCATGGATGATTTCCTGCTTGTTTACAGAATCAGCAGTAGAAGGAGAATGGGTTTACTAAAGTGGTGGCTGCCTTTATTATTCTTCCTGGGAGTGAATTCTTTTGAGCTCAAAGCACAGAAGGATGTGAGAATTCCTAGAACTCCCTTTTTTGGGTCCTCTGTTTCCTGACTCTGAGTCTGCAGATTTTCCTGATGGTTTTAGGCTGGGTGATGGCAATCACATATCCACTCTACTATGGTTCTCTCATAGCTACTCACAGAGCCACTCTGCTGTAGCACAACTTGCTCATGAAAGGAAATGCCAGATTAAACCCTTGCCACCCTGGGCCTGGGTCCTCCAAACATGGAATAGGTATGTGGGGGAAGGAATGAGTTCATTTTGAACGATTTAACACATTTTTAATATAATTATACCCCATTAAAATAATGTAGCTTTTCCACACAGTGGCATACTCCTTTACTGACAGGAGTGCGTAATTGGAAATAGGGGAAGGCCTTTCACTGGCGATCCTGTGTGCTGTCTCAGTAAGATAGCTGTACCAGACGGGACTGGGGCAGCGGTATCACTCCAGTAGGTACTGCTCCCTCAGGCACGGTTGTCCTGATTTATGAAACTGGCAGTTATCCTGGTCGTTATGATAAGTTGGGTCATCGTATTACATGACCTAATCCTGAATCTCAACCAGAGTGAGTAAGTCTGTGCTATCTTTTGGCTAGATGACACAATCAATTGTCACTTTGCTTTTCTTTGACTTACATACTTGAACACACAGAACTATAATTCATTTGAGGCTTACAAAAAGAAAAATGGTTTTAAATTTGAAATGTTTCACTCCCAGTAGATAAGGCTGAAGGAAAATTAACTTGACTCTCATAGTCCAGTAATTTAAGGCAAAGAGCAAAAAGTTCCCTTTATACAGTCCAGAAACATCTACCTTATGGGACATTTTAATTCCTTGGTCTAAGGAACCTAAGGCAGAGATAAGGCTCCCAGAGGACCTGAGACTCAGAATTTACAAATTAAATTCTTACATTTTCCCCCATTCATTCAGCAAGAGAAGCAATACAGCTAAAGAATGCAAAGAAACAAAAAACTTTGAGACAAATGCGAAGGGAACTTGCAGTTAATTTTATATAGTCAGAAGAATGGACTCACAGGAGTAACACAAAGACCATTTTTTAATGAATTGAGCCTGTACTTGAGTGATAGCAAGGAGATAAATATAATGTGGAACTTGGCATGAATGAATAGAAATCCTCACAGCTACTAAAACCATGTCTCTTTTAGTTTCATTGTGTAGTTACAACAGAGCAGTTTAAAAGACTAGAATAAATGTGACCTGAACATTTGTCCGTCTTAGGTTTTATGAGTACAATTTGAACTAAACTGTGCCAAATCAGTAAAGAAAACTATGAAAATAAATACATAATAGTCTAGCATCGTACTTAAAATGTAATATAGCTCACTAACCAAATAGACCCCAGATTTAAAATACATTTCAAATATTATTTAGCGCATTTTGGGATCATTTTTTTCCCAGGTACAGCAGATAATGGCAAATTCAGTAGGACTTGGTAAGACAATTTCATCAGAAGCAATAAACAGGCAGAGTGAAAACTGATTATATTCTGATTTATGTAGTTCATTCATGTTCTGGGCTGTTTGTTCTGGCAAATGTACATTCCTTGATTTAAAAATTTCTATAAAGGTGATTTGGTTCAAAAAAAAAAAGGTTTTATGTCTAGGGACCATACAGATTTTAATCATCTTCTTTGTGCTCTGTTCTGTGTCTTCTTTGTGAGGCTTTTCTACTCTTCAGTACTATTGTTTCTCAAGGATGATTTTTATCAAGAAAAATATGCAGAGAGTAGAAGAAAATTTAAATCTTAGTAGAGGTTTATTTTCGTTTATTATTATTTTTAAATTTAAGCTGGCTGGGTGAAATTAAAAAAAAAAAAAACAAATGTGGTATTTGAGATGTATGAATAAAATAGGAGTGGGTCCCTAACACATGAGCAATCATTATGGCGAGGAGTGAGATTCTGTTCACTTACTGCAAGAAGGGGATGCTTTCATAATGTCTCTATGTGGTGGAGGAGAGGACTGGAGTGAAAGCTGGGATCAGGTGTCATGGGGACATCGGTGATCACTCCTTCAACAATTAGGATTCTGAGTTGTCACTGCTCAATCTAAGGTTCAATACAGCAGTGAAAAAGTGGACCACGTAGGGGAAGCCAAACACTGAATGACTGATTATGTGAAGAATGAATGTCGTGGTGGTATGCAGCATACTTTTTTTTATTTTCAACTTTTTCAGTTTTTGTAGAGATGGAGTCTCACTTTGTTTCCCAGGCTGGTCTCAAACTCCTGGGCTCAAACAATTCTCCCACCTCGGCCTCCCAAAATACTGGGATTACAGGTGTGAACCACTGTGCCTGACCGGTGTAGTGTACTTTAGAATATACAAAATAGGAGAAAGAATAGGACAGAGTTAGCCCAGTGAGGAGCCAGATGGGCAGGAGATGTGTTTTTGGCTAAGGAAACAAAGCCTGTGGAGACAGAAACCAAGAGGGAGAGTGGTACGTGATTGGGCTGGTGAGGCCAGTCCAGTACTTACAGTCCATATTGAAAATGTTGGTCTCTAGTCTAAGAATAATGGGAAATCTTAGACGTGTTTCACATGACCATTGCTCTAACCACTGACCTATGGAATCACTTAAAAGTATTTTAAATAGAGCGGTGTCATCATCAGTTTTGCCTCTATAGTAATATTCTGATTATGCTGTTTTATAGTCAAACATTATGAAATTTTTTTGCTATTTCTAAATTCCAGAAGTAAAGTCTCATTATAATTCTTATACAATGACACAAATTCATTCAAGGTGGGAACTGACTTTATTACCTAATCTGGAGAAGGCCATTAGACTTTCACATGGAGACAGAAATTTGTATTATGGTAACTAACATTGTAAAAAGATAGTAAATTTATAAAGAATTGCTTGTTAAAAGAAGCTTTTTACTTCAAATTCTATAAAAGAAGCTTTTAAAAAGTAACCTTTCTAGTGTATTTATTCTGGAAAGTTTAAATGTATTTTTGATAGGATAATAATGTACTCATTTGACCAACTCTTCTAATTTCCAACACTGTAATTTTTCTCATATGCTTTGTTTAATCTTAAAAATCCAATAAGCAATATAAAAATAGAGATATAAAGACTCATTACACTATATGGACCCACCGGAAAGTCAATAAGCAATCGGCTTACTGAGCCCTCTGAGATATGATATTTTTAAATGCAGTAATGTGAATGGTGAAAAGTTATTGAAGGTTAGATCAGTTTAATTCTGGTTTGTATGGATACTGTACAGAATAGATTTTGCCTTTGTTGTCATCTCTTCACTTCAGTCTCTAAAGTAAGAATTCCATCATTTGCCGGAATTACCAAAATCAGGATGTTTCTATATATATGTATGTGTGCATGTGTACATATATGAGCATAGGTATACTACCACACACAGCTGTGCAAGAGATGCCATATTATTCTTCTGTGTTATTCTATATTTTTCTGTATTATTTTTCTGTTATCCTGAGTGCCCACCACACCAGGGTGGCAGGGAGTTTAGTGTCCTTCATTACTAGGTCTGCCTTCCTGGGAAGATTGATACAAAAGCCCAGAATTTTATTATGTTGGTGCAAAAGTAACTGCAGTTTTTGCCGTTAAAGCAATGGCAAAAACAGCAATTACTTTTGTACCAACCTAATATATGCAGTAGTATGTTCACAGACAGCCCTCTTGTTTTCAGGACACATTGGTCACACTGATGTCATTATGGTTCTCAAAAATGGTGATTCTGCTTGTTCCAGGCCAAACTTGGTTCCAGAAATATTTGCTAAGCCTGAGAACTCCAAACCAGCTTCACTTGGGGCACCACAAAGCAATTGCTTTCTGTGGTCCTGAGATGTTCCTGGGACACACTGGGGAGAAAGACACAGGCCCTGCTATTCTCCACTCTCTACCTGACCTTTAAAAGTCTTTGAGAAAGTCCTTTGTGAATTTAAGCAGTTGAAACCAAAGCTAGAGAGTGGTCCAGGGATGTTTTTAGTCAACTTTTGCTTTCAGCCCCAAAACACAGGACACAAAAGGGCGTTCTCTGATTGGGAGAAAGACAAACACAGTAAGAATTAACTGAAAAATGTCAAAGATTATCCAACCTACACGTGTTCATTTTTGCAAGAGAGAGACATATAATAATAATTAAAGGAATGATGAAAATTATAGCAGGTAGGAAAACCCAGCACCTGCATGCTTTCCATAGGCCAGCCCACAATGACACTGAGAGATTTACAGGTGCTATCTCATTTTCTCCTCATGGCCCTGTAAGGAAGGCACTATTGTCCTTACCTTAAGGGTAAGGAAATTGTAGATTTGAAAGGTTAAGTAGCTTGTTCAAGGTCCTACAGGTCCTTTGTGGGGGGCTGGAATTGGTCAGTGTCTGGGGCTCCACCCTCAACCCTATGCTCAGCTTTTGCGTCTCTCATAGGAATCGCTCTTAAAGCTTTTCACTAAGATAGACGTCCATCTGTCTGCTCCAAAGCAACAGGAGAAAAGGAGCATGCTCTTTTTTTACCACCAAAGTTCTTTTGGTGCAAATTTCCAGTAGATTGCACATCTCATGAGGGTCTGTTAAAGGTGGTCAGAATCCAACATGGAATTCAGAATAAAATTGATTTAAAGACTTGTTTACATAGTTGATATTGAAACATGGACTCTAAGGGAGGTATGTTTTCCAACATGAAACCAAATGTACTATTTTTGCTTTTATCTTCATGTCTACATGTTTTCCCAGTCTAGGTCAGGTTTTTAGCTTTGTGAGGATTTATGTAAGACATTTAACGTCACGTTTAACATTAGACGACTTAGTTATAAATTTATTTTGTAGATAAAAACACTACTCATAATTTTGTGATTTTTCTCTTTAGGCTAATGAATGAAAAAACAAGCTGTAGCCTAAATCTACCAATGTCAATAAAGACTAATTTACTAGCCTTCTGCTTTGCTACCTCAAGTACTTTTCAAAGCTTTCAAATTATACTGAATTTAATATACATACATATAAATGTACATACATATATATGCATATATATATATAAATGGGTATATATGTTTGCTTTCATTGGCATGATTCAATATATACGTGATATCATTATTAATTTCAGTGATACATTATCTAATAGCTATGACTATGACCCACACCATTTGAATGGGTGTTAAGAATATTTTGATGAAATATACTGTACACCCTGAAAGTGATCTTGTGTCCTGCTGTGGGATAGGCATCTATGACAGGCTGGAATCAGCTTGGGATTTTTGTTAGGCACTCTACCTGTAGACCAGCAAAAATCCTGACCAACTACCAGAAGGGGCTTTCATTCACTCTCTCATCCTGGTGTTGATGGCAGCTGCCGGCCATGTGGAGCGGTCACTGCCATCAAGTTGGTTGCAGCGGGGGAGGAGTGGGCAGTGGCAGCAGGGGTGGCTGCAGGAGCAGCAATGGCGGTGGTTGGTCCCCTGTGCCCCACATCCCCGATGCAGCTGACTGAGCTGCACCTACCCTCGCACGGTGGGGCGGGATTTACTCCCAGGCCTGGAGTAAATCCTCCACTGCTCTGAACCCTGGCCCCGTGTTGCTGCTCGGCCCCATGTTGCTGCTCTCCCCCGCTGCCGCTGCGGGGAGGGTGCAGGGAGGAGGCAGAGTTGGGCCTAGGGTGGTGCTGTGCTCCATGGAGCCGGCGGGAGCCCGAGGACAAGCACCAGCGAAAGCCATCCCCCAGGAGCCCACTGCCCTGGAAGCCGCTGCAATGGGGCCAGGCGGAGCCACTTACCAGGGCGGGAGCAGCGAAGTCAGGCGTGAAGGGGCGGGCAAAGAGGGGCCAAGAGAGGACCTGGAGCTCCTGCCCCAGGCTGGAGGAGGTGTAGCCAGGGCTGCCTGCATGCTCCACTAAGCTGATGGGAGTTCTGCCTTCCCAGGCACAGGACCCGGACGTCTCTGCAGTCTGCACCCATGAGTGCCTGGGAAGGCCCCCCTTTCCCCTGCAGGCTCGGGAGTGTCTTCTCCCGCCACCTGGCCTCTCCCTCATCCTGGTGCCCTATCCAATCTCAGAGTGGGGTTGGGGCTGAGCCCAGTCACTGCCACAGCCTGGCTGGGTGTGCACAGACGTGGTGCAGTGCTGACATACCAACACCATGCTGCCTTGGCCCCCTCCAGGCTTTAGGCATGGACGAGAGTGGGAGGAACCCAAGGGCGGTGTAAGGGTAGCTACCTGTTGGCCTGCAGGTTCCCCTTGGTGTGAGCAGCCTGGGCGCCATGGACAGTGGCAGAGGGCAGACAGCCTTCTGGGCAAAGGGGGTGGGTCCCTGATGAGGCCCCACCTTCATGCCAGAGAGGGCCTGAAGGCTGGACGCTGGGGTGCCAGTTCCACAGACCGGAGTGGGAACTTGTGGTGCCTTTTCCTGGCCAGCCCATGGCTGCCCATGGACAAATCTGTGCACTTCCTTCCCTCTGAGTCCCATAAAACCGTGGACTCAGCTAGACTCAGAGGAAGGAAAGCTGAGGAGACTATGGGACAACCAGCTGTAGAGCGCAACTACCCTCTCTGCTGAGAGCTGGACACTTGTCAGGGCGACCTGCCTAGCAGAGAGGAGCTACCCTCTCTGCTGGGAGCTGAACACTTGTTGGGATGCCCTGGCTGCAGAGAGGAGCTGCCCACTGCGGTTCTCCTCTGAGTTGTCCTACTGTTCAATTAAGCTCTTCTTCATCTTGCTCACCCTCTACTTGTCTGCATAACTCATTTTTTCTGGTAGCAGGACAAGAACTGGGACCTGCTGACTGGCAAGGCTAAAAGAGCTATAATACAAACAGGGCTGAAACATGCCCCTTGTTCTCCATGTTACAGGCAAAGAGGAGAGAAGAACTGTGTCTCTTCAGGAGCTCTCAGAGCCAGGGCTGTGATGCCCTCTTTGAGGCCCTGCAGTTCCTGGCATCTTCAAGCTTCTAAGCACCACTGTATTCCCTGCTGCCAGTCTGCTGCCAGCCAGGGAAGCTGGTTACAGTGTGCCTGGTCTAGCCACAGCCTTGCAGAGAGCTGGCGCCTGTGATGGTACATGGAGCTGCCCAACCCGCGGCAGTAGCTGGTGCATCTGACTATGCAAAGTGACTGCACCCCATGCTGGCTCATATACCCCTTGCCACTCCACGCCTGGCTCGCCCTTGGCAGGTGTGGGATCCAGGTCAGTAGCATGAACCTAGCACAGCCTGCTAGGCTGAGTGGGTGGAATGAGCCCAGTAGGCCTGAGCAAAAGTCGGGCAAAGGTGCCACTGGACACACAGGTTTCTGGCCAGAAAAGCGACACCCCAGGGATCTTGTAACAGTGTGAGGGAGTCACCAGGGGAACACTTACTTCCCTCAATTGTGTTGTTGAAATGAGAGGGCAAAAGGAATTCTAAGCCCTAGGATGGGGGAAGATTCTAACCATTTGACAGCTACCTAAACATTCTTCTGTTAGAGTCAGCTCTGATTATCTTAGATTTTTGAGGAAGTTCCTTTTGCCTCATTAAACTGAGGATGGTTTGTATACACGTTATTCCAGATAGACTAAATCCCAAGTCTATGAAGAGGAATCAGCTATGTTTGCGAAGCAGCTCTGTGGGCAGTGAGGTAGCTCATTACCTCTATGAGAATGTGGTCGCGCAGGATCAACCCCTACAGATATGTGAATGTGATACTCTTGATGATGTTTAGCTCCTTGTTGTTGATCCAATGACCCCTTTTAATAAGCAACGGTGGTATTAGGTTGATGCAAAAGTAACTGTGTCTTTTGCCATTGAAAGTAACGGTAAAGGCCGGGCGCGGTGGCTCATGCCTGTAATCCCAGCACTATGGAAACCCGAGACAGGCGGATCATGAGGTCAGGGGATCGAGACCATCCTGGCTAACATGGTGAAACCCCATCTCTACTAAAAAAAAAAAAAAAAAAAAAAATTAGCCAGGCATTGTGGCGGGTGCCTGTAGTCCCAGCTACTCAGGAGGCTGAGGCAGGAGAATGGCGTGAATCCGGGAGGCGGAGCTTGCAGTGAGCTGAAATGGTGCCACTGCACTCCAGCCTGGGGACTGAGCGAGACTCTGTCTCAAAAAAAAAAAAAAAAAAAAGTAATGGCAAAAACTGAAATTACTTTTGCACCAACCTAATACCTAAAATGGTGTGATGTTTGTCTTGCATAATTTTGAAAATGACCCTTTTTAGTGCTATTGAATTATAACCCTCAAATGTCCTTGACATTTACATGCATTCCTATGGCTCTTAAACAGACTCAGGGTTTAGAAATGTAAAGTATTTCTGCTGCTTCTGATAAAACTTTTCACAAGTCTTCTAAGCAGAAAGTCCTTCCGATTTGGTGATCCACAGGAGGAATTTGCTTGAATTATTTCCTCCCCTGTTTCTTTTCCTAATATTTTGTAATACAAGTTCTAACATGAAATTAAAATTCTTTTATAATTTCATTATCTAGAAAGTGATTTTGCAGTCTGCTGAGAATCCGATGTTGAAGTACAGCACAGTGTACAAAATAATTCTTGTTTTAATACATTACTATGGCTCTCAAAGGAGCCTCTGCTTGGCTCAGTTCATCATTAGTTTCTATATTACTCAGGTTTCCAAGTCTTTAATACAAAATGAAAATTAAACAATATTCATTTTGCCAGGGCAGTTCATAGAGAAATTGGTTTTAAAAACCTTATATTTTCCAATTAGAAAGGCTCTTGTTGTAACCATGTCTAGTTTTCCTAGTTGTTTAGAACCTAAACACTAGAAGCCAGAAAACTTTCAGAGAATGGACTCAGAGCCCCCGAGCCCCCATTGCAATACACACCATTACTACTGATGGGCACTAGTTAAAACCTTATGAAACCACTAAGCATATTGCAGGAAACCAAATTCAAACAATATACACCCCCAGTGAGTTATTCAGGAGATCCAAAGAAACATTTTTAGCTCGTACGTAAATTAAAAAATGAGTATTTTTGACTACTAGTAATTATGCTATTTTGGCTTATTTAGATTAGGCCATTTTTGTATTCAAATATCATAAAGCCACATGGCATGGTGAAAAGGCATGAACTTTGCAGCTTTAAAAATCTTGGACTGAATTCTGTTCTCTAGCTTAGAGGAACAAATTAAATTAGCCACTTTAGGCCTCAGTTTACTCATTTGTAAATAAGAGATAATTGTATTGCCTCATAGGGTTGTTATGAGTATGAGATAAAACATAAATGAATACCTAGCATATAAGTTGGCATAGAGCAGGCTCCTATTAAATTTTCCTTTCTTTTCCTTTTACCTATCAATTATTTAAAAATGGAACTGGGTAGAAAAGCATGAAAGTAGAGCCTCCTGAATTTTGCTGCTGAAAGTCAGGCTCAGATACGTGGATCAGGCTTTATAAAATCTCACCAAGCCCCCAGCATTGATATTTCTATAGCATTAACAAAAGAGAAAAATGAGATTTTTTTTCTTCCTCTGGCCTATTATTTTTTTATTCTTTTTTTGTTCACTCACTTACAGTGTATTTAAGTGGAAATCACTTCAAGCCCTTGGACCACCCTCCGAAAGCTTTGCTAAATCTCACATTTTTTGGTTTCACTCCAGATACAGTACTGTGTCCCCTACCTTTGAAGTCTTTGAAGTGTCCACATTGTAGGCTGAACCTGTAGTGAAGCCCAAACTGGTGGTTTTGACTGCACAAACCCATGTAAAGCTGGGACAGGTGGATTTGAAGCCTGATATGAGAAGGGGTGGTGTTCGCTTCCCTTTCTTGACCCCCACCTCTCTCCACTCTTAGTCTCTTCAAACACTCCTGCTATAGTCACAGACATATCAAAGACCACTGTACTATGGCTGCAGTGACACTGAGGCTGGAAGTGACTGCTTTACCCGACCATATCTGTTCACTGCCTTAGGGAGTGAACTGAAGCGAGAAGTACATCATCAGGTGTTTTATCGCAGCTGATGACCTCATGTTTCTTTACTTGGGAGAGATTTGAATCAGAAGTAAAGGATGGCATAAGACATTTGGAATGTGGACTATATATTGCAAATTATTATAAAATGTTATTATAAATTATGTAATAAATATAAATGTGATTTATATTTTTATAGTTCTGCAATGTATATGCATATCTTTCAATTTTATCTTATATCATTTTTCAGTTTTTAAAATAAATATGAATGGTATCATACTATACAATTTTTTTTAGTTCAGAAGTAATAGGTTAGTGAAGTTAAGAGCTAGACTGCATTGGAATACTTCTTTGCCACTAACTAGTGATGACCTCAGATAAATCACTTACTCTTTCTGTGCCTCAGTTCCCTCCTCTATTAATGAGATTATAATAACACCAATCTCTCAGGCTTGCTACTATTGTGACTTGTGCTTAATATTAAATATTAGTATGAATGCAATTAAATATTACATAAAGTAACTAATACATATAAGTCACTTAGAACAACACAAGGCTTTGTGTTACAAATTCATTGTAAGCACTATGTATTTGCTCTTAATGTTATGCTTAACTGCTATATCATATATTATTGTCTAAATATGCCATGATATATTTATCTATTCCCCTATTGATGGGTATTTACTTCTTCCAATGAGAAGTATAAAAAGAAAATGAACATTTTTGTGTGCCGTGCCTGAATATGATATGCAAAAATATCTGAAGATGAACACTCAGAAGAGGAATTCCTGGCTTACAGGGTATGAACACCAACAGATTTACTTGTTACTGCCAAATGGCTCTCCAAACAGTCAGGCTAATTCACGCTCCTAATGTCAGTGCATGAGAATTTCCATTGCTCTACATCCTTGCCAACTGTAACATTTTTACCAATCTGGTGGGTGTGAAATGGGAATGAATGGCATCTCATTGTTTACATTTTATTATCAATTGGGCTGAGAGCCTTTTTCAAGTGTTTATTGGCCATTTGTGATTCCTCCTCAGTTTCCATCCATCCCTTGCCCATTTTTTTTATTGGGTTTTCTTTTCCTTATTGATTTGAAGGAGTTCTTTAAATATTTTTAGATACTAATTGTCTATTCGTTTTATTGATGTAGCAGACTGTTCCAAGTCTGTGAGTTGTCTTTTAACTTTGATTATACTATCTTTTTGTGAAAAAATTTAAATCTTATAATTAGTTCAATGCATCAGTTGTTTCCTTTATAGGTTGAGCTTTTTTGCAACTTGTCTAAAAATTTCTGCCCTCACCCAAGTTGGTAAAAGCATATGTCTACATTTTTTATGAAAATTATAAGAGTTTTGGTTTTTATGCATAGATCTTTAGTTCAGCTGGAATTTGTTATTTATGATGTGAAGTGTGCTTCTATTTTTTCCATATTGATAACCAATTATCTCAACAAAAGTTTTGAGTGCTCTATTTTAATTTTTTCATAGATTTATAACAGCCATTCTGTCATGTATAAGGTAGCCATATATGCAAAGAGTTCTTTCTGGGCTTCCTATTCTGTTTGATTCATCAATGTGTTTATCTTGCATCAATAGCATATTGCAAAATAGCTTTAAAATACATCTTAATATCTGTTACGGTTTTTTTCACTTTGTTTCTTTTAAAAGTAAACTACTTTTGACATTTTGCTCTTTTGTGTCAAATTCCATGAAAAACTCTGTTGGCATTGTAAGCTGAATACACTGGTGATATAGATGAATTTGGAGAAACTGATATCTTTCTATATGCCTTCTAATCTACTAGCATGACTTAGTGCTCTATTTAGATCACATTTTATGTCCTTCACTTATATTTTCCTCATATTTTATATTTTTATCCATAAAACTGTTGAATCTTATTTCTTAGGTGCATTATGAAGAAGCTAAGGATTTTGCTTGCTATTTTAAATGGAAGGTTGTATTGTTTTCATTTATAATTTGTATTTTGTGTATATGGGTATATAGAAGTGCTCTATTCTTTTAAAGCCCTGATCATAAGTTTGTAAGTCTCCTTCAATTTTCTGCATAGGTAAGCAGTTTTATGTTTTTCATTCAGCCTTTATTTTTTTATTTTTCTTGTCTTATTGCATCATCTATAATATACAGTGCAATGTTGAATAGAAACTATAATAGAAGGCTTTTGTGTCCTTTACCTGATGTCAGTATTATGCAGTCACAGGCTGCTGATTGCCGCAGGTTTATTTTATCTTTTAAGCTCAGTGATTTTTATTCTGGTAAAAAACACATAACACATCTTTCTTAACCATATTTAAGTATACTGGAGCCTTGAGTTTTGATTGATGCCTTTGGTGAGTTCAAGAAAATTTCCTAGAACAGCACTATATTTTCTAACAATTTATTTTAAATCATTTGTCTTGAATTTTGTTGAACTTGTTTTTGCATATGCTGAGCTAATCATTTAGTTTTTTCTATTTTAATTTGTCATCATAATATTTTCCGTTAATGGCTCATTTTTTATACAAACTATCTTTGCATTCCTGGGATAAACAAAACATGGGTATGGATGAAGAGGTAGGGAATGGGATATGTAAATGTCTCAGAGAAGAGTTGACCAAGAAGAGAGGTCAGCAAGTATGAAGCTATTGAGTTAGCAGGATGTTTGGTCTACTTGGAAGATGGCTGAGTAGCATGGTCTGAGGAGAGAACTATTCCATCTAGGACATCCCTGGTGGCAAATTATCCAGCCTAAGAATTCAGTGCGTATCAGGGCAATGTGCTCCTTGAACATCTCCATTTATCTTCTACCCGAATTCTTCTATTGATTCAGACCACGTATGTTACCCTCTTTTGCTCTTTGGAAGCAGAACTAAACTTTGTGCTCTAACTCATAAAGCTACATCTCTGTGGGCTGGCATTATCCTATGACAAAAGTCTATAAGTCACTTCTGGACCTTTTTGACCAGCATTTGAACCTGACCTATATAGATAGTGGTGACTGAACAGAAAGTATGCCTGAGCCACACTGGACTATTTCCTGGATCTGTGCTGCTAAATACTATCTTTTATAAGAGATTGGAAGAAAATTGGAAAAATCTCCAAAATTTGCTAAGTGGATCCTGACTATTGTGAGACGCAGGAGGAGAAGATATCAATCTATTTCAAGTGAGTCAAATTAAAAGAGATACTATATTTATCTTGACTTTGTTCAAAAGTAAGATGTCCTAGAAATCTAAGCATAGTAAACACACTCTTTGTGTACTTTGGATGTAAGGTTTAGTGCTAAAACTGGAAGGCAAAGAATTGGAAATACTGAGTGGGACACATGTAATACATTTTAAAAAGGCTAGAGGGGGAAAACACTAGAACTCTGTCTCACCTATGTGTGGGGCCAAAGGCAGAACAATCTCTATAAGCCTTTTGGGGCAGATAAACCCATCCATCAAGCTGCATCTGGTGCACAGACTGAGGCCTTGACACCTATGTGCTGAAGGATTTATTGGCCTTCTTCAGGGACTCATAAACCTAAACCTACTTCTTGGTTTTTCTCTGGCTCCTTGTCCATGCTGTACTTTGAGTTACTAAGCCGATTTGTTATGCTGGTCGGTGTTTCAGTCCTCTGTTTTGTGAAGAAACAGTACTGCACTTTTTATGCCTTTGAGGATCTCAGAGACTTAGGCAACTCCTTAGTAAAGAAATCTTCACACTTGCCAACAGATGACACAATGACAAAGCAAGGGGATTATATTTTTCTCTCTTACCTTTGTGTTGTCTCTCCGTTTTTACACTTTGCGCTAGCACATAGTTTGGCCTGCCAGTTTGATGGCATTTTTTTTTCTTTTCTTTTAGGTTCTTCTTTGGAATTTGTGGCTGGCTGCTTGCTTATGAGTATGGACATGTGACCCAAACACTCCTCCATCACCACTCTGTGGACTCGGGTAGCTTACAACTCAGACACATCCACCTTTGTCATTTGACATCTTAGTTTTGCTCTTCCCTGAGACTACCAATCATATGTTTACATGGGCAGGTGAGGTAAATTATTTTTGTTTCAAAAGAACTATTTGCCTGAAAAAGCACTTATCTTGAGATTTCTTTAAATGTTAAACTCTCCAGATGTATCTCTAATCAATTCTATTTGTGAAAATTCTATTTAGATGTTCAGTAGCTGTGGTGTGGTATGAATTAGCACATGTGCCTATTGCAAGTTACAATACTAGATGTAAAACATATTTGAAATGAATTGTTATCATTTTGAAACTGTTCAAATTGATGTAGTATTTTAAAATGATAAGCTGTCCTGTGCTGCATTGAAAATCCCTTGAAAGGTATGTGGGGAACGTGCTAGTGGAGGCAGAAAGATGTCTGGTTTTAAAACAATAGTAACAATAGGTACATATTTGAACTTTAATGATTCGAAGTATTTTTCTTATAATGTTTCTTATAATTCTCATGTTAACTTTGTAGTATTTTTACACTGTGGAGAATCAGGATAGTGTAGTGAATAAAAGCTTGTGTCTTGGATCCAGACTGGGTTTTAAATCTGGGCTCTGTTACTTAACTAAATGTGTGAGCTTGGGCAAGTATTTAACCTCTCTGTGTCTTGTATTTCTTATTGGCGAAACGGGTACTTACCTTTACTGATGATTAAATACATTAAAATATCTAAAACTCTCAGAACAGTTCCTGGCACATGATAAATACTCAATAAATGTTAGTGCTGATTATCTCTTACAGAGAGGTAAACATTTTTACAGATGCATAAACTGAGGTACTGAGGCACAGAGTGGCTAAGATGACTTATCTGAGATTAACATAAGTATAAGAGCTATAATTTAACCCTGGAAGAGTGACCCAACACAGATGTCTTTTCACCAGTACTCATACAAGGAAATATTCCTTGTTGCAGGAGGAGCCAGCCAATATATTTTATTAAATACATTAATTCTGTAAATGTGCAGGTGGTATTACCCATTATTCTCTGAATGTACTAGAAATTGCAAGAATAAATTCTGGCTAAAGTTTATCTTCAGGCAGAGTTAGCTTTATTTGTAAATGCCAAATCATTTCTTGTAACTTGTTTACGTTCTTTTCTGGAGGAGAGGGCATCACTGTTTTGACAAGATCAATTAAACTAAAAACGTATATGGATGTAAGGGTAACAAGGACTCCAAAGACCAAATGTGTAACTTGGAGTCCCTGCTCTCTACCAGCATTTTAAAGCCCCTGTCTTCTTTTCCTTCACTGCCTGGACTCTCTTGTATCAATATCTCTAAGGTTCTCTGTCCTTAATTTTTTCCTGTCCCAGCATTTAATAACCTATACCTATATCATACTACAAATAATAAGGAAGACAAAGAGTACTTGTTTATAGAAGTTATGATTATAAATCACCAAATAGTGAATATGTTGGACTAAGGAAATTAAATTAAAATAATAATGATGGACTAAGGAAAAAAGAAAGAAATTTAATAGGAGATAAATATCTTAAGTTAGTTTCATGGAGTATTTGGCTAGATTTTGCTTGATGGTAGTTCATATAAAAATACTTTATCATTTTGGGTAATACAAGTTCAAAATGAATCAACAGGCACACTTTTGCTGTAAGAATTTGTATACTTTTGCACTATGTGAACAGATGTAGGTTTCCCAGGTCAAGCAACGTCAGACATCAGTTGTGCCAGCCACACTCAATGCACCCTGTGTTGCATTTTAGAAGGAGCTTTGAGAACCTGGAGATTTCAGGCACTGATCATTAGGAGGTCATAAAAGTCGTGATTTAAGAGTCTGAAGGATGGTTATTTTGGGAAAAAACAAATGTGGCATGTGCTTCTCTTGGTGTGTTTCCACAATGTCCCAGTTCACATGATTGGAAGGAGGCCCCTGACAGGATCAGCAAGCAATGAACTTATCTCCTAGGAGAGGCAGCGGTTTTCTGCTGTTGTATGCAGTTTATTTAGTGTGATGGCCGTGGGCCCAGAGAATCAGTCAAAATCAGGAGAAAAATGAAACAATCACAGAAGACCCTTGGTTTCAAATGAAGCAAAGGAAATGTTGGGATTACCAAGAAATATTTTTGTTGAGTGAAAGGATGTTCTGAATTTCTTAACACAATAATCATTTTAATTTCATTATAAGTACATTTTTATATCACATCACTTGGGATGATTTTAAAATTGCCTTATAATTAAGTAAAGTGACTCAGTTCTTTCAAAGATAAGTTACTTTAGGAATTGCTGAAAATATGGTCCTTGACTAGACACAATATAGGTGAGCAAGAAACAATTCTAGAAGCAATTCAGGGTGAGTATGTATGTGCATGTGTTTATAGATGATGGAGTTGGTTAGTGCTATCTTTTTTTTTAACAAATACAAATTGATAGCATCACTTTAATGGGTATGTTAATTTTCTATTTACAAATGCATTGAAATTTTAAAAAACAAATCGCTAAATTGAGGCATTTATGTTTGTCAACCTTTTCTTATTATGAATAATATTTTTTTCAGCATATGTATGCACACATTCTTATACACATGTGTAATTATTTCCCTAGTACAGGTTCTCAGAAGTAGAATTGCTGGCTTAATGGAATACATCATTTAAGGTATGTTTCCAGATTAGTTTACCTCAACCCATATTTCTACTAGCATTTAGCAAGAGTACCGTTTCCCCCAGAGTATCAACAGACTTTAAAAATTTTTCCAGTGGATAAGTGTAACGTGTTATTTCCTTATTGTTGTAATTATATTTACTTGTGAGAGTCAATATATTTTGTTAAGTTAATTGATTATTTCTATTTATTTTGGCAAATTACTTTTTCTTTTTATAAGAATGTTGCACTTTCAGTTTAGTTTAAAGAACACTGTAGCGGAAAACACTGGTACTTCACCCACATGATCTCAGATTTCTTTCCCAGTTTTTCAGACAATAACTTTAATTATGTTCTTTCTCCCAACAAGAAGTATATTTATCTCTCTGCAGATGCACTGCACAGAGGCTTCCAGTAGTAGATTTGCTGTGTGCCTCAGGGGTGGGCAGTGGTGTCTTCAACCAAGGGCTGACTGGCAAGCGCATAGGTATAAACACCAAAGCTCACTCGGCCCATGCGGGAGGAGACAAATTTGAAGTGGGACTTGCACTGTGTCAGAAGTCTCCTGCATGAATGAGCCTAGGTTATCCTCTGCACGTATTTGCTTGATATTTTTCCCTTGTCTGGCTTCCTTTCCTTTCTTGTCCTTCTGCCTCAGTTCTTGACAATTTTCCTAATTACTTTTATACAAATCCTTGTCTCAGTATCTGAATCTGTGAAATGAAACTTAGGGCCAGGTGTGGTGGTTCACGCCTGTAATCCCAGCACTTTGAGAGGCCGAGGCAGGTGGATCACCCTGAGGTCAGGAGACTGAGACCAGCCTGGCCACCGTGGTGAAACCTCATCTCTACTAAAAATACAAAAAAATTGGCCGAGTGTAATGGTGAGTGCCTGTAATCCCAGTTACTCTAGAGGCTGAGGTGGGAGATTCATTTGAACCCAGGATGGGGAGGTTGCAGTGAACTGAGATCATGCCACTGCACTCCAGCCTGGGCGACGAGAGTGAAACTCCATCTTAAAAAAAAAAAAAACCCCTAAAATCTTAGGACAAACATTTTCTTCATTAAGAATGTTTTCTCTCTGTTGTAATGATTAGAAATATTTGCCACACTTATTTTTTTAAACGTTTAAGTTACGGGTACAAGTGCAAGTTTGTTACATAGGTAAACTTGTGTCATGGGGGTTTGTTGTACAGATTACTTCATCACCCAGGTATTAAGCCTAGTACCCATTATTTATTTTCCTCATCCTCTCCCTCCTCCCACCCTCCACCCTTCAAAAGGCCCCAGTGTGTGTTGTTCCCCTGTATGTGTCCACATGTTCTCATCATTTAGCTCCCACTTGTAAGTGAGAACATGCAGTACTTGGTTTTTCTGGGTTAGCTTGCTAAGGATAGGACACGGATGGAGATGGAGGCCGTTATCCTTAATCTCATTTTCTTTTGGAAGCGTTTTACCACATATGCTGTATTGTTTTATCATATACTGAGGCAAATTAGCATTTTTTTCTTTTATGCACTCTACTTTTGCATATTTCTTAACAATTTATTTCTTTATATAGAATTATTATAAATAATATTTCTCTTTTTATATAAAGAGTTCACCTTTATTTAGTTTTCTATTTAAATTCTTAGATTTATTCTGTTTATGATTTGTTGAGGTTCTTAGATTAAAGAGTTTAGAGTTTTCATCAAATTTGGGAAATTTTCAATATTATTATTTAAAAAAATAGTTTTCTGCCTCCCTCTGTGACTTCAACTATAAACTTTAGACTGCTTCGTGTTGTCCCATAGAACCCTGATGCTGAGTTCAGTTTTTTAAGTCTTCTTTTCCCAATTCATAGATTCATTTTGAAGAGTTTCCATTGCCGTGCTTTCAAATTCATTGATCCTTTTTATTGTAGTGTCTAATCTGCTAATTATATTCAGTGTATTTTTTATGTCAGATACTATATTTTCCCTCTTTAGAAGTTCCATTTGTGTTTTGTAATATCTTCTATTTATCTCCTCATGATATTCATGTTTTCCTCTATCTTCTCTAACATTTAAAGTGTACATATAGTAGTTTCGACATCCTTGTCTACTACTGTTATTTTCACTATGATTTCTGTGTCTGTTTCCATTGATTGACTTTTTTTTCTGGTTTGGATCATATTTTCCTGCTTCTTTGCATGTCAGGCATGTCAGGTATCATGCAGAGTGTTATCATTCTTTGAATGCCAGACATCATGAGTTTTGATTGGATGGCATACATTGTGAGTCATATACTATTGGTTGTTGGATTTTATTACATGTGTTTAAATAATGATGTGTTTGTTTTGGTGTGCAGGTAAGTTTTATGGACTCAGTTAGATCTTTTTGAGACTATCTTTTAAGCATTGGCAGGGCAAGTCCAGAGCAGCTTTAGTGTGCTGCTAATTTAGCCCATTACTAAGGTAATACTCTCGGAATATTCTAACCAATGACTCATGTCTTATCCCTCTAGTAGTTGGCAGCGAAACAATTCCCAACCCTGTGAAAGCTCTACGTATTAACTACTCCTTTCTGGTGGTTTCTTCCCTATCCTCAGGTAGCTTTTCTCCTACATGTGCAGAGCAGAGGTCAGCCAGTCTTAGAGTAACCCTCATGCATATTGGCAGCATTCGGTCTGTGGACAGATGGCTGCCTTGGTCTTTCCAAACTGTAATCTCTGTCTCCTCAACTAAGCGGGGCAACTGAAATCTGTTGGCGTTCCTCCTCTCTGCTCTGTGGCCTGAAAATTCTTTAGGTAGGAAGCCTGTAAAATGACAGGGCTCACTTTATTTGTTCCCTTCTCTCAGATACCACAGTCTTGTGTTCCCTCTAGATTAGTGTATGAAACCATCGTTTCATAGATATTGTCCAGTTTTCTAGTTGTTTAATGTGGCAAGATGAGTGTGGTCCCTATTACTCCTTTGTTGCTGGAATCAGAAATCTTTGTTTGATGTCATTTGATATCCTTTTCTTCCTTAGTTCTTCATCACCATTTCGACTGCAAACTAGGCAGAGAAATGAAAGGTTAGTAGTTAGTGAAGAGTCAGTCCAAGACAGCAAAGAAGATCGTGGAAAGGAAAAGATAGTTTTAAACAAGGGTGGCAGAGGGACTTCCCTAAGTATAACTGTTCTTGGAATTATCTTTGTGCCTCTTTACATTTCTGTGTCCCATTAGCCTACCAGCTGTGCTAATAAAGACCTCCGGATAATAGCCATCAACCTTGTGAGAAGTAGGAACTGCCATATCCCTCGGGACTTCTTTAAGCAATATTTGAATCTCACAAATAGCCACTTGTGCCATTCTTTCAGCATTCAGCTAACAAGAATTTTTTGTTCTACTCCAAACACTTCATTTTCTGCCTCTCTTCACAGGTAAGAGAAGTTACACATTGAAGTACTGGCTAATGATTCAGTTCCACATCACTGAACTACCTCAGAGGAAACGTAAAATGCTGCAAAATCATGATTACTTATCCAAAGAGTATATGGGGTTTTACACTTACATTTTTAGTGCCTGGATGAATCTGTTGATATAATCATTACTTTAATCTCTTTCCTTGACTCAGTAAGAAACCAACTGGCATATTATATATTACATATATAGCTACCCTGTATGGAAATTTTAAAGAATAATAGTGTGACTTTTAGGATTGACTTACTAGAGAAAATAAATAAACATAAGATAATATTTTCATCTAAATTTAAAAAAGTTTCATGTGAAGTAAATCATATATACAGAAAAATATATAAACCATAAATACACAGTTTAATAAGTAATAGAAAGAGAACTTGTAAGTTTCCATGACCTAGGTCAAGAAATATAATGCTGCCAAGACCTGAAATGTCTCCTATGCATTCCTTCATTATCACAACTCTCTCTCTCTTCTAAAGGAAATGGCTACTCTGAATTGTGTGATAATCATTTCTGTGTTTTTCTTTGTATTTTACCATCTATGTATGCATGCCTGTACAATATAGTCTATTTTATGTATTTTTGAACTTTATTAAATTAAATCATAGTCTGAATTCTACAGTATCTTCCTCTTTTACTCAGTATCATATTTGTAAGATCCATTGATATTGTATATAGCCATAGTTTATTCACAAGAGTATTTCCTAATATTGCATTCCAGAATGCCATAGTCATTAATCCACTCTACTGCTAGTAAATATTTAGGTATTTTCAATTTGGGTGTCCTAAGAACAATGTTAAATGAGCATTTTGGGGCACATGTTCAAAATGTTTTCTCTAGGGTAGATACCTAGGAATCCGTGGGCATATAGTATTATTTCATTGTAGTTGTTTGAATGTGTAATTCCCAGGCTACTAGTGAGGTCAAGCTCCTTTTATATGTTTATTGGCCATTTGGTGCTTTGCTTTTTTGGACATGCCTTTTTGATTATTTTGCTCAGTTTTAAATTGTATATGTATGTGTGTATTTAAAATACACATCTTTGTATGTATTGTAAATGTTTTCTTCCACTCTGTGATTTGCCTTTTTGTTCCCTTTGTGGTGTTTTTGATGAGCAGAAGTTCTTAGTTTACTAGAGTTAAACGTACCAATCTTACCCATTATTATCAGGGCTTTTGTGATTTCCTTAGGGAATTTTCTCTACTCTGAAGTCATATAGATATTCTCCTCTATTATCATACCAAAGCTTAGTAGCCTTGCCTTTAATTCTTAGATATTTATTCCACCCGGAACTGATTTGAGTGTATGGTTTAAATTTAATTTTTGCCCATATGGATATCAAATTGTCCCAATAATATCTGTTTATTTTTATTTTGAGACACAGTCTCATTCTGTTGCCCAGATCTTGGCTCACTGCAATCTCTGCCTCCCAGGTTCAAGCAAATCTCATGCCTCAGCCTCCCAAGTAGCTGGGATTATAGGTGTACACCACCATGCCTGGTTAACTTTTGTATTTTTAGTAGAGATGGGATTTTGCCATGTTGTCCAGGCTGGTCTCAAACTCCTGGCCTTAAGTAATCTGCTCACCTTGGCCTCCCAAAGTGCTGGGATTATAGACAGGAGCCACTGAGTCCTACTGATATCTATTTAAAACAAAGTCTGATCTATTCTTACTGATTGGCATTAACACTCTGTTCTCAAGGAAATGTCCATGCATGTGTAGTCTTTTTCTGGGCTTTCTTTCTTTCAATTTAAAAAATTTGTATTTTTAAATTTTTGTGGGTACATAGTAGGTGCATGTATTTATGGGGTATATGTGATATTTTCATACAGGCATGCAATAAATAATAATCACATGGAAAATGAGATATCTATCCCCTCAAGCATTTATCCTTGTGTTACAAACAGTCCAATTACCTTTAGTTATTTAAAAATGTACAATTAGATTATTATTGACTATAGTCATTCTGTTGTGCTATCAAATACTAGGTCTTATTTATTCTTTCTTACTGTATGTATATTTGTGTGTATGGTTTGAAATCATGGTTTAATTTAATTTTTGAGACACAGTCTCAAAAACTAAAAATTATATATAGTACTAAATATATATATAGTACCCATTAACCATCCCCACTACCCCAACCCCTACTACCTTTCCCAATCTCTGGTAACCATCCTTCTCCTTTCTGTCTCCATGATTTTGATTGTTTTTATTTTTAGCACCCACAAATAAGTGAGAACATGGGAAGTTTGTCTTTCTGTGCCTGATGTTTTTCATTTAACATGATGACCTCCAGTTCCATATATGTTTTTTCAAATGACAGGATATCATTCTTTTTTTATGACTGCATAATTCCCCCATGAGTATACATACCACATTTTCTTTATCCAATGATCTGTTGATGGACATTTAGGATGCTTCCAAATCTTGGCTATTGTGAACAGTGCTGCAGCAAACATGGAGGCAGGTACTGGGCTTTCTATCTTGTTTCATTTGCCTGGTTTTTCATCTTAGCATTATAATTACACTGCCTTAATTACCAAAGTTCTATAATCAATCTTTATACATGATTTGGATAAGTTTCCAAATTTGTGTTTCTTATTTAACATTGTCTTGATTCTTGGCTCTTTTCAGCATATAAAGTTTCAGAGCCATTTCTCCTTTTTTGTAAGGCAAAATTTCTAGAATTTTGATTGGATTACATTGAATCTAAAGATAAATTTTGAGAAAGTTCACATTTTTATAATATTGATTTTTTTCAACCCCGATAGATAATCTGTTTCCCAATACATTTAGGTATCCTTTAATATTTCTTAATAAAGTTACATCTTTTTCCCCTCAGAGATTTTTATATTTGTGTAACATTGCTACCTAGTCACTTAGTAGTTTATCTAATTATACATCATTAAAACATTTTTATTTCTTCAGGAATGGTTTTTCTTCATCTATTGTGATGATTATTATATGATTTTTTTCTTTTACTCTATTTGTGTGGTAAATTGCTTTGATTTTAAAATGTTACATCAACCATGAATTTCCTGAGTAAACTCAACTTGGTCATGATATCTTATCTATTTTCTATAGTGCTGAATTTAATTGGCTACTATTTTGTTTAGGAATTTTGGATCAAAGTTCATGAGTGAGATTGACCTGTACTTTTCTTTTTTATATTGTTCATGTTTGTTTTGTTATCAGGGTAATGTTGGCCTCGTTCAATGACTTGTCAGGTTGTTCTATTTTTCCCCCTATTTTCTGGATGAGATCGGGTAAGATTGGAATAATTGATTTTTGAGTATTTGATAAAAATTGTCAGAGAAGCCGTTTTGGAGTTCTATTTGTGAAAATATTTTTGAGGACTGATTCAATTGCTTTAATAGCTATATAACTGTTGATTTTTTTTTTTTCCCTTAAGTCTACTTCAGTGTATTGGTCAGTTCAGGCTACTATAATAAAATACCACAAACCAGGTAGCTGACATAAAGAAGTGTATTTCTCACAGCTCTGGAGGCTGGAAAGTCCAAGATTAGGGTGCTGACAAGGTAGGTTTCACTCTTCTCTTGGCTTGTAGGTAGCTGCCATCTTTCTGTGTGCTCACATGCCCTCCTTGTGCACATTCTGAGAGAGGTACACGTATGTTAAAAATTGTTATATCTTCATGGTAATATTGTTTTAATGTATGAAGTGGCTTTAACGCTAATAAAACTTTTTATCATGGTGTGTATTTTTTCTAGTATTAGTATAGGTATGACAGCTCTTTCAGTGGTGTTTGCATTCTTTAACACTTTCCATCTTTTTACTTTCAAAGTTTCTAAGGTTTTGTGTTTTATTCTTTTTAAAGTATTTCTTGTAAAGAGCATATAGTTGTATTGTGGGATTCTTTTTGCATTCTGAAACCATGGTTTTCACCTGGGCATGTAGACCATTTATATTCCATATAATCATATTTATCTGTGGAAGTTTAAATACAACTTTTTTTTATGCTCTCCATTTGTCCCATTGTTGATTTTTTTTTTTTTTTGCATTTTGAACTGATTTTTAAAATTTTTACAATTCTTCCTATAATAGTTTGAAATTTTTGCCTCGTTTCTCCTCTTCCATGTGATTACTTTCAAAATTAAAAGATGATGATAACCCACTGTGTAATTATGGCTTTTATTGTTGCTACAGAGTAAGTCAGTAGTCAAATAATTACATGTTGGAAGGTGATCTTTTTTCTCTGGTTGTTTTCAAGACTTTTTATTTGTCTTCAGTTTGTCACAGTTTCACTGTGAGGTGTATAGGTATGAATACTTTAAAAATTTGTCTTGCTTGGAATTTCTTGGTTTTCCTGAATTTATAGTCTCATCTTTTTTTTTTTTTGTTAGACATATTCTAAGACAGTATTTTTTCAAATATTAGCTCTGTTACATTTTCTTTTGGCTTTCAGGGACTTCTGAGATACTATGTCAAGGAGGGAAGAGCATCCTGATTATGAGATAAGTAGCACGGTCATTGCTAACTAGCAGTAAGTGTGATATTTATTGAGCTTTGATCGTGTCATATAGTCCTCAAAAGTATTTTACATGCAGGAATTTGTTATTGATTCTGTGTAACAAACTACCCAAAAATAGCAGTTTGAAACAAGTGTGTATATCATTTCACACAATTTCTGACAGTTAAAAGTCCAGGAGTAGCTTGGCTTGATGGTTGTGGCTCAGAGTCTCCACAGGGTTGCAGCCAAGCTGTTGGCCAGGAATGCTGTCATCTGAAGCCTTGACGGGGCTGGAGCTCTTTCCATGCTCACTCACTTGGTTGCTGGAAGGAGTCCTCAGTTCCTTGTTAGCTATTGTGGCATGAGACTTACCCCATATACAGACTGTGCTTGTCACCTATTCAAGATTTTGCAGACAAGAAGAGTGTACTTCAGTTCGCATTAGTTGCCCTGGGATTAGGGCCAAAGTTAGCAAAAATTATAAAATGGACAAAGGTTATGTATCACTTCTTTTAGTCTAGTTTGTGGTTGTTGAGTTTCTAATATTCATCTTTATTAATTTTATCAGCAATGCACACATGAAACATTATGGATCAGAGACAGATTTCTTATGAATTACCTCTCAGTAAATAATAAGTGCATTGGCCTCCTTGCCTCAGGCCTTATCCCTGGGACACAGTGATGAAAACCAAGTGAAATACCCTATGTGAGCAGCCAGATACTCTATAGTGAAGAAATGAGGCAAAAAGATTTTTCTGTGCTTATAAAAGGTAGAGAGACAGCTGCCCCTCCCCTCCTGAATGGGTTTCCTTGGAAATGTAAAGGTCTTGAGTCCTGACTCAAACCCTTTGGTGGGGAAATAAAATGTCTCCAGGAGCCAGATAGGTCCAGGTGTCTCCAACCTAGAGATGTTTCTAAGTTCTGGTCTTCATCTCCTTTGATGTGTAAATATGTAGAAAGGTCTTGTTCCCTGTTTTCAGTGCTAACTTAGGTGCCTGTCCTGGGATTAACTGTCTGGCTTTTCCAGAGGTAAGAAAAATTTTATTATCCTTTGAATCAGTACAATTAGAGAAACACATGGCTACAGAGCTAATTTTTATATATATGAAAATGTTTCTATGGTAATTAAAAGAAAACAATTTCCATCTTTAGAGCTTATATGTTTTAATGGCTCAGTAAGAAATTGAGCAAGAAATCCAGAGAAGTTTTATTTCCTCCTCACTGGCCGAAGGAATGCCTTTTATGCCACCTTGGGCAAAAACATGGACTTTTCAATTGGTGTTCCTACCTCTTTTCCATGGGTTCTTGGACTTATTCCTGGAGGGGAACTACTCTCCTCTAATAATAAAAGACAATAAGATATCATTTTCCTAAAACTGTTGAAAACAATGAAATGCTTCTAGTCACATCAATGGAAAATATACCCACTTTTTTTTTTTTTTGGTCAAACTTTTGATTTTCTTGAATCTAAGCTGGTCATTTTGCTTACAGATTCCTTCCTAGAAGGCCAGCTGATAAATACTTATACTCATAGAATGATCAAATCTCTTCGTGTCAGTCAACTATTGCTGAAGTGATACTGCATGACAAACAAGCCCCCTAAACTTAGTGGCTTTTAAAAGGAGGTGGTTGTTTTTCTTTTTCTTTTTTTTTTTTTTTTGGCTTCATATTTGGCAGGGTTTGGCCGAAATCAGCTGTGCTTTGTTCCAGACTGAGGTTGGGTTCAGGTTTTCTCCACATAACTACCTGCTCTGGGAAGAGTGGCTACTTGTGGTATGTTCTTCTCACAGTGGGTGGCAGAGAAACAAGAGGCTGACAGACAAATATAATGTTTCTTAAAGCTTAACTGTAGACAGGGAGACTGTCATTTTCACCCATATTCACTGGCCAAAGCTAGTCATCTTATCAATCCCAGTATCAATGGGGTGGCAAAGTGTTTTCTCTGCCCATAGTGGAAGACAAGTACTCATGGCCAAGGACATGGAAGTCTGATTCTCTTAATGGAGGGAAGAAAAGTTTGGGGAAAATAATCCAATCTGTCGTACAAAGTTTTGATGTTTAGGACAACTTAGAAGTCTTCTAGTTCAACTCACTAGTAGATGTTTGAAAGTGGAATTTGTTATCTAGGAGGGATGTGGCAGAAAAACAAATATGACAGAGATGGATAGCTGTCCACCAAAAATGTATGTTCTCCCTTCCCCAGAGTGATTTTTTTGCTGGAAAGCAGATATCTGATAGTGAATAAATTTTCCAGTCCCTTTTGCATTCAGGTATGGACACATGACTAGTTTTACCAATGCATTGGGGGCATAAATAAGTGTCACTTCCATTCTGAAGCGCAAGAATATCTTTTCCATCTTATTATGTTAGTCAGAAACAGAGGACACTGAGATCCCAGAAGAAGATGAATCCACAATATCCATAGCAGCCTTGGTTCCTCAGTTACCCTCTAGAGAAAAGCCATTTGCCATGCAGAAACATCCACATTGAACTGATAATGAATAATGAATATGTTGAGCCCATTAAATTTTGGTATTTATTAATTACAAAAGCTCATGTTACCTTCACTATTCTAAATAACTCAACAAGAAAAGTACTTAAAATCAT
Source organism: Rhinopithecus roxellana (assembly GCF_007565055.1). Lineage (NCBI taxonomy): Eukaryota > Metazoa > Chordata > Mammalia > Primates > Cercopithecidae > Rhinopithecus > Rhinopithecus roxellana. The sequence continues at coordinate 96,511,617 of NC_044552.1, read as the reverse complement.
GTGGCAGCTGCGTGAGGCAACAGGAAAACAGTAACTATTTCGATTTGAGATAAGTTTATAGCTTCCAATTCCTGCTCTGCCAATAAGGAACTGCTTGACACTAAGGACATTTTTAAAAACAAAAGGGTTTGGAGTTAATCTTTAAGGTCACTTTAAGATCACTTTCAGCTTTGAGATTTTAGATTTTCTTTCTTTTTTTTTTTTTTTGAGACAGAGTCTCGCTCTGTCACCCAGGCTGGAGTGCAGTGGAGTGATCTCAGTCCATTGCAACCGCCACCTCCGCCTCCCGGGTTCAAGTGATTCTCCCACCTCAGCCTCCCAAGTAGCTGGGATTATAGGCATGCACCAAAATGCCCAGCTAATTTTTTTTTTTTTTTTTTTTTTTTTAGTAGAGACAGGGTTTCGCCATGTTGGCCAGGTTTTCAGGAGCCCTTTCTACAGTCTTCAGAGTATATGGAACAGAAACAACATTCTCCTGTATCTTATGGGACTCTAACAGACAGAAAATAGGCAGGCACTTTTCTGGGAGAGCGTGAACAAGAGAGACTTGTTTTTCACTCCCAAACAAGGCCCTACAGTGATTTGAACCTCAGCATCAGAGATGGATTAGAATCATCTTTAAATGGCCTTGGGTAAGTCATTTAAACTCTTAGAGCCTTGGTTCCTATCCATATAATAGAGATACAATAGTGACTTTGCAGCATGGTTATAAGGATTAAATATGCTATTACACATAAATTCCATGGTGCAGTGATTGGCACATACAATAAATGTTTACTACTTTTATTGCAGTTATTCCTGTCTAGATTAGGTTAGAAGTACAGGATCTCCCTGGATATAGGCTACTCATGGGACTAGAGAATTGAATGATTAAAGCCCAGGAAAGATTGAAGATTGAAGAACGTGTCTTTGTGGAGGGCCTAGAGTCATGATAATGATACCCAAATTATATAGATCTCTCACTGCAAATCCACTGGGCTTAGAAATGACAGGAGAGGGTACTTACACCGTCAGCATCTTAATACATAAGAGAACTTTAAACAGATTTTCTAGGCTATGCTGTCCAAGCATACACAATGCTAAGTAACTGCACAGGGAGGCCATGCCTTTGAGTGATCATCAGAGAGTTGTCTGCCTTGTTTTGCTTTTGACAGCTACTAAAGAAAGCAAGGAAACCAATTGAACTTTATAATTTAAAAAATAATCATAAAGAGATAAATATTTGGAATGAGGTTAAGAGTAGCAATTCAGATCTGCTGTTTCTAATGAACATAGTAATTTGAAAGAAGAAAGCAGCGCCTGCCTGTTCTTCAAGACAGCCTCATTGTGTGACTTTGGGCCACATAGTGTGAGTCACTTATTGAGGGCAGATGGGAGCCACAGGCCACTTTGTGCCAGGGAGGCTCTTAAACATGAGAAGGGCTGAGTTTTGCTTGGAGATCAATTAGACAAAGTTAAAAATTCTCTTGGGGAAACATATGGGATCTCTGAACCATATCCAAATAGCCAAACCTCCCTAGCAGCAAAGATACTCGGTTCCATCTTTGCCATCTTCTTTGTCTCACTTTCGTCTTTTCTCTCCCTAATAGTGTCAGTTGTTACCTTAGGTTATCTTTTCTGATACAATCTTGAAATTCGTTTTGCATACATAAACCACTTCTTTATGTAGACTGCAAAATTTGTGTGTGTTGGTGGGGGGGGGGGTGATTAGTTCATTTCATGTAATTTTAGGGATCTTCAAATGCGGCCAGCAATAAGTTAAATACCAGGAATTTATTAAAAAAAAAACAAAAAAAAACAAAAACTAATTAAAACAAGTTTCCAACCACCTGTGTAGAGGACATAATGCATTTTTCATTTGGTAAAACTGGTTATTTTTGAGCTTTTAAAGCAATACTGAAGGTCTCTTAAGGATGCAAATTCAGAATTTACATTTCTATTTTGTCCTAAGGCAGCGGCACAAGATTCCCTGAGTTGCCCACCAGGTATAATATGGTGGAATTGTGGGAGTCGAGAAAAAGACAAGTTAACTAGGAATGTTCTTGATTCTCTGAGTTCAACTCTGAATAGCAAGAACTGGAGTGAACATTTTTCAAATTGCCAGTGATAAGTATTTTTAAAAGCCTATTTTTTTTTAATTATGCCACTTTAAAAGATGCAATTGGAACATAAGGCACATGCTTTAGTGAAGTCTGGTAGATAACTTGGTATGTGAAATATTTTTGTAAAAGCAGAAGAAAATGGTAGGAAGAGTCGTGTTCAAAAGACTCTAATTCTACTGTCTTGGTGATTTATTTTCTCTAATGTACACTTCCTTTGAAAAGGAGGCTTGGTTTAGAAGGAAGAGGAAGATTCATTCTCATAATGTGAGAGTTCTCTGAAAACCTCTTTTCCTATTGACCCAGGATCCTTATTTTACTTTGCCTTTCAGTGCTAAATTATCTTTAACTACTATGACATTAAAAGAGACATATTAAGAGTCACCTTGATTAAAGAGAAATGATTGGGTCAAATTTTGCCTCTAGGTTCCTAAGCATATTTTTAGGAACCGATTTGCTACCAGATTTGTATCTTCTGTTGACTTCTTAGGTGACACAATTTATAATGCCCGTAAATGGAAGACTAGAGGCACTTTGACTAGTTAACAGGCTCACTGTCATTTCATTGCAAAGACAGTCCTTGATAGAACAATGAGGAAAGTAATTATGATCTACAGAGACGACAGATAATTACTATACTGATGAGTACCAAAGCACAGGACCCTTCCAGGGTCGTAGAGAGCACAGATGGAGTGCTGGGAGCCTTTAAGACGTGCCTCCTAAGAGTAAAATGTACCCTTGGTTGGGTAACACCTATTAACCCTGTGTGTTTTATGATTCTGTCTGAAGTTTGAAGATAGAGATACTAACAGTGGATAAGAAATTGGATTCAATGTTGGAAAGAGTCATTTGAAGGGAGTATCAGGGACACTGACAAACAACTTTGTGTTGGCAAAATAAACACATGAATAGAGGACTGGCTTTGTGCTTCCAAAAGTTTCTAGCTATTGATCAGTGTGATAGCTGTAAATTTCTTGGCTGATTACAATCAGCAAGGTTTTTCCCAAAGGACAATAATGGCCTCAATTGAAAAGTCTATAAGCAAGTTAGTTTGGACATTTAGACATGGCTCTTAGCTATACAAATAATGAATTTATGTCTTGCAAAAACTGAACTGTGTGAAGCATTGTCCTTCCTTTCGCTACTTTTCTCTATGCCCAATCCCAACCACAATCATTTAGCTTGAAGTTTGGTTATCTAATTCCTTTTACTATCTTACAAAACAAATTAATTTTATAGTTTCTTTCATTGCACTTCAGTCAAGCTTGTCTTAAAGTACGGACAGTGTTATTTAAGATTTCCTTATGTCATGTGAGACTAATTGGTCTAATTCATTATGTAAAAACTATATGGGCTATGAGACAAATGAGGTAATGTATTTTGAACACTAGTGTAATTGCTAATGAGATCTAATGTGAGTAAACTGCCTGTAACTTAAGTGTTTCAGGATGATGGATATGTTACACTTTACTAGGGGAAGAGCTGAAATAAGTTATAGCATCAGTTAGCAATGCACTTACAGATAAAAATAGAGAGCAAGGGATAATATAATTTTAATTAAGTATTTCACTTTAAGGTTAATTTTTTTGATGTGGTGTGTTTTTCTAACATGTTGGATTTAAATAAAATATTAGCTCATGACCAACTGCTGCTTTTAATGGCTTTTGGACCAATGTTGTTGCACATTTATTTTGAGTAGCATGTTTCCAAAGGGACAGCTGTTACAACAGAGCCAAGGTCCACAGAAACTTATGGTGTTTATCAGTCATAATTGGAAAGATTTACTTCTATTGTTCAGCGACAAACCTTGGATGGCAATTTACAAATAGTGTGTAGTCTATGTACTTGAAGAGATAGAGAAGCAGAAGAGATAGAGAAGCAGATGCAGGAGTTTCTGGGGCTATGGTTTTGCCTTCAGTTTTTTATTTGATGACACAGATGTGTATGGATTAACAACAGACACTTGGGTGAGGATAGGGGTGTTTTTCCCAAATGTGAAAAAGGATGTCCAGCCAAGGGATAAAGGCATAAAGTCCATGAGAGTTTAGCAATCTCCAGTGATGGTCAGGAAAATAACATTTACAAGTCCTATAATGGTATCACCAGGTCTCATCTGGTGACTTGAATATAACAGTAGGACTCAGAGATATGATGTTCAGAGACCAGGTGGGCCAACCATTGGTGGGTATCCAGTCCCAAACTTTGGAATATTTGGTGTTAATGAAATGTTTCTGGGTTTTAACCCAGGAAACTGGCAAGGGCTGGGAGGAATTCAAGCCACAGAAAAAGACTGGAAAATAGATTTATCAAAGCAGAATCTTAGAACAAAGATAAAAGCTAAGAAATTATCCTATGAACTATGGGACTTGGCTTTGAAACTCAAACATATAGGTCCTGTTATTCAAATGAGTTCTTATGATGAAGGAGAAAGCATATCAACCAACATTTGGGAATCAGTGTGGGAAACCAAAGGTTAACATCCAGATTAGAGCTATAGTATGGATAATTTAAAGAGCAAAACCACTAAAATGTAGATTCTATGGGGAGAAGATATCTTGTCTGCCTTTTCATTGTTGCCTCTCCAGTGCCTAGAAAATAGCCTGGTGCATAGTGAGTGCTCATTGTGTATTTTCCAAGGAGTAAGTAGAGGGTATAGAGTTCTCCATGCATCTAAAAGTGGTTTTGATAGAGCAACTTAGTTATAGCTTACCTTAGTCAAGGCTGACTCAGGGTAAGAGAGAATCCTGCTTTTCCAATAGGAAAACCAAAGGTTGCATTGCAGTGGGAGGTTAGAGAAGGAAAGTACAGGGTGGAAGAGAGAGAGAGAGAGAGAGAGAGAGAGAGAGAGAGAGAGAGAGAGAGAGAGAGAAAGAGAGAGAGAGACAGAGAGACTGGCTGACCCAGCCAATGATAGAGCTTCTTTATTCGGCATCTCAACCACTAGGGTCATTGTCATCACTTGAGAACTAGTATTGAGGTCACTTCAATTCTTTAGGATTTTGACACTAAATTAGATTAGATTCCAATCTAAGTCCAATGTAAGTGCACTTTCCAATCCCAGCAAGAATTAGGTGTGATCTGAACCAATTGGTTATAAACCAGCCCCTACGTACTTACTTCACTTGTCTTGCCTCATTCTGGGACCAGTCATTAAGGCACTGAGGTGGGAGAGGGAGCTATTGGTTGTATATCTTTTTCAACCTCTTCTATTAATCAAATGACTTAAGGGATAGGGGAAGATGTATTTTTCAAGGAATGTGACACAGGTTCATAAAACATGTAACAATATAAAATATAAACTAGTTGCCTTGTAAATTCTTGGTGGTAATTATAAAGAGAAAAAAATGATGTGTCATCCTTAGATAATTTATAAGTCCTGGGCCTAGATACAGGAATATCAAGATAATTGAAAATTTTCTCGACAATTTAGAATAATGAATGAACAAGAAATAGGTAGTTTTACTTGGAGTAATGAAAACCAAATAGAGAAAGTTACCAGAAATATAGTAAAATGTAATACAATAAAATTTATGCCAATAAAAAACCTTCATGGTGAGACATGGAAGCAGTAGGACATGTGATATTGTGTACAATAATTTAATTATAGGTATTTCTTGCTGCCTGATGTCTCCCTGTGTAAAACTGAGGAACAGATAGATTTGGCTTACTTAAAACTTCTGTCTGAAACCAATATCCAAACTCTAGCAATTTATGCTGAAGAACCAAACAGATTTGCATAGAGAGGGATATGTGTATATAATAAACAATTTTAACTGGTATAAGTAATATTACCCAGGATATTTTCTTCAGTCTAGAGGACACAATAATTGACAAAAATAAAAGCTACAGTTATTCCCTGGCTTAGCATCCATAGGCTGGATGCTTGGAAACACAGCCCTTCTAATTTCTTTGCTTGGTCTTGGAGATTTCTTTCAATCTGATATAGGCCTCTGCTCCTGCTTCCCTGTCGGTTACTGACCATCCTGGGATTGTCTCAGTCAGTGACCCACTGTAGCCACATACTGTGGTCACTACTTACTATTGTTTCTATTCATGTCATCCTCATCTCTTGTGGGGACAGACATTATTCAGGAGCTGGGATGGTGCTCTAGGGACAGCTCATCCTCATCTCTACCCCTAGTCATGACTATAACCTCTTTACAAATTTTCATCTCCTGATTTGTGTCAGAAAGTGCTAATTGTCCTCCAATATCCATTTGACCTTGGCAGGAGGCCATCTAGCAGGAAACCACATCTCCTAGCCTTTTGCATTTCAGTGTGGCTATGTGACACATGAGATGGGAATTTGGACAATGAAATTGTGTGATTACCTAGGTGACAAAATTTTCTGTACACTAAACTCCCATGACATGCAATTTGCCATGGAATAAACCTGCACATGTACCTCTTGAACCTAAAATGAAAGTTGGAAAGAAAAAAAAATTAAGTGAGAGAAATTTGTTCTACTTCTGTATTATGCCCTTAAGCAAAGGAACTGCTTTTTCTCCATTTCATTTTTTTCTTCCTTTTGCCTGGGAATTGGTAACAACTGGAGCTGCCATCTCACATCCAGAGATGGAAGGCATGTGTTAAGGATGGTAGAATTCCTCCATTTACCGTGAAATGTTCATCTCCGGCTTATTCCATGAGACTCTAATTTAATCTGTTGTATTTGAGGACTCTGTCATAGCAGTTTAGCCTGACTTATGCAAGCAGCTCTTTCCAGGGAGTTATGTGTCCGCACCACATGCTAGACCTGATCAGCCCTTCCTGGACCTGTGGCCTTGAGTCATGTTAGTTTTTTTAGAACTTTTGATTTCTTTTATCCTGGGTAAGACTGTGGGCCAGTGCACTTCTTTCTCCTGGAGTTCATTATGCCAACCCTGCTCTTCTATGAAGCTAGTTTCCATTTCACCTCTGACCTTAGAACCTGATGGCAGGCTTGCCAACATACCTTTAGCTTCTGGGTGGGAATTTGCTGTTCAGAACTCATCAACGACCCCTCAACTGTAGGATCCTGCACTTGTGCTTTCTGTCTGGAATGCTTTTTCTCCTGATCTTTGCATCATTTACTTCTTAGCTTGAATATTATAAGCCTCACACCTCACCCCACACTGCACTCTTTCCTTCATTACCCTCTTATATTTCTTTTATAGCATTTCCTACCATCTAAATGATTGATTAGTTTACATGCTGAATGATTGAATCTCCTAAAAGACATTAAGATTATGAGTTATAGCATCCTCAAGTAGATAGAAGTCAAGCTAAATATACAAAATGATAGTCTAGCATGATTGAAGTTTTAGTAAAATTTCAAACTGAACCTGGAAAGTTTCCTCTCCAAAATTTTTCTTTATGTATTTTATGTAGCTCATACCTAGTAATGTGTAGAACTCTAAGACATGACACAGAGTGACTTGGGTCTGGAAAGTTTTATAAATTAAAAAACTAACAATTCCTGGAAAAATAGTATGTGGGTATCCGTTTAATAATAAAACATTCATTTATAATTTCAACATCAATTAATTTATTTATCAGCATAAATAAATGGACCAAATTATGTCAGACAAATACTTAAAAAAATCCTATTTGTCCAAATATGTACACCCATTCTATTTAAACTGATTATGATATCTTTCCCTCCAGCCTGTATGTTTCTGTGTGATTTCATCAGGATGTAAGCCATCTACGTCCCAGTGGTCTAATCAATATATGCCTCTTGTACTTCCGCTACTTTTTCTACCGGCACTTCTACTTGTAGAAGGGGTTAATGTGGAAGTTCTGGTGTTGGCATATTTTGGTGCTGATAATTTGCTGACTTTCAGTTATTAACCATGATCATGTCTTTTTGGTCCTTCAAGTTTCTTCCCTCAGCTTTGCCTTTTCTTTCTGATAAAGATCTATAGTGACTTGAAAAGATGAAAATGTCCCCTAATGTGCATGTTTGCCTGGAATGTCTGAAGTAGGAAATTTGCATATGTAACTAACAAGGATTGAGATGAGATCATACAAAAAAATAAGGCCACATGGAGATGGAGCAGAGATTGGTGTGCAGTGCCTGCAAAGCAAGGAAGAGCAAGGATTGCTGCCAGCCACCAGGAGCTGGGGATGAGACAGGGATCCTCCCAACAGCCTCCAGAAGGAAGCAAATTGGCCAACACCTTGATTTCGGATTTCTGGTCTCCAGAACTGTGAAAGAAGAAATTTCTGTTGTTTTAAACCACCCGGTTTGTGGTAATTTGTTATGACAGCCCTAGGAAACGAACAGTGAATGTCTCTGGCTTATGAGGCTGTATTCTGAGTGACCCCTCTGAGCTGTGCCTTGGGTAGAGGAGGCCAGTGTTCTGACTCAGACATGATCGGTTCTCATTTCCTGTTCCCAAGGCTGTCTCAGATACAGACTATAAACTAGTTGCCTCTTAAAAGTGCCATATTCCTTAAAACTATAATCGACAGTAGGATCAATTACGGTCCAAATTCAGGCTTCTGCTATCTAATCCTTGATTCATAATTTTGTGAAAATATACCAGAAATACTTAAGCTTTCATTATTTCTAGTAATAAATGTATATAAAAGAGTTAAAAACAGAAATCAAAACCTGATTTTGAACGTATGACTTTTTAAAGGCATTTTTTTTTAAAAAATGCAAGGCCAGCTGTGTCCATTGTAGCTCCAGGAATCCTAATGTACTGCTAGAAAGAATGTGGGTTCCATAACCCGTCATTTTCTCTATTTAATTTCTGTTGAAGAATTTCACTGTGTCCTTTGGGTATCTCCATTTCATTCATTAATGAGTCCTGGGGATATGAAATGAATGATGGGACTAAACTGTCAGGCAGGAGAGAAATACTGTGAATTTTGTTCCCTGTGTGATATTGCTACTTTCATCTTAATTCTCCTGCTTCAGGTCCCTGTCATATTAGCCCTATATTTTCAACAAAGGACTAAATAAAAGCCTAACAATGTTAATTTATTTTGGTTTCCTACTTAGGGTTAACTCATTCCCATTTTCATTTTTAGGTTTTAGGCTCTTATTCTACATTTGTTGGCAGGTTAAAATGAATTGCTTTAAATTATGATGATTTGGGCTTTTAGGCCTTTTGGGTGAATTATTAATTTGAAAGATAGAGGAAAAGAAAGCCTATCATTTAGCTTTATTTTTGTTAACTCCCTGTAAAGTGTTTCTTGAGTAAATGTTAGGATGCAATAGAAAAGGCAAAGACATTTGCATTTAATAGTCCATGTTTGAGCTTTTGGAAATATCTGCATACCATCATTTTTTTGTTGCTTTTCTTTTCTAGGTACAGATTGCTGTTTCACTGTTAGGCTAGCCTCATAATTCACCTAAATGAATGGTTTTGTGTTCTATTTTACATGGAGAAGAAAGAGAAGTCAATTTTAGACACTGGTTCGTTGACTATGCATTTTCACATCCCTATGATATACTTGTTCTTTCATATAACATATGCTTACTGGTCACCTTGTGGTGTTAGAGGCCCAGATGTAAACACCTCAAACTAAACTTAAACCTCTTTTACCTGGTTCTCCAACCCATCCATCAGTTTTATATCCCTCATCAAGACTGATGGTATTGTTACCCACCAGGCTCATACACACACACACGTGTGCGTACACACACACACACACACACACACACACACATACATACCTTCAACTAACCCTCAAATCCCTTTAGCCCCACCTTTCCATAGCCAGTGAGTCACCAGATCCTGTCAACTCTACCTTTTAAATATTGAAATATCACTCAGATTTTGCCTCTTTCCTCAGCTCTATTGTGCACCTCTTAATCGGGGCCCCATTATTTCTTGCACGTTTTATTTTATTAACAACCCATATCTAATTCTGCCAGCACCTTCCTAGCCTAGACACCTCCTAGCATCTCATATAATTAGAAAGGCATTTATGTGCTATTAAATCACTGGACTTTTGAGAAGAAAAGGTTTTCTAGATTCAAAAATATCCCTCTATAGATTTGGCTTTTACACACTATGTTTGTCCAGACAAACCATAGCATATAGAATTTTATATGTCTATAGGTATAGATGACTATTTCACTGATAGCCAAGCCCCATACTTCACTTAAATGAATGGTTATCCATTCTATTTTTACTGAGAAAACATCCAACATGGACGAATTGACTGAATTTTCCTATTACAGTGCTGGGAGAGCAACTTGGAGGGGAAAAGAGAAGGGGAGGTGCTGGGATGTGAATGTCCAGGCTCATACTTAATTGTTACAACTCTTGGAATGAAGAAATTATAGAATAACTCAGATAGGGTTGAGGAATCAAGGAAAGCTGGAACTAGAGCCCTTACTTCCTGCATATTCCTGGGGTGACTGCAAGTCTCTTGGAGGAGAGCTCTGTCATACACTAGACTGCCACCAGCAGGATGGTGGAGAAAGGTATCGAGACACATGGAGCAGAATAATAGCCTCCCAGTTACCTGTGGCCAGAATGTTCTCTGCCCATTGTGGGAGACAATTTGGAAACAATTCAAGGACTCATGACAAAGGGCGTGGGTGTGTGATTCTTCTATGGGCATGATTTGGTATGATTCAGTCAAAAGCATGATAACCCAAAAGACCAGGAGGGAGCACCCACACTTCGGTGCACATCCGTACAGCTCTTGATGAAGTTGGCAAGGACTAAGAAGGAAAGGAGCTGACTGGAGACCTGTTTTCTTCCTCCTTGATAATGCATGAACTCTACTGTCCTGCTACCAAACATAAACTCAGAATAGAAAATACAGAAAAGAGACCCTGAAAAGGAGGAATTAGCCCTAACAGAGTTTAAACTTTGCATTGATTTCAATGCGTAGCATTGTTTTTAAGCCAAAAGAAACCAATGATCTTTTCTAAATAATTAAATCTCCTTTAATTTCTTTCAATGATGTTTTGCAGTTTTCAGTGAGTAAGTCTTGCACTTCACTGGTTAAATTTATTAAGGATTTTATTTTTTTGATGCTATTGATGGTATGTTTTTTTCTCTGTTCTACTTTTGGGTTATCCATTGCTAGTCTACAGAAATCCTACTGATTTTTGTATATTGATGTTGCATCCTACAACTTTGCTCAACTTGTTCATTCGCCGTAACAAGATTTTTTGTAGATTCTTTAGGGTTTTCTATATATAAGATCATGTCATCTGCAAATTGAGAGTTTTACTTCTTCCTTTACAATCTGCATGTCTTCTATTTCTTTTTCTTGCTTAATTGTTCCAGCTAGAACCTCTAGTACAATGTACCATAGAGGTAGCCAGAATGGATATCTTACTTTCTACCTGATCTTATGGGGAGAGCGCCCAATCCTTCACCATGGAGTAGAAAGTTACCTGTGAAAGTTTTGCAAACACTCTTTATCAGGTTGGGGATGCTGCCTTCTATTCCTGGTTGTTAAGTATTTTTATCATGAAAGGACTTTGGATTTTTTGTTCATTTTTAAATCTTTTTCTCTGTTGTTCTTGTTGAATAATTTTATTGCTTTATTTTATTTATTCATTTATTTATTTTAGAGATACTTTCTCACTCTGTCACCCAGGCTGGAGTTCAGTGGTGCAATCATAGCTCACTGCAGCCTTGAGCTCCTGGGCTCAAGTCATCCTCCTGCTTCAGCCTCCAGAGCAGGTGGGACTACAGACATGTGCCACCATGTCAGGCTAATTTTTTAATTTTTTTGTGAAGATAGGGTCTTGCTGTGTTGTCCAGGCTGGTCTTGAATCCCTGGCCTCAAGTATCCTCCCACCTCAGTCTCCCAAAGTCTTGGGATTACAGGCATAAGCCACCACACCTGGCCCATTGCTGTATCTTCAAGTTCATTCAGATGTTCCTGTGTCATTTCCATTCTGCTATTGAGCCCATATAGTGAGTTTTTAAATTTTCGATTACTGCATTTTAAAGTTCTGAGTTTTTCATGTGGTTCTTTATAGCTTGTTTCTTTGCTCTTGATCTTTCCTTTTTATCTTTCCTTTGATCTTAATAGTGTTCACCTCTTCTTTTTGTGTTATTTTTGTAATACGTGTTTTAAAGCTTTCATGAGCTAATTTCAACATCAAGGTCATCTTGGCATTGGCAGATGTTGATTGTCCTTTCCACTAGTTGAAGTTTTCTTTGTTTCTTTATTTATTTATTTATTTGTGGGCCATGTCATTTTGGATCATATTACTGGACATTTAGAATTTTATGCTATGAGACTCTGGGTCTTGTTTAAATCCTATGGAGAATGTTGATATTTCTGTTTCTGTAGGAAATTGATCCAGTTGAAACTAGCTCACAGGTTTCTGCCAGCTTTCTCTGAGTTTGGGTTTTGATGTCAGTTCCATTTTGAAGTCTTTGGAGTGGCATTGAGATTTTCCCTGTGTGCACACCCAGTGGCTAGTCTGGGGCCTGAGATGAAACACTTTATTGGGTTGGTTTCTCTACTTCTCCCTCTCTCTTTATGGCGTCTGTAGTACTTTCTAGTTCTTAGGACATCACCTATTCCGTCTTCTGGCCAAAAGCCTGGGCATGAGGCAGTCTGTTTGCTGCACATTTCCTGGGACTACGACTGAGTCTAGAGCCAAGGGATACGAAGACAGGAAAAGGAAATGTCAGAGTTTGTTCCACCCTCTTGGGACTTCAGCTTCTTCCCAAGGAAAGCTCCCCTCCTTGGTGTCTGAGGAACCTGTGGGCTCCCCCATCACTGCTGGCAGTGCCATGGTGTGAGCAAATGCTGGTAAGACCAGCAGACCCCGCAGTGGCTTAAGTGCAGGTTCCACCCTCGGCGCAGCCTCCCGCCTGGTCTCTTTGCTGCTTGGCTGGGACACCCACCCATGAGAGCAGTTCTCCTGCCTGGAAGCTCTTCCTGACCCACAGTCTCCACCTTGGCCACGGCAGACGCCTCTTTCTTCTGAGGCAGGCCCAAACCCAGCTCCACAGTGGGGCCTTCACTGGTTGACTCTTTTCCAAGACATCTTCCCTGTACACCTCTGTTTCCCTCCCTTTCATCCTTCCGCATCTTACCTCTCTCTTTCTCTCTCTTCTTTCCCTTTTCCCTACACCCCCCTCCAGCATCCCATGAGCACTCCCTCCCTCCTTCCCCTCGTCCCTCCCCCAAGTCCTCTTTCTACCCTTGCCCCATGTCCACAGGGCACTCACTCAGGCCCTGACCACATCACACACACACAGTTTTCCGTTGTGCCCAGTTTTCCTTTGTGTCTATCTTCAGTCTTTAAAAAAAGAACCTTTGGAAAACCTAGGCTCAGAGAGGACAAGTAAGCTACCCAATGCTGTATGTGTCTGTGTCAGTGTCCCATGGCTGCTGTAGCAAAGTGCCACAGACTCAGGGCTTAAATAACAAACATTGATTCTTTCCCAGTCCTGGAGGCCAGGAGTCTGCAATCAAGGGGTCGGCAGGGTCACAGCCCCTCTGGCATCTCTCCAGGAGGCTCTTTCCTGCCCCTTCCTGCTTCTGGTGGCTCCAGGCACTCCCTGTCCTGTGACCATGTCCCTCTGATCTCTGCCTCTCTCCTCATACAGCCTTCTCCAACCAGTGATCTTTAACTGGCACAATTTTATTCTTTACTTTTGTCATCAGCTAGTATGGAGATTTGCAGGAAATAAAGGGATTTATAGGAAATGAAGAAAGCGGCATTTCCCCTCCCCTCAGATCTGAGTGGTTCTGAATAAATATAGAGCCAACTATAGTCAATGCACTTGTGTGCACATCCCTAAAAGATCCCTCCTGCCTAGACTATAAAACTCACACTCTTGCTGCCGGCCTGGTCACAAACGAGCTCTCTATTCTCTTATCTCACCACTGCCCTTCCAGTTCCTGCATTCCAAGTGCTCTAAATTTCTCTCTAAATCTGGAAACCAAAAGTTGATTCATTCCTCTGTGACACCATGTGCCATCTATGGATCTGGAGTGTCCTTTTCCCGGGCTGCACATGGCAACCAACTACTCACTCACTGAGACATAAAGAAAATAGCATTTTCTTCCCAACTCTGCCACTGCACTTGTATTTTATTTTGGCTCTAGTTTTACATATCTGTCTGCTATCACATGAGCTTGGCCTGCTTCTGAGTGCAAAGTGAGGAGGCAAAGCCTCACTAGCAATGTTCATTGAATGAATTAACCGATGGCACTCATAAAATCTTACGACAGAATTGTCTTCCTTCTAAATACCCCCTTCATCTTATATGCTTGTCAGATAATTGTTTTAAGTCCACTTTGTTAGTCACAAGAACTACATAGCTATGGTTAGCGGAATTTTAGTTCAAAGAAAAGCATTTAAATGCATAATGCTAATGGCCATTAATATTCTCTTTCTAACACACTTCTTAGTTTAAAACAAGGATTTTCAAATAAATCATTATCATTCCATAAAATTTCTATTTCTTAGAACTTTCTGCTTTGACCCTGAATAAAGACGAAAGACTCAAACCTTGTTTTGGGATGAGTTTATGCATGGCATCTTAGAATATAACTTTTATGCTTAAATGAAATAAACCAAGAATAGATTAAGGAGGAAAAAAAGCAAGGTGAATAGTTTAGCAAAATTTGGCCTTTCAGTGTGTTCCACAGTATTGCCCTAAAGTATAAAGGGAAAATTATTCCCAGGAAACTTGGCATTAAGTACTTAACTTTAAAAATTGCTAGCTTTATATGAACCAGAACATAACAGTGTTTATAATATCTTTAGAGACTACTTTCAATCAGCATAGATTAGCTAGAATGAGGTAGTGCCATACATTTTGTGTAAATATATGATTTTTTCCCCCCAGATGAGTTCAAAATGTTACAAGGAAATTTAATCTGTAGCATTCCAAAGGACACTATATTTACAGGCAGAAAACCTGAGTTTTAAACCCACGCTTACCATTTGCTACCTGTATGACCTTGAGCATCTTAACTTCTCCAGGAATGAAGTGTGATAGAGGCTCTCCAAGGTCACGTGTTGAGTTGTGATTTGGTGGTATCTAAATCAAAACCTACAAGTAACAGATTAAAGGAGGGGAGTCACAGCAAACTGAAGAGATGGAAAATGGAATAAATAAAATTAAAAGGCATAGATTTCAGAAGTCAGGCAATCAGCAAACCATTGAAGTTTGTGGGAAAATACTATACCTTTAGACATATTTTCAATAAAACTAATACCATCTTAGCTTCTTCCCTTGAAATTTTATAACATAGTTTCAGACTAGGGCAATATTTTAGATTTTTAAAATCTAGGTCAATTCTAAAGAATATATATGTGTGTTTGTATCCACACGTATGCGCACACACACAGACACACACACACATTCCAGTTCACATTCCAATTATTATGAGTTCTATGTTGAAAATTCCAGGGTCACAGTGTCATACCATTTCTTTTATTATCCTTCTTTCTTATTTTGTTTCTTTTTTTGCTTTACAGTCTAATGCGAGGGAACCCAAAGTGGAATATGTGTCATTCTGTGGAGGCAAGATAGTGCATTGTAGTGAAAGAAGAAAACATTTGAACTTCCGGTAATATTTACTTTTATATCATTGTTTTCTAATTTATATTAAAAGTTGTATATGGGTCATATTGATATAGAATAGTACACATATAATGATTTCAATAAATGATATACAGAAATCATAAACACATGACTGAAGGTTTTATACTGACAGGGCTCTGTGGAGAAGCTAAAGGGAGAAGTGCCCGCCATCCAAGATTTCTTTCTTCTGAGATATATCTATCAATTTATCTATCTAGATACATATCCAGTTCATATATTTATGCTTTATCATAAAATTTAAATACTTTCAATAAATAAAATTTGGATAGTACAAAAATATGTAAGGGGAGAGGTAAATGACATAATCCCCATGTTTCACACCCAAGGCGCATACACAGTCACTGTTCTCTCAAGATCTTAATTGGTAAAAGTCTATTATAATTATACCTGCCCAGTATAAGTACCAAAAAGATGAAAAACTTCTAAAAGTATGATTTTTTTTTCTTTGGAGAATTGAATTAATTCTCATAACATACTTTTTAAGTCTTTATTAGAATGTACTATCAGAAAGTGAGGGTTGTCTGTTATTTAAGCCTATTGCTTAACCAAACTGGCATCTTCGTTTAGAATACATCTTAAGGATGTTATTTAAGATATGTACATACATTTGTAACTAGAAGAAGTGACTTTCTTTTCTAATCCTTCAAAAGTCATCAGAACCAGGTTGAACAATTGTCAAAGCAATTATTCTTATATAGTTAAAGTCACTGCTACAGCATTAAGTAGAACTTTCCATAGTTCTTTCTCTATACAATCTCTGAGCCTGATTCCCAGAAGAGCAAGGCTTTTGGTCATTTTTGTTGTGATTTTGGATGTCATGGACATTAGACATCATGCTCTCCAAATATAATAAAGATATTTGGTAGGAGAGGAGTTTCTCAGAATGACTTTTACTTGTATTTTTTCCCACCTGGAAAAGGGGACTTGGTTCTCATTCACCTTTATTCATGCATATATTTAATGCAATAAATATTTAAGTGATTCAAATATACAAAACACTCTGCCAGATATAATCTGGATATCCTGGACAACCTTTTCTGTCTGCATTTTACTTTCAAAATGTCTTGACTCACTATTTTCCATGGACTTTGCTATGTATCTTATTAGCATCCTATCAGCATGAAATTTATCCACATGCACTCTCTTGGGAATAGATGTATTTTAAAGTTTGAGTTGCTATAATATTTTGAAACTTTTTAGTTTGATTTGTAAGATACATATTGTAGAAGTTATTTGTTTTTCTTGAGTTACTTTGGCTTCAAAGAGAATGAGGTGAGCATGAGAACCAAAGTGCAATCCTAAACCAAAACTTGACAAGGCCAAGATTGAAACTGAGATTCTATGCAATGATTTTCATGGGTAACATCTTTTGAAATATAAAAGTCAAAGATGCTTTCCAAATAAATGTGCAGAACTTTGAAAAGAAAACAAATGACTAAATCCAGTAAGTACCTAAGTCTTTTTGATAACTTTTTTCTCTAAACATGATCAATTATTGCTTAAATCAGTAATTCTTATGTGCTGTTATTCCACAAAGTGAACCATAAATGTTCTTCTATTTAATTAAATAAGTCATCTTCCTAACTTTTCTGAAAGCATTATTTTAATGGATATTATTTTCTAAATGTATATTTCTCTTCTTTGTTTCCTAATGTTTCATCATCTTTAAAATGTGGGTAACACTAAGAGCTGTCTCCTATTCTTATTGAAAGGATTAAATGAGTCAAGATATGCCAAGTACAAAGTGCTGGGAAGAGTGCCTGATGTGTGTGCTCCAAATGTTACATTTTTTCTTAAACTATTGATAACTAATTACTTTCACTTACCTGATTGTCCTGGGAGACAATAAAATTTGCAAATCAGTATCAAATGAATATAAATGAAATTAGGAAACAATCATGTATCTTTTTCAGCATTTTGTTTCTTCCCATGGACAACCATGCCTGTGATACTAATACTATATTACCCAAATTATAAATTGAGGAATAAAATTTCCCCAATTGCATATAATTACATTAAATGAATAGATGATTTTCTGCCATAGCAAGTACTCTAAACCTGAACATATTTCAGAAACACCATTTAAATTTTTCCTTGAATTTTCTTCTGTTGGAAGCCTCTTTATATTTGAATGTACACATCCCAGGATCATTAGAAAATCCTAGGTAAGATTGGGGGCCAAAAGATTTTCCAGAAGCTTGTCCTCTACCTTGAAGTTGCCTACCTTTTCTTCTCACCACATACCAGAGTGCCGGGGGTGGCCTTCCAGTCATATCATTCTTCTCTGTCTCAGTTTCCCTGTCTTTGGATCCATTAACAGAGGAAAAGAAAGGCAGATCTCATTGATGGAGTGGAATGACACTTTCCCAGCAGTGAGAACTTTGTCTGCGTTGTCCTTGCTCAGAAAAGTTACTTTCAGCTTCGTTTTTTACTCTTACGTTAAGAATGCTTCACTTCAGATTCTTCTCTTTCTTTGTCAAATAGCCCTAGCACCTTGACTTGGTCCTTACAAACTCCCAGGCCATATGCTGCTAAAGGAAACAAATCTTTTTCCACAAGAATAATATTGATAAACTTTAAAATAACTTAAATAACTTAATTAGACTCGTTTCAAGTTCAGTGTTTTGTTTTTGTTTTTGTTTTGAGGGGAGTTTAATTCCACTGCTGACAATTATATTGGGATCATGTGGTTTGACAAGTACTACGTCTCTCTCTCTTTTCAGCCTATCCCATTTTCTAGATTCTCACATTCAGAAATATTTGGCTATTATCAAACACTGAGATTTTCTAGGCTCTCAGCTTAGATTTCAATTAAAATTGCAGGAAATTTTTTTAAAAGAGTGAGAAAGAATAACTAAAGAGAGTCTAAATAGTTTAAAATTAGGCCCTGGTTGTATTGGTCACTGTTTATTTTCATGGTTATGAGATCCTTGTCTTATTCAATGTAGCAAAAATCTAATACCTTTAGGCAGTTGGCCCAAGTTTGATTTTTAGGCATTTTGATTTATAAATTGAATTCTATGTAACCTTTACAGGATTCCCAACTCTATTATCATGTTATTACTTTTATAATGTGTTTTGAGCACTGCCAATGTGTTCAGAATTGAAAAGCATATTAAAGTGGGCCTATTCCCACAATGGTCTAAACATTTTAGCTGAACTTTTTATTTTTCCACCTCTGCACATTTTGAAAATGCTGCTGTATATTATTTTTCTCAAAACAGATAGAAGTTCCTTTCAAAGTAAGTGTTATTTGAGTGTTTTCATTTGCTAGTGTTGCTAGACTCTGAATGACACTCTTTGGTAGTCCTTAGGTAGTCTAAGGTGACAGCCATCATCCCATTGTCATGCCTTTCAAAATGTTTGAGCATCTTATAAGAAACGATCTTCGAAGTGTCCTTATTTTTCTCTAATATCTATTTAAGAAAAACAGCCATTTTTTTTTTCTTTCAAACTTCTAAATTTTCTTGTTGATCTAAGTCCATTTTTAGTAATGGAAGTGTCTACCTGAATGCATTATGACTTTCTCAAGATTAAGAGGCCAGAAACCAGAATAAATGCCTTTGTCTTTCAAGTGTTTCCTTCATTTAACTTTGCTAATCATTGAAGATAATGCTCCAGTTGTTCATTTCCCAGGGAAGCATCCAAGAGTCACTTTAAAGTGATTATCTTTTTATCTTCGGGCTCACTGAATCATTGAATCCTTATGCTGCTTCCAGGCCTGAAAGACTATTATCCCTGAGATTTTGACTATATAATAATAGATTCAAGATATCCAAGGTTTAGTTATAATTTGCATGTCATTCACTTAACTAAGAGGCACAGAATTTTACACTGACTTTCAGTTTCCATTTTGTCATACTAGGCTTGTCAAATTTGAGAAAACTATTACTTAAGTTTTACGTAGAACCATTTAGGTTGATTTGAAAAAACTGGTTTATGCAAACTGATTACGGCACATATTTATTCCTTAATTTTCACTCCCATGGCTCAAATCTACTGCCAGGTACCAATGCATTTGGAAACAGTTTGTTAATCTACTAATTTTATCATTTATCAAAAATGATAAAAATAGAATATTGTAAGTCTCTATTTGGTAACTTAAAAACCTGACTAGTGACGTTTATTTGACCTGTTCCAAGATGAAACTAAAGGAATGGCTCTATCATTGTTTTTACACTGACAACAACTAACCACTGAGACATGCTTGACCTTTATTAAATGATTAGTTGAAATAAGCAAAAAGCACTTTCCAGGTATGAGTTGGTGCCTTTGGGATAAATGGAAGAGTAATGCTTATGATTAATGAAGGTGATCCTGACAATCATGTCTCACTATTTGTTCACATTCCAATGTTAAAAGCAAACTTAAAAATCTTAATGTTGTCTTTACATAGAAAACTGTAAATATTTTTCATCCCAGTTGCAGAGTTTTAAATGAAGGAAGCTTTATGGTAGCTGCTGAAATTTAAAGGAAAATAGAAGCATGGTTTAGAAAAAGAATTAAACATTTGCTGACAAATACATTTTAGTCAGTATGTAATTTGCTAAAAATTGATAAAATTGGGGTTGGGGAGGGAAATTAGCTTAGTATTCAAAAGTGTTATTTAATTCATTATTAGAACCACTCATTTGTGACCAATTTGCTTTTGATCATTTCATTTAGTGGCAGAAGCAAAATTTTAACATTCCTAAAAATCTTGCCAAATAATTTGAAGAAGCACAAATGACAAAAATTAATGTAAAAATTAAAAGCCAGAATAATTAATAGAAATTCAAAAAGCTCATAAAGACTGCAAAGCTATCCCAAGATTTTCCTCTCTTCAGACCTGTTCCACAAATGGTATGTTTTAACAAATAGACAACAATGCTTAAAGGTATATACGAATTTGCCTTTCATCATTGCTGTGATGCGTAAACATTATTATTTTCTTTACTCTTCCTGAAACACACCCACAAATTATATCTACCTGTGAGCATGGAATTCCAACCTCAAAGTATATACATCTCAAGAATTTCTAAGAATTCTGCTCTATGAGACTTTGGAATTGGGTGGAAACAGATCAGGATGATGGTGTTTTGTTAACAAGAGGTTCAAACCAACTGAATATTCCCATGTATCGAATAATGACCAGGAAGGGAGTGACCCAGCAGTCCTATAGAATAGAGAAGCAGAGTCTTGTAGGGAGGCAGAAGTTACAACTTGACTGGAGTGTGAAGTTTTAGTCCCTTTTCGTATTAGTTTCTTAGGGTTGGTGTAATAAAGTACCATAAACTGGGTGGCTAAAGAACAAAAATTTATTCTGTCACAGCTCTGGAGGCTAGAAGCCCAAGAGCAAGGCATTGGCAGGTTGGTTCCTTCTGAGGTCCATGAGTAAGAATCTATTCCTTGTCCCTCCCCGAGCTTCTGGTGGTTTCTGGAAATCATTGGCATTTTTGGCTTGTAGAAGCAATACCTTGCCCTCTGCCTTCACATTCAGGTGACATTCTCTGTGTATCAGAGTCTGTCTCTACGCTAGTCATGTTAGATTAAAGCCCACTCTAAAGATCTCATTTTAACTTGATTACCTCTTTAAAGATTATATCTCCAAATAATGTCACAGTCCAAAGTATTGAGGGTTCACCATTCAACCCATTACAGAGTTGAAGTTACCTGGGCAAGGAGACTACCCTGGTGGTGCTTAAGCAGTCCTGGGCAGGAACAAGATTTGAAACAGGTTAGAGAGAAAACATAGTTCCTTGCTCTTGGGTTCATTCATCCAATATATGTCCCATCCAATGGGATGTCCCATCTAATATATGTTGCACTGTGTCCCAAGCACTGTGCAAGTGCTAGGATACAGTGGTGAACAAACTAGAGTTTCTCGACTCTGCTCAGTTTACCTTTATAGCCCAATGGCCAGGTCTCTGATGTTCAGAGACAGTTGAATTATAGTCATGGTCAGAAGTCGTAAACATAATTGCCTTCAGGTGCCAGGCATAGACTATAGTAACTGAAGCTCATCAGATGTAACAAAAGGCACATCAAAAACTCAGTGGTAACTGGCAACAGAAACTCAGCTTTAGTGTGAGTGAGCACAGCAAATGGAGCAGGCTGTGGTCAATGTGGTATACCCATCCTGCTTATGGGGAACATCCCTGCTGATTGTGGATGCATGGGCTATGGTAGACTTCTGCGTATGCTACCATTTTTCAAAAGAAGTTGGAAATCTGTATTTTATGTAAAGTCTCCTGATTTTTAAATGTTGGCATCTTACATATTAAGTAGCCATCTAAGACATATCTACTGGTGCACATGGCCTTGCTCTGTTGCTTTATACCTTCAGCTTAGAGAAAGGAACACATCATCTGGAGTCTGATGGCACAACAGTTGTAATCACCAATCATATCAGGAGGGGAACTTGAGGGTCTTCCTTTTAACACTTTGCCAAAAGTGAATGGAGTGGAGTGTGTTCCAGGTAGTTTGGAGAAGACCATAAGACAAGGGTTGTTCAGCCAACCATGTCATAGGAAGATGAAAAATGGAAGATAAATCAGGCTGTTACGGGGAAAGTAGATTGTATTTCACAGGAGGGCAGAATCACTGTAGTCAGGGGCCAGCATTCCTACAGATAGACCCTGGTCTGTAGCCAGCATCCAATCATGTTAAATAACTGAGATATTTGCCCATGTTTATGTGTGGGACTTGTCCTAACTAGATCAATAAACTCCTCATATACCATCTGAACACTAAACTTGTGTTTTTTCTTTTAATCTCTCCTCTTCATCAAAGTATGTACGTTTACAAACTGCTTGATTTTTCCTTTTCAATCTACAATTAGATTTTTTCTGATGTGTTAATAAAGAAATAACAGAAAATATCTAGTTATCTTTACTTCTGCTAAAAGCTTGCTTATTTAACAGGGATTCATAATGCCTCCATTATATAAATATGTTGGTTATAGAAGGATTCTAACTTGGGATGAGATCATTTTACATGGGGAGGCAAGGATTCAGGCATTCTAGTTTCCTTCTTGTGCACATTTTTGGAAGGAATGTAAACCTTTGGATGTAGGGTGGTGAAAAATTCTGAGAAAGGGGCTGGCAGTTGCAATGGCCCATATTCTGCCCTGTGGTGGCAGAGTCTGGAGAACAACAGATACATAGGTTGATGAGATAGGCAACTTTGTTGAAAAGTAGTCTTTTCCCAGGATAATCCTGTAGGAGGCCATATGGCATGAATCAGTATAACTAAGCCTTCTCAGTATCCCTTTATCCTTTTTTATATTACCTGTGCCACTGAACTAATGTCTCATTAGGCCTGTGTAAAAAATACCACTACCTTTCTCAAGTTTAACTTCTGATTTAAATGAAAGGGCATTATCTGAACAGTTGAATCAAGGAGTAAACAACTAAATCCCATTTCAGTATAATCTGTATTTCATGATGTTTTAACAGGTCAACAGCTTCCTGTGAAGGTTGCTTCATTTAAGTGTTTTCCAAAGAATTTAGACACGATTTTGTCTGAACCAAATGGCAATGAGAATTTTGCTGAAAACTGCACTTAATTTACATCTTTATATCAGTTATTTTCCTTCTCAAATGTAAATATGAATGATATATATTTCTGAGCAATAAAATAGTGAAGAAAATAACATTATGTGGTGATTGTACAGCAGTAACAGATTAGTTACTGTAGAAGATTAAAAGACACATGCACATGCAACAAAAAGTAGGAGATAACTCTGACTTTGAGGATTTCAAGATATGTGTATATCCAGATATAGCTTCAAGAACTATCTAGAAACAAGCAAAAGATAACATACAGTCAATTCAAGGTATATTGAAGGCTTGAACTGCTTTTTGGATTTCCAGGCTGTGATAAACATCATGGGCTTTGCTAATCATAGAAGTGTCATAGAAGAGACGGAACTTTAGCTGTGCTTCAAGTTCCTGCAAAATTTAGATTGCAGGATAATGATTACAGAAGGTTGGGGCTCTTAATGCTAAAGTTGGGAGAGTTTGCAGGGTAGTAGGGAGGGGACCTCAAGTAGAAGGTGCTTCACTCTGAGTCACAATGAGTCATAGTAACTGATGAGATGAAACAGTAATGTTAGGTCATTTGCTGTCCTAGGACCTAATCAGGATACCATGTTTTATTGATTCATCATGTTTCCTGAGTCTCTTTCAAATTTGTAGCAGTTTCTCAGTCTTTCCTTGTTTTTCATGACCTTGACATTTTAAAGAGTCATACCAGTTTTAATTTCTCCTTGAATAGTCTTATAACAAATATTTTTATTTATAATGTACCAGGAAAAATCATGATCATTTTGTAAGCATTGTTCATTAAAAAATTGCTACCAAATTTCACGATTTGAGCAGAGAGAAACAGTATTTTCTAGTGTATGGCTTACTGCCTTCAACAATGTAACGTGAAAATTTTTTACCTTTATGCCATCTCAGTATCCCTCCATTTCTAGAGGAATATGTGCTGTCTAAATCAGCTTGGGCAGCTATAAGAAAATATCATAGACTGGGCGGCTTAAACAACAGAAATCTAATTTATAATAGTTTTAGAGGCTAGAAGTACAAGATCAAGGTGCCAGCATTATCTGTTGAAGGTCCTTTCTCTGCCTTGCATACCACCACCTTCTTGCTGTGGCTTTACATGGCAGGGGGAGAAAAAGAGAGAGAGGGAGCTTGGAAATTACATAGCTAGAAATAATGTCCCAATTATTAATACAGTCCTGGATGGCCCAATGGATACTCTATTTGCCATAGCAATTTACATGGGCATCACAACTCACTGCAGTGGGCATGGGATGCTGCCTTTTGGACCTCTGCCAATGATGTCTCTGAAATCCACATGTTGTTTCCAAGATAATTCATCTGCACATGAATTAATTCTTAACACCCTTTTCTTCACTGTCCTCTGAATCACAGTCTTGCACAGGTGCAGTTCATCATCAGGGCCTAGGTCATATGCCTGAACTTAGCTGAAAAGGATTCTGAGAAAGCAAGTTTCTGAAATTGATGCAATGGGACTCAAATAGTGAGAGATGTCTGCAAACATAGGAAGGGTATTCCAAATGCACCAAGTGATCAGAGATCTTCTAGAAATGGCAATTTTGCATTCCATCATTTGCAATAACCACACCTTACTGATGTATTCCTCTCTCTTTTTTTTTTTTTTTTTTTTTTGTTTGAGATCGAGTCTCACTCTGTCTCCCAGATTGGAGTGCAATCTCAGCTAACTGCAAGCTCCACCTCCTGGGTTCATGCCGTTCTCCTGCCTCAGCCTCCCAAGTAGCTGCTACCACAGGTGCCCGCCACCATGCCCAGCTAATTTTTTTGTATTTTTAGTAGAGATGGGGTTTCACCATGTTAGCTAGGATGGTCTCGATCTCCTGACCTCGTGAGCCACCCGCCTCAGCCTCCCAAAGTGTTGGGATTACAGGCGTGAGCCACGGTGCCTGGCCAATTTATTCCTCTTAATAATGGTCACCTCTGCTGACTCCAACTCCCTATTCCAATAAATAACTTAGCAATGGACAATCTCTTTCTCTGGGATAAGGGATACATCTGGGTTATGGTACTTGACCTATATAATGCCTCATTTTATTAAATAGTGTCAAGCTTCTCTTGAGCATGTCTGTACCAGCAGTAAGTGTGAATACCAGTTTTTCCAAATGTTTGCCAAATATTTGTATTATGTGAAATGTTTTCTGATTGATGTTTTAATTGTATATCTGTGATTATTGGTGAGGTTGGGCATTTCTTCATATAGATTTTAGATATTTTTAGATATTTGGGTTTCTACTTCTTTTATGTTTTATTTATATCTTGTTTTATTTTTGTTGTTGTTGTTTTTGTTTGTTTGTTTGTTTTTTCGAGAAGGTGTCTCATTCTGTCACCAGGCTGGAGTACAGTGGTGTGATCTCGGCTCACTGCAACCTCTGCCTCCCAGGTTCCAGCGATTCTCCTGCCTCAGCCTCCCAAATAGCTGAGACTATAGGCACATGCCACCATGCCCAACAAATTTTTGTATTTTTAGTGGAGACAGGGTTTCACCATGTTGGCCAGGGTGGTCTCAATCTCTTGACCTTGTGATCTGTCCGCCTTGGCCTCCCAAAGTGCTGGGATTACAGGCGTGAGCCACTGTGCCTGGCCTGCTTTTTTATCTATTGGATTTTCTGTCTTTCTTTTGTTAATTGATAAGTCCTTTTGTAGTATTTTAGATATTAATCCTTTGTATTTCAAAGACTTTGCAAGCATTTTCTGCTAGCATATCACATTTTGTAACTTTGAGATGTTTTGTTAAGAAAATGTTAATTTTGATATTTAATTTTTTTTACCTAATGATTTGTCATCTTGGGGTCTTGTTTAAGGTTACAAAGCAGGGCTCCTACTTTTTTCCCTTTAATTTTTTTATCTTTAGAGTTTTACCTTTCACATTTGTTCATTTAATTCATCAGCCCTTCCACTATACATGGAGTGAGATAGGAGTCTGGCTTTATTTTTCTCTATATTGAGTCAGTTTTCTCAATGCCATCTACTGAGCTACCTCCCTCTGAATTGTGGTGCTTTATATTTTCTGTATTTAAATGAGTCTTTTTTTTTACTTTCTAGTCTGTTATAAAGTAACAGACTAGATAAATTTTAGTATAATATTGTTATTATAATATATTTTAGTATAAATATATTATAATATGTTTTAAAACTAATAAATTTTAGTATAATATTGTGGATAAATTTTAGTATAATATTGTTATTATTTTAAAAATTATTTCTAGAGTTCTGTAGAATTTCTTGATCTTTTGTCTTTTTTGTTGTTTTCCAGAATGGACTTCCCTACTGATGGATCTTTCATTTTTTTATATAAATTTAAATAATTTGTTAGTTTTCTCAGAAATTTCCTATGCAATTTAATTAGAATTATATTTATAGACTAATTCAGGTAGCATTGTCATCCTTTCACAAACATAGTATTTCCTCCATTTTTTCTGAGTCATTGAGTTTTAAAAGTTTCTTTTTAAAGGCTGTGGGCATTTTTAAAAAAATAATGGCTCGATGTTTGATAGTTTTATTTATGTTGTGAATAAAATCTCATTTTCTATTTGATTTTTAGATGGGTGGATAGTAATCCACACAGGTAATTTAAAGAGCTTGAAAGAGCTCAACTAAAAAATTCTTGACACCTAGACTGTTCACCCAAACCCTCTCATGCTCTTATAAATCAACATTTTCTGTCTTTCTAGCATTTTGTTGCTATTTTAAAATATTGTATTCTCAGAACTATCAACATCTCCTTTGCTTCTGTACATCTCTGAGTCTGGGTTCAGGGAAAGGCAACAGTTGCCTATATTTGTTCACTGTCTTATCAAGGACCCTTCATTTTATTTTCCTAATTTATTTTTGGAGGAAAGGTGATGAGGGTCAGTGGTTACTGACTATTCTATTTAGAACCGCTTGCCCATCCCTCAGGTTTTCTTCTCAGGTTATGTTTTGACAATACAATTACTGGAAGATCATTTATAACACTTTTCCTTATTAAATATTCATATTCCTGTGTTGTTCAGTATGTATATCCCAAAGTACCCCAAATAAATTATTTTCTCAGATTTTAGATTGATTTTGTATTTCATGACAGTGATTTCAGGGTTCTTAGACTGAATCATAATTTCAGCTGTTTCAAACTCACAAATCAGTATTACAAAGGTGTATCTGAAGAACTGAAATACTTTTATTGCAAATCTAAGTGATAATATGGGCCTCAGGATTGCCCTGGAATATGTATGAGAACCAACCACTTAGGAACAAATATTCTGCTGATAACAGCCAGCCAGCCAAACGCAGCCCCTGATAAAGATAAATAACCTGTACTCAGGGAAATTTTTTGCATCATTAAACATGGTGAGCATATTAGCTAGCAGGGGGTGGAGTCGAGTCCCCAAAGAGATAAATCTAAATTATGTGCGCTGCAGTGATCATAACAGTAATGCACCATCTTGGCTAACTAGCTGACATCAATGGGGAAGGGAATTTCAGATTTAAATGAACCAAACTAAAAAGCATTTCAGTGCACATACAGATTAATTGGAGCATATTCATGAACTTTTCAGCCCTATTATGCCTCTTTTTTTTTTTTTTTGACTGGTGCCAAGTACAAAGAGCTTAGAATTTTCCTGTCAAATCTTGCATCTTTGTTTCTTCTTTTCATTTTCTTATGCGGCTTGATTAATTACTCCCCAATTTGCTCTCCATTAATCTCCCTCCTACACAGTTGTATCAGTACTTGCCAAAATCTCTTTTCTTTATATGTGACTAAGATGGATAATATAAGTTTAGTGACACTTCTCTTAAATGAGTCAATGAAGTAGTCATTTGTTAATACTATGCTTTTGAAATGCAGAAAATTCCAAATTCAAAGTTAAGAAATACTGTTAATTATGTCAGAAAAAGCATCTTGTTGATAATATGACCAATTTGGAAAGTCTGAGAAAGACTTACGATGACCAAATTAGATTTTGTTATTCTCTGTTATTTATGTTAGACAATCTTTTGAGATAAGAGACCTAGCTATATTCAAAGGGTCACAATATCTGATTTTGTTTTGTTCAGTTTTCTTTGTATTGCAAAATGTTGTAGTACTATATTGATAAACAGAAAGAAAACACTATTGGTTTGTGTAGACACATTAGTCAATATTTAAAAATATATTTTTCCACATTTTAAATAAAGATAATAAAGTGAGCTCCTGCTAGACCATAAGATACACATGACCATGTCTGTTTTGTCTGTTTTATTTATAGTCAATGTTCCAATATACAGCACAATCATGGAATAGTTAGGTACTCAATAAATATTTGTTGAATAGATGAACAATTTTCAAAAATGATTTTTTTGTCTAGAAAGAATAATTTATGTAAATTGGAGATAGTGAGTGGCATAGCAGTAAAAGTTGACTTACAATTTTAACCAGAGAGAAAAGTACTTGCAACAGACACCACAAAACCATTTCTCACTGATTGTCTTTTCACATATTTAGGACTACACCACTCAGGTTCATGTTTAAGGTTTATTTATTAAAAGAAAATTGCCCAAATAGCCAATGACAGAAAGATCTCTAGGGATAATCAAGGTTTAAATTGCATTTTAACCACTTACTGTAGAATGATTTCAGTGGATCCTTTAACCTCTTTCTGTCATTTGACTGTTCTTCAAATGGGTGGCAGGATACTTACCAGCTGGCAGTGTTGTGAGGGTTATGTGAAGCACCTACCACACTACACAGAAGGTATGAGCTACTCATCATTTCCCCTTCCTCCTGCTTCCTTGCTCTCCCAAACCACAAGACATTTCCTTCCTTCCTCCCTCCCTCCCTCCCTCCCTCCCTCCCTCCCTCCCTTCCTTCCTTCCTTCCTTCCTTCCTTCCTTCCTTCCTTCCTTCCTTCCTTTTTTTTTTTTTTTTTTGACGGAATCCTCCTCTGTGGCTCAGGTTAGAGTGCAGTGGTGCGATCTCTGCTCACTGCAACCTCCACCTCCTGGGTCCAAGCTATTCTCCTTTCTTAACATCCTGAGTATCTGGGATAACAGGAATACACCACCATACCCAGCTACTTTTTTTGTACTTGTAGTAGAGACAGGGTTTCGCCATGTTGGCAAGGCTGGTCTTGAACTTCTGACCTCAGGCGATCCACCCGCCTCAGCCTCCCAAAGTGCTGGGATTACAAGCATGAGCCACCGTGTCCAACCTGCAAGATATTGTCTAAATAATAACTTTTATTTAAAACACTGAGGATCCCATAGATAATTAATGTTTTTATATTTAATTGTTTTTCTTTTTACAGATGCCAGAACCATGTCTATGTATAAGAATGCTAAAGCATAAACCAGGAGCCTGTCACATTGAAAATAAATAAGATTTAAAGCATACCTTTTCTATCTCATCTTTTTTTTTTTTTTTTAAAAAAACAAAGATTATATGAAACAAAAACAAAAACAAAAACAAGTGGCAACTTAACCTAATCTTTTCTCCTCATTACTGAGTAGGTGGCTTCTTTTCAACTCATCTGAAATCTGTTACAAATCAATTCATGATCCTAGTGCCTCAACCTTGGGTAGTTTCTTTTTTACATTTCTGATCTGGTATAATTTTTGCATGTCTCAGCAACAGAAATGCATTAATGAAAGGTGTTTATGCTCTCCTGCTCCCTTGTGTATGTCTACAAAATGCAGAATACTAACAGCACTCATGCCTTTTCCTCTTGACTTTCTTCTTATAAAATATTTCCTACTCACTGCCCCTGTGCTCTCACTGTCCCTGAATGCAAGCACACACTTATATGAGCAGGAAACTAACCAAGTTGCCTGTTTTCATAGCAACACTCTTCCCTTTCTGACACAATATTTTTCTACCAAATTCTCCCTTAGGGTAATCCAATCAAATATTTTAAAACACATTTATACCTATCGAGGCGTTAAATAGGAAGTTAAATAAGTTTATCATTAAAAGCAGAAGGGTCCAGTTAGAGAAAAGGGAATAAAAAGTTAGCAAATGAAATTATTGTGACAGTTACCTTGCTCTGTTTACATGTACTCTGAATAAAATGTCTAGTTTGGCTCTTTGTCCAAATAAAATTGTAAAGAAGTTAGATTCATTTGGATAATTTTTATTTTTCTTTACCTTTGGTTTCAGGAGACTTAGCCCATTATAATACAACTAGAGATTCAGCACTGGGAATGACTTATTGGGCATGCAAAACCCATGGGGTATGGGAATCAGATCTATCTCAGTTCAATATAAGCTATTTAGGGCTACCTCTTTAATACCCAGTACAAGAATCACAGGAGAGAGGTACCCATCTCTTGGGTTCTCAGTTTAGAACCAAGTTCTAATTATTCCCACTTTCCAACCTCCTCATTGCCCACAGATGTTCTTTTCCTAGTGGCACCTTGTTGAAAAAGTAGACCTCAGTGTCCACTGATGGTGATCCTGATTTTTCTCTGCCTTTTCACTCATCCCTTAGGGTCCCTGACAGTAAATACCTTTCCAGGGCTCAATTTGGAACTTATCTTTGTTCAGGTACAAGAACAATATAGTGACAGAAAGAGAAAGAGATGTGTTCTTCATATCTCTGTAACAAAGCTGTAAGAAAGGCAAGTAAAAAGCTTCTCCTTTTTGTCTATGCAGACATTTTGTGTCTTATACGGTTTGGCTCTGTGTCCCCACCCAAATCTCATCTCAAATTGTAATCCCCACATGTGGAGGGAGGAACCTGGTGGGAGGTGATTGGACCATGGAGATGGTTCCCCCATGCTCTTATTGTGATAGTGAGTGAGTTCTCATATGATCTGATAGTTTAGAAGTTTGTGGAATTTCCTCCTCCTGACTCGCTCTCTCCTGCCGCCTTGTGAAGAAGGTACTAGCTGCTTCTTTGCCTTCCACTATGGTGGTAACTTTCCTGAGGCCTCCCCAGCCCTGCAGAACTATCAGTCAATTAAACCTTTTTCCTTTATAAATTTCCCAGTCTCAGGCAGTTCTTTATAGTGAGTGTGAAAACAGACTACTACAGTCTCTTTATGCATACTGTTTTATATCTCAGTTTAAAATAATAACCTGAAAAACAGATTTCTTACATCTTTGCTATAAGAAACTCTGATAGAACTACCAAGTGCATTACATTCTTATGGGATAACTCTTTGTAAATAGAAATGAATCAACTCGGTCTATCATTAGTTTGATTGCTTTTTGATAATTTATTCATCATAAATTTTTCTTTTTCTTTACCCTGTCCATAATTTAGACCTTTGCTGTCATTAATGCTCATTTTCCTTTATTCCAGTAGGAGTTCCAAAAAATATTTTTATATCAAACTACTTTTTTTCTTTAAGAAAAGAAAGAGCACAGAACATTAGAAACATTCAGATATTTGTGTGGTTTATACATTGCATAACTCTGGGGCAAAGTTTGTGTAGTCAGCCAAGGATGGGTTTAAATCTTGCCACAGAGAGAGACTACATAATATAATTATGATTGATTTGCTTGAATCAGGTTTCAGACATTGTCCAAACATTGCATTTGGTTTTGGTTGTCTCATAAAATTCTTTTAATGTCTAATCTGTATCAGGCAGTTCCATCTGCCTTTCTGTTTTTAAAATGTTATCAACTAAGATCAAGTATGTACTATGGTTTAATATGTAGTGCAAGGTAAGCACTCAGTATGGTAGCTACTATTGTTATTGCTCCTATTATGACATCTCAGAATATCAACTACACTTGTTTGAAATATGTTGTAGTTCATGGATTTGAGGATTGGTGTCTTTTGACAATTTTGGAAAAATTCAGTCATTATCTCTTCAAATATTACCTTGCTTCCATTCTTTCTATGGGTTCCCTCTGAAATTCTGATGAATGAGTATTGGACGTACTCATTTATCCTTCATTTTTTTCTGAAACCATATTTCATGTTTTCTAACTCAGTGCTTCATTGAGTAACTTTTATCTATTTTAGCTTCCAGTTCACTAATTGTTCATTTCAGTCTAATTTACTGTCATATCCTATTCTAATAAATTTCTAATTTCAAATATATTTTAAATTTCTAGATGTTTTATTTAATTATTCTTTTTTCTGGTAATTTTTGATAATTACTATTTTAATATTTGTTTTCAATTCTTTTATTTCTTTAAATACATTAAAAATACTTATTTTGTAGTCTATATTTGATAATTCTTATATTTATATGTCTTTTTGTGCCTTGTTTTGTGGATTGCTATTACTACTGACTCTGCTCATGGTACCTTGTTTAATCAGTATATAATTTTTTTTAATTGAGAGTGTCTGTTTATTGGAACTTTATCTGTGAAAATTATCTGAAGACTGTATTTCTGCTGAGGATAGAAATGCAGGGTATTTCTGAGAGTATTTCTGCTTATCAGTTTCCGCTTCCAAAACATGTCTGCTTTAAAATATTAACTTGTGTTTTATTTATTTAAATCTTATAGATAGAATCAATATGGACTTTAAAATCCATGTGAAGACTGGTTCGTGATCATAATTTCTCATGGGAAGTTTTTTTCCTTCTACTCATAGCCAAAACAAAGATAGATCATTTTCCTTGTTCTCTTTCTTTGCTGGTTAGATTTCATATTTATTCCTCCTTTCCTTGGTGTTCAGCTTTATTGGGGGGAGGTCTTCTTACTCTTGTCCTCCAAAGATCCTTTAGTAGTGATACCCTAGAGCAGTGGTTTTCAGTCCTGGGGTGTGAAAGGGGAGCCCCTAGGGAACACTTGGCAAAGACTGGAGACACTTTTGTTCATTACAACTGGGGGAAAGTAGAAGGTGCTACTGGTATCTGGTAGGTAGAGGCCAGAGGTGCTCCTAAATATCCTACAAAGCAGGGGACAGTCCCAACAAATAATTATCTAGTGCCCAGGCTGAGAAACCTCATTCTAGGTCAACAAGGCTTGATAAGTGGCCTCAAGGAAGCCAGTTGCTTTAGCTTAGTCCCTTGAACTCTTACTTCTGCTTAGTCTTAGGGGATTTCCTTACTTTCTAGAAAGTTTACTCATGTACTTAAATGAACCTCAAAATTATTTTAATCACTTAAAATATTTAGTATTTAGATGATCTTGCCTGTTGTTTTGCTTGAGCTAGTTCTCTCCTCATGCTTTATGGAGAGTGTTCCCTTGTCTGGCTTCATGATACTTTGATTAGTCTCTAGTTATGGACTTTAAGGTAGTTTTTAATCATTTGTTACTACAAACAATGGTCCAATGAAGGGCACTTTGCATATATGAGAATATATCTGTAGAATAAGCACCTAGAAATATAAATGCTGGGCATATGCATTTAAAATTTTTATAAATGTTGCCGTATTTTCCATATAGGATTTATCAGTTTAACTTTCCACTAGCTTCATGAGAGTAACTTTTTCTTACACAGGTTTAAGTTCAAACTGATTGGTTTGAAAAATGCACTCCAAGATACACAAACAGCAAGAATGAACCTTCAGATAGATAGCCATCTGTCAAATTCAACAGTTATCAGGATTTTGTCATATTTGTTTCAGTGAACTCCCTCATCTTATTTTTTTTCTCTTTTCATTGCTGAAGTATTTTGAAGATCCAGACATTATTTCATTTCACCCCATATTTCAACATGAATCTCTGAAATATGTGGACATTTATTGTATAACCACAATGCGATACTCCTATAGCTCTGTATCATCTAAAAAATGTCATAAGGAAATTTCCTCAGATGTGAGGAAAAAATTGTTTTTTTAAAACTGGTTTGTTTGAAGTAGGATCATTACAAGATTCACCCATTATGTTTGGATTTTATGTCTCTTAACTCTCTTTCAAGTTGGAACAGTGTCTTTTCCTTTTGACCCCCTGCCATTGTCTAGTAGCAACTAGAATGCCCACATTTGGTTTGTCTGTTTGCTTCCTTGTGGTGTAATTTAACTTGTTCGTCTATCCTTTGTGGAGAAAAATTGACAGTTGATATTTGAGTAGATTCAGGCTCAACATTTGGCAAGGACAAGTGATATAATAGACATTACAATATACATTGAAGCAAGAGACACGTAACATCTGCTTTTGTCACTTTGTCAATTAGCCTGTTGATCAGTGGAGTCAAGCAGTCACAGGCTGATCTCTCTTGTAAAATTCCCATTTACCTTTTATAAAATGGCTTTATCCATGTGATCCCTGGTTGAATTAATTATTTTATGAGGATTTGCAGAATGGTGATTTATAAAAACTTCTACCTTTTCTTCCACACTTCTTAATTAGAATTCTTCATTAAGGATTGCTTCCCCCACAAATTAGGGCTAACTAATTTTCTTGAAGTATACCTCATCCAGGAAAGGCAGAATAAATTATTTCCTTTTAATTGCCTGTTTTCAGAATAATGATTTCGAGCCCTAGTTATTTTTCCAGTGGTGTCCAATTAGTTTTGATTAAATTTTAGTTTCTCTCTCTTCTCTTTTTGAGGGAGATATCAATATGAATCTTGTTTGTTTCGTGTTCTTCCATCTATTGCCTTCATTACTCTTTTTTAAACTCAAATTGTCACATATTGGCCAATCCCGACCCCTTCATATTTCCTCCTGTGTCCCTCTGACGTGGCCCATTTTGTCCTTGGTAGTTTCATTGCTTTCTGGCACAACCACATTTCTCAGGTACATCTTGTGTATTTCTGCCCCCAGACCTTGAATCAGCTATTACTCATTGAAATTATTATTTTTATTTCTATTCTTGAAAAAGTTATCATCTTTTCATAGATTCAAAAGATATTTGTATTTTCTTTTCTCTGAAGTGAATGTTCTTCATTTTTCCCTAAAGGGTTATTTTTTTTCTAATTAATTTATATGATTTCTTTGTTATGGTAAAAAATAGCCTATGTCTTGTCTCTGATATAAACTTGAAATATTAACCACATTTGCTATTTGCCATTTGACCATTTAAGGCATTTTTATGCCATATATTTTTTAATGTAGTAAAGTTTATTTTTTTCTTTTATGACAGTTTTAATTCATATTTAACAAATCTTTTCCCAATCTTAGATTATAAGAAATACTTTTTCCAAACATTTTGGGGCTTCATTTTTTTAATCTTTTAATAATCTTTGATCATCTGGAATTTATCTTTGTGTAAGATGTGAGATATGGATCCAATTTACTTGTTCTCATATGGCTGAAAAGTTATCTCCATACTATTTATTGAATAATCCATCTTTTTCTCACTATTTGAAATATCAAGTTTATCACTGAAATTTGCTATGGAATTTTTGTTTGAGTCCACTGTTCTGTCTTTCCATTCATATAGCAGTAACATATTACTTTACAATATATTTTATTATCTAACAGGTAATATTGTTTTACAAATTTTTATGGAAAGTTTTATACAATAACTTTTTCATTTCAGTTTATTTTTTCCAGAGGAAATATATTGGCATTTTAGTTGAGATCGTGTTTAATTTTTAGATTAACCAGAGAAGAATGGATATCTTTGTGATGTTGACGTCTTATTTAAGACATGATGTGACTTTCAGCTCTCCAATTATTTAAGCTTTTTCTGTCACTTCATAGTATTTAAACATTTACTCCATATAAAGCATATAGAATTTTTCCCATTTTGTGGTGTTAGTTATGGTATGGGCTCAGCTGCTATTGCAAACAAACAAACAACACAATACACACAAAGGAAAACAATATTTTCATGATTCTAGATTTTTCAGAGACTCAGGTTGCTTTTCTCTTCTTGCTTTACTATTTTATAAGGTGCAACTTATTCTTTTTGTAAAAGTCAGTTTAATACCATCACATCTATCTTGGATCTTGTTGGAAAGGGAAAGAGAGTGGTCTAGAATCTTCAAGGAGATGACATTTCCCATATTACCTTTGCTTACCTTTATTGGCTCCCAAAATAAGCATGTAGCACACCTAGCTGAAAGAAAGGCTTGCACATGGAGTTTCCAGGTATTCAGGTGAGCAAACATGTTTGTGGTTTAAACTCAGAGAGTTCTATTATTTAAAGTAGAAGCAAAGAATAAGTACTGGGGTTGGGGGAAAATTAATAATTTTATAAATTTTATCTTTTTAGTTGCTAATGAAAATAGATTTTTTTCCATTATAGCTTTTGAGTGATTGTTGTGTGTAACATGAAGGTTATATTCTATCAATTATTATTATTATTATTTTATTATTTTTTGCCAAATCATTGAATTATTTTGTTTCACAAGAGTTCATTTTCTTCAAATATCCAGATTAAAAATATCATCTGTAAATAATTATAATTTGATATACTTTATAATTCATATCCCTCTTATGTAGTTATATTAACTAACTGCTTTGGCTAGTAACTCCAGAACAATATTAAATAATAGTGGAGATAAAAGATACCTTAATTGTGTTTCTGACTTTAATGGAACAGCTTTCAGTATTTTCCTATAGATATGATGTTTGCTTTTGGGTCAAATGTGATATGCACATTATCATATAAAGATATGCATAATATTAGAAAAAAGATAGCTCTTCTATTTTATTAAGTTTTTGTTTTATCAAGATTGAATGTTGAATTTTACTGGATAAGTTTAGGCTTCCATAAGGATAATAGTATAAATTTTCATTTTAAATCTGTTAGTACGAAAATTAATATTAACACTGAACTTCCTTTGTATGTTCAAAATGATACTTGTCATGGAAAATTATGTTTTATCTATTATTATATTATTTGTTAACATTTTATTTAGTATTTTTGCAACCATACTCAGAGTGAGATTGATTTTAAAAATCTTTGACTCTTTTGTTCTAAAACTATTTTTGAAGTTTTTATTATGTTAGTATGTCTTAGATCTTTTAAAATAATGTTAGAGTTATCTGTTCCTCTGATCTTTCCTGTTTAGGCTCAATATACTGGGAATATTTTGAGCTTTAGTAATGTTTTCAATTTATAATGAACTATCACAATTTCTTTCTCTTCTGTGATGTTTTGCTAATTTATAATCTCCAGAAAAAGATCCATTTTAACCTAGTTTTTAAAATTATTTACAAAAAGCAAGCACATTGGTATTTTAAGATTCTTTGGATTTCTTGTATCTGGGGTTATTTTTGTATCATTATTTTCTATTTTGCATGTTTGTGCTTTTTCAATTTTTGTTTTGAGTAGATATTTAGTGATGTATCAATTTACTCTCTGTGTGTGCATATGTGTGTGTGTTTATAGCCAATTCTTGGGTTTATTTATTAGTTCTATCATTTTTCTGAGTCACTATGTTCTGAGTATTTCTCTTGAATATAGCATGTAATTGAGATTTTCTTTGTAGTCTGATCTGAAAATCTATTTTAATAAGTACGTTTATCTCATTTGTATTTTTATATGAAGTATATATATTTTGCTGTAGGTATGTTGTCATATTTTATGTTATACTTACTAAATAATGACCTTACTCATTTCTGTTCATTTCGTTCCTTTTCAGTTTTCATGCTCATAACTTCAAATAAACTTAAGCTCTATTATTTGATTTATCAACTAAAATGTCTTGACCTCCTCCAGCTCTAAAAGTCTGCTTTCCCCTTGTCCTTCCCAGCACATATGACATTTGTATTCTCTTACTTAAGTATCATCCTCACATTTGCTTTTATCTTAGTTCTTACTCTGAAATGGACTCTGTGTCACTGCCAGACATTTTCAAAAAGTTTTTCCGTTCATTACTTTGTTGGCTGAATTTTTAAAATTTATTTTAAACGAATGTGTGTAAATGCTTATGTCCTTTCATTGACTTGAAAAATTATTTGCCTAGAAATATAATTATGAATCTCTTTTTTCTTTGAATACTTTGCAGGAATTACCTGTTCTCTTTCAGTATTGTTAGGGAGAAATCTAGTATGAGTCAGATTTTTTTTTTTTTTTTACATTTTATAGGCAACATTATTATTATTATTATTCTGTCCAACATCTTTTTCTTGTCTCACAGAAATCAGTCACTTTATTAAGAAGTGCCTTTGGATTGATTTTTCTGTATGAGTTTTTCTTTATGTTTTCCTGGGACATAGCATGTTTGTATTTCATAGATTCAAATCTTTTCTGTTTCTGAAAAGTTTCTTGAATTATATCCTTAAATATTTATACTGCTCTGTTGCTTTGGTTTTCTTTTATATGTATAATTTCAATTTTTATTTTAGATTTAGAGAGTACTTGTGCAGGTTTGTTACATGTCTATATCTTGTGATGCTGAGATTTGTGGTGCAACTGAGCTCCTTACCCAGGTGGTGAGTATAGTACCCAAAAATAGGTAGTTTTTCAACCATTGCACACTTTCTCACTCCCTGCTCTCATAGTCCCCAGTGACTGCTGTTGCTATCTTTATGTCCACAATAACACAATGTTTAGCTTGCCTTTGTAAGTGAGAAGATGTGGTGTTTGGTTTTCTGTTCCTATGTTAACTTTACTTAGGATAATGACCTCCAGCTGCAGCCATATTGCCTCAAAGGACACGATTTTATTTTTTTATGGCTGTGTAGTATTCTATGGTGTATACATACCATATTTTCTTTATTCATTCCTCTATTGATGGGCACCTGGGTTGGTTCCATGTCTTTTCTATTGTGAATGGTGCTGCAATGAACATATGAATGCATGTGTCTTCTGTAGAAAGATTTATTTTCATTTGGATATAGATCTAGTAATGGGATTACTGGGTCAAATGATAGTTCAACTTGTAGTTCTTTAAGAAATCTCCAAACTGCTTTCCGCAGTGGTTGAACTAATATACATTCCCACCAACAGTATATGTATTCCCTTTTCTCTGCAGCCTCACCAGCATCTATTTTTTAACGTTTCAGTAGTAGCCATTCTGACTGGAGTGAGAGGGTATCTTATTGTGGTATCTTATTGTGGATTTGATTTGCATTTCCCTGATGATTAGTGATGTTGAGCATTTTTCTTATGTTTGTTGGCTATTTGTACATATCCGTTTGAGAAGTATCTTGTTTATGGCCTTGCTCAGTTTTTAATGACGTTATTTGTTTTTAGTTGTTGAACTGTTTAGTCCTTTAGAGATTCTGGATATTAGACCTTTGTTAGATGCATAGTTTACGAATATTTTCTCCCATTCTGTAGATTGTTTCTTTATTCTGTTTGTATTTTTTTTTTTTTTGATAAGTAGAAGCTCTTTAGTTTAATTAGATCCCACTTGTCAATTTTTGGTTTTATTGCAATTGCTTTTGAGGACTTAGTAATAAATTACTTCCCAAGACCGATGTCCAGAGCAGCGTTTTCTAGGTTTTTTTCTAGGTGTCTTATAATTCAAAGTCTTACATGTAAGTCTTTAATCCATCTTTGGTTAATTTTTGTATATGGTGAGAGGTAGAGGTTCAGTTTCATTCTGCATTTGGTCAGCCAGTTATCACAGCACCGTTTATTGAATAGAGTATCTTTTTCCCATTTTTAATTTTTGTTGACTTTGTTGAAGATCAGTAGGTTGTAGATGTGTGCCTTTATTTCTGGGTTCTCTGTTCTGTTTCACTGATCCATGTGTCTGTTTTTATTCCCAGTACCATGCAGTTTGGGTACTGTAGGCTTACAGTATAGTTTGAAGTTGGGTAATGTGATGCCTCTTGCTTTGTTGTTTTTTGCTTAGGATTGCTTTGTCTATTCAGTCTCTTTCTTTTGGTTCCATATGTATTTTCGAATAGTTGTTTTCTAATTCTGTGAAAAATGACATTGGTAGTTCGATAGGAATAGTGTTGAATCTGTAAATTGCTTTGGGCAGTATGGCCATTTTAATGATACTGATTTATCCAATCCATGAGGATGGGATGCTTTTCCATTTGTTTGTGTCACCTACGATTTCTTTCAGCAGTGTTTTTTAGTTTTCCTTATAGAGGTCTTTCACTTCCTTAGTTAGATGTATTCCTGTGTATTTTATTTTATTTTATTGTGTGTATGTGTGTATATATGTGTGTGTGTGTGTATTATAAATAAGATTGCCTTCTTGATTTCAGCTTGAACCTTATGTATAGATGTATACATCTATACATATACAACCTGGTATATAGATATGCTACTGATTTTTGTACTAAAACTTTACTAAAGTTGTTTATCAATTCCAGGAGCCTTTTGGCAGAGTCTTCAGGGTTTTCTAGGTATAGAATTTATCAGTGAAGAGAGACAGTTTGGCTTCTTTTCCTGTTTGGATGCCTTTTATTCCTTTCTCTTGCCTGATTGCTCTGGCTAGGACTTCCTGGTTCTCTTATTTACAAACACTTATTTTGTGTTTTGGTGCTGTCTTTGGCAATCTTTAATATAATTTTCATTCCAGATTCCCTTTAATTCTTTGTTTTTTTTCACTTCACTTATTATGTTTGCTATCTCAAATATGTCTTTTATTATTCTTACTATATTTTCACCAATTCTGAGTCCTTTTGTATTGCTTCCACTCAGACATTCATTGTTATGATTGTCCACATCATTGCTCCACACCCACCCATACAGACATACTCACTACACGTTTTCTTGAGCACAGGTTTTCTTCTATGGACTCTTTTATTAAGCAAATTGTTTTGTTGGATTTTGAAAATTCAAGGTCATATTTTTTTACTTGCGTATTACTGAGGGTTGTGTGTGTCGGTGGGGGGGGCAGGGACATATTGCATCTGCCATTTCTATTTTCAGCATTCCATAATTTTTCCTTGTGGTATTGTGTAGCTTCTTTGCTCATTCCTGTTATAGTATTTCGCATTCTTGACTACAGTTTTTCCTTAACCATCTACTGCAGGAAATTCACGGTAAGGAGTGGCCAGGGCTAACTGGAATTCTTCCTATGGGGTGCGTGTGTGTGTGTGAGAGAGAGACAGAGAGAGAAAGAGAGAGATTTTATATGCACTCCAAGGTTGTTCATATTGCCAAATCTTTCCTCTTTTACCACCGCCAACCCCTGCCCCTCAGACACACCCCTAGAGGCTGAACCCGCCTCTTGTTCTACTTTCTCAAGACTTTGTGCCAAGTGAGATCAAGTGAAGTACTGCCTCTAGTCTCCGCTGTCTGTTCCCACTGTTGCAAATATGTTATTTTTGTTTGTTTTCTTTGTATTGTTTTAAACTTCAGTATCTGCCACTCTCAGATTTGTCCTTGGCAAGTTTTCTCTAATTTCTATAGCTTCTCTTCCCACATGATTTTTTGAACTTCAGTGCTTTGCTAGGGTTTTCTTCTATTTTGTGATTCAGAGTTTCAGGCATGTCAGATTCACTGGGGATGGTGTATGCGCTGTTCTCTCTTCTTCCCCATACTGCTTTAAAATGAGTTCCCACAGAAGAATGGAAAAACATTTAACTTCATGCGCTTATTTTTAAGTTATCAGTTCTACTTCAAAATTTTCCTTATTTTCTCATTAATACTTTTCAGATATGTTGATATTTTATTTTGTTCTCCCTTAGGTAGACATAGGGAATCCTTGATATTATTGGTCCCTTTACTTTTTCTTCTTCCTGCTAGATAATTATACTTCTCTTGGCCTTTTCTCATAGTGACAAATTAAAAATTCTGTTGATTTGCCGGGCGCGGTGGCTCAAGCCTGTAATCCCAGCACTTTGGGAGGCTGAGACGGGCGGATCACGAGGTCAGGAGATCGAGACCATCCTGGCTAACACGGTGAAACCCCGACTCTACTAAAAAATACAAAAAAACTAGCCGGGCGAGGTGGCGGGCGCCTGTAGTCCCAGCTACTCCGGAGGCTGAGGCAGGAGAATGGCGGGAACCCGGGAGGCGGAGCTTGCAGTGAGCTGAGATCCGGCCACTGCACTCCAGCCTGGGTGACAGAGCGAGACTCCGTCTCAAAAAAAAAAAAAAAAAAAAAAAAAAAAAAAAAAAAAAAAAAAATTCTGTTGATTTTACTGTGGAAGCACTTATAACAGTGTATGGCATATATTTAGTGTTCAATAAACGTTAGCTTAATCTGAATCTCATTACAGTTTTTTGTTCTTATTCCTAAAGAAGAAAATGACCTACAACTTAAATTAAAATTTAAAATTACTTTATAATTATAAACTATGTTTTCTGAGATTATGCACTGAGTTCTAATGATAGAAACGTGATGGGTATTCCTTTGTATCTGAAATATTATGCATCCAGTGAGAGAGAATGTGAACTACTAAAATATACTTAAAGTGAAAAATACATCTAGAGTTCCATGTAATGAATTATGAATAATTTTAATTTTGGAGTCACTTGTTTATTTTTTAAAATATATTGCACTGTTATTAGGCACTTGCTAAAACCTGAATAAGAATCATGTGGCCCTATTATTTTTCCCTAAAGACCAAACACAGTTTAGATAGGATACTTTTTCTGCTTTATATTTTGGTCTGAAGCAGTGGGAAATAAAACACATGGTAGCAATGAGGCCTCATTATATAGATTACATTGGACGTGATATGATATGATAGTAATTGTCATATGTTATTAGAGTATTCTAATTGAACTAAATTTTTAAAGCTGCTCTTTTCTGCTAGTTACT
Source organism: Rhinopithecus roxellana (assembly GCF_007565055.1). Taxonomy (NCBI): domain Eukaryota; kingdom Metazoa; phylum Chordata; class Mammalia; order Primates; family Cercopithecidae; genus Rhinopithecus; species Rhinopithecus roxellana. Next base: position 96,468,976 of record NC_044552.1, on the reverse strand, counting down.
GCATTTATGTTTCCTCATTTGGCTTATTTTTTCTAAGTTTGTTCTTGAATAACTTTTTCTTATTTTGTTTTCTTCGAGTGACATCTTAGATGTTAAATTCCCAGTTGGCAGGAGCCATATCTATGTTTTATCTAGCCTGATGCTGTGATTAATAAATGTTTTTGTGATTAGGATAATCTGTTACCTTCTGCCCTTTATCTCTGTTCCTTTTTCTTTCCCCACTCTCTTTATACACCTGTACGTAGTCTTTGCTGGACTTCTGTGCTGTTCATTTTTGCTGTTCTATCCAGGTCTGCTGGTGGCTATGGAATCTTTTTAAAGTGATAATTCTATTTTCAGTAGAAAAAAATCAGCTAACAATTCATTTGATGCAATTTCAAACAGTCCTCTTTGGCTGCCTGGAGTAATCTGGCAAAGTATGAAAGTTCTAGTATCATTCAAATCTCTTAATTTGGACAGTTACCATGATCATATTATTCTGAGGGCAAATCGAACTGCTTTCCTCCTGGTGTCCTTTGTAAAGACAGGAGCCTTGGAGCTATCTGGGGCAGAGAGCTACCTCATTTATAATTTAAGTCCTGGAACATATTGTCCACATTCATGGTACTATACAAATAAAAAATAAAGAATGCCACGAGACAGCACAAATAATCAACTGTTACCAACTGTGAAACTCTGAAGGGGTGAGGAGGAGGATGGGAAGCAAAATCTAATAAAAGTCATGTATAAACTGTTCCATGAAAGTCATTTTTTATTACAAAAGCAATAACACCTTTCCATCAACTTTGTACAACAATTTTAATAACTTTTAGTGAATGTTAGTAAATCATATTGACCCTTAAGGTCCCTGGATGGCTAGAAATAAACATGCACAGATTAACCATGTTGTTGCTCTTCAGCTCTGTTGTGCAAACAATTATAAACAAGGTCAGAGCAGGGCACCATTGGTATTGTTTGCCAACCAATTTATTCCTAAGACCCTTGACCTCATTTTAATGTGTGCATTCAAAAGAATACTCCATTCAATATTGCAAGCTGCAGCCACACAAAATTGGGAAGTTGACATGTTTTTCTACCAACAGGGGGTTGGAAGTTCTGTTAGAAACTCATTTAATGCAGTTGAATGTTCATGCATCATTTAAAAAACTCTGATTCACTCAAAATGCTTTTATTTGTCATGTAAATGTAATATGTCAGGTCTGCTATGAAACTACATGGATGAGCTAAAATTGGACCTGGTAAGTGAAGTTTTTTTCTTTGTAAATTTACAGCAACCTCAACTAATTTTCCAATTGCTTTATGCCTTGGTCTTTTAAATTCTTTATTATTATTATTTTTTTAATAATGTGCCTTTTGTCAGATTTCAAATACTGTTGAAAGCTTTTATTCTAAATATTACTTAATTTGAAAGTTTAAGCTTTTAATTTAAGAGCACATAGTTTTAAATGAAAACAAAATATTTTGGAACTAGTTGGACTGAATAAAAATAAGCAAATTCACATGGTAGTTCATTTGAGTTATGGGTATATTGTTCAGGAAGCAGGAAGTGACCTGAAAGGTGAATACAAAGAACAGAGAATGAATCATAGGCAAAAATGTAATCTAATGTGCTTTAAAGCCAATTATATTTTTAATACCATCTATCCTCATTGGGCCCTCAAGAGGCATACACATATTGCTAGAGCTGTCATTAGGATTTCTGGAATGACTTTAAATCTTTCTATGGCAAATATTTCCAATCATTTGTAAATTTAATTATCAAGTTAGCAAGCATCCAGATTTGATTAGCATGTTTGCAAACATGATTATGCACCAGAAACAGCATCTATACTTCTTCCCTCAGATACCCCTTTAATCTCTTCACAGTGCAAGGCTTGTCTGTGCTCAAATTAAGAATCTGTATTAGAAGCCACAGATGCAATATCTGTATATTTATAGTAAGAGAAAAGACAAGGTTTGTTCTCAATTCCCCTTGCTGTTATTTTTTACCTTTGTAAATTATTGAAGGCAGCACATTCTCTCAACTTATATTTTATGTAAGTCTCAAATGGTATCGTAAATAGTGTATGCACAGACATACATTCCTGTATTAGACAAAAAAATGATGCTGCTACTAAAGTTTGGTTTAATGAATTTCCAAAGCTCCCTGTTAATTCTATTTCATGGTAGCTTTGCATTTTATGGAATGTGAAAGCACAAGCTCTAATTGCTAATATCCAAATTAATATAAGTAAACTACAGAGCTCGGTGCTGCTCTTTGCCTTATGGTTGATTCATATGAAGTCAGTATCATCTATATTTTCTGTGCTTCTCTAGTATACCCTTACTGACACATTCATATTAATCAATTTAAAATACTAGATTTCTAGTCTAGTCATTGTTACACAATTGCTATTAATAATATGATCCTCAATCCATTTTATTATTTCCACGGTTTTCTAAAGATGAAAATACCCCTGAGTGTTGTGCCACATATCTAACCAACCTTGTTGCATTTAATAATTTTTAGTCCCAAACAGGGGAGACTAGACATATTTTTCTCTCCGGGTAGCTCCCTGAGACCCTATCTGAACCCAACTTGCTACCTGGCATGGTTGATGTGCCTCCATGGACTCTCTTGGAGGTGGCAAAGGCACATACTTATCATTGGTATGCCTTCTATTAAGAGGACAGCTTAGATCAAAAAGAGGTTTCAGGGCAACTGTTAATAGTTCTGCTTCCTTCTGTCACTGGTCCCTAAGCATTTTGAAAGGAACTTAAAAAAAAAGATAGATACTTTAATTTTCCCCCCCAAAAGCCTTGAGATCACTGATGTTAAGAGTAGGGAGGAGTAGGTGATAAGAGTAAATCTCCAAGTGTATGTGTCTTTAGGGAAGGGATTTTGTGGTGATTGCTGACAGTGCTCTGAAGGATTACCCAGGGTAAGCTATGATGTAGTGTATTGCTGAGGATACTAGAAACTCGTGTATATGCCTGTTTTTCTAAGAGACCTGAATAAAGCAATCCAGGACTTCTCCTTCACCTTGAAAATAAAGCAAATAGTCTCCTCCTCCACTGAATAATTTGAGTCTTCAATTTAGTTAGGCTCATTTTAATTTGGCAAATATTTATTAGCAGATGAAGTTTAGGAAGATCTCATCAAAGTAAAACAAAATAACAAAGCAAAGCTTATGATTTTATGAAACAAAAGTCTTTAAGAAAGTCACAGTGAAAAACAGAACCTCAAAATTTGTGTAGAGAATTTCTAACATGAAGTTGCCTCTGAGTTTTACTTCCCCAAGAGATCATCTCACATCTTGTTGGGGGATAGCTGGCCCTCTCCTCACTCAGAAAAACAAAACAAACCCAAAAATCTGAGTCTGTGGAAAGACGAAGACCAAAAGTTAGAATTTCCAGCAGGATTTTACTTAGAGAGGGGACATGAAAGTGATTTTCCTATGACATTTTTGTTATCAATTAAAAACTTTGCCCTTTATTTCGAATTTGTCCTTGGATACTACCTCCTGGATCACCCTCCTTGGCTTCATTTATCACAGCTAGCAAGTAAGTCTTTTCTTATCTCAGCCTATTGCCACAGCCTAGCTTGAATTTAGAAGTCTAGGTGCTTTGCTTGGAGAGGCACTGGATATCATTCTTTGAAACTCGATTTTTCATTATCAGGTAGTCCCAATGGTAAGGCAGATGCCTTCTATAAGAATTCAAAATACCAAAAGGTACAAGGTACCGCTTCTGAGAATCTCCTAAAAAGTTCTGGCTACCCAGAGGCAGCTAGCCCAAGGTAGATGTTAAGCTCAAGAGAACAACAGTTCCCTCTTCTCTAAAAGGGGAATAATAACTCAACGTATCTCATAGTGCTATTGTAGTGTAGAAAGAGGCATGGAATGTTGAGGCAATTGCCACTCTCACATGGGTGAGAAAACCTTTCAGATCCTTAGGTTACATGCCCTAAGCCCACCACCCACAGACTGATACCCAAACAGAGCACATCAACCAAGCAGATAGGGACATTGTTGGTAGCATGATTTGTCCCTTTATCTTGCTATGGGATTATTTGTATATGAAATATGCTACAACTTTGCAGCTAGGATATCATATTTCACAGTTTCTATTTCTCATATGTCCTTCTGGCTTATTGATGCTCTAATATCATCAGTACCCAGGAAGTTTTGGGCCACCCAGATTGACTCTGAGGCCACTGTCTTAGTCCATTTTGTGCTCCCGTAACAGAATACCAGTGACTGGGTAATTTAAAGAAATTTATTTCTCACAGTTCTGGAGGAAGCTGGAAAGTCCAAGGTCAAGGGGCTAGCACCTGGTGAGGGCCTTCTTGATGGATCATCGCATAATGGAAGACAGAGGGTGAGAGCACATGAGAGAGAGACAGAGAGAGAGATAGAGGAGAACCTGCTTTTTATAACAAACCCACTATCCTGAGAATGTTATTATTATCTCCATGATAATGACATTCTCAGGAGAGAATCAAGGAGATAATAATGACATTAACCCATCTCTTAACGAGCACACCTTTCAACGTTGTCACATTAGGGTTATGTTTCCAACACTTAAACTTTGGATGGCACATTTAAACCACAGTAGCCACTTTCTGGATCATCAAGAGTTACATAGGAATTATGCTCACTTGCATAAATCTAGAAAAAGGCATATAAATAGAAAGGATTTTTGGCTCTCCTCTTATCACTCTGTGCCTAAGGAAACCTAAGGATTATATCATGGAATTCATTGAGGGTATAAATGTATGGATCCTGTGGCTTTCTGATTTTAGCAGCCCCCTTTAAGCTTTTTCATCGATGCTTCCACTGTGCTAAACTCCATTAAAGTTCATTTCATTTCCACTTAAGCAAGATCCCTCTGGACAGGAAATATAAATATTATTTTTATTTTTATTTTTGAGACAGAGTCTCTCTCTGTCCCCCAAGTTGGAGTGCAGTGGTGCGATCTCGGCTCACTGCAACCTCCACCTCCCAGGTTTGAGCAATTCTCCTGTTTCAGCCTCCCGAGTAGCTGGGACCACAGGTGCAAGCCACCATGCCTGGCTAATTTTTGTATTTTTAGTAAAGATGGGGTTTCACCGTGTTGATCAGGCTGGTCTCAAATACCTGACCTCAGGTGATCCGCCCGCCTCGGTCTCCCAAAGTACTGGGATTACAGATGTGAGGCACCATGCCCAGCCCCCTACAAATATTTATTTAGAGAAGTTCTGGCTCCTATCAGCACTGGGGCCAACATCAGTAATGAGTCCCCCAGTAAACAAAACAAAACAAAACAAAATACATTCTGCATCCAAAATGAGTTAGGATTATCCATTAACCACACAAAGAAATCAAGGAATGTTAGGCCCCAAGAATGGACCTGAGCAAAGCAATGATGCTCTATGTCTAAGTATGTTTCTCATCTTTTTAGATGTATTATCTGGAGGAATGGTGAACAAGTCAGACTAGTCTAATTTATGTTGCAGTAAAAAATAACCCCAAATTTCAGTGATTTACATCTGTAAATTGCTCATGCTATGTGTCCATTGTAGGTTGGCTGCAACTATCTGGAACTCTGTTGGTCTTATGGCAGAGATGACAGATGAACTATGGTAGACTACACCCATGATCTTAAAGCTTCTATCTGAAAATGACTCATGTCACTTTGGCTCATATTTTATTTCCAGAGATATAGTCACAAGGCCACCTCAGACATCAAAGCATAATCCTTCTCCAGGGATGGGCAGCTAATATTTTGAAAATTAATATAACTGACTGATAATTAGGTAGTTATTTGCTTTAGGGTTTTTGCTTAGAAGATGACTTTGATTATGCACTCCATTTTCATGTACTATGTCCCAAAAGACAAGTTTGAAGGCATTGCAACCTTCATTTTGGAACAAATACCCTGTGTTAGTCTGCTTGGGTTGCCATAACAAAATACCATAGACTGGGTGACTTAAACAGCAAAACTTTATTTTATCTCCACTTAGTCAACAGTTCCAGAGGCTTGAAGGCTGAGATCAGGGTGCCAGCATGGTTGGTTTCTGGTGAGGGCTCTCCGCTTAGGTGGAAGATGACCACTTTCTCACTGTGTGCTCACGTGACCTCTTCTTTGTCTAAGCACAGAGAAGGAGCAGACTCTCTGTTGTCTCTTCCTATAAGGGCACTGATCCCATTATGAAAACCTCATTTCAGGACCTTATCTAACCTTAGTTACCCCACAAAGGTCCCATCTCCAAATACTATCACATTGGGGGTTAGAATTTCAGCATTTTAATTTTGGGAAGACACAATTTAGTTCATAGCATACCCACTCCCACCTCTTGCAATCAACTTGGCCTCTAGAGCAGCAACATAAATGTTTAATTTCTTTTCTGGGTGAGCATGAGCCATTGGGATTTACTACTCAGGTTCCCATTGTTTCCAGGGCATTCCTGACCATAAGGACATCTATCCATTCCCAGCTTGATGTTTCTTCTTTTGGGTGAACAGTAGTTTACTCCTTCCCCAGAACTGAGCCCCTCACACCAATATTCCTCAGCGATATAGTTGGATAAAAATATTTTCTAATTCACCCTAGAAAATTTTCTGTTCCTCAGCCTCCTTTCATGTGCCCTACAGTTATCACTGATTGTTTTCCCTGCTTTTTTCTGTTGTCTCTATGTCACAGAACCCTTGTTAATTCCACCAGGTGGGAATTCACTCAATTATTTTCATGGATGGCTGCCATATTTATCTTGTTTCCTACTGACTCTGTTATCTTTATTCATTCTTTTTCTTTTATGTCTAGACAAGAAAGTCATTTACAGTTATTCATGGTCTTCAGTTTTCCTTCTGGTCTTCTGTTATTCTTTTCCTATTACACATTCAGATGATTTTACTCCTCTGTTCAAAGCTCACAAGAGGCAGCATCCCAAAGCCCTTGGGATAAAATCAAAATGCCTCACCATTCCCACAAAGTCCCACAGGACCTGGCGCCGGCCTTCGTCTCTGACTGCACCTCATATTATTCCCTCTCTTTACTCACTCTGCTTGAGCTGCACAGGCCTTCTCTCTGTGCCTTGAAAACACCAAGCTCTCTGTGCTTCTGGCTCTTTTACTTACTGTTCTATCTTCTCCTAGCTTTTTCCGTGGCTGGCTGATTCCATCCTCTGCTCCTCACTGAGACTTCCCTGGCCTCCTAAGAAAGGCCTCTTTCAGTTACAGGCTCTCACAGCACCCTGATCACATTCTTTATAACCATAGTAACTACTTATAATTTCTTATTTGTTTTTACATATATCGATTTCCATCATCAGAATATACTGTAAGGGCAAGAGTTTTGCCTTTAGCGTTGCTGTGTGCCAGAACTTTGTATGCCGCCTGACACTGTGGTGTGTTTCCTAAAAGAATGATTAAAACATCATAGCACTGTGACATTAAATAAAATAAAAATTTATTTTTTTCTAACTTCTATCCAGAAGGCCTAGTTTGATCCTTGGGGTCTTACAGAATGTATCTAATCTGCCTTCCATATACCACATGACACTTTATTAAATATTACAAGATTTTTGGGTCCTGTGTGCATTCTTTTCTATAGACTTAACATCTTCAGTTCCCTCAGCTATTTTTCAGGTAAAATGTGTTTATGACCTTTCAACACCCTGTTGACTCTGTCTTTGATTTATGTTAATACTTACTAAATTCTTCCTTTTGACATTTGGGACATTATCACAGCTACACCACACGTTTCAGCATCCTTAGGGGGACATAAGAACAATGTAGATATTGAGAAATGGTTTCAGTAAAGTGGGACCAGGTCTCCCCAGCCATAATCATGGGCTCTTTCCTGGAAATGATTAGCCCTATTCCTGCTTAACCATTCCGGCTCGTTTGTCATGTTCAATGGGCTAAGGGAGAAAAATGTGAAGGGACATAGGAAGAAGAATGCCCCTCTCTCTGCTCTAGGGCCAAACAACCGAAATCACCCTTTTTAAGCCTTCTCTCAATGGGAGTGGGGGAAGTTTTCTATCTGCTTGTTCAACACTAAGACATTATTTAGTCTGCAATTACTAGCAGGTATAGTCACTGTACTTTAAAAAGCACAAACTTGGGTTTTTACCTTGCTCTCCTGAACTTTTTCTTCCTTCCATGTAGTTTATTTATCTGCATCTCTGAGTCCCTGTGGTTACTTTACTGTGTTTCTCCATGTGTCTGCATTAGTTGACTCAGACAGATTCTTGAGGCCTAGCAAGCTTTCACTTTCTCTTAAGTGGAAGCATAGATAGTCCCATGTGGATCCCAGTTCTCCTTATCCTTCATCTGACATCTGCATTTGATTTGAGGATACTTACATGGCCTTCAGTATGTTCCTTAAATAAAGATAGCCTATTAGTTCAATCTGCTAAAATCTTTTTTCTTGTTAATTCTGATTATTTTATCCCACATATTAAATGATATTCCAGTTATACATATTTTTCAAATGTTACCAGCAGACTATCGATGACTTTAATAAAACTTGTTCAACAGATATAATTGAGCGCAGAACCTTCCATTATGCCATTAGACTCACTCAGTGTACCAACATTCCTAACACCGATCTCTATGTTTAATGCTTTGTTAAGTCAGATCTGCCATGTGAAGAGCATTCCTCATGTATATTTATCTTTAGCCTAAGACTAGAGTCTCCATGTTGAATGAACCATTCACTGTGAACCTACTCATCTCAGTATTGATTCATCTTCTTACAAATCCATAATATATAGATTGCATCACATACATTATGCAGCAATCCCTTAGCCATTTGGAATCAATCAGAGAGACTTTGAGTATATCTTTAAAGTGCTTTCTGATAATGAAATCTATATAATCTTTTCTTGACTTTTAGGTTAGAAAACTCTGAAGCAAATTAAATTTGAAGTTTAGGCCCAATGTCTGTGCACTATTTTGTGGGTAGTTTATCTGAGTCCTCCTATTATTCATGGTTCTGTATTTTATTCTTGATGGAATTGATACAGAAAGGCGGCAGGGAAGTGCTGAGAAGGGAAGGGCGTGGTCCCCGGCTAGGGCTCTACCCCTGTGCCTGTGCCCATGGACCTAGAGGAGGACACGCACTGCTGCCTTTGTGCCCAAATGTTGTATTTCCAAAGGGCACCCTGGCCTGCCACACTCCTATCCTGTGCCTATTAAAACCCCAAGACCCTAGCAGGCAGACACAAGTGGCTGGACGTGGAGAGGGACACATTGGTGGACAAAGACACAATTGGCTAGACATCAAGAGGATGTCGAGGGTAGCACACTAGCAGAAGAGCACACAACAGATGTCGGCAGGCCGTCTACCAGTGGAAAAAGGCAGAGTTTGGCCGGGGCAGTCGGAGGAGAGCCCAGGCCTCCAAGCTGCCTGACTCCAGGGACTCCAGGGGAAAACCATTTCCCTTCTGGCTTCCCCATCTTCTGAGAACTACTCCAATCAGTAAAACCTTGCACTCATTCTCCATTCACACATGCGATCTGGTTCTTCTGGTACACCAAGACAAAAACACCAGGACACGGAAAGCCCTCTGTCTTTGCGATATGGCAGGGGTTTAATTGAGCTAACACAAGCAGCCTATGGACAGCTAAACTAAAAGAGCACCCTGTAACACACGTCCACTGGGGTTTCAGCTATAAACATTCACCCCTAGACACTGCCGTGGGGTTGGAGCCCCACAACCTGCCCATCTGCATGCTGCCTTAGAGGTTTGAGCAGCAGGGCACTGAAGAAGCGAGCCACTCCCCCTGTCACATGCCGTGAGAGCGGACAAGGGAACCTTTCCTGTTTCAGAATGATGTTGTCAATGGCCTCCAATCTGTTTTGGATAGAAGAAGGAATAAATTAAAAATGTGTTTGTGGGTATGTACTTAAAAATATTATTAACCTCTGTGTTACTAATTCTGGAAATTTTAAACTGAAGTATGGTTCTATCAGTTCTTCATCTAAAGTTAATCCAAAAGCACTCTCTAGGAATATTGACTCTACCAAATAAGAAAGCACCCTCTGAAATTGCTTTATCATCTCATTCTTTTAAAGAAATAAAATTTTCATGAATAAATTTAGAAGAATATAGATATAGGTATATACTTTGAACTGTGGTACCAGTACACTGACTATCAAATCATCAGCATCCATATTTTTTATCTGGATGAACAGATTGTTAGTGACTTATCATTGCCTAGTCTCATTCTTACAGCAGTGATTTTTTGGGGGATGTGAAGGAAAAGGTTAAATGGGAGTATCTTGAATTCTCTTCTCAGTTTACTGAGCCTTAAGGCATGAGTCTGTTAAGGAATGAGTCCTTAAATAGTTCTCAATATGATCTTCTTTCTTAACCCTGTGCTGAACAACCAGCAAATATTTATGAATAGGTATTATGTGCTACATATGGTTTTAGGCACTGGAGACAGGCAGGTAGGACAGAGCTGTGGATAAACCATGTTTAGCTTTGATTGTCCCTTATGTAGAGAAATGGATAAACCTCAGCTGATGGCAGCTGTTGCTTCCTTGCCATTTGAGTTCCCAATACCATATCATGCAGAAGTTAAATAACTCCATGTGTTTCTAGAAATTTCCCTAGGGAATGCACATTTTCATGATTACTACTACTGTCTGTATTCATGCATGCTTTTAATGCTGCCCTTTAACCTAGATATAAAATTCAGTCTCTTCCAGTTTCAACCTTTCCACTGTCTTCCTCGTGTTGAACACATACATACACACATATGTGTGCACACACGTAACACATCCATACTGAGAGTAGATATTTCTGAGTGTGTATTTATTTATTTGTGGGGAACCAGATGAGAATTACACTGCAATGATATAACAACCTCAAATTGAGCATTTCTTCCTGTTGACCACGTCAGAACTTAGTGGCTTAAAACAATGATTTATGGTTCTTTCTCATAGTTCTGTGGGTTGATTGTGATCATCTGAGAGGTGATCACACTTGAGGTCTTTCAATGTGGTTGAAATTACAAGTCAGCTAAGGTGCAGTCATTTGAAGTCTGCACTGACATGGACAGCAAACATGGCTCATTCACATGGCAAGCAGCTGATGCTGGCTGTTGGCTGAGAGTTTAGCTGGGGTTTTCAACTCAAGCACCTGCAAATGGTTCTCAAGTGGCCTGGTATTCCATTATGGCAGTCCAAGCAGACTAATATAAGGAGTAGGTTCCTTCACCTGCTAAACTACTGGCTAAAGTTAACTTCTTCAAAATTCGTATAAATTGTACTCCCTCTCATCTGTAAAAATAAGATACTTTATTATCTCAGATATGCTGGCCAGTTATTTTGTTAGACCTTGTTTAGAAATATATATGCTACCTTTTCCCTCAGTAGCCTAAAGTGCAGGGCTGGGGTTTCTCAATCCTTTGTGTGAAGAATGACTTAAGTTTAGACAGTTAGGTATGTTAATCACTGATGTTCCCAGTTTCATCTTATTGATGAAAGTGTCAGAATAGCTTGAGGATGTTTTCAGCAGTATCAAATCATCATTAACTAATACAACAAGTAGAAGTCATATATGTAGGCAGGTTTAGACATTCAATATTTTAATGTTATATTTCTATTTTATACACACACACACACACACACACACATGCATGTACACACACATATGCACAAACACATAGTCGGCCATCCGTATCTGTAGGTTCCCCATTTGTAGATTAAACCAAATATGGACTGAAAATATTAACAAAAAATTGTGTCTATACTGAAAATGTATAGTTTTTAAATCATTATTCCCTAAATAATACAGCATAACAACTATTTACATAGCGTTTACATCACATTAGGTATTGTAAGTATTCTAAAGATGATTTAAAGTATATGGGAGGATGTGTGTAGGTTATATGCAAATACTATGCCATTTTATATCAGACACTTGAGCATCTGTGGAGTTTGGTATCCTTGGGAGATCCTGAATCCATGGATACCCAGAGATGACTCTCTTTCTTTCTCCAAAGTAGAAATATGAATGTAAATTAGAAATATACATATATATATACACTAGAAATATATATATATGTATATTTCTAAGTATGTCTCTAAATACTGCTGCTAAGTCATAACAAGAGGAAAGGATCTCATGAGATGTTATTCCAAATTATATCAAACAGGTATCTTAATGCTGCTCTTTTAAAATCTTTATTAAAACAACTTGATAAACAACTCAAGAGACCTGGGTCTGTTTACTGTAAGCCATATAACCATCATTTTGAAGCACAAAACAGATATAATTCACATAATGTTTTAGAGCCAAGCTGGAACTGTGGTTTTAGAATTTCCACCATATTTTGATGGTATATGAATAAAAGGAAATTGGAACTATAGAGGATATTGAACTGCATAGTTATCGCAAAGAGATTTCTTAAGATTGACATTCTCCCTTAGGCAGAGGGCATACTTTATTTTTAATGTTAGCTTGTGTTAGTCAGCAGATAACTTACTTAGGTATTTAGGGATGTGTTTTGCAGGTAAAATACTTTCGTTGACTCAGGGGCTTGTTTCATACTCAAACTATGTGGTAACAAGCAAAGACCCACTGATACTTCTTCACTTTATTGAAGAGAGGAGACAGTTGGATTAAAACATTTTCAGGCTCAGGTTCTATCGTTCTACACTGTATGATGTAGAAAGGTAGGTCACAATGAATCAACAGTAAAGAAATATGAGAAAATATATATATATGTATATATATTCTGCATAAAAGTACATGCTCTCTGGCCTGAAGTAGATGATGATCATGTTGTATTTGTAATTAGGGAGAAAAGCAGATTATAAAACACTGTACATATTATGACCTTACTTCAGTTAAAACATAGTATTACATATAATTGTGTAAAAATATGTTGAATTATTAACTCAAGGGAGATCTATAATTTCACTTTGCATATAACTGACTAAGGACCGCGTGTTTGCATATGTGTGTGTGTGGGTGTGTGTGTGGTGGATTTATATGGAAATCTTTGTACCAAAATAAGCTTTCTTGCAGTGGCAGAATTTTAGTGTATATACATTGTTTTATGTCTCAATTTTTGAACAATGAGCAAGTACTGCTTTTCTAATATGATAAAGTTATTTTTTAAAAAGTAAGCCATCTATGTTTTAAATTTGTCTTTTAAACTTCCTCTATAGTTCATTTGTCCCTATTTTCTATTTAATCAAGGATTATCTTTCTCTATATAGTTAGATTACCAAAAGCAGGATGTCTAGACTCCATTGTATCAGACTTTCACGAAAATGCCTTCACTGAATTATGATAAAATGGTGTGCCCTCTGTTGATGTGAGAATTGTCCTCTTGCACATTATATTTATGCCTTTGGTAAAAAAAAATGTAATTTTTTCATATTATCCATTGTATGACTGTGTATTTATACAAGGGTTGTTACCATAAATTCCTTCATGAGAACAGTTGCAAAAGAAGATTTCTGCAGATGAAAGTTCTATTGTTTTTGTTATTAGGGTAATAAAAACAATGTAATACAACAGGTTTCTCTTTTACCTTATCTACTAATAAACTTAGTGTTGAATCAATTGTCCAAGAATTGTAATTTCTCCAATTTAATTACTGAAAGTTCTGCTGCTTTTGGGTATATTCAACTTATTTGAAATTCAAATGTTAGGTTGCATTGTGTTTAAATATGTGAGTTATTTTACACACTTTCAGTCGTAGTTGTTGTGAAAAGCTTATAAAATTGCTGTTCAGGAAAATGATGTACAAAACCACTACCTATATACTGCATTCATTCTTTCACTTATTCATGTGCCAGAACATCATTATATGGGAATGCATCAATAAGCAAAACAGAAAAAGATTTTTACCCTCATGGAGACAAAAAGGGAGCTCAGATAATAAGCATGCTGAATAAATAAATTACATATTTTGTTAGAATATGAAATACATTATGAAAAAGAAAAGTATGGTGTGAGGTATTAACATTATTAAAAATGCTTTATGCCACAGTAGTAATAGGTAAAATACCCTTAGTTTCAAGAATCTCAGTTAATAGCACATATGCTTTCATTGGAATATTGTTTAAAATGTGTTAATTTGTCATTTTGGAACATGGTATTATTGAGCAACTATCTGCCAAGCAATGTACTAGTTGTTGGAGATATATTGGTAATATGACGGATGTGGTCTCTGCTCTCATGGAATTCTAATGTGCAGTGAAGGCAGATATAGCTGTCGGATATTATGAGAAGGAAGATGGGATGGGGAAGTGCAAGTTGTATGCACGCGTTGAGGTAGGGCCCTTGACCTTGTTTGTGGGAACAGGAAAGGCTTCCCTTGATGAAACAATTATAAGACGAAAGTTGGAGTGTGTGCTGGCCAGGAAAATAGTGGAGATCTCATCCCTGGAAGACGGAATCTATATCTAAACCCACAGAGGTGAAAGAGAGTAGGACAGACATTCAGAGAAATAAGAGGCTGTCATTGTGGCTGGAGCAGGGAGTCTGGTGGGGACGAGGAAGGATGACTTCCCAGGAGAGAGCTAGGCAGGCGCCAGGCTAGGAAGGAGCTTTAATTTACACTGAAGGGTTTGAGTTTATGCTAAAGGCAATGGAAAATGAATGAAGGATTTAGAGCATAAAGGCTTTTGGAACAACTGATGGACGCTCACTAGAAACAATTCCATCTTTCTCAGCACTGTCCCTTTCCAATCAGCTCTGTGGACTAGTTCTCTCTCTGTTGTTAGAGGCAATCTCAGCCAGTTTCCATAGATGCTCCACTCACTCTTAAATACTACAAAGGTGGGGTATTTTAGTAATATTGAACTTCTTTTTTGAGTCTACACTTCCATCTGATTAGCACTCTTCATGCTATGTTCCTGGTCAAACCTCTTATCTGAAATGATAATGCTCTTTCTCATTTCTTCAGCTCCTTCTTAGAATTCTACCTAATGAAATCTGGCGTCTGCACCCACTTTCACACTGAAACTTCCCATTTCATGGTCATCCATGACATCACTCTTTAAACTTGGCTGGCTGGTATTCAGTATTTATGTGACTGATCAGTAAGTTGTGATGTTTTCAGCAATGCCTCCTTATTGAAATGATCTCTTCACTTGGCTTCTCTGATACCACATTTTCCTGGTTTTTTTCTTTTCATTGCATTTTAGGTCATTTATTGTGAGTTTTTATTAGCAAATTAGCATTCCCTTGTATTAAACATCAGTTAAATTATTGGTGTTACTTAGGACTATTTCCTGGGCCCATGTCCTTCTCACTCCTCGCATTCTCCCTGGACAAATGCATCCACTTCCCTAGCTTCATTTACCGACTATATGCCAATAGCCCCAACATCTGTATCTCAGACAGGCATTGTCTCTTCAGTTCCAGAATGTTTGAAATAGCTATAACAGAGAATTGGAAAGAGTGCCAACCAGAGAAATGTACCATTATATTTGGACAGTGTTGATATCGGTGACTGTTATTTAACGTTGGCAACAATCTGGCTTGTTTAATAGACACTGAATTTTCTGTATTTTTCCAGGTGGGTGGACAGAAAGACAATAGGAAAAGGAAATTGATGACATGGTCGACAACATTTCTGGGGTGGTGGCCTAACCTGCATAGGAAAATCAAACCTATAGGAAATTGATTAAAAAATAGAGAGTAAAGATTGGCAGGTGATTTGGAAGTCCTAAAAAACAGCTGATGTGTAGTAATGTATAAGAATGCAGGAATATTACAACGTTGTGGTGGCAGAATGAGATGTCTGAATTTATTTCAGAAGCGGAGGAGTCAGAGTCTATGGTACTGGCATAAAGTGGATGGCTGCATATGAGTGCAAGAGAATGTCTCTGGAGATGGAGATGACAAGGAACCAAGAAGCCACATTATTGAATGAGCCATCATGTGCATATTGCATCTTGTTTGTAGGATAATACCGGATCCTGGGTTGGAGACAGACTTGAGAGGATGAAGAATGGCCCAGAGGTCTGGAGATGACATGGATGAATTTGTTGCATTACTGATGCATAGCAGCAAATGTATCGTGTTATGCAATATATAGCCAAGAGATTTTTCAATTTACACATATTCCATCTTTTTCCTCTATTTTGTTGTGTTTGGTAAGAGGATAAAGTCAGAGGAGTGTGATATTTTTCTGACCATCTTAAAATTGTTGTCATGTAATTAAGTACTGCAATTCCAGGGGTCTTTGCACAATGCACAAGAAAGTGTAAATAGTTTACTGGAACTTCTTTAGAATCAGTATTTTAAAAATATTGACAGTATAATATCATTCACCTGTGTTTATGCTTTCCCAGACTTGTGAAGTGATGATGAAATGGTTTCCCTTTCATACCTAAACCACAAGGGTTAAAAAGCTATGATGTTGAGGAAGAGAAAAACTTTTAGGATGTGCTGCAATAAGCCATTGAGATTTGTTTTTTGTTGTTGTTGTTGTTGTTTTCAGAAATTTATTTAACAATGTTGCCTCAAAAAATATGGGTAACTTTTGACTTTTTTTTTTTTTTTTTGACAGAGAGTGAGGTGAGAACCTCTATTTTGAGCACTGGCAAAGGAGAAATCCCAGGTCGGTGTGGTTTTCCTATTGATCGTGTGTTCCTGGGCACACTGGCAAAGAGCCAAGCTCATCCTGCATTCTGGCCATTTGAGTCTTCGTGAGGGAGGGAGCAGTGTGCCCAGGAAGCAGGGCAGTGTTTCCAGCTGGTGGTAATAGTGGGGACCACATTACAATTTTAGGAAAATCTGATACACTGAGGGAACCACATTCCTTACAGCAAGTACTGTACTTTCAATAGAGTACAGTGAGGTGTTAGGATTCTCATTTTCCCGGTAAAGGTTTTATGTAAACTGAAATGTCTTTCTGTGTATCTATTCACCTAACACTGCCAAGAGAGAGAAGAGGATTGAAACATAAATCTCATCTTATTACCACACCTAAATTGTTCCCTCTGATTCTGTCTTGATGCCTGACTCTTGCCTTGTTCCCCTGGCATAATAAATTTCTTAACCTAGATTCTCGATAAAATCTTCCATAATTTACTTCTATCTTAGAAGTTGTCATAAAAATTCACTGACAACGCACAGCCCAAGGTGGTGTGGAATGAGCTACCTTGATCTATTTGTATAGACAGAGATACACAACTGCTCTCAGATGGAAACATAGTGACTTTCCTGTTTGTTCCCATAAAAGAATATCTACCAATTCCAGTGAGGTTTCGGAGTGGGAAAATATGTGAAAGCCTTTTTACGTATAGGAATTGGGAAATGGAGCTGGATGAAAATTTACTTATCTGTTAGTATGGTTGTTTATTTCATTTTGTGCACGTCTGATATTAATATTTAAACAACTAAGGAAATCATGTAGAAATGAGATATTCACATATAAATCTGCTCAGATGGCACAGTTAAGATACTATTTTTAGAATAATAAGCCTAGTGGTTAAAGTGTCATGCACTGAAGATTAAGTACTGGAGGAAATTAATCGGGAGACAAGCACAGGGTTATGCGGAAGAAATCTCAGCCTCTCATTAGTGGAGTCAATCAAGAATTTTCAAGGCACAGTTTTTATCCCTGGCATAATCTTGGGGTCCCTATCTTACACTTCAGGGAATTCTTCCACATTTGTTATATTTATATCCTTTCTTAATTAAAGTTCTCAAGTCTTGAAGGATACAAAATTAGAAAGCATCTTTGAGGTACTCAGTACCTATGGGATGTCTCTCTATTTCAATTGAGCGTGTGTGCTTTCATTTTCAGGCACCCCTCAACTGAGAATATGTCAAATGAGATGTATCAGTAACTGTTGTTGACTTGGCTAAGTACCTTGAAAAGAGAAAAAAAAAAAAAAAAGAAGAAGAAGAAAGAAAACAAAACAACAACAAAAAACAAACAGCAACCAGACTAACAACTGGTTTTTCCTAGAGTGTGTTAAGGCAGAAAAGTTTGAGGAAGAACTAAAGCAGGGGGAGCTGATGGATTTGGGGAGAGAAAAAGACTTTCTATTTCTTTTATTGCAGAGTCTGAGGTAATATTTTTCTCCCTGACTCTTACTTTCTATTTTTTTTTTTATTTTTTTTTATTTTTTTTTATTTTTTTTTATTTTTTTTTTTGAGACGGAGTCTCGCTCTGTCGCCGGGGCTGGAGTGCAGTGGCCGGATCTCAGCTCACTGCAAGCTCCGCCTCCCGGGTTTACGCCATTCTCCTGCCTCAGCCTCCCGAGTAGCTGGGACTACAGGCGCCCGCCACCTCGCCCGGCTAGTTTTTTGTATTTTTTTTTAGTAGAGACGGGGTTTCACCGTGTTAGCCAGGATGGTCTCGATCTCCTGACCTCGTGATCCGCCCGTCTCGGCCTCCCAAAGTGCTGGGATTACAGGCTTGAGCCACCGCGCCCGGCCCCTGACTCTTACTTTCAAAATGAAGTACTCAACAAATACTTGGGGGGTTTCATTTGGATTTCAAAGCTGATTAAACATTCTGGCCCTGAGAAAAAAGTGGGTAATTGCGAAGAAACTGCTGAATAAAGCTGCTTAAGCCCCAATGCCCTGTTTACATGGATGGATCTTTTATGAACAAGTGCTTTCATTTAGAAGTCATTGATGGAGGCCACAGTGTGAAAACTGAAAAATGAGGCAAAGAAATACATGTACACTGCTTCAAATCAGGTAGCAGGACAGAATGAGAACAGTGAGGGTGGAGAGGTGGCTGCCACAGATTGCAGGGGCCATTATAGGGTTGGACAGAGATCTCAGGGATGCCTGCTGTCTCCTGCCTTTGGCTCCCAGGGGAGTTGGTCATGGCTCTCCTCCAGCTAACCCATCCCATGAAGCAGAAAACTGTTTATTTTTCTGTTGCCAAGGAAGAAAACAGAGTGAGGGGAAAGAGCTAGTTAGGGGAACATCTCCAGGAAATACAACATCTTCCCCCAACTTAGTATAGCCTTGAATCAGACTTTCCTGATCTCCATTATCACCTCCTTATCTTATACCATATTAAGTTTCCTAACTGGTCTTCCTGCTTCTGGTCCCTCCACTTTAAGTGTATTCTTCATCCCCCCACCAGAGACCCAGTTAAACCATTTTATTTTCTAAGGTAAAATCTTACAATAGTCTTTTTTGCCTGCAGGAAGGAGGAATCTTCTCAGAGAAGCTCCCAACTTGTCCCCCTGTTGATGGGTCCTCAACCGTTTTCTCACTATACTTTCCCTACTTCCCGCTCCGTCACACAAACACTGCAAAAGCCTGTGCGTCTGTTCTCCATAGAATTTCCTTCCCTTCTCACTAATAACTGCTCTGTTTCCTTCAAAGCACAAGGGCTAGCGGCTTCCTCCAGGAAGTCTTTCTTAATCCCTTTACCGCTTCTCCCAATAGGAGCCCAGTGCCGGTCGCCTGTGCTTCCCCAGGAGCTTGTCTGCTACAAACAGATTACTATGGAAGAACTGGTTTCCCCACTGTATGGTGAAACCTGGAGGGCAGGCAGGGACTTTGTCTTTTTTTTTTTTTTTTTTTGTCTGAATACTTGCTTTATCTGGCACAGAGCAGGAACCCTGTGAGATAGTCAATGAAAACAGATTCATAGAGGCATGCTTTTGGTTTATGGCTGTAGCTGTTATTTTCCAAACCTAGCATTATTTGCAATTCTTCCTTTTAGGCAGACACTCTTGATTCCCTCACTGAAAATTAATAACTACTATTCCTAATGCCTTCAGGCGAAGTTTTCTCTGTACTATAATTTCTCAACATTTCATAACCAATTCCCCATTATTTGAAAATTCATAGCAATGTATCTGTAGGTTTTCTTCTGTCTATAGTAAGACAGCTATAATACACTGTCAGAAAAATTATCTGGAATGTAGAATTAAGCAAAAGAAAATACTGGGTGTTCTTTCAGAACAGAATTGAACTTGATTTTTTAAAAAATTATTGGGTTATTTTAAAATCATATATTGGCAGAGGTTAATTTGTAGATTTTTGTCAGGTAGAACCTATAACCCCAAAAGCTTTGGTTTATGGCTCTGTTAGACACTAACCAGTTTCATATCTAGCTCAGAAATCTGTTAAATTGTCTATGTGTACCTAGCTTCTTCAACTCTCTTTGGACCAGTTTTATCATCTTGCTGGCTACCTCATTAATTAATGAGTTATATTCAACCCTTGACATGTATTCATTTTATGTTTGTGTGAAAGTCAATTATTCCTTAACAATAAATAGTAGAAAAATACTAGTCTTTTGGAGAATCAGAAATTTAATTCTGAATCTACTCTTACTAGTTTTATTTTTTTGTCAGTCACATGAAAGAGCCTTAGTTCTTTATCTGCAAAATGAGGATGCTTGGCATTGGACAAGAATTAAATATCACATAAAATAAATTTGCAAACTCTAAAATGAAACAAAAATAGTACATTATTATTTTCTATGGAGTTGCTATTTATGTATCTTGTTGTAGACTTTTTGTGTATTTTTGACCCAGTGAGACTCACAGTGACAATCTCAGGAAATCAAACACAATTAGAAGAATAATTGAACACATTTATTTTAAATCACTGCTCAATTTTCTTAATTTTAACTTGTACAGATACAAGGGGACCGATGTCTATTTTTATGGATATAGAAATATAGGAGTTATTTAAATAAACTAATCAGTGCAAATAAACTTTTCCTGGTTATTTGTTTTAAGCATAAAATGTCTGTGAGATGGGGCTTGATGTTTACTTAGCAGAAGACTCTCTAAGAGCCTCATTTCTTAGTAAGAATCAACTTAGTTCTTAGGACAACAGCTTCCACCTCTACAGTAAGCCCTAGCGGCAACCTGGGAAGTGGAGATGTGGTTTTGTGTGTGTGTTTTTAAATGGATATGGCAAGATTTTGTCTGAAGAAAAGATTCTTAGTCTATATTAAACATTTGAAAAATAGTGACCTAGAGGATTTACATTTGGATGAAGGAAGATTGAAGGTAAACTCATTCATGACCATTGTAAAAGATGAGGTGGGACTACATAAATGTGATTGGGGGCATAGACATTTTGTTTCTGTCTTTTAAAAACTTAAATATGGATTATAAAATGAATAATTAAGGAAATACACTTAAAGCATGTTCTGATATGAGATAAAATTCAGCAAGAAGTATAGTTTTAAAGATTTTAAAACAGCAAAAATATATTTAAAATGTGATTGTGTTAGTTTAAAAAATACATTACTAAGAATCTCAAATAAAAATGTCTGATTTGTACAATCCATTCTTTTTTCAGTCTGTTTTCTCTCACATTAAATATTTACCTTACAATGTTAAGTGGCTTAAATGAGTGTCCCTCTCTTTCTTTGTCTCTCCCTCCCCTCTCTTTCCCTCTGTCTCTCTCTCCTACTTAGCACATAGTAGGAGATCAATAAATATAGTCACTCATATTGTTCTGACTCCTCCATGAATGTGAAAAACCATAAGAGTCCTCTAGCACTAAGAAAGAGGAAAATATGATATTTTAGTCTACCAGCATACTGAATTTTAGGCAATTTAGGTCTATCACAAGTAAGTGCTTTGCTGCAGTTGTTATATCAGCTAACTAACTCTCTTAGGATTTTCCTTGAATGATAAAATAGCTAAATAATAAACATTTATAAAACACCGCTGGTATGCCAGGAATTCTGCTAGATGTCAATTGAACTGAGAAGAACATATTATGTAAGCTTTGAAGGGTCTTTTAGGAAGAGAGACACATAAACTCAAACCTCCGCACTATACTGTGGTAAGTACTGTATATAATAGAGGAATGTAGCTGCCTCGTGGGAGCACAGAGGAACAATGTATTCCACCTGGGGGTGGGGTGGATGGCAATTTTAGTGTCACAGGGAGGATGATGAAGAATAGCCTTTGAATTCTGCTTTCATTCATTTCTTGGAAAATTGTTTGTTGTACCCATTACTGTGTGCAGAACACTATGACTTTCTGCTCCACTGACTGTTTAGTGAATGTTTAAGAGGGCCCTCAGTGGGACGAGAACTTGGTGAAATGCTAGACTCTTGAAGTCACACAGGATAAGGTTTTGATCTGTTATTTGGGAATATGGAATACATTTTGGGGGAAAATTTTACCCTTGAAGACTAGGGAATATTGTGACACACATACTAAGGCCAAAAATCCCCTACAGCCATGTGAAGGGGGTTTTAAGGTACTGCTAGTTACCTCTGATTAAAAGAGCATTTGCTACTCCTGTTATACTCCCCTAAATCCTGAAAAATGGACGCTCTTCTTTCTGTGAAAAAGGGGCCTACAGATTTGATTTTTCTCCTCTGTGTTAGTACTCTAAAGTCGTAGGCATCAGATCATCTATTTGGAATCCAATTAGTGAATTTTTAGGGCTCTGATCTTCCCCTAGTAATCCTAAAAACATGACTGTTCTATATAGCAAGGTTTTAACGTGGATTTTGTAGCTGGTGACAGTGCCAGAAACATCAGATTATCTGTGACAACAACAGAAGCTTTCCTCTTTCTCAGCTGGGATCTGCCACAACTGAAACTACCTGCTGTCCATATTTGACTTTCTAGAAGCTCTCTATTAGGGCCTACAGTCGGATGATTCCAAACCAATGAGCTAATACCCCGGTGTTGTTTCTTGAGGCTTTCTGGTTGATTTATATCAAAGGTGTGACTGGAAGCCTTCCACCTAAGGCAGATTTTTACTTTGCCTGCTAAGTGTTTTCAGTCTTGCAGGAGTGCCTGAAATATACCGGATAATCCTTTATTTCACTGGGTAAAAAATAAATAACCAAGGAAGTCACATCATTAGAACATTGCTTTAATTTGATAAGTAATTTTCAAGTTTCTATAGAGTATTTACTCTCCAAATGTGAAAAGGAAATACAGATAATTTAGAAACCCCTTTAAACCCAAATTAGAGAGGATATTTTTAGCAGTCAAAAGGAAGTCATCCTGTGAGTCAAGTAATCAGGATGACTGGCAGGATAAACAGGAATGCCTTCTATCGATAACAGAAGTTGTATTTTCTTTACCCAAGTTATGTGCTTTAAAAATTGTCGGTTAAATTTTCTGAGGTCACACAATATTCTGATTTTAAAATATTGTGGGATGTTTCATGGATATCCTCACTGATGGAGAGAGATGAATGTATAAATAAAAGGACTGTGAAAGCAAGAAGATTGTCAACTGAAACATGTAGGAGCCAACTTCATTACTTTAGAGATTCATAACACAGAACAGTGTCCAAGAGCCTCTGTGAAAAAGGAGACAAATGTAGTTTATGCTTCTGACACCTATCCATTGAAGTGACACACCAACAAAATTCACCTGGCTATTTTCATTCTTAGAAATAGAATTCCCAAACGGATTTGACGATATGTGTCCTTAAAGACAAGGTTGAAACCATTCACTTTTATTTCTAGTTATGAATTAGTATGCCAGTGTTTCAATCAATTAATACTAGAATGATTTGATTCTGACATGCAAGCTGAGTAAAAAATTGAATAAGGCAAAAGTCTCCACAGAGTTATATTTTTACTATCTTATAAAGTCTAAGGGGACAGAAAACTTATAACTCTGCTTTTAAGATAGGAAACAATGCTGATAACAAGAGAAGACTGAAAATAAATGAGAACTTGCTAATGCAATAAAAGGGGGAAAGATACTAAGACACTCCTCTAATAAAGCAATTGGAAAATATTCCAAAGGAGATAAATGAAGAACGTGAATAGGAAAAGATTTGTGCCTCTCTCGTGAGTGGGCCTCTTTTGTTTGCAAATCATATTGCTTAAGAGAGACTGGGAATGAAGGCTCCACCTTACTTTTGAGGCTAACAAGACTTTTTAATATTATGAACACATATTATGTAGAGCTTAGAAAGGTGGTAAAGGAAGAAAAAAAGCTGATTTCAATAAAAGGAAATGCTGAAAGAAGACAATTTTTTGTATAAATTACAGAAAAAGGGCATAAATTAGTGAAAAGTTTCTGTCCACAATTTCTAGGGTGTCCACCCTGCAGCCTGAATAAACCCATCCTTGGGAGAAGGTGGGTGAAGTGGCACAGGGGATCAAGTAGTGGTTGAGGCACCGAGCACCCCTATGTGTGGATTCGGGTGTCCAATAGATCAGACCTCCATCTCCACACTGAGGCTGGACAGCTGTGGGACTTCCACTGGGCTACTTCACGTCTTAAGCCACATTGCCTGTACCTGAGAAATGAACTCACAGTTCTTACCCCACAAGGCTTTTTGAAGATGAATTAATATAATGCTTGTAATGGCCTTACCACAGTGCCTAGTAAGCTCTCAATAAGTGGTAGATGTTATTACCATGATATTTACTACTGCCCTGATCACAAAAAGGAAAGGGCCTACTCAGTGAAATCTGATTCTTGTTATTGCCTTAGTTGCAAGTTTGACGTCAAGTCTCTGTAAATATTTGCTCCCCAGAAGACCTCTGGGATCCCATGGTTTGATCTGATATCTGTGGTGGCTGTGGATACGTGAGATGGCAGGCAAGAAGAGCTTGTGGGAGACTGAAAAGTTCTTTGCTAACCCAAGTTTCTTATAAAGTCTTTGGTTATGGCCAGCTTGTTTGACAAGAAGGCCTTTCACTTCTTCCTAACAGAGTGTATCTTTTCCCCACCTTTCCTCAGCTTTCTACACTGATTTAGCTGTTTCTTTGGAAAGACAGAGGCCTGTCTTGATAAAGACCAAGACCTGCCTGAGTCAGGATCTGACACTTCCTAGGTGGGTTATCTTTAACCAGTTACCACTTCTTTTGGAGCATCAGTTTCCCACATGTAGCATGGGAATATTAACTTCTATTTGCCCAGGTTATTTGAAGATAAAATGCTATGATGTGTGTAACGCGTGTGGCACAGAGGGAGTGCTCAACAAACACCAGTTTCCTCTCGGTCTTTCTCCATGAAGAAACAAATTCCCCACAAATACAGGCCCCAGCAAATTCTCAGAGATTAGTGTCATTGTACAGGTTATCCACACAGTGGCTTAGGAGGGAAAACCTTTCAGCTGCGGGTCATTGTTATTTTTCTTCAAAAATTCATAATAGTTATTGGGCTTACTAGTAAATACCTTTTCTGATAACAAGACTCTGGTCACAAGAATAAAGGGTGCTTAAAACGCTGAAGAAATAATAGCAAATTGGGTTTGGGAATCTCTGTTTTCTTATGATTGAATTGGAGACAGACCCAGATTATTTTATTAAATGCTACCTTTAGAAGGATGGAAAAATATAAATCCTAAAAGCAATTTATAGTTTTCAAGGTGTTGACCATTTTTTTGGTTTCCTTTTCTTTTCTTTCTTTCTTTATTTAGTTCACTTCATAGTGACAGTGAGAAAATTTTGCAGGATCAACACCGTTACTCGATTTGCAGTTGACAGTTTGGATGTTTTTAAGTGTATCTACTGCTTTGAAGGAATTCTTGACCTACTTCAGAATTCGTTTTTCCAGTAAAGTCAAGCTTTAGTGATCATGTTAGCCACAAATCTTTCTTAGATGACTCCTCAAAGATAAAATGTATCTTGATCAGGCTTACTCTACTTTAGCTGGTAGTCTATTTTTTTCTTTTTGAAATTATTTCAGTTTAAAATATATGATTTTAAAAATTAGGTGGGCTGTTTGGTTCATGTTTTCTTTTGTGTTTGTAATTTAAGGAAATATGTTATGCTATATTTCTCCACCATTTTGTTGTTATTTCTTCAAATTAGATTTTTCTACTGTAGTAGCAAAGTTTGACAAGCTGCAATTCACATTAAAATAAATACTTTATTTTATGCACATGAATATATCTAAGATCAAAAAGATGTCCATGATTAACAGATTCAGGTTCCAAAAGTTAACATTCTTTTCAAAGGTTTTGCTAATAATTGGGTTTCTTTTTTGGGCGTTAACTTTAGTATATTTGCATATAACAATCTTTCAAAGGGAGCTTTGGGCTGAAAATCTGCATCTGTTCTTATATGCCATGAGCACTAATCAATCCCATCCAAGGATAACTTTCAGAAGCACAAATCTTTTGGAGGTAATCTTAGAGAGAACTGCAGTAATTGCCAAAGTTTATAGAGGATTACAGAATTTAATTGAAAAAGGAAAAGAAATGTCTATTACTAAGGGTTTCTTATGTATTGGGCAGGTTATTCTGCATTTTAGTATCGCTTAACTCCGTTAAATTATCCTGGACATTTAGATTTTTGGACCCAGTTTTACATCTTCAGGATCAGCAAGATGAGACAAATTTCCGAGGTTCACAAAGTTAATAAGTAGTGAATCTGGGACAACAATCCAGACCTGTGTGATATCGCAGTATTCCTCCCATATTGTCAGTGGAATATGAAAAATCTGCTTTTATGTAGTTCTTTATGCTGTTGCAATCCATGGAGGAGTTTTTGCATATTTGCACTACTGTAACACATTTTAGATGTTCTTGCACCTATGTGTGCATGCATGTATTCACTAATTCATCCTCTCAACAAATAATTATTGCGTGCCTACTATATTTTAGGAACTGTTTCACAATCTGGGATTAACCAAGATTGTGAACAACACAGACAAAAATAATGATCACAGCACTTATGTTTTACATGAGTGTATATACCAATGTTATGAGAAATAGTTTCTTACTCCAATATGTGACTTTCCTTCTTAAAATCCCCAACTTGTTGGTGACACATAGCTATTTGGAATAAAACCTACAAGTTCCAGCATGCCTTGCCATTGAGTATGGTCAAGAGATTAAGTGGGAGTCTAATCTAGTGTGCCTACTTTCAGGAAGTTTCTTTCGAAGAATGCGGTTGAGTCCCATTGCCACCTTTCTTCCCTCCTCCTTCCTGTTGCTTGGAATATGAATATATTGGCTAGGACTCCATCCTGGAAAAGGAAGACAAGGGCCATATGGATGGCAGAGTAGAAAGTTGGAAATAGCCTGCCTTGCAGATGACAGAGGAGCTTCTGAGCCAGTTCTGGAGTGCCTACATCTAGATCGTTTAGAAAAAGAGAAATCAAATTCTATCTTACATGGGTTGCTGTTACTATCAGCTAAACCTAATCCATAGTAAAAAAAACAAAAACAAAAACGTATGTTTGAATTTGCAATGGATTTTATTGTTTTTCCTTTCTCAGAATGCCTTTATATCTTCTGCCTTTTCCCAGCACTACCACACCTCAATCCCAACCCTTATACTCATGCTCAAAGTTTTCTCAGGAAAACATTATTTGATCTTCTGCATCCAGCTGTGCCTGGATCTACCCTTGTGACTAACACATTTCCTTTTTTTGCTTAAGCCAATTTCAATTTCCTAAGGAAAGAGTTTTGACTGAACAGTATGTATATGTTGATTTAATGCATGTATTTATTACTTGTTTATGTTGCAAATATGTTATATATTGGCAAACATGTTATAAACATAGAGCAACGATTAACATGTAAACATGCTGTAGAGAGATCTACCCCTAGTCCTCCCATTTTACAGTTGAAAAATCTGAGCTGCAAAGAAGCTAAATTATTCACCCCAAGTCTCAGTAAAAACTCGTGACTTCAGTTCCAGTCAATTGCAAATTGCATCTATTTTCTTGATGTCATCTTATCCATTACACATCTGAATTTGCAATGGTATAATACAAGTTATATTTTTCACTTTTATTAGTTGTACTAGTATAGTTATGCTTGAGAGGAAAAAAATAAAACCCAGTATCTGTGAAGATAAAAATAATTCTGAAGAATCTCCCCTCCCCCATTCTTTAAAATTTTATTGAACAGTAGAAAAGTAGAAGGATGAAACATGTCATGGAACTCAGTTTCTTCCCAGTGCAGAACTGATTCCTTGAAAATCCCTCCTAACATGCTATCCAGTCTGGGTTTAAAAGCCCCAACTGCTGAAGCTTTTATCAATTCCCTTGGAAGATTCCATCTCACATAGTAGTCTGGAGCATACCAAACAGTTCCTGAAACCCAAAGTAAGCTCCTTTATTGCTGTCGCTTGTGAGATTTTACTGCCCAAACATAGTTCGCTTTTTTTCTTCATGAATGCCCTCACTGATGATTGGTTCTTGTTCTTGTCTTTGAACATTCCATTAGTCGTGTATTTGTACAGACTGACTCCGTTCTCTCTTGGTAAATCCATTTAACTTATAACTGAATTCTGAACCCTTTCCAAAAAATTGTGACATATTTGATATACTTTTGTCACCTCTTGGAGGTAAAAAAAAACAGGGGCTTCTCTATGGAAGTGCAAATTTGACATAAAGGATGGAGTATAACTCAATAAATTGTAGCCATGTATCTAATGTAAATATTGACATATATATTTTAATGTGATTTTTAAAAGTTGTGTTCAAATTTTGATAGACCTGAAATACCTTTTGTTTCTAATGTTCTGGTTAAATAAAACACTTTTTATATTTTCCTTGGAAAGGTCAAAAATTAACTTTCAAAAACTAATTAATAAAGTTTCTAGTAGCTGCCCATTTTACTTAAAATAAAATCAAAATTCCTTGCTATGAACTATGAGGTCTAATTTAACTCCACCCTGCCTTCCTTCTTCTTGCTTTCTAACCCAGTGGTCCAGCTACCCTAGGCTTAAATACATGACTAGATTTTTCTGCTTTTTGTCTCAACCTCTCAGCTACTTCCTGCCCTACTTTATTCTCTCTTTTCATCCCCTTTACTTCTTACTTATCTCCATTTGCCATTACTGATATTATTTTCTGTTTACTCTGCTAGATTCTAAGCTACTTTGCATGGGGGCAGGGGTCACATACTGGTTTCCATGACCAGTTTTTGAAAAATTAACACTATGCTATTACCTGTATATTATACATTGTTATACATTGTTTACCTAGTAGTATGTGTTCTAATATTTGGGAAACAAATATATATATATATACACACACATACACACACACACACATATGTCAATACATGAGTTTGGAGTAAAAAACATAAATATTTTGAAAAAATGCATGTCATATATAATCAAATTCTATTATGATTGTTGGTTACTATATGGATTTAGAGATTTATAAAATATTATTGTTGAAAAGAAACTAAGACAACATTTAGTTTAACATCTTATTTTCCAGATGAGGAAGCTGAGACCCAAAGAGAATAAATAACTTGTCATATAGGTCATAAATGACAGATCTAAGACTAAAGGCCTTGTCTCCTGGGTTCTCTTGATGCCTCTGTATGTCACCTTCAGTTTGTTTTTGAATCGCTCAATATTCATTATTACATTTTAATTGCATCAAAATAACTATTCTAGAATTAACAGGTAGCATTGGTCTTCTTCTCTACCCCCGCCCCCAGATTTTCCTTCTTGTGCTTTACACTCAGAAGAAAAGATGACAATACAGATGCCCTTACTTTTATTTTTATTAAGTACTATTTGTTGATAATACATATTTTTTTCTCACAATAGGAGCCTGGTTGTATTTTTTTTTAATTGACTTTGGTGCTGAAAGAGCTCTGGTTTGTTAAATGCTGCCGCTAGACCTCTCTCTCCTTGCCTTCTACTCCTACTTTCCATAACTTTACTATAGCTCCATTCATCAAACCAAAGAAGGAGATGAAACAAAAAAGGGCCAGCAAAGCTTTGTGAAACTCTGAGTAAAATGAGCATTGTATGTTAAGCAAGTAAAAGAAGTGGGAACAGTGTGGGCTGTATAATGTCTGCAAACTGCTTGTAAGAGATATGTAGCATTTAGTGTTGTAGACAACGTGTGACCGGTTAGTGTTTAAAAACTGCTTTGAGCCCGGGAGAGTAACTTGTAAAAATAGCAATTAGATTTATTCTGTGAGGTGAAGAAAGGAGCATGCTAAGGGTGAATCGGAGGGAGTGTTGAGCGCTGTATCCTTAAGGACACAGTACCCTATCCCATTTGTTGACTTAAAAGTTATATAAAAATGTGTAGAATATTAAAGTGTCTAGAGATGTTTAATGGTTTTTAAGGTAACTTTTAATAAGGTACATTCTAGTTTTATTTAATCACCAGTTAGGGAAACCACTCTGGCTGAACCATTAGAACATAGGCTAATAAAATACAACACAAAGATTCTTGGTGGATGTAGCAATATTGTAAGACTTGATGAAAATGAAAAGAGTCTAAATGAAGCAATAACAATTGGGAAACAGGACATTTCCTGGGGATTAATGACAGGCTGGGTGGAGTTGATGGACCATGGCTATTCTGTGGGCTATTAACCCCAGTTGATCATTAATTCCCAAGAAATAACCTGATGGTGAGGTCATTACTATAATTATCACCTTAAAGCGGGAAGAAGGATGGTAGACTTGAGAGTGAAGTTAAAAGAATGGTGATTATTTCATATAAAGCGAGTACTTTATAGACCATAGGGCTATAAGGTTGAGTCATTTCTCAGTTTGTAAATGGGAATGAAGCATAAAGTGTCCCCCTTTTTAGAGAAGACTGAGTAAAGGAGTGGGACAAAGAAGCATGCTAGTAGCACAAATGGTAAAGGATGAGATTTTTTGTTAAAACTAGCTTCTTGAAAAATGACTGATGGAATGTTGAGAGCATATCTGGTGATGCAAGTTATCCAACAATGGCAGAGTTAAGTAGTGTTTTGGGTTTGATGTACATACTGCCTTATTTGCGTTGGTCTATTTTTTTACTTTAAATTTGATGGATTGAGGTAAAGGTCTAGGAGTGAGGTTAAAGGCTTGGTTTTGCAGGGAATATGATTTTGGGCACTTGTATTCTCTGGGTTTCAATTTATTCATCTGTAAAGATGAAGGGATGTATCTAGGATCTCTAGAGACCAGTCCAGCTCTGAAGCTTATCTGATGTGTATTTCAGGAGTCAAAGATCCTCCTAAGATAAGACCTGCAGAGCTGTGGAATAGTGAGGTAAACCACTGACTGGCAGAGGGAACCAAAAGCTTCTCCTAGAGGATAAGCAGCTTTATGTAGTTGTGATTGAAGCTTCCTAATTCAAATTATTGATGGTATTTATTTTTGAGACTAACTCATTCTAGGTTGTAGACTTCTAGCAAAACAAAAATTATTTAAATGGCAATTCCCTACTGTTTTAATCGAAAATGTAATTTTAAAAAGAATTCTACAGGCAGCTGATTCTCTGTTCTCCCATTGTGAGATCCAGTGGTGCCAGAGGGTGGCTTTACTGCTGGTTAATATTTCAAAGTCAAAGACTTCTATACATTAATGTAATTTGAATTAGAAGATTAAAGCTCAGACACATGGGATGAAATAAGGCTACATAGTTTGCCATGCTGACTCACCTTCTCAACCTTAACATTCTGGTCATTTCATTCTCTCATCCACTGGAACTTTATGACATGTTCATTAATTCAATCATCTGTTCTTTCAACAGTTGTTAAGTACTTTCTGTGGGCCAGGAACTGTGTTATGTGTTATGAAACTAAAGGTGAATAAGACATAGCTCTTGACCTGTAAGGAATCACAATTTCATACACATCAATGTATTAAAAGAAAGGAAGAAAGAATATGAGTGGCTTTCATAAAAGAACTAGGTGCACAAAATAGGAAGCAATCTACCCTTCCCAGAGATGTCATGGAGCTCAGGCAAGGTATCACAGAAAGCCTTTGATCTTAAAGGATGAATGGAGATTATTATGCTGTGACTCAGGTGGGGAATGGCTTGCTCCACAAAAATATAAGAGTTGAGCACATGAAGGAGTGGCAAGTAATTAAATATGACTGGAACAGAGAGAAAGTGGAGATGAGACTAAAGGGGTTATAAGGTCAGGTCATGAAAGGCTTTTTGCATATTATCAAAATGAGTTTGGACTTTATCCTTTGGGTAAGGGTGGAGTAATTGCAATAATCTCATGTTCCCATTTGGGAATAACTTCCTGCTCTTCTTTTTTGTTGCTATCATCTCAAAGTGTCTAGTTCAAACCAGATCCTTATATGGCATTTACTTTAATTAGGAAATTGGTTAGAAACTGGAAACATTAGGCAGTAAAATACCACTATTTAAAAAGGCTTATATTTTCAATTGTAAATATTTAAAAAATAGTTTCAGGACTGGAATATGCTAGGAATAAATACAGTCTAATACTGGTGTTGTCTCAAATTTAAAACATACTTAAATTAACTACCTTGGAAAATAGTAGGTGATATAGCTATGGCTAGTATATTTTAAAACTCACTGTTAGAGCAGAGTTTCCCTAATCAAAATTGTTTCATAAAATAACAGACGTGTTTGGGTATTTTCAGGTATAATATGCAATATAAATACCTTTAAATGTTGATCAGAAAGTTTGAAAAAGAAGTTTGGTGAATGGCTAAAATACTGACTGGGAGCCAGAAAGATCTTATTCTATTTCTTATTACTTTTGGAAAAATCTTCAGATTTTTCTGTGTCTGTTTCTTCATCAATAAAATGCGAGTGTTGAAATTTATAACCCTTAAAATCTCTTCTGGCTCTGAGATACTGTGATTCAATTGCAGCCTAATGTCCACAGCAAAGCATAGGAATCAATAAATGTATTTATTCTCCCAGTGATTATATACTGTTAACCTTCGTTGAAGATAGTTGTTCTTACATGCTCCACAACACAAGTTCTACCAGGTCCTAAATAAGTATTTTTTTTTTTTTTTTCAGTGAGTGGATGGATGTGTCAGTACTGAGGCACCATTTCAAATACACTTTAAGAAAAAGCTGCAATTCTGTCTCCTTCTTGAACTTTGGCTGCACCCACTTGTCTAACTTCCAACTCCTGGTCAAACCAAACATTTGTTTTCTCTGCTTTTGCTTCTAGAATAAAAAAAAAATCCTATTCTTTGTTTATTGGCTTTATAATAATTTATGTTGTAAACTTGGTTGAGCCTTCAATATAACACTCCCAAACTTTTCCTTATCTCTAGGTGTTCCCACAGAAACGATTCTACATTTTTTAGGCCTCTTGTAAAGTTCCTAGCACAATTCAGCAAATGGTCTTGACTTGCTTTTTCACTGAGAAGATAGAAACTCTCATTATATTATTTCTTCTTTTCCCCAACACATTTACCTTATATTTCTATCCATCTTTCTTTCTAAAATGTTTTCTTTCATTTCTCAATGGAAGGCAAGTGTTTCCTCTTTTCTGGGTGTCCTGATCCACTTTTACTCTTAGATCCATATCCACCTATCTACTTAGAACTTTGCCTCATCTCTTACTTTTTTTCTTCTGCCTTCTTGTGTGCCTCGCTGATGCTCCTTCCCATCCATCCTCAAACATGCTCAGGTATTCACATGTCAGAAAATCCCTCCTGTGGCTGTACATCGCCCTGAAAGTCCTGGACTCAGTATTCCCTAATTCCATTTCTTTTAACCCCTTATCAAGGTGTTTTTAATCATATCTGCTTCTATAATTCCATTTATTTCTCAAACTAATTTTAACTCGCTTTCATATCCCTCTTATCAGATGGTGTCCCTGAAAATCACTGGTGCCTGAAAATGCCAAATTACTTGCCTTTCTCCATCATATTTGGGATGATATTTCTGAGCCCTTTAATATTTTGGAAACCACTTACTTCTTGAATATCTCCTTTCTTTTAGTGTCCTGGGAAAGGTCAAAAACTGAGTTCTCCTTCCCTAACCTTGGAATTCATTTCTGACCTACATTTCACCCTAAATTTTGAATGAGCCAAGACTTTTCTCTCTTTTTAACAGCTTTATTGAGGCATAATAGATATGCCATAAACAGTCCATGTTAAAAGGTAAGATTTGATAAGTTTGAAGATGAATGAACTTGTGAAACGATCATCACAATGAGATAATAAGCATAAGCATATCCAGCACTCCCCAAAGTTTCCTCGGCTACCTCCTCCTCCCCTTCCCTGCCCCATCTCCATCTCTAGGCAACCACCAATCTGCTTTGTGTCACTATAGATTTCTTTGCGTGTTCTGGAATTTTATATACCTTCATACACTGTAAAGTATGTACCCTTTTTTGTCTGGCTTCTTTCACTCAGCTTAATTATTATGAGATTGATCCATATTGTTGTGTGTATTATTAGTTCATTCCTTTTTTATTGTTGAGTAGTATTCCATTGTATGGAATCCATCATTTGCCTAATCATGATTTGTTTATACCTAGAAGTGAATATGTAGAAGTGACATGGCTGGGTCCTGTGGTAAGTGCATGTTTAACTCTTTAAGAAACTGCCAAACCATTTACCAAAGTGACTGCAATTTTACATTCCCACCAGCAGTACATGAGATTTGCAGTTGTTCTACATTCTTGCCAACACTTGATACCATCAGTCATTTTAATTCAAGACATTCTAAGAAGTGTGGAGTGGCATCTTACTGAGGACTTGTTTTGCATTCCCCTAATGAACAATAATGTTAAGCATCTTTTTGTGTACTTATCTGTCATCCATATATCTTCTTTGGGAGTGTTGTTTTTCTCCTTCAAATCTTTTGCCAGTTTGTTTTTAGTTGAGCTGTTTGTTACTGAGTTTTGAGAGTTCCCACATATTCTGGATACAAGTATCTTGTCAGATACATGACGTGCAAATATTTTCTACCAGTCTGTGGCTTTTTCTTACATTCCCTTAACAATAATTTTGGAGAAGCAAAAGGTTTTTTTATTTTAATAACGTTTATTACTTTTAAAAAAAGAATTTTTTGATATGATATTTTATCTAAAAAATATTTGCCTAACTGCAGGTCACAGGACTTTTCTTCTGTGCTTTCTTCTAGAAATTTTAAAGCTTTATATACTAAATTTAGGTCCATGATGTGATGTATAGATCAAATTTCATATTTTGCATGTGGATATCTGATTGTTCTATCACCAATTTTTGATCTCCACTGAATTGTCTTTGCTCCTTCATTGAAAATCAGTTGACCATGTGTATGGATCTATTTCTGTACTCTCTATTATGTTCCATTTATCTATTTGTCAGTCTTGACACCAGTACTGCACTATCTTGATTACTATAGCTTTGTAATGTCTTAAAGTCAGGTAGTGCAATTCACCAGCTATGTTCTTTTTTCCTGAAGTTGGTTTGGCTATTCTAGGTTCTTTGAGTTTCTATATGAATTGTAGACTTATTTGTCAGTCATGGATATGGTGTAACTCTTATTTAAGTCACTTTTAATTTCTCTCAGCAACGTTTTGTAGTTTCGTTGTATGTTGTACATTTCATATACCTTGTTAGATTTACCTCTCAGTGTTTAAATGGCATTGTCTTCTTAATATCCTTTCCCATTTTTATGGGTAGTATATCAAAAGGCAGTTGATTTTTATATGTTGGTCTCATATCTTGCAACCTGTTAAATTCACTTACTAGTTTATAACTTTTTAATATATTCCATAGAATTTTCCAGATAGATGTCATGTCATCTGTGAATAAAAGTTATTTTGTTCTCTCTTTCTGATGTGGATTACTTTCATTTCTTTTTCTTTCATTTCTACCCTATTACTTTCATTTCTACCCTATTATATTGGGTAGAACCTCCAGAACAATGTTGAATAGAAGTGTTATAGACTACATCACTGTCTTGTTCCTCATCTTAGGGGAAAAGTATTTAGTCTTTCATGATTATGGATGCTGTTAGCTACAGATTTTTCAAAGATCTACTTCATCAGGCTGAGGATGTTTCTTTCTATTCCCAATTTGATGAAATATTTTTGTTTAAAATCAGGAATACATATTTCATTTTGGATCTTATAAAAAGTTTTTTTTAATTTAAATAGATGATCATATTGTTTTCCCTTCTTAGTTTTCCAACATCATAAATAATATTTACCAATTTTTCAAATGAGAAACCTACGTGACATTACTAGGATAAACTCCATTAACCGACTTTTCCTCATTCTCCCCATCACCATCCCTTCCCAGCCTCTGGTAAACACCATTCTACTCTCTACTTCCATGAGATCCACTTTTTTATTTCCCACATATAAGTGATAACATGTAATATTTGCCTTTCTGTGACTGGCTTTTTTCATATAACATAATGACCTCCAGTTCCATTCATGTTGCTGCAAATAATGAGATTTCATTATTTTTTATGGCCAAATAATATCCATTGTGTATATATACCATGTTTTCTCTATTCATTCATTCATCGATGAACTCTTAGATTAATTCCAGTCTTAGCTATTGTGAATAATGCTTTAATTAACATGGGAGTGCAGATATTTTTTCTATATATTAATTTCCTTTTTTTTTGGTTATGTACTCAGCAATGGGATTCCTGAATCATATAGTAGCTCTATTTTTAGTTTTTTGAGGAACTTCCATACTGTTTCTCATAATGACTGTACTGCTTTACTTCCCAACCAATAGCATATGAGTGTTCTTCTTTCTCTGCATCCTCAACAGCAATTGTTATTTTTTTGTCTTTTTGATAATAGCCATTCTAACTGGTATAAGATGATGTCTCACTGTGGTGTTGAATTTCATTTCCCTGATGATTAGTGATGTGGAGCATTTTTCCATATACCTGTTGGCCATTTGTATGTTTTCTTTTGAAAGCTGTTTATTCAGGTCTTTTGCCCATTTTAGAATTGGATTATTTATTTACTTTTGTTACTATTGAGTTATTTGAGTGTCTTATATATTCTGGTTATTAATACCTTGGATGAAAAGTTTGCAAATGTTTTCTCCCACTGTATAAGTTGTATCTTCATTTGGTTAATTGTTTCCTTTGCTGTGCAGATGCTTTTTAGCTTTATATAATCCCTTTTGTCTATTTTTGCTTCTGTTTCCTGTGCTTTTAAGATCTTACCCAAAATCTCCTTCTCCAGACTGATGTTCTGTAGTGATTCCCAATGTTTTCCTCTAGTAGTTTCATAGTTTCAGATCTTACAATTAATTGTTTAATCCATTTTGTACTGATTTTTTTATATGGTAAAAGATGGGCATCTAGTTTCATTCTGCATATGAATATCCAGTTTTCCTACCAGTATTTATTAAAGAGACTATACTTTCCTCAATGTATATTTTTTGCACCTTTATCAAAAACAAGTTGGCTGTAAGTACGTGAATTTACTTCTGGGTTCTCTATTTTATTCCACTGGCTTATATGTCTATTATTTTTTTTGCAAGTACCATGCTGTTTTGGTTATGATAGCTTTGTAGGATAATCTGAAATGAGGTAGTGTGATGCCTCTAGCTTCCCCCCCTCCCCAAGATTGCTTTAGCTAATTCGTGTCTCTTGTGATTCCATATAAATGTTGGGATTGAGGTTTCCATTTCTGCAAAGAATATCATTTTTATTTTGATAAGATTGCATTGAAACTGTAGATTACTTTGGGTGGTATGCACATTTTAACAATATTTATTCTTCCAATCCATGAGCATGGGATTTTTCCATATTTTGTGTCCTCTTCAGTTTCTCTCATCAGATCCTTCACTTCTTTGGTTAAATTTATTACTAGTTATTTTTTGGTTTGTAGTTATTGTAAATGGGTTTACATTTTGATTTCTTTTTCAGATTGATCACTATAAGCTTATAGGAATGCTACAGATGTTTGTAGGTTGATTTTGTATAGTCCAATTTGACTAAATTCATTTACTCATTCTAATAATTTTTCGAGAGAGTCTTTAGGTTTTTTTCAAATATAAAATAACGTTGTTTCCAAACAAGGATAATTTGACTTCTTCCTTTCCAACTTGGATACACTTTCTTTTTAAATCTTGCCTAATTGCTCTGGCCAGGAGTTCCAGTACTATTTGAATAAAAGTGGTGGAAGTAGGCATCGTTGCTCTCTTCCTAAACTTTTGAAAGCCTTTAAATTTTCCCCCATTTGTATGATATTAGCTGTGGGCTTGTTATATATGGCTTTTATCTTGTTGAGGTATGCTCCTTCTATATCCAAATTGTTTAGGTTTGTTTTTTTAATCATAAAGACATATTGAATTTTTTCAAGTACCTTTTCCAGCAGCTATTGAAAAGATCATGATTTTTGTCCTTCACTCTTTTGATGTGCTATATCATGTATATTGATTTATATATGTTGAACCATCCTTGCATCACTGGGATGAATCCCACTTGATCATGGTGAGTGATCTGTTTAATGTGTTGTTGAATTTCTCATTATTAATTATTCTGCTGTTCAAGTTTTCTATTTCTTCATGGTTCGATCTTGTTAGGTTGTATATGTCCAGAAATATTTCCATTTATTCTAGGTTTTCCAATTTGTTGGAACATCGTTGTTCATAAGAGTCTAATGATCTTTTGTACTTCTGTGCTATTAGTTTTAATGTTTCCCATTTCATCTCTGGTTTTATTTGTATCATCTCTTTTTTTCTTAGTCTAGCTAAAGTTTTGCTTATTTTGTTTATCTTTTCCAAAACCAACTTCAAATTTTGTTGATCTTTTGTATACATTACTCTCAATTTTGTTTATTTCTGCCCAGATCTTTATTATTTCTTTTATTCCTACTAATTTGGGATTTAGTTTGTTCTTGCTTTTCTAGTTCCTTGAGGTACATCATTAGGTTTATTTGAAGTCTTTCTTTTTTTTGATATAGGTGTTTATTGCTAGAAACATTCTTATTAGTACTGTTTTTGCTATAATCCATGGGTTCTGGTATGTTGTGTTTCCATTTTCAGTTGTTTCAAAAAATTTTTAGAATTTCTTTTTTAATTTCTTCATTGACTCATTGTATATTGAGGAACATGTTTAATTTCCATGAATTTATACAATTTTCAAAGTTCCTCTGGTTATTGATTTCTAGTTTTTCCATTGTGGTCAGAAAATATACTTGATACAATTGTGACTTTTTGAACTTGTTGAGACTTCTTTTATGGCCTAAGATATGGTTTATACTGCAGAATGTCCTATGTGCTGATGAGGAAAATGTGTTTTTTGCCACACTTAGATAAAATCTCCCCTCCCCTCCCCTCTCTTCCTCCCCCCTCCCCTCCCCTTCCCTTCCCTTCCTTTCATTTTTCTTCTTCTTCTTCTTTTTTTTTTTTTGAGACGGAGTCTGGCTTTGTCGCCCAGGCTGGAGTGCAGTGGCTGGATCTCAGCTCACTGCGAGCTCCGCCTCCCGGGTTCACGCCATTCTCCTGCCTCAGCCTCCCAGTAGCTGGGACTACAGGCGCCCGCCACCTCGCCCGGCTAGTTTTTGTATTTTTTAGTAGAGACGAGGTTTCACCGTGTTAGCCAGGATGGTCTCGATCTCCTGACCTCGTGATCCACCCGTCTCGGCCTCTCAAAGTGCTGGGATTACAGGCTTGAGCCACCGTGCCCAGCCCATTTTTCTTCTTTTTCTTTCTTTCATCTCCTCCTTTCTTCCTGCTTCCCTTCCTTTGTGGTTAAGGTATTTTCTCTGCTAATATGTTTTAAGTCATGGCCTTTCATTTTTAGTATATCCATTTTAAGTTTTTGCTTTCTGGTCATCATGAAGGCTACAGAAAAAAATCGTATAGTTATAATGATATTTAAAATAGCCAATATAATTTGGATCACAAAAAGAAAAAGACACAAAGCAATATATAAACTCCTGTACTTATTAACTTCCTTTTTGCCCCCACTTTGATTTTTTGATGTTACAACTTACATTTTTTATATTGCTTAACTTTAACAAATTGTTTTAGTTATTATTATTTCAGTAGTTTTCTTTTTTAGTCTTCTTACTGAAGATATAAATTGTTTAAATACCACAATTACAATATTACTATAACAATCATATTTTTGTTCATTTGTTTCAGTTTAAAGGACGCCTTTCAATATTTCTTGTAGGACAAATCTGGTGGCAATAAATTCCCTTAGCTTATGTTTGTCAGGGAAAGTCTATCTCTCCTCATTTCTGAAGGGTAACTTTGCTGGATACAGTATTGTACAGTATTATTGGTTGTTGTTTTTTTTTCCTTTTGCATTCTGAATATTTTGTTCCACTCCCTCCTGGCCTGTAGGGTTTCTGCTGAGAAATCTGCTGCAAGTCATATTGGATATCCTTTATGTGGCCCTTGCTTCTTTTATCTGGCTGCTTTCTGTATTCTGTCTTTATTTTTGATATTTGTGAGTTTGATTATAATATACCCTGGAATATTCTTATTTGGGTGAATCTGATTGGTGACCTTTGACTTTCCTGTACAGAGATATTTGTATCTTTTCTCCAGGTTTGTAAAGTTTTCTATTATTTCACTGAATAACCTTTCTGCTCTTTGTCTCTCTCAGTTCCCTCTTGAACTTAGATAATCTGAACATTTACTCTTTTAAAGTTTTCCCACAGTTCTTGTAAGCATGTTCATTTTCTTCTTCTTTTATCTTCTTTGTCTGTGTTTCCAAATAGTTGTCTTTGAGCTTACTGACTCTTTCTTCTGTTGAAGAAAGAACAACTCAGCTGTTGATGTGGTCTCTTGCATTTTTCATTTCATTCATTGCCCTTTTTTAGCTCCAGGATTTCTGTTTGATTTTTAAAACTTATTTTAATCTCTGTATTAATTTTTTTCTGATAAATTTCTGAACTGGTTCTCTCTCTCTCTCTCTCTCCTTTAAAAATGTTTATAAACTTCCTTAAAACAGCTATTTTGAATTCTTTGTCTGAGAGACTGCATATCCCCATAACTTTGGGGCTAGTCTCTGGCACCTTATTTTGTATGTTTGGTAAGGTCATATTTTTCTGAATGTTCTTGGTGTCTGTGGATGTGCAATGATCTTTGCACATTTAGGGATTAGGGATTTATTTTAATATTTGCAGTCTGTCTTTGTTTTCACTTGTCCTACAGAGATCTTTCCGAGGATTCTAAACTGACGGACTGTTGTGTTTCAGAGCCTGTGACCTGTGCAGGTACCTGCACTAGAGGACACTCTAAACCCAGGCTTGCCATGAGTCTCACAAGGGCAAGGTTGACATGGCTTTCCGGTCCAGAAGGATCTGGGCAAGACTTAAGGAGAGTACTGGGGCTGTGTGGGAGTGCAAGCCAGGGACTTAAGTTTAGAAGACTACCCCGGTGACTAAGACAGGCATGACTCCCAGATCTCTGCACAGGTGGTGTGGGTTACCAGATGCAGTGAGAGGGGCTAGAATTGAGATTGGACCAGCTTCAGGATTTGCCAGTGGGAAGGACGCTGGTGGGTCTATCTCATTAGTTTAGAGGGTACACCACCCAGCAGGTACCTGCACAGGTGGGATAGTTCCCTAACTGTAGCAGGAGGGACTTGAGCTAAGACTGGGTCCCCTTGGGATCTCCTAAGGGACAGAGGCAGGAAAGCCTGATTAGCTCAAAGGGTCACCTGTCTCCTAGAAGGACACTGCACAGCCAGGATAGTTTTCTAACCACAGACTGTAGCTGAGACTGAGTCCCCTGGGAATTGTTATGGAATAGAGGCTGGAGAGTCCATCTTATTGGCTCAGAGAGGCACGTGTCTCCTAGCAGGTCTCAGCAC
Source organism: Rhinopithecus roxellana (assembly GCF_007565055.1). Lineage (NCBI taxonomy): Eukaryota > Metazoa > Chordata > Mammalia > Primates > Cercopithecidae > Rhinopithecus > Rhinopithecus roxellana. The sequence continues at coordinate 96,427,651 of NC_044552.1, read as the reverse complement.
AGATAGGGTATTTTCCCAACTGAAGGCTAGATATAAGACTGGACACTTGTGAGGCCAAGGTTAGAGCACCTGCTCCTTGGCTCAGAGAGATGTGTTTTTCCCAGGAAGTCCTTGCACAGGTGAAATGGTTCCCTGATTGCAGAAGGAGGGGCCAGAGCTGGGAATAGGCCCCCTTAGGATCTGTTGTGGGCTGGAGGCTGGAGAGCCCAGCCTCATTGGCCCAAACAGGTACAAATCTCCCAGCAGATCTTCGCAGAGAGGGGTTGCTTCCCCAACTGCAGTGAGGGGCTGGAATTGTTATTGGGCCTCGTCAGAATCTGTGGAATGAAGGTTAGCAAGCTCATAAGGGAAGCTCAGACTCTCTGGCTGTGATATACGGGCAAGTCGCCTTCTGGGTCTTTGTGTGAATAGCTCTGAGCTAGGACCTCAGCTGAAGAAGGCTAGAACAGTGCTTCAGGGCAACTTTCAGGTTAACTGCAGAGACTAATGTCAGCCAACACAGGAGCCTTTTCTCCAGGACAGTAGTGTGGGCAGTTCTTTCTGGACCTCTTGGCAGATGATTTTTGGTACAGTTTCAAGGTCAAACAGTGCTGTAGCCAAGTCCCAGTGGGGACTGGACCATTTCTGGGATTGAAAGCAGAAGCAAGTTTGGTCAGGCAGACCAGCCACCTGGGTCATGGGTCTGCATTCTCTAAACCAGGGGTCTGCAATCCCCAGGCCACAGATAGGCGCTGCTCCATCCGTGGCCTAAGAACCAGGCTGCACAGCAGGAGGTGAGTAGTGGGCAGACAAGTGAAGCTTCATCTGTATTTATAGCATGTCCCTATGGCTTGCGTTATCACCTGAGATCTGCCTCCTGTCAGATGGGTGGTGGTATTAGAGTCTCATAGAAGCATGAACCCTATTGTGAACTGCACAGGCCAGGGATCTAGGTTGCACTCTGCTTATAGTAATCTAATTCCTGATGATCTGTCACTGTCTTCCATTAACCCCAGATGGGACCTTCTGGTTGCAGGAAAACAAGCTCAGTGATCTCGCTGATTCTACATTATGGTGAGTTGTGTACTTACTTATTATATATTACAATGTAATAATAATAGAAATAAAGTGCACAATAAATATAATGCACCTGAAACCAGGCTGGAGTGCAGTGGCACAATCTCAGCTCACTCCAGCCTCTTTGATCTACCAGGCTCAAGTGATCCTCTTGCCTCAGCCCCCCAAAGCTGGGACTACAGACATGCCACCATGCCTGGCTAATTTTTGTATTTTTTGTAGAGACAGGATTTCACTATGTTGCCCAGGTTTGTCTGAAACTCTTCAGCTCAAGTGATCCACCTGCCTTTGCCTCCCAAAGTGTTAGGATTACAGGTGTGAGCCACTATGTTCATCCTGATTCTTTCTTCACACAGCTATATTGTCTTTTATTCCTGAATCTTTTTTCTTCGCTTTTTTTTTTTTTTTTTTTTTTTTTTGTGGATTTCAACCTTCTTTTGGATCTAACTGAGTTTCTTTGCAATTCGTATTTTAAATTTTTTAACTATCATTTCAGATGTTTCCATCTGATTAGGATCCATTGCTAGGGAGCTAATGAGATCCTTTGGAGGTGACAAAACACTCTGGCTTTTTGTACTGCCAGAGTTATTGTGCTGATTCTTTCTGATCTGAAGGAGCTGTCTTCTTTTTTTGGATTTTCTATCATTTGGATGGGGCTTTTAATTTTTTTGTTCTTTTCTCCCTTGAGGGTATGACTATGGTGTATGTTATGTATGTGTATGATTGATTGGCTTTTGTTTTCCGGTTGCTTTCATGGGGCCAAGGCTCTGTCTGGGTTCCTCGGTTGTGAATACTTTCTGTTCAGTATCTTTCTCAGATGCTGCTTGTTATGAGGCTGTATTTTCATTTGGTGATGCAGTTTAGGCTGCAGTCCTGTAGATGGCACTTAAGAGTAAGAGCTGGCAGATAGTCTGGTGCCTATTGGATGCACCTGCCCTGATTAGGTTGGCAGGAAGAGATCGTGATGGGGTGCCTTGAAAGTCTCAGAGGAAGGGGCAGGGGTGGGGGTGCACCAGCTCCTCATCCTAGACTGGCAGTGATGCAGTTTGCTTCACTGTCACACTCCTGTCACGGGGCTCACAACCATCTGTTTATAAAGGCTTTGTCCTTTGGTTCCTGACCACACTGTGGCTCTGTGCTATAGATCTGCCTGACAGTTATCACAAGAATGGGGGTCAGAGCAGAGTTTGACCCACAGTCTAGGGCAGGTAACTTCATGGTTTATCCTGCATTGCTGGGGTACTGCCACTCCGTGTAGAGAGGGGGAGTTGAAACCCACCCTTCCTGAAAGCCTGAGCAGGCACAGCCTTGATTTTAGTGGGGTTGGAGCCACCAGAAAGGCATGAAAAGTGTTTTGTTTAGTTTCTGCTCACTTTCAATGGGTTTGGAGCTGCTGAAAAAGTGAGAAAAGTGCTTTATTTTAGTGCAAGCTCACTAGGCAGGGTGAGAAGATCCACTACTGTGTCTGCAACAGTGTACAGCAGATATTTAAAGATGACTCTTTCTCCACATCTGTTCCCAGATGTCAGTGGTGCCCCCTTCACTGTTTGGTGCTGTGTCTGTGTTTCCTTTATTTCAAAGGAGGCTTTGGTGGCCTGTGCTTCCCCCTCACTTAGGGGTGTGGCCTTTGCCCAAGATGAAATCTCCAGGGATCTACAACTCCCAGGGACCCATTGGTCTTCTGTGCTTGCCAAAGTCAGAGCAAATTGTAGGGTGTGTTTGTGGGTGGTTTGGTGATGCCATGGCTCAAGGATGGAGGATCTCTAGGCAGGACAATGACACCAAGGTTAAATTGTTAAGATTTGTTGTGTGGAACAGAATGTAGTTCATCTTGACATATGTTAAATGTTATACATTCATTTAAAAACAATATGTTGTACTGTTTTCTGGGTGGCACATTCTATAACTTTCAATTATATCAAATTAGATGATAGTATTGTTCAATAATTGTATAACTTTAAGATTTTGTTTCTATTTGTTCCTCCTGGGTTTTTTTTTTTTTTTTTTTTTTTTTTTTTTTTTTTTTGAGACGGAGTCTCGCTCTGCCGCCCGGGCTGGAGTGCAGTGGCCGGATCTCAGCTCACTGCAAGCTCCGCCTCCCGGGTTCACGCCATTCTCCTGCCTCAGCCTCCCGAGTAGCTGGGACTACGGTGCCTGCCACCACGCCCGGCTAGTTTTTTGTATTTTTTAGTAGAGATGGGGTTTCACCTTGTTAGCCATGTTCCTCCTGTTATTTCACTAGGGGTGCGGAAATCTCTGACTATATTTGTGGATATATCTTTGCATTTCAGATTGTGGTCATGTATTTTGAGCTCCAATATTAGGTGATTAATGTTAAGGATTGTTATTTTTTGAAGAATTTCTTCATCATTGTAACATGACCTTCTTTGTCATATTCTTTGTAATATTCTTTTTTCTATGTTGTCTGATATCAATATAACCACTCTTATTTTCCTTTGATTTTTTCAAATTTTTCCCATTTATTTTACTTCAAAACTATTTATGTCTTTATGTTTAACATGGGTTTCTTATAGGCAGCTTGTAAATTATCTTACTCTCTTATCCAATTTTATAATTTCTGCTTTTAAAATGGAGTATTTCGACCATTTAATTGTAGTGTAATTATTGACAAAGTTTTGTTTAAATGTACCATCATGCTTCTTGTTTTCTACTTATCTCTACTTATTTTTTATTCACTTTTCTTCATTTTTTTGGCTTTTTTGGTTTATTTTTTATAATTTCATTTTTTTGTCCTTTTTTGGTAGCCATAACTCTTTGTTTTAACATTTAAGTGATTCTTTTAGGGTTTAGTGTACATTTTGTGCTATTAATGTCATACATTTTACTTTATATATGTTATAAATGCCACAATACATTGTTATTGTTTTGCTTTAAGCAATTGTCTTTTAAACAGATATAAGAATAAAATCTTTATATTTACCCATGTATTTATCATTTCCATTGTTCTTTATTCCTTTGTGCAGGTCTAGGTTTCTATGTAGCATCATTTTTCTTCTACTTGAAAGAATTCCTATAGTATTTATTGTAATTTAGTTTTGCTGTTAATGAATTATTTCATCTTTTGTAGGTGTGAACAAATTCTTGTTTCACCTTTGTTTTTGAAAGCTTTGTTTAGGTTGGAGAAATCTAAGCTGTTTTTTTCTTTTAGTACTTCAGAAATGCTGCTCTATTGTCTTCCTACTTTCATTGTTTACAAGGAATCCATATTTTAGTCCTTCTGTGTGTAATTTCTCTTTTTCTCCAACTGCTTCTAAGATTTGTATTTTTGTCACTGGCTTCATGTAATTGATTTATTATGTGCCATGGTATAGTCATATATATGTTTCTACTTGGGCTTTGTTAAACTCTGTGTATATGTGAGTATATGGATTTTATCAAATTTGGAAAGTTTTAGCCATTATTTTTTCAAAATTTTTTTTGGTCTTCCCTTTAAGGGACTCCAGTTGCTCATATATTTGGTCACTTAAAATTATCTCACATTTCACTAATGCTCTACTCCTTTTTGCAAGTCTTTTTTTCTCTGTATGTTTCATTTTTATAGTTTCTGTTACTATGTCTTTAAGTTCACTAATCTTTTTTTCTGAAATGTCATCTGCCATTATTCTCAGCCTGTGTATTTTACAAAGCAAACATTGTAATTTCTACTTCGGAACATTTAAATGGGGTCTTTTTTATATCTTTTATTTAAAATGTTCAACTTTTTGTCTACCTTTCGAATATATTGAATTCAGTTGTAATAACTGTTTTAATGCCATCTGTGTCATACTTGGGTTAATTTTTATTGGTTGACTTTTTTCTCTTTATTATAGGTTGTATTTTCCTTCTTCTTTGCATACTTTATCATTTTGATGGGTGCCAGGCGTTGTAAATTTTGCCCTGTTGATTGCTGGATATTGTTGAATTTTAAGAATATTCTAGAGCTTTGTATTTGAATGTGGTTAAGTTACTTGGAAATAGTTTAATGTTTTAGCTTCTTGCTTTTAAACTTTATTAGGTAGAACAAAGCTATTATTTTTTCCCATTCTTGAGGTAATACCCCTCTTAATTGTTTAACTGATGCCCATGAATTATGAGGATTCACATTTTGGTGATTGGGGATAGGCATGATTTCTGGCCATGTGTTATTCCTGGGTGCTATCACTTCTTATTCTTCTGAGTGGCCCTTTCCTGGCCGTGGGTAGTTTTCTTAAACACAAGCACTCTTTGGTGCTTAACCAAATACTCAGTGGGGAACACCTGCAGTTCTGTGGAGTTCTCTTTCTGTGTCTCTCCTCTTCAGTGTTCTGCTCTGCAAACACCAGGAATCTTGTCTTCCCTGGACTCCCAACTCTGTCTCCTCAACTCAGGGAGTTCATTGGGCTCTGCCTGGATTCCTGTCTTTGCATCAGAACCTGGAAACTACCTCTAGGAAGTAAGCTGGGGCAATCATAGGTATGATTCAACTCATCTGTTTCAAACCCAATCCCTCATTTCCAGTGTGTTCAGAACCATAATTTTACATATTTTGTTTGGTAATTTGGTTGTTTGTAATAGGAGTGTAATTTGGTCCCTGTTATTACATCTTGATAGAAAGTCTTGTTTGTCTCCTTATTGTTTTTTTAATGCCAAAAACTTATTTTGGTGTGTGTTGAGAACTCCTCATGTAATTAGAGTTACTGATGTCTACGCAAGTCTGCAAGTCTGCCTTCCCCCCTCAATTATTACCTCTAAGGACACAAAACTTTTATTGTTTGTCTTCATATTTTCAAAGTTAATATAGTAGTGCTTAACACATAGAAATTTAATGCTTTTTGAACTAATAAAATTAAAATGAGGTAAGCTTATGCTTCTGTGATGTGGTATATTAGTATATACAATATACATTTTATATTATATATACATGGGTGTGTGTGTATATATATATGAATATATGTGTGTGTATGTGTATTTTGCTTACATTGCATTTATAGTTCTGTAATTTGTGTGTGTGTGTATAGCCAAGAAATGCTTAGTGAAATTTTTTTTTTTTTTTTGCAGCAAATAAAAGGTTGATGAGGTTTTACTTTAGCAAAATAAACAACAAGATTGATGCTTAAGATGTAAAGGTGTTACCTGTTCAGGCTTTACTCACTCTGAATATTAATAAGTATGTAAGTGTGATTGTTGAATATTTAAAAGGAAATACTATTTCCAATACCCGGAAAGGAAAAATCCATAATAAATGTTAAAGTTAAATATCTCAGATTTAATTTCTTATCATTTTATTTTAAAAATAAAATTGTGTTTTTCAATTACATTGCAAAACAAATGTGTAGAAATATATATCTGTGCCTGTTGCTATCACGTTGGAAAGAAGTCTTGTAGAACAGTTTTGTCTGCTCCTCCCAGCTTCGTTCAGAGTTCGAAGGGAGTAAGGCCTGAGAGAGAGCAGATATTTCTCTAGTGAGCATGAAATTTGGTAACCTTAGGCCTGACCTTTAATCTGATAAAGCGGAGAGACAGAGGCATTTCTCTGGGACACTGGAGAGGATATAAACCATTAAAGTCAACAGTGGATGAACTCATTCCATTACTTTTAATGACATTATATCTGTGTTTGTGTGCTCAATGTAATTATAACTTAGTAAAGGAGAATTAATTCCACATATTATCTACATAAAAGATAATGAGGGAAATCAGTTTCCTCTAAGGAAGTTTCATTAAATTTGGGTATAAGCCAATCTACTTTAGATTGGTCCCTGGCTCTTGGATGACTTTCAAGCCTTGAGGCTCCTAGAGAACGAACAAGGCCATATTTGAATGTCAGGGAAACAGACGCAGAAGGTTTCAGAGGACGCTTGTCACTGAAATTCCCTTTCCTTCTGGAAAAGCAAACTGCTAGTTTGTTGACCATTAGGTACAAAATAAATTTTTTTCTATAAACCAACATTGTATCAGCTGAGATAGTTTTAATTCATATGATTTGTGACTAAACTATTTGATTTGTGGATCTGACGGCTCCTTGAGGTATTTCAAGTAATAAAAACAACAAACAAGCTAATAAATAGTGAATTAGTAAATATTCAGTGTCATTTTGTATTTTTTTGTGTTGTATTTTTAAACACAGGAAATATTTTGTATTTTTGTAGCACAGGAAGGTTAAAGCAATGTTTCCAAGTTAAATGCCTGTTTTGAAAATCTGTCCTTGTTAAATTAGTGTTACTAAGTATTGACATTTTATATAATGTTAGTGATTCTTGCAGTGAAATTTAGAATATACAGTTTTCTTGTGGGTTTAGAATGTAATTAATTTTTCAAGTTTTTACCTGAGCAAACAGTTTGATGTCTCAAAGACAGCAAGGCAAATTTACTCAAATATGCTTATTTTAAATAGAAAACAAAATTTTATCAGAGGTAAACTGCACTTAAATTGCTTTAATCAAAAACTGTTAGTGATCCTTAAAATGTTTCTATGTACATGGAGCAGTCTTATGTACTAATACATTAGTAACTCAGACTAGATGGGGAAGAGCAATTCTAAAATAATAAGCATGTTAAATTACAGAACTTACCTGTTGCAATGAACTGAATTTTGTGTCCCCCAGGAATTCACATGTTGAAATCCTAACCCCCAAGGTTATATATTAGGAGGTGAAGCCTATGGGTATAGGATTAGAGCTATTATGAAAGAGGACCCAGAGAGCTGCTTTGCCCCTTCCATCATGTGAGGACAGAGCTGTAAGACACTGTCTATAAACCAGAAAGTTGGCCCTCACCAGACACTGAAACTGTTGGAGCCTTGATAGTGGATTTTCCAGTCACCGGAACTCTGAGAAATAAATAACTATTGTTTACCTGTCACCCACTTTACGATATTCTGTTAAGACAATGGTAATGCAGTTTATTGCTTATAAACTATTAATGATAATATTTATAAATCAATGTCAGCTACAAGCTAGTGCCTAGAGGAATTACCTATAAATTAAAATAATAAAATCAAAGCGTTGTGGGAACCACTAAAACAAATCAATGTCGAAAGGATCTTGCTATTAGGTTGGATACTGTACTAAATGATACCAAAATAATTGAATGAACATTTACAAACTTCTTACCTTAAATTTAAAAAAAAAGAAAATAAATAGTTGCCTATATTTCCAAGGGTTTTGCAAAAGTTTAAATCTCAAATGCTTATATGTCATTTGTATTTGGTTACCAAATTAATCTATATACTCTATTAAGAAGAACATCCTTATCAAAGATAACCTTCAGATTTCACCTTGTCTGAATTTGTTCAAATTCCCAATTTGTAAAGCCCATATGAATAAAGTCTTGCTGTATTTCCATTTCCAGAATAAATAACACAGCAATGGAATGCAAGTTTTGGGGGGGACTTGAATTATTCACAAAACAAGTATTTGAACTAATCCTATGTGTAGATTTTAAATTTACAATTATTTCTATGCTTTATCACTTATAGATTTTTGGAATAATAGAGAATTTATTAATAGAACTTTAGGAAAATGAATAAATGTGGGGAATGACATGCTATGACTAGAACAGGATTTTGGCCCAGTAAAAAAATAATTATTGATTGATGGCAAAAAGAGTGTATTACCTTTCACATTACAATTGTATGGCAGAAGGCAGTCAAATGGGAGCTAGAACAAATATATCAACTATTTTTATACATACTTTATCTCTTAAGAATAATATAAAAATAAGGCCACATGTGGTGGTTCATGCCTATAATCCCAGCACTTTGGGAGGCTGAGGTGTGTGGATCACCTAAGGCCAGAGGTTCAAGACCAGCCTGGCCACATGGAAAAAGCCCATCTGTACTAAAAATACAAAAATTAGCTGGGTGTGGTGGCGTGTGCCTGTAACCCCAGCTGCTTGGGAGGCTGAACCAGGAGAATCGCTTGAACCCAGGAGGCAGAGGTTGCAGTGACCTGAGATCATGCCACTGCACTCCAGCCTGGGTGACAGAGCAAGACTCCATCTCAAAAAAAAAGAAGAATATAAAAATAGATATAGATATTTTAGGGCCAGAAATTTTAGTTTCATCATATTAGACAGAAGTAGTATTATAGATTACCTAAAGGATGCAAGAACTATCTTTTCCATGTGCTATTCAGTGTACAGTACTATGCTTGATTTTTCTTAAAAATCATTTTAAGCACTATCATTATCAATGACTTCTAAGTGAGTAGAAGTAGGTTTTTTATTGCTAGAGAATTTCCTGTGGGCTAACTCTGTCTAAATTATGGGGTTATAAATCTCTGAGTGCTTAGGTGGAAGCGGAAATTTATGTTTACACCATGAACTCACAACATGTTTACCATCAGCACTGAGACATTATGTACTTCTCCTGGAGAAGGCCCTGGGATGAGGCTTTGAGGGACAATGGTCATGATAATGATGACAACGAAAGTTACGGGCAGTTGCTACTCATTCAATAAGCATGTATTGAATGTTTACTGAATGTAACCTACTATGTTCCAGGCATAGTTTTTAATTCTGGCTATAAAGGTGGAAAGTCCCATACTGTTCACATTCCAATAAGGAGGTACAGAAACCATGGGTGAGTAAGCGTATCTATTGTATATCAGGTAATGATAAAAGCTGTAGAGAAACAAGAAGGTGAATGGGAAATGCTGAGGGGTGATTTGTTACGTAAACAGGACCATTAGGAAAGGCTTCCCTTATCATGTGATGTATGAGATCTGCTTTGTTTACAAAGTGGGGAAGAAAGCCAAGAGGAAGTCTGGGAGAAGACATTTTCACACAGAAAAAAAGAGCCAGCACCAAGCTACTGAGAATAGAATGCTTGGCTTGTCAGAAGAACAGCAAGAGGGCCAGTGCAATTGGGAGGGTGAATGAAGGGAGATGAGGTCAGAAAATCCAGGAGAAGGGGTGGGAGGGTCAGATTATAAGGCCTCATGGGTCACTGAGAAAACTTGGGCTTTTTGAGCAGATGTATGGCAAGGTCAGAATGAGCTTTTAGCAGCCTCACCTTGCCTCCTGTGTAGAGAACTGATCCTATTGAGATTAATTGGAAGGCTTTCAATAACCTAGGATAGAGTTGATGAGAGAGTGATAGTGATCAGGAAGAAGAGAAGCAGAATTCTGAAGTAAAAGCCAGCAGAATTTGCTGATGGATTGGATATGTGGCGCGAGAGAAAGCAAAATGTCAAGGATAAATCCAAGGTCTTTTGGCCTGTGCAGCTGAGGGGATAGAGTTGCTGTGTACTGATAGAATTATAGGAAAGATGATAAGGAGTTTGGTTAATAGGCATGCTAAGTTTAAAATACTTATTAAACATCTGCCAAAAGATGTCAAGGCAGATGAAAGAAATGAGGGAGGATCATCAGTATATTAATGTTCATTTAAAGTTATCAGATGATATTACCTATGGAGTGAGTGAAGACAGAGAATTATGTGGATTGAGCCCTGGCCACTCTAACATATCAGAGTTTTCAGGGAGATAAGGGAGAGTCAGCCATGGAGAGGGAACAGGAGTGGCCAGTGAGGTAGGACAGTCTTGAATGATGGTGACCCTGAAGCCAAGTGAATAAAACATCTCAAGAAAGGGCAAGTGATCAATAAAGTCCTGGCTTGTCGGAGCTCTGGCCACATCCACATGAAGGGTTTCTATGTGGCTAAAGCAGTGTTCTGTATCCTCTTAGCAGCATCATGCAGTCAGGAGTCCCTTAAAGAAATGACTAGAGAAAGAATCAGTTAGGAATCCAGCCTTAAATACAGTCTCCAAGGAATGTGAGGTACAGACCTTGATGAACTCTTATCCTCTCTTCATGCAATGGCATGCAGGACTCTATTTTGATCAATCCTCAAATCGTGAGTGCCTCTAATTTTGTTAATGAGAGCCAACTTTTACATCTATCATACAAATTAACAGAATATTGTTTTTATCAAGGGAGAAAATGGTTTCTGACATCTAGTATGCAAATTAGCAAAATGTCTGTTGCAGATGAAGATATCAGCAGGTGGAGAAAATGCAGTAGTCACTCCTGGAGTGTGGCCCTTATGGTTCGAATAGGAACTGACTATCCTTGGACTGTGCATTCTTGACAGCATTTTACCTGCTCATGCCTAGAATTAAAACTTAAAATATTTGACATTGAACCTATTATAATGCTAATAACCTGATGTACTTTACCTAAAATTATAGACATTATTCTATTAAGCTGTCTCAATAGAGGAACAAGAAAGTTTCCATGGCTGTGAAGAAGAAACATTGGGATTTGAACCTAGATATGGCTAAATTAAAGCCCATAGTTTCCATATGAGGCTATATGGTTCCATCCCTAATATACAGTTCCTGCATTTCAGAACCTACACTCAAAATAGGCAGGCAAGTTGTGGATATGCCTAACTGATATGGTTTGACTTTGTGTCCCCACCCAAATCTCACCTTGAATTGTAATAATCTCCACATGTCAAGGTCAGGGTCAGGTGGAGATAATTGAATCATGGGGGCAGTTTACACCATGCTCCTGTTCACATGATAGTGAGTGAGTTCTCCCAAGATCTGATGGTTTTATAAGGGGCCTTTCCCCCTTTGCTTAGCACTTTTCTCTCGTGCTTCCATGTGAAGAAGGATGTGTTTGCTTCCCCTTATGCCATGACTGTAAGTTTCCTGAGGCCTCACAGCCTGGTGGAACTGTGAGCCAATTAAACCTCTTTCCTTTATAAATTACCCAGTCTTGAGTATTTCTTCACACCAGCATGAGAATGGAAGAATACAGTAAATTGGTACTGGGAGTGTGGCACTGCTGTAATGATACCCCAAAATGTGGAAGCAACTTTGAAACTGGGTAACAGGCAGAGGTTGGAGCAGTTTTGAAGGCTCAGAGAAAGACAGAAAAATGTGGAAAAGTTTGCAACTTCCTGGAGACTTGTTGAATGTCTTTGACCAAAATGCTATGGTGATACGTACACTTAAGTCCAGGCTGAGGGAGTCTCAGATGGAGATAAGGAACATGTTTGGAACTGGAGTAAATGTCACTCTTGCTGTGCAAAAGACTGGTGGCATTTTGGCCCTGCCTTGGAGATCTGTGGAAGTTTGAACTTGAGAGAAATGATTTAGGGTATCTGGTGGAATAAATTTCTAAGCAATGAAGCACTCAAGAGGAAGCCGAGCATAGAAGTTTGGAAAATTTGCAGCCCAACTATGCAATGCAAAAGAAAACCCCATTTTCTGGGGGAGAAATTCAAGCCTGCTGCAGAAATTTGCATAAGTAACAAGGAACTGAATGTTAATCACCAAGACAATGGGGAAAATTTCTCCAGGGCATGTCAGAGACCTTTGTGGAAGCCCCTCACATCACAGGCCGGAAGCCTAGAAGGGAAAAATGGTTTCCTGGGCCAGTTCCAGGGGACCCCTGCTGCGTGCAGCCTAGAGACTACATCCTAGCTGCTCCAGCCATGACTACAAGGGGCTAAGGTACAACTCAGGATGTTGCATTAGAGGGTGCAAGCTCCCAGCCTTGGCAGCTTCCATATGGTGTTGGTCCTGCAGGTACACAGAAGACAAGAATTGAGGTTTGGGAACCTCCACATGGATTTCAGAGGATATATGAAAACTCCTGGATGTCCAGGCAGTAGTCTACTGCAGGGATGGAGCCCTCATGGAGAACCTCTGCTAGGGCAGTGCCAAAGTGAAATGTGGGATTGGAACCCTCACACTGAGTCCCCACTGGGGCACTGCCTAGTGGAGCTGTGAGAAGAGGGCTATTGTTTTCCAGACTCCAAAATGGTAGATCCACCAACAGCTTGCACTATGCACCTGGAAAAGCCACAGACACTCAATGCCAACTGTGAAAGTAGCTGGGGCGGGGGCTGCACCCTGCAAAGCCACAGGGATAGAGTTGCCCAAGAGTGAGCCCATCTCTTGCATCAATGGGAGCCCACCTCTTGCATCAATGTGACTTGAATGTATGACCATGGAGTCAAAAGAGATCATTTTGATACTTTAAGGTTTAGTGAATGCCCTATTGGATTTCACACTTTCGTGGGTACTGTAGCCCCTTTATTTTGGCCAATTTCTCCCATTTGGAATGGGTGCATTTACCCAATGCCTGTATCTTCACTGTATCTAGGAAGTCACTAACTTGCTTTTGATTTTACAGGCTCATAGGTGGAAGGGACCTGCCTTGTCTCAGATGAGACCTTGAACTTGGACTTTTGAGTTAAGGCTAGAATGAGTTAAGAATTTTGGGGACTGTTGGGAAGGCATGACAGTGTTTTGAAATGTGACGACATGAGATTTGGGAGGCAGCAGGGGCAAAGTGGTGTGGTTTGGCTCTGTGTCCCCACCCAAGTCTCACCTTGAATTGTAATAATCTCCATGTGTCAAGGGTGGGACCAGGTGGAGATAACTGAATCATAAGGGTGTTTTCTGTCATGCTGCTGTTCTCACGTTAGTGAGTGAGTTCTCATGAGATCTGATGGTGTTATAAGGGGCTTTTCTCCTTGCTTGACACTTTTCTCTTGCTGCCACTTGAAGAAGGACATGCTTGCTTCCTCTTCTGCCATGATTGTAAGTTTCCTGAGGCCTCTCCAGCCCTGCGGAACTGTGAGTCAAATAAACCTCTTTCCTTTATAAATTACCTGGTCTTGGGTATTTCTTCATACCAGCATGAGAATGGACTAATACACTAACCATCATACAAGGCATTGTATGAAAACTCACATGTAGTCAATATTTCTGCTGTTCAACTTTCTGGCTGGAATGTGCAATGAAGGCTTCATGGAGGAGAAGGACCTTACATCAATTCTGTGAGATAAATAGAACTACAAAGTGTAGAAAGAGGAACTGCATTTCAAGATCAGGGAAGAGAGTTCTGCACAGTGTTATTACTGTAGGAAATGACACAGCATGAAAGCTAAAATTCTCCATTTACAATTCACTTCTCTACATTTTTGGTAAAATTTTGAATTATTTCTCATGGCATCAGGAAGAGTTGATATATCTTGATATATCTGCTTCTTAACTGTCTTAGTCAAGGTTCTCTGGAGAAATAACACCAATAGGATATATCTGGAAAGAAGTTTATCATAAGGCATTGGCTCATGCAATTATGGTGGCTGAGAAGTCCCATGGTCTGCTGTCTGTAAGCTGGAGATCCAGTAAAGCTGATAGTGTAGTTCAAAGGCCTGAGATCCAGAGAGCTGGTGGTGTAGATTCTAGTCTACACCATCTGGAGTCTGAAGGCCTAAAAACCAGGAGAGCTGAGGGCAGGAGATGTCTCAACTCAAACAGTCTGATAGAGAGTAAATTTAAACTTCCTTGGCCTTTTGGTTCTACTGAGGCCTGCAGTGGATTGAGTGATGCCTACCCCCATTGGGGAGGGCAAATCCACTTTACTCAGTTTACTGATTCAAGTCATAAACTCTTTTGGAAACACCATCACAGACACATCCAGAAATAATGTTTAAGCAGATATCTGGGCATCTCATGATCCAGTCAATTTGACAGATAAAATTAAATATCATATTAATTACTGGCCTCCCTCTATCAAGGAAACACAGTGTCTCTTTCATTGTTACCCATGAGAAGTTGGACAGAGCTCTGGAATTGAGTTGCTTCATTTATAACACAGGGATGTTCATACATTTCTCACAGGGATGTTCTGAGTATTAAATAAAATGGTGTATGTGACAGTGCTTTGTAAAGTGTGAACGCCATATAGATATATCATAAATGTCATTATCCAATGTCATCAAGTACAACAATGATAGAGGAAAAGGCAGAAACAACAGTAAGTATTTCTTGCTTGTGGTCCCATGACCTAGTTTGGCTGAAGGATCTTTTGTATGTTAATAAATAACTTTGAAAAGATTTGAGCCCTATCGTTTGTGTCAGACATTTCCATTCATTTACAAAAGCATTGTTCTGTATCCATCTCAGCCGCCAGCAGACCTGACAGAATGCAAAACAGTGATAGGACTCCAGAGCTGTTCTTGATTGACCCAGTGTCTTCACAAATAAAATAATCCAGCTCTATTAGTTTTCATTTCCTGCAAAACAGTGAAAGCTAATACGTTCTGGGCTCTCTTGCTATTACAAGGAAACAGTCAAATTGAATAGTCTCTAGCCAACAACAGAACAATCCAGTAATTTCTGTTCCAGAAACCTGCCACTTAGAGGTAAAAGTCTCCCTTCCAGCAAAGGGTAGTCTCTTTTCAGTGGCTTTCCAGCATGGTACCAGGTGCTTGATCTCCAGCATTCTGCACAGGGAGCTCCTCTTTGCAGCTCTTTATTCAGCTTATTGATCTTTTAAAGGTCTCTAGGGAAGTTCCTTTGGTAGCTCAAAAACTTAATGTTCAGTTTAATCAGTTAAGAGGGTCTCAAAGCAATGATTAATTTCTAAAGGGTAACTGGTCTCACATTCTCTAAAAACCACAAACTTCAGTGCACCAGAAGGTCAAAGTCTAAATAATATTTTATTTCTTCTTTTTCATTTGTCTTTGCTTTACATGTGTCATATTAGCCTTTCGCATGTAATAACTAACTCATTTAGTTGGGATATTCTGTAAGAGACTAGTGGAACTTATTAGTGATGGATTGAATAATGGTAGACTAAAGTTATAAGTATAGGTAGACTGTACCTGAGGAGCTGGTAGACTTCAGGGTATACAAGTTCTGCTCTGTACACACCATATCCAACAAGCTACTCTGTGTCAGTTTAAAGATTTTCTCCATCTTCTCCCAGATTTTCTGCAAGTGCATTTTTCCCTTTCTGCTTTTCTCTAAGGCATGACAACCTTGTATGTTTACTAGATCACAAATAATTCATGTCCTAGTTGAGCCATGTCAATCTCAGTCTAAGTCCACTAGTCAATGCCAAACAGCTGCAGAAGGGATGTTAGAGGAAAAGGATGTAAAGGAACTGGGTCACTTGATAACCTCATCCCATCTCCTCCTGTTGGTTACTGACAGCCTGTGGCTGCAACTTGCACTGAGATGCAATAGAGGAGTGCTTTTCAGCCTTTAATGTGCATGGAAACATCCAGGAATCCTGTTAATCTTCAAATTCTGCTTCAGTAGGTCTAGGGTGGGGCCTGAGATTTTGCATTTCTAATAAGATCCCTGGGGGTGCTGATGCTGCTGGGCCACAGGCCACTCTTTGATTAGTGAGCAATTAGAGGACTTATTGGTGTGGGAGACTCTTAAACACTCCAATGAGACTCAGGCTCCAGTAATAGTTTGGGGCCTAATATGTATAACAAAGAAATATTGTCTTTTAACAGCATTCCCCTGGCCTGTCCCCTGGGATCTAGCATAAAATGATTTCATTATATTTATCAAATACTCTCTGCAAAACATATTGCTATAAAAATCAGTTAAGCGTTTGTGACCCAATAGAAGAAATAAAGAGCTATAATTGTCTAAAGAGTGATATACGAGAAATTCACCAGAGCTATCTGGGTGCACAGGATCTTATAGCCTCTTTCATCCATCAAAGGTTTTTCTCCACAGATGTCAGCCAGGAGGTTATCTGTATCGTAAACACTATGCAAAGCTTTCTGGATCCTTTCTCTGGGACAGGTTGCCTCCATTGACTATGTTATCAATCAGAGCATAAACCACAGCCTTAATGTTATCTGAGACTCAGAAGTTCACCCTGGCACGCTAACTGCTGGGGAATTATGAGTCGTGGGATTGCTCTAACACAGAGAGTATTGTGCTGTGAAGATTATGGAATCTTATTAGAAAAGGCTCTGCCCCAGATTTGTAGCAGTTAAAATCAGAGTATTTCTTTAGATACCATAGGGAAGATGAAAAATGTTGGAATCTGCTTATATTGACTCATACGTACTCCCAGGATGCAGAGCCAGCAGCAGGAGCTGCAGCAGCCCTTACTTATTAGTATGAATTTCCCCTTTGAAGGGTTATTTAAAAATATTTGTACATAGTTCAAATCCCTCAATCTGGTTTGTGGCAAATGGTTGCTTAAATAACTTCTTAATTATTTTGTTCTAGTTTTTGCAGAAGGACTGTTGCAGATATTTAGCACAAAGCTTAGGTTGTTGAGGCCTTTACCTACCTCCTCAATAGATTTCAGGAAAAGAAAATAAAGAGGTGCTAAATTGTTACTCTCTTTATCTAGTATGCACAAACAGAATGGATTGTGGACCTCAGTACAGGAAAGACATACTTGCACAGCTGCATGGTAATAATCTTTATGTGTGTTAAAATTATGTTCTTGCTATTTTGTCATAATATTCCAGAGTGAGGCTTTAGAAGAATGACATGCTTCTAATAATTGTACACAGAGTCGCTCTGAAGATTTCAGGTAGCAAATTATCTCATGAACTTGTGGATAAAATGTAAGCAAAATTATTTGAAATTAATGGTAGATAAATAGAAACAAATTAAAGCGAATGTTATTGTGCAGTAAAATCGGGTAGAATCACTTGTTGAAGGAGACACATGAGTCGCCAAACTTGGACTTAAGCAAGTTGTGATGAGCAAATGTATGCCAAGTCTTGGTTCCTACTCCTATGTTTGAGTAGCTGGAAAGACACACGTCAAGTGTGGAGGGATGCTGGCTTGTGGAATTTATGGGCTAAGGGTGTATGAAATCCTGGATGATCCTGAACGATCACGTGGTCAACTTGTTCCTTGTAGCTATACTGAAGATGAGATGGTGTCATACCCTAATTGATCCTGTGGTGGCTGGTTTGAAGCAGCTGGGCTAGGTACCCAGAGACAACCTCAGTCCTGTGTCCCTACTTTTCTGATTATTTATGTAATCTGCTGCATTTTATTCTATGTATTTACACATAATATATAGAATATGTGTGTAAAATATATATGTATATATGTATGTATTTGTTTCACAAGCATAGAAAATACCAGTAATAGATGGTGAGAATGACATTCAGCATTGCTGAGCTCTCCTCCTACACCAGATTATACAAGAAACAACCAGTTGGGAAACATCATAATGCTGAGCTTCACTCACTGTCTCAGCCTTTTTTCACCTAACATTGTGTATATTGGGTAAATATGACTCATCACAAAGAAACCTGAGTATTAGAATATAGGAAAAAATCCAGTTTGAGTGATTGCGATATCAGAATTTGGATTCTTCTGATTATGATTATGTTGAGTGGTCCTTTCGACATATTAAAGGTGCTTTCCAGTAAATGAAGTTTTCAGGGCAAAAGAAGGTGAGGTGACATATGTATATGCATATATGTATGTGTGTTTACGTGTGTATATGTATAAATGTATGTGCGTGTGTGTGTATGTATACATATACCGCACACCACATGAGCCCTTTGGAAAGCATTCTGCTGAGGGTGAGAGCCTACGTGATGTAACTTCCTCAGTTTGGGAAGAAGAGAAATATCAAGGAAAGCAAAGAAAGATGAGATACCACTCCAAGATAACACTGTTGTACGATAAAATCCATCGTCTCCACCCCGTGAAGATCATGTTGTGGACACTGTTTTGGCAATACAAATGAGAGTTACATGTCAAAACACTTCAAATGGCCATGATCCATAGACATCAGCTTTATACAAAACATCACATGGTCACTGAATGAACAGTGTACACCTACACTTCGGTTTAAGGAAATGAAATGAAATCCCATAACTCCAGACCCGTGGACAGAGAGTTCAGCCAGGCCCAGTAAAAAACACCATTTAATCTAAGCAGACCATGGCCTCAGGCAGCCTACCACCTGCATGAAAGCTTAATAAAACAAAAAGCAAAAATAACAGAGCTTGGAGGTTAAATAACGCAAATAGTTCATTTCTAGAAAAAAGCAATTTGAGAAAGAGTGAGTTCATGCAAATTCCCCAAAGACACACAACTGGTAAGTGTCAGAGCAATGATGAGAATCCAGGCAGTCTGGCTTGAGTTTCTGTCCTTGACTCTATGCAATATCTTATCTCTACAGAAGCTGTGACCTCAGAGAGGTTGCTTTGACTTTTGTTTTTAAGCTCTATGGTTTCTTTTCTTCATGTTACAAATAATAATTGGCTGCCTCCACGCTTCTTTCTGCTAGTTGAGTGGGAGGAGAGAGGCATGAAACAGCAATGATCCAATAAATTATTTAATTTCCATTATGAAAAGTACTAGGAGGCAAAAGAGGCTATGGAAATATATGATGGAAGTGAGTGATGGGGTCCAACCTAGGTCAAGGGTAAGGAAAGGAGTCCTTGAGGAAGTGCCATTTGAGCTGGGCATTAATTCCAGGCAGAAGGAACACCTGCATGAAGGCCTTGAGGCAGGAAGTGGCATGGCACCTGAGAGAGTCTGAAAAAAGACCAGAGCAGCAGGCGTGGAGATTGATATGACATGAGCTTGGGACATCAGGAGGAAATGTGGGGTCAGGTAGGGACTTCAAGGCAACTTTACAGTTTGATGTTTATTCCTAAGTGTGATGGGCTGTTAATATTCATTGAAGTGTGTTTATCTCCATCCACATAATAAATACTACAAATAATACATAATATTTCTATTATAAAATAATATATAATTATTTATAGTATTTATAGAAATTTATATATTATTTCTAGAAATAACATATATGATAAATATATTTGTATGTAAATATTATTTCTAGAAATAATATATAAATAATAATATATAGTGTTTATTATGTGGAAAATAATAAAGGAAAAAGCTCAGGTTTCAGGATCTCTTTTTCCCCTAGAATTTAGATTGGAATTTTCCAGATGATCTATGGTAGGAGTCAGCATCCTTTCAAAGCAGGATGCTAAGCTACCACTGCCTCCTATCCTGATTTACAGGGTAAGGGCCAACTCTTATAATGAGCAAGATGGGAGCCATTAGCTGTCCAAGATGCTAGAGATCAACTTCTGCACCTTTTGGCAGGGTGCTCCCTGCTACCTATTGCCTGGGGACTGTAGTTTCCTTCTCCTCCCCCATCTCACCTTTGAAG
The DNA here is from genome assembly GCF_007565055.1 of Rhinopithecus roxellana. Taxonomy (NCBI): domain Eukaryota; kingdom Metazoa; phylum Chordata; class Mammalia; order Primates; family Cercopithecidae; genus Rhinopithecus; species Rhinopithecus roxellana. The sequence goes on along the minus strand of NC_044552.1, from coordinate 96,407,671 downwards.
TTATATGGAACAAAGTTTACTTTCAGACTGTCTTTGCTCTTTTATTTTTGATGGGTTTGGAGGATCAGTCAAAGCCTAAATAAAAGAAGTCCCCAATGCATAAACTTTCATTTCTAAAGCTTTTATATCAGAAGGTAGAGTGACCCTTGGATTTATCCCTTCAATCATCAAATAGGCTTGCTTTCCCTGGTGCCTGAATCTGTGCTCCAGGCAACACCATTTCTCCTAGAAGTGAGATGATAAATGGTGGTTCTGTTCCTGGGCAAGCCTACAATTGCATTAAATGGCCTCTGAGCCTGGGGAAAAGGGGACCATGCAGCTCAGAGCAGAGGAAATAAGGAGTAGAATCTCCTTCCCTCTCTCCTGGGTATAATTTTGAAATTAGAGTGATGAAAGAAAATCCTGTGTGAGTGGGAGCAGGGAGAGCTGCAAAGATAAGCATAAACTCTGTTAATGAAAGGGGGTCCCCAGCACAAGGCTTCCAAGTGAGCCGGTGGCCTCCTGAGTTGGGCATGGAAAGGCTGTGAGGGGCACTGCCCAGAGCTTCAGTTAGGCTGGCACTGCAGCTGCTCTTCGACGCTGTTTAGAGTCCCCTTGTGAAACATGGAGGACTGGGGGACAGCTCTTTGTCTCCTGGCTTCCCAGAACAGATAGCATGCAGGTGACTGGAGTCTCTTTCTCTCTCTCATCTCCTCTCTCTCTTTCACCTGTTTTTGCAAAGTTGTATAGTAGAAGCAGTCTTTACCATTTGGGGAGCAAGCAGCCTGTGCAGTGGAAAACACAGCAAAAATCACCGCGTGCAGCTCCAGCAGCAGCCCCAGCCTTGCTCAGTGAAACAGCCGGGGCAGAGGTGGCAGCTGTGGGTGTGCTGGGAAGTCATGGGAAAATCCAGAGCAGAGCCAATGCAGGGCCCCTCAGTGCTGCTGCAGGGGGCAGGAGAACCCTGCTAATGATCCTCAGTCTTTAGAGTCAGGGAATAAAGCCAGGCAGCTGAGCAGATACAGCAATCCCAGAGATAAGAATCTAAGCTCCTTGGGAGCAGAGGCTGTCTTGTGTCTCCTTCAATTCCCAGAGCCTATGTTGACCACGCAACAGAATGCATCCTTCATTGCTGAAAGGAAGAATCAGACACGGGAGACGGCAGCGAGCCACCAGAACTGTGGAGAGGGTGGAGGGCAGAACACTCAGACTTAGAGGCATGTGTTGAGGAGGAGATAGACTGAGATTGTTCTGTCCTATATCTGAAGGCCTGAAAGAGATTTCTTTTATCTGAGCTGATGGAGCTAGCCACTGAGAAACAACTATGTGGAATTATATTGGAAAATTACAATTAATATTTCACTTTTCTCAAAAATATTTTTATTTTGGAAGACTCAATATCTTAAATGCTGGTTACTGGAGTTATCATGTTGACGTGAAACAGCCTGTTATGGCACATCATTTTAAGGTGTGTACTGGGAGGGCAGGGTTGGTGATAAGCACACCATCCACTTTAGGTCAGGGTTTCCGATCGCATCTGCCACAAAACACCAGTCTTACTGGATACTCTACCAAAAAAAAGAAAGGATCCTTGGCCAAATAATTTAAGGAATGGAGTGGACCAGATGTTTCTTTTGGAGAGCCTTCATTTAAATAGCACATGAAGGTCTGGACTTCAGTGAGCAGACTTTATTTCGTTTAAAGCAACCTCTCCTGAGCTTCAATGAACATAGAACCCCATTGATATACAGCGAGTATTTCCTTCATGTTGGGCAATGTTGCTGCGGTGGCTAGTTAAAGCAGATTTAAATTATATTTGTTTGGTGCCATTACAGAATCACAGGAAGCTGAAATTTTCCTTAGACCATTCTGAATGACCCCTGGAGCATAGTCCTGGGGCAATGGCTCCATTTCATCATGGATCTGGATCCAGAGTCTGGATCCTGGTGAAAGAAAAACCTGTCAGCTGTTTATCTGTCACTAAATAAACAAAGGCAAATTGCCTTACTTTCTTGAGCTCCATTTTTCCCACCTGCCCTCTTGTACTTTTCTCAGAAGGGTGTGTAGAGAATGAAAGGTATGTCTTATCCAACAAAGCCTAACTGGGATTTGTTGTAGTTAAGCAGAATTAACATTTCTTATTTGCAAGCATAATCTTCTTTGCTATTCCTGCCAGCAGGACTCAGAGAAGTCAGACTGTATTGCCTGCATTTACAGAGGTAGAAAGCAGTGCATAGAGAGATTGGGGGGATAACAGAGTTCCTAGCTGGGTGTGTCCTTTTTTTGTGACACTCTAAAATGGGCTGTTGCACATACAGCTCACAAAATAGGGTCTTGACCAAGAGGGATACAGCTGAGCTCGCTTCTAACAAAGTCTCTGCTTGTAGCTGGGATTGCTAGCTTTGTAGTGATTTGTCAGGTGTAGGTCCTGTTTTCATTACCGTGCTCTGCACAACCAGAAGGCGGTTTGAAATAAATGGGGACATTTATCCACTAGGTGGCGCTACATCCTTTGTTCTCTGATGGATGCTTTTCCCAACGCTAAAAAGTTATTTGGTTTGGGTGGGAACTCAGCAAAGAGAGTATACATCCTTTTTTTCTCTCACCTTGTTGTGGGAGCTACAGTACTTTGATTGAAGAATGAATGGAGAATGGGCATGTTTTCATGCTGGGAATAAGAGATATGATGTGTTAGAACGTCCTGTGAAATGTAGCAGATAGCTGAGAGAAATCAGACTGCCTCACTTTGAATTAGGTCCCACGACTTGCTAAATGCATGGAAAATGGAAAGTTATTTAACCCACCCCTTATTTCACCTCTTATCTATTTTTTTATTTGTTAAATAGTTGCGTTATAAGGTTTCTTGGTGGAGTAAATGAAATCTGTGTAGAGTGCTTAACCAATAATCTGGAACATTGTAATTCCTCAGTGTGTTAGTAATTGGTATTATCTGTGGTTTAAGTTTTCATGTGATTCAATGTCTAGTAAAATACAACTTGATATTTTCATCAAAATGTGAAATTCAACAGGATTTGTATTTCTGGGCTGCCTTGATTCTTTTGTTACCATTTGGGTTCCTGCATACCCTCAACCTTCTTAATCCCTGCTCGGCCTTCCTCTTCCCTAAAGTGGTGTTCTTCAAACTGATATGTGCATCCAATCACTAGGAGGACTTGTTAAAACTCAGATTGCTGGGCTCCACCCCCAGGGCTTGTGATTCTGTGGGGCTGTGGTGGGACTTAAGGATTCACATTTCTAAAGAATGCCCAGGCGATGCTGATGCTGCTTGCACACCTGCTCTGCCTGCCTGTGGGCGGACCTCACGTGGGCGCAGTGGGCTGTGACTGGGAGGCAGGGCTGCCTAGGCTTCTTTGTAGGCTGGCTCTCTTTCCTGGTTGGTCTTGGGGTCTAAAATGCCTTCCTCTAAAGATGTGTTTACTTGAAAAAACAGATAAAGTCATTATGAGGCTTGCAACTCCTCTTTATCATTTCTTCTTACCAGCCCTGTCCCTCCTCTTACAGTTTTGATCTGACTCACACAGAAAACACACTGGGCTTCACAGTGAGTTTTTTTTAGAAACTCATGGCTTAGAGGCCAATGGCTAGGCAAGAAATAGTAGACAATCCATCCACATTAAGAAAATGACCTTCAGCACAGTATATGACACGTGGTAAATGTTCAACTATATTTGCTGAATGAATAAATGTGCTATGGAAGCTACTTACGGGCTAATGATAGGAGACCTCACCAGCTAGAAAGCTTTCCATTTACTAGCTGTGTGACCATGGCAAAATTATTTTATGAACAAAACACAGCTTACAATGATGAGGTATTACTGTGATTTACAGCCACGTATTGATTAATACTACTTCTATTCTTTTAGGTTGAACCATATAAAATCGCCTCCATTTGACCATTTTTGATTTACAAAAATGACAGCTTTATATGATTCAGCCTGATAAAACTTCTGTACTTTAAATTAGACACATGCTTAACTAAACTCTTTTTCCAGTATGCTTTCAATTCCAGGGAGCTGGATTCCTTCTTCTGTTTCTCTCGCTGCACATCTAAATGTTGTGGGAATATTTTAAAAAATAAGGCTGATGTTGGCTCTGTAAAAAATTCAGTTTTATTCCCAGTCCAAGATGATCCTTCATCACTATTTTCTCGTTGGAAGAATGATTCTCCTTCATTTGGAAGCAACTGGCAGATGTTCCCTGCTGAGCTGGCTCTTGGTTTTGGTGGAATGCTGCGGTGTTGAAATGCCACATGTACAATTGACTTTTCTTACTCTTCCCACTCCCCATTCTGGAAATTGCTTCCACTTTCCCCGTCCCTATTCATAGGGCACATTAATCTGTGTTTTAATCTTCTGCACAACCACCTATGCCCTCTTCCCATGTCTCTCTCTCTCTCCCCCAATCCTCTCTCATTTAATTACAACTAACTTGAGCATCAGCAAGTTAGAGTAGCTTGCCACATGACTCTTAAGTGATTGCTTTAGTTATGCAAGAATCAATGTAAAGGTTTGAAACCCATCTGCTGTTGAGTCTTAGAACTTTTGGTGCCATAAAGTCAGTAAGATACAGTACTCTTCCAGTCCATAGTCATTCAATAAATACTTTTTGTGCACAGATTATATTAAGAAGTTCTGACCACTTGTCCTTCGTTGGAATATTTGTTAAATCATTTTAACAACTGACAGCATTTTTTTTTTAATGTGGAAGGTAGAAAAAAATATGAGAATCCTGGTTACCAAAGCCTGTGGGAGGAGCACTGTCAGGAGGCATGGGGCTCAGCAGAAGGCCACAGACATGTACAAAGTGGACAAATTTCACCTGTTGCACAACTTTGCCTCATTTGATTATCTATAACTACAATTGCTGAAGGAAGAATTAGGCATATAAACTTGGTATTTTAAACCAAATGCTCGCTATGCAAATCTCTCTACAGAGTGAACGGATACAGTATTCATTCTGAAGTCCTGCGGTTCACTGCTAAATCACAGTGTGGCTTTGGGCAAGTTACTTTGTTTCTTGGTGCCTCAGTTTCCTCATCTGTAAAATGGAGATAACAGTAATAACTTCATAGAGTTGTTGTGAGGATAAAATGAGTTAAAGTGTCTGAAGTGCTTAGAACAGTGTCTGGCAAATAGTGAGAACTATGTAAATATGAGCTATTTTTAGTTTCAGAGAATATCTCAGAAAATGCTAAATAATAAAAATATGTAAATAATCAAGAACTGCATTCTCCTGTGGGAGCTTTTGTAATCTTGATCTTTTAAAGGTCTTCTGCATTTTTTTCCCCCAGAAATAAGCAGTTTTAAGATCATTATTTCTTTTAAAAATCATTCAGTGCACTAATCCAGTGGGTTTATTATCAATAGATCCTTTTTTTCTCCCTTGATATTTAAGCTAAAACTTCTCTCTTCTTAATTCCAGTCTATTTTTCCTCATTATCATGTTTTCACTATGCTGGTGACTTTTTTCTTTCTTCATGTTTACCTCGTCCTGATATTTACAGAAGTACAAGAGAGAATTTGTGAACTTGGACAAACTCTTCTGGAGAGAACTCCCCAGGGATCTTTTACAGACATCACAGTTCTCTTGGTTAAACTGTCTGCAGGCAGCATGAACACAGTGCCACGGGTGTCTTTGGAAATTTAGCATGAATGAAAGCAGAGAAAACCCAAAAGCCACCCATTCCTGAATTAGGAAGAACAGAATTCTAGGCTTACTTTTGAATTTCCTCAAGGACTTTAAATTCTGAGGTTGAGTGATGAAACAATTCACACAGTCTTGAGCATTTGTGTTGTCATGTTTGGAATTGTGGGGGTTGACTACAATCATAGTTCACCAGGATTTCATAGCAGGATTGTGGGGTCTCAGGGACCCTACCCTCATGTAGATTATTTGTGCATGTTGGAAATATATTTAGTGCTTTGATGTTTCATGATTATTTTATTTATTTACTGTAATGGTCATGTTTGGGAGAAAACATATTATACTTAAAAGGTTTATTTGTGTTTTCCTTGTATTTTATACCATGCTTCAATTCTGAAGTCTTTTAAACTCCAAAAGTATATCCAGATTTCAACACTGAGTTTTATGAGACAAATTATTTTTATGTCTGCTGATTTTTCATAGTTTTTCCATGTATCATATTTACTTATTGGAATATTTATTTCAAGATGTCATATTCAGAGTCTAGTTAGGGTAATTTTAAGCATCTGGTAAGAAGTTATGAGTTGGTTAATTTCTCAAAAACAAAAATTACCTATCTCATTTTAGATACCTTCTATAGAGGATAAAAAAGTAGCAACAATTTTATTCTATTACAAAATTGATCACATTAGTAATATGGATACTGGAGAAATCCAGAATCTGAGACACTATGCAAGAGTTGTACAACTAGACACAAAAGCTATATGTTGACGTATTCAAGCAAAAGGTCAGAATAAGAAAAAGAATGGAATTCTTTGGTGGTACAGTTTTTATTCTACGTTTTCTCCTTAATATGCATCTCAGGTGGTGAAGATATGACACCAAGATACTACAATTTGAAGATATAAGTCCTCATTTTCTGCCCTATCTTATTTTTAAGTCCTGTGTGAGCATAGGGGTAGGTGAATAAAAAAACAGTGCGAAGAGGACACAAATAAATATCATCTTGGTCCAGCCAAAATCCCTAAGTCAAAGGTTACCAGACTCTCTGCTCTTGAGCTTGAAGCCTTGTAATCTACTAGACTATTTAAAGAGAGAGTAAGAAGGGCACTGTGGGCCGTGCGTGGTGACTTATACCTGTAATCCCAGCATTTTGGGAGGCCGAGGCGGACGGATCACAAAGTCAGGCTATCGAGACCATCCTGGCTAACACGGTGAAATCCCATCTCTACTAAAAATACAAAAAACTTAGCTGGGCATGGTGGCAGGCACCTGTAGCCTCAGCTACTCGGGAGGCTGAAGCAGGAGAATGGCATGAACCTGAGAGGCGGAGCTTGCAGTGAGCAGAAATCGCACTACTGCACTCCAGCCTGGGTGACAGAGTGAGATTCTGTCTCAAAAAAAAAAAAAAAAGAAAGAAAGAAGAAGAAGAAGAAGAAGCGCACTGTGATGAAACAAGCGGCAAATGGTGATAGTGGTGATGGTGGTAGGCGTAGCAGCGGGACCAGGGCTTTAAGATATGATGGCCCCTGGGATTGCTGATGAGGTGGTGGCCTATGACAGTATGCCAGTGTCCTCTGTGAGAGTGTAGTGACCAGCAGACTCTAGATGTGCTCCCTCAGTTATCCACAGCTGGCATGGGCATTTGGAAAGGAGATGGGTAGGTCACCTTCCTATTATCCTCTCCTCCATTTAAATGCTCCTGGTCAGAGCCTGAGTTCAAAGACGGTTCAATAAGGCGCTAGGTCAGCAGACATGGCCTAGCTAGTGTGATGCTTGGGGTGTTCTGAGAGACCTGAAAATAAGGAAAAAGATGTTTGGTCTTGCCTAACTACCTGCCAAATCTTCTGGCCTAAACAATAGAATTAGGGCCTGAGGCTCAGGTAGGCAGATGAGTAAAGGGGTATTGTAGCCTTGACCTATTGATATGATTTGTTGCCTTTTGTTAAAAAATTGAACAACTTGTAATGAAGATCTTAACACTACTATAACAAAAGTAGCTGCATTGTTATTCCTGTGCAAAGAAAAACTGAAGCCCAGAGAGCTTCAGCAGGTTGCTCAATGTCACTAACAGCCGAGTGAACAAGATCAAACTTGGAAAGTCCTTTTACGTTGCTTTCTAATTTGTTTTTCCAGGCTGCATGCATCCTTTTTCGTCTGTGGTAGAAAGAATGAACCATTCCGTGAATTTTCTATGAGACTGAAATAGACCTGATTGATTAAAATATTTTTTTTTCCTAGGAGGAGATTTGCAACATTAGGACAAATGCTGAACATATCTGAATTCTAATTGTGAAGCACTAATGTTGTGCATTAGTGCTTAGCCTTGGGAAATTCTTACTTTGGGTGCCAAATTAAACTAATCTACACTTACTAACTAACTAACATTTTCTTAGCATGGCCCAATGCTCAGATTTCTACCATAATATTGTACTTTACACTTTCCCTACTATTTTATAAAATTGTGTAAGCAGTGAAATATTTCAAGCTTTGAACCATGATTCTTCATGGCCTCCTGGAGGATTGTGATGCAAAACTTCTAAAGATACTGATGTTAACTGTCAGGTGATATTATAAACTGTCCCAATGGATGGTATAACCTGCAGAGTAGAATGTCATTATTATGAGACACATCCTGAAACATGATGATACAGTAACAATTTTTCCTGAGCATTCTTATATTGCTATTACAGTAATCCCTCAACCCAGCTAGATGCTTTGTGCAGTGTTCTTTAAACAAAAAATGTCATAGAAAAATTAAGCAAGCTATTTATCATATGAGAAGTCCTATACAAGCTGGTTTGGGAAGGCCACCCAAAGTATTTATTTATCCATATTCTTGTCTAGGTTCAGTATTCCGATCTGTTATCTTATTTATTCTCAGAATGCAGTATAGATAGATTGCCTCTATTTGAATTTGAAGCCTCTGAGGTTCACCTATAAGCTTTAGGAGGTCACCCAGGTGAACTGGTAGATAGTGACTTTCATTCTGAGCTGGTGCGTGGTCATTTCCGTGGAAAAGCCTGTCTTGATTATGAGTTGGGAAAGAGCAGAGCACATTTTAAGTTGATGGTTTACCTGGCTGAGCGTTGGCCACTCCATGCTGGATTTGTTACACAGGATGTTTCATTAGCTGCGGGAAGTATAGCATGTTTTCTGACAAATATCCCCTAGAAATCAGATTCCAAAGTCCCCTTTGTCCTTGGGTGGTTTAACACTCCACCCGTTCTCTGCCTCACTTTGTTAGAGCCTGGACCCCTGCCATTCCTATGATAAAGGCAGTGGGGAATGTCTCACCTATCTTGGTAATTTGAGCTTTTGTCCCATTTTCCAGGCAAGATTTCAAACTTTTAATTACCCACTTAGTAAAACCCAGATGTCCCATTTCAAAGACCTATTCCCATTAGGGAATTTTCATTTCCAAGCAATAGTTGGATGAAATCCTAGAGTTTTACTGCATCCCATTTCCAGTACTTTAGCTTTGCTTTTTATTTTTTTTTTCTGAGTAAATAAGACCATAAACTTTTAATTCTGTAAACCTATTTTAGATAGAATTGGGAGTATACCACAATCTACTACACTGAAGCTTTCCATCTAAACCTTAACTGGTTCTTTTCAAAATATTTCTTAGCATGCATTTGGTTCATAAACCTTCTTGGAGTGCTAAGAGGATAAGTGACTTTCAATTTGAAAATACATTACAAAGTGTTCCATCTCTTATAGTTTAAGGAATACTCTGGCCAAGGTCTTACAACGTTTACCTGACAGTGATTTTGATAAAAGGATTCATCACTGGGTTGGAAAAGGGCCAGAATGAGATGGCTCTTGGACCAATTTACTGTGGCCATGTGTATTGGCAGAAGAGTGTGGGTCTGGTGTGACCTTGTTTACACAGGATATTTCCACAGCTGTGCTAACCGAAAGTCTCAACTTCAATTGCTTATCTCCATTGACCAAACTGGCTGGTCTAATCACCTGTTGATGGTGTTCCACATCAAATAGTCATTTTCCAATTTCAAGAGAAGATACTTAGGAATTTAAACTGGTTATATTGATGTGTAGGTAAAATAACAAAGTAGAGATTTAGCTCTGATAATCACATTACAATTTAAGTCAAAGAGCAGATGATTAAAACTGCTATTTCCAGGTGGCCTTTATATGACCTGTGGATGAGGCACTATGCATGATAAGGGCAATTTCAGGACAGGACATAAACTGTGATTATTTCTGAGTAAAAAATGATGTTTTCTTTACCTTTTATGCTCTTCAAGGTGCTTCCACAGGTATGCAGGATCACAATGACTTTATTTCCCACAGTTAAAAATGACCAAATATGATGGCTGGTAGAACCACAGGCTTCTAAGGTCTGTGTAAATGGCATCCCAGGAAGCACAAATATGCAGAGGACTGGAGTGATGATGCAGAAGCTTAAATGGCTCTAGAAGATTTGCTCCTCACTTTCACTCCCTCATTTCTGACTTCTTCACCTACTTGTCGCCCCTCATTCAGCTCCAGCCACTTGGGCCTTCTTTCTGGTAATGGAACAGCAACGCACTTAGGCCTCAGGGACTTTGCACTCACTGTTTCCCTGGCCATCCTATTTGACAGGGCAACTCTTCCCACCTCTCCTGTTCTGTTCTCTTACCTTATTTTTCATCATTTTTCACTACATCACATACTGTGCCTGTAATCTATCTTGTTTGTTGTCTGGAACTTCCTCTACTCACCAGAGAATATGAGTACAGTGATTTTAGTCTGTCCTTTTTCCCAATGCTATAGCCCTAGCATCTGAAACTTGTGTCTGGTACATAGTAGTTGCTTCATAAATGTTTTTTGAATAAATGAATGAAATGAAAGCTTCCAATAGACGATGAAAGATGGCACAGAGTTATTAGCACATTAAGGACGTCTTGACCTTCCATTCACACTCTGTTTAAAAGAGCCAAACAAACAAACAAAAAAAACCTGATGATTTAACTTATTTCAATGGTGGGGCATGTAATATGTTCCATGTGTGGCTAGGTAGGGCTCTGATTTGGAATGGAAGATTCTATCTCTGTAGTTTGAAGCTAAGGGAAACTTACAGACACCTGCAAGTCCTTTTGTTATTTCTCAAATGACAAGAATTGTGATGGAGAGGCTTGAAACAAAAATAACTTCAGTTGATGTGGTAACTTAAGAGTCAACAGCCTAATGTCATGGCTTTTATGAAAAATAGGACGTAACATTAGAGAGGCAATAGCCAATTTCTCATTTATGTCACAGATCTAGCCATTGTGATTCCTCTGATCCCAGGCTTTGCCTGCCTCCCTGCTCTCGCACATGGATTTGTACAAACTCGCTTCACTGAATCCGTTTGCTCTCTCCTGGAATATTGCTTTTGTGAAAACAATGTCAGTCTTGCCATTCAGTCCAGTTGATAATTTGGCATCGCTTGGCCAGATCTTGAGCAGATTCATGATTTGTCAAACAAATATAGTTACTCAGAAAACATGTTTGCTTTCATGGTGTTTTATTTGCTGTATGTTTTCTGTGAAGTATATTTCAAATAATTGATAACATGTGTGGGAAATAATACATAACATTGCATAACTCTCTGTGTCTTAGTTGTGAATGTCCAAATATTTGTTCTGTAGGAGTAACTTTTACTGATAACTTAGCATCATGTGCTTTGAAATTGTTAAGTGCATATATATACAGAAAAATGCAAATAATGTTAACATCTTAATGTTAAAATGTATTACTTTTGTAGGATATACTGCCTTCTGGAGCTCATATCTCTCACTGTTTCTTTTATTCTGCTGTAGAAATTGTGCAGTACTTGTATGATTAAGTGTTGTGATGATGGAAGCTAATCAATGGCATTTTGTTTGATTCTTACTGGCGGATTCCCCTGCACATTGGCGGAGAGGATGGGGCATCTTTAGGCAGCACGTGCTCTGGTCTGAACGCGTTTGAGTTAGTAGTATTTTTTTAATTGTCCAATTTGTTTTACGTTACCAGGTGGTTTTGATTAATGATCCAAAAGAGGTGAATTTGTGTACAGAAGAGAGAAAGAACTATAACTGAGATGGTTGCATTTAGGTCAGTAGAAATACATAATCTTGTTACTGATGTAACATTTATTCTTTCCGTATTGAGGGGGATGAAGTAGCTAATTAAAATTCCAACACTTCCTTTCTCCTTTTCGATCTTTCTACATACTTGTAAAAGTCTACAGAACCATGAATGAAATGATTTTATTTCCAGACACTATGGAGATTCATCAAAAACAGCTTCAATGCTGGCAAGTACTGTGAGGTACAAATAATTGTCTTTGAGTCCAGCTGTTTTTCTCCAGCCTTTTCAGGAATGGAAAGCAATTGGCTCTTTCCTGCCCTGTATCAGATGTGAAGGAGCCTAATATATGTGCCCCCACCATTTCTGTTTTAAAAAGTATTTTTGTTTAAACAGTTCTTCTTTCTTTTACTTAGCACAAACATGGTGCTTACTACATGTCAAGAAGCATTCTAAGGGTTTTACACATATGTACTCCTTTCCTTCTCCTTTCTCTTTTATGTCTTTTTGTCCCTTTTTCTTTGTTTCAAATGCTTTTACTTATTACTAATTTATGAACAAAAATGTTTCCTTCAGTACTGGATAAATTCAAATGGTACATAGATTTCTCATAGGATGTATTTATGCTTAAAACAATGAAGGGGATATCTCTGTAAAGAGAGTGGGAAGGTCTGTGGGGTTCCTGGATGGCAAACATAGTCACTGATCCCTGCACCCACTTTATATTTTGGTCAGATTTGGCTTTTTCTTTTCCCAATGTCATCCCTCCATGTAGTTTTACTTGCAAACTGAAAGGTTTCACAGTGAAATAAAGTTGAAGAAATACTGCCTCTAGTAATCATCTTTCCAGGAAGTTGCAATACATGCGTGTGGATTAAAAGATTCCACAATCAAGAAATCAGTTTTTAGTAAGGTGGTTCATCAAAAAACTAAAAATAGAATTACTATAGGATCCATCAAGTCCATTTCTGGGTATGTATCCAAAAGAATTGGAAGCAGGGACTCGCACAGATATGTGTACACCCATGTTCATAGCAACATTATTCACGATAGCTGAAAGGTAGAAGCGATCCAAGTGTCCTTTGATGAATGAATGGATAAACAAAGTGTGGCATATACATATGGCCTTAAAAAGGAAGGAAATCCTGACATGTGCTACAACATGGATGAACCTTGAAAACATTAGGCTAGTGAAATAAGCCAGTCATTATACTGTATAATTCCACCTGCATGAGGTATCTAGAGTAGTAACATTCACAGGGATGGAAAGTAAAATGATGTTTCCCAATAGCTGGGGGAAGGAAGTGATGGGGAGTTATCGTTAAAGGGGTACAGAGTTTTGGTTTGGGGAGATGAAAATATTCTGGAGCTGGTTAGAGGCGATGTTTGCACAACAGTGTGAAAGTGCTTAAGGCCATTGAACCGGACACTTAAAACTGCTAAGATGGTACATTTTATAATGTGTATTCAACCACAATTTAAAAAAAGAAAAAGGAGAAACCCTTTTGTAGCCTCGCATTGTCTGCTTTGTTTGACCACGAAACATGTTTTTTAAGAAACAGTTATTAACATTTGGAGGAATAGTTGGAACACAGTTGTGAAAAACGTCGCGTGTACACCCAGCATTGCATTTAATTAATGTGAGCTGTAAAAATTTTACTTTCTTGCCTAAAACCTATGACTCACATGACAGTTAAAACTCCTTGCTTGTATACAAGCCAACGTGATATTTGAGCATAACTATATGATTAAGTCCTCAATGTAAACAGTAGCCCCAAATTAAGAAAAATGTGGCAGTTAAAATCTATACAACGTGATGATGGGTGAAACGAGGAAAGAAAATAGTTAAAGATAATCTAGAAGTTTTAATTGGAGTACCTGGTAGATGCAGCTGCCATCAAACCAAAGGAGTTAGGAAGAGCAAGGGGTAATGAGATTTGTTTTGGTCTTGTTGATGAGCTCTTTTGGGTGCTGTTAGAGCTACAGGACAAGCAATAATTATGATCAGGTCCACAGAAGACTAAGGAACTTAGGGATCAAGGGCAAAAATGAAAGGGTTAACCTCGGAAAAAGATGGATGAGTTCTCTCATACTTAAATAAGAATATCAAAATTCCTTTTCCTAAGGTGATTCTACAGCTAATGAAATGAAATCGAAGTAGCAGAGAAAAATAATACATTGGTAAGAATTCCTGGACTGCATCCTCTGACTTTGAACTATTTTCTTTGATTTTAGGCCTTTTTTTTTTTTCATTTTGAGAAACTCTGTTTAAAGGACTTTAATTGCATCTATTATTATAAAGGCAGTCAGAGAAATTAGGACAATGATTTAAAAATAATTCCTTCTGACTTTCCATACCCTCATAATGAAAGCGATACCAAAAAAATTAGTCTTCACATGTTGGTTGTAAAGAATACAACAGTTCATATTCAGACAAGAGAACAAAAAGACATCTTTGATCTCTGGAGTAAATTATTCAAAGTGCCATAGACTTGCACCAAATGAGTTAAAATTGCCTAGTTTTGTTCACAATTTGAGATATAATACTTGTTACAGGAAGACATTATCAAGTTTAGAGTAAAGGAAAAAATGATATTCATGCTGGGTCTGTTACTACATGGCAGACAACAATAGTGGAATGTGAATGTGTAAATGAGGATGGACGACGGGGCCTATGTCCCTTAGGTACAGTACTTAGCAGATGCTGAGTACACAGTAGGTGCTCAAAAAATATTTGTTGAACAAATGGATCAATGATCGAATTGGTTTCTGAAGGTTAAGAACTGTTATCATCAAAGAGCTGAGCTGCAATGAAATGTGTATCCTGAGTGCACTTTAATATTTTCATTGATATCTAAGAATCAGGGGAGGGATCCTGGGGTGGAAAGAGTGTTAGCACTCAGGAGAGAAAGGGATGGTTTACTGTACTTCCACAAAGGTCAGTCATGGGGAGTATTAATTGTGAGGGAGACTAAAGAACATTTGGGCTGAATGTCAGGGGAAGATTTTGAAGAGTAAAGTGTGTTAAACTACACAACACAGCCAGACGTAAAGACCCAAGGGAATGGATGGAAGTCTCAATGGCTGAACAATTTACAAGGAGACTGGACGCAGTCCTAGAGAAGTGGGTGGGGACTTAGACACTTTGGAGGGTGTGTACTAGAAGAACTTTCAGGTTTTTATGTTGTCTCTCTGTTGTGAACAACTGTATTGGAGTTTTCTAAAATGCAAAGAAAAAAAAAGGCATGCATGTGGTTTGGTAGAAGGGTCTTTGCAATTTGGAGAATATTACAGTGTATAACAATGCTAAAGGAGTTTGTGTGTTTTGAAAATGATGCTGTCATCAGGTAAGATTCTAGAAGAACAAGCAAGAAGCAGATAATTCATTCTGCAGTGCTTTGAAATGGTGTATTTATCAACTATTCATATAATTAAATATAAATGCCTACAACAAAGGAATAGAATCCAATTCTAATTAGAAAAAGTGAATTAGTGATTTCCTTTCAGGTCTATGATTCTCGGAAAATTAAATTTGAGGACAGTGATGCCACATAGCTTAAAAGTATTCAAAATCTCTAATGTCCCCTGGAGCTAAAAATCCTCTAAAATCAGCCTACATAATGAAGCCTTTGTTATAGTGCAAATTTGCTTATATTATATATAGAGAGTGCTTTGTACTGCATATTTTGTAAGTTAATTTTAAAAGTTGAGCGTTTCTCATCCAGGAAGTGAAATTGCAGGTCACTTCATAGAACACAATAAGGAATTTTGTTACAGAATGAAAATACTTTTAACTAAAGAAAGTTCAACTCAACCCCACTACAAATCTACTGCCTTCAACTTCCTGGTGCTATTATCTAAATTCACTTCTTATTTTAAAAAGGTCCACTGCAAAAGAAATAATGTCTTTTTCCAATTATTACTTAAATAATTTAATGAAGGCTAGTGATTTATTTCATGGGACAATAGTATTTGTGGGAATATATTTGTATGTCATCATTTTTACAGATAGTTGAATATATAGATATAGATACACATTTAAGAGAGAAGGACGGGGAGACAGAGAGAGAGAGAAAGAGGGAAGAGAGAACTGAGATAGCCATTTTGAATTCACTAGAATCTTTCTGGTGACTCATGACCCAACGGTGGGTTTTTTTTCTTTGGTTAATGAATATATCATATGGGGAATCTTTTCAAAATTTGACTTTGCTAAATAAACACAATTAACATTTTTAATATTTTAAGTACCTCATGTAAAAAATGCCAGAAAGATTATCATCAATTATAGGCAATGTTTTAGGTGATCTGACTTGAAATAATTTTGGTCATCCATGACATGATCAAAATTAATGTTATGGAATTTTTACATTTCCAGGGTGAGTCATGATTGAGGAGTCAGAAAGAGGGACTCAGAAGAAGAAATTGTAGTGGTAAGAAGAGTGAGGAGGGCTAAGCCCTCTTGCAGTTCTGAAGGCCCACTGGACATTTCCCCATAGAGGTCTCAATGACAACTTAAAAATCAATCTTATCTTCTCTATCAAAGGCGCTGCTCGTCTTCGAGTCCCCGTTGTAGTTATTGCTAACCAAATCTTCTAGGTGCCCAGCTGAAAACTTTAAAGTGAAAGCAGATGGACTTTGAGGGTCATGTGCCCTCACCACTGGCAGGGATCTTCCATGCCTCTCTGGGGGCCAGAGAGACAACACTGGTTTCCAGAATGCCAGTGCGCAATCACTTCAGTTTGTACGTGTTGATTTGAATGCAAACTACTTTGAATGAAAATGTAACTGGTGTTTACAAGAAGTATCTACAGGATGATAATAACCACTTTTTTTTTCCTTGAACCAAACTGTACCTCATCTTGGGTAATTTATGAATTGCGATTATGAAAAGGTGATAATAATATGGATTTTTTTAGTAAATTTTTACTCAACTTTCTCACCTTTGCTTTATCATCTTCAGTTGGCAATAAAATTTTATGAGTTGAGAAATGACAGTATCTTTGACAATCCCTAATTTTTTGACCGACTTTGACCTTGTGTACCAAACAACCTTCTTGAGGATAAGAGTAACAGTAGATTCCCTGTTGAGGTTCCCCACAGGCCTGTCTACAGCAGAACTGTGGCTCCTGCAATTTGATCATGCTCACTCCAAATTCCATCAACAGTGCCATCAATTATTCTTTAAGTCACGAGACTGAGACACTCAGTGATTTCCAAGACTTTTTAAGCTTATCCATTTCAAAGATTAGGTGTCCTGGTTTTCTTTTCTGGGCAATGACTCTATATTTTAGATACTTTAGTTTAAGTGTTCAGAGATTGCCAAGTTCTCTTTTGACCTTATTTTGTTTATGATGAGATGGGGACATTTTGGCATAAGGAACTCTGAAAAGGCTGACTGCATTAGGGACATAAATTAGAATAGTCCTATAATAGTATTATTATATGATATTACATAAAATAATATTGAGTACCATAATACTTCCATCATACACAATAATAATGATATTGCCTTATATATGTTTTCTTGCACCATGAATGTAGAAAGAGAAGCACGTCTCATGGGAGAGTTCTCTTTTTGGCTTTTTCCACAGAAAAAACAAAGAGGATACTAAGAGCTTCAGTATCTAGTGAAATGCATTATTTTTTGTGAACAAAGAGGGAAATTTGCCTTTAACTTAAATAATATTTCAGCATTTAAAAAGAAAGCTGTAAGAGTGGCTTTCAGAAACCCTATCTTACCTAAGATTATGAAACGATAATGGCATCTGCCCAACCTGTTTGATAACCTACTTTCTTACAACAGAACCGGTAGGCATGTTCCTAGGTAAGCCACTAGTTTCCAATCCTACCCATTGACTAAAATTAATTCCATTGCTTAGAATAAGAGCAATGACAGAGATACAAGAATGAAAACACAACAAAAATGTGAAATATCAGTGACTTTTAATTTCCAAGTTATTGGATTGGGTAATACATTTGAGAAGTTTGCACATAACCTGATTCTTATCTAAAAATGGGTTTCTTATATCTGCAGAACAAGTTTAAGGCCACCGTTCCCCCGTTCTACCCCCAGACATGCTGGCTCTGCCATTGTACTAGGGGCTGTCTGTGCTTCCGGGGGAACAGCCATTTGGTGTTCCTTTAAAGCCAACACCAACCATTAGAGAAAAATCAAGCTGAATTCACCAGCTCAGGGACATCTGACAGTCACATAAGCTCTCTTCTTGCTTTCATGTTCCTGGGAAGCCCTGACTTTCAGTATTCTATGGTATCCCATCTTACAGAGCTCACAAAAGCATGATTTGGTGTGGGAATGATGCTGACAGGACCGCCCGCACGTTGGCTGTCACTCCAGGCCCGTCTTCACTCAAAGGCCATCTATTCTCCACTGCCCATCTGCAATTAGCGCTCGTCGGCTCTGTGGAATTTATCTCTCCAGATTTTCTAGCTGTAATTATAGTTTCTCATTTACAATGGAACATTACACTCTTTTTGGAGCTACTTCATATACTTGGCAGCCGACTAAGGTGATCATATGTCCTGTTTCTCTTTCTTTCTGTCTTTCTTTTAAAACCGGGACAGGTCTTTGTTTTTGCTGAAGTTTGCTGTTTCTCCTTGTTACTGATGTGCAGCCTCCTTTGTGCTGACAGCCAAGAAAATTCTGGACCGCTGCCCTGTTTGCCTCCCGAGACTGATGCAAAGTCTTCAAAGTAAAGTCAGTGGGTTTTTTTCAAACTAGAGTTTACTAGAAACAAGACATCTTCATGCTTATGAGGACCTTGCTCTCCACTGCAAAACTTTCAAAGACTGACAGGCTGGACTTGGCCTCTCTGAGGTTTGCAAACGTACTTGAAACCACTTGAAAAAAAAAATGGCTTCAGCAAGGGCAACAATGAAGTTAAGACTCAGTTTTATTTTAGTTTAGTTTTTCATTTGGCATGATAAAAAATGTTAAAAAATGTTTTCAATTGAATTTTCTTCAGACAGACCCTGAAGACGACTTTGTGTCAGTTCTCAGTAAAAGTGTGATCATGAAATAATTGTTTAAGCAAAATTCCCTCAAGCCTATGTATTTTGCTGCTGTCATGAAACAGAATATCTAGTTGCATGTGATAGGCTTTGGCTGTATGAATTATTATGGCTCCTTCTCTTATACTCAGTGCTCAGAAGGTGTGTTGTTGTCATTTCCTGAAGCCTGCACACAGGATCGCTGCCTTATTTACCTAAGAACTGATCTACCTCATCACTGAGACAGAAACAAATATATCATCCACTCCTCTCCTCCAGACCATTTGAATACATTATCCATTTATTTGGCGTTTGGCTCAGGTTTAAATGAGTCATTTAATAACCCCTGTTCACAGCAAGTTAAGATGCAACCAGCTGGCATCCACAACTCACAGGATTGTTAACCGTTCCAGCCAGGATCAGAAACCGCACTCCAGCCTTCCTGAAGGGCATTATGCAGCTTTGCTCCAGCTATCATGGCAGGAGTTTCAAGCAAATCTGTGCTTTAGGTAATAAAATGGCCAGGAGAACTATCAGGGTTTTGGAAAATAGATGTCAGTGTCTATTCTAAGGTTTAGAAAGGCCATTGATAAAGCTGTTTGAAGCTGATTATCATCATAGACTGAGAGGCTCCATTCCCCTCCTGAGGCCCTTGGGCACTCCACAAGAAGCACGACTGCCTTAATCCACATAAAGGTCATTTTGTATGAAAGGTCAGTGGCACTCAAGAATGCAGGAGAGATGACAGAGTGGTCAGAAGAAAGACTAAATGCTTCCACATAAACTGCATTCTTTGTATTTTTAAGGACATCAGCAGTCTACTATTTTTTTCCAATGGCACCACTTTCTAACATATCTAATTAATTATTTATTATGCTTATTGTTTATGGTCTGTCTGCCACTTCACCCCACCTCCCATTCCCCACCTGGAATTCCCAACCCCAATTCTCTGCCGTCATTAGCCTACCTGACATGTGGGAGGCACTCAAAACAATGATTGAATGACTATATGGAGTGTATTCTTATTTTTAAAAACAAAAAAAAAAAAATGAAGAAATGTATAAAAATATAAAGAAATACATAATAAAAATATCAGTTTCTCCTAACTTACTAAACAATTCCATTAACATTTTGAAAAGGCACATACACTATGGATCTATGCATAAATGTGTATATATCAAAACTGCTATTAATCAAAGCCCCTCCCTCATTTATTTGGAGAATCCCCAAAGGGATGCATGCTTCCATCTCTCAGTTTCAGTCAATCTGCATCAGTGGTTCTTAGCTGGGGTTGTTTGGCCCACCCCCCAGTCCTCACCCACCTACCACCATCAGGACGCTTGGCCATTTCTGGAGACATTTTTGGCTGACACTACTGGGGTTGGCGTGCTGCTCACATCTAGTAGGTAGAGGCCAGGGATCCAGGGATGTTGTTAAATTTCCAACATTGCACAGGACAGTCTCCATCACTTCTGCCATCGAAGAGTTATCCAACTCAAAATATCCATGCTGCTGAGGCCAAGAGGCCAATCTACATTCTTCCTTTCTTGTGCCGGCTCCCTCTGGTCATGTTCCCAAGTCTGTGTGGCCTTACCATGATGTCTCCTTCCGATGTCTTTCTACTCATTACTGCAAGACCAGTGCCCTTGCTGAGGGTGCAATCTCCACACCTTCTCAGCATTTGCAGTCCACAGATGGCTGGTGCCAAGTGGGCATCCATGCAAAGACAATAAGAAGTGCCTCCTCACCACCTCTGTGCTCTGCACATGGCCTCCATGACCCATAGGCAGCTGTGCTTGTACCCGGAGACCCAAAGAGGTTGACTTCTGACCCATCGTTCATCATTCAGGGCTTCACTAAGTTTGTCATGAAAAACAGTTTTGGTTCTCATTTCTCTAAGTGTAAGAGTTCAAAGTGGGTTCAAGGAGCCAGCTCAGAGACCATTAACTTGAGCGACATTTTTCTCCTAATAAGACTCTCCCTAACTTGAAACTACAGGTCCCTCTCCAGATCCCCTTTGTAAGAATGTGAGTTGAAGATTCTGGGAGAGAAAAGCAAAGGTAGATAGCTTTCTGGAAAGCAGTGTTTCCCCCTGGCCTTTCAAAAATGCCCTATGTGTTTACTTTTGCTTCTGTGAATGAGAATCCATTTTTCTCATTAATGTTTTCTCTCTTTTTTTTTAAGATATAAAGGAAAGCTGTTAATTTTTATTTACTCAAATCCTCTTTCATATCTTGCAATAGCCTCATAAAATTTAATTTACTTAACTTTCTCCTTTTCTTAAATAAATGTATTCCTGAGAGTTTTGTGCCTTGGGTTGCTATTGTGCATGATGTTTTAAAAATTATATATTTAAATATTTTGCAATTATAATATCTATGTCTCTCTCTATAAATCTAAATAGCTATATATCATATATGCAATCACTATTAAAATTATTTTATTAATGGAAAAACTTCCTCAATTAATTATCTTAGATTTTCTAGGTGAATGCTTATATTATCTGAAAATAGTGATAATTTGTTTTTACATTTTCAGTACTGTATTAGCCTATGAAACACCTTTGTACAAAAATAGGACTTAAAAGTGCTTTATCTAGGCAGATATCTCAATGTGAGTGGGTGGCTTGAAGCCTTTATAAAAATTTGAACAAAGTGCCCCTTCTTCAGGGTCGATGCAGTCCCGCCTCACACAGTACACAGTGTGTTGAGCAGAGCAGTGGCTATATTTTAGCTCTCACTTGCCTTTTGCCTGGAGCCCTAGACCGGGAACAACCCACTCAGACGAAAGAGGTGGTCCCACCCAGACCACATAATTTGCTTCTTTTCGTTTCTATTTTATGTTTTATTGCTTTGGTCAAAATTTATAGAAAAAGGTCAAATAGTAATGGTGATAACAGTTAACTAGTTTTTTCTTAAATATTATTGAGAATACATTTAGGATTTCACTATTAACTATGCTGACTTGAGATAGATATTTGCAGATTTGAGATATTCAATAGCAATATGAGTTGGTTTCACCTGCATAAACAAATTAATGGCTTTTCTATTTTGCAATAGTTACCAATTAGAAAATGGAAAATAGATCCCATTAATGATGGTAAAAAACATATTAACTGGAAATAAACTAGGAAGAAATGTGCATTATATATATGAAGATCACAAAACTTTTGTGTGGAACATCAGAAAGAGCTTTAATTAGTGGAACAACATATTAATTTCTAGTTGAAAGGACTCAAACTGACAAAGATAATCAATTCTCTATAAATTAATATATAAGTTCAATTCATTACAAATACAAATCCCAGGAGGACCTTTATGTAAACTGATCAGCTGATTCTGAAGTTCATCTGGCAGAGTAAGTGCTTGAGTCTAATTCATAGCTAATACACTTCAAAAGGGGGTACTTGCCCTATGAAGATTCAACATATATAAACTATAGTAATTTTGAAAGTGTAGCACTGGTACAGGAAAGACAAATGCATCAGTCTTATTGAAGAGACTCTAGAAATATATATATGTGTGGGTGTTTGTAAAAATTCACACATATATATGTTAGCTTTCTAAATCAATGAGAAAATATATACTACTGAATAAACGAACAGTATTAAAATAATTTTCTATCAATCTAAAATAAAATTGGCATTTCCATCTCATATCACACATGTAAAATACCAAATGGATTTTAGACCTAAGTGTAGCAAACTAAGTTATGAAAGAATTGGAATAAAACATGAGAGATTTATGTATACATATTATTTAGGATATGCTAAGGTCTTCTCAAGAAGGATGTGAAATCTAGACGCAAGGTATGAAAAATAGAGCTTTAATTATTAAAAAACGTTAAAACTGGTAGTAGGAAGATAACCTAAAACATGAAGACAGTGCAGATTAAAGACAGAAATGAAAACACAGAGCTTGCATAGAAGGCAAAGAGTTGACTATATATATATGTATGTATATATGTGTGTATATATATACACATATATATAGTCAAGTTGACTATATATATAGTCAACTCTTTGCCTTCTATGCAAACTCTGTGTTTTCATATATATATATACACACACGTGTGTGTGTGTGTGTGTGTGTGTGTGTATGAAGCTCTCCCATAAAGTAATTAAAGCACATTGAAAAGGGCATTTTATGAGTAATCTCTTAATTGTCAAAACAGATAAAGAATTGATGCCCAGAGAAGTCAAGTAACTTGCTCAAGGTCACATAGCTTCCAAGTAGTGGAGGCTGGATTTGAATGCAGGGAGTCGCTCTATAGCTGAAATAAACACCATGATTTCCTGTCTCCTCAAACTGAAACTAACCAATATTGGGGAATTTGGGGAGCACCTTGGGAGGCTGAGGTGGGTAGATCACCTGAGGTCAAGAGTTTGAGACCAGGCTGACCAACATGATGAAACCCCATCTCTGCTAAAAATACAAAAATTAACCCAGCATGGTGGCAGGCACCTGTAATCCTAGCTACTCAGGAGGCTGAGGCACAAGAATCTCTTGAATCCAGGAGGTGGAAGTTGCTGTGAGCCAAGATTGTACCACTGCACTCCAGTCTGGGCAACAAACTGAGACTTAGTCTCAAAAAAAAAAAAAAAAAAAAAAAAAAAAAAAAAAAAAAAAAATTCATATACTGCATGAGTTGAAATGGACACAAACTTCTTGAAAGAAAATTTGATAATCACTTTAAATATTTATTACCTAAATTATGTTTAACCTTTAAATCAACAATTCCCTTGTATTCACCAGTTTCTTAAATATGGAGTTATTTAATTACACACCAAAAAGATTACAAATAAGGCCATGGCATAGAAACATACAAGGATGTTTGTTAAATTTAATTTAACAAAGACTAATTATACAAATTGACTTTACTGGTAACGCCCCTCAAACTTTTAAGTAATAGTTAATTTCATCACCACATGGATAAAAAATCCAGAGCATAGTGAAAAAATTCAGAGCATAGTGAAAAAATTCAGAGCATAGTGAAAATCTACAAAGCGCATTTTATAAAACTAGCATAACTCCTCAGCAGCCAAATCTAACAAAAATGTTACAGAAAAATTATAGACCCATTTTGTATATGAAAGCAGAGTTAAATATGGAGTTATTTAGTTATACACCAAATATGTTACAAATCGTACCATGGTATACAAACGTAAATACAGCCTTCTGTGTTTCTATGCCATGGCACAATTTGTAATGTATTTGGTGTGTAATTTGATAATATTGCTTCTCTCTCTGTTTGAAACTGCATGTATATAAAGGTTTATTTACACAAATGAATCATATTATATATTATACATTAGCACATGTATTTGTTTCATTTAGAGTTTTGGAGAGATTCACACCAGTTACTAGTGCTCATCTTTTGGAAGATGACAAATGGGGAAATGGGGGAGGCAGGTATGGGGACTTCCATTTAATTTTTTTTTTTTTTTTTGAGCCAGAATTTTGCTCTCTCGCCCAGGCCGGAGTGCAGTGGTATGATCACGGCTCACTGTAGCCTCAAACTCCTGTGCTCAAGTGATCCTCCCACCTCAGCCTCCTTAGTAGCTGGGACTACAGGAGTGTACCACCATGCCTGGCTAATTTTTTGTGTGTTTTTTCTTTTTCCAGAGACGGGGGTTCTCACTATGTTGTCCAGGCTGGTCTCAAACTCCTGGCCTCAAGCGATCAGCTGGTCTTGGTCTCCCAGAGTGCTGGAATTATAGGAGTGAGCAACTATGCCTGACCTCTACTTTTTAATATATAGATATCTGCATTGTTAAATTGTTGCGGTGACCTTGTGCTAAATCCAAAATAATCAAGAGATACTTTTCTAGTCAGAGTTTTTAAAAAGGCTGTTTTTTATTAGTTATGAATGAATTTTGCATGTTATCCTTTGTTTTTTCCTCATCTATTGAGATTACATAATTTTTCTTATTTGGCTGATTGATTGAAAATGTCATATTAATAGATGATTAATATGAATAGAGATTAAATGATCCTCACTTAAAGTCTTAAGGAGACGTAAAATCTTTTTTTTTTTTTTTTTGTCTTTTCCAGAGCTCAGTGTTCCATCATTATATGATTAAATGCTATGGTTTGTATTTATTTAAAAATTTCAGGATTTCTTTTCATATACAAGATGGGTCTATATCTTTTTTTGTAATTTTTTGTTAGCTTTTGGCTGCTGAGGAGTTATGCTGGCTTTATAAAATGCACTTGGTAGATTTTCATTCTTTTCATATGCTCTACAAAAATTCATGTGGTGATAAAATTAGCTATTATTTAAAAGTTTGAGGGACATTACCAGTAAAGTCAATTTGTATAATTCGTCTTGGTTAAACTAATTTTTTTGTCTCTTCAAAGTTTCTCCTCCTTTTTGAATTATTGTTCACATCTATTTTTCTAGAAATTTAAATTTAATCCAACTTTTAAACTTTTATTGCACATAGTATACTCTTATGATTTAGAATTCTCTCTATAGAGTGTAGCCCTTCAGTAATTTCATTTTTGTTTATTTGTATTTTTCTTTTATTGATTAGGTTGTCTAGAGATTTGTTTATTTTCTTTTTTCTCCCTAAGAACCAGCTCTAAATTTTTTAAGAATTTAAATTTGAATATTAGCTTTAATTTACATATTTGGGACATTTACTTGTGACATTACTCATTAGTTTGTTTTCTTAAAGAAACCTTTAAAGGAAATTTCGTCGTGCTTTATTTTTCTTCCTTAGATTTGCTATATAGACGCAATGTTAATGATTTCATTTTGTTTATGCAAAACTGGTCATCCACAAAGTTAAAATTATGCCATTAGCTACTGTCCCCATTTCATGGAGAGTGGCAATTTTAATGAATATGTAAATATGGTGATTACTTTTAGAATAAAATACATATATGTTTACAAATAAATGGCTTGCTTTTTTGTTGCTGCTCTTACAGAATCATAAAGGCATTAAATGGAACTGATTATGGAGTTGGTATATAAAATAAAATAGTTTACTTGGGAAAGAAAAACATCTCAGTATCTTAATGAACATGGCCAGACTGAAGGAAGGAATTCTATATCTCTAACTAATACCTATACTGTGAGGAAGACAAAAGATTTGTATTTACACAAAGATAAAAAGAAAGTGGCAACCATCTACCACTAATACTTAACAATACGGTTTAGTCTATGATATGCAGGAGTTAACAGTTAATCTGTTTAGCAAGCACAGGTAGACCATGGTGCTTTAAGTATGAAATCTTAGAGCAGAAATAGACAGCATGGTAAATCCTACAAAGGTAAAAATAAACTGCATACTTTCTAATTTTGAAGACAGTCCTTCCACTTTGTTTCTTACTTGGTGAGAAAATGCCTGAAGGTCTCTACAACAGTAATTCAGCTAGCTCAGTATTTTTAATTCATCTTTTGTACAGTTAGATGGGAAGATTCATAGCATGGAGATTGGAAAATGCTGCCCTTTTGGAAATAGCTTGAATTCCTAATAAGTGAAATGTGATGCCACAGGAAGACAATGAATTAGCACAGGGCTGTGGAAAAGTTCTTAGTTTGGGAATCGGTTGGAGCTCTGCTTAATCCTGCTCCCTGACCCTAGGAATGTATCCCTGAGCAAGACAGTTAAACTGTCTTCATTTCACTATCTTCATTTGATAACGCAAATGATACTACTTACCTTTCAGAGTACTTGTGATGATTAAATATAAACTATGTGTAAAACATTTTTAGAAATCTTGATAAAACACTTTTAAAATGCTGTTGAATAAGTAGTAAATCTATTTTTAATATGATGATGTAACTATTATTTAAAAAAAAATCCATTGTCTTTTGTGGTTTCCAACTGAAGGCATCCCTGACATTCCTCAGTCATATCCTTGGCACATTTCTGTCATTCAGCACTGTAATTAATTTTACGATACAGGCAATTCAGTTCCACAAACATTTACCAGGTACCTGTTCTGATTAAGACTAGAGAGTAGGTGATGGAGATACAAGAGCTAGAGGAATGAGGCTCCTCCCTTAACAAATGCAGATTCTATCCATCAGATTCACAACCTGATTACTTGACCCAAACAGTTCTGATTAGCAAACACCATATGTCCAGCACTGTCCTCTAAGTTTAATTTGCCTGAGGCATTATTCCTCTGAGTACCATAGATTTTTACTGCTCTCTTACATTTAACTTGTCTTACTTTTATGTGAAATCAGATGTGAGAACAGGAAGAACTGGGAAGAACTCTTGGCCCTTCAGTGGTCCAAAGTGGAAACAGTTATATTTTATTAAAAATGAAGGGGTTTAGCCAGCATTTTAAAATAGAAATGGTGTGGGAGCTCAGCAGGTCATGAAAATGCCTTCAGAAGAATTTGCTGAAGGACTCTCTTCAGGGGTAAAGATCAAAGATCAGCCATTCACAGCATAAAGGCAGGAGTGTTTTTCATTTTAGCTTGTTCAGTATCATAAATAAACAGGGATACTGTGTGCATAGATTGGTTGTGGCTCTCCAGATTTGAGAGGGAAGGAAACACATAATTTCAACATGTGAAGGAAATGTGGTGGGAATACAAGAAACTTTCAAATCTAGGAGTGTAGGGAGTGGGCTACCATTTAGTATATATGTGAAATCTTCCAAGATTCTGTGAATTTAGTCTTTTTCTATTGTGACATGTTTGATTTAAAAGGAATTCAAGTTCATCTATTTGAAACAAAATTTGCTGTCACTATCTGTTTTTTTTCCTCTGTCAGAAAATAGTAACAGAATCAGCTTTTAAAATGAATTTGTAAAATCACGATTTTCATACATTCATTTGAACGCCCACACAATACAACATACAATGATAATCTAAAATAAATATGTAAAGGCAATTTAGGTCAGAAAATATTGATTTTCTTTTGTGAATCAGCAAGGAAGAAAATACTAAATAAGATGTATAAAAGTTTGGTAGAGTTTCTGAGCTGTAAAAAATGTTGTGATAAGTAAGGAAGTCTGGATTCAACTATTTTTAGAGCTCTATGGACACATATCTGCTTGGGGAGTATGATAATGAATAAATAGTGTTGATAAATAGATAGGTGGAAAGTTCAGAAGATGTACTCACATTGTCTATTTTGTGCAAATAATGAGTTCACTAGTGCTGTACAGGATTTTCTACGAAACACTAATTTGGAGATATTAATTGGTATTAAATACTTCTAAAGGTTCTCATTGTTAAATGAGTTTTAATTGAGTTAAACAGGTTTGCTCAATGCATTTAAGATACAGTAACCTTGTGAATTTTCAATGAGTAAATTTAATAACCATTATTTCCTAAATTTGTTAATAAAGTTGTGGGTATATTCTTTTTAGATTGTTTTTTCCAGGACTATGCTACTTTGAGATAGAGTATTATTGACACAATTCTCAAATTATAGACTTACTGCATTTTCTTGCTTTTTTCTAAGTGTTTGCTCTTTTAAGCTTTTCCTAGATAAAATCACAGAGTGGAGTCATAGAGCATCTGCTAGCATTGCTTCATGTGACTGATTAAGTAGAATGTTAATGTGGTCTCACCCAGCAGGATTCAAAGCATAGCATTAACTCAGAGGGAGTGCATGGAAATACTCTGTGCTAGTTATATCTGTTATCCCTGTGCTGGGGAACGGACTTTAAGAGACTATGTCAAATAGGAGTAAGTTCATGAAAAGTAACACGATGCTGAAGGGGCATTCAAAACTTTCTATTTTGGGAAATATAGAAGGAATTAGAGATGTTCAACCTGGATATGAGACAATTAATTAAAAACTACTATGGCCTTTAAATATTTGAGAGAATGGCATTTAGAAGAGTGTGCCAAAATGGGTACAACCTGATCTAACATAGATGTAACCAGGTGACAGAGTTTTGGGCTCAGTATAAGGAGATACATTCCTGCAGTCAGAATTGTCTGAGAATAACTGTCCCTTTAAGATGTGGTTGTGTTCAGCCTTAAACTCAGCAGAAATACTGTAAAGAGAAATGAGGGCAGTCTTAAAAAAATTACAGTATGAAATGACAAATTGAATCCTTTGAACCTAGAAACTTTGTGAATTCTACTACAAAATTTCATTTAAATGAGCATCTATGCAAAACAGAAATTTTCCATGCCTTGATTGAAGATTATTTCCAACAGTATACGAAAAACATGATATTATTTTAACAGGTGTATTTGAAGTCCTTTAGGACCGTTCTATAAATATTTTTGTAAACAACTTGGAGTATAGAGTCTCTAAGGAGTGAATGGTTCACTTCTTTGAAAAATAGAAATGAACTGACAAATGACTTCTGGTTTGATAAGTGGCTTATTAGTGACTGGGTAGTAAAAGCCAGAACAGAATCCATACTATATAACCAGAGCAGTGCCACTTACAGACATTAAAATTCTATTGTTTTTGTATACAAAATTCAGGTTCTGTCCTAAGGATATTAGTAAATTCACCTTGAAATAGTAATAAAAGCCTCATGGTGACCCTGTGGGATAAGAACTATTACAAATGACAAAGCTGGGGCTCTGAGAAATGAAGTAACTTGCCCAGTCAGTGTAGAGAACATTTCTAGTTTGGAAAATACCACTTTCTTCTGATTTGGGGCAAAATGAAAATTTGTATTTCCTGGCTTCAGTTTGCAATTAGATACAGACATGTGGTATGAAGTTCTATTCTAGTCTCAGAGTTTGAGTACTTATATGGGACAGCATGGGAAATGCTGGCCAATAATATCACTTTTCTTTCCTATTACATAGGCTTTTAATCATGAGATTCTGCTATCATAGTCCTAGCTAATTGAACAAGGACTGACCTGACCCAGGGGAAGCCATTTATAGATTGCCCAGTAGTCCATGAGGGGTCTGCCTATAGATTTCTGTCCAATTACAGTGCCCTAAGCTGGGATGGTGTCTCCTCAACCCAATGGGATGCTCTTTCTCAGTGAGTATAGACATGAGACATATAGAGAAGTAATCAGCAAACACTAAAGCAACAGATGCTGAGGGACTCAGAGAAGCAAAACAGTCAGCAAAGCCCTGAAGTGGAAAAAGTAGAATTGACAGTGCTGTGTGATTGTTAAAGAATAGTAGTTCTCCTTCCTTGTTTCCCCATGTAATTTATATTGAAACATCCTGCTCATTAACCAAGTCCATTAGTTTTCTATAGTTACGTACCAAATTGTCACAAACTTAGTGGTTTAAAACAATAAAAATTTATTGCCTGACAGTTCTGCGGGGTTAGAATGCTGAGATGGGTCTGCTTTGGCTAAATCAAGGTATCAGCAAGCTGTGTTCCTAGCTGGAGGCTCTGGGGAGATTTCACTTTCTTGCTGTTTTTAGCTTCTAGAAGCCATCTTGATTCCTTGGCTCATGGCTAGCCTTCCATCTTCAAAGCTAGGATTGGTCAGTCAAGTCTTTCTTACAATGCCATCTCTCTGGTTCTGCCTCTTCTACCTCTTCTATTTAAAGACCCTTGTAATTACATTGGATCCACTCAGGTTTTCCAGGATAATCTTCTTTTAAAGTCAGCTGACTAGTAACCTGAAGTGCAACTAAAACTTTAATTACCTTTTGTCATATCAGATAATATATTTCCAGGTTCTGGGGATTAAGATTTGGACACTTTTGAGGGTCGTTATTCATGTTTTTTTCACCAACTGTAATATAGGTGGATTTTTTTGCAAATATTAAACTGCACATGTTAAACTCAGGTTATTATTTCCTAGCAAGCATCTACCACTACTACTAAACAATAAAGTTTAATCCATGATATGCAGGGGTTAATAATTAATCTATTTAGCAAGCGCAAGTAGACCAAGGTGCTTTAAGTAAGAAATCTTACAGCAGAAATAGATAACATGGTAAATCTTACAATATGTGGCCACAATATGTCTCCAATTTCAGCATATTAGATGATAATTTATTCGGTACTCAGAACCATGGAACGTTATAACAATCTGAGCATTATTCAGATCCCAGTGATAAATAAGGTATCAGAGGCAGAGTTTTAGTAAATTCTTTATATACTGGTGTTTTAAAACATAAATATGAGTATTCCGTTGTACACTGAGGGTCACACAATTTTTAAAGAGAGTATCACAGTGTGAGGGTTCAGATCGATTGAGAAGTTCTCTAAGTACAGTCTCTCAAGTGAGACAATAATTCCCTTACATCACTTTCCTGAAAAGCATTCTCTTTCTCTGATAGCATCTATCAGGTAATGAGAATCTCACTACTCTCCTGAGTCAATGGATTATTTTGATAGTTGTCTGGGGTGATTTATGCATAAACATGGAAAGTGAACATATGCATTTATCTCTGTCTCATTTCTAAAGGGACAGGGACTAAAACAAACAAATGAACAAACAAAGATACCAGCCCACAAGGGCAAACAAATGGAGAAGAAACAGTAGACAAGAGAGAAAACACAATTTTGGAAGATGAAAAATAAATGGAGAAGTGACAACTGCTTTAGCAGAAGTTGAAACATAAATGCCTACAGAGGGGTGAGAATAAGAAGCAAAGTAAAGAACTCTGCAAATCTTCAAAAAAGCTGAGGACTTAGAGACCCCAAGTAGTCTGAAAGGTGCATGGGGCTACTTCAGGGCAGATGGATTGGATGTAAGTTGTTCACAAAGCAGTTAGACTCGCTGATCCTCATCCCCACATGTTGATTTTCTGGATTCAGTGACACCAGGTATAATGGAGTAACCTGCCAATGACCCCATCCCAAATTCTAAAGTCAACATGCTCTACCTGTTAACACAGAACTTCCAGTCTGATTTTTAGTGTGTTATTTGTGATTATGAACAGATAGCCAAGAACCACATTTGAGGAAGTCCTCCAATATAAAACTCAGAGATCAAAATGAATAGAAAAGAATTGAGCACAGAAAAAACCAGATAAAATAGATAGTATAGAAAAAAACTTTAAAAATACTGTTAATCTCAAAGAGAAAAACAATTCATCCATAAAACAAAGACAACTAGAGAACAGTAAAAGATTCATGGAAATTATCAAAGAAAGAAAATATGAATCTACTGTAGAGGAGAATGACATGTGCTCTGGATTGAAAGAGCCTACCAAATGCCCACCACAATGAATAAGAAGTAAATAAACCAAAACCCACACCTAGAAATATCAGAACTTTAGAATATTAGGGCCAAAAAGAAGAACCTAGGAGCTTCTCAAGTAGGGTAGGGTGGGCATGAAATGGTGCATATACATAAAAATGAAAAAACAAAATGCCAGAAGAAACTGAAGCCCTCAGTCCTGAAACTGTAAGGAACTGAATACTTCCAGTAACCTGTGTGAGCTCAGAAGTCAATTCTTCTCCAGTTGAGCCTCAGAGAAGACTGAAACCTTAGAAGACATTATGATTACTGCTTTGATTGCAGACTTATGACCCACAGAAACTAGGTTGTTTTAAGCTGATACCTTTATGGTAATATTGTGACAAAGCAATAAATAACAAATATACCTGGAAACATTATTCAGTTGTAAGGGTAAAATGAGAATGTTTTCTGACATGTTAGATCTAAAGAATTTTGGCTGAAATTCAACTTTCCAGAGCTCTATGTCTGTCAAAAATAGATGGCATTCAAAAGAATCTAAGGCATGAAAGAGTAATGAATGACAAAAATAGACAAAAATTGGGCAAATACACAAATAAATAAGTGGGTGTGGAAATTAGTGAAATAGAAGTATAAGAAACTCAAAGCACCCTAGTGCAGACAGCATTTGTGGTCAGATTTGTTCATATAACTAATACTATCATAAACGATGGTATCTTCAGCTGCCAAGAGGGGCATATGGGTATTTGTATAAATTTCACTTGTCCCACTGCTATCCCAATTCCCAAAGGGACTAGGAATGCTTTTTTGTACAATATGAATTAGGTGATATATTCTCCTTCCCTTATATAGAGGTTTAACACTCACTTCACTCTAATTATGGTTCTTTCCCTCCTTAGGGCCTTCTCACTTACCGTGCCCTGGGTTTTTGAGCAGATATTTGCATGGTTTATGCCCTTACATCACTCAGCTTTGCTTAAGTATCACCCTTCGGGAAGCTTTTCCTTGTTGTGGTGCCTCAAGTACTAGTCGCTTGTCCTGATGTATTTTCCTTTAAAGTGCTTATCATTATTTATTAATTTTACACACCTCCCCCAAACACATTGTAAGCTCTTTGAGGGATAGATGTTTTTATTCATTTTTCTATCCCAAGACCCATATAGGTGGTGAACAATTAATATTTAAGTGAATGAATTAAATTTCAAAGCCAAACTTCCACATTTCTTCAGTTGAAGAATGAGATATAATAAGACAATAATCTAGACTGGGTTTCATTCTATACTATTTGAAGATCTTCTAAATGGGCACATTTTTCTACAAAGAATTAAATGCAAGAAAGTTATAGACAGATACAGTTCTAAGGAAATTCAAGGTAATTAGAATAGACCACATACTTTTTATTCTCTCCACAATTACAAACTTATATCATTTTAGCAGCAAATACACTGTCCCGACTGTGTCATCTTAATAGTCATGAAGCATGAAGGTAAAGGCAGGGGTAAAGATTGGTATTACGTTATTTGGTTTTTGAGATTCTGGTCATTATTGACTCTAAAAGTGATGTTTTCCTTAATGTATTGGAACTTTAGGCAGAATAGAAGAAAGCATTTACCCCTTTCTGATCATCCCACTTAGTCCAAACAAAAGCATTGCACTGTTGAGAAAAAGAAAATCCCAAGACCCCCAGCTGACAGAACAGACCATCATCCTGGCCAAGAGCACCACAGAGAAACCATGAAAACTGAGTTTCTGGCCATGATGGGATGCAAGATCAGGCATGCCTTGCCATATCCCCTTCTTTGTTAAGTACCATTAGGCTTTCTTCTCTAACAGAAACCAGACCTTTTGAAAGACTCTTTCCACTCCTGATATCAACCAATCACCTGAGGCTACCCCTTTCTTTTTGTCGTTTCCACACAAATGACCAGCATTCCTTTTGGATAAGAGACTACTGACCATGCAGCAGTTCTGGCCAGTAGATGGAGGATGTGCACTGAGTGCCTTTATGTCCTCAGTCATGATGTCAGAGGGCTGAAAACTTCACCTTCAGTTCCATGGAGAAGATGAAGCACAATTGCATATAGGCATCCTTCTCCTTTCACAAATATTCATGACTCCTCCTATATATTCCTATGCATACTCACCCACCCCATTCAGCATCAATTCCTATTCCCTTTGCTCCCTGCTCAAAGTGTCTGCTTTCAGCTTTTGCCTGGAGTTGAGCTTCCCAACCTGTCAGAAAGGCTACCTGCAGGCTGCAACCTTTTATGAGAAGTAAAACTCTCCTTTCCAAATTTACGAACCTTCTCATTCTTCATTTGACACTGTGCATTAGGGGAGGTAGATGGAATCTCTGAGGTAATTCCATCCCCCTGCTAGTTAATTCTTTTTAAGTTAGATCTCTTCCTCATTGCCTGGCATTAATAAATGTTTAATAATGTAAAGAATAGATGAGAATGGAAGAACTAGCGTCTAAATGTGTTGAAAAGTCAGCAGGCCACAGGCAGAAAAGGTGAGTTTGTAAGCTCTTCCCAGTGTTATGCCTCACAAGATGCAGCCAAGCAAAGGAAGGCTGACTTCTCATAAGCCATTATAACTGCAGTGCAGATTCATGGTAGGCTTGAAGATAAGACAAATGGTGTGGCTGCCTCTACTGGTAATACTAGGTTCCTAACTCAGTTCTTTCAATTCACCTGTGTAGTTCTAGATTTTATAAGATGTAACTATACCCAAGTCTCTTCTGGCTTTTAATAGAGAAAATGTTGAAGAAAACCATAATGATGACTATTTTGATTGTGTTATATAATATTATACTCATGTCTTGGTTAATTCCTGCTGATATTTTACAAATTTAAAGTTTAGATTTTGACTAGGGTGACGGAACATCCCAGTTTGCCCAAGACTTTCTGCTTCTATCACTGAAATTCTGCATCACAAGAAATCTCCCAGCCCCAGGCAAACCGGAACACTTGTGTCAGAGGCATTTGAACCAGAGCGACTCCATCTTGAATAGGTGCTGGGTAAAATAAGGCTAAAATCTACTGGGTTGCATCCCCAGAAGGTTAAGGCGCTCTTAGTCACAGGATGAGATTGAAGGTTAGCACACAACATAGGTCATAAAGACCTTGCCGATAAAACAGTTTGCAGTAAAGAAGCTGGCCGAAACCCACCAAAACCAAGATATCAACATAAGTGACCTCTGTTCATCCTCACTGCTCATTATATGCTAATTATAATGCACTCGCATGCTAAAAGGCACTCCCACTGGTGTTATGACAGTTGACAAATGCCATGGCCATGTCCGAAGTTACCCTATGTCATCTAAAAAGGAGAAGAACCCTCAGTTCCAGGAATTGCCCATCACTTTCCCAGTAAACTCACGAATAAACCACCCCTTGTTTAGCATATAATCAATAAATAACCATAAAAATGGCTAACCAGAAGCTCGGGCTGCTGCCTGTGGAGTAGCCATTCTTTTATTCCTTTACTTTCCTAATAATTTCCTTTGCTTTCACTTTACTCCATGGACTCTCTGTGAATTCCTTCTTGTGCAAAATCCAAGAACACTCTCTTGGGGTCGGACTGGAACTCCTTTCTAGTAACAGTTGACTACCCTAAGGCATTCTCTTGGGCTGCAGTCCTGGCAGGACCATAATTAAGGCCATGATAGGTTGTCTGGAATTGAAAATGCCGTTGTTTAACCTTCCAGAAAATCTTCATTTCTATTGCAATCACCTATACTTAACTATTGCTGTACCATGACCACGAAGAGCAGATCATACACTGGTTTAACCCAAGGATAAACATTCAACACATATTGAAGCCTCTCATTCAGTAATTCTCCTCTTAGGATTTAGAGGTGAAACAAAGATGTATATATAAAGACATTCATTACAATATTATTTATAATAGCAAAAATTGGGAATCAACTTAAATGTCCAAAACGGGGACTAATTTAGTGAAATACATTCGTGTAATAGAAGACTACATAGCCATTTCAATTATATTTTCTTGCAAGCTATCTAATGATGTGGCACAAGGCTTCAAAAAGAGTTTTAACATAATGAGAGATACAAAATTATGTACACTTAATAGAAAAAAACTGGAAGGAAATATACACAAAATGTTAATAGGTTATCTTTGGATGATATCAAGATACTTTTTCATTTATTTTTGTGCCATTGCACATGCTATTATTTTATCTATAATCAATATAAGAAAATAATTGTTGAGAAAACCGTTAATGCCTTGTATAAAGGATTTTCAATTTTGGTTGCCTAAAAGGTGTCTGGGAATTTTACTAACCCAGATTTCTTGACTCTACTTTCTTTTTTTTTTTTTTTTTTTTTTTTTTTTTTGAGATGGAGTCTCGCTGTGTCTCCCAGACTGGAGTGCAGTGGCATGATCTCGGCTCACTGCAAGCTCCACCTCCCAGGTTCACGCCATTCTCCTGCCTCAGCCTCCCGAGTAGCTGGGACTACAGGCGCCCGCCACCACGCCCAGCTAATTTTTTGTATTTTTAGTACAGACGGAGTTTCACCGTGTTAGCCAGGATGGTCTTGATCTCCTGACCTCGTGATCCACCCGCCTCAGCCTCCCAAAGTGCTGGGATTACAGGCGTGAGCCACCGCGCCCAGCCTGACTCTACTTTCAAATATTCTAAATCAAGGTCTCAGTTGAAGCTCTTGCACCTGCAATTAAAAAAAAAATTACCCTGAAAGATTCTAATGCGTGTGCCATGAATCACTTGGAAAAACAGTAACCAGGAGTGTGTCTGTCTATCTTCAATCTATTGTCTATTCTTTTGTCTGGCACGATGGTCTAACATGCAGATAGAAGAGGTAGTCCTATAATCAGTTTGATGTCAAGGCAGCATCATCAATTGCCCAACCTAAGCTACCTCAACCACTGATTGATTTAAAGTTTACCATTAGATGTCCTTTCCTTTAGCTTGTGATTTACCACTGAGGGATTACTTTTGGAGCTCTGTGGCTGTCTGCACACATGCATGCAAGCATACACAACATACAAACATGCGTGCATGTACACACACAGACACACACAGACACACAGACACACAGAGAGAGAGAGAGAGAGAGAGAGAGATTCCACATCAAACCTCTGAAATCAGTATCTTGAAGTAGGAGGCTGAATGTATGCATTGAAATGGCTCATTAGGTGTTTCTGATATTTACTCTCTTTAACAGCTACTGTATCTCTGTAGCCTAAGATTCAAAATCTTGTTAAAACACAAATGCCCTTGAAAGATAAGACTTTGAAGCTGTTACCAATTATAAGCATCTCAGTAAAATTTAATTTGTCAGGTTTTTTGTTGAAAGTCGATTTTCATGAAGATAGAAGGAACATGAAGATCTGGATGCATGAAGAGGAATGGAGAGTAATTTAAAAACAAACAAACCACAAAAGCAAAAACAAAAAACTCCCAAAAGCCAACACACAAAGCAGCTACTGGAACTCCCAGAGACTAAGTGCCAATCTCATTATTTTGCATAGGCAAAGCCCTGGCACTGCAAGCGTGGTTTTACCAACTCCAAAAAATAATTAGGTGCTATTGGTGAGTAGAGTTTAAAAGTTAAATTGCTCACATCTTAACAATAGCTGAATAGTCAATGCAGCAGAAAGTAGCCATTTCATTAGCACTTTTTGCAAGACTAGTAAGTCGTTCATTATCAATTATGCAGCACTTATGCAGATTTGCTTTAGACTCATACCTCCAAGGCCACGCTTCCCACATTTCTTAATTTTCTCCTGTATTTAAATGGCTGGGCTTCAAATCTGTGCCTGGGATGTGTTCTCAGTCCATCAAGATGGGTCAGTTCAAAAGGAAAAGTGGCAATTTCTGCCACGAAAAAATATTTTTTTAATAGAATGCATTTTAACTTCTTACCTGCTAGGTTCCAAAGCTAGCTCATTCTTTTGAAGAATAAAGTGAGAAACAGGTAAGTTTTCTAATGCTGAGGTGGAGGTCACAGGAGCTTTTCATCAGAGAATAATGCTTGCCTCAGAACTGGCCTGGCATCCCCTTGAAGACTCAAGATATGCTGCGGAAGCTCTGTGTGTATGTCAGGGAGCAGAAAATAGTTTGAGCAGCTGTAATTTGTGCTGGGACCATCCTGTGTTCAGAAACTGAATCCATTTTCTCATCTTCAGTACACCAAAGGATGAGGAGGAACATTTTTCTTAAAGTGTATTTATAAAGGAGTCACTTAAATATATTAAGACAAAGAAGAATGCTAATTGTTCCATAGAGCATGTTCCTTCTTAAAAGAAATTGTAATAATGAGAATAGGAAAAGGTCAGTTGGAAAGATAGTGCATGATTAAGTAAAGAATTAATTAGGTCTATTCAAACTCTTTCCCTTCCACCTTCCTGGTGTAGGCTGCAAAGTGACTTGTGTTAATGGAGCTAGTTAACAAAGGCAAGAACACCTGGGAAAGTCAGAGAATCGTTAAATAGTGTTATTTGAAGAAGATAGAACTCTCGCTTGAATAGATTTTGGTAATGTATGTATGTGCTTGACCCTGATGCCTGGGCATGTTGTCCAAAACATCACACTTGAGCTGTTCAAGTTGCAGGAGTACCCTGTTCTATCTGCTCTGAATTCTTGGAGTATTTATGCTGATGCATTTCACTCTTGGACTCCTGTTTCTAGGCTGGGTCTACATCTACACCACAAACACGGCATAACCTGAATATAGGCTCTAAACAGGCTTAGGAATGAATGAGCAGTTCTGTTGAGCCTCGTTGGACAATCACTTCAGTGAGAGCTTCACACAAATAAAAGACAGTGATATAGAATGTTAGAGCTGGACAGCAACTTGATGTCACTGGGACTGTTTTACAGTTGAGAAATCTGAGGCTTGAGAGGTTATGATAATAATGCTGACATAAGAACAATGTACAACCTAAAATAGAATATACACTAGATAGTTGCCTATGTTATCATTTACTTACAACTTCCTGAGTTGGGTAGGATTATTACTGCCATTTTAATAAATTAATAAACTCTGGCTCAGAGAGGTTAAGTAACTTTTTGAAAGCAACAAGGAAATGCCCATGCCAGAAATTGAACACTGTTTAATTGAATCCAAAGGGTATGCTCTTCGTTATATGTAGGTGTTCCTCAAAGCTGGCTGATGTTCAGAAACACCAGAGAGTATAAAGCTGGCTTTGAAAACACTGTCCTCTACCGCACTGCCCTGCAGGATCCTGCCTGAGGTCTGGAGGCACTGAGGGAGTCAGACTGGGTTTGCATAAAGACATACCAGCTACTGGCCTACTCGATTCCACCCACCCTTTTGTTTTATGCTGTGCATCCTAATTTATCTGACCTTCGAGCCAGAGCCAGTAGTCTACCTTCCATCTCTATGCTATTTGCAGTTAGTCTCACTCTGAACCCTAACCCCAGGCAAGCATTGATCTGCTTTCTGTCTACAGATGTCTTTTTTTTTTTTTTTTTGAAATTTCGTATAAATAGAATCATAGAATATTCTCTGGCCTCATTCACTTAGCATAATTTTTTGAGGTTAATTCATTTTATAGCATGTTTCAGTGGTTTGTCCCTTTTTGTTGCTGACTAGTAATCCATGGTGTATGTCCACTGCAGGGAAGAAAGTTTAAACTCGTCAGTTTAACATATAAACCTTTCACAACTTGGAGGGAGATATCCCTCCTTCTCCCTCCTTCTATTGATGTCAGTCCCCCTACATTCCCCACCCTGACATTTTACTCTAGCAATATTAAGCCATTTGTAGGTTCCAAGCATACTATGTTCTCTTTTCCTACATGTCTTTTCTAAGAATAATAATGTAAGTGATATAATAAAGCTAAATCTGCTTTGAATACCCTTATGCTCCCTGTGTCCAACTCTAATCATATTCTGCTCCAGGTATATTTGTTTGACTCATTTATTTTTCTTCTTCTTTTTTTTAATGCAACTCAGAAGTCTCCTGCTTTCAAAAGGCTTTTCTGACGCATAGCCATCCTACCTTCAACCTTGGACTGGTAAATAACTGGCAGATGCCCCAGTGGTCCATAGTTTCCTCTTCATATCACATGTATCATAAGGATTTGTTCATTTAGTTTGCTACTCTAGACTTATCATATTGTAAGGTAACTGAAAAAATGAACCGTGTCTTTCTGTCATTAGCAATATAGCACATGGTAGGAATTTAATATGTTTGAAAATACAAAATTCCCATCCACTGCTTGTGTATCTTATGGCTCCTGAACTCAGTGGAAGAAGAATCTCAGTACCATTGACAAGTAAAAAAGGTTTTTTTTACGGATAATTATTTCCAAACGCAGTTGTTCTGTGGAATAATGATAGTCTAGAGTTACCACCACCCATATCACAAATTACTTGTAGACCCCTCAGGAATCACGTTTTTTATGGTTTTTATTTTATTTTTAGTGAGTATTAAACTAAAAGGAACCTTAAGTACTATTTAATTCAATCACTGTGTTTCAGTGATGTGTATTACTGAGGTCC
Source organism: Rhinopithecus roxellana (assembly GCF_007565055.1). Classification (NCBI taxonomy): domain Eukaryota; kingdom Metazoa; phylum Chordata; class Mammalia; order Primates; family Cercopithecidae; genus Rhinopithecus; species Rhinopithecus roxellana. The sequence goes on along the minus strand of NC_044552.1, from coordinate 96,367,387 downwards.
AAAAAGTGAAATGACCTACTGAAATTCACACACCTCGTGGCTGAACTTGTACTGAAAACTGGCTTCCGTAGACTCTGATTTTTACTGCAACATGCTGCATCCCCTTTCCAAAAGTCGGTAACAATGGACATAGCTCCAAAGGTAAGAGAAGGTACTCTAAAGTCAGACTGACTATGTTCAAATTTTAGCTTCCCAGCCTTACATTCTGTGGGACCTTGTGCAAGACACTTTACCCCCTGTGACCTCGGTTTCCTCATCTGTCAAACGTGGATATTTAATTGCACCAATTGCACCTACTGTCCCTGTGATTTAGCTATTGTCTCTTGGCCTCAAACCTTCCCTTCTACACCCTACTGTGGGATGTTTGGACTGGGACATGTCTCTTTGCTGTCTGCCTTCCTGCTAGGATCTATCAGTAGGTGAAACTAGAGAGAGAGACTGAGAAACTGGAAGTAAAATGTGTGTGTGCATGTGTGTGTGTGTGTGTGTGTGTATGTGTGTGTGTGTGTGTGTATATATATATATATATGAAAAATAAAGTTTTTCCAAGATAGGCAGGAACAGCTTCATGGAGGCTCATCAGGAATACTATCACTTTAGCCAAACATTGTTCTATTCTCATAAGGCTTAATTTTAACTCCACAAGGTCCCTCCTGTAAGCCTTTAATTTTAATAATTGCAAACACTTTCATCTGTTTCCCTATACTTAGGAGGGGTAGCTGCTTTCTGTTGTTACCACCGCCTGTTCCATCTTTTCAGTTCTTTAATACCTAGTTAGCAAATCTTCTTAATAAATTATTTCTGTTAAAATAAGAAATGTGATTTCTGTCTCCTGAGTAGACCCTGACCAATATGTCTTGCTTACAGAGTTGTTGTTAAGATTCAAATTATTGTCCATGTAAAGGGTTTAACAGTGTCTGGTATGTAGATAGGGTTCAATAAATGTTGAGGGTTGGTATTGCTAAATGCTGTTCAAGTGTAATAGAAGAATTGTGTATCTGTTATGAATTTCCTTTTATTTATTTTCTTCCTCATGAACAATAAAGGAAAGGCTAATCACACAGGACTCATGTCTTGTTTTGGATTTCTCTAGAATTCATACATTCTTTCGGAATTCTTTAAATTTCTGTGAGAGGCACAAAAATCTTGGACACTGGATCAACTTTATAGGGTTGCTTAGTTCCCCCAACAGCAACTCTCATTCCACTATTTAACTACTGAAAACAACAAAAACAACAAAGCAAGCAAACAAAATAACCTTCTAGAGGAAGCGTTTTGCCTGTGAGTTATCCACATTAATCTCCAAAACAGAGAACTGAACAAATATGAATAATTGACTCATTCTCTTTGAGGTTTGTTTCTTATGAATTCAGTTTTAACTAGTACTGTGGTTTTCACAGGTATGTTCCTTTCTTTTTAGGTTCTTTGGGGTTTGTAAATTGTCTGTTTTTAAAATTTCTATTTCCTACATTTTCTGCTAAGCGTCCTAACATATTGTTTGCTTGTATGTAGTCGCTTCTCATTATTTCAGATGCTTCTCTGGGTAAACAAGAACTCTAGATTTTATTTCTCCATTCAGTGACCCAAATGGACTGTTTCCCAAAACCTTTGCAGTAAAGCTGGTCAATTTTCTACTTATCCTTGAACCAACTTGAAGAGAGAAATATGGACAAATTTGTGAGTACTGGTTTCCTAAGAAGTATTGTAAATCATCCTTCATAATATGGAACCATAGGAAAATACACATTGGGATTTTGCTTCCATTTCTAGGCATATTTATTACTTCTGAGACTGATTGGTCTACTAAAATATCTAAGTTGGTTCTATGTTTACTGATTAGTCAATATATTAGCATTTTGGCTGGAGTTCAGGAGGTAAAGATGCTGTGTGTGTAGAGAGAGAGAAATGGAGATATAGTGAGAGAGATGGGGAGAGAGAGTGAGGGGGAGAGAGCAAGAGAATGAGTGTGTGTGTGCGCGCATGCACGCTCACATGCATGCACATGCGTTTGGAGATGAAGTCAGGGCTCAGAAGGAGTTAATGGCTGACAACAGCAATAATTACCCTGTGCTTAATTCTGGTAGCCTGTTTTGGTTATACTTTTTAATTTATTGTTTTAACTTTTTTGAGACAGGTCTTGGTCTGTCACCCAGGCTAGAGTGCAGTGGAATGATCACAGCTCAAGCAATCCTCTTGCCTTAGCTTCCTGAATAGCTGGGACCACAGGCTTGTACCACCATGTCTGGCTAATTAAAAAAAAATTTTTTAATAGAGATGGGGGCTCCTTATATTTCCCAGGCTTGTCTCAAACTCCTGGGCTTAAGCTATCTTCCTGCCTCGCCCTCCCAAACTGCTGGGATTACAGGCATTTGCCACCATGCCCAGCCTAGTCATACTTTAGTAGCCAAAAGACTGTAACAGGTGGCTGCTTCAGCAACAATAGTGAATATGCTGATATCGTCCTTTGAAATGTAACACTTAAACAGTCTCATCAAACTTTGTCCAGTCTTAAGAGGTCCATCACAGTTACGAATTTCATCACTTTCATTATCAAGGAAAATGGTTTTTTTTCCCCGCTTCTGTTTCAAATTTAGTTCCTGCAATTACAGTAAATCTGAACTAAAAGAATGTTAATAAAGTAGAACAACTTGAACTAAATCAAACCAACCAAAAGGAAACATTCTCTTCACCATCAAGGTTTATATTCCATAAGGAATAGAAATATATTAATATAGATAGATAGAAAATTCTAGTAAAATGTTCTTCTTTCTCCTTTGCTACAGAACAAAATTTAGCAACAATGGCCCTCACAATACTCTTTATATAAAGGAAATATTTCATTACCAGGAAAATTAGAGACAGTCAAAAGACAATTCTTATTACCTGACATGTTTTCTTCTCTCTTTTATTCTCCTTTGGGTGAAGTCCTTTCCATGAAAATTTCCCTTTTATTTCCTGCCTGTGAAAGGGTCTTGTTTAATTGCCTAGCCATGTGCTGTTTTGACTCTTTTTATAAGCTTGCCAATTTACTCCTCCTGTCTGTTAATATTTAATTATTCAACTACCTCAATGAAAACTCATTCCAGCTGCTGAGGAATTGCTGCTTGGCACTTCCCTAGTTCTTTTCTTATGTGTATATTATGAATGGTTAAGCTCTGGGGCTTTCTGGACATATATTTTGTAATCTTCTAGTCTCCCAACACTAATGGGGAACTGTGGGAAAAAAATCTGTAGCTAAATCATTAATAAATAATGGTTCAGAGGTTGAAAAGGATCTGGAAAGAAGAAAGAGATCCAAAACACTAAAACTCAAATGCTCTGGTAGCCAGGCAGGAAGAACAGACTTAATTGTTATACTAGAAGAACTTTAGGTGCCTCATTATTACACAACAGAAGAATGAGCTATGAGGTTGGGATTATTAAAAATACCTGGAACTTTAAGTTATCTTGCTTTTTGTCTTGACAATATGTGCATGTGCAATTAAAGTCTGGTGACACTCTGCCCTTGTCCTGGTTTATATCCTCAATCTCTCAGAAGTGTCATGGTGATGGCTGTCATCCATCCAAAAGCTTGATGATATTTTCTTTGGAGCCCATCTGTGAACCATTGTATCAGATGGGAGGGTCACCACTGAGCAACATGTTAAATTAGATTTGCAAAAAACATTCCATCTTCTCCAGGTTGAGCTTGCAGCCTTTACATGTTTTCATCTTATTTGTCTTAGCTTCAGCATTATTTCTATAGAATATCTTTTGGTTCCATTTTAGCAGGTGGGACATCTTCAGATCTGCTGCTGCTGCTCCACCCTGCGAGTTGAATGTTCATCACACAGACTGTACTAGTTCTTCAGAGCATTTCTGAGGTAGAGAGTTCTCTGCCTTTCACATCCTCCCCTGGGGATGATGGTGGGGAATCTGCCTTTCGCATACTCCCCTGAGGATGATGGTGGGGAATCTGGTTTTCCAAATATCTGATACTGAAGAAGTCTGACCCTGGTTGACATTTAGCAGGAAACTAAAGACATAAATTATCATCAGACCGTGTTCTTCCCTAGGGGCTGGTTGAGAAGTCTGTTTCCTGTTCTCAAGTCCTCCAATTGTCTTCTCTAAATTAAGACTATTTTTTTCTTAGACTAATTCTTCTTTCAAGAAAGAATTTTTTTTCTTCAAGATGAAGACAAACTGTTAAGTATTGTAAATTGTGAGGCTGAAATAAAAGCTCTGTTCTAATTTAGTGGTTAAAAAATAAAAAAAAGTGAGACTTAAATATTTCTTTGAATGATATACAGATGAAAATCTACTTTAACGTATTTCTAGGACAGTCATTTGTTCTGTCGTAGTGACATTTTCTAATGATGATCACATTTTCAGTATGCAAAATTTGGGATAAATGTGCCTTTCTTTGGTCATTTACTGCGTGAAAACAATTTATACTTCGTAGGAGATAAAATGAAGTGTCACGCAAAGATGCTTGCATGCCTTTTTTCTCATGGAAATTGAGTGCGATGAGTGCATAGGAAGTCAATTGTGGTTAGGAGCTAGAGAAGGCATTCTAGAAGTGAGGAAGAATGAAGGACAGCTAAGCACAATGCTATCAAGTTGTTAAAAATTGAATTTTAAAGATTCCTGAGCCAGCTTACATCATTCCTCTTGGACTACAATATAAATATTACATAATTTGATACTCTTAAGGATTGCTATTTATAAAGGTGGAATCTGCAAAGGCTTTTGTTGCATTTCTAAAGGATGTGTTGAAAACTTATTCCCAAATAAAAATTACTAAGGACCTTTTCCTTACACATGGAAATATTATTTTCCTACACTATATATTTTTTATGTTAAAATAACATAAAATCAACATTTGTTTCAATGTTGATGACAGGGACTTGGAATACCAGGATTTCATGCTGATAAGCCTTTTTCAGTAAATGTGGTGTAGGTATAAGGAAGTAAGTGTATCCTTTCTACTTTGAAGGACCAGAGAGCTAAGATGCCAACAACTTGTAATGAATATATTTTCTTGTCTATTCTTGTAATCTATAAATTCTAAGTCACTTTTAAAATGTCAATTTTCTTCCTTTTCTCATGAAGATATCATTTATATTTGTTTTTCTTTTTTGTATAACCAGGAAGCCAATGTTGATATGTATTAATTTGGATCATTCTGTTTTATACGACAAGTGCTAACAATTTTTTTTTTTTTTACTTCAAACTAGCTACCATTCTTTCACTGTGTTTTAAAATAAGAATATTTATCTACCAGGTTTTCTGTCTTGTCTTTAACCAAGTTAACACTACTTGAGAGCAGTTCTGCAGATGGTTCAGAAACATCTTTCCCAAGGATGCTTATTTCAAATTCATCACTTCGGTAATCATTCTTCATATTTTATGCTATGGCTTTTGTGAATTAGTCATTCTTCTACTGAATATCTCTTCTTAATTTTGAAGTCATTGAATAGTACCTTATGTATCTCAAGGCCACTGGTTCTTTTCTTTCTCCAAGATTGTCTATGCATAATGCAGTATCTTATTCAGATGTCAGAAGTGTTTTGTTCATTAACAGCAGCCATGCTTTAACAAGTGATTTACACAGTGGAGGGGCACTGATCTCTGGGAAATGGTATGAAGAGAATGTGCTTGTGTGTGAGTAAGGGAGTGAGGTGGGTTTTGTATTTTGAAAGAACATAGTCAATATACCTACTCTATTTTCTTCATAATATAAACTATAAAAAATAATGCTGAATTAAATCTTAGTGGGTAGGGATATGCAAAAGATAGGGTAGAAAACCCTTGAAGGGGTTTGGCCAAAAAAGAATAAGCAACTACTTTGGGGGCAAGGAGTGGATCACCAACCGAAATGGAGGTAACGGCTTATACTAGCTGCATATTATTTGGTGACATTAAGTTGTTATCTTCACAACTGTCATAAATATTGATAAATATTGGTTTATAAGCGTGTCATTGGGGAAATGGAAAGATGCTACAAATGAGTTAGATTGTCATAGCTATTCTGTGACTATGGGAACAGTTAATTCTCAATATGTAGATTTTTGGTTTCTCTTGACTGACATCATCTTCCTGGGTCATTTCAAACTGGTTACTGTGTATTCAGAGAACACATATCTGGGTTACTAAGAAGAACGCACTGTAAGATAAATCTTTATGAAGTCTGAAAAAAATCATTTGATCATTCAAAAGTAAAAAAGGAGACATTATTTAAATGTATGTTCTCAGATCACTTTTCCAAAATATTAGGGAGAAGAATCTGCAGTCAGATTCTACTGGCTCTCTCTTTTATCCAAGAATGAACTGTTAATATTACAGTGCACTGCAACTTTTTTCCAAGAGTCCTCATTTTGGATTTTTCTACATCTTAGTCAGCACTGATCAGAGATCACAGAGAGGGGTGATGAGAGTTGAAAATTAAATGGCTACTAGTAAGAAGCTATATTTTTTAAAAAAAGACAAAATAAATATTTTATGACAAAATTTAAATGGATTTAAAAAGTTACAATTTGTGAATTATCTCTGATATGTGCTTACCACCCTACATATTACTGTAAAACATGTCAGAAATTCACCATTGAGTTTCCTAAGAAGAAAAAGTATGTTCTTTTAACTGAATAGTTTAAGATAGAATCTCAAGCCATCATGTTTATTGTAGTTACTATTTCTGAATATACAATCAGCCCTCCATACTCAAAGAGTTCTGCATCCATGGATAAAACCAATCTTAGACCAAAAGTATTCAAAAAGAAAAAAATATTGCATCTGTCCTGAACATGTACAGATTTTTCTTTCTTGCCATGATTTCCCAAACGCTACAGTATAACAACTATTTACAAAACATTTACATTGTACATTGTACTAGGTATTATAAGTAATTAGAAATTATTTAAAGTATACAGGGGGATGCATATAGGTTATATGCAAACATTATACCATTTTATTTCAGGGATTTGCAAATCCTCAATTTTGGTATTCCTGGGAAGTCCTGGAACCAGTCTCCCATGGATACTGAGGATGACTGTATGTGATTTAAATCTAAATCTAAATAAAAGACTATTTTACATATATTATTATGCAGAAATACACATTAACACAGAAAAATATACAATACAAATATACTGAACACTTGTATATTTAAATAAATTTATACATATATACATATATTTTTGGTATCTTGGTCCAAAAAGTTGTCATTTTTCCAGAAATATGTGTATTTCTAAATTGTTTGACTTTATGTTCACTTGATTCTCCCAATGGAAATTTACCCTGATGTAATTTTAAAATACATTTCTTTAAAATCATAGTAAAAATAGTTTAGCATAAACATATCTTTTACATTCAGGTACATTATTTACTACCTTATTCTTTAGGGAGCTGTCTTTTTAAAAAATGTAATAACTAATAAATGAACACCAATGATCATTTGGTCATATCAGCTTTATTAGTCAAGTGAAACATAATAGAAGGAATAACTTTTTTAAATAAAAAGATTAGACATACAGACTTCCAGAATCTATACATTCTGCTTTCCCACAGTAGACTAACCAATTGCATGATGTTAAATATGACCACAAAAGGAAATATTGTTATTGTAGAGAATGATAAAGGAGAAGAAAGAAACTGACAGCTTGGCTTTCAGATTTAGAAAAATGTCTCTTCTATGACTTTTCAAGGACATTTTCTTTTGCTCTAAATATCTTTGAGAAGTAAAAATAAAAATAGTAATTACTTATTCATGAAAAAAATCAGCTCCTTCCTTGAGAAGCGAATAAATGAAACAACAGGTCATGTCTCCCCTGGTGGAGCTGCGTGTTAGGTGCCCCTAGTATTCTCTGCTGCGTGAGGGCATTTAGCCTAGAAGAGCAGCTCCTACTGCAGTTTATTTGAGAAACAGCTGATAATTCACTTGGGCTCTATGGCTTCCAGCTTCCTCTCAGAGCTGAGGCTGTCTCACAACTACAATTGTGAACTCCTTTTCTGAACGTGTAGGCTCATAGGAACTCTCAGTTTTCAGACTTTGTATAAGGGGAAGGAGCTATAGGGTAAAGACCAAGCAGGAACTTCAGAATCTGTCTCTTCTTGGGATCACTTCTCAGTGAACATCATTCTTTTCAAATTTAATGAAGGCTAATCAGTTAGACATGTATACTGGAGACTCAAGGCTAACAGGTTCCTTTTTAAAACAATAATTGAGTTATGGAAGGCTCTGTCTGCCTAAACTCCTTCTGCATAAGGGTGCTTCACTTCCAGCTCCTGCTGAAAGAGAATTATTTCAAGTCATGTTTCCTATCACATGACTTCATCCTCTCAGTCATAGCTGATGGAAAATGTGCAGTCATTCCATCCAGGTTGAGCCAGTTCTTAGGGTGATGAGCCACCTCTGATGCCACCTGACAGACACACATACACAAACACACGCACACAATAAATTAGTTCTAAGACACTCTCTTTTCAATTTAAGCCAGGCAATACCAAGACAAGGAACCCGTTAGCAAGGGGAGCTGAGCCTAAGCTGTCTTATATAGAGATGGGCAGGTGGAGCTACGCTGAACATTTTAGTTTCCCATTGTAGCTGCAACAAATTACAACAGTCTTAGTGGCTGACGACAACATACATTTATTCTTACACAGTTAGGAGGTCAGAAATCCAAAATGGGCTTCACTGGGCCAAAACCAAGGTGTCTGAACTCCCTCAGGAGGATTGAGGAAATAATCTATGTCTGTACCTGTACCTTTTTCAGATTCTGGAGCTGCATTGCTGGCATTACTTGGTTCCTTCCTTCATCCTCAGATCTACTTCCAACCTTGGGGCATCTTTGTCTGATCTTCTGTTGCCCTCTTATGGGGATCCCATGATTATATTGGACCTATCTGGATAATCCAGATAAACTCCCCATCTCAAGATCCTTAATCTAATCACATCAGCAAAATATCCTTTGCCATGTAAGGTGACATTCATGGTTCTGGGGATTAGAACATGGGTATGTTGAGGGGCCATTATTTGGCCTACTATCTCAGGTAATGTGCACACCCAAGTTACAAGGGAGCCAAAATTATGAGTTAGCAAAATGTATGAGACACAAGAGACACATGATGTAGTAAGGAAAGAGAAAGCAGCTGTGTCAAGGGAAAGGCAGGGCTGGCCAGAGTAAAAGTTCATGGGCTTCTGTGGCTTTAGTCTCTGCAACCATTAAAACAGTCTTCAGTTCTTGCTGGTCCTGAGACCTGAGGTCAGCTGTATCCACCTGTGAATATCCTGAAAACAAATCCCTGCTGCTGGAGGTAACTTGAGGTTGTCTCTGATATTTGTAATCAAAAGGACCTGATGGGGACCAGATGTGGCGGGTCACGCCGGTAATCCCAGCACTTTGGGAGGCCAAGGCAGGCGGATCACGAGGTCAGGAGATAGAGACCAGCCTGGCTAACACAGTGAAACCCTGTCCCATCTCTACTAAAAATACAAAAAATTAACCTGGTGCGGTGGCACGTGCCTGTAGTCCCAGCTACTCAGGAGGCTGAGGCAGGAGAATCTCTTGAGCCTGGCAGGCAGAGGTTGCAGTAGCCAAGATTGTGCCACTGCACTCCAGCCTGGGCAACAGAGCAAGACTCCATCTCAAAAAAAAAAAAAAAAAAAAAAAAAAAAAGAAACCTGATGGGAAGAAAAGGAATATTTGTGATACTTTTCCTTAAAAGCAGGTGGTAGGGAGGGAAATTGATATAGTTTGGATGTGTGTCCCTCTCCAAATCTCATATTAAAATGTAATATCCAGGCCAGGTGCAGTGGCTCACGCCTGTAATCCCAGCACTTTGGGAGGCCAAGGTGGGCAGATAACGAGGTCGGGAGATTGAGACCATCCTGGCTAGCATGGTGAAACTCTGTCTCTACTAAAAATACAAAAAAAAAAAAAGAAAGAAAAAAAAAATTAGCTGGGTGTGGTGGCGGGTGCCTGTAGTCCCAACTACTGGGGAGGCTGAGGCAGGAGAATGGTGTGAACCTGGGAGGCAGAGCTTGCAGTGAGCCGGGATTGCGCCACTGCACTCCAGCCTGGGCCACAGAGCGAGACTCAATCTCAAAAAAAAAAAAAAAGTAATATCCAGTGCTGGAGGTGGGGCTTGGTGGGAGGTGATTGAATCATGGGGGTAGATTTCTAATGAATGGTTGAGCACTATCCTGTTGGTACTGTCCTTGCGATAGTGACTTCTCTCATGAGATCTGTTAGTTTAAAACTTGTGTGGTAGCCCCTCACTCTCTATTGCTTCTGCTTTCACCATGTGACATGCCTGCTCCCCTTCACCTTCTGCCATGATTATAAGCTTCTGGAGGCCTCCCCAGAAGGAGGTGCCACTATGCTTCCTGTATAGCCTGCAGAACGGTAAGCAAATTAAATCTCTTTTCTTTGGAAATTACCCAGTTTCAGGTGTTTTTTTATAGCAGTATGAGAGCGGCCTAATACAGAATATTTGCTAATTGTCTAGACACATTATTGAGTAATTGTTCTACCTGCTTTCTCAGAAAACGGATTTTTTTCCTTTTGAATTTTAAATGGCAACAGTGTTAATTTGAGGAGAAGAACCCTGGCTCTTCAAAACAAAACTTGCTATCACCTAGACTTTGGCCCTTAGTAGCTGCTAGATTTGGGGAAAGTTAACTGACCTGAATGTATTTCTGGTTTTCCTCGCAGATATACTGGGGATTGTGGAAGAATTATATGTGGATGTACATGGAAGTCCTTTGAGACCATAAAGAGTTACTGCTCTTTGTCATGACTGACATAGAAGCCTGGCCCATGGACTTCTTGGAGTTTTAGAGTATGGCAAGATCCTCCAGAAGGTTATATATATTTTTCATAAATAACTAGAAAGATGCCCTATTGGGGTACCGCAGTTCTCCAAAAGAAATAAGGTTTGTAGACAGATGAACTTGGAAATCAGAGTAGAAAAGAGAGAAAAAAACTATAAATGGCAAAGGCTGAATGTGATTTATGGTATGCAATCATTTCTCAGAACACTGTATATGGGATAGGTATACACGGCCTTTGTTCGGGTTACAGGCTTACAGTTATTTGATTGGTAACTCAAATGATGGATATTGCCAGTTGTCTCCTGTGAGAGAGGTAGAGGTTACTTAAGCTATGATTTTTCATATCAAATAAAAAAAATACCTAAATGTCTGATGGCTCTCATTTGCCTATATTTCAAACTTGAAAAGAGAATGAGAAACATTAAGGAAATGATATAAGTGTGCTTTGTCCAAACTAGCCAGGAGAGAAGCACTTGGAAATGAACGGGACAATACTGTTCTCTTCTGAAAGATGTGGAAAGCATTTTGTCTTTCTCTGTTTGAGAAAATAGGCGTCCAGCATTTTCTCTGTGAGCATGAAGACACAGAACTGTAGGCATCAGCCAAAATGAGGCTTAGCACATAAAATCTGTGATGAAAATTCCAGAATTTACATAAAAACTCCTGACATAATCTTGGCACTAAGCAGAACGTCCAGCTGAGTGACGGCAGCAGGCTCGGCAGCTCTCAGGAAAGGGCTGATGAAAGCAGAGCCCACAGTGTTTTGATGCCTAGAGCAGTGGTATGAGTCCAAGGTTACTTCGTTGGAGAAAAATCTTCAGTGCGGCTGCTAAGGAGCTCTCAGGGTACAAACTGATTTAGAAAGTGGAGAATGGTGAAACTCTCTGAGGTACTAATTTTGGAGCACTCATTGAAAAATCACTTCAAGATTCTGTTCCTTTTAAGAAAAATTGTTTTTACAAGAAGGTATAAGATATGAAGTACCTTATAGGTATTGTCCCTCCATTTTCACAGTGAGTGTTGTGGACTAAATATTTGTGCTACCTCCTCAAATTCATATATTGAAGCTCTATTCCCCTCCCTTCTCCAGTGTGACTGCATTTGAAGATGAGATCTCTAAGGAAGTAATTAAGGTTGATGTGGTTTGGCTGTGTCCCCACCCAAATCTCATATTGAATTCTAATTCCCATAATCCCCATGTGTCATAGGAGGGATCCAGTGGAAGGTAATTGAATCATGGGGGCGGTTACTCCCACGCTGCTGTTCTCATGATAGTGACTGAGTTCTTATGAGATCTGATGGTTTTAGAAGGGGCTTATCCCTTCGCCTGGCACTCATTTTCTCTCCTGCCACCCTGTGAAGAGGTGGCTTCTGCTATGATTGTAAATTTTCTGAGGCCTACCGAGCCATGCAGACCTGTGAGTCAATTAAACTTCTTTTCTTTATAAATTATCCAGTCTTGGGTGATTCTTCATAGTAGCATGAGAACGGACTAATACAAAGGTTAAGTGAGGTCATAAGGATGGGGCCCTAATTCATTAGGATGTAGCCTTATATGAGGTGACACCAGGAAACTCTCTCTCTCTCTCTCTTCTGCCATGTAAGGATACAGCAAGAAGACAGTCATCTGCAACCTAAGGGGAGAGCCCTCGCCAGATATCAATCCTGATGGCACCTTGATCTTGGATTTGCAGCCTGCAGAACTGTGAAAAAATAAATTTCTCTTGTCTAAGCCATCTAGTCTGTGGTATTTTGTTATAGCAGTCTGAGCAAATTAAGACAGTGAGTGACTCAACATGCTGTCTAGATGGCGAGACATAAAAGTTTAAAGTAAACTGGTAGTTAACTTTAAGTTGGAAGTCTTAATGTTTTCCAATTTTCTTGTGTGTGTGATTTATGCCTATTAATAGTTGAATCTAAACAGGTTTTATTGACTTAAAATGGATGAAAGTATTATGGTAAACATCAGAGATATGGCAAAATATAATAGATGTGGACTTGAATGTTTTTGTTTGCTTATTACTTATTTATGTACAAAAATTTACATAGTTGTTTTCTGACTCATTTTTCTCTTCAAGGAAATAGGAATAAAAAAGTATTAATACCTGTGAAACCCGCCAGACCTCCTTCAGCAAATTCATAGGGAATGTCTAAAAAATGGGTACAGGAAAACTGAAAAATTCTATTTTATTTGGCATCTTTTGAGGAACAGAGACATCATAAAATGACTTCAAGCTACCCAGGTACGTATGGAAGTAAGGAAGTGTGCAGAGCCTTATAATAAACAGACCCCTAGAGAACCGAAACATTACTCACAATCTTTCAGCAAGACAGTCTGCTATTCTTGTGCATGGTGTCTTCTTCTGCCTCTCTGTTCTTGCTCTCTTGGTAAGCTCATGCAAGCTCTCTCTAAAAGTCTTTGTGCTCTTATCTTCTTATTCTCTGTGTATCTGTGTCTATTTGCCTTTTATTCAAACTTCTCAAAAGAGAATCCAATTGAGTGGGCTTGTCCAGTATTTAGATCTGTTGCTGGGTAGTGCTTGTGCTGAGCCAGGTGATAGGCCACTGGTCTCTCTCATGTCATACTTTGGGACACACTTTGATTCATGGTGGTCAGACTTTCTTGGTTATGTGACATAATCCTGGCCATCTCATTGATGTGTACACAGGTTTAAGATTTGTTGTTAAATGGACATATATGTGTAGATAACAAGCAATACGTGGAGCTGTACACATCGAGATCTGTCTTTCACATCTCAACACAAATCATGCTTATATCACCTTCTGTTTGAGGCTCTATAACCTTCAATATTGACTTTCGTTCTTGCTATTATGAAGAAACGTTTATCTCTTTCTGTGTTTTTCATTTTGTCCACTGACCTTTCATGTGATATCATTGATGGGCATGACCTGTTTCACTCTACTGGAATAAGCAGGTTGGAGAGAACCGGGGGCAGGAACCTGTGTTGAGTCAGAGATAGGCATGGAGAGGGGAGAAAAGGATGTGGATAAAGTGGGAGGTGGGAACAAGCCAATTCCTGGCAAGCACAGCAAAGTCTCTGTTGGTACTGCAATAGAAAGCAGTCAGTTATCCAATATCTAAATAGGTCTGCATCTCTCATTGGCTGTGTAACCTTGGGCAGTGTACCTAACCACATCAAGTTAGCATAAGGAGTTTGGATTATATGCTAAGCATATTGGAAAGTCAAGGGAGGTTTTAAGCAAAGGGGTGATGTGACCTGGATTATGATTAGAAAGTTCACCCAGGCTTCCAGGTGGGGAGCAGATTGAAAGAAAAGAAGGGGGAAGGCAGGGAGAACAATTAGAAGGCTAGTGCAGTGGTCCAGTAGAGAGATCATGTGGGTGGGACCTCAGTGGGTGGATGGGTGTCAGTGTCAAAATCATCTAGAGGGTTACAAGAGTACAGATTCAGGGTTTTCTTTTGGTGGTAGAGACAGAGACTTTCTCATTGATTAGAGCAACAACAGCCACAAAAAATTAACAACAATCTAACAACTTCTTAAAATCACAGGATAAGCCTGGGTAATCCATGCAGTCGGAGAACAGTCTTTCCATTCACTTTCTGTTTCTCTACCTCCTTTGCCATCAGTGTCCCCATGCAGTTCTTAGTGGCTGAGGAACTCTCCAGGAGGACATTGCGATCAGTTTATTTCTTAAGTTGCTTCCTATAATCACTTCTTATATCTTACAGTCTCCTTTGGCCCTACGGAATGACTAAAGTTTATTTTTTAAAGGTGTTTTCCAATAAATGTAAATTACTTCATAGACAATGTCCATAAGAAATACAACATTTGCATTTTAACATGGAATAATTCTTGTTGAAAAGGGCCAAGATAGTGGCCAAGTCAATAGGATCGTTATTTACATCAGAGAGGATCCTTTAGTGTTCCCCAAATGACACCACTTAATTTAAAGCTTCAACTTTTAGTCAAAGTAGGACTGTTCCATACTGTCATTGGATAGTTCTCCTCATCAATTCTGTACATCAGACTTTATGGTGGAGCTTTTAAGAATACATTCACCTGAAAACACACACACACACACACACACACACACACACACACACACCCCTGAAAACACATACAAAGGCACACATATGCTGCATCCCGCTCCTGGATCATAATTTCAGGGGTGAGTCCAGGCAGTGGTATTTTCTCAAGTTCTATAGCTCAGGAGTTGGCCTGTAAAGGGTCACATAATAAATGTCTTAGACTTTGTGAGCCATGGGGTGTGTCCCTAGGGACTTGACTCTATGTGGGCAACTCAAAATAGGTAAACAAGTGAGTGTGGCTGTGTCTTCATAAAACGTTATTTACAAACCAGTCAGTGGGCCAGATGTGGCCGTAATTTGCTTAGAACTGCCGCCCTAGGTGAGGGCTTCACATAGCTCCCCAGCTCCAGGATGTCCCTGCTGGTTTGATTCTGGTTTTGAGGATTTGTGATTTGTATCAATCCTTGATTATCTGTTGCTTCAACAATTTATCTTGAGTATTTACTACGTGCCAGCACTTAAAATATAAACATTGGCTCCTATCTTCAAGTAGTCACAGTTGCTGGAGAAGAAAAACAAAAATAAAGACGATTAACAATGTCAGGATAAGGATAAACATCAATTTCTATGGGGGGCAGGAGTGGAATTGAAGTGAATACTGGTGATAAAAGAAGGCTCCTCGGAGGAGTTTACTTGAATTCTCACTGGTAAGGTTAGCACTAGCCCAAGGTCCCAGAGTCAACTCCATCCTGAAGTAACAGTTTCCCTGGAAGTCCTGGCCTTTGGCTTCTATGCCTCAGTCCCAAGCTGTAGCCCTATTGCCTGCAGGCTCCTCCCTCCTCTTGACATCTGTGGTTTTGGGTAATCCCAGGTTGTTCATCACTCTGATGTTCCTGACAATGCAACCTGCTGGACTTGCCTCTCTATGGCTCCAGGGATTATTTTGGTACTTGGTCTCTAAAGACTGGCACCAACCTTGCTTACGTCAGGTTGCCTGGCTCTAAAGTGTTGCTTTCTCCCAAAAGACCTCCTGCCATATGCAGGCTCTTTCAGCATCACTCAGTCAGCATACTGGGTCTTCTTCTAGCCCATCTTCTGCCTGGTCTCTTATTAACATTTTACATGTCACACTCTTAATTTCTCTATTATTCCTTTCTTTCTATCCAGCTTGTCTATTTGTAAGAACTGTTCTATATGCCTGCTGCAAGCATGGTTTTGAAGCCATTGCTTCTCTCCAGCAACTGCTCAGCAGGAAGTAGTATACCTTCTAGAAGTTTTGGTGCTTGTGTGGATCTAAATCTCAGTTTATTATCTTGAGAAATATAATCCTTAGGAAATTTTTTTCTGTACTTTCTAAAGTTGGCTATGACTTTTTTATACTTTTACAACTGTAGTGGGCAGTTGTTCTGTCCCCTGTGATGTCCCTTGGTATTTTTATGAAATTTAGCAACACCACTCACAGTAAGGCTTCATTAGCACTGGGTTGAAGTGTATCCAGGAAACAGGCCCCTTACTCACTCTTTTGGCCCGAAAGCCGTCATGGTGCACAGGCATGGTGAGCCTGGGGATGTTTCCTCTAATGATATTCAGAAGTTGTCTAAGCTGAGTGAAACATGGCTTTGGTGCTGGCTGAAGCATCCTTTCTGACCAAAGTGTCAGTTAATTTCCAGAAAGATTAAACTATCCCCACATAGACAAATGTTCAAAATTCACAGGCCATCTGGGGTTCCTGTATCTTCACATGAGAGACCCCAGATGGATTGTAAATTCATCCCTGTGGGTAATAGAGTGCAGTTGCTCCTCAGTCTTCCTACTTTTCCCAGTGGCATCTGATATTGTGGCCATCACGAGGTTAATTTATGTGGCTTGATACACTTTATCATCTGTCACTTGTACAGCTCTTGCTGTGCCATCTGGTGTCTCAGAGGCAGTTTCAGGAAGCAGCATGCATAACAAGGTATCTGCATTTGTGAATTCTTTCAAGCATTTATAGGTAATAGCTAAAAGATATTTTGAGAAGCCAGTGCCCATCTCTGCCGTGGATCACCACTAACATGGATAATCTGACATGAGGTTCAAACAAAGCCTGCTATACTTTGCAGGAAAACACATCTGAATTAGTCTGCAATCACCAATATTGATGGAACCTATTTATTTCAAGACCCTGAATATCTCTATCAGGCTAAGAATATCTTACTGGGCTCTTGTGCAAATCAGGAAAAGGCAGAGACAATGGCTTACTCTCAAACATGATGGATGATGAGACAAAACAGCACATACTAGCACGAAAAATTGTTTAAATCAAAAATCCTGCAGCAAAATGCTTAAGTGCCCCTATTATAATGATTTCATTTCCATGTCTCATTTTCAGCAATGTGTTAGGACCTCAAGAGAGCACAACAAAACATTAACTAGGTAAAACCATGAGAAACAGATAGAAAATATACTCAGAGGAAGTGGGGATGTTGAATCGACACAGCATGGACTGTCATGTCTGTCAATCAGGCTATGATTTTCATTCCACTGTGCCAGGATCAGGGGACAGGGCTGAGGTGGCGGTGGGAGAAATTATGAATGTTAAGGTTCTTGCCCTCTGGACACCACAATTTATTTGGGGGTGTAAGATACAATTATATACATTTTTAGTAAATACTCAGGTAGAAAGAGAACCAAATCAGGGAGTGTTTTAAAAGAGACAGTAGAGCAGAGTGTGGCAAAGTTATTGAAAGAAATTAGTGTTAAGCCAGGTTCTGAAGAAGTGAAGAATGACCTTTATAAAGGAAGCTGAAAAGTGTGTAGGATGATGCAAAGGTCAAGAGGCAAAGCCTGACTATTTTATGCAGGGTATGGCCGGCCGGGAACTTAAGCAAAGCATAGGGGTCCCTGGTGAGAGATGGAGTCAGTGAACAAGAGGAGTTACTTAGTAGAGGTTGTAATATAATAGGCTGAGACTTTGAAACTTAATTTATTGGGCATCGCAGAGCCATTGTATGTTTTCAGGAAGATATTGGAATGAAAGTAGAGTTTGAGGGGAAAATTACTGCAGCAGCAGTATGCACTGGAACATCAAATATGAGTGCAAGAAGAGTGATGACATATTCAAGAACCTTCCTAATGTTTACAGCTGAACCACAGTTAAATATAATGAACTGCAGTTAAAATATAATTATAAGGTAGCTCTAGTGCATGGAATATTAAAGGTAACCCACTGTTTAAAAAACAATTTTCATGTCAATAATGAGTTTACAAATATCACCCCATGTCTTCCCACCTCTCAGCATTTCTCTCTATATTAGAGGACTAAGTAAACATGAGCCAACAGATACTGTCTACACAGCCAAAGATGGTCTGGAGATCTGTACTCTGAGAACTGCAATAAAAATCACTGAGTTTAACTGAAAAGTCATTTGATTAAAAAGAACCCTTTGAAACCATCTATGTGTAGGATCATCTCTTGGCACTTTCTGATTATACATTTCTGGAAAGGAAAATCTAGGTTTTATGTTTGAAAGACATCTCTCATCAGGAAAGCCTAGCTGAGCCAGTAGTATGTTTCTGACAGTGGTAGGAACAAAGAATTTCATCCGAAGAGGAAGAGTTTCTCTTGCCATTGATGCCTAGAGATTGGAGAAGTGGCCTGGCCAGGCTCATGCACTATTTTAATCCATTCTGCAGTTCTCCCCCAGCATCGCACACTCAGAAATCTGTCACAGACATTTTGATCCCCTGTGCCTCTTCAGCCAAGGGCTGGCATACAGTAGGGGTTCAATAAATGTTCATGAAATGAAATAAGCTATGTGTTTGTATTGTCTCACTTTCTGGGAAAACAACCTTTTCTTTTCCCTGCTGAAATGTCTTTATTCGAATTTCTGCACTGTGGCCTGGGAATCTTGCAGTCATTGTTGAGGAGATCATCTTCGCCATCTGACAGTTCCCCTCTGCCAGTACATATTCTGCCGGTTGGACATGGAATACTTTTTCCTTTGTTTTGTGGCTCTGGGTGGAGTAACACATGACTTTTTGGGCAATCTCAGCCATTCATTCCTCTTTTATCTAGTCCAGGGGTCAGCAACTTTTTCTGCAAAAGGTCAGATGCAAACATTTTAGACTTTTTGGGTTGTATGGTTCTTCACAACTAACTCTGTTGTTATAGTGTGAAATCAGCATAGACAAAGCATAAACAAATGGGTTTGGCTGTGTTGCAATCAAACTTTATTTACAGAATAAGTAGTAGTCATATTTGGCCTGCAGGCTATAGTTGACTCATGCAATTTAGTCTATAAATTATAAGGTCCTTAATATATTATTTTGAGCATTCTAATGTTTCTACTTGCTGACATTTAGTCAGTATCTACTGCCTTCCTTCTCTTTGATAGCAACCATCACTTTTGCATTTATTTTTGTGCCACTCATTACTTTTGGGCCCATGATTAAACAGGGGGACTAGGCCTTGCCAAACTTTGTTGTTTATGCACTGTGGGCACTCAATTCCTTTAACACACAACCCGCTCTGTTTTGTGAAGTAAGTTTTTCTACAGTAGCAGGTGATTCTGGCAATAATACAGCAAAATCCAATAAAGTTGGCAAATTCTTTCTTTGGAGCTGTCATTAACCTTGTGAGTTATTTCAGCAGAATATTATTTGTGTTTCTATTACAGTTGGTAATTAAGTTTTTCTTGGATCTCTTGATACTGTGGAGCCTTTGAATATTTATTCACTCATATTTTTGACCTTCTTTGAAGAACTAAGGGCCATAATGAGCAATTTACCTTCTCTCAGTTGCCTTTTCTTGACCTGGGCTCTATGCTTTATGCTTTCTGAAAGAAGGGAAAATTGCATAGACATAGCGGTTATTAAACTATCTTCTGTGAGGTACCAAGTTTCTTTGAATCATCTATGGGGATCCTTTAAATGCTGATGTACTTATTTGCAGAAAAGACATTCCATACATCACCATCATGTTATCTGAGGGTGGCGGGCATAGATATATGTTTGCTATGGTTTGGATGGCCCTTCCAAAACTCATGTTGAAATTTAATTGCCATTGTGATGGTAATAAAAGGTAGGGCCCTTAAGAGGTAATTAGGCCGTGAGGAGTCTGCCCTCATGAATAAGTTAATGCCAATATTGCAAGAGTGGTTGTTATAGAAGTGGGTTTGGCTCTTCCTTGCTCTTGCTCTCTAGCCCGTCCACCTTTTGCCATAGGGTGATGCAGAACGAAGGCCTTTGCCAGTGCAAAGTTCTTGGACTTTCCAGCTTCCAGAAACATGGGCCAAAAGTCTTCTATTGCTTATAAATTGCCCAGTCTTAGATATTCTGTTATAGCAACATGAAACAAACCAAGAGAGTACTGTGTAATGAAAACCTCACAGCTTGGAAGAAAATAGATAAAGGAATTTCTCCAGATTATATCAGTCTTGAGGCATACAGTAATGACAAATGCCATCTTAGGACTCTTGTATTTGCAAGGTTTTATTTGGTTCTTTTATACTACTCTCATTTGTAAATGTTGAGTTGTTGCAGAAAACCATGTACATTTTGTCACAGTCTCCTTTATGAATATTATTCCTGTACTACTTCTTTCTGCATTTTCTAAGCTATCATGGTTGATCCCCCTACATCAGAATTAGAATATCTATTTATAACATTGCCCAATTAATACATTAGAATAAATCTTATTAAAATGCACAATACTGTTGTCAAAGAAATAGTAGTTTTATTACCTGAGATATATGAAACAAGTTGATTAAAGAATAAAGAAGTAAAATATGGGAAGAAATTGTCATCCTTCCTTCACAATAGGGAAAAAAATAAACTTTTGCCTTTAATTGCTGAGATTCTCCGTGAATGGTTTTCTTGTGCAAAACAAATGAACAACAACAACAAAATCCTTAGTGAATACAGAGCTATAAATCTTTCAGAGCTCCCTAGTCAGAGCTACACTCTGGGCAAGGGATTTAGGTCTGTGCATTCTGATCCCAAGTTAGTTACATGCATTTCCTGGTTTTATCTTTTAAAAACCCTTCACCATTACCATTTAAAATTTATTTTTAAGCAATGAGCCCTGCATACATTTGCTATTGAATAAATCAATAATTCTAAGTCCTAAGTCTTTCCAAATTTGGCAAGATTGTCTTGCAGAGCTGGCAAATTCTGCCAATCCTGAGAAACTAGTGTGAAATACTAGATTTAGAGATGGCTAAGGGCATTTCCCATTTCATTAACATTTAGAACACATTAAGGACTAGTAATAAATATAGCATAGCCATTGGACTTCTGCTCCAAGATTAGGGGAGAGGGAGACTTTAGTGGGAACTTCCTGCTACTGAAGCGTGATAAGGTAGGAGAGGGGTCATGCAAACTCCAGATCCCAAAATAGGAACATTATACCAGGAAGGAAGTAGGAAAACAATCTTTTTTTGTTTTTCTTTTTTTTTAAGTCTTACAGCTGATGGAGATGTTATCATGAAAAATGTAGAGCTGACTTGTGGGCATGGGGGCACAGGGAGAAACATAGTAATCACTCTGCTAATTCTGTTGGCCCTTGAGAGAATGTCACAATAAACACATCGAGGCCTGTACGCAGAGGCTGTCAGCAGTCTGGGTGCTGTACAGACCACATGTAAAGGGAGCTGGTAGTAGACAGCAAACCAGTCTTTGTTTCCATAATTCTTTCAAAGATAGAAGGCAGAAAAATTTCTTTCTTGCATCAGAGAACAAATGTAGACAGTGATAATTACAGAAGCAGACTATTTGGAGACCATGATGAGGGTTTGCATTTAGCCTAGTCTCCTTTTCTTAGCTATACTTTGCCATGTTTTAAATGTTGTGGGGGAAAAATGGGTAGGGCACATCAATTTAGTTAGTAGAAGAGAAAATGCCCTTGCACTTTGTATTAACGTAACATCCACGGCATCAGGCCTACAAGTAATCTGTCTTTAAGGTAGAGGTCAGGCTATGTGAGTGAGCCCATCCTGTTAGATGGCTCAGTGTTCTGAGAGTTGTATGCTGCCCAGGGAGGAAGAGGGCTCTTCCCGAGGCTTCTACTATAAAACATGATTGAAAATGACAGGCAATAAAAATTCAGATGACCTGAATTACATGGTTTGATTTGATTTGACTAAGCCCATATTCCATATACCCAGCTAGGATATACACATTTCAGAGAAGGAAATGCTTAGCTAATTAATGACAACTCACTCAACATGTATTTCCAATTTAAATACCTGTATTGAACTCTTGCTTTATTACTATATTTCTTCTTGTTCTTCTTTGATTGACAATAGTTACCAGAAATTGGGCTAATCACTTTATATTTATTTAATGAAATCCTTCAATGAGTTCAATTCCATTATTTTCATCTTATAGATTTGGTTAGGTTATTTATCCAAAAGCGTACGTAGCTCATAAATGCAGGAGATGGCATCGGAACCCAGGTCAGTTTGACATCAAAACCCCTCCTTCTAATTATTCTGCAGTAGTGCCTCTTCTAAAATGACACACTCTTTTCTTCAGCATATTTAGTTATGTTGGAGTTTTCATGTTGTAAGTGGTTTAGTCATTGAACAAAGGACGGGCTCTATACATATTCCTCGAAAGTACCTCTCCATCCTCAGTGTGCCTCTAATAAAGAGGGGCCTCTACGAACTGAGTGTAAGTGTGAGCCCTGCTATTTAATTCCCCTCCTTTCCCCAATATATTTTTTTCTACTTCTGCAAGTTGAAGAAGTGAGATTGACTAAATAGTGATTGAGGTTTTGGTGGAGTGAGTTTTGGAGAATTGACAAGAAGGTAGTAAAAAAGAGTGAAACATGGTTACTTAAGTGTCTTAGGCAATGCCATTACTGTAGCCAGTGAAGCTGGCATTGTGGTTTCCCCCAAGGAACTGAGGTTTTTGACTCCCAGTACTTTGTGATTTGACTCCCAGTGTTTTGTGTCATTAACAAAATGACCTACTGATGTGCAAGAAGAATCATATTTCTTTCCCTTGCCTGCTTCTCCTTCCTCCTTCTCTTCCTGGAAGTATGTGTGCAGAGGCTTGTGGTGCACTGAGGGGGAAGATGCTGCAGGGCTCTTGCTGCAGATAGAGAGACCTTGGCTTACAGCCTCTCATTATGGACTGTGCTGAGTGTGGCCTTCTGCGACCTGGGCCTGCTACAATGTGAAGGCTGTCTGAATTAGTTTCACTGGTGTTCCCAACCACTTCCCAGACCAAATGTGGAATGGCTCAGACTTGGAAAAGAATAGTGGAATTTAACAAACTATGAATGGTTGTATAGAGTCGAAAACTTTAAGAAAGATTACCTGGGAGAAGAAAATGAAGGAATAGAAAGTGATCTTTATTCTTATAGGCAGGCAGTGAATGGGTCACTGGTTCAGGCACTGCAGTAATTCTGGACAAAATCTACTCAATGTGTGATTTATCCTTGTCAGAAACAAAAATTGCCTTTGCATTTATCATTCTACCTCCAAATTCTATTATATCTGCTAAACTCACAATCTCTCTTTTGCTCTTCCCACTTCTGTACCTTATAAAAACTATAGTGGGCAAGCATTTTCCCCTATGCTGACCCCAATAAGTTGAAAATACACATGGAGGTTGGGATAGAAAAACACAAAATTCCATAATGCTAATGACATCTGTTTACCTCAACATCTTTGTGGTGACATTGAGCTCCCCAAGGACCTGCCTTTATTCACTCAGCTGTTGATTCTTTGCCAGGAGGTCATTCCACCATATGAATCCTGTCTGTGTAGGTAGATTTTTAAACTACTAATTAAAAAAACTACTTAATACTTCTATTGATAATTATTATATAATTCCATATTTCTTAGCTCTTAGCAACATAGTTCACATTCTTTAAAACTGCTAATATTAAAAAAACATTTGCAATAGTTCAGTATATTTTCCAATATATCAAATTTTCCATTAATAATTTTATATATTAAAAATGTGTATGTGTACATCTATACACATTAAATTATAAATGTAATGATATTTAGTAAACTGTTCATAGTTCATGTTTAGACTCATGAAAAACTCAAGTTAACTGCTATGGTTTATACAGTAAGTGTTGGACTTTGTGAAACATTCACTCCTAACTATGTCTGTTTGATGGATGTTGCTTATGTCTTAAGTATGGCTATATATTACCAGATGGAAGAAACCTATGTACCAAAAGCTGAAATGTATATTCTTGACTCTAGCTTCTCTGAGTAGAAAAACTTTGGGGAATAAAGAGTAGTAATAGAAAATGCATTCTGAGTCTATGCTGTAGCTGTGAACAACAAAGAAAGTATTTTGAATGCAAACATATTTTCTTTCAACTGTGCTAAGGAATGTCACAGTTGGACTGAAGTCTTGTTAGCTATTGTGTCAAACTGGAATAATGTTTATATCAGAACATGTCTCATTTTAAAAATTATGCATTGTAACTGTAAATGTCGGCAGACCCATATTTCAAATAGGGCAATGAACTAGTTTTAAAACAAACAGTTTAAAGATTCTATAGGTGCAGAATTTTATTAGTTCTAATTTCTATATCCAGTTAAAAAAAGGTTTCCATGTGTTCTTCCAATGGCTTAGGTTGCCTATATAAGTAATATTTCTAGTTTTCAATTAATCAGGAGAAAAATCACTTTGACATATGTCTGACTCAAAATGGTGGTGGACAGGCTAATAGGTGAGAAGTAAAGTCTGTGAGAAATGGTAGGAAATTAGGGTTATTTATTTTGCCATCAGCTCTGTGTGTGGTGATGAGAAAAATAACAAGTTATCAAAGTTTAATCTTTGATCTAAAGAACAAAAATTTGAGCCGTGGATTGATTTATACTTCAAATTTTGGAAAGAGGTGGATGAAAGGGAAAAAACCCTAGATTTATTAAGTTTATACTAAGTATCAGGAGAAATTCTATAAGTCGTGAGTATGTTCTGTTTCTTAACAAATTTAAATAAATTACCATGTTGTTGACTTACACAGTATCATCAACACAGGCATTCATATTGAATATAATGAGTAATGCTTGGTAGTAAACCTAATATAGGCACATACCTCAATGAACGTGATCTATATTCCTCTTATTAAAGCCTCTGTTATGTTATCTTTGTGTGAAATTTATTATTTATTCATTTTAAGTTTAGTTTCCCTTCCACTTATGGGACAGATTTGTTTTTTTCAAATTGTAACTAACAACATGCCAATATGCCAATATGAGTCTTTACGAAGGCCATGTCTTTATGGCCAAAGAACAAAAAATGCCCCAAATACTTTTGAACCTAATATCATTTTTAAAATTCTGTATTCAGTGTTGCATGAGCTAGTTAGTGGTCAGGAATTCCTGGAGGACATAGGTATAGTTTTCTTCCACTGCTCCTAAGTTATCAGTAGAAAACAGCTGGGGAGTAATTTTCCTGAACCCCATTTCTGATCTGAAAAAAATTTTTATAGAGTGTTTAACTGGAACACGATCAGTTGATCCTGAATAGAGTAGCTGTAGTGGCTTTTATTGCTTCTTCAAAATTTCCTTGCTTGACTCTGTTAACGACAAAGCTGAGAATGTAGCCCTTTCCCCATTGCAGCAATGAGCAATTGATGACTTCACATTTTGTGTTACCATGGCAATTGCTCAGTTAATGATGCTTTCCCCTCCCTCTCTCCCTCCCTCCCTCCCTCCCTTCTTTCCTTCCTCCCTCCCTCCCTCCCTCCCTCCCTCCCTCCCTCCCTCCCTCCCTCCCTTCCTTCCTTCCTTCCTTCCTTCCTTCCTTCCTTCCTTCCTTCTTTCCTTCCTTCCTTCCTTCCTTCCTTCCTTCCTTCCTCCCTTCCTTCTTCTCTGCTTCCCTCCCCCCTTCCCTCTCTTTCTTTCTTTCTGAAAGCAGTGAACAGTGAGGAATACAGATTTGGATACTAAAAGATCTAATTTCAATAGAAAGTCCCAAGATCTATTATAATTGCTTTTAAATTATATGATGATGCTTTGAACTGTTAACTCTGTCTTCTGTACCTATACAAAATATATGGATGCTTTATTTAGAAACATAAAATGTGAACTGATATTAAGAAATTTCCCCCCTTTTCTTCTCAACTAAAGGTATTCTATAGATTACTTTGAAATGAAAATGTTACCTGGGTGTGTGAGCTGAGAGTTTGGACTTTTCATCTGACAATGAATGACACTGTATTTGACCTTGAAGAGGGTACTTGACCTTACCATTGCCTATATGTGGAAGTAGGAATGATTCACATACCTAATGATTGTTAAAAATGCTTTGATGCCTCAAATGAAATAGCTACATGCTTTAGAATTAAATATTTAAAATGGATATAATTTCATGATTCTTCATTATTTCATTGTGAAGAAAATGTGTTTCAGGAATTATAAAACTATCTTAGAGTCAAATATAATAAAGTATAGCATTGTTAATAGGCTTACATAGAAAATGAATACAAATCCAAACTTAAATTCAGGTTCACTGGGTTTTAATTTTTTAAATCAATTTCTTTTCATGGCTTTTGATATTCTTTCTCCTGTGATTCACCAAAGACAATAATAAGAGGTATTATTATTGCTGTTTGTGAAGGTAAAACATATTATATCATTAGATCAATATCCTTTCATCAAATTTGGTTATGTCCTAGTTCAGAAGTGCTCATGTAACTTAAGAAAATGTAAAATACATTTGATTCTTAGTTTCCTCATCTGTATAGCTTTTGTGATTTATTAATAAAATAAGACTTTTGTGTTATATCTACATCAGAAGACATTTTGTAAGAATTAGATTAAATAAAATAATTATAAAATGCTTCTCAGACTCTAAAGAGTTATACAATGTATGGCCTTATTTTTGAAGGCAG
This sequence comes from Rhinopithecus roxellana, assembly GCF_007565055.1. Classification (NCBI taxonomy): domain Eukaryota; kingdom Metazoa; phylum Chordata; class Mammalia; order Primates; family Cercopithecidae; genus Rhinopithecus; species Rhinopithecus roxellana. The sequence continues at coordinate 96,340,714 of NC_044552.1, read as the reverse complement.
TGTGTGGTCCAAGTAGAAAGGGCATTAAATATTAGGCTTACAAGTGTTGACTTAATTTGTTGTGTAATGGAAAAGCCCTGGAAGATTTTAGAAAAGGCAGTACAAATGCCAAAGTAGGACTTGGGGAAGATTTGACCTTGCAGCAGCTTGTGTGACAGACCAAGAAACAAATAGAATGATGGTTGTAGTATAGCATAGTTAGAAAACAGTACAATATTCAGGTGAGAGATAAAGAAGAGTCTGAACCAGGTAATTAACTGGGTCTCTTTCTCTCACCCAGGCTGGAAGGCAGTGGTGCAATCATTGCTCTCTGTAACCTCAAACTCCTGGGTTCAAGCAATCCTTCCACCTTAGCCTCCTGAGTAGCTGGGACTACAGGGGCTTGCCACCAAGCCCTGCTAAAACTTTTTTGTATGTTTTTGTAGAGATGGGGTCTTGTTATGTTGTCAAGCTGGTCTTGAATTCCTGGGCTCAAGTGATCCTCCTGCCTCAGCCTCCCAAAGTGCTTGGATTACAGATGTGAGCCACTGTACCCAACCAAGTGCAATGTTTTTTCAAATCAGAGATAGATGCAAAAGATACAGCAATAGAATCTTTGGAATTTAAGACTCTTTGAAATTTACAGTTTAAGAATGAAGATGTTGCATTAAGTAAAGAAAGAATGAAATATGGCTTAGAAGTTTCAAACTTAGGCATATATGACAAAATTAGAAAATTTAGGAGAGGAAATTGGTGCTTATAAAAGATGATAAATTAGCCTTAGTGTATGTTGACTTTGAGGAGTTGGGAGGGCACCCCACTGGTTGGAAGGGCACCCCATTTAACAACAAGAAGCATTAGATGAAATCAGAGAAGTAGTCAAAAGATCAAGTGGTTAGAGGATGAAGAATCATTTGCAAGGGAGTAATAATAGTATTCCTGGGAATGAGGGTCTTAGATGAGAAAGATACTATAGAGACAGAGGGATAGGTAATATCGTATTAAGAGGTTGTGAGAAAGTGGGGCTCTACAAAGGGGCGAGAAGGAAGGGTCAGAGAAATTAAAGAATTAAAAAATGCTATTATGGATGCCAAAGAATGAGAGATTTGATATTTTCATGTAGATGGACTGTTCAATTTTTTAAAAATATTTTATTGGAGGCCAAGAAGGAAGGGACTGTGACTAATTATTAGGAATGCCAATTTTGAGGAGATGATCGGTGAGGAGTGGGAGGTTGGAGATTGTATCTGTTTTCTTCACTATGTCACCATCACCCACTAGGGGCCTCACGTACATGAACGATTTAGTAAATATTTTTGTGAATGAATTCATGGTGAAAACCAGATTGCTAAAGTTCAATAAATGAGTTGGTGACAGGTAATTAAAACTGGAGAATATAGGATGCTTTTGTAAGATATTTGCAGTGGTACGCACATTATATAATGGACATATTTTACTACTACTAATAGCTAAGATTTATTTGTAGCTTACTATTACTTCATTAGAGCTCAGCAACCCTATGAAGGAGGTACTATTACTATCTCTATTTTAAAACTGACAAAACTCAAGCATAGAGAGATTAATAAATTTGCTGAAGGTCATATAGCTGGTCATGGAAGAAGCTAGGATATATCTGCTCATATCATCCATCTACTTAAAATGCTTCATAGATTCCGCATTCAATCCTAGTGTCTACCACAATGTCTGTCACACTGAGGTGTTTGTTACCTTTCTGTGGATGAGGGACTGAGACATAGAAATCAAGCCACATGCTCAAGACTTGACAGAGTTAATTTTAGTGGTGGAGACAGAGGTTGTCTCAGGCACGTTGAGTCCAGAGCCCCTGTTTGTAACCACTGTACCACGCTACCTCCAATTACTTTATGCCTAATATGTATGAATATGTATGAGATTGAGTTTTTATAAGGTATTAAAAAACAGAATTAGAAATAGTAAATTGGGAGAAAAGTAAGTGATTAAAGCAGCAAGCAAATTGATGACAAATATTAAGTCTGATAGGAGTGGCAGAGTGGGAGAAGTGTAGATAATTCAAGTTCTCGGAGAAACAGGAGTTCTGAGTGATGTTGAGATCTGAGACGTGTGCACTAGTGGATTAGTGATGATGAGTAGAACTGGAGGTTATGAATGTTGAACATTTTAACACTTATGACACGAGGGTGTTAAAAAGACAGAATGAAATGAACGTTTGGAAACAAACTTAGACAAAGAATTCATTTTTCCAGGCACAGTGTCTCAGAATTGTTGATAGGATCACATGCTACATACTAATACTATTCACATGATGGGGGATGATTGTCTGGGAGTTTATCTGTGGCAGGTCCTAAATCCCATGTTGGCTTCTTCCAGTTCTACAGTTGTGAATCCAGAGAAGTTCTTCTAGATGTAAGTTCATAGGATTTGCTTAAACAAACAAACAAAAAAACCTTCTACAGAACCTAGTCCCACGCCTTATAGGTAGGAATCATTCAGTAAATATGTGCATAATGGAGATTGTGCTTGGTAAAAGGGCTCCTCTTTCTTATGAGAAAATGTTACAGCAGGTACCCTCCATTCATTAATACTTTCCTAAAAGATGTTGATTAATAATTTTCCCAAAGGAAGTCATTTGAGGCACATGTATTCAGTTTATATCTATGGGATTTTATTTGGCATTTTAATGATCAAGGTTGAGATCTCATGGATAACCGAAGACACCGTGTATTCTGGTATTCTATTTAAATAGGACTCCCCTTGAACTTATTGCCACACTGCACCACTACCTCAAAGCCTGAACTACAGAAACTTGAAATTCTTCCCACTGCTCTGGTGCCTTTCAGTGTTTCCTTGATGAAACAACCAGTTAATGTATAAGTACAGCTACTGGACTGTGGACTTCAGAAAGAAACGTTCCAAGGATTAGCAGTAGCTATAACTGAAAAGACATAGCCTCACTCTAAGGAAAGAATTGCATTTGAGATTCATTAATCTTACAGACTGGATTATTTTCCCCTTCACCCACATGGGCATGCACACATATGCACACAGGTACACATATACCCTTTCCTCAATGAATCTTTTCCCTAAAACTTTTTTCTAAGGCAGACTGCATCTCAGGATACATGTAGGACCTCGTGTGATACAAAACATAATTCTTCAACAGGAGACATTTCTTTAGACTCTGATTCATTACTGGTTCAGGAAGTGGGGAAAGAGGCAATGAAAGACAAAAATGAGCCACATTTTCACGTAACAGATAGTCAACTTCCATAGACTTTTGTGTCCTCCTTCAGAGATTTTCTCCCCTCTTTGAAACTTTTGCAGACAAAGTTTTTAACTATGCTGTATTAGCCTCAGTGATAACCCAGTGAGGGTCCGTCTATAACTGCCTCTTGGATTGCAAGAGAACAGAAGTTAGAGTCGAACTAATAGCATGCAGGGAGTTCAGTGCTTTTGCTGCTTTGAAGCCTGTCTGTCAATTTTTCTTAAAATACACACGTACATACACTGCCTTCGGTGCTTTCACTGACTGATTAATGTGGCTCTGTTCCTCCAGGCTAACACATACTGCACTCTCCTTGTTTCTAGCAGCCAAGCCCCTCTGGTGTTGCCCGAATTAGACCTGGTTCTCTTCTACAAATTATTGTGATGATTAAGAAAGTTTGATGATATACCATTTTTTGGATTCCAGACCTCCTGTCAGATAATAGAGTCAGAAGAGTGGGGCTGCTACAGTTATTCCATATCAATGCTCTGAGTTCAAATAAAGTGTCAGGATGACTAAGTACAAGGGATTTGTGGAATGCTTTAATGTTGCCTCATTTCAAATCACTTCATAAGCAGCCTGGAAATGAGCTCAATAAATTCTGTTGGAGGAGAAAAAAAAAAAAGGAGCCCTGTATTCACTACAGAAAAAGTAGGTTGCTATTTTATAATTAGGCCTCTGGGCTGGTGGGAAGGAGTCTTATTTCCTGTTTGAAATCCACTTTGTAAGCTCTGTGATGTGGAGATGGCTAAATGAGTATGAAATATTATAATTAAGGACATCACAAGCTGTTTATCTTATCAACAGTATTTTTCCTTAAAGGAAAATTGACCTCATTGACCACTTATGTATTATAACCACGATTTTTTCATGATTTGCCAGTCGTAACCAATAGAGGTTTATCTGGCTCTAAGGGGGCAAAGAGGTGATATGAATAGCAGCCCAGCAACAGAAGTTAGTGAGAGACCTACATTGCTTTTATTTTGCTTGGATCAGACATTCTTTTCATTAACTGCAATAAGCTGTTTGTTTATGGAAAGAAGTGAGTTTGCAAAAATTTGACTGAACCTGGGAGGGCATGCTACCATGCTGCCCAGGGCCAGGCTGTGAGTGCTGTCTTGGACATCCTGCCCAGAATTGTGTTTTTGTTTCAAGGCTAACACAGAAAACCAGTCTCACTTTGGGAAATGAGAACTGGTTTATTATCATTTGGATGGAAAGCAAATGGCCAGGTCTGTAGTCTCCACTGTAATTTAAAAGGCTCTATATTATGATGATCTTTTGACCTGCCAACTTTCTTGTTTTCATTCAACAGTGGGAGAGTGGGTCCTGCTCTTCTGTACTACTCTGAATTGACAATTCTCACCAGGTTCTACTGAAAAGATCTAGATCATAGCCATTTGCCTCATAAGCCATTTGACTGAACTGAAAGATCAAATCATGTATTCACAACACTTTGCCTTAGTGTTGATTTCTAAAAGATCCTAGTTCTCAAAAAAAAACCCAGCAAAATCTAATGTGTTCTTAAGATGCAGTTGGTGTAGGTGGACATTCCGTATTGGTTGGTACTTGGCAAAATGATGGACAGTGACAGGTTTTTATTCTAAATTCCATCCACAAACCCGCTTTGCACTAGAATCTGAAAGCCCCTTCTATATTAATGATTTCTCCATTTCTCCACCAAAATCTTTTTATGTATATAACAAACAGCTTTATGAAATAATGCTAAATTTCATCACATTAGAAGTGTTAAGACCGGGCGCAGTGACTCACACCTGTAATCTCAGAACTTTGGGAGGCTGAGGCGGGCGGATCACTGGAGGTCAGAAATTCAAGACCATCCTGACCAACATGGCAAAACCCTGTCTCTACTAAAAATACAAAACTTAGCCAGGCATGGTGATGGGTGCCTGTAATCCCAACTACTCAGGAGGCTGAGGCAGGAGAATCACATGAACCTGGGAGGCAGAGGTTGCAGTGAGCCGAGATCGTGCCATTGCACAGCAGCCTGGGTGACAGAACGAGACTCCATCTCAAAGAAAAAAAAAAAAAAAAAAAGAAGCGTTAATATCTTCTGATAAGGTTTTATGGATACCCAGGGCCACTGCTTATTGTTTTGACCTTTGTGTACTGGCTAAAAACATCAGGCCAAGAAGTGAGTGGAGAATAAAATCTAGTTTACAGTCACTTCACATAGCTCTGCACCTTGGGACAGGTTTAGATTTGCATGGGGGCATGGGTTCCTTTTTCTAAATTCACTGCCCATAGAACATGCCTGTGCCTAATTTACACAAAAGCACCACATAAGCTAGAGCTGGGCTCCATATTACTTCCCTTAAAGTAAAAAGAAATAGATCTATAATAATAGCTTTTCCCTTACCACAGAGGTTTATCTGAATACCAGGGCTCCTGAAATAACCGTTTATAGACAGAAGCTGACTCTGCTCATATACATAATTATTAAACAAACACATTGTTCGTAGAAAATGCCAACATGTAAGCTATTGAATGACACCATATTCCGGAACAGAGGTTGGCAAACGTTTTCTGCAAGGAGCCAGACATTAAATATTTTAGGATTGCAGGCCATCCGGTGTCTGTCACAATTGCACCTCTGCTGTTGTAGCACAGAAGAAGCCATAGAAAATCCAAAAATGAATGGGCATGGCTTCGTTCCAATACAACTTTATGTATGGATGCTGAAATTTAAATTTCTTGTACTTTCCACATGTTACAATTTAAAAATGTAAAACTCATTCTTAGCTTAAGAGTCACAGAAAAATAGGCTGCAGGCTAGATTTGGCCTCTGTGGTCAGTAGTTTGTTTGCTGATCCCTATTCTATATAACTTCCAAGTCAGGCTTTTTGTTTTTCTAGGGGCTGGGATGGGGTAGAAGAGTTCTCTGAACTCTTCTTCTCTTCGGAATGAGTATCTTAACCTCACTGACATACTTTGAGACCCTGTCAGATTATCAAAGGAGGGAATGACAAAAAGGTGACATTTTAAAAAGCCTAAATTATTTTAATTTTTATATCTATTTGGTTGTTTTTAGGAAGTAAAGCATAATATTTCAATATTGTTGAAATGTAAGAGAGGATCACCATGAATTGACATGTACCTGTTCAGAAATGCTTCCTGCCATCCAACTGCTAAGTCCTATTTGATGTCAGAATAAGTCTTTTACTCATTCATTCACTCACTCATTTATCAAATACTTCTTGAGTTCCTGCTTTCTAGAGGACCCATGACTTGCTTAAAATGCGGGGAAGCACAAATCATGAGAGAAAGTGTGAACCCCTAGGAAGTCCCAGAAGCAAGAGGTGAAGTGCAACAGCTATAGAAGGCTGGGAAACAGCCACCAACACATGGCCTGGCTTGTGAGTTTGTCCTGTGAACAAATGTGGCATACACCATAGGAGGAGAAGAGGCGGAGCCCCAAGCAACATCAGAATGTAAATAGCAACTCAAAGCTACCCCAAAAAATATCATTCAAGTGTTCACTTGGAGCTTTTACCTACAGAAACTGGGATCTTAGCAGCTCAATATTCTAGGAGGAAGGACAGTTGTACTTTATATGCATATCTATCAGGAACATAAGCCTGAACTGTTTTCTCTTTTCTCCTGGGAGTTCTACATTTTTAACAAGTACTTCTTTCCATCTATAGTTGATTCCCCGATTTTCTGCCATGCTCGATGCATTCTTTCATTATTTCCAGGACAGCTCCTCCAAAGTAACGCCCTACCACCACATCACCTCATCATTATCTTGCACATGGGTAGAACTCCCTGACAGAGGAATGTGTAATTGCACCTTGGTTTTTCAATGGAAAGAACTGAATTGAAAAAGAGAGGAGTTCATGTGACTTATTATAGTTACCCCAAACCCTGGCAGCTTTCAGAGAAATGAAATACATGGGGAGGAAAAAAATTATTCTGACTCCAAAGTGCCAAAACACCAAGATGAAACATAAAACATGAAAAATGCAGTCTACTGTCCAGATATTTTGTCTTTTAAATGACATGCATGTTGTATTTGCTAATTTAGCTGCCTTCAAACATACATTAAAATCTACCTAGATTAAGAAAGTGACATAAATGTATTAATTTTATGTAAGATTTGTGGAGGTCTTCATATTTTCTGGTATTTTTTTTCACATGCCATATTTGACTACTAACCAGTAAGATATTAACATCAATTCCTTTTGCAGAAGTGGTAATCAAGGGCCAAGATGTGAAGGGACCTGCCTCAACTCAATTGGCAGGAAGTCTAGGCAGGGGATGAGATTTCAGTCCAAGTAAGTGACAGGTTCCTCCAGATGTTATACCATATTATCTTTTTATTGGACAAAATTGCACTAAGGCTGCCATTAGTGCCCTATGTGAGTGTGATTAAAGAAGCTATAGATAAGCTACAGCCTTTTATGAATTGTTATTCGTAGAGACTTTGGTTGAGAGTCTCAACTCATCTCATAAGCTCTCTGCTACCTCTGCCCCCAAAATGTTGAAAGCTGGGCCAAGATTATTTTAGTTTTACCTGATGCTTCCCTCATCCAAGAACTTAAATAATATGGCATATTTAAAGTACTTGAATATCAAAAGGTTCAGCAAAGCCAAGTGTCTCGTATAGTATTAGGCAGATCTACCCTGTGTATTGGATGTAATAATTTATCACTATGGGCAGATGCATAATTAGTATCATTTCTAATGATACAGAGATACAAATTTCATGTTTGATGTGATTCTGCCAAATAATTTAACATGGTGCAGTTTAAAAATGACATGGATCATGTATTTCGTTAGTGGTCTGTGAGGGAAACCAAAGTAAATCTGATTTCAGCCAGGTCAAGATGGGGCATCCCCTGAATCCAGCAGCCTCATGTGAGAATGTTTATTTAAAAGGGTGAGGGGGGTGGGGTGTATGTGTTTGTGAGAATGTTTAACGCTTAATTGCTTTCCAAATCTGGAATAAATATTTACCTAGAGAAAAATCTTCGAGACATTAAGGAAGACAATGGTTCTCTCTCTTAAGACAGAGAAACATATAAAATCACGGGCATTTGTGGGCTGTCAGAGCCCCAGGTGATAAACACTGGCACTTTCATGCACATTTTGGCATCTCTGCTGGTATCCTCTGCACTAACATCCTGCAGGGCCTCTTCCCTCCCCTTTACAAACTTAGACAAACAATATGACCATCTTAACTTTAAAAAAGGGGGCAAACCACGTCCAGGGAAGATGCAGTGTAGGGTTTTTTTTTTTTTTTTTTTTCTCAATCTTTTCTTCTGTTCCCTAATCCTGGACCTCACTTTCTCCAGGGAGAAGCCCAAGAGATCATGGCTGGTAAACATATGAAATTAAATGAATGACAATCCTGTGTAACTGGAGATATTTTCCAAGGAAAGTTGCTGTTTTGCTTGTTGAGTCACTGATTAATTCAACAAATGTTTGTCAAATTATTATCTATCAGTGGTTATGCTAAGCTCTGGTGTGCCCACTTCCACTGACCACCCCTAAACTGAATAAACAAATCATAGCGTAGTGGGACAATAAACACATAAGTGACACAATTAAGATACAGTATGATGAGGGATGTGCTGTGCATCATTAAAACAAAAGGGAGGAAAATTAACCCAGACAAAAGAGAGTAAGCCTAGGTTTCTTGGAGGAGAGAAACACATAGACTCATAATGTGGAACTTCTACCTGCCAGGGCTTCTGCTTGAAGCTCATCTCCCATCATCCTAGGGCTTCCCAGTGGGGGACTCGCATTTGTCATTTCTCTTTTCTTGTTTTACCCTCGGCCATGGTGCTGCATCCTCTCTGGCTTCTGCTCACTGAGGGGCAAAGCCTATGAGCTGTCACTGCTGAAGTTTGCAGGGGAAGCTGTGGTTGTAATTCATATGCTAGTGCTATTGGACTGACTGAAGCCACCGTCTCTGGGCTAGACCTAGCACTGACTTTGGCACTGAATAAAGGCTGCTGAAATGAATTGAATGGCTGCTCATCCCTTTTTATCCTGTGCTTGAGTCTGCTGCAACATGAATTTTGAATGATGGCTTTCCCCACTGTTCCTGCTGCCATCTACGGCATATGCCACCAATCAGAGAAGATGTATGCTCTCACTTTCTCTCAGGGGAAATAGCTCTGAAAGTTTTTTGGTTAGGTGTTCCCTCTCTTCAGAACGCAGGGGCATCTGGGCAGTGGATTCTTCTCCTGCTCTAGTCAGGAGAAAAATAAATGCCTCACTTCTGACCCCGAAGCATTGGCTTTGGAGACAATTTTTGTGGCTTGATGCTCCCTTTCCAAGAATAAATTTTTTTTCAAGACTATATCTAGTCTGTCATGCAAATAGAATTCAAACAGCTTAGCAAAGCCAGCCCTCCAGATCCCTGCAGACACATGGAATTCTGAAGAGAATACACTTTAGAATCAAAGAAGTTTAAAACGTAAAAGTAGGGGGGAAAGTACAGAATGGCAGGGCACAAAAAATGATTGCACGGAGAGCAGAGGACTTATTATCGCTACCTAATGTAATTCTCCTGCACCTCAACATTACAGATTCTCCGATTCAACTTCTAAAAGACTCTTTTTGTCCAAAGGGAATAGGTACTGGCTGGAATTTCTGAAGGAAACTCATTGGTTTGGGGTCTTTTCCCCACTTGGGTCACTGTGGAAACTAACTGATGTGACACTGCCTTTAAGTAGTTGAACAAAAATAAGAGTTTGGGATTTGTCCCCTGCAGAGTGATAAGAATGGTTAGCTAAGGTGATTGTCCTACAGGAGGTTTAATATATTCCTTTTTTAACGAGGGAAAATCTGGTCCCAGATGAAATTCCAGAATAGTATAACATTTAGAATATCCTAATATAGAGCAATGATTTTTAAATTTGGTGCTAGAAGATGACTGGTAATTAAACATCAGTGATTGCTTTTATATAAAATATTTCCATACTTTTTTCCTGATGGTTTATATTTGGAAATATCTAGAACCCTTGGCTTGAATGATAACTTTCATGTTAGAATTGATCTCTTTGGGGTTTCTCTGAATATAACTTGGCACATTTTAGATGTACAACACTTATTTGTTAAATTACATTGAATAACATTTGAAATTATATCGCTTATTCGGCTTAAACCCTTGGACTTTCAAGAACAGATTACTGTAACTCAGCAATGTTTTAGCTATAAAATAAGAAGTATGCAGCCTGAACACAGCTGCTGTCTTTTTATTATTTTTCATTTTGAGACATTTCTTATGCCGTTGGCTATTTTATTAGTATCCCCTGTTGCAAAATATTTTTCTTTAGCATTGTATCTTAATAACCATCAAGGTGGCTTACCCAGGGTTTCCTAATGCTCAGCATGCCCAGGAATTGTAATATGGTAAATATCATGTGGGCAAAGTGATTGCATTTATAAAAAAATCTGTCAGTGACAGCATTCTTTCCCTGTTATTTAGGCATATTGATAATATATAGACAGCCTCCTTTAGGAAATGTGGCATATCTTTTCCTATCGATTATAACTTGGAATTTTTTAAAAAGTCCTTTAAAAAATCCATATCTAAATTTGGAAGGCAGAGTTTTGTAATTTCAAACACATTAGTCCATTTTTAGAAGTGCCTTGTTTGATTAAGCTCATTAGCTTGGGTATATGGGCAAAAGCCATTGCAACTAAATTAAATTTGTATAAAACAATTATTGTTTCTTATCAGCTTCTCTTTCAATGTGTTCTCCTAAGTGAATATTTTATGTAGGAACAAATACAAACACAGTTTTTATCATCTTGTGAAGTATAAAGCATGATAGACTATGTATTTCCAATATAGCTTTCATTTATACAACCATTATTTACACAGTGTATGGTTATATTTGTTACTTATTGTTTTCACTATCCCTCATTCCTCAAAAGCTTAGAAACAGCTTGCAATAATACATACAATGATATGTGACGCATATACTTTGGAAAATTCATTAAGAATCTGCCAAATTAATTCAATACTGATAAATTTTGGAAATATAATAAATGCCTGTTATTATTTTGAGCTTTTAGGTCACTGTCCATTATATATACATATAAAATATACATATATATATATAAAATATGTTGCACTGAATACGAAATCAAAATGGCAGACCTCTTGGCTTACAAATGGCTAATTATATTCATTTCCTGATTATACCTGGGGGAGTCATTGATGATTACCTTCTGCAAATCTTGCTTTGTGAGTTCTATTGACATTCAAACAGAATGGGCTATAAAGTCATTTGTGGCAATTTCTCAATACCTTTTGTCTAATTTCCCTTCCCCATGTAGCCTATCACCCAACAGGAGGTCTGTCATGTCAAACTATTGAATTATCTTGCCTGAATCAGTGAAGGTTAAAAACAATACAAAACAATCAAGCAAAACAACCACAAAAAACAAGTATGGCATATTTATATAGCCTTTTTTACCCTGATTCATAATTTGCTTTTACATGTTTGACTTGAGGCTAATTGCAGAGCCCAGTGGAAGTCAAGGAAGCTGTTTTGAAGGCACGGCAAATCTAAGGTATTACCACCTGTCCTGTTCTTGGAGCCCTGCCCTGTTGGGAGGTCATGAGACCATGAATTGGGAAATAAAGATGCTGTGTCTGCCACATGTTTTATAAAACAGTGGTGTGTGTGAAGGTACTCATGTTTATGTATATGTTAAAGAGAGCAAACATCTTATTTGTGTATGTATGGATATGTGTACTGTATGTAAGTTTGTATGCATATGTGAAAATAAATAAAATACAAATAAAATAATTAAATTAAATGCAATCTATGTCCTCTGTGTGCAAATAATGAAGACTTACACCTTCTTATATTTTTACCCACTATATAATCCTGTGTCTTTGTAGATCTACAGCAGATAAAGCCCACTGGACAGGTGTAAATCTTTATTCCCCAATACCAGAACATTTTTCCTCAAATGAATTCTATTTTTTTTTTCCTTGCAGCTGTGAAGCTTTTCTGGATAAGGGTCAAGGATATTCTCATGACTAAATGGTAAGCTTTATATTTTGAAACGAAGATTTACTCCCCTAGTCCTGCTCGTCACTAAACCAAATCATTTTGTGTTTCTTTTCTTTGCAATATTGCACATAGTGAATTTCCTATAAATATTCCTGTGAAAGGGGAATTTCTCCCCTTCCTCCTCAAGGCTTTTACTTGTAGAATACATTGTTGGTTTGGATGCTGTTACTGCTCCTGACCTCCTCCTCTTGTTTTTAGAAGCACCATGTGACCCTAGAAAGGCAATGCTTTGAGTATGTTTCTACTTTACCTGTGAGAAAATCTAATGTATTTCATCATTAGACTCCTGTGGAAATATACAATGAAAGTAGGGGATCTAGTTAGCGCCGGAGGCAAAGTACTACTAACTCATCCCAAAAGATTGCTTTTTGATTAAGGGGCTCTTGCTGTAAGGTGCTCAGCCTTTCTTGCAGCTGATATGAACTGCTATTCTTGGCTGTATAACCTAAGTTGAACATCTGATTTTTTATTTTAAAGAAACAGCAATTACATTAAGGAGTCCTCATTTGAGGTATAATTCTTGAAAATTTCAAGTAGAATTCAATAAGCTGACTGAACATTATGCCATACAGTTAGGCAGAAATTCGTAAGGGACAGAGGTGGTGGGGAAAGGTAGAGGGAAATTCTACCCCAAATGTTTCACAGGTAAATGGGACCGTGTCAAAGACAATTCAGACTAGAAATCTGCTCTGCTTTAAGAAAATGAACGGTGGTCCAATGAAAAGCTGAGCTTAAAAAACATAACTTTGTTCTTCTTTCTCACATGCCCTGAAGAGTTAAAATAGCTTGTTCTTAGATTTGTGAAGAGAGAGAGAAGGAAGGGAAAGGGAGTAGGGGTAAACCTAGGGCAACTATATAATTTATTGTCCAAACTAGGACGCTTTTGGAGTTAAAGGTACTCTAATAATAATTATACCAGATAAAAGGCATAAATCGGGACTCTCACAGGCAAACTGGGATGTTTGGTGACCCCTGGGAAGCACAATTAATGGGGCTTTATGTCCCCGGTCTTTCAGCCTTGCTGTGACCATGAGCTCACAGTGGAAGCATCATTTCTATTGATGGCTTTTTTTTCTTCAAGGTTTCTGATCATAAACTGTCTGTGGTATAGGCAATCTCAATTACACTTTGTGGTGGGATAGGTTTTCTGTTCTTGGCATTCTGTTATTAGATTAACAAGCATTTTATTGTTTCTTTTGTATATGGGCTTTTCATATTTGGTACAATTGGAATGTGAAAAAAGAAAAAGTATTTAATAGGATAGCTGAAAAAGAACATCAAAGCCCACTATTTGAGTTATCGTTAACTGTTAGCTGTCTTTTGTTCTTCAGAGCCCATCAATCTATGAATTCTGTCTCTTTTCTTTACATGATACTGTTTTCTCATTTTCACTGGGAAAGGAAGAAGGCAGAAAGAAACTTGTTGTGACTGTTTTATTAAAATCTCAGTGATTTTTCTTTCACAGTAGGGCTTTTTCAAAAACGTAATGTATAATAATTTTAGTACATAATTTTGGCCCGACATGATAGCCTCTGACGTTTCTTAAGCAAAGTTTGAAACTAAACAGATCAATTTGAAGCAAGGGTGATTGTGTACTAACATTAGGAAAATGTACTTTCTTTTGGTTTTATTCATCAGCTTCAGGGCTTTTAGATGATGGCTTTCAGTCACGTTTTTTATGAAAAAACAAGACTCATGTAAATAACTGCAAGGCTCTTGTATCAGTTTGAACCCCGAGAGCGCGCCAACAACCACCACAAGGCGGTGTGGAGCAACACGGTGTTTTAACGAGCCCCTGGGTGCAGACGCAGCTGAGGCCTAAAATGGCGTCAGCACCAAATGAGGATGGGGCAGGGGTTTTATAGTCTCCTGTAAACAGGAAGTGTTTCAGTCTGATGTAACTGCTACGCGGTACCCTGACGGCCTCTCTCTCGGTCTTCAGCGGATACCTGTCTTCCGGCCAGCTCTCTTCCTGCTTCTGCTGTGTGGCTGACACACACTGCTGCCGCAAGTGGTCTCGTGCCTCGGGACTGGACCTGAGAAGGGAGGAGTTATTCCTTCCCTTAAGATTTCAGGGAAGAATACTTCAGTAACAAGAAAGTTCACTTGAGGAAAGAAAACTGAAAATGAAGCTAAGTCATTGATTTAAAACATCATATAGTCAGATTTCTTGCAGGCATTTTGGATATATTATGCTTGATGAGAGAGCAAACAAATCAACCGACAAACCCAAACAGTGATGTCACAACTTATTAAGACCTTATCAAATGCGAGACCCTGTGCTAAGGGTTTTATGTACACTACCTCACTTAATTCTTACAGAAATCCTATTACAGACACAATTTCTTTATAAGAGATCTTAAGAAAATATCAAAACTCCCAGAAGGCATGTCACTGGACCTAGTCACAGAGAAATGAGGAAATGAAATTCAGAATGAGAGTGTATTAAACTGGTACAACTATCTGCTATTTATAAGTGAGAAGGTTTAGGTAAAAATTTAAAAAGCTCAACCTATTTTTGAGAATAATTTTCTGTTTGAATTAATAAATATGGAATATATATTTTAAACGCTAGATTTTCAGTAATTCAAAAAAAATCATTAAAAAATGAAAAGCAAAGAAGTGTGTCACTAAAAATGTAACTTTTAGCTTTTCCCTTGGCACAAACCTCTTCCCCATCTCCCTTGCACAGAACATCTCCCTGAGAGAAGAACAATATCCCAAGACTAGGTATAGCAGCTCTTAACAACTCTCAGTTTATTCTATCCTCTAGAACGACAATTCACTATTCATCTTTCCAGTCATCTGTCTTTTTCTCTAAAGATCCTGATCCTGAGATCTCTTCCTTTTTTTTTTTTTTTTTTTTTGAGGCAGAGTCTTGCTCTGTCACCAGGCTGGAGTGCAGTGGTGTGATCTTGGATCACTGCAATCTCAGCCTCCAGGGTTCAAGTGATTACTCCTGCCTCAGCTTCCCCAGTAGCTGGGATTACAAGTGCATGCCACCATGCCCAGCTAAATTTTGTATCTTTAGCAGAGACGGGGTTTCACCGTGTTGGCCAGGATAGTCTGGATCTCTTGACCTCATGATCTGCCCGCCTCGGCGTCCCAAAGTGCTAGGATCACAGGTGTGAGCCACTGCAGCCGGCCAACTCTTCCTCTTTCTAAGACCCATCAAATTGGTAATTTCCACCAATAAATCAGTGTTGAATTAAACTGACTGAACTGAATCACATCTCTCCAAACACTGGTCTAGCAGCAACTGACTTCCCCATTTCCTATATCTTATTTGTTCTGCTTGAGAGAAAAGAAAACTGTAAATCGAAAATAAAATGTTTAACAAATTCCTAAATCCTGTTATAGAAAATAATCAAAATGTATTGATGACATTTGGGGCCATGGCTTATAAAAATGATGACTTAGAGTGGACTGCAAAAAGTACCCACTCTGGGCAGGCTAAATATAAAACACTGCTTCCTGTGGCAAGGTGAAACCCAGGGGTCTTTTGTCCTCTTCCTCTACCCTTCAGAGGGGGCAGGGCAGTACAGTCCTCCCTTGATATCCATAGCGACTGATGTCAGTACCCTCTAGGATACCAAAATCTGCAATGTTGAAGACAGTGTGGTATTTGCGTGTAACCTATGCATATCCTTCGATATAGGTTAAATCACCTCTAGATTACCTATAATATCTAATACAGTGTAAATGCTATGCAAAACGTTATTATACTGCATTTTAATATTTATATTATTTTTATTGTTGTATTTTAATTTTTTTCAGAATATTTTTGATCCATAACTGGTTGAATGCATGGATACAGAACCCACAGATAAGGAGGGCCACTTTACTGAGTCTTATATGCTTCAGTGGGTACTCTCAGGGCTCTGGTGATGGTGAGAACATTTTTAGCTCTTGTATTTTAAGTAAGGATGCTGCAGAAGAAAATACTTCTATAAAAGACCAAAGAATGTTCATTTGTAAAGCCACCTTTCAATTTACTTATGTTTTGGAAAATCAATAATAAATAGAATTAGCTATAACATTGCTAACAAGCATTAGCAATCACATTTGGCCCCAGTCAGGTCTTACCACTATTAGCTGAACTTACCACTATTAGCTGTGTGACTTTGGATATGTTACTTAATTTCTGTAGCCTCATTTACTGTTCTGAAAATGAAATAATAAATTTCTACCCCCAGGGTTGTAGGGAAAGATTAAAATCATGAAAGTAAGTTTCTGGCAGAGAGAACACCTTCAGTTTTTGCTCATTAGTATAGAATGCAAATATGCTCAGCTTCTGAATTTTAACAATGCACTCATATTTAGCATATCAATAAGCACTATTAAGGAATAAATGAAAATTATAGTGTTACATAATAAAGTGGCCAAAAAAAGTGTTAAATTCTGGTTTAAGAGTAGTAGCCTGTGCAATTTTTTGTTTTATAGAAATGTATAATGCTAGCAGTAATATTTCTTAGTGGTGGTTCATTGCCCCTCATGTTTAGGGTAGAGATATTTAGGTGGAAACTGTATTTCACGTGTCAGAGTGTAATCGAGCATGTTAGTTACACTTGCTCTTTAAAAGGAACCCTTTTAATAAATAACCGTAAAGGAAATCATGCTTTAAAATGTAAAGTTATTAGAACATTTGCTGGACAATCTGTTTTTTATTAATATAAGTTAAATTTTATCCATTTGTGATGAGTAATTTATTTGGTCACATTTTTCTTACAGGAAAGTCTTACAATGACTTGTGGAGTTAATGACAAATCACACACACAGTTAAGAGATAGGTAATATTTCTAAAAAGACTGCCTTTATGAAACTGCTAATAAATTGATTCCTGTTTTTCATTAATGACCTGAAACACAACCAAAACCGGTGGCATTTCAAACAAAACTGAGTTAATTCAGTAATTCTTCTATTTTATGCAGAGGAGATTTCCTTTTAGTTATCACATATCCATGATTACAATATGTGCAAATCCATTTTGATGTGTATAAAATATTGTTAGAAATATTTGCTGGCTATTCATTTAGAACTAAGAAATGCACTAAAATAGTAAAATTTTTAAGGCAGATTATGAAGGATGCATTATATAAATGGGAAAATTATCAGCCCTACTCCTTACTTAAATTAGCAATGCAATTCTTTTTATGAAAATAATAGGGTAAGTTTTACAGTATTGTCCTGTAAGCTTCTTCATATTATTTACTACTTGCATAGTGACCACAGTATTACTTTATAAATATTATTGTTTTGAATTTGATGCTAGAAAATATGTGATTTGAGCTTTAATGCCAGAAACATTTCTCACCTTCCACACGTGCATTTCCTCACATTCATGGTTCCAATATAACTGAAGTATAAATGTAAGAATAAAAGACAATGTCGGGTTTGCAGGATATAGAATTAGACTTGCCTGGGTGACTGGTTTGGGGATGCAGCTGAGGGTCTTTGTAACATGGCTTGCCACTCAGGGAGGCTCCATCATGGGATTATAGTGCTTTTTCAAGCTGTCTGATGAGAGACTTTTAACTTGCAATGTCTAGGTATTGCAATGCGTTCTTCTTGTCACGGTTGCTAAAAACACACAGTCTTTTGTCAGGCTACAGAATGTTTTAATTCCCAATGCAAATCTGGGTGACATGTCTGTTACGCTAGCGGATATACCTGACAGATCCTATTCTGAGTTTTCCAGGAAAATCACAGGGCAGCACGTTTGTGGGCTATCAATCCTTTTATGTGAGCATGCCTTTTAGTAATTGGAGAAACTGTTTCAAAACAGAGCTGATTTGATATAAAAATAATTTGCAAGTTGTGTTTATATAATTCTTAGGGTAAGGTCATCTTACCAGACCTAGTTGTTAGTTATAAGGATGGTTTTATGGTTTGCATGAATCAGTAAATAATGGTAAAGGCAAATAAAAATAAAGCTTTCATCACACCTTTGTTAACCTTTAGAAATACATGCGTTGAATTTTTAAGTTACTTACACATATGCATACAAAATGTGTAAAGAATTATGGTACATGCATTCACCTAACTTATAAAACAGAACAATTACATACACATGTTTCTGAAACCATAAATCATAGGTATTCATAAAAGAATACCTGAAGTGTATTTAGTATTCAGTGCAAAAATAGATATTAAGAAAGCTTTCCTTGAGATTTAAACTCCATCCTTTATTTATAATGAGATACATTGCCTTTAGTCACCAGAACACAGGTTCAAATTCAGGTCGCTTGTATGTGAGGAAACCTACCTGAAATGAATTGTTCATCACAATATTTAATAATGTTATGGACTTGCCTGTGTATGCAGTGTCTCTAGGAAATAAAGTTTCTTGAGCCTAAAAGCAGATTTTAGATCATATTACACTATGTTCCAAATTCTCCATTTCTGTTTTTAGATTAAAAGAAAGGAGGATGCCAGTTAAGCCAGCTTTGAAAAATTTTATTAATTTTATATAGTACCACTACAAAGATTTTAAAACGTTTCTCAACTACAAAGTGTTAGTATTTGCAAGGTTTCAGCAATATTCTTAATTCCTTTTCTATCTCATCCTTTACATCTTTGACTTGCTTTGTTTTATTCTTACATAAATGTCTTTATTTTGAATTTATCTTCCCCAATTTCATATTTATTGTCTGAGACTGTTCTATGTATGCAAATGTAAGCAGAGCTAGTAGTACAGAACTAGACAGAAACAGGTTAGAATTGAGCATGTATCCTTTTAGTCTTTTCATTGAACATGCAAGAAGCATATTTAGAGCACTTTAATCTTATTTGAATTAATTGTTGTGTTGGTTCAATTAATATGTTTGAATTTCCTTACTCAGGGGCAAAATTGTGATAAAGTATTTAAATTTCTATTTGCAGCCCTTACCGTGTGGCATGCAGAAAGGAGCTTATCTTGTTTCAATTTGCAGGCCACAGAATCTATTTTCCTTTTAATATAGGTACAAGAAAGACTAAGTACCTTGCCTTACTGCTATAAGAGGGAACATTCTGAGACCACAAACATATTGAAAGAATATGTTGAATTAACTAGGGATGTTCTGCTTTATTTTAAATATTTTTACTGCTTGGTAAGATATTAAGATATGTCATATTACTCTTTGAATTATTTGCTATTGTGAAGATTCGGCAAGTCAATGAAGAAATGCCTTTTGAATTTTTTTCTGTATTATTATAAAGTACCTGCTGGAAGGCTCAGGGATATCTAGGTTAATGTGTTTCTATTTCAGTACCGTAAAAACAAACGTGAGCTTTTGGAAGGGTCGTGTTCACATCCCGGTTGACAATAATTTCATAGGAGCTGAACACCTGCTGAAAAGGTGTGGGTTCTGTGGTAGAGCAAGGGGAGTGGGGGGAGAGAGGCTTTAAACAAAAACTTTAACTGTAAAAGAAACAAGTTTTCCTCTGGGAAATTACTCAGAGTGCAATACAAGCATATTTTTCTAATTAAATAGATTAGTTTACGCCTTTGGCACTTAAAAGAAAGTCCTTAGATTCACAGCCTCCTGAGTTATAAGTATTTCCCAGGTTAATTCTCTTGAAATTAAATCTGGCCCTGTTTCTTGCCATTCTGTTCCTTTTTTTTTCCTTCTATTCCCTTTTCTCTTTTCACCTACAGCTCACTCCCTTCTCTCTCTCTATGATCTGTCCACCTTTCTCTTTCCTATCCTCAACTCTTCTGCCTATTGAAATGAGACCAGCTCCGACATTGAAATGGACCAGCTCCGACATTCCTCTCCATCTTCGTCCCTTGAGTCAGAATGAATCACTGCATAGCCGTATCTCCATAGGACTCATTTTAGCCTATCTGCCTTGAATCGGTTGCCCACTTGTCCATCCCTCTGACTGCACTGTGGGCAACTTGGAGGCAAAGGTGCCATTTGCCCTCTCCAGCCTCCAATGTCAGACATACATTTTTGCATAGAGGAGGCGCTCAAAGGAGGTTGAAATTAATGCTTGTGGTTAAAGCTTATCAATGAATAAGTCCTTAAAATCTGTAAAGAATCATTTTCCTTTTACTTTATAAATTCACATACTTCCTCTTTTATTTTTGCCTTTTTACATCTGTCTCCTCATCTCCTGCTCACTCACTGAGACACCTGTAAGTGCCACTACAGAGAGGAGAAGAGAGTTGTGTGTGTGGAGGGTGTCTCCACACTGCCTGTGCAGTGTGTGCTGCAGATGCACAGGATTCGCTGATCCCCAGAAGAGGACTGAAGAGAGACCAGGGCTGAGTGAGAAATCGTATT
Source organism: Rhinopithecus roxellana (assembly GCF_007565055.1). Classification (NCBI taxonomy): domain Eukaryota; kingdom Metazoa; phylum Chordata; class Mammalia; order Primates; family Cercopithecidae; genus Rhinopithecus; species Rhinopithecus roxellana. Next base: position 96,320,141 of record NC_044552.1, on the reverse strand, counting down.
GTACTAACAAGCAATCATTGGGAAATCATTTCAAGACTTTGACAATAATTTCCCAGCGGTTGGTTGTCTAGAAAAGGGAAGGAAAAAAGGAGAGAAAGAAATAGTATTTTATACTGAATACCAAATAATTCCATATGACAATGCAAATCAAGTTTGAATGCTAGAAGCTTAGAAATTAAAGCCCACTCAGCCATTAGGTTGTCTGTCTTGATCAAGAAGGTGTGGAGAGTCATTGCCTCGGAAGGAAATGTAGAAAAGGTATTTGAAGGAGGGAGGCTTAAAAGAAGAGCATTTTTCAGTTTGTTCCAAATGAAAGCCACTGCAAGTCAGTTACACAGAGCCAGTGTATCACTAAAATGGGGTAAAGTAAACAAAATGATAGATGATGTCCTGGCATTTAATACTGGGGAAATCATCTTATAAAAAGATTTAAAGAAGGAGGCATTAAAATCCCAAATAGTGTGGCTTTATGAAATGGATCACTTAGAAGTGTGGTTTGTGGTTTCATTTTGTATGACACATTGGCATACACATAAAACAAATTGCTTTGCATATTGTAACATGCATTTCCAAGATCTCCTGCTTTTGGTGTGTGCTTTACGTAAGTGGTTTCTATGTTTGCACCTTTACTGACAGGAATTCATTTATAACCTACTGCAGTGGACTTTTTGGCTGTCCTTTTTGATGAACTGCTTTTCAGTTCATATAATTTTTTTTGAGGCTTCTGTGTCATAAAAGACTTCTTCAAATGCTGCATATTATAACAGAAAATTGCACTGAGGAAGAAGGCTGGAGTCAAGGTTAGATAAAGAAAAACAAAACATTTATATTTCTTTCTCCTATATTTCTTAAACCAATTGACAATGGCCACTGGTTTATTTTGTAATATTGTAAAGTTGAGGTCATAGGAAAATTTACTGAGAAACGTAAATGGAAGTTTTCCACTTCTAAAAAAAAATGCAGTTTACTAAAAGATATACATTGGCTAGCAGTTGAGAAGTTGGCAAGATGTCAAGGCCAAAGTCAGATTCCTGTTTCTAGCATTATCTGTCATTCACTTTTTAGGAGTAATGTAGCCAAAAAAGGAGTCATATCCCCGCATCTCAGTCTTATCACCAGGGGCATGAAAGCTGCTTGGAAAGAAATTGGAGCCTTTCCCTACTTCCCAATGGGCATCGGGGTAAGGATCCCAGCTTTTGCATAGGACCTCAACATTCTTTTCTCTCACCGCTGATTTCCTTTATACCTCTGCTTGGGCTCATTTCTGGGTGAGTTTAGTTGCCATGCGCCAACATTTCAGTAAATCTAAGGGACTCAGCTAAAAACAGAGAAACTATATCATTATGGTAGACACTTTATTTTTTTTAATAGACCAACAAGGCAATATAATATCTTTATGGAGATAAACAGTTATTTACTTTACACAAGCTCCATAAACAACCTATTTGCCACCAAGGCTGCCCCGGGTATCTGTGCACATCAACTGAAGGGGCCAAATTCAAATGTCTCTTTTTCCCTGAAGCCTCTCTGGGTACTCTGCTTGATGAGATTTCTCCCTGTACTGAAAGCCTGTTGTAATGTATTTGTTTTCTGTAGCACTTAGTTAATTGTAAATAACATGTCCTTCATCCAGAGATGTGAGGAAAATCTCACAGCACTTACTTGAGTTGCTTGATTCCAGAAAAAAAGGTACACGGCTGTGTAAAAATCAAGGCAGGATTTACTACATGTGCAGTTTATTGAACACCTACTATATACCACACCATGAGTTAAGTGCTGGGCATCCAAAAGTGGATAAGACCTTTAAAGGGCTTACATTTTAGCTGGGAGAACAAATTTATAAACATAACAATTACCTTCTATACAATATGATATGTTGCATTGTAACTACACACACAGTTCTGGGGTTGTCCAGAAATGCATCTGATTATTTCTATCTTGGATTTAGAAAGTGGTACCTACAGGAAGACTTCTCTGGAGATCCTTGCTTTTCCCAGGCTTGAAGACTGACAATGATTTTTTTTTTTTTTTTTTTTTTTTTATGTAGAAAAGTAAAAGAAAAGACATTCAATGCAGAACCACAGAAGTGTGAAACGGCATATTGTGTTTAGAAGCTATATGGACTTGTGAATTGCTGGAATAGTATTGTGAAAAATGACATTAATAGTAGAAAAAAAACCCCACAAAACTAGAAGCTAAACAAGCAAGCCAGAGATGCAGTCATGAAAGGCCTTGCTTATCCAGGGGATAGCAGATAAGAATGAACAAAGGCTGGGCACAGTGGCTCATGCCTGTAACCCCAATACTTTGGGAGACAGAGGTGGGTGGATCACCTGAGGTCAGGAGTTTGAGACCAGCCTGACCAACATGGCAAAAACCCATCTAGTAAAAATACAAAAATTAGCCAGGCATGGTGGTGCGTGCCTGTAGTCCCAGCTACTCGGAAAGTTGAGGCAGGGGGATCGCTTGAACCTGGGAGGTGGAGGTTGCAGTGAGCTGAGATCATGCATTGCACTCCAGCCTAGCTGACAGAGCAAGACTCCATCTCAAAAATAAATAAATAAATAAATAAATTAGCAAAATCACCATGAGAGCAGCAAGAGATGGCATCTGAAATCTGAACAGGAGGAAGAATACAAAACCCTATACAATGTGGGTAGAAAAGTGTTACTTCTAATGTCTGAGGCCACCGAGTGTCCAGGAAGGTGATTCCTTTAGGACTCAACAACTCGTGGAGGCACCGTGCTGCCACCCCACAGTACAGTGATTGAAATGCAGAGTGATGATCCTGAGTCATCAAAGAAAGGGAAAATTCTGTGCAATAAGCTATGTTTATGAAGTCAGGGAAGTGTGTAATGGAGTTTAGAATGCCATCCAACAATGAGTATCAGAAAACTGTTTTTTGATGCTTACAGATATGTTAATTCATAAACATACGAATCCTCTTATTTTCTGACATGGCCAGCTATTTTAGGTATTACTATAGTCTATGCCGTCTTTTCATACCCATGTTAGACTAGTTTTACCTCCTAGAGTTTAAGCTCCTTATTGACAGATACCTCACCTCATACTCCCCACATCACCAAAGCCAATGCTGGAGATACTTTAGGTCATCAATACATCTTACATGATTGTTTCTATACCATGGTCCTGTTGACCAGTTATTGAATCTGTATTGCCTCCTGGTTCTTGCTGACTCGTTTATGGGATATCTCAGGATAGTCATTTGAAACCTTTCATGATTATCTCACAAGGAATAAATTCATTAACTGTCCTTTATTTTGAAGATTAATTGGTTCCTAGGAAACTAACATTGGAAAGATGACATTGTATAGGGGACAGAGAAAGAATGTCAATTTAGGACCTAGAGAAACTTTGATGCCAGCCACCCCTCGCTGGGGGAGCAGTTGTGGTGGGCAACCTTAGCCAAGATGCAATTTTTTGAGTCTCAGTTTCTCTTCATGTAAAAAGACAATAGATACAAAGAACCTTCAGAGAACTTATAAGTAAGAGATGTTATTTTTGTAAAGCACAAAGCATACAGTCTAGTACAAAGTAGGCATTCAAAAAAGAGTAGCTATTAGTATTTTAAAATTATGCTTAAGAACATTATGTTTTTAATAACACACTTAAAAGATATATGACATGCTTTTGAGAAAAGGTAAATGGCAGTGAAAGTAGTTCACTAAATATGAACCCATGGTAACCTATTTTATTTTTCTATTTGCCCCTGAAGTGGATACCAATGGCATTTAAAATCACCCGAGGTCAACATCTCCCTGTGATATCCTCAAATAAGATAATACAAAATACACTTTAACTTTATTTTGGGGAATTTTTAGATCTTTAAATATGACAAGCCTGATGTAAAGTGAAGAAAGAAAGAGACAGAAGTAGCAGACCCGCAATTTAAAACACAACAATGGAAACCAATGGAGAAGTAGATCTTTTAGAACACAGAAGAGCTGACAGAGACTGAAGGTTCTGCAAGGGATGATTTTGAGCAATTGACTGTGAATCAATTCTCAGAACGTACATTCTGTAACAGGAAGCTTATTTTAAATGTATTTCTCATTTTTAATTCTTAAAACAAATGCAAAATTTTGTGATTATAATCACTCTCTTGTTTTAATCCCCCATTTTCCTGGAGAAACACAGAGCACTGTTTGTGAGCAAGATTTATCACCTTATTTTCTTGCCGATCTATCTATTCAATATAAATGCATTTTTATGTCTACATTCCCAGAAGTGGTTTTCTTTTCTTTTTTTTTTTTTTTTTTTTTGACATTGACGATTAAGAAATGGCAAAATGACACCCAGGCTTCTTTTTCCTGGTCAAAAAGAGCAAAGTACATATTAGTAGTGACTACCTGTTTTAAAATCCCCTTTTTCTTTGTCTGTCGAGCTGTCTGTAATCATCAGAGTGGAAAATAACTTTGAAAGCTCAAGCTCAGGGAAAAAAGGAGATTTAGTGCCTCAAAATGGCAAAAGAAGTGGCAGCCAGGAGAGCTGCTTTTTTGAAACGTAAGTTTTTACCCAGTGTTGTAAAGTTCTACAAAATGTATGACCACATAGTGCAAATTCCAGATTGGCCTGCTTGACCTACAGCTTTTCAGGTAAATTTTGCCACGTGGATAGCTAGGGATAGAGCAGGTGGTGAGAGAGAGAGAGAGAGAGAGAGAGAGAGAGAGAGAGAGAGAGAGAGAGAGAGAGAGAGAGAGAACAGAGGGGGGAGGGGTGGGGAAGGGAAGGGAGGAGAAGAGGGAATAGAAGAGGAGGAGAAGAAAGGGGAGAGGAGGGAATAGGAGGAGAGAGGAGGGCCAGGAAAGGGAGAGAAAAAGAAAAGAAGGGAGGGGAGAGGGAAGGGTTGGGTGGGAGGGGGGTGGGGCATGGGAAGGTGAAATTTACTTCAATCCAAAAAATCTGAAAGGCAAACTTGAGTCTGGCTCTATTCAATTTCGTTAATGACTGCAGTCTGTTTGCCTCAGCAAATTCACCCTGTATATTTTGTGCATGAGAAATAGTGCTTCCTGTTTTCTTTTGTTTGCTTTTCTTCCATGATGTTCATTCTGTCATCTGTGCCAGACACTGTGAAAATACCTTAACATTCCTTGCAGGCCTTAAAGATTTTTTAAATTTTTTTCGTATGTTGAACTTAATCTTTTCCAGCTTCTTTTCTATTAAGGTTGTATGGAGGTTTCAGTTATTTTTCTTTGTATTTCTTTTATCCTGCTGTTGCATTTGTAGACATACTGTCTCGTTGCTCTCTAAGATGTGATGTATTATGCATGTCTTTTCTAGTGGATTGGGGTAGAAAAGCAAAAAAGAACTGGTGAGCTAGAAGAGGTCATACCCTCTGAGGAATGTCCACCAATGACAGTGCTGACTGGCTGCATGGATAGTTTGGAGGGGACTGGCTTGGGTGGGAGTCAGAAAAGAACATTTGTTTTCTTTCATCCAGTAGCCTGAATGAGGAGCAATTTTTCTGTTTGTTATAGTGATGGGTAATTTGGAGCACTTCCCTTTGCATGAAGAAATTTGCTATTCTAATCAAAATCTCGTCCCTTTCTACAAACCATTATAAGATACTTATGAAAATAGGCAGATTCAGATTTCCTGTTTGAATTTTTGTCAGCTCTCACTTTTATGCTCATTTGCAGAATCACATAACTATGAAAGGCCAATTAGCTCTAAGTCCCCAGAAAGTGACAGAATAAATTGCTTTCTTCCTAGCAAATCAAGAATAATATTGTGGGTGCAGTGCAAAAGTGTCCACCCAGAGATTTCAGTTCATTTTATCAATCTAATAGAGTGCTTTCGGCCTGTCTTCTGTGACTCAGACTTCCCGTATCCACTTTCCTGTCAGGGCTCTTATATAACACTTCTCTACTTTTGTGTTGAGATAGGATAAATCTGTAAATTCAAGCGGTGCATTGGTCAAGATGCTTACTGTGGAATAGATCTCTTGCCTCAGTCAAAATTTATTGAAGTCAAATCAAGGAATTTAGAGAATTCTCTTTAGCAAGGTTGACTGCAACAAGTTAATATCCCTAAATGCAGCATAGTGGGCATTTGAGATTTTTTTCCACAGAGGGTGGCTGGGATGATATAGCTGTTATCTGCAATAGCTGTGCAATTATGACGGGAGACCATAACATAATTGAGGTTTTCAAAATCCAGTCTCCTCAAAAGATTTTCAGCAGATTACAGCTTCTCTGAGGTACTGCTCCTGCACATGATGTGGGAAAGTTGCTTTCTTTCTCCATATTTCTCTTTGTGAATCTTCTCTACTTCTTAAAGACTTTACCCCTAAGTTGTCTTGAGTTACTCCACTATGCTCAGAAATCTCAGGGCAGCCCAAAGAAAAGAAAGGCAATTATTTCAGCTGTGGACAACCATTGGGCGGGGCTTATAGGAGCTCTGGGGGAGGCCATTCCCAGTCAGTGGCAGGACTAGGATTCAAGGTAAGTTTTATCACTGAAGGAACAATGCGTCTTTCTTGTTTTACATGCTCAGAGTCTCCTCTGAAAGACCCCTTGCCGTGTGTTGTATTGCCATAAGTATTATTCTGGTGCTTTAGAAGGGAGGACAGAATAAGCAGGGGCTTGACTTGGAATTAGTGTTGAATTATTTTGTTTTCTGAAGTCCACTGAAAGATGATGAATTGCTAATCATGTCTTGTTCACATGTTGCACCTACACTGGTATAAATGAATTGAATTCAATCAGTGCTATTAAAATGAATGAAATATTTATTCACCATAATCAGGCACTTAGGCTGCAATTCAATTTTTGTTGTTATAGAGAATGGATACAGGATATTTGAGGAGTTTTGTTCTGGATTCCCATGGGGTTACATACAACATTTATATTAATACCCAATGAGCTCGACATGATTAGTGTCATTAAAATGAATTCCAAAGGGATTAATGAGGATTTAGTATTTGTAGGGAGCTGTTGCTATTCAGAGACTGCCATTGCACAATTCTAAGGTGGCCTCATTTTGTCGGAACTTTCGGATTAGAGATACTCAATACAAACATCTGTACACTGTTATAAGATTTACATTCTTCCCCTTGTTAGAGATGACATTGCTAACTCTACTGCACTACTGGGGCTCATTTAATCTAGCAGTCATTTCAGCAAGCACTTCATAAAAAACAATTATTGAATTAATTGTGTGGTTTCCAGTTCAGTATTCATTTATGGTATCCCTTCCACCTGTAAACTCCTCTCCCAGTTGCCTTGTAGAGGTAAAACTGGATAATTTCACAACCTATAAAATATGTGTTCTTTTTGTTATAATAAAATCTATCACAAGAACTCCACTGGTAGAGAACATACAGTTCTGGTATCATTTTGTCCTGCTTTGGGGAAATAAAACCTTGTCAACTTACCAGAGATAAGTTCATTCAAACTCTGCCTACCTTTCAGCTGTCCTTCCATTAAAAAACTCCTTCACAAACCCTCCCACAGAAATTCAAAAATTCACTGAACGTTTTCTTCCTTGATTTATTTTTAACTACATCAGAAAAGAAGAGTGAGTACTCTGAAGCCTGAACCTATTTTTATAAAGGAGGAAAGTGTTTAATCTTCCCAAATTCTCACACTTTTTTTTTGGACTGGAGCTTCTAAGTTGTACTTTTGTTTTAGTTGTTTGTATTTCCCAAAACTTCACAAGGTTGAGCTGGGCACCTTTGTTTCTAAAGTTTATATTTAACCAATTTCCTAAAATGCGCACTATATTTTTGATGAGAGAAACGAGCTGCAAAGATGAACCAGACTGGCAAAGAGCAGTCTTGGAACTGAAACGTGCGAGACTAGAGCACAATAAATTTAGGAATGCACAAATGAGGCCCTTTATTTGATTTCTAAGTGATTTGAAACCTTAAACAGCTAAGGCACAGCATCAAGCAGCTCACTATTTCCATGTTTGCCTTTTTCTCTTATACCTGCAGACCCATAGAGCAATCACACATCCATTTCATATCTTTAATACAGATAACATTTATCCTGCTTACCTGACAACTTAAGGTATAGATTAAACGTCCCCTCACTCTAAAAGAATGTGTTACTTATTTTAATTGCATGGGTTGAATCCAAATCAATTATTCCCATGTAGAGGCTGTATCTGAGGGTAAAGTGTACATAGTTAGGAAAGTGTGATGGGGAAGCTACCTAGAAACAAACCTAGGGAGCTAGAAGAATCACATGGGAAGTTCCACCTAAACAAAACTGCATTAGTATTTCAAAAAAATCAATGGGGATTGATGCAAAAAAATTTAATTCCTGTAAACCTTTGAATAACTCATGACCCAGTGGATAGCAAGCTTTAGGAAATGGCCTCACTACATTAAACGAACAGTGATCACATGCATCCAGGCAACACCTGTCAATTCTAGCTGGAATTCACAACCACCATTATTCTGTGTTACAGAGGGATACAAGGGGACAAGAATGTGGACCCCTCACATGATTCCTAATGATGCTTAGTTTAAAATACAGTCAGAACACTAGGGAGACTTCGGGGGATGATGGAGCTGTTTTGTATCCTCATTACCATAGTTATACCAATCTCTACATGTGCTAAAACACGTAAAACTGGCCTATACTACAAGGAATCAATTTTACTATAAGTAAATTGAAAAATAATAATACAAAGAGTTATAGTTAAGCTACAGTTTAGGGTAGTTCTGTTGCATGTCACAGAAGAAAAAGAGGGACTCAATTGATAGATTAACCCATTACCAAAAAAGCTAAGAGAAAAAGTTTATGTATTAAGACATAGTAGAAATAGCAATTACGTTTTCAAAAAAGACACTAAAATCATGAAAAAGTGAATGTGCAAAGTTATTTGTTGGGATGCTCGATCAGCTTCTGAACAAAAGCTGACTCCCTAGGCAGGCGTTCAGGCCTCTTATGATATGCTCCTAACTCATCTTTCATGCTGTGTCTCCCTCTGCAGGCCCCAAAATAATTTATCCACAGTTCAGAAATCTCAAAAGTTCTGAACACTCAGTGTTCTTTCATAATTCATTTAGTGGTTGAACCTGATGTCAGTGATATGTGACTATTTGTTTTTATTTCTGTCACTTAGTGTGAATAACTTGCATGTTGCTATAGAAATACCACTTATTTGATTACTAGGTGCTGCCTAGATCCCACAAGGTGTGTTTTAATATATAGCATGTGAATTCCCTTGCTAAAATCTGAAAAATTCCAAACTCCAAAACATATCTGATCTCAAAGGTTTCTGGTAAAGGATTAAGGACTGTGTTTTCAAAAGACTGTTTATGAACAAAACAGATGGTACCACCTACTTCTAATGGCATGTTTCATATGTTTATGCTTTAGCACCTCTGCTAATATCACGACCTGTGTCCTGGATGTACAGTTCTTCTAACTGAGCCTTGTGAAAGAAAGTTTTAATGCCATTGCCTCCAAGAAGACTTCTTTGTATATCCCAAACTGACTTGTCAACACTTTCTTTACTGATTCTAACGTTTTATCTCCTTTTACATTGTAATTGTTATGACAACACAGACTTCTTTGATTAGCCCTAACAGTCTGGGGATGGTTATCACTGCAGCAGAGTTTGCACAAAAGATGTGGATTCATAACTAGTATTGAAATCAGAATATCTCTGGAGCAAAGGTTATGATCGTAGCTACCAGGGCAAGGATGGAGACCAATGCTCCTGTGTCAAGGCTAGAAATAAAGATTTGGCTGAAGCTGAGAACTTACTCTGGTGCTTGGCAGGAACAGGTTGGCATAAACATGGAAAACCTGGTAAAAACACCTATAATAGGAAGACTAGCCACTGTATACTGGTTGATTACCCAATTGATTACCAGAGTCTGTGCAGATATATTAGAGTCATCATTTCATCGAGAGCTCAACTTTTAGAGTAGTTATTATTATCTCCATTTTAGAAATGGGAGACTAAAGTTCAGAGACGGTAAGCTTGAGCAGTGTCACGTAACTAGTAAGAAGCAACGCCAAGATTTAAACTCTGTCTCGCTAACACACTGGTCCTTGTTCATAATCCCTAAAGAATATTCCTTCAATTTGGGCAAGCAGATAACAAGGATATGTTCTGTTGAGATAGACACTGGAGTTGAGGACTTAGGACAGTATTCAGCATGGTTTTTAATGCATGGTATTTTACCAGTGGGGTAGTATGGCTAACTGTGATCTTACATTTGGCAGCACTGGCATTTTTCTTCATGAACTCTAAAGCTGCACAATTCTTTAAACCTTACAATTCTCCTGTCTCTTAGAATGGATTCTCTGCTTCCAACTTGGGTAGCACATACACCTAAGACTGCTTTTTATGTGACATGAATTCGTGACAAAACACGAGTTTTCTGTGTTTTCTTCAGGATATTACCTCTTTTGGGGTGCTTGAGCCTGACAGAAAGCATAGTATATGGATTCTTTTCCCCAGTAGTAAATAATACAGTATCCTGAATATAATAGGAAATAAATAATTGTTTATGAAATAAATTCTTGCTAGCAAAGATTAGTAGACATGGGCAGCTTGATGGAACATATTGTTGTTGACATCTATTTCATAGTATGAGGCAGTTTATATTTTAAGCTTTGCAGATTTCAGAATAATGTTTAGCTATTTATAAACATTCAAGAAGGAGCTAATAAATTTTATCTTTCTTCAGTTGGGAAAATGTTGGAAACCACATAAATTTTCTCACAATATTATTTTATGATTTCTGTAGATTGAAGGATTTTTGACGTGTGGGATCCAATGGGAAAGCATCCCAATAGTGTCAACAAAAAGCTGACATTCTATATTCTGCTCCATTCAGCCTTTCATTCTGAATCCTATCTGTGCAATCTGCAACTTTCACCCCAGGAAAGGAGACTGTAGATGAATTAATGAGAAAGGAGTTAGCATCGGTCCCTCTCAACAATTTATAGCAAGTAAATTAAAATCACCTGTTGGTCCAGCACATTAGTGTTGCTGACTCTGCTCAAATCCTTCAGGATTAGTTTAAACTCAGAGGGATAAATAGACATAAATAAAATGTATTTATTCATCTTTCATTTCACAAAGAAAATTGTAGAAATAGTTGAGAATGTTTTCTTTTCTATTATATCTAGCTTTTCCTCTTCTTGAGAAGCAGAAAAAAAGTAAAATATAAAAGGACATGAAACTCTTCTTTTGTTCTGCAATGTATAAGACATATTCAAACATAGGCTATTCTTTCATTAATCAATAAAAATTGATAGTGGAAATATTTTCTTAGGTAGCCATATCTACTTTTTAACTGAATGCTTAGGATGTTGACTTTGGATCTCGTTCGACTCTTACTTTAGGAACCAGCCAGACAAAAATCCTGGGTTTTTCCACATTGTTATACCAATATCTGTAGTGAAGATACTTTTGTGATCTCTGAGAATGGACTGAGGCAGCTAATTCTCCCAGGACGTCTTTGAAGCATTATGGGTTATACCAACTACTCTCAGTGCTGCCTGTGGTGATCTGACTTTACTTAGAGACACGGAGCCTCAGGGAAAAAAGATTCTTGAATTGCACCTGGGCCCAGCTGTTCCCAAGTAGATCCATTGATTCAGAAATAGTTGAGAATCTTTTAAAAGTACAAATTTTAGAGCTCAGCCCCTACCTACATTTTTAGAATCTCCACAGTCCTGGCAAATATATCTATTTTTAAGAAGTTTTCTAGATAATTCTAATAAGCAGCCAAGTTTAGAAGTCAATTGTCCAATCCAGACCATAATTCATTTATTCTGCAAATGCTTGTTAAGTCTCCATAGCTAATGGTCAACCAATGTATGATTGGTCGACTAGTCCAAGAGATCATCTGCTTGAGCCTCTAGTTTGCTCAAGGAATCTGAATATTTAATGTTTAATTAGAACACACTCAAACCCACATCTTGCTTATATTGAGAAACCCAGACTCTACCACAATATCTTTGAGGATTACGGAGGGATTTACATTTTGCCTAGTCGTCTACATTTCAATTCTCTGCTTTTACTCTATCTTAATTTATACCCTGTATTTCATTTTTCCTTTCCTACATAATCCTTTTCTACATCGCATCACCCTACAGAGGCACTGTCCAAATCTGTCATTTTCCAACGCTGACAAAAGTCTTTGGGTGGATTCCCTCACCACTTCTTATTCTTCAATATCCCACCTTCCCCAAATAAATTAGTTTTACTTTGCTATGTAGAGCAATTTAATTCTCTTCATCTGACTCCTCAGAGGGCTGCCAGTTACAAGTGTACTGGTTGTGTACTGCACAACTCTATCAGATGCCATTCGTATTAGAGTCTATGTGAGTGACAGCCTCTGGTGTTGAGCAATTCTCAACCTCTCTGGATATGCATGCCTGGGGGCTCTACCTTTCCACTAGCCTGCCAGTGTTCCCAGGCTTATTTTATCTCTCCTGCTATAATTTCTAAATCTTAACCATGCATTCTGGTTTCTCTATGTCCCAAGCAAGACTATAGTTATTCAGTTTACAGGAGCGCTGTTGGAATTCTACCCTTACAGTGTTTGGAAACCACCCCCCTACCATCATGTTGTACTTTTGTTGTAGTCCTCCTTTGTACTATTTTTACAGTCTTCCCTTGTGCTCTCTGACTACATGGTTATTGTATCCTTTCTTGTTATAAGACAGTGTCCATTTATAGATCAGGATGTGATGCTTATCTTTAAGAAAATATCCCTGAGGTGGGCTCTTACACAGGATAGAGATATATAGGGAGTGCATCTGAACCATTATCTGGTAGTGCAAGGATTTATAGAGAGTCAAGGGAGGTGGTGAGTGGTTCAGCAGTGGGACTATGGCTCAGCTCTGTTGCTTCCTACTCTGGCAAGCCCTGCAGTCCTGGCAGACTGAGGTACAAGGTGATATCTGAGCAAAAGGAACTTGATAGAATTGGAGACAGGGCAAAAACCAATCTAACAAGAAGACTGACTATACTAAGACACTGAGACATTTAACCTGGGATTCCAAACTTCTCTTATCTGAGGACAGGCTTGATTCTGGAGCTGAATGTTTAGATGAATGTTAAGTGGCAATATCTGTGCTCTTCAATTTTGTAGCCACTAGCACAGTAAGAACTTGAAGTATGGCCAGATGTGGTGGTTCATGCCTGTAACCTCAGAACATTGGGAGGCCAAGGTGGGTGGATCAACTGAGGTCAGGAGTTTGAGACCAGCCTGGCCAACATGGTGAAACCCCCATCTCTACTAAAAATATATTTAAAAAAAAAATAAGCAGGTATTGTGGTATGTGCCTGTAGTCTCAGCTACTCAGGAGACTGAGGCACGAGAATTGCTTGAACCCAGGAAACAGAGGTTGCAGTGAGCCAAGATAGCACCACTGCACTCCAGCCTGGGCAACAGAGTGAGACTCTGTCCCCCCACAAAAAAAAAAAAAAAAAAAAAGAACTTGAAATATAGCTTCTCTAAATTGATGTGTATTCTGTGTGTAAAATACACATCAGATTTTGATAACTTTTTGGAAAAAAACATAAACTATCTCACAAATAATATTTCATATTGCTTATATTAAAATAAATATTTTTAGTTAGGCCTTATCCTCACTCTTAATCTATACTGGTTTAAATAAGCTATATAATTAAATTAATTTTATCTGTTTATATTTTTGTTAATGTGGCCACTAGAAAATTTAAAATTAGATGTGTGTCTTGCATTATATTTCTACTGAAGAGCACTGTTTTATATTATGAAGGAGTGAAGCTACAGGAACTCTGATACAGCCTTTAATTTTTTTTTAATTACTGTTTAAATTATTTCTCCTCTATCCCCAATATATGCATATTTACCATTTGTTGAGTATTACCTATTTTCCAGCTGGTTTATAACACTAATGCTCATAACATGCTTTACAATAGATGTTATTATATCAATTTTTCAGAGAAAAAGAACTGCTTCTTGGAAAAAAATAACAATATATTGTAAGAGTTATTACTTATGGAAGACTTGTGAGGCAGGAATTATATTCATAACACACACATATATATGTGTGTGTTATAGATAATGTATATATGTGTGTGTGTATGTGTGTAAATACACATCCAATTCCAATTTTACACATTTTATACATTTTTAGAAAAATAAAGTTCAAAAAAGTCAGGCTATTTGTCCAAGGTCATGCAGCCAGGCACAACTGAGTCAGGTTCCAACTGGTGCTGACTCTGGAGTTTCTGATCTTTCCATCGTGTATACTGATGAGCAAGTCATATTGTTTGCCAAACATTATTATTTTTAAGAAGCAATTATTATTTTTAAGAATCAATTAATACAAGCAGATAAAGAGACTGGCTTTTATTTTATCAACTATGTGATTATCACTGGGTTATCACTGTTTGAGATGGAATTAGTGGTGCCCCACTCTCACTATCCTTGTCGCATAGGATGTGTCATTGCACACCTCAAACAGCTTTTTTGCCTTTGCGCTCCCCTTGGCTGAATTAAGTTCTGATGACAGGCTCATTCTGGCCTCACCCTCACTCTTCACCCCAGGGCAGCTGTTGCAGGTGTTTAGCCATTCTGGAACATGGTGTTGCTATGTGCTGGCAATAGCAGCAGCTATGGGGGAGAATGCATCTATTGCTAATCTAGCAGCAGTAACTAGTATCGTTTGGATGATGAGGAATCCAGGGTCAAGTACTTAGATGAGTAATCTAACCTGGGGGCCTCTGGCTGGTGGTGGTGGTGATATGTGCACTTGCTTTTATGTCTCCCTCGGATGAAGGCATCAGGAAAGCCCTGGCCTTCCTTTTGATGTGGATTGGCCAGTCAAGGAGTCCTAAAATTAAGCAGTAAAAGAAATGCCCCTATATTGTCAACCTGAGTTGAAGTAGCAGGACCTATTCTTCCATAATAATATATAGGATATTAAGGGAAAGAGTAATAGCAGATGCTAGATGAATATCTGCCACAAGCTGGCTTTTGTGTCAGATACTTTACAGATATTACCTCTAATGCTCACTACAACTTTGAAACCTAAGTACTACCATCACTAGGTGAAGAAAGTAGGATTCTCATGCTAAAGACACCCAGAGAGCCTCAGAACGGTGTTTCCAGCTTATTGGCTTTGTGAAACTGTTCTTGCTTTTATTGTGCAATTGATTTTTACTAAAAAAGGAAACTTTGAAGGAGGAGCAATTGTAATGGATGTTTATTGTTTTTGCCTTTGCTTCCGGAAGTATAGTACCATTGTTATAATTGTCTGAAAGTCAGAGTGAAAGCTACCTGAGTTGCTCTGGGGATATTAAACAAACAAGCTGCAAAGAAAATCTGGTTTCTTTTTTCCTTCATATTAAATTATGGTATCTATATTTCACGCATCTATATAAATGTGTAACAAGCAAAAAAATTGTAACGAGCAAAAAAATTATTTTTCAGTCCCCTAGTCCCACTTACCTTAGTTATTATGTGCAAAAACACATTGTACTAAAAGGGTTTTGACTTTTACTAAGTTTCAATTTTTTTTTTTTCTAAATAGAAGGAAATTGGTAAATAGAAGAAAAGCTTGGAATTGGAAGACACTGTTTAGAGTAAAATGAATGTACGGAGTTAAATACTAACATCATTAAAACAGCACTGATAAGTAGCCAGATGATAAAATTGAAGACAGATTGATATGTTTTGAAGTGGAAAGTTATTCCACAGATAGCATCAAACTAAGCAACTTTAAAGTATATGAAACTCACAAATGCTGAAATACTATAGTAAAATTACATTTGGGAATTCAAAATAAATGCTTTGGCAGATATCTAAACTCCAAAAGTTACAACTATAACATACTAAGAACAAATGCGGGCTTTACGATGTTCTTAATACACAATAAATGAAATTATTTCTAATATGAGTTGTATAATACTATAAAATTTACTTTTCCTTTGGGTTGAAAAATGTAGTTAGCATTGTACACATGTAAATATTATTTGCTACAAAAGAGAAGATTTTAGAGCAAAGTTGCTGAGGTTTTTTGTGGAGTTACATTACATCAGCTAAAATCAAATCTCCTTTTATCTGCTGCTGCAAAGACCCATGTAGCAGAAACTACATTCAAATATGTATTTTTGGCCTCTTTTCCCTTCAAAAAAAGGGCTTCAGCATCTGACCTGATTTTGAATCCTTGTATTTTCCATCTGCGTCATCAGTGATAAATAACTCAATCAGTCCAAACCTCAGTTGTTTAAAATGAAAAATGGGTATACCTTGCCTATTATATTGTCATGAATATTAAGTTCAGCAACTTTGATACAATTCTAAACAGTTGAAATGTGACAATATTAGTTTCTTTCTTTTTTTAGATCACTTCACTTATGAAAGTAAATGGAAATGGAAGTTAATTAAGTTAAAGTTATCTTCTCATGGTTCTGGTTATCAAAAAATTCTAGAATAATTTAAAATGTACAGCAAGATTGGGACCATCCGCTATTTTAAAGCTTTTCTAGAATGTGTCCTCTAAAACATAATATTTAGAGACACTTAATGTCCTTGCCAATTAATTGTATAGAAGATTTGTATCTGTATAAAAATGCCTTGTATTTTTAACTCTTTCTTTATTTTTTTATTTTTTTTTTGAGACGGAGTCTTGCTCTGTGGCCCGGCCTGGAGTGCAGTGGCCGGATCTCAGCTCACTGCAAGCTCCGCCTCCCGGATTTACCCATTCTCCTGCCTCAGCCTCCCGAGTAGCTGGGACTACAGGCGCCAGCCACCTTGCCCGGCTAGCTTTTTGTATTTTTTAGTAGAGACGGGGTTTCACCGTGTTAGCCAGGATGGTCTTGAATTCCTGACCTCGTGATTCGCCCGTCTCGGCCTCCCAAAGTGCTGGGATTACAGGCTTGAGCCACCGCGCCCGGCCAACTCTTTCTTTAATTAATCGTGTATTTGTAGCTTGTTCCCTAACTAGATTACAAACTACTTGAGGTCAGGGATTACTCCTAGTATTCTTCTATAACATCATGTTTAGCGCCTAGTTTGTGAGCAAATTCACTAATCATTTCTTCTAGGAAAATAGAAATAAAAATGTGTGAGTTGGACACGTTTTAAAACTATTTTCTAAAGAAAATCTGTGAATATTTACTTCTATTCAGTACATCTCACTGCCTATAAAATTAACTACAAATTGTTTGTCAAGGCTTATATCCAGAAGGGTACTTCACAGGATTTTTTTTTTTTTTTTAATGGTTTTAGGTCTTACATTTAAGTCTTTAATCCATCTTGCATTAATTTTAGTATATGATGATGTTATAGTGGGTAGCTAGTTAGGTACGACCTGGACAGGAGAGGGCTCCTGCTACACACACACCAGGAGTGTTGGGCAACCATGAGGTGATGGTCCCGTGGTTGTTAACTGTTTCGCTAAAGTAGTAATTGGTCACAGCTGACGCCAGGGAAAGATGGCCTCCTACTAGATAGAAAACACCTGAAACTGATCAGCAACTTCCCAATAAGGTTCAGGAGTGGGAAGAGGTAATGCAAGATCCCGGAAGTATGCCAACATATAAACCCCCAAGACAGAAGGTCAAGCTTGGCGCTTAGTTTATCAAATCACCCTCTTGGCCCTCTTCCAAGCTGTTCTTTCCTTCTTTTCTTTTCTTTCCTTCCTTTCTTTACTGTTCTAAAGCTTTTTAATAAACTTTCATTCCTGATCTGAAACTTCCCTCGGCCTCTTTTTCTGCTTTATGCCCCTCAGTCGAATTCTCTCTTGGGAGGAGGCGAAGAGCTGAATTTCCTGTGGACCTGCACAGATACACTGCTGGTAACTCGAGGTAACTTGGATCTCTGCCACCCTAACAACAATAGGTAGGTGTCCAGTTTCATTTTCTGCATATGATTAGCCAGTTATCCCAGCAGCATTTATTGAATAGGAAGTCCTTTCTTGATTGGTTATTTTTGTCAACCTTGATGAAGATTGGTTGGTTGTAGGTGTGCAGCTTTATGTCTGGCTTCTCTATTCTGTTATATTGATCTATGTCTGTTTTTGTACCAGTACCATGCTGTTTTGGTTACTGTCATGCTCCATTCTTCAGTGTCATTGAATAATTATGCAGAGTGTTCCTTTTCAGGAAATATTCTGTCTCATTGTTACCTGTCAAAATGCTACCTCATTCTTCCAAGCACATCCCAAATTTGGATATTGGCTTTTCTGTTTTTCTCTCTCCTCCAAAAACTCATTGCATTTTGACTTTATTAAAGAGCTTTTAGATGACACAGACCTGTACTGGACCTTAGAGATAACTATTATAAAACTATCATAGTCAACTAAATATACAGAAAGCAACATTCTATTTTGCCACTCATGTGACCAATTATGGATAATTCTATCGGAACGAGATTTTTGAAAGGTTGTCCCTGAATCGTTTTTCACCTCTTGCTTTCTCTAAGCTTGTCTTCTCGCTTTATTTCATTGACTTAATCTTCAATCTCTGATATCCTTTCTTCTGCTTGATCGATTGAGCTATTGATACTTGTGTGTGCTTCACACAGTTCTCGTTCTGTGTTTTTCAGCTCCATTAGGTCATTTATGTTCTTTATGTTCTTCTCTGAAATGGTTATTCTAGTTAGCAACTCGTCTAACCTTTTTTCAAAGTTCTTAGCTTCCTTTCATTGGGTTAGAACATGCCCCTTTAACTTGGAGGAGTTTGTTATTACTTACCTTCTGAAGCCTACTTCTGTCAATTCATCAAACTCATTCTCTGTCCAGTTTTGTTCCCTTGTTGGTGAGTAGTTGTGATCCTCTGGAGGAGAAGAGGCATTCTTGTTTTTGGAATTTTCAGACTTGAAATTAGACTTTGCACTATATGCAATTTTTGATTGCTTAAAAAGGCTTCACTTTACATTTCTGTGTAATATTTTGTTAATGTGAATCATATTCAGTGACAGTCATAGCAAGTTTAATGTTATGTAATAGGTGTGTTTCTATATTAAAAATACTTTTACAAATAAAATCATTTTATTGAAAGTGAGTTTTCTTTAATTATGGGAAGTAAAATGTATATTATATTGCAATATTAATAATTAAAACTTATCTGTAGAGAAAATTTGGGGTTTCATTAATTATAATTTGTTCTAAAAGGAGATCTTGATTGTTATAAAATTACATTCTATGTTAAGATTTTAATTTGCTCACAATTAATTACAAGAAATTGTCATTTATTATGTATAAATAATATTTCTTTATACAATGAACTCAATTTTAAAGGCTGAATTTTTTTATATTGTATCTTATTACTGATAGCTTAATTCTGTCTTCCAGTAAATTCTGTGCTTACTACTTGTTACTGTTGTAACTTCTTGCTTCCTCCTCCCAGTAACCACACCTTCCAGAAGTGTGGTCTAAAATGAAAAGGTATAAATTGTGAATTTCATCATAGAGATTCCATCAAAAGTTTGTTGAAGAATATAGCTATTGCCATTGTGTCACATAGTTGTCATGGAAACTAGAAGTTAAAGAAAAAGACATGGTCCATGCTTTTGGGGTAATATATAAAAATATATGGTATCGGCCGGGCGCAGTGGCTCAAGCCTGTAATCCCAGCACTTTGGGAGGCCGAGACGGGCGGATCACGAGGTCAGGAGATCGAGACCATCCTGGCTAACACGGTGAAACCCCGTCTCTACTAAAATACAAAAAAATTGCCGGGCGAGGTGGCGGACGCCTGTAGTCCCAGCTACTCGGGAGGCTGAGGCAGGAGAATGGCGTGAACCCGGGAGGTGGAACTTGCAGTGAGCTGAGATCTGGCCACTGCACTCCAGCCTGGGTGACAGAGCGAGACTCCGTCTCAAAAAAAAAAAAAAAAGAAATATATATATATATATAGTATCTCAGGTGGTAAAAAGTAAGTGCTACAGTGAAATAGAAAGCAAGATGGAAGGTGTAAAGAATGCTGCTGTGGTTGAGAATTGATATTTGTATAGGGAGGTTAAAGAAGCCTCACTGAAAGGTGACATTTGAGTAGAAACATTAAAGAAATTCAGGCACAAGCCATGTAGGTGTCTGGGGAAAAAAATTCCAGGCTAAGGAATCAGCAAGTGCCAATGCTTGATGCAGGAGCCTGCTTGGAATGTTCCTGTTCGAGGATTCAGAATAAGGCTACATAGCCTGAGTCAAGCATGTGCGAGAGTGGGAGATGAGGTCAGAGAATGGTATAGATGCACCATGCGTGTAGAGCACGAGGCTCTTGTTAGCTTATATAATGACTAACTGTTCATATCAGTGAGATTTGAAGGCAGTGTGGAACTTTGAAGCAGAGAAGTGCCATGATCTGACTTACATTTTAAGTGCATTACTCTGGCTGCTCCCTTCAGAACAGATTGCTGGGGAGAAAAGTTAGAAATAGGGAAAGCAATTAGGAAGGTCTTTTAGTAATACAGGTGAGTGGGAGATAATGACAGCTTAGATTGGGGTGGTAAAGTAGTAGTGGTGAGAAAAAGCTCTGCATGTATTTTGAAGGTAGAACCAGTAAGATTTCCCAAACATAGGATAAGAATAAGAAAAATCAGACTCCTCTTTGGCCCTAGCAATTGGAAGAATGGGCTTCTCATTTACTGAGATGAAGATTGTGAAACAAGGAATGCTTGTTTGTCTGTTTGGCGAATGATGAGAACTAGGAATTCATTTTTAGACATGTGTTAAGTTTGAGATTCAATTAGATTTCCAGCTGAAAATGCCAAGCAGGCAGTTAAATATGTGAACTTGAAGTTCACAGAGGTGTTCTGAGCTAGAAACATAAATTTGAAAAATACCAGTGTGTGGATGAATTTAAAGTCATGAGAGTAGGACATACTATTTAGATAGAGGAGAAATAAGGGAATAAGAATTTAGACACAGCTCTCTGACATTTAGAGGGCAGATGAGGAGTAACTAAGGAGGTGGAGAGCCAGCAGGTGTCATTCTAGAAATCAAGTGAAAAAAAAAAAAAAAGCGTTTCAAAAAGGAAATGCTAATGAAATGTGTCAAATACTACTGAGTAAGACAAGGACTGAGATTTGACTGTTGCTAACAGGAATACAAGTTCCTTTTTTTTTTTTTTTTTTTTTGCTTTGATGAATGCTATCGCTGTACAGTGGTAAGAATTATTAGAGTAAATTTAAAAGTGGGTGGATAAAATGGATTAGGATTTTGCAAACCAAGCAACTCTTCTGAGCAATCCTGTAAAGGGAAGTGGAAAATGAGGCATTAAATGGATCTTTTAGTAGGAGTTATTTTATGTTTGATTGATGATGGGTATGATTCCACAGAGAGGAAAAATTTGAGTCTGTAGTGAAAAGAGACAATTATTGGAATCATGTAATTGAGTGGGAAGGAAGCGATGGGTTGTAGCTACATGAAGGGAGAACCAGAAGGTTTGTCTTAGAGTTTTGGGGAGATCATCCAGAATAACAGATTGAAGCCTGAGTGTGTGGGCAGGGAGCCTGATCAGTTGGCAGATATGGCAGTGGAATTTATGGTGGTAGGAAACAAAATCATCAGCACAAAATAAGACCTGGGAGGGAAATGGTGGAGTTTGAGGAGGGAGGGAAAGCTCTGTCACCTAGGAGCAAGTGAGATGGAATAGGCTAGGGAAATGAATTTGGATTTCTAGGAACGACCAAGTGCCTGCTTGTTTGTATCAGAAACAACTATCTGTTCACCAAAATCCATGTTCTCCTCTTCTTCCAGGACACACAAACAGCACATCCAAAGCTCCCTTGCAATTAAGGGTGGCCTGATAACTAGAATGTAAGTGGAAGTGATGTACTACACTTCCAGGTCTAGCCTCAGCAAACCTTCCACGAGCACTCCTCTATTCTATTTTTCTCTCCAGCTAACGCCAGATCCATCTTAGAAGTCCGCAGACTGAGGAGAGCAGAGCTTTTATCAATTTGGTACCCTAAATGAGTGCATGGAGAAAGGCTTGCTCTGTTGACCTTTCCACCTACATGGTACAGTTACTGACCAACAAATCAACTTCTGTACTTGCATTGCTGTAATTTTTCAGTAGGAGGAAGGTGGAGTTCATATCCCAGAGCTGTTAGAGTTACTCCAACTAATTGGTCTTTGTTATGTTTCATTCTTTCCTTGTGTTTCCATGTTTTATTAATTTTTTTCTTAGTTTCTTATTTTCTTTAGATTTTTAATTGACACAGTAATTTCTTTTTTTATTATACTTTAAGTTCTAGGATACATGTTCAGGGCATGCAGGTTCGTTACATAGGTATACACATGCCATGGTGGCTTGCTGCACCCGTCAACCCATCATCTACATTAGGTATTTCTCCTAATGCTAACCCTCCCCCAGTCCCTTACCCCTGAAAGGTCCCAGTGTGTGATGTTTCCCTCCCTGTGTCTATGTGTTCTCATTGTTCAGCTCCCACTTATGAATGAGAACATGTGATGTTTGGTTTTCTGTCCTTGTGTTAGTTTGATGAGAATGATGATTTCGAGCTTCATCCATGTCCCTGCAAAGGACATGAACTCATCCTTTCTTATGGCTGCATAGTATTCCATGGTGTATATGTGCTACATTTTCTTTATCCAGTCTATCATTGATGGCACATTAATTTCTAAAACTCACAAGTTTATTAGAAGAAAAATAATAGAAAATGTGTGCTGTATAAGTAAGAATAACTAATGTAAAGAACACATTACCCTATATTTTATATTATATATTTATATTTTACATATTATATTTATGTTTATATATTAGTTATATAGGGCTTCTATAACAAAGTACCAAAAACTGGGTGGTTTAAACAACAATGTATTGTTTCACAATTCTGGAGCTAGAAGTCTGAGATCAAGGTGTTAGTAGCTTTGGTTTCTTCTGAGGGCTGCTGGGGAGAATCTGTGGAGTTCATCAGCTCATAGATACGTCATTCCAACCTCTGCCTTCATCTTCACATGCCATTCTCCCTGTGGACCTGTCTTGTCCTTACATTGTAAAGACACTAACCATGCTGGATTACAGCCCTAGCTAATGACCTCATCTTAATTTGGTGATCTCTTTAAAGGGATGATGTTTAAATAAGCTCACCAAATGAGGTACTAAATGTTATACTCTGACATATCTTCTTTTGGGAGACACAATTCTATACTTAACAATACTCTACTGGGAGGTCCAATAGCAGAAGGGAGGGACCACAGGCTCTTGAATATTTGAGAATTAGGTTGGAATCTCAGCCCTGCCACTTCCTGTTCTGTGACCGAGTCTCAGTTATTTCAACTTTGTGAATCAGTTTCTTCTTTTGTAAAATGGAGATGGGGACATCCACCTCATCAGGTTTTTGTGAGAGTTAATTATTAGGCTTTCAATAAATGGTAGTTATTAGTCAGTTATGATGTTAACATATCAAATAAATAATTGCTTTGATTCAAATGCATTAACATACTTTATAGTTGCTATAGAAATAGTATAGTGCTAAGGAATAATCCTAAATTTGTCATTAAAAAAAAAAATCCAAGTCGCCTAAACCATCCTAATTTAATACATCGATGTCATCATTTTAAATATAATCTTGACTGTGAGGCTCACAATCTCAATCTGTTCTTCATTAATTGACATCTGTACTTGCATGCTTGTCCTTAGCTGAGTTTTACTTGATACGAAATGATAGATATATCATGGGATTAACTACTTACTTCAAAGTCATGTTCTTTCGTGATTTGTGTTGAAATGAGTCAATTGTTTGCAATTGAAAAGCTACTCACAGGACTGAAAAGCCCCCCAAAAGTTTAGAATTCTGAAAGTGGCTCTGCATCTGAGGAGCATACAACCAGTTCCCTTTTAGGTGTCACCTTGTCCTTGAAATTGAGAACCAGCAGATTTTATATAAATGGATGATTCTTTGATACTCAACCATTCTTTATTCAATCTCTTCACAGAATAGTAGCTCTAAAAGCACGTTCGTTCTTCTCTTTTTTTTCCCTTTCTATTTTTTTTTTTTTTTTTTAACTTGTAAGGTTTATTAGTTTTCCCACCAGGATGAATGGAGCAAGAGACAGCTGCTGAACTAATAGCAGGAACATCTGGTTGTGTTACTAGTTCAGTTACTGCATATACCTGTGTCTGTTCACCTCTAAACCAACAAGTTTGATCCTTAGATACAGATGCTAAAACAGAAACAGAATCAGTGGAAAAGCAAAAGAAATGACAGAAAAGAAATGAAGTCTCATAACTTGGAAATGAATGTGGGTAAAGTAAGAGAAAATGGTGAATGGAGTTTATAAAGCAATTGTAATATCAAATGAATCAGGATATAATTATCAAGAGAAGTGAACAGAGAAGTGCCCAAGCATTTAAAGGGAAACGGGTATATCTCCAGACATGTTACACTGCCTTTTATCCAAGTGGATTAACACATTGGCATACTATATAGCCCCTGGCAGCATTTTTCCACTTACATTTTTCACCTGTCACTATACAATTTGTTTCAGACTTAGCTTTTGGAATTAACTTAAAATGGATTCTGGGGCTTCCAGTAAGGGACAAAAGAGAAAAACAGCTGACATGAAAGTCACCACAAATCATTCACAGCTCTAATGGCACTGCACATGTCCCATTTTCGATTTACCAAGCTGAGTGCTAAGTACATCCATGTCTACTCTACACATTTTCCTTAAAGGGGCTATAAAATGTTTGTTGAGCTATTAGCACTCACTATAACCAGGGTTTCATTAAGGAGAATAGATACAGTACCTGAGGATGTCAGTCATAAAACTCCATTCAGAGCACAAACAGTGCTTAAAAGAGGCAGAAGGACAGCAAAAAAGAGAAGATGGTGTATGGCCATTAGGCTGGGGTGGAAGGGGGAGAAGCAGAAAGGAACTGAAGCAGAAAATTAAATGGTCTGATACTGACTTTGAATAATAGCTCTGGGTGACCCTGAATCTTACTACTGGAAGTGTGGGCATATTAAAATCCTCCAGTTGTGATCAATTTCCCGTATGCTAGATATTTTCCCCTTCTGCATGCGCTGTTAGGTGAGTAGGAAGAAGTCAGTTGTTTAGAAAACTCTTGGAGGCTCTGTGTCCATTTTATATCCTTTGTAAAATCTGGTGATTTCCTCTCCTTTCATTAACTCCTCCAGAAACACTGGTCCTCGTGTGGGTCCTTCACTCATCAGAATCTAATTATTGCCATCTACTTTTGTTCAGCTGTCCGGGCATAGTGCTCAGAGATCACCACAAGGGAAATCAGAGCTGTGGAGGTATTTGTTAGCGATGCCAGATACACTTCCACCGGGAGGTTATTTCCCCCCATTTTGATTAGACCTTCTTTTGTTTTAAAACTGCCACCCTTTTTCATCAATTATTTCCCCCTATAAATTACCACAAAATGAGCCTCTTCCTGAATGTTTGAAGCTTGGTGTTTAGGCTTTGATGCCTTATGCTTACTTCATTCTAATGTTGGTATTAAGATAAGAACAGTCTGTGGCATCTCTGTCTCTTCCAAGGTTTTACATGTAGTCATGGCTCAGCTATTCTTTTTCTACTTAGAGTATGATTTTTCCTAAAAATGAATTTCTTTAAGATAATATAAAAGGAAATAATTCAAGATATCCCTAAGGAGAGAAGATGTACCCTTCATATAAAAGTGGAGGGAGAAAGACCCTGAGTTGGATGTTTGCTTTTTAGTTTCTCGGGCAATAGAGCCCAGGATTGTACTCTTAACATCTTTCCCAATAGTTACATCTGATAAACTAAAGCATAAAAACTGGAAGTCTAGCATTTCTGAATGTCTGAAGTGGAACACTGAAGCTAGAGCAATCAGCTTTAAATATTATTTTAGTAATGTTTTAATATTCATCCTTCTTGGATTATACAGAATGAAAACAATATATTGTCCATATTGAGAATAATACGTAAATCAAAAAGGCTACACAAGTTACTACATTATAATAGGCAAAAAAAAATAAAGTGACTTTTTTTTTAAACTCCCAAGGAGACTAACAGATGTTCTTACATTTCTGCTTTCTTCTCTCCACTGTGTCTGGAACCACTTCTTTTCTTCAAAGATGATGTTTAGGCCATGGGAATAGTGAGCAAGTCCCCAGAACCCCTCTATGGAGGGTGACTGGTTCTTTTGTCACTGAATGGGCTAAATTAGTACCCACTGTGTTAGCTTCCTATTGCTACTGTAGCAAATTGTTGCAAACCCCTTATTGACAGCACAATTTTATTATTTTTGAGTTCTGGAGATTAACAGACCAGCTTGGCTCTCACTGAGCTAGAATCAGTGTCATCAGGGCTACATTCTTTCCTGGAAGTTCTAAGAGAGAATCTATTTCCTTGCCCTTTCCAGCTTCTAGAAGCTTCCCACATTTCGTGGCTCCTGAATCCCTTTCACCTTCAAAACCAGCAATGGCCAATCAAGTCTTGCCCTGCTTCTGACACTGCTGCCTCCCTCTTTCCCTTTAAATGATTCGATATAATCTCTTGCACTCCCAAATGATCCGATATAATCTCTGATTAGCAAACCTAATTCCAACTGTAACCTTAATTCTCTTGTGCCATGTAACATAACGTATTTATGGGTTACAGAGATTAGGATGTAAACATGTCAGGGCATTTTTTGACTACTACACATCCCTTCATAGAGGCCAGAATTAAAATAGAAACGTGATCAACTTTTGAGTCGTTCTGGAAATTTTCAGTTACATGAAACTGAGAACTATATTATTTGACATTAACTGTTATTCAAAAATTATATTAAGTGCAATTTAAATGTGTAAGTAACTTCACCTTTGGTTTATATAATGCTGTGTCATGATTTTGGAGTTGAGACTCAGTAGGATGTAAGGAAAGGAATATGACTTTGAGATCCAGAAGGCCAGTATTCAGATTCCAACTTCATGGCTCACTGAGCTTTTGATTCCTAATTGTTACAATGGAAACAAAGATGTCTACCTTGAGGGATGTGGAGAGGATGAAATTATGCACACAAATAAGATGTCACCTAGTTTGTATTAATAGTGATAGCCTATATACCTCTTATGAGAAGTGTAAGACACATGGTGGGTGTTTGGTAAGTGTTGTCGCACCCTTTGATATTCAGTGTATAAAAAGTGGCACTTAAGCATCGCCACATTCTAGAGACCAAATCTAATCTGAGACTCTAGACCACAAAACACAAATTTTGGGTCTGGGTTCAAACTCAATCCTGGCACTAATTCCAGCCTTTGGTGTCAGTTGGTCTTGATGAGATTATCATGGAGCTCAGGTGTGGCATGTGTGGCAAACTTGAAATTTGTCCCCAATTGTGTAACACCTGGTTCACTCCCCATCAGTGATTTCAGTCAGGTAGCAAAACCGATTTTCAGCCAACCCTTCCAAACTGATAACTTACTACTTCTAAATTCTCTTTCTCTTATCCTGTTTTATAACCCCACTGTTAAATACAGCATGAGGAATTATTATCTTGATTGGGCTATGTAGGAGAAATGTACTTATAATGTTGCATAATTCAAATAAATAAAGATAGATATATAATAATGCATGGAATGCATAATCTGATATGTTATATGTTATTTAACCCAATATCTTAGATAAGTAAACAGTACATTAGACCTGAGATGATAATAAGCTATCATATTCTGCTATAAATAATTTAAAAAAATTTTTATTGTACTTTAAGTTCTAGGGTACATGTACACGATATACAGGTTTGTTATATATGTATACATGTGCCATGTTGGTGTGCTGCACCCATTAGCTCGTCATTTACATTAGGTATATCTCCTAATGCTATCTCTCCCCCCTCCCCCCACCCCACAACAGGCCCCAGTGTGTGATGTTCCCCTTCCTGTGTCCAAGTGTTCTCATTGTTCAATTCCCACCTATGAGTGAGAACATGTGGGAAAAGACTGGTATGACTGGTGTGACATATGTCATAATGACATATGTCCACATTCTAATACCCGGAACCTGTAAATGGCAAAAGGGGGTTAGAATTGCAGATACAATTAATTGCAAATACAATTGCTAATCTTCTGACCTTGAGATACCTTGAGATAGGGAAATTATCCTGTATTACTTGGGTGAGTCCAATCTAATCACATGGCTATTTAAAAGTGCTAAAAGAAGAGATAGAAGAGAACCAAAGGGATGGTAATGTGAGAGGGACTGGACCCACGGTTGCTGACTTTGAAAATAAAAATTATATGATCTCAGGAATGCAGGTAGCCTCTAGAAACTGGGGAAGGACAATAAAACAGATTCTCCCCAAGGACCTCCAGAAAGGAACACAGCCTGGCCATCACCTTGATCTTAGTCCAGTGAGATCTTTGTTGGACTTGTAACCACAGAGCTGTAAAATAAATTTATGTTGTTTTAAGTCACTAAATTTGTGATCATTTGTTATAGCAGTTCTAAAGAGCTAATGCATATACTTTATCTATATCTTAATTACTATGGTAATTTATCGATTCAGTAGCTTAATCAAATTATTACATGATAGTAACTTTAAAAATATATTTTCTTAGTGTCACATTAAATACTATTCCATTATTATTTTAATTAATACATTTCTTCCAAAATTATATGCTTTATAGATAAGGTTTTCATAAAATCATATATATCTCTAACCTTTTATAACAGGTTGAGGTATGATAGAAAACTTTAAAGGGGACTTTGAATAAAATGTATTAAAGTGTAGGGCATTGACGTTACATAATTGTATGCAAAGAACTTTACTTCAGATCCTTGTGACAAATTAAAAATGACAGTCACATTTGACCAGGACAAATGGCATTCATGTTTTTCAGATGGAAGGAAAAAAAATCAATTTACCTTTAAAAGCCATTTACTGCCTCTATCACACATACCATCTAGGTGATTAAAATTTTACAGTTCTAAAACTCTGTAAGATTTCATGAAAACCCAAGATACTGTCTCAAATATGTATCATTTTGAGGTAGGAAGATAGTGATTTCTGGTGATATTATCTAATTAATCATTCTGTAATCTCTGCCAAGTACATGCCAAGTATTTTAGAAAATTACACATATCCCTTCTCCCCATCCAAAAGGGAAACTAAGGCAGGTTCAAGACCATGTATACTATTCCAGATCATTGAAGACGGCTGGGTAGAAGGGGGAGTGGGCCTGTGTCTGTGACCTGTAGAGCCTGGATTTTTTGCTTTGCGTAACTGCAGTGTCTCTTCTGTGAAATGCCTTCTTTCTCCAAGCTTTCATGTAATAGTCACACTGTTGTCTATTTTCTTTTACTTTCCACTTCAAAAAAGACAAATAAGGACATGGAGGGAAGGTAAGTGAGAAATACTTCAAAGTCAGTTTTCTGCTTGTCATGGCCTAAACTTATCTCTCTGCTCCTGAGAGAGACTTGTTGGAAGACTGAGGTCTGACTTGAACACTTAAGAATGTTCCAAGAGTGTGCTTTGTAGCAATGCCCCTGAAGAAAATGAACTCTTACTCCATGAGCTGCTGTGAAGCAAGCAATGCACACAGAGAGGCATCATTCATCTTCTTCTGACTCCAGGGGCTTCTCCCACCAGTCTGTTTGACATATAAAATTTCCCCCTCACTTGGTGGTAAAGCTGCCTGCTGCTTCCTCTGTAAGGGAAAAGTGGCTAGAGTTCTATAAAGTTAAAGAAGTTATTACTTCCGTAAAAGAAAAGTACAGAGAATTGAGTGGGAAGAGAAGTAGGAAGAAGAGAGACAAACTAAACTTGGAATGAATGAAAGATGGAAAAATAACTGAAATCTTACCGTGAACAAAATCATTGAATAATCATACATATTTCAAGGACTTCTTTAAAAGTTTAAAGATTGAGTTACCCCATAACAACCCAGTTTCTACAAAAAGGCTTGGACTATAGTTTCCACTTGTGCATAGGCAGAGATTACAGGTTATTATCCTGACTGCTTGGGCTGCTCTTTCTGCAGGCCTAAACGTGTCTGCTGGGTACAGTTATTGTTATCATTATGGTCACTGAGTACAGGTCCAAGTGAAAGGCATTTATTGCTTTTAAACAGCGAGTGCCTCATTAAAAATCCCTCTTCCACAGCCTCTTTAAATCTGCAAAGTCCTTTTACTTCTCTGACCACGACCTGTGAAGTGGGACTGTTTACATGATTGTGGAGGAATGCTAATTTACATCATTATTACTTGTGTCCATTTCCTGGACCTGTCCTCTAAAAGCTGTTCTTTGCCCTTTACTTCTCTGAATGTCGGTTTTCTTATCAGTAAAAATGTTGGTTATAATTGGCTGGGTTCCTGGTGAGGATTAAATGAGATGGTATATAGAAAAATGCCTAGCATACTCCCAAAACTTAGATGTTCTTTAAATGTTAGTTTCATTCCCTTTTTACCTTTCTGCCTTGCTGACACTTTCCTTCTCTTTTATAATTATCTTGTCCTTCTCTTTGTCATTTCTTCTTAGTTTTTTTCTCCCCCATTTGTAACTAGTAACTTGATTTCTGAAGGTCGTGACAAACTTAAACTGATAGGATTACTGTGTGACACCCTAAAGAACTGTTCTATTTATGGATGGCTCACTTGAGAATACTGACATGACAGGCTTCATTGTAGTTCTAAATGTAGGTTACCACAGAGTCACAGCCTTTGATTGTCTCTCTTGATTTGTGTGCAATTGCCTGAAATAGAGAAGCAACAATATAGAACCAGAAAGTTCTATTGCTATGTCTCTGAAAGCTCTTGATGGTAGTGAATGACTGGGCATGTAGTAGTGTCAACATGTTTTAAGTCCTAGTGATGACAAATGCTCTAACTCTCAGAAGTGTCATATGGGGATCTACTCAGTTTTCAAATTCAATGACAAATATTTATTGCATGTGTAATATGTGCTAAAAATCGGATAGAACAGTGAGTAAAAGAGACACACTCTTCATCTTAAAATTTAGATAAGTTGAAGAGTTTATATAAAATGTATATATATGTGTGTGTGTGTGTGTGTGTGTTTTGTGCTTTTTAATTTTTACGTTATAAAAAACACATGCATTTATCCTTCAACCGTTTTAAAGTGCACATTAACTGCCATTAAGTACATTCCATTATTGTGCTACCATCATCACCGTCCAGCCACATAACTTTTTTCATCTTGCAAAACTGAAACTCTGCATTCATTGAACAATAACTCTCCATATTCCTCCCCCTTCACAAATGGCAACCACCATAACACTTTCTATGAATATGACCACTCTAGGTAGATTATATAAGTGAAATAATACAGCATTTGTCCTTTCGTGACTGGCTTACTTCACCTAGTGTAATATTCTCAAGATTCATTAGTATCATAGCATATTTCAGAATTTCCTTCCTTTTTAAGGCTAAATAGTATGCCCTTGTATGCATATACTCCATTTTGTTTATCTGTCCATCTGTTGATAAATCAAGTTACTCCCACCTTTCAGTTATTGTGAGTAATGCTGTATGAACATGGGTATATGTATGAACATATTTGAGATTTTGCTTTCAAATTTTGAATATATAACCCAAAGGGAAATTGTTGGGTCATATCATAATTCTATTTTTAATTTTTTTGAGGAACTGCCATACTCTTTTCCATAATGGCCGCACCATTTTACATTTCCACCTGTAGTGCACAAGTGTTCCAATTTCTTCATATCCTCGCCAATATTTGTTATTTTCTGTATTTTTTTTAAATCACCATTCTAATGAGTATGAAATATTATCTCAGTGTGACATCTCATTTTGATTTGCACTTTCTTAATAATTAGTCATGTTGAGCATGTTTTCTGTGTGCTTATTGGCCATTTGTATATCTTCTTTGGAGAAATGTCTTCTCAAGTCCTTTGCTCATTTTTAAAATAGGGTTGTTTGTGTTATGTTTTTGTTGAGTTGTGATGTTGATGTATTTTTAAAGTTAAAAGAATAGTATATGATTATTAGTTAACTATTAAAAGTGTCTTTTATCTGCTGTTTGAAACTTCTAATAATTTTAAAAATATTGTATTCCAGATACCACTTAAATATTTTATTGTTATTATTATTTTTGATGATGTAATTTCAATAGCTAAGTCAAAACTATGTCGTGGGTAAGATGTGCCTCATATTATGTTATATGGTCATCGAGGCTAGGCTTTTCCAGAAGGTCTTCTGAGCCAGCGCATTTTTTCACTCTCAGCTTTTTGTGAAGAAAGAAATCCTTTGGGGGTGAAATCTCACATGTTTATTCATTTCATTACTGGGAAAGTAAAGTTCTAAGGTGTTTTTAATGTGGGTTTTATTTTAAATTTCTATTTACTGGAAGATTTTAAAAGGTGCCAAAGAATAAATTGCAGAGGTGATCCTTTAGGGCATAGGTCCACTTGTTAATGAACTGTGTTTAGATGTCAGTCAGTATTATTTTAATCTTCTATTTTATGTGTCAACAGAAACTAAACCAAGTTTTCAATATATCCCTGAGCATACTTCAGGCATGTAGATGACTTATATATTTTGAGACATAGTTCTACCTTATATAAATATACTTGATACTATTTTCTTGCTCCCAGTAGAATAAAATGTTAATAATTTGGTAAGTCTCTGCAATTTTACTATCCATTTCTTTCTGGTTATATATAACATTTAGTAAGCACTAAACTCTAAAAGACTCAGGCAATTCAGTTTGAATAACCACTTAGAGGTACATACGCTTACTCAAAATAACTGAGCTACTTGATTCTGCAAAACGAATTTGAACAATCCCCAAAGAACAGATTCTTATGAAATTGGAGGTTGCAAACTGGCTTTTGTTTATATCCCTGGATATTTTTTCCCAGAAAATTATGTTCACCTGCATATTTCTTTACATAAATATTTTCTATTTTCTATTTTTAAGAAATGGCTAGAAAATTCTTTAGGTAATTTAAGTGCCAGCTTACCTGGATTCTGAGAGTTTACCTTTGTAGATTGTATTCCATCAAAAGGTTGAAGCTTTGTCTAAAATTCTCCTCTATACTTATACATACATAGTTAATCTAAATATTTTATAGTAAGTATTGAATACATATGCATAATATATAATAATTTAATAATTCATTATATTATAATTAATGTACAACAAGATACTGGCTATAATTGTATATCATGATCAGGTAACATACTTTTCATATACATTTAAAAATATTTGTTGGATGTGTGGTATGCTGAGCACTGTGTTAGATGCAGCATTGGCTCTGGTCAACAAGACGTAAGTGGTCCCTGTCCTTATGGAGATTGCAGTGTAGTGGAGGAAAAAGGCCATAAATGAATGAAAAAGTAAGCAAGCAAAGCCCCATACAAATATATATATTTAAAAAAAAATTGGGCTGGGCGTGGTGGTGCATGCCCATAATCCCAGCACTTTGGGAGGCCGAGGTGGGCAGATCACAAGATCAGGAGCTTGAGACCAGCCTGGACTACATGGTGAAACATCGTCTCTACTAACAAAACGAAAATTAGCTGGGCATGGTGGCAGGCACCTGTAATCCCAGCTCCTTTGGAGACTGAGGCAGGAGAATCGTTTGAACCTGGGAGGCGGGGTTTGCAGTGAGCTGAGATTGCACCTTTGCATTCCAGCCTGGGCAACAGGGCGAGGCTCTGTCTCAAAAAAAAAAAAAAAAAAAAAAAAAAAAAAAAAAAAAAAATTCTGCAGGTTTTTTGGGGAACAGGTGGTATTTGTTTACATGAGTAGGTGCTTTAGTGATAACTTGTGAGATTTTGGTGCATGCATCACCCAAGCAGTATACACTGAACCCAGTTTGTTGTCTCTTATCCCTCACCCACCTCCCAACCTTTCCCCTGAGTCCCCAAACTCCATTGTATCATTCTTATGCCTTTGCATCCTCATAGCTTAGCTCCCACTTATGGGTGAGAACATAGAATGTTTGGTTTTCCATTCCTGAATTACTTTACTAAGAATAATAGTCTCCAGTCCCATCCAGGTTGCAGCAAATGGCATTAATTTGTTCCTTTTTATGGCTGAGTAGTATTCTATCATATGTATGTATGAAATATATATCATATATTCATATATCTCATATTTCATCATATATCTGTATGGAGATATATATATGGTGATATATGGTGATATATATGGTGATATGTATATATCACCTTTGGCAGCTCCCTAGGACTTCCAGACCCAAATTACACTCAGCTCAGCCCTAGAGACCATGGGTTACACTCTGAATGCCTCTACTCAGCGGCAAGGATCTGGTTCCTGGAAAACGGAAGTCATACTGCTTCACACCTTCAAGCAATTCCCACTGCCTTGTGGAGCGAATGTTAACATTCTTCCAATTCCAGTCAATGCTGACCTCACTCCAGAAGTCTTTCCTGAGGTATGTCCCTTGTATGCTGGTTTTGCTGAGGGTTTTACTAACAAAGGAATGCTGGATATTGTCAAATGCATTTTCTGCATCTATTGAGATGATCATGTGATTTTTGTTTTTAATTCTCTTTATGTGTGTATCACATTTATTGACTTGCATATGTTAAATCATCCCTGCATTCCTGGTGTGAAACCCACTTGGTCATGGTGGATTATCTTTTGATATGTTGTTGGATTCAGTTAGCTAGTAATTTGTTAAGGATTTTTGCATCTATGTTCATCAGGGATATTTGTGCATAGTTTTCGTTTTTTGTTATGTCTTTTCCTGGTTTTGGTATTAGGGTGATATTGGCTTCATAGAATGATTTAGGGAGGATTCTCTGTTTCTCTGTCTGTGGAAAATGTGTCAATAGGGTTGGTACAATTCTTCCTTGAATGTCTGATAGAATTCAGCTGTGTATCTAACTAGTTCTGGACATTTTTTTTTTAAGTTTTTAATTACTATTTCAATTTCACTTATTATTATTGGTCTATTCAGGATTTCTAATTCTACTTGATTTAAGTTAGGAGGGTTGCATATTTCCAGGAATTAATCTATCTCCTCTAGGTTTTCTAGTTTATGAGTGTAAACGTGTTCATAGCATCCTTGAATGATGTTTTGTATTTCTGTTGTATCAGCTGTAATATCTCCTATTTCATTTCTAGTTGAGATTATTTGGCTCTTCTGTCTTCTTTTATTGGTTATTCTTGCTAATGGTCTATCAATTTTATTTATCTTTTTTAAAAAACAGTTTTTTGTTTAATTTATCTTTTGTTATTTTTTGTTTCAGTTTCATTTAGTTCTGCTCTGATCTTGGCTATTTCTCTTGTTCTGCTGGGTTTGGGTTTGGTTTGTCCTTATTTCTCTAATTACTTGAGGTGTGACCTTAAATTGTCTGTTTGTGCTCTTTCACGTTTTTTGATGTAGGCATTTAAGGCTATGAACTTTCCTCTTAGCACCGCTTTTGCTGTATCCCAGAGGTTTTGATAGTTGGGTCACTATTATTGTTCAGTTAAAACAATTTTTAAATTTCCATCTTGATTTCATTGTTGACCCACTGATCATTCAGGAGCAGGTGATATAATTTCCATGTATTTGCATGGTTTTGAAGGTTCGTTTTAGAGTTGATTTCCAATTTCGCTTTACTGTGGACTGAGAGAGTACTTGATATAATTTCCATTTTCTTAAATTTATTGATACTTGTTTTATGGCCTATCATATGTTCTATCTTTTAGAAAGTTCAGTGTGCTGATGAATAGATGTGCATTCTAAAGTTGCTGGGTAGAATGTTCTGAAAATATCTGTTAAGTCAGTTTGTCCTAGGGTGTAAATTCATTGTTTCTTTGTTTACTTTCTGTCTTGATGACCTGTCTAGTGCTGTCAATGGAGTATTGAAATCCCTCACTATTATTGTATTGCTGTCTATCTCATTTCTTAGGTCTAGTAGTAATTGTTTTATAAATTTGGGAGTTCCAGTGTTAGGTCCATATATATATTTAGAATTGTGATATTTTCCCGTTGGACAAGGCCTTTTATCATTATATAATATTCCTCTTTGTCTTTTTAAACTACTGTTTCTTTGAAGTTTGTTTTGTCTAATATAGGAATAGCTACTCCTGCTAACTTTTGCTGTCCATTTGCATGGAATGTCCTTTTCCATCTCTTTACCTTAAGTTTATGTGAGTCCTTATATGTTAGGTGAGTTCTCAAAGGCAGCAGACATTTGGTTGGTGAATTCTTATCCATTCTGCAATTCTGTATCTTTGAAGTGGAACATTTAGACTATTTACATTCAACATTAGTATTGAGATGTGATATACTATTCCATTCATTATGGTATTTGTTTCCTGAATACTTTGGTTTTTATATATTTATTGTATTCTTGTTTTATAGGTCCTGTGAGATTCATGCTTTAAAGAGGTTCTGTTTTGATGTGTTTCCAGGATTTGTTTCAAGATCTAGACCTCCTTTTAGCAGTTCTTGTATATCTGGCTTGGTAGTGGTAAATTCTCTCAGTGTTTGTCTGAAAAGCGCTGTAGTTTTCCTTCGTTCATGAAGCTTAGTTTTGCTGGATACAAAATTATTGACTGATAATTGTTTTGTTTAAGGAGGCTGAAGATAGAGCCCCAATCCCTTCTCCTGAGAAATCTGCTGTTAATCTGATAGGTTTCCCTTTATAGGCTAGATTCTTTCCTTCATCTTGACTTTAGATAACCTGATGACTATGTGCCTAGGTGATTATCTTTTTGCAATGAGTTTCTCAGGTGTTTTTTGAGCTTCTTGCATTTGGATGTCTATATCTCTAGCAAGGCCAGAAAAGTTTTCCTCAATTATTCCCCTAAGTATGTTTTGCAAATTTTTAGATATCTCTTCTTCCTTGGGAACACCAATTATTCTTAGGTTTGGTTCATTTAACATAATTCCAAACTTAGAAGTTTCATTCATTTTTTAAAATTCTTTTGTCTTTGTCTTTGTTGGATTGGGTTATTTCAAAAACCTTGTCTTTGAACTCTGAAGTTCTTTCTTCTGCTTGTTTGATTCTATTGCTGAGACTTTCCAGGACATTTTGCATTTCTCTAAGTGTGTCCTTTATTTCCTGAAGTTGTGATTATTTTTTATTTATGCTATCTATTTCACTGAAAATTTTTCCATTCATATCCTGTATCATTTTTTTTATTTCATTAAGTTGGATTTCACCTTTCTCTAGTACCTCCTTGATTAGCTTAATAATTGACCTTTCTGAATTCTTTTTCTGGCAATTCAATAATTTCTTCTTGGTTTGGATCCACTGCTGGTGAGCTAGTGTGATTTTGGCGGGTGTTAAAGAAACTTGTTTTGTCATACTACCAGAATTGTTTTTCTGGTCCCTTCTCATTTGGGTAGATTCTATTAGAGGAAGAATCTGGGGCCCTGTTGATTCTTTTGTCCCATGGGCTGTTCCGTTGATGTAGTACTTGCTCCCTTTTCCTAGGGATGTGACTTCTTGAGAGCCAAACTATAGTGATTGTTATTTCTCTTCTGGACACACGACAGGGCTACCAGGCTCTAGGCTGGTACAGGTGGGTGTCTGCACAGAGTCCTGTGATGTAAATTGTCTTCAGGTCTCTCAGCTGTGGATACCAGCACCTGCTCTGCTGAAGGTGGCAGGGGATGAAATGGACTCTGTAAGGGTCCTTGGTTGTAGTTGTTTAATGCACTAATTTTGTGCTGGTTGACCTCCTGCCAGGAGGTGGTGCTTTCAAGAGAGCATCAACTGTGGTACTATAGGGGAAGTTCAGGTGGTAGGTGGGGCCCTAGAATTCCGAAGAGAACATGAACTTTGTTTTCAGTCACAAGGGTGAGTAGGGAAGGACTATCAGGTGGGGGCAGGGTTTGGTGTGTCTAAGCTCAGATTCTCCTTGGGCTTGCGGCAGCTGCTGTGGGAGATGGGAGTATAGTTCCTAGGTCTATAGAGTTATGTTTTCAGGAGGGCTATGGCTGCCTCTGCTCTTTCATGCAGGTTGTCAGGGAAGTGGAGGGAAGCCAGCAGTTACAGGCCTCACCCAGCTCTCATGTAACCCAAAAGGCTGCTCTCACTCCCACACTGCACCCCTAACCACAACAGCACCAAGCTTGTTTTCAGGCAGTAGGCCAGCAGGGTGTAGAACTTGCCCCAGGCTACAAGCCTCCCAGCTGAGGAAGGAAGCAGTGCTTTTGCACCTTCTCACTTGTCAAGTCTACACACTAGATTCATCCCCTCCCCTGAGTTCTGGCCAGGAAACTTCATATTTGGTTGGAATTGTTCAGCTGGAGGTTTCCTTCTCCCTGTGATGTTTTCCTAGTTCCTCTGGTAACCCTCCCCAAGGACCCCTGTGAGACAAGGCAGAAATGGCTTCCCTGGAGACCCAGAGGGCACACAGGGCTTTTTCTGCTGCTTCCTCTATTATTGTATTTTGCTCAGCTCTCTAAATGGTCTCAGTTTCAGGTAAAGTCAAATCCTTCTTCTGTGATCTGGTCCTTCAGATCCCCCAGAGAGGGTATGTGTTCATGGGAGGACAATCCCCCTTTCCCACTTTCACGGTTTGGCCACTCAAGTATTTGGGCTGTCTCCTGGGTCTTGCAGGAGGAGCAATCACTTCCTTCAAATGGTCTTTGGATTATCTCGGCTTTCCTGTTAGACTCCTGCAATAGTACTTGGAGCAAAAGTTTATGATGTGAGTCTCCACACACTGCTCTGTCCATCCGAGTGGCAGCTGCAATATAGTCCTACTTCCCTATTCACCGTTTTAAAAATATATGTGATTGACTTTTGATGATGTTACATCCTGATAAACCCATTATATGTC
The DNA here is from genome assembly GCF_007565055.1 of Rhinopithecus roxellana. Lineage (NCBI taxonomy): Eukaryota > Metazoa > Chordata > Mammalia > Primates > Cercopithecidae > Rhinopithecus > Rhinopithecus roxellana. The sequence continues at coordinate 96,281,468 of NC_044552.1, read as the reverse complement.
AAAAAATTATAAGTGAAACTACTGTACTTCAGAGACTATGTGTGTATTTTGGTAAATGTAATGAAGAAACAATATACATTTATGGAGAATAATGTTACCAGAGAGAAAAGATGGTCAAAAAGGGCTTCCCTGGCTTTTGACTGAGATGTGAAGAATGAGATGAGGTGAAATGAGAAGCAACAAGTCACAAGAAGTCTCTCTCTATTTCTGTAGTGTGTGTATGTGTGTGTGTGTGTTGGGTGTGTTGGGAATAGATGATTAGGTAGTTGGACTTACTGTATTAGAGGAAAGACAAAGCATAAAGAGAGAGTCTAAGGTAGGAAATAGCCCAAGATAAGCCAAACACAGAAGGAAACTGTGGAAGGAAAATTACAAAAGGGGAGATTAAAACATGCACATGAAAAGTTGAGGCAAGGTTATGTAGACAATGGTTATAATTTTTTCATATTTTATCTGATGTTCAATAAGAGACAACTGAGAAATTTCAAGCAATGCAAGGGAAAAATATGTAAGTTTTTAAAAAGAAATTATTTCAACTTGTATTTGCCAAGTAGATTGGGGTAGAAGTAGAAATTAGAGACCAATATGGAGGCTAGTTTTGTGGCACAACCTAGGGGTTGAAGTGGAACTAGAGGAAAGTCCAAGAATCCCTATTGTTCCATCTTCTTTTCTGGGTGAATTACGATTTTCCAGTGTTCCTTTCAAACCTGTGTACAATGAGTTCACTTCTATTTAGGATAGAAGTAGAAGCCACAGAGAATGTAATTTCCTTCCTAACACTGTGTAAAAAGCTAGATAATGTTTAAAATCATCACTCCTTTGAGTAACTATAGAGTTGAAGCTGAAAGGAAACTAGATGACCCAAATTCTGTTAGATTCCTTGGAGAGGAGTAGCACACATAGACTCTTTAGCCTTTGGCAGAACAAGGAGGAAGAGGGGACAGTTATATACACGTGAAAATCAGAGCAAACAGTTGAAATTCTGATGAATAGTTAAAGACTGAGTCTGAGAAAATTGGGTAACCAGAGACAAACTATATTTGTCAAGTAGAAATGTTAGAAATAAAAACTGTGCTGTCAGAGATGAAGAAGTCCTTCAATGGGCCTATCAGCAGACTGAACACAGAAGAGAGGAAACATTAGTAAACTGAAATACATTGATAGAAAGTATCCAAAGTGAAACAAAAGGGGAAAAAACATAAGAAAAAGCATCCAAAAGGTGTTGGAAAATACACAGTGATCTCACACAGAAGAAAGTGGAATCACTGAAGGAGAAAAGAGAAATTAGGGCAGTAGAAATATTAGAAAATAGCCAGCAATTCACTAAATTTAATGCAAGATAATGAATCACAGAATCATGAAGCTTAGAGAAGAACATACCTAGGCATATCGTCATCAGAATTCTTATTATCGGCTGAATTATATCCTCCACAAAATGTATGTGCTGAAGTCCTAACTCCAGTACCTCAGAATGCATCTATATCCTTGGAAGTAGGGTCTTTAGATGTAGTTAAGTTAAGGTGTGGTCATTAGAGTGTGCACTAATTCAATATGATTGGTCTCCTTATAAGGAAAAAAACAAAAACAAAAACAAAAAAAAATATCACTGATACAGAGGTACAGAAGGAAGATGATGTGAAGACACAGAGGAAGATGGCCATCTGCAAGGAAGGAGTGAGGCCTAGAACAGATCTTTCCATTCAGGCCTTCAGAGGAACCAACTCTACTGACACCTTGATCTCATACTTCTAGCTTCCATAACTGTAAGCTAACAAATTTCTGTAGTTAAGCCTCCTAGTCTGTGGTATATTTTGTGGTGGCAACCCTAGATAACTAATACAGTGCTGAAAACTAAAGATAAAGAGATAATTCTGAAGGTAGCCAGCTGAGAAAAGATATGTCAAATAAAAGAAACCCAAAAACTGAGGGCAGATTCATCATCACAGTCTTTACATGGCAGAAAACAATTGTGCAATATCTTTAAGGTAATATAACAAACAAACAAACAAAAAACTATTTTCTCAGAATTCTATGTTCAGCAAAAATATATTTCAAAAGGGAAGAAAAATTAAAAAAACACTTTAAGGCAAACAAAAACTGAGAGAATTCATCATTAGCAGACATGTACTACAAGGTATGTTAAAAGAAATTATTCAGGAAGAGGAAATATATAGACAAATTTTAGATCTATACAAATAAAGAGCATCTAGAATGGTAAAAGTACATCTAAATATAAAGATTTTTAAATTTTTAAAAATTGCTTTAAAAGATAATTGGCTGGCTAAACTAAAAATAGCAGGATTTAAACACATATGGAATTAAAATGTATAAACACAAAAGATGAAAGGATCAAAATGAAAAGACACCATTGAGTTCTTATTTAAAGTAATGTGATATTATTTGAAGATCAACTAAGGTAGGGAAGACACAAATTATCAACATCAGGAATAAATGAGAGGACATCACTATAGATCCTACAGATATTAAAATGATAATAAATATTATAAAATGTATACCTATACATTTGACAACATGTATGTAAAGGAAAACTTGTTGAAAAGTAAAAACTATTAATACCACTCAGTAAGAAATGGAAAAAACAAATAGTTCTCTATCTATAAAGAAAACTAAATTTGTAGTCAAAAACTTTTCTCTAACAAACTTCAGGCCCAAATAACTTCATTGGTGAATTCTACCAATCACTTAAGGAAAAAATAATACTAATTCTACACAACATATAGAAAATGTCAAAGAATCTACAAAAATTCTATCAGAACTAAGAATGGAATTTACAAAATTGCAAGGATACAATAGCAATATATATTTAGAAAATCAATTGTACCTCATTATATTAATACTACCAACTAACAATAAAGCATTGAAATTTTTAAAATACCATTTGCAATAGCATTGAAAATATGAAGTACTTGGGAATATATTTAGGACACAATTTGTGCAAAGCCTGTACACTGCAAGTTACAAAACATTGCTGAAAGAAATAAGATCTAAATAAATGGAGAATTCATGGGTTGGTACCCAATATTATTTTTTGTCAATTTCCTTCAAATTGTTCTAAGTATCTATCAAAATCACAATCAGAATTCCAGCAAGTTTTTTCTTGTAGAAATTGGCAATGATTTTAAAATTTATGTGGAAATTGAGAAGACCTAGAATGGTCAAAATAATTTTGAAAAAGGAAAATCAAGTTGTAGAACTAATCAAAATAATGTGTTATTGGTATAAGGATAAACATCATATAGATCAATGGAGCAGGACAGAACCACATACTGAACGACACAGATAAGCTTGTGTTTTACTCAGTGAAAGTCTTCATTTCTTCTTTCTACATTATTGTTATTGCCTTGCATTATAATCATTTGTTTTTAAATTTTATACCTTTAAATGGATTGTGAGATTCTGAAGGATATAGAATATTGTTTGATATTTCTATTTACACATAGTGCCTTGTTTTACCATTAAAAATATGGTTACATAAAGCTCAACCTCTTTTCTGGTATTCTTACTACTTACTCAGCCTATTTTAACTATCTTATCTACAACAAATCATCTGAAGCATAATAGGTGATCAGTCAATATTTTTAAAAATTAATAAAAATATGAATTGAGTCTAACTTCTTGATAAAATTTGTTCCATTTTCTGATATAAAAGGCAAGTGAACTATCTTCATAAAAGCACTTTATATAAATGAAACAGCTTGCATTAACTTACTTAACAAGAGTTTATTGATTAAAGCCATTTAGACAATGTCTTAAATAGTTGAAGCAAAAAGCGTTATAACATTATTCATTGTTGTCTTATATTGGTGAAACAGTTGAATCCCTACATTTCACATTTGAAATTTTGTTTCCTTAGTATTTAACCACAGTGCCACTTGGTTTAATGGATATAGCCCATAATTATTATATTACATATCAGATAGGTTACTCTTGGGTAAAGTACAGCAGACATTCATGAAACAGACAAAGAAACAAAAAACATGTATGTGTATGCATGTGTGTGTGTATATATATATAATATATATAATATATGTATATATAATCTAAGAGAGGAAAAAATCAAAAAGTTTATTTCTGCCTAAATTGTTTACAAACTAAAGTTACTATAAATTTGTTATTAAAGTGTAAATAAAATTTACTAAAACTACATTGATGATACGGATGTAATACTACTCTTTTAATGTAATTGCATTTTTAACAGTTAATGAAGAATTCAGAAAAGGTTTATGTTGTCATATTTTTCAAATTGTTCTCAAAGCACTCTTATTCCCAAATTTTCAGACATGGTTTACATTTTTGAAAGTGACTTGAAGAATTTAAAGTAAAACAGAGAAAGCATTTGCAAATATTTACCCATGTGCCATTTCCTGTCAGTCTTATGCCAAAATACATATTAAAATAACCACAATTATGCTAACACTTTTCAGAACGAAAAAAGAAAGAGATTGAAATTAAATATGTTTGAAAGCAAATTTAAAAATAGGTAATGATGGCTCCATATTATCCATATGAAAAAGAGAAAATAGATTTTTCCTAAGTTGGGAAAATATAGTATTAATTAATTTTTATAAACTTGGACCTACAATTTAAAATGTATTTATTAAAAACTCTTCTTTCAAATTTTCAATTCCATAATAAGTACTTATCCTGTGCCAGAAATTGTTCCAGGAATTTGAGATACATTAAGGAGCAAAACACAGATTTTAGTCCACGTGAAGCTTATATCATTGTAAAAAGTGAGAAAAAAATTAAGAATAATTAAAGTCTATACACACACACATTAGAAGGCAGTATGTGCTATGGAAAGAAACATTAGAACAGGGGAGTTGTGAGCATACTGGATGCAACTTTAAAGAGAATGATTATGGAATGTTGTATTGGGAAGGTGCAGGGAGTGGCCATGCATATGTCTGATTGAAGAGCAGGTCACGCAGAATGAAGAGCCTGTGCACATGTCCTAAGACAGTGTGGTGGGAGTGTCTGGAGTGTTTGCAGTTGAGGCCAATGTGACTGAAGCAGAGTGAGCAAAGATGAAAGTAGTAAAAGGGGAGAATAGGAGAGGGAAGAAGGAGAGGAGGGAGAAAGGAAGAGAGGCATAGATGATTCAGGCATTTTAGGTGGCTGTAAGGTCTATAGATTTTTCTTTGAGTGAAATGAGGAGTTAATAATTATTCCTTCTACTATTCAAGGAAAATAACAAGTAAGGAATGCCCAGTAATAGCTTCTCCCTCATTGAATACCCAACAAAGCCATGTATCCTCAGTTTCTCCAGGAAGCCTCTCAGATCATCTGACTGTAACTCTTGTGGAGCTATAGTCTCTTCTGAACTCACAGAACTTCCTCTCGGTATCGTTTGATTTACCAGCGACTCATACAGTTCCCACTACATCTTTGCTTTGTACATTTACTTAGTATTGTCTTAAATCTCTACATACATTGTATGTCTCTTGAAGGTAGTGAGTTTGTTATCTTTCTCAATATAGTTGCCTTGCACAAAGAACTAAATATTTTTAAATGAACAGGGTTTCTTGACTTTATATTAGTATCTATTTCCACCCTGCAAGAGCTATCTTGGCTTGGCATAGTGGCTCATGCCTGTAATCCCAGAACTTTGAGAGGCCTAGGCGGGAGGATTGCTTGAGCCCAGGAGTTCAAGACCACCAGCCTGGGGAAGATGCCAAGACCCATCTCTACAAAAAATTAAAAAATTAGTCGGGTGTCATGGTGTGCCTGTAGTCCCAGCTACTTGGGAGGGTGAGGCAGGAGGATGGCTTGAGCCCCAGAATTCAAGGCAGGAGAGTGCTATAATTCTGCTCCAGCACTCCAGCCTGGGTGACAAAGCAAAACCCCATCAAAAAAAAAAAAAAAAAAAAAAAAAAAATCTTCCCTATGTCATCATTTTGATATGTGTGGCTAACAAAAAGTGATATCGCGTTTTATTTATTTTTTTGAGACAGGGTCTCACTCTGTTGCCCAGGCTAGAGTGCAGTTGCATGATCACAGCTCACTGCAGCCTCAACCTTCCAGGGTCAAGTGATCCTCCTGTCTCAGCCTCCCGAGTATCTGGGACTACAGGCAAGTGCCACCACAGCTGGCTAATTTTTAAATTTTCTTTAGAGATAGGGTCTCGTTCTTTTGTGCAGGCTGATCTTGAATTCCTGGACTCAAGCAATTCTCCCACTTTGGCCTCCCAAAATGCTAAACTTATGGGTATAAGCCACCACGCCTGGCTGATAGTACACTTTTTACTTTTTCTTTGTTATAAGCAAATATTTTCCTGTTTTTTCTGATTATTGAACTTTCCGTGAAACAAAACTACTTTGTAAACCAGGTTCCCTTTAATCATATTGCTTAATGGAACACTAAGTCTCACATTCCATATTGATCCTAGTTCTTCCTTCAAATACAGTACTTGGTTTCCAAATAGCTTTTTTGTTAAAATATAATGTATTCTGATGCTATGTCTACTATATCATACACATGAAGTTTTACATATTTGACTGATCTATTTTCCCTAATCATATACATTTTCACAGAGTTTAATATTTTTGTTTTAATGAGAAATTGATGAAAATCAAGTTACCAACATGATTTGTTGTTTGTTGTTCTGCTGTGGGTGCATCGTATTAGGAAATTCAATTATATGTCAGTTCTATGTCTTCATCATAGTTTTTCTTACACAACATCCTGTATTTGGAGAGTCATTCATGGCCCATTGGGAAAGGTTAGAACTATAATTAGACCTTTTCTCTAGACACTTGAGCAATGGAATGCATGAAGGTTAGTAACAGCTTCCCATTAATTGCTCCCTTGTGGTTTTACAGTAAAGCCGTTAACTTATGTACTGGGGCTGCTACCCATAGCATCCTTGCACTGACATTTGAAGCAGTGATTAGAATGTCATTGCTTTCCAATACTTCATTGTTATTCAGGGGACACATTCGATGTCTTTCCCCTCATACTGCAGGGATCACAAATTCAGACACACAAAAAAATCATCTGTTTCTTTATCATCGGAATAGGCCTTTTGAAAGCGGGTTTGTTCTGAAAACAGTGTGCACACTGGACTCTGTTCAGCACAGTGTCACTGTCTTGTCTTTCAAACTAATGGGAACAAAGCAGAATCATTCTTTATGTGCAAAGTAGTACACCCCAAGGGCAAAACATCTATCAGTATGAAAAATAGTCAAGTAACAACCAAGAAATTGTGTTTTGTAGAAGCTCATGGGTTTGATTGTATGTTTGAGCCAGCACACTGCCATGTTAGTTTTCTCAAATCTTTGAACTTAATAGTTCCTTATTCAAATGTCTTTCTTATCATTTATACTGCGTGAATTCAACTATTCAGTTTGTCCTGTCAATACTTGCCTGTAACTCAACTAAGACCGAGATTTACAGGGCTAGAGAGCACAATTATCCTTCTGTCTCAAAATAAATTACAACTCCAAAGCCCTGCTCTTCCCTCATCATACTCATTCATTTTTAAAAAAATTCTTCACCATGTATAGCATGAGGATATCATGTTTTAATGAAGAATGTAACCTAGGTCTCCTGCCCCTTTTTTCTCTCCTTATTTCCTCTTAGTGTATGTGTACAAATATCTGTGTAGTGTGAGGGCAAATATATACTATAGTATATGTATATATGATTTGATTCATTTAACAGATTCATCTTACAGACTCTGTAAAGTGTGGTACCCTGATATAATTTATGTTATTATATTCAAGGCCATTTCAGACATTTCCTTAAAGAAAAAACACTTTTTATATGCACTGCACCTTACTGTAGATATCTGATATATTTCCTTCTTGTGAAAAAAATTACTTTTCTGCCATCAGAAGTAGCTGAATAGTAGTTGTAAAATTGAAATGATCATGATGAAACTCTGCAGCATGGGGTCAAGAAAACTTAGAAGGATTATTAAGCAGCTGAAAGATGAGACCAGAGAGGAAAGGTCCCCAGAAGTGAAATTACTGAGGGCATAGACAAAAAGTGGGAATGGAGACTACATTTAAGTACGTGAAAAGTTGGAATTTAGATTTTTAAAATAACTCATAGTCATCAATGGTTATAGGACAAGAGAAAATGAGCATAGAGTTCTTAGGTTGAAGTAAAAATGTCTTCTACAAGTCAAGATTTAAAGCATTAAAATTTTAAGTTTAATAACATTTTTAAGACAATTACTTTCTTAAAATTATTTTTTTTAACTTGCCTCATGGCCGCAAACTAAGCAAAATAAATTCCTTTAGTCATGAATGTATCGTTTATTAGTTGGTAGTATTAGAGTCCATGAAAGAAATTGATTTTAGAATTTCTAGAAACAGAGATGGGGTTATGGATGACCCCTGTTGACGCTGGATTATGAACATACATCTTGCAGACTGCTCCCTATAAAATAAAGGATGAAGAGGCCTCTCTGAGCTGTGCAAATAGTTGGGTGAAGGGGACAAACCCATCATCCAGAAGGTGCAGATCAAAGAGAATTGATTACTGGGGATGGACCACCAAGAGACCAAGGTTGGAGCAGGGGACATCAGAGTTTTAAAAGGTGTGAAACAAAAATGGGCAAGACAGTCTGGGGATCTTGGGGCATTTCATTAATTTTTGATCAATGCTCAGTGTTTGTGCAAGTGATGCAATAGGATAATGGAGACTAATGCACAAATGCACTTTCTTAAGGAAAAACACAAGATGGATTGGGATGGAAAGCACAGACTGTTAGAACTTATGATCTGAAATGGGGGCTCAGGGGTGTGAAATAATAAGTCTAGAAATTAGGACAGTTACTGCAAGATGGATGCTTGGCTCTTCAGAACTTGAGAGAACAGCTCTCTCTTATATGAAAGGAGAGAATCAGTAGATGAAATGATAGGTAAGAAGTATTTGAGGCTGGATGTGAAATGTTGACATTCATTCATCCAATATGTATTTATTGAGCTCCTACTTTAAGTGCAAATTGCTGTTCCAGTGCTTGAGATGTATCAGTGAATAAAAACACAAAGAATCCTGCCCATCTGGAACTTGTATTCAGCATGGGTAGCCTAATGAATAGTTCAATTACATAGTATGTAGAAGGTGATGAACAGTGTTGAAAGCAGGCAAGTAGAGCAGGGTAGGGAATGGCAGTGCCAGGTGGGTGGTTGGGTCACTGTATTAAATGGAGTGGTGAGTAGGCTTCATGGACAAAGCATGGTCTGGGCAAGGACTTGCAAGAGATGAGGAAGGTTAGGATCCATTCCAGGCTGAAGGAACAGCTATGCGAGAGCTTTAAAGGCAGGAGTCTCTTCACAGAACTGCAACTTGAAGTGTGGCTCTTCTTAAACGAGCTAAAGGAAGAAAAATAGGAGACAACACTAGAGATATAGGCACTTTCTCAGTTTTTACCCAAGTTGATCTCTCTGCTCTTAAACTCAAAGAGAGAGAAACATTCCGAGAATGAAAAGTTTTAAAATGAAAAACATTCCTATTAAACTAGAAAACCATTGTTTTTATATAGAAATTACCAAAAAACCAAACACTGCATGTTCTCACTCATAAGTGAGAGCTGAACAATGACTACAGATGGACACAGGAAGGGGAACATCACACGCTGTGGCTGGTCAGGGGGTGGGAGGCTAAGGGAGGGAAAGCATTAGGAGAAATACCTAATGTAGATGACGAGTTGATGGGTGCAGCAAAACCACCATGGCACGTGTATACCTATGTAACAAACCTGTACATTCTGCACATGTATCCCAGAACTTAAAGTAAAATAAAAAAAAAATAGGAATTACCAAGCTAATGTTATAACACAGCTTATTTCACAAAGACATGAGAGTATAACAATTCTTGATTTCTAGCAAGAAATTACAAGCTGCAACTGGAAACTTAACATTGCTATTTACTGGCTTATACACACAGAGATTTCTGTGGGTTTGTTTGTTTGTTTGTTTGTTTGTTTGTTTGTTTTGTCTGAGACAGGGTCTCACTCTGCTCCCCAGGCTGGAGTGCAGTGGTACAATCTCGGCTTACTGCAACCTCTGCCTCCCTGGCTCAAGCTACCCTCTCACCTTAGCCTCCAGAGTAAATGGGACCACAGGCACCACCCACCACATCCCACTAATTTTTGTATTTTCTGTAGTGACAGGGTTTCACCATGTTGCTCAGGCTTGTCTCAAACTCCTGGGCTCAATTAATCTGCCTGCCTTTGCCTCCCAAAGTGTTGAGATTACAAGCCTGAACCACCCGTACGTGGCCCACATAGAGACTTTCAGCTCCTTCGTATTTAAATTCGGGATTTGATGTTCCATACTCTTTAGAAAACACTTTTTAATATTAACTTTCCTCCTCAGCCTTTTCCTTAGCTATCTACCTCAACTTATTTTACTGTATCTTCCATTTATAAAGTCACATGGTTTATTTCTACTCACAGTGTATAGAAATGCAATTTTCCTTATTTTCTATAACTCAATTCATTTTGCTGTTGAATCACTTAGTATTATTATTCCTGATGGCTGAGAAAAATAGATATTTTTAAAAACACCATAATACTGAATATTTTATGTAGGTATTTGAATTTAGGATTCTTTCCTCTCTTCTTTCTCCCAAGGGGCAGGTGAGGCTTATAAATTGTCTCTCTTCTTCCAGATAGGCTGTGCTGTTGTCTCAGCTGTTGGTTTAACTTGTGGCTAGTTATCTCCTCTTAGGAGCCCATTCATCAACTTGTGTTGACCATACTTCCATTTTGGCTCTTATTGAAGGTGCTTCCCATAAAGGAACAGTTGAGAGGAAGCCACCTCTACCTATGAGATTTGGGTTTTATTTTCTGTCCTACCATCATCTTGAGGTTTTGAGTCCAAGAAGAAGGAAGAGAAAAAGGCCTCACACTCACATCACAAATCACAATCTTCTTGCTTCCCTCTCTCTCCAGACCACCTTATTCCCACCGATTTTGCTCCCTACTCATCCTGGAAATAGTTTTTTAACCTCCTCACAGGATAGATGAAGCAGCAAATATTTGTATCTAGTGTCTTTCTCAAGCTACATTATTTGAAAAAATGCTCTTCTCTTGGGTTGCCAGCCTCTGGTTCTCGATATTTAAAGGGAAGATTCTAGAATTTAACTTACTTAAATTTTGGCTCCTGAAAATAAAAGCTTTGGCTGTCACAACCATTGCAGCTGAAATTAGTTTCAATGCTCATTTTGCAATTCAACCTTGAAATTGTAATCACCCAACCACTGGATGCTTCAACTTTTATGGGTGAGGTACTAAGAAGCACAGGACAATCCTCCACAAAACACACTTAGCTGGATGTTTTGTTTATTCTCAGCAATTAAAAATTAATATTTGTTACACTGAAATGTATTTCTAATTGATGTAAGGCAAATTACCTTACATTCAATCTAAGAGAGTTGAATAAACAGAGGGTTAGGTTGTCACTTTGCCTTTTCATATCATTCTGAGATGGATACAACTGCTACATTTTAAATGCTTAATGAGAATAGATAACATGGTATTATCTTTCTTTGGTTAAACAACTCAATGGTCTGTACACCATTGTTGCAATGAGTTGCAAAATAAATTATTTCTTTCAAGCCAACAAGGAAGGAAGAGAAGTGTGGGCTGGAATAGGTGATGGCGTGGGAGGCAGAAAAACTGGCTTAGAATTATATTAATTCTGTTTAATTCTCATTAAAACCTATAGATTCTAGAAAATTGTTGTGCAAAATATCTGTTTTATTATTTCTAAAATGAAAATGTAGCATAAATTTTGTAAGTTGTTTGTGAGAGTATCTAAGATAATATATTTGAAAGTTCTTTGTGAACATTTTATAATACCCTGTGCAACTATAAGTTACTATTATTAACAATAAAAATAATGACCAGCAAAGGCAGTACTTTAAAAATTACATTAAGATTTATATCATTTCAGATGTGAACTTTTTATAATAGCCTTAGGAATTGTCTGCTTTGAAAGGACTTCAATCTATATCAATTGAGGATATACTATGTTTTCAGTACTCTGAAGTACTTGTCACCTCAAAGGTACAACATTTTAAAAAATGCTCTTTCTCTTATAGACAAGTAGTATTTTCCAGCTATAATAACTAATAAAGAGTGAACAATGTACAATCTTATTCCAGAAAAATGTTTATATTTGACTTATAGGAATTTTATATAAACAAATAGACAAATGAAGGAGTACTGATTTCTTTAGCAACCCCTTTATGAAAATCTTGAGTAAAATATGCTGCTGTCTTACTTATTGAGCCTATCTAGTATTTACATAGCTTTTCTAAAATAAGTTAGAACAAATGTTATAAAATAATTATAGTATATATTTCTTGGTACGGGTTAATTGAATAACTGAGTACCATAATAACTTGGTGAATTAAAGAGAAGCAGGTGATAGTTAAACTCTGATCCTTGCTATCAAAAGAAAAGGTTGATATAATATTGTGCATGACAGCCAGGCGTAGTGGCTCATACCTGTCATCCCAGCACTGTGGGAGGCTGAGGCAGGCAGATCATGAGGTCAAGAGATTGAGACCATCCTGGCCAACATGCTACTAAAAATACAAAAATTAGATGGGTGTGGTGGCAGGTGCCTGTAGTCCCAGCTACTCGGGAGGTTAAGGCAGGAGAATCGCTTGAACCTGGGAGGCAGAGATTGCAGCGAGCCAAGATGGCACCCCTGCACTCCAGCCTGGTGACAGAGTGAGACTCAATCTAAAATATGTGTATATTGCATGACTTTACATCTTTTTCCCTATTTTATATTACAGAATTTTCAAATGACCTCTAATTGTAAAATTAGATAGCAGCTCTAGGAAAGACTGTTTTAATAAAATAATTTTAAATGAAGCATATGTACCTTATTTAAAAACAATTACAGAAGGTGTAAAATGAAATTTACCTCCATCCCACATCTCCCCAGGATTATTTTCCAGGGTGGCCATGTTTTTATTACCTATTAAGCTTTTCTGTTGAATACAAACATAATTCTGAAGTGTCTATACCTATATTTCTTGATTAATTAATTCTAGGCACTTATTCTACCTCCCACCTCTTTTACCAACCTATTACTTACAGAGTTTCTTAATTAGCCCATTGTATTAGTCATGGTTCTCCAGAGACAGGATACATAGACAGACAGATAAATAGTCAGACAGACAATCAGGAATTGACTCACATGATTGTAGAGGCTGAGAAGTCATAACTGCAGTTGGCAAGCTGAAGACCCAGGAGAGCCAATGATAGAGTTCCAGTCCAAATGCCAGCAGGCTTGAGACCAAGAAGAGCCAATGTTTCAGATTAAGTTTGAAGGCAGGAGAAGACCAATGTCTCAGCTCAAGGCAGTCAGGCGGATGGAGTTCCCTCTTACTTTGCCTTTTTGTTATATTCAGACTTTCAACTGATTGGACAATGGCCACCCATATTAGGGAGAGCAATCAACTTCACTCAGTCTACTGATTCATGTATTACCCTCTTCCAAATATACCCTCACAGAAACATCCAGGTTGTTTGACGAAGTATGTGAGCACTGGGTGGCCTAGTCAAGTTGATACATCAGATTAACCATCTCACTCATTGTTTTTCAAAACTTCTAGTGATTATGCTTACAACTCTAAATAATATACTTCAACTTCCATTTCTGTATCTACTTTAAATTTACATTATTGACTCTTACCATGATGAGTACACTACTGAACTTATGTTCTGTCCATCACTTTCTCTACTGCTAACCCATGCCTTTGTCAGCTGTGCTACTGCTTTTCATTCCTTCTTCGGGGTTTATAACTTTTACATTTTTGTTCTGTAGCTACAAGTAAGTTTCCTGTGATATTTCAGTAGTTCTGAACCTTAGCTGCATGTTAATTAGCCAGATATTTAAAAAAGACCTGGGGATGTTAAAAAAGAAGTTGATGTCAGGCTTCGCTCGAGACAAATTAAATCAGAATCTCTGGTGTTGACACTGTGAGTTAGTTTTTGTAATAAGATATATGAGAAACTCTAACATGCCACTACATTGTGCATGTGTACTGATTAATCCTAAAAATTGGAAGCCACCAATAAGCTGCATTTATATTATGATCATACGCATATTATTAACTAGAATATCAAGTGGAGTGTGTGTGTGTGTGATTACCTTAGAAAAAGAAACATACTCTCATGTTACTAATCCTACGTGGCACCAGTGAGACTATATAAAGTGTCACATTTATGTTCAAATGTGTTCTTTTCTCTTATACTTCATCAATTAAGTGAAGTCCAGCCATAGCATATTTGGGGTTATATTTATCTCATGTTTCTCTTCTTTTTCCATTGATAGAAGAGACATTTATCTTTTTTATAATTTGAAAATCTTCCAAGTTCTTAGTCATACAAATTGTGAAATGTAATCCACTTACTTATTTGATTCACTATTTGTGTAATATTTTAGAAACAATAAATGTGAACTATTTTTTGCTTTTATAAGTCTACATTTCTATCATTTTTTATTCAAGTCATTTTCCTTTAGAACTTATTAGAAGTTTAATCTTATTAAATACTCCCATTTACTCTGTTCCACCTCCAGCTGTTCCAACACCAACTGAATATATGGCAATTCAGTTCTGACATTAACTACTTGGAATTGGCATCGACTCCATAGGTTAAAAGTGAGGTCCATGAGACTTCCCTCACTTTAGACACCAGCCCCAATTCTCAGGGTATGCCTAGGTCACCTACTCTTCTGACCAACTGGCTACAAATTTTGTGATTCCCATGACCCCATCAGGTTTGATAAATCACTGGAATGACTAACAGATCTCAGGAAAGTGATCATATACTTATGATTAGAGTTTTATGTAAAGGATACACATAGAGTATGGTCTAGGATGCAGAGCTTCTGTGCCTTCTACTCATGGAGTCAGTACATATCACCCTCCTTATATGTTGATATATTAACCAACTAGGAAGCCATGGAGCTTCTTTTCTCAGAGTTTTGATTGCAGTTTCATTAAATAGGTATGATTGGTAAATTATTGGCTACTTGGTTGAACTCCATCTCTAGCCTCTCCTCCCTCCTTGGAGGTCAGCCATCTGAGATGTCCCAAACCTTTAATCATGTGTTTGGTCTCTCTGGTCACCAGCCCCCATCCTGAAGCTTTCAAGAGGCCCACCAAGAGGAGCCTCATTAGCATAACAAAGACATTTCTGTCATTCAGAAAATGTAAGGGGTTTTTGAAGTTCTGTGCCAGGAAACCAGGACAAAAACCAAAGTTTACCATATTAAACATGGTGGGTAAATGTGGTAGAGAAGGAGAGCAGTGCCTGTCTGGAAATAGGAATGCCACCTGATTTTGTGCTATAAGGAACTATGGTAGCATGGTCCCCATGGAATTGTGTATTGTACTATAGTAATTTATTAGCAGGAAGGAATAGAACATAAGAGATTTATTATCCATTATTTTTATCATCTTATTCTTTAAGATTTATCTAGTGGTTCCTGTTATGCATGTCCGTGTGAAGAGACCACCAAACAGGCTTTGTGTGAGCAATAAAACTTTTTAATCACCTAGGTGCAGGTAGGCGGAGCCCAAAAAGAGAGTCAGCAAAGGGAGATAAGAAAAGGAATTTCACAAAGTAATGTCATCACTTAAGGCAAGGACCGGCCATTTTCACTTCTTTTGTGGTGGAATGTCATCAGTTAACATAGGGGCAGGGCATTTTCACTCTTTTGTGATTCTTCAGTTACTTCAGACCATCTGGGTGTATATATACATGTGCAAGTCACAGGGGTTGTGATGGCTTGGCTTAGGCTCAGAGGCCTAGGCCTGGAGGACAATTGTTATAAATTGTTTAAAGTTTATATTTTCCCGATGCTTCAACATCCCCACAAACAGGCTGTGAACACCCTCCCAGGCAACTAGGTGTACCCGTATAATACTACTACTCGCTGCCACAAGTTTCGCTTCCTGCTTCTCCTGAATATGACCTCATGACATTCAAATGCACCAGTAATATCCCTTATGACTTTTGCTTGAGTTTTCCACCCTGATCCCTAATAACAGCGCTTGCCAAGGGGCCCTCTCTCTCTCCCCTTCCCTTTCTCTGTCCCTCTTTCTCAGTTTTCTTCCTGCTTGGTTGAGCTCCATCCCTGGGAGCTCTGCGCATATGTCCTCCTGCGTGGTGTGTAATGCCTCCTGTTTCTAGAACCTGTGAATATAATACATTTTTTAATTTCATATGCCTTTCTGAGTGTAATTTCTGTGGTCATGTTGGAATGATTCTTAAAGACCCCTATAAGGGGAGCTGACTCCCCTATTTATAGAACAACAACCCCACTTCAATCAGAGGCTCCCCTCATGCTACACCAAGACGACTTGTTAAAATTAACTGGAAAATCCTGACTGAAATAGGGTAAAATTTCTGGTATTTTAACACACATAGTTTGTGATGAAAAAAATATAGTTCATACGTGTGACCTAGCTAATAATAATACTTGTTACTATAATAACTAATATTTATCAAGGGCTTCCTATGACTTTTTATATATTGTGCTTTCCTTGCAATATTTCATTTACTCTTCACACAAATATATAAGATAGATACTAATATTATTTACATTTCACAGAAACAGGCCTAGAGATATTATCTAAGTTGCTTATATTCACACAGTAAATGATAGTGCTAGAATTAGGACGTCAGCCTAATTCTAACCTGTATAACTTTAAAAAACGCATGCTTTTTACTGTGATGATATATTGGCTGCTTGTCTCTGATATTTGGACTACCTGATAAAGTGAGGTTTACAGATAATAATGGATTCTGAAGACACTTGGAAGGACACATAATGAAATTTTTTTTCAGAATGTTTCAAAGGATGAAATGGTTCCACCACTGTCTTGAAGAAAACTTAACACACATAGTTGTTAGTTATTTGGTTCCTTATTTTAAAGAAAGAATCGATGTATCTGTCATTTGAATGCCTGTATGGTAGACTCTCCTTGATGACACCTTCAATGATGACTTGAGAACATCAACCATCATTAATATCTAGAATCTACATGTCCTATATTAAAAATAAAAATCAGAGTTGTGATGATAGAGTAAGTATACAGGTAGTCAGAACGCTTATTTGGTGCTTTAGGCAATTTGTATATATCTAACAGGAAAGCTGTTATGATAAAGTGTTTTACTAAATTTGAATATGTTATAGGCAAATTTGGGAGGTTATCACACTCAACTTCTTCATCTCGCCGGAGGTCGTGTTATTTGTGCCGATATAGAACAAGGAATAGAATGGAGGAAAAATGGTTCCATGTGCTTGCTGGTTCACAATGGTGGGCATTTGATTTATTCAGTCTTTGTACTTTTATCAGAGCACTGCCAACCACCTGTTTTAGAGGTGTTATAGTATCAGCCTGGGTCACATTTTCTATCTTTTATAATCTGCCCAGCTTCTGAAAAATTATTGCCATTTCCTTCTTCCTATAATCAAAATGTCAGTGCCTCCCACCAAATAGGTTTTGCTCCTTGACTATGAACATAGAGACCCATAAAAAAGCACATGTGAATCAAGTTTATGGGGACAAAGCAGTACCCTTATTTTACATAAAAATACAAGAGCCATTTTTTAGATGAAAACAACCACTTTCAAAGAAAAGAGCAGTATGTTTTATTCCCTAAACAGATTACTTACCATAACTTCAGGTAGATAAAGAGTGATCACTTTGTGTAAAGTTGGAAAATTTTTTCTATCATAAAGAGTACAAGGTTATAAACAATTATGTGCTAATTCTTCATGGTGTTGGTAAATATAACCATCCAGCATAAATGCCATTTTATTCTTTTTGGACCCATCTCTGCTTCCGTTGTTTTTAATATTATCTCATTTTCCTGTGAATGAAGTCAAAGCCAATTGAGAGAAACTAAACTGAGCTGTCTTCTCTGTTCTCCTGGCTGCAAGGATGCTTAGCTTGGATAGAGCTCTCACAGAAGGTAATGGCTTGGAAACATCTTGGCCACCTTGAAAAAAGAGGATTTTGAGAAACTGGCAGTCACTATTCAAATATATTTAGGGCACACGGAGCCTAATTAGAATAATTGAAGTTAGATAAGTTAATAAAAAGATTGCATTCAGTCTTCTTGCTTTTCCAGTCATCAAATTTTAGAGGGTCTACTCTCACTCTGGTTCTAAGATGGGTATTTTTGTGTGTTTGTTTTTGTTTTTAGGGGATGAACAGCTGCTTTTTCTGTCACTGCCCATGAGATGTTTCAAAATGCCCAAAATAAAATTATTCCTCACTTAATAAGAGGATGTGAATATGCCTGGACAGTATATTGAAGCTCTTGTCCACTGACATTACTGGGTTCTTATAAAATAGTTAAAATGTTTGTTATGTTTTCAAGCTGGGGACTCATATGCGGAAAAAGTTTAAAAGTAGTAATAAGCCAAGCATACCACTTGAAAATAATTAGTATTTTAACATTCTAAGCTGAACGTTATTTTCATTTTTTATCTCATCTAATAATTGCCAGGTACCTTATGGTATTAATGTTGATTTTTATGCATAATGTGAATTTAATGCTCTGATGTGTCCATTTATAATGGACAAAATTTATAAAGTTGTTAAAGAGTAACATATTCAGGAGCTGACAGATGTACACAAATTCACACAGGAGAATCACAGTGCCTCTGAGAGTGAGAATTCTGATCATAAAAAATAAGGAAGAACTTAGAAATAAAAGGACCGGATTCCCAGGAACTTGGCTGTCATGTAGTAAATGTAAATGACTCTCATAGGGTGGTGGTTATCTAGTAATCCTTTTTTTGATCTGGACTAGGTAGCTACCTCACCCCCACTTCTAGAGTTTTGTGCATGTAGAATGGAGCTCATGATCACCTTAACTTCCCAGTAACATGCCCATGCCCCAACCCTCCCTCATGACCACATTTACATAAACACAGGCAATGACAATGGGGGCTTGTTGAAACTGAGAGAACAGTTTACAAATTAATGAATTAGTCTATGTTTAAACTTCCATCTAACAAGAGAATCGTTTATTTACCTAACAGGTTGTAGTTTGATTACAGGCCATTATTGCCCCTTAAAATATGAAACTGTGTTTGCATATCCAAACTAGGTTTGTATTTTATGTTCTATTTCACATCAAGGAAGCACTTTCCAAAGCTAACAACTTGCATTAATATATAAAGTAGAATATGTATAAACTAGCATTTAACATTTGGAATTTAAGTATAGAAAAACTCAAGTTTATTTTTGTTCTTTTTAATATGCATTTAATCTGGTATATGGAATGAGATAATGAAAATAATAGAGATTCTGGGTGCAAAGATCAAGATTCTTACGGCAATAATGTCACATTACGGTCTGTGTGATTGTGGGCAAATTGATCAGCCTCTCTGAACTACACATGTAATGCTATGAGCTAATACCAGAATTACTTGCCAAACAGAATTTCAGTGAACATCAACAAGACTGTAAATACTTTGAGAACAAGGATAACAATTTACCCAGTCAATAATAACAAAGGATAAACATTCACTAAAAATAACAATCAAGTATTTGTAGCATAAATGAATAAATGAGTAAATGAATGAAATTAAAAAATGATCAAGTTTTTTAAAAATTTAATTCACCTTTTGTGTTTACCTTGTATTATGTACATATATCCTTGGTGCCATGGTTACTTTAAAAACTCTAAAGTAGAAAGTTGGTCAACTAGTGTATATTTTGTCTATATACAGAGTCACTGAGGAGATTTATTAAAAGTATAGAATTCCCATCCTATGCCTATAAAATCTTTTAATGAGTCCAGGATGGCTCTTTGGAATCTGTCTTTAGCCAGTACATTAGTTGATTTTTATACAGTAGTATTAGTCTAAAAACCAGCATGGGGAACTACTTTCGGATTTCTCTTGAGTTCCTTAAAAACACATATTACACTTTAACACACACATATATGGTGTTTACTATGGGCCACACACTGTTCTAATGCTTTAAATACATTAACTCATTAAAGTGCTAGAACAGTGCCTTAAATGGTATACTTCACTCATAGTGAAGTAGGTGCCAGTATCATCATCCATATTTTATATATGAAGAAACTGCAGCTCAGGAGAAGCACACACCATGCCTGAGGTCACACAGCTAGAAGGTAGCAGAGCAGGCATCGAACCCAGTCAGTCTGACTCCAGAGACCCTGTTCTTTAGACCTTTATACTGTGCTATTTCTATTTCTGCCGTGCAATTTTCTTGAACAGTTTGTAAAAATCCTTTGACTAATTTTAATGAACTTAGAATAAATTATTTTGAATTGTGCAGCTTTTGTTGAGCTCCTCCAAGTAATCAGTATTACTCTAATTTCAAGGTATACGAAGATTAAATAAGGCTGTATCCTTCACTCCAAGGACATTACAAGTTAATAAGTGTTCCAAACATGAGAGCTATGCCACCACTAACTTAGGACCATGACGTCCTAGCTTGTTTATTCCAGGAAGCCAAAACAGAGATGAGGCTTTGCATGCAAGAAGTTTATTTTGGGCAGTGAGCCCCGAGAATAGTGAGAATTTGAGACAAGTGTAGCAGACAAGGAATGACAGACAAAACAAGGATATGCTACTGAGCTGGTTACCATTGTGGGCAACTGAGCCTCCATTCTACTGTGATGTTCATAGCAGCAGTGTGGAAAACACCCTTGAGGGTGGGCAGAGGAGAGAATTAAATACATTGGTTCTGTTCCCATTGGTTAAGGATTGTCTCAAGGGATGTTAATGTCCTCACTTCCAATTTTGTGTACGCATCAAATTGGCTAAATGGATCCAGCTGCAATGGGTAGCAGCACCTAAGTTCCAAAGTCTCAGGGCTAAAAACAAATGTGTGCTACAGCTGTATGCAACTGACTGCCACAGCAACAACCAGAGTAAAAAAAAGTGGGCCCTAGAACCTTGCTACTCAATGTGAGGTCCAGAGCCCAGCAGCATCTGTATCCCTCAGGAGCTTGTTGAAAATGCAGAATCTAGCTGGGCGCAGGGGCTGATGCCTGTAATCCAGCACTTTGTGAGGCCGAGGTGGATGGATCACTTGAGGTCAGTTATTTGAGATCAGCCTGGCCAATATGGTGAAACACTGTCTCTACTAAAAATACAAAAAAGTTAACGAGGCATAGTGGTGGACACCTGTAATCCCAGCTACTCTGGTGACTGAGGCAGGAGAATCACTTGGGCCTGGGAGGCGGAGGTTGCAGTGAGCTGCCTGGGTAACAGAGTGAGACTCCACCTCAAAGAAAGAGATGCAGAATCTTCAGCTCACCATAGAGCTAGCAAACCAAATCTATGTTTTAACCAGATATCCAAATGATTTACATGCATATAAAAGTTTGAGAAGCACCTGCCCAGAGGATATAAACTGGGGCTCCAGAAGTGTCTGATATTCATAGCCTCAGGTCCACTGGTGACCCGACTCCACCATCCTTCTTCAGGTTCTTTTATTGCCCTTTCTCGTGTACATGTACTAACTGTGCTTCAACCATACTGGCTTTTCTCAGGTCTTATAACCAGACCAGTTCTTCCCCTGCTCAGTCAGGATCTTTACCTAGACTGTTTTCCCTGCCTATAGTGTTCTTTCTTTGCCCTTCACATGACTGACTCTTTTTCATCCTTTGAGTCTCAACTTAAATAACATCTGCTTATTGAGGCCCTCCCTGTACGAGGCTGTAAATTAGGATCTACACTGTTATTCTCTACCTTTGCCATCGGTTTTATTTTTTTCCTTGATGGTACAATTTATAATGTTGTACATTTTTTTTTAGCTGTTATCTATGTCTCATGCTAGGTTATAAACTCTTCATACAGGTAAGAACTGCATATGAGGGTTCACCATTG
Source organism: Rhinopithecus roxellana (assembly GCF_007565055.1). Taxonomy (NCBI): domain Eukaryota; kingdom Metazoa; phylum Chordata; class Mammalia; order Primates; family Cercopithecidae; genus Rhinopithecus; species Rhinopithecus roxellana. Next base: position 96,259,578 of record NC_044552.1, on the reverse strand, counting down.
CATCCCTGGAGTCTACCCGTGTTTCACACCTGACCAAACACAATATGCATTTGAATGAATAACCAAAAAGTGGGAAAGAAGACAGGATTTGGACTAAACAGATGTATTAAAGGTTTAGTTCCAATGAGTAATCCACACTAATCGCTTAACATCTCAGCTTTTCCTATCTATAAAATGGAGATAATATGATATATACTTCCTGGAATTATTGTGAACATGAGTGTACTTTAGAACTCCAGGTTACCTGGAGTTGTCTTTGGCTTGCATAATCTTAGGATATTTTAGGGGCTGTGGGATAATTGCTAGCAACATAAGGCTAAGCAATATAATGTTTCAGGCAAAGTTTAAATGAATAATTTTGACAAAAATAAAACATGGGTTACAGTGCTCTGTTTTGACCCATTTTCCAAAAGCTATTTTCCTATCAGTTCTCTACTATTATAACACCTTACTCCCATCATAAAAGCTGAAGTGGTGTGATAAGAAGAAGAAGTGAGCCCATAAATAGAAAATTTTCACCCAATTTGTAGGTCGTACCTGGTGATGTTGCCTTTGAGTGGGCTCTTGGTATGTTTTGTTATGTCATGAAGTACATACCTATTTCCACTGGGAGAGTCTTCAGTTGGAGCTCCTGGTATCTTGGCATCAAGAAAATTTCCTAGAGCCATGTATTTGCCACAATGTTTATATCAATAAATTAGACTTCTGTATTATAAGATGAGATACTCCTACTATAATATTTAACACAACTCATATCACAGAGGAAAGGGTTTAGATGTTATGACACACCCTGTTCAGCCTCTGATTTCAGATTTCTGTTGTTATAAAGCACCCTTCAGTCTACTTACGTTGAGATTGAGTATGACTGGCCCATGAGAGGTACTGAAATAATTTAAAATATGATTACATACATAGAAACAGTATTTGAAGATAGGTAGAAGCTACAATGAGTGCACAAAGAAGGGAGTAGTGATCAATTCCGTTCAATGCATGTGAAAGTATCAGAAAAGTTGCATGGAAGAGCAGGTGTGGAAACTGGCCTTCAAAAATATCTAAGAGTTTGCCAGTTTGAGAAGAAATTAAAGACATTTCAGGCTGAAGGAACAGTAAAAAGCATGTGGGCAGATGGTGCATTCAGGGATAACTTCAATTCATGTATATAATGAGTCAATGTTAGAATAATAATAAGACAAAGAATGACTAAAAAATCTTTGCCTCTGCCTTAGTGGAGTTCATAACCCAAGTGGTGGCAGCACAGACATTTGCTTTGTGTATCAGTTTAAAAGTTTTCCTGCTAGGGGGACAGACTCTCACATGGAGATTGGAAATAAAGACATCAGTTGAGTGGTTCTTAGGGTGGTACAGACAAAAGGATTTAAGGGTTTGGAGCAGAGGACTTTTTTTTGAGACATTATCAGTCAATCCCTACTATTGTCTGTTTTTTTTTTTTTTTTTTTTTTTTAATGAATTTAAGACCATTGGCCTATACCTTCATACTTGTTCTTTTGTGAAATGGGAATGGAAGAAAATATGCATACAAACACATACACACACACACACACACAGCCACAGGATACAATCTGTGCTCTCAAGATTTTCACACTTTCCCACATGAAATTAATAACTTTATATCATCTGTCATTGTGAAAACATGTAAATTTGAATTCAAATGTTTACAAACTAAACCGAGGCTAGTACTGATCAGAAAGTTCATAATGATAATTGATTCAATTCTGAATAAGCTCTTTGATAAACAAGAATAAAAACTATTGGACCATACTTTTTATGCCTCACTTTCCCTGGACTTTTGAGAGTTATGCTCATACATAGCAATCTAAGCCAGAATACTTTGCCAGATGAGAACTTAATGTAAATGTGAAGTGTTCTCCAAAATAGCCATTTACTTTAAAATTATATTTTGATTTATTATTTTTATCATAGACTTTTAAAATTAATATTTCACCACAAGATCAATAGAGAAGGGAGAAGTGAAGAGGAGAGGTGTTTTCTAAATTGTCCACATATGAGTATTAAAACATAACTTTTTAGGAGAAAAAATTCAAACCTCTATCTACATTCACAGATAATGGCTAATGCTTTGACTATGTTGGCTTATCTTCAAATTCAAGTACCATACATGATGCAACCAGGGTTTATTTGGTACCTGGACTAGTTAACTCACAGCAACTCTATGAAGTAGCTGTTGTCACTCCTGTTTTGCAGGAAAGAAGACTAACTCTGAAAGATTTAAAGCTTCCTTGAAATTGTATAAAAGATCAGAGTGAGAATGTGAAATATGTGCTCTTGTTTAGTGCTCTTCCACCGTGTCACCCTGACCTTTCAAATCAAGGTCATTAGTAACTGCCACTTTCTCTATAAACTCAACGTGCCAAAAATATGAGTGGGTTGAAAAATAATCAGGTGGACAATCCAAAGAAAACTAAAACATTTCAAAATAGTTTTCTGTAAGAACTTAGACCTTACATTAAAAATGAATAATAAATCAATACATAAAAATATTAGTTTTAACTAATTTGACTATAGCTATAAGTTTAATAGATTTAACCTGTTAACATTATTTAGAAGACATTTCATCTGTTTATCCTCAGACCATCTGCTGGAGAAAAGCTGTTAGTGTTAGTTTGAAGTCTTTCTGTGTTTTTATTACTCAGCTGAACATATCTACTGTGTGTATGTGTATGTATATAGTTTTTTTCCTGATTCATGCTCTGTTGCTTAATTAATCACTTTAAATCAAATAATTTCATTCTTCACAAACTGCTTGCTACATCTGCCTGAATATAACATGTTTCTCACAGTAAGTAAAGAAAGTAGAGTTCTTTTCTGCTTCAATATTTCTCTATCAATACAATTGTTGGTATTTTATTTCCAGGATAGGATATAACTTTCCCCTCTTACTCACTTTCTGTCTCTACCTCATTATTGATATAAACATAGTTTCTACATTTTCATTTATTAACATTAAACTACCCAAGAGTAAAGGCCAAATAATGCTTTGTAGATGGCTATTTAGTCTCCAAATACATGGAATATTATTGACCTAGGTCCTGAGTCAGCAGGGTATACAGCAGGATTTTGAAAGATGTTCCGCTTTTTTTTTTTCCATTTCAATAAATATCTGGTGAATTTTTACCCTTATGATTAATATACACTGTTTTTCTAAGTTTCAGGAAAGTTGAAGTCAGCCTCTCAGAGCCTGTGGATCATCATATTTATTGTTTTAGAAATCACTTAGATGCTCAACTGTGCAATACAGCAGAATTAATTCACCTAGAAACACAAAGAAATTGAGCAGTGTTGCAGATAATCTTATGATTTCCATAGGTACAGAGTGTTAAACATGACCCTGAAGAGATTTACACTGAGTCTCATTATGGTTTGGGAAGATGTTTGCATTCATATAGATGAGACCTTTAGGGATGCAGTAATAACCCCCTACAGATAAAGTCACTGTCCATAACTTTTCAGTTTGTGTCTTGGTTAGCTTTCAGTTCATAACCAGAAACTTTTGTGTTTTTGTACAGCAATTTGGACTCACTATTTTTCTCTAAAAATTAGGAGACTACAGTTATCAGTTTGTAAACCAATAAAATTAGGTACCTATTAAAAAGATAGGTCACTAGAAAATTTATTTTATTAATCTGATATCAGAGGTGATACAAAATTTGAAATACTGATTAATATTACTTGTGATTATAAATTATTTAAAATGGAAAATTATTTAAAATGGAAATGTAGTTGAAAGTTTTCTGAAATATCTGAATGATAGTGTCATGAAATGACTTTAAAATAATTGTTTCAAGATAAAAATGAATAGCTGTTCAATTTTTTAAAAACAAATTCTCAATGCATTGGATCAAGAGTTAAACTCCATTAAAATATTTCACACTATCTGTAGGGAAAATACCCTACATGTAGACCTCTTGGGCTTTATATGCAGATAGACTAGCTTAGAGTGTAATATAATTTCATATGCATTAATAATACTGAACAAAAATACAAAGGCAAAAATGATCAAGTCTCTCTACCTTGAAAGAGCATTTGGAATGTTGAGTGTGAAGAGGCATTTGTCCCTGTAGATAGAAAAGTTTATATTATCACACCAGTATACACTTCTGATTTTTTATTACACATATACACTAAGATATTCTAAAAATCGAGAGTTCCTGAAAATCCTTTTTTCAAAGCAAAGTCAGTAACTAAATCTGCGTGCATTTCTAACTGGATTATTTTGATTGATTTAGGAGTGTCTTACATAAAGAAGATGCTCAATAAATATTTGTTGAATAAGTGAACAAGTTGTTAGAAAAAAGTCACTGGAAATTAATTACTTAAAATGCATTGACCATACCAGGTCAAGATTCCCCTTATTTACATTTTCCATTGTTGTCACAATGCCAGAGTATCAACATGGAAAGATAAAACCCACAATTTTGCCAGAATTATCTATCTATGTATCCCTGTTATAATTTAAAATATCTGTAAGTCTGATGACACATCACTTTTATTCTGAATTCTAAGCAGTTTTAAAATCAGCTGAATTAGGCTTCATTTAAGATAGAGTTATTCACCTTATCCTATTACAAATTGTTTTCTTCAGGAATTTACATAAATGCAGATTTTAATGAAACTATAGTTTTATGTGCAACGAGACATTATAAATTTTTGTTATTTATTGTTATTAGTCCCTAAGTATTCAAACTCATGATTTAATAATCTTTTCCACTATTGACTTTCTCTACTGTTTAACAAGCTCACCAACCAAAATTACCCATATGACTGGCTTATGCATCTACTTAGCTATGAATGACAGCTCTATTCTGCATAGGAGTTCTTTCCTCCTTGTTCCATTTCACTTCCTCCTTTCCTAGCCACCAGGGCTGAATTTCTGTTGACATCAGCTACAGCAGCTTCATGGGAGTTTTATTCTCTCTTCCCACCCTTCACTCACCCCTCTTCCACATTTTGTACAGGCAGCCTTAGTTTTTCTAGATTGCAGTTGTCTATATGACTATACTATCATTGCAGAAACCCTCTCTCAGCTTTTTTATATTTACTACTGTCTCTAATCATCTCCTTCACAGAATGACTGAAACCTGTCCTTCCTCAGTAGCTGGAAGAACTAGCTGAGATGTCACATTATGACAATGACCTGCAACTCTGCTTATGTGGAAGGCTGGCATAAAGAAAATAGTGAGCAGTTTTTAAATACACAGTACAGCACCAAGTGAGTGACAATCTCCTAATACTAACAAGGATAATACAAAAGAGAAGTCAAGCTAACCAGGTCTGAATCCTAACTCTGACGTTTTCCTTGTGGTATGACTCCAGACAAATGACTGAACCTTCCTGAGCTTCAATTTCTTAGCTATAAAATAACACTAGTACTTCCTACCTTTAAAAATGATGGCTAGGATTAAAAGAAATACCTCTGTGCCTAACATGTAGTCAAATGAAGGGAAACAGACTTGCTGAAAAGAATATATTATTTGCCCAGACAAAAGTATACACAAATGAATACAATTAATTATCATTCTTGAAGTGGAAAAAAAGAATGAGTCATAGCACAACCCGTTCAAAGGTCCTTGTGAAAACAGCTGTAATTGAAGTCATTGGATAGCTCCTTATTTGTCATGTCAAGACTTTTTAAAAAAGACTAATATTTTCATTTGAAGAAAGATTGCACGTTTAAATCACACAATCAGAACACCACTGACTGCTTGTAAATTATCTAGTAATGATTTGTCCTTCTTTTTTCCACGTTAATACTGGTCAAAAAGTATTCATACCAATTTTTATTCTCACAACCTGATTGTTTGCCACAACTACCTTCCAACCTGTGGTAGTGGATTGATTCACTCAACTTTATTCCCACTCCTTGCTTCATAATTTTACACAGGCCAAAGGCTAAAGCAATACTCGTTTGTAGCTTGGCTTCTGAACATAATCGAGCTTTCACTGAACAGGGAACTTGGGAAAAATGTGAAAGGGAGACATCAATGTCACAGGATAGCAGGCATGCTTCTGCTGCATTTGCTATTTCCGCTGACAAGTGCCTTTGTGGAGGTTTTGGGTAGCAGCCATAGCAGAGGTTCAAGTGCTCATCCTCTAAACTCATGGGTGTCAAGGTGTGGAAACCTGGGTATCTATTCTGCTGGCTCAGATCACACAGTCCAAGGCGTTGTCTTGGCAGTTGTTGTGCTGGTCCCTCACAAACCCCCAGTATTCAGATCATGCCAGAGACAGCAGTTCATATGTAGACTTTGTATGAGTGCTCTAGGAATGGTTTCTTGAAACTCAGTTTAGAATCTGTTCCCCCAGATTCCCTACCTTTTCCAACTGTTTTGTAACTGAAATCTGATTAATATTCTATTAAAAATCAAAATCATTCAAGGATGGCATTCCTTTGTCCCCTGAAACTTTTGTAAATGTTTGACTATGTTAGAAATGGTATGGGAAAGTATTTTTTTTTAAATACAGATTTAGCTGGCTTAATTTTGATTGACAAATTGTTTGCAGAATAATTCTTTCCATATAGCATACTTCTCTTTTGATAACGAATGTTGACATATTACATGGATAGCGAGCAATTTTGAAGACACAAATTTTTGATAAGAATATATATATTTTTAAAAATTCAGCTTTTATTTTAGATTCAAGGCATGGATGTACAAGTTTGTTTTGTGACATGGGTGTATTACATGATGCTGAGGTTTGCAGTAAGATTGATCCCATCACCCAGGTAGTGAGAATAGTACCCAACAGGAATTTTTTTAGCCTTTGCTCCCTGAGTTTTGCACATTGGTTTTGTATACTGAAACTTTACTGGAGTTATTTGTTGATACTAGAAGCTTTTTAGTGGAATCTTTAGGGTTTTCTAGGTATAGAATCATATGAGTAAAGAAATAATTTGAATTCTTTTCCTAATGGATGCTTTTTATTTCTTTATCTTGCCTGATTGCTCTGGATAGGACTTCCAGTATTATGTTGAATAGGACTGGTGAGAGTGGGCATCCTTCTCTTATTCCAATTCTCAAGGGGAATGCTTCCAGCTTTTGCCCATTCAGTGTGATGTTCGCTGTGCATTTGTGACAGATGGTGCTTATTATTTGGAAGTATGTTCCTTTGATGCCTAGTTTGTTGATGGTTTTTATCATGAAGCAATATTGGATTTTGAAAATCTTAATTTTCACAAATAGAATTTCTTCTCTATTCAATTATAATCAGTCAGTATATATCTGCATATATACTGATTATAATTGCAGTATATATGTGAATGCATATTGTATAAAAATATTGCATATACTATATATACTACAAATATATTTCTTTTGTTTATATCTTTGCTATAAGAATTTAAAAAGAAAATTAAAAATGGCTAAAATAGACAAAGTAAATATTATAAAATGTCAAGATTGAAACGGACAGCCAGGAGGTAGTTTATCATCAAAGTTTATCATTAGAAAACTTGAGGCTGAATTTCAGCTCCTCTTTGTACTGCCTATTTCAATTAAGTAAAAGATAAGTTAAATAACCTCTCTGAGCCTAATACCTATGTCAAAGAATTGTAGGAATAAATTAGATGGAATACATAAAGTGTGTGTTGTAGAATGGGTACTGAATCAATGATTGAGTAATAGAGGGTTGTAAGGGTACACTTGGTTTTTACTGAGGCTTAATATGCTGAGAAAAATAACATAGGCACAAGTATCCCTACATCCTAAATGAGCAACACAGACCCTCTTCAGGGCATGCTTCAAGGCACTGTGAAACAATTCCTCCCAGTGTTAGCCCATCACCTTATTTCTTCCAGACTATATAAGGAGGAGGAAAAGATTCGTGGAAGAATAGAGACATTGGAGATTGTGGCAGAGACCTCTAGTTGTAAAACAAAATCTGTCCTTTTCTTTTATAGAGAGAACTGTAGCTGGGCACATGTATGGAATGCATTTCTTAGGTTCTCATGCAGGTAGGTGTGGCCAATCGAAGGTGAGCAGAAGAGATTTGTGCTACTTCCAGACGGGGGTTTCCCAGAGGGCGAATGTGTGCCTCTATGTCCTCATTTTCCCTGTCTGGATACATCTGATTATGAGGCCCTAGGGGCCTGTGTAGCTGCAAGTGAAATAGCACCTGAATGATCAGCTGAAGGAGAGCTAACCACTTGTTTAAACCCGATCCAGGACTGTTATGGGGAAGATATATACATTTCTTTTTTAAGCTATGGAAGTATGGTGTTCAATTTGTTATCATCTTGTAGCATACCCCCACTAATAAAGAAAGTCTAAATTCTGTTGCAAAAAGTTATTAGCGTATGATGGCATTTTGCCTTTCAGCCACTTATAGAGGAGTTTAGGAGAATGTGCACCATCTCAAGTCAAAAAAGGGGGGTTTTTGGAGAAAATTACTTGCAGTGCTTGCTGTATGCTCCCTAGAATTTGGGGATATAGAGGGACTGATGACTTTCTAAGAGCAGGAACATACTATGTGGTGACAGAGTAAAGAGAAAAAAAAGAGAGAAAACAATGGGGAAAATGTGTCACCTTTGCCAGAAATGGATGTACACTCCACCATCGAAAGGAGCCCATCTATGGCTGTCTCAATAGGGACTCACACCAAGAAGGGGTGCAAGGGTGAGAGACCCAGCTATAGATAGACTGCTGGGAGACCATGGACACTTGTGACAAAGGCCAGCCAGAGGTCATGTTGCTTGCCTCACCTGAGCCATGGTTGGGCCTGCAGCAGAAGGATCTCAGTGGCATCCAACAAAGGCATGGAGGGAAATTGCAGCTGTTCATCTGCTGCTCTCTGGGCACTGGAACCATGCGTCAGTTATGCCAGTCAAGTGGCATTTGGGATTTTCTTTCCTCTGACACCTCTCCTCCCCTTAACCCAATGCTTTCAAAGGGAAAACAGCAGTGAGGAGGAGGGAGTTGAAGAGCAAGAAGACTATGCTCTCCTCACTCTTTGCAGGGGCACAGCTGGGGCAAGCCCCAGCTGGAGAAAGAGAATTTAAATTGTGTAATAGATTAAACTGTAATGTTAGATCTGATGAGATTTTTAAATTTTTGAAATGAGATCGTTCTTTCCGAAAGGGGTCAGAAAAGCTTTGAGAATCACTTGAGATATCATCCAGAGGTGGGAAAGATCAACTCCAAAGAACATGATTGGAAGGACATTGGGAAGAGGGGGATGGTTGCTCTCAGTGATCACACAACTGCCTCCAATGAGTTCAATAACGTGATTAAGCGTCCTTTGTTATTGGTTAAAAGAAAAAATAATTTAATACCACCAGTTTCTGTATCTACTTCTGGTCCTAAGTTAGTGGCACCAAATTTTTTTGGACTAGATTACCTTTTGTTTGACAAAATCTTTTGTTTATGATACAAAGATAAGGCCCCCAAACATTGACTTGGAGCAGTGCTGTCTTGTAGCATTATAATGCAAGCCACAAATATGAGCTTCATCTGTCATTTTAAATATTTAGTAGCCATATTTATTAGGTAAAATTATCTGAACATATTTTATTGACATAGAATACCTAAAATATTATCATTTCAACATGTAGTAAAGATAAGAAATTATTAATGAGTTTTTTTTACATTTTTATACTGTCTTCAAAATTCAGTATGCGTTTTACATTTGCAGCAATTTCAATTTGAACTAGCCACATTTCAAGTGTGCAATAGCCACATGTGGCTAATGGCTATTGTTTTCAACAGCAGAGACCTGGAATTAGTTACCTCTACATCTGCCTAATAAATGAGAAGAAATAGTAAGCTGCAGAGAAAGTAGAATAAAGAGAAGGATTAAGGGTGAGAATAACCTTAGGAAAATTTTAGCCAAGGAGAAATTCTGTGGAGATTGGGGAATAAATGATGTGTAAATATGGGCATTTAGAATAGTCCCTAGTTTATCAAAAATACCCATAAATGTCTGCTCACATTATCTGAAACTTCCTTTTCCTATGACATTAATCTATATTTCATATACTTTAAGTTTGATCTGTTAATTAATTATAGATCCATTTCCATTTTACATGTATTTACCATGAAAAATCCAGTCCATTTTCCCCTTCCTTTGTTCAAATGCCCTAATTGAGCCATACCAGACCCAACATATTTCTGAAAGCTTATTGTCTACTAACTTTGGCAAAAAAATAAATACATAAATACATGCTAACAAATTTATGCTGTTTCTCAGTGACCATTACTTATTATTTATTTAAGTGTTTACTTCTTTCTAGTAACCAAATTTGTTAAAATCATTCAAAATATTTTATGTTGGTATCATAGGATAAAATATCCTTAAAATCTTTTACCTCATAGCTGCTGTAATTTGATTCCTGTACAAGACAGTATTTTAAATAGGTAAGTATGTATTTGGCAGTGTAGATGAAACATTAACCAAGCACTGATACACTGCCCTGTAATGCCTTTTGCCATTGTAATGCCCCTTGTCATAGCTATGTTCAGAGGTTCTATTCCAGAAAACATAACAAGCATTTACAGGTCTTGTCTTAAGTGAATATATAATTATTCATTTCCCGTCACAGCTATAATAAATTACCACAGATTTGGTAGCTTAAAACAACAACAACAAAATATTCTCTCAAATTACCACAAATTTGGTAGCTTAAAACAACAAAAAATTATTCTCTCACAGCTCTGGAAGCCAGAAGTCCAAAATCAGTATTACTGGGTTGAAATCATGTTGATGGCAAAGCTGTGTTCCTTGCAGAGACTCTATGAGAAAATCCATTCATTGCCTCTTCTAGCTTTGGGTGGCTGCCAGCATTTCTTGATTTGTGGCCACATTAATCTGCTTCCATGGTCACATGAACTCCTCCTCTTCTGGCTGTGTTTTTCCTTCTGACTATTTAAAATTTCCCTCTGATTTTCTCTGGGCTGACCAGGATCATCCAAGAAAAGCTTCCTGTATTAGTTTCCTAAGGCTTTCGTAGAAAGTACTGCACACCAGATGTCTTAAACAACAAAGTTACTGTGTCATAGTCCTAAAGACTGGAAGTCTGAGATCAAGGTGTCAGCAGGGTTGAATCCTTCTGAAGGCTGTGAGGGAGACTCTGTTCCATGCCTCTTTGCTTCTGGGGGTTGGCTGGCAATCTTTGGAGTTTCCTGGCTTGTAGATGCATCACCCAATTTCACACAATGTTATCCTTGTGTGAAAGTCTCTCTTCAATAAGGTCATCAGTCATGTGGGATTAGGGGCCTACCATACTTATTCCAGTATAACTTTATCTTAACTAATTACATCTGTAAGAACCCTATTTTCAAGTAAGTTCATATTATGAGGTACTGGGACTTCAACATATGAATTTTCATGGGCTACAATTCAACCCATAGACCTTTCATCTCAAGATCTTTAATTTGGTCACATCTGCAAAGGCTCTAGGCTCTAGGATTAGGACTTGATATCCCTTTAAGTGTCCCTTATTCAGCCTACTACAAATAACATGGCAATTTCTCAAGAAAACCTATAAAAGGAGGAGGAAAAAGAGGTGGAGGTACAAAGTCTGAGTTTTAACAAATTTGCTATCAGGCATTAACCCTCTCCTTAGCACATAATTTACCAAACTATCTAAAATCACTGTACTTTACTGCCTGCTTTCATGAAGCACAATATTCAAGGCTGACACTATATATGGAGTCATAGACACTGCAATGGGGTCACTTTTTGAGCTAAAGAACCTCAATAAAACCTGATGTAGGTCTTGCACTCTGCTTAGTAAATAATTCTGAGAGCTCAGCTATGAGCTAGGTCCTAAAAAAATTGAGAAGGACTTGGTTCTATTATATGAACCACTTTTTCATGAGAGGGAATTAAGGAGAAAGAAAGGGATCCCTTATGTTCCCTTTTCTTTTCTGTTTTCAGGCACATTGGAAACTGTCCACCTTGTGGCTTGCACCATTTCACAGACTTGCAAAAAAAATCCCACCCTTCGTCCGTCTCTCATTCTAGATTCATCATTGTCATCAGGGTGTGGCCTCTGCTCACTCTCTTGTGAGCACAGCCTTATTCAAACTTGGTCTCTACTGATCAGCACCTGGAAGGCCACTTGTATCTGCTGACTTGATAGATTGTAAACTATTACCACTCTTCAGGTGTGTGTCCCCTGCAGCTAAGGCTCTTTAGCCCTCTTGGGTTAGGGCATTTTCCTGTAGCTCAGTGTCCAACAGTGTTTCAAGGCATAATAACACTGATGACTAGAAGGACTAAAGTCCACGATGAGAGCAAGTTTGCAGGGGCAAGTTGGAAAATATTTCTAAATAGGGATTAGATGACCTAAATTGTGCCCATTTCCAAAATTTTGCAACTATATAAAAGTCTGTGTGTGTGTGTGTGTGTGTGTGTGTGTGTGCGCTTGTGTGTGCCGGCATGTGGAGAGAAAGAGACAAGGAGAAAGAGGGAGCTCAAGCACATGAGTATCCGCATGGCATGTAATGTTGATATATTAGTAGTACGGTAATGTGTTAATTCAGTAGGCTTGGGGTGCTCAAATCTTGTGCATTCTAAAGAAATGATTGGCCCTTGACTGGCTTCTGGAAGATAAATTCTAAGTCTTTGGAATAATCTTCCTCAAGAGTGTCTCTGTATACCTTGGGCCTTAGACCATTCCAGATAGTTTATGCTAGCAATGTGATTTATAATGGATGCCTGTTTTTGTTCACCTGGGCCGTGGGAACACTATCTGCTTGAAATCTGGAGGGACTAGAGATTGAGCAGTCAGTGCCAGTCATTTAGGTGTTCCATGCCCATGTAGCTAACCTCCAGTAAAAACTCTGGATCCTAAGGCTCAGTGAGCTTCCCTAGTTGGTAATAATTTGTACATGTTGTCACACATTGTTTCTAGGAGAATTAAGGGTTGTTTCTTTGACTTCACTGAGAGAGGACAACTGGAAGCTCATGCCTGATTTCTCCTGGACTCCTTCCATAAGCCTTTTCTTTTTTTTTTTTTTAACAATTTTAATCTGTATCCTTTCTCTGCAGTAAAACATATCATGGGTAAAATAGCTCTTCTGACTTTTGCAAGTGCTAGTGAATTCTTGAACCTGATAGTAGTCTTGGGAACCCCTGACACAGGGCAAAAGTAGATACAAGTCAAATTAAAATAAATCATTTTGATAGTATCCAATATTTGTTGTGTACATTTTAAGTAAGATCTTCTGGCAAATACTTTACTGAGAAAGCCTTATTTATTTTTTTATATCAGTCCTCTAAGAAAGGAAGAAACTCAGAGAACTTAATTAACTTGTGCAGGCTCACACAGCAAATGGTAGAGTTGGGAAGCAAACCCAGGCTGACTCCAAAGCCCATGATCTCAATCACTGTGCTTCATATTCATATGGAACAAATGACATATTAGCCTAACTTTAATAAAATACACACCCACCCAGATGTTCTAAAAAGGTCTTCCATTATAAAATAGCAACTTTAGTGTAAGCTTAGGGGTTTAGAAAGTAGTTATCAGTCACTCAAGTGTATATAATAGTGAATGAATGAAAGTATCCTTTTGATAAGATCCAAATGAAAACTATATACTTCCTTGTCATTCCCTCTGCATACAAGACTCTTTAACAGCCTCAAGGAGGATTCCTGTGGGTATTTTGCTTTGCCGTTTTCATAGTCATAACTGGGTTTGTTTTTCTGTCATGATCTTTCTGTATTATATTCTCACTTGTTTTCCTGGGCTTGCATGGATTTACTGGAAACTAATTGGGTTGGATATGTATGGTTTACAGAAAGCTGAAGCTACTCATGGATTTCACATTGGTATAAAAAATCATAAAGTTTGACATCTAATTTCTTGTAACCATTTCGTTGTCTCAATTTTGTTGCAGATTCTGTGGGCAGAGTTTAAGTAACTCCATTTCTTCCACTACATAATTCAGTAACTTTAATAAACTCGTCTACTGGCTGAGTACCGTGTTAGAAATCCCATGCACAATTTCTTCAGAGCAGCACTTTATTACCAGTTTTACTGTAATGCAATATTAATATAAAATGATGATACTTGGACTGTGCAGGCACTATTATGCATTTACAATAATATTTATACAAATAATTAAACTTTCATTTTATTGGATGGGGCAAGTCTATGCAAGGGAATCTTTTGCAGAAATTAAAGAAAAAAAATTACGAGACTGTATTGGCCGTTGTGGTCTCTATCTGGATTTTCACCGATTGGACTGTAGAAAAATCTAGTTTCAAATATTACATCTGCCATCTGTACTTTGTATCAAGAAATTAATCAAATTGATGGTGGAGAGAGTTTTTTGAATGTTCATTATTTCAGCTATTAATTTTTAAAAACAGCAAATGTTGCAAGTCAATAGCTTCCATAAAAATTGATTTATTGTGCAATTTCCTTCATACTCCTGAAAGCCAAGAGCAGATTCTGTGTATCCAAAGCTTTCTATTTCTAAGCCACCATGCTCACATTCATTTTTTTAAGATAAATTACTTAGATGAAAGAAATGTAATCCTATTTGAATTTCACTGAGTTGAATTCGTGGAAACTGACCACATCAAGGAAATGTGAAATTTAGCATGAAAAAGAACTATACACTGAAGAAATTACATCATGAAAATCACAGAAATGTAATTTATATTAAAAAGGCAAAAGATTCTTGATCAATCACATTACGTCTATGATACAGGAAACCTCACAGTACACTCTGATAGAGAGTTCAGGAATAGCCAGGACCCACTGATGCCATTTAGACCACTGATTTCTTAGTTTAGATATGTACAATTTCCTTTATACACAGAAATCACATGTCCTCCTAAAACAATTTACCACTAAATATGTTTGCCCTTCAATTTCAAAACTAAATTTGGAGTTGGTCAGTCTGTGTTCAAATTCTAATTCTGGCTCTGCTAATTTATACTGGTATTTTGGACAACACTTAATCCTCTGCATTTCAGTTATCTTTTCTTTAATATATAGATTATAATGTTTATCTAATATAATTTTTAAAGAATTAAATAAAAATAAACAAGAAAATATTTGTAGAAGCATTTATTACAGTGCTGTTTATTACATGTGCTTATTCTTCCATCCAGAAATGTCCAGGTATCCAATAATGTAATTTGATTATGAGAAGTATTTCTTAACATGTCATTCCATTAACTGATATTATTTCTTATTTAACCAACAATAATTAGTACAATTTGTATCTCTGAAATACAAAGAAAAAACAATTTTTTAAAATTTTAAATATTTTTTATTCATTTTTTGGAGGGGTGGGGACAAGGTCTCACTCTGTCCCCCAGGCTGGAATGCCGTGGCACAATCTTGGCTCACTGCAACGTCTGCCTCCTGGGTTCAAGTGATTCATCTGACTCAGCCTCCCAAGTAGCTGGGACTATAGGTATGTGCCACCATCCCTGGGTAATTTTTGTATTTTCAGTAGAGACAGGGTTTCACCATATTGGCCAGGTTAGTCTCAAACTCCTGACCTCAAGTGGTCTGCCCACCTTGGCCTCCCAAAGAGCTGAGATTACAGCCATGAGCCACCATGCCCGGCCAGTCATAACTTTTTAAATAGTACTTTGAGATACAAAGTAATGATATAAAACTTCAATACCAATCAAATCTAGGGTCTGTACTGCCCATTACTACAAAGGCAATATGATGCCTGTCCATTACTGCAAATAATTCTGTTTCCCACCCCTGCAGTGTCCTCTCCACAATATCTATAGATCGAAATAATAGCAGTTGCATGCAACGCCATTTATTATTTTAAAAGTAAAATGAAATGGATCGACTGTATGTAGGCACTGAGGACTGGGGACTGAGCAATACCTAGGTGAGCTCCTGCCATGTGACCACTGGAGAGGGTTTTGATGTTCAGTGGGTTCCAGTCTGCTAAGAGAGACAAAAGAATAAATTTGTTTTAGACAAGGATGAAGCACCATATGCCTGTGGACACCTCCTGCTGCTTACAACTCCATGCTCACCGGGTAGGAGATACCGGATTATTACGCAGGCAAAGAAAAATTACGATATATCTCAAGTATATTTTTTCTAATTTTTCATTTATTTTAAATATCAAAAATAATAATTATATCCACTTCCATAGAGATGAGCTAGCAGAGAAAAATAGCTAAGCATATTAAAAGACTTAGCAGTCCAAATGAAGAGAACCATTTTGAGCATTCAGAACATATGGTCTCCAGTGAATCACAATTATTACAGGAAATTGAAGACAATTTTTTAGAGCTTATAGAGATTCTACATGAGAATCAAAAAAGTCTTTCACTAACAATAGAAGATCTTAATATAGTGATACCAATTTTAAGATTTAAAACGTTAGTTCTAAAAATTTAGTTTCATTGCTGAACTAAAAAATAATAATAATAATTGTGCCCAAGGATAGCATTTTCAATATCAGTAAAACAAAATTAGTACACTTGAAGTCCAGAACTCAGATAAAGAAAACAAATTGATGGAACAAAATTAGAGAAATATGAGTCATGTAGAACATCTATATGATTTAATGTATATGTAATTTGAGTTTATAGAACAGGACAATAGAATTTTCAGAAGGAAAGCAGCACTGAAAGAAATATAAGAAAACTTCCTGAGATGACAGAAGACCCATGTGTTAGTTTTCTATTGCTGTTAAAAGAAATTACCACAAATTTAGTGGCTTAAAACAGCACAAATTTATTATCTTACAGAGTTCAGTAGGTTAGAAGTCCAACATGAGCCTCACTGGGCTAAATCAAGATGTAGGTGGGGCTGTATTTCTTTCTAGATGCGCGAATGGATAATATGTATTTCTGCCATTTCCAACTTCTAGAAGCTACTTGCATTCTTTGACTTATGGCCCTTTTCTCAATCTTCAAAGCTAACTATACATCTCTCTGACCCTGATTCTCTTGTCACATAGCTTCTTCAATTTTAACACTCTGTGATTAGATTGGACCAATTTGGAGAATCCATTCCCCTACATCAAGGTCCTTCATGTAATCACACATACAAACTCCCTTTTGCCATAAGAGATAACATACTCAAAGTTTCCTTTGGGAAAGCTATTTTGCCTACCATAAGCTGAATCTTCATGTGGAAAGAATTCAGTGAGAATTAATGACATGCCAATTACACCTACACATATCCTAAATTTCAAAGATAATAAGAAAATTTAGCAAGCATCCAGATTTTTAAAAGCTGGTTATCATAAAGGGAAAGAATAACTTTAACATAAAATGTGTGAAACATGATAATCCAAGAAACTCTCTTAGATTGGTTATGGTAAATAACACAAGATGCTGTTACAAAACCCCCATCTCAGTGGTTTACCATAGTGAAAGTACTGTATGTAAAATAATATATACATGTATTATATAGTGTATATACTGTATGTAAAATAATACATACATATCTGTATGTAAAATATGGATACATCATATAAAGTTCTTTTTGCTTATTAAAACCCAATAGGTGTTTCTGAGCTAGTAGTCTTCTTGTGGTTATGCAGAGATTCAGGCTGCTCTTTAGTGCTTCAGTTTCCTCCAGGTCTCTGGAGTTCTCTCCTTTCAAAGTCAGCAGATGGGGAAAGAAAAATGGGAGAGAAGCTCATGAGATTTTTAGGGGCAAGCATGGATGTGACACATAACACTTTTACCTACATTCCATACCCAAATCTTAGTTGCATAGCCATGTTAACATCACAGAAAGCTTGGAACAGTTTGCTCAGGAGAAACTGAAGTGGATCTTTACAGATAAAATACTGGGTCCCAATAATTCTATTTATTGTCCAATTATTCATGTGAATGCATGTACACACACAAATGTTTTTAGATGTGGAAAGAATTATTTATCATACTGCCTATAAATTCTTCCTGAAAAATTACCTAAAGAATTCAAATAGATCAATTTCAGAACATATATCCTGTAATCAGAAACTGGATATATGAATTTTTTTTAATTGATGAGCTAGTTTATATAAATAATTTTCTCCTGCTAACCTGAATTTGGAAGGTGATATGGTTTGGCTCTGTGTCTCTACCCAAATATCATCTTGAACTGTAACTCCCACAATTCCCATGTGTCATGGGAGGAAGCCGGTGGGAGGGATTGAATTATTGGAGGGTGGGTCTTTCCTGCACTGTTCTTGTGATAGTGAATGAGTCTCATGAGATCTGATGGTTTTAAACAATGGGAGTTTACCTGCACAAGCTCTCTCTCTGTCTGCTGCCATCCACGTAAGATGTGACTTGCTCTTCCTTGCCTTCCACCATGATTGTGGGGCTTCCCCAGCCACATGGAATTGTAAATACGATTAAACTTCTTTCTTTTATAAATTGCCCAGTCTCGGGTATGTCTTTATCAGCAGCATGAATACAGACTAATACAGAAGGGAACATTTAAGGAGAAAAACAATTTTTTTTTTGAGCTGGAATTTCCCTGTTGTTGCACAGACTAGAGTGCAATGGCATGCTCTCAGCTCACTGCAACCTTCGCCTCCCGGGTTCAAGCGATCCCTCCTGCCTCAGCCTCCTAAGTAGTTGAGATTACAGGTGCCCGTCACCATACTCAGCTAATTTTGTATTTTTAGTAGAGATGGGGTTTCACCATGTTGGTCAGGCTGGTCTCCAACTCCCAACCTCAGGTGATCCACCCACCTTGGCCTCCCAAAGTGCTGGGATTACAGGCGTGATAAGGAGAATTTTTACCTTCCATTCTTGACCAGGCACTATGAGCAAAGATTTCAAAGAGTTGATCTTAAATTTTTTTTTCCTGGCTCTTTTTTGTCTCAGGATCTTATCTGCAAGCTCTGGAATGAGGACCAGAATTATAGGAGCAGAAAAGGTGTGATACCTTTCCTCCCCATCCTGAAGGTCATGGTGATACTCCTGTAACAAAAGTTAGGTTAATAGAGAAAAGCATAATCAATTTATTTAATTAAAGCTTCACATGACCTAGAAGGGAGTTTTTTGAAATAAAGACCCTAAAACCCAGGGAAAACTGTCCATTTTTATGCTTAGTTTCAGTAAGAACGGACAGCCTTGTTAGAAGTGTGTTTGGACGAAAAGAGTATAATTTAATGATAATAGACTGAGGGAAGAAATGTAGTAAGGCCTATCTGTTCAGACTTCTTTTTTTGTCCTTTCTGTGTAGCGTTCCTTCCTCCTGGGTATGGGGCAGGACCTCTCTGGAATGAGGGTCTTAAGATCTACTATCAAACAAGATAAGTCTGAGAATTTATTTATGGACATCTCTTAGAAAGATGGGGAAAGGTTAGAGTGATATTTCTAGGGTTTATGGCTTGCTTTGGGGGAGAGGAGTTCTGGTTTCTATGACCCACCTAGAGAAACAGGAATTTTTATTTCTATGGCTTGCCTTGGGGAAGAGAGAGGGGCAGGAGACAGGAGGGCAGGAGAAGGTTAGAGAGAGAGACTCTGTTTCTAAGGCTGCTGCTAAGGCGTTTCAATCTCCTTGAGTCCAAACGACTCAGCATGCTAACGTGCCATACTTTGGGGAATCATTTTCTGAGCCCCAAAACAATCAATAACTATCTTTTCAATTTCTAGAAATTGTATATGGCCATTTTACAAATCCACCCTTTAATTTCTTAGGAGTATCCTATTCTCCATTATAGCTTCAATTCCCTTATTTTTCTAATTTTAATCATAATTATTTCCATTCTCAGAATTTTCTGAAATCTGAAGTTTGTCATGTGCTAATTACCCTGTTTGTAGCATCTGTTGTTTCCACCTTATAATTTGTTTGTTATGTAAATTGTAGCTTTACTCTTGGGAGATCATGATCTGTAAATCTTTATTTTGATGTTGTTGATTTGCTTTTACTGTGGGAGTTAGTAAGCCATGGGGCAAGCACAAGTCCAGCAATATTCAGAAGGTATCCTTTCACACCTCTTTTCACAACAGGGCTTCCACTGGCCCTGGATGAGTTGAAAATATTAATCTTTCTCATGGTAGCTAAATTACAAAAGTTATCATAAATTTGGACCTCACCCCTAGGCTCTAAATATAGAACAGCCTCTTCACCTAATGCTTACATCTAGACAGAAGAGATACCTCTTGTAAGCTCCTGGCTTACACAGATGGATCAGTTTTGGCTCCACATGTCTTCCCATTGGCCTGAGGCCACATCCCCTAATATCGTGGGGGCATTAAGACCCAGTTCACAGCTGGTAAAGCCTCCATCTATGATGAAAAGTCCTGTGAGTGCCAGGTAATCTATTCTTAGGCTGACCACACTATCTCTGTTTCCTCTTCATAGTCATAAACCCAGAGATAGTCCTTCTTTTTTTTCTTTCTTATGTTTTTTAATGTGGAAAGAAATTTTTTAAAGTTATGTTTTAACCACCATTTTTTCATTTTTGTAGCAGAAGGGAGAGTAGTAGAATCATCTGTATCAATTTAACCTGCCATATTCAGGAATGTTCCTTAAATCCCTTTAGTATGATAACATAATTTGACAATGAGAGAAAACATAAATAAAGAGCAATCTCACTTAAAGGTATGTAGTTCTCCATTGACTAATAATAATTACTGGTACTGTAATTAATAATTACAAGCTACTGTAAACTATACTAGACATATAGTGGTGAGTTCTAGCCCTCATGGAGCTTTCACTGTAGTGAAATAAAACAATCCAAATAAAATATAGGAAATGGAAGTCAGTTGGGTGTTAAAAAATTAACAAATTTTAAATAGGCTTATTTCTGAAATTTAAATACATTAGGAATTATTTGATAAAATTAAAATGCTTCTCTTATTTATTGGCCGTATGGTCATCTTATAGTCATTTCAAATGCTGAAACTTTCAATATCCATTTCTGATTAAAAACTCATACTAGGGCAAGGTAGTTATTTAACACAAAAAGAGCTTCTATTAAAAAAAAAGTTGCTATTACTTTGAAAATTGAGATATAAGAAATACTGCAATTAAAATAACAAAGACAAGGATGTCCACTATCTGTTATTCAACATTATGCAGAAAGTTCTGGTCATGCAATTAAAGAAGAAAAATTATATATCAGTTTTAGAAAATGATAAAATATCATTTGTAAATGATATAACTGTCTAATTAAATAAATAATATTTACTTGAAAAAATAAAACACAGAAAATCCTAATAAGCTGGATGTAAAAATATAAATCTTTATTACAATTTTAAAAATGAATAAAATTATCCCAATTGTAATAATATTTTAAAACTTTCCATAAGCATAAAAATAGATTACTAAGAAAAAAAATAAAAGATGAGTTAGTGAAGTGATATCCATGTTTCTTGACAAGAAGTCTCAATATTTAAAAATATCAATTCTCTCAATTAAGTTATGAATTGGGTAGGAAATTGTTCTCTTGATGAATTTTGGAAGGAACTTGACAAAAGTATGTATTAAGTTAATTTATAAGAGTGAGAATGACCAATATAATTTTGAAGGACCAGAGTAATGATGGGCATAATGAGCCTGTCTGCGATTACAAAATATAGAAACATATGTACATTTACAATCATTAAAATATTGTGTATTTAAAACAGCTAAATAGAACAGAACAAGAAATCCAGAAATACAAGTTAAATAGAAATGTAGCATATGATAACTATAGCATTTCAAATCTGTGAAGGGAGATAAGATTATTTAATAAATAGTTGTGATATGGTGAAATATATATTTAGTCTTTGCCCGCCAATCCTGTTGTACAACTCCTAAAATCTCCGAGGTGATGTATCTTTTTGTATGCTAATGATTGATGGCTGGCAGCCCCTAGATAGCTTTAGGATAGGGCTGGTCAACAAGCTGGTGCAAAGTAGGATTAGAGGGTTGGGATTTTCAGCCCTACTCCCAACCTCCAGGGAGGGAAGAGGAGACAGAAGTTAAGATGATCACCTATGTCCAGTCAATGAAAACTACATAATGAAGCCTTTATACAATCTTAAAAGAAAGTATTCTAGGAGCCTCCTGACTGCTGAACCAGCACGGGTCTCTGGAGGGTGGCATGCCAGAAAAAGGCAGGGAAGCTCTGTGCCCCTTTCCATATTCCTTACCCTACACATCTCTTCATCTGTATCTTTTGTAATATCCTTTACAACAAACGTAAATGTAGGTAAAGTGTTTTCCTGAGTTCTGTGAGCCACTCTAGCAAACAAGTTGAACCCAAAGAGCGGGGTCATGGGAACCCTGATTTATAGCTGGTCGGCCAGAAACACAGGTTTAACAAAAATCTGGGGCTTTTAATTGGCATTAAAAGTGAGGGTCAGACTTGTAGGATTGGGCCCTCAACCTGTGGAATCGAACAGTCTCCTGGTAGATCTGTCAGAATTGAATTGGAGGACACTCAGCTGGTGTCCACTGTAGAATGGACTGATTGATTGCCAGAAGGGAGAAATCCCCACGCATTTTGTGAACAGAGGGCATAGAGGTGTTCTGTGTTGGGTAATGAGTGGAGAATAGGAGAAACTCAGGGTTTTTTTTTTTTCAATATGTTTTCAATATTAACAACTAAATAAGTTAGCATTTTGTTTCTTCACCAGACTACTACCTAGAAGAATTTAAGAATTAATTTTTTAAAAAGACTACAAAGAATGAAATTTTAAAAAGACTACAATATTTTAGGGGCAATATGTATAACTTTTATATACACTTGGACAGTGAGGTAAAAAATTTATCAGTTTTCTTTTCTCTCTCTCTCTCATTTGCTACCTGGACTAGAAAAAGTGGAGAGATTGAGCTAATACAGATAGAAGATTTTTTCTAGGCTAAAATACTTTTTAAAAATTCTAATGACAAAATGGAACCAATATTTATCATTTTGTCAAAAAATGCTTAAATTTATATCTTTATATATGCGTGTGTATATATATATCTATATATCTTATATAAACTTATATAATAAATTAGGCAAAATTAAAAACTATGTGTTAGTCAGGACATTGTGGTAACAAATATCACACAACTTAATTCTTTTACAAAGGCAAAGGCTTATTTCTCACTATGGTTCATATCCATTGTGGGATAACTACAGTCCCTCTCCCCATAATCTTTTTTAAGAGACCCAGGGTAATGTGAACCCTATTTCTAGAATCTTGCTGATATTTCAGCAGAAGGAAAAGAGGAATCTGGACCATGAGCTCACTGTGAAAGCCTTTGTGTGAAGTGACACACATTACTGCCACTCATATTTCATTGATGAAAGCAAGTCATATGGCTATCAGTAAATTTCAGAGAGTGGGAGTTTATAATCTACTTGTAGGGAAAAGTACCACATTAAGGGATATAAAATATGAGTGAACCGTTATATAATCTCCCACCTCCACCCAAGGGAGACAACCCAAAAATTATTCAATTACAACACCCATTGTTAGTCTGTTTTACATTGCTCTAAAGGAATATCTGAGGCTGGGTAATTTATAAAGAAAAGAGGTATTTGGCTCACAGTTATGCAGGCTGTACAAGCATGGCACCAGCATCTGCTCAGCTTCTCTGTGGCCTCAGGAAACTTTTACTCATGGTGGAAGCTGAAGGGGGAGCAAATGTGTCGCATGGTGAGAGAGGGGGCAAGAGAGAGTAGGAAGGAGGTGCCAGGATCTTTTAAGCAACCTGATCTTGCAGTAACTCATTACCCAGGGGAAGGCACCAAGCCATTCATGAGGTATCCACCCCCATGACCCAAACACCTCTGACAGGTCCCACCTCAAACACTGGGGATCTCATTTCAACATGAGATTTGGAGAGGACAAATATTCCAAACCATATCAAACACTGAGCTTAAACTTCAGGTCTATGAGAGATGCCACATTTTTTTTTTTTTTTTTTTTCTGTATTCAGTTTGAATAAGGTTCCTCTTGAGTTGGAGACACATAAACAAAACACATTATTTTCCCTATTTCCCACATGCACACACTGATAGAGCTGGGATAGCATCACTCTAGAAGTGTAATTCCCACGGAGAAATGAAAAGAAAGGGAAAGACAGAGTAGTATCTGTCTGCAGTAAAACAAATTTCACAGGACCAATGTCACAATTCTCCTTACCTTGTGTATGAGGAATGTTCCTGTATAAACCCTCATTCTCCTTCTGGGGACAGCTCCCTACCCTTTGTACTCTGTGACTTTTGACACTTCCTTTTAGAAAGGTCTCTGCCTTTTCTCTTATTGTCTTCTACTATTTCTAAAAATTACAATAGGGATTGCAAAAAAAAAAAAAAAAAGTTTTCTTTAAACTTTTTCAATCTGCCGCATATCCTGGTGATATTTTAATCTTAATTACTCATGATTTATTTGAGGCTAGATTGGTGGTGATTTTGACAGTTCAGTGCAAAAATGTAGTCAGATTCTTATTTATTTGCTCTCAATTAGCTCCATGTGCCAGGACTCACATCCACAATGTTTTCTGAACTTGACTTTACACTTAATTATGGGTACCTTGAGTTTATCAGGCTGGGATTTGGAAGGGCACACCTTCAATTTCTTTTATCTGACTGGACTGGGTGCTATTACTCAATTGAGTTTCAACTACATTGACTGGGGCCTTGCCATGAGTCTGTAATTTAATCATTCTTTGTCACTCAGAGGCTTTCTCAGTTTTATATTTTTTCTAGATAGAGATGAGAACTAGTTGCATCTTCCACCACTACAACCTCAGTGTTTCTCGATTCTCTTTTCTTTGTGGCAAACAAGTAAATGCTTTTTAAAATTCATTTCCTTTTTAAGGAATCTTGCCAAAGGAATCAAATAGTGACCAAGTTATGCTACTAACATTCTGTTTCCCAAGTTCTTCACCCAATAACATACTCTTTGGGGTCATGATCTGCCTTCTAAGTTATGACTGAAAATTTCACTATTGTATAATGTGGATCACTATCCATCCCGCTCTGATAAAAATGTAACCTCTGACCACTTCTTGGCCTTGCCGTGAATGCCACATAGTTTTTATTTTGTTGGTTTGTTATTATAATTTACTTTTGGTTCAAATTTTGAGTTATTTGCAATAGCCCCAGTTATGCTAAGAAAAGTGATACCAAACTGTCACTGGCTCACAACAATAAAAATGCAGTTATTACTGATATTATATGTTAGTTATGGGACAGTTGCAGTTCTCAGGAGCACCTTCTTCTAGGAGCCATTAGTATGCTGGCAGAAAAAAAGAGTAAGTGCAAATAAAGAGCTAATTTTTACAATTTCAGTTAAGAGGTATGCTATTTTAATTTCAGTGTTCTTTTTTGGCAGAATAATTTACATGGCCATATCTGAGTTCAACAGGTGGCATGTTGTATTAGTCAGGGTTCTCTGGAAAAACAGAACCAATAGAATATACATAGACATATGAGGAGATTCATTATGGAAACTGACTCATGTTGTTATAGAGATTGAGAACCCCATGATATGCTGTCTGCAAGCAGGAGAACCAGGAAAGCCAGTGGTATAATTCAGTCCAAGTCCAAAGGCCTGAAAACCAGTAGTGGGGTGTGAGGAGTGCCGGTTTAAGTTTAGAAGCCTGAAGGCCCAAGAACCAGGAGCTTCAATGTCCAAAGGCAGAAGAAGACAGGTGTCTCAGCTTAAGAAGAGAGTGATAACTTTACCTTTTCTGCCATTTTATTCTATCCAGGTCCTTAATATATTGGCTGATACATTGGTGAGGATTATCTTCTTTACTCAGTCTACTAATTCAAAATGCTAATATCCTCCAGAAACATCCTTGTAGGCACATCTAAAAGTCATGTTTTAATAGCTATCTGGGTATCCCTTAACTCAGTCAAGCTGACACATAAAGCTAACCATCACAAATGTATACCCACCAAATAAGGAAAATCACCTTAGGCAGAGGCACTGAATATGATGGAACTGTAATCCAATTTACCGATGCAAGCAAATCAAATATCAAAGCAAACGACCAAAAATAAAGGCTGATATCTTTCCTCCCTCCCCATCACAAGGGTCACGGCTGACACTTCTATAACAAAAGGTAGGTTAACAAGAGAAAACCATAATATTTATTTAATCAAAATTTTACATGATGTGGTAACCTTCAGAATGAAGACTTAAAGACCCAAAAGAACAGTTTCCATTCTTATTCCTATGTTCAGTAAAGAGTGGAGAAATATGTAGAGATGTAACTAGACAAAAAGGAAATGATCCAATAGTAATCCAGTAAACTGAGTGGGAGAACTCAGGAGGACCTGATTGGACTATTTGTGGCCTCTCTCTGTGACATTTCAGAAAAGGCTGGACCTCTTCTGGAATGAGTCTTATGATCTTCCACCAAACGAGGTAGGTCAGAGAATTTCTTTTTTTCTCTCTTTCTTTTTTCTTTTCTTTTTTTTCTTTTTTTTTTTTTTTGAGATTGTGTCTTGCTCTGTTGCCTAGGCTGGAGTGCAGTGGCGCGATCTTGGCTCACTGCAGCCTCTGCTTCCAAGGTTGCAGTGATTCTCCTGCCTCAGCCTCCCAAGTAGCTGGGACTACAGGCATGGGCCACCATGCCTGGGTAATTTTTATAGATTTAGTAGAGGCAGGTTTCACCATGTTGGCCAGGCTGGTCTCAAACTCCTGTCCTCAAGTGATCTGCCTGCTATGGTCTCCCAAAGTGCTGGGATTACGGCCATGAGCCACTGCACCTGGCCATAATTTCTTTATTGTTAGCTGTTACACAGAAAAGTGGAGGAAGATTGGAGTAATATTTCTAGATTTTATGACTAGCTTTGGGAAAGAGGGTTTCTATGACCAGCCTTGGGAAAAAAGGGTTCTAGTTTCTTTGACTTCTTTGGTGGGAGAGAGAGGGGCAAGAGATAAGAGGGCAGGAAAAGGTCAGAGAGACCTTGGTTCTGGAGCCTCCTAATGTTCTTTAGATCAAAGTACTCCGCATGCTAAAATATCATACTTTGAAGTATCATTTTCTGAGCTGTAATATTATAAAAACCACGAAGCCTCACTAGAAATAAAGTGCAATTTTAAACTAAATTGAATGTCACTTTTTATCCCAAACTTGGAAAATAATTTTGAAAAATGATAATATCCAGTGTTTAAAAGATTATGGAAAAAGAAAACACTGTAATACCCTGCTGAGGAGATTTACAATGTATACGTATATATAACTTTTAGGAAAGTGTTTGGGCAATACTTAAGAGCAGCCTTTAAAATGGGCATACTCTTTGTTGCCAAAATTCCCCATTTTATGTGATTTTCTAAGACTATTTTGAAAAAAATGCGCAAATGCATATTTGTATGTGGAAAATATTTCATAATAGTATAGTCATAGAAGCATTATTTATACTAATGAAAAATTAGAAATATTTACAGTGTTTAATAAAGTAATTGTTAGTTATAGTATGATTTAGTTCTAGAATAGGTTATAACGCAGCCATTAAAATAACACAACATTAATCTTTGGTAGAAATAGATGTTTATGCTATATTGTTAAACAAAACACCACATTATTCAACAGTATGCAGTATGGAAATAGAAAATTGTTGGGGGAAGTCAGGGATCCCGAATGGAGGGACCGGCTGAAGCCGGGGCAGAAGAACATAAACTGTGAAGATTACATGGACATTTATTAGTTCCCCAAATTAATGCTTTTATAATTTCTTATGCCTGTCTTTACTGCAATCTCTGAACATAAATTGTGAAGATTTCATGGACACTTATCACTTCCCCAAACAATACCCTTGTGATTTCCTATGCCTGTTTTTACTTTAATCTCTTAATCCCGTCATCTTCGTAAACTGAGGAGGATGTATGTTGCCTCAGGACCCTTTGATGATTGTGTTAACTGCACAAATTGTTTGTAGAGCATGTATGTTTGAACAATATGAAATCTGGGCACCTTGAAAAAAGAACAAGATAACCCACGTTAACTATCGGGGGCAGGTTCCAGCGATAGAAAATTATAAAGTCTCAATACTTTGATTCAGTCTTGATTAAAATTATAGTAGAAACCATATGCCATAATTTTCAAATGGTGTTCTGCGGAAAAGCTTTGGCTTTAATAATCTGTTTATATCAAGAGTTTCTGAGAATGCAGAGACTTGGCTATTACCCTTTGTTTACAAAGATAAGGAAGAAGGTTAAAGAATATTTGCATTTCATTACCATATATATGGTGTATATATATACACACACCATATATATGTGTATATATACACACATGTACATATAGGGAATGTACCATATGTGCGTGTATATATACACATACACATATGTATGTACATGTATATATACACATATATACACATACACATATGTGTATATATACACACATATATATGGTACATTCCCTGTGTATACGTGTATGTATATATACACACATATATGGTGTGTGTGTATATAGATACCATATATATGGTAATGAAATGCCAATAAATACATGTATAGTATTTTGTCATAATAAAGTTGAGTTTCTTTCTGTTTACTAAAAAGACGAAGGACTTGGCTATAAAATTCATAGTTCTACTTTAATAGTTTCTTTTCCTCAGAATTGTTGACTTATAGCATTGAGGCTACATATGTTTGTTCCATGAAATCACAACTGTAAGAATGTTGTAGAGAACTCTTGTTCGCTTGAAGCTGTAAAGTCTGTTTGTCCTAAGTGTTGAATTTGTTCATTAACTTTATGATGATTAATGAGATTACCATTTTATTTTTGTTATACTTAACTGAGGCATAAAATCTCTCAGTTAGAAATGCATTTCAAAGCTCTTCTCTTAAAAAAAAAACATACACACTAAAAAGAGAGGAAAAAAAAGAAATAAACTTTAAAATACAACACATATCTGTTCTACCACAGTGTATAGGATTTAATTTATGTATTTATATGCATGAATGT
Organism: Rhinopithecus roxellana; assembly: GCF_007565055.1. Taxonomy (NCBI): domain Eukaryota; kingdom Metazoa; phylum Chordata; class Mammalia; order Primates; family Cercopithecidae; genus Rhinopithecus; species Rhinopithecus roxellana. The sequence continues at coordinate 96,230,741 of NC_044552.1, read as the reverse complement.
ATAATCAATTCTACAATCTGCTATCTTCACTTAACAATAGATCACAGGCATACTTCCGTGAAAATAATATCCATTCTATCAGTGTTAAATATCAATGTAGGATATTTTAAATATTCATATTTTGAGCATGTACACCAAAATGTTAACAGTGGTTATATTTGAGAGTCAGAGTTTTTGTTTTCTTCCTTTTGCCCATTTATGTTTTCTAAAGTTTCTGCCATGAATATGTATTTATTTTGTTATGAGAAACTTTAAAAAGCAAAAGAAAACCTCTTACTAATGCTGTCACAACTATATTAAATGCCATTTCTTCTATTCATTGGACTTTTCTTGGTCACTCCAGTCAAAGGAAACTTTAGTTTTCTTCAAACTCCTGTTTCTTTTAGTATTTTGTATAGTAGTTATATCTAATTCTTTTTTTTTCATGAAACTTTTCTCTTTTAGTTCATAAATTCCTTGGGGACAAGCACTATATCTTATTTTTCCTTATGGTATGCATGGCCTTTAGCATAGTACCAGCTACGTAGTAGTACTTTGGAATGAATTTTCCACAAGAATGAATGAGTACAATCAGATCCTTACCCAGGTCACCTCCAATTTACATCAAGTGCTTGGTCAGCCCCTGTGACTCCCTGTGGCTTAGCTATCATTATAAAGCAAGTCATATCTAAAACAGCATAAATATTTCACTTAAAAATTAAAGCTTCAGCTCTTAAAAAGGTGATTTTTGAAACAGCCTTCTTGTAGTCATCTGAAAATGGAACTTAATTTGGGAAAGTATTTATTTTTCAATTCTCAGTTGATTAAATTTTCCCTTTGCCAATTGCTGTCTTTAAACCCGCCTTGGCATCAGTGGGAAGAACTAGAACAGCACGGCTTGCCCTGGATATGTGTGTTAGACTCGCTCACCTCTTGGTTTTGATCTGAAAACTGATCTGCCTATCAAATTTTTTTTTAACAAAAGTAAATCCTGGCAAGTCCACATGATATTATGAGAAATAAATTTTATGTTACTTTGCAACTTAGGTAGTGCTGCTAAGACTGTAAATGTCTCCCTCTCATATACATTTGTGCCTTCTCCATTGTTTGGCTTAGGGTGATATTCAAGCCCTTTGGCCTTTTGTGCCTGGTGTGCAGTCCTCATCATGACTTGAGTAATGCTCAGCCAGTTTGACTTACAGAATTTATGATGTCTGGAGACAATTCTTTTAAAACTTCTTTCATTGCCCTTATCTAAACATTTCATTAAATGGTAATTTGAAGTATTTCATTTCATTAAATGGTAATTTGAAGTATTTCATTTGGTTCTTAGTTGAAATAAGAAAAATATTTTAGGAAGAGTTTTCAAAATACTTAGAAGGGACACTTAGTGATGTACAGATTTTTTTTTTTTTTTTTTTTTTTCAAATACTTAGGTTACTTTGGGCTTCTTGTTGGAAAGATAACAATCTCTCTAAAGCAAAAAAGCTTATGTTGTATAATAAGACCTTTTAAAAACTATTTGTGTATTTTAGCTTTAGGCTTTTGTACAACCCTTGGGTGGGCATTTGAAGACACCAGAATAAACCTGCAGGGGGTTTGTGGATTAAGTAATAAGTGGTAAGCCTCCAACTGAGACTTTTTGTTTATCATTATCATCTTGGTACAGAAAATATTCAGACTGGTAATGATTCTGGGCTACCTGCTGTGGGGGATTTCAGCCTCAATGTAACATTTAATAAAACATTATCACTAGACGTCAGTGAAACTATATTGATAAGAACTGCCTTTAGCAGATGTCGGAAGAGTGAGCTATTGAGGTAGAGAATGCAAACTCTAGAAATAATGAAATAAGAACAGGATTCATAAAAGTAGAGATAAAATTTTACCCAAACTAATAAAATGCATAGTAAATGAAAAAAGAAAAGAAGAAACACACAACAACCTATTGAAAACCCAATACTTAAATAGATAAAGGGAGTGCATAAATGAAAGTCACACATTGCAAGCAAAGCAAGAAATGAATGGGAGAAATATATTACTAGCATAGAGTATAACAAAATTCAATAAACAGGGGACTGAAATATTGCTCAGCAACATAATGGACAAGGTCCTTGATCTCATGAAGTTTAGAATGGCGTAAATTTTCACTGTGTCAAGTTTCTCACACTGGGGCTTCACTGACTCTGTACTGTACTGTTTTGCCAGCGTCAGTCTTCTTTACATGTTGCATATTTTTAAATGCCCTTTATTTGGATTCACTACCTGTTAAAAGGTCAGAGTAATTATTACACTGAGGTCTTTGCTCTTAGATTATGGTGAATCTGCCCCAGTTGCTGGTTAGCATATTTCAAAGTGCTGACCCTAGTTCATAAATTCCATTGTGAAGAATCATATCTGTCTGAGAAACTGCTCTTTTGGGCTGAATATTTCAGCAGGAGGTTGTTTGGGGGTCTCGATTATTTGCTGGCATTGTTAGTAATCTTATACTAACAATTTAGTGCTTAATATTGTCTCAAAGAAAACCTTCCTTCTCCTAGTTCAATAGATCCTCACTTAATTAACCTTTAGTGCTTCAAGTAAGACACACATCTTTAAAATTTTTATGCTCTGCTAGCTATCCATTATTGGGGTTGTTTCTATCACTAACAACAGTCTAAAGTGCTTACTTAGAAAACGCATTAACTCTTATAGGTTATCCAAGATATCATTTGGAACATCATTGCTTCTAATGGACTAAATGTTGTGCTCTTGACCTTTAAGTCTAAATCTTTGCTAGAGACCCAACTGACTATGACATCTCAACAATGAGTAATTATTGAATGAATATATTTTTCTTTTAATTATAAGATTTATTATTAAATAAAGAGCCCAGGCTGCATATGGTAGCTCAAGCCTGTAGTCCTAGCCTTCTAGGAGGCTGAGACGGGTGGATCACTTGAAGTCAGGAGTTTGAAACCAGCCTGGACAACATGGTGAAACCCTGTCTCTACTAAATAAAAAATACACACACACACACACACACACACACACACACACACACACAAACAGCCAGGTGTGGTGGTGTGTGTCTGTAGTCCCAACTACTCGGGAGGCTGAAGCAGGAGAATTGCTTAAGCCTAAGATGTGGAGGTTGCTGTGAGTCGAGATTGCACCACTGCACTCCAGGCTGGACCACAGAGTGAGGCTCTGTTTCCAAAAATAAAATAAAATAAAATAGCCCAGAGGTTGGCCAATATCTGTTTGCATTTTGTAGGTAGTTTGAATTTCTTGGTTTTACACTTTGTTAGAAAAGAAGCAAATACCTCCTCCTATTACTTTCAATTACTAATTCCAGTTTGTAGTCTTAATGGAACAAAAAATAAACCTTCTTAGTACCAGTGTAAATAAGAGCAAGAATAATCAACTATTCTTCCTGGATGATGGATATTCAGTAACTTTAGTCTGCATTTGACCTTCTGTTAAGACAGATGTATTTCTCAAAGGGAGAAGATATTTCTTTCTCACTAGTGGCCTTTATGAAAATGTTGGGATTCATATTTTAAGTATCTCTTTTAAAATAATCTTTTAATGTAAGCCTGAACTGGTTCATAGGACATATCTCAATCTCTGATGAGTTTCTTATATAAATTTTAAAGGCACATTTATATATTTTTTCCTGTTTACATAATGAATATATATTAATTGAGACGCCAGTATGTGTATCAGCCTTTTTCAGATGTTTTAAGGATGCAAAATGAGGTAGATGCAGACATTGGGGTGAAGGGACAAGATAAAATATTGTCATGGGATCCTTAGGTTGTCACTTCACCAACTGGAAACCTCTGTGGCCAGTGGTGTCTCTGCTTGGGTTTTGCTTGCACCCACTGGGCTTATTCTGTCCACTGGGCTTATTTTACCCACTCAGCCCAGAAGGCTGCACTAAGGTCACGCTACCAGCCTGGATCCAGGCATGGAGTGGCAAGCGCTGTGTGAGCGAGACAGCGCCGAGTCTGGCCACTGCACACAGCCAGGTACGCCAGCTGTGGTGGGGCAGGCAGTTGCAGGTGCCAGCTCTGTGTGAGGCTGTGGCTAGATCAGACATACTGCAAGCATCTTCCACTGTAGGCACCAGCAGCTGGACAGGAGGTACATGATTGCGCCTGAAAGCTCAGAGATGCCAGGAACTGCGGAGCCCCAAAGAGCAGGTTACAGCATGTCCCAGCCCTGGGCTAGGGGGCCCTGAGGTCTGGGCTCCGAGAGGAGCCATAGCTCTTCTTTCCTTCTTGTCACCTGCAATGTGGTGAGTAGAGGGGGAGGGATGTGTTTCAGCCCTGTTTGTGTTACAGCTCTTTCAGTTCCACCATTTGGTAGGTCCTGAATTATTCTTGTCCTACATTGAAGAAGACTAAGATTCATGAACAACTGGAGCGTTACCGAGGCAGAGAGGAACTTCATTGTGCAACAGAACAGCTCTCAGGAGACCCCAAGTGGGTAGCTGCTTTGCACAGGCAGGTCATTCTGGCGAGTGTCCAGCTCTCAGCAGAGAGGAGACCCATAGTCTGGAGCTGCTTTCTGCAAGCAGGTCATCCCAGCAAGTACCCGAGGCTGGCTGAGGCTGGGGGTTTTTATATGTTCAGAATAAAGGAAGTGCATGCTGATTGGTCCATGGTCAGCCATGAGCAGGCCTGAAAAAAGCACCCTCTGATTGGCCGAACCATCTGATTGGATCCACCATCTGATTGGATCAATGTAAGTTTTCACTCCAGACCGCTGGAACCAGTAGTCTAGCACCAAGGCACCAGGCTCTCACTGGCTTGAAGGTGGGGCTTCATTGGAGACTCACCCCTTCCTGCCTAGGAAGCTGTATGCCTCCTGCCGCTTTCGACACGTTGTCCACCACGCTTAGGTTGTTTGCCCCAAGAGGTAAGGCCCCACTTGGAGCCACTCTCAGCCACCCGGCCTCCCTCCTGTGCTCAATGATGCCTAAAGTCAGGAGGCGGCTGAGTAGCGGGCTGCTGGTGTGTCAGTACCGCCATGAGCGTGTGCCCACCTGGTTGGATTGTGACAGTGCCTGGCTTCACGGCTGCTATGCTCTGCACTGGAGCAGGCATGGGTAAAGCAGAGCGGCCAGGGAGCAGGAGCAGGCATTTCTGAGCCTGTGGGGACAGGGGGCTTCCCAGGCCCCTGAGAGCATAGGGATGCCCAGATCTGGAGCCGAGGCTAGGTGGCTCAACCTGCACCTGGGAGCCTGGGGTTCCTGCCCTGCCAACTTGGTAGGAGGCAGGTCTCCCACCTGTTCCTGGCCCCCACCAGCACTGGGGAGCACACAGCCCTGGCCACGCCTCTCCCGCTGCAACTGGCATCCCCGCAGTGGCTGCTCCAGACAGGCCGCTGCCACTATCAATATCAATACTGTAAGCTGAGTAAAATGGAAATTTAAGTAAAAATAGAAAGACATCGTATTAAATAGAAGACAACAGCAAAGGTAAAGATTTGTCCTGATGGGTAGACGTCATTTTGAAAGTTTCTAAAGCAGGAATAGGAAGGGTGCATACCAGACAGAAAGTATAGTTTAAACAATGAACAAGTTGGGTAGATAAGTGAATAGATGATAGTTAGCTAAATAAAGCGTTAAAGACATTCTGATTAATGTAAATAATTTTATGATTTTAATAATCACCAGGTCGTTCATAAAACGATTTATAAGGTATTCTTACACAGCTAGCTCAGAGTGATAGAGTTATAATTTAAAATTATTTCTGAAAGACAAATGACTTTTTAAAAATTTTGGATTTCAATTTTTCTTTAACACTTTTTTTGTGTCAAGTATTTTTCTCCTAGATAAAAAATATGGAAACAAAATATAATTCAATGTTGTTCTCTCTTTGATGTCTTTTTAAATGACAGTACTTTTCCTTCCTTCCCTCCTCCCTCCCTCTCTCCTTTCCTTCCTCCTTTTCTTATCTTTTATTAAGCACCTAATAGGTTTCAGGAACTGCATACATGTAGGAGAAGAAGCAAAGGAAACTTTGCAATGATCTTTGGCTTTTTCCAAGCTTAGTAGAGAAAATAACAGCCACAAAAACCCAATAGTTTCCTTTATTATTCTTTTGTTTATCTCAGCTAACCTTAGGCTTAACCCTTTCTGGTTTAGTTTTATGTCCTATTGTGTAATCCTCTTGTCCTAATGCAAAATATGTTTTATAAAAATATGTTTAGTACAGTTTTTTTGAGGCCACTTTGTGTTTTTGTTTTTATTTAATATATTTTGTTTTAATTAAGGTGATTTGTTATTGTGGACTTTAAGAAGGATTATATTTATCCTTTTTTCTGGATTAGTAATTTAATAATGACTATTTAAAATATGAAATAAAAGATATATTTTCCTCACTTTCATACTGTCTACTTCAGAAACCGGTTTTGTTTTGCAAAATTTATTCAGAAATAAGCTAAGTTCAGCAGTTCCCACATATTGTTTTATTCATCTTTTGAGAAATACAAATTTCAACCAAGTAGATAAAATTCTCTCTCTCTCTCTCTCTCTCTCTCTCTCTCTCTCTCTCTCCCCCTCTCCCCCTCCCCTTTTTCAGAATTAACCTTAGTCGTGGGTTGGATTGCCCAGAAACATAGTCCAAGATGCACAATCTCATACCAAAGGTTTTATGTGTAGTACTCTCAGATATACTCTTATATAAAAGTGAGAAGGGTAGAACTGCCTCCCTCCATATTTTGATTGCAACTGAGGCTCAGATAATAATCTACAGGAAACTCTGGTGCTTAGGTGACCTTAAAAGTTATCATAAATTTAGGCGAAGGAGCCAGGCTTTTGTGTCTCATCATCCAACAGTAATAGGCTACCAGCTGTCACAGGGAAGGGCTCAAACTCTGGAGGAGGAAGTTTCCTGGCAGCTAAGGGCAACTCTCAGCCAAGGCCCAGCTATGAGCCAGCAGGGGATCTTCTCAGAAGTGAGGAAATGAGTGCAAAGGCTCTGAAGAAGGAACATGGGTGGAGCACGACCATATTTACTCCAGCCTTCAAGTAGATCTCCTAAGAGTTTAACTGACACACAAAAATTAATATCTGAATTGAAACAAAAACTAGTTTTGGTGTTCCAATGGTTTTAGCATTTGCTGACTCATTAGACAAATCTTTCCTAAACGCAAAAAATTTATGTGGACTTTCCAACTTGCCAAAATGTATTCCTTTAAATCTCAATGTTTCAGAAACATTTTTTCTTGCTTTTTAAAAATACATAGTGTCTTTTAACCATGAAGAATATTCTACATTTCCATTACTACTAGTGTTGTTTTTGTATCTGCTACTTAACTATTTTCTTTTTCCATATAAATGAGTATCAGTCAGTTTCTTCTTATAGAGGAAAACATGTGTTTAACAAGTAAAGATGAATGACTAGTTTATGTCACTATTAGTCAGTTAGCATGAAGGAGGAAGGGAGACCAGCTAAAGCCGTGGGCTGTAAGTCAGAAGATGGGCTTAGCTTCATTGCTTGTTAGTTGAAGTATTTGGTGGAGGGTACTTAACAATTCAGGGTACCTTTCCCTAATTTTAAAGTGGGGAACTGTTTATCTTTTCTACTTTTTCATGTGGTCATTCTAATGTCCAAATGACATAATATATAATACTCTAAACTTAAAAATTGCCATATACATGCTATGTGCTATTTAATTATTCAAGCTAAAGGATAAGGAACAAATATCAACAAAACTGCAAATTGGAAACCTTTTCCTTAGTGAATCTCATTGGCCACAATTGGATCACATGGCCATAGCCTAGTCATGTAAAAGGCTGGGAAGTGAGTTTCTAGCCCTTTTGGTGGAAGATGAGCCTTGCCAGGTAAAAGAAAGGGAAGAGGAGATAGGAGGCAGTGGCCACTGGGTAGGCAACCTGCAGGGTCTGCCTCATGGGGTAAGAGTAGGTGTCAGGGGGCATCGAATAGGCAACTAGTATCACACCTGCAATAATGTTTCCCCTTAGGAGGTAGTGATCACTAGCTGGGAAAGGGCAGGGTGGAAAATGTGAGGGCAGCCTCCAGTGGAGGCCTGGAAGCTGAGCAAGCATGAGCAGGATGAGAATAGAAAAAGATATCTAATATGGCCAGTGCAATGATAGGGTGTGGCCCCAATCCAAATCAGCTTCCTAGGACCTGTTGAGGAGTTTTGACATGAAGAGAAATGGAAATCCACTAGAAGGATTCAAGCAGGGGATGGGGGTAGGGGCCATAATTGAATTATGTTTCCTCTCCAGAGAGCAGTGTTTATCATTGTAATTTATCGATTTGTTTTTACAATTAGGAGAAAGGTTGGGAAAATAAGTGGTTATAACTGATCAGATTCAACAAATGATAGCCCGCAAGCCAAATCCAGCCCTCTGCCTGCCTTTGTATGGCCCCAAGATAAGAATAGTTTTTATACTTTTAAATTTGAAGAGAATCCAAAGAAGAGGAATATTTTGTGACGTTTCACAATTATGACATTCAAATTGCAGTGTTCATGAATAAAGTTTTGTTGGCACACAGCCATGCTCATTCATTTGAGTATCATCTGTGACCACTTTCACCCTACAGGCAGAGCTGAATGGTTGCAGCGGAGTCCTTTTGGTCTGCAAAGCATCAAATATTTACTATCTGGCCTTTTACAGAAAATATTTGATATCAATGGTGAATTTTCCAGGTATCACTAAGTTTCACAACATAAGAACTCCCGGAAAAAGGGTGGAAGCACTTACCCCTGTACTTACAAGATCTGCTTTTGGTGCTTTTAGGATGAATAGTACAGTTATTTATGTAGATACTGAGTGAGGTAAGTAAAATGTACTGTGTCTGTTCTTACACTCTGGTGGGAGAGGTAGGCATCCAGCAAACTCTCTATACAGAATATATATATATTTAAAAGTGTTGTAGGCCGGGCGCGGTGGCTCAAGCCTGTAATCCCAGCACTTTGGGAGGCCGAGACAGGTGTATCACAAGGTCAGGAGATCGAGACCATCCTGGACAACACGGTGAAACCCCGTCTGTACTAAAAATACAAAAAACTAGCCGGGCGAGGTGGCGGCGCCTGTAGTTCCAGCTACTCGGGAGGCTGAGGCAGGAGAATGGCGTGAACCCGGGAGGCGGAGCTGGCAGTGAGCTGAGATCTGGCCACTGCACTCCAGCCCAGGCGGCAGAGCGAGACTCCGTCTCAAAAAAAAAAAAAAAAAAAAAAAAAAAAAAAAAAAAAAAGTGTTGTAATAGAAGGAGAGGGTACTGTGATTTAACATAATTTCCTTTCTAGTCAAAGGGAGAGCCTCTTTGAGGATGTCACATTTCAGTTAAATAATGGTCTATGAAAGGTCTAGGCAAAACTTTCAGACAGAGGGAAGAGCAAGTGCAGGCAGGACTGGACTGGGCATGGGGTGTGTACAAGGAGCTTAAAGAAGGTGCTATGGCTAAAGCATGGTGAACGACTGAGACTAGGCAAGGGCTGGGCCAGGCAACAATTTGTAGATCAAATGTTAAAGATGTTGAGAATACAGTGGGAAGCCTTGGAAGAGTTTTGAAAGAGTAACATGACTGGATGTACTTTTCAAAAGAATGCTCTGATCTCCTTCTAAAGAGTAGACAGAGATGGCAATAGCTGGAGGGGGCTGTGGGGACACGGAGGACAGAAATGGTGGAGTGAGTTCTGACTACTGAAGGGGAATATCTGGTAGAGAGAGGGAGGTTGAGAGCTCAGAAAATAGGCAACACCTAGTGGAGTGAACTCTAAGAGGAAAGGGCTTCCTAGACATTAGAGGTGAGATGGTTCATTTTTGCCACTAGAGGGAAGAAGGGGGAAGGATCTCAGAAGTACGTTTTAACTCTAAAGCCCATCCCCTTTTCTGAGTTCAGTACTACCTAGGAAACTTCCTTCAGCTTTTTTTCTAATTAAATCAAGGTCTGAGGAGGTCAGCAAGCAGCCCATTTTTAAAAAAATTAATATTAATTTTATTGTATGGTGTCTTAATCATGCTACGTGTTATTTCTCTCCTCCTCTTTACTCTTTCTTCTCTGTTAGACTCTGTTTCCTGCTTCAGGCATTTAGAACAATCCATATATACAGTGGAGATCTCTGCAAATATCCTCAACCATGTTATAATTCTTCTATCCTTTCTATTATCCTTTCTTCCTCTTTTTCTTACTTCCTTTATGGGACTCCTCATATTTTGCCTTCTCATTCTTTCTTTGTCCTCATCTTCCCCATGATTATACCTGCTGCACCTTTTTTTCCCAATCTGCTAACAGCGCTAGCTATGAGGTACCAGAGGAATAACAAATACATGTTACATAGGTAGATAGATATCATAGACACAAATTTGTTGAATTCAAAGTGAAATTTTACTTCCATTTTAATAATTAAAAAAAAATTTGGGTTTCCTGTCTCTCCTATCTATTCTCCTATCAAGAAATGCAAAGAATTCTAAGATTTCTCATTCCTATTTTAATGATATAGCAATAAATTATTATTTTTTATTGCATGTTTATATTATTCTTGTTTTACATATACGATTATCCATCATATAACATCTCACTAGCAGAGAAAGGAAGTTAACATTATGCTGATTTTAAGTTATGGAGAAAAGTTTTCCAAATGTACTAAATTAGCCAAATGGTATTCCTTTTTCAAGTGATGACAGTTAGAGTTAAGGTTACTTTCCTATTAGGATTATTCTATTATCCCTTGTTTGTCTCTAAAATTTCCACTAAGAACACTTACTTCCTCTTACATAGGAACACTTGGGGTTAATGGAGAGCTGTGGTTAGAATTCTATAAAGGACCCAGGTGAATTAGGCAAGCTGAGGTTTGCTTTGTAGCCAAAGTCAGAGGGAAAGGGGGAGATGTTACCAGGTGTAGTAAAGTTTCTGTTACCTTCAGGGACTAGTTTATTGGCTGTTGAGTTCCTTCTCTATCCCTATCTTTTTGCTTCTGAGTTTGTTTTTGTAATGATTGTGTTTCTTTCATAGGTCTTGTTTCCTTTACCTACTTCTCCTGAGGTTCTAATTCTAGTTACTTCCCCATTCTGACCATCTGATTTTGACTGCTGTCCATCAGCTCTGGACTTCTAGATCTTAGAATGGGTCCTGGCATAGTATTACTCTGTCATAGTGACCCCTGCCCTAGAACATCCACAGAACTCTTGGTATATAAATACGATGTGCAGGCACCACATCAGCATCTGAGATGTCGGTAGCTGAAGAGTGCAATTGTAGTCCTACTTACATTAATACTCAAATTCTGATGGCTCCCGTCCCCTACATCATTGACTCTAGTATCTCCAGCCTTTTACGGTGTCTACCCTTGATATTCCACCGCTACTAACATATGCTTATTAATCCATCTATCACTTGCCACTGAGGCTGAGTCCTCCAATCTCATCAGTTGCACAGAGGAACCAATCCAAGAGGCAAATCATTTCTGTTGCTGTTGCTGCTGCCATCACTCTGCCTGAGCTGGAATCCAGTTACTTGCCAACAGAGCTGGAAGCTAAGTGGCTACAGCCCTTGCCATTGCTCTTACAATGTTAGAAGAAAAATCTTCTTCTTGCATAATGCTCAATGAGGTAAATGCATGAGAGAGTTCCCACTTCAAAGCTGTCTGAGTTCCAAAATGTTAATAGCATTTAGTAACACAACTTTTCCATTTATGTAATTACGAATACACATTTTCAGGGTTGATGGATCTAGACAAGTTTTAGTATTAGCTCTGTGATGGCTTTTTGTTGTGTTAACTTGGCTAGACTGAACTACAGTCCCTAAAATTCTATATCTACTATGTTTCTAGGTAGTGTGGGCTGTAACTTAGGAAGCAGCGATGACCATTTTATGACACATTTCTCCCTGTTACTCAGTCAAACACTAATCTAGGTGCTGCTGTGAAGGAATTCTGTCAATGTAATTATAGTCACATGTCAGTTACTTCAAGTGAATAAAAAGGGAGACTATCATTGGTGGGCCTGACGTACTTAATTCTAGTACTTTAAAGAGGGCTTAAGCCTTCTCTGAGCTCAGGAACTCCACACAGCAGCTGGACATGCAGTTGCTCTTTCTCCTGGATCTTCCTTCCTGACTGGTGCCTATAGACAACACACTGCAGCTTGTGTTTGTGGAGTTCTGGCCTGCTTGCAATCCTTCTTCCCTGATTGATCACCTTACAGACTTTGAATTTGAGAAGCTGGCCCCCCAGATTGCTCATTGTCTGTATAAATTCATTTGAATCCTACTGATTCAGCTTCTCTAGTTGAACTGTGACTGATGCAAGCTGCTGCAAACCACCTCTCTCCTTCTCTTCCATCTTTGGTCCTGTTGCTGAGTGTGGCCCCCCAAGAAGGAAATGCTTTCCTTATGTTGAATACTTTCACAGAAGCTGCCATCTCCCCTCCTCCACACTCTTCCCTAGACTTTGTCTCCACTTGGGCCACCTCAGTCCATAAATCATCTAAGTTCTGGTGGTAAACATTATTTGAATAAATTCTCAAAACACACCTTGATCCAGCATAAATAGAGAGATGATGGGAGAGATGTTATCCAACACCACCAGTAAGGAATATTATTTTGGTTATACTTTCACAAATATTTGAAAATTCAGGCATCACTGGGAAATTTCTTTTTCTGTGTGATTTAATCATGAAGCAATTTGAGGAGGTGAACTTTTTCCATAGATGTGGTATCCAAATGCATAAGTGTTAATGCAGAAGATGCATTAGTAGCTACTTTTGAAGATACCAAGAAATCGTGTAGAATAGCCAGAAAGTTGGATGTGTTTTTCATGTGACCAAATGAAATTTAAAGAAAATGGAGGTAAACAGAATTTTTGCCAAGTGAAAATAGTTAACCTTTGTTGTTTTCCTGAGTGCCACAGATTCCCAATCCAATTGATTTACAAGTCATTACTGTTAACTCAATATGTGCCATGGCCCAGACCATCAAGGTGTATTAAAATTGTTCACTTGTTTTCTTGTAACCCTGGCTTTATCAAAATGAATCTCATGCCCTATTTAATTAATACCCTCATTACCAACCTTAGAAGTGAAGAGTTAAACTCACTGGGGAGTGGTAATGGTAATATGTCCTGAGAGAGATTCATTTGGCCCAGCTGTCCATTTTATTCTAAGTGCTAAATGCGTTAATATACATATACTATCATTTACATAGCAAGTGGCTATGTGAGATGAATTATTTATTGTGTGACAACTACCTAATACCCAGTGTACTATCGAATGCAAAGCCATTTTTTATTTGACCTGTATGTAAATTTGCATTATAGAATTCATTACCTTTATATATAAGTCACATTGAAGTTATGTGTGCAGCTATCTCTTATAGAAGCTGCAGGTTACCTGTGCTTTGATTTAATTGCTGCTCTCCTTGTATGGCAAAGAAGCCTGCTTTTGGAATGGAAGAATTTCAGGGACCCCAGCCAGGCAGCATGTGAAAAGCCTCTCCTTAGATGCAGAGAGTAAGGTGAGAGAGAAAGACAAGCCCAAATTTAATTAAAATGTTATGAGAGCTAGAAATCAGCACAGAGACAAAGTAAAGGGGAGCAGGGTTTGTGCCTCCTGAAGTGTGTATGCTGCCAGGGATCACCAAGGTAATAAAATTCAAGCTGCTTTCCCCAGGCAGTGGTGACCCCATCCTCTACAGAGAGCCGCATGTTTACATTCAGAGAGAACTGGGAGGAAGTCTTCTTGAATAAGAAATTGCCTCATTTCCAATTTATTCTTTAGTCTCTGGAATGTAATTTAATTCATCTTTGCAGTTTTCACGTGGCTTTTCAGACTATTCGTCTCTGGATTATCTTTGCAACCTCTAATAATGTGGTTCTTCAGGGAGGTTGGTGCCTCTGAACATAATAGTGCTAAGTCTAGTTCCCTGACAGGCCAGATAGCAAGCTAATTACCCAGCTTGTTGGGGAACCAGAGCTGTAGGGACTGAAAATTTCTGGTATTGAAATGAGGGATGGGGCACCTTTAGAGGCCTGAAATGTTAGATATCCTTCCCATTAGATTCTTAGTCCGTTGCTTGGGAATCCACCAAATTGAATGGCCTCAAGATTTGCTTTGCTTGTGAGATTTTTTGTTACTTCCCAATTCCAGCTGGACTGCAAATACTGCAAGAAAATCCTTTCTTATTATTGGTATTTTGGTCCTTCTATTTCCCATCTCACCTGGAAACAGGCAGTGCGAAGGAGTGAGAAAATGAAAAGAACAATGGAAAAAGTAATAGAATTGCACTGAACCCTTCAAAAGATTTGCTTTGAATTCCACATGAAGGTTGAGGCACCTACAAAAGTCACCTAAGTCAATCCAGGTGTACCTGTCCCTCTAAATGTAATTTCAGGGCTGCTCTTTCCTGAGGAAAAGCATTTTTGATATGAGATCTTTTGGAATAATCATAAGATTGCAAAGCTTCATTTGCTCCTCTCATTTGATACCCATGCCTGTAAACTAGAAATACTTTTCTTCAGCAATTGAAAAATTAGTGATTAAAAATATGTATTATAATTGGATCCCTTATTGAGCAGGGTGTGATCTGGGGACACACAGTATCTGCACCATCTGGGACAACCTTAGAAATGCCCCATCCTAGATTTATTGAATCAGAATCTGAATTTTAATGAGATCCCCAGTTTATCTGTAAGCACTTTAAAGTTGGGGACTCTGACCTAGTTCACTGACCTCCATTATTTACATAGTTTCCTACAGTGGATCTTTTCTTCAAATGATGGCTTAAAGAAGGGAGGGCTGCTGGGCTGAGATGGATGCTGGGGATTCTCAAGCTGTTCATGCCTCCCATCCCTGCTGCAGGTCTTTGCTCTCCCAGGGCAGTATGGAACACAGTAGAAAAACACTAAGCCAATCCCTCCATTTCATTGTGCACTCAGAGACTGAGACTATGAGAGGTTAAATAGCTTACTTTAGGTCAAAGAGCTTGTTAGTGCTAATGCTAGGTCTGTAAGCCAGGTGGTCAGACCCCCAGCTCTGTTCTCTTTTCATACTGCCTAGTTCTGACACCCAGGATTTGTAATAAGCCTTTGAACAAAAAAATAAGCTGTATCTGAGACTGAAGTTATGTTTCAGGCTTTGCCACTTCTTGGACTGTGAAAGGCATTTAAACACCTGTCCTTGTTTAAGACTAAATTAGTGCATTATGTGTTTATAGCTCTGGTAATTGCACCCTACGCATACTATTGTATTTATAGAACAAATCTGAGGTTGAATGCACACTTCTAGTTTTGATTATAAATGTTTACTTAAAAGATGGCTCTGATTCATTGCTATGAAATCAATTCCAGGCCACCAGAAAGAGTGCAAGCAAGCTTTTTGCCTTCTGGGCCTGAAAGATGAAAGGCCTTGAATGGCGTGGTGGATTGAACGTTTATGTTCCCACAAAATTTGGATATTGAAGCCCTAACCCCAAATGGGATGGTATTTGGAGATGGTGCTTTTAGGTGGTAATGTAGGTTAGATGAGTTCATAAGGGTGGAGTCCTCATGTTGAGATTAGTGCCCTTATGAGAGGAGATATCAGAGAGCTTGCCTTCTCTTCCTTCACCTACCCAAAGATGGGGTCATGTGAGCACAAAACAAACAAGATGGCAGTCACCTACAAGCCAAGAGAAGATTCCTCAGAATAAAATCTACCATGCTGACGCCTTGATCTTAGACTACGCAGCCTCCAGAACCCCGATAAATGAATTTCTATTATTTTTGTGGTATTTGATTTTTGCAGCATGAGCAGACTAATATAGAGGACATATCTTCCATGCCCATTTATAAATGAAATCCAGACATTCTCATGAAAATTGAATAATCATGATGGCTGTCATTTAAAGAGTGCCTACCGTATGCCAGGTACTGTCAACTACTGTGCTAGACATCACATCAATTATTTAAAGTAAATATTGTCATGGTTTTACAGGCTAGTTTCTTGACGCAGGAGAGCATGTCCCAGGATCTTTTAATGTCTCCAGATTCAAGCACAATATCTGGCATGTAATAGGTCCTCAAATGCTGTTATTGCACTGAAGGTTGCAAGATTAGTCCAAAGTCATGCATTTGCTCAGTTTTCGGCCTAGAACTATCTTTCCAAAGCTCATTGTGGTGGATTGCAAAAAAATGGCCCCAAATTCCTCTTATCACTCAATGCATACTCCTCTGAAAAATGACTTTTCTGTTCTTCCCATCTGGAGGTGGAGTATATCTTGCCTCTTGTTTGAATTCAGATTGACCTTGGGACTTACTTTGACCAATCAAATACGGCAGAAGTGACAATGTGGGAATTTTGAGCCTAGGCCTGAGACTCATGTGAAGAGCCTGGGGTTAGTCTCTGTGAGGACGAGACACTTATAGGCAGCACCATCGATCACTGGGCATGTGAATGAGAACACTGTGCTAAATGCTGCCACATAAGTGAACTCAAGTGAGACCAGCAGAATGGCACAATGAGCTCAGCCAAAATTGATGACCCACATAATCATGAAATAATAAATGATTTTTGTTTCAGCCACTATTTCTATTAGTGTGTAATAGAAAATTGACATATGAGTGCTGCTTCTACCTCCTAATGGGTGAAGATGATGGTGATTCAAAGGATATTATTATATGACCCTATTGATAGATTATCATGTGCTAAACAATCAGAACTTTACATACATGATATCATTTAATCAGTTCAGCCATCCTAAGAAGAGATATTTTAAAAATCTCCATTGTATTGATGAGAAAATTAGGTTAAGTAACCTTCCACAGTCACACAGCTAGTAAGTGTTTAAGTATGTGCACTCTGGAATAAACACTCTTAACCACGAAGCTATTGAGTTTGAAGGAAAGAGGCCATAGTGTAGTGTGTTATGTGGAAGGAGATGGATGGAGTTATAGGAGCATATTTAGGAAGCTGATAGACTAAAGGAGTCCTGTAGGAAGAATAATGCCCACCAGAGTTGTCTATGTCCTAATCCCTGAAACCTGTACCTACATTCTATTACATGGCAGAGGAGAATTAAGATTATAGATGGAATTAGATTTCTATGTTAGTTTCCTGTGGTTTCTATTAGAAGTTACTATAAACTTGATTCCTGGAAACAAGAGAAATGTATTGTTGTACTGTTTGGAGGCTAAAAATCTGAAATCCATTTCACTGGCCTGAACCAAGATGTCAGCAGTCCTGTGCTTCCTCTGAAGGCACTATGGGAGAATCTGTTCTTTGCTTCTTACAGCTGCCTGGTGGTTGCCAGCATTTGTTGGCTTGTGAATGCATCATTTCAATCTCTGCCTCTGTGATCATATTGCCTTCTCATCTTCTGTGCATATAATCTCCTGGCTCCCTTTTATAAGGACACTTGTGATTACATTTAGGGCCCACTCATAAGCCAGGATAATCTCCTCATTTAAGATCCTTAATTTACTCACAACTACAAAAAGTCCTTTTCTTTCCACATAAGGTAATATTTGCAGGTTTCAAGGATTAGGATGTAGATAGGTTTGGGGAGGTCATTATTTAGCCCACCATAATTGCTAACTAACATCAAATTGGGGAGAGTATCCTGGATTATACAGATGTGCTCAATGTAATCACAAGTGTCCTTAAAAATGAAAGCAGAAGGAAGAAAAAGACAGTGTAAGGGGGATGTGGGGATGTGACTACAGAAGAAAGGCATAGAGAGATACAACATGACTGATGCTGAAAATGGAGGAAAGGGCCATGAACCAAGGAATGTGGGCAACCTCTACCTGGAAAATGCAAAGAAATAGATTTCCCTAGAGCCTCCAGAAAGAAATGCAGCCTTGCATTGATTTTAGCCCATTGAGACTTATATTGGACTTCTAACTTACCAAACTGTAAGATAGTAAATTTGTGTAATTTGTTAGAAAGAGGAAGACAAAATTCTCTAATTTAAAGCTAATCTTTGTTGGACATTGGCTTTCCATCAATTCCTGGACTAATTTCTTTATGCATATTATTTCATATAATTTTCAGAAAAATAATAAAACAACAAACTATTTCAAGTATTGTCTCTGCTTAACAGCTATGAATGTTGACTTAGCTACCTAAAGATGCACAGTTCATAACTAGAGTCAGGATTAGACACAGATGATCTGACCTCTGAGCCATCATTCTCTTAAGCCCCAGCAGTCATCAGAGAGATAGTGTGTATAATCTTAAGTTATTTATCTAGAAGTACTCATTTGAATGTGTTCTTTTTAACCAAGTGTCAAGAGAAGCCTGAATGGAGACATCCTCCCTGTTCATGGTAAGGTTCTACCACAGCTGGAAATGAGAGTTCTTGGAATATATTCTGTAAGTTTCTTATAGCCTTTGGGCTAATGATGATAGATCTAGTTTTTTTCTGTATTTTCTTCTTTATGCCAATAGCACTGAGGAAAAAAATAATTGAGTAGAAGAAGGAATCAAAAAGGCTAGATATGATGGAAAGGAGGTTTATTTTAACTTTGTATTAATTCAAATTAACTTCAGCTCCTCCTGAAATTGTTCAACTATTCTTTAGAAATAAGTTCAAGCATCTGAAGTTTTCTTGATTCTAATCTGTGCTTTCTTATCAATACATAACTGATGTCCATCAAATGTCAATATGCCTGGAGAAGTAAGCCCTAGGAAATTAATTTAATTTTCAGTGAAGGGCCACTTATTTGGCATTTTAGTTATGAATCCGCCTGCTTTGTTCTGTGCCGTAACTGGGTTTTGTCCAATCCCTTTTAATTATGAGGTTATGCCTGGGTCCTTTTTTCCTTTGATATAAACTTTTCAAACACAAGCTCTGGGTCTCATTTTTTCTGAGCTATGGCTTCAATACTAGGAATCCCTGAGGCCTGATGTTGGTTGGACACTGACTCCAATTATTTTCTGTGCAAATTGCTTGACCTTTCAGCTTTGATTCTCCCTTTCACAAACTGAGGATATAATCACTCTTCTCTTATCTCCCAAGGCTCCTAAGGGAAACATTAAAGAGCTTTGAATATTAAAAACACTATATACCTGTGAAGGAGTGTTACGCGCTCATCACTTTCCAACCAATTTCTAGATAATGTCGGGTGCAGCGTTCTCAGGGAAGCTAGTTAAGTCACAGCAATCCTTGACAAGTCTGTGGTCTCCTTTGCTGCTTCTGAGGTGCCCTGCAACAGACGGTAAGCAGCAACCCATTCCTTGGTACAGAATTTTTTTTTCATGGCTGTTTGCAAGTGAGATCCTAGCAGAATTGCTGAGCCCTTGTTAAACTTTTCCCTTCACTGAATCTACTTGAAAAGAACCTTGCTGCATACATTTGTACACATCACCGCCCCAGAGGAGCTCTGTGAAAATGCACTCCTGTTCCTCTGGACTGCTTGGAGAAGAGAAAAGCAAGTAGTTTTCAGTGCAGTCTGAGAGTTCAGCTGGAGAACAGATATCTTTAGGATTAAAGTAAACTGGTGTTATAATTGAAGTACTTAAGACACTCTCAAACTGAACATCATTTTTGCTCTCCTTGCTGTAGATAAGGACATCATCAGACTTTACAGGTCCTCCCCTAATGCAGTTGGCCTAATCAATTCAATGCAAAGTGACAGCGAAGCATTTTATGGACCTTTTTCTTTCTATCTGTTTTCCAGGGGAGAGAGGCTGAGTATGGATAAGTGAGCATTTATTTATTTTGATAGGTTCTGAATCCCATTCCACAGCAGTTGACTTGGATACCTCTAAGTAACTCCTGCTCCTCTGTTTTTGCCTTCATTTACTCCCCTTATTCCTGAAACCTCTTCTTGTCATTTTCAGGGGTGAAAACTTCAGGAGTGCTTCTTTTAAGTTACTGAATGGATGGGATTATGCCATTGACTCATTGGGCCCTTGGAATAAGAGAGGACCTCAGTTTACAGAGGAGAGGATTGAGGCCCAGAGCTATCCAGTAATGTATTACAAGTCACAAATCCGATTTGAAACAGATCTGGGACCAGAGCCTGGATCTCTGACTTCCATTCTGGGATTCTATCCATTACATGCCCAGTAATAATCCCTGCACCTTGGACCCATATGGGACACAACCCACAGGCTTTCCCTTTAGGGATGTGAAAGCCAAGGGTTTCCTTCACCTTCTGCTTTTGTGCAAGTACAAATCAGGAGCATTTCTGTATTTCCCCTTTGGCTGTGGGTGGTTCTGGTGTCTCTTGAGAAAGAGGGAAGAGGCTAGCCTGAGGTTTCTTAGCAAAATATTAAGTCAGAATTGTTCACTTTCCATTGTAACCCACACTTTCCAAGTTGGGGCAGCCCAGAGGCAGAGCAGGGTTATGATAACAGTTATAAAACCAGTATCTTTCTGACTCTAGCCGATCCACTTCTGGGAATTGCAGCCCCTTCAAATACTTCCCCAGTTGTTTCACGGGTTCACAGAAGTTGTTTCCTAAAAGCTCTGAGCACTAATTTTCACAATTTACAGTCTTTAAGTCTCGATGATTATTGTAATCTCCTGCGAGCTATCTAAAAATCAGGTTTTACAATAGTATCCCAAGAAAACTTGAATTGGCAGGTGTGGAATTTGGCCTAGAAATATGCATGTCTGTAACTTCTCACATCGATTTCACTATTAGACAGGTCTGTGAACCCCTGTTCTAGTTCCACAGGTTATTCTTTCAACACAATATTTAGAGCCCACTATAACCTCAGCACTATCCTAGGCCCTGGATGTAAGCAATGAAGAAAGCAATGTTCTGACCTCTTAGAGCTTTCACAGCTCGAGGACAACACATGAATAAATGGTTAAATTTGTAGTAAGTCAGCCAGTGACAGATATGATGGAGAAAAGCAAAGTAAAAGTGAGGGTGGGAGCAATGCTGCTGTTTTATGCGGGGAAGACCTTTTCTATCATCTGACATTTAGGTAGATGTTGAGGAAAATGGTGGAACAAAGCCATGTGAATATTTTATAGAAGGATGTTCCAAACAGACAGAGCAGCTAGGTCAAAGAGCCTTGAGGTGAATTAGCCTGCTGTGTTCCAGGATGAGCAAGGAGCCAATATGCCTGGAGAGGACAATATGAGCCAGAGAGGAAAGCAATAGTGTCCAAGAGGAGCAGGGGTGCCAGCATGCAGGACATAAGTGAGTGTGCAGACTAGAGCTTTGGTATATGATGAGGGAGCCACTGGAGGATTTTAACCATGGAGAAACAAGGTCTGATCTTGTTTTATATGTATCACTCTGGCTTGTGGTCTTGAAAGTCAAATTTAAGATGGCAAAGTTAGAAGCTGGGAGACTAATAAGGAAGCTAATGCAGTCCAGGGAAGACCGGAGTTTTGTAATCAAGTGGTAGCAGTGGCCGTGATGTGGATACTGATATATTTTGAACAATGTAGACTATGGTAATTTAGCTGAATGGGGTGGCTCACACCTGTAATCCCAGTTCTTTGGGAGGCTGAGGTGGGAGGATTGTTTGAGGATGGAAATTCAACACCAACTTGAGTAGCACAGCGAGACCATCTCTACAAATCAGTTATTTTCAAAAAAGTTAGCCTGGTGCAGTGGTGTGCACCTGGAGTCCCAACTACTTGGGAGGCTGAGGCAAGAGGATGGCTTGAGTCCAGGAGGTCGAGGCTGCAGTGAGATATGATCATGCCACTGCACTCCAACCTGGGTGATAGAGTGAGATCTTGTCTTAAAAAAAAAAAAAGGCAATGAGATTTGCTACTGTATTGAATATGGGGTGGGATGAGAAGAGGAATCAAGGGCAACTATGAGATTTTTGGTCTAGATAACTCAAAGAATGAAGTTGCAACTTTAAAGAATAAAAGGAGTATGAAAAGAAGAGATTTGAAAAGAACAAGAATCTGATTTGCATGTGTTAATTTTGAAATACCTATTAGATATCCTGATGGAACTGTCTGATAGCTGTTTGGATATCCAAATTGAGAGATCCAGGAAAAAGTCCAGACTAGATGTACAGATTTGGGAATCATTGGCAGTATGGCAAGGTAGAGGCCATATGCCAGATGTTATCACCTGTGTAGCGAGTTTTGATAAAGAAAAAAAGGGTCTAAAGACTAAAGTCCTCTTGCATTTTAATGTTCAGAGGTTGGAGATAGGGGGAGCACTGATGCAGAAGACTGAAAATGGGTGGCTAGATAGAGTTAATCATTTTCTTCCTCTCCAATTCTGCCTTACTGAGACAATGTATCCTGTCACTGCTAATCCCCACAACTGTGACTCACTGCCAAAATTTCAAAGGCACCAGTAATGCCATGGCTGCCTCCAAGGCAGGAAGCACTAGGACACTGCCAAGGCCGGTACTGCTACCACTGTTCTCACCAGTTCAGTGAGAGCACCAAAGCGATCCATCCTTCAGCTCTTTGATGCCCAGCAGGCATGAAAGTAATCTCTTTTTTAGGTTTCAATATGTAACTTATTGGATAATTCTTAAAAGATTTAGGTAGGTATCTGGAAGCCTCCGAGTAAATGATATATTCTAGTCCATGAAATGAATGCATATATTTCAAGTATAATTCAGTTCTGAATCCTAGCATAGACACAGCTTAGATTCAAGCAGAGATACTAGTTACATTGATAAAAAACATGCAACTATAAAGCAATTATTTTTTAACATTAGGAGGGAGTTCTTGCAATCATGGAAGAATCTGAGCTATAGCATCACAGAAGTTTGGTTTCAGATCCCATCCTAGCAAGAGAGAGAAAGCTCACAGAGGGAGACAGCACAGTTTTCATTCTCTTCCCAGTTACTCTTGACAAGAGTAGGGGAAGCCTATGTTATATGCTATTTAAGGTGTTGGAAAGAAGGAAGCAATGTATTAATAGTTCAACAAATGCCTATTCCATTACTGTAATTTATTGCTGAAATATATGCTATAGTAATGTGCAGTCTACACACATATGACTTGTCAAAGAGTGGCCGCTTCTCCAGTTTTGCTCATTCTGAGTACCAATCTTGATTTTATTAGTCCAGCAGGGCCCAGGTGCAGAATCTCTAATTTACAAAACCTGAGAATTTCCTGCAGAAGACTAAGGAATGACTGAGCCCTCATTCTATAATAACAATACTTTTTGTACTTAAGTTTGTAGAAACAATATTATATACACAAGATTCTTATATCCTACTCCAGATAGTCCCAAAGTAGCAAGTAATAAAAGTTCATCGGCATGGACATAGGACAGTTTGGTTGCTGGCGTGGCTGGATCCTCTTATGAGTCCCTTGCAGTCCTCATACTAAAGGCTCTTGACCCAGTAAGGTTTGCTTCTGGTTTTAGAGTTCTTATTATTATTTCCCAATAAGTCTAAAGCTTTTAATGTTAACCCCAGGAGCGGCATGATGTTGCAATTCTACCTACACAACTTGAATGCTTTTTGTTGAAGGTCCTTCTAGTGGCCTTGTTTTCTCAGGAATCAGCTGTTTGTTGGGCTCTTTGGAAACTTCAAGGAAAGAAGGAATTACACTATCTGTCACTCTGATAAGAAGGTTTTCACACTTGAAATAATTAAACATGGCTGGGCATGGTGGCTCATGCCTGTAATCCCAGCATTTGGGGAGATAGAGGCAGGAGGAGTGCTTGAAGTCAGGAGTTTGAGAGTAGCCTGGGCAATGTAGCATATCCCATCTCTACAAAAAAAAAAAAAAGTTTTTAAATTAGGCATGGTGGCATGTGCCTGTGGTCCTTAGCTGCTTGGGAGGCTGAGGAGAGAGGCTCCCCCAAGCCGAGGCTGTAGTGAACCATGATTATGCCACTCCAGCTTGGATGATAGTGTGAGACCCTGTCTCAAAGCTATTTTGTGGTTCAGAGTATTAAATATCTCTGAGGCCATAGTAGTGCTTGATATTTCTGTTTAATCATTCCATTTTTAATATCACAATGGCTTATATTATGACTGTTGCTAGCCAGAAATGGCAGATGGGTTGAGAAAAGAAAAACTGACAATAGAGCCTATTCAAATAGCATGCTCGTGTTCCGCATTGGCATGGACAAACATTCATTTTTCCCTCTCCCTTTAGTATTTCATGTATTGATGAATAGCAGCACAATGGTCCACCTAGTAATTGCGGCCAGACTCCCATGCCTCTCTCCTGACCTCATTTTCTACACCACACTGGGATCAAATAGTCCTAATATCTCTTTAATTCACTCTCTCCTATCTCTGGCCAAAAATGCCCTACTTCAGACATTTATTGTTTCCTACTTGAATGATTTCAGCAGTCTCCTATTGGTCCTCTCTATGTCCAGCCTCACCCTGTGAAATCCATGCTAAGTGTTTACACAAGAGAGCTCTTCAACCAAAAAAAAAAAACCAAAAGTGGAACATCCTTCTGTCTACTTCAAAACTTTCTAAGGTCACCTCAAAATACAACAAGATGCCTCTCATTGTGGGCTTTGGACCTTCTACATCAGAATTACTGTTAAAGATGTACATTATAGAATTTTGAGTTTGCATTTAAAACATGCTTCCCAGGTAATTAATATGCACTCAGAACAGTTAAGAAAAACTTTAGACAAATTAAATTTAACAGAGTTTAATTGAGCAAGGAATGATTCACAAATTGGACAGCCACCACACCAGAATAGGTTCAGAGAGATTCCAGCACAGCCATGTGGTAGAAGAAGATTTCTGAACAGAAAAGCAGAAAGTGGTGTATAGAAGATGGAGGTAAAGTTCAGAAACAGCCGGATTGGTTGCAGCTTGGCCTTTGCCTTATTTGAAAATGGTTTGAACAGTAGACTATCTTTGGCTGGAACTCAGTGATTGACACAAAGAGTAGATTATAGTCTGTTTACACATCCAGTTAGGTTACGGTTCCTTGTGTAGGGAGAAACCCTTAGGCCACACTTAAAAGGAGCCAACTTTAGGCTAAACCTAATTTAACACAGTAATGGCTTGACGCCCAAACTAGGCCAAGTAGAATTCTCCTTGAATCATTGCTCTCAGGTCAGGAGAAAAAGGAAGGAAAGAAAATAAAGATAGGATGCAGAACAATGCTGAAAGAAGCAGTAAAGTGAAGGCAAAAAAGAGAGAGATCCTGAAAGCATTGAGCCCCTGGTTTCAGGCACCCATGAGTCTAGCAGTGCCTCTTACGCTCCTTCTAGAAAATGGTGTTCAGGGCTAACATCAGCAGGTTGCTTAACCTCTTAAATCCTTAGTGGCTTATAAAATCTGGTATGAACTGGCCCTCCATAGATCCTCAGTTGACCTCATTTTGTGTAACCTACCTTCATACTTACTATCCTGCAGCATATTATACTCCTCTCAGCTCTGTGAAATCACCAAACTGGTGCCCACTTAAGGGTCTTTATACTAACCATTCCTGCTCTTTCACCTGCTTCTCTCTCCACTGCCCCCCGGACTTTCCTGGCAGGCTTTTTATTTTTTTCTACTTAGAGCTAGGGTTACCTCTACAGAGGCCACCTGACCACTGAAAAATAACCACCCCATAATTATGTATCACATCGCCTTTTAAAATGTATTGCATAGCATTTATCAAAATCTGTTGATATTTATTAATTTATTGGTTAGTTTGTATCTCGTCTAATTTTCCCCACTTGACTGTGAGCTCCATGAAAACAGCTCCTGGCACAGGATAAAAACTCAATGGATACATATTGAATGAGAGAAAAATAATCACCACCACTACCACCACCGCCACCACCACCACCAATATTTATTTAGGCTTATTGTGTGCCAGACAGTGTTATAGGCATTTTATTGGTTAACAAATTAAATCATTGCAATGGGCCTATGTGAGATTAATACTTCTATTATCTCCATTTGACACATGATGAATCTATGGTACAGGAAAGTTGAAACACTCAAAGAACAATGCTTCCAGCAAAATAGGCACTTTGAATATTCCATGTGTTGATCAAGAAGGAAGAAGACATGCAAATAAGAGGAGGAAAGAGAGCTGGGGCATGCCTACTGCTCTGAATATTCAAAAAACAGGGATGAGGTATAGTACAAAGAATCAAAGAGGAGAAAAGATGGAAATAGAGGCTGTATTGGTTTTCTATAGGTGCCACAATAAAATACCACAGGCTGGGTGGCTTAAACAATAGAAATGCATTTTCTCACAGTTCTGGGGGCTGGACGTGCAGGTCTGGTTTCTTCAGAGGCCTCTCTCCTTGGCTTGCAGATGTCCTCCTTCTTGCTGGGTCCTCACATGGTTGTTCATCAGTCTGTATTGTCCTCATCTTGTCTTCTTATAAGGACACCAGTCATGTTGGATTGGGGTCCAACCATAGGACCTCCTGTTACCTTAATTACTTCTTTAAAGATCCTATCTCCAAATACAGTCAAATTTATTTAGAGTTAGCAGTGACTTCAACATATGAATTTTTGGGGGGACACAATTCAATTCAACCCATAAAACAGAGAGGAAATAAGTAATGTGTAAAACTGAGTAAAAGTAAATGAAATTAAGGACAGCAGGAAAGTTGTGTAAAGCAGAAAGTATAGAAGAAATTATTGCATAGTTATAATGAAAACAAAGGTGAAAAATAGAAGCCAGCAAGAAAATAAAATGAATCAATGTACTCACTGAGAACAAGAAGACACATGTAAATATTTGTGCAATGACAAAGATAGTGGAACTGCCCAGTGGGTTTATCTAGCCCACTGCCTAGACAGAGCTGATTTATCAAGACAGGGGAATTGCAATACAGAAAAAGTAATTCACTCAGAGCTGGTTGTGCGGGAGACAGGAGTTTTATTATTACTCAAATCAGTCTCCCCAAGCATTCAAGGATCAGAGTTTTTAAGGACAACTTGGTGAGGGGGGAAGCCAGTGAGTCAGGAGTGCTGATTGGTTAGGTAAGAGATAAAATCATGGGAAGTTGAAGCTGTCCTCTTGCCTTGAGTCAGTTCCTAGGTGGGAGCCACAAGATCAGATGAGCCAGTTTAGATGATCTGGGTGGTGCAAGCTGATCCATCAAGGGCAGGGTTGGCAAAATATCTCAAACACTGATCTTAGAAGCAGTTTAGGGAGAGTCAGAATCTTGTAGCCTCTGGCTGTATTACTCCTAAACCACAATTTCTAATCTTGTGGCTAATTTGTTAGTCCTACAAAGGCAGTCTAGTCCCCAGGCAAGAAGGAGGTTTGTTTTAGGAACGGACTGTTACTGTCTTTGTTTTAAACTATAAACTAAGTTCCTCCGCAAATTAGTTCAGCCTACACCCAGGAAGGAACAAGAACAGCTTGGAGGTTAGAAGCAAGATGGAGCCAATTAGGTTAGATCTCTTACACCGTCTAAGTCATAATTTTGCAAAGGCAGTTTCAATAGGATGCATAAAAGATTAACACAGGAAAAAAGAGACAGAAGAGGGACAATGCCATAAAAATGAATAGAGAAAAGGAGAAGAATAAAAGAAAATAGAAAACCAGCTTTACAACACATTGGATGTATGCCGTATTTCATTTTTGTTTTGTTTTGGAAAATGTCCTATCATTTTGTAAGGTTGAATACTGAAGTGCATGATTTCTATGACTAAAGACTTCACTGATTTGAAATATTATAAGAAGGCAATGCTGATATTGGAAATATGGATATAGAGTCAGGAATACTTTCCTATATGACAGTACTGATCTTTGTCATAAGAGAAAGTGTATCGGCCGCATTTTATAAAGCTTTGGGGGGCTTTAAAAAGCAAAGAAATTGAGATTGTGTTAGCTGGAATCCGGCAGCAGGTTTAACAGGAGATACTGTTCTGCTACAACTCTCACCAAGGGAGTTCAATTTCAACAGTGATAATCTTTCCATAGTGGCGGAAGTTTAAATTTTGTGCCCCTGAGGAAAAATTTCCAAAGTAATTCCCATTGAACTTGCCTCCCAGAAATCTCTGCTTCATACACTATCCGGTACGACATGTGCCTCTCCAGGGCAATGGTACCTTTCTCTCCACATGGTAAAAACATACTTATTTGACATTTCAGATGCCAAATTCTTTTTCCCAGTGTGGTTAAATAAAGTTTCTATTGTTCTCTAAAGCTTCTGGCATGAAATTTTAAGTCTTTTTTTTTTTTTTTTTTCATTTTAATGTAATTTTGCCCACCTTATTCTTGGCTTCTGGTATTGCAAATTGATATAAAGCTTTTAAATATAACTCTATGTTGTTTTATTATTTTAGCTATTGTAGGAAAGTTTAACTTTCCCTCTGAAGATTCACTTAATTTGGGTCTATAAACAAACTGACAATATAGACAGATTAACGGAGACAAGGCATCCAAATTGATGTATGTGCAAATACATGGGCAGTACACAAAATGTGAGACTCAAGGAAGGGCCAGATGGCTGAAGCTTAAATAGCACCTTCTTCATAGGAGAAAAATGGGTGTAATATAGGCAATTTTTAGAGGTAGTAAAAGATTTTTCATAGAATTGAATGGGCCCAAAGAGCAGATGGTAGCGTGTAAATGATTCTCTTTGGAAACTGAATGGTACTGGAGAACAGACAATGGCCTAGGACAAATTTCCCCTGAGATCTGGACGGAGGTGGTGACAATAGAAGAAGGTGAGGGCTGGAACTTTACAGTGGACAAAGGTTGTCTTATGCAGATAAAGTCTCCCAGGAAATCTCTCAGAGCTACCCTTAGAAGAATAGTCTGTCTGGGCATGATGGAGACTTTTAGTCTTTTCTCTTCTCTGGTGGTTAATCTTTCGTGGTCATCTGATGAGATTCCTAGGGAGAGGGTTTCAATTGCGTTTTTTTTGGGAAGAACTTTCCTCAGTCAAATAAAGGAACTTCCAGAGAAAGCCCCTCCCTGTGCTTGAGAGGTAGGAGAGAAACAAGAGAAGGTTAGAAAGTCCTTTGTTCAGAGGCAGCTTCTAAGGCCTTTTAATTTCTTTTAGTTCAAAATGCTCAGCATGCCAAAATGCTATACTTTGGATATCAGTTCTGAGCCCTAGCACTATATTGAAACACATCAATGTACGTATGTTTCTTTTCTGACTATGCATACAAAAATAGTGTGACAACTAAACAGTCATTTTGAATAATAGAATAATAATTCACTATATAATTGTTTTATTGTATTCAAAAGTGAGGCCAGGTCTGTTTTAGTTCTAACACAAGCTAGAATTTATCATGTTATGTATTTATTGCATTTATTAATAATTGAGGGTCTCTGGTTCATATGGATCACTTGGGGTATACAGGGAAATTTCAGGAATCCACTCCATATACATTAAACAAAAGTATCAGGAATTGGTCCAATGAAACTACATTGAAACAAACTTTCCAGATGATTCTAATATTTACTAAATTTAGGGAGCTACTGGCAAATACTTTAAATACAAGAAATAAAATTGAGTCCAAATAAATCACCCTTCTCAGATATCACTTTATTGCAAGTTTTTATACATGTAAATTTCATATATAAAACAATTTTTTTTGCCTTCTTAAAATTTTCTATTTTATTTTATTTTTAAAAATTTATTATAATTTAAGTTCTAGAATACATGTGTAGAATGTGCAGGTTTATTACATAGGTATACATGTGCCATGGTGGTTTGCTGCACCCATCAACCCGTCATCTAGGTTTTAAGCCCTGCCAGCATTAGATATTTGTCCTAATGTTCTCCCTCCCCTTGCCTCCCAACCCACGACAGGGTCTGGTGTGTGATGTTCCCTTCCCTGTGTTCATGTGTTCTCATTGTTCAGCTCCCACTTATGAGTGAGAACATGTGGTGTTTGATTTTCTGTTCCCGTGTTAGTTTGCTGAGAATGATGGTTTCCAGCTTCATCCATGTCTTGCAAAGGACATGAGCTCATTCTTTTTTATGGCTGCATAGTATTCTATGGTGTATATGTGCCACATTTTCTTTATCCAGTCTATCAATGGTGGACATATGGGTTGGTTCTAAGTCTTTGTTATTGTGAACAGTGCTGCAATAAACATATGTGTGCATGTGTCTTTATAGTAGAATGATTTATAATTCTCTGTGTATATGCCCGGTAATGGGATTGCTGGGTCAAATGGTATTTCTAGTTCTAGAGCCTTAAGGAATCACCACACTGTCTTCTACAGTGTGGAAGATCAAACTGGTTGAACTAATTTATATTCCCATCAACGGTGTAAAAGCGTTTCTATTTCTCCATATCCTCACCAGCATCTGTTCTTTCCTGACATTTTAATGATCACGATTCTAACTGGAGTGAGATGGTATCTCACAGTGGTTTTCATTTGCATTTCTCTAATGACCAGTGATGGTGAGCTTTTTTTCATATGTTTGTTGGCCACATAAATGTGTTCTTTTGAGAAGTGTCTGCTCATATTCCTTGCCCACATTTTGATGGGGTTGTTTTTTTCTTGTAAAAGTGTTTAAGTTTTTTGTAGATTCTGGATATTAGCTCTTTGTCAGATGGATAGATTGCAAAAATTTTCCCCCATTGTATAGGTTGCCTTCACTCTGCTGATAGTTTATTTTGCTGGTCAGAAACTCTTTAGTTTAATTAAATCCCATTTGTCAATTTTGGCTTTTGTTACAATTGTTTTTGGTGTTTTAGTCGTGAAGTGTTTGCCCATGTCTATGTCCTGAATGGTATTGCCTAGGCTTTCTTCCAGAGTTTTTATGGTTTTAGGTTTTATGTTTAAGTCTTTAATCCATCCTGAGTTAATTTTTGTATAAGTTGTAAGGAAGGGGTCCCGTTTCAGTTTTCTGTATATGGCTAGTTTTCCAAGCACCATTTAATAAATAGGGAATCCTTTCCCCATTGCTTGTTTTGTTGAAGATCAGAAAGTTGTAGATGTGTGGTGTTATTTCTGAGGCCTCCGTTCTGTTCCATTGGTCTATATATCTGTTTTGGTACCAGTACCATGCTGTTTTGGTTACTGTAGCCTTGTAGTATAGTTTGAAGTCAGGTAGCATGATGCCTCCAGCTTTGTTCTTTTTGCTTAGGATTGTCTTGGCTGTATGGGCTCGTTTTTTGGTTCCATATGATATTTAAAGTAGTTTTTTCTAATTCTGTGAAGAAAGTCAGTGGTAGCTTAATGGGAATAGCATTGAATCTATAAATTACTTTGGGCAGTATGGCCATTTTCATGATATTGATTCTTCCTATCCATGAGCATGGAATGTTTTTCCATTTGTTTGTGTCCTCTCTTTGTTCCTTGAGCAGTGGTTTGTAGTTCTCCTTGAAGAGGTCCTTCACATCCCTTGTAAGTTGTATTCCTAGGTATTTTATTTTCTTTGTAGCAATTAAAATTTTCTTTAAATGATTTTCAACTTTACATTTCTCCATTTTTCACATGAATATTTGAAAATTTGTTTTTGTTTTCTTTTGTTTAGTTTGGCTTTAGAGACTTCACTGTAACAAGGTGATGCCAATTTAATGAACTCAAAGTACATTGCACATATAAGCAAAAGCAGAACAAACATTTCATGTCTGACTGGGATCTTAACTGAAACAGAGTTTGGTTTGAACAGTGCAGCTTGGTATATTAGATGGGAGGACTCAGGTCTCCTGAATCAAGGACAACTTGCTCTGTTATGCATGGCCACCAAAGTCCATATAAATTCTTTTTTCTCCCTCCAAAATTTGACGATGTTGAGGAAATAGAATTAAAAACACAATCTTCTCTCAGTCCAGAAATTTTCTCCATGAAGATAGTAGAAACAAAAACCACCCCAGTTTTACTTTTGAATTAGCATTAAACCAGGATGTGATGTTAATCACAGGCAATCTGCTGAAAGACTGCAAAATCTCACCTTTCTGTATGCCAACCAATCTCAACCCATTGCATACATGCTTTCAGTATAAACAATAACTAGTCCATGAGTAAAAAGATTTAAAAGCACTATTTGTCTCACGTAATTCATCCTCAAATCAACCATTGCCGGGGTGACCATCTATGTTAATTGGCTTTACCCAGAAAAAAAAAAATTCCTCTATATTTGTGGCAGGATGTAATTTTGTGACTTGGAGCAAGGTGCCCACTGAAGTTAGGTTCCTGCTCTCCCAGATAAACTTGGAGATAGGGGTGCTATACCCCTTGATGTTTACATTTCAAAGAGATGGCTCCTGAATCCTTGAGAAAGGCATTCCTGACTCTTAAAGCTGACAAAGTCCTATCTGATTTTCAAAAGGATTTATATACATTTCAAAGAGAAGAAAAGGTACTTATAATTACAAGTTTTCTAATGCAAATGCTCAAAGAGATAGGGAGAGACGAGCTATCTCTTTTCTCATTTTCAACAGGGATAATTAAGCACCTTATTTTTGATTTATATTTGTCCTTACAACTACCACTCCTAAATGTGAATTCCTAATTAAGAACCATGAAACTGACTCATTTCATCAGATAAAGGCTTTTGGTTTTCTCTGCTATTATGTCAATAAGTTTAATATATCCAAATTTTCACCCTTATTTTCCCTGTGACCAAGGGTCTACATTTACAGGACAGCTGGGTGGGTTTATTAACAGTCGTCAGTTTGTAGTGATATGCCTGGTACCCAAGGGAGCAATAAAATTTGTAAACTTGCGTCCTACTTATATCACCAACTGAGGCACAGAAACTCATATTACAGATGTTTAATTAGTTCTTGACTTCCAGTCACTGATTTTGGACTCTAACCTGGACTAAGAAACTTTCATTTTGAGAATGTATGCTCAGTCCTGAGATAGTTATACATATTTGCTGGGAGATTTTTTTCAGAAAGTGGCACTTAGAGCATCGCATTTGATTTGAAGGGTGCTCATCAGGACATACCTGAAGCTGTCTGGACCCTCAATCGTAATTATGCTTGAAGTGTGTGCCTTCTAGAGAAACAGAGTTACTTGCACAAGTGTTATTTTCAGTACATTCCTTTGACTTTCTGCATAAATAGGCATCACATCACTTTCTCACTCTACTCCAATTTCTATCTTCTTGAAAAATGAGCAAAGTGAACTGGTTGGGGCCAAAGGGGAATGCTCCTGATTTAGCAAGTAGCAGTGGGATACTGAGTGGCCTTGTATGACTCAATATGTTTACTCTTAAAGGGTTGGTTCCCAAGGAGTTGCAGAGATAGTTCTTGGGCTTCAGTCAAAGAAAAGAATAACACAGCTGCCCTCAGCAAGGGGGAATTCCAGCATAATGGATTGGCAATGGAAACAGTCTAAACCAATATAAATATAATAGCCACCCACTGAGAGGCAATTTACACACACCAGGCCAGCCTTGAAGTGGTGTACTTGGCCAGTGTAATCTACTCAGGGTTATTTTATGAGACTTGGTATAAGGAAAATGGGTGAAGAGAAAATGAGAAGTAGGGGAAGTAGACCACTCCAAATGACATGCTAAAGCCACAAACCCCTGCTTCAGGGGCATTGCTGATTTGTATGACACAGAAAGAATGGTATCTGTCTAGCACCTTCTTTAAGAAGTAATATGTTTTTAAGTGCTAATCTGGCCTTGATTTCAGTTCTGGTTATGCCCCTAACTAGTGAAATGGCTCTGGATATTTTACTTCCCTACTCTACTTGAATAAAAATAAGGAGTTACATTAGAAAGCCAGTCTAAAAAAGTGCCTGGAACTTGGGCTCTAGAACCAGGCTCTCTGGGTGACATTGTGAGCACCTTTCAAGATGGCTGTGTGAACTTGGGCAAGTTTCTTACCCTCTGTAAGCCTTACTTTCCTCATCTGTACAATGGGGACAATAGTACTGCTTTCTTAATACCCTTTTTTTTTTCTGAGACGGAGTCTCGCTCTGCCGCCCGGGCTGGAGTGCAGTGGCCGGATCTCAGCTCACTGCAAGCTCCGCCTCCCGGGTTCACGCCATTCTCCTGCCTCAGCCTCCCGAGTAGCTGGGACTACAGGCGCCACCACCTCGCCCGGCTAGCTTTTTGTATTTTTTAGTAGAGACGGGGTTTCACCGTGTTAGCCAGGATGGTCTCGATCTCCTGACCTCGTGATCCGCCCGTCTCGGCCTCCCAAAGTGCTGGGATTACAGGCTTGAGCCACCCTTCTTATAAATATTAAGGGAGATATTCATGTGAAAGCACTTTCATCACGTCAAGCCCATGATGAGTACTTACTGAAGGTTAATCATCCTTATAATCAGGAACCTTTATAGTCTCTTCCTGCTTCTAATGTCTAAGATTTTTATAATGCTTTGTCATTTCTAATTTATCATCACGTTTTAATGCCTAAGGGAAATTCTCTTTGAGAAATAGTTATATTTTCTGACTCCATATTTCTAAAAATAAGATTTATTTGTATGCCTTTAATTCTAAACCATTAAGCATTGTTTCAGAAAAGCTACTCTTTCCCATGATAAAGTCCATCAAGTTTGCAGAAATGAAGGGAACTCTACATTTGTTTATGTTTCAGAGGCTTCCTGAGCAATAGTCATGTTAGGCCCAGCAGTGAGGGCATAAGTTGCTAAAAGTTAGAAGATGTTCACCAGAGTGGATCTTTGCATGGATCTTGTAAAATAAAGTTCATGGCCAACGTGCTATAACAAAAGACACATTAACAAGAGAAAAGCATAACAGATTTAGTCAAAGTTTTACGTGACATGTAAAGCCTTCAGAAATGAAGATCCAGAGACTTAGGGAAAACTACTTTTATTTTTGCTTAGGTTGAATGAAACATGGATTGCCATGTAGAAATGTGATTGGACAAGAGTATGATCTAATGGTAATAGACTGAGTGGGAAGGAAAACCATTCTAAAAGGCCTTCTGCTCAGATGCTTTTGGCCTCTCCACGGTAACATTTCCTCCTGGAAATATGGCAGGATCTCTCTGGAATGGGAGATTTTATAATCTACTGTTAGACAAGGGTAGGTCAGAGAATTTCTTTATGGCAAGCTCCTAGATAGATAGGCTAGAGAAGGTTAAAGTAATATTTCTAGGTTTTGTTTTCTAGTTACTATTGTAATCACCTGATAAGTTCATCTTGCCCATTGTCCAGAAAACCCAATTCACTGAAAGCAGCAGGTTTTCGCAACAGAGAAAGAACGTAATGGTTCCAGGGCTGACCGAGTAACTGGGGAAGAGTTTATTACTGTACAAAGGAGTCTACCCCCAGATTTGGACTATTTTTTTTTAAGGATAATCTGGCAGGCAGGGGCTGTGTAATAAGGAATGCTGATTGGTTAGGTTGGGGATGAAATCATAGGGGTTAAAACTGTCTTCTTTTTGTCTTCATTTACCAGGTAGGATCACAAAACCAGCTGGGCCAGTTTGCTGGTCTGGGTGGCGCCAGCTGGGCTATCAGAAGGCAAGGTCTGATAATTACCTTGAACAGCAATCATAGGTTTTACAAGAGTGATTTTATCTATAGGATCAATTAAGGAGGTTAGAAATCTTGTGGCCTCTGATTGCATGACTCCCGAGCCATAAGTCTAACCTCATGGCTAATTTGTTAGTTTTCCAAGAGTGATTTCGTCTCTGAGCAAGTAAGAGATTAGTTTCAGGAAGAGGCTGTCATTATCTTTGTATGTATGTATGTATGTACATATGTATGTATGTATGTATGTATATATTCGAGACAGATACTTGCTTTGTTTCCCAGGCTGGAGTGCAGTGGCACGAACACAACTCATTGCAGCTTCAACCTCCTGGGCCCAAGTGATCTTCTTGCCTTAGCCTCCTGAGTAGTTGGGACCACAGGCATGTACCCCCATGCCCAGTTAATTTTTTTATTTTTTCTTTGTAGAGATGGGGTCTCATCATTTTACCCAGGGTGGTTTGAATTCTTGGGCTTGAGCAATCCTTCTGCTTTGGCTTCCTGAAGTTCTGGGATTACAGGTATAAGCCATCACACCAGCCTATCTTTGTTTTAAAGTTAAACTAAATTTCTCCCATGGTTAGCTTGGTGTATGCCCAGGAATGAACAGGACAGCTTACAGGTTAGAAGCAAGATGGAGTCAGTTGGGTCAGATTCCTTTCACTGTCATAATTTTTCTGTCAGAATTTTTTCCCCGTCATAATTCTTGCAAAGGCAGTTTCACTATTACCTGCCTTGGGGATGAGGAATTCTGATTTCTATGACTTGCTTCAAAGAAGATTGACGGGTGAGTCACAGGAAGGCACTGGAAGGTCTGAGAGGCCATGTTCTGGGGCTGTTTCTGAGGTCTTCCAATGTCCTTTACTTCCAAAGTACTCAACATGCCAAAGCACTACACTTCAGGGGTGTCTTTTTCTGAGCTCCAATAATCTACATGAAGTATGAGGTATAAAAGAAATATATTTCATTAAATTTAATAATTACTTTACCTAACTTACTAGTTGGGAATGACTAAAGAGAAATGAATACAATGTATTTTTATAAGACTTATCAATATCACAGTGGATAAGGCAAATAATGAGAAGGTGGATGCTGGATACTTGATCTTCTCATAGATCTAGGAGGTGTTTGTACCTGTTTCATATTTTGCTTCCAAGAATGAAATGAGATAGAGACACATTACTGTCTGTAGTAGTACACGCAATAAAACTGAAGAGTATCCATATTATTAAGAGAGGTAAGATCCCCATAGATTCAAGTGGCTCACCTTTTCTAAGTGTTATTTTTAATATTCATGATAAAACTCATATTACTCAGCATATTATTAATAATAAATTTCTAGAGCATATATTCTAATGTTTCTTAACACAGATTTTCACTTTACTAAACAAAGTGATGTTAGGTTGGGCTTCAGGCAGCTTAATCTCTTAAAAAGCAATTTTTAAGGGTGGTGTTAGCCTTTTAGTAGCTGGAGCATAAATAATACTATTTCGTTTACCTGTGTTAACCAGAATCCTTTATGGAGCTTTATGAATACCTCAAACATAGCATTTTTGGTGTCTTTTTTGGAAAGAGTAACTAATTAATTAAAAAATACTTTATTCATGCCATTTATCCTTTATCTTTGCATGGAAGTTATGTGAAACTAGGAAGGAAATGTAATGTCTGCTTTATACAACCTTTACTGACATAAATTAATTTTCAGTTAATGAGAATTTGCAACTAAACAGTGTTTTTTATTCTTCAAGTGGTAGTAACTATTATTAAGGGGTAACACCTCATTCCTCTGTAGTTAATGTGTCTGATATTTCTGGAGATAAGAAGAAAACATTGAAGATGACCCAAGGCCACATACTTCTCAAAGAGATATTTTATTTTAAAATTGTAAGATTTAAGTTCCTCTATGTATGTATGGGTATGTGTTGTGTGTATTCATTTCGTGGCTATCTGTGAGAAGCATTTCCTTGTAAAGCTCCGTTAAGCAATTTGAAGCATTAGGCAATCACTTCACCTTTTGACCACCAAGAATATGGGAACCCCAGTGAAGTTATTCGTTTATAAGTCATAGTCATTCATATTTCTAGGAGAGACATGGACCCAGTTTTCACATTAGTACTGTGGCAGCTAGAAGGACTCTTTTCTGAAAACACATGTAGGGAGTGAGGCAGGGGCAGAGAGGGAAGTTATGTAGCCTAAAAATTAGAGCTATTTGTCTTTTAAAGATAATACGTGGTAGTGGTAAAAATGTCTCCTATAAGGAGCTTTTACTTCCTTTAACTTTACAATCTAAAGTCCTATATCGTGTTTAATTTGGGTATATTATGTTCAAATGCATATGGGACATAATTGAACAGTAAAGTACTTTCAAGTGACCTAGTTGAGAAGATCATACATTTTCTAAATATTTGTAGTATTTTAGGCACCTGATGAACTAAAATACAGGCTTGGATACAAACGAAATAAAGAAGTAGGTGACTATTAACTATAATATTGCTATCACAAATTTGTAAGGAGGATGAGCAAACTTACTTGTTTTTTGGCTTATACAGATAAATTTCAGCATAACATTTTACATCTGGTTTTCTCTTTATTCACTAAATTCCATGCTCTCTTACTCACTAAAAGAAATGTTTGTTTAGGTTAACAATCTGTAAAGCAATTCTAGCCCTATATCAATCCATTATGAAAATCTAGGTCAGGATACTATTAATGCATTTTTACCTAGAATTCTCTTCTAGATGTTTGGAGACAAGTATAATCTTTGTATTAAGGCAGAGTGATCTGGGCTACAGAAATAAAGAGGTTAAAAGTGGTCCAGATGTGACATGACTACACTATTTACCATCACCATCATCTTGATAACTGACAAATGATTGACAGCAGCACTTGGCAATGACATGATTTCCCTAATGTATTGGTAAGAACTGAAAGGGGTAATTTTGAATAGAAAAGACTTTGTGAGTTTCTAATACCTGCATACCAGGACTAATCAGAAAATCATGTTACTTCAACTTCTATTGAAAGAAAATTCACAAAATACTGGAG
The DNA here is from genome assembly GCF_007565055.1 of Rhinopithecus roxellana. Lineage (NCBI taxonomy): Eukaryota > Metazoa > Chordata > Mammalia > Primates > Cercopithecidae > Rhinopithecus > Rhinopithecus roxellana. The sequence goes on along the minus strand of NC_044552.1, from coordinate 96,192,513 downwards.
TAAGGAACCATTAACTTTTGGGACATGTTTTAAATTATTTTTATTTTTATACTCTGAATATTTTATAATCAATTTTTAAATACTAAAAAATAATTTTTAATTCTAAAAATAATGAACATCAAAATGTGCAAACATTTTTAAAAACGAGCCAGAAGATTAACAGGCCTTTGGTATAAGCCAGTTACTATAGCTGGACACTTAAAATGGCTCCAAGTTTCCGAGCAAGAAAGGCAAAAAAAAGATAAACACATTGGTTTACACATCTTTTTCTTCTCTGACAAAAGAAAATAAAGACACTTATCTGTGGAAGCAAACTTTTTTTCTGGGACCAAATTTCAGACAAAATTTATCACGTTTCCTTGATTAAGAGGTACTGAATAACGTAACAAACAATGTCTGCAAGAAACAAAGATACTGCTGAAATGGACAGCTCTGGTATTGATTCACTTTACTGGCTGAGAACATAACATTAAATTGTACTCAGTGAAGCCCTTTCTGCAGGGGATAAGAGGAAATGGCCAAGGTATTCCACTTCGATGATTAAAGTTGATAGTGGGCTAGAGCCTGGAGACTAGGAGTAGGGATAGTTAACATGCCCATTATACTGCCTCCAACATCATATGTCTTACAAGAGCCTTTGGTCTGTGTTAGGAGGCAGTTAACTCATGACTGAATTCTCACAGTTTCCTGCAGTGCAGATAGTCTATGTTGTTTGCTAAAGTGAAAAACTTATAGTTAAGAAGGAAAAGTGGTTACTGAAATGAGAAAGTTTAAGAGAGAAACTTATATTCTTGCTCAGACAGAAGGTCAACTCGATTCATCTTCAGTTGTGGGAACAGGGTTACCTAAAAGTAGTGCCAATCTTTTTCACAAAGAGGAGCGTTTTATCTTGTAAAGCATTTCACAGAGTATTTGGTCAAATCTCTATGTTGAGTGCTGCATTTCAAAGATGAGATGACTTCAGAATGAAACGTGTTTATGGCAAGTGTTATCAAACACTCTCTAGTTCATAGTGATGGGGGAGTCTGTGGGTGGTCCTTGTAGCATGTCTGTATTTAAGTAAATTATTCACGCAAATGATAGAGAATATGAAGCCAGTTTTAGACTTACATAAAGATGCTGAACATTGAAGTATAAGGACAAAAAGACAATATCTCTGGAGTCAGAGAAACTGAATCCTGGTGGTATATCCACTTAGTTCTTTTACTGTGTACAATTTTGCCTCCTAAATTTCAGCTTTCTTTTGTGAAAAATACATACCAAAGGCCAGGCTCCGTGACTCATACCTAGTAATCCCAGCACTTTGGGAGGCCGAGGCAGGTGGATTGCCTGAGGTCAGGAGTTCGAGTCCTGCCTGGCTACCATGATGAAACCCTGTCTCTACTAAAAAAAAAAAAAAAAAAAAAATACAAAAATTAGCTGGGTGTGGTGGTGGGTACCTGTAATCCCAGATACTCAGGAGGCTGAGGCAGGAGAATCTCTTGGACCAAGAAGGTGGAGGTTGCAGTGAGCTGAGATCGCACGACTGCACTCCAGCCTGGGTGACAGAGCAAGGCTCCGTCTCAAAAAAAAAATAACCACATTGATTTAAAGTTTGAAAAGAAAAAACATGTATAGCGATTGCCCATATTCAACAATTAGTCTTTCTCACATCCCATATCTCATTTGGCAAGTACCTATTAATTACTTCTAAATACAAAGGCAATAAGGCTGAGAAAATAAAACATATCAGCATAGCTGATTATTCAGCTTGCATTCAGCATAGTCATTTCCCTCCTACCCTACTCCTTCAAAACACTAGTTGTATTTTGGAAGGACTCATACAAATGTATTATTTTTTAATCTTATGCCATGTACTAAAATAGCAGAAGAAATCAGTATTTCTCAAAGTGTCGATGCTAGATTAACTAACTCAGAATTTCTGAGGGTATTTGTCATATACTGTGTACCCAAGTCAGGCCTACTGATTTAAAATCTCTGGGTGTCTGGAATCTGTATCTTTAAACAAGTGCCATAGTTAACTCGTAGGTACAGTAGAGCTCGAAAATATCTGTAGTAAGTTATGAAATGTCTTAATCTCAATTCCGGGGAGTAAAACCCTACTATCCCAGGCAACATTTTTACTAATCCTAATCCTTTCTCTGCCTTTATCATAACAACACATGTTGCATAATATGCAGTGGGGAATATTATTCAGGAGACAGAAGGATTATGCCTGCAAATGTCATCCTTGAGTTCATTGTAGAATATAGTATTTTCCAAATGTTGCTCACCAATATATCCCATTCCATAGGTTTTTTTTACAATGTGATGTTGACATTTCTCCACCAAAAAGATGGAGTCTACGTGCCTTCCCCTCAAATCTAAATGGGCCTGTTACTATAGCAAAAATGATGTTATGTGACTTCTGAGGCTAAATCAAAAAAGGCGTTATTGTTTCCACCTCTTCATCTTGGAATTCCTACCCTTAGAATCCAGCCTCCATGCAGCAAGGAAGCCACATAGCATTTGGGAAGGCCAGGTATAGGTGCTTTTTCCAAGGCCCCAGGCAAGGTACTAATTGACCAGCCATGTAAGTGAATGAGTCTTCATTTGTTTCCAGCCCCCAGACTTGAAGCCACCCCAGCTGATATAATTAAACCAGAGATTTATAAGAAAAGTAAATTTCAGATTTGTGAGTAAATTAAGTGTTGTCATTGTTTTAAACCACTACTAAGATTTAGGGGTTTTATGCATCAATAGATGAAAAGAATACCCAAATTGTAGGTGATTACTTATGTTTTTGTTTTTGCTTCTGTTGTTGTTTTTGAGATGAAGTCTCACTCTGTCACCCAAGCTGAAGTGCAGTGGTACAATCTAGGTGCAGGCTCTGCCTCCCAGGTTCTCTGCTTCAGCTACCCTAGTAGCTTAAATTACAGGAGCCCACCACCACAGCCAGCTAATTTGTGTATTTTTAGTAGAGACAGGGTTTCACCATGTTGGCCAGGCTGGTCTCGAACTCCTGGCCTCAAGTGATCTGCCTGCCTTGGCCTCCCGATGTTCTGTGATTACATGCGTGAGCCACCACGCCTGGCCTATGTAGGTGATTATTTTTGAATCCCAACTGGTGATGTTATCTTCTTCTTGTGGACATCTGACATATTCTTATCTGTATTCCATTTGTTCAATCAATGTGGGCCATTTCCACTGGGAGTTCTGGAATGCCTGGATTCAACTCTTCTTCTCCTATCCTGTATCAATGAATTGGGCAAATGACAGGTTACATGGCTCTTCTATAGTAAATATGGGAAGTTGATTGACTATAGACTCCATTTAAAAGGAAACCAACTATTTAAAACAAAAGAGAGCATGGGATTGAATATCACTAGTCAAAGATTAGAGAAGGATATTACAGAGTTGAAAAACACAACATATAAACGAATGAGAGAGAAAAGCAAGATAAATTGGTATGAACGGGTTGCCCAAGTACAGTTGAAACCAGTTGCATTTGAGTGGATCTCTTTTAAAGCTTCTCTAACTAAAACATTATTCTAAGGCCTGAGAAAACCATAGCTAATCTGACAGTCTTTGCCCTTTTGGACCTCACTTTTCCAGTGGAGGAGATATATAGGCAGACACATATCTCTAAGAGAGTTTATCTTAATGGAGGTCATAATATAGAAATGATAATATGGGGTAGAAGGATTCATGCCAACAAGATAGATCAGTATCACAAGGTTGGGATGAAGTTTGACAAGATAATATCTTGTGGTGAGGGAAGGATATGTCATTGAAAATATGTCATTCCAACTTGAGAAACAGAGGAAAGGCAAGAGGATGCAGCTCACACCTGAGGAACGTTTATTATCATTATGACCTGGGATGGATTGACTGCTTATTAGAAGATACAGTTGTAGGAAGAGGTCAAGGTCTTTACTGGTCTGAACATATAGCTTTGTTTTTGATGATGAAATTAAAGGGTTTAGAAAGTAGGGAAAAATGAAGTGTGTTTTAATGATGATAACCAAGGTAGTCATGCAAATCAGGTAGTGGTGGCAAGGAAAAGTCTATTAAGAAATGATTGCATTACTGAAGCCAATATGAGCCCAAAGCAGGGTAGTGGCCAGCAGAAGAATGTGAAGAGTGAAATAGATGCAAAAGATGTTAAGGAGGTGGGTCTGATGGGCTCTGATGATTAATGGTCAGTCTGGGTTCAGTCTGTGGGAAAAGAGAAAATGGAAGAATGATGATGACGCTGTTAACAGAAAAGAGCTGTTGATTGAGTATCTGTGTGTGTGTATGTGTGTGTGCATGTGTCTGTGAGTAAACGGACTGTATGAGTAGATTCCCACTGGCTTTTGAGCTACTTCAGGGCAACCTTCTTCAGCGTCTACTATTTTATCATATAAGGTGCTCAGTAAATTATTTCTGATATTAATTTAAATGATGGAGAAGACAAAGGAAGAGTAAATGCCACTAATATTTACAAAAAGACAAAGATATACCAGAAGATTTATGTGATATGAACTTCACACATACATGAAATTTAATATTTTCAACAATGCTATGAAGTAAAACTGATTATTCCTATTTTACAGGTAATAAAACCAAGGTGCAAGTTGGCTGTTTGCACTAATGTCTGCAAATGGCATCCCTGTATATCTGACTGTGCAGATTATGTCTTTTCTCATCTAGCATTAAGATCTTCCAGCAAAATGATCTGTCTTTGGTCATTTTCCAAAATCCCTTCCCTGCAGGCCTACACATGCACACATTGAATGTTAAAGATTAAGAGTAACTTGATTTAGATCATCACTATTTCTCTAATCATTAAGTTACCTATTGTGTTGCTTCTTAGTGGGTGGCACTGGTACAGAGAGAGCATTTTATAGATTACAAATTGCTTCCATGTGCCTTTGATTTTCAACCAATCCAATAAAAGATTTCACTATCTCTGAGGATTGATGCACAGTGGAGGGTATACCAAATATTGCAACGTATAGTAACCTAATATTTGAGAAATTCAGAGATGCTTCAGAATATGTATACAAAACAAGCTACCTAATAAATTAAATGCACTCTTCTACAACAGAGGGGCCATAATTGCATTTGCTTGAATTTGTGCAAATACAAAAAATAAGTATATTATTTTTAAATACCCCCAGAAAAAAATAAAATACAAAAAGCATTTGTTTTGGGTGTTTAAGACTATAAATATCTTTGTTCTGCAAAAAAAGAAATTATACCTCAACATAGGCTAGGTATATATTTTGTGGACAGGCAACTAGAATACAGAGTTAGAAGGAAGTAGAGAAAGCAAAACAGGTAAAACTGAAGTGGGCCACCAAAGTATAGTGCTGCTCCTTTCAGAAAATCATACTGTAAATGTTCTTTCAAAAGATATTTAAATGATTTTTGTACATATAGATTTTGTACAAAATAGTGCATGTTTCTGAAATGCCTCCATGTCTTAGACTAGTGGAAAATGTTATCTTTATGGTTTTCTCCAATCAGAAAAGTTACAAGGAGCATTGCAGACTGTTTACTTACTTAGTGAAAGCCATAAGTGGGCCTGGTATTGTGTAGGCTTCAGCATATTTGAAATAGACCTAGAATCTCAAATATGTTGCATCCTCTGAACACAGTCAGACAATCTATGTGCTGGGAAATGAAGTACAACAATGTAATATTGCTTTCTAATATCAGTCTTTCAATTTCCCTATTGAACCTTTAACACTATATTTCATAATCAGGTCAGTGATGACTGTACATCAACACATGTTTTCCTATGTTTGTGTGTGTAAAACTTCTTATTGCCCTGAAATGCCAAAACCCTTCACACTAGTCCATAAAAGTAACCAAAATAAACCAGCGAATGTATATAGGTCTATTAAAAACATAACCATTACTTCTACAATGAAGACCAACTTAATGCATTTTGGAACATACCATAGCTAATATTATTCTGAAAATATTTGTTAAGCACATGAACATCTAGACATAATTCAGTGTAATGTAGTAAACTGTTAGGTTTATAGTATTTCACATCTATCATACTAAGTTTGATTCTCCAGTTTTAAGCAATAATAGTATTGTTTTATTTTTTATTATTTTTTAAAGAGTGACTTCATTATAACACAGTAATAGGAAGAGTTATGTGAACTTAGGACACAAGGAAGACTATGAATGTGTTGATACTCCTTTATGGGAAAGGTTATTGTTTTGTTTGAACAATAAAGCTATTGATTACTCCCTAATAGTGGGGGGAAATATGAGATTTTAGCATTTGTTTGGAAATATAAGAACACATTACATTCTCCTTAACATAATAGCTATGATTTATTCAGCTCTGTGCATGTTGCAGGAAGCTTGCATCAATTACCTCACAATGACCCTATGGAGTGGGTCAATGAAGAGGAAACTGACACCAAGAGAGGTCCACTATCTGGCCATGATGCTGATAAGTAGCAAGCGTCAGTGTTGAAAAGGCAGTTTGGGATATCAACCCCACTCTTAGTTTGCTTTACACTGTTTTTTATTTTATTTTTTTAACAGTGGGTCTTTCCACAAAATAATTCAGATGCATTGGCTATAATTCTATAATGATTTTTTGGGAGGTTGATGCCCCCCTCCACAACACTTTTTGTGAGGCATTTTAATAGCAGATTACATTACCTTTGAAATCCAAAGTGGATTTACTTAAAAGAAAACATAAATGAAGTCACTCTTTTTGTAGGGATATAAAGGATATTCAAGCACTATATTTTACTGCTTTAGAAAATACTAACATTGGATATTCAAGCACTATATTTTACTGCTTTAGAAAATATTAACATTCTCCTTTGACTTTGGAGTGCGTAAGAAAAGTAGTATCTCATACAAAACCTGAAAATTATGCAGATGAAACTTAATTGTTATTTACTAAAAAGTAGATGTTGATAGATTTTTCAGCTTTACTAGGTTTAGTCATTTTGTCGATTCTAGGTCTCTTTTTTAAAAAAGCAAAGGTATAAACATGAAGATATTTAATCATCATGGAAGATAAATGAATATAATGAGAAAGCATTCACTATTTTCTTTCTGTTTTTCCATATTTGTTTGTTTGTTTCTATGATATAAACCTTAATCATGCTTTCTTTAACACATTCATAGTAACTGTGAGGTACAGTTATTTTGCAGTTTTTTTGAGCTATGAATTTAGTTGAGATACATTTGAGTTTTTAATGTTGATTAAAAATATGAAGATACAGAAAAGTAAAAAAGCATATATATTTATGTATATTAAATAATAATATAATAATGTATAAAATCAGTAGTATATATTAACATTATATATCATATATATGTGAATTATTTTACTATTTTAGTGTATATATACACAAATCTATAGAAGAAAAATAACAGGCTTTGAGGGACAAATCATGTGACTAATGCCAGAATAATTGAATTCATTTAAATTACATATAAAAGATATAATAAGAAATTTTGATATAAGGATATTTGTTAAGTAATCATGTTAATTTTAAAGCCACACTAACTTAAATGAATTCAAAATCTGTATTTTAAATGCTATCTAATCTTGGGATAGATGTTTGATCTCTAAAACTCAGATTCTTTATTTGTATAAAGGAGTTAAGGATATCTCAAAGGAAAATTGTGAAAATTAAAAACAAGTTAGTGAATAAAAATTGTTTGGCCGAGTAGTTCTAGCAAACAGTTTGTAACCAGTTAATGATACTTGTTATTTTATTTCTATAAAATGCCTTTTTAATTTTAATAACTGTTTGTGGATTGAAACACCATTTTAGATAATTTTATCAATTAATTATCAATAAAATTAATCAACAGTGGGAAGAACTTGAGAGATTATCCAGGACAAACCTCACTGTTATGGCAAAATAAAATTTGAAGATGTTAGAGCAGCCCTTTTGTGGGTGGGTAGAACAGGTTAATGGTAAAATCAGCCTTGGAACCCAGTGAATGTATTGGGGCCCCCTCTGCTACTGGGGTTTGGTGAAACAAGTAAATGACATGTTCCTCTACCAATACAGACCTAATTGGGACACGAGACAGAATGGCGGTGAAATAACTGATTGGAGAATGTGCCTAATATTTCGTCCCTGAATATGACTGATTTGCCCACTCAGTCACAGACAGCTCTGGAACATGAAGAACCTTCCAACTGGGCCTTGCCTTCCTATGATTCTAACACACAGAAGAGAGGGCGGGGTCTGCTTCTTGAGTATGGGTTGCCAAGAACAAAAAGCAAAAGCAAAAGAAATAAACAGCCCTGATGGGCCTGAGCTGAGTGTACCCAATTTCCTAACCAAGATTTACCAGTCACATTAATGAGTGAAGGTAGAGAAAAGACCTAGTCTGAGAAATTCTTCCTCATGAAAAGGGAAGGAAAGAGAAAAAGAAGATCTCTATGATATACTAAAAATAAAATGCAAGTATTACATTTCATTCTATTTAGTATCTAACAATAATTCATATGGACCTACTTTGTAATATATTTAGGATAAAAATGTTTCCATGATTTTCTTGTAAACTTCTCCATTTTATATCAAACAGCCATTTACAATAATAATCTAAATTGTGTGAATAATAAAACTATTCAGTCTTTTTCTCTAAAGCTCATTGCATTTGAGAAGATCTGGCTTGCCCTAATATTTTGCTCCTCATTGCCAAACTATCTTAATCTTTTTGCTTTCTCTGTTAAGAGTCACATTTTAAAACCTGATCTTGGTGGCTTTTCTCCAGCTGTTTCCTCTTATGGGGACTATCAAAACTTTCTTGAAATCTAACTTGTAACCTCAAGAGCTCACTAAAGTCCCAAAGGCAGTATTTCATGCAGAAAAATGTGTGCTCTACCTTGTTATTTTGATTAAGATTATATTTAAAATAAATTTTAAATAGTGACATGAAAAGCAAAATAAATCAGTTTAGAATGAATGCCTAGTCTAATAAATAGCATAATCTGAATGTATTTAATAGTAAAGGAATGAAATATAATGCCATGGGAACTTGCTAATTTGCAATAACTATGAGGAGATCCATTAATACTACGTACTACAGGTTATTGTATTTTGAGGATTAGCAAGAATTTGAAAAACACAGGATGTGAAATTAGAGATAGCAGATGTAATGCATTTATTTTCAAGGACTGTTTTAACTATTCTTAGTGTTTTGTAATGTACTGGTAAATGCATATAATAGTCTTGGTAAAATTTATGAAATTTTATCAATAGCATTATCCGTTGGCTATTATTTTTTGCTGACAAGATCTCTTTGTGAAAGATCACATCTCTTTGCAAAAGATTTCAAACGACAAGGTTTCTTTGTGAAAATTTTGAAGATTACCAGATTATTAGAAAGAGTTACTGAAGTTCCATGACAGTTGTTATTTCATCTTGGCAAATTTTACATCAGAGGCTGGTAACTTTCACGTAATATTTAGTATTATAAGCAAATCAGCACTTTTCTGACTGTCCTATTTATATGTCACACTCCAGAGTAAAAACAATGAATGTATTTATTCAAAATGAAAAAAATATATGTCTTTTTTTCACATGTAGGACCTCAATTTGAGTGAATATTGTTGAACTGAGTTGAGCATGCCTGGGAGGAATTACTATATTTGAGGCTAATAATCACTCTATAAGCGTTAAAAAGCAATTGACTGTCATCTCCAGACACTGTTGCTCTCCATCACATGACCCTGTTTATTTTCTCCATTGCACACATGTTTATTGTCTGTCTTTCCCTCTCTGCATCAAGGGCCGTATGGGCAAGGCCTTCAAGGTTTGCTTTTCATTGGATTCCCTGGTCCTCACATAGTTTCTGAGATGTGCAGACACTTGATGACCATTTGCCAAATGAAAGGACAGAATCAGACCAGCAAGACTTTGTGGATTTTTACACAGAGTATTTTACATACAGTTCACTATAAACTAGGCCTTCATTTGCATGTGTTATTAGGAGTGAGTCTTCACGTAACTGAATATTCATGCTCTATGAGATTGTGTTGGCGAAGTTCTCAGACCCTTTGCTGGCACAGAGCAGGCCCTGAAATTGTCTAGACTTGAAAATATACAAGTCTTGGTGAATGCAACTATGAAGAAAGAAAAATCATAGTTGAATTTGGAAAGTTTTTTTCCCTCCTTTTTCAGAAAACATTTCTGCCTCTATGCAGCCAAGTTAAGAGCATCAACAAATGGTTAAGAGTTTGCCTTCTGAAAATGAAGCTAGAACAGAAAAGAAGACTTTGGCAAACTTAAGGCTACTGGCCAGATGCAGCTTGAGAGCTAGGAATGGTTTCCACATTTTTAAAGAATATTTTTTTAAAGAAAAAGAAGAATGTATCATAGAGACCATATGTGGCCCACAAAGCCTAAAATATTTGCTATCTATCTCTTTATAACACCATTCACCTCACTAGATGATGCCATTTGACAACCAAAATAAAATGAGTATGAATAATAATGCAGTTTAGTGTTTTACAGATTGTTTACTGTGGAATTATCATCCTAAGTGTGTTTTATGTATATTCTTCATTGAGTTTTGTTTTTTTTAGTCTTGGATGGGCCTTGGATTCTTAATTCTGGCAATAAGAATAAGAATCATCGACCAATGGAAAAACTAAGACATTTTTCATTCCCATTTAAATCAATATTAGAAACAGTGTATCTCTAACTTTACAGTGTAAACAAGAAAAAATGCTATTGCATGTATCATTTATTTAACTTGATTTTTCTTTCTTCAAAATCAATGTTTATCATAGAAAGATATATTGTACAAATGTGCTGTATGCCATTAGCAGTAAGAGGATATTAATAAAACAAATAAATGAAAGAAAAAGAAAAATGACAACTTGTGATCAGTATTTTGGGTTTAATTTATAACTCATTTTATGACATGAGACTTTCATAAAGCATAAATGTAACTGGTTTCCTATAGATTTCCAGAAATGCTGACCAAATATTTTTGAGCCCTGGCAAACTTCCATTTCAAGAAAATATATTTTTCATCTTGTTCAGCTTGAAAAGATGAGTCTACCATACAAATATATCTTATTCTATGTATTTATTTCCAATAAAATGAAATGATAGGACTGTATCTTACAGGCCTCATTCAGACCTGAGTTAAAAAGCCATTTAGATGCTCAACTACTACTACTGTGTAGTGATAATAGTACCTAAAAAGGAGGAGAGTTTGAATACACAGTGCACAGTGTTTCCTCATTGGAGAATCTTTGTCACAAGTTGTAGATGTTTAACTCTTCAGGGGTTTGCAGCCCTGGCCATTTATAAGCAAATGGAGAGCAGCCAAGCCAGAGTTCTGGAAGCAGGAGTGTCTCATAAGACCTGCTGTTTGGTTATGCAGGCTTTTCACAATCCTGGGGACTCCATATTTGCATTACTAATAGCACTGTTTTTAAGGGCACTGGCATTTTAGGTGGATTGAATGACAATATTTTTCCCTATTTCAGCTGTACAAATTGAGTCATACTAAGGAAAGACCACACCTTTTTTTTCCCCACATATTCATTTCAGAGTGTTTATATGTGGATGATATTTAAAAGGCAAATGTGTGATTGAGTAAGAAATCTTATACAAATGTTCGTAGCTTTGACTTTCTAACTCTGACACTTACTAGCTACATACTCTTAGCAAGTTACTCAACCATTTTTTAGCATTAGTTTTCTAATCTTTGAAATTGTTATGATTCTTATTTCATGGCATATTCATCAATTAGGGTAAATATTTACTGAGGGGATGCCACACACCAGGGACTCTTCCTGAGCCCTGGGATATGGTGGTGAACAGGACACATTTTTGACTATGTGCAGCTGAGGTTATAGTGCACGACCATTATAAATGAATATAAATTACGAGCAATAGAGTAAGCCTTCATTAATTGTTATGTTTCTGCTCTGTTTGCCTTGCCTGTCTATGTCTCTTCTGCTAGACTGGTATCTCCTTAAGGGCAAGATCTCTTACCTCATGAGGTAAAAAAGATCATTTTACCTCATGAGGTAAAAAAAAAATTACCTCATTTGTCTCACCCTGGTCTTTAATAAGTAACTATTAATTAAATGGATAAATTTTGTCTTTTAATTTCATGTGAACTCCTCGTTGTGCTGAATCATGATTTTTTAAAAATTTCAGTCAATTCGTCTACACACACACACACACACACACACACACACACACACACACACACGTAAATGCTATTTTTGGGATGAATTCAGAATATTTGTACCAGTTTCTGAATCTTAAAGTGAAGAGAACAGTGTGATAGCTTGTGGACCCCGTTAACTTTTAGTGCCATGTACATTCATTGCTCATTCTCATCTCTCTTGAAATTATTGTTGATTGCTCTGACAATTCCAATAGAAATGACTGCCCTCCCCTGGCAAGAAATACTAAAGCTCAGGTTCTCTCTGTCTCTCTCTCTCCCCATCCCTCCCACCACACCTTGTCAACTCTATTGAGGCTGGAAATCGGTAACTTGGCATGTGGCCCTTAAGAGCTTTTCCTTTTCCAGATTTCTAGATTACTACCAACTTTGAACCAAATGAAATTTAACTTCATCCCAAATCCAATATCCTCCTTGCTCCCTACAGCAGTTAATTTCATCATCTTTTTTCTACCAAGTTATCTGGTCTGAAAACTAGAAAATATTTAATACTTCCTTTTTCTTCATTAACATATTTATTTATTTACTTAAGGGAAATGCTTGACATGAGGTTTAGGATTATTTTTTAAAAGCATGTGCTATAGTTTGACTGTATATGTTCCTGAATTTCACATGTTGGAACTTTGATGTCAAGGTGATAGTATTTAGAAGTTAAAGGCCTCTGGGGGAAAGTGATGAAGGCATCAGGACTCTGCCCTGGTGAACAGGATTAATGCCTTTATAAAAGATGGTTGAGAGAGCTGCCTGGCTCTTTGGCCCTTCTGCCTTTCCACCACGTGAGGACATAGCAACAAGGAGTCACTTTTATTTTTTTTTTAATTTTTTAATTTTTTTTTTGAGGCGGAGTCTCGCTCTGTCGCCCAGGCTGGAGTGCAGTGGCCGGATCTCAGCTCACTGCAAGCTCCGCCTCCCAGGTTTGCGCCATTCTCCTGCCTCAGCCTCTGGAGTAGCTGGGACTACAGGCGCCTGCCACCTCGCCCGGCTAGTTTTTTGTATTTTTTTTAGTAGAGACGGGGTTTCACCGTGTTAGCCAGGATGGTCTCGATCTCCTGACCTTGTGATCCGCCCGTCTCGGCCTCCCAAAGTGCTGGGATTACAGGCTTGAGCCACCGCGCCCGGCCAGGAGTCACTTTTAAAGCAGAGAGAGCCAGCCCTCGCAAGACACTGAATCTGCTAAGACTTGGTTGTGGACATCTCCATCTCCAGCACTGTGAGAAATAAATTTCTATCACTTATAAATTACCTCATCTGTGGTATTTTGTTATAGCGGCAGGAATGGACTAAGACAGCATACTATATGTTCTTGTCTCCTCACTGCTTAAAAATGTTCTATGAATTCCTACTGCTCGCAAAGTAAAAAATTCAAATGCCTGTGGATAGTACAGACTTCATAATATGACTTCAGTCTACACTTATATGCTCATTTCAAATCACTTTCTCCCAGTCGTCTAATTACAGTTAACCCTAGACACACTATGTATTGTTATTTCTTCTTTTGCTTTCTTCAGTCTGGAATGCCTTCCCTCCACACCTCTAGTTGGTCAACTTTCACTTTTCTCTTAAAACTCAGCTCCATATTTTCTTCAAGTCTTGTACTTGTCTACACGACTGTTGGTTGGCATTAATTTTACTCTTTCCTATGCATCTGTAGCACTTCAACCATCACAGTTTTCATATTACATTCCTATTAATTTTGCTCATTTTTCCTCCCTGGTTAAACTCAGTTACAGTTCCAATGCCAAGTCTTCATCATTGTGTGTCTGCTACCTAATGCAATACCTGACACGTTCAATTATTTTTTGGGAGTTCCACCATGCTATTAGGAAAATCTATATAAAATATCGTATTTGGAATATTATGATATTTAGTGTATAATGTATTAGCTTTAAAATTTCATGTTCATTTTTGAACCATATAAACAACCTATTTTAATAACCCCAAGTCTTGAGTGTGTGCAGATTCTATTACACTGAAAAAGAGAAATTTTCCAAGATTAGTCCAAGAGGTGCTGGCAAATATGAAGGTGTTCATATTTTGATTATTTTTTTGTAAAGTATTTGGATTTAAGTTTAGTTTTCATTCATCTATTACTTTTTCATTCAATATTTAAGAAGTTATTCCTAGTTCATTCTCCAGATATTCTATCATATAAAATACAAAAAAATAGAACTTCTCAACTCTTCGCACATATGGCATAGAGAAAGCAGTTCAAATTATATTAATTCAGTGATCAATTTGTTTTTTGACTTTCTGAAATTAAGGAGAATAATCTTTAATAACTAAGGGCCGAATAAATATGACAGGAGTGTTAAGGCCCAATAAATGGATTGAGATAGTGAGGGAGTACTTACAATCTGTCAATGAGTTATCTCCAAACTTAGATAAACAAGGTTTCACTTACTCAACAAACATTTAATAAACATCTACTACATACTAGGCTTTGAAATGATACATGGCATTTACTTTCAAACAATTAACCTAGACCAGAATTCAGGCCTTCTGACACTGTTCAAGGACTTTCCATTCCTGCTAAATTATATTATTGGTTAATCTACATTTTATAAATTGATTATTCCTTTGTACTGCAATTCTGAACAATTCCTTGAATCTTAAATCTCTGAGATTTCTAAAACAATTGTAGACCTTATCTCAAAGCCTGTAATTGTGGAGAAATCCTGGGAAGAGAAGAGTTCCCAGACTGGAGGTGATCAAAAATTGTCCAATTTTAAAAATTGGATAGAGATATAAATTCTAGACAGTACAGTCTTTCAAGTTTAATATTGATTTTTAATATTCTAGAGCAGAGGATCAAGTTGAAGGTCTGTGAGTCCTTAGAATAACATGTATGTTTGGAAGAAATAGATACAGATATATTAGGAACAAGTTATGCTCTTTTAACCTCATTCCCTTTTTTTGGTTTTGGTTGTGTATTATAAACATCCATATTCTGAAATTATTGATTTATTGAATGGCTAACTTGGAGAGAACCTACTGATGATTCAGATGGCCTTGGCTATTATGTTCAATATTTGAAAATAGTATGTGAGTGGAAACATTTTTATAGAGTACTGAAATATACAAAAGTTATTTGTAAGGTTTCAATTAATACTAAATAATGAAATTTAGGACTTTATTGAATGAGAATGTAGTACATTTAAAAATATTTTTATGTGGCACCAAAGTGGAAAATACGTCAAATCTAACAGATGATAAAATTAGGGTGTGAATGATCCCAATAAAGTGAGGCTTTATAGGCAGATATAACGGTTTGCATTTGGGCTAAAAGATCGACCTCATGAGTACCTGATGAGAGAAATTTGACCAAACATAAGTTCAGGTGAAAAGAACTTGTGTTTTTCATTGACCCCCAACAAAAGGATGCAGTTGCTGGAAAGTTAATATGATCTTATGGTGAGAAATAAGATCAAGGTTACATGAGGGAGTGACTTGCCTAAACTCGCACAGGCCCAGTGACATTCTCTGAAATAATATGTTCAGTTGAGGCAATCATATTTCAGAAGGGGCTATTCATTTGGAGTTTGTGGAGAAAGTAAAACGAAAAGAGAAGATTCGTTCTATAAACAGTTTAAAAATAAATAATTATGAATATTTTTAAGCAGTAAGGTTCTGAAACAACTCTGCCATGTTATCAAGGGAAAAAGCCCAAATCTTAAGTAATATTTTAAATAAAGTTTAAGATAAACATTTAACTTCAGTTCTGAAATGCAGAATTGTAATTTGAATGATTGACATAAGCTCTTCTACTTTAAGAGTTTTTACAAATCTATAAATTACATTTTTAGGACTTTTCTTGGGCAAAGGAAGTCCCTAAATTAATGTATGCTTTGTTCCTATTTATTTTATCATTTGCTTGCTTCCCTTTGCTTGTTTTCTGGTTTTAGTTTTTGCTTTTATTGTAGACATTTTTTCCTCCTGTATTTTTAACTACCAGAAAATAGGTGTTTGCAACATTATTATTATTCCTAGTAAATAAAAATTTGTTTCCACAACTGCTGCAAATTGATCAAGCAATATACATCAAATAAACCTTTTATTGTCCTATTTTTGTCCCCATAGGCATTGAACATTACAATGTAACAGTCACAATTATAGCACATAATAAAAACAGATTTTCCTCTGAATGTTATGTATATAAAACTTTCAGGGTTAACTCTGCTTACCTTTATATACATGCATAAAAATAATTGAATAATTCAGATAATAATAATAAAAATAATTGAATAATTCAGACATAATTCAAGTCATACTGTAATATTATTAAGCTAATGTTAAAAATATTAACATTCCAGAAAAAAGTGAAAAATTCAAACAGTGACTAAAGTATAATATAAATATAAATCACTAATGCAGAAAAAGATAGATACACTATATAGAGGCATAATATAT
The DNA here is from genome assembly GCF_007565055.1 of Rhinopithecus roxellana. NCBI lineage: Eukaryota > Metazoa > Chordata > Mammalia > Primates > Cercopithecidae > Rhinopithecus > Rhinopithecus roxellana. The sequence continues at coordinate 96,175,926 of NC_044552.1, read as the reverse complement.
ATCTCAAGCTGAATTTGGGATTTTGAGCTTCGTTTTTGTTTCTGAAAAGACTTTTGAAGACATTTCCAAACTATACAACTATGAATAATTTTAATAACAAATTTTCTGTTATTTCCTATTGAAATAGTAACATATTTAAGACAAAAAGGGAAAACCAATCTCTTCAGAACTAAGAGAAATAATCTGATGAAGTTATGAGAAAAAAAAACCAAGGGCTTATAAGAGGTTTTTTTCCACTCCTGACACAAACCAGTGCTGACACCTACAATTCAATTCAATTGTAGAACCAACTACTATAGTCAGCGTCAGACTCCACAGGTTTAAGGACTCAGTGGCATAAGACTGACCTCCCTTCAGACATGAGTGGCAAGTACCAGGCCCCCAAGTTACCTGAACTTCTTTCCAACTTGGCTACAAAGTCAAGGTTCCCCCCAACCTTCAGATTTGATGATTTGCAAGAGCAGCTCATAAAACTCAGGGAATCACCTAACTTGTGTTGACTAGTTTATCATAAAGGATACAAATGAACATCCAGATGAAGAGGTACATAGGGCTGGAAGGGACTGGAAGGGTCCTGGGTGCAGAAGCCTCTCTCCTATGGATTGGGGTCCACCACCCTCCTGGCACATGAATACATTCACCCACCCAAAACTCCTCAAAACCTGTCGCTTAGGGGTTTTTATGAAGGTTTTTGTTACCTAGACATGATTGACTACATCACTGGAATTGATGATGATTAACTCAGTCTCCATCCCCTATCCCCTCCCTGGAAGTTGGAGATGGGGTTGAAAGTTTCAAGCTTCTAGTCAGGACTTGGTCTTGTTGGCAACAACCCCCATCCTGAAGCTATCTAGGAGCCCACCAAGAGTTGCCTCATTAGAACAAAAGATGCTCCTGTCACCTTAATCCCTCAGAAAGTCCCAAGGATTTAAGTAACTCTTTTCCAAAAACTGGAAACAAAGACCAAATGCTTTCTGTGATACCACACCTTGATTTCTGGGGAAAAAAAAAAAAAAAAAAAAAGGCAGTTTATTTTACTGAATATATGGTGCATTATTTAATGATGGACAATAAATCAGCACTGTTTATTTATTGAACGACAGTATGTTTTATACCTCAACCTCTAGATGAATCTAAAACAATTAGTGAAAAGTAAAAGATTTAGTCAGAGAGTTCTTTATCATCCTTCAGGGCAAAAACTAGCATTTTCAATGAAAATATCTTCAGATGTGTGGAGAAGAATCTTAAATTTATTTAAGCCCAATAATTTTGATTATCGTGCTTTGTGTTTAACTTAGAAATAAATGATACCCTAAATAAATAGCAGTGCAGCAAGTAAAACAGAATGAAATATATTTCTATAGTAAAAGAAAAATCAACTGTTATTTCTGTCTCTTTAATAGCAATTTCCATGAAGTCTGCAAGATGGCAGTGTTCTTTTTTAGGAAATTATTATTTTGAAGATGAATTCTAATAATAACTATGATATGAGATCTTAGTATATGTTAGTTACTATGTTAACTGCTTTACATGGATTATTTCACTAAGTTGTCGTGATATTACCATGAGAATCTTACTGGAAAAACTGATATTTAATGTCCAGGTAATTTGCCCATGGTCTTAGCGAGTATGAGGTGAAACCAGAAATAGAATGCAAGTGAGTAACTCGAATACTTTCCTCTTAAAATTGCACTTCCCTGTTCACGAAAAGTGGACATTTTTCTCTGGTCAGTTTCTAATACATGATGCCATAATGTTGAAAACTATTATCAAAATAATAGAGAATAAGTTGAATACTTGGGAAGTTGAAAGATTTTGTTTAAGAAAGACATTATGATTGAAGATAAGAATACATTGCCTTACTAGAATGCTGTTCAACAATTTACCTGATAACATATTTTACAGAACCATAACTGTAATATATTCCTATAGAATTGTATACCTTCTCATTTTATCTGAATTCGGTAAATAACAGGACTACCCAGACTATATCCTAGCTAATGTAACCAAGAAAGCAATTTCTAAGAAATGCCACGGCCCAATACTAACTCAACAAACTGTCCAATGCCATATACAGAAGAGTACATTTTATTTCTTTCTTTAGTAGACATTCATCATATGTGTTTTTTTTTTTTTTTTTTTTTTTTTTTGAGACGGAGTCTCGCTCTGTCACCCAGACTGGAGCGCAGTGGCCAGATCTCAGCTCACTGCAAGCTCCGCCTCCCGGGTTCACGCCATTCTCCTGCCTCAGCCTCCCGAGTAGCTGGGACTACAGGCGCCGCCACCTCGCCCGGCTAGTTTTTTGTATTTTTAGTAGAGACGGGGTTTCACCGTGTTAGCCAGGATGGTTTCGATCTCCTGACCTCGTGATCCGCCCGTCTCGGCCTCCCAAAGTGCTGGGATTACAGGCTTGAGCCACCGCGCCCGGCCTCATCATATGTGTTTTAAAATACTTATAAGAGATTGAAACTTTTCGAAAAAAAAATTAGTGTGTAGCTTGCTAAACATATGTATCTATAGGGAGTTACTGCGGTTGTTTTTTGGTTAAGTGGTCCATAGTGAATGAGTGATTGTGGCTAATATGACTACCTATTACAGAGAAGTCTAGACTTTGAAGAAATCCAACTGAGCAGGAACCTGTATAAATAAATCAGCATATAAATCTTGACTGTCATTGTCCCCCTCCCTTGCATGATTTCTGTTAACAATGATTCCCTTCTAGAAATATCATGAGAAGAGCAGGAATTTATTTTCTCTTTGACATCCTTGGCAGGCATGATGAACATTAACTTGTTTAGTTGTGGAGGAGGAATTTTGCCTTATCAATGATTCCAGTGCTATTTCTGGCACCCAGGTTCAGAAGAGGTATAGCTTCTTTAAAAAGGTGTCATCGTGAATCCAGAATGTTTGATTATTGTTAGTTGGGAGCAGTCTCCCTGAAATTTCACTATAAATAATGATATAATTATTTATATCAACTAATGATACATTCAGGAGACCCTAAATTTTGTTTAATTTTTCTTTTCATGAAATCTATAGATGTATTGTTCAAATGTATGAAACATATTTAGGCACTTCTGGGACTTTAGTGTTCGTAAATATAAATATTATTTTTGTATTTTAATTTTATAAGTTTGAGATTTTAGAAGTGATGATAAAAAATTTGGAATTTTTAGAGCAATCTTCAATGTTTCAGGAAGCAACTACATTCAGTGTTCTGCCAAAAATGTTAATAGCTTTTTTCCTTTTCTAATCATAAAAGTAGTACAAACATTGTAAAACTTCAAATGAGAGAGACAGTTTATTTTAAAAAATTATCCATAACCTCACCACATAGAGAAAGCTGGTACAGTCAGTTCTGCTAAAATATGACATATGTGCTCTTAAAACTCACAGTACTATAATAAGTAAGCTAATTAAAAGTAAATATGTACATTTATTTTAAAAAGTCTCAAATCAACTTTGTTAACCCTTGCCCCTCTGAACCCTGACACACCCTGTTCCTCAAAGATGCCGTTTTACCAAAGTAAGGATTTTCCATTTATCTGTACTCCATCACTGTCCCCTGTTCATTCACCTCATACTATTTTTCGCAATTTCTATCTTTGTAGCTTTGTGGTATGCTGAGAGTTACAGACAGATGTAGGAGTAACAATGACATACCATCTTTTTGTTAAATATTTGGGGAAAAGTTTATCTCTAAAACAAAACATATATACATTTTTGTATGAATTTAAAAGTTACTCTTACTCCAAAGATCGTTTGCCTTTGGTAAAGGTTCCACTGTCCTTCCAAGATTTTTGGTGAAAAAGTCAGAATGCAAGAATACAGCATTATGCATCCTAAATTCCCAGAAGGAGAATTTTATAAGTATTTTAAAGATATTATGCAATTTCTGACCTAAGACTTTGTATCAGTATACCACCCACCCCCCACCCAACAGTATCTAAGTGTATGCATTTTTTCCATTAAGTCTGTAATGATGTAAAGAACTTTAATTGTAAACTTATGTAACAGAAGAAGCCAAATCCTACTAGCTTCATTAGGCAAACTCATCGAAGTTATTATTCAATTGGACATTTAAATTGTATACTGCACTCACAGACCTCGTGTGTGTGTGTGTGTGTTTGTATGCAAATATACACATGTGTGTTTATGCATGTTTTGGCTATGTTTTTATTTAAAGCAGGCAATATTGAGTCCAATGAGTTTACAAATATCAAGTAACTCAAATAAGCTTAGTTAGTAAAGTCTAATTCTTTTGCAGCATCATGTTTTTCCCCTAGTAAGGACAATAATGAATGTTTGTGTTACTTTAAAATGTGTTCATTTTTATCTGATTCTAAAAACTTTTCTAGTGACATAAGCATTCTTCAGAACATCATTTTCTGTGACATCTATGGATGTCTTATAGTTTATTTTAGTGAACCTACATAGATATCCCATGGCACTGAATTTTATTGGCATTTTCCTTTCCTTTTATTCAGCTTGGCTCTGTAACATTTACTTTGTCAATTATAGTCATCTTAGTATTCACAGTCAATTCTACCACTGTGTGACTTTAATTGTATTTTGCTAAATTAAAGAGGCATTATAAAGTTGTTACCCTTTGATTTTTCAGTTTAATTTCATTTTTCTTTAATCTTTGGAGCACATGAGATTATCAATTAGCATAATAAAACAGTCTGTGGAATTTAGTAACTATATTGAATATTCTATAAAGTAGACTGATTTGTACACCAGCGTATGCAAAGAATGGTAAAATGCTTATTCTCTTACTACACCTTAAGAGTATCCCCATATGTGTCTTAAACTCATAGTATATTGGACCATTACACAGGAAAACATTGTTAATGGGTGAATAATATTAATGCCTCACACTTTAGTAATACATTTTAATCCAAAGACCCTAAAGTGCTTCACACATGACAATTAATCAAGTCTTACTACATTACTCCAAGCCAGGTATTATTATCTGCTATTATAATTTAGATAAACTATCGTTATAGTTAAGAAAGATGAAAGATTAAGTGACTTGTCAAACATCACCTATTAGTTCAATACCAGAGCAATATAACTCAGATTCCTGACTGCCGCTATTAACATTAAACACAGCCACCATGCATATTATCCGGAGAGCACAGCACTGTTCTTTTGAAACCGCTTACTCTATGCCAACTTATTAAGAAGTTTAAGTGAACATGAATGTAATGGCATTAGATCAGTATCCATATCCAATGCCAAATTTGGAGGCAAGTATGTGTATAATTTTCTGAAAGATGGGAAAATGTTAAACACATGAGTTAGCATCATTTTTTTATTAGAAAATGTTGTAGTGCCTTTAAAATAGCGTTGAGCTATCTCCTTGTTCCTAGTAACTGCAAATGTGAGAACAATGGAAAATTGAAAGTGGTTTTCATTGATAGTGTAGTAGAGCTGTTACCAAAGTAGATGTTCTAGGATGGAGTCTTTTCACAAGACTATTGCTCAGATGTCATGATTGCTCTGAAGTGTTTGCAACAAAGGACACTGTTGATTTCTTTTATGATGTTTCTTTATAATTTGAGGGAATGGCAGGACTTGCAAGTCTCTTTTTTGCTTTTTCTTTCTTGTTTTCTCTCTGTGAATGATTATTTTTTTTTTTCTGGTAAAGGTAGTTTTATTTGGTTGAGGTCTTTTGCTACTAACTCTTCATTCAGTGCTGTAGATCCATTCCAATGCCCATTTAGTGAGAATCACTGGGAGCGATTTGTGCAATTGATTGGTGACATCGAGCACAGAATTGATGCTTCATTGCTTTGGGAGTCCTTCCTAGAGGAGACAGAATTGTCAAACAAAATGCAGGAGAGTATTTCATCTGGGTGAAACCGGATATCACAATTGTTAGAACTCAGCTTCTGAAAATCCTGCTTATTTTCTGTCTGCTTTTTGACACCAAGCTGCACCTAACTCCCCTGAATACTAGAGTGGTTTGTATTTGTATTCATCGTAGCTGTGCACTAAAACTACTGCAGATAATTTAGGTAATTGGCAAACCACAGGGGCACTTAGTCTGCTCACCTGCCTATTTTAGGTTGGCTCATCATCACTCTAATTGGCAGTGGGTAGTTACTGGTCCATTTGCCATGTATTATGACAAAAGATGCTAATGGGCCCCAGCAGTGGGTGGGTTGTACCTTTGCCCTGCTTCTGGCATGCAGAAAGCAATCCCACTGTTTTTGCATAGCAAGTAGCATGGCTGGACATTTTTCCTACATCAAAAAGAGCGTTTCCTTTTGAAAAATGACAACTTCCCCTGGCAAAGGCCTAATCTCAGAATTGACACATATCCTTTCTCACAGCCACCATATAGTACATTGTCCCTAAAAACAAGAGTACATCAGTCAAGGTAGTTTTCATCATTTTCACCACATTTTTATTATCAGAACTCCTCTGAAGCTTGAAATTGAAATCTGTTTCTTTCTTGACATTTTTCTCTATATTGGGCATGTAATTACGGGCCCAAACGAAGTTCAAGAGGAATGGATCAACAAAGCCCACAGCTAAGTACACTAAACTTTGATCTTGGAGGAAAATATGAATTCCAAGGTGGATTTGGACAGCTGTGCTATGAATGCCACAGTGAGCAAATGTGGAATCAGAAGGAACATCCCATGGTTAGCTGACATTGTTTTTTTACATAGATGCAAGGAACATAAGCAGAAATTCAGTTCTCCTAGCACACAGGATAGTGGTTCTTAGCATTCTGAAGATAAGAACTCATTTGTAAAATAACAAAACAGGGTTCGCTCAGTGAATAATAATAGTGATTCGACCTACTATCGATGGAGAATACGTTAGTATTACTTCAACAATTTTAAATAAAATATTTATTTTGTTAATTACAACAGCAACTACACTTGGGGAAAAAATCAGTGTAAGAGAGACATCATTCCAAACGCTGGGCTTTGCACACAAATATAGATTAGCAGATACATAACAATCACTCTGTGACCTATGGTTTGAAAATTGCTGATGCAGAGCCTATGAAGAAAGGCCTAGTTTATTTTAGTGTTATAGTGCAATTGTGATGATAAACATTTATCAGGTTAATAAAATGGATTTATGATATGATGACATTGTGTGAGATGCATTTGTAGGTAGGTTTACATTAATTCACTAAAAAAAATCAGCCTAGAACTAAGAAAAAATAATTACTGTTTATTGATTAGAATGCTGTTAAATTATCTTTTATTTCCAACTGTTTGTCAGGTTGAATTAAAGTTACATGCAGTCATTAACATAAGTTGGTATGCTAAAGTTTTAAATAATGTGCTTGGATTTTAAACAACGCGGAATTCATTCAGAACAGGTACTGCAGGCTCTGGCAATATTTTCACTCAATGATATTAGTAATTAGACCCAGGATTTTTCTAAAGCTTACACGTTAGGAACATATGAATAATGCTTGCGTCTACAATTCCCCTGCTCTGAACATTGTTTTCTGCTTGATTATTTGCTGGAATATACCCAGACACTCTTATATTCATCTTTTGTGCTTGAAGATGCCACTGCTAATGGACATTATATTCTGTTAGTTTTGAAAGAGAGCAAAGGTAGAGAAGTGGCTGACAGTAGTCTTTCTTCTCTGATGGTGGTGGTGGCTTTTTGTGTAGGGAGAAAGATTCAGGAAGCTTTAAACCTTTGTTGAAACTGGTTCAGTGAATCTCTGTGAAGAAGCACTGGTGATGGCCTGTCTGTCAGATGGTTTTCCTGTCATCTATGTAGAGGACATATTATTAGCTATGTTGTTCCTTGGGGTCTTATTGTATTTCTCAGAAGTGCTTGGCTAACGGTTATGTCACCTCAGCCCCTCTGTGGAAGTCCTACCAGTCAGTCAGTCTCTGTTCCTGTCACAAATAGTACACCTATCCTAGCTTAATTGTATCCCAGAACTTCAGGATGGGTGGTTCATGGACCAAGATTTCTGAACCTTAGCACTATTGCATTTGGAAACAATTTTTTGTTAAGAAGGGCTGTCCTGGGTGTGAGTGGTAGGATGTTTAGCAACATCTCTGGCCTCTGCCCACTAGGTGCCAGTAGCATCTCCTTGCTCTGGTTGCAACAAGCAAAAATGTTTCAAGATGTTGCCAGTGTCCTCTTGGGGACAAAATGATTTGACATTGAAAATATGCCCTGGGCTATCATGTGGTGCTCAATATGGCCTACATATAGTAGGATATCAAGAAGGTGGGAATGATGTTTATAATATGCCTAAAACATCTAATCAGAGAAACAGGACAGTTCTGCAGCCATTTTATAGGCCTTCAGTTTGAAGAAGATCCGTGTCACACTGCCTCTAACCATTATCATTCTCTTTTTTGAAGGGGATAGCAAATGGTTACATAAATAATAAAGATGGATATACTGTGTATGTATGTGTGTTTGTGTGTGTGTGTGTGTGTATAATTTTCCCAGTATGATTCTTTTGTAGGTAAATGTTCTCAAGCCAGATTTGAGAATGTTTGGTGCTAATATGTAAAGTCATATAGAAGCAAATTGCCTATTTTATGGACTTGAAATTGAAAGGGATTTGTAAATGTTACCACACTGATTTCTTTAACTGAGTTTGACCTTAGTAGATGTATAGGAACAAACTATATTTCTTCTTTAGTCTTTTGGATAAAAGGAAAAGAGTGACCTAGCTAAAATAGAAAGCTTACTGTTATATTAATGTAATGCATTCCTCACAGACCTTAGGAAGATATTGGAGTCAGGGTCTGAACAACTGTTTGAAGTCACTCTCAAATTTGTTCATACATTCATTTAACAGATATTTATTGAGCACTTCTTCTGTGTCAGAACCACACAAGAGCTCAGTGTCTTCCTCCCTTTCTCTTTCTCTCTCTCTCTCTCCTCTGCATGGTCACTTCAGTCTTCTCCCTCTATTCCTCATGCCCAGTTTTATGAGCTTCCTGGCCAATATGCAGAAAATCAGGTGCCCATATAGCTGACAAGTTTTCCTTGTCTTCTGCCTAAGAAACCTCCTTCAGCTGAGGAGATCATCTCTTCATGCTATTCACAGAGTTTAAGAGAAGGGACTCTGACTATCCTAACTGGGTCAGGTGTTCACCCTGAGCTAACAGTTGTGCCCAGCAGGTACTATCCTGGGGAACAAAGATGGCTGCTGGGAGCCTTCCTCCACAGTCATATGAATCACTTTGGAGGGAGCAAGGTTCCCAGAGAAGAGAGACTGTGTAACTCACCCTCAAAATCCCCAATTTGGAGCAAGATTTTAAGTGACAAAATGCAAAAGGTGCACATAATAACTGAGCAAATTAAGAGGAAGTTGGGTCCAGGCCATAGATGGAGAGTGTGTGTGGCTGTTCAGGGACATGGCTCCTCATCTTCAGTGATATCTAGAAAGTTAAAGAGAGCAGACAGAGGTGGGATTAGTATGACTGGATATGTACAAGCCACAGAAGTGGTTTAATTTCTCTCTAGTCCTTTAGAGATTTGGGAGATAGTTTGGGAATAATTCAGGAGTAAGTAAATAGTGATAGCAGCTGGGTGTGGTGGCTCTGCCTGTAATCTCTACACTTTTGGGAGGCTGAGGCAAGAGAATGGCTTGAGCTCAGGAGTTTGAGATCAGCCTGGGAAACATAAGGAGAACCTCTCTCTAACCAAAAAAAAAAAAAAAAAAGAAAAAAAAGAAAAAAAAAAAAAAAAGAAAAGAGAGAGAGAGAAAAAGGAAAGAAAAATAATCTGGCATGATGTTACGTGCCTGTACTCCCATCTCGTGAGAAGGCTGAGGTGGGAGGATTGCTTGAGTCCGGGAGGTCAAGGCATCAGTGAGCCATGATCACACCACTACACTCCAGCCCGGGTGACACAGCAAGAGCATAGAAGCGATTCACATAGACCAATTAGTTTGGCATTATCAAGCTGTAGATACAAGAGATTGTTCAGGAGGCCCATGTGCTGGGAAATGATGAGAGAGGAGGATGTAGGGAGAATTTCTTCCTACCTCAGCTCCTCGATACCCTTTCCTTTCACCACCCCTGGGCACAGCTAGTGCAATCCTAAGAGATAAGCTTGTAAGGCTGATGGGGAGGCCCTGCCATTTGTGACCACTATCGTTAACCTTAGACCTTTGACTCCTTCTAGACCTCCCATCTATGCAATACTTGGGCATGACCAATATGTTGAGGGAAAGATTATTAGAATCTTTGACAAGTCAACACATAGTTGGAAAAAAGCACACCCACTTTATAATTTTATATTTGACAGAGACCTTGCTCAGGCCAAAACCAAAGCTTCCAACTTCTACCATGATTCATGAGATCTTGCATTTGGGAGGAACTGTGCATTGACTCAGTTGATGATGAAGTGGCATATTTTCCCCAGTTTTCCTTATGTTTCTATAGTCTTCAGAAAACTACAAAGAGTGATTTGCATACCACACCCTGGGAAATCAAAAATTTGATAGTAAATTTATGCAAAATCCTCTCAAAATCCCCATCTAATTCATAATACCACCTTACTTATTAATTATTAATTAATTAATCAATGAAATTGATATACTTAGGTAATACAGACTGTGGGGTAAAAAGATAACCATGATGTTAGTTTCCTAGAGAAAGACCAAGAATGCTTTCAGAGAAAGTCCAGCAACTCACCTGCTGTGGCATGGTTCCTGGTGATGGTTAATACACATTCTCTGTTAATGGTGTAATGATACTCTTGGGCTTATTGCACATCCAAACATGATTAGTGTTTTCTACTTTAAAACGACCATATAGAATGCAATGTTTACTTAAGAGTAAATAACAGGAGTAAACTAATTGAAAACTCAACTACAATTGTAGCAATTGTTTAGAATTTGAATTTTTAAAAAGTTTAAATAAATTTTTATTTCTGGGAGAAATATTTTATCACTATCAGTGTACATTCATAATATGAAACAGGCTGACTTTCAGTTGCTTTTATTATTGTTTTCAAATTCTGTCTATACAATGCAGAACTTCATTGTATACTCTGGGGTAGAAGGCTTCTCCATGTCCTCCACTGGTACAGCATTGCTTCTGTCTTGAAATATTTCCTTCTCTGTGTAATCCTCAGTATTTTCTACATGAGAATAATAATAGAACCTAATAGTTTTATTTTATATGTTGTGAGAATTAGACAATATATGTGTGTGGAACATAATAGGAATTCAGTTATTGTTACTTATTCAAATACAAAATTGGGATTTTTTTTCTTCACTCTTTTTTATCACTAGGCAAACTATAGATTTCTACTGGATTGACTGAAAACTTGTTAACGAAATGTTTTCTAAGCATTCCACCATTTTCAAATTATCACATAATGAATTGAACCACATTTCTATTTTCCTGGCAGAAATGTAGGGAAAGTCTTATTACAAAAATGTTTGGCATCATCAGTAGAGTTTGAATCTACTTATAACTAAACACATTTTACTATTGATCTGAAAAAAGTCTGCCATGGTGCTAAGGCCATTCATTAGGATAGAACTAACCATGTGAACATTGTTCATTGTTGAATTCTTTTTGTCTGACTGAAGTAGGGGGGGAATAGCATTTTCAAGTAACTCTAGTTTCCTTTCGTTTATATAATAAACATATCAAAAAATCTAGAATGTATTTGGAAGCTGACATCCCAACAAATTTATTTATTTATTTATTTATTTTACTTTAAGTTCTAGGATACATATGTAGAGTGTGAAGGTTTGTTGTTACGGAGTTATACATTGTGCCATGGTGGGTTGCTGCACCTATCAACCCATCATCTAGGTTTTAAGCCCCACATGCATTAGGTATTTGTCCTAATGCTCTCCCTCCCCTTTCCCTGCTATCCCCGACAGGCCCCGGTGTGTGATGTTCCCCTTCCTGTGTCAATGTGTTCTCATTTTTCAACTCCCACTTGTGAGTGAGAACATGCAGTGTTTGGTTTTCTGTTCCTTTGTTAGTCTGCTGAAGATGATGGTTTCCAGCTTCATCTATGTCCCTGCAAAGGACACGAACTCATCCTTTTTTATGGCTACATGGTATTCCATGGTGTATATGTGCCACATATTCTTTATCCAGTCTATTATTGATGGACATTTGGGTTGGTTCCAAGACTTTGCTATTGTGAATAGTGCCACAATAAACACATGTGTGCATGTGTCTTTACAGTAGCATGATTTATAATCCTTTGGGTATATAGCCAATAATGGGATTGCTAGGTCAAATGATATTTCTATTTCTAGATCCTTGAGGAATCACCACACTGTTTTCCACAATGGTTGAACTAATTAACACTCACACCAACAGTGTAAAAACATTCCTATTTCTCCGCATCCTCTCCAGCATCTGTTGTTTCTTGACTTTTTAATGATTGCCATTCTAACTGGTGTGAGATGGTATCTCACAGTGGTTTTGATTTGCATTTCCCTAATGACCAGTGATGATAAGCTTTTTTTCATATGTCTGTTGCCCACATAAATGTCTTCTTTTGGGAAGTGTCTGTTCATATCCTTCACCCACTTTTTGATGAGGTTGTTTGTTTTTTTCTTGTAAATTTGTTTAAGTTCCTTGTAGATTCTGGATATTAGCCCTTTGTCAGATGGATGGATTGCAAAAATTTTCTCCCATTCTGTAGGCTGCCTGTTCACTTGGATGATAGTTTGTTTTGCTGTGCACAAGCTCTTTAGTTTAATTATATCCCATTTGTCAATTTTGGCTTTTGTTGCAATTGCTTTTGATGTTTTAGTTATGAAGTCTTTACCCATGCCTATGTCCTGAGTGGTATCGCCTAGGTTTTCTTCTAGAGTTTTTATGGTTTGGATACATTTTTAATCCTCTTGGAAACTTACTGCTTTCCACTTTATTGAGACACACACACATATGCACACACACACATGTGCACATGGGTGTCTGAGGAACAAAATGTTCCTAGCTAGAGTTGTAAGAAGAAAAGTTGTGCTAAGGAGAGAAATTCTGAATCATTTAGGATTCAGGTAATTCTTTTAACATTGCTTTGATAAGGGATATTGAGATAGGATTGGCTTGATATGGAAAAGTTATATGTTGAGGTGGTTGAGGGTTGTACTTGCTAAGAGGAATATAGACAGTGCAGATATTGATATTCACTGTGTATGTGTGTTTTTGTTGTGTGTGTACGTGTGTGTGTGCGTGTATGTGTATGATATACTTAAAACTAACTTGCTATAGGTTAACAACAAAAAAAAGGTTTTGGAAACTTTCAGACCATTGAAATGAATTGCTGTTCATTAGGTCATCTGTGGTTAAAACAATGGATGGGTGAAATCATAGTCAACTTACATTCTGGAACATTCTAGATGAAGATTATAAAATACTTTGCTGAAAGCAATTGGGGTGAATTAAATTACATTTAGTTAAAATAATTGTTATGTGGGGACATTTTGGGGGGAACCAGTTTAAGATGCATTTGCATCAACACTGTTTTTAGAAGACATTGCATAGCAAGTATACATTCAGGGCTGATTGGGAAGCAGAGAAGGGGGAATGAATATGACATTTTTAACTATGCTTATTTGTCAGTTGTTTGTACATATAGGATTATAGTACTTGGATTTTGCTGAGAATGCAGCTTCCTTTTAGGTATACTACCTCATCATTTCCTAAACAGTCTTTACCAAGGAGCACTTTAAAAAGCATACTACATTGAGAAAACACCAAAAGGAGACATGTTCATTGGATTAAAGCAGATTATAAAAACTACAGGACAGATAAATCAGTTGCAGCAGAAATGGTAAAAATTTGATTCAGATATATACTTAAACATTATGTCAGAACAAAAGTTAACACATTAGAAAAGATACACTCCTATTAAAAAAATGATTAAAATAGCACAAAATGATTAAAAGAAACAAGTTGTTCCTAGAACAACTTCCAGATATTCTTTTTTTTTTTTTTAAACAGAATCTCGCTCTGTCACCCAGACCAGGCTGGAGTGCAGTGGCACGGTCTTGGCTCACTGCAAGCTCTGCCTCCCAGACGCACAGTATTTCTTAAACACAGATTATCATGTAATAACAAAAACATTTGTAACTGTGTGTTTTAGTTTACTAGGGTGTCATAACAAAATAGCACAGGCCACATAGCTTAAAAGATAGAAATTTATTTTCTTACCGTTATGGAGACTGTAAGTCCATGATCAAGGTGTCAGCAGGTTTGTTTTCTCCGAGGCCTCTCTTCTTGGCTTGCAGGTGGCTACTTGCCTGCCGGGTCCCTCACATGGCCTTTCCTCTGTGTGTGCGAATCTGTAGTGTCTCTTCTTTTTTTAAGTACACCAGTCATACTGCATTTGGACAAGCTTGTCCAACCCACAGACTGTAAGCCGCATGTGTGCATGTGGCCCAGGATGGCTTCGAATGCGTCCCAACACAAATTCATAAACTTTCTTAAACCATTATGAGATTTTTTTGCTTTTTTTTTTTTTTTTTTTTTTTAGCTCATTAACGATCGTTGCTGTTAGTGTATTTTATGTGTGGCCCAAGTCAGTTCTTCCAGTGTGGTCCAGGGAAGCCAAAAGATTGGACACCCCTGGACTAGGACCTCACCCTTAGGACCTCATTTAACCTTAATCACCTTTTTAAAAGCCGTGTCTCTACATACAGTCACACTGGAGATTAGGACTTCAACATATAAGTTTTGGGGAAACACAGTTCAGATCAATGTGTACTATTTGTTTCATGTTTATACTAGTAAAATAAAAAATTAAAAAACGTACCATCTGCAGCTCTTAATATATCTCACAATTTGGGAAATGCTGTCTCTTAATATGTCTCCAATTTAGAAATAAAATGCTAGTTCTTGTTTTTATTTTTTACTAATGGATTATAGTTGAGTCATAAATATTTTTGCTTTATTTTCCTTAAAATGCGATGGCTCTCATTTCTGCCAATATCTTTAGCCAGAAGAGTTAATAAAAGTAGTGTTATTGACATGTATTTAGACAAATATTTTCTTGTGGAATTTTAAAAACTTTTTAAATTTCTGAATGTAAAGTCATTTATTTATGCAAATGAATCATCATAAATAAATAAAGCAGTAAAGGAAAAATAAAATTCTCTATACATCTAAAATTTTGCTTTGGTAGTAAGAACAATATTAAAATTAAAATTAAATTAGAAAACATTAGGATTATTTTAAAAAATGCCTCCAGAGTATATCACATGATTAGCTCGGCTAAATCTCATATACTCTTTATATTTATTGCCCTCTACTTTCTTTTTTTGCCAAAAATTATAACTCTGAATAACCCTGGAATATAAAATTGTCTTCTGAGGAATGATAACTGGGAAAAATTATTGTAATCATTGGGTTGTCTTTTCGAAATCTTGAGAAAATGTCAACTCTTACTCATTGCCTATGTTATATGTGTTAATTGTTGACTAAAGACACAATATTTAATTAACCACTTATTCTTTAATCATCCTGGACAAATATAATTTTTACTGCTATGGAATTTGTCTTTTTTTAAAATGCCTTACTCTTTCGTCCAAGCTATTTTTTTTCTAAAATTAGACAAGCCATTTTCTTAGAGTAATTTTTAATACTATGTCTAATTAAAGGCATAATTTAAACTAACCTGTAGAGATAATGTTAGTAATCTCCACTTCATAAGCATTATTTCATTAGATAAACTATTTAATCAAAGACCAAATACATTATACCATCAGGGGGGCTGAAATCTAGCTGAAAGAATTTGGGACAGAGTATTAGGAATTGTCAAAAGTGTAGAAGTCTAATTTTGATTTTTAAATAATATCAATATTATGCTACCCTTCCTTTTTCAGTTTTCTTCATGTATTTTCTGGACTTACTGAGGAAGCTGACGCCAGAATTCAGTTCTGGTCAGAACAGATGCCACCAAATTAATTACAGTGACCTCCTCTGAACTCTTTACCCTTGACCCTGGTGGCAGAAACTGGTATGACTAGGTAAAAATAATTAAAGAGATTGTACTAAAGTTGTAACTAAATGCCTTTTAAAAAGAAAGAAAGTATGATATTGGCTGTGGGTTTGCCATAAATAGCTCTTATTATTTTGAGATACTTTCCATCAATACTTATTGAGAGTTTTTATCATAAAAGGCTGTTGAATTTTGTCGAAGGCCCTTTCTGTATCTATTGAGATAATCATGTGGTTTTTGTCGTTAGTTCTGTTTATATGATGGATTACATTTATGATTTGAGTATGTTGAACCAGCCTTGCACCCCAGGAATGAAGCCAACTTGATTGTGGTGGACAAGCTTTTTGATGTGCTGCTGGATTCCATTTGCCAGTATTTTATTGAGGATTTCACATTGATGTTCATCAGGGATATTGGTCTAAAATTCTCTTTTTTATTGTGTCTCTGTCAGGTTTTGGTATCAGGATGATGCTGGCTTCATAAATGAGTTAGGGAGGATTCCATCTTTTTCTATTGATTGGAATAGTTTCAAAAAGAATGGTACCAGCTCTTCTTTGTACCTCTGGTAGAATTTGGCTGTGAATCCGTCTGGTCCTGGACTTTCTTTGTTTTGGTAGGGTATTAATTATTCCCTCAGTTTCAGAACCTGTTATTGGTCTATTCAGAGATTCTGCTTCTTCCTGGTTTAGTCTTGGGAGGGTGTATATGTTCAGGAATTTATCAATTTCTTCTAGATTTTCTAATTTATTTGCATAGAGGTATTTATAGTATTCTCTGATGGTAGTTTGTATTTCTGTGGGATCGGTGGTGACATCCCCTTTATCATTTTTTAATTGTGTCTATTTGATTCTTTTCTCTTCTCTCTTTTCTTCTTTATTAGTCTTGCTAACAGTCTATCTATTTTGTTGATCTTTTCAAAAAACCAGCTCCTGGATTAATTGATGTTTTGTAGGTGTTTTTGTGTCTCTGTCACCTTCAGTTCTATTCTGATCTTAGTTGCTTCTTGTCTTCTGCTAGCTTTTGAATTTGTTTGCTTTTGCTTCTCTAGTTCTTTTAATTGTGATGTTAGGGTGTCGATTTTAGATCGTTCCTGCTTTCTCTTGTGGGTATTTAGTACTATAAATTTCCCTCTACATGTGTTCCATGAGATTCTGGTAAGTTGTGCCTATGTTCTCATTGGTTTCAGTAGAACAAATCTTATTGGTTTGGATAGAACAAATCTATCCATCTGACAAAGGGCTAATTTCCAGAATCTACAGGGAACTTAAACAAATCTATAAGAAAAAACAAACAACCCCATCAAAAAATGGGCAAAGGATATGAATAGGCAGTTCCCAAAGGAAGACATTTATGCAGCCAACAGACATATGAAAAAAGGCTTGTCATCACTGGTCATTAGAGAAATGTAAATCAAAACCACTATGAGATACCATGTCATGCCAGTTAGAATGATGATCATTAAAAAGTCAGGAAACAACAGATGCTGGTGAGTATGCAGAGAAATAGGAACACTTTTACACTGTTGATGGGAGTGTAAACTAGTTCAACCATTGTGGAAGACAGTGTGGTGACTTCTCAGGGACCTAGAAATAGAAATACCATTTGACCTAGCAATCCCATTATTGGCTATATACTCCAAGGATTATAAATCATTCTACTGTAAAGACATATGCACATGTATGTTTATTGTGGCACTATTCACAACAGCAAAGTCTTGGAACCAACTCAAATGTCCATCAATAATAGACTGGATAAAGAATATGTGGCACATATACACCATGGAATACTATGTAGTCATAAAAAAATGATGAGTTCGTATCCTTTCCAGGGACATGGATGAAGCTGGAAACTATCATCCTCAGCAAACTAACAAAGGAACAGAAAACCAAACACTGCATGTTCTCACTCATAAATGGAGTTGAACAATGAGAATACATGGACACAGGGAGGGGAACATCACAAAATGAGGCCTGTAGAGTAGGTGGGGGGCTAGGGGAGGGATGGCATTGAGAGAAATACCTAATGTAAATGACGAGTTGATGGGTGCAGCAAACCAACATGGCACATGTATACCTATGTAACAAACCTGCACATTGTGCACATGTACCCCAGAGCTCAGTGTATAAAAGAAAGAAAGAAAGAAAGAAAGAAAGAAAGAAAGAAAGAAAGAAAGAAAGAAAGAAAGAAAGAAAGAAAGTCATTTCTGACATATCAGAACACTGTATGGATGTGTTTAAATCACTATGGCTTGTAGTGTTCTTTAATTGTTAGACTAAGAAGAATCCTGCCAACAAGTTCAGCAAAGATGGAGTATACAGTTAAATAAATTTATATTGTACTGAACTAATGAGGTACTATTATTCTAAAATAATGACTATATAGTTTTAAATAGAGCACTATCTTTCATCAAAGCAATGAGAAACATTCTAAAACTCCCCTTTTCGTCTGTTCAAAGAAGGATCTAAGTCAGATAAATATTTTCAATTCCTATTAGAAAATCTAACTTACGGATTAAAAAATAATCTTTAGCCAATTTTAGTAGTTTAAAAAAATTATACACATAAAGTAGTTTTTAATTTGATAAATTACTTGAATCAAACACTTAGTGAAAACATTTTTGTCCAATAGAATAGTATATGTGAGGAAGTATTGGTATAGTAGATCATATCGTATTAACTGCTTTCTAATTTCTAATAATAATTAGTCATAGTCAAGACTTACTTTGCACTTCTTAGGTATGGTGTAGGGAGACAAATCCCTATGGGTCTCTCAAATTTCTGCATTGCCTGTGAGTGAAGCACTGATTTTTTTTTGTTCTGATGGTCTTTTCAGGATGATTGATAGTAAATAGGCTTGAAAAATAGAGACAGTGTCTCGTTCCAGAGCAAAGCGCAGGCATATTTACTGCCCATTACGAAAGATTCGAGTTTCCTAAATTTAAGGTTGCTCTTCTGTAATGCAACCCACTGCTGGTGCCTTTTGGCCCTATTATTGTTGTCCTGTGGGAACTGGGGCTCAGGGAACTGTCATTAAAATGCTAATTCTCTGGCCAGTGTTATTGCTGTGGGTAATACATGGCCTCCCATCACTGACTTAAGAGTCTTGTGTCTTTTACCAGCATCTATGTAACTGTGGCAAGCTAACTTGGAAGAAAATTAAAATTTCAGCCCCTTCATAGGTTTTGGCAGGAGACACTAGCTTCAATACTTTGAAAAATTCTTTTTATTTAACCCCGTAAGTACTCACAAATTTTAGGGGAGCAGAAAAACTTCTATTTCTGTAACACAACTTGGCATTTAAGTCCCCTACTCCAGTTTTACCCCCAAGAAAGTCAGATTAGCGTATTCTTTCATTTCAGTTACTTTAGGTGCAAATGTGTTCACTTATGGATTCCCTCCCTCCTTTACTTTTTTGCCCCAGTGTGATATCTCAGTTTCTAGATATTTAGTATAGCATTTTAACATGGGAGGGTTAGGAAGGGGCTAAGCAGCAGGAGCTGCAGAATCTGGTCCTCAGTTGTTTGCATCTGTCCTTAAGGATATCCCCTGAGTATCTACAGCTCCATTTAATTTCAGTCTCTGGTTATGCAGTATTCCTCTGTGGCATCTGCTTGTCAGTCCCCCAAGATACTGTCAGGTCTGTTGACACAAACTCTCTTACTCTCAACTTTTGTTCCCTTTCAGAGGGAACAGAAAATTTTGGCTGCTCTCCTAAGTGGTTATGTGCAGCAGGAGACAATGAGAAAGCTGCCTCAGGCTCTCTCTACACCTGGCATTTCATGCAGTGTCTTTGTTGCTACTCGAAATTTCTGGCCATAGTGACCTGGAGAATTTCTGAGACAATGCTCCCTTCACCCTTTAAGATTCTCTGTACTTAGATGGTGGTCGTATCACCTCCCACGACTTTCTGTTTATACAGGCTAACTCTTTGTGGGAGCTTGGAGGACATTCATAGCTCCTTCTCTAAAAATTTTTCTTTCTTTGGAATGTTTCTTTTGCTTTTCTAGCCACGGAAATTTTTTACCAAATCTAAGATAAAAAACAGTCTAAAAACAACCTGACTCATATCATCATGAATTATTTCCAAGTTCATTATTTATGGTGAGTTTGGCTTTTTGGTGCACCTTGATTAAGACTTTTTGATTTTAAACCTTTTCCTTGTTATCTCCTTTCTCTGAGGCTGTGCCCAAATATAACCCCAGTCTCTCACATGTGGCAATATAGGCTATTGCTATCCTTGTGAACGTACTCATACCATTGAAGACTCTACCTTGTACCTCTACTAGAGTGTGAGCTTTCTGTAGACAGGGAGACATCATGTAGCTTTTTATTACCTGGAATATAGTAGCTACTCAACTGTTTATAAGGGAATAATAAGGATCAATAAATAATGTTCTATTGACTGATTGATCTTATCTATTAAAATGAAGTTGGATGGTTATGATTTGTAGGTCTTCAAAATGTTTGTGAGAACAGATTCATGGAAAATAATAGTAATTCAGTTCTATAAGATGATTGAAATCTCAGGGATTCTGTATGCCTATTATAAGTCTATTTTATAATAAAATTCATCTTATTTTGTAAAATAATATTTTCTGTTTATGATTTTCATATCTTATAGGTTATTTGAAATATTCTGTGTGGGAGGATGAAAGGCATACACTCTGAAGGCATAGAAATCAAATGTTTGATTATAATAGATTTTAAACTAAATTTCTCATGCCTAGTTAATTCACAGGCTGATTAAAGAAAGAACATTTGTTTTTTAAAGTTTTCAAAGCAACATGCCATGAAATATTAAAGCAGAATAAATTGTCTGTTTTCTAATGTGTCTTTTTACAACAAAAAACCCATGGAAATCGACCTCAGAAACATTTTCTACTAAAGATTTGTGAGATAAAGAGTAGTCTTCCTAGATTGGACCAAACTCCTTTTCTTTCATTTGATCCTAAACTGCATCAGGAGAAATAGTTTTTGTATGCTTTGATTTTTCTGAGTATAAGAGAGAGAAGCTACTGTATTACAAATTGCCACTATTGTTCAAAGCCATCAGAGCAACCATATAGAACCCTTGATAAGAGCACTTGAAAGATTTTTTTTATAGCGATAACTGCAGAGGAGGAGGATGTAGTCCTTGGAGCGAATGTAAGGTGTTACAGTGGAGTGCTGTGGATTATTTAAAAATCTTCGTGAGAGTTATGGAATTGGTCTTAACTCTTAAATTACTTTCAGAATCGATCTTACAATGCCAGGTTTCGTAAATGTATTGATTGGCTTGGAAGATGATGCCACCAGATTATTGATTATTTTTAAAAAGCCCAGGAAACTACAAATGACGTTAAAAAAAAAAAAAAAAAAAAAAAAAAAAGACTTTGATGCATGCTCACGCTTATAAGGAATAGCTAAACATTGGGTACTCATGGACATAAAGATGGCATCAATAGATACTGGGGACTACTAGAGTGGGGAGAAAGAGAGGTCAAGGGTTGAAAAACTAACTGTGGAGTACAATGCTCAAAAACTGGGTGAGCAGGAGGCGGTTCTTGCAGTGAGCGGAGATCGTGCCACTGCACTCCAGCCTGGGCGACAGAGTGAGACTCTGTCTCAAAAACAAAAACAAAAGTAAAACTGGGTGAGGAGATCGATCATATCCCAAACCTCAACATCATGCAATATATCCTTGTAACAAACCTGCACATGTACACCTGAGTCTAAAATAGAAGTTGAAATTATTTTGTAAAAAGATATTGAAAGCTACATATTAGGTCTTTAAAACTATGGGAAGATAATATTTCCCCAATATATTTCCAATCTTTGAATGAATATGTATTAGACTCTTCTATTATGTTAATAGACTATAGATTAAATAGGTTAAATAATTATGAATCTGAATGCATCTAACAATATATTCTTTGATATGGCATATATCAAATATATAAATAACAGTTAAAAATAAATAAGAACAGTAATGTGAAAAGACATAGAGAAATGAAAAACAGTAATTGAAAGTTAAAACATAACTATCAAAATCTGAAAGGTCAAGCAGACAAAAAAGATTTTATTGATATCAAATTTATGCATATATATCTATACTAATATTCTTATTAATACAAATAACTTTATATCCAACTTAGAATATATGTACATTTTTGACCCAATGTTGAATTAACCATGTTTTTGGCTATAAAAAGGTTTCAATATGAATGAGCCAGCATCTCATAGATCATATTTTTCGGTTATAACTTAATAAAATTAAAAAATATCAACACTTTTAAATAACAGCAAGAAAGAGAAAAACAATTAAAAAGTAATTAACAACATTTTAGCCTCCTGTCAAGAAGCTAAAAAGTGTCACTAATTTGATAAAAGAGAAAACTATAAAGGAAACAATAAATTACTTATGCTTCAAAATCAATGGCAGTATTATTTTTCAGAATTTGTGAAGTAAAACAACAGTACTTAGAGACAAACTCACAGTTTACATTTGCAACTAAGAATAATTAAAGGAGAACTAAGCATTTAACCCATGTCACTAGAAAAAGCGCAACAGAGTAAACCTAAAGAAACAGGAAATAGGAAATGAAAATAAGAGCAAAACTCAGTGGAATTGAGAGTAAAAATAACAACACCTAAATTATACGTACTGGAAAAGAAGAAAAAACTGTGAGGCATTTAAAGAACATACTCAAGACTCTTATATTAATAAATTCTAAATTTAAATAAAGGGGATGCGGTTTTATAGGGAAAAAGATGAAAAGTGAATTTACTCATAGCCATTAAAAAGAAAATTGAAATAGTAATCAGAGCTCCTCAGCAACAAAACTTAAAAGAAACAAATAAAAAAAAAACCCACAAATCAAAATTACACCCCTCATACTCACATCCACATAGCTGTACAGGTATGCTGTACCAAAATTTAAAGAAAAAGACAGGTTGTTCTACAAAAGAGAGAGAAAAAAAGAGAAAGCTGGATAACTCATTTTTAGGACTAGTTAGTACAACCTCAGTTGTTAGAAAGAAATTTATAAAAAGAAAATTATAAGCCCACTTCACTTTATATATACACACAGAATCTTAAGTTAAATATTAGCTAAGTCAATCTAGAAGTGTGTGAAAAGACATATTGTCATAAAGCACTATTTATCCTGCAACTATGAGAATTATGGAATCTTCGCTAGATACCTAAAATTTTCATGTTTATGGCCTAATAAAATCACATGCTTATTTCAATAAATAGAGCAAATGTTCTTAAAAAATTCAGCATCTCTTTATGATAAATCTCTTAAAAAGAAATACAAAGAAACATCCTAAACTATAGGGTCTATATGATGAAAAGCTTAGGGTAACATCATACTTAGCAGATAATTTAATTTTATATAATTCCATGTAAGACCAGCAATAGCATAGTGTTTTGAAGCCGTGGGCTCTGTTAAGCATCTTGCTGAGTATGTAAAAATTGCAAAGTCTTGTTTATTCACCTAGGCTATTTTTCAGTCTTGTTTATATAGGTGGAAATTTTGAAAAATGAAACAATGCCTTGCAAACATAAATCACATAGTTCTGCAATGCACCTGATCTCCCTGCAGACAAAGTATAGTCTTCCCCACTGCTTGCTAAAAAAGTGGCAGTTTCACTAGACATAGGATTCCTTTCATTTGGAGCATCCTGTTGTATGTGAAGGCTCCACCTGTCACTTATGACACCATCTGAGATTTGCAGTTTGAGGAACTAGTGTAATTACACTAATACTCCAGCTACTGCTATTGTTATGAATAATAAATTGCTTTGTCTCTGAAGCAGGACTGTTGCATCTTCTGTCAGCAACCATAACAACTGTGGCAGGCTAGGTTATTATCTTACATTTGTGTGTGTGTATGAAAGTTCTTTTACTTCTAGCTCTTTTCTGCCCAACTTATTTTGAGTAGGGTAAAGTCTCAATGCACAAGAATGCTATCAGCTAGGATAGTTATTATTGAACCTAATACTGCAGGTACTGGTCAAAGATTAAAAAAGAAAAAGAAATAGTAGTTATAAAAATTTGAAACAATAACAAAAATGGTTTTTATTTACAGATGAAAATAACCTCCATAAGAGATTTATTTAAATGTATAGTCAACAATTAGAACTAATAAAAGAATACAGAAAAAGCTATTAGATTTATAAAAAATTAAGACTGCTCCTCTAAACCAAGAATAAAAAGCAAAAAATGTATAGAAAACTAAAAACATTTGTGAAAGAATGAAAACTATGAAGTACATGAGAAATAACCTAATAATAAATGGAAATCACAGAAAAACTAATATTATTTTTAAAGGAAATAAAAAACAAATACTAAAGAAATTAAATAAATAGAAAATACCCAAATGCTAAAGAAAATAAATAAAAATGAGAAAAAAATAAAGTAATTTTAAAAAGCAAGTAAATGAATTAAGCTATATTTATAGATGATATAAATGAAAAATGTAAAGACTAATTAATTTTTTCAAATTAATCTGCAAATGTAATGCCAGTCTAATCAACATCGCAGTAGAAATTTTTGAGGAAACTGACAAGCAGATTCAAAATTAGTAAAGTAAATTGCATGTTTATGATTAGTTAAGATTAAAGAGGGAGAGACACATGCTACCAAATATGAAGTCATATTATGTAGACTGTTGAGAAGAGAATAGACTTATGTCCAAATGGTAACATTGTCTCAGAGCATGATGACACTACTAATTAGAGGGGGAGAGATCACCTATCACATAGATGGTACTGGACAAACTGATTAATTGTATGGGTAAAAATAAAGTGTAATTTCTGCCTGAGATCATAAGCAAAAGTCAGTCCCCTTAACTTTCCAGATTAAGTATCTAAATGTGAAAGGTGAAGCTATAAACAAACTAGAAGGGGATATCTTTGTGGCCAGAGGATGGGAAAGAACATTTTACACGTGACAAAAGAGCACAAATCATAAGAAAAAGTAGATCTGACAATATCAAAATTATTTTATTTAACAAAGGATACATACAGAGAACCAAAGAATGGGTAACAAAATTATATCTAGAACATAAAAGAAATTTGTCGATTAAAAAATAGACAATGGTTGTAAATTCACAGGAGATGAAACTTGAATAGTTAATAACAGCATGATAGAGATATTTAAAGTTACTTATTATCAGAGAAACTCAAATGAATACCAAAAGTGGGATACCACTTTAAACTCATTGGAATGGCTAACTGGAAAATCATGTAATTGCAAGCATATTAGTTAAGGTTGTTGGTTACATTATAAGGAACCAAATACCTGTCTAATATTCGTCCAAGCAACCAAGAGATAAATATCTCACACAACGATGAGTGTAGAGGTAGGGTTGCTCTAGATTCATGCAGAAATTTAGCAATGCCATCAGATCTTTTTTTCTTTAGCTTTCTTGTTTGTTTGGCTTTTCATCTTTAAGTGGTTGCTTTGTGGGGGATAAGATGGTTGTTTATGTTCTAGGGATCATATCCTACGGCAGCATTCAGAGAAGGAATGGGATGGGGTTGTTTAAAGAGGGTCAACTTTCATGCCCATCGCTTTCTGCTGGAAAATAAAATATTTCCTAGACAAGTTCCTCTTGCATCTCATTGATCAGAAGCATGTCACATGACCAATGCTTAGCTGCAAGGATGATGGAAAATTGTATATCTAGCAAAGAGAAATTGGCTTACACAAATTTGCTCCTAGAGCGAGCTCAATGTCAATGTAACAAAAATTAACAAAGACAAAGGATGGCGGGAGGACTTTGGAGAAGGCCATTAATAGCTCTGTCACTTTGACTGTTGTGACCATGAGAAGAAATGTATACACTCATATACTAATAGTGAGGGGTATGCAAACCAGTGCAGACTTATAGGAACTTAGCGAAATTCAGTCAATGTATAACCTCTGAGCCAGCAATGAGTATTACATTGAGAAAAACAGTTAGTTTCCGATGGAACAAATCCTGAGATAAAAAGAAAAAAAGAAAGCAAGTAAGCTGGTCTGGCAGCTGGAGATCTGGGCCCCAGTTTTTCTAATAACAGGGCATCATTGAGTGAGTTGTTGACCTCTCTGGGATGTGTTTGCTTCATTTGTAAAATGTGGCAAATGTATTAGGTTCACAGTTCTCAAACTACACCCTAAAGGAACACCAAAGTTTGATGAATTGGTCCAGGTTCTCTCCTGGTAAAATAAAATTTTGGTGGTTTTTAACCTGACAGTTATCTGAACTTCAAGTTTCCTCCAATCATTTTTTTTTTCTTTAACATTTTATGACTGCTGTTATTTTTCTGCTACTGCATATTAGCAGATGACAAAACAAATTATACAAATAATAAAAAGTTCCGACATAATTAAAACCAGCTTATTGTTTAATGAAAACACGTGGCCTTCATGGTGATGTCATATTTTGGCATGCAACATTGACTTATTTTTTGCTAATAAAATTATCCCACATTTGTATGAGGCCATTACACATCTAAGCCTTTCATGGTGTTTCACAAAGAGCACCCCAAGTGTTAAGCATTTCCTTTTGAACAGGCTGGAGCCTACACTCTAAGATTCTTCCAGTTATTTTTACCTTCATTAGTTTATCTTTTAATTATCCTATCAGAAGAGCAATATATATGTATAGAGCTTCTGACAAGGTTGAATAAAGAATGAGCACTTGCCTTGGGGATAGAGATATTCTAAAACCAAATTATTAGTATAGGACCTCATCTATACCCCTAGATTAAATTTTAATTGTTGAAAATTACTTCTTGCAAGTTACCACAAGCCTTTCTAACTTTTTTTTTAAGTGAACCTTTTTAGAACCTATTTGTATGTAACTTTTATAGCATACAGACATATCTCATGTTACTGCACTTTGCTTTATTGCACTTCATGGATATTGCAGTTTCTACAAGTTGAGGGTTTGTAGCAATCCTGCATGGAGCAAGTCTATTGACACCATTTTCCCAACAGCATATGCTCACTTTGTGTCTCTGCATCACATTTTGGTAATTCTCACAATATTTCAAGCTTTTAAATGATGATTATGTTTTTTTACAGTAAGCTGAGATTAGTGACTTTTGATGCTGTTATTGTAATTGTTTTGGGGCACCATGGACGGTACCCATACAAGATGTCAAACTTGATCGATAAATGTTGTGTATGTTCTGACTGCTCCACCAACTGGCCATCCTCCCTTCTCTTTCTCTCTCTTGGGCTTCTCTATTCCCTGAGACACAGCAATATAGAAATTAGGCTGATTAATAACCCTAAAATGGCCTCTCAGTGTTCAAATGAAAAGAGTCTCATGTCTCTCACTTCAACTCAGAAGATAGAAACGATTAAGCTTAGTGAAGGAGGCATGTCAAAAGCTGAGACAGGCCAAAAGTTAGGCCTCTGGCACCAAACGGTTTACCAAGTTGAAAATGCAAAGGAAAATTTCTTGAAGGAAATTAAAAGTGATACTACAGTGAACACATGAGTAATAAGAAAGCAAATTGGACCTACTGATATAGAGAAAGTGGGAGTGGTATGGATGGAAGATTAAACCAGCAACAACATTCACTTAAACCAAATCCTAATCCAGAGCGAGATCTTAACTATCTTTAATTCTGTGAAGACTGAGAGAGGTGAAGGAGCTGCAGAAAAAAAAAAAAAGTTGAAACTAGAAAATGTTTGCTGGGCACGGTGACTCAACGCCTGTAATCCCAGCCAAGGTAGGCAGATCACTTGAGGTCAAGAGTTCAAGACCAGCCTGGCCAACATGGTGAAACCCTATCTCTGCTAAAAATACAAGTTAGCCAGGCGTGGTGGTGCAGGACTGTAATCCCAGCTACTCAGGAGACTGAGGCAGGAGGATCGCTTGAACCCAGGAGGCGGAGGTTGCAGTGAGCCAAGATCATGCTACTGCACTCCAATCTGGGTGACAAAGACTCTGTCTCAAAGAAAAAATAAAAAAAAAGAGAAAGAAAATGTTGATCCATGAGATTTAAGAAAAGAAGTCATCTCTATAACATAAAAGTGCAAGGTGAAACATCAAATTTTGATGAAGAAGCTACAGCAAGTTATCCAGAATATCTAGCTAAGATAATTGATGAAGGTGGCTACACTAAACAGATTTTCAATGTAGAAAAATCAATCTTCTGCTGAAAGAAGATGCCATCTAGGACTTTCATAGCTAGAGAGAAGTCAATGCCTGGCTTAAAGCTTCAGAGGATAGTCTGACTCCCTTGTTAGTAACTAATAAAGCTGGTGTG
Organism: Rhinopithecus roxellana; assembly: GCF_007565055.1. NCBI lineage: Eukaryota > Metazoa > Chordata > Mammalia > Primates > Cercopithecidae > Rhinopithecus > Rhinopithecus roxellana. Next base: position 96,147,733 of record NC_044552.1, on the reverse strand, counting down.
TTGAAGTTGAAACTAATGCTCATTGACTATTCCAAAAGCCCTAGGGCCCTTAAGAATTATTATAAATCTACTCTGTCTGTGCTCTATAAATGAACAACAATGCATAGATGACAGCACATCCATTTACAGCATGGTTTACTGAATATTTTAAGCTCACTGTTGAGACTTACTGCATAGAAAAAGAGACCTGTTTCAAAATACTACTATTCATTTTCAGTACACATGGTCACCCAAGAGCTCTGATGGAGATGCATAAGAAGATTAATAGTTTTATGCTTGCTAAGACAATATCTATTCTGCACTCCATGGATTAGGGAGTAATTTTGACTTTCGGGTCTTATGATCTAAGACATTCTTTTCCTAGAGCTAAAGTTGCTGTAGATAGTGATTCTGCTCATGGATCTGGATAAAGTAAATTGAAAACCTTCTGGAAAGGATTCACCATTCTCAATGCCATTGAGAATATTCATGATTCATGGGAGGAGGTAAAAATATCACCATTAACATGAATTTGAAAGAAATTGATTCCAACTCTCATGGATGACTTTAAGAGGTTCAAGACTTCAGTGGAGAAAGTAACTGCAGATGTGTTGGAAATTATAAGGGAACCAGAATTAGAGGTAGAGCCTGAAGATGTGACTGAATTGCTACAATCTCATGGTAAAATTTAAATTGATGAGGATTTGTTTCTTATGGATGAGCAAAGAAAGTAGTTTCTTGAGATGGAATCTGCTTTTTTGACAATACTATGAACATTGTTGAGATGACATCAAAGGGTTTAGAATATTACAGAAACTTAATTGATAAAGCTGTGGCAGGGCTTGAGAAGATTGACTCCAATTTTGAAAGAAGTTCCACTGTGGGTAAAATGCAGCATAGCATGCTACAGAGAAATATTTTGTGAAAGGAAGAGTCAATTGATATGGAAGATTTTATTGATGTATTATTTTTAAAAATTGTTATGGCCACCCCAGTCTTCAGCAATCGCCAGTCTAATCAGTCAGCACCCATCAGCATTGAGGCAAGAACCTCCATAAGCAAAAAGATTATGACTTGCTGAAGCCTCTTGGAATTGTTAGCATTTTTTAGGAACAACGTATTTTAAAAATTAAGGTAGGTGCATTTTTTTAGGGCATAATGCTATTGAACACTTAAAAGACTCTAGTATAGTTACACATAACTTTTATGTGCACCAGGAAACCAAAAAAATTGTGTGAAGAGCTTTATTGAAATATGTGCTTTATTGTGGTGGTCTGGAACTGAAACCAAAACATCTCTGAGGTGTGCCTGTATAAAATTTATGCAGCTTACCCTAAACAATATATTAGTAAGTCCAACTAGTAAGGCGGTGGAGACCAATATCATTTCTTGCAACCCCTGTTTAAAAAAAAATGACTCACCTTGCACTCTGACACAATAGTGTTAAGATTTCAGCCTTGGGATATTTTTTTCTTTTCTCTTCAGAAGCCATAATATGTTATGCTGACAATTTTGGCAGCTATCATAGTCTTAAATTCAATGTAGAAAAGCAAATATGTTTGTTTTATTAACAGGGGAACATGTTCTTCAAGTGAAATAGTTTATAACACACATGTAAACAATGTCTGTGGAGCTGCTGCTGTAGTCCTGAGAATGAGTGGGGAGGAAGCAGCCTCACTTCTTCTCCTTTTAGTGCTTTTTCCTGGACCCTCCCACTGTAAGTGAAGAAATCATACACAAGCAATACAAGAAATGAGAAGATCGTGTTTCTCCCTGAAGAAAGGTTTTCCCAGATGCCTTTTGGGCAAAGACCATGAGAATGGTCCACTCCTCAGGGTGAGGGCTGTCCACATGGACTCCTGAGTGACAGTGTATGGCCATAATGCCCGGAACTTGGGTTCAGAAAATCTCCTACAATGGTTTCCTCACACACACATAAGGACAACCGTAGACTGCCTCTTCTTAAGTCAAACTAATTGTGAAGCTGAGAAGATTCTGGTTGCTTCCATTTTGGAGATAGAGGAGAAACAAGGAAATTGAGAAAACATTGAAGGGACTCTCTTTCTTCTATGGAATAAAAATTTACATCTTTTTTCTCAAAGAGCTAAACAATTCTGAGGAAATTTATTTTACCCCATCCTGGCTAGAGTATTGCAAGGGGACTTACAGAGTCTTTTTATTGACCTGGAGTTTATGTTCAAACATATTCATGAGGTGTGATAATAGTCTTTAAAATTCCCCTGGATCATCTGAACTTAAATGTTACAGCTATAACATTGTTTACTTTTTAATATAACAGAATAATAAAAGGATTCCAGTACATTGCCACGTGTACTCATCAGAGGGAGAGAGAGAAAATTTTCCATAATGAAAAACAGATTAGTCCTTCCTAATTGTGCACTAAGTAAGCCGCTCTATCACGCTAATGAATTGGTACCTTGATGGTGTCTTGCATTAGAAATTTAATTTCAATGAGCGTGTTTTCCAGTTATTAGGGACCATAGATGATGCTACTGTTTTCACTCTCCTGAGTTTAAAATTTGAAAGTACTGTGATTACCTTAAATCTTCCATCAAGGTGATTCTGGTTCCCCTTTTAAACTATAAGAAAATTCTCTGCTATCCGAAGATGAAGTTTATCTCTAGTGCAAGTGACTCCCCTCAAATAACAAGGGCAAAGCCAAGATGTGGCTATATAAATGCCTCCATGATAGCTCTGTTTATAATTACAGCTGCCTCATGATTATTAACAGAAGAATGTTTGTCTGTGGAAATCATCCTGTTTTGCTTGCATAATTATTGGGTAATAATTCCATTTGTTCAACCTCATAAACAGGAACATAAACAGGCCTACATGTTCACGGCCCGGTTTGTAAGCTTGGAGCTGGATGGAGGCTTCACTTCTGCTTGACTGGCAGGTGGACAGCCTGCTTCCTGTGTAACTCCCACAGCATATCATTGTGTAGAACTGCAAACCATTACAGAATCAAGATGAATTTCTGCTGGAATCTCAGCTTTGTTTTAAGATTCATTTTCCGTCTCACAAAGGACGATCTTAATTTGACAAGTGATACAATCTCTCCTGCAAAACTCAATATTAGATTCTTCCTCTTTCACCATCTTGGGAGGATCAAGTTAGAAATAAATTGTTTATCTAATGTGAAATATGGTGCCAGAGACAGGACCCTTCTTCCCTGCAATAATACCCTGACAAGGTGTTATATAGGACAAATCATGCACCCCCCTATACATTTTTAGCTAGGAATGAGTTGAATAAAACAATTCTTCATTTGTTGCTGTTGGGAAATTAGTGTAATGCATTTCCTGTGCTAGGTTTTTGTTTGTTTGTTTGTTTGTTTTTGAGACGGAGTTTCGCTCTTGTTCCCTAGGCTGGAGTGCAATGGTATGATCTGTGACCTTGGCTCGCTGCAACCGCCACCTCCCAGGTTCAAGTGATTCTCCTGCCTCAGCCTCCCAAGTAGCTGGGATTACAGGCACCTGTCACCACGCCTGGATAACTTTTGTATTTTTAGTAGAGATAGGGTTTCATCATGTTGGCCAGGCTAGTCTTGAACTCCTGACCTCAGGTGATCTGCCTGCCTCAGCCTCCCAGAGAGCTGGGATTACAGGTGTGAGCCACCATACCCATTCTTTTGCTAGTCTTATGATAAAGATTAGTGCTTTGAATTTAAAAAAGGCCACAAAAGGTGATTAAGAGCTTTAAAATATTTTTAGCAGGCTTCAGATTAAACAATTACCTGTGATGTACAAATGTAACTTATATGCTAAGTAGGGATCACTTCATTTGTGGTTGAACTTTACTTCTTTTAATTATGAAAATGTGCTTCTTGGAGAGGTGGGAATGACCTTTTCCTAACACTTTTAATTTATCCTCTGCCTGGAGGAGAGAAAAATACTTTAGATAAACCATCTGGAAAACTTCTAATTTGTTCTATGAAAAAATAAACATTCTGCTCAGCAGAAATAATCCAACTGGCAAGAGTCTTCTTTCCATTTGAATTATTTCTTACCTACCCTTTATTATTGTTGTAAATTAAACCTTTGCATCTAAACTCAACACCACATAAAATATAGAGGACAGTATTTGCCCTGCCTTTCTGTAAAATGTTTTAGAATTAGTTTAAAGATGTAGAGATATCTGTATGTATATGGCCAAAACAACATACAGACTAATGAAAAATGTGTGAATTATGTGGCTGTTTACTCTTTTGTACTCACAGATTTTAATATAAGGTCCCCTTCTCTGCATATATAGTATGATATGACAAATTTTGGTGAGGAAACTCCTTGGTGCTAGATACAACTTAAAAATGTAAACACATTTTGAGAAATGTCAAATTTCTCACAGAGTCTATTGTTATTATTTATTGTGTGCTTTCTCTGTTCCTGGCCCTATACTAAGTTTCTTACATGATCTAATGAGGAAGGTCCTAGTGTTATCCCCATTTTACAGATAAACACAGTTAAAGAGAGACTGACTTGGACCAACAAAATCGTGGGATCAATAAGTTCTACAGTTTGGATTTGAACTAAGGAATTCTGTTCTCAGAACGCGTTGAACTCATATACCATTCTAAGCTTTTATATAAATAGCAGGTTGGCCTTAGAAATAGAAAAATGCACTCAGCCAACCAATACTGTTTTACACTATACAGTTTTAATCTGAAAATGCTCTATATTTAGACTTTAGCTATTGTATATGGTTAATGTATGTAATGTATATAAAATGGTATTAATATGTATAGGTGGTAGCTTATCACCATTTAAGAAGTGAAAATAAAATAAAATAAAACAAAACATAATAACTAATGTGCAGGAATTTAGGAGCTATGGAGGTCAGCATGGGAGCAGCAAACTGGTTTAAGTGGGGGGTGGTTTAGTGTTAACATTGTAATCAGAATCTTGCCCCAGTGACCAGTCTCCTGAGGTTGAATGGATTGAGCTGGGAGGAGATAGCTGTTACTTAAGCACTCTCAAATGAGTCCTCTCCTTTTCCTCCTCGCTATCACACCTTATTCCTATAGTCTGTTATTTATTTCTGTAATTAAGTCAGAAGTCTCTTTTCTGGGCTCCCTTACTCTGGTTTTCTACATTTCTGTTCTTTAATTCACAAATCCATTCTCCACATTGCTGCTAAAATGCGTTCTATAAAATTCAAATCTGCTTCTCTCATTTTTCTGTTTGAAATTCTTCAATTGCCTCTTATTGCCTTCAGGATAAAACCCAAACTCCCTAGTCCGACACACAAGGCCTTTTATGTTTGGTAGCTATAAATATCCAAGTTACAGACTCTGATGTGCAAAAATATAACTTGCTTTATTTCAGTAACTCAATTTGACTTTCCAGTTCTTAGAACTTGGTCTGCAAAATGGCAGACAATTTAATGTAGATATTTTCTAGATTTCTCTGTCCAATTCACCTATTTTTCAGTCAGTTCAGGTTTAAAGTTCAATCATAATCAGAATGTCTCCTATATGTATTTTCCCCACCCACATCAGTTAGTAGAATATTCAAGAGGCACCAGGGTGAGTGTGGTAGAGGACACCTGTGTGTCAGTTGTAATCCGAATGGATTCCAGGCTGCCTTTGCTACAGATAGTAGCACTCCTATCTTGATTCCTGTAACTGGTGGCCAGACCTCCTTAGATCCCAACTGGAAATGGTTTACTCCACAATCTACTGTAGGGTGCCTTTATTTTGGCTATGGTGTCCTTTGGAAAGTCCCAGAAAGCCTTTAATTATTAGGCTGGTGCAAAAGTAATTGTTACCTGCCCAAATGTTCATCAATCAAGTGGATAAAAAAACTGTCATATATATACATATATATATATTCCATTATATATATATATATACATTCCAATACATATATATTCCATTATATATAATATATAGACTATATAAATATATAAATAAATATATGATTATATTATATATATATATGTATATATATATAATGGAATACTACTCAGCCATAAAAAGGAATGTATTAATGGCATTCACAGCAACCTGGATTGCATTGGAGACTATTATTCTAAGTGAAGTAACTCAGGAATGGAAAACCAAACATCATATCATCTCACTCATAGTGGGAGCTAAGCTATGAGATTGCAAAGGCATAATAATGGTACAGTGTTCTTTGGGGACTCAGGTGGAATGGGTGGGAAGTGGGTGAGGGATAAAAGGCTACAAACTGGGTTCAGTGTATACTGCTGGGGAGATGGGTGCACCAAAATCTCAAAAGTCATCACTAAAGAACTTATGTAATCAAATACCACCTCTTCCTTAAAAACCTGTGGAAATAAAAAAATAAAAAAAGTAATTGCAGTTTTTGCTATTACTTTTAATGGCACCGACCTTTTTTTAAAATTTTTTTTATCATCTTTGGGGGCAGTGGGAAGCTCATTATCTGTTTACTTCATCTAGGAGAAGTTAGAGACATTGGCAGGACTCTCTCTAATCCTTTTCTTCCTGGACCCTTCACACCATCCTCTCTATACCCCTCCCCACACGCTTGTTGTTCAGGAGTGCTTTGATGATGTAGAGCTCAAGAAGCAGAGAAATAGTACACTGAATTCAGATTCTGCTAAACCTCAAAATAACTCTATCATGTTCCCACATGGTGCTTGGTTATCTTAGAGTAGGACAAAGAGTTTGTGGATCCTACAGTATACAAAACTCACCTCCTCTTCAAAATTGCTCTCTTTCCAGAGTGGAGGATTTTCCTGTTCTTGGTGGGAGGGCCAAGAAAAAAAATTGATGGCATCTTTTTTCAAACATTGTTTATAACATTCTCATAATTATTTGAGGTTGGAAGATGAGAATCTGGTTCATTTGTTCTCTGGGGGCACATTTCCTTCTGGGTAAATTGGTCTTTGTGTTTTGAGTTGGAGATGCTGCTTGGATAGAGCTAGAAGCATTGGAGTGAACCCACAAATGAATATTCCAGATTATCATTCTGTCATACATTCACCTCCTGCTTACTTTTTTTTTAGTTGGATTTGTTTTCATAATCTATCTTGCAATAAACACACACACACACATCCCCTGGCTAACTTTTTATTTTATTTTTTGGGACGAAGTCTTATTCTGTCACCCAGGCTAGAGTGCAGTGGCGCAATGTTGGCTCATTGCAACCTCTGCCTCCTGGGTTCAAGCTATTCTCCTGCCTCAGCCTCCCGAGTAGCTGGGATTACAGGTGCCCGCCACCACAGCTGGCTAATTTTTGTATTTTTAATAGAAATGAGGTTTCACTATGTTGGCCAGGTTGGTTTTGAAATCCTGAGCTCGGGTGATCTACCCACCTCAGCCTCCCAAAGTGCTGGGATTACAGGCGTGGGCCACCACATCTGGCCCACCTGACTAACTTTTGATAATCTATTAATATTCAGTGAAGTGATCTTCATGAGACCTGTCAAATTTGAATGTCTTCCCTAATGGCCCAGTCCACAACAGCCAAGTTTGGTGAACTTCCTGTTGTTTTCTTAAAGCTTGTGTTTCTCTTCATGATAACACGGGAATGTATTAAAGTCATTTCCTTATTTGTGTTTTTCTCACCAGACTGTGAACCCTTTTATTTTAAGAACTCTTACTTTATCTCTGGTAAACTCTATAATCTCAAGCCCCTACATCTGGCACAACTACTGACATTTAATAGCTTTTAGCATAAGTTGACTCAATGAATGATTAAATGATGTGTAAATTTAGAACCTAAATAATTCAGAATAATGTAGGGAAATGGTTTTCAGATAATTTTTGCTTGTGCAATCCCTGAAAGAATGTTGAACATTATTTAACTCTGTATATTTTTAAGTTGATATTTTAAAATGTTCATTATAAGCTTAGATAATTTTAAAGAGTATAATTGTCAGAAAGCACTAAATAGTTAAATTTGAATGTTGTGTGTGTGTGTTTTTTTTTTTTTTTTTTTGAGACGGAGTCTCGCTCTGTCGCCCAGGCTGGAGTGCGGTGGCCGGATCTCAGCTCACTGCAAGTTCCGCCTCCTGGGTTCACGCCATTCTCCTGCCTCAGCCTCCCACGTAGCTGGGACTACAGGCGCCCGCCACATTGCCCGGCTAGTTTTTTGTATTTTTTAGTAGAGACGGGGTTTCACCGTGTTAGCCAGGATGGACTCGATCTCCTGACCTCGTGATCCGCCCGTCTCGGCCTCCCAAAGTGCTGGGATTACAGGCTTGAGCCACCGCGCCCGGCTGAATGTTGTGTTATTTTAAGTGCATTGAATGGAATGCAAATATCGGACTGATTTGGTATGTTTCACTATTCATTTAAACAATACATGAACAAGTGCTTCTTAAATAGTTGGAATTTTTGTATCTTTTCTTTTTCTCCTTGAAGTTACATTTTAATTTTAATTCCTCCAGTTTTTTTTCTAAAGTAATATCTTACCATGCTTGCATGTTATTATGGATCATTTATTATTTTCCTCTGGATCAAAAATATGTAGATTGAAAATTTAATTGTTTATTAATTTCTTGCAAGCATTATCTCTTCAGTGTTTTTTTAAAAGCTCATTTGTGTTACTGTAACAATTAGTAGTAGTATACACTTGGTGAAAGCAAAATAGATAAGAAATGTTTATAATAAACGTAAGAGATAAATGTATTGAGAAGGCATCTTTTAATAAAAACATTTGGAGCACGGTTTTATGGTGCTTCTATTAAAGGAACTGCAAATTATTCCTTTGGCGCTTCAAAGGTTTTTGATTCATGGTAAAATGGCAACTGACTAAGGGGTACACATTATTACAGAGAGAAGGGTAATTGCAAAAGGGGAAGTGGGAAAGGATAAATTGAGGGCTGGTACTTTCTCACAGAGATCAGTTACTAGACAAAAAGCAGATGAAATTTGAGGATCTGAAAAGTCATCTCCTGAAATCAGTTTTCAGGTTCTCATCAGAAAATTTTTGATGCAGATATATGTGCACCTGAGTTAACACCTGAACCTGGATTAAGAAGATGTTGGTATTGTTTAGTAAATAGAAATTACAGATAAAGTTTTAAGAGCTAGAATATGTTTGCTTTTAAATAATGTGAAATTAAATAAGGGTTATATTTCCCTGTAGATGTTTTAAGCAATAGAGTTAATGAATCAAAAAGGATTACTTAGTATCAACACATGGATTCCATGCCAACTGGTAATCAAACATATACCAGAAAGCAGTACTTTATTCTCTTGAGTAAGGACATTTTCACCTTGCTTACCGTTATTTTTTGCTAGGAAATTTCCTTTGAAAAGATCACATTAGGTACACTTAAACCTAATTAAATAATAAAAATCTCAGAAGTAGTGGAATTTAATAAATAAGTTGCCTAAATTGTAGTTCAAGTTACATATAAATGTATGCACTGAATATTAAGTATTTTCATCTGAACTTTTTAAATAATAGAAAATAGTTTTTTTCTACTTGCACCATTTTTCCCCATCCTGAACAATATGATTTTGTATGTATATTTGTTCTGTTTTCCACCAGCTGCCATAAATGTATGGAGATGATGTCAATGAAATACTGGATTGGATATTAAGAATGTGAATTTGTATACAAATTAAAATATAACATATTGATGTGATTTTATGTGTATATTTTATTTATAAAATGTTTGTGTATTCTTATAATTGTGCTTTACAATTTTTCTACTTTTAGTTGAATACATTCTTACATACTACTGTAGCTTTCTTATTCCCTTCCCCTACCTAATCCCACTTAAGTCAGCATTTTTTTAACCCTGACTCTTATGGTAAAATGACTAAGATAATCCCGGTACAACTATTTTTACAATGCATGTAGTCTTCTGTTGATCTAAATACTCTCAGATCCCACCAGAAAAATGCTGAACCTAGGCTTTGCCCTTACTGTGTAAAAGAGAAAGTAAAGGGCATGAGGAATAAGAAAGTTTCATCCTTCAGTGATTCACTACTGTTATCCTCTAAAGGGCTATATCTTCTAGATATCACGATACTTGAATGTGTTCACCTCTAGGATAGAGCAGATTCAATATAGGTTGAATTTTTAAAAGATATCAATAAATGGACCAATCCATGGGGATCTAAGAAGGAAAGATGATGTATGAATGAGAAGTCAATAAAGACTGAAAAAATTCTCCTGAATATCACCTTATCAGGAAACCCTGACTCACAGGGCATCTAATTTGCACTCCACAGAGAGCAATCCCTGATTCTCAACCCTTCTGACACTTGCAGTCCAGGTGAATCCATAGTCAAAACCAAGGACACACCAGCAATTTCGATTTGGTCTCTGGTCTCACTGGTCAACAGGCAAGAGGTAAGAGGACTGAGCATTGCCAAATTCACATTATCTGGTGAAGGGGGAAAGAGGGTATATTAAGTGGTTCTTGCATTTCTGTAAAGACATACCTGAGGCTGGATAATTTATAAATAAAAGAAGTTTAATTGGCTCAAGGTTCTGCAGACTGTATAGGACACATGGTGGCATCTGCTTATGTGGAGGCTTCAGGAAGCTTCCGCAGAAGTCAGAGTGGGAACAGGTGTGTCTCACATGGCAGGAGCAGAAATAGGGGTGTCAGAGGAGGATGCCAAACACTTTTAAAGGACCAGAGCTCTTGTGAACTCAGAGACAGCTCACTTACCACTAAGGGGATGGCCAAAACCATTCATGAGGGATCCAGCCCCATGATCCAAACACCTCCCACCAAGCTCCACCTCCAGCATTGAGGATAACATTTCAACATGAGATTTGAGTGGGGACAAGTATCAACACTATATCAGAGGGAATGAAATTTTAAAATCTCCAGTGAGGGTTCACAAAGAATATATTTAGTTATAGTATCACATGGGATTGCCTTCACGAATGCAAATGCTGTAAATCCTATATACACATTGAGGATGGTTTCGCATTATAGTCTAGAAATTTTTTCCCATTGTAATCATTTTTTGCCTAGGGAAAATATTTTATGAATTGTAAAAAATGGATTTTAAAATTAATTGTAGTGAGAAAAACAAATTTACATATTGAGAACTATCTATTGTACATGTGTGTGTGTGTTGTGTACTTCTATACATACATATATATATATAAGATACATAAACTTATGTATATTTAAATTGAAGATGACTTGTGGACAAAATTTGCTGCTGCTTTTCTATACCTTGCAGACAGGCCTCTTGCATGTATTTATAGAGGACTCTGCTTCTACCAATAATCAAAGGATGATTTGAGGTCACAGACAAAAGAATCACAGATCATTAAGTATAACACTTTATTGATTAGGACAGGGTCATGCTGCCATTTGTCTGAGAAGAGAAGATAGTACACAATGTGAATAGCCAGGGGGATGCCACACACTTAGAGGACTTCTAGAGAGGATATAGTGGGTAGGTGTGGTGTTGATTAATGATTGCCAAGTCAGGTCTCTTCTCTCTTCTTCCTGGGCACATGACTGAACAGCCACCCTTATGGCCAGCTGAACATGAGAAAAAGTGAATGTGTAACTTTTAGGTCACTTGTCTAAAAGGAAATCCCTTTCCTTGGACTTCTTCTATTTTCTTTTCCCTTGATTTGGAACATAGAGATGTCCACATTCAACTTCAACTCTGCAAATGAGGACAGGGTCCTGGGAATAGGGGGCCCACAAGATGAAAGGAACTTGAGTTCCTGAATGAATTTATGGCCTGGAATTTCTACATACTTTTAAGCAAGATAAAAAATATGTGTTATTCAATATAAGGTAACTGTATTTTTTTGATGTTTGGTGACCAGTATCTTCACTACTATAAACAGGCTCAGGATGAGTCCATGATGAAGAAGAAAACCTCAGGGTAATGTGATTTTATGTGGTAGATATACCCCAGGCTTGTATCTTTCAGATAAAAGAAAAATAGACACTGCAAAAAACAGACAGGGCGGTCCCCAGAAGAGATGAACATATTTAGAGAAAAGGTTGAAAGTCAAAGGAATGTGTAGCGTATACAAGGGGAGCTGGTAAGTAACTTTATGGTAAAGATGGGAGAAACTGAGCTGGGGCCCTAGAATATTGTACTCCTCAAACTTGAGTGTACAACAGAATCACTGGGAGGGCTTGCTAAAACAAAATTGCCTGTCAAAACTGGAAATTATTGCTTAGGCAGATTTTGAGGGGCTGACTTGTTTAATGGGCTGTTTCTGCCAACAACTCTGAAATTTATATTTCAGTATTTACAAGATGAACTTTTTCTATCATTCTTGGTCTGACAATCATATTATATATCTTGGTCACTAGAGTTTGACACTACTGCACTTTGTCACTGTAATTTTAAAATTTCTTTAAAGATAACTTTTTAAATGATATCTGAACATATGTCCATGTGAAATATGCACTTATTTATTAAATGCCTTAGAAATACTGTTATTTAATTAAAATTAATTCATATCATATTCAATAGAGAGATTAAAAGTTATAACACTCTGACAGTGAAAATTTGATGCCACAGGCTCATCACTTTTTTTTTTTTTTTTTTTTTTTTTTTTAAATGGCTATGATACAATACGTACTTGGACTCAGGCTCAGAAATTACCAAACTGTCATAACTGACCCAAAGATGCATCCATAAACATCTTCTTTTTGCAACCATGAAAACTCTATTTTCTTTTTGTTTATTCCCCATTTTATATACCTGAACATTTATTGTACTTTGTTGATTATTTCAAAATTGTCCATCTTGCCTAATAGACTGCTAGAAACCATAAATAATAGATCATGTATGTTGTATTCATCATGATATTCTCAATGCCTTTCATAGCGCTTGGCTCACAGGAGGTCAAACATTTGCTAAATGAATAAACTATTAGATGAATGAATGAGGAATAAATGAATGAGTAGGGAATTAACTAATATTAGGCATATATACATTTGTGTGTTACGTGTGTATATATATTACATGCGTATATGTACACACACATACCAACTTGGACAGCACTGTTTCTTATAAATTTTACCAGGTTTTAACTGAAATTAGAAATTTTGTTTCTCTATTAACATATATATGTCATATATATATATGACATATATACACACACACACATATGGACAATGATAATCTTAGCTCATACTTCCTTTGCCCAATTACCATTGCTAAGTAGTTCTATTTCTTTATATCCAGTTACATATAGGGTTTACATAACCATTAGCTCTTTTAGTCTTGCAAGCTTGGTACACTTCTTTTATTTGCAGTGTTTTGACCCTGCTGAAAGATTTTTCTGTTGGTTTTTGTCCTTGAATGGGACTATTCGGAATATGTCCTTTTGCCTTTTAGTTTTGGTTAAGCATGAGTCTATTCTTTTGTAGTTATTTTTGCCTTTTATTTTTGGTTATAATAATGTTTCAGAAGCTTCTGTTCTTTTCCAAAAACCATTTGATCATGAGGGAATTGGAATGTTACATTTAAAAAAATTGAACACCTCATCTTGAGGAATGAAAAGCTTTGAAAGGGAGGTATCCAATGTCCTTGCATTTGGACTAGAGCTGAGTCTGAGGTGACTTGAAAGCTGAGACATCAAAAGTATACAATTTAGCTGAGGTTTCTCAAACTAATCTTCAAGACACCTAAAATGCAAGCTTTGCTCATCTGCCTCCTTTCAGTTCCAATATCTTGTTCAATTTCTGCAACACAAGAACAAAGGTTTTATGGGAAATTGTTAGTTAATTGAACCATGCTTATTGTAAGAATTAAGGGACAAACAAATGGTAACAAAATTTGTGACAATTTTAGCATTTTTAACTTCTTCCTTATACGTAAATGTAAGTAATTTGTTTTCAATATACATTTTATTTGAATTATCAGATACTTAGTATGTTTAATTTTTTTACCCAATGTATACTAGACAACCTGATGGCCTACAAGAGTGTTTAAATAATTATTTACACATCTAACCTTTTTATTTTAATTGACAACAGAGTATTTACAGAACTTTGTTCAAGAAATCTAATATACTATGTTTTTACATCTTACCTCTCTTTTGTTTTTAGTATAAAGGTTTTCCAGTATGAATGTATAGTTGCATATCCTTTTTTCTAAAAAAATAAATAAATAAATTTCCATTGGGTGAATGATATATGTTCATTGCAAAGTTGGTCTGAAAGAAAATATTAATGTATTTCTTCAACAAAAACATGTTTATATTAATAATACTGTTTAATCTTTTTTTCCAATCAGAATGGTCACTTTTATGTTTTTTTTTTTTTAAATCAACTTTTCAGATCTTACTCTGAACTTTATTATTTTCTGAATGTCAGAAATAACTCTTTCCTTTTTCATTATGTTAAAGTTTAATCATTCCCGGAAATGACACTAAAGTTTCTGATTTTATGGGAAGCATCTTTAGATGCTCTCTTTTAATTTTCAATTGGGTATATTGTTTATATCACTTTTTCCAACCTTTTAAACAACAGATATTTTTAAGCAACTGCTATTTTCTAGTGAAGTTATAAAAACTTTCAAGCGATTCTTATAAATTGCCAGCAAAATATATGTACATGCAATTATAAAAGTATAGATTGTATTTTGAAAAATGAAATAAAGCAAAAAATCATACAAATGGATTACTTTTAGTGACTGTGATGGTTAATACGAAGTGTCAACTTTATTGGATTGAAGGATGCAAAATATTGTTTCTGGGTATATCTGCGAGAGTGCTGCCAGAGGAGATTAACATTTGAGTCAGTGGGCAGGGCATGGTGGCTCATGTCTGTAATCCCAGCACTTTGGGAGGCCGAGACTGGTGGATCACCTGAAGCCAGGAGTTCGAGGCCAACCCGGCCAACATGGTGAAACCCCATCTCTACTAAAAATACAAACATTAGCCGGGCATGGTGGTGTGCACCTGTAGTCCCAGCTACTCAGGAGGCTGAGGCAGGAGAATCACTTGAACCTGGGAGGCAGAGATTGCAGTGCGCCGAGATCACTGCACTCCAGCCTGGGCGGCAGAGCGAGACTCTGTCTCAAAACAAAACAAAACAAAACAAACACACACACACACGCACACACACACACACACACACACACACACACAAACATTTGAGTCAGTGGACTGGGAGAGGCAGAACCACCTTCAATCTGGGTGGGCACCATCCAATTGGCTGCCAGTGTAGCTAGAAAAAGCAGGCAGAAGAAGGTGGAATGAGCAGACTTGCTGAGTCTTCTGGGCTTCATCTTTCTCCCACGCTGGATGCTTTCTGCCCTGGAACATCAGATTCCAAGTTTTCTGGGTTTTGAACTCTTGGTCTTACACCAGTGGTTTGCCAGGGACTCTCAGGCCTTTGACCTCAGACTGAAGGTTGCACTGTGGGCTTCCCTACTTTTGAGATTTTGGAACTTGGATTGAGCCACTGCTGGCTTCCTTTCTTCTTAGCTTGCAGACAGCCTGAGACTTTATCTTGTGATCATGTGAGTCAGTGTTCCTTAATGAACTCCCTTTTGACTGGGTGTGGTGGCTCACACCTGTAATCCCAGCACTTTGGGAGACTGAGGTGGGCAGATTGCCTGATGTCAGGAGTTTGGGACCAGCCTGGTCAACCTGGTGAAACCCCATCTCTACTAAAAATAAACATAAAAATAAAAATAAAAATAAAGAATAGCTGGCGTGGTGGTGGGCACCTGTAATCCCAGCTACTTGGGAGGCTGAGGCAGGGGAATTGCTTGAACCAGCAAGGCAGAGATTGCAGTGAGCCGAGATCTCACCACTACACTCCAACTTGGGCAACAGAGCGAGACTCTGTCTTAAAAAACAAACAAAAATGCTCACTTTTACATATACAATATCCTATTAGTTCTGTCCCTCTGGGAGAATCCTGACGGTGACCTAGAAGTAGGGAATGATGTAGACTAGTATGCTTCAGTAACATTCAGAGAATTCGGTAGGTCATTTTGGTGCAGTGTGGTGGAGTCCAAGTAGAGTGACAATCTTACTGAGTTGTAAGTGGCAGATATTGCAATTCAAGGCTGCTGAAATGATAGAGATTTGCTGGGTGGTGGCACCAGGGAAGTGAAAGCTTTGTGTCTGGATTGGGAGTGAAGTCAGTTGTCTTCGTGGACTATGGTTTTTGCCCAAGTGCTGGGTTACTTATGAATAGGAGAAACTTCCTGGGCCTTAGCAGAGAGCAGATCCTTCAGGCATGAGAGCTGAACATAGCTACCAAAGGTTGAGAAATGATGGGAGGTACAGGAGTTCTGGCCTAGTTGGAGTGGAAAGACCTCACTGAAGATTCAGGCATTTGATTGAGACTTTAAGAAGGCCTAGCCTTAGGGGTAAGGAGCCATGTCCTAGAGTAGCAGCCACACTGTAAGAACCAAACTTAACTAGAACTACTCTAACAAAGAATAAATTCAAGCAATCCAGGTGTCCAGGGTTCTTCCATTTGTATCTCTTTCTTTAATGTCTGACTGTCAAGGTCAGCATGCTTATCTGGATCAAGCATCTGGAAAGGGAAAAATAGGAGGATCACACCTGGGAGATTTTTAAGAGCCAGGCATAGAAGTCTATATTATTTCTGTTCATATTTCATTACCTAGAACTCAGGCACAAGCCCATGCCAAACTCCATGGGAAACTGGGAAATGTGATTTGACTCTAAGGCTGTAAGAAATGGAATTAAATTTGCTGTGTAATCAGCCAATCTCTGAAACAGTTACAATGCACATTGAAGCGGAGAGGGCCAGTGAGGAAGAGAGAGGAGCTGGAAAGTTTCCACTGTTGTGAAAACAAAACTCACTTCAAATCTTCATCTGTTTCTATATCTGGAAAAGGACACATCCTGCTCAAGAATAACTGTTCAACCCTTTCCCCACCATCCTCAGGGAGAAAATTTCTAAGATTGTATGAACTTATATCAAGTGATCTTTTTTCTTTTTTTTTTTTTTTTTTTTTTTTTTTTTTTTTTTTTTTTTTTTTTTTTTTTTTTTTGAGACAGAGTCTTGCTCTGGCACCAGGCTGGAGTGCAGTGGCAGGATCTTGTCTCACTGCAACCCCCACCTCCTGAGTTCAAGTGATTCTCCAGCCTCAGCCTCCTGAGTAGCTGGGATTACAAGCTTGTGCCACCACACCCAGCTAATTTTTGTATTTTAAAGTAGAAACAGGGTTTCACCATGTTGGCCAGGATGGTCTTGATCTCCTGACCTTGTGATCCACCCACTTCAGCCTTCCAAAGTGCTGGGATTATAGGCATGAGCCACCGCGCCCGGCCAAGTGATCTTACTCTGGACATCGCTGTACTGGCTCCAGAAAGTTCATTTTCTTGGAGCCAGGGTCCAACTGTTTTGGTTTAGGGTTGCTGCAAGTCCACATAGATGTAGCTAAAAGGGGCTCCTGTAGGCTCTCAGTGCCTGCTGTCAGCAAGAGATGGCTGAGAACCTGAAACTTTGCCTTTTCTTTGAGTACAAATAAGTGCCTAAGTCCTTACTCATCCAAGCACACAATAAATCATACATAGAAACTCCATGTAATTAATGGCCAGATACGTGTGGTCACTGAGAGTTTGGTTTATGGATTTATATGAATGATTCAAAATAAATAATATGTGTATCTATGGGAAATAAATGTGAAAATATTGTGAAACATCAGTAGATTTTCAAAAAATTAGCAGATACATTTATTGCTAAACAACTTGATATACCCTCTCTTCTGCTTTGCTCAAACTGGCACAGGAGTAAGGTAGAGGATAGTAAATAAGAGGAAGAGAGAAAGAAGATCTAGAAGATGGAAATCAAAATGTCAGAGCAGGCAGTGTAAAGGGTAGAGACAGCCATCCTAGGTAAGTTCCGAAAAATCTTCCTTTTTTCTTTGTTAATGGCAATGATCCCATTTGTGTGGAACACTAGAGTGCATTTAGATTAAGTGTTCTCTTCAGCTTGATTCCTAAGCTCATCAAGATCCTAAGAGCAGAGAACTGAATGATGCTGGGGAGCTTATCCTGAGCTTTGAAGAGATTATCCCCCAAGTTCCCTGGCAGGCCTGCAGAAGGTGACCTGCCTGTTATCTCAGAACACTCCATACAGTGGAGATCATCAACACCATTATGGCCCTCACTGCCTGTAAATGCCTTTAAGCAGCTTTAGATAGAAGATACATGGAGAGGCCTGGAGCAGAAAATTTCATCACCACGATTTCTCTGCTGGGCCCTTGTTTAGAAACATTGCTCACATCTTTGGGTTTGACAGGAAAACAGCAGCTGTTTTCTGATCATTCGGCCATCTGTTCTTTATTGCTTATATTATTAACATTTACAAGGGATAATTAGTATTTTAAAGTGACTAAGATGATTGATCAGGAAACACCCAACTATCTTTACCATGATGCCTGGCTTAAAAATGTCAAAGGTAGCAGCAGTTACTTAATATATTAGCTTACTCTGAAATTGCAATACAGTCCACCTGATCAAATTCTCTCACTTTAATACTCAAGAAGCTCTCCCTCTCTCGATCTCTCGATCTCTCGATCGATCTATCTATCTATCTATCTATCTATCTATCTATCTATCTATCCATCTATCTACCTACCTATATGTTTTAAAGCTCACTCTATTTAGTCCAATTTAATTTCTTTATGGTAAGTCCACCTAAAGTATCTCTGACTGTTCCAGTCTATAACAACCTCTTTATCACTAAAAAGGTATTTTGAAATCCATCTAATATTTTAAAATGTATTATTATTATTTTATTTTGCTTGTTTTTATATTCATTATTAGCTCATTTCATATCACTCATATCATCACATCATTAAAATATTGAGTAATAGCTGGCCCTGGGTAGATATATTCTAAATGTGTAAGAACAGACAACTGTAGCATGGGCCAGTTCTAAATAATAAAATGATGGCAGAGATTCTACTCTTGAATTTGAAGGATATAAATTGTTAAAATTGCTAGTTTATACAACTGACAGTTATTGAAAGCCTACCAGGTACAGTCATCTTCCCTGAGATTACTATAATACCCCTCAACTTCTCTTTATGCCTTCAGCCTTTTCTTCTCCAATTCATTCTCCACACCACAACTAGAGTGAGTAATACTTCTATAATGCCAATTCATTCATGTTTTTGCCCTGACTATAATCTTCCAATAGTTCCCCATTTATTTCAAGATAAAGTGAAACTTCCTGGCATGACATTCAAGGTTTATGATGATCTGGCTCCTGTAGGTCTCCCTGCCTCTGCCATATTTTCTTTTCTTTTTAAATTTTACTTTAAGTTCCAGGATACATGTGCAGAATGTGCAGGTTTGTTATATACGTATACGTATGCATGGTGGTGTGCTTCATCTATTGACCTGTCTTCTAAATTTCCTCCCTCACCCCCACCCTGCAACAGGCCCTGGTGTGTGTTGTTCTCCTCCCCTGTGTCCACGTGTTCTCATTGTTCAACTCCCATTTATAAATGCGAATATGTGGTGTTTGGTTTCCTGTTCCTGTGTTAGTTTGCTGAGGATGATGGTTTCCGGCTTCATCCATGTCCCTGCAAAGGACATGATCTCATTCCTTTTTATGGCTGTATAGTATTCCATGGTGTGTATGTACAATGTTTTCTTTATCCAGTATATAACTGATGAACATTTGGGTTCGTTCCATGACTTTGCTATTGTAAATAGTGCTGCAATAAACATACCTGTGCATGTGTCTTAATAGTCGAATTATTTATATTCCTTTGAATATATTCCCAGTAATGGAATTGCTGGCATTATATTCAAAGGAATATAATAATTGCTGGCACAATTTCTGTGGTTAGATCCTTGAGGCAGCCTTATACTGTCTTCCACAATGGTTGAACTACTTTACATTCCCACCACAGAATAAAAGTGTTCCTATTTCTCCACAGCCTTGCCAGCATCTATTGTACCTTGACTTTTTAATAATCGCCATTCTAACTGATATGAGGTGGTATCTCATTGTGGTATTGATTTGCATTTCTCTAATGATCAGTGATGTTGAGATTTTTTGAGTTAATTTTATGTTTGTAGGCCACATAAATGTCTTCTTTTGAGAAGCATATATTCATATTCATTGCCCACTTTTTGATGGTGTTGTTTGTTTTTATCTCATAAATTTGTTTAAGTTTCTTGTAAATCATGGATATTAGACCTGTGTCAGATAGGTAGATTGCAAAGATTTTCTCCCATTCTGTAGGTTGCCTGTTCACTCTGATGATAGTTTCTTTTGCTCTGCAGAAACTCTTTAGTTAAATTAGATCCTATTTGTCAATTTTGGCTTTTGTTGCAATTGCTTTTGGCATTTTTGTCATGAATTCTTTGCAAATGCCTATGTTCTAAATGGTATTGCCTAGGTTTTCTTCTAGGGTCTTTATGGTTTTGGGTTTTACATTTGAGTCTTTAATCTATCTTGAGTTAATTTTTTGTATAAGGTTTAAGAAGGGGGTCCAGTTTTAGTTTTCTGCAAATAGCTAGCCAGTTTTCCCGGCATCATTTATTGATAGGAGATCCTTTCCCTATTGCTTGTTTTTGTCATGTTTGTTGAAGATCAGATGGTTGTAGATATGCGGTATTATTTCTGAGGCCTCTGTTCTGTTCCATTGGTCTATATGTCTGTTTTGGTACCAGTACCATGCTGTTTTAGTTACTGTAGCCTTGTAGTATAGTTTGAAGTAAGGTAGCATGATGACTCTGGCTTTCTTCTTTCCTTTTAAGATGGCTTGGGCTATACGGGGTCTTCTTTGATTCCATATGAAATTTAAAGTAGTTTTCCCTAATTCTCTGAAGACAGTCAATGGTAGTTTGATGTGAATGGTATTGGATCTATAAATTACTTTGGTTAGTGTGGCCATTTTTATGATATTGATTCTTCCCATCCATGAGGATGGAATGGTTTTTCATATGTTTGTGTCCTCTGTTATTTCCTTGAGCAGTGGTTTGTAGTTCTCCTTGAACAGGTCCTTCACATCCCTTGTAAGTTGGATTCCTAGGTATTTTATTATCTTTGTAGCAATTGTGAATGGGCGTTCATTCATGATTTGGCTCTCTGCTTGTCTATTGTTGGTGTGAAATAATGCTTGTAATTTTGGCACATTGATTTTGTATCCTAGACTTTGCTGAAGTTGCTTATCAGCTTAAGGAGTTTTTTGGCTGAGACAATAGGGTTTTCTAAATATAGCATCATGTCGTCTGCAAACAGAGACAATCTGACTTCTTCTCTTCCTATTTGAATGCTCGTTATTTATTTATCTTGCCTCATTGCTCTTGCCACAACTTCCAATACTATGTTGAATAGGAGTGGTGAGAGAGGGCATCCTTGTCTTGCACTGGTTTTCAAAAGGAATGCTTCCAGCTTTTGCTCATTCAGTATGATATTGGCTGTGGCTTTGTCATAAATAGCTTTTATTGTTTTGAGATATTTCCATCAATACCTAGTTTATTGAGAGTTTTTTACATGAATGGAGGTTAAATTTTATCAAAGGCCTTTTCTACATCTATTGAGATAATCATGTGGTTTTTGTCTTTGGTTCTGTTTATATGATGAATTACACTTATTGATTTGCATATGTTAAACAAGCCTTGCATCCCAGGATAAAGCTGACTTGATAGTGGATAGTGGATGGTGGATAAGTTTTTTGATGTGCTGCTGGATTTTGATGTGCTGTTGGATCCTTTTATTGAGGATTTATGCATCAGTGTTCATTATGGACATTGGCCTGAAGTTATTTTTTTTGTTGTGTCTCTGCTAGGTTTTGGTGTCAGGATGATGCTGGCTTCACAAAATGAATTAGGGAGGAGTCCCTCCTTTTCAATTGTTTGTAATATGTTCAGAAGGAATGGTACTAGCTCCTCTTTGTAACTCTGGTAGAATCTCATCTTGAATCATAGTTCCCATAATCTCCATGTGTCATGGAAGGGACCTAGTGGGAAGTAATTGAATCATGGGGGCAGTTACCTCCATGCTGTTATCATGATAGTGACTGAGTCCTCAAGAGATCTGATGGTTTAATACGGGATTTTTTTCCTCCCTTCACTGGGTACTTCTTCTTCTTCTCCTTGCTGCCAACATGTGAAAAAGGACGTGTATGAGGTGTCTGTTAACCCCTGCTGGGAGGTGTCTCCCAGTCAGGAGGCATGGGGAGCAGGGACCCACTTGAGGAGGCAGCCTGTCCCTTAGCAGAACTTGAGAGCTGTGCTGGGAGATCCGCTGCTCTCTTCAGAGCCAGCAGGCAGGAACATTTAAGTCTGCTGAAGCTTCGCCCACAGCCGCCCCTTCCCCCAGGTGCTCCGTCCCATAGGAGATGGGAGTTTTATCCGTAAGCCCCTGACTGGGCTGCTGCCTTGTTTTGAGAGATGCCCTGTCCAGAGAGGAGGAATCTAGAGAGGTAGTCTGGCTACAGTGGCTTTGCCATGCTGTGGTGGGTTCCACACCCAGTTGGAACTTCCTTGTGGCTTTGTTCACACTGCAAAGGGAAAACTGCCTACTCAAGACTCAAAATGGCAGACGCCCCTCCCCCTACCAAATTCGAGTGTCCCAGATCGATTTCAGACTGCTGTGCTGACAGCAGTGAGAATTTCAAGGCCATGGATCTTAGCTTGTTGGGCTCCATGGGGATGGGATCTGCTGAGCAACGCTACTTGGCTGCCTAGCTTCAGTCCCCTTTCCAGGGGAGTGAACGGTTCTATCTTGCTGGTGTTCCAGGAGCCACTAGGGTACCAAAAAAAAAAACCAAAAAAAAAAAACCAAAAAAAAAAAACTCCTGCAGCTAGCTTGATATCTGCTCAAACAGCCACCCAGTTTTGTGCTTGAAACCCAGGGCCCTGATAATGTAGGTACCCGAGAGAATCTCCTGGTCTGTGAGTTGCAAAGCCTGTGGGAAAAGTGTAGTATCTGGGCCAGATAGCACTGTCTCTCATAGCAGAGTTCTTCACGGCTTCCCTTGGCTAGGGGAGGGAGTTCCCCGACCCCTTGCACTTCCCAGGTGAGGTGACACCCCACCCTGCTTCTGCTCACCCTCTGGGCTGCACCCACTGTCTAACCAGTCCCAGTGAGATGAACTGGTTACCTCAGTTGGAAATGCAGAAATCGTCTGCCTTCTGCGTTGGTCTCACTGGGAGCTGCAGACTGGAGCTGTTTCTATTCGGCCATCTTTCCTTCTCCCTGGATTTTGTTTTCTAAGTACTAATTAAGAGATTTTTAAAAAGGGAGTAAAATATATCTGACCTATGCTTTACTAAGTTATACAAAGGCTAGTTTGGATGTGTAAGAGATTAGAGACACACAGTCCCTTAGGAGACCATTTCAAAGGCCAGATAAGAAATTACAAAGATTTAACTAAATAAATAGCAACGAGGAAGGAAATCAAGGAATAGTGATGAGGTATATTGCTGATTAAGGGTCCACAGGATTTGTTCAGTGGATGAGTATAGTGTTCAGAATGATGAGGTAGGAAGAGAAAAATGAGCTGCAATAAATTCTGCAGCTGGTGGTATCTGAAAGCCTTGAGTGACTTCATTATAATTGATTTAGAACATTGTCTGTTATCAGAGAACTATATTATAACCATAGTAACCATGTTTATTTAGTATTGAAATGCATTTATATCACACTTGATTCCAAAGGTTGCTTAAGAACTCATAGTAATAATAGGTTTTATTTTCAAAAAGGAAGTAAATTTTTTTTTCTTGTCAGAAAGGCCAGGCTAAGTTTATTTATCACTTTCTTCTTAAGGAAATTGCATTTTCTTCTTGCTTCTTTTTCTCACACCAGTTGTTTAGCAATCAAAACCTGACATTCAATAATCTGAAAGCTACCAAAATTCAGCAGAGAGAATAGGGAAACAAAGAAGTTAGGAAGGGGACTAAAGTCAGGTGCTTTTGGTCAAATAATAGAGAAGGGAATTAAAGAAGAGATACAAGTGTTCTCTAATGTGATTTTTATAAAACTCAGGGTTATGCAATTTTTGTAATTTTTAAATTATCCACATGATCTCTCTAGGTGGCCCACATAGAAATGAGGCTTACCTTAAAAACAACTCTTCCTAAGAAGTAGAATATGGCCCTCAATTCCTTGATTTATCTGTTTTAATTTTAATCTAAATGTATGTGTAATAATTGGTAATTATTTAACCATTGGAGTCAGCTCTATGATGTAAGCCAAGTGATATTTTTCCTAAAATAATTTGTTTGCATTACAATAGGTCAGCATATTCTAGGTGTGTTACACTGCCAAAAAAAAGCTCTTGTCTATTTATTTTGACTTACATTTTTATTGTTATTATATTACAACATAGTATGCTATTTTACTATCCATATACAAATTGATCAATCTATCTAGATCTGTCTATCTCTCTGTATCTTTATGTCCTAAATAGAGGATAAACTCTTAAAAATAGCTTTTTTTAGAAGACTTTCACTTCAGTACGCTTTCTTCTTGGTTATACATTGCTAATTTAACTCTCATGGTTTTATACATATTAAAAGCCCACAAATGCAAAATGGCAAGGGGGCATTAACTAAGAAATAATGTTTGATGTGTACTTCAATGTATAATTAGAATGTGAAACCCAAGAATAGTGCCTCTAGAATTTGTCCAGACATCTCCCCTTACCCACTCCACCACCACTGCCAAAGACAGAAATAAAAACAAAGATAAGGACTCCAGTGCTACAAGGAAATAAAAGCTTTTGAGCAAGGTGGATGATTCTTCCTCCAAGAATCCACCCATTATCCTTCTATGTGCTGTTGATGGACAATTTGCTACTGCAAAATTTCTACCAATTAACTTTAATAGATGCTGACGTGCAACCCTTCACAATCGGAATACTCATTTCCCACTTCCGGGAGTGAGGCTGTGCCAGTTAAGGCTGAGTCTCTTGCCAGAAATGGCTCTTGGCCAAGCAGAGCTGCCTCAGGCAAGGTTGTACCTGCTCCCTAGGGGCAGCTGGCATTCAACAACAGAGCCTTTTGGGAGCTACATTGTTTCAATTTGGTCAATCTCTTCCGGGTCATCCCAACTTCAGAGCGAGCCAAGGGATTTGCTGAGGCCTCTTTTGAAAATTCATCTCAGTCTACCTTTTCCTTCCAGTAGATCAATCCTATTTCTCTCACTGTCTTTCAAGGGTTATATTTGAGAGACCTTCATAAGAAAACTCTCATTTACAAATCTTCATCTCAGATTTGGGCTGTGACAGTAACTTTTTTTTGTTTTTAGGGAAAAATACTATTTTTCTATTATGTGTTTTGCTCTTCTAGGTGTGATTGGAACAAAACATAAGGCGGAAGCTACCCTGTGAAGAGAGAGTGGGAAATGCAAAGGTTATGTTATTTTGAAAACATATTTTGACTATGTATCTGAGATTACTGTGTGACTGGGAGAAATATTTACAAATTACATGTACCTGGCCTTATAGCAAGCTCAATAGGAGTCATTATTAGTGTACTCAGTCTCAGAATCTCAATCTATTACTTAACTGGCTGGACCACAGTTTCTCTCCAGATTTCTTATGGCAATTAAGTTAACTGGGGGTAAGAATGGTACAAAATTTATGCCTCTATTAGTTTTATATGGGTGTAGCCTGTGCTCAGGTTCCTAAGTCTCTGATGGTGTATATGTTTAAAATATATTTATATGAAGAATGAGAAATAAACAAAAATACTCAAGTTTAAAAAGTACTAAATAAATTTCTAATCTTACTGGTGCTCTTGTTTTATGTTTAAAATTTTGTCACCGTAGCATATTTTCTTTTATTGTTGTTGTTGGTGTTAAAAAGTTACATTTACTATACAAACCTTCAACTCCAGAACTTAGAGTACCAGTGTGAAAATTGTAGTACCAGTGTGGAATTAGTGTATGAGGTCAACATTTGAGCTTTCAAAAGCTATTTCTTATTGTTGCTGTGAACAGCTATGACTGACCAAAAAGTCCATATGCACATGACTCTGCACACACAAAAATAGATTTTTCTTTACAATACCTTTCCCGAATAAGGAAAAGCAGTTAGGGGTTGACTATTCACTGGAGAAGAGTATTTGCAGAAATTGTGAGGATTTTATTTATAAGTAGAATTTATAGAAAATAATTTGCAGTCTTAAAAGTTTTGTTGAGCATTGTTTTTATTCTTTGCAAAAACTCATAAAACATATAACATAATTCAGACTTAGGGGTAATATTGTGTGTGTATTTCAAATTTTTGCAAATTACAGTCACCATTAAGCTATCTTAAAGCATCCCACATGGGGTGGGGGTGTGGGAAAAGAGAAATATAATGGTAATATTTTAGTTTTCAGACCCACTAAAAAAGCATTCTTAAGATCACATATTTTTATTCTGATCATTTACAATAAAATTATGAAATTTTTATTTGTTGAAAATATATGTTCCAAGAGAAGCATTTAAATAGAGATAGTATGAAAACAAAAAATACATCAGTAACTCTAAACTGAGATTACTTTATGATGTAAAATGTAGAGATGAGGTTGTTCATGTTCAGTTAAGCAAAGACAATGAGTGCAATCAGCAACATGTGCTGTTGTACTGAGCTACCTCTCAAAATAAACTAGAACCATTTTTATTTCCATGTGTAATTACTGCTAATGATTACGTTACATTCAAAGATTCTTCCTGGGTTTTATGTGGTTTCCAGTAAATAGTAGCCATTCTAAAATTTAAATAAAATTATACATAATTGAGCCTTTCTTAAATAGTAAAATAATAATGCATTGAATTTCCATTTTCACAAAAGTTGAGGATTAGACATAGAATACATCTGGAAAACCTGTTCACTCAGTATTTATGATTAATTTGAATAGTTAATTTTAAAGACAAAATGGAACAGGAAGTCACAGTTACATGTATATAAACTAACAGATCACCAAGGAGCAGAAAAGAAACAAAAATCCCAGGTAGTATGGGAGGAAAATGTTAATTAAGTGGCTGTTCCAGCAACACTTGCTACTCTCTCGCACCTCTTTATTTTCACAGAGAAAATTTTCTCTTAAAGCACATGGACACACAAATGCAAATGGAGAGAGATATTAAGCTTATTTTATATTTGTCATCTGCACTGTATTTTGACATTTTTCTTTGCTTGTCCTCATGAGAAGAGAAAGTCCAGTGAAGTGGAAACAGCAGCAATCTGGAAATAGAATTTCTGAGTTTGAATCATGACTGCTTCTTGAAAGTTGTATATTCCTGGGAAAGACATTAATATAGATGTCTCTTTGCTCATCTGAAAGTAGACTAGCCTATTTCTAATACCTCTACTAATTGTACAAATTCTTTGAGATTATAGTCATTTTCTCTGGAGAATTTAAAGCAAAGGGAAAACAACCGGCTTGTGGAAGGTTTTTAATGCAAGACTTGAAGGTGGGATTGCTCTGCAGGGTCAAGTGATGCCTATTTGCAGAGCATGTTTAAAGGCCCTTTGGAAGGAGAGAAAGTGAATCAAAACCGGGAGGCAGCAATGTTTCCTAACCAGTGGTTAGAGAGTATCTAGAAGTTTCTGAAAATGCTCTTGGGAGATTCTTTTGTTAAACATTCCTCAATTGCAACTTCTGTTTTAAAAAAGAGGCAAACTAAAAGATAATTCCAAACACTAAATTCCTTTGAATTGGAACCTAAGTTCCAATAAGATACCTATGAGTGTACAACAAATAGAAGCACAATTCATGACCTAGTCAATCAGTTTATCACTCAACCAAGCATTTTTAACCAATGTGATGAATTTGGCTATTTATATCACTTTCAAATTGCTTTTATTGTTAGTCCTAAACTAAATAATTAATAGCAATAGTGGACCATTTGTTAAGGATTTTTATTGAATATAATTAGGAGTATAAGAATGACCCTCATTCTGAAAAGTCCATTTATGATTTCAGCATATCAATGTGTTGTACATTTTACCAAAATTCTTTTACAGCACATTAGCATATCCCTACTATTTAAACAAATGAAAAAAGTTAATATAAGAAAATATAGTAATGATTTACACACATTCAGAATAAAGATTATTCAGAAATCCCTCAATTCATTATTTGAGGAGGAGCACTTTTAATTATCATGTTGAATCTTTCTTACATAAGCCATAGTTTAAAAACAAAACCTGAAAATTACGGAAAGAATTTAAGTGACTTTGAAACCACAGAATACAAGAATTCCAGACAACCTATAGAGAAAATGGTTGTCTATTTTTGATATCACTACATAATATACATTTTAATGTTTTTGGCTAAAAATCTTAATACTTCATGCTGTGTTATTTCTTGACAAATTACCATGTATTAAATACATAATATAAGCAATCACAGCATTCATGACTTTTAATCTGAAAAACTCAATTTGTCAAAATCTGAACTATTCATATGTAGCCATTGAAAGTAAATGTTCAATGAATTAAACTTAAACAAACTTAAAAATTCAATCAGTCAGTTTTATTAACCACATATCAATTGTTCAACAGCTACATGTCTAGTTGCTATGATATTGATTAGCACAGAATAAAACATTTTCATTATTCCCATTATTCATAAGGTTCTAGTAGATATTACTGATTTAAATATTATAAAATTTAACAATAATTTGGTCTTAAGATAATACTAATATATATTATGTTATACATACTATATATGTAATGCAAATTTTATATATATATATAATTTATATATGCTTAAAATTGATTTCTTGTCTTGCAAGCAAACATGACATAAAGACTTTCCAAGGACTAGACCTGTTATTTAGCTTTCTCATATTTTGTTGCAAGAGGAGACTTAATAATCTAACTGAGCAAATAGTGAATTAGAATTCACGTATTGTTACACAGATCAGTTATGTCAGCTCTGTTTTTGGCAGGAGTTGTATAGCAGTTTAGCAGAGCATATGGAGTAGGTCTTGCCTGTAGTATTGCACTTATGTTTTTAGGTAACTGGTACGCATATGGAAAAATCAAGCTCTGTTATGAAGAATAAAGAGACTGACTTGTATTCTCCATGGAGGGCTATAGAATAGTCTGCATGGATGAGGGATTTACAACAATTTAAAAACACAACCAACAATATTCATATAACATACTGCTAACTGTGTGCACTATTTTGAAATATACTTAATAGAAGGACCAAGAGTTTGAAAAGTTTGAGGGAGAGAGCAATCACTTATACGTAACTACTGTAAAATCTTTAGCTTGACTCCCAAAAATCATTTGCCTTTGAAGAAGGTTGCATTCTGATTGGTCTCCTAGGTTAAATATTCTTCAAAACTTATTTCCAGATAAATAAATGAGTTAAACTACTGAGCTGTGATTTTGTATTGAGGGGTGATGATTTTGATCATTTTGACAAATTCACTGTAGAACTTATATATGACAATATTGGCCAAAAAGTTGACAGAAAAGAGGAAGATGTTAACAGTTCTCTTTGTTATGGCAACATATAGAGAAACCAAATAAGAATACTAATAGACTGGTTAGGGTATGGTATTATTTTATGTTACTTTAAAATATATTAAAATGTAAAGTAGAATTGTAGCAATTCTACTTCTATCTACTCGGTTACTTCTAGTGGTAATGCTTGAAGGGTATGGACATACATGAAAGCCCTGGGATCTACATAAAGTCCATGCATCTCATCTTGAGGTAGGAGATGCTTAGCATCGATTTTGTTAGTATTATCTGTGGAGCTTCTAAAACTGCTGTTGCCCAGGACTCACCTAATATGTAAAATTAGATCCTCTAGGAATAAAGCCCATAAAATGGCATGTTTACAAAGTTCCCCAAGAGATTCTAATGGGCAGCTAGTTTTGAAAACCTCTGACTTAGAGATCTTAAAATTTTCTTTTTAGTTTTCTATTTTTTTATTAGATACCACACCTTATTTATCAAAACAGAAAGTTTAACTTTTCAAAATAACGTTAATGTTGCATCTAGTTACTAGTAAATATACTTTAAAACAATAAAATATGAATGTACATTATTTTAAAAACAATGTAAAAGTAATCTAACATTTAAATTCAATAAGAAGCATTTTTTTTTAAGATTAAGTTATCTGATTTTTTTTGCAGCAATTAATAATAGCTTATGAGCTTCAGCACATTAGTTCAGCACATCGGGAACTTCAGAAAGTCACTGTATTCTGGATTTCATGCCACGACTTTCAGAGCTTCACCTTGCCCTTAAGCTTGGAATCACAGCTTTAATTTGTCTTTTAACTAATTGGTATTTAAGTCATTTGAATTGAATTGTCTTCACTCAATTATAATTTAGGTAATGAGACCGTCAACTTCACAATCCTCTTTCTTTTATACTGTTTTCTCAGCGCCCCATCAAACTTGAAAGACTGCAAGAAGTAACTGCCTTTAGCTTCCTGGTTCTTCTAAGGGGCTATTGAATCATAAGTTTTAGGTAGAAATAGAACTGGATTTAGACCCAATCCTCTGTTGTTCTCTAAGTCATGCCTGGGAGTTAGTTTCAGTCAGGTGTATATCCTGTTTATCTATTTAATTAACACTTGGTTAAAAGGTGCCATCCTTAACTGAAATTTACGTGGTTTAATCCTATGTGGTTTATACACTGCTTTTTACATGAATTTTCAGTTAATTACCATGACAACCCTACAAGTGAGGTACTATTTTTCTCATTTTTCAGATAAAGAGTGGAGCTTAGAGAGATTAAATTTCTTGTCTACATTCTCACAGTTAATAAATGGTGGTACTGGGACTTGGATATGGTATTCTGAACCTAAACCCAATGATTTTTCTACTATGTCATGTGGTGAATTTTTTTTATGTTGACAGATAATATATTTTTACAACTTCTGATTTTTCATGATCAGAAAATGGAAGTAATTCACTGTATATTTAATTATATAATAGAGTATTTTTCCCATTGTAAGGGAACCTACATTTTTCTTCCCTATCTCTCAATAAGAATTCTATTGTAGTTCTTGTATTTATAGCACAGACAGGTAACTCCTGTATGTTGAATACCCAAATATGTAAGGTGCAATACAGAGAACAAATTAGGATTTGAATTTGGAATCTAAGTACCCATAAAATTCACCTTGGAGAACAGAATTAAAGCAGCTTGAGAGTTTCCAAGTTTAAGCCTATTTGCTAGATCCATTATTGCTGACTTCAAAAGAGTATCAACTGACTGGGAGGATTTCCTATATCATGGAGGGAGTTTTCCTTGATGCTGTTCACGTGTGATTTTTTCAGAGCGTTCTCATCTGGTAATGGGAGAACTATGTATGACAAGGCTTTCTGATTTATGTTTGGAAGATCTTGCAGATTGGTAATCAGATGATGAATTTATTCACACAAATCCTAACAAACCCAAATATTTCTTGTATGATTTTTCCTCATTATTACTGAATTTGAAATGTTCTGCTTTGTCTGTTAAGCTTTAGATTTGTATTTCTAATTATATGCTGACTACTCAGAATCTCGCAAGCACCACCAAATCAACATGTCTCGACTAAAGTATTCTTCTGTCCCTCACTTACTCACCATTCACTGAAAATGAAAACTATACCTCTACTTGAATTCCTTTTCTTGGTGAATTGCATTATTATTCACAGAGGACCACCCAAACTATGCATCTACTTATATTCCTTAATTTTGTCAATATTTTTACCTTTAAATCTTTTGATTGTCACTTCTTAAGTCTTAACATACCCATCATCTACATCTCTCTTAAAAATTATCTTGTCCATGTTTCTATAACTCTGCCACCATCTAGGCTCAGGTGTGCCCCTCCTTTCAACCAACTAAAAAGTGCATCATCTTCCTTATTATTCTATCTGCAGGTCCTTCTCACTTTAATTGCAGACACTATACTAGAAAAGTCCCTTCCTTTCTTATATGCATAAAAATATTTCTCACACCTTCAGGATTAAATTCACCATACAATTCCCTAACTGTGCATCTAACTGAGCTGCTCTTATTTCTCTCATTACACAAATTCCATCATCTTGCTATGGGAATTTTCTTTTCATCCCTTTCTCTGATGACTCATGCTGCTTGTCATAAATGGCACCTCTCCAGTGGGGTGATCCCTGACCACTGGCACTCAAATAGTTCCCAGTCACGTTCTATCATGTTCTCTTGTTTTAATTATATGCGCAGAACTCGTAACTAATATTTTTCCCTTTGTTCAGTATTTGTCCCTTACTGGAACGAAAACTCTAGACCTTATGTACCTGTTTATCATTCCATTTCCAGAGCACAGATCACTGGTGGAAACATAATAAATGTCAATGTTTGTTGTGAATTTTGCTTTTCTGCTGGGAACAGTCTTTACTTGTCTTTCCTTTGGAGACTTCTTCCTGATCCTTTAGAACATATTTCAAATATTACCTTTTTTTTTTTTTTTTTTGACAGCCTTGCTGGGCAGTGTTAATTGGTCCTTCCCTTTTGCTCTCTGAGCCCTGGTGCATTTCTTTATTACAACTTTTATCAATGTCTATTACATTGAGCATCTGTTTTACCCACTAGACTCTGAACTTTTCGAGATTCCAAGTTATGAGTTGTCCATAGTGTCTTTTATTTTAGCTGTGTATTTTAGTAAGTTCTTATGAGGGATGCCAGTATATTGAGGAAATAATGTTTATGTTATAGCTCACTGAGAATGTATGGATGTTTTTTACAATGATAATTTTATTTCAGTAATACATTTCTTAATTTTGTTAATTATTATGCAGTATCTATAGATAATATAAAAGACAGCTATTGAATATCAAAATAAAGTTTGCTACTCTTTCAAAAGAGAGAAAAGGTTAAAGGAAACACAGATAAGCTACAGATACAGTATTATGATACCCATTCGAATCCATAGAAAGGTTTTTTTTTACAAATTACTGAAGTAATGAATTAACCTTAATTCATGCTTCCAGAAAAACAACTATTTGTCATGTGCATTCTTATAGGTTATATATTCATAGATTCATCAATAAATATATTTAAATACATAGAAATTTTGGAATTCACAGGACTTAACATTTATTGGTAACTCTAAACCTAGGTTCAGGCCAGGTGCAGTGACTCACATTTGTAATCCCAGCACTTAGTGAGGCCAAGGCAGGTGGACTACTTGAGCACAGTAGTTCAAGACCAGCCTGGGCAACATGGTGAAACCCCATCTCTACCCCACAACAAAATACAAAAATTTGCTGGGTGTGATGACACATGCCTGTAGTCCTGTCTACTCAGGAGGCTGAAGTGGGAGAATTGCTTGAGCCCGGGAGTTCAAGGTTGCAGTGAGCTATGATTATGCCACTGTACTCCAGCCTGGATGATAGAGTGAGACCCTGTCTCAAAAAATAAAAACAAAACCAAAACAAACCAAAAAACCTAGGTTGAAAAAAAAAAAAGAAAAAAGACTGGAGCAGATGAGCAGATAGGTAATTGAAACAGGGAATGAGGGAATGAATGATGAAAAATAGAATATGATAAACTACTGGTGTTGGTATCTTCTACCTCCTATCTTTCATTGATCTTATTTCTCTTTTAAGGTGCTAACTCCCCACATTTCCAGTTGGCATTGGTCTGAAAGCTTTGGCAGCCTCTGGGGAGGCCATATTTTATGCTTGATGATATGGCACTTTATTCCTGTCTGGAAGTTGTGGGTAGAGTCCTCCAATCCCCAAATGTAGTGTGACTGCCCACAGGCACAGAAGTTCCTGGCCCGTATGAAGTAATTAGGACCCCAAAGGTGACAAAAGTATAACAAATAGCCAAAGGTGCAGGAAACAGGAGAAACCAACAGAATCTGAGGAGATACATATGCCCAATATAATACATTCCTTGACCTACTCAGAGCCATTCATGTCATCCCATTATATTTGTCTTCCACAACACATGGAGGCTTCATTCTTTATGAGAACAAATGTCTGCACGTCTTCCCTAAAAGAAGATTTATAAGTCCCCTTTAGGTGGTGGGCAGTTATGATCTTCTAGACTGAAGGCCAAAATCTAAATGAAACCAGCTACTGTTCTCACTACTGTAGCTGATGGTCTGTAGGCTATAATTATTTCACCTCCCTCCTGGGACACCTAGTTTTAGATTTTCTTCAACATATTCCAGCATATTGTCTGGCCTGAATTACTTTCTGATGAGTGACTCAAAATTTCATCACTGACAGTATGAATGTTTATTTGTCTTTTTTTTTTTTTTTTTTTTTTTTTGAGAAACGGAATCTCGCTCTGTCACCCAGGCTGGAGTGCGGTGGCGCGATCTCAACTCACTGCAAGCTCTGCCTCCCGGGTTCACGCCATTCTCCTGCCTCAGCCTCCAGAGTAGCTAGGACTACAGGTGCCCGCCACCACGCCCCGTTAAGTTTTTGTATTTTTAGTAGAGACGGAGTTTCACCGAGTTAGCCAGGATGGTCTCGATCTCCTGACCTTGTCATCTGCCTGCCTCGACCTCCCAAAGTGCTGGGATTACAGGCGTGAGCCACTGCGCCCACTGTTTTTTTTTTTTTTTTTTAGAGTTGTTGTTGCTGCATTTTTCTATTGACAATTATCACTAGGAAAAGAAAGGCCCTGGGTTCCAGACATACATCTTCCTCTGCCTTTGTGTAGTAGCAACCCTAGGCTTTCATTATAACAAGGATTAAATTATTTTACCTAGCATAGTAATTAGCTCCTCGCTTGGCCTGTGGTTCACAAGTGTGAGAAGCCAGTGTGAGAAGATTTTAGTTGCATTTTCAAGATCTGTGAAACCCTTACTGTGCCTTAGTGAGTGTCTCATATCCCAAGAAAAATAATAACTTCTAATCTGGTTAAACCTAATGTTAAGGGGATGAACAAAAAATATAGTTTGTTTCAAGTAGATTATTAGATATGATAGAGAGAGGGCCACTGTTGGTATAATCAGTTTCTTCTGACAAAACTAATACTAATGCTTGGCTATGAAAATGGAAAATAAGTAATGGTGAGTTTATTCATTCTTTGATTCACTTATTTAACGTCATTCTTACTTAATATATTCCAGGGCTTAGGCAACACAGAAACAAAAACACGGACTTAGTTCATGTCCTCATGGAACTCACAATTGGGAAGGAAGCATGGTCAGAAGTACTAAGTATTAAGTGAAAGTACTAAGTACTCAACAACAAATAAATATATTCAGATGTAATATGTACCAAAAAGGGAAAAGGTGCTGAGATAGATGATAGAGCTTAGGTAAACCTTCATTTTATAGTTTGGGAAAGCCTCTCTGAGCACAAGGCATTGACCACGAACTAAACCTACAAAAGTCAAGGGAAGAGTGTGTTTCGCAAGTGGTCTAAGTCCCTGAGTTTGGAAAGTGTTGGTCTTTGGTAGTGTTGCAAAAAGTACAGTGATGCTGAAATACTGTGGTGAAGGGAATTATGAAATAGCAGCACAAAAACAGGCAGAGGGGTAAAGAAGAAGGAAAATGGCAGATTGGAAGCAGGACTAACTTACAACTCCCATTCAGACACACGAGCCGCGTGTAGAAACCTACATCATGAATTTTTGCTCCAAGAACTACTGCAGGAACATACCAGGAAAGCTAAGAGAATCCACAGACCCTTTGAAGTGAATGGATTGCCGCTGCAGGTTCCGTGAGATAGCTGAGAAGCTGTGGGTCTGCTTGCTTTCTCAGCTGGCTGGTTTGTAGCCTGGTTAGATTCTCAGCCCCACCTAATGGCTGCCTGGAAATAAACTCAGTGCTGTTGGCAGGAGCATGGTGAGAGTTAGAGGGGCTGTTTGGGCTGTGGACGGCATGGGAGCTGGGTGAGGCCTGTGGCTGCTGCTTTCCCCCATTTCCGTGGTGACCTGTGTGATGCAGCAGAGCTAACTATCATCTTCCTGAGAATATAACTCCATTGGCCTGGGAACCACACCCCCAATCCCCACAGCAGCCGCAGCAAGCCCCACCCAAAAAGAGTCTGAGCTCAGATATGCATAACCCTGCACCCACCTGATGGTCTTTCTCAACCCATTCTGCTAGCTGAAGACAAAGGACATAATCCTTTGGGACTGCCCACTGCCTGACCCTAACACAAGCTTGTATCCTCCCTATACAACCACAGCTGATGCGCTTTTGAAAGCACCACCTCCTGGCTAGTGGCCGACCGACACAAAACCAGGGCACCTAACAAAAATATAACCAAGGACCCACACAGAGTCCACTTCACTCCCCTTCTACCTCCACTGGAGCAAGCGCTGATATCTATGGCTGCGAGACATGAAGACAGATCACATCACAGGACTCTTTGCAGACACTGCCGAGTACCAACCTGGACCCAGTAGCTCTGCTGAGTGGCCAGATTCAGAAGAGAAATGAAAATTACTGCAGTTCGGCTCTCAGGATGCCCCATCCCTAGGGGAAGGGGGAGAGCACCATATCAAGGGAGCACCCCATGGTACAGAAGAATCTGAATAGTAGCCCTTGAGTCCAGATCTCTCCTCCAACATAGTCTATCCAAATGAGAAGAAATCAGAAAAACAATACTGGTAATATGACAAAACAAGGTTCTTTAACACCCCAAAAGGATCACACCAGCTCACCAGCAATGGATCCAAACCAAGACAAAATCTCTGAATTACCAGAAAAAGAATTCAGAAGATAACTATTGGGCTAATCAAGGAGGCGCCATAGAAAGGCAAAGTGCAACATAAAAATATTACAGGATATGAATGGAAAAATCTTCAGTGAGATAGATAGCATAAATAAAAAAAAAAAAAAATTACAACTTCTGGAAATGAAGGACACACTTAGAGAATTACAAAATGCCCTGGAAAGTCTCAGCAATAGAATTGAACACATAGAAGAAAGAACATCAGAGCTCAAAGACAAGTCTTTTGAATTAACCCAATCTGACAAAGACAAAGAAGAAAGAATTAAAAAAGAGAACAAAACCTTCAAGAAGTTTGGGATTATGTTAAATGACCAAACCTATAAATAATTGGTGTTATTTTTAACACCAATTATTCTTCTTCCACCCAAGGAAGAAGAGAAATCTAAAAGTTTGAAAAACATATTTGAGGAAATAGCAAGGAAAATTTCACTGACCTTGCTAGAGATCTAGACAACCAAATACAAAAAGCTCAAAGAACACCTCGGAAAATCATTGCAAAAAGATTATCACCTAGACACATAGTTATCAGGTTATCTAAAGTCAAGACAAAGGAAAGAATCTTAAGAGCTCTGAGGCAAAAGTATCAGGTAACCTATAAAGGAAAATCTATCAGATTAGCAACAGATTTCGCCCACAGAAACCCTACAAGCCAGAAGGGACAAGGGTCCTATTTTAGCTTCCTTAAACAAAACAAGTATCAGTGAAGAAGCTTGTATCCTGTGAAACTAAGCTGCACTGAAAAAAGAAAGATACAGTGTTTCAGGCAAACAAATACTGGAGAATTTGCCTCTACCAAGCCAGAACTACAAGAACTGCTAAAAGAAGCTCTAATTTTTTTTTTTTTTTTTTTTTTTTAGGTGGAATCTCCTCTGTTGCCCAGCCTGGAGTGCAGTGGCACGGTTTTGGCTCACTGCAAGCTCCGCTTCCTGGGTTCATGCCATTCTCCTGCCTCAGCCTCCCAAGTAGCTGGGACTACAGGTGCCTGCCACCATGCCTGGCTAATTTTTTGTATTTTTAGTAGAGATGGGGGTTTCACCATGTTAGCCAGAATGGTCTCTATCTCCTGACATCATGATCCACCTGCCTCGGCCTCCCAAAGTGTTGTGATTACTTGAAACAAATCTTCAAGATACAGTAAAATAGAATCTACTTAAAGAATAGATCTCATAGGACCTATAAAATAACATCACAATGTAAAAAAAAAACAAGGTATTCAGACAACAAATAATATTAAATAGAATAGTATCTCACATCTCAAATACTAATGTTGAATGTAAATGGCATAAATGCTGAATTAAAAGATACAGAATGGCAGAATGGAAAAGAATTCACCAACCAAGTATCTGCTGTCTTGAAGAGACTCATCTGACACATAAGGACTCACATAAACTTAAGGTAAAGGGTTGGAGAAAGATAATCCATGTAAATAAACACTAAACGAGAATAGGAATAGCTATTCTTATATCAGACAAAATAAACTTCGAAGCAATAGCAGGTAAAAAAGACAAAAAGGGATATTATATAGTGATAAATGGACTAGTACAACAGGCAAATATCACAATTCTAAACATGTATGCACCTAACACTGGAGTGCCCAAATTTATAAAACAATAACTACTAGATCTAAGAAATGAGATAGACTTCAATACTCCACTGACAGCACTAGACAAGTCATCAAGACAAGTTAAGTCCATCAAGAAACAATGGACTTAAACTTTACCTAGAATGAATGATTTAGCAGATATTTACAGAACATTTTACCCAGGAACTTCAGAATACACACTCTGTTCATCAGCATCAATTAAAAAAAAAAAAAGGTAATTAAAGTTACCCAACCAAAAATGTTCAGGACCAGATAGATTCACAGCTGAATTCTATCAGACATTCAAAGAAGAATTGGTACTAGTCTTATTGTTACTATTCCAAAAGATAGAGAAAGAAGGAATCCTCCCTGAATCATCCTAGGAAGCCAGTATCACCCTAATATCAAAACCAGGAAAGGACATAATGAAAAATGAAAACTACAGACAAATATCCCTGATGAACATAGATGCAAAAATACTCAACAAAATACTAGCTAACTGAATCCAACAACATATCAGAAAGATAATCCTCCATGATCAAGTGGGTTTCATACCAGAAACGCAGGGATGATTTGACATCCACAAGTCAATAAATGTGATACATCACAGAAATAGAATTAAAAACAAAAATCACATTATTATCTCAATAGATGCAGAAAAAGAATTTGACAAAACCCAGCATCTCTTTATGATTAAAACCCTCAGCAAAATTGGCATAGAAGGGACATACCTTAAAGTAATAAAAGCCATCTATGGCATCCCCAAAGCCAACATTATACTGAATGGGGAAAAGTTGAAAGCATACCACATAAGAACTGGAAGAAGACAATAGTACCCACTTTCACCACTTTTGCTCAACATAGTTCTGGAAGTCCTAACCAGAGCAATCAGACAAGAGAAAGAAATAAGGGCATCCAGAGTGATAAAGAGGAAGTCAGACTGTCACTGTTTGCTGATGACATGATTGTATACCTAGAAAATCCTAAAGACTCATCCAAAATGCTTCTAGAACTGTGAATGAATTCAGCAAAGTTTCAGGATACAAAATTAATGTACACAAATCATTAGCTCTACTATACACCAACAGTGACCAAGCTGAGAATGAAATCAAGAACTCAATCTCTTTTAAAACAGCTGCGAAAATAAATAAATATATAAATAAACAAACAAATAAATAAATAAATATTCAGAAATATATTTAACCATGTAGATGAAAGACCTCTGCAAGGAAAACTATGAAACACTGCTGAAAGAAATCATAGATGTCCCAAACAAGTGGAAATACACCCTTGCTCATGGATGGGTAGAATCAATATCGTGAAAACGACCATACTGCCAAAAGTGATCTACAAATCAAATGCAATTTTCATAAAAATACCACCATAATTCTTCACAGAACTGGAAAAAAAAATTCCTAAAATTCATATGGAACCAAAAAAGAGCTCACATAGCCAAAGCAAGACTAAGCAAAATGAACATCCAGAGGTAACACATTACCCAACTTTAAACTACACTATAAGGCCATAGTCACCCAAATAGTATGGTACTGGTATAAAAATAGGCACATACACCAATGGAACATAAGAGAGACCCCAGAAATACTAAAAAATACAAAAAACTAGCCGGGCAAGGTGGCGGGCGCCTGTGGTCCCAGCTACTCGGGAGGCTGAGGCAGGAGAATGGCGTGAACCTGGGAGGCGGAGCTTGCAGTGAGCTGAGATCTGGCCACTGCACTCCAGCTTGGGCGACAGAGTGAGACTCCGTCTCAAAAAAAAAAAGAAATAAAGTCAAATACTTACAGTCAACTGATCTTCAACAAAGTAAAGAAAAACATAAAACTAGGGAAAGGACACCCTATTCAACAAATGGTACTGGGATAATTAGCACGCCACATGTAAAAGAAGGAAACTGGATCCTCATTTCTAACCTTATACAAAAAAATCAACTCAAGATGGATCAAAGGCTTAAATCTAAGACCTGAAACCATAAAAATTCTACAAGATAACTTTGGAAAAACACTTCTAGAAATTAGCTTAGGCAAAGACTTCATGACCAAGAACCCCAAAGCAAATACAATAAAAACAAAGATAAATAGATAGGACTTAATTAAACTAAAAGCTTTCTGCACAGCAAAAGAAATAATCAGCAGATTAAACAGACAACCCCCAGAGTGGGAGGAAATCTTTACAATCTATATATTCAGTGGAGGAGTAATTTCCAATATCTACAAGGAACTTAAATCAGCAAGAAAAAACAATCTCATCAAAAAGTAGGTTAAGGACCTGAATAGGAAATTCTCAAAAGAAGATATACAAATGGCCAACAAGCATATGAAAAAATGCTCAACATTACTCATGATCAGGGAAATGCAAATCAAAACCACAATGAAATAACACCTTACTCCTGCAAGAATGGCCATATTCAAAAAGTCAAAACATAATAGATGTTGGTGTGGATGTGATGAAAAAAGAACACTTTTACACTGTTGATGGGAATGTGAACTAGTACAACCACTATGGAACACAGTGTGGATATTCCTTAAAGAACTCAAAGTAGATCTACTGTTTGATCCAGCAATCACATTCCTGGGTATCTACCCAGAAGAAAGGAAGTCATTATATGGAAAAGATGCTTGCACATGCTTGCTTACAGCAGCAATTCACAATTGCAAAAATATGGAACTAGCCTAAATGCCCATCAATCAGCAGGTGGATAAAGAAAATGTGGTCTACATATATACCATGGAATACTACTCAACTATAAAAAGGAATGAAATAATGGCATTTGCAGCAACCTGAATGGAATTGGAGACCATTATTCTAAGTGAAGTAACTCTTGAATGGAAAACCAAACATCGTATGTTTTCACTCATAAGCAGGAGCTAAGCTATAGGGTTGCAAAGGCATACAGATGATACAATGGACTTTGGGGATCAGGGAAAGGGTGGGAATGGGGTTAGAGACAAAAGACTACACGTTGGGTATAATGTACACTTCTTGGGTGATGCGTGCACCAAAATCTCAGAAATCATCACTAAAGAATTTATTCATGTAACCAAATACCAACTGTTTCCCCAAAACCTATTGAAATGAAGGAATACATTTTGAAAAATCTTTGAGATTGCAAGGCTTTCTGGGAATAATTTATTTTTTAAATTACATATAAAAACATTGTTAGAGGGAGAAAGTATGCATCTGAAAAGAAATACACGATGAGAAGACCCAGTGCCATTACTTTGGAGAGCTGAGAGGTGGAGAATGAAAAAGTCATTGGTCTCAGTTT
Source organism: Rhinopithecus roxellana (assembly GCF_007565055.1). Lineage (NCBI taxonomy): Eukaryota > Metazoa > Chordata > Mammalia > Primates > Cercopithecidae > Rhinopithecus > Rhinopithecus roxellana. Next base: position 96,106,329 of record NC_044552.1, on the reverse strand, counting down.
TCCTGCCATGATTGCCTTTTACAAGAGGGATGATATGCCAAGAATGGGTGTAGCATTTGCTGGTGCCCTGGACAGCAATCTGGAGAAAAGACAATAAAAATCAGTTTGTCATAAGATTAAATCACAAAAGACTTCCTAGATTAGGTTTTCAGATTGTTTTTCCTTTAGAAAGATTAAAAGAAAAAGAAATATGGACTAAAAGCTAATTTATTTCTTTTTCTATGTTCCCCTCAGTGCAAGATGTAGTGTTCAGAAAACATGTTGAGCACATTGGAGCATTACAAAGATCAGTCTTTGGTTGTTGAGTGAAAAAAAAAGTAAAAAAAGAAAGACAGGCAGGGACCAAAGTCCCCATGGTAGTGAGGTTCTTGAGATAACAAGAGGTAATGGGGGACAGGGCTTAAGGGGAAAGAAGCATGTAGTGTCTGGCAAATAGTGAACACTCACTCAATCTTCTTGTTTAAAGAATGTGGAAAGGTCACAATAGAATTGAGGATGCAGGAGATGGATTTCATAAAGATAGTTTTAGTTTTGTATTGGTGATATAAAAAAGAATAGACACTTTCTCTACTATAATTTTATTTTTCATTGAAGTTATGTCACCAAACATAAAAAAGAAGACAGATTTCAGAAGGTTTTGAAAAGAGACTGTAAAATGATCCCGTTGAATAGTAGAAAGGCAGGCTTATATAAAAAACAAAATATTAGCATTGTCGTGTTAAATATCTATTAGGAATATTTCATCTTTTTTTCTTTTTTCTTTTGAGACAGAGTCCCACTCTGTCACCCAGGCTGCAATGTCTGCCTCCCAGTTTCAAGCGATTTTCCTGCCTCAGTCTCTCAAGTCGCTGGGACTACAGGCGTGGGCCACCATGCCCAGATAATTTTTGTATTTTTGGTAGAGAGAGGGTTTTGCAGTGTTGGCCAGGCTGGTCTTGAACTCCTGGCCTCAAGTATTCTGCCTGTCTTGGCCTCCCAATGTGCTGGGACTACAGGCATGAGTCACTGTCCCCAGCCTGATCAAAAGTTTTAGGCAAATCCAACCAAATTTGCTGGGTTGTTTGTGCTAGCACTGTACCAGTCCATGAGTACAGGAATAAATAAATGGTTGAGTTTGTCCAGCATATGCAAAATCAAAGAGAAAAATGTCAAGGGAAATGAGGCCTTGTGCCAATTTGTGAATATAAATGATGAATTTTAGAATCTAAACTGGACAGAAGAGTGAAGGCAAGAAGTTGATGTCAGCGAGAGATTAAGCAGAGAAGTTTGGAAAAGTCGAAGATTTGTATTAATGGATGAACCAGTGAGCTCAAAAGATTGGAGGTATGCACCAGAGAGAGTGAGGGTGTTTCTTGACGTCACTTGATATCAGGGTTTCAATGAAAGTTGAAGTTTCAGGTGATGACAAAGCTAATTGTACCCCCAATGTAATGTGTTTCTGTGGTGGCATGCAAAGAGACTCTCAGTGGGATGAGCATGTCAAGCAACTGACAGACTTAGATATCAGATAGTTAACCCAGATTAATGTTGAGTCACTGAGAAAGATGGCAAAATTTGGGTAAAAGAGGAAGACCGGGGAGAAACAAGGGGAGAAACCAGATTATTAATAATGAGGGAACTGTGTGTGGGAGGAGAAAAAGAGTGGCATAATCAGATGGCATGAGCCTCAAAGCAATAGAATTTTATTTTTTCAGTAAGGAATTTTACTTTAAAGAATACCCTTACCTGTATTTCATCCCTGAGGTACCTGGAATCTGTATGAATATTTAAGCAACTTTAGAGGACTACAGGTGAAATTGTGTCCATGGACGTAGCACTTTAGTTACAAATTCTTTCTTGTAAAAATAAATCTGACATTTCAAAAGTGATTTTAAAATAATGAAGTCTTTTTTTTTCTATCTGTTACTAAAATCTTTCAGACTAAATTTCTTCATTTAATTAATATAACTTGTCCCACTCAAATATCATTTTCCATTTAATGGAAAATTAGTGCCAGTTTGTGCCAATTTTGTGAACAAATTTCTGTAAATGATATTTTAATGTCATAATAAAATACCACAAATACAGAATATTTTATTGATTTAAGTTTCATACTACAAACATAATTTTTTTTTTTTACCTCTGTGACATTTTAGAAATCAAAGGAATTCTAGATTGGAGTCAAAGGACTCGGGTAAAGTCTTAACTTAATTTAGTATTGTTTTATATTGGGCAGGCAACCTCCAAGCCACAATTTCTACCCCAGTAAAGTAGAGTAATACTTGCTCTATAGAACCTCATGGACTTATGATGTGAAGTTAGGAAGATAGTAATTTGTGTGAGATAACTGTTCAGTAAGTGGCACAAGTGAAATATGTTATGTAAATTACTTATTCTGAGTCCCCATAGTATCCAAAATATACAGCAACCCAGCACATATGCTTCAATAGACTCACATGATGTGGTTGGAGGACACATTTTGAGGATAATGTCTGGGAATATTGGATTCCATGGAATGAGGGTCTATCTGTATTTCTATGTGAAAAGGCCATTGGGCATATCATTAGCTCAGTAATGAAACTATGTTACTGCCCTTAGTATGATTTCTTTTGGGATTTTAATATCCCTTATTCAGGAGACAGCTTCCTCAGAGAACTGTGCTGACATCACAGTGGGCTTTATTTCAGTGACATGGATATGTGTTTGGATTTTTGCCATGTTTGGATCTTATCATGTTATTTCACATGTTTATATTTTGCTAGCTGTGTACAGGAAAATGATCATGCATCGTAATAGGAGAGCTGTATATGGTCATTGTTTCAAGAGCTGAATACCAAGCACAGCACCTATGCTTTGGCACTGACATGGCCTCAACATTTCATGAATGTTCTGCCAACCACTGAAGGGCAGCATGATAGCTTTCACCAACTTGCATTTTCTTTTATTGTTTCAAGAGTTAAACAATATCCATGGATTCCTGGGTAGCAATGGCATCCAATAAAGTCACACATTCACATTACACAAATACGTTTGTCTTTTTTGGCCCTGAAACTCTGACCAAGATGAAGTAAAATATTAGTGAAATGGTCCATTACCATATGCATTTGGGGGGATTATAACTACCCAGGTGATTTACATTTTTACCTAGTCTATTTTACTCCTTTCTTCCTTGAGTCATCTAGATAAATTGCTGGCTTATATCCATCCCAAGGTCTTTTATATCCCATCCATTAAAATACCCAAGGTGAAACACCCTCACCTCAGCAACAGTCCCTTCTTTAGCCAGTTTCCACAGACCCACTGCTTGCTCTCCTGTTTCTACTCCCTTGCTCTGCAGCAGAAAATTACTGTTTCTATTCCATATAGTCTACTGAACTAACTGGTCCAGTCTCTGCTTTTAGGCTTCTTGGATTTGAGTTTCTCCTTTCTCTCTTCATTTTGTCCTCTAGGGTGTCCTGTGGTTTTCAAAAGGTCTCTTCACTTTATCCTTGGTTATGTGGAAACTGACTGGGTGCCTGCAAGGGGATAGGAGCAGAAACTGGATGTTTGCCTAGAATCCCAAGTTGCCCTGCCACCCTTCTAAGGTAGTGGATGAAGTTATATACTTATGCTAATCTGTATCAGGATTCACCTGGGGAATACAAGAGCTGCCAACTCTGCATTTGTTTGTGGGCAACACCAGTCTAAGATAGGAAATGTCACATACTCTATCCATCCTCCATATGCATCTCACTTTGCTCCACAAAACTACTCATAGCTTGATAACTATACCACATGAACACATATGCAGCATCCTCTTATTAGACTACATTTTTGTCTTCTTGTCTAACTCCTCTTGGTTCATTAAGAGTCCGTTTGTACCCTAACCTCCTTATAGTTGTTAGATATTCTTTCTGCAACCATGACACTGGGTGCTTAACAGAACAATGTCACACATAAATCTGTTGTAATTTTTAGATTCCTTATCTTTTTCTTCCATTAGCCAGAAAGATTCTGAGAATAAGGACTAGATCATTTTCATCTTTTTATCTATAGCACCTGGATTAGTGACTAGCATATAATTAGTATCCTGTGTCTACAGTTGAAAAATCTAAGAAACAGAGATGTGAAATTATTTGTTCAAGGTTAGAATCTGATGCAGCCACAGCTGCATTCAAGAGTCACAAATCAATGACTCTTGAAGTCAAGCTGCTAACATCTACTGAAGGGCAATTAAAACATTTCTTTTGGAACATTGGCTCATTCTGCATTTCATTCATTTAACGAATATACATTGAATCTACTCTATGTGCTCAGTGCCTTGCTAAATTCAGCAAATCAAAGGTAAATCACAGGGATGGTATCTGCCTCATAGTTCCATTCTTGAGTCATTCCATCTGGTACCTCATTGGCCTACTGGGGTTTTGGCTCCAGCTTCACTATTCCATTTCTGACATGCCCCCTTACAGAGCTCACAATGCTTCTATTTGAAACCCAGTCACTGTACACAACATTATGTATATTTACAACCCTTCTGCTAACAAACCCTTTCAGGCCTCTAATTTTAATATTTTTCTACTTTCTGCTTTCATCCAGCAAGAAAGTGAAAATAATATATCATTAAATGGAATTTTTCCTATTGTAGCCCCCAAACTGAACTTAACAAATAGTAAGGACCTCTGTATTCTAAAAAGAACAGACAAAGAACTTCGACACACCCACCTTTAGTATGGCTAAAGGAAGCCAGAGGGGTCCATATAATTTCCCAACCCTGTCATTCTCCACCCAATGTATATTAGCGGAAGGCTAGATTGCATTAAGGAACTCATGGGAAGAAAAATTTTTGATTGAGAAGAGAGTGCTTGGTGTTTCACCTCTGTCCTCTTGGTAGAGAGGTTGAGTTTTAAGCATCTTCCTTTAAGCCAACTGAGAGAGTTCCAAAGAAACAGAAAGAAGGAGCAAGTGGCACACATTCCCCGGCTACAAGCTTACTGAGCTCTTAGATTCATTCAATGTCATCTGACCTTAATACAGTGAGAAAAAGAAGATCTTCAGTTTATCCCTCCAAGTTTGAGGTGGGAGGGACATGAACAAAATGACTGGTATCCAATTATTGTCTGAAGATTTTAAAGGCAGGAGTTTGACTGTAAAAGCTGATGACTGATAAGAGAGAAAAAGAGCTGCAAAGTGTTGACTGCACTTCTACTTTTGGAGTTTCCAAGAAAATGAAATTTTCCTGAGTCCCGGTGAACGCAGCAGAGGTAGCTAAGCTTGAGGTGCCGTGAAGTTATCTCCAGCAAGAAAGGGTAGGACATGAAGAAGTAGGAGCTAAATGGTACATTTCACATGATCAGCTGGAGAGCACATCCTTCACTACAGAAACTGTTCAGTCTAAAGGTCTCTGCGTGTGACTGGGGAGGCAGGTTCTGAATAAACTATAGACACAATCCATTACAAAGTGAACATTTGAATGTCTAACATGACAGATGGCATCAACGGGCAAAATAAAAGAAACACTAGCATCAACTAAATAAGTGAGTTTTTGCTTGTGTTTCTTTAATTTACTGTCCCTTGTCCTGTCCTTGAAGTTCCCAACAGGAGGAAGGGAAAGAGCTAAAAAAGAGAGAAGCAGTTAACTATGTCTTCTCTGAGTCAATGGTTATATTATAACTGAAGAGAAGGGGAAATCTGAAAGTCTGTCATTTATATCGGCAAGGGAGGGGGAAGGGTAATTCATATTTGAATCAGGGAGTGGAAAAATACTGAGTCGTTCCTTGTTTGTGTCACTGCAATTTTATTCTACTGAATAAAAGAGAAAAAGAAAGAAATCTCTAAGATAAATGCAAGTAGTCTCAGCAAATATACAAATAGTCCCCAACTTATCATGGTTCAATTTAGGATTTTTCAACTTTATGATGGTGCAAAAGTGGTATGCATTCAGTAGCAACCACCCCTGGAGTACTCAAACAACTATTTCCCTTTTAGTAGAGTATTCAATAAACTGCATAAGAGATTCAATATTTTATCATAAAATTAGCTTTGTGTTAGATGATTTGCCCAGCTATAGGCTTATGTAAGTGTTCTGAGCTATAGGCTTATGTAAGGCTAGGCTAAGCCACGATGCTCGATAGGTTAGGTCTATTAAATGAGTTTTTGACTTACAGTATTTTCAACTCACAATGGGTTTAACAAGATACAGATAGCTTCATAGTAAGTTCCAAAGCATCTGTATTTGTTTTGCTGCTACACACACACACACACACACACACGTGTGTTTATACATTTTACCAACAACGTCCTGGCTTCATGATTTTTTATCATACTTTTAATAATTAATCACCAATTACCATTAATTCTAATATGTGATGTAACATATCATGTGTTCATTTAGTCAACTCTTCATTCATTTGCTTATGCATTCAATACATATATGAGCCCTTATACCATATGAGGTACTATGTTATAAAAAACCTGAGGATCAGAGAGGTCTAGATAAATCTCTTAAAAGTCATACATTGATATAAAGAGACTTAAAATTGGAGCTTCCAAATCAAAATCCTATGTGCCTGAGTACTAGGCTAGACTACCTACTTTACATCCAAATATTTTCTCCTACTGATTGAGATGAAAACAAAAACCATGATCCATTGCTATGTGTTGCTTAGGGACCTTCTGTGTTGTAACAATCACCAAACTTGGAAAAAACCTATATGGAAAACACAATTCACCACTATTATTCCCATCGTAAATTCAAAGAAACCAAAGCAAGGCAAGCTTTAGTAATGTGCCCCTGGTTTAAACCTACTACATGTTGGAGGTACAGTTTGAAACCAGATAGTCTTGCTTCAAAGGCCACACTCATAAATACTAAGTGCTCCTAACCATCCTCATATGAGGCTTCTGATGCACACTTGAAAGAGATTCTTTAAGCCTTAGAAGGGGAATTACTGGTGATTAAAATATGTGTCCAATCTCACAAAGTATTTGTATAAATTTATACTTCTGCAAGCAGTGAATAAGACTTCCTATTACTCTGTAACCTCACCAATACTTGATATTATGGGACTTTTCAAACTTTTGCCTGTCTCATTCTAATATGGTTGTAATATGGTACTTATTGTCTGAATTTACATTTTCCTGAAAACTGATGACGTTCTATATATTCTCATGTTTATCTGCTGTGTAAAACATGTCCATAGCTTTTACTTATTTTCCTGTTTTTGTCTTATTGTTGTTGCCTATATAGGCTTTTATTTTCTTTGTTATACATCCTGTAAACAAGGTGTCATAGACTTATCTTTTTCTTTTATTTTGGATCCTCTTTTGAAATACAATTTTTAATTTTAGTCTAATATACATAAAGTCATATTTAAAAAGATTTCCCCAGACCCAAGTTATAAAAGTCACCTGCACTTTTAAATAGTATTTATGTCTGTTTGCTTGCTTCCTCATCTGTTTTGTATTTGTTTTTGATTTTTGGCTTTTTTATGTAGATTTCTGATCCAATTGGAATACATTCTGATGTATTACATAAGTTTGTTTTCCAACTGGCTTTCCAGTGCTCATTTAAACATGTTTCTTTCTTAAACCTATCATTCCCTGAGAGATTTAAAATATCATCTTAATTATAAAATACATTTCCTTATGTACTTATACCTATTTCTTGAATTTATCCTCCATTTCTTTGGTCTTTCAGTTTATTCATGCATAAGGACCACACTATTTTAATTATAGGGGTTTTATAATATGTTTTAATATCTGGAGGAGCTGTTTTCTACTCACTGCTCATTTGTGTAAAATTTTCTTAGTTTTTCTTTATATTCATTTTATTTACTTACATACTTTTTTTTTCTTTAATTAAACTGGTTTTGGAGATAATAACGTGGAGATTAATCTAAGGCATCTCACATATCAGTAGTTTGCTTCTTTTTATTACTGAGAAGTGTTCAATAGTATGAATGTACTTCGGTTTCTTTAACAAGTCAGCTATTGAAGGACTTCTGCTTTATTTTCAGTTTTTGTCTATTATGAATAAAGGTGTTATGAGCATTTATATGTATGTTTTTGTGTAGGCACAGGTTTTCATTTATTTGGAATAAATGCCAAAGAGTTCTGTTGCTGGGATGTATGGTAATTGCAAATTTAATTTTTTAAGAAACTTCCAAACTGTTTTTCAGACTGTCTGTACCATTTTACATTCCCACCAGCAATATGTAAGTGCTCCAGTTTCTCTACATCTTTGCCATCAGTTGATGTCACAAGTTTTCTTATTTTAGCATTCTGATAGATATGTAGTGATATCTTATTGTGATTTTAATTTGCACTTCTCTAATGTATAATGATGAAAATCTCTTCATGTGTTATTTACCATCTGCATATCCTCTTTGATAAAATGTCTATCAGTATCTTTTGTCCATATTCTACTTGAACTGTTTATTTTATACTGTTGAATTCTGAGAGTTCTTTATTATTCTAGATACTAGACCTTTGACAGATATGCAATTTGCATATATTTTCTCCCAATCTGCAGCTTGTCTTTTATCCTTAATAAGGTATTTCACAAAGCAAAAGTTTTAAAATTTGATGATGTCTAATTTGTCAATTTTTTTAATGCATCAAGCATTTGGTAAGTTTAAGAACTACTTGTCTATTTCTAGATTCCAAATATAGTCTGCTTTTAAAAATAAGTTTTGAAGTTTTATGTTTTATCTTTAAGTCTGGGTTAATTTTTGTATAACATGTAGGTCTAGGTTGAGGTCCATTTTTCCCCTATGAATGTCCAATTGCTCCAGCACCATTTGTTGAAAAGACTATTCTTTTTTCATTGAATTGGTTTTGCACCATTGTCAAAAATCAGTTGGACATATTTGTGTAGGACTATTTCTGTCCTCTCTATTCTGTTCCATTGATGTATGTGTCTATCCCTTTTTCAATACCACATTGTCTTGATTACTATGCTATATAGTAGGCTTTAATAATGGTTACAGTCATTCCTATCATTTTCTTCTTCTTCTTTAAAGGCTGTTTTAGCTATTACAGGGCCTGTGTCTTTGCATATAAACTTTGGAATTAGCTTCTCTATGTCTCCCAAAAAGCTTGCTGGAATTTTGATAGGAATTGTATTAAACGTATAGATCAATTTGGGTAAAATGAACATTTTCACTATGTGAGTTTTCCAACTTATGACAGTGATATATCTTTCTATTTATTGACATGTTTGATTTCCTTCAGTGGCATTTAAAAATTTTAAATATATAAACCCTATACATATTTTGTCATACCTACATATATAATTTTCTTTGAAGTTATTTTGAATTTATATATTTTTAATATAAACTTTAAAATCCATCTTTATGTTTTTAGGAATTAAAATACCTGTTTGGATTGTGATAATTTATATATTAAATTGTGAAGAATTTTTATGATATTGAGTCTTCTTATTCAAGCACTTTATTCAAGAACTTTATTCAAGACTTTTAAGTTTGCTTTCCTGTTTTCTAAGAATGTTTAAACATTTTCTTTATATAATTTTAGAATAATTACTGCTAGTTATATGAAATATTTTTTGCTATTTTTGTAAATAGTGTTTAACCTTCACTTATATCTTCCAACTTGTTATTGTTTCTGTATATAAAGACGATTGGTCTCTTGTAGTTGGATGCCACTAGCATACTAATTTTCTGAATTTTGGTATTGTTTTTGATCATTTTAAATAAAAAGTCTTGGGTTTTCTACATATACATTTATACCATCTAGAATTTTTACACCGCTAATTGTTATCATTTGTCTGATTGCACTAGCCTTTCCTTTCTAAACAATGTAAAATGTGGAGACATGGGAGTGTTTGCTTTTTAAACAGATCTCAGTGAGAATGCCAATAGTTTATTCATTAAGCAATATGTCGGCTTTAAGAGTGAAGAATAGATCTACTTTTTTTTTTAACTTTTATTTTAGGTCCAAGGGTACATGTTCAAGTTCATTATATGAGTAAACTCATGTCACAGGGGTTTGTTGTACAGATTATTTCATTACCTAGGTATTAAGCCTAGTACATATTAGTTGTTTTTCCTGATCTTCTCCCTCCTCCCACCCTCTTCCCTCCACTAAGCTCCAATGTCTTTTGTTCTCCTCTATGTATCCATGTGTTCTCCATCATTTAGCTCCCACTTGTAAGTGAGAACAGATTGGTGGGGGATCATGGTGGACGGGAGGCAGGGCTAGATTGTAGCTCCCACTTGGATAGACAGAACAGTGTGTGAAGGCTCGCATTGTGAACTTTTGCTGCAGAGCAACTTCAGGAGTACATGAGAAAAGCCAAGAGGACCCATAGACCCTCTGAAGGAAGTGGATCGCGCCTACAGAACGTGGGAGACACCCCAAATACTGTGAGTGCCCAAACTGTGGAAATGAGAAAGGGAGATCATCTGCCCCTGAACACACACCCCCACTGGGGAACCTGAAGGTCTAGATTACAGGAGAAGATTCTGACCTTACCTGGAGCTGAGTCAATTTAGAGAGCCAACTGAAATACAGGTGTATAGGAAGCAGTGAGAAAATCCCTGTGGGCTCACTGGCTCCTCTACTAAGCCATTTCTGCCTCGCCTGATAGGATTCTTTGAGGAGGACTGCAGGAGGCATTGGAAAAAGGCTACAGGGATAAGGAAACCTTCAGCCAAACTTTGTAACAATTTGAACCAATTGAGAAGTCTCCTGGCCAGAAATCTGGGAAGGGTGTGAATCCGGATTCACAGGCAGGGGAAACAAGGAAAGCTCTACCTGTTTTCACAGCTGGGAGGTGAGTAGCCTGGGGCAAGTTCTCAGCCCTGCTCACCCACTGCCTAGAAAGAGACGTGGTGCTGTTGGAGGGGGCATGGTGGGAGGGAGACTGGTCCTTTGGGCTGCATGGGAACTGGGTGAGACCTGTGACTGCTGGCTTTACCTGACTTTCCTCACAACCTGCATGACACAACAAAGGCAGTCATAATCCTCCTAGGAACATAACTCCATTTACCTGAAAGCCTCACTCCAGTCCCCCACAGCAGCCACAACAAGACCCGCTCAAGGACAGTCTGAGCTCAGACATGCCTAGTCCTGCCCCTGCCTAACGGTTCTTCTGTACCTACCCTGGTAAATGAAGACAAAGGGCATAAACTCTTGGGAGCTCTAGGGCCTGCCCACTGCCTGTTTCTCCCCACACTACCACAGCTGATGTTCTCTTGAAAGTGCCACCCCCCAGCAGGAGGCTAAACAACACAAAAATAGTGTATTAATCAACCAAAGCTAAAGACCCTCATAGAGTCAATTTCACCCCCCTTCCATTTCCACGGGAGCAGGTGCTGGTATCCATAGCTGATACTTTACATAGCTGGTATCCACAGATAGTTCACATCATAGGATTCTGAACAGACGATCCCCAGGACCAAACCAGAGCCTTGTAGACTTGCTGGGTGGCTAGATCCTGAAAAGAGATAGCAATCTGTATAGCCAGGCTCCCAGGAAGCCACATCTGTAGGAAAAGGGGTAGAGTACTACATCAAGGAAACATCCAGTGGGACAAAAAGAACTGAACAGCAGCCTTGAGCCCTAAACCTTCCCTTTGACATAGCCTACCCAAATGAGAAGAAACCAGAAAACCAACTCTGGTAATATGACAAAACAAGGTTCTTTAGCACCCTCCAAAAATCATACTAGCTCTCCAGCAATAGATCAAAACCAAGAAGAAATCCCTGATCTACCTGAAAAATAATTCAGAAGGTTAGTTATTAAGTTAATCAGGGAGACACCAGAGAAAGGCAAAACTCAATGTAAGGAAATAAAAAAATGATATAAGAAGTGAAAGGAGACATATTCAATGAAATAGCATAAAGAAAAAACAATCAAAACTTCAGGAAACAAGGGATGAACTTATGGAAATGCAAAATGCTCTGGAAAGTCTTAGCAATAGAATCAAACAAGCAGAAGAAAGAAATTCAGGTTTTTGAATTAACCCATCCAACAAAGACACAGAAAAAAGATTAAGAAAATATGAACAAAGCCTCCAAGAAGTCTGGGATTATGTTAAATGACCAAACCTAAGAATAATCAGCATTCCTGAGGAAGAATAGAAATCTAAAAGTTTGGAAAAGTATTTGGGGGAATAATCGAGGAAAACTTCCCTGGCCTTGCTAGAGACATAGACAGCCAAATACAAGAAGCTCAAAGAACACCTGGGAAATTCATCACAAAAAGATCATCACTTAAGCACGTTGTCATTAGGTTGTCTAAAGTCAAGATGAAGGAAAGAATCTTAAGAGCTGTGAGGCAAAAATACCAGGTAACCTATAAAGGAAAACCTATCAGATTAACAGCAGATTTCTCAGCAGAAACCCTGTAAGTGAGAAGCAATTGGGGCCCTACTTCAGCCTCTTCAAACCAAGCAATTATCAGTCAATAATTGTGCACCCAGTGAAACTAAGCTTCATAAGTGAAGAAAATATAGTCTTTCAGACAAGCAAACACTGAGAGAATTTGCCACTACTAAGCCAGCACTACAAGAACTGCTAAAAAGAGCTCTAAATCTTGAAAAAAAAAAAAAAATCCTGAAAGCACATCAAAACAGAACCTCTTTAAAGCATAAGTCTCACAGGACCTACAAAACAGAAATACAATTTTAAAAAAAGCCAAACAAATAAACAAAAACAAAACAGAAAACCAAGGTATACAGGCAACAAATAGCACAATGAATGGAATGGTACTTCATACCTCAATACTAATGTTGAATGTAAATGGCACAAATGCTCTACTTGAAAGATACAGAATTGCAGAATGGATAAGAATTTACTATCTAAGTATCTCCTGCCTTCGAGAGACTTACATAAACTTAAGGTAAAGGGATGGAAAAAGACATTCCATGCAAATGGACACTAAAAGCTAATAGGGGTAGCTATTCTTATATCAGACAAAACAAACTTTAAAGCAACGGGAGTTAAAAAAGACAAAGAGGGTCATTATACAATGATAAAAGGCTTTGTCCAAGAGGAAAATACCATAATCCAAAGTATATATGCTCCTAACATTGGAGGTCCCAAAATTGTAAAACAATTACTACTAGATATAAGAAATGAAATAGACAGCAACACAGTAATAGTGGAGGACTTCAATACTCCACTGACAGCCCTAGACAGGTCATCAAGACAGAAAATTAACAAAGAAACAAGGGACTTAAACTTTACCCTAGAACGAATGATTTAACAGATATTTGCAGAACATTTACCCTGCAACTTCAGAATACACACTCTATTCATCAGCACATGGAACATTCTCCAAGATAGACCATATGATATGCCACAAAATGAGCCTCAATAAATTCAAGAAAATTGAAATTATATCAAACACGCTATCAGACCACAGTGGAATAAAACTGGAAATCAACTCTAAAAATAAATTTCAAAACCACGAAAATACATGGAAATTAAATAACCTGCTTCTGAATGATCATTGGGTCAACAATGAAACAAGATGGAAATTAAAAAATCTTCCAATTGAATGACAATAGTGACACACGTTATCAAAACCTCTGGGATATAGCAAAGGTGGTTTGAGGAGGAAAGTTTATAGCTCTAAATGCCTATACATCAAAAAGTCTGAAAGTGAAATAGACAATCTAAGGTCACACTTCAAGGAACTAGACAAACAAGAACAAACCAAACCCAAACCCAGCATAAGAAAGGAAATAAACAAGATCAGAGCAGAACTAAATGAAATTGAAATAAACAACACAAAAATACAAAAGATAAATGGAACAAAAATCTGGTTCTTTGAAAAGATTGGTAAAATTGATAGACCATTAGCAAGATTAACTAAGAAAAGAAGAAAGAAAATCCAAATAAGCTCAGTTAGAAATGGACAGGAGATATTGCAGCTGACACCACTGAAATACAAAAGATCATTCAAGGCTACTATGAATGCCTTTATGCACATAAACTAGAAAATCTAGAGGAAATGGACAAATTCCTGGAAATATATAACTTTCTTAGCTTCAGTCAGGAAGAATTAGATACACTATAAAGGAGAACATACAGTATTTGGTTTTCTATTTCTGTGTTAGTTTGCTAAGGATAATGGCCTCCACCTCCCTCCACATTCCTGCAAAGGACGTGATCTCATTCCTTTTTACGACTGCATAGTATTCCATGGTGTATATGTTCCACATTTTCTTTATCCAGTCTACCATTCTTGGGCATTTAGGTTGATTCCATGTCTTCGCTATCGCGAATAGTGCTGCAATAAACATACGCCTGCATGTGTCTTTATGTTGGAATAATTTCTATTCCTTAGGGCATATACTTAGTAATAGGATTGCTGGGTTGAATGGTAATTCTGTATTATGTTCTTTGAGAAAGCTCCAACCTGTTTTCACAGTGTCTGAACTAATTCACATTTGCACCAACAGTGTATAATCCTTTTTCTGTACAACCATGTGAGCACCTGTTATTTTTTGGCTTTTTATTAATAGCCATTCTAACTGGTGTGAGATAGTATCTCACTGTGGTTTTGATTTGCATTCCTCTAATGATAAGTGATGTTGAGCTTTTTCTGTATGCTTTTTGGCCACTTGTATGTCTGAAGCATAGATATTTTATGATGCTAAGGAAATATGCACAATTTTCTGTTTGAATGGGTGTGTTTTTTGTTTTTTCCACCTTATTGCAGTATAGTTGACGGTTAAAAATTGTATATTTAAGTTGTACAACTTGATAATTTGATATATGTATACATTGTGAAATATTTACCACAATCAAGATAACTAATATATCCATCACCTCACTGATGTGATTTGGCTGTGTCCCCACCCAAATCTCATCTAGAATTGTAGCTTCCACAATTCCCATGTGTTGTGGGAAGGACCCAGTGGGAAGTAATTGTATCATGGGGGTGAGTCTTTCCTGTGCTATTCTCATGATAGTGAATAAGTCTCATGAGATCTGATAGTTTTAGAAAGAGGAGCTCTCCCACACAAGCTCTCTCTTCCCTGCTGCCACATAAGATGTGACTTGCTCCTCCTTTCTTTCCACCTTGATTGTGAGGCCTCCCCAGTCACATGGAACTGTGAGTTCATTAAACCTCTTTTTCTCACCTGGTGTAGTGGGTCACACCTGTAATCCCTGCACTTTGGGAGGCCAAGTCGTGTGGGTCACCTTAGGTCAGGAATTTGAGACCAGCCTGACCAACATGGTGAAACTCTGTCTCTACTAAAAATACAAAAAATTAGCCAGGCACGGTGGCACTCATCTGTAATCCCAGCTACTTTGGAGGCTGAGTCAGGAGAATCGCTTGAACCTGGGGATGGAGATTGCAGGATTGCAGTGAGCCAAGATTGTACCACCGCACTCCAACTTGAGCAACAAGAGTGAAACTCTATCTTAAAACAAACAAACAAAAAACACAAAACAAATCCTCTTTTTCTTTATAAATTACCCACTCTCGGGTATGTCATCATTAGCAGCATGAAAATGGACTAATACACTCAGATAGTTACCATTTTTTGTTTGTGGTAAGAATATTTAAGATCAATCCTCTTATCAAATTTCAAGCATACATTAAAATATTGTTAACTATAGTCACAGTGTTGTACATTAGATCTCCAAGACTCGTTTACCCTGCATAACTTAAATTTTGAATCCCTTGACCAACATCTCCCCATACATTCTTTTCCTTACACTCTGGTAACTATTATTATAGTCTCTGTTTCTATGACTTTGACATTTTTAGATTGCTCAGGCAAATGAAATCATACAATATTTGTCTTTCTACATCTGGCTTATATCACTTAGTGTAATGCCTTCCAAATTCATCCATGTTGCCACAGATTTCCTCCTTTAAGGCTGAGTAATATTCTGCTGTATATGTGTATACAACATTTCCTTTATTGGTGGACCCATCAACAGATATTTAGGTTGTTTCCATGTCTTGGTTATTGCCAATAATATTGAAATGAGCATAGGATTGCAGCTCTCTCTCCAAGATACTGATTTTGTTTTCTTTGACTAAATACCAAGAAGTGGGATTGCTAAAAATAAAGCAGTTTATTTTTAATTTTTTCAGGAGTCTCTATACTGTTTTCCATAATGATTGTGCCAATTTACATCCCCACCAACAGTGTACAAGGGATCCCTTTTCTCCACATCCTGGTCAACACTTGTCATCTTTTGTAATTTTGATATAGCCACTGTAACAGGTGTGAGGTAATGTCTCGTTGTGGTTTTGCTTTTCATTTTCCTGCTGATAGCTATTTTGGGCAAATTTCCTTATATTACATTGTTAGCCATTTGTAAGTCTTCCTTAGATGAATGACTATTCAGATCCTTTTTCTATTTTTAAATTGTGTTATTTGGTTGTTTTGCTATTGAGTTGCTGACTTTCATAAATACTTTAGATATTATCCCTTTATCAGCTATATGGTTTGCAAACATTTTCTTCCATTCTGTAGGGTGATTTTCACTCTGCTGTTTCCCTTGTTGTGCAGAAGCTTTTTAGTCTGATGTAATCTCATATGCCTATTTTTACTTTTGTTATATATGCTTTTGGGGTCATATCCAAAAGATCATTACCAAAACCAATGTCAATACCATTTTATCCTATGCTTTTTTCTAGTTATTTTATGGTTTCAGAACATAAGTTTAAGTCTTTAATCCATTTGAGTTGATTTTTATATCTGGTGTAAGATAAAGCTTCAATTTAATTCTTCTACATGTGAATGTCTAGTTTCCCCAACATCATTCATTGATGAGACTATTCATTCCTCATGGTGTTTTCTTATCACTTTTGTTCTAGATCAGTTGACCACAGATGTGTGGATTTATTTCTTGCTATTCTGTCCCATTGACCTATATGTCTGTTTTTATTCTAGCACTGTAGCTTTATAATACATTTTGAAACCAGGGAATGTGATGCCTCCAGATTTGTTCTTCTTGCTCAATATTGCTTTGGCTATTCAAGGTCTTTTACACATACATTTAAATATTGTTTTCTCTATAACTTAGGATATCTTTTTGTTTAGCTGTGTCTTTTTAAAGTTACCTTGTCAATATTGTATAATTTTCAGCGTACAAGTCTTTTCCCTCTTTGGTTGAGTTTTTCATAAATATTTTATAATTTTTGTTGCTATTATAAATGAGACTATCTTGATTTCCTTTATAGTTTGTTGTTTATAGAAATGTGATGTATTTTTATATGTTGATTTTGTATTTTGTAATTTTATTGAATGTGTTTATTATTTCTAACAAATTTTTGTTGTGAATTTGTAATTTTTTATGTATATCATCGTTTTATCTGCAAAGAGAGATAATTTTACTTCAGTTTATTTTTCCAAATTTGGATGCTTTTTTTCTCTTGTCTAATTACCCTGGCTAGGACTTCTAGTGCTATGTTGAAAGAAAATGGCAAAGTGGGCACCTTTATCTTGTGTTAGACCTTAGAAGGAAAGGTTTCAGTGGTTCTTCACTGATTATTATGTTAGCTGTGGGGTTTTCATATATGACCTTGATTGTGTTTAGGTAAGTTCTTTATGTACCAATTTTGTTGAGAGTTTCAATCATGAATGGATAGTGAATTTTGTAAAATATTTCCTGTGTCTCTTGAGATGATCATGAGTTTTCTCTTTTATTTTGTAATGTGTTGTATCACATTGATTGATTTACATGTGTTGAAACATTCTTGCACCCCAGGGATAAATCCCATTTTGTCATGGTATATGAACCTTTTCATGTACTGTTAAAATCAGTTTTCTAGTATTTCAGTGAGAATTTTTATATCTCTGTTCATCATGAATTGACCTTAAACCAGGAGATAAGATGAAGACCAAATATGTATTTTACAATATCACAGTTCCTCTGTTGAACTTCTCATGTTGTTCATGTGTTGTTTTTTCTGATTTTTGGTTTAGTTGTCTATTCATTTCTCTTACATTTCACCGAACTTTAAAATAATGATAATTTTGAATTCTTTTTCAAGCTAATCCAAAATGTCAATTTCTTTGGATTTGGTTACTTGAAAATTACTGTGTTCCTTTGGTGGTGTCATGTTTTCTTGATTTTGTGTGTGTATTTGTAGGCTTGTGTTGATGATTGTGGATTTGTGGGAGCAGCTGGCCCGTCCAGCCTTCGTGGAATTATTTTGGTGGAGAAAGTCCTTTACCTATGGGCTGGTGCAAGGGTGTCAACTGGGTAGGGTGCAGCAGATCCAGCTCTGCTGAGAGTCAGTGATACAGTCTATATGTAGCTTTGTCAGTTGAGGTCAGCATTGGTGAAGACTGCAGAGGTTTTTCAGTGGCCAAGGCAGCAGGAGTCTTCCTGCTGTGGTGAGAGTATTCATTCTATTGCTAGAGCACAGTTTTGGGTCCAACTGAAAGTCTTAGTGTTTACCAAGGTCCTTTTTTCTTTTCTATTCTAAAAGTTCAAAATTTTCCCCTCCAACTCTATGTATCTACCAAAAAACTTTGTTCAGTTTCTTAGCTTTCAGTTATCACTTTTGGAATCTGCAATTATTTTGAATGAAAAGTAGTTCCAAAAGTCATAGCCATATTTCTCTCTCTAGATTTCTCTTTGTCGTGTATTATGAACCTACAAATATTTCCTTCTTTGGAAATTCCATAATAAATTTTTTGTTCTTCCGTATGGGTCTAACTTGGTTCTTAAATTGATTTCTGGCATGATTATTTATCTCCCTTAATAATAACCTCTGCGGCCGGGCGCGGTGGCTCAAGCCTGTAATCCCAGCACTTTGGGAGGCCGAGATGGGCGGATCATGAGGTCAGGAGATCGAGACCATCCTGGCTAATACGGTGAAACCCCGTCTCTACTAAAAAATACAAAAAACTAGCTGGGCGACGAGGCGGGCGCCTGTAGTCCCAGCTACTCGGGAGGCTGAGACAGGAGAATGGCGTGAACCTGGGAGGCGGAGCTTGCAGTGAGCTGAGAGCCGGCCACTGCACTCCAGCCTGGGCAGCAGAGCAAGACTCCGTCTCAAAAAAAAAAAAAAAAAAAAAAAAAAAAAAATAATAATAATAATAATAATAATAATAACCTCTGCAACTTTTTTTGCTGGATTTTTACAGTTATTAAGCACTTTATGTTCCTTTTAGTCTGAATATGTCTCTATTTCATCCTTATTCTTGAAGAATTGTTTTGTTTGGTCTTCTGCATTTTATGAATATATGTGTATGTAAGGGTTTCTTCTGTTTGTTCGGTTTCCCATTGATTGTGACTCCTGAATGTATGGACTCATATATTTTATCCATTTTGGTGAAATTCTCAAAAAAGTCTATTTGAACATTACTACTTCTCCATTTTCTCTAGTCTTTCCTTATCGAAATCCAATTAGATGTATGTTAAACCATCTTACTTTATCTTTTGTTTCTCATCTCTTTTTCATAATTTCCTTCTTTTAGTTTCTACACTATTATCATCCTCGATTGCCTCCCTCTTCTGGAGCTCTCTCTTTAGCTGTGCTAATCAAAGTCAGTAGAATATCCCAGTGAAGAGTGACCTTTGTACGCAGATCACTGAGGTTTTCATTCTCATTCCATTATCCAGTACAAGCTTGTCAAACCTGCAGCCTGCAGGTGGCATGTGGATAGCTATGAATGCAGCCCAACACAAATTCATAAACTTTCTTAAAATAGCATGAGATTTTTTTTGCCATTTTTTTTTTTTTTTTTTTAGCTTATTAACTATTGTTAGTGTTAGTCTATTTCATATGTGGCCCAAGACAATTCTTCTTTTTCCAGTGTGGTCCAGGGAAGCCAAAACATTGGACACCCCCAACCTAGTACTTTTATGATTTAGGGAAGTTTCTTAATCTCTTGTTCCATTTTTTTTATATGTCAAATAACAACAATAATACATATATGCATACTTCATGGGTTGATATAAACATTAATTTTTAAAATCAATGTAAAGTTCTCAGAAGTGTGTCTGGCACATAGTCAATCTTCCTTAAGTGTTAGCTATTGTAATGGTAGACTAATTTGCTACTTACCATCTCCATTTACTTTTAAATTGCAGATTACACTTTGTTTTTAAAATTTCTGACTTTAAAAATATTATCTTCATCATTTTTTAGCTGCTTTTTTTCTCGTGACTTTGATTCTGCTTTTTTTAGCCATATTAAACATATTTTATATTCTCTATCCAGAAATTCTAATTTAATAAGGCCCCATCATAAAAACATGAGTAGTGTTAAAAAATTCTATAATGAAAAATGTGAGTTTGTGCTATTATAAAACAAATAGAATGATTGGATTGAGTCATTGTAACTAGCACACAACGTTTGTCTTGGGATCCAGTCACCAATATCTTTAAGTAGGAATTTACGCTATTTTGGAAACATTTGGAGGGATTTTACTATACTGAAATCTTTATGAGTCTGATTTTATTGTTGTTGTTTTCTTCCTGAAAATTTTTGTTTATAATGTGGTTTTCTTGTGCACTTGTATTTTTTCTTCAGAGGCAATTTTCATTCATGTTTTTTCCTCCACTGTGGGTCTTAGAAAAAGGGTACATTCTTTCAGAGAGGATTTGTATTTGCTTTGGTCAATATCTAAATGTCCTACCTTGTGATAATTCTAAATTAAGTTTTGGCTTAAGTTTTTCCAGATCCTAAATCAGATGAATATCAGTTTATAATTATGAATTTTTAGAATATATATTTTAGTTGTCTGTCAGAGACTGAAAATGGCCCCCCAAAGATATTCACTTCCTAAGCCCTGTAACATAAATGCAACCTTGTTGGGGAAAGGAATTTGCAAATATGATTAAGGATTTTGAGTTGAGGAGATTCTCGTGGATTATGGAGCTATCCCTAAATGAAATATACGTATCATTTTAAAATGAAAATAGAGGGAGGTATAAGGTAGATAGTAGAAGAGAAGGCAATATGACCACAGAGACAGAGATTGAAATGATGGAGTCACAAGCCAAGGAACACTAGAAGCAAACAGAAGCTGAAGAAAGCAAAGAATGGATTCTCCCTTAAAGCCTCGGAAGGTAACACAGTCCTGTTGACCCCTTGATTTTTGGCACAGTGATACTCATTTCAGATTTTTAGCATCCATAAGTATGAGCAAATAATTTCTGTTGTTTTAAACTGCCTAGTTTGTGGTAATTTTTACAGCCACCATCAGAAACTAAAATACCCTGTTTTCAAAGCCAAAGCTAAGATAAATTATTGTGTCATTTTTCTTGATGGAATAATAAGAAATAATACATATTTGTTGACTAAATTCACATTCATCACTCCATTTGTAAAACACAGTCCTTTCAATTAAGAGAGGATGGTATATCTTCTGAACCTTCATTTAAAATTTCCTTCCATGGGACATTCTAGCAACTTGACTGATTTACCTCACAACTGCCCCTTAGTAGTTCAGTAGAGTTACAGATTCCTAAAAATATGTCTCCAAAATGCCATTTTATGATGGGATCATCCTAATGTTGATCTTTAAACAGATCATAACACCCTATTGCAATAAATCACTAGGCTTTAAAAATTGGTTGAAAATTTGTATTATTTGTATATCTAGACATTGCTTTTATCCTGTAAAAGCTTAGCTCCAAGCAACATCCAATTATTTGACTAGAGAAAAGTTTCAACAGCTATGCCAGTAGTAGGCTCTGCTGCCTTTGATTTGAAAAGGATCTTCTCAGAATCATTGAAAAAGAAAAGTTTATTTCTACTTCATATATTAGTCTTCTAAAGGCCTTTGATCTCCTTAAAGGTGCTCATGGTCTAAATAACTACCACGTTCTAGAAATAAGTAAAATCTGGATTTAAAATAATTGACACCTAAGGGAAATCTTATTAAATGTAGTCATCTTTATCCACCATATAAAAGGTTTCTTTAGATCAAATATTAAAGGTGAATAAATCCTTTATTCTTCTTTAAAATTGGTTCTTTAAATATGAGTAAGGATATCTATTCACTATTAAATTGGAAAGAACCATTAAAACAAAGGTAACGTAAGGGGAAGCAGTCTGTCAAACTTTGTCACATTTAAATTATACTCACCCCGAACTTAATTCAAAGTAGAAAAAAAAAAAAACAGATGGTGCATACAAAGCAGCAACATATGATGACAAATTTAACTAACAAGCATTTGCATCTTTTAACATAGCACCATTTTTCACTTAAGCATAGATAGAAGAGTGAATTCTTTGTAAACCAGTAATTCTTATTTTGAGTTTAGGGATTCCTATGAGAGTTTATTTTATAGGGAATTTCTCACTACTTAAAAAAAATCATTTTCTCACAATTGCATTTACTTTCATCATACTTTCATATCTTATTATACCGTAAGTTTGAGAAGGAAACGGATCTTGAATATAAGGAATTTTACTCCTGGGATCTCATTTCAGTTACTAAAAGCCATCTGGTTAAAGAATTACTGTGTTCCATGGTTTAGAAGTGCAATAGATTATGCTTTGGAGTGACACCTAAGGGAAACATACATTCTTTGAGGAATCAGAATTAAAATAGCAAACACATAATAATGAAGTTGAAAAAGTGGACCTATGAAATAAATGTGGAGAAAATCGTTTCTGTGGCTCTGGAAAGGAGGAGCAGTATACATTTAGATTTAGTATTGTGACTGCTGAGTATGGGGAAGATTTTTTTTTTTATTATAAACACACAAAACTTTGTATTTATTTTGTTGATCTTCAATAAAATATTTTTATTTTCTGATTTACACTGCATGTGTTCTATAATTGTGAGTGGTTAATATAAAGACGGATAAGATATTATTTTATGGGTTTGGCATTCCTCCAAAACATGGCCATGAATTTCATATTATATATACATATATACGTGTGTGTGTGTGTCTTTGCTTTGCATGACAGACCACATAGATTCCATATTATTCCTTTACTCAGTGAGTATGGCATTGCTGTGCACCAAGCCAAACCATGTAACCCATTTTTTTCCCCCAGAAATCTGATCCTTTAGGGTCTGCATGTTAATGATTGTAACGTCTTGAATGACCCCAAATGAAGTTGTGGCAGACTTGACTTGTAATGAAGAGAATTATTTTAGCTGACAGTGCCTAAAAATACAATTCAGCCTCTTAGGTTAAACTTCTTTGACCATGTTGGTTTTAGACAAGTTTTTAAATAAAAGAAATTTTTTTTTATTAGTATCTTTCTACGAATGAGGACACAGGTTTTAGTATTCATAGTGACTGCCTGAAAGAACAAAAGGACCCTTGAATAAAGGTTGAAAAGTGAGTGGATTTTTTTTTTTTTTTTTGACTAGTGTGAGATTGAGGCGAAATGACTCAGTGGTACATTTCAAGAATATGGAGCATCATTATGTGTAATTGCCTAGTTGTTTCTTTTTTCAAATGAATTACCTGAAATAAAAGAAAAAAGTCAGAAGATTTGAATACATTTCTGAAAGTCACATTGAAGAAGTGATAGACTAGATTTTTAAAAGCTTATTCTCAAAAATTTAATGGCATGAGGAAGAACCTGACTTTTTTGACATCCATATGTATCTTATTGTCTCAGGACTTCTTTAGTATTGTCTGCAAAATGAAATGGTATGGTTTCATTGCAAATGGCTGCTTGCCTTTGTCTGAAAAGCTTGTATTTCTTTGGAAACTAAACATTTAGAATAAAGATTATTTGCTGTAACGTAAACCATGTTTTGATCACTGGAATTTGCAGCAGTTGTTTCAGGGTATCATGGGATTCTTTTTGTTGCTTCCAAATTTTCTCCTTAAATTATACACATTTGCTGACCCTATGCCAAACCCCTGGTAGTGAAACATTATTTAGGAGATCAAACACAGATCATATGAATGAAACATCTGTTGTAGTTATTGTTTTTCAGAAGTTCAGGTTGCCCAAGAGGTCCACTAGGCAGTATTTTCCAGTTCTCATTTCTATACAACTGGGGGATCTTGGTGGCAGCAAAGGATAAAAGGCCTTTAATTTAATGTTTGAGATGTGTGTGTCCTGAAGTTATTTGTACTGAAAATGTCTTGTAAGAAAAAAGAAATTCCATGGTGACTATTATAGGTTTTTTTTCCTGCTCTGCAAAGCCGTCTAGTGCTACAAAACTCATCATTGAAAGTGGACAAACAAAAGCCAAAGAAGGAGGGATGGAAAGCAACTCTTGCTTCAATTGTTTCTTGATTTTCTAGTCCCATCTCCATGTATTGCTTAATCTCCAACATTTTACCAGTGTGATCCTCAAAGCAGATCCCATTTTTAGGGAGGAGATGGTTCTTTCCAGGACTACATTCCTCTCTACTCTGATTTCCTTTACACCCTGCCTCCTAGTCAGCTGTTGGGTCTACAGTTCTCTTTCAAAATAGATCAAAAAGAGAAAGGCAATTTGTATTTTAATGGCAAGGCTTGGTTATGTGTTGGGCAGAGACGGTATATAGCACTGGGAGGTAATTACTCAGGTTGAAAGGTGCTTCATTTGTTCCAATTACAGCTTCCAGCAGGGTGATGTTCTCAGTAAAACTGGTGATGACAAAACCATCTGAGTGGTTATGCAAGGAAATTTCAATGAAGAAACATTTTCCATGTTCTTCAATTACAAAATTCAAAATTAATTCAAATTTTAATACTTCCATTAAAACAATCCAAATGAAATATTTAAAATGTTGTATAAAATTTCCTGTAAGGGATGCAACAAAGAATTGTCAAAAAAAAAATG
Organism: Rhinopithecus roxellana; assembly: GCF_007565055.1. Classification (NCBI taxonomy): domain Eukaryota; kingdom Metazoa; phylum Chordata; class Mammalia; order Primates; family Cercopithecidae; genus Rhinopithecus; species Rhinopithecus roxellana. The sequence goes on along the minus strand of NC_044552.1, from coordinate 96,081,668 downwards.
CTGGATGTGATGCCAGGGGATGGGGGCAGGGTAGGTGGCTCAGTAAACCATAGTTCTGCAATTCAGTAGTTCTGTGCCTCTGGATATATCCTTTATGTTTTATTCTAGCTTGTACCACATGTGACGCTATACAATATAGGAAAAATCAGAATTCGCCTGCTCCCCCATACAATTCCCATGGTCTTTTATGCGGGATTTGTTCTATCAGAAAGATGAGATAATCAGATCTAAGTATTAAAAAAATGATTTTCTCACTTTTACTTTAGAAGATGTTCAACTCGGTATTAACATTAAAGAATAATTGAGCTGATTAACTCTTTCTCATAGAATTATCATCATCATCATCATCATACTGCCAATGACAGCCACTTTCAAAATATTATACTACCTCAAATTAAGAGCCATCTATGAAAAAACCCACAGCCAGCATCATGCTGAATTGGCAAAAACTATAAGCACTCCCCTTGAGAACAGGAACAAGAAAAAGGTGCCTACTCTCGCTACTCATATCCAACATAGTACTGGAAGTACTAGCCAGAGCAATCAGATAAGAAAAAGAAATAAAAAGTATCCAAATAGAAAAAGAAGAAATCAAACTATTTGTCTTTGCTGATGATATATTTCTATATCTACAAAAGCCTAAAGACATCACCAAAAGGCTCCTGAAACTGATAAACAACTTTGGCAGTTCCTGGTTACAAAATCAATGTATAAAAATCAGTAGCATTTCTACACATTGATAACATTCAAAGTGAGAGGCAAATAAAGAACACAATTCCATTTATAATAGACACACACAGACACACACAAAATACCTAGCAATACATCCAACCAAGGAGGTGAAAGATCTCTACAAGGAAAACTACAAAACACTGAGGAAAGAAATCATAGATGACACAAGTAAACGTAAAAACATTCCATGCTCATGAATTGCAAGAATCACTGTTATTAACATGTCAATACTGCCCAAAGCAATCTACAGATTCAGCCCTATTTCTATCAAACTACCAATGTCACTTTTCACATAATCAGATAAATCTATTCAAAATTCATATGGAACAACAGCAACAGAAAGGCCAAATAGCCAAAGCAATCCTATGTAAAAAGAACAAAGCCAGAAGCATCACATTACCTGACTTCAAACTATACTTTAAGGTTACAGTACACAAAACAGCAAGGTATGGCTACAAAAAAGACACATAGATCAGAATAGAATAAAGAACAGAATAGAGAACCTAGAAATGAAGCTGCACACCTACAGCCATTTAATCTTTGATAAAGTCAACAAACATAAAGAATGGGGAAAAGATTTGCTATTCAATAAATGGTACTGGGATAGCTGGCTAGCCATATGCAGAAGCATGCAATTGGACCTCTACCTTTCACCATATACAAATATTAACTCAAGATGGATTAAAGATTTAAATGTAAGATCTCAAACTATAAGAATCCTAGAAGAGGCCAGGGGTGGTGGCTCAAGCCTGTAATCCCAGCACTTTGGGAGGCCGAGACGGGTGGATCACGAGGTCAGGAGATCAAGACCATCCTGGCTAACATGGTGAAACCCCGTCTCTACTAAAAAATACAAAAAACTAGCTGGGTGAGGTGGCAGGCGCCTGTAGTCCCAGCTACTCTGGAGGCTGAGGCAGGAGAATGGCGTAAACCCGGGAGGCGGAGCTTGCAGTGAGCTGAGATCTGGCCACTGCACTCCAGCCTGGGCGACAGAGCGAGACTCCATCTCAAAAAAAAAAAAAAAAAAAAAAAAAAAAGAATCCTAGAAGAAAACATAGGAAACACCATTCTAGACATGGGCCTTAGGAAGAATTTATGACTAAGTCCTCAAAAGAAATTGTAACAAAAACAAACAATGAAAAGTGGGACCTAATTAAACTAAAGAGTTCTGCACAGCAAAACAAGCTATTGGCAGAGTAAACAGATAACATACAGAATGGGGGAAAATATTCACAAACTGTGCATCCAATCAAGGTCTAATATTCAGGATATTAAGCCATTGAACAAGCAAAAAACAACTCCATTAAAATTGGCAAAACACATGGACACTTCCCAAAAGAAGACATACAAGCAGCCAAAAAACATGAAAAAATGGTTATCATTGCTAATTATTAGAGAAATGAAAGTTAAAACCACAACAAGATACAATCTCACACCAATCAGAATGGCTATTATTAAAAAGTGAAAAAACAAACAAACAAACAAAAAACAAGAAATTTTGGTGATGTTTCAGAGAAAGCAGAAGGCTTATCCATTTTTGATGGGAATGTAAATTAGTTCAGCTACTGCGGAAACCAGTTTGGATATTTCTCAAAGGAACTTTAAACAGAGCTACCATGCAACCCAGCAAACCCATTGCTGGGTATATACCCAAAGGAAAACAAATTATTCTAGCAAATAGATACATGAACTCATGTTCATCGACACACAATTCACAATAGCAAAGAGATGTAATTAATTTAAGTGCCCATCAGTGGTGGAATGGATAAAGAAAATGTGGTATATACACTGTGAAATACTACATAGCCATAAAACAGAAATCATGTCTTTTGCAGCAACATGGATGCATCCTGAGGCCCTAATCCTAAACAAATTAACTCAGGAACAGAAAACCAAATACCACATGTTCTTACTTATAGATAGGAGCTAAATATTAGGTACCCTGGACATAATGATGACACCAATAGACACTGGAGACCACTAGAGCAGAGGGGAAGCCAGGTCGAGGGTTGAAAAACTAACAGGTGAGTACTAATATGGTTTTGCTGTGTCCCCACCCAAATCTCATCTTGAACTGTAACTCCCACAATTACCATGTGTTGTGGGAAGAACCCGGTGAGAGGTGATTGAATCATGGGAGTGGGTCTTTCCCATGCTGTTCTTATGATAGTGAACAAGCCTCATGAGATCTGGTGCTTTTAAAAAAGGGAGTTTCCCTGCACAAGCTCTCTTCTCTTGTATGCTGCCGTGTGAGGCATGCCTTTCACCCCCTGCCATGATTGTGAGGCCTCCCCAGCCACATGGAACTGTAACTCCATTAAACCTCTTTCTTTTGTAATTTGTCCAGTCTCAGTATGTCTTTATCAGCAGTGTGAAGATGGACTAATAAAGTAAATTGGTACCAGGAGAGTGGGGTTCTGCTGTAGAAACCTGGAAATGTGGAAGCTACTTCGGAACTGGGTAACAGGCAGGGGTTGGAACAGTTTGGAGGGCTCAGAAGAAGAGAGGAAATTGTGGGAGAGTTTGGAACTTCCTAGAAACTTGTTAAGTTTGGAACTTCCTAGAGACTTGGCTTTGACCAAAATTCTGATAACAATATGGACAATAAAGTCCAGGCTGAGGTGGTCTCAGATGGAAACAAGGAACTTGTTGGGAACTGAAGCAAAGGTGACTCTTGTTATGTTTTAGCAAAGAGACTGGTGGCATTTTCCCCTGCCCTAGAGATTTGTGGAACTTTGAACTTGAGAGAGATGATTTAGGATATATGGTGGAAGAAATTGCTAAGCAGCAAAGTATTCAAGATATGACTTGAGTGCTGTTAAAGGTATTCACTTTTATAAGGAAAGCAGAGAATTAAAGTTTGGAAAATTTGCAGCCTGACAATGTGATAGAAAAGAAAATCTCATTTTCTGAGAAGAAATTTAAGCCAACTGCAGAAATTTGCATAAGAAACGAAGAGCCCCATGTTAATCTGCAAGACAATGGGAGAAATTTCTCCAGGGCATGTCAGAGGTCTTCACAGCATCCCCTCCCATCACAAGCCTAAAGGCCCAGAAGGAAAAAATGGTTCTGTGGGCTGGGCCCAGGGTCCCCATGCTGTGTGCAGCCTAGGGACTTGGTGCCCTGTGTCCTAGCTGCTCCAGTCGTGGCTGAAAGGGACCAACAAAGAGTTTGGGCCACGGTTCAGAGGGTGCATGCTTCAAGCCTTGGCAGCTTCCAAACGGTACTGAGCTTGCAAGTGCATAGAAATCAAGAATTGAGGTTTGGGAACCTCTGTTTAGATTTCAGAGGATGTATGAAAATGCCTGGATGCTCAAGCAGAAGTTTGCTGCAGGAGCGGGGTCCTCATGGAGAACCTCTGCTAGGGCAGTGCAGAAGGGAAATGTGGGGTTGGAGCACCTACACAGATTCCCTTCTGGGGCATCATCTAGTGGAACTGTGAGAAGAGGGCCATTGTCCTCCAGACCCCATAATGGTCGATCCACTGACAGCCTGCACTGGGAACCTGGAAAAGCTCTAGACTCTCAATCCCAGTCCATGAAAGCAGCTGGGAGAGAAGCTGTACCCTGTAAAGCCACAGGGGTGGAGCTGCCCAAGACCATGGGAACCCACTTCTGGCATCAGCATGACCTGGATGTGAGACATGAAGTCTAAGGAGATTATTTAGGAGCTTTGAGATTTGACTGCCCTGCTAGATTTTGAACTTGAATGGGGCCTGTAGCCCTTTTATTTTGGCCAATTTCTCCCATTTGGAATATCTGTATTTACCCAATATCTATACCACCATTGTATCTAGGAAGTAACTAACTTGCTTTTGATTTTACAAGCTCATAGGCAGAAGGGACTTGCCTTGTCTTGGATGAGACTTTGGACTGTGCACTTTTGAGTTAGTGCTGAAATGAGTTAAGACTTTGGGGGACTGTTGGGAAGGCATGGTTGGTTTTGAAATATGAGCACATGAGATGTGGGAGGTCCGGGGGCAGAATGATATGGTTTGACTGTGTTCCCAACCAAATCTCATCTTGAATTGTAACTCCTACAATTCCCACATGTCATGGGAGGAGCCTGGTGGGAGGTGATTGAATCATGGAGGTGGATCTTTTCTGTGCTGTTCTCTTGATAGGGAATAAGTCTCGCAAAATCTGATAGTTTTAAAATGGGGAGTTTCCCTGAACAAACTCTATCTTCTCTTGTCTGCCACAGTGTGAGATGTGCCTTTCACCTTCTGCCATGATTATGAGGCCTCCCCAGAAACGTGAAACTATAAGTTTATTTAACCTCTTTCTTTTGTAAATTGCCCAGTCTTGGGTATATCTTTATCAGCAGCATGAAAATGGACTAGTACAGGCACTATGTTCAGTACCTCGGTGATGGGATCCTCTGTACCCCAAACCTCAGCATCATGCAGTATACCCATGTAACTCACCTGCACAGGTACTCCCTGCATCTACAATACAACTTGAAAAAGAAACAAAACATAAAGAAAAAGATCAGGCTCAATGGTAGATCAGATGTGCATGTCCCATTGTCCTTAGGAATTCTGGAGTGGAATAAACCTATGAACAGGCAAGGACTTCCATGCCATTAAATAAATTGTTTCCCAATTTACTAAAACACAAACAAACAAACAAAAAGCAAACTATTACACAACCTTAAGGGATAGAAAAATATTGTACTAGCCCAAGGATCTATAAAAGAGTAGTAACTAAGGTTATGTAAAATAACAGTATGATATTAATATTAGGAGACATACAGTATGTAATTTTAAAACTCTTATTTGAAAATAATTTTAGGTTTACAGAGAAGTTAAAAAATTAATTCAGAAATTTTATATATATTTCACCTAGCCTTCCAATATCTTGCATAACCTTAGTATAATCATTGAAACCAAGAAATTAACTTCAGTTAATTGTACAATACTCTTAATTAAACAATGAACTTTATTTGTATTTCACCAGTTTTCTACTAGTACAGTTTGTCTGTTTCAGGATTCAATCCAGGATACTATATTGCGTTTAGTTTCAGGTCTTCCTAGTCTTTTCCAATCTGTCATAGCTCTTTAGTCTTTCCTTGTCTTTCGTGATCATGATGATTTTGAATAGTGCTGGTTAGTTATTTTACAAAATGTCTTATAGTTTAGTTTTCTCTGATCTTTTCTCATGATTTGATTAAATTAGGCATGCATTTTTGGCAAGAATGCCACAGAAATAATGTGCCTTTCTCACTATGTAATATCAAGTAGTACACGATGTTAATACATCTTATGTCTTATTTAACCTCAATCATCTGGTTAAAGTAGCCTGCTGTGCTTCTCAACTCTAAAGTTAGTATTTTCCCCTTATGAGTTACTAAATATCTGGTGGAAGATCATTCGAGTCTGAAAAATATTTTTTCTCTAACTTTTGCCCATTAAGCATTCATCTACAGATATTGTTTGAAACAGTTATTACTGTGGTTTTTAAATGTGATTGTTCATTTCTCTCATTGTTTCTACATTTATTAATTGGAAATATTCTGTAAGGAAGAGAGTCCATTTCTCCCACCTTTACTCATTTGTGCAAATGTTTATTTATATCAGTATGGAATTATGGGTATTTATTTTATTATATAGGCTATAATCAAATACTATCTTTATTAATTTTGTTTCTCAAAATTTTCAAGCTTTGATTAACAGGAGCTCTTTGTCTTTCTGTTTTTGTTATTAGAGTATTATTGACTTCATAAATGGAGTTGGGATGTATTTCTTCTTCTTCAACTTTCCAGCAGAGTTTGAATAAAATTGGTAGTATTTCTTCCTCAAATATTTGGTAGAAATCACCTATGATGGCATTTGGGACTAGAGTTTTCTTGGTAAAGTATTTTTAAGTATTAATTTAAATTATTTTATAGAAATAATCAGTTTTGTTTTTATTGCTTTTATCTGTTTTTCTGTTTTTTATTTTATTGATATCTTCTGTTAATGTTACTTCATTTCTTCTGCTTGAATTGGGTTTAATTTTGTTTTTCCACTCTACTTTCTGAAGCTGAAAGCTAAGATGACTAACTTTTTACTTTTCTTATTTTTCAAAATAGCATTTATTGCTGTAAATTTTCCTGTAAAAATGATTTCAGCTATATCTCACATGTTTTGGTAGGTTGGATTGTCATTTCATTTAGTGCAGAATATATTTTAATTTTCCTTGAGGCTTTCTTTTTGACTTATGAGATTATTTTTTGATAGATATTGTTTAATTTCCAAATATTGGGGATTTTCCAGATATCTGTTGATTCATACTTTAATTCCTTTATCAAATTAGAACACACTTTGTATTATGTCTAGTCTTTTAAAATTTAAGGTTTTGTTTATGGCCTAGAATATAGCCACATTTGTGAATGTTTCGTGCATACTTGAAAAAAATGAGTATTGTGTTATTTATTGCCAATGAAGTCAGGTTCATTGCAACTGTTCGTTAGATCTTTCATAACCTTACTGATTTACTTGTTCTATCACTCTCAGGAGACAGGTGTTGAAATCTACAAATCTAATTGTGGATTTGCCCAGTTCCTTTTTTAGTTATATTACCTTTTGATTAATATGTTATAAAGCTTTGGTATTAGGTAACTGTAACATTTAACAAGATATTAATTCAATATAGACTGGTACACATGGGTTTCTCCAAAGATGGTTAGATATAAGAAATATTTTTAAAGTTTTACTATAGAATTATTTGATCACATTCTGAAAAATTGCAGGTCTGTATCTTGCACCTCACATTAAATCAGAGAAAAGTTTGTGGACAAAACAGAAATTAAAAGTCCTTCAAAGGAAATCCCTTTTAATATCGCCTTGTATTGCCAAACACTTAAGGCATTTATTATCTAACAGATGATGTCAATTTTCAGTAAAACTCAAAAAGTTTGTTATTTAATGTTTGGTTTCAAAAATGATATATTTCTTTTATTTTTAAGTGTGTTTCTCTATTAACATTGATTTTCTTTATAGTTGGTACCTGAGGAGTGTGCTAGGCAGAATTTTGGGATAGTCTTTAACATTCCACCTTCTAGTGTACATACCCTGTATAATCCCTAACCCACGAGTGTGGGCAGGACATATGAGAATGATAGAATAGCATTTCCATGGTTAGTTCACACTACATGGTGAAGAGAAAGGGACTTTTCATATGTAAAGAAGTAATTAAGGCCTCTAATCAGTTGATTTTAAGTTAATAAAAGAGAGATTATTCAGGTGGGCCTGACTTAATAAGGTGAGCCCTTCAAAAGAGGATCTAGAGGTTAGAAAAAGAATGATTCAGAGACATTAAAGCAGCAGATATGTTATTCTGTTGACTTTGAAAAGGAACTTTAAATATTTGAACTTCCATGCATTCCATGGTATTATACAGAGAAGGAATCCAAAGCCTTAGGGAGAACAAAAATTGGATTGGATTTAGCATGAACAATTCCCTAACTATATTTTGTGAAAGGGCTCAGAATATATTTATTTTACCAATACACTGAGAGAGTTTTGCAGGTCAGCATCTTGTAAAATAGTTTAGTGGTTGTAATTGTAAAATAGTTTAGTGGCCAGTAAGTGTTGCTGCAGTTGAAAAGTTTCCCATATTTCAATTTTTATATTAAGTCCCTAAATGCCAGATTCAAGGAGTAACATCTGCCCCAAAATGGTAAAGCGAAGATGCTTTTCACAATATTCAAGAGCATGATAATCAGAAAGCTTGACTAGCAGGGGTATTTAGTAGGGGAAAATTGATCATGGAGACCTAGAACTCCTTTTTACGTAACCAAAAAATTCTAGATTTGGAGATGAACTAATATGATGGTCATTGCCACTTCCTTACTACCCAGGTCTGAGTGAGTTTACAGTTCCCATGCTAGGTCAGAGAGCAGAAATTGGTTTTCGTTCAAGAGTTGGCAAGAATGACAACAAATTTGCCTATGGTTACTTAAAAAAAATAATAATGTAATCCCAGCAATTTGGGAGGCTGAGTGGATCACAAGGTCAGGAGTTCAAGACCAGCCTGGCCAAGATGATAAAACCCCGTCTCTACTAAAAATACAAAAAATTAGCCGGGCACAGTGGCAGGTGCCTATAATCCCAACTACTCAGGAAACTGAGGCAGGAGAATCACTTGAACTCAGAAGGCAGAGGATGCAGTGAGCTGAGATCGTGCCACTGTACTCCAGCCTGGGTGACAGAGTGAGACACCGTCTCAAAAAAAAAAAAAAAAAAAAAAAAAAAAAAAAAAATTAATGATATGTTCTATTCAAACGCATATTTAAATATTATTATTTTAACATTTCATGAGGCAGAATGGAGAGCTAATATTGTACTTCTACTCAAAGATAATGAGGCAGTATAAGTTATTGTCCCACTTTTCCCAGGGTAGAGGTAGTGGGACCCACTGGGAAGCTGAGCATAAACATCTGCCTGGCCCTCTTGCTACACTTCAAAAGTGGGATGCCAGCTTAAATGAAAAGACCAAATAGTATGTGGAATATCATAATTGAAAATCCAAAATATCCATTATGCAACAAAAAATGCATTCATTACACCAAGAATTAGCTTAATTGCTACATGAATGAGAAAGGACAATGAACAGATGCCAACACCAGGATGACATAGCTATGAGAATTACTTGACAAAGATTTTAAAACAGCCATAATAAAAATGCTTCACAGGCAATTAAGTATTCTCTTGAAACAAATAAAAAACAGGAAACTTCAGCAAAGAGATAGAATTTATTTTAAAAAGTGAAAATTGTACAGCAGAAAATATAGTAACTCAAATTAAAAACATACGGAATGGGTTTGCTAGTGGGTAAAGATTACAGAGAGTAGAATCCAGGAACTTGAAGACAGCACAATAGCATTTACACCATCTGAACCCAGAGAAAAAGAACTAAAACAAAATGAATAGTGTTTTAGGGATGTGTGGGGAAATAATGAAAAGTTAACATCCTTAACATTGGAATTCCAGAAAGAGAGGAATAAGACGATGGGATTGAAAACTATTTGATGAAATAAAGGCTTAAAACTTCTGAAATTTGGCAAAATACATAAACCCATACATTTAAGAAGCTGAGTGACTACTCAGTAAAATAAACTCAAAGAATTCACACCAAGGCACATCATAGTTAAACTTCTCAAAACCAAGACAAAAGAGTCTTGAAAGCAGTCCAAAAGGAATGATGTATTGTCTACAGTGGAGCACCAATTAAAATAACAACGGTTATTTCATTTGAAACTTTGGAGGCCAGGAGACGGTGATAACATTTTTCAAGTACTGAAAGAAAAGAACTGTCAACCACAAATTCTACATACTGTGAGGTATCCTTTAGAAATGAAGAATAAATCAACACATTTTCAAATGAAGGAAAGGTTAGAAAATGTATTGCTAGAAATCTTTAAATAATTGCCAAATAAAGTTCTCTAAAAAAAAGGAAAATTATAACAGAAGGAGGCTTGGAACTTCCAAAAGGAAAGAAGAACATTGGAATGGGTAGAAATAGAGGTAAAAGCAATAGACATCTTAATTTATATGTGCCCTAAATTTTATTTGATGGGTTATATAAAAAATTTTAACTCTAGTGACTGTCATGCTCTCAATATATGTAGAGGAAATACTTAAGACAATTATATTTAAAAAGAGAGAATGTTAAAGGGAGCTAAATGGACATCATTTTTATGGAGCAAAATATACTTCACTGAATTTGGTAAAGTATCAGTAACAGTAGACTATCATGTTCTGTATATATGTTGTAATACCTAAAACAACCACTAAGAACATTTAAAACTCAATAATACTATAAGTAAATCAAATGAAGTCCTTAAAAAGTGTTAAAATAATCATAGAAAAGTAAGAAAAGAGAAGAAGGGAATGATAAACAGTGGCAATAAATAGAAAACAAATAATATTTCAGACTTAAGCCCTAACACATTAATTATTACCTTAAATTGTCTAAATATCTAACTTGAAAGAGGCTGGCAGAACAGTAAAAAAATCCAACTATGTGTTGTTAACAAGACACGCATTTAAAGTATAATGACAAAGGTTGCTGGAAAGTAAAAAAAGACAGAAAATCTTTGGAATCTATATTCCACGGACAAGGGCTATTTAGACGACATCAAACACAAGATGCATTAAATAAAAATTGATAAATTGAGCGTCATCAAATTTTAAAACATTTGCTCTGTAAAATACTCTTAAAAGGATAGAAAGATAGCTACAGACTAGAAGAAAATATTCACCCAGAACACATTAGACAGAGGACTGGTATCTAGAAGAGATGAACTCAATAGTAAAGAAACAATCAGATTAGATAATAAGCAAAAGGTGTAAATAGATATTTCATCAAAAAAGATATGCAGTTGGGAAATAACATATGAAAAATCTTTCAGCATCATTAGTTATTAGGGAAAGCAAATTAAAACCATAATGCGATATCACTGTACACCATCAGAATAGTTTAAAAATTACTGATGAGGATACAGGAAAACAGGATAACTCATACATTGCTGGTGAAAATACGAAATGATACAATCAGTCTGGAAAATAGCTGGGCACTTTCTTATGAAAATCAATATGTGATTGTCATCTTGCCTAGCAACTTCACTCTTAGAAACTTATCCCAGAGAAGGGAAATGTGTACTCACACAAAACCTGTACATGACTAGAAACTTTGTTAGTAATACCCCAAAATTGAAATAATCTAGGTGTCCTTTAATCATTGAATAGTTAAACAGTTAAACCAACTGATGTACATCCATATCATGAAATACTACTCTGCAATAAGAAAGGAAGAAGCACTGAGATGTGGAACAACCTGAATGAAATTCCAGAGAATTACGCTGAGTAGAAGAAAGCCACTTCAAAAAGGTTCCATATATAATGTATAATTCTGTATAATTATAATATACAGAATTATAATTATGTATAATTCTATTTATATAACATCTTGAAATAATGATGCTATAGTAATGGCAGATTAATGGTCGATGGGCACCAGGCACATGAAAGGTACAGGGTGGTGGCTGTGGTTACAAAAGAAATAGGGGTTCCTTTTGGTTATGGAAATGTTCTGTATGTTGACTGTGTTAATGTCAATATCATGGTTTTGATACTTTACTATTTTGATACTTTGCTACAGTTTTGCAAGATGTTACCATTTAGGAAAACTGGGTGCAGGGTGCCTGGAATCTTCCCACATCATTTCTTAACAACTGTGTGTCACTGGACAGTTATCTTAAAATAGAAATTTTAATTTTAAAAATGGTGAAGCATTGGAAATATTCTGAATGCAGAAATATGATAATTACCATGCAACTCCATTCCAATAACCTTTAAACAACAGATTTAGTGGAAAAAAAAAAAATCCCAGGGAAACAATCTTCTTGGTACATCCATGCTTTAAGGACATCTGGCGTTTTGCTTCTAAAATCTAGAGTGGTTTAACTTTCAGCTCTTGAGGCTGTTGAAGTGTGTTTGTTAATGCATTTTACACTCTGCAGTTTATAACATTGCAGTTATTTGCCCTCTTCCCACCAAATCAGTTCCTCAAGTGTTTGTTGTCAGCCTCTTTCAGTGGACACATTCTTATTAGATGGCCAGTCAGGCGTGCAGATGGCCAAGAGACATCACAAGGATTTTGTTTATGACTGCATGCAATCCATAACACTATCAGGGGATTACCCCGAACAGGGTCAGGATGACCAACACAAATTTCCTTCTCATCTCAACAGTGTCTGGTCTCCTGGGGTGAAATTTGCTAAAGGGTTGTTACTCCCCTCTGTAGCAAGCTTATGATTAGACTACTGATGTCTTTACCCTCTCTTTGCCAGTCATTCTGTATTTGCCAAATCCTCTGTGGTTGTCTCTTCCAACTTTGCTATTCTATAGCCTCAGACCAGTGCTTAAGTGCTAGACTATGTCATTTAATGCATAATTCTCTGGGGTGGAGTCTCTGAGTCCACTTCAAATATTTTCATGGACTAGATCATAGAAGGAATATTTGACTCTCCTCTTAAGGAGATTATCTCCATGTGTATTCGAAATGAGCCCCTACCGATAATCTAGATAGATCAGCCTTCTCCCCTTATACTATACCACTTTTGACCTAAAGGAGTTGAACGATGAAAGGACTTGTTTAAACCATCTTGGAGGAAATATGACTATGAAATTTATTTCTTCCAGAAATTAATTTTCTTCTCTGTACTTAGGTACACAGACTCCTGTATATATTTTCCTATATCCAGAGAATTCTGAAAGTCATTGTGCCTCCTTTCTATAGATGAGGTGCCTCATCTAAGACCAGACTTTCTTTTTGAGCTTTAATTGAATAACTTCATTCCGTTTAGTGAATCACCATAATCTTAACAGTGGTTGGTAGCTTTTAGAATTTGTTGTACGTAGTTCAAACCCATCTGTAGTTTTTTAATGCCTCTCGGTTACTGCAATCATTAGAAGTCATTGCTGCTGTGATGGACCTGCTTGTCAGATGTTAGGTTTATTTCCACTAAATCTTAGTGGATGACTTCATGAAACTAAGCAGATATGTGCTTTTCTGCAATATCACAAAGGTGTGCTATAGAACCTTCTCAGTGAATGTGAACTGACCAGTAACCATGACTGGGGAGGAAAAAAATAGCTTTTTTTTTTTTTTTTTTTTGTGAGACGGGGTCTCATTGTGTCATCCAGGCTGGAGTGCAGTGGTGCAATTATGGCTCACTGCAGCCTCGACTTCCCAGGCTTCAGCCGTCCTCCTGCCTCAGCCTCCCAAATAGCTGGGACCGCAGGCGCCTGCTACCACACTCAGATAATTTTCATATTTTTGCATATTTTTGGTAGTGATGTTGCTCAGGCTGGTCTTGAACTACTGAACTCAAGAAATCCACTCACCACAGCCTCCCAAGTATTGAGATTACAGGTGTGAGCCAGGGCACCCAGCCCCAAATTGCATTTATGAAGTCACTTGTCACAAACATTATTCTGAAATCTGGGTAATATGTTAATTTCATGGTCATACAAGGAACCATTGCTGTAGTGGACACTATTACTACATTTAATTTGCAATGAACCACTTCAATGTCCTATTCTGCTATCTTACATTAAAAAGTAAGATTTTAAATGAGAAATTAGAATTTACCAAATCCCGGCAGGACGCAATGGCTCACGCCTGTACCCCAGCACTTTGGGACGTTGAGGCAGGTGGATCACCTGAGATCAGGAGTTCTAGACCAGCCTGGTCAACGTAGCAAAACCCTGTCTCTTCTACAAATACAAAAAATTAGCCAAGTATAGTGGTGGGCACCTATAATTCCAGCTAATTGGGAGGCTGAGGCAGGAGAATTACTTGAAGCCAAGAGGTGGAAGTTGCAGTGAGCTGAGATTATGCCATTGTATTCCATCCTGGGTGACAGAGTGAGATGCTATCTCAAAAAATAAAGAATTTACCAAATTCCTTTTCTTTCATTACATTGGTGAGGGATATGATTTCTTCCATGCCACTGGTACAAAATATTGATGTGGTTTGACGTCCAAGAATAATGGAGGCAAATCTGGCACTTATTGGGACCCAGCTACCAACATGAGGTGAGTCTGTGTACTTATGTTGTTAACTGTCACTGTTCTTTAATTTCCTAGTTGTAACTGCCCATAATATATTATGGCTGGGCTATTACTAATATTGATAACTAGCCCTGCCTTGTACCTTGATTTCCATGTGAACACAATGTAATGTACAGTCTAAAACTAGCCTTTTATGTAAGAAAACTAATTCCAGAGAGATCAGAGTCAACAACTAGAATGAAAATTACCTTCCCTTCCCCCAAATGCCATGGAACCTCTCTTCTAAACCTGACCCATATTTTTAATATGGCTTGCTATCCCCCAATAGCACTGGGACACTGTTCCAGTCTTAGTGGTATTCGTTTCAGTTATTCCATACATTTCTCCTTTAATTTTTATGCTGAGCTAGAGCATCATAAGTTGGTTTCTGTATGTAATTGTGGCTTTCTTTCTGTTCTCTGTCTCTCTTTTTAAATTCCTTCAGTATTTTTCCACTCTCTCTCATTAGATTATAAGTGTTTTTGTAATCCTCCACAGTTCTATGTGTAGTCAACTCTTGATTATCTGAGCTAATGGAGAGGAGCATTAGCATGGTTGATATCAGAGGACAAATAAATTTCCCAGGGGTTTGCATCAATTCTGTGAAAGCATCTGAGTCCCGGAGGCAGGCAAACTAAAATCCAAGAGAAGCAGAGAGCAGAGAAGCATTGTGAATGAAAGAGTGAGATGTCACATTCTCACAGGGCCGTGAACTACTGCTGCAGCTGCTAGTGAAATTTTGTTCTACTCTGACTAGGCTGTTGGGAGATTCTCAAGAGAGGGGCTCCAGGGATCTTTGGGCATGAATCCTTTTCCACTGGCCCTCTCCCTTTTGGCATCACTGCTTGGCTTAGCACAATATCAGGCCAGGACAATGGAAATGCAATAAATGGATGAGAGAGGAGTAACAGGTAATTCTTGGCAGAGAAGTCAACAAAACAGAGGCTTCATGGAGCAGAAGGGAAACACTGTTAGTGAGGGCATTGCCTTAAGGGGAGAGCATGTTAACTAGATAAAGGTTTTCTCTTTTCTTCAACTCCAGCTTCTAGCTCATAACTTAAACATAGCAGATGCTTTATTAATATTGGAAGAAGATAAACAAACAAGCAGGTAGAAAGAGGAAAGAATGATTCACAAGTGATAGAAACTTCCTGAGTAGTCCAGAAGCTACTATTCACGAAATCTACCCCCTGGATTGAACATTCTGATTGCATTCTATGTGTATTTTAGCAATAATCATAGGAAGATCCTCTGGGTATTTGGTTATAAATGCTTTTCATTATTAATTGTTGAACAACAAACCTATGTAAAAGTAGATCTGTTTGGTTGCATGGCAGAGAGACCAAGGGAATTCACATATTTTGAGCACCCATTATATTCCAGGTAAGTACTTTACTTACTTTGACATGTTTGTTACTTATAGCAATCCTATGAAATAATTATTATTTTGCCCGTTGAACATATGAGGAAACAGAGAATCACAGCTGTTAACTATCTTCCCCACAGTTAAACAGTTAGTAAATATCAAACTGGACTTATCAGTTTCTTTCTCTTGAAATCCCCTACTCCTTATTCTATCTACAATGCACTGCTTTCCATTAGTGATAGTAGCTACAATTTATGGAATGCTTGCTGTGTGAAGATACTATATTTACATAATTTCTAATCTTCCCACTAACCTAGACAGGTGGGTATTGCTATCTCCAATTCATAGATGAAGATAGATACAGGAGTGCTTACAATAACAGTCAAGGTTATAGGTAGAGTTAAGATTTAAACTAGGTCTGTTTTTGACCTACTCCCCATGTCTTTCCACGATCATCTGCTGTCTTCTTCCAAATGTCATATTCTTTTACTTAGGCCACATTTTTTTTTTTTTTTTTTTTTTTTTTTTGCTGTAATTAACTTAAAATTTTGTTGGAGATGATTCACTGCAATATTGTAATTTTATTATTCTTAACGAGGTATTTCAATTGCAGAATGACAGCCTGTGTGTTTGTACACACACACACACACACACACACACACACACACACACAGATATACATTTCTGATATCACAAAGTACCACATTCCTATTAGAGAAAAAAACGTCCTGTTTCAGATAATGCTTATAGAAAACATTTCTAAGGAAAGTATGGGCTATCATTAACATTAACAGATCATTACTTTGTACCAGATAGTGCTAAAGGGAAACCTGATGTAGAAATTTGCTTGTAGTTCTTTCCTCAATGTGAAAATCAGGCCCAACCTTAAAGTAAAACAGCACAAGTCTTCCTATTAATGTCTGCAAATGAAGTGAAGCCCTTTTGACCCATTGATCTTTTAATTTGCAGAAGAGTAGGAGAAGCTGATGTTCTGAGGTACTGAAAGTCTATTTTGCTTGACTTCTTGTCACTACTGCATTTCCTTCTCACTGGTACCTACACGAGCAAAGAAGACATAAATCGTACCTCATGGAAGAGTAGAAGAGACTTTGCTATTCCACCTTGTAAAAAGGCCTCTCCAGTGTCTCCTTGAGCACAGAAAGGAAGGTGGCTGCCTCTTCCATTAAAAGGTGGCTGAGACCTTGGGTCTTCCCTTGGGTTACCTGGAAGTTCTTGGGATGGAATGGCTCACCTTGCCCAGGGTGTGAAGCTACTTCTAACATATCACCTTTGTTCTCTAATTTCTCTTCTCCTCCAACTGTCCTGGGGAAAGTAATGCCCCAAGCACAAACCTACCAGTGTTTCCAGTGATTGAGGAAAGCTTTGGATTGACATTTTCTTTCTTCCTTTTTTTATTTTTCTTTTCTATTTTATTTTATTTTATTTTATTTTTTATTTTTATTTTTTTTAATTTTTTTTATTATACTTTAAGTTCTAGGGTACATGTGCATAACATGTAGGTTTGTTACATATGTATACTTGTGCCATGTTGGTGTGCTGCACCCATCAACTCGTCAGCACCCATCAATTCATCATTTATATCAGGTATAACTCCCAATGCAATCCCTCCCCCCTCCCCCCTCCCCATGATAGGCCCCGATGTGTGATGTTCCCCTTCCCGAGTCCTAGTGATCTCATTGTTCAGTTCCCACCTATGAGTGAGAACATGCGGTGTTTGGTTTTCTGTTCTTGTGATAGTTTGCTAAGAATGATGGTTTCCAGCTGCATCCATGTCCCTACAAAGGACACAAACTCATCCTTTTTTATGGCTGCATAGTATTCCATGGTGTATATGTGCCACATTTTCTTAATCCAGTCTGTCACAGATGGACATTTGGGTTGATTCCAAGTCTTTGCTATTGTGAATAGTGCCGCAATAAACATACGTGTGCATGTGTCTTTATAGCAGCATGATTTATAATCCTTTGGGTATATACCCAGTAGTGGGATGGCTGGGTCATATGGTACATCTAGTTCTAGATCCTTGAGGAATTGCCATACTGTTTTCCATAATGGTTGAACTAGTTTACAATCCCACCAACAGTGTAAAAGTGTTCCTATTTCTCCACATCCTCTCCAACACCTGTTGTTTCCTGACTTTTTAATGATTGCCATTCTAACTGGTGTGAGATGGTATCTCATTGTGGTTTTGATTTGCATTTCTCTGATGGCGAGTGATGATGAGCATTTTTTCATGTGTCTGTTGGCTGTATGAATGTCTTCTTTTGAGAAATGTCTGTACATATCCTTTGCCCACTTTTTGATGGGGTTGTTTGTTTTTTTCTTGTATATTTGTTTGAGTTCTTTGTAGATTCTGGATATTAGCCCTTTGTCAGATGAGTAGATTGCAAAAATTTTCTCCCATTGTGTAGGTTGCCTGATCACTCTGATGGTAGTTTCTTTTGCTGTGCAGAAGCTCTTTAGTTTAATTAGATCCCATTTGTCAATTTTGGCTTTTGCTGCCGTTGCTTTTGGTGTTTTAGACATGAAGTCCTTGCCCATGCCTATGTCCTGAATGGTACTACCTAGTTTTTCTTCTAGGGTTTTTATGGTATTAGGTCTAACATTTAAGTCTCTAATCCATCTTGAATTAATCTTCGTATAAGGAGTAAGGAAAGGATCCAGTTTCAGCTTTCTACTTATGGCTAGCCAATTTTCCCAGCACCATTTATTAAATAGGGAATCCTTTCCCCATTTCTTGTTTCTCTCAGGTTTGTCAAAGATCAGATGGCTGTAGATGTGCGGTATTATTTCTGAGGACTCTGTTCTGTTCCATTGGTCTATAGCTCTGTTTTGGTACCAGTACCATGCTGTTTTGGTTACTGTAGCCTTGTAGTATAGTTTGAGGTCACGTAGCGTGACGCCTCCAGCTTTGTCCTTTTGACTTAGGATTGTCTTGGCAATGCGGGCTCTTTTTTGGTTCCATATGAACTTTAAAGCGGTTTTTTCCAATTCTGTGAAGAAACTCATTGGTAGTTTGATGGGGATGGCATTGAATCTATAAATAACCTTGGGCAGTATGGCCATTTTCACGATATTGATTCTTCCTATCCATGAGCATGGTATGTTCTTCCATTTGTTTGTGTCCTCTTTGATTTCACTGAGCAGTGGTTTGTAGTTCTCCTTGAAGAGGTCCTTTACATCCCTTGTAAGCTGGATTCCTAGGTATTTTATTCTCTTTGAAGCAATTGTGAATGGAAGTTCATTCCTGATTTGGCTCTCTGTTTGTCTGTTACTGGTGTATAAGAATGCTTGTGATTTTTGCACATTAATTTTGTATCCTGAGACTTTGCTGAAGTTGCTTATCAGTTTAAGGAGATTTTGGGCTGAGACGATGGGGTTTTCTAAATATACAATCATGTCATCTGCAAACAGGGACAATTTGACTTCTTCTTTTCCTAACTGAATACCCTTGATTTCTTTCTCTTGCCTGATTGCCCTAGCCAGAACTTCCAACACTGTGTTGAATAGGAGTGGTGAGAGAGGGCATCCCTGTCTTGTGTCAGTTTTCAAAGGGAATTTTTCCAGTTTTTGCCCATTCAGTAAGATATTAGCTGTGGGTTTGTCATAAATAGCTCTTATTATTTTGAGGTACGTTCCATCAATACCGAATTTATTGAGCGTTTTTAGCGTGAAGGGCTGTTGAATTTTGTCAAAAGCCTTTTCTGCATCTATTGAGATAATCATGTGGTTCTTGTCTTTGGTTCTGTTTATATGCTGGATTACGTTTATTGATTTGCGAATGTTGAACCAGCCTTGCATCCCAGGGATGAAGCCCACTTGATCATGGTGGATAAGCTTTTGGATGTGCTGCTGAATCCGGTTTGCCAGTATTTTATTGAGGATTTTTGCATCGATGTTCATCAGGGATATTGGTCTAAAATTCTCTTTTTTTGTTGTGTGTCTGCCAGGCTTTGGTATCAGGATGATGTTGGCCTCATAAAATGAGTTAGGGAGGATTCCCTCTTTTTCTATTGATTGGAATAGTTCCAGAAGGAATGGTACCAGCTCCTCCTGGTACCTCTGGTAGAATTCAGCTGTGATTCCATCTGGTCCTGGACTTTTTTTGGTTGGTAGGCTATTAATTATTGCCTCAATTTCAGAGCCTGCTATTGGTCTATTCAGGGATTCAACTTCTTCCTGGTTTAGTCTTGGGAGAGTGTAAGTGTCCAGGAAATTATCCATTTCTTCTAGATTTTCTAGTTGATTTGTGTAGAGGTGTTTATAGTATTCTCTGATGGTAGTTTGTATTTCTGTGGGGTCGGTGGTGATACCCCCTTTATCATTTTTTATTGCATCTATTTGATTCCTCTCTCTTTTCTTCTTTATTAGTCTTGCTAGCGGTCTGTCAATTTTGTTGATCTTTTCAAAAAACCAACTCCTGGATTCATTGATTTTTTGGAGGGTTTTTTTGTGTCTCTATCTCCTTCAATTCTGCTCTGATCTTAGTTATTTCCTGCCTTCTGGTAGCTTTTGAATGTGTTTGCTTTTGCGTCTCTAGTTCTTTTAATTGTGATGTTAGAGTGTCAATTTTAGATCTTTCCTGCTTTCTCTTGTGGGCATTTAGTGCTATAAATTTCCCTCTGCACACTGCTTTAAATGTGTCCCAGAGATTCTGGTATGTTGTATCTTTGTTCTCATTGGTTTCAAAGAACATCTTTATTTCTGCCTTCATTTTGTTATGTACCCAGTAGTCATTCAGGGTCAGGTTGTTCAGTTTCCATGTAGTTGAGCGGTTTTGATTGAGTTTCTTAGTCCTGAGTTCTAGTTTGATTGCACTGTGGTCTGAGAGACAGTTTGTTATAATTTCTGTTCTTGTACATTTGCTGAGGAGTGCTTTACTTCCAATTTTGTGGTCAATTTTGGAATAAGTGCGATGTGGTGCTGAGAAGAATGTATATTCTGTTGATTTGGGATGGAGAGTTATATAGATGTCTGTTAGGTCTGCTTGGTGCAGAGATGAGTTCAATTCCTGGATATCCTTGTTAACTTTCTGTCTCGTTGATCTGTCTAATGTTGACAGCGGAGTGTTGAAGTCTCCCATTATTATTGTATGGGAGTCTAAGTCTCTTTGTAATTCTCTAAGGACTTGCTTTATGAATCTGCGTGCTCCTGTATTGGGTGCATATATTTAGGATAGTTAGCTCTTCCTGTTGAATTGATCCCTTTACCATTATGTAATGGCCTTCTTTGTCTCTTTTGATCTTTGATGGTTTAAAGTCTGTTTTATTAGAGACTAGTATTGCAACCCCTGCTTTTTTGTGTTCTCCATTTGCTTGGTAGATCTTCCTCCATCCCTTTATTTTGAGCCTATGTATGTCTCTGCATGTGAGATGGGTCTCCTGAATACAGCAAACTGATGGGTCTTGACTCTTGATCCAGTTTGCCAGTCTGTGTCTTTTAATTGGAGCATTTAGTCCATTTACATTTAAGGTTAATATTGTTATGTGTGGACTTGATCCTGCCATTATGATATTAACTGGTTATTTTGCTTGTTAGTTGATGCAGTTTCTTCCTAGCCTCGATGATCTTTACATTTTGGCATGTTTTTGCAATGGCTGGTACTGGTTGTTCCTTTCCATGTTTAGGGCTTCCTTCAGGGTCTCTCGTAAGGCAGGCCTGGTAGTGACAGAATCTCTAAGCATTTGCTTATCTGTAAAGGATTTTATTTCTCCTTCACTTATGAAACTTAGTTTGGCTGGATATGAAATTCTGGGTTGAAAATTCTTTTCTTTAAGAACGTTGAATATGGGCCCCCACTCTCTTCTGGCTTGTAGAGTTTCTGCTGAGAGACCTGCTGTTAGTCTGATGGGCTTCCCTTTGTGGGTAACCCAACCTTTCTCTCTGGCTGCCTTAAGATTCTTTCCTTCATTTCAACTTTGGTGAATCTGGCAATTATGTGTCTTGGAGTTGCTCTTCTCGAGGAGTATCTTTGTGGCATTCTCTGTATTTCCTGAATTTGAATGTTGGCCTGCCCTACTAGGTTGAGGAAGTTCTCCTGGTTGATATCCTGAAGAGTGTTTTCCAACTTGGTTCCATTTTCCCCCT
This sequence comes from Rhinopithecus roxellana, assembly GCF_007565055.1. NCBI lineage: Eukaryota > Metazoa > Chordata > Mammalia > Primates > Cercopithecidae > Rhinopithecus > Rhinopithecus roxellana. Next base: position 96,059,862 of record NC_044552.1, on the reverse strand, counting down.
CACTTTCAGGCAGCCAAGTCAGACGTAGATTTGGTCTTTTTACATAATCCCATACTTCTTGCAGGCTTTGTTCATTTCTTTTTCTTCTTTTTTCTTTTGGTTTCTCTTCTCGCTTCATTTCATTCATTTGATCCTCAATCCCTGATACTCTTTCTTCCAGTTGATCGAGTCGGTTACTGAAGCTTGTGCATTTGTCACGTATTTCTCGTGTCATGGTTTTCATCTCTGGCACTTCGTTTATGACCTTCTCTGCATTAATTAGTCTAGCTGTGAATTCTTCCACTCTTTTTTCAAGATTTTTAGTTTCTTTGCCCTGGGTACGTAATTCCTCCTTTAGCTCTGAGAAGTTGGATGGACTGAAGCCTTCTCTCATCTCGTCAAAGTCATTCTCTGACCAGCTTTGATCTGTTACTGGAGATGGGCTGCGCTCCTTTGCAGGGGGAGATGTGCTCTCATTTTTTGAATTTCCAGCTTTTCTGCCCTGCTTTTTCCCCATCTTTGTGGTTTTATCTGCCTCTGGTCTTTGATGATGGTGACGTACTGATGGGGTTTTGGTATAGGTTTCCTTCCTGTTTGATAGTTTTCCTTCTAACAGTCAGGACCGTCAGCTGTAGGTCTGTTGGAGATTGCTTGAGGTCCACTCCAGACCCTGTTTGCCTGGGTATCAGCAGCAGAGGTGGCAGAAGATAGAATATTGCTGAACAGCGAATGTACTTGTCTGTTTCTTACTTTGGAAGCTTCCTCTCAGGGGTGTACTCCACCCTGTGAGGTGTGGGGTGTCAGACTGCCCCTAGTGGGGGATGTCTCCCAGTTAGGCTACTCAGGGGTCAGGGACCCACTTGAGCACACAGTCTGTCCCTTCTCAGATCTCAGCCTCCGTGTTGGGAGATCCACTGCTCTCTTCAAAGCTGTCAGACAGAGTCGTTTGCGTCTGCAGATGTTCCTGCTGCTTTTTTTGTTGTGGTTGTTAACTGTGCCCTGTCCCCAGAGGTGGAGTCTACAGAGACAGGCAGGTTTCCTTGAGCTGCTGTGAGCTCCACCCAGTTCGAGCTTCCCAGCGGCTTTGTTTACCTACTTAAGCCTCAGCAATGGCGGGCGCCCCTCCCCCAGCCTCGCTGCTGCCTTGCGGTTAGATCGCAGACTGCTGTGTTAGCAATGAGGGAGGCTCTGTGGGCGTGGGACCCTCCTGGCCAGGTGTGGGATATATTCTCCTGGTGTGCCCGTTTGCTTAAAGCGCAGTATTGGGGTGGGAGTCACCTGATTTTCCAGGTGTTGTGTGTCTCAGTTCCCCTGGCTAGGAAAAGGGATTCCCTTCCCCCTTGCGCTTCCCAGGTGAGGCAATGCCTCGCCCTGCTTCAGCTCTCACTGGTTGGGCTGCAGCAGCTGACCAGCACCGATTGTCCGGCACTCCCTAGTGAGATGACCCCAGTACCTCAGTTGAAAATGCAGAAATCACCGGTCTTCTGTGTCTCTCGCGCTGGGAGTTGGAGACTGGAGCTGTTCCTATTCGGCCATCTTGCTCTGCCCCCCACCCCCCCATTTTATTTTATTTTATTTTATTTTATTTTATTTTATTTTATTTTATTTTATTTTATTTTATTTTATTTTTTGTGTGTGTGACAGAGTCCCACTGGAGTGTAGTGGTATGATCACAGTTAACTGCAACCTCTGCTTTCCGGGTTCACTATTTTTGTGTGTCAGCCTCCTGAGTAGCTGGGACTACAGGTGTGCCCAACCCTGGCTATGTGTGTGTGTGTGTGTGTGTGTGTGTGTGTTTGTGTGTGTACTTTTAGTAGAGACAGGGTTTCGCCATGTGATCCAGGCTGGTCTCGAACTCCTGGCCTCAAGTAATCCGCCCTGCCTCTGCCTGCCAAAGTGCTGGGATTACAAACATGAGCCACCACACCCAGCATGGATGAACATTTTCTTTTCTTTTCTTTCTTTTTTTTTTATTAGTTTAATTTTATTTTAAGTTCTGGGATACATGTGCAGGACAGTGCAGGCTTGTTAACATAGGTAGACATGAGCCAGGGTGGTTTGCTGCACCTATCAACCCGTCACCTAGGTATTAAACCCAGCATGCATTCGCTATTTATCCTGATGGACATTTTCTAACTGCAGCGGGGGAGAGGGAGCCTCTAGGGAGCTCCTCCCTTTCTAGGTTATCTTGGAATAGCCAGTCAAGACACTTGAGAAGGGCCTCAGAAATCTTCCTTCTTTCAGGGTCTAGGTTGTGACCAGTAGTGCTGGCTAAGGTGGAATCTCTCCATTACTCCTTAGGGACTGGGATGTGGCCATGTGAGGAATATCCATGGGGCCCATGTTATCCATGAGAGATACCCAGGAAAAACTTGAGCAGAAGCCTGTATTTTGCAAGATTGAGACACTCTGTAGCAATCCTTCCACAGACATATTCTTCTAGTAAAAATAAATAAATAAATAAAAATAGGGAAGAATAAAAAGCAGCAGCAGCCTAGATTTCAGAGTAACTGTTGCTTAAATCAACTTACTGATTCCATGATTTGATAACTGCTTAACCCTGCCAATTGCGCAGTGTTGCTTCTAAGCTGTTTTGGAAATGTGTGGGTCTCCTATTTTGGTACTGATCATACCTGCCAGGAGCCCACTAGATTTTCAGGTTTGAATCTTCTTGACTGTCTGAATATAGAGGCTGGTTCTCTGACCTTCTTTCAAGGTCATCAGGTTTTCTTTGTACTTTTATATCCTTTCAAAATTTTCTGCTTTCTTTTTGATTTTACTCCTTTTCAATTTATTTATGTGTGACAGCCTCAATCATCCAGTTATCAATTCAGTAAAATCTGTCTTGCAGAATGTCCATTTTATCATTCAAGCCTGAAATCTGTTCTGCAATCCTTTTATTTCCCTCCTGAATTGCTTTCAAAGCCCTCTAGGGAGCTGGCCTGCAAAAATAGAGAATTCTCACATTGTTTTGATGAAAGGTGCTATATAACCACACAGCAGGATTATTGTTCCTTTTTCTCTTTCATTTTGGTCGCCCTGACTGATCTGCTCTGCATTGCAAGCGCAGTGGCCTTTTTTCATCTTAATTTTATTCACTGCTGTGGTTACTTTCTTTCAGGGACATCAGATAGGTGTTAAGTAAAAGACAGGCATGGGTGTCAGAAGGAAAGTCTAGGCACCTCCCTTCCCTTGTTACTGATTTCTAACACTTTGTCTGACCATTCAGCTGAGCCCAGCTGCCACTGCCCTGATCCCTTCCCTGACTAGTTTCTATTTCCCTTGGAGTTTCTGCTTTGTGTATAGAACTAGCCTAACCCAATCAAAGCAAACTGCAAAATTAAATTAATTTAACTCGTTCATCTAGGTGTTTAATGTAATATTTTGACAGATCTGCATAAACTGAACTTCCTAAATTTGGCATAAGGGAATAAAATTGATAGATTCAAATTCATTTTTGTTGGTGAAATGCAGAGATTTGTAATCCATCAGCTATTCTCCCTAATGCACCATCTAGACAGCTCACGCTGCCTTCAGTCGGCATTAAGTGCAAACACCTCTACTTAAATAATAGTAGCTGCATAGCAAAAATTAGCAAAAGCCAGTTTTAAGTGAAGATTTGACATTAAGTCAATATGTTTAAAAACAAACTGAAGCAAGGAATAAAGCGGAAGATTTAAAAATGTGCCATTTTTAACCCCAAAGGGGAAGTGATCTAGTTTATAGAAAACATTAAGTATTCAAGACAAAACAATAAAAACCTCATTGAAGAAAATCTTTGTGGTTGTGAGGGGTGGCATATATAAATGTGTCCAGATGTTAATTCTGTGTATACAATTCTGTGTTTGGGTGAATGTGTGCATACAGTAGTTTTTATTTTCTAGAGAGATTCCTGGTATAATTGACTGAAATTGTATGCAGGATGTTGAAACATAAAATAATTAATAAGAAACAATAGAACAGTGGAAAGTCTCTAAAATGTTTCTGAGGTGTGTGTCTGTGTGGGGGGCGTCCCAGTAAGTGTAGTCTTTATGTATCAAAATATATCATAATTGTTTGAATAAATACATGATACCTGATTCATAAAAAATAAAAATCTACCATGATGTGAAAGGATACGAGAAGTGGCAAAAGCATTCATTTTTAGGCTTTTACAACATATATTCTGTTCATGCTGAGTAGGGAAATGAAGCTTTTTATTTGGAGAATTCTGGGTTGAGGACTGTTTTCTCAACCAAAAAAGAATGTCTTTAGGTAAATACGTACGTGTAATGGTATTTGAGTTAGCCATGTATGAGAACATACTGTAAATATTTCTATGTCAGTTATGAGCCTAAACACTCTGACCATTTTGACCTACAACATGATTAACAGGATTCAGGTCAGTGAGTCACACAAAGAAACACTATTTTATAAATGTTTATCTTTTAATTTTAAATGATTTAAAATGTTAGGAAATGGGTGGTAAAGGAAATAACTTAGTATCACAGAATTTTATGGCTCAGTCCCTGTATGTCACTGAATCTAACATGCTTTAGTATTAGTGCTTTCTTGATCTTTCCAGAAGGTATCAAGGGAAGACTTTTTCTTTTGTGTATGTCACTCACAACCACACTTGACAGGGATATAAAAAGTATTGATTGTAAGATGCATCTCGATTTTAGATAGATTAAAATTAGAAAAAAAAGTTCATGTTAGAATTGAGAAAATAGGGTCTCATAGAGATAAAATCCAATTAAGTTATTTTACAAAGAATAAACTTAAGGTCCAGAGTGTCTGAAGGTCACACAAGTGCTTAATAATGAAGCATGGCACATCCCCTGGCCATCTGCTCAGCTTTTTTCATAATGCCCTGCACCCTGCCCTGTGACATCTTTTTCCCTTTATACTATAGTTACTCATAAAACTTTTCAGATACAAATAAGCAGCCAAGGAAGTTTAAGTTAAATGTTTGAATGTGTGTGTTAGTTGTTCAAGAGTTTTCCAATACCATCATTTGGACTGCTATCCTAAAAGTAGGCATTGGGCATTAGTTGGCATTAATAATCATTTTTAGTTCTAAATTTTCTCATCCCATGTACACAACACCACGTATTTTCATTTATTACATTCATTATTTAGTATTTTTGAGGATGTGGTTTGTGTCAGTAACTCTATATTGAAGATGCAGCATGAGCTGTGCTTCAAGAATAATTATGCAAATGATTATGTATTTACAATCATGAAAAGTGGTATGAAGGAAGATGAGTGCTATGAGAATGTCTAACAGGGAGGATGGTCTAATTCAGAATCCCCTGTCTTCAGGTGCTATTTAATCTGACACCTGAAGAATGAAGCTGGGTGGAGAGAAGACAGTGAGCTTTATAGGCAAAATGAACTGTAAGTGTAATTACCTAGAGATGGAGAAAACTTGGGTTTGTTAGCCTCCGGTGTGAACATAGAAAGCCATGATGGGGTTTTTGACCATAAGAATCTTACAATGAGAGGAAAAGGGTTGAAGAAGACTTGTTATTGATTTTTTCTACATCCAGCCAAAACAACTAACTGTAATTCTGAGTACATATATTACTTTTGTGAACACAGAAGCAAGAAAGAGAATTGACTTGAGGTATTTTATGTTATGTTTTGTTCCTGTTTATCTACAACCTTCATCTCTGTGGTCTTGAATGTTTTACTCTTTACTTGAAAGTGTTAAGAGCAATGAGACCAAGAAAACTAGAGAAATAGTAAAGCATTCAAGAATATTGAGATAAGGTTGGAGAAACATGTACTAAAACCTTCAGGGACAATGTGATAAAGTGAGGAAAGTAGTAAGACCTGCCTTCAACTGATAAAGCTGTGAAACCAGGAGTTTCAGTTCTGCCACAGGACTCCCCTGCAATGTCATCTAGTCCACTTGTATGTGGACAGTTTGGGTTAAAACAAGAATGACTAAAACTTATGCAGCACTAAAAATGAGTTAGATTTGTGCTGTCCAAATGGTAGTCACTAACCACATGTGGCTGTTGAGCATGTATCTGATTGGAGATGTATGTAAAGGTAAAATACATACTGAATTTTAAAGACTTGGCTTTTAAAAAATGTGAAATAAAATGTCTTAATACTTGTTAAAATTGGTGGCGTGGTTAAAATGATAATGTGTCATATATTTGGGTTAAATTTTTTAAAAATTAAAATCAATTCCACCTACCTCTTTCTACTTTTTTCAGTGTGGCTATTAAAAAATTTAAAATTATACATCTTACATATTTTTTTGAATAGTGCTGGTTTTGTTACTGGGGATGAGGCAATGAACCAAACACAAATTCTCTGATCTCATGATGTTGACATTCCTCTAGTGAAGCCAGGCTATACGCCAGAACTAAATAATAGGTCTTATCAAGAATGATAAAACACATTTAGAGTGCAGAGGAAAGTGGTGACTTTTTTTTTTTTTTTTTTTTTTTTTGAGACAGAGCTTTGCTCTGTTGCCCAGGCTGGAGTGCAGTGGTATAATCTCGGGTCACTGCAACCTCTACCTCCCGGGTTCAAGTGATTCTCCTGCCTCAGCCTTCTGAGTAGCTGGGATTGCAGGCATGTGCCACCATGCCCAGGATAATTTTTGCATTTTTAGTAGAGAGAGGGTTTCACCGTGTTGGTCAGGCTGGTCTCAAACTCCTGACCTCATGATCCTCCCACCTTGGCCTCCCATAGTGCTGGGATTACAGGCATGAACCACTGTGCCCGGCCTGTGGTGACATTTTGAATAGTGATTCAGGATACATCTCTCTGATTGGAGCAGAAAGATAGAATGGGAGAGAACCAAGGAGGTTTGGGGAAGGAGCATTCCAGGCTGAACCACAAACACAGAGGGTATGCGACGGGGGTATGTTCAGTGTAGTTGGAGTGCAGTGAGGAAAGAGGAGAGAGATAAGAAGTGAGGTTGGAAAAGGGGAGTTGCCAGATTGTAAAGGGACTTTGTTGGCCAGAGTTAGAATTTTTGGATCTTATTCTGAATGAAACGGTATAGTAGATTGAATGCAAAAATGTAGTAGTTATTTCTGTGTACCCATACGCTTTTGTAGTGTGACTTTGTAACTCTTTCTCATAATGAATCTAGGTGGGCTTCATGACTTGTTTTCACTGATAGAATGCAGCAAAGTGGCATCATATGGTTTCTGATTTCCTTGCCTAGGCCTCAGTAGGCCTTGCACTGTTCTGCATTGTTAGAGCCTTGGCAGCTGTCATCAGAACAGGCCCACATTAGCTTACTACAAGATGAGAAATCATGTAGACCAAAGTTAAACCACTCAGTTGTCCCAGCTGATGCTTCAGAGATATTAAAGTGCTGGGCTGAGATCCATTGGACCTAGCTCAGATAAGCAGAACATCTCCCTCAGTTGGCCTAAAGATTTTAAAGTAATAATAAATGGCTATTTTAATCCACTAAATTTTACAGTGGTTTCTTATGCAGAATTTTTGAGTTTTATTGAATGAATCATCAGTTTAGAGGAGAAGTGATCGAGGTAAAAGTTTATTTTATTTGAATATATATTTGAGATTAGGTCTAAAAGCATTTTCTAATGGAATGAAAGTGAGGTATACAAGTAGAGAAGACAAGAATGACTCTAACATCTTGACTGTCGCAACTGAAAGAATAATGTTGTCATTGCTAAGACAGAAAAAACTGGGGAAGTAGCTGTTTGTGTAGAGAAAATCAAGTGTTCACTTTTTTTATGTGTTCCTTTAAAGACTTTTTTTAGGCATCCAAATTGAGATGTCAAATAGACAATTGGAGAAGGAGTTCAGGAGTAAAATCTGGGCAAGATTCTTAAATGTAAAAATAAGTAACATCATAAATGGCATCGAAAGCCATGGGAGGGGGTGAGATTGCTTAGGAAGTGATGGGGCAAGGGCCAGAAATTGAGCTGGTGTGTTGAATGTTTGAAAGTTGGGAGGATGAGGAACATCTTGTACAGGAAGCTGAGAACGAGGGATCAGTCAGGGATGCAGATAACCTTGAGAGAAGCAAAGTGAAAGTAGAGAGTTTCAAGGCAGACTAATCAGCAACGTCAGTAACTTCCTGTAAGTCAAATAAGCTGAGAAATGAAAAGTGACCAATGAATTTGGCAATACGGAAATTTTTTGTTGTGTTTTCTAGGAGCAGCTTTTGTGGTAAGTCGACAAAAGCAGAAGTGGTGTTAAGAGAAAAAAAAAGAATAAGACAAATTGTAAAATATCTTGAAAATTTGCTGTTAATTGAAAACAGGACTGGGGCTCAAGCTGGAGGGAAAATAGGGTTAAAAGTTTTTGTTTTTTTAAGATATGAATTATGATTGTTCATTAGAATGCAGATAAAGATAATCCTACCTTGATGTAAAAATTGATGACAAACAGAAGATAGGGACAATATAAGAAACAGCATTCTTGACTAATAAGATTGGATGAAGCCCAGGGCACTGAAGGTTCTCAGGAATAGCAGGAGGGAAGGCAGGGAGGGCACACATCTAAGTAGGCAAGAAGATTCACTCCTGAACGAATGTGGAATTTTCTCTTCTGACGGATTCTCTTGTCTTAGGGAAACCAGAAGCAAACCAGTCTGGCAAGTGTGAGGATGGGGGTGCAGGATTGGATGTTGGAATAAAAGAAGATAAATAACAGTCGAAAAAAATAAGAGTGGGTAAATTTAATTTAGTAGAGCTACCAGATAACTTGAGAGTCTTTCCTGAGATTCACAAGCAATCATTTACGCTGATTTATTGATCCAATGTGTGCTGTTTGGACAGAAGATACAGAGTAGGTGGGGAACTGGCTTTAACGAGGTTGTGGCTTAACCAAGGAGTGTCACAACAGAGCTAATGGACTTTGGTGGGTCTTAGAACGTTAATTAACTGGACAAAGAAGGGGAGATATACTGTGTGATCGATAATGGAAATAAGTAAAGACAATTGGATCAGGACATTTGAGACCTCAATTTGAGGATTTTCTTTTCTTTCAAATGTAGAATACAAGGGAAGTAACCTGGACATATAGGAGGTAGTATTTAGAGATTGGTGTGCCTGAAAGCAAGAGGCTTATAGACAGTGTCGTTTTTGGTAAATGAGGTCTAGGGAATTAGTTTTCAATAGAAGTAATACTACACCCTAAGGGTTTTGTCTCTATTTTGAAATTTGTGGGCAGTTTTTATTGTTACAGTGACTGGAAGTGATGCAAGATTTAGTGGTAGGGCCAAGGAGCTAGATGCTCTTTGATGTTCAGAACACTATGTTAACACCTAAATATGTTAGCTTGTAACTGTTATATTCACAGTGATTCTACATATATAAATATATTTATTTAGCTCATTTAAAAATCTTGAATGTCAGGTTATTGTTTGAAATTGGGTTTTGTAGATAGGAATATAAATAAACACTTGCTAATATGAATATTCCTCCCACGTTATTTTCTAATAACATTTCTTTACTTCCTTTATTCCAATAAAGAAACCAACTTGTTAAAATTAAGCAAACATTTACAAAGAAGGATGATGACAAGGTTAGAAGGCCTATATCATATTTCCAAGCTTTAAAGAAAATGTTTCTTTAAAAACTCTAATATTGTGTCTGGAATGCATAAAAATACTCGAATAAAAACAAATTTCTGCTTGCTTCTTATGTGCGCACACATCATCACAAAATAGTAACCTTCACATTATTAGGCAAAATTAATTTTACCAACTATATAAGATGTTTTTGTTATGCTGACCAAAGACAGCCAAGTGAAATAATTTTGTCTTCCACTGAGCAAAGATACTGCGTAAGGAATAATCGATGAGATGGCAAAAGATGTCAAAAATTAGCTGTGAAATGAACTATAGTCAACATGAATTTTCATTACAAGTGAATACAACTTCCTTTGGATAATGAGGCTTTACTGTCTGCATTTGAAAGGATCGTATGGAATGAAAGCTCGTAGAGAAAAATGTTATTTAAAAAATCACTGACAATAAATTTTAAGGGGTTGTCTATACTTTAAACACCTAAAAATTATTTTGTAAAAAATCATTTCCTTCTATTGTTCAAGTCATTGCTTCTGTTACAGCTGGGAATGCTAGCTATGGGTTGTTGGCAGTACCAGTTTGTAGCTAATTTTAAAAATTATACCAGATATTTTAGCAATTAATTGCACTATTTATGAACCTCACTTAGTCCTGGATAATTTTTGTCAAAGTCTCCACAAATCTATGAAGAGTGTTAATAATAAAATTAAGAATAACTCTGTGAGTGATTTATTACTTCATATAGAATATACAATAGGAGTTTGAACATCTTCTCCTAGACACATAAGTAAGCTGATTCTCAAAGGATATGGTTCAAAACAAATTCTGTTCATTATTTATTATTTACAAATTTTATTAGTGGGAAAATAAATATTAAGAGTGAAATATTATGACTGGATGTGACATATAATTCAGAGATACTTGAAAAGTTAACTGAGGTCACCTTTAGCTGCACTGAAACCAGATCTAATTTACTAAAATGAAGTAAATAATTATGAGATTTATTAAACTTACACTATTTAAAATGATGTTGGTACTTAGAATTTTCAATGTTTCTGTCTTTGCAACACTTTGGATTTTAAAGATACTTATTTAGAAATAGATAACTCTTACTTTTATTGAATAAAGGTATAATGGTTGGATTTAAAGATCTGAATGAACAACCATTCCAGACTGGTTGATTAATCTATTTGAAATTACTGTGGAACATGTTAGCCAGGACATTCAAAAGAATTAATTGAGCTAAAACAAAACTTTTAGACCAAGCTACAAATTAATTAGTCCAATTACAAAAAGATTTGAACAAATTAAAGGCTTTTATATTCATGTCTGAAAAGAAATTAAATTACCTGTAACTTTTCTTCTTTTTATCAACATGTGAATTTGAAGAGATTCTAAATTATTAGTGTAGTTTCAGGAAAAACCATAATATCTGCTTGCTAAAATGTAACAGATTGAAAATAAGAGATAATTTTTTTTTTTTTTTTTTTTTGAGGGACTAGGTCTTGCTTTGTTGCCCAAGTTGGAGCACAGGCTAGATCATGGTGCAGTGCAGCCTGGGCTCAAGCAATCCTCTTGCCTCAGCCTTCCGAGGAGTTAGGACTACCGTCATGAGACGCCGTGCCCAGAAGACTTTATAAATTCTTAGAACCAAATATTACAAAATTAATCGAACTATAATACTGAAAGTTAAAACTATTTAGTACTGTGGTCATCCTTGTATTTAATTTTTTTGGTAAACAGGTTAAAAAATCTGTCATAGAAATTATGTACTGAATTTGTTTAGATTATTCATAAGTCTATCTTACTCAGAAATTGTCCTCAGGGATTTACCTCATGATTTCTTTACAGCCTCTTTTATTACTGTTTATTTTTCCAGTCTATCTTCTATTACCCTTTGCCTAAAGAAAGACACTATCTCCAAGGATTTTTAAGTACCAGAGACTGAATTCATCCTTGGACATTTGTCTGATTCCACGATAAAAAGTGTTTCCAGTGGCACTTCACTGGTACTCTATCCCATGCCATAACAAATTGAATTGCTTGGAAAGTGCACTTGTAAATAAGGACTAGCCCATTTATAAAAATATCATATATACTCATTTTTCTCACCATTGATAGAATGTAATTTACTTTGCCTTGTTAACTGCATGTTTTTTTTCCTTTTTCTATTCCTTTATACAGATAAGATTGAGCTGTTATTAGTGTAGAGTCCATGGCTACCTTTGCTCTTTACTTTTCCTAGCCTTCTTGTATGCAATGAGTTCTCATTTTACTCTCCTGTGATCCCTACCAACTCATAATTAGCATATATAAGTAGGAAGATGGTATAGTTATGAATGTACATTCACATATCTATTCTATCATTATATATTTATTTTATTGCATATTTAAAAATTATAGTTGAAGATAGATTGTTTTACTTGGAAGGTAAGGGGATCTACAGAATGTTTGTTTTTAAAAAGGGGGTGCTGGGTCTGAAATGGTGGGTATGGCCATAACTTAGCAATCAGTTGCTAGAAATTAGATTAACATGAACTTTGTTCTATTAGGTTGATGCAAAAGTAATTGCAATTTTTGCCATGATTTTTAATGTACTTTTAGGCTTTGTGTGTAAGGTGCAGTATTGACTACATTTCATGTGCCATATTTTATATATGAAATTCAACAGTCTGTCTTCTAAATGAAAGGACAAAAGCCTTCTAAATGAAGTAATTCCTAGTAGGTTGTTACCTACCCTCTCCCACTTCCACTAATTTGGTTAGAGATAACCTATTCAATACATTCCTTAAACATGTGTTTGAGCATTGAAACTCAGTTCTTAATGATTAAACATTTTCAGGGCTCAGCTTAAATTAATTTTTAGGCTATCAATAGCAAAGTATAGTTATTCTCAGATTTCTTTTATAGTCTCTTGTTTTGATGGCCTTTTTGTACTCTAGTCCTTTGCCTAATTTTGTTGAGTTAGAAAATATGGTAATTTAAACAACTTCTTGATAATTCTGCAAATGGAAAAGAAGTTTAAAAAAGGCAGATTTAAATAAATGAATCAATTTGATTCCAAAGCTGGTATTAACATATTTTAACGCAGTGGAAAAAGCAAGATGCATCTTAAGGTTATATGAGGTCTATCAAATTGACCTACATGAGCCCACAGAAGTTACATGTTTCCTAAGGCCAAAGAACTGTTTCGTGACCTTGAAGGCTATATTAGTATTTCTATTTAAGTCATTACATTTTCAAACATTGGACCTGCTCAGATTTGGTTCACTGCACAAACCAATCACTTAGAATGTTAAAGAGCATGACTCTAGTCTCCTGGAGACAGCTCTTCTGTAATTGAGCTCTCGTTTGCATGGCCTGTCTACCTTCTCTGTTAATTTTTTTTTCTTGGTGTTGCTTTTTTTTTTTTTTTTACTTGTCAGCCTACATTATGAATGCAACTGATAGAACAAACATCAACACCTTACATTGAAAATTCTCTTCCTAGAACTTATTTAAAACACATGCTGAGGTTCTCAAATGGCAAGTTTTTTTTTTTTTTTTTTTTTTTTTTAAGTCAGAGCATTTTCAAGTTGGATGTGATTGTTGGATGCATATTACAATCACATGAGGAGCTTAAGAAAATACCAATGCCTTCATCCCATCTTTGGAAATTGGAATTTAACTTGTCTGGGGAAAGACAGGGAACATCTATATATTTTTAAACTTTCTACTGGGCTAGTCCCATTGAGTAGAACAAAATTCAGAAGGGATTTGGCATATCAAAGGTCACACAACTAGATAGTGGTAAAGCTGAAAGTAAAAGTAAAATTTCCTGACACTTAGTACAGACCCTTTAAACTATTTGGAAATTACTCTTTGAGAGACATACTCCCACAAAAATTTCAAACGTAAATCTGACATGCACTTCAGTTGGGGAGCTAAATATAGCTAGATGCCCCTTGTATTTATCTGAGATGATGCATTGAAAGACAGTGTCATTTAGAAAATGCTAATGTTATGTTTCCCATGAAAAGAGAGGGGTTGTGTTTTGCACTGATTTATAATGCATAAGTGTGATGATGCTTAAATAGTCTCTTCCCCTGAAGAGAGTTTGCAAAAAAGCAGTATAATCTCTACATTACAGTTCAGTCCCTTTGCAGCATGGGACATAGCAAAAATATCTTGCCAAAAATTTACACCAAATCAATTTTCCACTGTATTATCTACAACACATCATTACTGTTGATTGTTTAGACGAAAATGGCCTCACAATTGCAATGAATCATCTACTTTTATAGTAACAGAATTTACAACTGCAGAAGAAAGACATAAAAAAAGAAATGGCATAACAGTCGACACTTTGCCTTTGTTTACAGTATTCTTTAAATATTGATGTTGGTCTTGCGGCATTCAGAGCTCAGATGGACAATCTCAACAATGGCAGTTGAAAATTATGCTTCTCTTTAAATTTTGTTTTCTTGTTTTGTGTTCATATTATTGCAAGTACTAGGGTTGATCAGTACTTTGTGTGTTTTATTACTTGCTTTAATGATGTTTTAGCAAAAGAAAGGGCACATTTACAGTGTGAATGCATGTGTCTAATGTAGAATTATACATGGAATTATTGTACCTCTATGGGTCCTTCCATTTTCTTTCAAATAAAATATTTTACTTGAGCCTGCTCTTCCCTGATATATGGAAAACAATGGGTCAGTTCAATTATCTTGAAATTGACAAACGTTTAGTTTTGCTCATCCACAAAAGTTAAGTTCAGCATGAATGCTGGGTGTATTATACGGATTTCTAGAATCTGGCAAATTTATGAATATAGAAAAGAGCAAATTAGAAAAAAAAACCCTTAAATTACTTTATCTCCAGGTGATAAAATTTCATGAATAGTTGAAAAGAGAAGGACATACAGATGAAAAGGGTGGAAAATCCCAGAAAATTGGAAACAACGATGAAATGATATGTAAATGACTATGCAGACATTTCTAAAGCCTATGATTATTTTTTTAAGTGTGACTAGTAAAAAGGATTTATTAAAAGTTCAGTTGAATACTGTGAGTTTGAATATCATACACATAACAAACTCATAGTGAGGAATTGAAGATTAATGAGAAATTAAATATCATGAGACTTTAAACTGACTTCTTTTTAAGAGATGCTAGAGGACAGAAAGGAAAGGGATGCTTTCATTTAAAGGTAGCGTTTGAAACCACTAATCTAGGATGCTGGAAGAAGTATTCATGAATAAAATAATTAAAGCTTGAAGTTAAAAATATATATAAATTGGCAATGGTAATTCGTTATGAATTACTTGATTCAAAATTATGGCCCAAGAAAAAATGTGCAAATTCCATTTAAAGTGTGGAAAATATTTCAATTTTTGGAAATGGACTGAATGTGCTTGTCATAGGAGACTTGACTAAGAGTGTATTTGACTGAAACAGAAGTTCGAAGGTCACCTCATCCAGTTGACCAACCAGTGGTACACATTGCTGCTAAACAGCAAATTCTTTAAATTTCACGATTAAAATAAATATAGGCAAATTTATTTCAAAGCAGAATTTTCTTTTCTGTTTTGTTGTTGTTACCAAAGTCCGCAGATTCTTTGATCATTCAAATTGAAATATTAGAAGAGCAATCTAATATGAATGGCTCTCTTCAAGACTGGAAATTCCTCAAGGACCAGGATAAGGTCCTATTTCTTTCTGTGCTGAGATTTAGCACAACATAGTTTTTCAATACACAGTTGTTTAGTGACTGTGAGGATGAATGAATAAATGCATTATTAATTAATATTGCTTTTTCCCAAGATTGTGTGTGTGCAGACATCATATTTGTCTTTTCATTTGTGTTTTTCTCCTTCATTTCTCTACTACCAAAACAGACTCTAAGGCTGCTTAACACAAAATAATTGGTGTGTGTGGAGGCTCAAAACACAATATCCTGAAGTGTAGTATCTTGGAGTGCTGAATACTTTGGATAGAAGGAAATCAGGAGGGCCTCAGATCCAAGGTCTTTCTGACTTTCTGCCATTCTCCTGTCTTCAACCTCTTATTCTCCTCCAAAGTGAGCCACAGAAACCAGAATTCTTCTTTCACAAGGCTGGTCATAGAAACTAGAACTCCTCTTCTCCAAAGCAAAGCATAAAACCTAGAAAGATAACTCCTTTTATTTCCTTTGAAGACCCTCATTTCAGAGAGTGTTTTGCCCCATCTGCAGGAGGAAGGTATGTTACACAACGAGGCCAAGAAGAATCTGAACTGACAGGCCTTGCTGGCTTCCCCCATCAGCCTGTAACCATTACATTATACCCTTTCTCTCAATCACAGTTTTATATGATCTATATGATTGTCCATTCTTCATTCAACCAAACAGACAATTTTCCCTATGTCTTTGGGTCTTATTTCTGAAGGTTCCCATGTCATGTTTGATTAAATACATTTGTTATGCTTTTTTGTTGTTGACCTGTCTTTTGTAAAATGAGAGTTGGCTGTGACACTTATGATAGGTGAGAAAAAGTGTCACGCCTTTCTACCCCTTCATATGCATAATTTCAGGTCTGTTTTCTGCAACTTCAGAATGGGGAAGAAGGAAAGTGAGCAGGAAGAGGGAAAGGAATGATCACATACACAGTCCAGAGGGGAGTCCAACCTCTCCTTGCTATCTCCCCCATTATCCCTATTTTAGATCTCATAAACCCCCTCTCTTCTCCAAAGCAGAGAGAATTGCACAGAGTGGGGAGGAAGGTGACAGTTTAAAAGGGGAGCTTAGCCTCCTGAACAAGGGGAGACTAAACTAAACTAATACGTAATAGTTCAAATCACACCTGTCACACATTTCATCTTTGAAAATTCTGCTAAAATCTCCATGCTAACACTGGACAATCCTCACTCACCCATGAGGTTTCAGTTAGTGTCTTATTGCTGATAGCACCCACTTATCTTCATTTCTAATTTCTCTGCTGAGTCTTGGTCTCAGATGTTCAGTTATCTGTTGTGTATTCTTTCTCAGGTGGTAGTCTTCTCAATCTCATAATTTTCCAAACTAAATTCAATAAATTCATAATGAAAAATTTAATCTGCTCATAATTTTGAGAGGTTGAGAGTGCTTCACTTTAACTATCTAAGCAAACCAGAAATTTGATTCTAAACTTAGAATCCTCCCACATCCTCTCCAATCATATCACCAAACCCTAACTATTTTACTTTCTAAACACATCTCTATACCTCACTCATCTCTGTATGCTCAATTCCACAGTTCAGATTTTCTCTGCTTTACCCTTCTATGCCAGTGCCCTCTAAGCTGTGTTCTCTAATTCTTGTTTAATGTCCATCAATATTATTTTCTTTCCTACCACTGTGATTTGCCAGAAATGTAAAATAAACCATGTCACTCTTCTGTTAAAATTTCTCAGTGGCTTCACTTAAAGTACTTCATGAAGCTCATTCTACTTTATAACAGTGCATGCCCAGGCTTTCTTGCAAAGGTCCCGATTTCTTCTTCAAATTAATTTCTCACTATCTCAGATTCCTTGCATTTTATGCCCCAGAGAACAAGAAAACTATTAGTTGTTCTCAGAAAACCCAATAATGTCACAAGGTCTGTCCTTGGCTCGTTCTGTGCTTAAATGCCTTCTTTTCTCTCCTTACTTCCACTCTCATAACAGAAATCTCCTACTTATCATTCAAATGTGACTTTGTATCTAATACTTAGTAATATTAGCAAGAGTATAATTGCTATAATCATAAAAATAACTTATCGACATGGCGCTTGGTAGTTTACAAAGTATTTTCACACAAATCATCATATCTCATTACCATGACACTTTGAGGTGAACAAGAAAGATATTATTTCCAATGTATGCTTGAATATAAGACAGATTTTTTTTTCTTTCTTTTTTAAATAGAGACAGGGTCTTACTTTGCCAGGCTGGAGTGCAGTGGTGCTATCATAGCTCACTGTCACCTCAAACTCTTGAACTCAAGAGATTCTCTCACCTCAGCCTCCTGAGTAGCTGGGACCGCCGGTGTGCACCACCACTTCTGGCTAATGTTTAAAGAAAATTTTGTAGGAGCAGGGTCTCACTATGTTCCCCAGGCTGGGCTCGAACTCCTGGACTCAAGCCATCCTCCTGCCTCAGCTTCCCATTATTGGGATTACAGGTGTGAGCCATGAAACCTAGCAAGGACAGAGACTTTTATCCTTCTTATTTACTCAATCTCCAGTTCCTAGAAATGCCTAGCAAGAAACAGGTCTCAATGAATCTTTTTGAATGAATGAATGAAAAAACAGGTAGATTAAGAAAATTAGTGATTGTCCAGAGATATACGAATAATAAAATTTAAAAATATAGTGTGGTCCATTGTGTCTTAATCTAGTGATGGGCTGGGAGGAATAGTTGTGATAAAAACACTCTACATTACTTAATACATACCACTTACTACTTAATACATACTAAAATTTCTTATATGTGAGCTGAATTAATGTTTTCTTTTTCTCCTGATTCAGGACTTGGCATTGTTTTCTTAAGGTGGCGCAATATATATGTGCGTGTGTGTGTGTATTGTGTGTGTATATATATATAAAATACACATATACATATGTGTTTATATACATACACACACATATATGCACGTATGTGTGTATACACACACACACACACACACATATATACACATATACACATTTTAATTTGATTTTTTTTTTTTTTGAGATGGAGTCCCACTCTGTCGCAAAGGCTGGAGTACAGTGGTACCATCTCGGCTCCCTGCAACCTTCGCCTCCCATGTTCAAGCGATCCTCCTACCTCAACCTCCTGAGTAGCTGGGACTACAAGCACGCACGAACATGCCCGACTAATTTTTCTACTTTTAGTAGAGACAGGGTTTCACCATGTTGGCCAGGCTGGTCTCGAACTCGTGACCTCAGGTGATTCACTGGCCTCATCCTCCCAATGTGCTGGGATTGTGCACATTGTGCTGGGAATGTGCAGGCATGAGCCACTGCACCCAGTCAGGTGGCTTATACTTGTTTGTAAAAAAAAAAAAAAGTATTAAATAGTAAATTGACGAGTGACTCTAAGACTGAGACCAAAACGTAGTTTTTCTGTGAGAGGTGACAAGATGAAACCTATTCTGTAGCTTATTTCTCTTCTGAGGAACAGCAAAGAAGAACCAAAAAGGATTAAGTTATTTCTTAATGTAACATGAATTGTATTAGGCAACATCTAGTTGTGATCACATCTTTAAGTAAAATGATAATTTGGGGAAGTTTCCTTGAAATAATTAATATTGATCTTAAGCAAATGAAATTAGAATTTCAAAGGGAAAATTGTATGGTGAACATATTCAAATAGATTGAGTAAAAAGAAAATGTTAAAATATCTCTACTTTTGGTTGTTTACCATAAAACAGTTCCATGAGACAAAAAAGCACACATACACAAACTCATTTAAAGACGAACACACCCATGGGACTGTGTAATATTATGCCTTCCAGCTTCCGACTTCAGCGTGCTTGATTAGAGTGTCTTTTTAGAATAGTATGTGATGACTAGATTACTCTGTGCATTTGATCACATAGTCTGTGCAGATATCTTCCCCTCAGTCCATAAAGTCAATTTGAACAAATAAACAAACAAGCAAACACTTTTCATTATGATCAGGAGTTTTGCATCTTTTCCTGTGGGATCTTAGTTGCTTCTGCTGGTACTTTGTTTAGCAGAAAAACTAGTCTTATATTAAACGATGGAGCTCTGTAGCTGTTTTACTATCAAGCATTTATGTGGTATTTTATGGCCTGCAAGGTATTTTACAGCCCCTGTACCAGTTTTTTCTCCTTGATCTCTTTGAGCTGTAACCAGAGTGTTGTCATTCCCATTTTTACACACTTCAGAAAGAAGGCTATGTGAGGGTAAATGGCTAGCAGAAGGTCAGATGATAAGTTAATAGTCAAAAAGGTATGATAGGTCATGATCTTAGAATTGCCGGTTTATTTCTTAGCTCATACTGCTATACTGATTCTTTTCTGGCCTTTGGCTGAGTTGTCTGTGAAAGACTTCTGGAACTCAAAGAAGGATGGGTTTGTCATGTGATGGAGCATAACATGTATAAGAATGCAGTGACAATAGTATAATTTATCGTGAACAATTGTCACTGAACTTTCAAAATAAATACATGGTTAGTGTAGAGAAAAAAATTATTATATTCAGAAATATTAAAACTGCTATGGATTTGTTTTTAAATTGGGGTGACCAAGATAAATTTGGAATGGTTTTAATTTGAAAAGCCTAAGAGGCTTGTGTTGTCACAGCTGTTAAATTGGCTGCCTGGTCAGATTTATAATATTCATTTTGAGAGAAGAAGATGGAAATCAGAGTAAAATTCCTGATCACAAATTACATAAACAGGAAAAGCAAAAAAAAAAAAAAAAAAAAAATCTTGAAAATAAAGCCAATAAAAAAGAATTGGTGAATGGTTAAGACATGTGAATTTAGTATTTGTCAAACAATGATGTTAAACTAGAGACCTGTAAAGTTTTTTGGGATTATGATTATAGGAGGATACTTGAAATCCTGCCTTTTACATGATGTCTTAAAATACAGTCTGGTTGAAATCATAGTCTCTTAAATACTTTCATGGTTCAGATGCTTTTTCAAGGCGTTTGCTCATAAAAGAAGAGTGCTCAGCTTATGATCAGTTTGCTATTAAGTTGGAAGGCTTATATTTGCATAAAGTTCTTTCTCAGGAACATGTTAATAGGAACCTGAATGTAAATAAGAGGAGGAAGCTGCTTATATATTTTTTCTGTGGTTCTCCTTGATAGAAAAATCTTATGTACATATTCAGTGGATGAGCCTCACTTGCTCCTGGGCTCAGTATTCAACTAATTAATGTCATTCAAGCATTATATGCCTTTGCATTGGCATTTTATCGAATTTCAAATCCTCTATTTGAATGAATTGCACCTTGAGAAGAATTCATGTTTGTATTTTATTTAGCTTAGGGTGTGTCTATGTTTAATCCACATCCACTTCAAATACATTTTTCACTACTCCTGTGGAAAAAGGCCAAATCACTGAG
This sequence comes from Rhinopithecus roxellana, assembly GCF_007565055.1. NCBI lineage: Eukaryota > Metazoa > Chordata > Mammalia > Primates > Cercopithecidae > Rhinopithecus > Rhinopithecus roxellana. Next base: position 96,039,292 of record NC_044552.1, on the reverse strand, counting down.
GCTGTGGCAAATCTATTTCTTTTTTGCCTTTTACATACATATGTTTGTGTGTTTGTGTGTATATTTGCATGTAGGCTTCATGCAGGGGGTAAAAAACACATAAAATAAAAATTGATTGCAAAAAATTACTGTATGAACAAAACAACTCTAACACCTGTAAATAAAATAAAATATATTAACTTTCTTCACATTTATATTATGCTAATATAGCAGTTGTATCACAAGACATTTCTCTGGATGGTACTCTTTCTGATTATTTTTATTTTCTTCATTTTTCCATATCTTAAGTTTCCAAAAATAAGGGTGAAGGTAATAAGAGCTAAAATCATCAAACAATTTCTGTATAATTATATAACTTCACATGAATTGTCACATTTAATACTTTCAAAAATTCTGTTTGTTACTATCATTATGATTGCCAATTACAGATAAGAAAACTGAGGTTTGGAGAAAAGAGAATAAATAACCTGTTCAAAGTCAAGTAGATACACAGTGGTCCAGGAATTATTTAAACCATTGACGGAATGGATAACCTGAGATCTTAATCTCCATGATGTATTGAATATAAATTATTTTCTAAAGGGAAAAAAGTGAACATTATATTTTAAAAAAATGCATATTCCTGGTGTTTTTGGTAGAAAATAAATACCCGCCAAAAAAGCTCTTAATAGATTATTTTATTTCTTCTATGATCTATGACTCTCCCTTATATAATCTTGGGACAAATTTTATTTTCCAAAGACAACCACAGCAATAACTCCTATTTTGCAACTTCTTCTTAAAACAAATATTGCTTCTCATCTGTCAAGAAATAGAGTCTAATCACCCTGCTCTCAAATCTAGGTGGACTGGCAATTGCTTCCATAAACAATGTGGCCAAAATGACACTGTATGTCTTCTGAGGCTAGATTTTGTTAAAAAATATTCAGATACTTGTTAAAATGCTAAGGCAGATATTATTTAAAACTATTTCAATAGGGGAGAGAGATTGAACGCAGTTCTGAATACTGCAAAGACAGCTGGGGATTTAAAGCCCATGAACAGTGAGGGGGCAGTAGATGGAAAATTACTGAGGGGAGGTATAAGGGTAGATGGATTCTTGCTACACAGGTCTAACAGGATTCCTACTAAAAGCAGGCCAAGGACTGGCCAAGGATGAGGATGAGGAGATTCTTGTGAAACTGACTTGGGATTTTTTCCTGAAACTAGACTCAGCAAGCCAAAGACAGGACAAGACAATGTAGAGGCCTAGTTAAAAAGAGGGCTCAGAGGAGCTTGACCCAAGTTTGGTCGGAGGGTGTCTGTTAATTTGAAAGGGCTGTGCAACTTGATTGAGACATTCAATCTTGTGACCCAATCACCATGCTGGGAAGAAGCCCAAGACACATGGAGAAGAAACATGTAGTTGGTTTTAGTGGACAGCCATCATCATTCACCATATACCTGAGTAAATTAGCTTCAGGTGGTACCAGCACCCAGCAACTGAGTCCCTCAGCTTTCATGTCTTCTCACCTAAAGCCCCAGAAATCATGAAGTTGAAGCTAGTTCTCCATTTCTTCTCTGTTCAAATTCCTGATGCACAGAATTCATGAGCATAATTAAATACTTGTCTTATTTCTCTAAATTTGGAGTGGCTTGTTAGATCTCAACCAAACTGTTCTCACTATTCTGATGTAAGCCCACATCTTTTTCCCAGGCTATTGCAGTAACCTCCTAACTGTTCTTCCTGATTTCACTGCTGCTTTCCCATAGTTTTGCCTCTACCTAGAAGCTAAAGTCACTTGATAACAATATTCTTTTCAAAACCTTGCAGTGGCCTTACCCCTTTTAAAGAATGAAAGATAAAGTCCCAAAGGCCCACACGTCTCCTCTTCATCTGTCACCATCCTTCCCCTGGTCTCCCTTGTTCTCGCCACAATGGGGCCCATCTTTTTCCTTGAACAAACCAAACATACTTCCTGCTCTCTGTGCCTGGAATGTACTTTCTCCAGACACCTGAATTTCTTACTCTCTTCCTTCAGGTCTTGGCTTGAATATTCATATTATATCTTTGCCCCCACCCAAATCTCATCTTGAATTGTAGTTCCCATCATCCCTTCGTGTCGTGAGAGGTACCTGGTGGGAGGTCATTGAATCACAGGTGTGGTTACCTCCATGCTGTTCTTGTGATAGTCAGTGAGTTATCATGAGATCTGATGGTTTTATAAGGGGCTTCTCCCCACTTTGCTCTGCGCTTCTTGCTGCTGCCATGTGAAGAAGGATGTGTTGCCTCCCCTTCCACCATAATTGTATTAATAAGCTTCCTGAGGCTTCCCCAGCCATGCTGAACTGTAAGTCAATTAAACCTTGTTCTTTTATGGACTGGTATGTCATTCACAGCATGAGAACAGAGTAACACAAATGTAGAAAGGCCTTCCCTCACATTGTACTTAAAACAAATAGATACCCCTGCCACATCTGCCTTATCCTGTTTCATTTTCCACATATCACTTACTGTCATCTGAAATATTATACAGTTATTTGTTAATGTATTTGTTGTCTGTCTCCCTCCCACGGATTGGAGTCCTTTTGGAGCTTGTATAGGCCTCATTCCATGAGAAAATTTGTTGTGTTCAGTGCAGTACTCTCAGTGCCTAAAATGTGCCTGGGACAAAGTAGGAATTCAATAAACGTTTGTTGACTGAATGAATTTGGCCTGCAAGAGTAATTTTAAAGAGTTATTTTCTACATGGCCTGGGATGTTTTGTCCTTAGATTTTAATATTGAATGATTTTTTATCTTTCCATTTTATATCATATAGAACATTATGAAAGAAGGTTCATAAGTCGCCAGGAGGAATATTGGTAAGATTCAATAGGCAAATGTGTTGTGGAAAAGCTGTGGAATGCAGGCTTCTGAGGAGGGAAGAGGACTAAGAACTCAGCCAAGGTGTCAACATAGTAATGAAGGCAAAGGGGGCATCAGATGCAAGTAGAAGTGGGAGTTTGACTGGAACAAGTTATTTAGCATCTTTGAGCCTCAGTTTTCTGAGATGAAAAACACATATATTATAAATGTAATAAAGAATAGGTGTTTGTCAGAAATTAATCTTTTTTTTTTTTTTTTTTTTTTTTTTTTTTTTTTTTTTTTTTTTTTGTGACGGAGTCTCGCTCTGTCACCCAGGCTGGAGTGCTGTGGCCGGATCTCAGCTCACTGCAAGCTCCGCCTCCCGGGTTCACGCCATTCTCCTGTCTCAGCCTCCCGAGTAGCTGGGACTACAGGCGCCGCCACGTCGCCCGGCTAGTTTTTTGTATTTTTTAGTAGAGACGGGGTTTCACCGTGTTAGCCAGGATGGTCTCGATCTCCTGACCTCGTGATCCGCCCGTCTCGGCCTCCCAAAGTGCTGGGATTACAGGCTTGAGCCACCGCGCCCGGCCAGAAATTAATCTTAATTTTAAAATCATATTTCATTTCAGCTCTTCGACATTATCCATGAGAAACTGGTACCTGAACCAAACAATAGGCTGGACAGCCAAACTTTGTGGAGACATAGGATTTGCTCTATTTCTTTAGCAATCCCCTTCCACTCTTCTTTTAACCCATTAACCATACCTGGAAAAGACCTAGCCCAAAGTATTCTACCAAAATTTTAAAAAGTGGCTTTTCTGCTTTTAAGAGCAAAACCATGAGGTTTGCTGTCTATGGTGTAAACAGTATACGACTTGGAAAAAGTAGACTAGAAGTTCTCAGTCTTAAGGGGATATGGAAAAGAGAAAAAGGAAAAAGAATGAGGGACAGAGAATAAATTACGCAAACCAACATAGTCTGAATCTTCTTTCTCTGAGCTTGGAAAGAACATGTGTTAGAAAAATTGAGAGGTATATCTAGCATGGAAAGATCTCTCTCCGCACTCTCCCTTTGGAATTGGAGAAGAAACCTGTAACATCACAGGCAACCCAGTCTATTTAAAAGAATGGAAAGTTGTGATCATGCTGGGAGAGGATCCGGTAGCCTTCTCCAGCCTCTCGGTTCATGTGTGGGGTGTATTAGTGGAAAGTCAGGGTGCCTGCCAGGTGCCTGCAATTAATCTTGCAGTAGAAGCTGGGTGGACTACAGGACATTGGGGTAGGTAGGAGCACATGGACCTGCAATCAGCATGGCTAAAGGGAGCTCAAATTACTCCAGGAACATTGCCCAGCCAAAAATAAAGAACCACAAATGCACTAGCCACAGATTGAAGCCTTGGCAGTCAGTAGGTTGACAGGAAGCATTGTACCAGATTCCAGTAGACAGTAGTTAGCATAGACCCAATGACCAGCACAATGTTGGGATATTCTTCTGTCCTCTAAAACTTCAGGGTCAAGTCACCCACACAGTCCTCTTGTACCCCATGTTAGGGAAAAGACAAGATGAGAGGAAAGCTGTCTAAGAGACTGAAAACTTACCTAAATGAGAGACCAGGCCCTAGCAGCTATGTACATGATCACACTGGATTAAATTTAAACTGGTTGGATATTTAGTTACTTTTTTAATGCTAACAAGATGGTGAGAGTTCTTCCAGGTAATTATCAAAAGTAAATTGCATTTTCTCATTATATATGAATTCTTATGATTTTTCCTCACCATTACAGAAGATTGTTGAAATAATATTTACAAGCATTTAGAATAGTGCTTGGCATTTACTAGTCGCTAATGAAATGGTAGCAATTACTATGTTTGAAATCTATGCACTATTTTTGAAAGGGGACTAAGTCAATAATGGCAAGAAATAGTGGTAAAGCTATGTGCTTTGATCAGACAATGAGTGGCCTTGGTGTTCAGGAAACCAGAACTTCCTATCTTCACATCTCTATTCATTTCAGCTTCACTTGGGTGTGACTTTTAAAATAATAAACACACTCTGATAAAAAGAAGGAAGTTTTGTAAAATTTGACCTTTAAACATAATCTAAAGGCATCACATTTGTTATTCATTTGCACTTACGTTCTGTAATTTTGTCTTAAAAAGTATTTAATGTAGATAAATAAAAAGAAGAAAACTTTTTTATATACTGGATGCTTCCAAATGTGTAGTTAAGGGTAATGCTATACAATGACAACATTCCTAAAATTAGCATTTTTTGCAGTACTTGATTAATTTTCGTAATATTAAAAATATATATATTAGTTACTGACTGGAATATATAAAAAATATATATACATATGTGTGCGTGTGTGTGTGTATATATATATACCCATACCGACTATTGTTAAGCCTTTTGAGCACTTCCTGTGTGCCAAGGACAATGCCAAATAATTTCACGTGTTATCTCATTAATCCCCACAACAATTCTCTTGAATAAAAACAGTAGTGTTCCACATTTTACTAATGGTAAAAACCGAGGCACAGAGAGATTATGTAACCCTCTTAAAGTCATATAACAAATAAGTGTCAACACTGGTTTTGGGCTCAGAAAATATGATTTTATAGTTGTGACTATTAATCACCATGCAGTAGAGATTTGTTGTTGAGGACAGTCTGCTATCCATCATACATTTTTCAATACAATGGTTGATTTTGGTACATTTTCATCCAAAATCACCTTATGATTTTAACAAGAGAAAAAATATTTAGAAACAGTCAATAAATAAGGTTTCAATAAAGAATAACTTTAATTCATTATTTCATAGATTATATTTTATACAAAGTGCTTTTAGTATGAGCATTTGAAATAGGCTTTTGATCAAATTTTAACAAAGTTTTTTCAGCAACTTCTCTGCTTTTAAGAAAGTGGACTCATTGGGAGATATTGTAGATATTGTCCCATTAGTGTAAATGGACATTATGTTCAAGGCACCAAATTCTTCGTAAAGGTAATTTGAAGGTGCCTTTTTTCCCCCTGTAGTGTCAACATCTATAATTTCATTTCTTTATTAAAGATGATTTGACAATAAGAAAAATTCAAGCTGTTAGAGCATTTAGAGCAAGCTGATACATTTCCAAAGAAAGCACATTTCTGATGTTTGAGGGATTTTTGAACAGACATTTATTGCTTCATAAAAAGAAGATGTAATGAAGTCTTTCTGGAATAAGAATGTAGTTTCCACGTGAAAAAATACATATTTTTTTCCTTTAGAAATTCTGAAAGTAAATTATGTGTAAAAACAATCAGGTAAGTTGCCCATTTTATTTGTTATAATGCTTTCTTTTTTTTTTTAATCATTAGAGTAGTTGAATGTGTAAAAAAAATGAAAATTACTACAAATTGGAGATTTGCCAAATTCTTACTACAATTTGGGCACTGTTTAAGACATTTTACATGTATTAAATTATTTAATCTTCACAAGAGACCTATGGGGTCTCCATTTTATAGACAGGAAACTGAGGCACTAAAAGATTAGGAAATTTGCATAGACATGGTGTAAGCCAGTGTTATCTGGCTCTAGAGTAGTCACACTTAACTACTTTGCTATTTTGCCTTAAGAATATTTAATAATACTTTATTTCCTATGTATTTTCAAATGTCTACACTTTTTCATTTATTAAATATTATTTTGTTGAGAATGAAGCTGAATTTTTCATGATTTTTATAGAAAATATGAAATGCTATTTCAGATATTTGTCTATTATTTCTCAAGAATATCCCATGTTTAAAATTTTAACTTTCTTCCCGCAGAGATGTAATTTGTTTTAATTAGGTCATCTAAATGTCAATTATTTATGTTGACTTCAGCAATTCCTAATTTTGGGATTTCACAGGCCTTCACTCTTACTTGGCACTCTGGGAATCTTCTCTGTTTTGCATAATCTTAATTATATTACTTTGTTGAAGAGAAGCAAGAAAAATGACATTCTTCTAGAGTGACTTCTCAATTAAATCAAAGAGATCTGATAAGATTAAAGAAAATGCTGGCAAGGCACTGAGTAGTAAGAAAGAGGCTGTCCGTGTTAAATGAGTTACCAGGAACAAAATACGGAATTATATCAGGACACTATTCACTTAGCATAATTAGTAGTTTTTGTTACTAACATGCTAAATGATTTATTAGCTGTCAGTGATAAGATGATGTGCTATAATAATTACTCCAAAATACCACATCTTGATGTATGCAGCAGTTTTATTTCCAAAACACTTTAACCTCATTTAGCTTTCATTACATTTTGGTAAAATAATTAAGAACAAGTGTTATAATTCCAAATTTAAAGATGGAAACTGAGTCACATAGATGCTAAGTAACCTGAGAAAAACCTCACAGTTACAACAGTGAGTCTCAAGCCTCTAAATTCTCCTCTTGTTCTTGCCTAAAATCATGATCTCTGCCTAGAGATGGCTTCACGTTGAGAAGAAGCAAGAGAGAAACTAGAAAATTCTATTATTTGTTTTATACGGACACTAGGAAATATAACATCTTCTGTTTACAAATAGAGTTGGCATGGATAAAGAAGAGCATAAAAGGGTTTAGTTGCAAAGACTGCTTTTTTTTTTTTTCTTAACTGTGTGGTAATAAACACACAAATACAACCATACTTTAAGGAATCTTGTTATATAAACAGGGGATTATATATCACAAATGGATTGTCAAGATTTTTGACTGTTATAACATTAAAATAATATAAACTGTAAGAAGGACTACTATGGTTTCTCTAGGTGATATGTGGCCTGTGAGGAGAACAAAGGCCATGGAATACAGAACTGCTCATCAAATTTATGGCCTGATGTCTGTGATGCTGCGTGGTGCATAAGAGAATTATGTAAGTACTACATCTGCTCCTAGGAAGTCATCTGTGAAAAATTCCTAATTTTTTAAATGCCTACCTATGTGTTGTATGAATCACAATGAAATGAATCCCCATTTGCTAACTAGCTATTTTGTATTTGGAGTGAGCACTTACGTCACTACACTGAATGCTCTGGGCTAAAAAGTCTACATGTTCATTTCTTTATATGCTTTCACAAATATAGATGATGTGATTGGTGGGAATTAAAATTGGACCTGAGTTTTCATAAATATTAGTGAAATCTGGTTAGATGTAACAGATATTAGTCTGACTTTAATCTCTGCTGTATGTGGATAGTGGTAAATGTTATTAAATGAAAGTATGCCCACCAAAGAAAAGCTATTAATAAATCTATACACTTTCATAATATGTCTTGTAAAACTAAACCCAAAGCAGTTTGGGGAGTTGGGAAAGCAATTAAGTGGTGACTTTTCCCATTTCTTTGCTTTCTGATGAAATATGAAATGAAACATACTTATCATTTTCTTATGTTAACTGTGTATTAAGTTTAAATTCTGTACAAAAATTGAGCAAAGTCTGGCCTAATAGACCAAAATGATTTTTTTTTCTCAGGATATTAATTACGGTGCAAATATTGCTTTCTGGATTTCTTGACCATATTCTTTATTATTCTTATGATTTGATAACTACTCTAAGGATATTGGCTAGTCAGTGTCTGGATTCTAATCATTCAGGAAGGTGAGCAGTATTTTAGACTTACAGAGAATTCAGCCTGACAATAGCCTTATGGTAATATTTCCAGGAGCTGCCAGGTTGTTGAATATGTTGTCAGTCCAATCTTATTTAATTTCCTTTCTATCTAGCTATACTTAAGAAGATAACATGGGACTAGAATGTTGGCAACCATACATGTTCAGACAAGTCCACAACACCATGACTTTAAAGTATATTAAGCACCATAAAAATTAAGCTTATAGGAGTGATATGTGGGGGAAGTGACAGTGGTACACACAAAATAAAGGGACTTCTGTAGTTTTGGAGACACCTAGGAGCTTATGATAAAGCCTATTGAATCTTGTAGTCTAGAGAAACCCTATCTCCAGCCTAAGATTTTCATAAGAACTCCAGATCAGCAAGCTGTTAGTGAACTACCTCTCCTGATAGTCAACTGCCAGTGATGCAGTGGAGAGCACAGATGTCAAGGAACACATGAGTAAGCTAAGAAGAGTCGTGCACCTTTAGAGAGGGAAATCAAATATGGTACCACACTGGCACCAAGCTCCAAGCCAAAAAGGTTGCCTATATAGTAATGAAATAAATCTTTTACTTTTCCTAAGGTTATAGATGATCAGGATGGTAGGAGAATTTAAATATCAAATGCCTTTCAGTTCTGTTATATAGAGAGTGGCTTCCAACGTGGCCCTCTATAGAGCCCTAATAGGACACAAGGACTAATCCTGACAAGGCCAGCTATAATGAATAGATAAATGCATTGTCTTGATTTAAAGTAACCTTTAAATCTCCTTTATATTTCAAATATTCACTCTCCTTTATATTTCAAAAGTGCTGGTAATTTAGGCATTTTAAAAAATATATGTATTTTGAATTTACAAGAAAAGCCACATGCAGTCATAATTAGAGGCTTTATTTATATGTATATATTCTTCAAATAATATAGAGAACTATCTTCCCTTCCACTGTGACCTCATAACACTTCCACTTAAGAAGTAATTTAATAAAATTCCTAGATATCCAGTCTTGTCAGCTTCTCCTAAGTAAAAGTCTGATGATAAAAAAAAATATTGTCTCTTGTGTTTGCTAGTTTTTACCTCTTGATTAGTTACACTCAATCACTTTGTGATTTTGCTAAACTGGATTCACGTTGGTTTATGCTTTACTACTTTGTCATGTATACAAAATTAAGGAGTAAACACTGTATGCCAATATGCAGAGACTGACCACATAAAAATTCTAAGTTGTTAGTTATTCATTTGTGTGTTTCTATAACAGTGGGGTAAATTAAAGCAATAGAAACATACAACATAGAATCATAATGAAATGCTTTCTTTAAGTTAAAAACAACAGAATAGTGAAAAGATAAACTTTCATTCATTTTTAACACAACAGCAGAATACAAAACAGCTTTCATTCTTCCACATATTTCATTTGTCACGAAAGGGCAGAAGCCAAACTTATTAACAGTTCGAGTAGGCATGACATTAAGACATCACTATGTCTCCTTAGGATTTTGGTTTATCTCATCATATTATTGTATTCTAACTCAATATATTTATTATAAAAACATTTTTCCTTAAAAATAAACACATTAGCACTTAGTTCTCGGTTTTGAAATCACTGATATCTAATTCATTGTGTAAAAATTACAAAGCATAAATATGCAAAATAAAAACCAAGAAAAATCTTCAAATGCATAGCACCCAGAAGTATTATTGTCAGCATTTTGTGCACATTTTCATTAATATTTACCTCCATTTTTTATGAAATGGGTCTAATATAATATATGCTGTTCTGTGTTCTCTTTCCTAACAACTCTATATTATGAAAAATACTGTCACTAAACATAGCTCAGCATCATCATATTAATGTCTGTCTAGCCATTCACTTTAAGTATATGCTATAATGTATGTATCCAATCTTCTACTGTTCGACACTTAAGCTGTTTTCAGGATTTGTTTTTGTTTAGATAATATAGCTGTGGCCAGCTGTAACTTTTTGTTTTGACAGTGTGCATACTTAGACACATAATCAAATAATTTCTTCATCTAAAATTCCTGGAAGTGGGGTTGTGAATGGAGATGTGAAAAATGAATGAAATGTAAGGCTTTTGATGCAACTGTCAAACTATATTTGACACAGATTAAATAGTTTTTTATATTCCCACACACAGTTTGTGTTTCTGAAAACATGGACTACTAGGCAACGATGAACTGTTCCATTAATCTAAACAAATTCTGGATAATATATAGCAATATGCAATCCATGGATCATATGGTAAGAAATGAAGGATGTCTCTAAATGTCAAAATCAAAGTAGGAACTGGGCACCAGGGGCATAGTGAATAAGATGATGACTGGGAGTTATAAGGAGATAGCAATCCAATAATGACTCATTTTTGCATTTGTTTTCACATTTGTTATTATTGAAGCATGAGTTACACAGTATAAAGTGAAGAAATTGCATTTATGGAGATCAGTGCATGTTTACAAATAGTACATACCTGTATACCCACCATCCAGATCAAATTATAAAACATATGAGCACCCCAGCTTTCCTTATGCTCTCTTGCAGGCTTTATTTTTTTTTCAAATGGAAAGTACATCCTTCACTATATATTGCTTTTGTCTGTCTTTCAACATTAGATAAGTGTAATATGCAGTGTATATATGTCCACTTTATTTTGAGCCTATGTGTGTCTTTGCATGAGAGATGGGTCTGCTGAATACAGCACACTGATGGATTTTGACTCTTCATCCAATTTGCCAGTCTGTGTCTTTTAATTGGAGCATTTAGCCCATTTACATTTAAGGTTAATATTGTTATGTGTCAATTTGGTCCTGTCATTATTTTGCTCATTAGATGATGCAGTTTCTCCCTAGCATTGATGGTCTTTACAATTTCGCATGTTTTTGCAGTGGCTGGTACCGGTTGTTCCTTTCCATGTTCAGTGCTTCCTTCAGGAGTTCTTATAAGGCAGGCCTGGTGGTGAAAAAAGTCTCTCAGCGTTTGCTTGTCTGTAAAGGATTTTATTTCTCCTTCACTTATGAAGCTTAGTTTGGCTGGATATGAAATTCTGGGTTAAAAATTATTTTCTTTAAGAATGTTGAATATTGGCCCCCACTCTCTTCTGGCTTGTAGAGTTTCTGCTGAGAGATCTGCTGTTAGTCTGATGGGCTTCCCTTTGTGGGTAACCCAACCTTTCTCTCTGGCTGCCCTTAACATTTTTTCCTTCATTTCAACTTTGGTGAATCTGGCAATTATGTGTCTTGGAGTTGCTCTTCTGGAGGAGTATCTTTGTGGCATTCTCTGTATTTCCTGAATTTGAATGTTGGCCTGCCTTGCTAGGTTGGGGAAGTTCTCTTGGATAATATCCTGAAGAGTGTTTTCCAACTTTGTTCCATTCTCCCCATCACTGTCAGGTACACCAATCAGATGTAGATTTGGTCTTTTCATATAGTCCCATATTTCTTGGAGGCTTCGTTCATATCTTTTTACTCTTTTTTCTCTAAACTTCTCTTCTAGCTTCATTTCATTCATTTGATCTTCAATCACTGATACTCTTTCTTCCAGTTGATCGAATTGGCTACCGAAGCTTTTGCATGTGTCACGTAGTTCTTGCACCATGGTTTTCATCTCCATTGGGTCATTTAAGGTCTTCTCTACACTGATTATTCTAGTTAGCCATTCATCTAATCTTTTTTCAAGGTTTTTTAGCTTCTTTGCGATGGGTTCCAATATCCTCCTTTAGCTCGGAGAAGTTTGATCGTCTGAAGCCTTCTTCTCTCAACACGTCAAAGTCATTCTCTGTCCAGCTTTGTTCCATTGCTGTCTAGGACCTGCATTCCTTTGGAGAGGAAGAGGCACTCTGATTTTTAGAATTTTCAGCTTTTCTGCTCTGGTTTCCCCCTATCTTTGTGGTTTTATCTACCTTTGGTCTTTGATGATGGTGACGTACAGATGGGGTTTTGATGTGGATGTCCTTTCTGTTTGTTAGTTTTCCTTCTAACAGTCAGGACCTTCAGCTGCAGGTCTGTTGGAGTTTGCTGGAGGTCCACACCAGACCCTGTTTGCCTGGGTATCACCAGCGGAGGCTGCAGAGCAGCAAATATTGCAGAACGGCAAATCTAGAACCCAATAATGACTTATTAACATATGAAGAAGAAAAGACACTTCAGCAGCAAACAAGAGGGGAAAAAAAAGCTGATAAAATTATATCCTGCGATAAAACAACAAAAAGAGGCATAGACAAAAAGTCAGTATAATCAGTTATCTATTTATTGTTTTGTAGTCCTTGAGTACTATTTATTGAAAATTTCTCTTGTTCAGACAACTGTATATATGTTTTATTTATCGCATTTATAATTGGTTTATTTGAATACTCTTGTGTGAATGCCACACTATTTTAATTTGTATAGTTTTACAATTAGTCTTGATATCTGCAAGTATATTACCTTTGAATTAAACCCATTAATAAGTTTAAATATTAAATATTTAAACTATGATCATAGTATAGCCACTTATTTATATATTCTTTATTTTTTATTATTATTGTTTTCTCTTTTCTGTGTAGAGGCCTTATATATAGTAACTTTTAAATGTTTGATTTTCTAATTGTCTATAGATAAAATACAAAAGATGAAATGGAAATTTGTATGTTGATATTATATACAAAGTTTCCTAAAGTTTTAAAAAAATTCTAATAGTTAATATTTTAGAACTATATATTCTAAATACCTGAGAAATTTGACAATAATGACTTTATTTCTACCTTTGCAATTCCTAAAACTTTTATTTACTTTTTATTCCTTATTGCACTGGCTAGGACCTCCTGTGTAGTGTTGAATAAAAGAAAGAATAGTCGTTATTGTCTTAATCCATAACTGCCTAGGAAAACCTTTCAATATTTCACCACTAAGTGCAATGCTTGAATATGTGTGTGTGTGTGTGTATCTGAGTGTGTATAATATGTGTGTATATATATGTGTATATATATATATGTACATATATATATACCCACACACACGTATATATTTAGTAGCTGCTTTTATTAGATTTATTAGATTGAGGAATATTACTCCTGTCTTTAATTTATTAATGATTTTATAATGAATAGATGTTAGATATTACCAAATTTTTCTGTACCTAATGAGATAACGATATGATTTTTCACCTTTATTTGGTTAGTGCAGTTAATTACATTGACTAACTTATAAATACTAAAATACCCTTACATTCCTGAATTATACAAGCTTCCTAGTACTCATCTATAAGTTTTATATATCTCTAGTCAAAATTTGTTATCATTTTAAGATTTTGCATCTACGTTTCTGTGAGGCATTGAATTTTCACTATCCTTTTTTGTAATGTCCTCATTAGGTTTTGTTTTGTCTTGTTATTTATTTATTTATTTTTTGACATTTTTTTGTGGGGGGTGGGAATGGAGTCTCGCTCTCACTCTTGTCGCTCAGGCTGAAGTGTAATGGTGCCATCTCAGCTCATTGCAACCTCCGCCTCCTGGGTTCAAGCGATTCTCCTGCCACGTCCTCCTGAGTAGCTGGGATTACAGGCATATGCCACCTGACCTGGCTAATTTTTGTATTTTTAGTAGAGACGGGGTTTCACCATATTGGCCAAGCTGGTGTCAAACTCCTGACCTCAGGTGATCTTTCTGCCTAGGCCTCCCAATGTGCTGAGATTACAGGCATGAACTGCCACCCCTGGCTGTCCTTACTAGGTTTTATTATTAAGCACATTAAGATCATGCTTTTATTTTTCTATTCCCTGGTAGTGTTTTTCTAAGATTAATATTATTCTTAAGTGTTTAAACAATTTTACCCATAAAGCAATGTGGTCAGGTGTTTATTTTTAAGAAAGCTTCAGATTATAAATTCAGTATCTTAATAGACATTGGATAATCATATTTTATATTCTCCTTGTGTTTATTTTCTTAGTTGTTTATAAAGAACATGTCTATTTTCAAACATAGCAACAGAAAGTTGTTAATAATATTCTCTTGCTATCTTTGTAATGGTTGCCACTTAGTAATATCTTCTTTTTTATTCCCGATGGTGTTAATTTGTGCCATGCCTATTTTTTAAACTCATTTTTGGTAGTATCTTAAGTTGGATCCCTTAGAAACAGATGTTGAGACAAATATTCTAGTGCAGGTGATTTTTAAGGGGAATCCTTTGGAGGATGAGAAAATAGGACAGGGAAGGGATAAATTTAAGTGAGAAAGGGCTTCAAGTGGAATTCAACATCAGTCTGATCATGTGAGAAGCTCTTGAGCATGAATGTAAAAATAGAGCACAGTTGTCCCTGTCCCTTGGTAAACATGGGAGATTGGTTCCAGGATCCCTTCCTCTACCAAAATCTATGCATGCTCCAGTACTGCAGTGGGCTCAGTGGAACACACCTATAGGAAAATTTGACCCAGTGCAAATGCATGTTTTGCATCTCACAAAAGCTGTATTTTCAGTGTGCATTTGGTTGGAAAAAATCCACATGGAAGTGTACCTTTACAGTTGAACCTGTGTTTTTCAAGGGTCAACTGTATATCCATCCCACACCACACACACTTCGAGGCAAGAGTAGTGGAGCTTTCGTTGGGCTTCTGTACCCCCTTCTAACATCCAGTTATTGGAAGTAATCTCCCATGGGGGGAGAATGGATATAATTTCAGGCACTTTTGGAGAAGCAAGAACCCTCCAGTGAAGTTTGCAGATGTGAGCTGTTAGCAGCAGCGCTCATAGAAGCTGGAGAATGGAGAACATCAACCTAGTTAAAGGAATCCAGGTGTGTATGGGTAAACCATCAATAGTATCTTCTATAGTCTATGCCTTACATTACTGAGATGCACTTGTTTTTCACATTCACTCCATCCTGTTGCAGCTTTTCCAGGATTCCTGTTAGTTACTATTTCTGGCAAAACTTACAAGAGCAAGGTTGACAGGAAAAGCAACAGCCTCCATTGCTGCATTTGGTCCCAGGGTCATTACTGATACATGTCATGTCCTTTGTTACCACCCATTTTAGACTGTTTTAACCCTCAGCCACATCTTCTGGTCTGGGTGGCTTGCCTCATGAGATAATCCATCTGGGCATCCAGGTGAAACCTCTAAAAACAAAGTAAACTTTCAAAAAGTTAAAATTATGCCTATCATCCAAACGTAAAGCGAACACATATTAAATATTTATGTTTCTCATTAATATAAAGAATGCTAAAGCTAGTTTTAATCTCATCACCTTTTAAGGTCACAAATCCTCTGTTCCCGCTCTAGCTAATCTGCTGTTCCGTCTACCCATTTTGTCTTGTTTTCAGTTGGTGATACTTCAGTTTTAGATTTTTCCCTCTGATACATTTGTTAATGCATTTTAATTTCTGGCAAAATTCTCTATATTTTTTCTATTTTTCTGCTTATAATATTTTCTAAATTCCTGTATGCTAACTTAAATATCTGGATAACCTATGGATATATTTAAAGACTTTCTTTTCTCTTGGCTTTTAGTAACTTTCTTCTGTTTCCTAATACACACAGACAGTTTTTAATGATTGCTGGATACTGAGTATGCAAAATTGAGAGGCTCTTCGCGATGTTATATTCCTGCAGAGATAATTCAACCTTATTTTGGAAGGCAAATAAAATAAGAACAGATCACCTTAATCTGCCCATTTTAGAAATCTCAACTGGAAACCCACAATATTTACTATGGTGCTTCTTTTTGATGAGTCTTGAACTCAAATTTTAGTTTCTCTAGCTCCATGAAAATGACAGAAATTCTGCTTGCCTCTTTTATTCTCTTAGCAGCTACTTTTTTTCTTTATTTTTCAGAGCCTTGCCTAAAATACACCTTGCTTAGAAATCATCAAATGCCTCAAGTGGAAAATAAGAGCTAAACGTTGGACTCATTTTTGTGTGAGTGTCTTTTCTTTGACATGGTGCATTTCAAAGTCAGGGTTGGCTTAGCACCAAATTTATATTTGTCTCTGCAATTCAGTGATACTCTCACAAGCTCTAAGCTGAGGCTGCATATTGCCTCACATGTCTCTACCTCAAATTGTCAAATGTCTTGAAATGACTTTGAATGTAAGACTATCTCAGGGCATTTTACTTTGCTCCAGTATCTCGGCACTTTGAGTTCTGCCTTTCTCAATTGCTTTTCAAAGCATTCAAACAATTGTGCCCCCACTCCCTCTTTCTTTAGCTTTGTCTCTATCACTATCATCTCTCTCTCTCTCTCTCTCTCTTTTCTCCCTCCCTCATTAGTTGGCTCTCATATTTACTGGGAAAGTTGTTCTGGTTGTTCTGATATGAGACACTCAATCATAGTAAGAAGCGGAATTTTCTTCTGGTCTTTAAAGTGCACATAAGAATGGGAAAAAAGCTTCAAGGTTTTGCAAGACAAAGCAATAAAACTAAGAGTCCCTTATCAATCAGGACCCTGGAATGATCACAACTCCAAAACATGTTTAAGAAAACATAGAATCCTTACTCTATCATCCTTTGGATGGCAATACATTTCTGTGAGAAATCTGTGCCTGAAAGTGTATCTTTCCTGAATTCATTGTGACAATATTAACTAAACGATATATCAAACCTCTAGCTTAGAAATGACATTGAAATTGGGCTTGAGCTAGTAATACTCCATGATGGTATATAAAGGCAAATGCAAAACTGTTATAAAAATGCTTCATCGGCAGGAGAATGGCATGAACCCGGGAGGCAGAGCTTGCAGCAAGCCGAGATTGCGACACTGCACTCCAGCCTGGGTGACAGAGTGAGACTCTATCTCAATAAATAAATAAATAAATAAAATTAAAAGAAATAATGCTTCAGCAAGGCTGGGCATAGTGGCTCATCCTTGTAATTCCAGTACTTCAGAAGGCCAAGGCTGGAGGATCATTTGAAGCCAGGAGTTTGAAAACAGCCTGGGCAACATAGCAAGACCCCATCTCTACCCACTAACCACTGCCCCCCACCAAAAAAATTATCTGGGCATGATTGCACGTATTAGGTACTCAGGGGACTGAGGTGGGAGGGTTGCTTGATTTAAACAGAAAGTAAGCTTTCAAAAAGGTTATTAGATAGGTTAAAAAAAAAAAATTGTTGGATCATTGGAGCGCAGTTAAATGCCAAATGCTCCTGGTTTACTCAGCAGCACTTTGTGCTCTAGGAATTCAGTGTTAGAGTAAAGCCCCTGCTACCTGTTCCACTGTCACTTCTGCACTGCAAACTTGATTTTGCAGAGATTATTATCATTGCATTACACAGAAAAAATGCTCCGCTGCCCTGGCTGCTTGCTTGTTTTTAGCTGACTCATCCAATCTGGCAGAGGGTATGTTTGATTGAAGGAGCCTAAGTCACATGGACTTTCTGAAATGGCCTAGAGCTGGAAAAGTGAACATCTCACATTTTTAGCTTTCACTTTAAGGGTGAGCTGTGCCTCCTGTTAAGATTTCTACTAGGAAGGAAGTTCAGGTGTTAGCTGGCCAAAAGAATGGCAAATATCCATGACAAACAGGAAGAAGAAAGACTGACCATTGTCACTTACCACTTCTCCTCTACACTTACCAGATGGACACAGTGAGATCAGGAAAAGAAATAACAACTCAATGAATTGGAAAGAAGAAAGAAAACCCTCCTTTTTTCACAGATGGTATGGCTAACTACATAGAAAATCTAAACAAATCTATAGGTAGCTTTTTGAATTAATGAAGTGTGAAACTTTGCTGCAAGCAAATCAGTATATGAAAATCAATGTTTTGTCTACATGCAGCAATAGCACATTGTAAAATTCCAATGTATGTGCATCTTATAATAGCAACAAAAACAATTAAAGACACAAGAAAATATTCAATAAATGTGGTTTAAAAATTTTAAGATATAACATTATTTCAGGGCCCAACAGATCTATAAAAGGAGGAGATATTTCTTGATCCTACTTAAGCAGAATAAATACTGTAAAGATAACAATTCTCAAATAAATCAATAATTCAATGTAATTCCATTTAGAATGCTTAATACAATTTTTAAACAATGCAAACTCATCAAACTGAGATAAAACTCAAAAGAGAGTAAAGAACCAAGAGATGATAGAAAAACAAAATTAAATTGGTGATTTCATCTGCAGAGTTGTGTTTCTGCTTATACTTGTTAAGCATGTAATGATATGCCATTAAGAATAAAAGTTGCTGTAGGCTTTTGATAACCTATTTCAGACTAAGGAAATTCCATTCTATTTCTAGTTTGCTGTTTTTTAAATCATAAAAGGGTTTTAAATTTTATCAAAATGTTGAGCATTTATTGAGATGAATATAAGCTTTTAATTTTTCTCCTTTAATAACATGGTGAATAAATTGCATGTTAACCTTTCTTCCATTCCTTTAACAAACTCAGTCTTATTGTGATTTCAAAAATAATTGATAGATACAGCTTACTAATTTTATTATAGGATTGTTGCATCTAGTTTGGGATGTGAGATTTGCCAACTTTTTTTTTTTTCTTATATGTTATTTATGTATTTGGGGGAATCTTGCCTCCTTTTTGGGTCTTTGGAATGGAGTTCATCAAGTAGGAATCATTTGGTTGTTGAAAGATTGGCATCTGTTAAATGTTCTGGACCTTATTTATTGATATTGTTTTGTGAGTAGAGTTTAAGTGCTTCTTCAAACTCTAATTCCTGGGCCCTGGAGATACTGCCTCCTGTGCGGCCCTCTCATGCCATTCTAATACCACCTCCACACTTCCAAACCTAAAATAACCCCACTGGGCTACCTGGAATGCAGTCAGTAATTAGTTAGTACTTCAACTCTCATTCCTGATTTTAAACAATATCTCAACCCTCAGGTATATAATTGCACACTATCCTTTCTAGTTGTACCAACTTTTAGATCATTGCTTCATTTCATTTGAGTATTTAACTCCTGGCTCATTATCAGTATCTCCAACATGACCCTTATGTTATTTTGGGGAGATTTCATTATTTAAGTAGATAATCTTTCAATACAATGGCTGTTCCATTTAACCTCTGCTTTCCAATAATCACGTCTCCCATCCTACATCAGCCATCTATTTCCATTGTCCTACACCAGGTCATTTCACAACTAGTAATGGCAACATGTACATAATCTTATTTCAAATCTCCCACTCTGTCATAAATGTGTCCCATGTTTTCAATTTCTTATAACAATTCTATCCAACTCTAATACTTTTTAACTATTCCTCAGATCTCTTCCTTAATTCTTTCTTTAATCTAAATTTCAGCCAATCTTTACAACTACATTCTCAATATAGGGTTTTCAGAGGGGTTAATTATCAGATGGGCAACCCTCAACCATCAGGGAATGGGATGTCCTAGCTTGGGATAATTCTGATGTCTATTCTCCCTGGATCTTCAGAGAGTCCCCAGAGGGCATGAGATAGCATTAACGCTTTTTTAAAAAAATTAAAAAATTTTAAATATTAAATTAAAAAAATTAGCCACCAGACATGAAGTCAACTTTAAATACATGATATATCTGGAGAGTACAAAGTCAATTTAATGAATGCCCATAAGGTAAGAACTTTTCTGCCTTTACCTTTCCTCCTTCCCTATTTGTGCCTGAGGGAATGTGACTAAACACCCCGATTGGGAAAACAGGAGAGGGATATAAGCACAAGGCAAGGGTGGAGAGAAGGACCACAATCCTTGTCCCTGGCCTACTGCTTGATACAGGTCCAGTAAGAGAATAGAAAAAGATTTAACTTCAAAATGAGTTTAGAATTTGGATATATTTTAGGACTAGATATTCTAAATAACTGAATTGAGATTTCATTGTGATTAAACCATAGGATTTCTTGTTGCCTCAGACTGATCAAACAAGTTATGGAACAATGGGAATTTGTATCAGGTAGCAAGGAAGAAACTTTCCCCACTAAACACATTTTAAAGAGCTGTTGAGAGAAAAGAAGCATTATTTTACTCTATACCCAGGAGTCTTGCTTGTTTAATATATCTGTAACACATATATTGTGCATGTTTGCAAGAATGTGGTTCAGGTTTCTTCCCCTGTGGATTGATACAAACTCTTCAACAAGAGTGACTAAGGGGAAAAATACTCTTTTTCTGTTCTGGATAATATTTTTATCTATTTTCTTTTGGTCTTCACTGGCTGATCCTCTGCCCTAAATGGTAGAGCATTATCAAGGCCAAAGAAATGGAATAATATAGAGTTTGCTCTGTAGTTCTTTCCATGTGGTCCAATTGCCTAATCAACTTTTCTGTCCTGCATTTAGTTTAGTTGCCCCTACTAGGACTCGAACATGGATTTTACAGAAGGGCCCTAGGCCCTGTCAGAGGGTTAAGAAGGACTTGCTCTCAAACTCCTTATTTCCTCCTAGGAGTATATGTTTTTGGTGAGCAAAGCAACCCCTAAGCAGGAGAATTGGATGATAATGGTCCCCAGTATAATAAAGGGGAAAGGGATATTGAAAAGAGGAATATGATAGTATGGTATCACATTGCATCATAATTGCTGAATTGTTCAATGGGCTTTTGCAAAGTTAAGTACCATTCTGAAAGATAGGAGCAGTACAGTTTTCTTAAACTGCCATGAGTGAGCTATGAGACTAAAGTATAGTCCTCATCCCATGGAAGAGGTGAACAAGGGCCTCATTTTTAGTAGCATAAATTCCAAGGATCTGCCAAGGCCATAGGAAACAGTTAAAAGAGAAAGTGGTAAGGAAATTGATACTAATCAGAAATTTCTGAGGCCTCTCACATGGAATACATTGACCCTCAAAGTTTCTTTTTGGCAAGAAGAGACCATAGAGTTTTTATACCTGAATACTTACCTAAGTATGGGTGGGTTGAAGTAGAGTTGAAGAGATGTGGACTCTTTGTGAGACCTGTAGCCAAATACAGTTTTCAAACTTGGTTTGTCAGCGGCAGGTGTGGCCACACAAATAAAATCTGCTTTTAAGTTTAATTATATCAATACAATCTCAAGTACCACGTTTATATATTCAAGACTGATAGTTGATGGATTTTTCCTATATTAACCATTTAAGTAAGATAATTATTTGCCATTCTGTGACATTTAATTACAATGCAATGACTAATTTATAAAGTTTGAAGAATAAAATTGCTTTATATGTCATTTAAGATTTGTATGAACACATTTAAACTGCAGAAAAGATTGCTCAGAAAAATGCAGAGCTGGCTCCCAAGAGCTCTCGATTACCTTCTGTATCAAGACAATTTTTTAAAAATCTGCTGTACTATCACAGCATAATTTCAAGGTGACCACCTGTCAGAGAGCTTCTGGGAAAAAAAGGCAAAATGTCTCCCTGTCTTATTTGTGCATTTATTTTTATAAACATTTCTAATTTTCCAGAGGGTATTACAGGCTAAAATTTAATGGGATGGTAATAGTTAGCAATGAGTAAATAACATGAATTCTCAGTTGATGTAAATTTCATGCCAGGTTTGAATGATGAAGGTAAAAGCTAGCACGGAGACTAGAAACACATTTAATAGCAGATGTTCAGTTGTGCAGCAGAGATCTACATAAATAACAAAGTTTGCCCTACTTGTGTTGAGAGCACTCAATTTCTTTTCTTTCCCAGGAAGTGCATTGTACTTTGGACTGAGCCGAGTCATAATTAAGCTGTACTAAAGAAACATTCAAGTAACAATGATTTGCAAATGATCAAATTATTGTGGGCTTAGCTTAGGGCTTCACCAGCTGGAGTGATTTCTCTATTATAACCATATGTCTGTTAATAAATTTGATTCAAATGTATAACAATTACAGATAATTTAGAGACTGGGCAGAGCAATTAAAAACAGATAAGGTTGTTCTTGTGACTTGGTCTTAAATGAAGAGACTACAATGATGAAGCTAAATGCTACTTGGTTAGAGACTGCAAGACGTGGTAAAGCAGTTAACATGTCTAAAATCGAATTGTCTCAGATGTAGTATGTTGACCCATCACACAGGATAGCTTAACAGAGTGGCACTTAAAACACTGAAAGCACTGTGCAGGCTTCAAAGGAATTCTCCTGTTCTTCCTGAGTTTTCCTCATGAATGTTTCAATAAAAGTGGAGAAGAATGATCATTAGCAAAGTGGAATTACAGAGTAGATCATTTGGGGCACAATACTGTACTTGACTTTTAAAAAAGTAATGATCTTGGTAAAGGTACAAGTGAAAAAGAGACATTTTGGGGAGTATTTTTTTCCTTAGTTCTTTGAAGGAGTAGAATCTTCATCTTCCAGGAATTTTTAATCTTCCTTTCTCTCTAAATCTGCTCTTTGAGCTCTTTAAGATACGTTAATCTGCAATGTCCCACTGTCTCCTATCGCATTTCCCAGTTTAAATTATCTGGAAAAGGCAACGATAGTCCTGTACCATCTTTACAAATTCATGATCTAACTAAAAAGGGTGTTACTGAAACTGCTGACCTCTCTCATCCTCACATCTTACCACATACTCCTGACAGCTGTATTAGCAAAATTGTAAATCCAGTAAAGAAGTTATTAATATGGAAAGGTCAGTACATGTCAGAAATGGTAAAGTGTGGGTAACTGATGGAAAATTACAAATTGGGAACTGCTTTGAAGAAGGCAAAAGAGCCTTTAACTGGTTCAAAATATTTGAAATTTTGAAAATTTGTTTAATGACTTGAATCATCATAATCTTTTGGAAATTGATTGGATAATGTATATTCCTCTTTGAGGGCATATTTCTTCTACCTCTTAATTTCTTTTTTCTCACGCTGAATTGTTCCTTTTTCAGCTATATATTTTATGGTATAACTTTTAATTCTTCTTTGTAGAAAATCAACACGGTTTCTGGAAGAGGCAGTTATTCTTTACCCAAATTTTAGATTTTTTGAGGGACAAACAAATATGAGGAAACAGTTTCTGAATCTTAAAAACCACACTGAGTTCCAGTTTTAAAATCAGCGGTATATATAGGCGTATAAAACAATGTAAACTCGACTTGTCGTCAGAACAGTAGCCTATGGACATAGTAAGTGTTTAATATTAATTTTGAATCAATTATTTTTATTTTTAGAAACAAAAGGCAAAGATGAGACTGTACTTCCTAAGTAGTATAAACTAACAATTGTCTATTCAAAGAACGTAGCTGTTTGTCTGCTGTCATGTGATATACTTAATTATCTGAAAGAGGAATGGCCTAGTGAGAACTCCACCTTTTAGATGTCCATCACCTCTTCCAAGCAGTCAGTAACTTGCTTCAGGAGATGAGCCTGGGAATTCTGTAAGGTAATTACAATGTTACTTTTAAGTCTGGATCATTGCATTTTTATGTTCATTTTCTCATTTGTTCTTTACAATAACTTTTTGAAATTTGATTATGTAGGCAGAACAGTTATGGTTGCTTTTTGTAGATAAATAAACTGAGGCTGTGAGAAATAAAAGGATTTCCCCAAGTTCGTTTAACCAGTAGAGAAAGAGTTTGGATTGAAACAAAGGATGTTTGACTCCTAGTCCTAGGCCGCCTGATGCAGTAAAGGCATCAGAAGCCAAATAAATGTGTAAGTTCACTAAGGATTAGATACATTCTGATGTCAGATTCCTAACAGATTGTTAAAGGCCATCAGGTGTTCTTAATATACACTTCCTGCTTCTTCAGGGTAATGTCATGGTGGGTAACCATGCAATCCCCTAAAAAAACCCTTTGCTGTCACTGTCAGAGACAGAATTCTGGACTCTAGGCCCATTGGCCTGTCGCAGTGAGCCATTTCTCAAGTTCTTATCTTTTGGATACAGAAGCATATTACTTGAGAGTGTGAAGGGGAAGTTGGCTTTAATCTTAATTGCCTGCATAACAGTATTTTTAAAATGATCTCACTCTGTAAACTATAAAACGCTACCACTACCATAGAAGTCAGGAATGTTAGAGCAGAGCAAAGATTATTAGAAAAGTCAAGCTTGCAATAACTATACATTCTATCCCTCTGAATTTGCCATTAAAATACAGTTGCCGTTCCAAGCAGACCACAGCCAGACTGCAAAATGCACAGTCCGTGCAACTACTCTATCCCTACTCAATTTGCATGCCAGGACAGGACGGGTATTTATCCAAATGTTACGTAATTTTTTTGTTTCCTTGATGTTAGTGTGCTCCTCAAAAATCTTTGTTTAAATCACCCATTTATGAAAATAGTGCAATATAGGTTATGGGTACAATGCATGTGGCTTCTCCTATGACAGATATTTTGTTAATCAACATTTTAATTTTACTATGTTCATTCCATGATTACGCCAGTTACTTGCTCTTATTAGGGATTTACCTGCTTTGACTAAAAGAACTACAGAGCCAAAACCATGGGTTCAAGTACTGAAGCAGTTGTTTTTGTTGGCCAATATAAGGTAAATGCAACCTAGCTTAGATAGCACTTATACTCTGATACATCCTAAATCTAAACAGATAACATATTATGCTTTCAGTTGCCTGTTTGTGCAGTAACTCACAGTTTCACATACTAAAAGAAACTATGTACAAAAATACATTTAATTCACAGCCTTTTACAGAAGTGGCCTAGGAGAGCCAGTGAGGATACACGATTCTGTGTCAGTTTCACATGCAGACAGTTAACCTGACTCAGAATGCTACTGCTTTCCACGGTAAAGAGAAAGCTCATGACTGAAGTCTGTGCAGCAGAAATGGAAACTCCTAGGATTCATGCCATTGTTGAGTTTTGAACATTTTATACAACATTTTAGTAGGTATAAGCTATTTTCCAGGCTTATAGTAATTTCTGATACATTTCTTGCTGGCTGAGAAAGGTGATCAAATGTATAAATTCCATAACATATCAAATCTCTATTCACACATATATTCCCATGAACATGTGCCTTGAAGCCGGAAGATTTGGATTAGAGCCTGTGCTAGTCCTGCTGCTTATTTGCCCTGTCAGCTTGGGCAGGTTATTTTAGGACATAGGTTCTTAGTTACTTCCTTTGTGAAATGTGAAGATAAAATCTGCTTTGATTAATTTAGCACGCTCTAGCCTAGCAAAATTCTTAATGATAAAAAGTAATTATTATTAGTAGTATGCTTTTGGCATGGAATATGACAGTATATGTAAAAATGCTCTGAAAACTTTAAAACGTTATGTTTAGTCAGCTACTATTGGATAATTATTTCAAATAATGTTAACATAAATATATGCTAAGCATGTACTCAAATAGAATGTTTGCCTATATAACATTTTAAAGGTAAGTTTTAAAGTATCAAGTGGAGATAGTTTTGATTTGTATGTATATATAAATATATGTGTATATATACATTCTTAATATGGTATAGCATGTGACTATCACAATTACTAATCTGGATATTTTACTCTGTGATCTTGGGCAAGGTATTATCCTTTGCTCACCTAAACAGGTTTTTTAAAACTTTTTATTTTATTTATTAAATGTAAAGTAAAACAATCTGTATCAGAGATTTGTGGGCAGAATTAAAGGAAGCCAGAGTACTTAGAAATAGATTTTCAATAGACCTTCACTAATTATTATTAGAATATGGATCATGCAAAATTGTATGACAGCCAAGTTAGGTTTCAAAACATCTCTTCCCACTCTAATATGCAATGCTTTACAAATTTTTCTACATGTAGACAATAATGTGCATATCAGAAAGAATAAATTGATGTGGCTTAGAGGTAGAGTTTTACATATGGGAGACCCTGAAATCTTTAATTTTCTACTAATCTATGGGCATAAACTGCACTTTGAAAATGGTATAACCCTATACCTTCCCAGGAGCTAGTACGTATTGTTTGATGAATTCTTACAAAACTTAAAAGAGGAGAGAGGAATTATTATTAAAAGGAACAGATGATGGAATCACCTGGGGGCATCCATAGCTCTCAGGCATGTATTTTCCCCCATAGTCGCTGGGTCCAGGTTGCTATTGTGCCTCCCTCTGGGGACAGCACACATGTGCAGGCACATGCAGTGTGGCAGGACATCCTTCTTCCATATCTTCCTCCCTGTCATACCCTTAATTGGTCTAATGAGTTATGTTGACATGGAGCTCTCTGTACTACTATGTTCTCAGGACATGGGAAACAGGACATTTTCCTGTGTTACCTAAATAAGGCGTCTCTAAAAAATGTAGTAGTAGCTGCACATCTGGTGTGTCTATCCAAGGGGGGGTTAAGGAAACCTACCATAAGCCTGCTCTTGGCTGGACGTTGTCAAATTGAGTTCTCTCATTGCTTCAAAGATATCAAGTCAGGACACAGAGATATACTTGGATCTTCAATGTTTATTTTATTTTTACTTAAATCTGAGCAGGATTTATAGGTCTTTTCTCTTCCCCTTCCACCCCCCAACAAACGTGTTGAACATAGGTCTATTTCATTTAGGTCCTAAGCAACGTGCTCCACCTATGATCTATGCTGCCTCAGGGCTTGGCTGAATTTAATGATTTATTTGGATCCACAGATAGCTGCCTAGTCAATAATCTTTGATGTGGGTATGTAAATGATTACATTTTGAAGATTGCATATGAAGAGCAATAATTATGCCTACATTTTCATATATCTGTGAATACTTTAAAATATATGTGAAAATAGATTAATTTTAAAAACTTGCAACTTTACTCTTCTAATTAGCTTTTCATTGGAAAAGTATGAATTCAGAATTACTTGAAACAAATTTTGCTTCTTCTCTAGAAGGGGTTTCATTTAAGACTAGGAATGGCAGGACATGCTATAGGTGGAACTAAAGCTGAAGAAACATACACAATGGACAATTTATGACCTAAGCACTGAAAATAATTGACAACAAAACTGCTGCCTATTATGTTAAGGATCTCTTCTGGGGATTAATGGAATAAGACCATTATAACTAGAGGCCTCTTGTGGACATGGCACAGGCATATGAAAACATTCATATCAATAATGAAGGGAATCTATATAAGGCATTCTCATGAAATTTGTGAATCATCATAATTATGACTACCGGTGTCACTGCCGAGGTACGTTGGACAGTTTTATTCTAGGCTCTTTTATTTTATATTTACAACCAAAGGATGAGCTAATCATTATATCCTCATCTGGTAGATGCATTATTTCAGAGGTTATTTACACCTGTGGTCACCCATCTTAAAAGTCTGTAGAGGGAGTAGGTAAACCCATGTCTGTCTGATTTACAGCCCATGACCTAGCCACTACTTTACAGTACCTCCACAATGACTTACTCAAGATTTTAAAAAGTAATAATAATAACTTGAAGTAATTGGTAAAAAGTAACTAAAATTGAATTTAAAATAAATACAAACCTGCAAATGGAATCAAAAGTTCAATTGCCAAATTGGTAAGATAGAGATTTCACTTAGTGAAATTTCATATAAAAAAGAGTTGAGGAGGTTACAGCAAGTGAATTTTGTGTTAACATTGTGATAGCTCCAAAACCCTTGACTATATTAATAGCATTTCTTCATGGGTCGGCTACTGGGTTTTGGGCAGGATAATTTTTCACTGTGCAGAGCAGTCTCTGTTTGACAAGAGACTTAGGATCCATAGGCCTCACCCAATACTGCCAGTAGTACATCCAGGCAATGAGAAAATAACTCACATATAAGACACTCTCTACTCCTGCAATGGCTTGGTTGACAACTACTGCATTAGTAGACATACGCTCATCAGAAAAGAGGAGATAATAGGCAAATATTTCTTTGAACTAGTCAGAAATTATTGAGCCCATTTTCATCATATTTAAAAGAAACCTTTATTATACTAAAAGAAATTTCAGAGAATAATTGATTCAAAATTGTTGGATTTTGTGAAACATCCTAGTACATGTGTAATACATTTTTCTCATTGCCTAACTAGTTTTCACTGGATTTCAGTCACATGCACCCAAACAGTCCTAACTAATATGCTAACACAAGGTTCCTAAGACTGAAAATAGTATGTTACAAGAAATGCCACAAGAATTGGGATTCTTTAATCTGAAATAATGTTGACAGATGACATTATGTTTTCCAAAATTTGATGGAAAAAAATGGCTTAGGAATTAGATTTGTATTATGAACCCGAAATAGCAAACCTGAGACCGGTGCTTTGGTGATGGAATAATTAGAAATGGCTATAAAATAGAAGAACTATCTTGAGAGGTGGGGACTTTTTACCATTGTTTGTGTTCAAGGGGATGCAGCCTTCTGAGATGTTGTCTATGAATGAGATGGGCGGTTGGCCTCTTGAGGTCTCATTCAGTGATGTTAGACCCTATGATTCTATCTCTTTTGGATGTAAGGTCATTGCAGATCCACTTACTTCTAACATTTTTTTTTCCATAAAATGCTCTTATTTTAGTTCTACGTTCTCTGAAAATACATCAAGTAATACATTCTCCTGAAGACCTAATTTTAGATGCACAAAACTGCATAGATTTACACTGAGATCAAAATATCAAGCAGCACATCAGGGTCCCCAGAGCTTTCTGCACCTGAAAAGAAGAAAAGAAAAATCCAAACACTTTATTAGCAACTGTACACTTTCCTTAGAACACATAGGCTTAGCCTGCTGTGTTCCCATCAGTTAGTCTTCCCTCCTCTGGGGAGGCACTCAAAGCCAAGCTCATCAGGGCTGCAAAACATTCTGTGAAGAAACAAAGCATTCATGGTTAATGAACTGGTCCTGCAGGACTAGCCTGTTAATGGGAAACTGGCCCTCAGTAACACTAAGGTGAAAGATCTTTCCTGTCCTCACAGCCCTCCCTCCCAACTTATTCTTATTTTTACAGGAGAAGAAAAACCTCTTTGATTACTATAAGTTCTTACGAGGCTATGAAAATCTCCTATTGGAATCACCATAATTCTGTGAAACACAGAATTGAGCCAATGGTTCCGCAATCAGCAAGGATTACACAATGTACAGATGCTTTGTTCCTCATTTCCCTTGGTTCAGGGTGTATTTATTCACTTAAAATTGTGTTACACCTTAAAAAGGAAATAGAAGAAGATATCATGAGATATTTGGCTTAGTTAAATTTTTAGTATATCACTCATTTCCAGAATAAGTGCCTGAATGGAAGAACTTGGATCTTAGACCTCATTAGGATTAATTATCTAAACAGCAGATCAGCCCTGCTTGCCTTTCCTATGAGAGGATGATCCTTTTATTCTGCTATGTAATTAATTTCACTCTGCCCTCCTATTGCCACCTCTTCTTTTGGCTTTCCTCTGACCAGCTTTTCTAATGGAAGGCCAATGAGATGTACTGTGGATCCCCAGATTGTCTGTGTGTTACACAGGTTTTTAAAAAATGCTTTTTTTTTCAATAGTATTTCTTCTTCTTCTTTTTTTTTTTTTTTTTTTTTTTTTTTTTTTTTGAGACGGAGTCTCGCTCTATCGCCCAGGCTGGAGTGCAGTGGCTGGATCTCAGCTCACTGCAAGCTCCACCTCCCGGGTTTATGCCATTCTCCTGCCTCAGCCTCCCAAGTAGCTGGGACTACAGGCGCCCGCCACCTCGCCCGGCTAGTTTTTTGTATTTTTTAGTAGAGACGGGGTTTCACGGTGTTAGCCAGGATGGTCTCGATCTCCTGACCTCGTGATCCACCCGTCTCGGCTTCCCAAAGTGCTGGGATTACAGGCTTGAGCCACCGCGCCTGGCCTTCAATAGTATTTCTATTATACATTTACTCTTATGTCAAATGTCTCAATTCTGTATCACATTGTTGATTTCTTCAGAGCTCTGTATTTCTTACTTTCTTATTGACACTTTCCCTGGGACACCCTTTACTACCTAATACAACGTAATCTGCCAAGAGCAAGCTCACTTCACTTTTGCAATGCTCACGACTGCATCCTCGTCAGTACTGGGACCTCAGGTTCTGCTGTTTCTAGACTTGGACACATCGGTGTGTTGTGTCCCATTGCTCTATATACCACAAATACTTTTCCATATGAATTTTAGACTTTGGAATTCACTATATTATTCCTGGACTAATTTCTCACTGCTTTAGACATGGACTTCTCTCATTGCCACAAACACTTTAATATATATCTTAAACACTGAAAATAAGAGCATTACAAACTTGGTAGGAAATAGTCACCTGTCCTAGGAGGCTTTTTATTATGAGACCCAGGTATTTCTATATTAAATGTCCATCCTCAGGTAGATACAAAAGATCAAATGTGCCTTCCAAGCTTACTTGCCCTAACTTGTCAATACTAACATTATTCCTTGTGTTAAATGCTTTAGTCCCAGTAGCAACCTCACACCCAGATAAAGATGCATTCCTCAACCCACACCTCTTTTTTGGTGAACATGTTGAGATAATAAATAGACAAATATCTTGTTTAACCTTTAGGGCCCAAGTAGAGAAACAGCTGAATCCGGATTCTCAGCCAAGTCCTTTCTTATGTAAGAGGTATAATAGTGGTGTTTGAAATAAGCATTACATTTCACTTTTAATATCTTCCTTCCTTAGCCTGATTTCTTTGAATCTTAGATTTTGTTGTTGTTGTTGTTTGGTTTTTTTTTTGAGACAGAGTCTTGCTCGGCCGCCCAGGCTGGAGTGCAGTGGCCGGATCTCAGCTCACTGCAAGCTTCGCCTCCCGGGTTCACGCCATTCTCCTGCCTCAGCCTCCCAAGTAGCTGGGACTACAGGTGCCTGCCACCTCGCCCGGCTAGGTTTTTGTATTTTTTAATAGAGACGGGGTTTCACTGGGTTAGCCAGGATGGTCTCGATCTCCTGACCTCGTGATCCGCCCGCCTCGGCCTCCCAAAGTGCTGGGATTACAGGCTTGAGCCACCGCGCCCGGCCAGATATTTTTTAATCAGAAATTTCTTCCATCACTGACTTGCATTTTGGCCTAAGTGGAAAATTGAGGTTCTCCCATAGAGAAGTTTCACTTGACTTTAATTACTGAAAGGTTAACAATTGATTACAATCTTGCATTTCTATTATATTACCAAAAGAGTAAGTAAAATTTGAATTAGTTAGCAAATGTGGCAAATATGCATAAAAAATGTGAAAGTCCAAGTGAGGTACTTTGATATAATACAAAAATTATAAATAAAACACAGCAAAATGAGGAAGATCAATAAAGAGAGCTATGGTGGAAATGCAAATTAATATAACCTCTATGGAAAACAGTATGGATATTTCTCCAAGAACTAATGATAGAACTGCCATTTGATCCAGCAATCCCACTGTTGGGTATCTACCCAAAAGAAAAGAAGTCATTCTATCAAATAGATACCTGCACTTGTACATCACAGCACTATTCACAATAGCAAAGATATAGAATCAACCTAAATGCCCATCAGTGGCTGATTAGATAAATAGAATGTGTGTGTGCGTGTGTGTATATATATATAAAATAAAATAGTATTCAGCCATAAAAAGAATAAAATAATATATGTTGCAGCAACATGGATGCAGCTGGAGGCCATTATCTTCAGTAAAACAATGCAGAATGTCAAAACGCATATGTTCTCAGTTCTCAGTAGGAACTAAATAATATGTACACGTGGACATAGAATGTGGAATAATAGATATTGGAGACTCAGGTGGGTGGAAGGGTAGGAGGGGGTGAGGGTTGATAAATGACTTAATAGGTACAATGTACATTATTTGGGTGATAGTTACACTAATTTTATACATGCATTCCTAGATATATAAAAGTGCTGCAGAACCCATCATGAGAGTTTTACCTATCCTCCAAATTTAGTGGCAGCTGGGTCAGTCAGACATGTTGCTCCAATTTTGTCTTCTAGGAAAATTTTAAATATCCATTGTTTTTGAAGGTTGGTACTAAGAAGGTTTTCAGTTAGAATTTATTGTGCTGTCCTTATGGTTCATTTAGTGTTAGTAGAAACACTAGCACCTGAACATTGCTTGAATTTTTAATCAATCACCACTCTCTATTTAGTGAGTATGAGATTTATATCCAAGCTATAATTGGGTGCCCATCAGTTTCTTTTTTGAGATCCTCATTAGCAAATGGAATCATTGTTCTCAAGCCCACAGTCAAGACTGGACATCTGAATGACTTCTAATTCTTAGAACCAGGACAATGAATCGTGTGTATCAAATGTGTGCTTTGATTAATGGTTTGTCCTTCAGAACATAGATAGGAAACCACAGGCTTGTGTAGTCATAGTGGGAGACATTTTTCCTAATCTATCTAAGGGTGACATCTCTTATTTGTGTAACTTTGTCATTTTAGGCAATTTGAAATTTTCTTGGTATTTTGGTTTTCCTGGGCATTTTCATTTCCATTCCTAAGCCTATGAAGTCTCCAGTTTGTTCACTGGCTTCAGAGTGCTATAGAGTTTGAGATTGCTGGGTTTCAGTGAGGCTTTTTAGCATGTAAATGTCATCAGTGCTTAGATCTCTGACTATGGCAGAAGAGCTTAGGAAACATATATAATTCCTTTGTTATTACATTTTAGTTATTTTGAGGACTGACTTTAATTACAGTGTATATAGAAAATATAAATATACTCTATGTTTCTGACCTTTTTTCCACTAAGTCTTGTAGAGCATGTAATTTAATTGTTAAGAAACTGAAGAAGATATTTTAAGTAAATTATTTCTCATGAGAAGGATTAGAATCAGTCCTGTATGTTTTGACTTCAGCCAGTTTTATATTTTAAGGTCTGTTAATTGCAGTTTCCTCTCCTGGAACTAATTTCTATATCAATTAGTTACAAGTAGCAGGAATATGATTCAAAATACATATAGTATTTCATAAGCAAAGGGGAATATTTATTTTAAGGGTACAGTGTTGTTTCATAGAATCCAGGGACATATATCCATATATGATTGCAGTTGGTTTCAGGAAGAAATAGAAAAAATAATCTGAAAAATCTTTCTTTTTTCCTCTTTCTCTCTCTCTTCTCTGGAAGTTACAGTAAAGGTAGAGTCAGGGACTTCCTCAAAGAAGAGGTAAATGTTTGTGTTCTCCTAATAAGCTTCCCTCTAAGTAGACACTTCTTTTAGTCATAACAAGATTTTTTGTGGTGAAGAAAATCAAATAATGGGAGGAGATGTAAAAACTTACAATAATTTTGGAGGTTATACAAATTTGGAGAAAGTAAAATGTTTGAGTTGGGTTGAGATGAGGCATTACTTGATTCCTAGGCATTAAAAGTATGCTATGAGGCAAGCAAAATTTCCAAAGATTCCTCCAGCCAAATATGCTTATCTTAATTTATATATTCCAAGGACCTTATAAATTATATAATTATTGATGCTGGAGAATGAACCTCAAATAGCCTCATGTGTTTGTTTGTAAATGTGTCTATAACCCAATCCTTTGTTTTGTATTCGAATGGAGAGTATAGTCAAACTGTCTTTGTCCCTTGAATTTAGGTCTATTCATAGGGGTCTTTAGCATCTAACAAATGTCATAGTTTTCATTATTAAAATGACAGGCTATTCTTGTATTATTGTATTATTAAATTAGCTATTGCTTCTGAGAAGCATTTATTTTCCTTTGTTTCTTTTTTCTCTTATTGTGGACAAAATATCTATATAGTCAGTTATTGTTGCACCAATGCGGTATAACAACTGAAAGAAACCAGTGATTTATAATGATAGGCATTCTCTTTTATTAGCCTTTGGCCTGAAGGTCAACAGATATAGTCCTGCTTTAGGACACTCTGCAGCTTGTGTCCATGCTGAAGTTGGCTAAGTCTGCTCTATGTACTTTTTTATTGTTCATGGACCAGCAGCTACCTGAGACTTGTTCTCAGCACAGTGGATCACTGGAGTGAATAAAGATGAGTAGAAATATTTGATATCTTCTGTGACTTTTGCCTGGAACTAGCACCTTTTCACTTCTCCCACATTCCATTGATCAAGTACGTCACAGTCCCAACATTAGTGAAACAGAGAAATATATTATGCCTTTAGTGGGAGAACTATAAAGTCATATGGTAAAGGTATGAACATATAAATATATTTATGGAAAGTCATGAAGAATTGACAGCCATGATCCAATATCACACCAAAGGAAAAAGAATTCTGCTGGTGATATTTGAAATATCTGATATTCTTCTTTTCCACTACTTTTGTAGCAATAGAATAACTATGACTTTGTTGCACATACAATATTTGTTGAGGTTTGATAACACAATGACGTCTTCACAGGACATTGTCTTGGGACTTGCCCATATCTAGGGTAATGAAAGAGATGTTGGCTCATGTCTGTAATCCCAGCACTTTGGAGACTGAGGCAGGTGAATTGCTTGGGCCCAGGAGTTCTAGACCAGCCTGGAAAACATGGTGAAACCCCATTTCTACAAAAAATACGAAAATTAACCGAGTTTGGTGGCACATGCCTGTAGTTCCAACTACTGGGGAGGCTGAGGTGGGAGGATCACTTGAACCCAGGAGGCAGAGGTTGCAGTAAGCCGAGATCACACCATTGCATTCCAGCCTGGGTGATAGAGTAAGGCCTTGTTTCAGAAGAAGGAAGGGAGGGAGGGAAGGAGGGAGGGAGGGAGGGAGGGAGGGAGGGAGGGAGGGAGGAAGGAAGGAAGGAAGGAAGGAAGGAAGGAAGGAAGGAAGGAAGGAAGGGAGAAAGAAAAAGAGATGTTGAAACCTCACATAAACAATAGTATGTCAGTGTGTGTATGTAGGTAGAAAATTAAATTATAAGTCTGCTTATAACAGTCCAGCTTAGCAAATGATTGTAAGAATGCCTAATTATTGAATTGTTGTTCTATCTCTACCCATTCGGTGTTCCAAAAGCCATTTTCCCATTTTCAAGAAAAATTATGGCTATGATCCAACTTTCTCTTTAAATTGAGGAGTAAAAATTAAAAAAAAATAAAAAAGGACAACTGTAGCCTAAATATGTGTCCTAACTTGGTTTACTTTCCAATCAATGACACACTAATCAGAGCAGCGCAAGTTCAAATATCTCATTTTCTACTACAATAAAGGTTTTGTATTGAAAATAATATTGGTCACTGTTAAATAATACTATACAATTGTGAAAATATCATCAAATAAACAAATTAAAATTTATTTTTAAACTTCCAAAGGAGAGCTATTTATTTCTACTTCAAAGCTGCATAAATAAATCTTTTACAGTGTACCTGTAGTGTGCATAACATCATCTTGCATATTAGAAAAGTAGATAGAATAATGCATGGCTACTATATTTTAAAAACATGTATACAACAGCAAACAGGAACACTGAAATTTAGTTCTGTTTAAAACCCCCTTTCTTTTTTGAATTTGGCAAGAAATTGGTATCAGGAATTATTATCCTGGGGAATAACTCAAGTGTAATTTTAATTATTTTATTTTGTTATAAACAAAATGTAATCAAGAAGATGTAGTGGAAAGCATGTGTAGATTATAGACAGTTATGTATTTCATTCATTGCAAGGCGAATCAAGGGATATTAAGCAAAAGAGAAGACAGCTTTTGCAGCGATGGTTAAGACATATTTACCTTTAGGGCATGTTTTACCACTTTCATTAGATTTATTCTATTGAGATGAAAATGTGAATACTAGGATATATAAAATAAGACAAATGTTATTTAATGATGTTTGGCAAAAATCATGTCAGGTGCAAGCAATGGGGATTGAAGAGATAAAGATAGTATGGGCTTCCAGATAATTTAGTACAGTTCATTTGAATTCAATTTTTGGAGTCCCTATAGCAAGCCACACACTCTTTTAATAGTATGAGGGATCCAGTAAAGAACAATACTTTCTTCTCAGACCAAGGACATACAGTAATAGCAGTAAGCTAACAAGGCAAGTGGTTTTTATTTGACTGGAATAAATTTGGTTTCTCACTATTTTAGTTAGGAACAAGCAAACAAAGCTACCAAATAGATGTTATAGAGATGCTTTGCTAGATAAAATGTCACAACAATAGGAAGGAAGAATCTCCTGGGGAAGCAAGTTTCACTTGATAGGTCTTGACTGAGAGAGTTTTAACTTTGACTGTTATACTTATCCATGAGATAGAGATATAGTATGTGGTTTCAAGAGCTGTGACAATAAAGTGAAAAATAGAATATATGTAAAGTACTAAGCCACCCCAATTTTTTCTCCATTTGAAGCTAGATTGTATGGGTTTGATTCCTTTTATAATTGCTAAAGTTTTCAGAAATGGAAGTTATAAAATAATTAATTGTTGTATAATGAAATTGACTAATTAGAATCTAAGTAATCAGAGATCCCAATAATAAAATTCAGCAAACTTAGAGAAACTGATTTTATGAAAAGCAGCTTTATTTTAGAGCTTTAGACCTAAACATATTTCCAGCTAATATCTTGCTTTTGGTATAAATTCAGTGTTATTCTCTACCCTTTTATTTCTTCAAATACTGCAAGCAGAGTGAGAATGAATGTTCAGAGTGAGGACTGGAAGGCCCTGTAAGCTTTTCAATCATCAAAGAAGTTTCAATCTCGTTTGATGTTTCCTCCTTACAAAGACAGAAAATTGGACTGTTGCATTTTAGAAAGGTTATATACTGCAGGTTCTAGTTTACTTTAAGTTAAACAGAAGATAGCATTAATCCTGTATATCAGTTATTAGAGGCTAGCCTTGATTCAAACTTTACGTATAAACAATTATACTTTGAATTTCATTGGTGTATGTGTGTAAACACTTATTTCTAATTTGATATTGCATGAGGGTTTAGGATTTGGAGACCTTTCTAGGATGTCTTTGTTCTTCAAAACTTACTGAATGTTCAGGTTTAACATTCTCCTTTGGGACAGTTTGCAAGGAATGCTGAAAATTTATGGTAGAATATACGAGACTGCTGTATAGTAGAAATCGCTTATTTACTGTCTTAGTTCATTTTCTGCTGCTATAAAAGAATATTACAGACTAGGTAAATTATAAAGAATAGAAGTGTATTTGGTTCTCGACTCTAGAGACTTGGAGGTTTAAGAACATGGCCCCAGCATCTGGCCAAGGTCATGTCATAGTGGAAGGGTGGGATGCAGAAGGGCAAGAGAATCACCAGGGCTGGACATTACAAGCTGCTGTCGAGATAACTAACCTGCTCCCACGATAATGACAATAATTGATTCAGGAGGCTCTGCCCTCATGACCTGATAACCTCTTATTAGGCCATACTTCCCAACACTGTTGGATTGGGGATAAAGTTTCCAACACAGGAACTTTTGGGGGACACGTTCGAACCATGGCAGCTATCTTCAGCTCTGAGGATTAGTGACTCTTCTTCCAGGTCAGAAAGACTGCCTTCCTCTTTTCATTATGCCCAAATACCACCTTCCCAGAAAGACCTTCCCTTGTGAGTCTAAATAAAATGTTGTTTCTTTCCCTGTCAATCTCTATCCTTCTTATTCTCTTTTATTTTTCTTTATATCTCTTGTCATTCAATGGCACATTATGTATTTGTTTGTCCTCCTGATGCCTTAAAATGAAACTCCGTAAGAGTAAGGAAATTTTGTGTTTGATTCCTTTCTATATCCTGAGTTCCTAGAACAGTTCCCAGCACAACTAAATGCTCAATAAGTATTTTTCTTCAATGAATGAATAAAATTGGAGAGTAAATGAAGCTAGTCAACTGCTCAGACACTGTATCAACTCGTCTTTTATATGAGTATGGTAGTTCTTGTTAGGGATTGTAAGAGGTAATTTATGTTTTTATTTTTACCTGACTGCATTTTATGAGGGAAAATAAATGCTATGGTGGTGCCTGGAAATTCTGGGAAGTCATGATTATCTAGATATTTCCAGAATAAGGGTCTACATAAGTAATAATGTCTAAAATCTTTACATGCCTCAGCACAGTGATACACATACACACGTGCATACATTCACATATATACGTGCATATGTCGCATGAATATTACCTTACAATTTTAAATGTTGAATATTTTATTAACTAAATTCACAGTCATTTCTTTTTTAACCTATCCAATATTTATTTCTGTTACCCTTTCATTCTTGCACAAACTGAACTTTTTACACTGTGTGTTAAATTGATCTAATATGAAATCCAGTTTAATTATTAAATTAGTTCAATATTTAATTTGGTTTAATAAAAGTGATCTTGCATATAATGTATGCATTTAATTGATATATTTAGGACAGGATAATTTTGAATAGGTTAAATATTTAATGTAGAGTAATTTTTTAAATTATTCAGGATTAAAAATAGAATAGATCTATGTTATCAAAGTACTGAGCAGATAAATGTCATGATTTAATAAATTTCTGTTCACATATGTGAAATACTGCCATTGCTTAACTTCTGATCACCAATCTGTCTTTGTCTACGGTCTGACTATGAACTCTATTTTATTAATAAGGAAAGAAACTAAAGGTCTTCAATATCACAAAATCTCTCTTCTTTCTCTTTGAAGTATCCAATGTCAACATCCTTTTACCTACTCTTTTCCTACTTTTCTTACTCAAATTCTTGTTAGTACATTGTGACTATTAGTATGTCTTTTAAAATATGAGATTTAAAATGAGTTAGCACTTTCTCTCTCTTCTTTATTCCTAAATTACACTTTCCCCAAATCAGCCAGTGTCAGTTTCCTAGCCACAGCTCGAACTTCACTCTTGTATTTAAGTATATGTTCTCCTGTTCAGGTCCACAAATAATTGCTGATTGTCTGTGTTATTGTCAGCTTGTTTCTCTTTCTCATCCTCCTTTTCTTTTTAAGTCCAAATTTTATCCTCTTAATTCCCACAGAATAGCTCAGACTTTATGATCATTCATTCCTATAATATTACAGTTGTCCCTCAATGGTCTCCACATCAGCTGCTCCTCTTACTTCCATCACTTTACTGCTCTGCACTCTGCCCACCATCATTACTCAAATGATGAATTAGTATGCTTGTGAACTGCAGGCAAACCCAAAACAGGGCCCTTGTCTACGTAAAGATTGTCAAGGCACGAGCTGTATTTTAAAGTTCCAGTTGTAATTATCTGATTATGATTAAAGTGAGAAAAGATAAGCAGGCTTTGGTCTGTTATTAAGTCAACTTATTTTGCGTGTGATATTCCTCTTACTCCTCTTCCTTTCCTTCCTCTTCCTCCTCTTCCTTTTCTTCCTCTTCCTCCTCTTTCCTGCCTCCTCCTTTCCTCCTTCCATGGCTCCTCATCCTTCTTCTTTCTATTTATTTATCTTCTTCCTTCAAAAAGAGATTCACTAATGATTTCATGTTGATGGTGCTGGAGGAAAGGTAAATGAGGAAGTATGAAGAGACTTAGCCCCAGGCAGGGAATTGGGCTATCATATGCTCATAATAACAAACTAACCAAATAGCCATGGGTACCAGCAGTAATCTGCCCAGAATCCGGGAGGAGTCTTTAACACCATATCTATTAAAAGCTTTCTAGACACATAAATGCTATACTTATATCCTGGTAATTTTTTACTTTGGAATTAAGTTTGGGATCAGGAGTTGGGTAATTTGTTGTTATCTTTCTTCACATTCAAATTTATAAACACAATGATTTTTAAAATTTGTTCCTTTTTCAGTGCTTGAAGTTAAAAGAAAGTAAATGTGTGTAGTCGGAGAGAACTGCTTCAGACGTCTGTGCCAGATACATGTTAGAGTGCTACCAGAGATCCTCTCCATGATCCTTGCTTCCTGGTATTCATGTCTTGATGACATGAATCTCTTCCTGATGAGTATTGTCAGGACCTGTAACTTGTCTCGAACAAATGGAATGTATAAAAGGTGATAGGATAGTCATTCCAATGGTTACATTATGTTATATATATATATACACACACACAGACACACACATGATATTGGGTTATATATTACATATACAAAAATAATATATATTATCTATAACAAGGTATATCACATATATAACATCATATATACATATATGTGTGTGTATATATATGTTATATATGTGTGTGTGTATGTGTGTGTGTATGTGCACGTGTGTGTGTGTGTGTATATATATATCTCTGCCTTGCTGGTGGGGACTTGCTCTAGGAACTGTCTTCCTTGCTGTCTTAATAGGCTATGTTGGGAAAGCCCATGTGGCAAGGCACAATGGCAGTTTCTGGGAATTAAGATGGCTTCTAGGAATGTTAGTAGCCACTACTAGCTGAGAGAAGCTTCAACTCATGGCCAGCAAAATGCTGGTACCCTTAGCCCTTCAGCCACAAGGAAATGAATTCTGTCAGCAACCTGAGTAAGCATTGAAATACATTTTTCTTCCAGCCTAGTTCCAGCTGAGAATGCAGTTCAGTTGATGTCTTGCTTGCAGCCTTGTAAGCCTATGAGCAGAAGATCCAGTTATATTAAAGCCTGGACTCCTGACCCACAGAAACTCTGAGTAACAAAATGTGTGCTGTTTTAAGCTGCAAAGCTTGTGATGATTTGTTACATAGTAATGAAACTAATAAATTTGTCTAAACTAAATAATTCAGGCCAGGAAAAATCCCCCTACGCTCATATGAATATAATCATTATGTCTCCCA
This sequence comes from Rhinopithecus roxellana, assembly GCF_007565055.1. Lineage (NCBI taxonomy): Eukaryota > Metazoa > Chordata > Mammalia > Primates > Cercopithecidae > Rhinopithecus > Rhinopithecus roxellana. The sequence continues at coordinate 95,998,416 of NC_044552.1, read as the reverse complement.
CACATACCTTAAAGTTCTAGCTTTAAAAGGCTACTTGCTGCACCACTAGATGACTTGTTCTCCACCAACCATGGGATGTTTGCTCACATCCCACTACCTGTGTTTATGAGGGTATTTTTAAAAATAGAGTTTCCAAAAGTGTAGGATACATTTCATTTGTCATAAGCTAGACCTGGTAGGTAGATAATTATGTTCACACACATAGCATTACATCAAATTGTACTACAACTTGGAAAAGTTTTGTTTTTCCTTAATTTTCTTGGCATCTGTCTTAGTCCTCTTGGGCTACTATAACAAACTACCATAGATTGAAAGGCTTCAACAATTATTTTTTCTCACAGTTCTGGAGGCTAGAAGTTCCAGATCAAGGTGTCAGAATGATCAGTCTGGTGAGGGCTCTCTTCCTGGCTTGCAGGTGGCCACCTTTACGCTGTGTCCCCATATGGAGTGGGGTGGGGAGGAAAAGGACTCAAGTGTCTTATAAAGGGACTAATCTCAGCACGAGGGCCCCACCCTCATTACCTCATCCAAATTTAATTACATCCTAAAGATCCCATCTTTAAATACCATCACATGGGGGGATACGGTTTAATTTACGAATTGTAGGTGGACACAATCAGTCCGTAGCAGCTTTTTTTTTTTTTTTTTAATCTCTTCTGTTTTGTCCCTGTTCCTTCTGTTAAACTATCTTTGTACGAAGGGGTGCAGACCTTCAGAACAGTCTTTGGTAGCAACAGAAACTATGTAAAATATAACGTTTTCTTCTGTTTTCAACACATCTATTTTTCAACTTCACCTTTACATTGTGCCAGATGATACTGGGTTTTCACTTGTGGAAGTCTTAACATGTTTTCTTTTTAAGTACATTCATGTAAAATTTAATAAAACTTGAATCATAAGAAGGAAAATATGAAGTAACTATAACCATAGGTATAACATAGGTCGTGCATGTGGTCCACAGTGATTGAACTTTGAAAACCTTCCTCATTTCCATCAAACTCCTCCTTTTTGCTTGTTCCTCAAGGTTCAGCTCACATATGGCCTGCTGGGAAAACCTTCCCTGCCTTCTTTAATTAATGATACCCTTAGTGAATCCACAGAACAGAACTCAAAATGTTATTAGAGCATGTTATCAATTCTTTAACATTTGTTTCCCTCGATTTATGATAAACTCCTAGTAGCAAAGACCATGCCTAAATTGTCTATGCTTGGCCTCTAGAATGGTGCCTTGAACACGGGAGAAATCTGTAACTCATTTTAGATAATATATTACTATATATGAGATGTAATACTGGCCAGTGTAGTGCTTGCACAGATAAATAAGGCTCTTGTGATAGCTTGCTGAGAATGATGGTTTCCAGCTGCATCCATGTCCCTACAAAGGACATGAACTCATCCTTTTTTATGGCTGCATAGTAATCCATGGTGTATATGTGCCACATTTTCTTAATCCAGTCTGTCACTGATGGACATTTGGGTTGATTCCAAGTCTTTGCTATTGTGAATAGTGCTGCAATAAACATGCCTGTGCATGTGTCTTTATAGCAGCATGATTTATAATCCTGTGGGTATATCCCCAGTAATGGGATGGCTGGATCAAATGGTATTTCTAGTTCTAGATCCTTGAGGAATCGCCACACTATTTTCCACAATGGTTGAACTAGTTTACTGTCCCACCAACAGTGTAAAAGTGTTCCTATTTCTCCACATCCTCTCCAGCACCTGTTGTTTCCTGATTTTTTAATGATTGCCATTCTAACTGGTGTGAGATGGTGTCTCATTGTGGTTTTGATTTGCATTTCTCTGATGGCCAGTGATGATGAGCATTTTTTCATATGTCTGTTGGCTGCATAAATGTCTTCTTTTGAGGAGTGTCTGTTCATATCCTGTGCTCACTTTTTGATGGGGTTGTTTGTTTATTTCTTGTAAATTTGATGGAGTTCTTTATAGGTTCTGGATATTAGCCCTTTGTCAGATGAGTAGATTTCAAAAATTTTCTCCCATTCTGTAGGTTGCCTGTTCACTCTGATGGTAGTTTCTTTTGCTGTGCAGAAGCTCTTTAGTTTTATTAGATCCCATTTGTCAATTTTGGCTTTTGTTGCCATTGCTTTTGGTGTTTTAGACATGAAGTCCTTGCCCATGCCTATGTCCTGAATGGTATTACCTAGGTTTTCTTCTAGGGTTTTTATTGTTTTGGGTCTAACATTTAAGTCTCTAATCCACCTTGAATTAATTTTCATATAAGGAGTAAGGAAAGGATCCAGTTTCAGCTTTCTACTTATGGCTAGCCAATTTTCCCAGCACCATTTATTAAATAGGGAATCCTTTCCCCATTTCCTGTTTTTGTCAGGTTTGTCAAAGATCAGATGGCTGTAGATGTGTGGTATTATTTCTGAGCGCTCTGTTCTGTTCCATTGGTCTATATCTCTGTTTTGGTACCAGTACCATGCTGTTTTGGTTACTGTCGCAAGAACAGAAAACCAAATACCGCATGTTCTCACTCATAGGTGGAGATTGAACCATGAGATCACTTGGACACAGGAAGGGGAGCATCACACACTGGGTCCTATTGTGGGGAGGGGGTAGGGGGAAGAGATATCATTAGGAGATATACCTAATGTAAATGACGAGTTAATGGGTGCAGCACACCAACAAGGTACATGTATACATATGTAACAAACTTGCACATTGTGCACATGTACCCTAGAACTTAAAGTATAATAATAAAAAATAATAATAATAAATAAATAAATAAGGCTCTTCTTATGCTATAGGAACATTATATACACTATAGGCACTTCCATTACTATAGATGACCTTAAGATAAAATTACATAAGTGAATCTTACTGGTAAGGAACAGTAAACAAAAAAACCCACATAATTAATAGGAATGTGCAATAGATTACAAAGTAATATTAGATATGGTGAATTCATTTCAGTTGATTTGTCTTACCAAAATTTTCAATTAAAGAACTCGTTTTAGTTTCCAAAAACTTCAGTTACAAAGCAAAAAGAAGTCATTACTAATCATTTATTCTGAAATAAATTTTAAAACTCTGAGAACTTTATTATCTTTCATCAACTATTTATAGCGTTTCTACTAGGTGTTAAGAAAAGTACCAGGTTCTTAAATATTATTAATGTATAATGTAGTAGTAGCTGATGAAGAAGAGCTGACATAGAAAACATACAGAAATATGATAGTCTTTCTCTATTTCTTTTCTTAAAACACTGGATAACATGTACCTAATATATTGATCTCAATCATGTTGAATTTATTCATCCTCCTTCCCTCTTTCCTTCCCTTCCCTTCCCTCCCTCCTTCACTTTCTTTCACTTTCCTCCCTCCCTTCCTCCTTCCTTCCTTCCTTCCTTCCTTCCTTCCTTCCTTCCTTCCTTCCTTCCTTCCTTCCTTCCTTCCTTCTTCCCTCCCTCCCACCCTCCCTCTCTTCCTTCTTTCCTTCCTTCATCCCTCCCTCCTTCCCTCCCTCCCTTTGTTCTTTTAAAAAATTCTTATATGAAATAGGTTAAAAACTGGATTTTAAAAGCTAGACCATAAAATGTTTCTTCTTGAGGTAAGAAAATAACATATAATGTCCAATAACGATAATAAAATCTATAACTACTTCTCTAAGGAAACAAATAGAAAATGATTTTTTTGTCTATTCAAACTAAAGATATGTGAATATGATGTTATTTCAGTGAAGAAATTATAGAAAATTATATCTGTGAAAGTGAAAGTGCTTTTCACTATTAGAAGATTGTTATATGAATAAATTCAATCTTGAAGTTGGAATGCTTTAGCTGCCATAGATGTTTGTGCAGGAGGGACTATTTGTACCTGACACATAAACAGCAATAGGAAGGAAGAAAACCTGCTTATATCCAAATGTACTGGCTGAACAAATGCCAATCTTAATTTTTAAAATCCAAGTATCAGCTATAGTTTTTATGAAGCCAAATGTTTAGATTCTGATTTTTTTTCCACTTTTTATCATCAGGGTTTGTCATCGGGAGACACAGTGAATTGATGCTACGCATGCTGAGAGAAAAGGCTATAGCATTTTTGAAATTGTTCTCATTGTTTAAGAATATTAATTGAAGAATTGCCATGCTATGATTGGTTTAGTCACAATTTGCTTGCACTTGATAACATTATGAATGCAGTTTGAATAAAAAAACTGCAGATAGTCTCCAGTAAAATGAATGGAAGGAGGATTGCCACAGAAATAGTAATATTTAAAAATACTTAGCTTGAGCAATGAAATTAATTTATTATAGTGTTGCTCTGTAATGAGAAAGAATTTTTTTTTTCGGTATTATAGATCTATGTGGAGACAAAGAGCAAAATAAGTGAGAAATGTGGTTCAATTGACCCTGGAAGAGAGAAGTTATTTCTTATGTCGGTGGAGGTTTAAAACTCATTTGCCATGCATTTCTTGTTATTGCATTTTAATTATAGTGAGGACACATATGCTGACAGTGCATGAGATCATATTTGTTAAATGGACCTCGACTTGTGCAGCACTCATCAGAAAGCCTCCGGGATTACACAATGTATAGGCTTTGTTATGCTTACAAAATAAAGGACAGCTCTATTAGGTATTATTTCAAGGATAAGGATATGAACTAAGGAATTAAATTCTAAAATTTCAAATAATTAGAAAAAAGAAGGCCTAAAAGTATTCCTCAGAAAGAAAGCAGATAAATTAAATAACTTGCAAGGAATACAAATAAGAGTCATTTAATTACATATATCTTTAATACCTATATAAACAGATATAAACATCACACAATAAAAATATCATGCAAGATGTACATACTCACTAAAGTGAGTTCAGTTTCTGAGAGTACTAAGCTGATGAAGTCAAAGTTCGGGATTAAATTTCTGTGAAGACCATTTAGCTCTGCTGTTTAAAAGCCACATGCTGCCCTAATATCCCTAAGTAACTTCCCAATTGCACATAGTTGCTCAAAAGAGAAAAATCCAAAAATGGACCCTAGTCCTGTAACAAAGAACTCAAAGGGTATTTTCTATTAATAGGGCCTGCTCAGTGCAGGCAATTGAATTTGAATAAGGGGTCAAATTATACATATATATATATATAGAGAGAGAGAGAGAGAGTGTATGTATATGTCTGTAGATCTCTGGATATATGTATATTTATATCTCTATATATAGATATACATATGTAGATATACACATCTATATATAGATATACACACGTGTATATCTACATATAGATATCTACATGTAGATATAGATATCTACATGTTATGCTTACAAAATATATATGCTTATGAGATCTATAGATATATACATGTAGATATCTATATCTATATCTCACTTTGCCACCCAGCCTGGAGTGCAGTGGCACGATCTCTGCTCACTGCAACCTCCACCTCCTGGGTTCAAGTGATTCTCCTGCCTCAGACTTCCCCACAAAATGTATATAAATATATATATGTACATATATATATTTCAATAGATTTTGTTTCTAATTATAGTAATACCATATAAAATTATTATAGTAAATAGATATGAAAGTGTCAGCTAATATATTTTAGTGTTATATATTAGTTGACTGATATAATTAACGACTTTTATTAGTTGGATATTAATAATGATATAATGCTGAATTATGAGTGGTAGTTTGCTTCTTGTTGCTTTTTATTGTAAAATATTTTAGGTATTCATAAAGATGTAAAGAGTAATTTAATAAACGCCTATGTACCTCTTATGTATCTTAAGAGAGAAAACATTACAAATATAGTTAAAGTCTTTTGTAATCACATTCCACATCAATGTCCCCAGAAAATAATTATCCTAAATTTGATATTTATTATCTGTATTTGTTTATTGCCTTTACTACATAAATGCTTCCCCAAACAATAAGTAATATTTTTATATATTTGAAGAACTTATGAAAATCTATACTACGTTGTATTTTGTTTTTGCAGTTCTCTTTTGTGCTCAGTATTTTGTTTGTATTTTGCATGATTCATGAATTAGTATTATAGTTCTAATTTGTAATGGTGTATGATATACCAATGTATTCTTATTTTAGTTGTAATTTACTCATTCATGTGGTCTTTTCTGGCCACTTCTCAGTGGCCCTGCTTAGTGCCCTGGCAGGCTGAACATTTACTGACTCCATTAATTTGACTCCCTTCTGTCTGGTTTCTCAGTGGGTTCAGCCAATGGGAGGCACCAGCAGGAAATCAAACGATAGAAGACAAGAGATATTAAGGTAACTACAGTCAACAGTAACTTCTTGTACATTTAAAAATAACTAAAAGATTACAATTGGAATGTTTATAATACAAAGAAATGATAAATTCTTGAAGTGATGAGTACTCCATTTACCTGATGTGATTATTACACATGGTATGCCTGTATCAAAATGTCTCATGCACCCCACAAATCTATATACCTACTATGTACCCATAAAATTAAAAGCTAAAGTTTTTTTTAAAAAACAACCAACAAATAAAATTGTATTTTAAATATATTTTAAATATACAAATCACAAATTTATAGCTTGATAGATTTTTACAAGTGAACTTACCTTGATGACAATTACCCAGATCAATAAAAAGAGTCACATCAGCATCTTGGATGCTTCCTATGTCTTCCTAGTCATTACTTCTCCTAGTCAAGACCAAAGACAACCTCTATTCCTATTTTTGTCAGTATTGATTAATTGTTTTGAATATTATATTATTGGAGTAATACAGTATAAACACTTTCATATTTTTCTTTAACTCAATATAATGTCTGTGGGATTGATCCATGTTGCTATTGCTATTTTCAGTAATGTGTAGTATTCATTGTATGAAAAGACCACATTTGTCAGTTCTATTGGTGATACATACTTGGATTGTTTCTACTTTTGTGGTATTACCAAATAATGCTTCTATGATCATATTCAGTACATGCTTTGGTGTACATATAAATGCATTACTCTTGGGTTTCTACCTACGAATGGAACTGCTAGGCGATGGGATATGTGTATGGTCAGATACTGAGAGTTTTTCTAAACGTTTGTGCCAGTTTACTCTCACATTAGCAGTATATGATTGTCCCTGTGGCTCCACATCTTCCTAATATTTTTCAGTTTTTAAAATTTTAACCCATACTAGTAGGTGGTCATACATATCGTTCTGTTATTTAAATTGCCATTTCTCCAATAATGAAAGATATTGAGCACTTATGGCCATTGGAAGTATGGACACTCACTGTGATGCATGCTTTTCCATACCATTTTTAATTGGATGATATCTATTTGTCTTCAATTTGTAGGAAAGTCTTTTCTTGGCTATATGGATTACAGAGATCTTCTAATTTGAAGCTTGCTTTTTCATTCTGTTGTCGACCTTTCCTCGTAAGCAGGTTTTTAACTTTAATATCATGCAATTTATATGTCATTTCTTTTAGTGTTAGTCCTTTCTTGAATCTTCCTTAAGAAATGTTTTTCTAACCCAAAGTCATGAGTGTGTTTTGGTATATTAAAAATCTAGAATCTTTAATTTCTTTATCTGTCACAATTAGATCTACAATACTTTTAAAATTGATTTTGCATCTCATCTGTGAGAGACTGGGCTGTAATTTTTCTTGCTTGTAATAACCTTATTGGTTTATACTTCTACTTCAAACTTCACATTTTGTATTTCGAGTATATTTCCTGTAAATAACACACAGCAGAAATTTTCCATTCTTTGTTTTAATTGGCAAGAGTAGTCTATTTACATTTCATGTCATTACTGGCATATTTGTATTTTTTTTATTCATACTATTTTGTGGTATCTGTTTTGCATTTTCTATGTTAGTTTTTCAGTTCTCCTTTTGGATTCATACTTATTATTATTATCCTATTATATCTCCTCAACTATCATACTTGCTTTCTCACCTTTTATAGAAAATCTTTAAAATTTTAACACATACATATTTAACAGCTTAACATTAATATGTTTATCATCTTTCTCAAAATAATCCAAGGATATTATAATGATTTATTACTATTACCTCCTATTTTTATACTTGCTATTTTTCTAGTGTTTTGGTAACACCTATTTTTTAAATTTCTGAAATTAGATGTTGTAATACTGCTATATTTTTCGATTTGCCCACATAGGTACCAATTTTTCTATTTAAATTTCTTTTTTCATTTCAGCTCTTTTATCCTTTTTTTTCCCTAAAATACATTTTGCAGAAGTTCTCTACTGACTATTCACTAATAATAAGCTCTCTCAAGTTGTATTGAAATTTATTTATTTGTTTTTTGCTTTATTCTTTGATACTAGTTTAGCTGGGTATACAATCTTATGTTGACATTATTTTCTCTCAGCATTTTGAATACCCATTGTACATATTTTTTATTTCCACCCTTGTTCTTGCTGTTGGTACATTTGCTTTTTCCGTAGGCCAAGTTTTCCTTCTTTCTTTTTAATCTCTGACATTTTAATATCTGCCTTTATCCATGATATTTTGCAGTTTCTCCAGAGTATGTCTGGTATGGAGATACATGTACATATGCACAAACACATGCACATGCATACATATATACAATTCTGCTTGAGATTTATTATTCTTGAAGTAGAGAAGTTTTATCTTTCATTAAGTTTGGAAAATCTGTTATTTCAGACGTTATCTCTTTGAATATTCCTGCCCCATTTTATATATTCATTCTTTCTAGGATTCTAATTTAATATTTGTTATACATTGTCATCCTATGTCTAATATCTTCAACACATCTTTTATATTTGCCACTTCTGTTTTTGCTCAGATACAAATTTGTATCTCCAAATGTGTATGTAATCTGCTATTTTATTTTGCATAGAGTTTTTAATAACTGTTATTTTCTTTTTTGTTGGATATTATAGTGGGCTCTCCCTCTTATTTTGATAGTTATTTTTTTTCTTATTTTCTACACCATTTTAATTTCCTTGAGCATTTTAAACAGAGAATGTATTTATATGTTATTGTTTTCCATATATAAATAGATAGTTTATATTTTGTTTTCAACCTTTTATCTGGGAGATGTCTCTTTTTGCTGTTTGTTGCTCTTCCTGATTCATTATGTTGACTCGTTTCATTGTATAGTTTACAATTTTGGTGTATACTTTCTGTGGCAACACTGAAAGCCTTGAGATGAAAATATGTTCAGAGAGAATACATATTTACTTTTGCCTGGTGTCTAGGGTAAACAGTCCAGGCCATCGTTAATGAAATTTATTGACCTCGAGTCTCTTTGATATTAAACCACAGGTTGGTAAAATGGTGATTACGAAGAATTCCTTATCCCAACCCACACTCTGACCCCCAACACGGGTAAATTTTCTTAATTCCCTGGGCTTCTAATTAGACTATTTTACAAGACTTACTCTTTTACACATAGCATAGCCTTTTGAAAGTCTTAGTTTCATGTGATGTGTTTCTCAATTCCAACTCCCAACTTTCTTCTTGGTCTCATGACTTCATCAACCCTAAACATCAACATAATGCTGCTACTTTGGTTCCATCTTTCTTCATTTTTGGATTCTAGGGATTTTTCTTATTGTGTTTAATCTCAGATATATACCTGAAAGAATTATGAGATTTTTGGTCTCCTTTACTTTAAAGTGTTTTATATAGGAGACTTTCTAAGACATCTAATCCACCACATTGGTAGAAACAAACAAACAAAAAAAGGGTATATATTTTTAAATCTACTAAATATTTCATAGTCTCCCATTTAGATTTTCAGTTTTGCCTCAATGACATATGACTCTACATAATCTTTAAAAAAATCCCAACTGACCTCATGGTTTAAACTGTTGTGTTTTGCATGTGATAACTTTTGTGTCTCAAATTAAAACCTGATTGTTTCTGCCTGCATTTTTTTAGGTTGGCATCTATAGGGCAGTTTCTCAGAGGTAGTGTCATGACTCTTAAAAATTCACTTTGATTAAACAATAATGAAAAATTGCTTTACTTTCCCTTCTTTATTTTCTTCACTTGCAACTTGTTAGTATTAAAGTACTTAGATTTTTAGGAACATTGATTCACCCTCATATTTACAGCGTTGTTTCTAAATTTAAAGTTTACTTTTATCCCACAGAGGACCTTTTTCTGTAACAACTGTTCATTGTTTATAATCTAAACTGGAGTTGAAATAATTATAGATTTAGCTTTTTTTTTAAAATTAAGAGAGGCAATGCAAAGCATTATGGTTACGCTACTTTACTATGCCATCACTGGAAACTGAGGTTCATGAGTATTAATGAGGAAAATCTTTTCCCTAGCTTCTGATGGCTGTCAAATAAACACTTTTTTATTTTTATTTTTTTGAGACGGAGTCTCACTCTTGTCACCCAGGCTGGAGTGCAGTGGTGTGATCTTGGCTCACTGCAAGCTATGCCTTCTGGGTTCATGCCATTCTCCTGCCTCAGCCTCCCGAGTAGCTGGGAGTACAGGCATCCGCCATCATGCCTGGCTAAGTTTTTTGTATTTTTAGTAGAGACAAGGTTTCACCATGTTAGCCAGGATGGTCTCAATCTCCTGACCTCGTGATCCGCCTGCCTTGACCTCCCAAAGTGCTGGGATTACAGGCATGAGCCACCGTGCCCAGCCAACAAATGCTTTTTACTGTATATAGTTTTCACAAATGAAATGTTATTATCATGAATCCCTCCTAGAATTTGAATCTTCTCATAGGTATAAAACAATTTTCATGTTTGTTTCAAATGACACCAAAGAACACAAATATTTTACTTATTATTCATAGGATTTCAAAATAGTAGAAATGAGATGAATAAAGTTCTTATCATATTGAGTATCTGTTGAATTTTCTTTCAGAAACTGGAAGCACTGTACCTCTTGAGGCCCCCTCATCTCATTTTAGAATACATTTAATTAAAGGTGTAACTTGGAAGTCAATTAAAGTACTCTGTCCTTTGACAACTATATTTTAGAACAAGAGAAGATCTTGCATACCTCCCAAACTCTCCAGGGATTTGGACAGAGTGTGTGAGATGGGGTGCAGCCTGTAGTTTCCAGCTTTTCAGCTTTCTCTGTGGATAGAAACTGATATAATTTGGATGTATGTCCTCACCCAAATCTCATGTTGAAATGTAATCCCCAGTGTCGGAGGTGGGGCCTGGTGGGAGGTGACTGGATCATGGGGGTGGATTTCACATGAGTGATTTAGCACTATCCCTCTTGGTACTGTCCTTGTAACAGTGAGTTCTCATGAGATCTGGTTATTTAAAAGTATGTAGCACTTCCCCTGCTGTCTTGTCCCTGCTTTCACCATGTGACCTGCCTGCTCTCCCTTTGCCTTCCACGGTGATTGTAAGCTTTCTGAGGCCTCCCCAGGACCTGAGCAGATGTCAGCACCAAACGTTCTATAAAGTCTGCAGAACCATAAGCCAATTAAGCCTCTTTTCTTATAAATTACCCAGTCTCAAGTGTTTGTTTATAGCAGTGCAAGAACAGCCTAATACAGAAGCTGTCTTTGCTGAGTTAGACTATTTCCGAAGCTTTGTGGGTGGGTTGTGTGCCATGCACTCACCCCTTTGCTTGATGTCCATAAAGAATCACCACTCACACGAGACTCTGTGTATCAACGTATAGTAAATTTTGGGGAAGTAAAAGGGATGTATTTCACAAATTATAGCTCTTGTATAAGTGTCTATACACCTTTGTTATATAATCTCATGATAATTCAAAGATAATGTCAATGTGTGTTGACGATTTTACCATGGTTACAAATGTAAAATGATTTCTCTGTTTAGTCTGTTTAGAACGTATTCCCTTGTGAGTTAGTACAAAGCTCCCTTTCCCTTCTAAAGATGCACAGCTGTCCAGGCCTGAGGCAATCAATCTCAGGATCACCTGCAACTCATTGATGACATATTGAAGTGCCACATGTACCTTTGAGGAAGATCTAGTCAGTTAATTAGTTAATTACTTGGTTAAAGAAAATAGAGCACAGTGAGGAAAACAGGACCATATTTGAAAGTTCAACTTATATTTTGTTCAGATCCTGGCATTACCAATTGCTACCTGTCAGAGGGAAATTATCTAATCCACCTCTATCTTTTTGTCCTCATCTCTAAAAGTGGGATACTAATAGTAAAATTTATTGAGTTTTTGCAAGGACTAAAACATGTCAGTGGATACATATAAGACACTCAGAATATTAACTGGAACGTAGCTCTAAAAAATCATAATCTATTGTTATTATTAATGTTAAGGCCTAGTCATTCCTTGTATTGCCTGATCAGCCAAATGATTCACAAAGTTTTACAAGATGACACTTACTATTGAAGATACATACACACACATACATACATATGTATATATTGGGTGGTAGCCAGTAGTGGTGAGAGCGGAACACACTACAGAAGCCGAATTCAGGGTCATTGGCAACACCCAACCTTGTTCTCTTGCTCCAGTAAGATTCTGTGAGTTACCACATGTCCTTTCACAGATTCTTTTCTGCTTAAGCTAGCCAGAGAGGATTTGTTGTTAGTGATTGAGACCTCTGACAGATAAAATGCTGAATAAATGAACTCCATCATGCCTGTTCTGTTCCTTTCCTCGCAAAGCCCAAATTCCCTCAGACATTCTTCATTTTTAAAAAGATTTTGCCCCAGAACACTAACATTTATGGAACCAAATTCAAAGCACTAATTGTAAGAGCTTAGTAACTGTCTACTAAGTACAGTTAACTTATCAAATTCCCAGACCAGCATGGATTGTTCATATCCATCTTTAAGCCACATTGCCAATGGTAAATTACTTTGAGGACACAATTAGGGTTGCTTATCCCAGGACCAATATTAAGAGTTATGTCTCTGCTGATGTTCCTTCAGCTTCACTGGTGCTTTCTTCTGAATGCTTGATACTTATCCCAGTTTTTAAAGCATAGTGTTGACAACCAAAAGGAATATACAAGATGAAGTCTGATGTTTGCAGCAAGAAAGGAATTATCAGCTCTCTGATACTGGACACTACACTTTTATCAATGTAGCCCTAATGCATATTAGCTTTGTTATTAGACTTAAGTTATGAAGTATAACGATCAATGGTTAAAGATAAAATATGAAATTCACAAATAAGGCTGGGTGCAGTGGCTTACGCTTGTAATCCCAAAAGCCTACAATCTGATCACTTTGGGAGGCTGATCGCTTGAGCCCAGGAGATCAGGACCAGCCTGGGCAACATGGCAAAACCCCTCTCTATGAAAAATACAAAAAGAGTAGCTGAGTGTGGAGATGTATGCCTGTAGTCCCAGCTACTCGAATGGCCAAAGTGGAAGAATTACCTGAGCCCAGGAAGTCAGGGTTGCAGTGAGCCATCATTGTGCCACTGCACTCCAGCCTGGGCTGTGGGAAAGAGACCCTGTCTCAAAACAACAACAATCCAAAAAAATTACTAATATATTTTACTCTAATACATGCCTCCCCCCAAAAATAGAATAGTCTGTGAATAAGTTACCACTTTGTGGAACCACATCAAATTCCAGATTCTAGCTAATTACAATATTTTCTTGAGGTCTACTTTTATTACTTCTAAATCAATGGCATAATAGAATTATTTATTCAAAGAAGGTACAGTGCAATTAAAATGTAATCAAAAATCACAGGTTTACCAAATGTTGAATTCTCAGTTGGCTGATAAAAATGGTGGTTCTCTGACCTTACTCCAAAAGCAAGGTCTAGGTGCTTTCCTGTATACTGAAGTTTCAGAGTCAACCACAGAAATTCTTTCCATGGAGGAAAATGTTGCACTTGTAATCATTCACAGCTAGATTGCAAAATGCAATGGATTTTAAGCTACAAGTCTGAGCCTGAAACATTGGTTCTAGACTTTTGATTCTATGGAAAAGTAATGTGTAGTTAGACAAAATAATAAAATATCTTACTTGAAAATTTTCATATATTCCAATATAGTATTGCAGTAAAATATTTGCAAATGTTTTCAGATATATGGGCAATAAAATACAATTTTAAATAGTGGACCCCAATGAAGAAAAATACTAGAGAAGTTATAAAAAAATTTTGAAGGCCGGGCGCGGTGGCTCAAGCCTGTAATCCCAGCACTTTGGGAGGCCGAGACGGGTGGATCACGAGGTCAGGAGATCGAGACCATCCTGGTCTACACGGTGAAACCCCGTCTCTACTAAAAAATACAAAAAACTAGCCGGGCGAGGTGGCGGGCGCCTGTAGTCCCAGCTACTCGGGAGGCTGAGGCAGGAGAATGGCGTAAACCCGGGAGGCGGGGCTTGCAGTGAACCGAGATCCCGCCACTGCACTCCAGCCTGGGCGACAGAGCGAGACTCCGTCTCAAAAAAATTTTTTTTGAAGTTTTTACTGTTTTCCCATTGCATATTGCCATGTGAATATACACATGTTGGAGATATAATTTAGATTAATTGTTTAATGAAACAATGAAAAAATATTGATGAAGGAGTTAGAAAATCAGTTTGACATTGACAGAAATTTAGATAAACTAATAAACCTGATAGGTTCCAAGGAAATACAAAGTCTTTGTATGTTGAAGTGGTGTAAATAAAAGATGTTTCTGAGGGTTTGCCTCTGTGTTTTTATAATCTTCAGAAAGGCAGCATCTGCTGGCAGCAAAAAGAGGTCAAAGGGGGTTTGGTGAGAGTAGTCATGAAAAGATATGGTAACTTGGCTGGTTACATTATTACTAGTTCATGGTTTTGCTGAATTTTTAATTGCATCAAATACTAAATGTTAAGCTAACGTCCAGTATTTTTAGGTCATAGGCAAGATGAAAGGAAAAAAAACTAAAAATGATCTCAACTCTAAAAAAGGTTTATAAAGCGACACAAGTGAGTAGCACACGGCTGCATTAGTAAGAAGCCTGAAGTTTATTTGAGGCACAGAGGGACCCAGTGTGCTCTTCTCCCCCTGTGAGGGGTTTAGTCATTTGGCTTGAAAGGCTTGTCGTTTCAAGATTGAGACAGATTTAAAGTTTCTCAAAGCATGACCTTTTTATTATTATTCTTGATCAATTCAGGCTAAAATTGAAAGCATAAAGAAAGACTTGAGAAGAATTTCAAAGCTTTTACTTAAAAATACTTTTTAAACTGCCATGCAGAACATTCTGCTAAAGTATTTTCACTTCCGTGTTCACAGCAAAGTTTAGGGAATTTGAAATCTCCCTGGTTTGGAATGTGGTTCATGTAAGTGCTCTTTCACATTAGCAGCACATTGAAAGTATCACTAATGGAGAACCAATTTGAAAATTAAATTCACTTTCACATCTTTTTAAAATAAAATTTGAATAGGTTAGTATGTCTGCAAAATTAATATCCCATTAGTTTAACTTTTCTCTAATGGATGAATGCAATTTATGACCATAGAGGTTTTTATTTGCCTTAAATCTATATAAGCTTGAAATACAGTCTTCTTGACAAATGAGGTTACTAGAAACTAAATGGGAATTCTTATTTGCCACCACGGTGGTGACATGAAGAATCACAGCCTTTAGCTCAGGGCTACTAAGCTCTTAATAATGAGAGAAAGGTGTTCCATCTTCACCTATGGTAGACCCACAATTACAATGAATAAAAATAGCTGCCAAGGCTTCTCCAAAAAATATTCATGACAGTGAGAAAAATATTGATTTTAAATGCCAAGAAATAAAATATCTTCTAAAGTGTTCATTTCAACACAAGTATTATTTTCCAAAAGAAACTGAATGGACTGTAAAGTGTTTCAGAGCGCTATTTCACGTGTAACACTTTTTTTCAAGAAAAAGTTCAAAGCAAGAACTTGTAATCAATCTCTCCAGTTTATCTCTCTCTCTCTCTCTCTCTCAATTTTCTTTCTTATATATATGCACACTCTCCTTCTTTCTCTTTCTCTCCCTCACTCTCTTTAAAAAAACTCATCATGTTTAGGAGAAAAACAAGCTTTATGAGCATGAAATGGGTTTAATTGATATTTTCTTATTTTAGGCAGAATATTATAAGCTAAATAATGTCTGTAAAGTATAAACTATGCAGACGGGACATTATCTTTGAAAAGAGCATCAAACCATGTCTCAGCTATCACATTTTGGTATACACACTTCTCTTTCATATAGTATCAAATTATATGATTATATGAGATGTATATTAATAATCTGCCTTTAGACACAACTGGGTTTGATGATTTGCCACAGTTTTCTACATAAATTGTGTGAGTACTATGACATGAATGCTAGCAAATTGCCAAAGGCAAGAAAGAAATTGAGTCATTGAAAAATTGTGTTGGACTCCTCTTGTGTATTATTCCAAATTTTCTTAGCCCCGACTTCAGCCATTGCAGTGGGAATTATTTATGTACAAGCTTCAATCGAATTCTAACAGGTGCAACCTGAGAGGACATCACTCTAGGCTTGTGTAGTCATACTTCCTGTCTACTCTCTGTATTAGACTGTTCTTAGGCTGCTAATAAAGCCATACTTGAGACTGGGTAATTTATAAACACAAAGAGGTTTAATGGACTCACAGTTCCATATGGCTGGGGAGGTCTCACAATCATGGCAAAAGTTGAAGGAGGAGCAAAGTCACATCTTACATGGTGGCAGGCAAGAGAGCATGTGCAGGGGAACTTCCCTTTATAAAACCATCAGATCTCATGAGGCTTATTCACTATCACGAGAACAGCATGGGAAAAACCCACCCCCATGATTCAATTACCTCCTACCAGGTCCATCCCATGACACTTGGGGATTATGGGAGCTACAATTCAAGATGAGATTTGGGTGTGACAAAGCCAAACCATATCACTGTCCTTGGGCTTCATTGAAACTACCTCACAGAACATGTTGGAAATAAATAAATAGATAAATAAATAAAACTAATAGAAAAACAGCTGACATTTCTTCAAATGAGACTTGGAAGTATAGGAATATTGATGTCCATGAGGGCATCATGATTAATGGGCGACTGAAGCTTGTGACGATGATGTTTCTTTTTGTTTCCTATGTGGATGGTTCAGAGATGCATTTCATAATGCTCCTCAGAAGATCCAGAGTACACCAGCGGCGTGTAGGGGTGACGATGTAGTCATGCATTCTTGATAGACTTTCCCTGCTTCTGTCTCATATCCCCATTCACTACCCTTGCCCTGTGGCCTAGTATCACTTTCTGAAGCTGCCTGTGCTTGTGCTGCCTCTGTTCTTGGAAGATCCTAGAGTAAGACAAACTGATTCCAAATAGGTGATGTTTTTTAGCATTGAAGGCTGTATAGAGATAATCAATTATTGAGGCATTAATAAATTCCAGAATTTAATATAGCAAATTATAACACTGAGATGAAGACTTTGATTTCTTGTCCTCAGTTACCTCCATCTATGTCTACATGATCTGGGGCAGAAGTGATAGACAAAAATTCTCTGCTATGACTGGTCTTGATAGTGGTCTTGATAACAGAGCACCACAGAAAAGCTATTCTCCTTATTCTAAACTCTGGAAAGTGTAACCTAAAGAATTATTCTAACATTCTATCTTGATTGTAGATTTATCTTAAAGTTTTCTAAAATTTTTAGTAGTGGAAATAAATCATGGTTTTCACATATCACCTACAAAAAGACCAAATGATAACTCTAAAGGATATGACATATGAAAACTATAAAATACCGTAAAGTTAAATATTTGAATGGTAAATGAGCTTTTAAGAGATTAGAGAATGCATTGCATAATTTAATTGCTTTTTATATTTTAACTCCCTTATTGTGGCTTCGGTATTATTACTGTCCTTGATTAAGATTTGTGAGTTTAATTTTAGGTAGGTTTTCTTATAGAGGCTGAATTTTTTACATTTATTATTTGTATAATTTGAAATGGATGAAAATATTTAAAACAAAACAAAAGCATAGAGTAAAAACCCTTCAAATATTATATTAAAGGAAACTGTAATTTCAAAAGAAAATATTTGCAGTGAAATTTTTAGGCTAAGCCACATTATTGTTAAAATCAGAAAGTCATTGTGAAATTTTATGTAAGAAATGAAACAATGATTTTATTGCCTGGACTTCCACTTAGGTCATGTTAATAGATGTAGTCCAACAATTTTGCCCAAATGAAATATTTAATCAACTAAGTCAAAATGTTGAAATTTTATGTCAAGATTTATATTCAATTCATTTAAAACAACTGAGTATAAGTCAAAGTTGGCTCTAAAACTCATATAAAATTTAAAATACAGAATTTTAGATTTTATCAGGCTAAGATTTAACAATAAGGGCATACTAAAATCCTAATTTGTTTGAAGTAGGATATAATTGAAAGGCAGCAGAGACACTCTCCTCCACAAAACACTTGCTTTCTTTACTTAATTCTGCTTGCCTGACAGAATTCAGGTCAGAAATAAAATTAATACAAATTAAGAGTTAAGTATTATGCATGGTACGTACTAGGGCTTTTACAAATAATAATTATAATTACTATTGTCATCACCATTTCTATACCTCTGAACAAAACAGCTTGGAAAGATGTAATTTCCATAATGGATGCCCTGGCTTTAAAAGGAAAGGATGAACTGAAATCTTATTCTTCATCCCCCGATAACTCAATTGAGAATGCTGTGTAATAAGAATGTCTCATTTTTTAATGTGCTGTGAACTTGTGCCTACAACATTGGCGGGAAGGTTCCATACCTCTGGAAAGCAGGCGCGGCAGAGCTGCAGGGGCTCCTGATGTGTGAAACTCTCATCTGTGGGCTGCGTTTTCATTAAGTTCACTTTGCTTGCCTGCTGCTTTTCTTTCTAAGCTCCACCCTGAAAAACACAGGCCTCTTTAGCAAAATTAAGGAAAAAAACAGAGTGATCTCTCTTTGGGCAGTAATCGTGTGAAACAGATTAAGAAATACACTTCCTCATGCCAGCAGGCAGCAGCTAAATAACGACAAATGTTCACAGACCCAAATCGCAGGACAAAGGCAGAATACAATGTTAGTTGTCATTATTATCTTTACCCACAAAGGTGTATGTGTGTGTGTGTGTGTGTTGAGGGGAGGGGAAGTGCAGAGAAGCAGGAAAATAATTAAAAGGAATATATGGAAAAATGATAGTTTGTAGAACAGCAGATTTTCTCCTGCCAAAGTCACACACACACACACACACACACACACACACACACACACAAATAATTCCACTAAAAATACATAGCAGAAGTTTTATGAACAAGCTACCTTTCCAGAACTGATTTCAGTAAGTCAGGGTAATGGTCTTGAAGTTGCCGCAGGATAACCTTCAGCACAGCTGAAGATGGTTAAGTTCTCCTCTCCTTTTCCTATATCATTACAACCAGATTTCTCTTCTGGGGAAGAATTTGTCCCAGGCTGAGGCAAAGTAGAGAGCAGTATGGCTTTTTTTTTTTTTTTTTTTTTTTTTTTTTCCAGTTTACCTCAACTTCTTATTTTTTATGTCAGTTAGGAAGGGAAGAAAATAAAAACATGGAACACTCAAAACATGAGGAGCTGTGAAATTTTGTCTGCAGCCTACAAAGCTTCCTCCCTGTGCTGACCGCAGCGAATACAAGCAGGCTGAGGACACTATTCCTGGAATGGTGTGTCTGAGGGAAGCTGCTGGCCAGTACCGGTCACCAGCATCCTAGATTCAATTATTCAATGCAGCATTTAACAAAAATTAACTGGAGGGCCACTATATCCCTGGACTATCCCTGAGTGGGCATAGGTTTGTTTCCTTGGGAAAACAAATCCAATCTTATTAAGCACAGAGAGACCATCAGAGTTAGAATGAAGTCTTTCTTTTTTTTTTGGCATGGGGGCAGTGGTGGGATGTGATCTCAGAAAGAGAAGAAGCAAATCAGTGGGGGAACAAAATAATCTTGTTGCCCAGGGTCTGGCTGTGTATCAGAAAATAGAAGAGTACATGGGTAAGTTAACTTCAAAATCAAGGTTTATAAGACCACGAAGAGATCTGTAGGATCTACGGAAGCTGCAAGAGCTTCAGAAAGAATGATGGTTCCAAATCAGGAGGAATTTGCTCTGGATTTTCTGGTTGATATTTAGGTGGTACCGTAATGCGTAGGGGTAACATCTACAAATATTGGGGCTATGTGAAAAGGCACCAAATGAAGCAGCTAGCAGGGTGCATCTGACTATGCTGTAAAGAATCCAAGCCTGAGAGTAATGACACTGGCCATGAGCAGAGTGAGGAGGGCCTGCCACGTGAGACACCAGGGCAGTACAAGGATGGCTTCAGGCACCCGAACAGTTAGCGCCTTTGGAAAACCTAGAACATGGTTCTAATGGTGGGTGTGCTTCTTCCCAAAAGGCGTTTTGAAAATTTATGAAGGCATTTTTTATTGTCACAGGTTTGGAGGAAGGAGCCATTTACCAGGAGACTCTGGGTTGTTAGCTGTCCAGCATTGAACAGGAAAAAGAGCATGTTGAAAAATGGTCTTAATTTTTTCAGGATTATGAAATATTGTATCAGATATTTTGTGAATCACAAACCCATTTTAATATACTGAGTCTAAAACATAACTCCTTTATACATATAAACACAAAGTAATTTTTTGTCTGAACATAATGTATATTGAAGTTGCCTGAAATATAAATATTGTATGACCTAGAGAAGATTGCATTTTAATTTGTTCAAAACTTTAAAAGACTTGTCAGCGATTCCTCAGGGATCTAGAACTAGAAATACCATTTGACCCAACCATCCCATTACTAGGTATATACCCAAAGGATTATAAATCATGCCTCTGTAAAGACACATGCACATGTATGTTTATTGCCACACTATTCACAATAGCAAAGACTTGGAACCAATCCAAATGTCCAACAATGACAGACTGGATTAAGAAAATGTGGCACATACACACCATGGAATACTATGCAGCCATAAAAAAGGATGAGTTCATGTCCTTTGTAGGGACATGGATGAAGCTGGAAACCATTATTCTCAGCAAACTATCGCAAGGACAAAAATCCAAACACTGCATGTTCTCACTCATAGGTGGGAATTGAACAATAAGAACACTTGGACACAGGAAGGGGAACATCACACACTGGGGCCTGTTGTGGGGTGCGGGGAGGGGGGAGGGATAGCATTAGGAGATATACGTAATATAAATGACGAGTTAATGGGTGCAGCACACCAACATGGCTCATGTATACATATGTAACAAACCTGCACGTTGTGCACATGTACCCTAGAACTTAAAAGTATATATATATATATAAAGAATTGTCATATAACAGACAATCCCATTACCAAAACTCTCATCATAATAGAGTGAGTGGCCAATACACCTCAGTCAGCAGGCTTTTGTAGCTCTTTCATTCAAAATATTTCTAATAGATACAAACATACAACCACTTCATTTTGTATTCTAGTGCAGTTCTTAAGCATTTACATGTGAACTATACATTACTGTATGATAAATTACATCCCTATTTCTCTTTCACATGTCATGACATGATATTGATTCTTTGAAATTGTATGTACTGGTAGATTATACTACGTATGAATTTCATTTCAGAATAGTTGAGATGTCAAATATTTGTAATGAAAGTGGAAGTAGGCCTGATGAGACAGAGGATCCTTTCCCAGGTTATGTTATGCTAGAAAACATTTCATGGGAGATACTAAGAAAGAAGAAGACACTTTGAAACTTTAAATTCTTGATCTTATTCTATTGCAAATTTAGTGTACTGCCCATGTTTTTCTTTCAATTTCATCAAGAGAGTTTTGATTTGTGGAATTTCTGGTAGTTTTCTTTCTTGTAGGTGAAAATGTCATTACCTTTATTTTGGGGAATTCATCAGGATGTGCCTTTTGTTACACAGAAGAGAGGCAAACACAACATAATTGCTTTGAAAGGAAAAGGCACAGTTATCTCGTGTATATAGTATGTACCTTACCTGCAAAGTATGCAGGCTGAGTGTATTGTTTACTAATGCAATTTGAAGTATCATCAACTGGGACTAATGCAAATTGGAGGTATCATTATCAACTGTGACTTTGGAGATAGGAAAAGCTGATTTTCCCAAACCCAATGATTATTTATCCCTACTCTGTGATTCCCTAACATGGAATTATTAATGATAAAATCAACAGCACTGTGGAAAATATATAGCAGTCTGTGGTATGTGCCCTGGTGGGTCTTGGGGAACACATTGTATTTTACTTTACACAATCCTAGAAAAAGGGCCTTGATATCCTATTAATAAGTTCATCATTAAAGGAGATAAAACTAAATATGGTATAACTAATATGTTCTAAAAATAGTAAAATGCGGCATATTGTTTAGATAACATGTACTTTTTGGTTATCTAATTGAAAAGTTCTTTTTTGAATAGTCGATGCCAGCTTACATCATCTGGAGAGGTTTTTTTTAGATGTTTCATTGGTTTCATTGTTTACTATCTAGAGAACAAATTTAGGGCTGTTTCATATTCCTAACAATGTAATCTAGAATCTGGAGCTCAGATTTCTGACACGTTTTCTATGTGTTCTGGACAGGCATCAATAGGTACAGAAAAGGCCTACTTTGATTAATCAAACCAGTGAAATTTTTTTCTACACACTGACAAGCTGAACTTGACCTGAAGGAGAAACCAAAGAAGAACTTGATAAGATGGGAGGGGATGAACTAGACAAGGGTAGAATTAAAACAGGACACTGTGAAATATGATTGTATGATCCATCACCCATTTGCTTTGCCAGGAAGCTGAAAAGTTTTTACTGAGCCTTGCTGAAGGTAGGAGGTTGGATTGGACAACTTTTTTTTTAATCCTTTGAGCCTAGCCTGAAATGAAAACAAATCATAATCAAAGTTCCACACCCACATGTTTTTATTTTTTTACTTTTTGTTCCACATATATTTTTCCATATACGGATTCCACTCCCACGTTTTCACTTGGGAGCCAAGAATTTTAATGATGAAAGTTATTAGAAACGAAACAGAGAAAAAGGTTATATACAGAATTGAAAATAATTTCTGTTTAAGTCATCTGTAACTATTCACTGCCTGACATAAATTTCTTGTGTTTAGGTTAAGAACAGTTCCTTGTCCTTTGGATATAGAGATGGCAGTCATTTCGTGTGAGCATAGACGTACTGCAACCATTATTCAGGCTTACAGAGCTTCTGATAATTGTCCACAGAACAAACAAACAAAAACACAGAAGACCTAACACATCTCTGGAGGCTAAAAGGTAACATGAAGTACTTAATAATGGACCAATAAAGTACACATTATAGAACCAAAAACCCCATATCATTGTTTTCAAGCATATTGGTCCGAAACATATACATATATAATTATTTTGTTTCTTTTCTTTTCTTTTTCTTTTTTTTTTTTTTAGACAAAGTCTTGCTCTGTCACCCAGGCTGGAGTGCAGTGGTGCAATCTTGGCTCACTGAAACCTTTGCCTCCCAAATTTAAGCGATTCTTCTGCCTCAGACTCCCGAAGAGCTGGGATTACAGGCATCTGCCACCACACCTGGCTCATTTATATATTTTTAGTAGAGACAAAGGTTCTCTTTGTTGGCCAGGCTGGTCTTGAACTCCTGACCTCAGGTGATCCACCCACCTCGGCCTCCCAAAGTGCTGGGATTACAGGAGTGAGCCACCATGCCCAGCCAATTCTGTTTCTTTTAATATTGAATAGAGTATGATGCAAGACCCTTTTTTTTTTTTTTTTTTTTTTTTTTTTTTTTTTTTTTTTTTTTTTTTTTTTTTTTTTTTTTTTTTTTGAGGCAGAGTCTCGCTCTGTAGCCCGGACTGGAGTGCAGTGGCCAGATCTCAGCTCACTGCAAGCTCCGCCTCCCGGGTTTTTACGCCATTCTCCTGCCTCAGCCTCCCGAGTAGCTGGGACTACAGGCGCCCGCCACCTCGCCCGGCTAGTTTTTGTATTTTTAGTAGAGACGGGGTTTCACCGTGTTAGCCAGGATGGTCTCGATCTCCTGACCTCGTGATCCGCCCGTCTCGGCCTCCCAAAGTGCTGGGATTACAGGCGTGAGCCACCGCGCCCGGCGCAAGCCCCTTCTTATTTATTTATTTATTTTTATGATTTCAACTTTCATTTTTAATTTAGGCAGTATATATGCAGGTTTGTTACATGGGTCTATTGTGTGACACTGAGGTTTGGGTTGTGAATGATCCCATCACTCAGGTGGCGAGCATATTACCCAACTGGTAGTTTTTCAGCCAAACTACCAATTCTGGTTATGATTTGTTTTCATTTCAGGTTGGGCTCAAAGGATTAAATAAATAAATAAATAAATAAAACATTTTAAAAAGTTTTAAAAAATTAAAAAGTTGTCCAATTCAACCTCCTAACTTCAGCGAGACTCAGTTAAAGCTTTTCAACTTATTGGCATAGCTAATGGTTGATGGATCATACAATTGCAATTCATAGCATCCTATTTCAATTCTACACCCGTCCAAAGAGTTTTTTCCTCTCTCCCCACTCTAGTAGTCTCCGGTGTCTATTGTGTTCATCTTTATGTCCATGTGTACCCAATGTTTAGCTCCCACTTACAAGTGAGAACATGCAGTATTTGGTTTTCTGTTGCCATGTTAATTCACTTAGAATAATGGCCAGCAGCCTCATCCATGTTGCTACAAAAAGGACATGACTTTATTCTTTTTTATGTCAAGCCTGTATATAATTGTGGAAAGTAAAAGCCCTTTATAATTCTCTATAATTGTGGAAAGTGAAAGGTCTTTACCATGAACATTTTTAAACAACTTTATCAAGATATAATTCACATGACATAAAACTTACCCATTTAAAGTATACAATTCAATGGTTTTGGTCTATAACATTATTATTTTTAAAAATCTTTTCAGCTTGTTACATTTTAAAAAGTTTTTAAGTTATGATTTAATTTGCTATTTTAATCATTGTTAAGTACACAATTCTGTGGTATTTATTGTATTCTCAATGTTGTACAACCATCACCACTATTTTCAAAACATTCCATTACCCCAGAAGTAATATTTTAAGAGAAACTACCCCCATTGATTCAGAAAATGTAAGCCACAATTTTAAAAAATTAAAGTTCTCAAACTGGAAAGAAATATTTTAACTGTTTTTCTTTGAAGGACAGTAGCTCTTATAGGGAAAAGGAAAGAGGAGTTCATGGTGACCTCTAGGAGGTCACAATGGAATGTCTGCATACTTCCACCAGGGTGACAACACAGCTGCCCATTCCACCAATGTCACTTACACAGCTACAGACTGATCCTTTCAGATTCAGCACAAGTATGTTCTACATTGTATTGTGCTTATTAAAGTAAGTGTGCTTTAGCATTTACAATCGTGTCCATTCGCATGATCATAAATGGACACATGACTATAAACGCTAAAGCACACTTACTTCTACAACATACTGAGCTCACCAGGTATAAACAAAAACATGCACACAGAGGTGTATTGAGTATAGACAACTCAACACTGAGGAATCTTATGTGTACTGAGAGACAAGCGAAGAAGGAATATGCCAGCTAGAAAGAAGAATGTTTGGAACCTAGAGGGAAAGTAAATTTTACGGTTTTAAATATATCCACAGGTTTTTTCATATTCCTCCCCTCAATAAGTAGACTCCAGTTCTCTTCCTTTTAAATATGGGCTGGCCTTACAAACTTCTTTCTCAAGATTAAAATGCAGGGGAAATAAGATTGGTGACTTCTAAGACTAGGGAAATGTCATGCAACTTCTGGTGAGGTTCTGGTTCATACTTAGAACCTGGCCTCCGTGCTGTGAGGAAATCCAGTCTACACACAGAGGCTATGCAGGAATGTTCTGGCCAAAGGCTTCCCATAAAGATCTAGCTGACAGCCAGTCATCACCCATCACCAAACATGTGAATGATGATGCTATCAAACCAGCTCCAGCCACAGGATCTGACTAGAACCTCATGAGAGGCTCTGAGCAGCAATCAACTAGCTTATCCTTGTCAAATCCCAGAATCGTGAGAGATGATAATAATAAATGATGGCAACTTTTATATCATTAAATTTGGGATAATTTGTTATGCAGCAGAAGGTAACCGGGACAGTAAATGAAGTGATTACATCAGGGCAGGTAAAGTGAGTTAGATGGGGAGTCAACAGCAAAGGTTAGGAATAAGGCTAACTTCCCCATATTTATTTTCCTTAAAATATAAAGAAGAAAAGAAGGTTTTTAGGTTATTGTTTATTTATCTCGCTTTTTTAAAAGTGTAATTGATTGTCAAAGATTTCAAATGAAAATGAACTTAAAAATCTTTATAAATAGTACAGATCATGAAGATTTTAAGTTTCTGTATTTCTCATTTGTTGATTAGAGCATATTTCCTAGCTTTGGAATATGATTTTTGTTTGCCATTTTAATAATAAACACATCTCATAAACACATAACTTGGAACATCTCATCAGCTCTTGAGAAAATGTTGAGGAGGTGTCAGGGAAGGATCTTTAGAGGGAGTCATGGCTATGCTGACGCCTCAAGGGAAGAAACTGAGTTCAACCAGTGAAGTTCTAGAGATAGTTGAGGAGGAAGGCTAACAGTATGGGCAGGAGCCATAAAATGTGCAGAAACCTGGAAGCAAGTATACATGTAGCAAATTCTGGGAACTGAAAGTGTCTCATCATGGCCGGAGAAGAGATCACAAGGCAGAGGCTAAAGAGATACAATACAAGGGGTTACCTCTGTCAAGTTAATAATTTTTTTTTTTTTTTTTTTTTTTTTGAGACAGAGTCTCGCTCTGTCGCCCAGGCTGGAGTGCAGTGGCCGGATCTCAGCTGACTGCAAGCTCCGCCTCCCGGGTTTACGCCATTCTCCTGCCTCAGCCTCCCGAGTAGCTGGGACTACAGGCGCCCGCCACCTCGCCCGGCTAGTTTTTGTATTTTTAGTAGAGACGGGGTTTCACCGTGTTAGCCAGGATGGTCTCGATCTCCTGACCTCGTGATCCGCCCGTCTCGGCCTCCCAAAGTGCTGGGATTACAGGCTTGAGCCACCGCGCCCGGCCAAGTTAATAATTTTGAACTTTATCCTGAGAGCGTTGGGAAGCCACTGAATGCTTTTAAGCAAGAGAGAGACATGATGAAATTTGACTGTGATGTAAAAAACATATTTGAAAGAGGAAGACTAGATTCTGGCAGACCAGAACACTCTTGCAGCAATTCAGGGGACAGAAGACAAGGGTGTTAGCTCAAAGTGGTGTAGGAAGAATCACCCTATGATGAGGGAACAGAGCTATTGTTCACTCCCCGCCCAGAGATCCCCAACTCTGCATGAAGGCCTTTTGGACATGGATAAAACAAATTGCTAGTTGGTAATCTAATTTCAGGAGGGACAGATCCTGGGTGTATATTTCAGAGTGCTCAAGTCTATCCAGAAACTGATACCCATGTGGCATTCTGGATCGAAGGCCATATGTGTTGTAAAAGCAGACAGGTGCTTTGGTAAGCTAGCAACAGATTTCAACCACAAAAATTCTTTTTTAATGAGAAATCTCTGCCACACCAGTAACTTATATGAAAACAAAGATTGGTGTGTATGTATCTGCATGTGAAATGAATATTCATGCCTATGAGTCACTTTAACATTTTCACAATCTGACCTTGAATGAAGAGGTTTAAAAAAATGATAAGGCTTTCCATATGAGTTTACATGGTATTGCAAATTGGAATTTTTTCAGCACCTTTTGAGAATGATTCCTCAAATTAGGATAGTGTATGAGGTGTTAACAAGGTCCGTGTGCTTTGAATGAAATCAACACCTATAATATACAGTAACATTTTTAAAGCATTGCATATGTGTATGTTCATGTGTATGTGATGTATATGCATTAAATAATTATGTTGAAGATACATATGTATATTTGTAGGTATGTGAATGTGGGGAATGAGCAAACTGAGCCACTCAACAACAGAATCTGCTTTAATGAATTCCATATAAATTCAATGAGAAATTAAAGTAATTCTTTGCCAAAAGAGTGGCTGATATGCTAGGACAACTGCTTTCTTTTGCTACTACCAGAACAAATTAACGCTGCTGTAGGAAGAGACAAGGAGAAGTGGTTTGCAGTGATTCATACAATAAATAACCAATATATCTGTAGCTGTTGTCATTGAGCCAAAAATGCTTTAATTTAAATCATATATACTAATTACTGAAATTGTCAGGCAATCATTAAGAGTATTTATAGAAATTCAAAAGAGAAATGTAGTGTTGCTATAGATTTCATATTTGTATGATTTATTTCACTTTATTTTTAAATGTTTTGAAGAGACCTTAATCTAGGGTTTGAAAAGACAGATCAGGATGATGACAAACAGGCGACTTTTCTGACGGGGTTGAGTGTAAATACTCATTATAATTGGACAGTAGAAATTTACTATTTTGCATGTTATTTATCATGTTTTAATCTTTTAGGTACAAAATACTTATCATGTTAGTCCAAAATGAAAAAAAGCAGACAAGAGCAAAAATTATGGTCTATTTACCCTGTGCCAGACATTGTCATGTTGTCCCATCAGTCATCACAATTGCACTGTTAATTGGTTAAAATTCGCATCATTTTCAAAAGACTCATTGTAGACGTGTTTTAATCTAAGCCATTTTAGCCTTTTAGACTTTTTTTAGTCTAACCTTTAAGAGGTTACAACTACCTGAGTGGCTCTAGTCGGTAAGTGCTGGAGGTGGGATTCAAAAAGACATCTGTCCAGTTAGATCTCACCCCTTGCTACTTACCTCCCAATTTCACTGGGTGGCCAAGGATGTCATTTTTCTAGGGTGAGATACAAATGTAAATAAATATCCAAATAAGCAGCATCTGGATTTTGTTTTTCAAACGTTACAGGATGTTTGAACTAGAAGGGAACTTGTAAATCTAGTCCAAAGGCCCTACTTTATAGAGGAAGCAAGTGAAACTCAACAGAGAAAAAGCAATTGACTCAATGTCATTCCTACTGTTCATAGTAAACTTGCAAGTAGAATTCTCATCTCTTGAGCCATGCTAGAAACCCAGTCATGACATAAATCATGATTAATGAATAACTAATGGTCATGAGTTTAAAGGTGTCTCTAAACCAAACATGTCCTGTTTTGTCATGTTTGAATTTTTAGTTTTACTTCTCAGCAAATTATGGTCTATAAAGATTTGAATCCTTTCCTTTTGAGTTTCTTTTGCTGGGTTTTTCATTAATTCTTTTTACTGTAGTATAAATGTCTAAAAGCAAAACAAAACAATAACAATTAAATCAAGGTGCAAAAATGTTAAATTTTATGTGCCTAGTTTAAAATGACCTTAGCCCAGCATGGCTTAATGCAGTGTTTGCCAGGACTTCCCTTCTTCTCTCACAGATCAATTAAATTTCTTTACTCCACATACCCTAGGATGTATCACTCTTTTCTATTTGTTGTCATTCTGTCAGCCATGCCTGAACTATTATGATCAGGTTTTGGTTATAAAGATACAACATTTTTATTTTATTTTATTTTACTTTATTTTATTTTATTTTGATTTTTGAGACAGAGTTTTGCTCTTGTTGCCCAAGCTGGAGTGCAATGACGCTATCTCGGCTCACTGCAACTTCTGCCTTCTGGGTTCAAACAATTCTCCTGCCTCAGCCTCCTGAGTAGGTGGGATTACAGGCACGTGCCACTATGCCCAGCTAATTTTTGTATTTTTAGTAGAAATGGAGGTTCACCGTGTTGGCCAGGGTGGTCTCGAACTCCTGACCTCAGGTGATCCACCTGCCTCAGCCTCCCAAATTGCTGGGATTACAGGCATGAGCCACCGCGCTCGGCCCAAAGATTCCACGTTCTTTAGTCTGAGTTTCAGATACTGTTCATTCTGAGGTAGAACCTGCATTTTGTCAACTCAAAATATTCTTGACCTCTGTCCACAGAATTTCCATGAACTAATGGAATACATTAAATATACATAAAGCCTGAGTTCCCAACTCTTCCTGGTTTCCCAGAACCTTCTTAGTTTTACCACTGAAGGTCTGGGTCCAGGAAAAGCCCTCCATCTCAGTCAAGATGGGTTTAAAACAAGTGTTCAATTATATATGCCATATAATTACTAACTTGGTTTTACAAAGAACCCTACTGTTTAGACAAAGTAGAAATTATCAGCACAGTTTTGCAAAATTGCGTATATCCCAGTTCCATAATTAACTCTATAATATTAGGGACCACAGAGACTTTTTAGGTTTCGGTTTAATTATCTGTTTAAAATAAAAGCCACTTGGCAAAATAAGTGACCCCTATGTCATTAATTACTCACTTACTCAAACTCTAGTAAAGGCTTACTTCTAGGAGATATATGACACGCTTCAGGTAATTATTCTAAGGCCTGCTGCCCCTAGTATTGCACCCAGCTGTCTCTTTTTGCAGTCTCCATAATTCTTTCAAGTTCCAATGCCATAATCCTTACCTGCTGGTCCCCTGGGTATCAACACACATAGCATCCATGGGACCTCGCACAAAGGACTTCCACTCCAAGCCGCAGCTTCTATCCTAAGAGGAAAGAAGCTGGGATACCTAAGTCTCCTGGCTCTGCCATGTACAAGCTGCATAGTTTGCATCTATTATGATTTCCTCTTTAGGGCTCTCTAATTTTATCAGTTGTTAGAAGGGAGATGGGGCAAAATTATCTTTCATAATGTTATAGAATTGTCCCTTCTCATATAACAAGCGTGTGAAAATTAGCAGAATGCTTACTAGATTATTCATTTGAAGCACTTGAAACAATTTCTGGAACATAGTCTGGCATTAGGAGGTTAACTATTACAATTATCTGGGAAAACCCTAAGAAGAAATAGGTTTAGAATACTTAAGTGACGTGTAAAGATAACTGTGAAATATGTACAGATTATTGTTAACTATTTTAAAATGACTATTATATAATATACTGTATTATACTGTTACTATATAATATACTGTATAATACCATATAGTATACTGTATACTCCAACACTATATATTATACTGTATAATACTGCATGTATATGCTGGTTACAATGAATGATTCAGAACCTAAGAGAATCCTCAAATTCATTTGGAAATTTTTAAAATTATTATTATACTTTAAGTTTTGGGATACATGTGCAGAACATGCAGGTTTGTTACATAGGTATGCATGTGCCATGGTGGTTTGCTATACCCATCAACCCATCATCTACCTTAGGTATTTCTCCTAATGCTATCCCTCCCCTAGACCCCAATCCCCAACCGATCCCAGTGTGTGATGTTCCCCTCCCTGTGTCCATGTGTTCTCATTGTTCAACTCCCACTTATAAGTGAGAAGATGCTGTGTCTAGTTTTCTCTTCCTGTGTTAGTTTGCTGAGAATGATGGTTTCCAGCTTCATTCATGTCCCTGCAAAGGATATGAACTCATCCTTTTGTATGGCTGCATAGTATTCAATGGTGTATATGTATCACATTTTCTTTATCCAGTCTATCATTGATGGGCATTTGGGTTGGTTCCAAGTCTTTGCTATTGTGAACAGTGCTGCAATAAACATATGTATGCAAGTGTCTTTAGCAGCATGATTTATAATCCTTTGGGTATATACCCAGTAATGGGATTGCTGGGTCAAATGATATTTTTGGTTCTAGATCCTTAAGGAATCGCCACACTGTCTTCGACAATGGTTGAACTAATTTACACTCCCACCAACAGTGTGCAAGTGTTTCTATTTCTCCACATCCTCTCCAGCATCTGTTGTTTCCTGAATTTTTAATGATCACCATTCTAACTAGAGTGAGATGGTATCTCATTTTGGTTCTCATTTGCATTTCTCCAATGACCAGTGATAATAAACTTTTTTTCATGGGTTTATTGGCAGCATAAATGTCTTGTTTTGAGAAGTGTCTGTTCATATCTTTTGCCTACTTTTTGATGGAGTTGTTTTTCTTTTCTTGTAAATTTATTTAACTTCTTTGTAGATTCTGGATATTAGCCGTTTGTCAGATCGATAGATCGCAAAAATTTTCTTCCATTCTGTAGGTTGCCTGTTCACTCTGATGATAGTTTCTTTTGCTGTGCAGAAGCTCTTTAGTTTAATTTGATCCAATTTGTCAATTTTGGCTTTCATTGACATTGCTTTTGGTGTTTTAGTCATGAAGTCTTTGCCCACGCCTATGTCCCGCATGGTATTGCCTAGGTTTTCTTCTAGGGTTTTTACAGTTTTAGGTCTTACGTTTAAGTCTTTAATCCATCTTGAGTTAATTTTTGTATAAGGTGTAAGGAAGTGTTCCAGTTTCAGTTTTCTGCATATGGCTAGTCAGTTTTCCCAACACCATTTATTAAATAAGTAATCCTTTTCCCATTGCTTGATTTTGTCAGGCTTGTCAAAGATCAGATGGTTGTAGATGTGTGGTGTTATTTCTGAGGCCTCTGTTCTGTTCCATTGGCCTATATATCTGTTTTGGTACTAGTACCATGCTATTTTAGTTACTATAGTCTTGTAGAATAGTTTGAAGTCAGGTAGTGTGATGCCTCCAGCTTTGTTCTTTTTGCTTAGGATTGTCTTGGCTATATGGGCTCTTTTTTTGGTTGTTGTTCCATATGAAGTTTCAATTAGTTCTTTCTAATTCTTTGAAGAAAGTCAGTGGTAGCTTGATGGGGGTAGCATTGAAGCTATAAATTACTTGGGGCAGTATGGTCTATTTTTTGTGTATTTATGGGAGTTCTGTAGATTATAACCTTGTATAGATTTATTATTGTTTTGTCTGTTACGTGTATGGTTTATCATGAGGTAAATTGTGACATTCCATGAATTGGGCTAAAATTGGAGAGGTCATGGATGTTTGTCTGCTTTGTGTTGCTATCAAGAAATAGCTGAGGCTGGGTAATTTATAAAGAAAAGAGGTTTATTTGGCTTACAGTTCTGTAGGCTGTGTAGGCAGCATAATGCCAACATCTGCTAGGTATTTAGTGATGCCTCAGGAAGTTTTTAATCAGGCAGAAGGGAGCAAGAGATATGACAAGAGAGGGAGCAAGAAAGAGTAGGAGGAGCCAGGGTGTTTTTAACAATCAGATCTTGCATTAACTAATAGAGGGGAAAACTCAGTAATTATCTTGAGTAGGTCACCAAGCTACTCATGAGGGATTCATCCCCGTGACCCAAACACCTTCCACTAGGCCCCATCTCCAACATTGTGGGTCACATTTCAACATGAGATATGGAGGGGATAAATATCCAAACTATATTATCATGATTCTCCTTCTTATTCTTTTACTTTGGGTCAATTGCCATCAGTTGGCTGAACTTGATTCACAGATAATTGAATTAAGAGGAAATCAGCATAAAAGTGAGTTAAATGTCATGCATAAAACAGGTTAATTCATAACTAATGAAATAGTTAAATAAAAAGAAAAGTAAAATAATGAACTTAGGAATTACATAGATTATTTTGACGTAATGACTGGGATACTACTGGTATCAGAATGCTGGTTTTGTTAGGTGCAACGAGAAAGTCACTTCAAAATTTTCATATGAAAGCCAGATGAAAATGAATGAATATAATAACATATAGACAGAAATAATTAGCAAATATTGGATCCAATTTGAACTGTACTTTCCTTCTTGATTCCAAAATGTTTTCAATTAACTGAGGAGCTCATACAATAAATCAACATAGGTAGAAGTATACAAGAGTACATCATACGAAACATTTTTGTTCTAGAGAGAGCTGATACCCTCAGGATAATCAGAGTTCTGCTCCACAGGGAACTTAACTCCCCCACTCACCCACACACTTCACCAAAGTCTGGTGTTTTTAATATTTTTTAAGTCTGTATTTTAGCCAGAAGGATTTATATTAAGCATAAGACATCAAGTTGTAGAGAGATGAAGAATGAAGGTCATGACCTTTCTATTTTATCTTTCTATTACTCTCAGACTAAAACTGGCTCCTGGGGTAATGCCTATTTCTGTAAGAAATTCTTTTCACTGATCTCTTCTTTGTGGCCCTTATAATAGTCTGTATTCAAGAGCATGTAAGCATCTAATGTACATGCACAGAAACTTCTTCAAGGGAGAGGAACCTGGCTCCCGAGGCCTGTAGGCTGCCTGCCTCTTGACACCAGGAATTCCGAAGTGCTCGAACTCAGAAGAAATTATTCTCTTCTCCTGTATCCTGATTAAAAAAGGGCAATTCATAACTTATTTTAAGAGGCTTTAGACTCTAGATGCTAGGCTGTTTCCCTTTTCTCCTTACAGGTGGTTTATAGAATATGATTTTACAGTTTTTATTGTGTTTTTTATGTATTTTAAATAAAACTGTTAAGTAAATGGAATCTGATCCTGGCAGTAAATTAAACATGTTAATTATTTGATATGCCTCTTTAATAAGCATGTATGTATTTATGTATTTATGTATTTATTTATTTATTTATTCTTTTTGCAAGGCTCACTTTAGTTTTCTTCTTCTTCCCCCCCACCTTTGAAATGTCTGTGTAGCTCAGCCCAGTCACTACTCATTAAAAACTCTGCCAATGTCTATATAATCTTTAAGGTCAAAATAATCTTTAAGGTTTAATGTTTATGTTTAAAATTGCTTGGCACAAATCCTCCTAATTCTTCTTGAATATCATATTACAATTATGCATATGTAAACTGCAGCAATTGCACAGGTGTGTTATGTGATAAATGAACTATGTCAGCTTGACTTTCATAATTACATTTTCACCTCATTTTGTCTTCTGCTATCTCTCTGTGAGCCTTTGATTTCTCTGTTGAATAGTATAAAATCTTCTGTGATTTGAAATTATTTCATTTGACGTTAGAGGAGGTTTTCAATCTCTCTCAGGTGCGGTTTTATGAGCAACTCAAATGTTTGCTCTCTGTTCTGTAACTACAACCTGTGAAACATTTGTACTAGATTTAGCATCGTAATAAATCACTAAATTAACCTATTTCATGAATACAAAATGAAATAATTTAGTGAGAAAGAAATTGCTTAATAAGGTTTATTAAGTATTATCTCACAATCCAAAGCATATTATCTGAGTTTAGATAATTTATTAAGAAATTAAGATGTAAATAACAAGATGGTTATGCAATTTGTCCAATATTTTCGATAGAACATGACCATCACCTTATTTCACATTAACTCATTTGATTTTCATGGCTTTTTAAAATAGGAATGGCTGATATTTTTGTCTTCATTTTGCCAACAGGGACTCTGAGTCACAGAGGTTATGTCATTTGCCTGAGGTTTCTGCAGCTAGAAAGCACAATAACTCAGAAAAGAAGATATTTAATCACAACTAAGCATCCACTTCTGTAAAACCCAATAAAAAAGAGGCTTCTGTAAAACCCAATAAAAAAGGGTGCTCTGAATAAACTATGTGCTTATTTTTTTTCAGTCCCATCTAGATTTAAACCTCTGTAGTGATTGCAGACCCCTTTTTTTTGCACTGTTTGACAGATGGGCATAGGGAAACGTTAAGTTTCAAAGAACATTCGTTCCGAATGTCTTTTATGCATTTCCCTAGAAAGAGGCTTCCACCATGGTTTGTATAGTTTATATTTTCTTCTCTCTACTCTCTTTCCTCCCTTCTCTCCCTCATTTATTCACTATTTACAAAATCTTATTAGATAGCCAATTTATTTGAAGTGTGAACCTAGGAGTTAGGAATGCCAAGTTGAACAAAAAGATTTTTTTTTTTTTTTTTTTTCTGAGACGGAGCCTCACCCTGCCACCTAGGCTGGAGTGCAGTGATGCGATCTCGGCTCACTGCAACCTTCGCCTCCTGGGTTCAAGTGATTCTCCTGCCTCAGCCTCCCCAGTAACTGTGATTACAGGCGCCCACCACCACACCAGGCTAATTTTTGTATTTTTAGTAGAGATGGGGTTTCATCATGTTGGCCAGGCTGGTCTCAAACTTCTGACCTCGTGATCCACCCTCCTCGGCCTCCCAAAGTGCTGGGATTACAGGCATGAGCCACCGTGCCTAGCCCCCCCCCCACCAAAAAAAAAAAAAAAAAAACTTGATATTAAGGAACATGCATTTTGATTGAAAAAACAAATAATTAAATTAACTCCTACAATAGAGTGTGCAAAGAAAACAGAAGTTGGAGGTTGGGTAGGTAGAGAAGGGTGATCTAAATCAAATGGGTGTGTAAGTGTGGATATTGTGGGCATCTCCTATTTTATGTTTTTCTTAGATGAATATATTTAAAATGAATTACATCTATGGGCAGCACATCTCATTGTACTTTACAGACTTTAATTCACAGTAATGGCACATATCTGGGTAAAGACCAAATTTAGATTAAGTGAAAAATCTCTACCCGATGCTTTTTTTCCATTTAAATTAAGGTTAAAAAATAGATTTTTTTTTTTCTTCTTGCCACTAGTATGACATCAGAAAGCTATTCTCATAAGACTCACATTCATATTAACCTTAAAGATTTTGTGCCCTTGAAGAATTACAGGCTATATTATTTACCAGGAAACACTCCAAACCAATTTCCATCTTGACAGTGATGATGCTACCTATTGTATCCAGAAAATGTGATATATAACAGTTCCAAGTAGTTATTTTATGGGCTGCCTTTATACAATAATTCTGAAGGGAAAGCTTTGAAGTAACATGCGACAAGAACAAGCATGGATTGGAAATGAAATATAGACCCTCAATTAAGAGAAATCTGCTGTATATTGTGGCCAGTAACTCTTCTGATATGTTTGCCTTGTATCTTATGCACAATAATACACTGGGGTTGGTGGATTCGAGGTTAAAGTTTATGTTTACTATCTAAAGGCATATGTCAGACTATTAATGAAACTGTTATTTTATTGCATAATTTTCAACACAAAAATTACTGTAAACTTTATGTGAAATCTCTATAAATGTAACAACAATGAAATAAAACCTTTGCAAGTATTGAGGTCAAAACAGATACACTTGATTGTTTTGTTTTCAATAGTATCTCCTGTAAAATAATTGATAAAAATTGGATTTCTCCCAGTATACAGCTGAGAAAATAAAAATATACTAATACAATGTTCATTTTCTATTTTATTCATTTATTTATTGTTATCCCAAATGAAATTTTATGAATGACAGGTATCAAAATTAATATTAAGTGATATCCCTGACTGCAAATTTTGTTTTCTGATCACTTGAATTCAAAGGAGAAAATGTACTGGGAATATATGTTAAATATTGATTTTTAAGCATTATGTTAATACTAATTTCTAATCTGATGTCGATCAGTAGGAGCTCCACATGCAGTGTGGCTTTCGTATTGCTACGAACGAACCACATTTAATTTAAGGAAATAAGGAAAACTTAAAGTAGTTCAGCATTTCTCTTTTCCTCAAGATAAGAACAAATAATGCAAGTAAATGTAGCCACAGTTTTAATCAGATTTAGTCTAGAGACAGACAACTTTCCCCTGAATGTAATTTAGAAGGATATTTGATTTGAAATATAGGCTAAAAATATTAGATACTATTTTAAGTACTTTTTATTAGCTGTAAGCATTTTATATACATCTATGAATAAAGAAATCAAGTCATACAGGCAATTAAAAGCTTCTCTAGATTTATACCCCTAGTGGGTAACAAAGAAAAAATGTAAGCCCTATACTTGAGTTTCTAAGGTGAGTGATCTTTCTAGTCTTTTACACTTCCTTTCACCTCTGGTCTTCCTATTACTGACCTGGTCAGAAAACACTACTTCATGCAAAATGCTGGCATCAATATACACATCCCATATTGCCTTGTGTATATAGAACAAATTATCCATGGGCCGTCATTTGCACTAATAAGGTCAGTGAAAACAATGCCTTTTGAATATTGAGCCAGTTTTATACCACATACCAAGCTTATGGCAAGTCTGAAGAAATTGTTTTTAAATTTATTTTACATTCTTATTCAAAAGCGTTTTCAAATCAAACATCCTTCAGACGTCCTTTAACTATTTTGCTGGGGCTTGGGAAAAATGCAGAGCAATACACTTTCAGGTGTACACTGTACAGTATAATTTGCATACAAATGCATTTTTACTGAAAAAGATCAGGCCAGAGTTTTAAATATGTTTCTACATTGAACTTTTAGGTATCTTGTAAAGTTAAATATAATATAAAATTTGAAATTCTCTCTAGTTCTGTCTACTCCATATGAAATAAGTTTGTTTTGCAGGGTGTGGAGACTAGTTTCATTGAAGCTGCTGCAGAAATAGTCACAGACATTAAACAACATTAACGAATCAGATCATTTAATATCTTTTTGTGCTTATGCTTAATGAAGGACTTTCATATCAAATATTAATTTCTAATGGATATTTATAGTTGGAAGCCTTGACAGAATAAAGGGATTGGGAGACTTTTCCCCAATGTCACAGAAAACATTCGTTATAAAACCTAAGTCCAGTTACAGAATTTAAACATGTCAGTATAGCTTACTATATCAATGCTTAAAAATGATGTAAAAGGTAAGCAGATAATAATATTATCCAGGCACCCAATAAGACGAAATGCATATAGAGCACTCTCTAAAGTATTAGAGAAGCCAGACAACCAAAGGGAAATACAAGAGCTAAAGATGGCTTATTCAGATAAGATTATTTCAGGGTCAATGAAGCTGGTAAGGTATGAAAAGATAATTGAAAAAGATTTCTATTAATTCACATTTTTAAAAATAATGACAACAAAAATTGTGTATGTTGTTTCTTGATTAGCATGTGTTTAAGTAAATAGGCTAACTGCAGATTTAAAAGATAAAAATAGATTAGATATCAATTATAAAGGACTCGGGGAAGTGGTATTTGGGGAAGACATGTTGAAAATTCATTGCATATTTATATATAACACCTAAAATTCATTCATTCGGAAAATCTTTCTCAAGGATGTGTTATATGGCAGGCACTGCTCTAGGCACCAGGGATACAATAGTGTGGAAACACAGCCATAGGTTCTACCCTCAGAATTTCTATGATAACTGACCTCCTAGAACATTTAAAGGATTTGCAGAAATAATTATGTGGAGTCAAGTGTCTTTACATGATAAATTGATAAGGGATCAAGTGACTAAAATTTTAACTATAAAAAGGGAAAATGATCATTGTGGTATAAAATTGATGACATTTATTTGTGACCCCATAAAATAATTATTGCCTGATTTTTGATTTAGCACTACTGTGGATCAAATATTTATAACATCTAGGAGTATTGTTTTGTAGAAAAAGTGTGTAAATATATAACTTAATTACTATATAATGAGGAAATTCCTATGGGCGAAAAGTTACCAGGATTATGTATTCTGATACATGAGTACAGGAATCTGCCTGCTTGGGCCATCTGCCTATACCATGTGGTCCACAGTACTGCCTTTAAAGAGCTATATGTATAGGGGACATAAGACAATATCTGAAGCCTGCACAAAGCCAGAACCTCTGAAATGAGGCACATGGAATGAAACAGGGATCTAGATAAATAGCCCTACCTCACAGAAGGAATTTTTTAAAAAACTATTAGTAATATCAATAATATTTTTTTGAAAAAAAAATGCATCTACAGTCGATTGCTGTGGACATTGATTTCGGGTGAAAGGGAAGATCTCCCCTGAGAATTCAGCACATGATTGGTCCTCATGTGGGTTTGAGGTTAATATTCATATTCTCTGTATGGCTTGAATAATACCAAGTCAATCTTTAAGAGGTTGAACGTGTTGGGAGTGCTTCTGAGAAAATCTTAGGCAAATTATCCTCTTGAAGAAAATATCTCAAATAAGTACCGAAAACATAAACAAGAAAACCAGCCAATATGAGTAACAATACTTCAAAATAAGTTTGGAATAATTGGATAGATATTACAAAGTATATCTAGTTAGTATATTTAAAGAAATAAAAGAGGACAAAGTGAAGTTATGCCTGAACATAACAAATTTGTTATGCCTGAACGTAACAAATATTAAGGCAGACAAAAAGAGAACTGTGTAGAAATTTTTTTTCTGAAAATGAAAAATACAATAATTGAAGTTAGAAACTCGATGAATTAACTGAATAATTGAGATAATTCACACTTGAATGAATAATAGTAAACTGAGAGACAGAACTAAATAATTAACAAAGATTGTATCACAAAGAAAAACAGATGCAAAATAATAAAGAGAAATTAAGAATTGTGGAAATTAGAATGAACAGGTCAAGCATTAATCTACTAAAACCTCCTGAAAACCATGAGAGGAAGGGATTATTGAAATGAAGTACTTGGCAATACGTGAACGAATAACAGAATTTTCAAGAACTGAAGAACATATGATTGTTCTCCAAAGCCCAACATATTCCAAAACAAAGTAAATTACTAGAAATTTATACTCAGAAAGGAATAGAATATACTTTCATGGTCTGACAAAAAATAACTTGAATCATATGCCTAGAAACATTTTTTAAAATGAGTGAAATAAAGTGATAAAGCATGTATGTGTGTGTGTGTTGTGTGTGAATGTGTGTATGTGTGTGTGTGTGTTTTGTCTCATAGAAGTTGAGAGAGTTTATAACCAATAGATCCTTGCTAAAGGATCTTCCAAGAACTTCAGGAAGAGAAAAAAATTTCCCCAGAAGGACAGTGTGAGATTTTTTTTAAAAAAGAACATATAAATCTACACAAACATTGACTTTATGAAACAATAACATCATGACCCAATGTTAAAACAAAATAGGATGAAAGTAAAACACTGGAAAATGTATAATTTGGGAAATGACACAAAAAAGCCATTTGTTTTTCAGTGGTGTAGTAAAGACATTGTAAAGGCTGTTCAGTTATGTGCTGTACTAAATT
The DNA here is from genome assembly GCF_007565055.1 of Rhinopithecus roxellana. Taxonomy (NCBI): domain Eukaryota; kingdom Metazoa; phylum Chordata; class Mammalia; order Primates; family Cercopithecidae; genus Rhinopithecus; species Rhinopithecus roxellana. The sequence goes on along the minus strand of NC_044552.1, from coordinate 95,957,633 downwards.
TCAAGTATGGCCATGAAAGTATTAGAAAGAGTGTTTATTTAAGGTTAGCAGAGGAGGAACAATTAAATGGGGAAAAAAATCAACAAAAGGGGAATATATACAAATATGCCATTAATTTACTAAATGCAAATGGGTTATACCACTCCCTTAAAAACAAATATGTTCAGAATCTATTTATAAAACTCTAGTCTCAATCTATTTACAAAAGACACAGATGAAACATAAATAGTAGAAGTTTTGAAAGCGTAAGAGAAAAATAACATTAGACAAAAACCAAACAATTAAAACTGTGACTACTAAATTAATATAAAAATGTACATTAAGTAAAAAACATTTTTGAAAATATGGATACAAACTTCAACTCAACAGAGGGACATACACATTGCAGATTCCTTGCCCTTAATGTGTAGAGGGGTGTGTGTGTGTGTGTGTGTGTGTGTGTGTATCACTTGACAGAACTTCAAGGAAAACTTAGAGAAAGATTGTAATACACTTCTCCCATTAGTTGATATTTTAAGAAAGTGGATTGGGAGGCCGAGGCGGGCGGGTCACGAGGTCAGGAGATCGAGACCATCCTGGCTAACATGGTGAAACCCCGTCTCTACTAAAAAAATACAAAAAACTAGCCAGGCGAGGTGGCGGGCACCTGTAGTCCCAGCTATTCGGGAGGCTGAGGCAGGAGAATGGCGTCAACCCAGGAGGCAGAACTTGCAGTGAGCTGAGATGCGGCCACTGCACTCCAGCCTGGGTGACAGAGTGAGACTCCGTCAAAAAAAAAAAAAGAAAGAAAGAAAGTGGAAATAGGAAGGAAAATTAAAATTTTTGTACACATTATTAGCAAGTTTGATATGATGTATATTTAGAGAATCCTTCACACAAGAACTGGAAAATACAGCTTATGTGTTCCAAGCACACTTGGAACATTCTAAAAATTAGATACTAGGCAATAAAGAATCAAATAATTGGAATAATATAAAACAATCTCTAATCACAGTGTCTTAAAGTTGGAAATGAATATGATGAAATAATTATAAAATCTCTATGCCTGCAAATTTAAAAGGACATTTCCAAATAACTCATTTGTCAAAAGAATAATTCGTAATATAAATATGTATTAATAAGATTATACATGAATACATAAATAATAATTAAAATAAAATACTAAAAATTATAGTATGTCTTTAAAGGGGCAGAGGAAAACTTGTAGCTTTGTTTCTAATGGAAAAAGAAGCTAAAAATTAATAAGCTAAATGTTTACTCAAAGAAGTTGGAGAAAGAAAAATAATAAATATTAATGAAGTAAAGAGTAATGAAAAATTAGATAATTTAATGAAATAGAATAAATAATACAGAAGATTAATAAAGGTACATCATAGTTCTTAGGGAAGATGAACCTTGGCTGCTTTGGCAAGATTGATCAAGTAACATCTGGAAACTTTTTAGATAATATAAAGGATAAAAACAGGTATATAATTACAAATGTTGCAGAAATCTAGAAAGATAATTAAACAATGTAAGAATAAATTCATGTCAACAAATATGAAAGCTAGTTAAGTACATTTCTAGAAAAGTACACATTGCTAAAATGGAATCAAGAATAATACAAAAATGGTATAATTCTATAATTGCTAAAAACAAAAAATAGATCATTGGTTAAGAATTTTCCCAGAAAGTATAAGTGTAGGAGATTGGTCAGGGTGGTGGGAAAAACTATAGGGAAAAGATGTAAACCTTCTGAAAGTTCAGAAGGTTCTGCAGAGCCCCCAGTGGAGAAGAGCTGAAGATAGCTGTTCTATGACCCTGAGGCAGAGGGCAAGGAATAGGTGCAAGGGAGTGTAGGGGAATTTATCTTAACAGGTTTCTTTTCTTTACTTATCTTGACCAGGAACCGACCTTTGATCATCCAGGAGACACTCCCTGAAAGAGTAACAATAAATGTTAATTACCTACAGGTTGTGTTTGCTCCAGGTTTTTGGCATTGTGCGTGCACTGAATGAAAGCAAGCAGCTCCAGCTTCTTGGGGCTGCTATCCGGCCACTAGAGCCAGGCAGTCCCTAGCTGCTCTTACACTGCATACCTGTGTCTAAGTACGCATTTCATCTGTCGGCCAGGGTCTGCGGGACATACCTGGCATAAAGAGGCATGGTCAGTTTTATAGAAGTTGACTAAAAGTTCAAAGAAGAGTTAATTTGATAGTACACAAAAATCTTCTAGAAAATAGGAGAAAGGAAATACTTCACCACTCACTTAATGTAGCTCTTTTAGTCTTCATTCTAAACCAGACAAGGACACCAAGAGAAAGAAAACAAACAGGTCAATTTCACTTATATGAGTAGATGCCAAACTTTTTGAGAAAAAAAAAAAAAACAACTGAATAATTTAAAATTATAATACCATGATGTACAAATGTACAAATAATGTGATGTTGCTTCCACATTAGAAAATCCACTATGTCAATCACAAAACAATGGGATTAAAGGAGAAAACCATTCAAATATCTTAGTAGATACAAGAGGAAAATCATAATAAAAGTGCTCAAAATCAGGAATAGAGGGAACCTTTCCTAATCAGATGAAGTTTATCTAGACTGACCTACAGCAAATTTCATGTATCAGTGAATTATTAGAACCATACTATTTAAAATCAGAAACAAGACTTAAATGTACATTGTCAATATTTCTGCTAAATATTATTCTAGACTTTCCTAACCATGTAGTTAGGAAACAAAAATAAATAAAAGGGATAAGAATTTAAAAAGAAGAAACAAAACTGTTATTGGCAGTTGATATGATAGCCTAGAACAAGGATCAGCAAACAATGGCCCACGGGCAAAAGCTAGGTCACCACCTGTTTCTGTAAATGAAGTTTTATTGGAACACAGCCATGCCATGCTTATTCATTTGCATATTGTCTATGGCTGCTTTCATGCTACAATGGCACAGTTGAATAATAGCTACAGAGACCATATGGCCCCCAAAGTCTAAAATGTTTACTATCTGCCCAACCTCAGGTCTAGAATTTAAAATTAATAGAATTAATAAAACAATTTACCAAATTGTCAAATATGTCAATAAAATTAATTGCATTTCTTAAATATGTAATAAGCACTTAAGACATATTGATGTACACATATGCATGCACAGTCAGTCACAAAGTATTTTAGAAATAGTAGTAAAACTAACAGAATTACAGAAATTATCTTTTTAAGAAAAAAAAATTAATCAAAGAATTTGAAGAAAACTGAAGTAGATGGAGTGATATAAAGACATCATACTCATGGGCAGGAAGACCAAACACGGGAAAGACTCAAGTCTCTAATATCCTCAAATTCAATTTAATTCCTATTAACTGTAACAGAGTTTCTCATGAAACTTAAAAATGTCTTTTTAAAATCTAAATAAAAAAGGAAAGTATTAAGAATATTTAACATATTCCTAAAGAAAATTTTGGCAGATATTCTTCTATCAGATGACAGTTTACAAAATAATATTTAAATCCAAATACTTTTGAGGTAGGAAAATCATGAATAGAAAAGATAAGGAAACACAAGACAGATGCAGATACATATGAAAGCTTGATCTATAATGAATGCTGTATTAGAGCCTCCTGAGATAAAGATATATTATTTAGGAAATAGTACAAGAAAATTGTTTATCCATAAATATACACAAACAATTTTACATAGATTAAAAAGTTAATTGTGCAAATAATTATTTAAAAATTTTAAGTAGAAAATATTGGTCACATTTTATAAAGTTGGAGTAGGAGCTTCTTTCTCTGGAAAATGTAAAATGCACAAAATGTAAATGAAAACTTGACATGTTTGACACCACTAAAATTAAGAAGAGTTGTTCAACAATCAGTGTATATCATAAAAACAGCAAAAGCACAAATCATGTCAATACAAATTTCCCGTGTAGTTAGCCAACAATGTGTTAGTATCTAGAATATGTAATTCCAAAATAATAAAAATATAAAAATATGCTAATAGAAAAATAACCACAGCAAACAAAACAAAAATGGAAAATGAACTTGTGAAAAATATGCTGAACTCATTTGTTTTCATTTAAATGCAAATACAAACTACAATGTGGGCAACTTTATACCCACTAATTAGACTGGCAAAAGTTTAAAAAATTGAAAATAGCTCAGCAGTTTTTATTTCTTGTTGAGAATATGAACTTGTACAACTACTGCAATTCAGTAGTTTCATTCCTAGATATACACCCCAGCAGATCTCCCAAGTACACCCAGGGAACATCCACAAGAATGTTTAAAGCAGCAGTGTGTGTAGCAACAAATTCCTGGAGACGAGAAAACTGAAGGAAGCATCCCTCACAATGAATCTCCAAAGCAAACTGCTGACTGAATAAAGCATGATGCACAGAAGTACCTACCATGTGATTCTATAAATAAACTATCCCAAAAGATGCAAGGCAAGACCTAGTCATGTTTAGGAATACATATGTATGTGGTAAAACCATGAAGAATATCAAAGGCAAGGTCAATCTGAAATGTTGTTCCATGTGTACTTCCTGGACAGAAGAGGGAAATCGTGTTAATAACTTTCTCTTCATTCCCAGAAGTCACCAAAAACTGATAACTTTGTCATTTTAATTTGTGCATATAGGTTAACTATACTCTTTGGCATGAATGATATATTTTTATGACAAACACCTATAGAATATTTTAGAATAAACTAGAAAAATGGTAAATAAAGATCATGCTCCTACAAAGAATTAAGATTAAAGGTTTGATACACAAATAAAGTTTCATCTCAAATAAAACTTCTCTACAAAACAATGATTCATTTACAACCTACCAAAACAGCTTAAGACCATCACTTCTCACCTCCATGGCCAGGCACAGACACATATATGTGGTCACTAACAATTTTTGATAGCTGAGGGCTTTGATGTGGCATTCAACTTCTAGATTTTACATAGTGTAGGGTAAAAAAGAAGAAAAACAAATACCACCACATACCATTTGTAATTCTTTGTTTCTTAGAGTCACATTGGAAAATGTGCTGTATCCATTAACCTTTTTGCAAAGAGCAGGAGGAAAGCTAGTTAACATTTGACAGCTTCGCAGAGTCTATTGACTTCTAATGAAAAATACACTGCTACCTCTATTTTCTGCATGCTTGTCAGTTGCAGAGCATTTGTTACAAGAAGAGCCATTACCATTACTGTGTTTTACTTCTGCAATCCCCCGTATTCTGCCCGTAAATATAAATTGAGGGTGATCTTAACTTATTATCATATGAATTTTAATTTTCTCATTCAGTAATCCCATATTGACCATTTGCTTGTTAATTGTTTATTCTGTACATAATAAATGAATCTTACAGTTCTTGTAAATAGTACTTGATGGTGACTCTCTAGGATAGCTCAGAGTTAACTATCCTGCCTTTAAACACTATGTAAGAAAAGGCTAATAGAAACAACAGTCTTCTCTGGCCTTGTATCCAGCATGTTGTCATAATCACAGAATGATTAAAAATGATGATGGTATTATAAAACATTTGTGCAAGGCAAAACAAAGATGCAGGTGCAGTAATAATGACATGGTAGTAGAGTCCCAGAAAGAAAAAGGTGAGAAGTTTCCAGTCTAAAATATAATCAATCAATAAGTGGATGACTTCCCTGGCATATAATTGATAGCCTGGGATTTCAATCAGTAATTCGCTATTACATAAGCCTTTTATTTCTATGAGGTAATTCAAAACTCCCCAGAGTTGATGGTCAATCCTTACAAATGCAGGCAATAGAGCATATACACTTTTCCATCTTTTAAAGCTGTCTGTACCCATATCATCCATAATGTTTAATTTTGGAACTGATACAATTATTAGTTAAGATGACTCTAACTTCAGGTAACAGCCTTTGTTAGCTGTGCTAATTTATAGACACACACACACACACACACACACACACACACACACACAACACAGTAATGGGTTCTGAAATCACTTCCCAAGATTGGCTAAATCTGTAGCTGAATACTCTCAGTGAAGACCCAGATTTATCTCTGTCTCTTCACTCTGCCATCCTTAGCCTCTTGACATTTGTTCTCATCCTGTTACCTCCTCGTCTTGAGGAACCTACATTCCATGTGGCCTCAGACAACAATTTCCAAACAATTGCAAGTCAAGTGGTGAATTCATTCTTTCTGCATCCTTCTTAGAACAACAACAACAACAAAACACACACACAAATAAATCTACTTCCTAAAAATGATTCCTCTCATTCCCCGCCCGCAGAATCTTATATCTCATTAGTTAAAATTGTGTCACACCGATTCCTACATCAATCACCAGTAAGATGAATGGATTCACTTAGACTAAATATGATTTACTTCCCATCTTGCTATCAGCTGGGCAGGTATGCAATCTTTACTAAAAGGCAGGATGATTTGATATAGTAACAAACTCAGCATCTTGTGGGCAGACAGCTAATAGGCAAACAAGCATGCCACAAAAATGGAAAAGCCTACTAGAACTTTCTATGCAGTGCCTTTGCCCTAAATCTCAGGCCTAAATAATCTCTGTTCATTTGACTCTTATATCTATCTTTTTCTTAATAATGCACAGGAGAAGTCATTATAATATTTTGGTGCTCTCTTTTGAAGTCTCTTAATAATTCAGTAAAATAACTTTTTTCTTCTAGCATCTCCTATTTCTATTTAAGCAGCAGAATATTTTATATTATAGATTATTTGTAAAATATCAAAACAAAAGGAAGAAGCCAATTCTTAGACACTTTATAATATATCTCAAGGAAGATATTTAGACTTCTGAATGAAGGGAGAACATAAGGCAGAGGAAACAACCATACTTTAAAAAATATTCACCTTTTAGTGCAAGAGGGATCCAACAGGAAATCTAGGGAAAAAGACAGAATAGAAATTTGACTTTTATCTATTCATTCTTCTTACCTCATGTTTTTAAGTGGAAATATATACTATAATGTTACAGTGGGAGTTAAAGGTAGAGAAAATTTATGATAAAGATCTTTCTAAGCTTTTAGAAATAGATTTTCTGTGTTTGCATGCCATTTTTTAGGAACCCGTTAAGTCTCTAAGTGACTCAAATGTGTGTGTGTGTGTGTGTGTGTGTGTGTGTGTGTGTGTGTGTGTGTGTAGAAAGAGAGAAAAAAATGGGGAAATACAGAGAAAGCAAACTTAACAATTGGGAGGTATCTGGTGCATGTCGGGAACAGGACTAGAATTTTTACCCTCTTTCTGGCATGACAGACTTGAAAAATACACATGATAACTACCATGTTTGAGATGGAGAAACTGTTAAATTATGTGGGTTGCCCTCTTGCTGACAGGGGGCGGGTGTAACAGAATTGAGGATAAAATGTCTCTCTAACCACACAGTCCATACCAGACATAGGACACAGGGTTCCTAGCCATTTGCCTTAACCTGCGGCACGACTAAAACACTCAGGGGAAAATAAGATGAAACAAGTAAAAATACCTAGAAATAGTATATGTAGGGTCTACAAAAATTGGTTAAGTCTATGCATTAAGTAATGAAAATAATGATGAGGTGAAAAATGTTAAAGTGTTCTTTCAAAGTGGCCTTTGTGTAGAGCATGTGGAATCACATTTCTATTCTCCCTAATTGCTGGAAACAAATAGTGTGAAAGCCAGAGGCAAGTATATATCTTTAGTACCAAAGTGAGATGTAGATATTTTTTGCTTTATGGAATACATTCCTTTTTATGTGTCTACAGTTATAAAAATGTACACTTTTTAAATAGAACACATGCTTTTTGACCCCTTTTTCAAATAAGAAAATTGAAAATCATGGGAAGGTCTACATTGCAACAAGATAGACTTGAGACTGGAGTGATGCGGAGGGTTGTCAGGGGAGGGAAGCAGTGGTGATGATGATGGTAAAACACTTTGCAGGGCAGCTGCATCAGGCACTATTCCCACATGTTTCACACCATATGTAGCTCAGTGTCTGAGTGCAGGGCTGTGCACCACACCACACAGTGGGAAGTATGAAACTGAGTACCAATGAAAAGGTTTTTTTTCGCCGTGTTTCACAATTGCCAAAACACCTATACAACAAAATGCTTCCTGTCCAAAAGATGATATCTGCCTGTGCTCATAGTTCTCAGGTTCACAAGGTTTGCCAGTCCAAGGGATATTACTGTAAAAACAAAAAAAGTGTGCATGATGTAAATATTAAAAACAATTTAGAATATTAAATGTCGATTATTGAAGGGAAAAACAAATGCACAAATTAGGATTCATTCATTTTATGACACAATTTTGTTTTCTTCATTTCCGATTTTACTAGACATGGAAAAATGTCATGACATAAAACTGATTTTTGAAGCTATTAAATTCATGCAAAACAAATTTCAATGTGTAGAATTTTAGTCAGGGCTACAAATAAACATTACCTGGAAAAAAAAAAAACACGTATTTTTAACAAGAACATGTTAAATAAAAGCACTAGGCTCTTGGTCATTAAAGGTTTTCCTTCAGAAGTTTTAAGTTCTAATAAACCAATGCAGAAAATCAAGATCATTTTTATGGCCTATAATTGAACTGGCCAAATTTAAAACTTCCTTACCAGTTAACTTGCTGCCTCCATGAAAGAGATGAAGGCATGTCCTCTATGTCCAAGGAGAACACATCATTAGGAGTGCAGCTGTTGTATTTTATTTTCTTTGTGGTTCTTCACTTCAAGGTTATCATATGTAGAGGAAGTATTAAAGGAAGAACAGAGTTAGAAGAATTCTTTCTGGGTTTCATTGTCCTTTATCTGAAATATCTATCATTACATTACCTCAGCTAGAAAGTGTCAGAACCAATTCCTGTGAGACAATTTCTCTGTACCATTTCCATGGCCTTGAGCACTTTAACCTTGATTTTGTAGATTTGTGTGCATATCACTTCTAGAATGTACATTTCACTGGAGGGCAGGGTCCTTATGTGTTTGATTCATTCTAGAAATATTTATTGAGCATGTGACAGATGTCACAGACACGTAAAGGTGGATAAGACAAACTATTGGTAGTTGAGGGAAGAGATAAGAAAGCCAATAATGATAACACCAGGAGAGAAACAGACAAGAGTAGTATTTCAAAAACATAAATTCAGTCACAGCAGAAATCAGATGGGCCAATGCAGAACAGATAGTTGCAACTGTGCTTAAGGGTTAGAGAAGCTGTCACAGAGGCAGTTGCATTTAGCATGAGTCTTAGAGATAAGCATCCATGGAGAAAACGCTTTTTTGAAATAAACAGCATTGGTGAAGGTGCTACATCATGAAAACCACGGCATGCCTAAGGAACTTGTAGAAATTCACTACACCCATAATGCAGGATGTGCAATGTTAGAAAGTTTACACTTTATCCCAAACTTATTGAAAAATGTTTGTCTGTGAAAAAAATCAAATTTCCTTGGTAAGAGGACCGATCCTGTGGTCCGTCCTGTAGCAACTATGAGATATGTGAGGTCAATCAGATTGAATTAGGACACGTCTGGTGTCAAGTAACAAAAAATTAACCTCAGCTCATTTATAGCCTAAATATGACTAACTGACTCATACCTAGTTTCAAGGTGAAATCCCTGTATGTGTACTGTCAGAGCCTAGACTCCATTTCTCTGTGAATCCTTCCTCTGACCTCCTTCATGAGTTGATTTTCCTTGGGCTATCTCCCCTTGTGGTACAAAATGACTGCCACCAATAACTGGGATTACATTTTTACTCTTTCACATTTGAAGAGGAGTATTTTTCCCCACCACGATTAAACAATACATCTAAGTTTTATTAGCCCAACTTGAACACTGCAGCATGAGAAATGATATTATGTACATTAGTTTATGCCTATCAGAGCTGATATATAGAGGTGGGAATCACATTAATCTGAACTATTGGGGAGCGAGACACAATGGTGGAAACTTGGTTTCCGAAAGGAAATTATGAATCTTGTTAAAAAGAAGAGACAAGGGTGGAAAGTGAACTGGAAGTAAGAATGGCTGCTGGAAGAAACCAGCAAATGTACATGAAAGATTATACTCTTTTCATGGTCCAGGCCAGAAATGACAAGAACTTGAATTTATATATTGGAAATGGAAATAGAGAGTAGTGGATGGTTTTGAGAAAGTGTCAATGGATTGAATCTGACAGATGTCAAAAAGGGAAAAATGAAGAATGGCTCCAAATTTTGTGGTTTGGGTAAATGGAAACATGATAGTGGTAACCAAAATAGAGAAAATAGAAGGAGGATGAAATCTCATAAAAGGAGAAAAGGGTAATATTATGAGTTATTTGGAATATATTGAATTTAATGTGCTTGTTTGAGTACAAATTAGCATGCTTAATAAGTAATTAAACAGATGGATATGGATTTCTGCATACAGATCTTGACTGAAGACAAAGAAATGGGTAAAGGCAGAGATTAATGGTAATTTAAACAAAGAGAGTAAGTGAGAAGAACAGGGATAGATTTGATGAGTGAAGTAGAAAAGAGGCAAATACAGAACCCTGATGATGATAAAATTAAGAGAATGATTGAGTAAGACTAAAAGAGCACTGTAGAGTAAGAAGGAAATATATTTAAAGGAGAGTCAGTAGACTATATGGGATTTTAATGTGAAGTGATGAGAAAGTCCCCTATTACAGAGCCAGAGAGAAAGTGGTCACTTATGTATTACATAGTTTAGCATAATAGGTGTTATTATAAAGCATGTCTAGGGAAAAGTTGAGCTATTTTATATAGAAAAGTAACAAGACTCTCTGAGGAGGAAATATTTGGCATGAAATCTAACCAAAGAAAATAAGGAAACACTGGAAATTGCGGTGTTTGTGTATTGGGGAGGGATTTTTCAGGCAGTCAGAAAAGCAAGTTAGTTGAAGTTGAAATGAGTACAAAATGGCAAGAAGGTTAAGATAGCTGGAGCAAGGTTGAAAATGCTTTTGGAGAGACAGGTATACATCACAATAATGCAGGACTCACAGGCCATGGAATTTAGACAGTAGACTTTACTCCAACTGTAATATGAAGCTGTCGAAACAATTTGAGCAGAAAAGTGTCATGATTTGATTTACATTGTCAAAAGAATTTCCTGGGCTCCACCTGGAGGAAAGTCTACAAGGGGTGGAAGAAAAAGGATGACTATTTAGCCATCTATTGTAGGAATACAGGTGAGGATGATGATGGGATGACCTAGGATGTTTGTAGTAAAGATAGGAGAAGTATCTGTATTTAGAATCTATTCCAAAGACGACAAAGTTTAAAGCACGTGTTGATGTGGAGTGAAGAGAGGGAAGAGTCAAGGTTGCTTATAGTGTTGGTCTAGATGTGGAACATTGAGACTAGAGCTAGTTGGAAGATGGTGGGGAAGAACATGTCCTTTGGTCAAGATAAATTTTCTATGTTTTGTAAACACCCAAGTGAAGTTATTGAGTAGGCAATGTGATAACATAAATGGGGAAATAAGGGATAGAGACAAAGAGAATCCTGAATTAGATCATTCAGTGAGTGAGTGTGGCACAGACTAAGGCCTGTAGAATTCATATTTAGAGTTTTAGAAGGTAAGCAAGATCCCAAAAAGGAGACTGAAAAGGAGTTATCTTTGCAGCAGGGAGGAAAATCATGAGAGTTTGCCATTCACGTGATCAAATGGAGACAGTGATTCAAGTAACAGGAAACATCTATTTTAAATACTGTCAAAGCTCAAAAGAAAAAAAGGATGATCTAGAAGTGTTTATTAATTCTGAAGAATCCAGAAAGAAAATTTCAGTTGGTTGTTGGGAATAAGAGATTAGGAGGAGAAGATTATGAAAAAATGGGAGTTAAGGAGTTGAAGATAACAGGCACAGAAATATTTTTGATAACATAACTTTTTCTACAAAGGAGAACATGAAAAATGGGAGATACGGTGGAAAAATGTGATGAGGTCAAAGGAGTGTCTCTTACTTATTCATTTTTTTAAAGCACAAGAAATAGCAGAATGTGCTTGTGTGCTAATGGAAATTTTCTTGTGGAGAAGAATAAATTAATATGCAACTTCAAAGTCTTTGAGTGGACAAGAAAGAAGATCTCAGCCATAAGCAGAGGGGTTGATTTAGTTGTTGATTTAGTTGTTGGGACCACTCACCCACTTGAAAAGGAAGGAAAACAACATATAGACATAAAAATGATCTAATTGCTTCTGTTACCCATTCCCCCTCAGGGGAAGCAAAATCAAGGATATTAGCTGACAGTAAACAATTATTTTGGAAGGTAACAGATTTTGTAATCAGTTAGAGATGATGACATTGATGTTTTTGTTGAAGTTTACAACTGCAAAAATTATTGTTGGAGATATACTTAGATAAGATGCCAAGACCAGAGTTATAAATATGACTGAACTAAAAAAAAATTAAAAACCATAATATAGCATATGTAACAATATTTTTGTTAGTCTGCTGTGTGATTACTATGCTTCTTGTTCTCTTTTTATGTTTTCTCATATATCTTTGCTTTTTAATGTTTGAATTATCATCTCTGGTAGAGCATTAATTAAAAAAAAAAAAAAGACTGTAAAGGTCAAAGCACTTCATTTTCCTGAGAGATTTCTGGAGAAATATTTGTCTGGGGAGATGACTCCCAGAGAATATTGTCCTCTGGAGGTATTTGTGGATACAATTTATCCATGCTAACTTTGTCTACTTTAAAAATAGGTAATCAAAAATTGTTTGTATCCCTTTCTTGTTGTAGATATTCAGTAAGAAAAATATGAAACAGTAGCCAACATTCCCCTGTGATTAAGCCATCTCATTGTGAGAAGTCTGGGTATACTTTATTGTAAGCACACCTTTGTTCATGGCACAATGAGTTTTGATTTTCTCCCCTGGGAAATTGTAGCTTTAGCAATTGCTCATGCAGATTCTGTAGACTTGTACCATAACAATTTGGCTCTTTACATTCTTTACCTTTGAAGATGTGGCATTTAGCCCAATCTAAGACTTCTGGTGAATATGATGAAAATGGCAGAATCCCTAATCTCGGATACAACACAAGCTGATTGCTGCTAAGTTTTCTAAGACACACTGACATGCCCTGAAAAGTATCTTGGAAAGGCAGATGTGTGCATATTTTCCTTACATTCTAATTTCAGAGTTATATGTTAATATATTTCCAATTTTAGTTTGGTACCAGTAGTTACATTAAAACTAATGAGTATTCATATTCTCACTACTGAAGGGCAAAAAAAGAGCTCTTGTCTCTTTGCTGAATGACTTTCAAATGAGGGTACATAACTGTGAATTAGCTGCTCACAAGAAGGTGTTTCCAATTTCCAACTCATACTTGAAGGACCATTATGCCTATAGCATAGTACCTTCTAAGTGAAATTTGACATGTGAAGAATAAATTATCTGCTTGTCAGATGACAGGTTTCTTTACATTTACTTTTACCTTTTATGGTTTTCCAATAGTTTGGAGGTATTTTTTAAGGTTATCTTCTGAGGAATTAGAATTGTGTTTTACTCTTTTAACTTGTTCATAGCTATACAGAGAAACCCTTAGTGCACCCAGATTTGTGCATCTGAGGAGAAGGATATGTCCTTTTTTGTATCTAGACTTCTTGTCAGAAGGTTTTCTCCTTGTTGGAAGGTTTTCAGACTACACAGAGGTAGTTAGAATTCGATGTCTTTATGTTTTTTCAATTTTTTAAAAAGAAAATAGTAGTATGAGAAGTTTACACTTTTTGAAGGGCTAGGATAATCATAACATCTCTAATTACACACACTTCTTCCCTACCAGCTCTTTTGTTAGTCTTTTATTTGCAGGGTTCCTCCAAGGTCCATTTAAGAGTAGTGATGAGTGTGCAAAACCCAGATAACAGAATGCTAGGGAGTGGATTGAGTGTGAAAACGTGGAGGCAGAGAGTATACACAAATCTTTCAAGGCGCCTATCAGTAGAGGATTATGAAGTTACAGAATAAATGAGGTAGGTTTGATGTTTATTTATGGGATTCATAAATAAACATAGGTCCTTTTATCTATGACTTCACCATCTTTACTTGTGGTTAAAATGTTTCTAATACCTTATGAGAAGTTAAGCTACTTCCTCCTTTTTAAATATGGAATAGATTTGACCACATTTCTCTAGGAAGACAGCAGATAAGATAAAGGTGATTATAATACAGGACAGAGAAAATGATTAATAGAACAAAATACTTTCCAAGGCAGAAGGTGATGAATCTATGGCCCAAGTAGGGGAAAAGACTTCTATTATAACAAGAAGAAAAAGAGGCATGGGGGAGGGGGCACTAGATTCTTTAAGGTGGTAAGTTGTTTAAGGAAGTTAACAACATGATATCTGGTAAGTTTCTCTTTTCTCTGCTGAGTAGTAAGCAAGATAATCTGCTGAGAATGAGGTAAAGAAGTGGTCTCCAGAGATTTGAGACTATTGCAAAAGGTTTGAAATAGTTGTTTTGGTCAACAGGAATGTTTAAAAAATTTACATGTCGTAAACACTAAGCGGTCTGTACTAGTCTGCTCTCATGCTGCTATAAATAACTGCCTGAGACTGGGTAATTTATAAAGAGAATAGGTTTAATTGACTCACAGTTCTGCATGGCTGGGGAGGCCTCAGGAAACTTACAATCATGGCAGAAGGCACCTCTTCACAGGGTGGTAGGACGGAGTGCAAGCAGGGGAAGTGCCAGATCCAGATGCTCATAAAACCATCAGATCTTGTGAGACTCACTCATTGTCATAGAACAGAATGAGGTAAACTGCCCCTGTAATTCAATTACCTCCACCTGGTCCCACCTTTGACATGTGGGGATTATGGGGATTACAATTTAAGGTAAGATTTGGGTGAGGACACAGAGCCAAACTATATAATTCCATCCCGGATCACTCCCAAATCTCATGTTCTCACATTTCAAAACACAATCATGCCCTTTCAACAGTCTCCCAAAGTCTTAACCCATTCCTGCATTATCCCAAAAGTTCAAGTCCAAAGTCTCATCTAAGACAAGGCGAGTCTCTTCTGCTTGTGAGCCTGTAAAATCAGAAGTAAGTTAGTTACTTCCTATATACAATGGGGGTACAGGTATTGGGTAAATACACTTATTGCAAATGGGAGAAATTGGCCAAAACAATTTTGGCCCCAGTAGGGCAGTCATTAAACTCTAAAATTCCAAAATGATCTCCTTTGACTCCAGGTCTCACATCTAGGTTATGCTGATACAAAGGTGGGCTCCCATGGCCTTGGGCAGCTCTGCCCCTGTGGCTTTGCAGTGTACAGCCCTCCTCCCAGCTGCTTTCATGTGCTGGCATTGAGTCTATGCTTTTTTTCCAGGCACATGGTACAAGCTGTTGGTGGATCTACTATTCTGGGGTCTGGAAAATGGTGGCCCTTCTCTCATAGCTCCACTAGGCAGTGCCAAGGTGGGGACTCTGTGTGAGGGCTCCAACCCCACATTCCCCTTCCACACTGTCCTAGAAGATGTTTTCCACCAGGGCTCTGCCCCTGCGGCAAACTTCTGTCTGGATATCCAGGTGTTTCCATACATCCTCCAAAATCTAGGCAGAGGTTCACCAACCTCAATTCTTGACTTTTGTGCACCTGAGGCCCCATACCACGTGTAAGGCACCAAGGCTTGAGGCTTGCACCCTCTGAAGCAATGTCCCAAGCCATACCTTTGCCTCTTTTAGCCACAGCTGGTGCTGAAGCAGCTGGGAAGCAGGGCACCATGTCCAGAGGCTGCATAGAGCACGGGGTCTCTGAGCCCAGCCCAAGAAACCATTTTTCCCTCCTAGGCCTCCAGGCCTATGATGGACTGCCATGAAGGTCTCTGACATGACTCTTGGATACAATTTCTGCAGCTGGCTTGAATTTCTCCTCAGGAAATAAATTTTTCTTGTCTATGCAATGTCAGGCTGAAAATGTTTTCAATTTTTTTGTGCTTTGCTTCCTCTTGAATGCTCTCTTAGAACTTTTTTTCTGACTGATACCCTAAAACATCTCTGTCAAGTTCAAAGTTCTATAGTTCTCCAGGGCAAGGACAAATTGCCACCAGTCTCTTTGCTAAAGCATAGCAACAGTAATCTTTACTCCAGTTCCCAACAAGTTCTACATCTCCATTTGAGACCACCTCAGCCTGGACTTCATTGTCCATATCACTATGAGCATTTTGGTCAAAGCCATTCAACAAGTCTCTAGGAAGTTCCAGTCTTTCCCACATCTTCCTGTCTTCTGAGTCCTCCAAATCTCTAGGAAGTTCCAAACGTTGTCACATTTTCCTGTCTTCTTCTGAGCCCTCTAATCTGTTCCAACATGTTCATGCTACTTAGTTGCAAAGTTTCTTCAACATTTTCAGGTAAGTTTACAGCAGTGCCCTGCAACATCAGTACCAATTTGCTGTACTAGTCCATCCTCATGCTACTATTAATATAAAGAACTGCTTGAGACTGGGTAATTTATAAAGAACAGAGGTTTAATTGACTTACAGTTCTGCCTGCCTGGGGAGGCCTCAGAAAACTTACAGTCCTTGCAGAAGGCACCTCTTCATGGGGTGGCAGGAGAAAGAATGCGTGCAAGTAGGGGAAATGCCAGATGCTTATAAATTCATCAGACCCCTAAGGCTCACTCATTATCATGAGAACAACATGGGGTAAATGGCCCCCATGATTCAATTACCTCCATCTGGTCTTGCCCTTGACACATGGGTATTTATGGGGATTACAATTTAAGGTGAGATTTGGATGGGGACTCAAAGCCAAACCATATCATGATCTATTGAAGTTTGATTAAAAATTTCTGTTTTTGGGGGCGGAGCAAGATGGCCGAATAGGAACAGCTCCAGTCTCCAACTCCCAGCGCGAGAGACACAGAAGACCGGTGATTTCCGCATTTTCAACTGAGGTACTGGGGTCATCTCACTAGGGAGTGCCGGACAATCGGTGCTGGTCAGCTGCTGCAGCCTGACCAGCGAGAGCTGAAGCAGGGCGAGGCATCGCCTCACCTGGAAAGCGCAAGGGGGAAGGGAATCCCTTTTCCTAGCCAGGGGAACTGAGACACACAACACCTGGAAAATCGGGTAACTCCCACCCCAATACCGCGCTTTAAGCAAACGGGCACACCAGAAGAATATATCCCTCACCTGGCTGGGAGGGTCCCATGCCCACGGGGCCTCCCTCATTGTTAACACAGCAGTCTGCAGCGATCTAACCGCAAGGCAGCAGCGAGGCTGGGGGAGGGGCGCCTGCCATTGCTGAGGCTTAAGTAGGTAAACAAAGCCGCTGGGAAGCTCGAACTGGGTGGAGCTCACAGCAGCTAAAGGAAACCTGCCTGTCTCTATAGACTCCACCTCTGGGGGCAGGGCTCAGCTAAAAAACAACAGGGGAAGCAGGAGAGGCCTGAGCAGACGCGAATGACACTGTCTGACAGCTTTGAAGAGAGCAATGGATCTCCCAACACGGAGGTTGAGAACTGAGAACGGACAGACTGCCTGCTCAAGTGGGTCACTGAACCCTGAGTAGCCTAACTGGGAGACACCCCCCACTAGGGGCAGTCTGACACCCCACACCTCACAGGGTGGAGTACACCCCTGAGAGGAAGCTTCCAAAGTAAGAATCGGACAAGTACACTCGCTGTTCAGCAATATTCTATCTTCTGCAACCTCTGCTGCTGATACCCAGGCAAACAGGGTCTGGAGTGGACCTCAAGCAATCTCCAACAGACCTACAGCTGAGGGTCCTGACTGTCAGAAGGAAAACTATCAAACAGGAAGGACACCTATACCAAAACCCCATCAGTACGTCACCATCATCAAAGACCAGAGACAGATAAAACCACAAAGATGGGGAAAAAGCAGGGCAGAAAAGCTGGAAATTCAAAAAATAAGAGCGCATCTCCCACTGCAAAGGAGCGCAGCCCATCGCCAGCAATGGATCAAAGCTGGTCAGAGAATGACTTTGACGAGATGAGAGAAGAAGGCTTCAGTCCATCAAACTTCTCAGAGCTAAATGAGGAATTACTTACCCAGCGCAAAGAAAATAAAATCTTGAAAAAAGAGTGGAAGAATTGACAGCTAGACTAATTAATGTAGAGAAGGTCATAAACGAAATGACAGAGATGAAAACCATGACATGAGAAATACGTGACAAATGCACAAGCTTCAGTAACCGACTCGATCAACTGGAAGAAAGAGTATCAGCGATTGAGGATCAAATGAATGAAATGAAGTGAGAAGAGAAACCAAAAGAAAAAAGAAGAAAAAGAAATGAACAAAGCCTACAAGAAGTATGGGATTATGTAAAAAGACCAAATCTACGTCTGATTGGGGTGCCTGAAAGTGAGGGGGAAAATGGAACCAAGTTGGAAAACACTCTTCAGGATATCATCCAGGAGAACTTCCCCAACCTAGTAGGGCAGGCCAACATTCAAATTCAGGAAATACAGAGAATGCCACAAAAATACTCCTTGAGAAGAGCAACTCCAAGACACATAATTGCCAGATTCACCAAAGTTGAAATGAAGGGAAAAATCTTAAGGGCAGCCAGAGAGAAAGGTCGGGTTACCCACAAAGGGAAGCCCATCAGACTAACAGCAGATCTCTCGGCAGAAACTCTACAAGCCAGAAGAGAGTGGGGGCCAATATTCAAAGTTCTTAAAGAAAAGAATTTTCAACCCAGAATTTCATATCCAGCCAAACTAAGTTTCATAAGTGAAGGAGAAATAAAATCCTTTACAGATAAGCAAATGCTTAGAGATTTTGTCACCACCAGGCCTGCCTTACAAGAGACCCTGAAGGAAGCCCTAAACATGGAAAGGAACAACCAGTACCAGCCATTGCAAAAACATGCCAAAATGTAAAGACCATCGAGGCTAGGAAGAAACTGCATCAACTAACGAGCAAAATAACCAGTTAATATCATAATGGCAGGATCAAGGTCACACATAACAATATTGACCTTAAATGTCAATGGACTAAATGCTCCAATTAAAAGACACAGACTGGCAAACTGGATCAAGAGTCAAGACCCATCAGTCTGCTGTATTCAGGAGACCCATCTCACATGCAGAGACATACATAGGCTCAAAATAAAGGGATGGAGGAAGATCTACCAAGCAAATGGAGAACAAAAAAAAGCAGGGGTTGCAATCCTAGTCTCTGATAAAACAGACTTTAAACCATCAAAGATCAAAAGAGACAAAGAAGGCCATTACATAATGGTAAAGGGATCAATTCAACAGGAAGAGCTAACTATCCTAAATATATATGCACCCAATACAGGAGCACCCAGATTCATAAAGCAAGTCCTTAGAGACTTACAAAGAGACTTAGACTCCCATACAATAATAATGGGAGACTTCAACACTCCGCTGTCAACATTAGACAGATCAACGAGACAGAAAGTTAACAAGGATATCCAGGAATTGAACTCATCTCTGCACCAAGCGGACCTAATAGACATCTATAGAACTCTCCACCCCAAATCAACAGAATATACATTCTTCTCAGCACCACATCGCACTTACTCCAAAATTGACCACATAATTGGAAGTAAAGCACTCCTCAGCAAATGTAAAAGAACAGAAATTATAACAAACTGTCTCTCAGACCACAATGCAATCAAACTAGAACTCAGGACTAAGAAACTCAATCAAAACCGCTCAACTACATGGAAACTGAACAACCTGCTCCTGAATGACTACTGGGTACATAACGAAATGAAAGCGGAAATAAAGATGTTCTTTGAAAAACTACCATCAGAGAATACTATAAACACCTCTACGCAAATAAACTAGAAAATCTAGAAGAAATGGATAATTTCCTGGACACTTACACTCTCCCAAGACTAAACCAGGAAGAAGTTGAATCCCTGAATAGACCAATAGCAGGTTCTGAAATTGAGGCAACAATTAATAGCCTACCCACCAAAAAAAGTCCAAGACCAGATGGATTCACAGCTGAATTCTACCAGAGGTACAAGGAGGAGCTGGTACCATTCCTTCTGAAACTATTCCAATCAATAGAAAAAGAGGGAATCCTCCCTAACTCATTTTATGAGGCCAACATCATCCTGATACCAAAGCCTGGCAGAGACACAACAAAAAAAGAGAATTTTAGACCAATATCCCTGATGAACATCGATGCAAAAATCCTCAATAAAATACTGGCAAACCGGATTCAGCAGCACATCCAAAAGCTTATCCACCATGATCAAGTGGGCTTCATCCCTGGGATGCAAGGCTGGTTCAACATTCGCAAATCAATAAATGTAATCCAGCATATAAATAGAACCAAAGACAAGAATCACATGATTATCTCAATAGATGCAGAAAAGGCTTTTGACAAAATTCAACAGCCCTTCATGCTAAAAACGCTCAATAAATTTGGTATTGATGGAACGTACCTCAAAATAATAAGAGCTATTTATGACAAACCCACAGCTAATATCATACTGAATGGGCAAAAACTGGAAAAATTCCCTTTGAAAACTGGCACAAGACAGGGATGCCCTCTCTCACCACTCCTATTCAACATAGTGTTGGAAGTTCTGGCTAGGGCAATCAGGCAAGAGAAAGAAATCAAGGGTATTCAGTTAGGAAAAGAAGAAGTCAAATTGTCCCTGTTTGCAGATGACATGATTGTATATTTAGAAAACCCCATCGTCTCAGCCCAAAATCTCCTTAAGCTGATAAGCAATTTCAGCAAAGTCTCAGGATACAAAATTAATGTGCAAAAATCACAAGCATTCTTATACACCAGTAACAGACAAGCAGAGAGCCAAATCAGGAATGAAATTCCATTCACAATTGCTTCAAAGAGAATAAAATGCCTAGGAATCCAACTTACAAGGGATATAAAGGACCTCTTCAAGGAGAACTACAAACCACTGCTCAGTGAAATCAAAGAGGACACAAACAAATGGAAGAACATACCATGCTCATGGATAGGAAGAATCAATATCGTGAAAATGGCCATACTGCCCAAGGTTATTTATAGATTCAATGCCATCCCCATCAAGCTACCAATGAGTTTCTTCACAGAATTGGAAAAAAACTGCTTTAAAGTCCATATGGAACCAAAAAAGAGCCCGCATTGCCAAGACAATCCTAAGTCAAAAGGACAAAGCTGGAGGCGTCACGCTACCTGACTTCAAACTATACTACAAGGCTACAGTAACCAAAACAGCATGGTACTGGTACCAAAACAGAACTATAGACCAATGGAACAGAACAGAGTCCTCAGAAATAATACCACACATCTACAGCCATCTGATCTTTGACAAACCTGAGAGAAACAAGAAATGGGGAAAGGATTCCCTATTTAATAAATGGTGCTGGGAAAATTGGCTAGCCATAAGTAGAAAGCTGAAACTGGATCCTTTCCTTACTCCTTATACGAAGATTAATTCAAGATGGATTAGAGACTTAAATGTTAGACCTAATACCATAAAAACCCTAGAAGAAAACCTAGGTAATACCATTCAGGACATAGGCATGGGCAAGGACTTCATGTTTAAAACACCAAAAGCAACGGCAGCAAAAGCCAAAATTGACAAATGGGATCTAATTAAACTAAAGAGCTTCTGCACAGCAAAAGAAACTACCATCAGAGTGAACAGGCCACCTACAGAATGGGAGAAAATTTTTGCAATCTACTCATCTGACAAAGGGCTAATATCCAGAATCTACAAAGAACTCAAACAAATATACAAGAAAAAAACAAACAACCCCATCAAAAAGTGGGCAAAGGATATGAACAGACATTTCTCAAAAGAAGACATTCATACAGCCAACAGACACATGAAAAAATGGTCATCATCACTTGCCATCAGAGAAACGCAAATCAAAACCACAATGAGATACCATCTCACACCAGTTAGAATGGCAATCATTAAAAAATCAGGAAACAACAGGTGTTGGAGAGGATGTGGAGAAATAGGAACACTTTTACACTGTTGGTGGGATTGTAAACTAGTTCAACCATTATGGAAAACAGTATGGCAATTCCTCAAGGATCTAGAACTAGATGTACCATATGACCCAGCCGTCCCACTACTGGGTATATACCCAAAGGATTATAAATTATTCTATTACAAAGTCACATGCACACGTATGTTTATTGCGGCACTATTCACAATAGCAAAGACTTGGAATCAACCCAAATGTCCATCTGTGACAGACTGGATTAAGAAAATGTGGCACATATACACCATGGAATACTATGCAGCCATAAAAAAGGATGAGTTTGCGTCCTTTGTAGGGACATGGATGCAGCTGGAAACCATCATTCTTAGCAAACTGTCACAAGAAGAGAAAACCAAACACCGCATGTTCTCACTCATAGGTGGGAACTGAACAATGAGATCACTTGGACTCGGGAAGGGGAACATCACACACTGGGGCCTATCATGGGGAGGGGGGAGGGGGGAGGGATTGCCTTGGGGAGTTATACATGATATAAATGATGAATTGATGGGTGCTGACGAGTTGATGGGTGCAGCACACCAACATGGCACAAATATACATATGTAACAAACCTGCACGTTATGCACATGTACCCTAGAACTTAAAGTATAATAAAAAAAAAAAAAAGTAAATCAAAAAAAAAAAAATTTCTGTTTTTGATGCTCAAAATCTTGGTATTGAACCTATGTCTTCCAAACGTGCTGATGATATTTCTTAAGTACGCAGCTTCCTGTACCTACCTCAGGCCCAGTGTATAAGATCCTGGAAATCTACACTTATTATTCCTATAGTGATTATTAGGAAAGTCTTAGAAACACTAGGTAAATCAGACAATCAAAGAACTTGGTATCCAGATTCAACTTTTGACATAAAATATTTAGGCATCATGCTATCAGCCTATAGCAATAGACATTATAATACAAACTTTCAGGAAAACATTTTACATGTGTCTATGTATATATTATTGAACATATTTTTAAGTTGTCATGTAAATTACATTACCTTAAAAATTCAAAAATTAAGTGCATAAGACAATGATTATTTTGTTATATTTCCTGATCCTGTGGGTCAAAAATTTAAATATTGCACAATGATACTGACTTATCTCCTCTTCATAATATGTTGTACTGCAACTGTGAAGACCTAAATAATTGGAGCGATTCGTAAAGCTGAGAGCTAGAAAGATCTGGAGGCTTCTTTTCACATATTTGTGTTGCCTGGTTTTATGTGACTTAAAGAATGAGCTCAACTGGAGTTATTGGCCAGAATGCCCCATGTGAAAACTTTGCCATGTGGCTTGGTGTTCCTCGTAGCATGGTTGTCTCAGGGTAGTCATGTTTCATATGATGGCTCAGGGCTCCAAGAGGGAGCATTCCAGTGAATAAAGTGTAGTTTTTGTGTGCTCTCCTGACATAGCTTTAAAAATCATGCATGACTATCTCTATCACATGCTATTAGATGCAGTAATTTACTAAGGCCAGTCCATACTCAATGTTAGCAGAATTAGACCTGACCTCTTAATAGGAGGACTGTTAAAAAAAATGTGCTTATTTTTAAAATGAACAGTGGTACAGAGTCTTCTTTATAGAGATCCACATGAACAAATTTTCTGTCAGAAATAGAAATGGTTTTTATTCTGTCAAGTGATTCAAGTTTCATTCATGAATTATATAACTGCTAAATACCTACTTCTGCAACAACTATTCGGCACATTTCTCTTAAGTACATGGAAATTCATAGAATATATTTTATGTACAATATTTTGTAAGGGAACCAAATATTTTTGAAACATGAAAGGCATAGGAAAGTATATGAATATATAAATAGATTTGCACATAAACAAAGGAGGAGTGGGAGGCTTTGTGAAAAGATAATACATTAGAGGTTACTTACCAAGCAAGATGTCATTTGGAATTGCTGAGGAGAAAGGTTTGACCTGTGTTAGAATTCATGAGAAATTGAGCATGCAGAACTAAGTAAAGGTACTCAATGAAAAGGGGGAGGTCAAAGAATACTTGGAAGGGGGATGTGTGCTATTAAAAGAACATACGTTTTAAGAGATAAAGAAGTTTCAAGAAGAGATTATCTGTTGTGTCAAATGCTGAAGTGAGATCAGGATAAGGATTCAAAATAATCAATTTTTTTTTTTAATTAGAAAAACTACTTCTGATCAAGATTGAGTAACAACGAACAAATAGCCCTCTCAGCTGAAGTAAACAAAATAATACGAACAAAATTAAATAAAACAATGGTCTTGAAGACACTGAACATCAGGCAATTAAGGGCAGTGAGCTAAGAGAGACAAAAAAAAAAAAAAAAAGCGAGTTCAACAGTTGGCCTATTTTGAGAGCATTTTTCAGGTTGTGGCACAGAGAAGAGGAATCAAGAAGAGACTGGTGAACTCCTTGAAGTGAGGAGGTGGAGTAAGACTCGTGGAAGACCAGGAGGGCTAGGTCATAGGAGAGAATATAAGAGAGGAAAGTGTTGCGTAGATAAATAATTCTGGAGATCTACAAAATGTCATCTTAAAGTACTCAACAAAGTACAGATCATAACATGAGAAAACTGCCTGAGGACAGGTAGTGAATTCTAAAATAATTAGATAAAAATAGTAAAAATATCAGTGAAAAGAGGTTTGGGAACAGTGCCTGTTCTCACTAGCCAGATTAGAAAATCTCATAATTTATGGGGAATTGGTTAGACTCAACATGATCTGACTCTAGTAACTTTAGCCTGGAGTAAATAATGCTTATCTTATGCTGGCTCTAAGAAATCTAAAATCAGAAGGCCCAAAGATATCAAACAATTTTCAAGTAACTAAACTCTTCCCCAGAACAAAGGTCAAACATATTTATAGTAATATAAAAATATCTAGCACTGAACAAAAGAGAATTTACAATGGTTGGCATCTAATAAAAATTACCAGGTATGCAAAGAAACAGGAAAGTATAAGCCACAGTTAAGAGAAAAATTGATCAATCAAAACTAACCAAGAACTGACTCACACGTTTGAATTAGTAGACAGGGATATGCAGCAGTTATTGTAATTGTATTCCACTTGTTTAAAAAGTGTAGCAGAGACATGTAACATACAAAGTAATCTTGATTTTAGAATCCTCTAACCAAATTAAACTTATAAATATGAGAATTATAATATGGGCATGAAACATATACCTGATGAGATTAACTGTAGATTGGACATTGCAAAAGAAAAGATTAGTGAATTTAAAGATGTAGTAATAGAAACTATCCAAAATTAAACATGGACAATGTAAAGGAAAAATTATAAATTAAAAATCTATACCACAAATCCTAAGTCAATCACTAAAATTAAAATATATATATTATTAATAAACAGACAATGGAGATAAAATGAAATTATACTACACACACACACACACACACACACACACAAATTCAATCCAAATGAAAGCAGAAAAAGAGGAAAAAAGGAAAAGAGGAAAAAAGAGAAGAAAATGTAAAATTAGCAAGATGAGTGACAAACTTATAATATCCACAATAACATTAAGTGTAAAATGGTCTAAATGTCCAAGTTAAAAGGCAGAAATTGGCTGAACATGCTAGCTCACACCTATAATCTCAGCATTTTGGGAGGCCAAGGCAGGAAGATTGCTTGAGCCCAAGAGTTAGAGACCAGCCTGGGAAACATAGTGGGACATCATCTCTACAAAAGAGAAAAAAATGTTAGCCAAGTATGATAGGACATTCCTGTAGTTCCAGTTACTTGGGAGACTAAGGTGGGAGGACTGCTTGAGCCTGGTGGGAGGTTGAGGGTGGAATAAGTCATAATTATACCACTTAAGCTCCATCATGGGTAACAGAGTGACACCCTGTCTCAAAATTAATAATAAAATAATAAAAAGTAAATAAATAGTGAAAAGACAAAAATTGTTAGCTGGATTTAAAAACAAAACCTGATCACATGTTGCTAATAAGAAACTCATTTGAAATATAAAGATATAAATAAGTTGAAAGTAAAAGGATGTAAACAGTTGTACTATGATAACATTAATCCAAAGAAAGCTGGAGTCATTCTATTAGTGTCCCATCCCCAAAGTAGATTTTAGAGAAAATAATGTTACTCAGGATATGGAACATCATTTCATAATGGTAAAAACATCAGTTTATGAAGGTGGCATAACAATCCTAAATGTTTCTGCAGCCAATAGGATAGTTTAAAAATACATAAAGAGAAAATTGATAGAACTGTACACATAATAGGTATTCTTTAATTATAGCAAAAGTTTTAATATTCTCTTCTCAATAATTGATAATAGCGTAAAAAGAAAATCATGGGGGATATAGAATACATGAACAACACTATCAATAAAATTGACATAATCAATGATTTTAGAATACTCTAACCCAAAACGACAACATTTATATTGTGTAGAAGTGCACGTGGAGTATTTACTAACATTGACCATAAAACAAGCCTCAATAAATTTAAAAGGATTTAAGTTACACAGAGTATGTTCTCTCACTACAGTGAAACTAAACTGGAAACTGATAACAGAAAGAAATCCGACCAATCCCAACAAATACGGGAAGAAAACAATATACTTTTAAATAACCTGTGGATCAAATAATAAATCAAAAGTGAAATCCAAAAGACTCTGAAGTGAATAAAAATGAAGTTACAACGTATCAGAATTTGTTGGATACTACCAAAGCAGTACATAGAGAAAAATTTTTAACACTAAATTCCATATAAGGAAATAACAAAGACCCAAATGACATCCACTTCCATCTTAAAAAAAATTAGGATGAAAAAATAGACAAAGGGAAATGACAAACATCAGAATAAAAGTAAATAAAGTAGAAACAGAAAAAAACACAGAGAAGTATAAATAAAATCAAAACCTGGATCTTTGAGAAAGTTAATTTATTTAATAACAGATATCTACACTTACCAGGAAAATATAAAGCAGATTATCAAAGAATGAGAGTGATGATATTATGACAAAATCTATAGATATTGAAAAGTTAATAAAGAAATGTTATGAACAATTTTATACTACTAATAAAATGTAGACAAAATTGGAAAAATTTTTTAAAGCAATACTAACAAAGTTTTTTCGACATGAAATAGAAATAACCTGAATAGTCCTTTTTCTACTAAAGACACTGAATTTAAAGAACTCCCAATTTAAAAAAACAAAACAAAACAAATAACAACAACAACAAAAAAACCTCTTGGCCTATATGGCTTCACTGGGGTATTTTACTAAAAACTTAAGGAAAAATAACGTCAATTCTATACAAAATCTTATAGAAACTGAAAAACATCACTTATCATTAGGGAAGTCACCAATTACAAAAATTAGATAATACACACAAAATAGAATGGGTCAGAAATACTGACCAAACCAAATATTAGTAAAAATGTACAGAAAGTGGAACACTCCTATTCTTTTGATTGTTATGAAAAATGGCAGGAGCACTTTAGAAAACAGTTTTACAATGTTACTTATATGTTACACTTACACTTGCTATATGATTCAGACACTCCACTCCTAGGTATTTACTTAAAAAATATGTAAGCACATATCTGTCTATATACATAAATGTGCAGAGCAGCTATATTTGTATTAACCCGAGACTGAAAACAATCAAATATCCTTAAACAGGTGAATATATAAAGAAATTGTGGTATATCCATGCAGAAGAACATTACTCAACAACATAAATGAATGAACTGCTAATACAACAACATAATCATACTAATTTTAAAAAGATAAACATAATGTATACCATATGACTTCACATAGATGCAATTCTTGAAAATGAAAACTAAGCTGTTGTGTCAGAAAGCAGATCAGTGTTTACCTGGGTGTTGAGAATGACACAATGAGAGGAAGGGTGAAGGATTACAAAGGGGCTTGAGGAGACTTCTGGATGATGAATACGGTCATTGTTTTGGTTGTGATGAAGGTTTAACATGTGTATACACTGGTTGCTGTTCTTTTCATGTACAGGGTCAACATCTTTTCAGGTCTACCGTATTGTGGGGAGGGTGACGGATGGCCTCTTTTTCTCATATGTAATGATGAAACAACTATAATTAAGTTTCTCTAATGGCAAATGATTTAGTAACTAATGATAAATTTTTATCTGTTCTAAGCAATGGAATTTTTGAAAAAATCATATTATGAATGTTATTTTGCACTGATAATAATTTTTTATTAAGAAATAATAGAGCTATAAAATTATAACTGATAAATTTATATTTAAATGAAGCAATTTGAATATCTAAAATGGCTTTATGTTTGAAAACATGTTAAATGAGCAACTCTGAAGTCCAAGTTGCCTAATAAGAAGAATTCTTTACTAACCATTTTTTTCCCAAGATGGCAGCTTCTTTGAAATAGCAAGATCAACTCTGTGAGCTTTAATTTAAGAGGCAAAGTGGAAAACCAGTGGAATCATGAAGGACACCTCAGATCAACTTTAGTGATTACAGTTCAACATGGGATTTGCGTGGGGAAAAAGATCCAAACCAGATCATTCCTCCCCTTACCCCTTCCAAATATCATGTTGCTCTCATATTGCAGAATACAATAATGAATTCCTAACAGTCCCTCAAAGTGTTAACTAATTCCAGCATTAACTCAAAGGTTCAAAGTCCCAAGTCTCATCTGAGGCAAGGCTAGTCCCTTCTGCGCATAAGCCTATGAAATAAAAACAAACAAACAAAAAAACAAATTAGTTACTTGTGAGAAACAATTGGGTAGCTACTCCCATACCAAAAGGGAGAAATCAGCCAAAAGAAAGAGGCTACAGGCCCATGAAAGTCCAAATCCAGCAGGGCAGTCATGAAATTTTTTTTTTTTTTTTTTTTTGAGACAGAGTCTCACACTGTCATCCAGGCTGCTGGAGCGCAGTGGTGCAATCTCAGCTCACTGCAACCTCCACCTCCCGGGTTCAAGCTATTCTCCTGTCTCAGCCTCGTGAGTAGCTGGGATTACAGGCGTGCACCACCATGCCTGGTTAATTTTTTGTATTTTTAGTAAAGACAGGATTTCATTATGTTGGCCAGACTAATCTCAAACTCCTGACCTCATGATCTGCCCGCCTCAGCCTCCCAAAGTGTTGCAATCTTAAAGAGTCAAAATAATCTTTGACTCCATGCAAAGGGTGAGCTTCCAGAGTCTTGGGCAGCTCAGCCCCTATAGACTTTGCAGGGTTTAGCCCCTACAGTTGCTCTCATGGGCTGGCATTCAGTTCCAATGGCTGAGGATTTAAGCTGCCGGTGGATATAACATTCCAGGGTCTGAAGGACAGTGGCCGTTTTCTCACAACTTCACTAGGCAGTACCCTAGAGGGGATTCTGTGTGGAAGCTCCAGCCCCACATTTCCCTTCTGCATTGCCATAGTAGAAGTTCTCCATAAGGGCTCCGCCCCTGCATTAGGCTTTTACCTAGATACCCAATATTTTTCTTACCTGCTCTGAAATCTAGGTGGAGGCTCTCAAGCCTTAACTCTTGCACTCTGTGCACCCACAGGTTTAACACCACTTGGAAGCTGCCAAGGTTTACAGTTTACACCCTCTGAAGCAGTGGCTCAAGCTGTACCTGGGGCCATTTGAGCCACAGCTGGGGCTGGAGTGGTTGAGACTCAAGGAGCAGTGTCCCCAGGCCCCACAGGGTGGTGGGACCCTGGGCCTGGCCCACAGAATTATTCTTTCCTCTAAGACCTCTGGGCCTGTGATAGGAGGGGCTGCTGTGAATGAAATTCTCAGAAATGCCTTGCAGGTCTGTTGTTTTTTCATTGTCTTGGCTATCCACACTTGCCTCCTTTTTGCTTGTGCAAATCTCTACAGGTGTTTAAATTCCTCTCCAGAAAATTAGTTTTTCTTTTTTACTGCATAGCCAGGCTGCAAATTTTCCAAACTTTTGTACACTCTTCCCTTTTAAATATAAGTTCTACTTTCAGATCATTTCTTTACTCACACATAGAAGCATAGATTGTTAGAAGCAGCCAGGATACTTCTTGAATACTTTGCTGCTTAGAAATTTCTTCTGCCAGATACCCTAAATTATTACTCTCAAGTGCAAAGTTCCATAGATCCCTAGGGCACAATGCCACAAAATTCTTTGCTAATACATAACAAAAGTGACCTTTGCTCTAATTCTCAGTAAGTCCCTAATTTGCATCTGAGGCCTCCTCAGTCTGGACTTCATTGTACTTTCTGTAGAATGTACAGCAAGCATGACTGCAAAGGCCTCGGAAAGCTTTTACTCATGGTGGAAGGGAAAGCCAGAACAGGAATCTTCACATGGCTGAAGGAGGAGGAAGAGAGAATAGAGAGAACAGCCTCACACTTTTAAACAACCAGATCTCACAAAAACTCACTCACTATGGTAACCAAAGGGAATGGTCCTAAGCCATTAGAAACCACCCCCACAATCCAATCACTTCCCATCAGGCCCAACCACCAATGCTGGGGATTATAATTTGACATAAAATGTTAGTGGGAACAGAGATCCTAACTATATCTGGGCCCCTCTCTGCTCCATGCCCAGCAGATCTCCAGGTATTGGTAGCAATCACTTGGTAGACTGAGCTGCCCCACCCTTCCTGCTCAGAGATTACGGTGCAGCAGTGTCTGCTCTATTCCACACCCAGGGAGATTTCCAAGCATTCAGAGAATTTGCTTGCCTGAATTAGCAGCCTGAGCTGGCCCTCCCTTACTGTGAAGAGACCATGGTTAAGTAGGTCCCTCTCTACCCTATACCCAGACATATCTCCAGGTATGTGGATCATCCATTCTGTCAGATTAGAAGTTTAGACTGTCTCCACTTCCTCTGGCAGAGAACTTGGGGCCAAAGAGGTTTCCCAGCTCTATGCTTAGGCACACTGCTTGGAACTTGGTGATCACCTACTGGATTCTCCCTCAGTGCTGGTGCTCATACCTGACATCAGGGTACTTGTAGGTTAGCCAGCCTGGTTTGGCCCCATCCACCTCTCTCCTCCACTGGTCTGGGGCTGAGCAGGGAGCTCAGACCACTGTGACCTCCACAGATCAGCTCATTGCCTGAGGAAACAGAGAAATCTCCTGGTAAACAAAGGTCAAGTATATACTCAGTCACATTGGCCAAAGCCAGCTCTTACCCCAAAGAGCCATCTATTGTATTGTAGGTCAAAATGCAGAGCCCAATACAAAACCCACTGAAAAATTGCATAGGGCTTTAGAAGCAAAGCCAAAAGACCCTACCCAACTTGTAGGTTGGCCAGCCTGGCCAACATGGTGAAACCCCATCTCTACTAAAAATACAAAAAGCTGGGTATAGTGGTGGGCACCTGTAATCCCAGCTACTCAAGAGGCTGAGGCAGAAGGATCACTTCAGAAAAATCTGAAGGTAGTGACACCAGCAAAGGATTGCACTAGCTGTTCATCAGTTGGTCCCTAACCAAAAAGAAAACTCAAAAATAACAGATAAAGAATTCTAAGCATGGATTAGAATGAAACACAATAATATCCAAGACAAGACTGAAAGTCAACACACACAAAACATCTTCTAACCAGTCTTTCAAACTAACTCAGTCAGACAAAAATAAACAAAAAGAAATTTAAGAAATGAACAAAGTCTTTGAGAAATATGAGATTAGATAAGACCAAATCTGTGAAATATTGACATTCCTGAGAGAGAAGGCAAAAAAGTAAACAATCTAAAAAACATATTTGAGAGAGTAATTGAATAAAAGTTCC
Source organism: Rhinopithecus roxellana (assembly GCF_007565055.1). NCBI lineage: Eukaryota > Metazoa > Chordata > Mammalia > Primates > Cercopithecidae > Rhinopithecus > Rhinopithecus roxellana. Next base: position 95,925,943 of record NC_044552.1, on the reverse strand, counting down.
CTAATCTTGCTAGAGAGGTAGACATTCAGATACAAGAACTCCAGAAAACACTTGTGCCAAGACATATAGTCACCAGACTGTCCAAGGTCAATGCTAAAGAAAAAATCTTAAAGGCTGAAAAAGGCCAGATGACATACAAAGGGAACTAAATCACACTAACATCAGACTTCTCAACAGAAACTTTACAAGCCAAGAGAGACTGGGAGGATATTTTCAGCATTCCTAAAGAAAATAAAATTCCAATCAAGAATTTTATATCCTGCCAAACTAAGCTTCAGAAGCAAACCAGAAATAAAATATTTCCCAACAAGAAAGCATTAAGGGAAATCCTTACCCTTAGGCCAACTGTACACGACATCTTTAAGGAATTTCTAAACATGAAAGCAAAAGAGCAATACCTGATGCCATGAAAACATACTTAAGTACATAAGCCACAGACCCTACAGAGCAACCACATAATAGAAACTACAAAGCAACCAGCTAACATCTTGTAATATGATTAAAACCTTACACTTCAATGATAACCTTGAATGTAAATGTTCTAATGCTACACTTAAAAGACACAGAGTTGTAAGTTGGATAAAGAAAGGAGATCTATCTTTCTGCTATATTAAAAAGACCCATCTCATACAAAATGACAGCTAGTATTAAAATAAAAGGTTGGAAGAAGATCTATCACATAAACAGAAAATTTAGAAAAGCAGATGTCACTACTTTTATATCAGATGAAAAAGGCTTTAAATCAACAAGAGTAAAAAAGGACAAGGAAAAGAAGGGCATTACATAATAATGAAGTGTTTAATTCAACAACAAGATATAACTATACCAAATATATACACAGCCAACATTGGAGCAACCAGATTGATAAAACAACTACTTAACTTACAAAAAGACTTAGCTATAAAATCATAATGGTGGTCTTCAGTACCACTCTGATAGCATTAGACAGATCATCAAAGCAGAAAATTAACAACAAATTCTGGACTTGAATTCAACACTTCACCAATTGGACCTAATAGATATAAACAGAATATATCCCTCATCAATGACAGAATATAAATTCTTCTCATCTGCACATAGAACCTACTCTAAGACTGACCACATGCTTGGCCATAAAGCAAGTCCCAGTAAATTCAAAATGTTGAAATCATACCAACCAATAATATTCTCAGACCATAGTGGAATGAAAATAGTATTCAATATTATGAATGTCTCCCAAAACCATTCAATTACATGATAATTAAACAACTTACTCTTGAATGACTTTTGCGTAAACAATGAAATTAAGGCAAGAATCAACAAATTATTTGAAACAAATGAAAACATAAACAACATATAAAAATGTCTGAGCTACAGCAAAGGTAGTGTTAAAAGGAAACTTTGTAGTGCCAAACACCTACCTCAGAAAGACAGAGAGATTTCAAACTAATAATTGAATATCATACCTAGAGGAACTAGAAAAACAAGAAACGAACTAATCCCAAAGCCAGCAGAAGAAAAGAAATAACTAACTTCAGAACAGAACTGAATAAAATTGAGACCCAAAAATCCATAGAAAGAATCGATCAAACCAAAAGTTGGTTACTTGATAGGATAAAGATTGATACATCACTATCTAGATTAACAAAGAAACAGAAGATCCACATAAGCACAACCAGAAGTGAGTAAGGTGACTTTACAACTGATTCCACAGAAATACAAGAGATCCTTAGAGACTGTTATGAACACCTTTGTGTACACAAACTAGAAAATCTAGAAGAAATGAATACATTCCAAGCAATGTATAACCTCCCAAGATTGATTCAGGAATAAGCCTTGAACAGACCAATATTGAGTTCCAAAATTGAATTAAAAAATAAAATCCCATTTACAATAGCCACAAAAAATACCTAGCAATACACATAGATGTTAGAAAATGTGTATAAGGAGAACAAAACACTGAAGAAAAAAAATCATACATAACACAAACAAATAGAAAAATGTTCCATGCTCATGGATTGGAAGAATCAATATTGTTGAAATGGCCAAATTGTTCAAAGTAATCTGCTGATTCGACACTATTTCTATCAAACTACCAATGCCATTTTTTACAAAATTAGAAAATATTATTAAAAATTTCATATGAAATCACAAAAGATCCCAAATAGTCAAACCAATTCTAAGCAAAAAGAACAAACCTAGAGGCATTATATTACCTCAGTTCAAACTATACTATAAGGTTATAATAACCAAAAAAAGCATGGTACTGTTATAAAAACAGACATATAGATCAATGGAACAGAGCAGAACAGTAGTCCCCAAACTTTTTGGCACCAGGGACCAGTTTCAAGGAAGACACTTTTTCCACGGACCAGGGTTGGGCGTGGGAGATGGTTTCTGGATGGAACTGTTCCACCTCAAGTCATCAGGCATAAGATTCTTATGAGGAGCGTACAACTTAGATCCCTTGCATGTGGAGTTCACAATACGGTTCAAGGTCCTATGAGAATCTAATGCTGCTGCTGGTCTGACAGGAGGCAGAGCTCAGGCAGTAATGCAAGTGATGGGAAAGGCCTGTACATATAGAAGAAACTTCACTCGCTCACCCACCGCTCACCTCCTTCCCACTGGTCTGTGGCCTAGGGGTTGGAGGCCCCTAGAGTAGAGAACCCAGAAATAAAGCCATCCACCTAGAGCCCTCTGATCTTGCACAGCATTGACAAAAATAATAAATGTGAAAAGGACTGTCTCTTCATTACATGGTGCTGGGATAGCTGGCTAGTCATAGACAGAAGAATGAAGCTCAAACGCTACCTTTCATCATATACAAAAATGAACCCGGCCGGGCGCGGTGGCTCAAGCCTGTAATCTCAGCACTTTGGGAGGCCGAGACGGGCGGATCACGAGGTCAGGAGATCGAGGCCATCCTGGCTAACACGGTGAAACCCCGTCTCTACTAAAAAATACAAAAAAACTAGCCGGGCGAGGTGGCGGGCGCCTGTAGTCCCAGCTACTCGGGAAGCTGAGGCAGGAGAATGGCGTGAACCTGGGAGGTGGAGCTTGCAGTGAGCTGAGATCCGGCCACTGCACTCCAGCCTGGGCGACAGAGCGAGACTCCCTCTCAAAAAAAAAAAAAAAAAAAAAAAAAAAAAAAAATGAACCCAAAATTGTCGAAAAATTTAAATGTAAGACCATAAACTAAAAAATCTTAGAAGAAAACCTAGGAAGCACTATTCTGGATACCAACGTTGGTAAGAAATTTATGACTAAGTCCTCAAAAGCAATTACAACAAAACAAAAATTGACAAGTAAGTTCTAATTAAACTGAGAGCCAAAGAGCTTCAGCAAAGATAAGTTTCTTTTCAACAGCAAAATAAACTATCAACAAATAGACAATCTACAGAATGAGAGAAAATATTTGCAAACTATGCATCTGACAAAGGTCTAATATCCAGAATCTGTAAAGGACTTAAACAATTCAACAAGCAAAAACCCCCAAATAATCCCAGTAAGAAGTAGGTAGAATATATGAACAGACACTTCTCAGAAGAAGACATACAAGCAGCCAACAAACATATAAAAATGCCTAACATCACTAATCATCAGAGAAAGGCAAATTAAAACCACAATGTGGTAACATTTCACACTCATCACAATGACTTTTTAATACAAAGAAAAATGTCAGAAAACAAGAGATACTAGCAACGTTGTGCATGGAAAGGATGCTTATGTACTGTTGGTGGGAATGTAAATTAGTTCAGTCACTGTGGAAAGCACTTTGGAGATTTTTCAAGGAACTTACAACAGAAGTACCATTCGACTTAGCAATCCTACTACTGGGTACACGGAAATACATTATTTTTATTTAAAAAATGCATATACTTGTGTGTTTATTACAGTACTATTCCCAGTAGAAAAGACATGGAATAAATCTTGGTGCTCATCAATTGTGTATTAGATTTTTTTAAAAAGTGGTACATATACACCATGGAATACTTCATAGCTATAAAAAATAACAAAATTATATTCTTTGCAGCAACATGTATACAGCTAGAGACCATTATCCTAAGTGAATTAACACAGGAACAGAAAACTCCAGCCTGTGAAAGCACCTTTGGGGACCCTATGAAGCTGCAGGGGTGGAGCTACCCGAAGTCTTCGGAGCCCACTCTTTGCAGCGGTGTATCTTGGATGTGGAACATGAAGTCAAAGGAGGTTATTTTGGAGTTTTATGATTTAATGACTGTCCTGCTGTGTTTCAGACTCGTGTGGGGCCTGTAACCCCTTTCTTTTGGCTGATTTCTTCGTTTGGGAATGGGAATGTTTACTTAATGCCTATATCCACATTGTATCTTAGAAGTAAATAACCTGTTTTGATTTTACAGGCTCATGGGTGAAAGGGATTTGCCTTATCTCAGATTAGATTTTGGAGTTTAGACTTTTGAGTTAATGTTGGAATAAATTAAATCTTTGGGGGACTATTGGGAAAGCATAATTGTATTTTGTAATGTGAGAAGGACGTGAGATTTGGGGAGCCAGGGTGGAATAATATAGTTTGGGTATTCGGATATTTGTCCCCACCCAAATCATATCATATCATATTACCCTAATATCATGTTGAAATATAATCCCAATTTTGGAGGTGGGAGATGTTTTGGTCATGTGGGCAGATCCCTTAAGACGTGGTGCTGTTTTTGTGCTATTGAGTTCTTATTAGATCTGATAGGTTAAAGTGTGCGGCACCTCCCCTGCTCTCTCTCTCTCTCTCTGTCTCTCTCTCTCTCTCTCTCTCAAACTCTCTGTCTCTTTCTCTCTCTTCCTCCTGCTTTCACCACATGATTTTCATGCTCCCACTTCACTTTCTGCCATGATTGTAAACTTTTTGAAGCCCTCACCAGAAGCTGAGCAGATGCTGATGCCATGCTTATATGGCCTGCAGAACTATAATCCAATTTAACCTCTTTTCTTTATCAATTACCCAGGCTCAGATATTTCTTTGTAACAACTCAAGAATGGCCTAAAACAGGTACACATGGACAGAAGTATGGCAAGAATAGACACTGGAAGCTACTAGAGAAGGAAAAAAGGGAAAGAAAGGTCAAAAAACTAACTATTGGGTGCTATTCTCACTACCTGGGTGATGGTATCATTTATACCCCAAACCTCAACATCACACAATATACTCGTGTAATAAACAATACAGCTCGAGTCTAAAATAAAAGTTGAAATTTAAAAAAGAAAGCCAAATTAAAAAATAAAATAACTATCCAGTGATAATCATGTTCAAAATAACACATTGATGGAATAGTGAGTCTTATTATAATGATATGATATTCACTAGAAATGAAATATTGAAATGATAATTGACATTTAGAAATCTATAATCATAATTCAATTATTATAGCATACTGACTTTTTATAAATATAACATATCAGAAAGTGTCAATGCAATTATTTGTTAACAAGAAAAACTGATAAAATGATGGAAGTGCTTTTTATTAAAAATATGTAATGAATTGTATTCATCCTGTGAATGTCTGTGTAGTTTTATTTCTTAGATACTACAAAAAGCATTTATGTGATCATTTTAATTTTTTGACATCTCAAAAATAATATTGTATAATATTACTGCTTTCAAAATCAAATGTAATACCCTGACCTAATGCATTATATGCTTAAGTATTATGTAGCTGTCAATATACCTAAAAAATTTTAAGTAATATATGTTATCCAAAGGTAAAAAACATCTAACCTTCCTTTGGCTGTAAACAAAATAAAGAACAATAATTATTGAAGAATGTTAGAATATGATCCATTAGCATTTAAATAAAAATATGTGAGATTTATTTTATGATTAAAAACAGTTAAGAATTTATATAAGAAGTTTTTCTTGGTAAAAGTCCTTCTGTCCTGTAATTGATTATTAAGATATTTTCTGATAAACCCAAGCTACTTGGAGAGTTGAGTGTCCACCATCTTTTCTACAAAATAAATATTTTATAAACAAACTCATAATTTTTAGGCATAATCTCTCTTCATCTGAACACCTCTATTTATTTCAATAATACTACCTTTCTTCCAGAAATCCAGTGTCAAAATACAGACTGTTGTTCATTTTTGTCTCCTATTAGTGGCACTATAACTAATTCTGCTGTTTAACTACTTGTGAGTCACTCACATTCAGCCAATTGCATCAGTCATACCGCAGCAGACCCATGCTGACCACATGATTCCCCAGCCTCAAACCATTTAAGTAAATTCCAATATCTATGAGATCTTTTCCAACATTTTTACTGGGATTAAGGGCTTCCAAAATCTTTTCCCTGGAAATCATCAAGACACTCAGAAGGTTCAGAACCCTGGCTAATGGCAGAAAAAAAAAATCCTATATACTAAATTATTAGTGTCTCTGATTGTTTTCCCATCTGCTTTCAGAAGGTCTAGCTTGAAGTGATAGCAGTTTGCAAAGCACCAATTGCGTTTGAATATCCTGGTCTTTTGCTAACAAGGCTCCAATGTCAGTGAATATGTGATGTGAATCCAAAAAAACAAGTAGCAGAAGACTGTTTTGCTGTCACCTCACCAGAACCCCCAACATCCTAGCTTCAGGGGAATATTTGCACAATTCCCCTCCCCAGTTCAACTCAACTAGTTCCATACATCAAATCATACCTAATGAATAATATTATCTGTAAAGTGAATCATAAATATTTATTAGAGCTTATAGTTAGACTCTCTCTTTAGAGCAATCACATAAATAACAATACTCTTAGTCATTGTGTGAGTTTCACTTATTGTCTTTAAAGAAATTGTCATTGGGAAACTTTAAGTAACATGTCAAAGATCATAAACCTAGGTAGTGATGGAGTCAAGATAATAATTTCAGTGTGTCAAACTCCAAAACCCCTTCTCCCCCAAATTATTCTATGCATGTATTTTCTTATATTTCAATTTATTCCAAAGGTATCAGGTGATATGCTGGAAAATGTGCAACAATAAGGCTACTACTATAACACCACCACAAAAACAAAGTCTAGCTAATAGTTTGGTACCATTTATCCCTTCAGAGAAGTTTAGATAAAAATTATATTTTATTTCACTAACAACTCTGTATGATGACAATAATACGAATACTCTAATTATAATTATTTCTTACTTACTCTTTCACACTCCCTCTGTTTATGTAAGCATTGGCATAGTTGTTCATTTTTCACCAGAGGCCATAAGTCAATTGAATACTCAAGCAAAGATTTTGAATTAGATTGTTTTCCCTTCATTATTGCAAAAGAGAGTTCTTTAGCTGTGAAATGGTTATATAAATTCTTCTCAAGCACCAATCAGGAAAAATATACTGCAAATTTTTCTTAAGTGAGGGATAATCGTGCTGCTTTTCTTCATCATATTTCTTAAATCAGTTTCCTTTTTTTCCTCTTCCATGACCACCACTACCAATTTTAATTCTTGTTGTCTGTTATCTAAATTATTTCACTATCTATAAATTGGTCTTCCCTCTCTAGCCTTCCTTCAGAATTTCTTATGCATGAGGCCAGCCAGAATTTTTAAAACAGTTTCTTATACCATTATATTTCCCAAACTTGCCATTATTCTTTACTATCTTTTCCTGAAAGGTAAAGGACATTTAACATTCATTTGTCTAGCTAGCCACATTTGATCTAAGTCAAAAGGTGGAGAATCGGTGTATTCAAACCAACAAAAAACACAGGAATAATATTCCCATGCATCTTCTTTTATATGTATGTTTAAGGAACCGATGCATAAATATGTGAATAAAAGTGTTTTATATACAGAAATGCCATATATCAAATGCATGTAGTATTTATCCTTTTGTAGTTTTCAAATACTGTTATGACTAATTTGAGGAAAAAGAAAGCAAATCTGCCTAGTGGATACAATTTGAATGTGTCGTGCATTTTCATGTCATGTGGATACTGTCTTAACCTGCTATTGTGAGGCCACATTCACATACAATAAGCACGCCTATGGAATCTAAAACTGTGCCAACAAATCTTTGATCATAATCCCATAAAAGGTGTAATATAATTCCCCTCCCCCTAAGAATGAGTTGAACTTAGTGCCTTGTGCCTATTCTAGTGGATAGAATATGATGAAAGTGACAGTGTGTGACTCCAAGACTAGCTTATAAAAGGCAGTGTGGTTTCCACCTTACTCTCTCTAGGTTCACTCACCCTGGAGAAAGCCAGCTGCGTAAGGACACTTAGGCAGGCAGCTCAGTGGAGAGGACCATGAGGTAAGAAACTGAGATCTCCAAGCAATGGCCTGTGAGGAACTCATGTCACCTGACAAGGTCCATGTGAGTGAGCTTGGAAGCAGTTTTACCAAACTCAGTCAAGTGTTCAAATGATTGTAGTCCCAGCCGAAAGCTTGCAACATTGCATCCCAGCCAAACATTACAGTTTCATGGCAGACCCTGAACCAGAGCCGTCCAAATAAGCTTCTCTGTTTTCCCAACCCATGGATATAGTGAAGAAATAAATGTTTATTGTTTAAGCCATTACAATTTGGAATAATTTCTTATATAAAAATAAATAACTAATGGAGCATCTAGAGGTAGATTTTAGTAAGTAGATTCTAGTGAGTGCATGGGAAGATATAAAGAATATGGTCAGAAATAATTGATCTGTTTCCTCTATTTTTTACTTGTAGAAATTAATAATCATTATACCAAGAATGTAGCAGCATTTGCATGATGTATTTGGGTTGCAAAATAGAAAACACAGCTCAGACTTCATCATCATTATCATTACCTTTCTTACAAAAAATATTGAAAACATTTTCACATAATACTTTATTTATTTATTTATTTATTTATTTATTTATTTATTTATTTATTTATTTTATTTATTTATTTAGACGGAGTCTTGTTCTGTCGCCCAGGCTGGAGTGCAGTGGTGCTATCTCGACTCACTGCAAGCTCCGCCTCCCGGGTTCACGCCATTCTCCCGCGGGTGCTTGCGACTACAAGCACCCGCCACCACGCCCTGCTAATTTTTTTTTTTGTATTTTTAGTACAGACATTACCAGTACACGTTAGCCAGGATGGTCTGCATCTCCTGACCTGGTGATCCGCCCGCCTTGGCCTTCCAAAGTGCTGCTGAGATTACAGGCTTGAGCCACCGCGCCCGGCCCATTTTCACATAATGCTTTTATAAGAGCTTTGTGAAGCCATTGAGTGGAGTGACATATTGTAGCTTCTTAGGGACTCAGAAAATACAGAATTTCCTGTGCCACAAGTACTCTGCATGTAATCTTTACTTTTTTTCTTATTTTAGTAAAATAAACCCTATATTGTTCGTTGGTTATTTATAGTGAATTATATTTTCACAAATGACATATGTTTTCATAGTATATATGAACTTGAATAGAATGGCTCCATGATTAGTATTACAATTGGTTTGTAAAGCATGCATTCAAGCTAAAATACTACCCTCTTTCTCCTTTCATGTCTTTTTATAATAACATTGAGCTTAAATTACACATTATATTTTCTTTTATATTATACCAGGTAAAGACAAAACAATTTCTTAGAATATGTAGGTTATATTATAATTGGCACAATAACTTTGTAAAGAGTGAGTAAAGCCATAAAATGAGATAGACTCTTTAGTTGACATGCTGTTTTATGTGTATATTTATAGAAATAGATATTAATAGTATTTCTGTATTTCAGTACTTTTGCCAGAATAATAAAACCAAATAACTAAGTTTTGTTTTTAAGAAAGAGTGCAAATAAAGAGTTTTAGTATTCTTTTACAAGGCATATTAAATATAGCAGTGATTTTTTTTTCATTCTTATTTTTAGACAATTGCATTTTTTTTTCTCCTCTTATGGAAATGTAAGTCTAACCCGTAATATTCAAAAAGGAAAACTAATCAGCCTTATCGAAAGAGACAGCTTGTCATTCTTCATTGTTCATATCTACATTAATCTGGTTTTAATTTGGTATGGTTCTTCTATTTATCCAGGGACTGGGGCTTGCATTTTTTTTTCTTGTGAGGAAATTGTAAATATGTTCACATGGCATATAGTAAAGTGTCAAGTTGTATGCAGCAAGAAAACTCTCAACTATGGGAAAACTCCATCCTATGTGCTGTAGGGTGACTATATATAGGTTTGTTTTATTGTTTTTAATTTGCATATCTTCTGTCTGTCCTTAAATTAGATGCAGTATCTTAATAATTTCACTTGAAACTCAAAGCCAAGATTTCGCAGTGTGAGGAAGTTTCAGAATAAGACATCAAGTTTCTAGCCATCAGAGGATAATTTATTGATACTTGTCAAAAGGAAGTATCAGTCTAACAGAAATCAAGACAAAAGGAATGCCTGATGAATTTTCTTTGAAGTGCCTTTTATAAAAGTCCTTGGTAATACATATTGATGAACTCCAAATTGTCTTGCCTGAAGGGAAAAGAAAGTAGACTGCTTTACACTGTCTTATAAATATTCATCAAAAGAACAAGACTTATGTTTCCAGGCGTGAGGTGAATGATTACGGTTGTATGATTGCCTTGGAATCTGGATAATTAGTAAAACAGCCATTGACAGAGAATTTTAAACTTGGTATGTTTCTTGCCTTCACTTTATTTGGAGTCAGAAATAAAGCTTCTATACCTAAGGGAAGCAGTTTTAGGGGATGAAGAATTGATATTATCATGTTCTAGCCATCAGTTTGTTTACTATTTGTTTAGTTCAAACTTAAAACAAAAATAATTGGTTTTATTTTATTTTTATTTATTTATTATTTGCTAATTCATTTTGGTCTAATGAACCAGTACCACTCTTACTAAGGATGATTTGTTAGGATATGTGTCTTAAGACCTGAAGACTGTAAAATGTTAGGATGGATCCCTCTAAATGGTCAGACAGAATAGTTTTGTTTGACTGTTTTTTGTATGGTATTATTGTTGTCATTTTGCTTATTCATTTTGGACTGAGAAATTAACTTTGTGTTTCTTTTGCTTATTGAATCCATGTGATTAAAGATCTACCCGGGCGCGGTGGCTCAAGCCTGTAATCCCAGCACTTTGGGAGGCCCAGACGGGCGGATCACGAGGTCAGGAGATGGAGACCATCCTGGCTAACACGGTGAAACCCCGTCTCTACTAAAAATACAAAAACTGGCCGGGCGAGGTGGCGGGCGCCTGTAGTCCCAGCTACTCGGGAGGCTGAGGCAGGAGAATGGTGTAAACCCGGGAGGTGGAGCTTGCAGTGAGCTGAGATCTGGCCACTGCACTCCAGTCCGGGCGACAGAGCGAGACTCCGCCTCAAAAAAAAAAAAAAAAAAAAAAAAAAAAAAAAAAAAAAAAAAGATCTAGCTTGATTAAATGGACATGGAATTTTTGATATTAGTAAGATAAGTATTGTTCATACCAACAATCAGAAATTACCTATCATTGTGTTAACTAGATGCACATTTCTCCTAATCCTTGTTTTATAAGTCATCCTCTAAACTGTTAGGAAGAAAATAATCCCTTCTCTGGAAACTTTATCCTTTACAGTGTTTAGCACTTAAATGCAATTAAGCAAACATAATATCCTCTTTGAAGCAAAATAGTTGCTCAGCTTAAGTAACTGAAACTAATTATCTCTGTTGAATGAAAGACATATTCGGCAAGTGTTTGAAGAATGCTTCCTTCGTGTTGAGCAGAAATTAGCACTTATATTGGTGTTACAGGCAGAGGAGCACTCAACATGCTATATCTATCAGTTCATACCCATATGTAGACCTACAAGTAAGAAAGCGGAACTGAAATTGACATGTGTCTGGGAGTAAAATGTGATAAAACAGAAATAATTTTTAAATAAGAGAAAGACAGTTTGAACAAATGATTCTCCTAGAAATGTTTAGGTGTTATCTAAAAACTGTCCCCTTATTTTAAGGGAAATTTTACTGCTTCAAAGACCTTGGCCAGAAACATGCAGAATTTTAATATCCAGCAGCATTGAGCTGTGGTAAATGCAGAAGATGACAGTGATGGTGATGAGGGTATTGGTATTCTTGAAAAAGTAACTGAATAGTTGGCAAATAAAGTTAACTTATTTACAGAAGCAAAGGAATCATCTTGCACTCTTCCACTTTTTCTTTTTTCAATATTGCACTTTGTTTAATTTGATGTATAATTTATCTCATTCAGAATCTATGAAAAATAGTTTAGAAAAAAGACTCTTATGAGGCATATGTTGTCAACAGTCTGGAACACTTAAATTGATCACACAGAATACCTAGATAAATTCAACATGGGATAGAAATAAAGCAAGAACAGTCTGGAAACTGAAGTGTTTTGTCTCTGAGGAAATCTATTATTTTTATTTTATTTCTGAGGAAACATCACTGAGAAACTTACTAGCTATAATAACATTTATAGACCATTTTTTTCAAGCATCTAAGGAAAAAATCTCCATTTAAAATGCAAATGGAAAAATGCAGGAAAACGAGCATGGCAGAAAAGGTGAACTGACAGTTAAATATTTAAAACTCTGCATTATTGGACACATTAACCTGAATCTTTGTAATATCAAACACTGCCTCATAGTATGCAATTGATGGCGCATACAAACATTTTAATGGAAATATGTCAAATGTCCATATGCATAAAACCACAAGAGAAAGGCTACTATCTAAAAATAATAGCTATAATTGAAATTTTGAAACTATGGGGTAACCCAATACTTACTAAACCACAGCCGTAGCTGGATTTAGTTTAGGACACTGTGTCTGCCCAGAGTACAACATCTTAAGAATGAGACAGAATTTACAATTGTCACTGGGAGGGCCTATGAGGAAAGGAAAGTGACTGTAAGTTAAAGACTAACTTACAAAACTTGCCCTGGTGCTGACTGAAATGGTTCATGTTTTGCTGAGTGGATTTTTGAAGAAAGTAACAGCTTCCAATGTATTCAGTGGTAGGAGCCCACTGGGGTGCAGATGAGACCTGCACTCATAAGAAGCAAGTATAGATAGTCATAAAGCATGAAGAAACAGTTGATATCACCCCCTTCCCATTAAATTAATTCCAATAAACACAAATATAAATACTGTAAGTTGTCATTTATCAGGGAAGAAAGGAATGATAAAAATTTTAAGTTGGCATGTTTAGAGTAAACGGGCACTCATATTTCATGTTTATCAGAGTGAAAATTGATGCAAATTTTCAGTAAGTATAAAACAGAAAGCCTATTCTTTCAGCAAGAAAGTTGACTACTAGACATTTATCAAAAGAAAATGAATAGGAAATTGTGTTAGGGTATATATTGTAGGCATGTTTATATAACATTATGGAAAAATACTAGAAATAACTAAAATGATTAATAGTGAGAGACTGAGTAAATGCATCATATTAAACCAGACAGTTGTTCAATATTTAACCATTAAAATATTTTATATATTTTATTTATATTTACATGAAAATTATATATTGAGAAGAGGATATGTGTGTGTGTGCATAGCTCTATCTATGTATCATCTATCTAAATGTCATCTATCATCTATATTATATAGATGCTATTAGAGGTTGAATTGTATTCCTCCACAATTCATATATTGAAGTCCTCACCCTCAGTACCTAGAATATGACTATGTATTTGGAGTCCTATCTTTAAAAAGGTATTTGAAATGTCTTTAACAATCTTTTTAGAAGTCTTTGAAGAGGTAATCAAGGCAAAATGAGGTCATATGGAAGGGCCCTAATTCAGAATATCTGGTGTTTTTATAAGAAGAGATTAGGAAACACACAAGTACTGAGGCAAGACTGCATGAAAACATGAGAAGGAAATGGCCATCTGCAAACCAATGAGAGAGGCTTCAGAAGAAACCAGTCCTGTTGAAGCCTTGATCTTGGACTTTTAGCCTTCATAATTGTGAGAAAACGAGCTTCTGTTGTTGGAACCACCTAATCTGTGGTACTTTGTTATGGCAGCCATGGGAAGCTAATACAGATAATTATCTCTTGATATAGATAGAGATATGTATTTTTTCTTGGTAATTTGTATTTTCTAGTTTTTCTAACATAAATACATACCATTTATATAATTTAAAAATATACAGGAAACAAGAAAAAGCTGCCAGACTTTGTTAGTTGTGAAACACTGAATATTTCAGAATAACTTTCTCTTGAAATTCAATTAAGAATTAGGAAGAAAACACTAAATGTATCCAATCGTTCACATGTAATTTTGCCTAGAAGTTAACTTCTGTAAGTTTGATAACTGTCATTTCTTGTTACAGATGCAATCAAGCAACGTTTTATTCAAAATAGTTTTAATCACGGTAACCACACCAGAGCTGACTAGCTGAAAACAAGTGGGGTGACATATTTTGTGCAAAGATCCCAAGTTTTTAGTTAGTAGGGGCTTTGTGTCATGGAACTTTCTGTTCTTCATAGCACCTAGCAAAATTCTAGATATGAATTCATTCTTCATAAATGCTTTTTGACTGGCTTATTCAAAAAGTGAGAAAGAAGAATGATTTCTTAATAATTGACTTTGCCTTAGGACTTTATTAATTGATGCATGTATTCACTGTAGTAAGATATAACTAAAAATCTTCAGGCTGTTGATTGCAAGAAGTTACCTATCAACATAGAAGGGATATGTCAGTCTTGACCTTAAAAATGAATAAAACCCAGAGTATAATCTGCCTTGGAAATGTCAATATCAGCAATGTGACAGAGGACACAGAAGTGACAATCAAACTATATTCAGTATGGCCATTTATTAAAAGTTTGAGTGGCCTAGTGCATGGTATATTTTTAGTTCTATAGGATAATTCAAAGTAAACTCTTCTGAATCCAACACATTCTCTAAAATCCCTATATGAATGTAAATAAATGTAGCTTTATCTATAAAAAACATAAATAAGTTTCAAATTTTAAAACTTACAAATTTTCAGAAAACACATCGGTGATGGCTCAGGGAAACTATTTCAGATGAGGAAAATAATTTTCTTGATATTTGGTTATCTATTTTAACACAAGACTCTTGATAACAATATAAATTGTTTAGGACCCATTAGCTTTTTTACCTCAAATATTGTATAATTCCTTCAATTAATTATAAAAAATATGGTTTGCATTTTATACTCACACATTAAAAACCTGTGAATGTTCACTTCCAGAAAAAAAAGATGTAAGGTATTTTGCTTTATATATAAGATATTTTGCTTTCTATATATTCTATATCTTTCTATATGGGTGTCATCTCCGTAGAGTCCCAGGCTTTCTAATCTTACTTGTTTTTCAAAAACCCAGTCAACGCTTACAGTGTCATTATAAGAAAAAGATGAAAATTTGTGCTTTCTTC
Source organism: Rhinopithecus roxellana (assembly GCF_007565055.1). Classification (NCBI taxonomy): domain Eukaryota; kingdom Metazoa; phylum Chordata; class Mammalia; order Primates; family Cercopithecidae; genus Rhinopithecus; species Rhinopithecus roxellana. The sequence continues at coordinate 95,910,627 of NC_044552.1, read as the reverse complement.
TAAGAAAATGAGTGTAGAGAAATTTATTTTAAAACACAAATCATATTACAGGTAAAATGTATATCAATAAAACCATATTATCTTGACATGACACAGAAAACCATTATGTTTCTCTGTATTTGCTTCTTGTCTTTTTTTCTACTAATTAAGCCTGGTTGCACCTCAGCCAGCTGATGAGTGTTCACCATCTTACTTCCATTTTGACTCTTCTTTGTCTGAACTCTGCTTCCCTACTCTCTCTCTCTCTCCAAACAGTTACCTGTACTGATTTCAACTTTAACCTTCAACCCGATATATTTTTTAGCCACTCACAAAGAATTTTAAGAATTCACAAAACTGAGAGCTTCTGCCAGAAATGCTGCGAAAGATGTTAGAAATATATTATATCAAGAAGTATTTCAAAAAGACTGCACATTTTGACTCCATTAGTCGATCATAAGAAAGCTGCCTACATCTTAAACATACTCTCCCAGAAGCTTTAGTACAGGTGCGGCTTTAGTAAGTTCAGATGTATAAATGCTAAAGTTTATGTAAACATTCACTTGAAAGCATCATTATTTATGTTTGATAACCAGTTATAGGTTTTCATGATTTTAATGAATTTTTTTACATTAACTTTTGGCTTTAGTCTCTCTAATTGAAGATCACAAACTATTAAAGCAAAAATTTAAAAACTGTATTATTCAAAATTCAAAAATCTAAAAAAAGTAAAGTAATTAGACCTAATTGAACTTTCAAATGCTGATTTAAAAATAAATTTGTAGTATTACAGTTTTGAAGTTATTAAGGTGTAAAAGTGTACTAAGACTTTTGGCACACTTTGAATTTCAATATTCTTCATTAATAATGGATTAAAAAAAACCTAAACAAAGAAAAATAGGACCATATTATACCTTTTTCACTATCCTTCAAAAATTGCTAAAAATTTTCCTGCAGTACAATGTCACTTTCTTCAATCATCTAGAGAATGAATGCCAGGGAGTTCAAGGGAGCAGCCTCAGGTCATGGAGCTGGTTCATGAAGGAAAAGATTCCCAGTGCTGTCACTCCATTTCTGTTCTCACTACCTAAATGAAGTAAGTCAGTAAGAATTACGGACTTGATATTTTTATACTGGTGCCTGACAGACCTAATCTCTCCCTTGACTAAAGTTGCCCAATCCATGAACCTCTGCTCTGAATAGTATCATCAGGTACTTCCTTTGCATAAAACATGGCTTTTGTTTGGACTGCAGTAAGGATCCATCCTAAGAGCAATATCACCCTTAGCAGGCAGATGAGGCCCTGCACTGGGCTTTGTGCTCCAGAGACTGTGTTCTAACCCTCTGCTACATCATTCCCTATAGGGAAGGGAAATGTGGGAAGGTGTTTTCATGGCCTGAAGAATGAGTCATTATACCAACTTTGGTACTCAACACGGAAGTGGATAACTGCTAAATGTTGATTTGCAAAGGCAAAAAGCTTATTTTCCTTCATAGATTTTTACATGTACTCAAAGATTTATTGTGGTCCTAATCGTAAGTTATTATTTGTTTTTCCAGACTTTTGTGTTTGAACTTTCTTGGTCTGTCTATTGTGCTTGCTTTGAAAATGTTAGGGTCTGTGTCCAGTTCTCACAGATATTTTACCCAGTCAGTGGCATTTTCTTATGTATTCATAAACCTGTATCCTTCCACGCATATACTTATATGATTTTATACACCTGGGATTTTCCCTTCTTTTGTCTATTTTGAGAGGTGAAAATAACCCTTGCCTTTGGGAAAGAATAAGTTGGACTTGTATATATTAGTAAGAACCTAGAGAAGACTATCTAAAATAAGTGTGAAGGGCTGTGAAAGATATGTACAAGACTAAAAGATACTTATGTATAATATAGAGAATATGCTGGTAATGTGAAGAAAATACCAGAAAACATGTTTTGTGGGTTCAAAATAGAACATCTGAACTTTCCAAAACTGTGTATTACTGGTTATTAAAAAATCTCATATTGTTTGATTGTTTACATAAATTGCTTTCACATTTTTTCTTGAGTTATATTTAACTATGTTATGCCAATATTTCTTTTACTTTATGTATTTATATATAAATATATATGTTTATATAAATATACATATATTTGTAACACTTCAAAGCTTTCTAATCTTTTTCAATTACCATCATGTGTATCCCTCACTTAACAATAGGGATATATTCTGAGTAACGTGCCATTAGGTGATTTCATCATTGTGTGAACATCATAGAGTATATTTACATAAATCTAGATGGTATAGCCTATCACACACCTAGGTTGTATGGTATAGCCTATTACTTCTAAGCTATAAACCTGTACAGCATTTTACTGACTGAGTACTGTGGGCAACTGTAACACAATGGTAAGTACTGGTGTATCTAAAGATAGAAAAAGTACAGTAAAAATGTGGCACAAAATACAGAAAATAGTCCAGTATAGTCAAGGTTCTCTAAAGGGACAGAACTAATAGGATATATGTGCATATGAAGGGGAGTTTGTTAGGAGAATTGACTCACACGATCACAAGGTGAAGTCCCACAGTAGGTCATCTGCAAGCTGAGGAGTAAGGGAGCCAGTTCAAGTTCCAAAACCTCAAAAGTAGGGAAGCTGACAGTGCAGCTTTCAGTCTGTGACCAAAGACCAAAGAGCCCCTGGCAAATGACTAGTGTATGTTGAAGAGTCCACAAACTGAAGAACTTGGAATTTGATGTTTGAGGGCAGGTATCATATAGCATGGGCAGAAAGATGGCGGCCAGAGTACTCAGCAAGTGAAGTCTCATTCCACTTTCTTCTGCCTGCTTTATTCTAGCCGTGCTGGCAGCTGATTAAATGACGCCCACCCAGATTGAGGGTGGGACTGCCTCTCCCAGTCCACCTACACAAATATTGATATCCTTTGGCAACACCCTCACAGACACGGCCAGGAGCAATACTTTGCATCCTTCAGTCCAATCAAGTTGACGCTCAATATTAACCATCACAACACCTGTATAGAGCACTTTCCATGAATGGAGCTTGCAGGACTGAAATCTGTTCTGGGTGAGTCAGCGAGTGAGTAATAAGTAAATGTGAAAGCCTATGTATACTACCATAGACTTTATAAACATGTTACACTAAACTTATAAAATATATTTTTATTTCTTCAATAATAAATTAATCTTACTGTAACTTTTTTACCTCTACACTTAAAAATTTTTAACTGACTCTTGTAACTATACTTTAAAACAAACACATTACACAGATACACAAAATTTTTTATATCCTTTTTAATAAGCTTTTTCTTATTTTTAATTTTTACTTTATAAATTTTTTGTTAAAAACTAAGCCACAAACACACATCTTAGCTTAGGTTTACACAGGGTCAGGATCAGCAATATCACATCTTCAAGGACAATAACACACATAGAGCTGTCATCTCCTCTGATAACAATGACTTTTCACTGGAGCCTTTTGGAAGGTGGAGGTTAGGAGGAGGAAGACGATCAGGAAAAATAACTAATGGGTGCTAGGGTTAATACTTGGGTGAGGAAATAACCTGTACAATAAACCCCCATGACACAAGTTTACCTATGTAAGAAACCCACACTTGTACTGCTGAACTTAAAAGTAAAAATAACAAAAAAAGACTTTTTCTGGAACACCTCCAGAAAGACCTGCCTGAGGCTGTTTATAGTTACCTTGTTTTTTCAAGTAAAAGGGTATACTCTAAAATAATGAAAAAAGGATGATCTGGTAAATGCATAAACCAGTAACATAGTTCTTTATTATCAATATCAAGAATTATGTACTGTACATAATTGTATGTGCTATACTTTTATAAGACCGATGGTTCTGTACGTTTGTTTACACCAACATCACAGACACCTGAGTAACATGTTGCACAATGACATTTCAATGGCTACAATGTCACTAGGTGATAGGAATTATTCAGCTTAATTATAATCTCATGAGACCACAGAAGTATATGTCCTCCATTGTTGACTGATACATTATTATGTGCACATGGCTGAATTAAACTTAGTCCAGTCCATATTAAATTCCATCTCATACTCGATACAGATTCTCCCAGGACAGGTTGAAGGTGCTTATAACTGGGCAGGGGATGGGATCTACTCTTTCTCTCCTCTTCCTACTTTAGTACCTTGGCCTGGGGAGAGATCTCAGCCAGACTCTGGTTCATTTCCTTTGCTGGATTTAACTATTCAAAATTTGGGGCCAGAGATACAAGAAAGTGGAGGCAGAGATCTTATTTATCGAAGTGTATGTTGGCATAGAAATTATCCCTAATCACTACTCCAGTTAGACCCTATTCAGTCTAATGTTAGTGGTCTTCGCAGAGGATACTATATACAGTTTCCTCAAAAAAGTATTCAAGTCATTCCATCTTTCCTGTCCTAAGGGAATATTCCATAGGGAGGGGAAGCTTAGGCACTCTTTATTCCTTCCAGAAGCCATGCAAAAAAACAAACAGCAACAACAACAACAAAAACCTCTGTCTAGTCGTGAGGTTACTTTGCTTGGTTTGGTAGCCCCCTGTTCAGCCTTCTGCATCCTTCCAATCCTCTAAACTCAATGATTCTTTCCTTGGAGGAAAGGGCATTACGTGTTCCTAGTCTGTGTCATTGAAGGGCCGTGAAGAACTGGAGAGGAAGTTTATGCATCTTTTACTTCTCAGGGTCTCTATAACATAGTCCTCTCATGCCCTGCTGATGCAGATTTCTCCAAGGAAACTCTGACCTTTAGAAATCTACAGACTAAAAGAAGTTGCCAATTGAGTTCATTACATGTCTAAATTAAAGGGGCCTACATAGAACTGCCTTCCGAAAAATCAGTGGAAAATTTTGCTTTCTATTACCTTTTGCCCTATTCAAAACATATCCTGAGCATTGCCATCTGTTTGAAAAACATAAGTTTTTGAATCTCGGCAATGTGTTGACCTTAATCTACTTAACTACTGCATGATTACTGCTTTTGGAATAGCTAGAGAGTCATTCACCCCCTTGCCCAACCAGCACCGAATATTTGTTCCAAAATACTATGATAGTAGTGTCTGACATTAGCTGAACATAAACAACTGGAAAGAAAATAATTTGGGATGAATAATCATGCATAGCATATTGAGGATGGAGTTGGGGGATGGTAGAATGTCATGTAGCAGGAAAAGATAATGTCCCAGAAGTGGTCAACTAGAGAAATCATTGTTTTGCATGTAGTGGGAAAGGAAAGGGGAAATAATGTCTAATTGTCTAATAGTGGAAGGTTTGAGTATATATATATAAGCAATTATATAATATAATTCTAAATACATAAATATGTGTTTACGTATATATGTTTATATTTACAAATCTATCTTCATTTCTATGCATATTTATGTTTATAAATCTATCCTCATTTATGTTTTAGAGAGCTAGATATGCTTATATCTGGCCTGAAGAACTGTGGTGGATTGATAAAAACTGCTGGATTAATGGCTGTTAGATTTCAGGAATTGGGCTATAAATAATGTATATAAACATACCATACACACCACATTTGAGAAGCATGGCATTGAAGCTACAGAATGGAGGTGAAAGTCCCACATATTGTAGGATATGAACTGTCCTGAGAAGGTCAGTTTTATTCTTTGAAGAATAGTAAACAGTAAACAAATAAACAAAAACATGAAGTGGGAAATCTCTGCAATACATTTTAAAAGAAAGAAAAGAATATCTACTTTGAAGGCTGACAGGGGAGTGAAGCTGAAAATTACTTCAAAAACCAGAATCAATTTTTAGATAGCTATGAGGCAAACTTAAATTTGATGAAAGAAGACATGGCTTTAATAAAACAGAAGCAGAAAACTACAAGGGCTGAATAATCATAGATAAAATTCCAGCATGATGAAATAGAGAAGAAGGTAGATAAATGATGTAAGGATTGTAAGTAATCCAAATGTTTAATAATCAATGTAATTGTTTATTAGAATCAATAAATAGCATAAATTAAAAAGAGAAATGCTAGCAATTTGGAGAATAAATTTGAGAGCTTTACTAAAGAAAAATAAATAATGAATAAGTCCAAATTTATTTCAAGAGAACTCGAAAGAAAAAAAGCAGAAGTAAACATGTAAGAATTTCAGGAATTCCTAAAAGAGAAAATAAAACAATTGGAATAATAATCAAAATAAAAACATACTTCATCTATAAATATATATGTAAATATATATGTATATGTCCCTAACTTACTGAGGTTATACAATTTAATCATAAACATATTTCAGGGAAAAGTAAATAAGATATTTCAACATAAATATATTCTTGCAAAAATCTGAAATTCAAGGGTAAATAATATTGCCATAGGCTCCCATCAGCAGGGAATAACCCAACCTAGGAAGACCAAAAAGTTGAAAGGAAGGAAGAGAAGAAGGAAGGGAGGGAGGAAGGCAGGGCAAGAAAATTGAAAAGGGAAGAGAAAGAAGGAAAATTTAAAGGCGGGGGAAAAAAATAAGACTGGAATTTGATGTTTCTATAACATTAAATGATCAAAGAAACTGAATAAACATATACAAAGTCTTGATGGGAAAAACTGGGGCTCCTGCTTTTCTGAAAATTTAAGGTTTGCCTTCACACTTAAAAATAAATCAGACTATCTGCAAAATTGAAGAGCCCCATGTTGGGACAAATCTCTATCTATCATCTATCTACCTATCTATCTATCCATCCATCCATCCATCCATCCATCCATCCATCCATGTAATAACATCCACTATTATTGCCTTAGTCTGACTGGGCTGCCATATCTAAATACCATCGACTGGATGGCTTAAACAACAGAAATTTATTTCCCACTGTTCTGTGGCTGAGAAGTCCAAGATACAGTTGCTGTGTGATTCAGGTCCTGGTGAGGGCCTGTTTCCTGGTTTGCAGGTAGATGCCTTCTTGTCGTCTTCACATGGTGGGAAAAGAGAGAGTGTTGTTCTCTCTTCCTCTTCTCCTAATGTCACTAATCCCATCATGGGGGCCCCATCCTCCTGACGTCATCTAAATCTAATTACTTCCCAAAGGTCCCACATCCAAAAACCATCACATTGAGGGTTAGGGTATCAACCGGTAAATTTGGGAGGAGCATAAACATTCAGTCTATAACAATTACCTACCCAAAAAAATCACTTAAAAATGCATTTCCGCCGGGCGCGGTGGCTCAAGCCTGTAATCCCAGCACTTTGGGAGGCCGAGACGAGCGGATCACTAGGTCAGGAGATTGAGACCATCCTGGCTAACACGGTGAAACTCCGTCTCTACTAAAAAATACAAAAAAACTAGCCGGGCGAGGTGGCGGGCCCCTGTAGTCCCAGCTACTCGGGAGGCTGAGGCAGAAGAATGGCGTGAACCCGGGAGGCGGAGCTTGCAGTGAGCCGAGATCCGGCCACTGCACTCCAGTCCAGGCTGGGCGACAGAGCGAGACTTCATCTCAAAAAAAAAAAAAAAAAAAAAAAAAAAAAAAAAAATTGCATTTCAACTGAGTGAAGATGAATGATAATTAGGAAGGAAAGAATGAGAATACTGTCATATTAAGAAGTATAATTTAAGTATTAAAACAAGTTAGAGATAAATGTAAGCCTCTAAATTATAATTATAAATCTAGCTTTGATAACAAAGTAAGTAAAGTAATATGCTTGAAAGATAGTATATGATATAAAATATTTTAGTAATTAGCTTGTTCTGAAATTCCAGATTATTTTAGGAAAGGCCTGTATGATTTCAGAAAGCAATGAAATTGTAATAATTATCTTGCTTACTTTGAAAATTCTTAGAAGCTACAGTTTTGTTATTGACTGGTTGATTTATAAAGTTTTGTTAAATAATTTTTTGAAAATTTAAATATAATTAACAGGCTAAAATCAAGATATACACTATTCAGATGACTGGTAATGACATATCCATCCATATAGCCCTAATTAACATAAACTATAAAAATCATATAAACAAAACAAAACATTATATTATGATAGATATAATTGGACTTGTGGCTCACTGCAACCTCTGCCTCCTGGTTTCAAGTGACTCTCCTGCCTCAGCCTCCAGAGTAGCTAGGATTACAGGCATGTGCCACCGTGCCCAGCTAATTTTTGTACTTTTAGTAGAGATGGGGTTACACCATGTTGGCCAGGCTAGTTTACAACCCCTCACCTCAAGAGATCTGCCCACCTTGGCCTCCCAAAGTGCTGGGATTACAGGCATGACCCACCACATCTGGCTTAGACTTACTTTCTTATTAAAAAATAAAGTTGCTCGTGTTAAAACATTTAAGTCCAATTATATTTTTATTAGAAAAGACATGCCCCCCAAAAATGTCACAAAAGAACTTAATTAAAAAAATAAACAGAATAAGCAATGATTTATCAGATAGTTGTAAACAACAAAATAATAAAATATCAGAGATGTCAGTACTATCTGCAGAGGCAGAAAAATTAAATGAGTTAGACTATTATTTAAAGATACATGATATATGAAGACATAATACTGATAAACTCTGCCAATCACCTTAAAATTTTATTCAGCTTAGAATATTGAAGAGAACATAAAAAAGTACCTACCAAAACTTCTACCCTCTAGCCTTCATCTTTACCTTATACTCTACACTATTTTTAAGAATGTGGACATTTCGTGAATAATGAACAATGCTTCACCCTATGTGCTAGATCTCATACCTTCTCATCCAGACACAGACATTGCTAGAGCAATTCTCTTGATTTCCTACATTATCACCTTTTTTCCACTCTACATAGTTACCACTCTAGATGATATCAGCATGTACAACAAAATAAATAAGTTCCAAATTTACCCTACTCCCTACCAAATAGTGTCCCCATGTCATAACTTTTATAGCAAAACTTTTGGAAGGAATTTTCTATATATGCTGTCTCTAATATCCCTCCTCCCATTTTCTCATAAACCCATTCCAAAAGATTTTCACCCACTTCAACATATCAAAGAAAATGCTCTTAACCAATGAAATTGCATATTTCTAAATTCAATGGTTATTTCTCAGTCTTCACTGAACTGCAACAGTAGATGACATTTCATCAACCTTTTCCCCTTGTAACATCTTCTTATCTGATTTCCAGGGCATGATACTCTTCATGTTTACCACCTACATCTCTGCTTCCATCTTCTTAGTCTGGTTTCTTTTTATAGTCATAACTTCTAAATGTAGGAGTACCCCAATGTTCCCCTCTTTGCTCCCTGCACTTCTAAGTGATTCCACCTAGAATATATACTGATGACTCTCAAATTCAACTTAAAATGCTCCACTAAAAGATTCATTCATATATCCAATGTCCACCTGACATCTCTACTTGAATGAAATCTAGAAATCAAAAACTTAATATATTCACAATATAATCCAGAAATTACAAACTTAATATATTCACAGCTGAGTTTCTGTTATCTTCCCCTTCACTTCCATATATAGAATTTCTGGACATTTCCTCTCTTTACTTTTCAATTATTCAGACTAAAATAAGTGGAATCATTCTTGATTACTTTTTTAAATCTCTTATACCACATTAATTCCAGCAGCTAGTCCTATAAGTTTTATCTTTAATTCATATGTAAATTCTGAGCACTTCTTTCCATTTGCCACCATCCTTAAATAAGCCATACTCATGTCTTACCTGGAAAACAGTAATAGCAACTTAACTGGTTTCCCAGATTCCATATTTGACCAGCTATAGTTTATTCCCAACATAGCAAACAATGTGATCATGGCAAGAAGTTACATTTTATCACCCCCTGCTAGCAACTCTCCAACAGCTTTCCATCTCACTCAGAGTGAACGAAAATGTCTTACCATCATCTATGGTGAAAGAAAATGTCTTACAGTCATCTATGAAGTTCAACATTTTCTGGCCCCCCTTTTTTTTTTTAACAATCTGACCTCATCTACTATTGAATCTGTGGCCACTCTGAGCCAGCCATTTTAGTCCTCCTCAGACACAGCAGTCATGCTCTCATATCACAGCCTTTGCACTCACTGTATGAAAAATTCTTCCCCTAAACATTGATAGGACTGCTCTCTCGCTTTCCTCGGGTACAACTCATAAGCCATCTTTTCAGTTAGGGATTCCCTGGTCATCCTAGTAAACATTTTCGCTCTCCTCTGACATATAATTTCCTTGCCTTCTTCGCTTTTTCTTTGTACCACTTAATTTCATCTAATATTACACACAGATAGTTTTCTTTTCCCTTAAAGTCTGCTTTGTGCCCCCAAGATAGGTTCTTCCTAGTTGCTTCCACTTAGTGGTGTGCAAGAGCTGGCATATACAGCCTCAGAATTTCACTATATTTTACCATTTTCTATGATCTTGAAGTTATGTATGTCTATCTGTATGGCAGAAATACTACATAGGAAAGTCTCATTATTTGCAGTAGTTATGTTGTATGAAGTCATAGTGAACAATGAATTAGTGGATATTGAACCATGCTGCTAGGGAAAGTTCAGAATTAGATTTCTGCAAACCTCTAGTCAGGACCTTTTCATCAACTGATCAATACATAAGCTTGTTTTATATATGTTTCCGTTTAGATACACCTATTTTATACATATTATTGATTCATTAACACTGAACTCAAAGCCAGCCGCACTGTAACTCATGCTTGGATGAAGATATCTAACGCATGTATTTTCCATAAGGCACATAACAGCCTTCTGCAATTAAGAACACTATACTGCATGTCAGCATTATGCTTGGACACCATTTTAAACAGAAAAACACCAACAAAAGGCACTAAAGTGTAAAAAATATGGCACAAGAACGCTTATAGTATGAGAACTTAAATGAGAAGGCAGAGTATTGTCTTGTTCAACCTCAGCTGGAAACATGAGTATCAGGAAACTCAAATTTTTGCCATTTTATGCATGTCTGTGGATGACCATGAAATGACAATAAACATTACTTTGGGGTAACAAATAAATATTTGTTGATTTATTTGTTTATTTTATTTGTTTTATTTATTTGCTTATTTATTTATTATAGAGGTGTAATTCACACATATAGAATTCACAAATATTAAAGATTGACTGTATAATGGTGAACAACTGAGCAATGTAATATGCTTTCTAATTCTGCATTCAGTGACATCATATTGGTAGGTTTAAATTGGCCATGGAGGAAGCATAAACACCACAGGGCAAATACTATACATGAAGGCCTTATTTACTGGTTGATTGGTTATATAGACTCAAGAAAATTATGAGAGGAATATTAATAAAAGTATGTTCTGTTTGCAACCATTACACTGTGAATAGCACAAACAACTATGGCTCTCCTTTCCAGTATTTGAAAACAATTATTTAATCAGCAAGGAAGTCATTATGTTATTAAGAGCAAATGAAGTCCCAATATATGTCTTTGCTGCTTTACTTTCATTTTACTCGTCAATGTAGACAAAAATATCAACCACCATCGTTTCAGATTTATACTGATTTATTCATTGTAATGATAGGTTGGCTAGGGATTCAAGAATTCAGGAAAAATCAAGGAAAGAAAGGGTTGCTAGAGAATGCTTTGGCTATTTACATGTACAATGTAAATATTGCATATTTCATAATTATTTGTGAATTGTCTCCTACATATTTTTCATATGAGATGTACTTTTTTTCAAAAAAGAGCTGAATATTAAACATTTATGAGAACATCATTTCTTAAAATACACTCTCAGTTTTAGATATCTAACATACTCCACTGTCTACAGAGTTGCCTCACCCTTTTCAAGAAGCCCTCTTTGAGAGGTCCTTTTTGACATGAACCTGGGCTGGTTCCCTTCCACGTAACCCACATATATGCCATGGGAAACACAATTTCTGTGCTGCTCCCAGTGGAAAAACAGCTCTTTCCCAATGTATTCTTCTCTTCTTGTGGTCCACCTCTAGCTTGTAGACCAGCTGTTCACACTTTACATTTACCAGACATTAGTCTGCCATTAGCCAAATATGCTCCCCAATATCCAAGGGAAATAAGTCATGCTTTCTGAGTGGTCTCCTTGAAGTCCTTCTTACATGACTTGAAATGGGCCGGGGGGAAGCACTTGCTCCCCTTTCTTACAGAAATGGGAGAGAAATATTGAACTAAGTTATACAATAACAAATATGGGAAATTCTTACAGAAATGGTAGAGAAATATTGAACTAAGTTATATGATAACAAATATGGGAAATACATTATATATATAAACACTATGTACAATTTTAAGCTGATAAAATAGAAAATACTGATGGAATGAAAGAATTATCTTAACAGCATGCTCCATGCTATTAAAATATGGACATAGGTCCATCGCCATGTGATGCCCCACACCACCTTGGAACCCTGAAGAAAGTCCCACCAGCATGAAGGCTCGCAGTGGAACGAAGGGTCTCACCAGATGTGGTCCCTTGAAGTTGGACTTCTCAGCCTACATCACAACCCTATAAAGAAAGTGAAAAGGAGCACAGAAATTCCGTTCCAAGATGGCCGAATAGGAACAGCTCTGGTCTGCAGCTCCCAATGTGATCCACACAGATGACAGGTGATTTCTGCATTTCCAACTGAGGTACCTGGTTCATCTCATTGTGACTGGTTGGACAGTGGGTGCAGCCCACTGAGGGCAAGCACAAACAGGGTGGGGCATCACTGACCTAGGAATTGCAAGGGGTCTGGGTATTTCCCTTTCCTAGCCAAGGGAAGCTGTGACAGACTGAACTTAGAAAAATCAGGACACTGCTGCCCAAATACCGCGCTTTTCCAAAGGTCTTAGCAAATAAAACACCAGGAGATTATATGCTGCACCTGGCTCAGCAGGTCTCAAGCCCACAGAGCCTTGCTCACTGCTAGTACAGCAGTCTGAGATGGGACTGTGAGGTAGCAGCCTGGCTGGGGGAGGGGTGTCCACCATTACTGAGGCTTGAGTAGGTAAATAAGCAGACAGGGAAGCTCAAACTGGATGGAGCCCGCTGCAGCTCAGCAAGGCCTATTGCCTCTGTATATTCCACCTCTGGGGGCAGGGCACAGCTGAAAAAAAGGCAGCAGAAACTTCTGCATACTTAAACGTCCCTGTGTGACAGCTCTGAAGAGAACAGTGGTTCTCCCAGCACAGTGTTTGAGCTCTGAGAATGGATAGACTGCCTCCTCAAGAGTGGGTCCCTGACCCCTGTGTAGCCTAACTGGGAGACACCTCCCAGTAGGAGTCGACTGACACCTCATACAGGCTGATGCCCCTCTGAGATGAAGCTTCCAGAGGAAGGATCAGGCAGCAATATCTACAAAATCTGCTGTTCTGCAGCCTCTGCTGGTGATACCAGGCATGCAGTCAGGATACAAAATCAATATGCAAAAATCACAAGCATTCCTACACACAAATCATGCCTCTGTAAAGACACATGCACATGTATGTTTATTGTGGCACTATTCACAATAGCAAAGACTTGGAACCAACCCAAATGTCCATGAATGATAGACTGGATTAAGAAAATGTGACACATATACACCATGGAATACTATGTAGCCATAAAAAAGGATGAGTTCATGTCCTTTGAAGGGACCTGGATAAAGCTGGAAACCATCATTCTGAGCAAACTATCACAAGGACAGAAAACCAAACAATGCAAGTTCTCACTCATAGGTGGGAATTGAACAAGGAGAACAAGGAGAACACTTGGTCACAGGGTGGGAAACATCACACACCGGGGCCTGTCATGGGGTAGGGGCAGGGGGAGGGATAGTACTGGGAGAAATACCTAATATAAATGATTGGTTGATGGGTGCAGTAGGCCAGCATGGCACATGTATACCTATGTAACGAACCTGTACCTTGTGCACGTGTACCCTAGAACTTAAAGTGTAATAATAATAATAAAGAAAGTGAAAAGACAAAAAAAGGAATTATTTTAAAATATATAAACAAAGACTAACGTAAGGGGTTATATAAAGCTTCTATAGACAAATAACAATATATGATTCACCTTTGAAAGAGGCTGCAGAACTAAATTGCTTTACTTGTGAACTACCTCAGTTCCCAATTAATAATCATGCTATAAATTCATCCAGGAGATAGAACATGATAGCAAATTAGTTACTGTTGTATGAAGTTAACAAAACTCATATTAAAACCTAGGAAAACGAAAAGAATAAAATTATAGAATGATAGCATTCCTGAACACAGATGGAGGTAGTCTAAATAAAATATAGCAAATAATTTCAATAATTTCTTAAGAGAATTTTTATAAAGATGAAGTCATTTTTAATCCAGAACACATAATAATGACAGTGACAATTACAATGATGCTGATGATAGCTAAAATGTAGTGGCCATTTACAATATGCCATTTTTTAATTTTAAGCATTTTATGTATATCAAATCATTTAATCTAAACATCAATCTTTAGACATTTTATTAATTTACAGATGAGAACTGAGTCCCTGAGAGGTAGAGTAATTTGCTCAAAGTCACACAGTCAATAAGTGCTGGAGTGGGTAGTTGAATACAGCTTTCCAAGTCATTCTCCCATACTGAGTGAATATTAATATGTGTAAGAAAAAGTGTATCATCTCAATAAGACACACATTTGGAAATATTTAACATGAATAAAAAAGCTTTGTAAGCCATAACTCTGAAAAACTAGACAAACATAAATCTTCTTAATATGATTAAGCATATCCCAAAGTAAAAGTTATGTCTTCCTTAATAGGGAAACACTAGAAGGAAATTCAAGACAAAGGTGCTATCTAATTTCTAAAGTTCCCTTATAGAAATATGGCAAAAGAGGGAAATAAAGAATTACAAATATTTGAAAGGGGACAAAATATCATTGTTTAAAAGCATGTGGCTGTATACCTAGAAAATTCAAATTAACTATCTGAAACATGTCTAAATATAAACATTTTGTATTTATCTACAATAACAATGATGATAATAGGTCAACTACATGGAGCACATTCCAAATATTTAGAAATAACACCCCTAACTAAAGATATATGAGGCTTATATAAAGTAGGCCATGATTTTTTTTTTTTTTTGAGTTGAGAGAAAGAGAAATATATAAAGAGTTTCTCAAATTTATTTTCAAAATAAACAACTACAAATAACTATTTTTAAAAGAGTGATGGGAGTAACATTTTTATTCCTGCAAAGGCAACATGTTGTATAGCCACAAAAAATTAACCAACTTAAACTCAACAGAGGGTTAGTGGAATAGAATGTATATCCCCGAAACATATCTCAGGATAATTGCTCTCAGGTCTCCAAGGGCGACCAATCAATGTTGCTTATAGTATCCAGATTCTGAGGTCCTATCTAAAGGTATTCTGACTAAGTCTGGCATAATTTACAAGTATTCAAGGTAATTCTGATGCCTATGGTTTATATTACTTTGATATGTAATAAAGCAAACATTATAAACCACAAAAAATTTTCAATGATAGTAAGTTTTACTATTAAAGAGAAAAAAATCTCAAATTACTGAAAGTAAATAAAAGATGAAGAACTACACATAAAGAAGAAAACAAAGCTAATGTAAATACATATAACCCCATGGTTCTCACACCTAACACCAGGGCAACCTAGGGCACTCCTGTCAACTCAGAAGGGCACCATGGGATATTTTAGATTTTCAAGGTAAATATAGCAGTACCCGACATCTCTTAGATACAATTCAGACTACTAGCTCTAGGTACACTGTTTCCTCATTAGATTGAGCTACACTGGCAAAATTGACATCACGTATTTTCATTGCAGTAATTTCTGTGATAGAAGCAAACACAGTGTAAAATTCAATTTGTGTCAAGAAGTGAGAGCAGCAGTGTCCAATCTAATTCCAATATTTGAGAAATTTTGCAGTATCCAGTGGACACATATGTCCCATGAATAACTGCAGTTATGCAGAAATGAAACTAAAAAATGTTTTCAGTTTACCTGTAT
The DNA here is from genome assembly GCF_007565055.1 of Rhinopithecus roxellana. NCBI lineage: Eukaryota > Metazoa > Chordata > Mammalia > Primates > Cercopithecidae > Rhinopithecus > Rhinopithecus roxellana. The sequence continues at coordinate 95,894,685 of NC_044552.1, read as the reverse complement.
TTTTTTTCAAACAGCTAATAAGTTATTAATAGGACATAAATACTTATTTAATTTTTTGGACTGAATTACTTCATAAACACTAGTAGTAGGCATTATTTTTTGGCTTAGGAGTACCCTACAAGAATTACTGAAACACTAAGGGAATTGTAAACTAAGAACATTTGTATAACTTTAAGCAGAAATAAGAAATGTTTTTAATTAGTCTTTGCATGAGAAAGACCTAAGCAAAAGAAGTAGTAATAAATTAATAACAAAACTAATATTTATATATTGAGTGTTTACTATTTAAAATTCTGCACTTTAAGATTTATATAAATTATCCCATTTATTTATCACAATCTTTTGAGGTAGATTTATTTTAATCTCAATTGTTAAGATTTATAGTAATTAACTTTCCTAAGTTATGGTTTGCTATAGCTATACCAATCCAAGTACTGAACTGTAGCACAACTCTACATGCAACAAATATGACAAGCTGTTAATAATATATAAAGTGCTCTAACTGGATGTCTAGAAAAACACTAGAAAATACTAATAGAAAAAGAACTGAAATCTGTGACGAGATATTTCACAAAAAAAAAAAAAAAAAATGCAGAAAAAGCCAGTACAGAAGAAAAAAATCCTTACTAGAAGTACAAAAATTTGAATTAAAACTGTAATGACTTCAACATGATATTGTTACCCCCATAAAAGCACCAACCATACACTTTTATCTCTGTTATATATAAGGCATTGTTAGGTAATTAAGAAAAATAAGAACAGTCTACTTTTTTTACTTGGAAAGTTTTAAAGATTTATTTTCTCCTGAAATAGTTATTGAGTGACTATAAATATCTAATGGAGTTAGTTCTTAGACACAGTGGAGAACAATACAGACATAGGCATGTCCTTGATGGAGATTAATGTCTGTGGATGCTAGCCATGTTGATTTGTACTGAGCTAGGCATTGCCATGGATGAGAATGCAATTGGATTCAACCTTTCTAGGAGAAACTTGGGCAATATGTGATGAAAATCTTAAGATGGACTCACCCTCTCATTCCATTTTGAGGAATATTTCAGAATGGCAGTGAAAAATTTGCTTTCAGTGATTTTTGTCACAATATTATTTGTTAGAGAAAAACTTTGAAAGCAACAATGGTCAATTATCAATGAAAAATTAAGGGAATGCAACAATCTACAGAACAGAATATTAGGCAATCAATGAAAATCATATTTTTGAATAATATTTAATTATATGTGTGTCAACAAAAGATAATGAGATCTACAGAGGAAGAGAAAGGAGAAAATGATTTTCAGAAAAGGAAACAATCCTGCAGCTTGGGGAATGCAATCTCTGGAGGAAATGAAAAGTACATGGTCTGAAGAATGGACAGGGAGGTTGTCATTTACACCTTCAGTGCCTGTCTTAAAAGAAGCTAATGAACAATTATGAGGACAGTTAAGTGCATATGCAGTGGCCAGACATATATGTAACATACATTTTCATGTTTATTTAGAGATGAGGCCATAGCATTCAAATGGGATGGAATTTGGCAATACAAGTCAAAAGGTATAAGCTGTCCCAAACTGCATGAGGTCTGCAGCTGTTTATCACAAAGGAGTGATCCTAAGGCAAGGCTGATCCTCTGTCCAAATGGAGTTTTATGGTAGAATTGCAAAGCAGGTGGGATGACGAGATTCTGTCAGCTAGTGTCAGGCAGTCTGTTGGAGGTCAGTTGAAGAATATCCAGCTGTCTTAATTAGAGTGAAGAAAACCTTGTGATAATTATTAACACAGGAATATGTGGACGTGCTCCTCACCCCGGCTAAGGACATTTGGTTCTGTTTCAGTGTGTCTCATTTTAGCCACAGGGAGTGCATTTGTCTGTCTGCTTGGGTATATTTTAACACGTGGAAATCGTGCTTTGAGAAACAGCAGGGGAACGCAGATATAATAACTATTACCAATCAGCTTTTAAAAATCACTAAAGCTCCAATAGGAAAAACAAAGGAGTGGGACATGCAGTTGGAATCCAATACTACCATTAATATATGTACATATATACACAGAGAAACACAGAACTAAAAAACGATTAGAATGTTCAAGATAGTTATATCTGGGGTGTTAAAGAAATTGATACTATGGGTGATTTAAAATTTATAATTTGATACTACAGATTTTCTCCAATGTGTATGCATTGCTTTTATAATAAAGTAACTCGTATATAAACTATTGTGACCAATAACAATGAGAATTGGCAGATATAAACAAAAAATCTATGATAATTTTAAAAATTAACACCATGGTAGTCAGTCAGTTAATTAAAGTACATGGTTTAAGGATTTCAAAGGTTACAAAATTAAGTTTGTAAAAGACAGAATTATTTAAAATTAAAAGACATTTATTTAACAATTATGTCATATTTATTATTAATAAGGCATTGTATACATCAGAAGCTAAGTTAATTAGACAATTTATATTATAGCTATCAACATTTTATTGAAGCATATTTAATTGGGTAGAGAGAATTCTCAGTTGGTCTCCATTTCAGGGGATAACTAAAAGGAAAATATATCCAGTTGACGCTAAAACAACATGGGAGGAACTGGTGCCAACCACTACACAGTTGAAAATCCACATATAACTTTGAACCCTTAAACCTTGAGCACAAATAGCCTGTTGTTTACCCAGAAACCTTTCTAAAAACGTAAACAATCAGTTAACACATATTTTGTATATCTATTATATACTATATTCCTGTAATAAAGTAAGCTAGAGAAAAGAAAATGTTATTATGAAAATCATAAGACAGCGAATATAAGCAACTAAATATATGCTATTCATTAAATGAAGTAGATCATCATAAAGGTTTTCCATCTAATTGTCTTTACCTTGGGTAGGCTGCAAAGGAGGAGGAAGAGGAAGAGTTGATTTTGCTGTCTCAGAGGTGGCAGAGGTGAAAGAAAATTCACATATAAGTGAAACTGTGTAGCTCAAAACTGTATTGTTCAAGTGTCAACTGCATATACAGTTATGTCTCACTTAATGATGGGATTATATTCTGAGAAGTGCATTCTCAGGCAATTTCATTGATGTGTGAACCTCATAGAGTATACTTATACAAGCCTAGATAGTATAGACTACTACACACCTAGGCTAATGGTATAGCCCATTTCTCCTAGGCTATAAGCCTGTATGGCATGTTACTGTACTGAATACTGTATGCAGTTGTAACACAATGATATTTGTGTATCTAAACATCAAAAAGGTAAAGTAAAAATATGGAATAAAAGATAATCATGAGATAATTATATTGGCCACTTAATATTATGAAATATGCTTTCTGCTCCTCCCTCTTTTCTGCTATGCAACTCCTCAAATCCTTAGAATCTCAAAAGTGAGATCTTTTTGTATTCTAATGAGTTGACTGATGGCTGGCAGCCCCTAGGTAGCTTCAGGAAGTAGGCAGTCACAGAAAAATAATGGCATGATTAGAGGGTTGGAACTTTTTGCTACCCTCTACCCTTTCATTCCCTAGTATTGTTTGGATTTGTGCCCCTGCCCAAGTCTCATGTCAAATTGTAATTCCAAATGTTGGAGGAGAGACCTGGTGGGAGGTACTTGGATCTTGGGGCGGACTTCCCCTTTGCTGTTTTTGTGATAGTGAGTCCTCATGCAATCTGGTTGTTTAAAAGTGTGTGGCACTACAGCCTTCACTCTCTTCTTCCTGCTCTAGCCATGTAGGACATGCCTGCTTCCCCTTTACCTTCCACCATGATTGTAAGTTCCTTGAGGCCTCCCCAGCTATGCTTTCTGTATAGCCTGTGGAACTGTGAGACAATTAAAACTCTTATCTTCATAAATTACCCAGTCTCAAGTAGCTCTTTATAGCAATGTAAGAATGAACGAATATATCCCCAAACCCCTTTCCCCATCTGTAGGGAGAGGAGTGGGGGCTGAAGGCTAATTTGATTGTGAATGGACAAAGATTTAATCAATCATGCCCACAACACAAAGCTTCTATAAAACCCCAAAGGGACAGGGTTCTGAGAGTTTGCAGACAGCTGAATATATGGAGGTTCCTGGAGGTTGGCATGCCCTTTTCACCATACATCATCTTATGCATCTCTCTTCATGTGCATCCTTTATGTCCTTTAATAATAAGCCAGGAACCGTAAGTAAATGTTTCCCTGAGTTCTGTGAGCTACTCTAAAAACATAATTAAACCCAAGGAGGGAATCATGGAAACTTTGATTTATAGCCAGGGTGATCAGAAGCACAAGGAAAACAGCATGGGGAATGTGAATTGTCATTAGAAGTAGGGGAACAGTCTTGTGGGACTGAGCTTTCACCCCTTGGGATTTGAGGGTATCTTCAGGTAGATAGTGTCAGAATTAAGTTGGAAGACAACCAGCTGCTCTTCACTTCAGAACTGATTGCTTACTTAGTGTGTAGGGAAAAGTCTCCACATATTTGGTCACAGAAGTCTTCTGTGTTGATTGTTGTGGTGTGAGAACACAGGAAAAACTGTTTGGTTTTTCTTCTTTTCAGGAACTTAACTGTAAATAGAGCTTGAAAAATTGGAAACTGCCCTGGTTGAGTGAATGAGTGAGTGGTGAGTGGATGTGAAAGCCTAAGGACATTACTGTACCCTACTGTAAACTTTATAAATACTGCACACTTTGACTACACTAAATTCATTTGAATTCTTTTATTATTTCTTCAATGATAGATTAGCTCTCATCTACTGTAACTTTTAACTTTATAAACTTTTTAAGTCTTTTAACTTTTTGACTCTTTTCTGATAATACTTAGCTTAAAGTACACATTGTATAGTAATACAAAAATATTTTCTTTTTAGTACCATTCTTCTATAAGCTTTTCTTTAAGATTTTAATTTTTACCTTTTAAACTTTTTTGCTAAACACTAAGACTGCAAAATACACTTTAGCCTAGGCCTACATAAAACTGCCTTTGCAAAAATTGTGACAGAGAAATCCAATATCAATGTAGCTGATTCCATTTGGTTTCTAACCTCACAAGCTAACTGCCCTGGGCATAGACCAAGCTAACTATGGGAATAATTTAGTTCATAGTTTAACTTTAAAGAAGATAATAATAGTCCCTTCCCAAAACTAACCCCATCTTTGTTCAGGAACCAAAATCACCTTTGTAAATCTAATGAAAGTTAGCAAGTTTGGAATTATGGGAGAGTCCTGAACTCTGCTAGGACCTATACATACTTAAGCAATAACCAGCCATTGTACCCTAGTTTGCTTACTGCTCAGGAGTCATGTAGCTAGAGGTCACAAGATTTGTAACTTCTCCAATTACTCCTATAGATAATATCACTATTCTCAATATTTAAGATTGGTCTTTGAGATTTTTTCAGACTTTTGCATTCAGGCAGACCAATCGAGGTCATCCAGCCCTACCACCTGGACCCCCATGATTCCTACCAAGAACTGATTCAACCAGTCTTATGACCCCTCCCCACTCAGAAACTGACTCAACATACAAAGACATTTTGGACACTCCTGTGATTTCATCACCAAACAATCAGCAGCACCCATTCCCTAAGCCTCTTCCCACCAAATTATTCTTAATAATGCTAGACTCTGAACTTTTAGGGAGGCAGATTTGAGAACTATTTCTTATCCTTCCACTCAGCTGCCTTGTGATAGTTAAACTATTTGCTGCAACACTGCTGTCTCAGTGTATTGGCTTTTTGGTGTAGCAGGCAAGAAGAACCCAATAGGTTGTAATTTACTACATTAGTCTATTCTTGCATTGCTATAAAGAAGTACCTGAGACTGGATAATTTATAAATAAGGAGGTTCAATTGACTTATGGTTCTTCAGGCTATACAGGAAGCATGGTGGCATTTGCTTCTGTAGAGGCCTCATGAAGCTTACAATCATGGTGAAAGATGAAGCAAGAACTTGCACATTACATAGTGAGAGCAGGAGCATGAGCGAGAATTAGGGAGATGCCATATACTTTTAAACAACCATATCACACAAGAGCTCACTCAGTATCACTAGAATAGGACCAAAGGGTTGGTACTAAAGCATTCATGATAAATCCAACCCCATGATTCAATTACCTCCCACAATGCCCCACCTCCAACATTGAGGATAACAATGTAATATGAAATTGGGAAGGCACAAATACTTAAACTATAACATTCTGGCCCTGTCCCCAACAAATCTCATGTTCTTCTCACATTTCAAAATACAATCATGCCTTCCTAATAGTCTCCCGAAGTCTTAACTCATTTCAGTATTAATTGAAAAGTTTAAACTCCAAAATTTCACCTGAAACAAGGCAAGTCCCTTCTATTTATAAGTCTGTGAAATAAAAAGTAAGTTGGTTACTTTCAAGATACAATGGGACTATCAGCATTGGGTAAACATTCTCATTTCAATAGAGAGAAATCATCCAAAAGAAAGGCTCCACACAGGTTCAAAATTCAGCAGGACCATCATTAGATCTTAAAGCTCCAAAATGATCTCCTTTAATCTGTGTCCCACATTCAGGGTACACTGGTGCAAGCAGTGGACTTCCAAGACATTAGCAGCTCTGCCTTTGTGGCTTCACAGGGTATAATCTTGAGGTTGCACTCATGGGCTGCAGTTAAGTCTCTGTGGCTTTTCTAGTTGCAAGATACAAGCTGCTGGTGGATCTAACCATTCTTGGGTCTGTCCCTCTTCCCACAGCTCCACTAGGCAGTGCCCCAGTAAGGACCCTGGTGGGGGTGGGGGGGGTTGGCCCCACATTTCCCCTCTGCAGTGCCCTAGTAGAGTTTTCTGTAAGGGCTCTACTCCCACAGTAGGTCTCCACCTGGGCACCAGGCTTTTCCATATATCCTCTGAAATCTAGGTGGAGGCTCCTAAGCCTCAGCTCTTGCACTCTGTGCACCCATGGGCTCAACATCACATAGAAGTCACCAAGACTTATGGCTTGCATCCTTGCAAACTGTGGCTTAAGCTTTACCTGGGCCCCTTTGAGTGAAAGCTAGAGCCTGAGTGGCTGGGATGCAGGGAGCAGCATCTTGACACTGTACCAGGCAGTGGGGTCCTGGGTATGGCCCATAACCATTCTTCCCTCCTAAGTATCTGGTCTTGTAATAGGAGGGCATGCTGCAAAAGTCTCTGAAATGTTTTCAAGACCTTTTTCTCATTGGCTTGGCTTTCAGCATTTGCTTCTTTTGTAGTTAGGCAAATTACTCTAGCAAGTGGTTGTTCAGGAGTCCATCTGAATCCCTATTCCGAAAACGCTTTTTATTTCTCTTCCAAATGGCCAGGCTGCAAATTTTCTAAACTTTTAAGCTCTGCTTCCCTTTTAAATATAAGTTTCAAGTCATTCCTTTGCTCCCACATCTGAGCATAAGTTGTTAGAAGCAGCTAGGATATATCTTCAACATTTTGCTGCTGAGAAATTTCTTCTACCAGATATCCTAGATATTCATTCTCAGTTCAAACCTCTACAGACCCCTAGGGCATGGACATAATGCAGCCAGGTTCTTTGCTAAAGCGTAACAAAAGTGAGCTTTACTTCAGTTCCCAAAAAGTTTATCATGTTCATCTGCGACTTCATCAGCCTGGACTTCATTGTCCATATCAATCACTATCAACATTTTGATCATCTTCCTATCTTATTCTGAGTCCTCAGCGCTCTTCCAATCTCTGCCTGTTACCCAGTTCCAAAGCTGCTTCCACATCATCAGGTGTCTTTAAAGCAATACCTCCTCCTGGTACCAATTATCTGTATTAGGCCATTCTCACGTTGCTGTAAAGAAATACGCTGAGACTGGGTAACTTATAAAGAAAAGAGGTTTAATTGGCATATGGTTCTGCAGGCTATACAGGGAGCATAGTGACATCCGCTCCTGAGAAGGTCTCAGGAAGCTTAGAAGCATGGCAAAAGTGAATAGCGAGCACTTATGTCATATGGCAAAGCAGAAGCAAGAGATGCCACACACTTTAAAAAAAAACAGATCCCAGGAGATCTCACTCATTATCATGAGAAAAGGACTAAGGTGATGGTGGTAAACCATTCATGAGAAATTCACCCCCATGATTCAGTTATCTCCCACCAGGCCCCACCTCCTACATTAGGGATTAAAATTCAATATGGGATTTGGGCAGGGACACATATCCAAACTATATCACATACACAGGGTCAAGATCATCAATATCATATAGGCCACATAACAATGTTTAAGTCAATGATGAACTGCATATAAAAACATAGTCTCGTAAGATTATATTCAAGCTGGAAAATATTATTGAATATTTTCTCCAGAGATTAAGACCTTTTCAACCTTTTGGGAAAGATAAAAGCAATATCAGAATGGACATAGTAAAGGTCCTGAGTAGTTTATTCAGGATTATTCCTAAGCAAGACAAGATCACAGGCAAGGAGCTTGAGAATGAAAAGGCACCAATTTAAAGTAATGCATCTGGTGGTAACACATTTTACAGGGAGGGGTTGTGAAGAGAATAAATAACATCAGGAACCCTATACAGCTTTTGTGTCCTGAGTTACAGTAGAACAATTGGAGAAACACATTTTAAGGATGCCCTAGGCACAGCTTCAGGCAGTGGGCTAAGGAAAAAGCAGCAAGTCCACAGGGCAGAGGCAGCTCAGCATCTTTAACAGTGAATGAGCTGAGTTACAAATAAGTCAGGCTCAACACAAACAATTTCAAACTGAAATAAAAGACACATTTTTTTGTGTTTACTATCTGGAAAATATGGCATTCCACCTAAGTTCCTCTAGTTGAACTAGAATAAAGGGCACTTATTATCATTTCTAATTATGAGGCACAACATTGAAAATACTCCATTTCCTTTATTAAAAATAAATTCCTAAATCTTCTTCTATATGAATTTTTACTTATATATGTAAAATTATATATATTTTACTTTATATCAATTCTTTCTGCAATACCAATACCACCGCCGTCATCTCCATCCTGCCCATTCCTACCACTGCATTTTGCCATGTGAGTCTGAGCTTAAAATAAAAATCTGTTAAAAAATTAATTATTCTGATAGAAAAATATAACAGATATGCTAAAAGTTAGAAGATAATGCTATTCCTTGTAGAGAAAGTTCAGGGCATAGGTGACATAAAATAATCTAGGAGTGGAAAACAAAGATATAATATGTGTGTTACATAGAAGTCCATCTCACACATATATCCACAAATAGATTGGGGTTTTATTTTAAAGAATAAAATATCTTTAGTCAAGAGCGTGAAATGTGACATACAAAATGGTGGCACTCTGATTCAGAGCTGTAAATAAGAGTCAGGAAGCCCTTCTAAGAAGGACTGTCCTCAAGTTAAAAAAAAAAAAAAAAAAAAAAATTACCTTGCACCTTTGAACTGGGTCAAATTGTAACTACCACAACATCCTGGAAAACAGCTAAATTTCACCAGTGCCACAACTCCTAAACAGCAACAACCAATGAACTATGGACTTATGTACTAAGACAGCTGCCTCCACAAATAATTTTTCCAAAACAATTTGTGTAATCATCTTCAGCTTCCTTTTGATTTACTCCTAAAAATTCCATTTCCCTCCCCTTTGTTGGAATATAATTTGGTTTCTACGTGAATCTGTGACTCCTGAATTGCAATTCCTAAGACCCCAATAAACGCCTTTTCTTACTGCACTGCAGTCTTTGCCTCCTTTAGGATGACAGAACAAATAAGCTCTCAAAACAAGCCAAGAATATATTGGAATATAGTTATAGAAGAATAGAATACAAAGAAAAGGAATAATACTCAACCTTGCGTCACAGATTATTTTTCTAGAATATTGTGCTTCTCTTAAAAGTAAAAATTGGCTTGTAAATTATGATTTCATTTTTCTGCAATACTTTCTTTGTATGTTACATTGGATTGCAAGAATTTGCCTTCTTTCTTTTTCTTTTATCAGAAGTTCCTAAAAAGAATTTCTTTATTCATTCTACCTCATAGATTTCATTAAAAACACTTCTCTACAGCTGCCTCTAACACTGAGTCTCCTTTTAGAACTCATATTCTGGCTTCCTCTTCTTTTATTTTTTAAAATTTTAAGAGTTCTTTTTTTTCCTACTTATCTGCCTCTCTTTTTATTTCCTTTTGTGTCTGGTGCTTTATTAAACAGTCATTTTTTTATAAAACAGTCTATTTTTAAATTTATGACCCATATTTTAAAGGTTACCAATAATTTTTCTATACCTAAATTCCAAAGAATACCTTAGATAAAGCTTATCTTGGACATAACCCCTGTTTTAAAACAATAACTCTCAATCGGAAGACTTTTTTGATCAATTTAGTTGTGGAAAAATACAGATTATAACATTCTGTGTTGTTTTACACAGTTAGTTTTAGGACTGTCTCTAACCTTTTATCTAAGTGGAAATCATCAGAGTTTACAGCTCAAACTGTTTGGGGAGGAAGTTAAAAATGAAGTGGTGATTGCATGCATTTTAAATACACTGATTTATTAACAAATAGGAAAAAGTTTTCACAAGAGCAAAAACAACAAGGAAAACAATACTCAAAATTTTGTGTAGTTCTTAAAGCTTTCATGTTCATTTTCTGAAAACAATACATTTTCATTCAGTGGATTCTATATTTTTTCCACCGAGTAAAAGATCTTTGTTGTATTCTTCAGAAATTATACAAAAATAATATATTTCCTTAGGTCTCTTATGCTTTTAAATATAAAGAGACGTAGAGCTTGAATAATAAATTATCTAGTTAATAGAAATTAGGTATTCAAATATCCAAAATATTGTTTGAAAAATAAATTAACCTCAATTATTTTCAGAGATATTAACCATCATAACTGAAAATTACAGCAAAATACTAGAAACCATTATTACTGAAAAATCGATACATTCCTTTGTTAGTTCTTAATATAATCATAAAACATATTTTAAAAATTATTTTCCTTGCTACAAAAGTTATATTACCACTTGGATGATTGACTATACGACTTCTTTATTAATCGGATAAATTATGTCCCAAAAGTTAACAAATAATTTCATCAGAGGCAATGTAACATTCTTAAGCAAGCTCACAAATGCATGTTTCACTCATGTTTTTAAAATAAAATTATATTTTATAAAAATGTACAGAAGAATATTATTATAGCACTGTAGTTAAAGGAGTAAAACAATAACATTAAAAATAAGTAACAAAAGTGGCTACAGTTATATGTGGAGATAAATGTAAGACTCATAAAGATTCTGAAAACAACTTATGGGCAAGTTTTTGGGTTTGAGGAGTTGATGGCATTTATTTTCTTATCATGACTAAATTTATTTAAAATTCATGTTTTGTTCTAATTTTTAGTTGCTTTTGCAAATAAATTCCACCTTCCCCCCCATCTCAATGAACCATACTTTCTAGTACTCATGCCCCTGGGCAGTCCCCTCCAACCCTGATTTTGGGATGATGCTGTGTAACAAATAGAAAGCAGCAGAAGAGATACTCAATGACCTCTAAGGTCAGGCTATAACAAGCCATGCAGATTTTGCCTTGGTCTTTTAGAATACTTGCTCTGTGGGAAGCTAGTGCCAAGTAAGAAGCCCAATCACTCTGAGGCTGACATGCTGAGAGAAAGCTCAAATCAGCCAAGCTGTACAGGCCATGTAGAAAAGGAAGGAGAGAGGCATATGGAGGGGAGGGAGGGCTGAGGGCAGGAGAGAGTGAGAGAAAACTTGCCAGTTCCCAGCTGTTTGAAACTTTTCAGCTGAAAAGTCAGTTATGTATAATAAAATGCTCACTTGGATATCTACCCCAGTGGAGCCCTCAAATAACTCCAGTTCTAGACACCATTTCACTGTTACTGATTGAGAGGCACCAGGCAAGAACCTCCCAGCTGAGTTCAGTGAACCCACACTCCATGAAAGGTAATAACAAATTGTTGTTTTAAGCCACTAAGTTTTGTTGTTATAAAATAGAGAATAAGCATGGTTTTCCATTCTTAAAGGTATAACACCAACACTAAATTGCTTTCATCAGCTAAGATTAAATGGGCATAAAGAAAGGAAAATATTTTCCTTATTGGCTATGCAAAAGGGAAAAGGAAAAGTGATTGTCAATATGTGATGACTTATTTCCTGGGTGATTTAATTACTGTCTAGACAGTCGGAAGGAACCATTTAAAGGATACAATGTTGACAAACTGGTATCCAAAACATTAAAAATGTCTCTATTTTGGAAATTAATCTTTTTGATTTATAATCAGCACTTCCAAAACTTTTTAGTAAAGACCTGTAGGGTAATAACAAAGGCATAATAATATTATGTTCTATAATATTCTCTATGTCAATGACAGGTTATAGATAACCATCCCAATATATTTGTTTATGTATGCAAATACATATCTTAATGTAGTCATTTTTCAGCACAAACATAATCCTGCACCCTAGAGAGATTTTAATGCAGTTCATAAAATTAGAATCAGAAGATTCAATTTAGTCCAACCTTCTTTTTTGGGGGACTGTAGTTTTATCTGAAAAAAATTGTACTCTTACATGTTGTATTTGAACATAAAATTAAATTCAGCTATCTCAGAGGACAAGTTCAGATTTAATAAAAATAAATGTGACTGCTCATTCATTCAAGGAAACACACTCTCATTTTCCTACAGATGCTTCAGTAAAGCGAACACTAATCTAATTATAGTATTTAAAAAAATAAATTGTCTTTGTGCTTGCTATAAAATAAACAACACAGCTGCAGGGCCTGCCGAGCTTCACTTATTAAAGAAAATACCTTTTGATGATTAACAAAGGCAGATTTGTCTGAAATATGAATGTGCTCACTAGAGTCTCCTGGATGGATGGGATTTTCAAAAAGGGAGGATTTCAATGAAATGAAGAAAATGTAAACCTAGATAATTGGTTAGATAACTTTTGCTCAGTTTTGATTTACAGTATCAGCAGGGGCAAAAGTGGAGGGTAAAAAAGAACAAATAATCAAGAAAAAATGTTATATTGGTTTCCTAAAAACCATCTCTAATTCCTTTTTGGCACAGAACTTTTATATTAAGACCTTTTCAGTAAAATGACTCAGTCACTGTAATAATTTAAAGAAGGTATTGCCTAAGTCAGGTGCTGAAGGATTTGGTTTTTAACCTGGGGTGAGATTTAGCTACAGTTCCTCGAGCAAGTAGCTTTCACCTGTGCTTACCATTCTGGGATTGTTAGGACAGTAATAATGGGAAAGTTTCCTATAACTGGGCATTTGGCACAAATTCTACTTGGATATTATCTAAACTGGAACACTTTTGAGAATGAAGAGGGACTATTAATAACTAATTAATTCATAATTATGTTGAGGCAAGGTATAAATTATCACTGACTCACACCAACTGGGATATATGGTCACCCTACATAAAGAAAACGTTGTCAGTCATTGGCAGGGTCTCCCTGTGTATAGTACTGTAGGACCAGATATGTATACAGAAGAAGGTTCACTCCTTTGAAGTCTCACAATTCATTAGTGGCAGAATTAAACATAGGTCTCCTAGTACTTTTCCAAAATAATGGTAGCCAAAGATCCCCACTACCAGTCTACCTAAAAGCTTACTATTAGAGAGGTTTCATTGATTGTTGGATACACATTACAAAAGATCCTGAAAAATATAAATGTTATCACTGAGTGCTTCTATATTAGGCCAACAGCAAAAATAACTCAGCCAAGGGAAATTTATCATATTAATGACCTTTACCTTGGAAAACAAGGAAAGGGGTCCCAAGGAAATGAATTAAGGGCAGGCATTTTTTGGTGAGAGTAACCACGTGAAAGGAAATATCCAGAGCACAGGGAGGCACCACAGAAGCAGCAGGGTAAACACAAGGATGGCTCTAATAAAAGCCATTTCTCATCTCATAAAGCCTACCAGCTACCTTAGATTAACTCTCCTCTAAACCCAAAGAGCAACATTTCCACAGCAATATTTTTTATTGTTGTTGTTTTACAGCTATCCACATTTGTTTTCTTGTCCTTAGCTCATATTTTCTTACCAGAGTTCATAGACCATAACAAATCTCTCCTATAAATACTTGAATTTCATACAGCATATGTGCAAGTGTGAATTTAAAAAATGAAACAAATTGCAAATATACTCTACTTCTTCAACTATAATAGTGGGCTTATCATGAAGCTCTCTTACGTTCCCTTAAATATCGTCAAGTGGGAGAGTCTACTCTAGGGATATCTGTGAAAACGCAGAAGGAAGTTATACACACAACTCGACCTCATATACCTGGAAAAGGGCATGCAATGACATATAATTAGACCTTATTCAAGATGCCTAGCAGGTGTGTCAAACGGAATTATTTTCCTTTCCCCTACTGTGATGTGACATAATAGTTCACAAGACCGTCCTTACTTCTGACACCAACTGTAAGTTTGGAGGTCCTCAAGACCACCTTAATTTCCATCATTCACTATGAGGACTCACAGAACTCACTGAAAGCTATTCTACTGACAGTTATGTTTCATTACAGTGAAAGGATACAGATTAAAATTACCCGAGTTGCAGAGACACATAAGGCAACTTCAGGAAAATTCCAAACATGGAACTTCCAGTTGTACTCTCCCCGTGCAGTTATGGACAGCATTAATTCTCCCAGCAACAGAATGTAATAAAACAAATGGCATATTGTCCATCAGGGAATCTCACCTGAGCCAGACTTTTTATTGAGGTCCTATCATGTAGACATGGTTGGTTGGACATGTGGCTGATCTCAGTCTCCAACCACTCTGGAAGTCTAGCTGATACCACAGATCACATTGTAAGATTGCCTAGGATGGCAGAAGCCCCCCAGGTAAACCAAGATATTTTTATAAGGCAGCGTATCCATCCAAGGGATTAGAGATTACTGTGTAGGAACTGAGGGCAAAAGCCAGACCTGTCATTGGACGAGTTTAAATTATTTATTGCACTCGCCTATAAGGGATATTGCTGAAATCCTGTTTCTGGGCTCTGCATTGAGAGTTATGCTATCCCTTCTCCCATCTACCACCTACTCATGCATTCACTGCTTGTCCTTCTGCCTTTATTTTTTGATGCCTCTAAACTTGGTAAGCTTGTTCATAAACTACAGCTCTAATTTCTAAAATAAATAATTAGTCTGGTTTATCATCATGTGTTGGTATGAGAATTTGCTAGTAGCCCCTTCATGGGCACAGCCCTCTTCCAATCAGTTGTGCCCAAGAGCAATAGATGACTGGTATTTAACCAATGCCACTCTCATAAGTATTGTCTGGAATGCTGGCATTTCCATAATAAAACTTATGCCTGTCATGAAATACAGGTTGAGTATCCCTATCCCGGACTCAAAATTTTTGGGAATGAAAGTGCTTCAAATTTTGGACTTTTTCAGATTTTGGAACATTTGAGTTATACTTACCTGTTGAGCACATCTAATCTGAAAATTCTAAATCTGAATGTTTCAGTGAACACTTCCTGTGAGCATCATGTTGGCGCTCAAAAAGTTTCATAATTTGGAGAATTTTGGATTTTGAATTTTTGGATTAGGATGCTCACCATAGTTGATTTGTTGTTGCCAGGTATAAAAAAATCCAGTGTGAATGGCACCTAAACTTAATAATGATAATAAAGAGTAGTTTAATTTCCAAAGGTTACATGAAAAATTATATCACTTGGTTTCATAGCACACTATTGACTGTTTTGGCTTTGAAATGTTTATAAGTGATATTTACAACCTATGTTTGCCACTGAGGTTCAAAATTTTGCCAATTCAGGACCAAAAATGCTTTTGTCATTCAGCAGGTATAATATATACACTTTAATTGCCTTTTGCAATGAAAGGAACATAAACTGTTATGAAATGTCAAAAGTAACATTCACTTTATTTTATAATGATACAAAATGGGTAACCTAGTGTTATGGACTGAATTGTTTGCCCCCACCCCACACCCCACAATTTTTATGTTAAAACCCTAGCCCCCAATGTGGTTGTCTTAGAATTAGGGTTTATAAGGAGACAATAAAGGTTAAGTGAGATCATTTGAGTAGAGCTCTAATCTGATATAATTGGTTTCTTTATAAGAAGAGCATGAGACATCAGAGCTGTCTCTCCCTGTAATGTGAGAACACAGCAAAAAGATGGCCATCTGTAAGCCAGAAATAGTCTTTTCCAGAAACTGAATCTGCATTTCAATCTGGGACTTGTAGCCCCCAGAACTGTGAGAAAATAAATATCTGTTGTTTAAGCCCCCCAGTTGTTGTATTTTGTTATAGCAGCCCAAACTAATACACCTGAAGCTACGATGAAATAAATAACTGAATAATTAAATGAATGATTTTATTGAATATAAACTTAATAAATAAATGAAAACATAAAAAAGATATTTAGTACAAAAACAGGGATTTGAACATATTGTAAGCTCAGAAAAATCATTTTCACTCTTAAACTCAAAATTTCCCATTTAAGGATCTGTGAATTTAGTAAGGCTTTTATTTGATTTAGGCCTATAAAATTTATGTAATTTTTTATCATAGACATAATAAGATATTTTACCTTTTGTGAAGACAATTGGAAATTTTCATTTACCATACATTCTGAATGAGACTGAAGCAATACGAAGATCAGAAATCAGTGAAGCAGCAGAAAGCATTAGTGAGTGAGAACAATTCACCATATGACCATCTGTCCCACATTCTGAATTCAAGAGAGTCCACAAGTCTATAAAAATGTCATGCATGAACTTTCTTTAATGGTAATTTTTTTTACTACTGGATATATTAATTTTCAATTGTATTTCAATAGGGCATTAGTGATAACCAGTTAAACAAATCTAAGATCCTAATGGATATATATCACAGGCTTAGTTTTCATATTTAAAGGTAACATCAAATTTATATCACATTGTTCAGGAATTCACTTATTTATTTCCCATACTTTATGGGTGCTGTGATGCCTCATAAAATTTCATATTAGCTAGGATCTCCTGCTAGGAAAATAATATGGTGGTTATGTTAATTTGCATTTCTCTATGATGGATATTTAGCTTTGTATTTCTGTGTCACTGTGTATATTTTCATCTATTTTATAAAACCCTCTCACTGTCAGGAGAGAAATGGAGTGGAGAAGAAAGATCATGACCTGATATTTCAATATGATTTGCATACAGCTACAGAAAATAGAAATGGCCTGGAATTATTTTAAGAGTGTCTAGATAGGTATTCTGATACAAGAACCATATCTACAGAACACCATCATTATGTGAAAAAACATCTATGTCCTACCTCTCCTCTAATCTCCCAGATCAGAACTGATCTAAGAGGCCTGAGATCACTGTTCAGTGGTCAGGAGAAATGATTATGCCAATTTGCTTTTTTACTTGCTTTGAAACTGGAAGATTTATGAGGGCAGAAACTTGGTCTCTTTTGTTCTCACTTTATTCCCAGAGCCTATATTTGCTCAATGCATACCGTAGTTTTTCAAGAAATATTTGTTGACTCATTGGCTGGAAGAAAATGAGACAAAATGCCATCCCTACTGCTGTGAGAGGGAAAAGGAAAGAAAATAAACTACATTGTTGAGACTTCCCCACATAAGTCAGCTTCCTTCTCAGTTGGAAACAAATCTTCTCAGTTGGAAAATCTCTGAGAAACAGCTCAGGAATAAGTGGGTCACATATGACAGACTACCAGTGTTTGAAGGCAGAAAACGAATAGACATCTTCTCTGTAGTTTTCTACATCCTCCTTGAAAAAAACAAGGGAGGCACTGAGGTGGAGCCCCCTTTGCAGAGGCCAGAGTCCCATGGGTGTAGAAGGTGCTTCCGGCATTGGACTAAACATGGGGCCTTGCCCTCTGCTGAGCCAGAAAACAAAATATTTTTGGATCTTGGAACACTGTGGCTTCCTTGCTAGAGTTTTCTCCAAAGTTAGCCATTGTGCCAACAGAGATGGCAGAAGAAGGAACTCTTCACTTATCTGACGTTTGGACACGATCTTTTCCAAGGGACCCAGTCATAGAGAAGAGAGACATGAAAGTAGACAAGAAAGCTTTCAGCCTGCTCCTGAAGGCTACTGTACAGGCAGGAGGCAACCATACAGCTTCTGAGCAGATGGAAATTCTGAATGAAATGGCAAACATTGCTTAGGAATACTGAGCACGCAAACAAGATGGTACCTCAAAACCAACTTTTGATATCATTATAATTAAAACTGCTCTGATATAAAGTTTCTATATAGAAGGGACTTTGGGCACAACAAACTTGAATGCAAGAATTAAACTTAAAGTCATGTTTGAATAATAATATTACATTAAATTCTATAGATAAAATAATAATAATACATTAAATTTTATACATAAAAAAATAATCTAAAGATGCCTCCATAGGCACTTGTACAGTATTGAAGAAATATGGATTCTCCTTTACAAAGAATGGTATTTTATTTATTTGGCATGAATTGAGCCACTAATGGTGCTGCTGATGATTACTTATAATAAAAAATGATTGCTGTAAACAATTAGCTTTTAGATGATAATAAAAGTCATAGTTAGAAGCAAGTCCACTGAGAACTAGAAGTGACATGTGGGAATCACTTCCAATTAAAATCTCTTAGAAATCAAGATTAAGCATCAGTAACGTTATGGCAGAAGTGAAAGTAAAAATGTGGTTTCGTTGATACACTGCTTTCTCAGGACTATAGTCATTGCATCATTGAGTATTAATGTTACAAAATGTTGCACAAATTAAATAAATGCACTGGCATATACAATGAACACCTTGATACATAGATATTAAGAATAAAAGTATAAGCAACACAAAAATGCTTTGATTATAAAGTAACGTGATATATTCAATATACACTCTGCTCCATTCTTTTCTTTACATAGGCAAGTAAACTGTCTTCCCTCCTGTCACCAAGACACCGAGACAGGCTAACCAATGACATCATTTTTAAAGAACATACAACCTATACAACCTATCTACCTGCCAAATTTACAAAGATCTGTCTCTGAATATTTTATATATTTTATCTTGCTGAGGGTCCCTACATCTCTGTTGAGATGAACTGATTTTACATGAGCTCTTGGGATATTGAAGGACCCTGATGACCTCATTCTGTTAGTGTTTACTTGCTACTGTATTTTCTCCTTTTCAGCTTCTTATCTCTTCTGTGACCCAGAACAAATCTATTTCTGGAATTTTGAGTAGGATCAATGTTTACAGGCTATGCTGGGGAAAATTTCTTTTTCTTTCTTTTCTTTTCTTTTTTTTTTTTTTTTTTTTTTTTTTTGAGACGGAGGCTCGCTCTGTCGCCCAGGCTGGAGTGCAGTGGCGCGATCTCGGCTCACTGCAAGCTCCGTCTCCCGGGTTCCCGCCATTCTCCTGCCTCAGCCTCCCGAGTAGCTGGGACTACAGGCGCCCGCCACCTCGCCCGGCTAGTTTTTCTTTTGTATTTTTCAGTAGAGACGGGGTTTCACGGTGTTAGCCAGGATGGTCTCGATCTCCTGACCTCCCAAAGTGCTGGGATTACAGGCTTGAGCCACCGCGCCCGGCCTGGGAAAATTTCTTTTACCTGTATCCATCCAAACCGATGGAGAAGGAGGATATGTGTCTTAATCATCATGTTAAAAATCACTTTATATTGCCCTCAAATACCAACTGCCCTGTTTACTGATTGCAGTTAATCTCAGCTGGATGTTTAAAAACTGAATTCTGGATATAGACAAAAATTTCTTAGTAAATACTAATAAATTATTAATAATGATTATTACAACTACTGTATATTGAGAGCTTAGTAAGTTCTGCCAGTTGTTGAAATCAAAAACATACTGTAGGTAGCATGATCTTTCAGCAACTACTAAAAGACTTCAAGAGAAAGGAAACATTATTTGGTGTCCCATTCTGTTCCATCTTGGACTGATGATACCTTAAGATTCTGGAAGGGTGAGTTAGAGTTAAAAGAAAGAAGGTATTATAATCAGAAGAGGCTGTAAAAACATAAGAATGTGCTTGCATATTCAGTCAGCACTAATATAGTCAGAATCAAACCATTGATACAGTCAGAGTATATGGGAGAGTGAGAGGATGGCATGAGGAGAACTGAACATCTGGAAGATGCAGAGCTGAGGATCTGGGGCTTTACTCTGCGGGGAAAGGATTCATAGTGGAGTACAGTCAGATTTGAATATTACAAACATCACTCTTAGAAACTATAGGTAGTGTATTGGTATAGAGAAGTGAATTATGGGAGTAAATATTATTGAACTATTGCATCAGTTGAGGCAACAATTAAATTCAAGTGGTGAAAGAATAAAGAACAGGAAACATATTTGAGAGCTATTTAAGGGACAGATTGACAAAGTTTCCATGTTTCTGGCTGGTGGGATCAGCAGTAATTGATGATATTTACTAAAAGTGGGAATGCAAGGAGAAGAGAAAGGCAGATGTAGGGAAATGAGGGAGAAAAACTATTGAGTTCAAAGCCATGTTGAGTTTTGTACAAGAGGAGAACTCAGATGCAGGTATTCAGGTAGCAAGTCATTGAGGAAATCCTAAAGGGAAGTCTAGGCTAGAAATACTGGGAAACAATGTAAATGAGAAATGAATAGAGTATGAATAAAGGCAGTAGCAGGGGGAATAGTGAAAACACGTTGGGCTTAAGAAACATATTGAAGCGAGATTCAGTAAGACTAGTGCCACATTGATTTAACATTAGAGAAATGTATTGTTCTTATTAAGCACCAGAGCCAGTGCTATCAAAGGTATGTAAATCCACAGGTACAACTTCTAACCTGTAAACAAAACTGTAATTAAAATTTACTCTTACAGAAATACAATATTTTTTCTGTATTAGACTATTACATGTAAACTGTAAGGTCAACGTTCATGTTATCTATTTTAGTATCCAAAGCACCTAGTACTATGTATATGGCAACACATGTTTGTTGAACCAAATTGACACATCTCTGCTGCAATTATCATGATATTAACCATTTATTCAGCATACACTTACTGAATGTATATAGGCATCAAGTCCTGTCCTTATTGCTAAAGCTACAAATTTAAAATACAGTCTTATATCCAAAGAACTCAGTCTAAGATAAAGATAAACATATATAAGATGATAATTGCTATGATAGCAGCAAGCACAGGACAATATGGAATTACAGAACGGAGATATATCACCTGGCTAGGAGTTTCAGCTTCCTGTAGGTGATGACTTCTGAGTCAAACTTGAGCTTGAGTTGTAGTTCCCAAGCTTCATTGGGGTGGGGCTAATAAATAGTGGAAGGTATTGTAGGCATCAGGATCATGTTGTATGAGTAGGGCACAGAGGTCTGAGAGATTGTAGAACTCTGTAAATAATACTACAAAATTAGTGAGATGATGAAAGTGGAGTGGGTGGTGGGGAGAGAATAATGAGCCATGAAGATTCTAGTAAGGATAATATGTCTTCTGTACTATTCTTAGGAATCTGAATAGGAGAAAAAATAGGAAGGGAAGCTAGTTTCAGAAAACAGTTCAGCATCAGACATAGTGAATTGGAGCTTTGTATTAGGGTAGGCTAACTATTGTAACCACTTTAGTGGCTTAACACAATAAAAGTTTCTATTTCATTAATATCCCAATCTAATGATGAGTTTGTATGGGGGTGTCTATGTTCAATGCAGTCAGTCAAGCACCAAGACTCTTTCCAGCCTGTGTCCCTGACCCTCCTCTGTATCCTTAGAATATATTCCACGTAGCTGGTGGATGAAGAAAGAGTGTGTAGGTGGAGATAATGTTAAGATATTTAAGGAGTCCAAGAGTATATAGGTATTATGGATCAAACCTGAATGAGACACATATGACATCAAAACATATTCCACTGGTCAGAAATCACTGTTGTATTCATACCTGACTTTGAGGAGACTGGGAAGTTTTGTCTACCTAGATGCCCAATAGGAAAGGAAAAAGAATTTGGTGAGCAAATTTCCGTCTGTGATCTAGGCAAGTTGAAATCAAATGTAGATAGCGAGGTTTGAAATACTTTAATAATGTATGAGTTGTAAATATACATAGTGGTTGTTTAAATCATGAAAATGAAGAAAATATTCAAGCATGATCAAGTATATTGTAAAAACTTAAGAATTTCAGCATTTTATAAATACATAAAAGAGAAGCATGAAAAATAGACTGAACATACTTGGCAGAGAAGCAGAAAGAAGACTACGAGAGAGAATGTCAAAGATACAAAGGGAGAAAAACATGTCAAGAGCGAGGAAGAGGCCAAAAGCATTATGAGCTCCAGGGTAGTTAAATAAGATAGGAACCATTGGGCCACATTCTAAAATTTTAACTACTTCAGTTTCATATAAATTCAATATGCCATTTTGATGGTTGAATGACCTACAGGAAGGGGCCCATGACTGTATCTACAGTAATAAATTGCCTTGATTTATGTCTCAACTTGTTTTAAAATGTAATATGGCAAAGTTTTCTGCATAACTTAATTACTGAGATTTCAAATTAGCTTTAACAAAACCTTTAAATCTACAACTAGAGTTACTTTTCTCATGTAAGTTTTGTGTGTGATGACTGCCTCAAAAAAATTAAATATATCAATAAAATACTCTTTTAATTCAACTTTCATGTTTATAATCTCTAATGCACTTTTAGTTAGCAACTCCCTTGTGTATTCACTATGTATGTAAAATACATTTGCTTATATGCTTCGTGTGTGTGTGTATATATACATCTATGTATTTCCTCATGGAAAAATATAATTAAATTGAAATTATTGACAAAACATTTTTAAAAATGCATTGCTAAACATCTCAAAATTGTGTTTTCAATTATGAAAACCATTAATGCAACTATTTGGAAATTGTGTAGCTCTAAGGAACAATGCAGGTGGAAGGTGAAATACATTATTGGTGTTTTAATACCAATGTTTTAAATGTTTAAATGTTAATAAACATTTTAAATATATAGGTATATATTACTTGACATTGAAAATAGTGTGAAGAAATGCTTTTCAAATATTCTTGTAGCTATTGGTCTTTCTTCAAAAGAGTCTTCCTCAAATTTTCAATGCATATAATAGATGCAAGAGGAGCTCTTATAATTGATGGTTTCTCCTAATGGTAACCTCCCAGGCAACTCTTAGAATTCCTAAATCAAAAGGAGCAGAGTTTGAAAACAATCCTTGTGCTCTGTGGTGGTAGACACTGTCACAGGAAGGCAAATGTTCATGATTTTTTAAAATGTGGTGCTGAGATGTTTGAGTGATCCAAGTTGGAAAGATTGAGAGCAAGAAGTTAAAAAGCTGAATAGTGGTAGCCCCTCTTAAATAACAAATAAATACACAAATAGCTGATATAGGCTAGTGTTTTAGTGCTCAGATGGACCAGAGGGCCAGCCCAGTCTTGGCCATCGCCTCAGAGGAAACCTTTGCCACAGGTTTAGACAACAAAACAAGGCAGACCAAAAATAAAAACACAAAAACAACAACAAACCTCCAGAGATTTAAAGGACAGTCAAATGATATTTAGCAGCAATGATTAATACCAAGTCAAATGAATGCACTTCTGCCCCTTAACTATAAATAGCGCATACCATGAAATGCTCTCACCTTAAATTCAAACTCCATTCACACGTATTCATTCAAAATGTATTAAGCACCTATGAACGGGCTCTCTGCTAGTGGTGGCAATATAAAGAAGATATCATGCATAATCTCTTCCAGCAAAAATCTTTAATCCTCATAGAAGAGTAATGAGTACATACAAATAATGGCTGAGGGAGAATATGTCGTCCTAATGGAGCACAGAAATAGGGTTTCCAGATCTGACTGATGGGCCAGAGATCATCTTCTGGCAGGAGGGACACTTGAACAAGGTTAGTGACATGCCAGGGGTGGGTATTTAGGCAAATTAGAGTTCAGCAACTGTAATACCAACAAGGACAGCAAATTAACAAAATAAAGAAAAACAAAACCACATGGACACTGTACTGTGGACTTCATTTGGATTCTTACTGAATGTATACAATTAGCCTATGGACGATGACCTTATGACCTTGATACGCTTAACCATATTTCATATGTAGGAAGAAGATTAAATTTGTTAAGTATCTTGTCAACATGATACAGCTCTGTTTTGGTGGCTAAGCAGTATTATAGGCTCAGGAAGTCTTACTCTAGAGCTTTATTTTTTTAACCACATTAGACTGTGAAGAAGGATTTTTTGAAAAAACAAGAAAGCTGGAGAGGCCTCCTAGGATATTTGTGAATAAGAAAAATCCTGTTTTTGTTCCTTTTTTTTTTTTTTTTTTTTTTTTTGAGTGATGTCAGCTTACTAGAGGGACTTCAGAAAACCAGCTGACAAGGTTGAATATGCTAAGTTTATTATGCAAAGCAATATCTTTTTATAATTTACAATATTGAACAATATTAAAAAGAAAATCCCCCAAACATTTGAGTTGATGTGTTTTTTTTTTCTCTCTCTTGTCATTTTAAGAAGGAATAAATAAAATACGAAAAAATCACAGGAGGTTGTATTTCTACTACCTTAAAGTGCAAATCATAAGGACCTTTGAAAATTATTGTCACGTTGTTTTGTAGCCTTCTTTTCAAAGCCAGAGAGTTTCAATTTCTGTAAGTATTTCACACAATAAAGGTATTGCAAAAATTCCTGTCTCTCACTAACCCACCTCTATCAGACCCTTGTATCTCTCTTTATTCAACTTCGATTTTATATCCTTCAGGATGACCTCTCCCTTGCTTAGTTCTCACACCACTCACCTTCTTGTTTTATTGTGCTTGCTTTTTTGAACTTCATTCTTAGTTAACCCAGTTGTCCACCAACTCTGAACCTGCACCAACCACAGTTGAATGTGACTGGAAAAAAAAAGAAAAAAGAAAAGAAAAACACTCTCATGCTAACTGGCCTCACTTTAAAGGCTCACATAAGTGGGTCTATAATGTTGCCTGTAGTAGTGCTGTATTTCCTGTCTATTCATTCTCTCACTTTCCTAGAAGACACTCTCATATCTTGTTCTCAAGTTTTCATCACTTTTAGTTTCATTCTGATTCACAGATGCTGGATTTTTTACTCTTTCGTTTAGAAAATTCAAGCACACAGAGAACTTAAACGTGGATTGTGTTCGCAAAATGATTATTTTGCTGTTCATGCTCCCAGGGAAGGCCGACTCTTCCTCTAGTGCTCTAGACTCCATCTATTCTTGTCTACTTAAGGAAAACTCTCTAGTATTTTCCCTATCTCTGCTACATTATCAAATTTTTCTTCTCTTCTCAGTCTTCTCACTAGCATATAAACATTGTTATTGTTTTTCCACAGTTAAAATCTGTGTCTTAACAAAGTTGTCAAAATATTGAAGAAATGCGAAACTGGGTAATCGGTGCCCGTGGATACATTACACTATTCTCTTTCTGTTTATGTACATTAAAAATAAATCTGTAATGCAAAAGTCATAGCAAAAATGAAAAACACACCCTTCTATTCCCTTTGAGATACTACACTAATTCTCACATGCCACATATACCTCAAAAAGTATCAACACTGCACTCTCATTAATGTTGTTACTTTTATTTTGTCTTAAATTTATTACATTCAGGTTTTTGCCCAGCACTCCATGGAAACTACTCTCATCAAGGTCACTAATGATCTTTCCTTTGCTAAATCCAATAATCATTTTTAGTATGCATGTTACTTGATTTATCATCAGTATTCAACCTTGTAGATCACTTTCTTCTATATTCCGTCTTTCCTTAGCTACCATGTACTACAGTATCCTGGTTGTCTTCAACATTCCTGACTCCTCCTCTGTTTTTTTCCTTTGTTCATTCTCTAAGCATTGGAGCATTTGTGGACTCAGTCCTTGCAGTCCTTGGACATCTTTTCTCTTCTTTCTCTACTCACTCATTCAGCGACTTTATTTAGTGTTATCCTGTTGACTACTATGTTAATGCTAATGATTCCCTATTTTATATTTCCAATCATAATCTCTGCCCTGATTCCTGTATCAAACTGCCTCCCTTATATCTCCACTGAAATCTCTAACAAGGAATTCAAATCTAGCATGTGAAAACCGAGTTCCTTCTCTCCATCTTCAATAGTCATTGCCATTTCGACAACGACCAGTTCTACTTTTGAGTGTTTCAGGACAAAAGACACAGAAATATTCTCAAACTCTCCCATTTATTTCACTCCTCAAATTTATTCTCTTAGCAAACTCTGTCATTTCTGTTTTCAAAATATATCCAGAGACAACATTTCTGACTGTCTCCATTGCTGTAAGTCATCATCATCTCTCATCTAATTTTTTTAATAACGTCTTAATCAATCTTAATCTATCATTAAGAATGAACAGCATGGGCCGGGCGTGGTGGCTCAAGCCTGTAATCCCAGCACTTTGGGAGGCCGAGACGGGTGGATCACGAGGTCAGGAGATCGAGACCATCCTGGCTAACACGGCGAAACCCCGTCTCTACTGAAAAATACCAAAAACTAGCCGGGCGAGGTGGCGGACGCCTGTAGTCCCAGCTACTCGGGAGGCTGAGGCAGGAGAATGGCGGGAACCTGGGAGGCGGAGCTTGCAGTGAGCTGAGATCCGGCCACTGCACTCCAGTCTTGGTGACAGAGCAAGACTCCGTCTCAAAAAAAAAAAAAAAAAAAAGAATGGACAGCGTGATCTTTGAAATGCATAGTCAGATCATCTCTAGCCTCTGCTTCAAAGTATCTAATAGCTTTGCATTCCACATCAAAGTCCTTTTTAGGCTTTACAATATTACTATTTAAAGTATGGTCCATCACTTGTGAGCTCGTACAATTCAGAACTTCAGGCTCCAAGCAAGACCTACTGAACCAGAACGTACATTTTAATAAGATGCCCAGGATTCACCTGTGCATTAAAGAGAATTGTATGACAAATACAAAAGTTGCTTCTCTCTCATTATCACTCTGATTTCATTTCTTACTATTCTACCCCTCATTCACTCTCTTCCAGACGGTATAAACTCTTCGCTATTCTTCAAGTATATCAGCCATTCTCCTACCTCAGGACTTTTGCTTTGCCCTTCTTTGGCTCCTTTTTGAGGTATCCTCATGGCTGTGCCTTCACTTGGAAGTTACCATCTCAGTCATTCCCCAGCCACCCTCTGTAAAATTTACTGCTCTCTTCCTTTATCACTTTTCCACTCCTTTCTTCTCTCTCCTCCTGCCACCATAGCATTAATCATCATGTAACACATATTTTATTCAGTTATCTTGGTTGTTGCTTTTTTTTTTTTTTTTTTTTTTTAACTAGACCATAAGCCTTGTAAACACAAGAGTTTTTCTTTTCCTTTTTTCTGCAGTGTGGTTTCTCCAGATGTAGAAGTTAATTTGGCACATGTTTGATGCTAATAACTATTTGTTGAATGGATGAGTGCTTCTTCTACTTTATTTTCTCAAGGATCCCACATGGAAAGTTCTTCAAGACTTTCATCCCTGGATTCCAACCTTTTTCTGTGTGTATCAGTGCTGTAATGGCCGCACTTCCATGCCTTTCCCTGTATGGGAATTCTCTGGCAAACCTGAAGCCTCTGATGGACCCTGCCACTGCCCCCACCAAGCAAGGCTAAACAAAAACAGAGAGCTGTTTCCATTGTGAAAAGTGGAATCATCAACCTCAAATACTCACTCAACACCATCTGATGATTCTTCCACTTTCTGTTGGTAAGACTACTCCATCATCTTCCAACTCCCAAGTAGCTGTTCTTTCCATATGCAGAATAGTTTCACTGACATTTTTCTCACCCTAGACTAAGAGGCTCCACTCAGAGGAGCTCATCTGCTCATGAAAAATATCACCAAATTATATTCTTCTATTTTCAATTTTCTTCCAAAAGGAATTGTGTGGTGTCTTCAAAGTAACCCCTTTTCTCTCATTATACATGGAGGAAGAACAGATCTTGCAATTTAGGGTTTCATAATTTTCTTAATAATGTAAAAAAAATTTTCTCAGCTT
Organism: Rhinopithecus roxellana; assembly: GCF_007565055.1. Classification (NCBI taxonomy): domain Eukaryota; kingdom Metazoa; phylum Chordata; class Mammalia; order Primates; family Cercopithecidae; genus Rhinopithecus; species Rhinopithecus roxellana. Next base: position 95,866,687 of record NC_044552.1, on the reverse strand, counting down.
GTACACAGTCTCAAAATGAGAACGAATACTCCATGTGATAAAATGTATCTGTAAGATCAATATTCCTTTGTCAAAAGATATGTTTAAAAAGAACACTGAAACTTAGATGTTCAAGCCTTATAGATCTCATTACGTCATAATCACATTAAGAAAATTAATGCTTAATTATATGTAAACACATAATTTATGTTAAAAGTTATGTCACTCCTATGCTTAGCTTAAAAACCAATTTTTAGATTTAAACATTCTATTTTCTCCTCTTTCCCATCAAAGTTGTTTGAGGAATTTTGTTTAAACATCTCTTTTTTTCTAATTCCTCATACTCTATTAAGCCACTAATTACTATTATTACCAATATAAATAATGTAAATGACATTTTAAAAGAAAATGACATTTAATCTTCTAAAATAGACTTATCATCTATTAAAGATACTAGTACCAAATTAATGATAAAGTAGACTTATTTTATTGATACAATTAATTTATTAGTGACAATGTATCTGACCAACTTTACAAACTAAAAATCAATGAACCATTATATGATCAAGATTACTTTTGCTGCCAGTTACATACATGTACCTTGAACTACCTCTAGCAAATGAGGGTAATTTATTGGCTAACATAACCAAGGTAAGGACAGAGTTGTAACAGGGGCTCAGGGATAAGTATCCCCCCTTTACTCTGCTTCTGTCTTTCTGCTGACTTCTCCCATAACAGCTGCACACAATGTTACTGGCAGCCTTCACACTTAAATTTCCTAATTATCTGAAACCAGGGAGGAAGTAAAAGTTATTCCATATTTTCTCAGGTTCACAAATCCCAGAGAAAGGTTCCTATTGGTTCTGCCTGAGTCAATGCTGACTCTACTGGTAATAATCATCATGAAGAGGGTTTCTGAACCTCTAAGAAGATGGCAGCTTTCTTTGGAACCATTTAGTTAATAATGGGACAAGGAAATTGCTGGAACAAATTGGTGGAAATGTGGTGTGCATTTGGTGAACTGTTGCACTGGACAGACAAAACCACAGATGTTTTCTAACAATCCTTTGTTTTATATCTTCCTGCTTCCTAATTAGAGACCATTGTCCTACAAGCTTAATTGCATTTATCTTTTTCTTTATTTATTTTTGCAGCACAACAAAAGGGCATCCACAATTTGAAGGTGGCAAACAGAACAGCTTATTGCCAAAGTTATACAGGAAAGAAAACTCAGGTTAGTTCTGAAGAAAAATAATTCACTTGAAGCAACTTAAGGGGGTTATAAACCTCCCCAAAGACAGATAACTTTGTGATGATAAATACTTAAACTGGTATCATAGAAATTAACACAAAGATTTGATTGTCAGGAGTTTTTCATGTGCTCTAGAAACTAGAAAAATATATAGTAGCCTAAAGCAAAACTGTCTTACAAAGTAATATAAATAAATATATTGGCTAGGTTCAAAAAATTGTATCTTTCAATTATTTTGAATAAACAGCATGCTTTGCTTTTCTACTTTGAGCATATCATAACTGTTTTCAACAATTAATATTTTTCTTCGGTGCCTGAATTGTGTAAACTAGATGTGTAAGGTTCTCAAGGTCCAGGTAAGCATTTAGGAAGCTACAAAAATAATGAAACAAATCAATGAAGAAACCATATGTTTCTTTAATCTGCTTGCTTTATTTTGAAAGTTACAAAAAATAAATTATTTTAGCATCAATGTTGTTAATTATGTTATTTATTTATTTATTTATTTTGCTCAAAACAAGTATAAAGTTGCATGATGTGCAAAGATTACATGTTTAGAAAGCATACAGTGGTGACCCATTACTCTATAAGCTTTGTGATGGAACGGGTTTGGATCTGTCCTGTTTATTTCTTTATCTCTTATGTACAGTGAAGTACCTGGCTCATACTATTTGTGCAGTGATTATTTTTAAATAAATTAGTTAAACATCGTCATATTGTAAGTATAGAATGTTTTCTTTTGATATATCTTAAAATCCTGCCATTAAGATTGTGGAATTCAGGTCGGGGTCAGGTTAAAAATTTAAATCTAAATACTAAAGAAAAAGGAGGTGAAGAAATCAATATATCCTTTAATTATACTTTCATATCAATTTCAGAAAATCATGGGGCAAAAAAAGCCAAGGTTACATTTAATTAAATGGAAAGAGTATCATGTACCTTCTGTCATGCAAACACAGCTGATTATACGAACCAATAATATGAGAAAAATTCTTAATTTTTAAGATTGCGTATTTAATAGAACTTAGAGAAATCATTTATTAGAACACGACATTTATTTCATTCCAAAACAAGCAAGCCACCATGTTGGAGAAATTTTTGTGGAGCCACTTAACCTGTTTTGTGCCTTTGAGTTAACAAAGAAAATTGCCTTTGTTAACAAATGTCATCCATTCTAGAAGTCCTGATATGATTTTCACTATTTTAAAGCAAGTCTTGAAAGAATTGGCAGCTGTGTCATTTGAATTCTGAATGCAAATGGACAAAAATATAGATGTCCCTTAGTGAAGACAAATCCTGGTTTGCTCCTATCGTGTGCACACCGTTGCCATCTAAGAAAAATTTGTGCTTTGGGAGCTCATTTTGGAACCTGGAAAGGATGTCAGTGTCTTTGAAATGGCAAAAAGTTTCTTTGCCAGGGAAAGCGTCCACTGGAAGACAAATCTTGGTGTTCTATGAACAGGTGGAGCACCTGTGATGCTTGGCAACACATCTGGTTTGGCTGCTTTCTTGAAGAAAGGCACTCCACATGTCATAATGACTCACTGCCTTCTACACCGGCATGCAATTTCATAGGAAATGGTGCCAGCAATTCTGAACAAAGCTTCGTCCACCACCATGGAAAAGCAACTTTATCAAAGCCAAGGATTTAAATCACTCTTTTCAGTATGTTTTGTCAAGAGATGGAAGCAGAATATGAACTTCTTGACTACGCATTCCAAAAACAAGACTTCAAGTGCTCGATTACATTTTAAAAAACAGTTTTATCTTTTTCCTCCTTCTTTCTTGCTCTTTCTTTTTATGTTTTGGAGGGAGCTAAGTGGAAGATGAAGTGATATAGAGGAAAATTCAGTCAAAACTACCTGACAAGGATGAGTTCATTTGTACTTTGGCTAAGGGAAGGATATTTTTGACAATATAAATGAGGTAATTAATTTAAAACAAAGCCTTGAATTACAAATGCTGTGAAAAACAAAACAAATATACCACCCCTACCTCAAACCGCCACCGCAATAAACCGTGAATTATTGCATCCAAATTATGGGTTTTGAAACAAAGACTAAAATTAGGCAACTATTGCAAATTTATAAATGGAAAAAAAGACAAAAAACAAACAAACAAAAAAACATGTTCTTAGTCTGTATTGAGAATGATAGAGCTTTGCCAAATTATCTGTGGGAAAAAAATCTACAGACCCCAGGAAAAAAAAGAGTCTTTCCCAGCATTACTTCTGCTCCAGCAATTTAAATATTGAAATCTGGAGTTGTGACTATTTTCTGAGATCTTCTTGTTGCTGATGAAAAGAACAGCACTGTGGTAGAGTTTGACCTCAATGACTTCAGGACAAAGGACTTGCCATGTCAGGATTTCAAGTCAAGGAGTTCCAGATAATTCAACTGTTACTTGACAAGGTGTATGACAATGTACATGGTGTGATTGCTACTTTTAGGTGTTAAGGTGACTGCTTAAGGGATACTTAGGTAGCTGTCAAATCATTATATCTGGGTGTGTCTGTGAGGGTGTCTCCACAGGATAATGGCATTGAGTCTGTGGACTGAGTTGGGGAAGATCTGCCCTCAGTGTGGGTGGGCACCATCCAATCAGCCCAGATACAAAAAAAAAAGGCAGAGAAAAGGAGAATTCTCTTTCTCTGTCTCTGTCTTTCTCTCTCTCTCTTTCTCTGTCTCTCTCTCACTCTCTCTCTCTCTCTGTCTCCCTCTGTCCTGAAGGTGGGAAACCCTTCTTCTTCTGCCCTTAGATATCAGAATTCCAGGCTCCTTTGGATCATGGAACTTGTACCAACAGCCCCCAGGTTCTCAGGCTTTCAGCCTGGGACTGAGAATTACACCATCTGCTTCCCTGGTTCTGAGGCTCTGGGACTTGGACTGAGCCATACTACCGATATCCCAGGGCTTCCAGATCTCAGATGGCCTGTCATGGGGCTTCTCAACCTCCATGTGGGCTAATTCCCCTAATTAATTCTCTGTCATATATCTTTATCTACATATATACTATCGGTTCTTTCTCTATAGAGAACCCTGACTAACACACCTGGCAAAACCATTTGTGAAAATATTGATTCCACTTATATTTCTTTGTAAACGAAGTTATTAGTACATGAAGCCACATAAACCATAAAAAATCAAAATGAGATGTTAAAGATAACATGCATGGGATTTTTAAAAGCTGAATATAGCTTTTTGCTGACATTTTCTTTAGGGCAGAATTTACTTTGTCGTATCTACGGAATTTTGATCTGTTTTAATTTTTTAGTAATGGGCCTTTAACTATATGTATAAATAGATTAGAGCAAGAAAGACATGAATCTTTGTAAAGATGTTTTTTCATGTTATGTCTTTACCACTTTGCAATTGAATAGTTTGGTACAACAGGTATAAAGAGATGATTTATAAACTTAGCTAGGCACTCCAGAATGAACAGCAGGCTGGACCATTCCCTTTTTCCAGAAAGCTTTATTTCTCATTATCCATGGAAGCTTGGAGACAATCCAAACTTCTTTGCACATTTGTATAACCCTTCCATGCCCCTCTTGATCGCAAACAGATGACTTTGATTTTGTTCCTTCACAGAGGGAAGTTTCCTTAACTTCTACTACCATACCTGTGAACTAATATGCACCTGTAGATATACTCTTTTTTATTCTCTCTCTCCAGTTACAATTGATTGGTACAAATGACAAGAATACAAAGGCAGTACTCTAGCTTTAACCATGCTAGCGATGACACCTATGGGATTGCAGATCACCCAAATGTAACTGTTCCTAAAAGCCTGAGTAGGATTGAGCTATCCTACCAGCTGAGTAGCTTCACATTGGGACTGTTAAGGAAGAAAAAATGAAACTTCTTTGTCCTCTGAGTCAAGGTACTACAGGGTCTTTATGTTACAGCAATTTAGCATTTATTCTCATGAATTCATGAAGGTTCTGTCACTCTTTCTGTATTGTCTCATTTACTGCTGAGGCTTTAATTATTTTCAAATGCTACTAATTTTGGTATCTCTCTCCAAGGCCCAGAGCTGCATATCTTTCCCTCCATTTCTTAAATACACCTTTTATTTTGGAATCATTTTAGATTTACAAAAACATTACGAAGAGTGCAGAAAGTCACCATCTATCCTTTACCCAGCTTCCCATAATGCTAATATCTTACATAACCATGGTGCATTAGTCAAAACTAAGAAATTAGCATTGATACAATACCATTATCTATATATAAAGGCTCTAGATTGCACCATTTTTTCCCCACAAATGGCCTTTCTCTGTTCCAGAGTTGAATCCAGAGTCCTGCACTACATTTGGGATACTTTTTATTTTATTTTATTTTATTTTACATTCCGGGATACATGTGCAACAGGCTTGTTACATAGGTAAATGTGTGACATGGTGGTTTGCTGCACCTATCAACCCATTAGCTGGGTATTCAGCCCAGCATACCTTAGGTATTTTTTCTGATGCTCTTCCTTCCCTCATACTCCCACTACCACCAACAGGCCCCAGTGTGTGTGCTGTTTCCCTCCCTGAGTCCATGTGTTCTCATTGTTCAGCTCCCACAGACATGCAGGGTTTGGTTTTCTGTTCCTGTGTAAATTTGCCGCGGATAATGGCTTCCAGCTCCATCCATGTCCCTGCGAAGGACATGGTCTCATTCCTTTTTATGGCTACATAGTTTTCCATGGTGTATGTGCACCACATTTCATTTATCCAATCTATTATTGATAGGCATTGGGTTGATTCCATGTCATTGCTATTGTAAATAGCAGAGCTGCATATCTTAATGTTCCACTGGATATTTGGATAGGCTATAGACATTAACATTCAACAAACCCAAGACTTTTAAATTTACTTCTTTTTAAACTTTTCTTTCTTGTCTGGTGTGTATATGAGTGAATGGCACCAGCAGCCATCCAGTGGCTTAGCATAGACATCTTAGAGTAACTTCCAACTTTCCTCTCGCATCCTTCTTACATTCAAATAAAAATCATATCTAATCCACCTCTTACAAAAATCTTACAAATTCAATCACTTCTCTTTATGTTCCTTGCCAAGAATACAAGACACAGTCATCTTTTTCTTGTGATGACACAATTGGCATATTGCTGCTTTCTCTCATTCAGTTTTGCTCCTCTAGTCCATATTCCACAGAACTTAAAGTGAGCTTTCGAGAATGCAAATCTAACTCTACTTAAAATCCTGCAAAGACTCTCCAGAGTTCTTCAATAGACAATATTTTAATGGGGCTTACAAGGTACTGAATGCGGCCCCTGTTCTCCTTTCAAGTTCCATCTATTATTCCTGTCATCATCATATGCCATATTCTAGCTTTTCTGAGCTTTCTCTTACAACCACATCTTCAAATGATCCATTATCTATTTTAAAATTAAACTCCTCTTTCACCAACTGGTTAATGCCTATACTTTTGCTTCAAGTCTTAACTTAGAGCCATTTCCGCTAGAAAGTCTTTCTTGATTCTTTCAAGCAGGAGTTAGATGCTCCTCTTATGTGAGAGCACACTGTTCTCCCAGGAAATAGTACCAGTCATGTTGGATTATAATACCTCTTTACTATACCATCTCTCACTTGGACGGGACAAGGTTTACCTTATTTATTATCATATGTCTCATATTGTGTCATTCTCATGTCTATTACAGTTACTAGCAAATAAAAATGAATTGTGCTCATTATTTGCTTGAATTTGTTTTAACACACTTCCTTTGGAAGAGTCCATAGCTTTCATTAAAGTCTCAGAAAGGTCCATGATCTCGAAATATCCAAGCACACTTTCATGCTTGCATTATGCTAGCTGTCAAAATGTAAGTTACAGTCATTCAGATTCTGAGAGCATACCATGATAACCTCTCTTTTCCCAAGTATCTGCACAAATGACACATTAAAATAAGTACAGATGGCTATCCCTTTCACATCAATACAAATATACAACATTACTTTTTCTTCAGCATGCACATGCATGCTTGTGCACACACCCACACCGCCCGCCCCCCCCACACACACACCCCTTCTTTGGAACCACTGTTTGTATTATAGCTATGGACATGGGAATTGCCACAAATAATCTGAGAGCTTTCAAAATTCATGGTTCAAAAGTAAAAGAGAAAAATAACTATCAATATAAAAAATAACTTGATGAAATTGGCTTTGGGACAAAAGAGGACTGTGTTGATTCATTATTTTTTACTTTTTATTTTGCCATAGACATGCAAGAAGTTGCAAAAATAATACAGAAATGTTTCCTTTACCCATAATCCAGCTTCCACAATGGTAACTTTTTGCATAACTGAATTATCAAAACCAGGAAATGAGTTACTTTTTATTAGTTATCCTGATGGAAAATATTATTTTTCATGATTGAGACTTTTACTTTCACTATATAAAGCTATCTAAAATTGGCCAATTCAAAAACTATTTGGATTACATTTATTAAGCTCTTAATGTCTGTCAGAGAGTATATTTAGTATTTCAGACTCTTCAAATTAATCCTGTGAGTAGATACTACTAGCACCTCAATTTATGGATGACGAAACTGAGGCATGAAGATAAGTTGAGTAACGTGCTTAGGATCACATGTGTAGTAAGTGTCAGGGCCAGGTTTATGAATGCAATTCTCTGCAGGCTACACCACCACACTTGAATAATAACTCACTTCGAAAAATACTTTCCATGTCTGGAAGAGTTAAGAATTGACTGACCAGTTCTCACTATGAATTAGATTAAATTGCTTACACGCTTGCTTGCATTCTTCTAATACCTAGCTGAAGATCATCTCCCCTGAGAAAAGAAAGGAAGTCAGGAAGGAAAAAAGAAAGAGATGATCACGTTGAGCAAGACTGGATGGAAGGTCAGAGGCACTGGCAGACAAGGCATTGGGAGTAAATTGTTTCCATGGTCCCTGTGAATGAAGATCATGAAAAAAGACAGGAAAGTGGTGGAATACTAAAGGCCAATATCGGTAACTCAAAATATTGCACAAATAGGTTCTGGGCCCAGAGAAAATAATTCAAATCTTTTTATCATGCTTTTTCTTGCATTGCAGTTCCTCCTAAGCCTAGGATCCAGATTCAAGATACTCTATTAGCACTTTAATAATTCATTCCTGATTTTATGGGTCAATTTTAACACTGATTATTCTGGTCTTATAGGTTTTTAGACATAAAACATAAATATCCTGGAAAGTCAAGCATTATGCATTATCTTGACAAAATTCTCAAATTATGTTTCAATTTTTTATATCTGATTATTTCACAGTGAGTCTGACCCATATCCTAGCCCACAACCTATATCTCTACATTTTGTCCCTTCTGCTACCATAAAGTGAGACTATTTAGATTTATTTGATATTTTCTCTAAACATAGAAACAGGTATCACTTTTTTTTCTATGAAGATACATTTTGAAATACTAACAAATGCTTTCTGCATCACTTTGGGATTCAAACTGTTCAGAAGGTGGGTATTCCCTGTACTCTCTGGCTTGATTGTAAACATCTTATCTTTTACACATGTTCTCTACAGAGTGACTCCTGGCAGGGAAAACTCCATTGTTTCATTTTTAGGATAGGTTGTAGTGTACGTCACAAGATAAACTCCTCCTTCCTCCTGTTCTAGGCAGATGTCTTAATTAATCTTTCGTTTACATTAATGAAAGGTTAGGCTGCACCCAACTCTTTAAAAAAATCTTCACTAAAGTTAATAACCTTAGAGAGTTTGCAAAGCTGGCATGGAATTTACAGAACAAAGCTGTGAAGAGCCACAGGCCTTCTCTAATAAAGACATCTCTTGCTTCTACTGCATAGTTTTGCTTACACAGCTTTATAGATGTTCTCTGTCTTGAGGCTACTAAGCCCATTCAAATGCCCTGTTCTTCTTCTAATTGCTTTTCTGCCACTGGCTTGTTATCACCATCTCTCTTTCTTTTCCCTTTCTCTCTCTCTCTCTTTCTCTCTCTCTCACTCTCTCTCTCACACACACATATACGCATGCATACACGCATGCACACACGCGCGCGCACACACACACACACACACCCCTCTGCCCTTTCAGTATTTACCTCCATCCCAACATGTCCATCTGCCTCAGGATATAGGAAACACTGCTCCTTAAAAAGCCGGCAGAACTGTACATATCTGAACCTTCGTGCAACATTTATAGGCTCTGTCAGTTTCTCTTTCTCTTTTCTTTGTGTTCTGTGATATTCAGCACTTTCTGTAAAGAATGTAATGAAAAAAAATAAGAAGATCAAAGGAGGTGCTTTTCTCCAGTGACATGTCCAAACAGGCACTCTGGCCCTCTCTAATATGCTCATCTAATTTGCTCCTGAGCCCAGGCCTGGAAGAAAAGCATCTTGAGGAAGTTTTCTTCCATGGGCTGAGCCATCTGCTAATGCGGGCCTGTGCCAGTAATTTACAAGTAATGGTTTACAGCTGTGAACCCTGGCTTCTGCGCTGTTTTGGTCATTTAGTAATTACAACAGTTTCATTAACATTTAAAGGGAATAGTCTGCTCAATATCAATTAGGGACTATCAGCAACTGTGTAGCTCCATTTTCATATTTGCATTTGACATTTAATATTCTGCACACATAAATTCTTGGTCTTGGAAATGGCATTGCCACAGAAGGTCAAAATTAATCCAGAGCCCATTTCTACCTAGCTCTACTAAGCTTTAGGAAATATTTCTGCAGAAAGCAGGAACATAAAAGGTTATTTTGAGGCGGTTTTACACATCTGAACATTTAAGTACTTTTTCTTACCACTAAAGTTAAGGTTAAAGAGTTCTCCTCAATTCTTGTTATATCTCCTGTATTCTGGGGAAATTCCAAACTTACCTGATTCAGATTTGCATAGTATTAAGCAGAAAGATGACACCTATTACTTGCAAATCTTACATAACTGCAGTGATACTTAACTTTAATGTTTGAGGGTATGGGGGTTGCTATGTATGGATTTCAACACTTAATAAATAAGAACTAGACTATGACCAAAAAAAATTCTTCCGAAAATCATTTACATCTGGATAGAGGTCTTGATTTTTTAATTAAATTGCTGAACAATGTGGTAGTTATGCTAGGGCTTATCTCAGAAGAAACAAAAGCCCAATGATAATTTGAATTTCATGTGGCTGAGAATGGTCCTAGAATTTGATCCCTGCTGGTAAGTGATCTTGGTAAAAGACGGAGTGAGAAAGATGGAGCAAATTTTAAGTGAGTTAAAACGCCTTATAGAGACTTAGAAGTCAGAAGCTCCCATCAAGATAGAGAGGAGTGCTTTGAGATTATTTAGGTGCAGATTGTAGAGGATGTCAGTAAGAATGGTTTGAGTGGCAGAAGCTAAAAACAGTTTGAGCTAAAGTACTGGGGCTTCTTTTGACTCCTGGTTCCCAGGATCTGGCTGTGATAAGAGGTGAGTCACATAGCATGCACCATTCCTAAGAGTCAGAGGTAGGGAAGAGCCCACTGAAAGAGGGAAGACTGAAAGAAGATTAATGAAGAGGGTATTGAAAGAGACTCCCTTTCATCAGTGTAACTGGATTCCATTCAGATATGAAACTGAGACTTCTAATGTGTCAGAGTCTATACCTTGCAATGCTTTAATAGGGTCTCATTTGCTTGAATTTTAAACCTATTCTCAATGTTGTGCTACTTAAGCAGATAGAGTGACTTCAGAAACACAGGTAAAGTGAAAATCAGGGAAAAAAATTCTATACGTTCTAGGGCCGTGATGTTTGGAAAGAAGTCACACACCCTGCCCCCGCCCCCATCACCACTTCTACCACTACCTAGGAGTCAGCAAAGCATTTGTAAGGAGCTAGAAAGGAGTGGTGTCAGCCAGTTGAGAAATATCCTAGTCAGAACATTTAGATTATCTGGAATCATTATAATAAACAGTGCATGTAATCTACTAAAAAATAAGTTATATTTTATAAACTACATTATTCAGTGTTAGTTTTATTCAAGATATGCAAATGACATTGTTTCACACGATCCTTGGCTTCTCCAGAACTTACTTAAAATGGTGTCCTAGTGTTTATCAGACCAATCCAGAAGGCTTGTTCTATCATGTCAGACTCTTTATGATTACCTTGATATCACTCTGCTTAGTGGGTTTAATGAATTTATAACTTTTCTTCCCAATTAGAGTATTAGCTTCCAGAAGGCAAGGTCAGAATCTTCTACCTGCATACTTGCCAGCTGGGACCTAGGAAATTATAACTAGCTTTCAAAATGTGATCAGGTGGCAAAAGAGAGGAATTTTGATCAGAAAACAAATAAAAATAAATAAATTGAGGCAATCTAGTGTCCAAGACTGGAGCTCAGGAGTATACCTTTCATTTCTAAAAAATCTAGAGTCTGGAATGCTGCAGAGTCCCAGACATAGGAGTTGGGGAACCAGGTTCCTAGGTAAACAGGAAGCTTGGGACCAGAAGATGGGTACTCCCATTTGCCAGTTTGTCAGACTAGCAACTTACTCCATCAGCTCATGCTTATGGAAAGGGGCACTTAGTATCTCTGTTCAGACTACAGGCATTTGAATGTTCAGCAAGTGGCTGAAACCAGAGCCCACATGTGATACTGGGGAAAGAGATGTTTTCAAACTAGAAGAAATAAGAGGACTCAAGGACAGGTGGGTAATAAATATCACATCAGAAGGCTCCATCTAGATCCTTGGTAACCAGGAGGCTGGCCCCAATATCTTTAACAAAGCAAGAATAGGTAATAGGTAGAAGTAGTAGGGAAGGTTATGATGAAAAGGCCTTAATAAAGATCCAGTTCAGAAGTCTGAGTTGTGAAGAGTAGTTCCAAGATCCAGGAAGTGTAATATCAAGTTTTTGCAAGAATAACAGTGAGACTGTTGCTGAACGCATAAGAAGTGACCCATAAATTTTCTGTGTCTCATGTTAAGATGGGTCCACATCTTGAACAGAGCTGAATTTACAGGGTAGTGCCTTTGGCCGTGTTACAAGGAGACCCCAAATAATTTTAATTATTGTATGATTGATCAAATTGCAATCTTAATCACAACTAAACAAACAAAATTTTAAAATTACATAACATGTGAACTTGCATTTTCTCTCTGTATTAATCAGGTTAACTGGGTAATATATACGTATAAATAGCTCAATAGTTTAACACAATAGCGACTGTCTTATTCATTTGTAGCCTAACCATTACTCAGTGTGGTCATATTCAGGGACTTGACTCTTTCCAGCTTTAGCTCCACTGTCCTCTGTATTCAATCACTGGATGGGAAGAGAGTGAGTGCTCTGGGTCAGGCCAGGAATCTGCCAGAACTCAGGAGCCTGGCCATAGCAAGTAGAGGTTGAGAAATGTAGTTTGTGCACACAAGAGGGAGAAAGATGGGTTTAATAAATGACTAACATAATCCTCCTTGAAATTACGGAACGGAAACTTGAGTAAAGAGTGGAAGAGAGAAGGAAGAAACATGCACTGTGTTTGACAAATTTTGTTTCAGGTCATACACCAGAGAATTACCTATTATAATCCTTTATTTCCAAATGGGGAGACTGAAGCTCTGAAAGTTAAATAGCTTTACATTATACAGGTAGTAATTGTAGAGCTGAGGTTAAACCCAAGTCTTTCTGGATTTTTTTTCTTTCTTTCTTTTTTTTTTTTGTAAGAATCTATCAAAAGTCTTTGATTAGTTTTATTATGACATAATAAGGAGAAAAATCAGATTCAGACAAACTTGACTCCATAGTGTGCATTTGCCGCTCAGTTATTTGTGTTTCTGAATTAGTAATTTCACTGAAGCTGTGTCCTCAACTGTAAAATGCAAGTCATGATATTTGCAGATTGTGTGATGTTTAAACAAATAATACACTATTTCTAACAGTTTCCTGAATATTGAAATTACTTGGAATACTTAGAAGAAGTACAGATACCTCAACAGCTTCTTTCAAATTCTGATAGAATGGGTCTGGATTAAAACCTGGGAAATTTTAATTTTAGCAAATGGCCTGAGATAACTTTAGAAACAATGAGCGAATGTACACACACACTAGCACAGCCGCTAATCACCTAAGTTAGAGTTTAATGGCTGTTGTGTTATTATTGAAGTTGCCAGCCTTGTTAATTATATTTCCAAATGGTTTCGGCTCTGGAAGTCCCCATCTCTACTCACTCCCTACCAGTTAAGCTACACTTATTAGTTCATGTTGCATCCTCTGGAGCAGCTTCTTATCTACATTTCACTCAGGCAATATTGAGTTGAGTTTTGAACTTCAGGTAAATTTTAGCACTGACTCTGAGCTCTTAGTTGCAAGCATCAGAAACCAGGTCTGGCTAAGTAAAAACTATTTATTACTAGATGGTGGGTAATTCAGAATCTCTTGGAGGGGACTAGAGAAGCAGGAATTTGTCTCATATTTCTCACCTCACAGTCCTATGAAGGCTGCAGCGTTTTTATGTTGCTGGGACCAAACACCATCCCTCACTGATGATTCCCCCAAGACCGGATACCAGTTACTGATCCCTTACGTTACCCATTCCTGCATCACTTGCATGTGTCTAAACTGCCTCCTGTGATCTCTACTCCTTTACAACACGTAAAGTGTGGACTTTTCCAAACAAGAAAAGGGATTCAAAAGCCAGGTGATAAAAAGAGTGAGAATTGTTGCCATACCACCCCCTCAGGTGCCTACTGAGCCTGGAGGCAGACTGAGGGGTAACCCAGAATTACAGACAGAGAAGCGCTGATAAAGATAAGCAGAAGGAAATGTGTGTTATACATTTGAGAACGCAGTGTAGATGCCAATACCATAGATATTCAATATTTGTTTGCTGAAAAATATGTATGAATGGATAACTAAAGGAAGAAAGGAAGAAAAGAGGGGAAAGAGAAAAGGAAAGAAGAAAGATTTCTTCTCTAGTTCCCTTGTGACTTGCATTCTACATTAAACATTATCTCAGAGGAATTGGATTCTTGCCTGACAATGAATTCTTCAGTAAATATCACTGGTTGGTATTTACTGATCCCTAATCTTCCTAGGGATCAACCAACGCTAATTTCTCCCTGACAGGACTCCTGACAATAATACTAGAGCTCCCTTATGCTGTCCCTGGCTGAAATAGGCTCTGACCCTATTTCCTCCTAACCCTAGGAACATGGCTTCCTCTTAAGCTTTTTACTCAAAGACTGAGGCTGATCCGTAGTTTCACTCATCCATACTTACCCTCTGATCTAATGGGAGGTTTTAATCCTCCTATTGTTGCCTTTAGCTAAGGGTTCTGAAAACTGTGTTATATTTTATTTAAAGCTCTGGTGTCAATGTTTTGCCAATAAGGTGAGACATTAAAACATGTATCTTTCATCGGGGCGTGGTGTTTCACGCCTGTAATCCCAGCACTTTGGGAGGCCAAGGCAGGTGGATCACGAGGTCAGGAGGTCAAGAGCATCCTGGCCAACATGGTGAAACTCCATCTCTACTAAAAATACAAAAATTAGCTGGGGGTGTTGGTGCGTGCCTGTAATCCCAGCTACTCGGGAGGCGGAGACAGGAGAATCGCTTGAACCCAGGAGGCAGAGGTTGCAGTGAGCCGAGATTGTGCCACAGCACTCCAGCTTGGTGACAGAGTGATACTCCATCTCAAAACAACAACAACAACAAAAGCAACAATTAAAACATGTATTTTACCCCAAAAAGGTATTGCCGTATTTTGTATTTTCATGGTTGTAAGCCAAAATTTTCTCTCCCAGATGGATTAAAAAGTATGCCTCAAGCTTACAATGATGACAGTGATATTGATATAGTTTAGATATGTGTCCCTGCCCAAATCTCATGTTGAAATGTAATCCCCATTGTTGAAGATGAGACCTGATGGGAGGTATTTCGATCATGGTAACAGACCCTTGTTAATGGTTTGGGCCATTCCCGTGGTGATAAGCGAACTCTCTCTGAGTTCATAACAGATCTGGTCATTTAAAAGCGTGGACACTTTCCCCCGCATTTTCTCTCTTGCTCCTGCTTTTGCCAAATGGCATGGCTGCACCCCCTTCACTTTCCAACATGATTTTAAGCTTTCCGGGGCCTCCATAGAAGCTAAGCAGATGCCAGCATCATGCTTCCTGCATAGCCTGCAGAACCACAAGCTAATTAAACCTCTTTTCTTTAGAAATTACCCAGTCTTGGATATTTCTTTATAGCCATTCAAGAACAGCCTAATACAGGTATTAAACAGCTACCAAAATTTTGAAATATGTTTGAAAATAAATCAAGAGTAAAATTAAAAGAAAGTGCACCTTTATTCAGATCTTCAAAAAGAACAGAGCCAGATTGCTATTCTGGAATAAAAATGATTCATTTAGGAAGTCAGGTGAGCAAATAATGATGAGAGGATTATTTGTCTAAGAACATTAGTCCACAAGAAAGACTGAGCAGATATCCCGTTATTCTTCATTTCAACTTTTCCAACTTTTCTAATTGTACAAAGGGTGATAGCAGTTCAAAAATCCCAAACCCAAACCAATTACTTTGTGGGAAAAAAATCTAAAAATCAGATGGCATACAGTATATCTTATAATCTGAGTTGAAAATACAGCCTAAGATGCTGGTAATTTTCATTTTCTAGTGATTCTTGCCACCATCAAATAAAACACATTCTTCAGTGTGGGTAAGAATTATACAAATTATGTGAAATGGAAGGTTTATGTAGATATTGTTATTACCTCAAAGGCTGCACTTTAATTATCATTCACTTTGGAGTAAAGTTTTTTGAAAGGGCCAATAAAAGGACTATTTTCCGTTTATCACAATAAAAAGTATATTAACAAACCTAAAAGATAGCCTAATTTTTCCTATCTCTGGTGTGTTAACGTGCCAACATTAAGTGGGAGTTTTATTTTGAGGTGGTCAACTCTTAGACATTCCAGATTCATGTTTTTTTTTTTTTTTTTTTTTTTTTTATTTGTGTTATTTGACTTACCTTCATTCTCTCTAGTCTTTTTCTGTAATTAGTTGTACCTATTCATTTAAAAAGTAAGATCTGGATTCTGGGAAGATAGTGGAGTAGATGGTATTAGGAATCTATCTGTACACTAGACAACAATTGAACTCAAAGAATCTGTCTGATGTAACTATTTTGGAACTCCAGAGTCTATTGAAAGCTTGCTACTTCAAGAGAAAGTTTCAGAGGAGGACTTCAACAGTAAATGGTGGCTAATTTTGGACAATTTTAGGTATTAAAACAGTAGTACTTAACCACCTTCCACCCCTCAGCCGCTTGGCAAGTAGCTATGAATGTGTTCCTGAAGCAGCTTCCACACAGCTTATAGGAGCAATGGGTGGGAAAAAGCGACACTGTCTTCATAATATCCGAAATCTGTGATCTGATCATTGACAGCTGCTTCTGATCACACAGAAGCAAATAGGTAACAGACATCATTGTTGCACCTCCCCCTATTCTTGCCAGTCCTTCCCTGTCTGGTTGAAGTGATTTCTAGGAGATTTAAAGGGCTAACATAATTTTTTTTCTCCTTTATTTTTCTCTTTTTCCTTTTTCAACAGCCAGACACTGAATATTAGGAAAATCAAAGGTGACGGTATATACAGGGAAATCAGAAAACTACTGCACATGCCTGGGGAGGGGACAGGCTCACAAAAGACCTGAGAAGACCTGTTTACATCTCAAACTAGTGCTTGGCACAGAGAAAGCCTACAACAATCAAATAAACAGGAACAACAACAACAACAAAAAAACAAAAACGAAAATCCACAAAACAAAAAACAGCAAACTCTAGGAAGGGGGGAAATCTGATCTCCACAGTTAACAGATTATTAGACTCAAATGTTCAGTTTTCAATTAAAAAAATTACAAAACAAAGCAAGAAACAGCAAAGTATGACCCATTTAAAGCGAAAAACAAATAATAATCCAACAGAAACTGACCCTGAAAAAACCTGATGACAGATCTACTAGACAAAGACTTTAAACCAATTGTCTTAAAGATGTTTAAAGAACTAAGAAATACATGGAAAAAGTTAAGAATATATGAGCAAAATAGCAATATCAATAAAGAAATAGAAAACCTAAAATACTAAAGAGAAATTTTAGAACTGAAAACTGCAGATTTGAGCAGGGAGAAGAATTAGTGAACTTAAAAACAAGACCATGAAATTTATTGAGACTTAGCAAGAGAAAGAAAGGAAATTGAGGAAAAATAAACAGTCTAGGGGACTTGTAGAACACCATTAAGTGAGCTAATATATGCATATGGTACTCCCACAAGAAGAGAGAGGAAAAGATGAGAAGAAACTATTTTTAAAATATTGCCCCAAAACTTCCCAAATTTCATGAAAGACATGAATAAAACAGCCAACAAGCTTAGCAATAAGTAGGATAAGCTCAAAGAGTACCACCAAGACACATTATCAATAATCTGTTGAAAGCCAAAGACAAAAAGAGCGTTTTGAAAGCAGCAAGAAAGAAGTAATTTGTCACATTACAAGAAATCCTCAATGTCATTCTCATCAGATTTCTCATCTGAAACATTGTAGGACAAAAGGCAATTGACCAATATGTTTCAAGTGCTAAAGAACAGTAAAACTGTTCTTTAAAAGTGAGGGAGAATTGAAGGTGTTCCCAAATAAACAAAATCTTAAGGAGTTTGTTCCAATTACACTGCTCTACAAGAAACGCTAAAGAAACCCCTGCAGGTTGAAATGAAAGAACACTAGAAAGAACTTCAAGATGTATGAAAAAATAAAGATCTCTGTAAAGGTAAATAAGTGTACAAGTATGAAGCTAGTAGTATTGTAACAATAGTGTATAGCTCAATATTTTTTAGCATGATTTAAGAAACTAATATATTTTTTAGAAAAAAACCTTTGTCAACCTAAAAGCTGGTATTGTTGCAACTCCACAATTTGCTTTATAAATAAATAAATAAATAAATGCATTAAAAATTTTAATTCATGTTTTAGAGCACACAAGGTAGAAAGATATAATTTTGTGACACCAACAACTAAAGGAAATGGAGATGGAGTTCTTAGAGGAGCAGAGTTTTGTATGTTATTGTGGTTAAACTGGTAAAAATTCAAATTAGAGTGTAATAACTTTAGTATGTTAAGTGTAATGCCCATGGTAATGACAAGGAAAATAGGTAAAAAGTATACATAGCAAAATAAATGAGAAAAAATTTTAAATTAAATGTTTCACTGTCAAAAAAATTAACTAAACGTAGAAAAAGATAGTTGTGCAGGAAATGAGGAACAAAATCTAGAAGGCATATAGAAAGTAAGCAGTACATGAGAAAAACAAATTCTTTTATATCAGTAATCCCTTTAATAGCTAATGGATTAAATTCCCTGCTCAAATGACAGAGATTGGCAAAATGGAAAATCGTAGATGATGCAACTATGTGTATCTATGAGAGATACACTTTTAGAGTCAAAACACAAATAGATTTAAAGCAAAAAGAAATAAAATGATATTGCATACAAATGGTCTCCAAAACAGAGTGAGAAATCTCTGCTAATATCAAAGTAGAGTTTAAGTAAAACAATTACAAAAGACAAAAAAAGAACATTATGCATTCACAAAAGGCTGAGTACAGCAAGAATATATAATAATTATACAAATTTATGCAGCTAATATCAGATCATTAAGATATATGAGGAAAAAGGGGATAAAATTTAAGGGAGAAATAGATAGCTATTTAACAGTTGGAGATAAATTATAAGTCAGTAACTTGACTACTCTAGAGAAAATGTACAAATTCCTAAAAGCACAAACCTTAGGAAGACTAAATTATGAAGAAATGATAAATTTGAGTAGACCTATAGCATGTAAGGAGACTGAATCACTAATAAAAATTCTCCAAACAAAGAAAAGCCCTGAACCTGATCACTTCACTGGTCAATGCTATCAAGCTTTTAAATAATTAACATCAATCCTTCTTAAACTTTTCCCAAAAAATTGTAGAGGAGGGAACACTTTCAAACTCATTTTATGATGCCAGCATTAACCTCATATCAATGTCAAATAAAAACATTACAAGAAAACAAAATTACAGGCCAATATCCCTTACAAACATTGATGAAAAATCCTCAACAAAATAATAGCAAACCAAATTCATCAGCATATTAAGAAAATGATACACCATAGCTACCTGAGATATATTCCTGGAATGTAAGGATATTCTCACATACAAAAATCAATCGATATAATACACTATATTAACAGAATGAATAGAGGAAAAAACATTATTTCAAATGATTCAGGAGAAAAGCATTTGACATAACCCCGTTTTGTGATTAAGAAAAATAAAACTCAATCAACTAGAAATATAAGAAAACTATCTCAACATAATAAAAGTAACATATGAAAAACCCACAGCAAACATCATACTCAATGCTTAAAGATGAAATGGATTTCTTCCAAGATCAGGAGCAAGGCAAGGATACCCACTTTTACCACTTCTATTCAACATAGTATACTGGAAGTTCTAGTCATGGCAATTAGGCAATAAAAAGAAATAAAAGGCATTCAAATTGGGAAGGAAAAAGTAAAATTATTTCTTTTCATAGGTGACATGATTTATATGTAAAAAACTTTAAAAATTCCACAAAAAACATTTGAACTAAGAAACAAATTCAGCAAAGTAGCAAGACATAAAGTCAACATGCACAGCATCAGTTGTATTCTTACCAATGATCAATCCAAAAAGGAAATTAAGAAAAGAATTCCATTTACAATAGCATCAAAAAGAATAAAATACTTAGGAATTAATGTAACCAAGGGGGTAAAAGTCTTGTCCGGTTAAAACTACAAAGCATTGTTAAAAGATACTGAAGAAGATATCAATAAATGAAAAGATATTCCATGGTTATCACTTGGAGGATGTCATTATCACTTGGAGGATACCGTTAAGATGTCAATACTATCCAAAGTGATTTACAGATCTAATGCATTACCTATCCAAATCCCAAAATTGTTTTTTGCAGAAATGGAAAAACTTATTGTAAAACTCATATGGCATCCTAAGGGACCCTGAATACTCAAAACAATGCTGAGAAAGAAGAGAGATGTAGGACTTGTATTCCCTAATTTCAAAACTTACCACAAAGCTACATTAGTCAAGCGTGTGGCACTAGCATAAAGAACAACACATGGACTAATGGAATAGAATAAACAGCCCAGAAACAAATCCTCAAATATATGGTTAAATGCTTTTTGACAAGGGTGCCAAGAACATTTAATGGAACGAAGTCTTTTCAAGGGATGATGCAGCAATAACTGGATATATACATGTGAAATACAAAGTTGGACAGTTGCCTAATACCATATATAAAAAATTAACTCAAAATGGACCAAAGATATAAATGTAAGGCCTAAAACTATTAAATTCTTAGAAGAAAAGTTAGGGCAAAAGCTACACCACATTGAATTTGACTACGATTTTTTGCATATGACACTAACAGCACAGAAAACAGAATAAAAAGTATACATATTGGACTTTATAAGAATTTTTAATAATTATGCACCAAAACAAACTATAAACAGAGTAAAAAGGCAACCCACAGAATGAAAGAATATTTGCAAATCATATCTATGATAAGGGATTAATATTCATAATATACAAATACTGCTAAAACTCAACAAAAACAAACAACCTGCTTCAAAAATGGGCAAAGAACTTTAATAGACATTCCTTCAAAGAAGACATACAAATGACCAGTAAGCAAATGAAAAGATATTCAACATCAATAATCAACAAGGAAATGAAAATAAAATTACTATGAGATATCACCTCATACTCATTAGGATGACTACTATCATAAAAATAGAAAAGAACTAGTGGCAAGAATGTGGAACAATTGGAACCCTTGTGCACTGCTGGTGAGCACGTAAAATGGTACAGCTTCTGTGGAAAAGAGTATGATCGTTCTTCAACAAATTAAAAATAGAATTACCATAAGATCCAACAATTCCATTTCTAGATGTGTACCTCAAAAAAGTGAAATCAGAGTCTTGAAGCAATATTAGTACACTCATGTTCATAGCAGTATTATTCCCAATGGTTTAAACATGGAAGCGACCCAAGTGGTCATCAAGAGATGAATAGATAAGCAAAATGTGATGCTAACAGATAAGCAAAATGTAAGTACAAGAGAATACTCAGCCTTACAAGGGAAGAAAATTTTGACACATGCTACAACATGGATGAATCTGGAAGACACTATGTTAAGTGAAATAAGTCAGTCTCAAAAATAAAAATACTGTATGATTCCACATATGAAATACTCGAAGTAGCTTAAATCATGGATGCAGAAATGATGGCTGCCAGGCCCTGTGGGGAGGGGAAATGGGAAGTTATTTTTTAATGGATATAGAGTTTCAGTTTTGCAAGATAGAGCAAGTTTTGGATATGGATGTTGATGAAGATTGCACAATAATAGGAATGTATTTAACACTACTAAAATATACATTTAACAATGGTTAAGATAGTAAATTTTAAGGTACATATATTTTCCCACACTAAAAAGCATTGGGGCAAAAATGATAGGAAGAAGAATGTGGTTGATGCTATTGCAAAGTAAGTTAAGGTCAGGGTATTTTTCTTAAAGGTGGTTATGTCAGGGTCCTGGACAAGCAGATGGCAGAGTAAAATTAGGCAAATAGAAAGCTTGTAATAAAGACATGTTTTCAAAGATACCAGAAGATTAAGGGAAACAAGTGGTGATGGTGAAACCTTCTAGGGCCAATAAACTGAGGGATCCATTACCATTATTCTATATAAGTGGCAAAGGTAGGAAGCAGTAACCATAATCCAGAGACAATAACTGGAGCTGAAGGGAGCTGGAGCAAAAATGCTGTAATCTTTGAAAAAATAAAAAATAAAAAATAAACATCCAACCAAAGGTCAGGCAGAGAGGGATCCAGTGGAATAGAAACACAGACTCAATCTCCTCCTTCTTTACTTTCCTGCCAGTGTCTCCCATTGGTCAACCCGAACCAGAAGTTAGATGGCGAAGGAATGCAGTTGACACACTCCATAGAAGTCAGCCTCCTGGAGCCTACAGCTGTTGGAAACTGGATCTGTAGGGACAAGTAGGACACATCTAGAAAAAAAAAAATGAGGGAGGCCTTTAGGGACTGAGGTCAGCCTCTGGCCAGCAGCCTGCAAGGAGCTGATGCCCTCAGTTCAACAGCCCAGGAGAAAGTGATGTGCCAACAGCCACACGAGTTTGTAAGTAGATCATTCCCCAGTCAAGCCTCAGATGAAACATAGTACCAGCTGACACTTGGAATCTTTGTGAGACCTCGAGGCACAGGATTCAGCTAAGCTGTGCCCAGATTCCTGACACAAACTAAGATAATAAGTGAGTACAATTTCAGCCAAAAAAAAAGTAAAAGGAAGAAAGGAAGGAAGGAAGGAAGGAAGGAAGGAAGGAAGGAAGGAAGGAAGGAAGGAAGGAAGGAAGGAAGGAAAGAAGGAAAAAGGAAGGAGCAAGTATAACCAAATTATTAAAAATAGATAAACTAGAATACTGACAAAAATAACCCAATGTTTTTCTCCTATATCATTTCTCTTTATTTTAACATTTTTATATTTCCTCTTAATCCTTTTTTCTCAATATATCCTTTGAAAATTATTTAAACATAATATTGACTAATTTTGTATCATTGAGTTTCTTTTTAACCATTTTCCTTTTGTCCTACTAGAAACTGTTAGAAATGATGGGCTGAAAATGTATAATAGTAATTGTCCATTCTGCTGACCCTGGTCTTATTACCTTTGAGATAAGATTAATTTTTAGCAAGGAAGTAAAAGTTTTAACTAAATTTTGTCATTAATTCTGGTTTTCTTTTCTTTCCAATCATGCATGTGGACCAAAGTTAGCCACATTTTGATGTAGAGAAGGTTCTGTGAATAATTTTTTTTTCACCTTGCAGGGAGGCTATTTTTAGTAGGAGAGAGAACAAACATTGATATTTTATAGCTGTGCCAACCTTTCAGGATGGGTTTGATCAAGTTGTGGTAACAAACAACCCTCACCCTCAAATCTCGGTGGCCTAACAAAATAAAAGTGGTTTTTCATCACTCAAAGTCCTCTGTGAGTCCAGAGCAGCAACCCTCAAAAGTTGATGGGGACCCCTCCGATCTTTCGTCCCCAATATCTCAATACAAGCCCTCTTCCACAATCAACATCAAAGGGGAGAAAAGAGTTAGAGATTCAACACTGGAAATTAAATACTTCAGATTGAAATATTCACTTTTTTTCTATCATTTAAATAAACAAAACATATCGCATGACTAACCCTGACTACAAGGGGATGCCCATAGTGGGAGGAGTCCTGGAAATACTGTTAAGCAGCTGTAACACTGACCATAGTTTCTCATAGATATTGGTGGATTTCTATTGTTGTCAATACCTTAAGACAAAGATATATTTTTAGATTCTGGTGCTTTTATTATTTTATTGAAATCTAAGAAGTCTCATATAAATCCAGGGTTTTGATTTTATTTCTTTAATCATGAAGATACAGATTTTTTCCATTTGTGGATGTAAGTGCTATTACTGCAGTAAAGGAAATGAACACTTGATCTATTTCTCATAGAATCAATGGAAATGACTAAATAGTTTCTGATGATTTTGAAAGTTAACAGTTACTTTTCCCCTCATCAAGATCAATACTGATGACACTGAGAAGGCAATTTTTCATTAAGTAAAGTCAATACGGATGATGCAGGTCTATATAAAATGGGAAGAGAAGAGCTGCAGCACATTCTTTTGAAACTTACAATACATATAAACAAGATTTATTAGAACATAGCTAATCAAAATGGCTAGATATAAAATAGAACTTAAAAAAACTTCAAGGTTAAAAACATTTCTTATTTTATTTCTTTCTGTTTTAGAAAGTTCTATTACTTTTTTTTTTGCATAGTGTCTAGAAGCAGTGCTCTTATGCTATGCTTTACCCAGGTTGTGGCTGATTAAACCCAATGTGTGCCTCAATCTATTGGATAACCAAAATTGACCAGATATCTTTTGGAAACATACATAATTTGGAGATGGCAGTGGTGGGTGTTTAAATTTGAAACTCCTGGTAAGGAATTGTAAGTGGTGGGAATGTTGGACCATGTGCAAAAGGAGGAAGAAAAGAAGCTTGGTAGGAGAATGAAGCATGCGTAAGGAGAAGTCAAAGGAGGGGAACTGTTGGGTGCTGAAAGGATTTGTGCTAAGTAAACCCTGGGCCCTGCTGTATTGTGTTTCTTGAGCTTAGATGCCTGTGAGAATTATAATAAGCTCTCTTATTTATGCTAGTCTGAGTAGGCTTCTGTTCTTCGCAAACAAGAATTCTCAGTCACCATTTTTAGTAACTGTTCTAAATGCATTGTTACAGAAAACACCATTATAAATCATCATTCGTTTGCACAGATTTGGTTAGCCTGAGAATATTGCATGGCTATCATGCCCCTAATCATAATATTAGTAATAATAACCAGAGCTGTATCAAATATGTACTATGGTGGTTGCGTTTACGCATGTTGCATGAATCATCTCATTTGATCCTTATTTCAACTCAAGGAAGTAGAAATTATCCTTAGCTTTGTGTTCAAATGTAAAGATGAAGCACAGATAGATTTATAAACTTGCTCAAGTTCAACTAGCAAGTGATGAAACCAAGACTTGAAAAGATGCTGATATACAGGGCATTTCATGCATCAGAACATGGAACACATACTGCTAGATTGCTAACTTTTTTACTCAGTTTCCAACTCATAAGACTCATATATATATATATATATGGTTTTCATCACTCAAAGTCCTCTGTGAGTCCAGAGTGGCAGCCCTCAAAAGTTGACAGGGGCCCCTACAATTTTTCATCCCCAATATCTCAATACAAGCCCTCTTCCACAATCAGCATCAAAGGGAAGAAAAGAGTTAGAGATTCAACACTGGCAATTAAAATCTTCAGGTTGAAGTATTCACTTTTTTTCTATCATTTAAATAAACAAAGGAAGTCCCATGACCAGCCCTGATTACAAGGGGAGGGTTGCCCAGAATGGAAAGAGTCCTGGAAATATTGTTAAGCAGCTGTAACACTGACCATAGATACTTCTCATAGATATTGGTGGATTTCTATTGTTACCAATACCTTAAGACAAAAATGTATTTTTAGATTCTGGTGCTTTTATTATTTTATTGAAATCTAAGAAGTCTCATATAAATCCAGGGTTTTGATTTTACTTCTTTAATCATAAAAATACAGAAGCTTTTATTTTATTTTATTTTTTATGTATGTATGTATGTATGTATGTATGTATGTATGTATGTATTTATTTATTTGAGACAGAGTCTTGCTCTGTTGACCAGGTTGGAGTGCAGTGGCATAATCTCGGCTCACTGCAAGCTCTGGCTCTCAGGCTCAGGTGATTCTCATGCCTCAGCCTCCCAAGTAGCTGAGATTGCAGATGTGCACCACCATGCCTAGCTAATTCTAGTATTTTTAGTACAGACAGGGTTTCGCCATGTGGCCAGGCTGGTATTGAACTCCTGGCTGTAAATGATCCACCTGCCTCTTCTACCCAAAGTGTTGATATTACAGGCATGAGTCACCGTGCTTGACCCTCTATGATATTTTTTAAAGGCCCTATTGTTAATTACTATTTTTATGTGAACTATATTGCTTGTCACTAAATTATAATATCTATCAAGCATCATTTTATATTCATTTAATGTTTGCTTATAAAAATGACCTTTTTAAAGGTTATCTAATGCTGATTTGTCTTTATACAATACAATTTTTTATAGAATATCATAAAATTTCATGGGGCAAATCAGAATTGTGCGTGCTTGTTTTTTTTTTTAAAAATAACAACTTTTTAAATCTAGCCTATATTTTCACAGACCAGTCATAGGGTGACTGATTTGTTTCTAAATGATTACAATGTTTGAGCTTCTGTACTGTACAGCAGGAAAACAGAAACAAAAATAAAATAAAACAAACTATAAGCAGAGAAGTGTTGTATGGGACAAGCAATTTCCTGAAGATTTCAGTATCTTAGAAAGGTTCCTCAACTAAAACAAAGTATTACTTTCCTTATATCTTAGTTTTCTCTTGCCTCCTCTGTTATACTAAAATTCTGCCAGTAGTGACTCACTTTGTTGAATATTATACACTCTAGTCTTTAAGAATCTTCTTTAAAATTACAAAGTCCCATACGGTGTGACACTCCCTATAAACATTATCCATCTAGAATTGTGGGAATAGTAAGTTTTCTATAGTAAAAATCAGGTGGGTCGGAACCAGCCTTAAATATCTGTCCTCCAGGATAATGAAAGGATAAAGAGTTTCAAAGATTTATGGAAAAAGGAAGTGGGATGAAGGTGACAGCAGATTTTAGGAAGCTTTATTTTATTTCTTTGCTTTTTATTCATGCTAATTATACATATAACAGAGAGAGTTGTGTTATTAGAGGCAGAGCTTGAAGATTGAAAGAGCCTATGTGTAGAGACAAGCTGGACTGGATTCCTGAATTGTTTCTGGCTTGATCAATAACTACGTGAGCAAGGGAAGCCATTTTAATCTATCTATGCTTTTTCCTCTTGGATGAGATGTGAACAGTAATATCTATTGTAATGGAGTAAATTCATTACACAAAGTGTCTTTTCTACCAATGAGCTGCACTGCTTGCATTGTGAGTGCCCTTTGTATGCATTTATATAGATGTACTTTTAAAAACAATTGTCAAGCGTTCAGTAGGTTAGGACTTTTATTCAGTGCTTTATATACATTATCAAATTTACTATGGAAAATAGCCCTGTAATGCAGATTCTATTTTTCTTCTATTCTATACAAGAGGAAGCCAAAGACTTAAATGAAGTAAGGTTTTCTAAATTGCATGGCTAAAAATCCCAGAAACTAATTCCAGAACCCATAATCGTAATCATCTTCTTATATGGCAGCACAACTGTGATATTTTTGTAAATATAATATATTTTATATATATTTACATCCTGGAAAGGTTTAGTGAAAAGCTAAGTGTTCACTGTGCAATGTATGCTGTCTATCTTATATAGATTAATATGTAGAAGATGGAAACAAAGAAATCTGATGGGTTCATCTTAAGCAAACTGGATAAAGATAGATCTATGGCAAACAAAGTGACCACTCTGGGCGTTATAATCATCTCACTGCTGCTCACAGCCTAGACAAGGATCTGAGCCTTCCTGGGAGTGTTCCTCATCAGCAGACGTGTTCCTAAGCTAGGCTAAGTAATCATGACCACTAGTCTTTCTGTACTATCTTAGAAACACTAGAAAAACATCATAATGCACTTCTGGGCCTACCACATTATTAAGTGCATCACCCTAAAATAGTAAACACAAAGGCCTTGCCTGTTATGAACATTAAATGAGTGTCATTATTATTACATGCAGGAGAAACTGAGGTACAAGGAGACTGCTCAGTGTGACATACTGGATCACTTTCATATGTAACCCAATTCTGCTAATTCCCTTTGCAAGGATAAGTGCTGGCATCACTTTATCTTCAATATATTAATGAATATAGCTATCTAGCCATGTGGCAGATACTTCAGCCAAAAATAATACCCGGATTCAGAGATTTGAGCACCAATTATCAGGAGGTTCAAAGCACTGATTTATCCAGGTCCCTGCTCTCCTTCAAGCCGTGTACAGCACTCTAATGATGAGCAATTGAGGAGCAGCATCTTTTCTCATGTTCATTACTCTCCAACAAGATCTTAACTTGATAAGGCCACCCTGAAAAGGCTAGATCAGCTTTAGACAAGGTAGCAGGTGCATTTATCAACTCCTCATGTTTGCTGAGTCAGTGATTGCTGTGGTTTTTAACTTTTTTTTTTCCTACTAAAGAAGTTACTTTTTTTTGTTTTTATATTTAGGGGATTGCTATTTATTCATGACAGCATTTTCCATTGTGGCACCTGAAGAAAGTGTTTAACCTTTTCTCCCAGTTTCTAAACTCAAGTCTTTTCTATAAATTGTATATATTATGCAATCTGATGATAGATAATTGTCTTATTCCCTCTCCCTCCAAAATACTAGCATATGCCTAATTAATACAGGGATATTCCATAAATCATAGGTGCCAAGGAAAAACCATGTAACTGGGGAAAACTTTACACAGAATATCAATCAGATCCTGGTACTTATCATTTAAGTAGAGCACAATTCTCTCAAGGCTTACCAGCCTCTCTCACAGCATCCGCCACAGCACTTAGAAACATTAACTCCTTGTGCTCTCGAGCCTCAGAATAAATGAACTTCAGCTCACTCTTCTTTTTATTGTTCCCGTGGGGTCTTTTTGTAGGGGGAGGGAGAGAGAAAAGGCTATTTTTATAATGTTTTGCAAGTCAAATGACAAAGTTCAAAAGAGGGAAAATGCTGGAAAAAAATCAATGTAATGTCCTTATTTGGCAGCGCTTAGTTTGGCTAATTACTGGGTACAGGTAGGAAACACAGCTAATGGGGCTTAGCAACAGATGGGGAGCCAGCACAAAGCTGTAGGTTCTTCCTCTGCTTCGGCTGTGACTTCCTGCAGTGTTGAACAAGTCATTCAACCTGTTTTTGATTCACTTCCCTTTCACTAAATTATGGATAATAATGCCTACTAGCTATGTCATACATTGTTGAGAAGAATAGCTCATAGGAAGATCACAAAACACTTTCAAAGAGTTGAAATGCTCTATAGGCACAGGCTCCACTGAATCAAGCTGAACAGGAGGCAATGCCCCTTTCAGTCAAGTCCTCTGTTCCCCATGTAAAACCAAAACGAATGCAAATCTGAAAGTGACTTTGCATTTGCCATGCATCCCCTCTGCCTCTCAGGCATTCTATCACTAACTGATTGTAACTATGCAAATGATACCGTTATCTGTGGCACACACTGGCGTTTGTACTGCAGCACCAGCAGTTTAAAATGCTTGATGAATCCAAGGCTGATTGGCAGCTCCAAACTTATCCGTGACCTAATTTGAGGTCAAGAAGCACATGCAGATTTGGATAAGGGCAAAACCAATGACAACAGGCTTTCCTTGAGGTTTTAAAAGACTTAAAGTTTGGTTGCCAGGGAATTTTTAAAAAAATAAATACAGTTCTTCATCTGGGATCTGGATTGAAAGCAAAATTCGTCAAATGCACCAAGAATTTTGAAGCTCTAGAGAGCTTCACAGAGCAAAAGTAATCCTGAGATAAAGAATGGGAATGATTTCTGCTGCCGCTGAAATGATTGCAGCAGGAAGATGGGTGGTGATGATTTCCTCATTGTTAGAGAAAGGAAATCTGCTCCTGTGCCAAGAAGCAATGGATTTACCCCGCTAATTTCCAGGTGCTTTAAGTGCTGAATTCTGTTCCAAAATAAAAACATAAATAAATATGGCAAATGTCAGGTAACAGGGGGATGGGAAGGGAATCAGAGAAGGAAACTACCATTGATTGCTTGCTGGGTTGGCAATATCATCACATTTCACAGACCATGCTACTGAGCTGCAGAGGTCAAGTGACTTGCCCAAGTTCGCGGAACTGGTAGGTGGTGGAACAGTGAGTAAAAACACACAGACTCTGCTCTTTTCACTCTACTGGGTTGTCTTTAGGAGATGTTGTCTGGATCTATATACCAACTGCGGAGAGAGAGAAGACCACTTGACTTTCACAGTACCCCAGGCCAGAGTACAAGGGGAAATCCTATAGATGACTTGCCCAGCCTCCTGCTGTTTGGAGCTCAGCAAATTTGCCTCATGGGAAGCTCCGTTTGTCTCCCTTCCTCTGAGCCCCCTCTTCTCTGACTGGTCCCTGCCAGCACTGCCTGTTTGCTGTTACTACTTCCCAGTGATCAACAGCTATTTTATGTTTCCTCCCATTGTGCTTCATTGCACTTTTGTGGCCCCTCTGCCCACCTACCTGCAGCTCACCTTCATGTTATTGAAGGGCGGTTGTGTTTGTGGCTTGTTATTATGTTCTTGAACAGTCCTATGATGTGGAACTTAAAGGGGCCGCGTTGTAGAGGAACATCCATTATCCATCACTTCTCTCCATATTTCTCACTTTCACTAGGACCTTTATGATTGTTATATTCTGGGAAGTTTAAATCCAAAGTCTGAAGTCTAGCTTAAAAAAAAATTATTGGTTAATGTTATCTTTTAAGTAACATTAATTGCACATTTGTTACAAGAAAAGTAATATGCTAAATGTTACATAATTACCTTGTCTAAATCTCAAAATAACCCAATGAGGCAAAGTTTTTTGTTAATTCCATTTTATAAACCAAGAAACTGAAATTTATGGTGATGAGGTAGTCTGCCCAAGGTTACAGAGATAGTAACCTGCAGAACCAAGATTCAACTTCAGATCAGGCTCACTGCAAAGTTCTAACTCAACCAAAGTATTAACTCTACAAATTAACTCCACCAACTTTGTGCATCTGTATATGTTAATGTAATTGCTGGAGTCTTGGTCAGTTTCATCTTTATATTCACAGTTTTCAGCACAATCATCACTATGAACTCTGATAAATTAGCAAATTTGTATTGTGGCAGAAGGATTGAGAATCAAAATGCAAATTTTACACTTATCATCACAAATCTGATGCTCATTTGTTGGATCAATTTATAAAATATGGACCAAATTTGATCTGTTTTTTGATATGACTGTAATCAAAAATATTTCTGTAAAGATATTTCTGTAATCAAACAAACCTGGTTCTGTTATCTAACAGGCTGAGATCCTTGCTGTGTGGACACAATTCAGACCCACCTAATGGTACCTTGGGTCAACAGAGGGAAGTCTGCAATGGTACTGACAAGTGTGTGTGTGTGAACCAAAATGTGTTTTGCAGTGCAGTGCTGTCAGACTAGAAATAATGCATCAAGATGCATGTTCTGGGCAACTTTAACGATGCTCCCATGGGTATTCTTAGTGCTATGTTAAGCATGGCACTTATAAAAACCTCACAACAGCACTTAGAGCTTCTGGAAAATAGTTGACTGTTTTGTTGTGTAGCTAGGATTGCAGGTATTGGTTACAGCTTGAAGGTAAATAAGAGATTAAAACCTCCACTTCTAATTACTCAATTTTTGACTATTAAATTTCAATATTTATAGAAAAGCTAGAATTTCATAAATATCAGATTACACCAATATTCTCAATGAACTGTTTTCTTGGAATTACTTAGATCCAGCAATCAGCTCTGAAGGCTACTTTCACAATTTTAATTAGTAAAAATGCTTCTTACTTATTGAAAACTTGAAACTCAAGCAATAATCTACCTACTGGTAATAGAGAAGCACTGCTGAATAATGTTCTGTATCTTACAAACATATCTTATTGTTTTGAGCCATTACATGCTGATATAGTAGTTGCCTGCAGCATGCTTAAGCAATAAGCCATGATGAGGTACTGTACCATTCCTTGATGCCTGGGGTACGTTGTCCAGAAGAGTTTTCTCTTCTTGCAAAAGGAGCAACTCCCAAATATATTATGCTAACTAATTGTTCCTTTTCTACATGATAATCATCTAGGTTGTTTATTATATATCTGTTTAAATAATTACTATGTATCTTAAGTCAAGCAAAACCACATCAAATGTTTGCAGCCCTAAACAATTAAAAGAAAGAACAAGAATTCTGATGCACATATTCTGCTTTGGGTATTTCAAGTTTTGTTTCATTATTTCATGCCCTCTGCTCCCTCTCTCCAGGGATTTTGTCCCTCCTGTATCAAGGTTTCTTTCACCTCTGTCTGCAGTAACACTTTCTTTTTTTATTTTAGATTTTTTAAAAGCTATCTCAGGAATTTTGGTGTAGCTCCTGATTCAGCTGTATTGATGGTAATTGAAAGGGGAATACAAACTGAACTCAAGTGCAGCTCCACTTAAATTTACTTCCCCTGAGAGAAGAATTTCCAAAGCTGCCAGTCCAAAGGTTTCTATAAAATTTGTGTTTGTAAGAGCAGCACTTCATTATATTTTATTCTTTTTGAAATGATCTAGAGTACTATGAAAATTATCACAGCTTCCAAAGGAGGTTGGTAAAGTTTGTCTGTCTTTAAGAGAAAACTAATGGGTCTTGAGAGCTTTCCCTTTTGTTTAAAAACAAACACTGATATTTCTGAATAAAATATTGTGACTGCACTGTCATTCTGTTTATAGACCTCTCCACAGGGACATTCTTCTGCATTGAGAAAATCTGTGAAGATCATTGCTTTTGGATTTAAACATGATCTGTAGTCCCTGCTCCTTTTATATCTTTATTTCTGTGTTTGTAGATACAGATATACATATTACAGAGCTAGAGATAGTGATATTCACACTGGTAGATGTAGATATAGATATGAATGAATTCAGCAAAATGTCTGAGAGACGACTAGTGGCCCCTCACAAGGACGTCTGACTTTTGTATGGTATGTACTCTTTTGAATGAGGTATGGTCATAATGACATTTAAAACAGATACCATTTTGAGTGACAAACTGTGCCATCCTTACCATTTTCTTATTCTGCAGTAGTCCATTGGCATCAAAGCTGCCTGCAAAGTTGTAGTCTTGGTGATCTGAATGAGGAGAACTAGGGAATAGATTTCTATACAAACCTGACTGCATAATTTAGTCGGGCACACATTCAGGGTATATGAAATCAGAGTAGAGATAAGAAAGAGTGTCACTGCATTTGCATGTTCCGATTAGATAGAACAGCATAAAGAAAAAGATTTCTTATCAGAGTAGACGTTACGATGGAAGTTACATTTCAATAACAATTTGAATGAAAGCAGAACTGATGAGTTGAAAACTGGTAGGATACCACTTTATGTGATTTAAATAAAAAGCTAAATTTTAAAATGTTATCTAGAAATTTTGGAAGACTATGCTTTTTTAAAGTATTACATATTTACTTAAAGTATTAGGATTATACTTAATCACACTCCTGCATTCCCTGACCGTGAGTTGCATTAATGTGAAATCATGTAAACCAGATGAGAAATGGGAACAGTCTCCGAGGTGAATGTTACCCATGATTTTTGCTTAGCCCTAAGGGTAACAGAAATCACTCTATCTGCCTTGTTCATCAGTCCAGGGTCTTCTGTTCTATTCTCTCTGGCTTCCAGGAATATTCTATCATAATAAGTTAACATTTTCTTGAACACCTTTTTTTTTCCCCCATGAGAGCTTCTTTTTTGCACTTTGGTATAATTCTAACCTCCTGGTTGTTAGCTCATTTGACCACTTTTTCTCAGCACTTAGCTATTCTCCCACTTATTAAGTGATTTAGATTTTTGACTTACTCCTGTCCTTTTTATTTTAGTCTCTCCTGTCCCACAGGGGTGTTTGGCTCCCTGTTCAAATTCTCTCTCTCTTTCTCTCTCTCTCTCTCTCTCTCTCTCTCTCTCTCTCTCTCTCTCTCGGTCTTTTCTTTTGTTTCTATCTTCATATTGGAGGAGGCAGAGATTATTATTTAAGAAGTACTACCTTCCTCCTTACTACCGGTTTTTCTCATAAATCTCTTAGTAAGTGCTGTAAGCAGTTTGGGCTGATGTTGAGCGGGAAAAGGAGACTGTACTATTCTTTTGATGAGTGGTGTCCCCTTAGGATTCATGATATTTATAAGGAGAAGGAGAGGTAGGGAAATGCAGACCATTAGGCTAGCACTGGAGAAATCAAGGGAAAAATTGAGATTCAGTCAAGACCAAACCAGGGAGTACCCACAGGTAAAGGAAGGGACCTCACACTAGGAATAGTCCAAACCTGGGACTGAATTGAAGGTGGTGGCGGTGATGTTCTGCCTCTGTTCCCATTCAGGACTGTGGTGCTTATTCTTCAAATTCCTGAGTTTGCTGCTAATGGTTCATAACAAAGTCTCTCTTTAGAAATTGTTCTTGGCTAGAAGAAGCTTCCTTGCTCAATATTATGCCCCCTTTAAGGGAGCAGCTTATGTCAGAATGACCCTTGATGCAAACCTCAATGTCTCAGAATCTGTCTTCTGGGGAACTTGGGCTCTGGCATGTATGATCCAAGATTAAGACATGATAATGTGCTGTCCATATATGCAACAATCTGTGGTACATAATTTCCACATACTTTATGAAATATAATTTAGAGAATGTACACATATAATGACTTAGCCTCCAACACATTGGGCAGGAATTCATAAGGCAGTGATATCCCATACTTTGGGTTTGTGAAGGGGAAAGTATAAAAGTACCAACACAGACTGTTACCATCCCATACTGTTCAAATAACGTAAAGGAATCTCTGTTTGAAATTCTTTCCCTAAGCAATAAGCGACTCTTCCACTGAAAAGGCTTTAAATCCTCTCAAACAGCATGCCGATCCCATTGAGAGCTGACACAAATCACATGCTTTTTAACACAGAACACTTGGTCTAGAGTCAATGAACCATGGCTTCAGAGCCACTCCACACAGGGAAGGGCATATGGGAGGAAGGGAAGTCTTCCATAGAGACCAGTGAGTAATTACTTCAAAAAGACTTCAATTTGATCAAGGACACATTTTATTTTATTTTATTATTATTATTATTATTTTGAGACGGAGTCTCGCTCTGTCACCCAGGCTGGAGTGCAGTGGCCGGATCTCAGCTCACTGCAAGCTCCGCCTCCCAGGTTTATGCCATTCTCCTGCCTCAGCCTCCCGAGTAGCTGGGATTACAGGTGCCCGCCACCTCGCCCGGCTAGTATTTTTTTTTTTTTTTTTTTGTATTTTTTAATAGAGATGGTGTTTCACCGTGTTAGCCAGGATGGTCTCGATCTCCTGACCTTGTGATCCACCCGTCTCGGCCTCCCAAAGTGCTGGGATTACAGGCTTGAGCCACCGCGCCTGGCCTTGGACACATTTTTTTTTTTTATTTTTATTTTTTATTTTTTTTTGAGGCGGAGTCTCGCTCTGTCCCCCGGACTGGAGTGCAGTGGTCAGATCTCAGCTCACTGCAAGCTCTGCCTCCCGGGTTTACACCATTCTCCTGCCTCAGCCTCCCGAGTAGCTGGGACTACAGGCGCCCGCCACCTCACCCGGCTAGGTTTGTATTTTTAGTAGAGACGGGGTTTCACCGTGTTAGCCAGGATGGTCTCGATCTCCTGACCTCGTGATCCGCCCGTCTCGGCCTCCCAAAGTGCTGGGATTACAGGCTTGAGCCACCGCGCCCGGCCTGACACATTTTAAAAATCAAAATATTATAACACAAAAGTACCTAAGGAAACTTAATTATGCACAACTCTTAGGGTGTTTTTGGTGAGAATGTAGCTGCTGATTCCCATACTTCCCAACCAGATAATAGTAAAAGCATGGATCAAATTCTGCCACCTACACTGACATATATTAAACAATCACTTATTAGCAAAAAGGCACAACACATGTTAAACAATACCTATTATTTGAGATGAACAAACCCCCAGTCTCTTATCTTTGTAGGTGCTACTTTTATGCTTTGCACAAAAGAGGTGCTTGAAGCCCCAGACATGACAACATTCCAGAGAGCAATGCTGGTCACAAGACCCTTGATCAAACCTCAGTCACCATCCCTGAGGGTAACCCCAAAGGGGTTTGCTAAAGTTTCATAGGCTGCTTATGAGAGAATAGAGATTGTTTTGGAAATAATTAAGCCAGTCCACATATCTGAATAGCACTAATTTTACCTGAGAAAGCTGATTTCTAAAACATATTAACATCTGTGTCAAATCACTAATTTTACCAATGAAAACACCTTTTAAAAATTTATTAACCTAAATGGCAAAGCTCTATGTTGATCAAAGTTATGAATTGCTGAAGTTATTATATTCACTTAACCACAGGAAATTGATAATATTCAACCATGTTTGATCAACAAAAATGGCATCTGGGACTGTATATTTTCTATTTAGATATTTGCTGACTGTTGGAGTGAATTTGTAATTGGGCAACTGACTACCTCTAAAGTGGCTGTCACCAAATGGCCTACAATGAGATATATTTTAATGAATTCTAACTATAGTATGAAATGGTAATAAGGGCACTGAAAGACACAGCAGATATTCTTAATAGCCCATGTCTTGTGGGAGAAAAAGAAAGTGGGAGAACGGAAGACGGTAATACTGAACCACAGCCATTTGCCTTGCTGGCCATGACACAGATGACTATCACCAAATTGTTAGCAAGAAGGCATGGCTCTCAGGAGAGAATGTGGGATAAATAAATTTCAGTGAATCCTTTGATTAGTCCCATAAAATTCTGGATAAAAAGAGCCCATCTAGGTACTACTCCATGTAGATAAGTGAACCTCTCTGATTACTACAATCAAGACCCCCCTCTGCAGCCCTTGTATTTCAGAGAAAGCTACCTTATTGAAGCATATTTGTTTATTTAAATGTGAAATAGGTTAAACTATAGAGTAATAGGAGCAAAGAAACAGTGAAGGCCCCTATAGGTTAAGAGAATTTAAGAGTTAATACTTTTTTAAAGATCATCAAATTGTACTTCTGAACTGTAATTACAGATATAATAAAAACTCAATCAATAAAATAGACATAACAAGACTCACAAGACTACCATTCATTGATTTTGTAAGCATACCACTAGTACATTTGATGTGCATGGTGTCTCCAAGTATTACTGATTTAAGAATCTGTTGCAGGTTGAAGAAATGCTAAATCAATCTTGAGAATGGTGACATTTGTGCAGAGTGATTGGCCTTTGAACATCATTTATATCTCAGAGAGAAAACACATTTTAGTACTAATAGCTAAGAATCGTGTAGGTATGTATCTCTATAAAAGCAATTCTCACAAAAAGTAATCTAAGGGAACATCAGAATCCTCTTAAATTTTGGAAGGAAGGAACTTCCAAAGGAATAGCACTGCTTTTCAAATATCTTTTATCTTTAGTGTTTATTTTTGGTATTTCCTAGGCCCAGTAAGAAATATGAGAACATTATAATAATGAAAGTACCTGGCTTTTCAACATTTTTTTCTCAAGCTCTATGAGTAATGATCTCTGAATAAAGATCATGTGAATCATAATTATTCTTATCTTTTGTTCTATAATTGCTTTTGGGGGATATAATTTTCTCTGAAAGATATTGAAACTAAGACTAAGAGATGTTAAATGAATTGGTGAAGGACGCATAGTTCCTTAGCGTTTTTTTTTTTTTTTTTTTCCAACTTACCTCGTTTAATAAGCAGTCTTTCATGGCTAAACTCTCTTTTGCTGCAAGAAACTACTTAAAGAAGAAGGAAAAAACCCAAATATTTATTGAACACCATCTATATGTTATATACAGTTTCATATGTTATAAATTACCTATTCTCCTTTTGTAAACATGAGATTTTGCAAATTAGTGTAATTTAATTAACCTGGCTAAGGTCACAGCATAGCTCAAAAGTCCACATTGAAATCTAGTAGTCTGACTCCAAAGCCCATGACTTTTCAGTTGACTAAAAGTTTCCCTTGCCAAAATGAAGACACCTGTCATCAATCATCTAAAAATGTTAATAAGTCATTCCTGTTTTCCCTCTGCTGAGGCAGCCACCATCATCTAGCAAAATAATTATCTGCTGTGAGTGCTGTGAGACATTGACTTTGCTGCTCTGATTCTTCAATAATGAAATATTTAAAAAATGGAAGTTAGGAGTAGCTTTAGATAAATGGCAAATAGCCATGGAGCATTTGTAAGACTATTTCCTTGTCTAAAGGCTGACTCTAGAACTTCAATTATGCTACACATTCCTTTTTTTTTTTTTTTTGAGATAGAGTTTTGCTCTTGTCGCCCAGGCTGGAGGGCAATGGCACAATCTTGGCTCACTGCAACCTCCGTCTCCTGGGTTCAAGCGATTCTCCTGCCTCAGCCTCCCGAATAGCTGGGATAACAGGCATGAGCCACCACTCCTGGCTAATTTTAGTAGAGATGGGGTTTCTCCATTTTAGTCAGGCTGATCTCGAACACCCGACCTCAGGTGATCTGCCTGACTCAGCCTCCCAAAGTGCTGGGATTACAGGCGTGAGCCACCGCGCCTGGCCTGCTGCACACTCTTTAGGTGCCCAGTGACACTGGAGGTGATGGAAGCCCCATGGGCTCCTATGACTGGAGCATGCAGCCTTCATCCCACCTTGTCAGGGATGTTCTCAAGACCAGAAGCACCATGACCAGTTTTGAAACACTTTAGAGCATAAGTTGGCCTTTAGCTTCCCACCCTAAGGGACTTCATCTTTGTTCCTGTTGTACGTAAGCTCCATTTGGAAGCCATTCCAGATGACTACACTGATAAAGCTGCCTAAGTTCAGGAATGGAAGCATGACACTCATCTACTTTAAAGGCATTTTCTTGTCACCTGGTGCTGTCCATCCAGGGAGAATCAAATTAGATCAAACCACCATTTGTTGATCCCTTTTTCTTGTTATTGTTTTATTTTAATGTCAGGGAGATGTCTTCTTTTTCAAATTTCTTATGATTTTTTTTATACTTCTTCTTATAATTGTATTTATTTGCTTATTTTTTGGACATGAAAATTTTAGGGATACATTTTTGTTTATTTAAACACTATAGAAACTAAGGGGAGAAATAAAAAGTGTAAAATTATTGAGTTTTGCAAACAAAACCATAACAAAAATCCAAATAAAACCTTTTTTGTTTGGGAAATATAATAAAAAGAAAACGGACTTTAAAATCAGGCAAGACTGAAGTTTGAATGCTGGCTTCACCACTTGAGATTCAACATCTGCTCAGACCCATAAAGTTTATCATTCTGAAAGTGGGAGAAACTATCTACATTGCAGAGTTGATAAGAGCACTAATGATGATAATATATCTGATATGGCTTGGCTGTGTCCCCACCCAAATTGCATCTTAAATTGTAGCTCCCATAATTCCCACTTGTTATGGGAGGAACCTGGTGGGAGATAATTGAATTATGGGGATGGTTTCCCCCATACTGCCCTCATGGTAGTGAATAAGTCTCATGAGATCTGATGCTTTTATAAGGGGTTTTTCCTTTTGCTTGGCTCTCATTCTCTCTTGCCTGCCGCCATGTAAGATGTGCCTTTCGCCTTTCGCCATGATTGTGAGGCCTCCCCAGCCACATGGAACTGTGAGTCCTTTAAACCTCTTTTTCTTTATAAATTACCCAGTCTTGAGTATGCCTTTACTAGCAGCATGGAAACAGACTAACACAGTGTCCATCACAAATACCTAGCCTGTGGGCAGCATTTAGTTAATTGTGGCTACTGTTATTTACCTATATTACTGGTATTGTTATATTCTTCACTGGTCCATTGAGAAAGTTACTGGATCAGAGATTCATGAAACCTCAATAATAAGCCATGGTACATGGCTGAGGTGGAGCAGGCTGTCATGTCTATTATACTCCAGGAGTCTCCAAGGTGGAAAGTCCATTCTGCAGGACATATCAGAACTGTTCTCCCTTGGTTCCTCTCTCTCTTTCAGGTTCAAAGTCCCCAGTGAGTCACTTGGGTAAGTGAATGCTCCTGGACTTAAGTCAGTCTCCTGGCCATAAATATTCATGATCAGGCAGGAACAAGTAGAAAAGTACAGAGATCAGAGAGTGGTGTTTTTGCTACCTTTCCAGATCTACCACATCCTCTACATTGTGGCTACTGTGAAATATTTATAAAGTTTGCTCATGTCACTTCCTGCTTAAATCTGTCTACACTTGGTATAAAATCTAAATTCTTCATCATAGCCTAAAAGCCTTTATGTCACCTGCAACTCCCTGTGTCTCTAAGAACCTCCTATATGAGACCATTTGTTCATCCTACTCTAGGCACCTCTTGCCTCATCTTGGATTGTTTATTTTCTGTTTCCCCTATGTGAATCAACTTGTCTTTGGTGCTTCAAATGGCTGGCTCCTTCTCAAACTGCATATCTTGGCTCAAATATCTCTCATTTCCAGAGGCCTTCCAAGCTCCTTCCCTCTGAAGACATACTAATCAAGCTCCCTATTATGATTATTTCCTTTTTTTCTTTCTTTTTTTGTTTTTTTGGTCTCATTCCGTCACCCAGGCTGGAGTGCAGTGGCACTATCTCTGCTCACTGCAACCTCTGCCTCCCAGATTCAAGTGATTCTCGTGCCTCAGCCTCCCAAGTAGCTGGGACTACAGGTGCCTGCCAACACACCTGGCTAATTTTTGTATTTTTTAGTAGAGACAGTTTCGCCATGTTGACCAGGTTGGTCTCCAATTCATGACCTCAGATGATCTGCCTGCCTTGGCCTCCCACAGTGCTGGAATTACAAGCATGAGCCACTGCACCTCACCCCTACTGATTATTTTGTATTATATTGCCATTTATTTTTGCTGTGTAGTTTTCTTGAAAAGATAAAATTATAATTTACTCTCTTTTCTATGCTTTCTAGAAGAAATGAATTTGAGGACAAGAACCACCATATACTCAGCCTAGTACATAATAGGCATTCAATAAAGCAGTTGTTGAACAATTTTATGCTCCTGGAATGTAGGTGTATAAGATGAGAATGGCAAGAGGTGAGATGAGAGAGACATACCTAGGAAGCTACAACATAGCAGCTCTTATAATGTATACCAGGCTGAATATTATTTTTTCCTTTTTATTTTCTTTTCTAAAAGGAATGGAAGTTTAAGGACTATGAATAGATAATAGCATAGTCAGGTTTATGTAATATCTCAGGTATAATGTAATTTGTATATAGACTGAACGGTGGTAGGTAGATAAAGCAGAGGTGATGAAACTAAGACATTTTAAAACTATAGACCTGATAGGAGTTGGTGATTTATTTGAATAAGGAAAGAAGACTATTAGAAAACAATTTTTATCATGAATTGTTAATTATTCACAGAATCTTATTTATTCTTGTAATTGATTTTAAAATTAAGGTATAGTGACTAAAAATCTCTGTAAAAAGAGTCATGGTTCTTTACCTATACAGACATAAACTTCTCATATCTTATTGAATATCAACTTTAGGGCTGATTTTCAGAATACATAGGAATTCACATATGTATTTTCAGCTGGTATAATACAATATCATTTCAACAACCCCACAAACTTAGCTTGAGCCATAGTTCACATTCATACCTTTGTATTGATTAATAGTCTATTATTTTGTTTCCATGAACTATTTTGATAAGTCATTATTAAATCCTGTGGCCAATGGTACTCTTCAGAGATCTCTATATAAAATGGAACTTACTAGGACAGAAATATTTTACAAATTGTCTGCTGCCTATTGCTTACATTTCATTTTTATCTGGTTATCTCCTCAAAATTATAAGAAAACACACTTTAGACAAACAACCAAACACACACAATTATAAATGAGCTTATGAAAGAAAATTTCAGTTGGAAAAACTGCACCATCCCAATTGCCTTGATATTCTCATTGACTCCTTTTCTCTTTCTGAATTTCCTCTCTCACAGATTTTCTCTTAGAGGTGATTGTGGGCCAGCTTCATAGATGAGTCTAGTAGGCAGTGTACTATAATTCTATGGCATCGTGGAGTTCTTCTCCAGTAAAAGAGATTTTTAGACTCAAGCCCAGGGGCTTTGTTTGAGTTCACCTATCCATCAGTTACACGGATGCTCTTTGTAAAACTTGACCCTGAACAGGGACCAGTTTTATTTGAATGTTGTTGAGCTTATTAGCATGACTCCTTTGAATTGCTATCTTTTATGTTACATGTTGTCTCCTCTTTTGTTTCCATTCTTTCCCTAGACTTTAAAAAATTCTGTTTTGGTGAATAGAAAACTCATTTTCTTTTTTTTTAAATCAAAAGCTCTTGCTCCTAAAGAATATTGAGTGCATTCATATTTTGTGATTTAGGGCAGTGCTTGGTGTTACCTTCATAGATCAGATAAGTTTGGCCTACCTAGAGATGAGTGACATTCAGTGTGTTACTAACTCCTGCCAGTTTCCCAGTTAACCCCTAATGATCAAGCCAATCTCATCACCCTCACATCCTCTATAAGGGGAAAGTCTAGATAGAAAATGACTTTCAATTTAGGGTCATAATTTCACTTAACAGGAACATTATAGTGATCTTGCTTTACATTGATTTACTTTTCTCCCTATTCTAAGTCTTAAAACACATACGCACCAAGAAAATATTTTTTCTTTGTATATTTTAAAATAAGATTTCTCATATTATAATAAAGGTGATAATAGATCTTTAAAATGACATATTTTGAAAATATGGGGAACGAAGAAATCACCCTATATATCTTTCTGGCTTAACATCCTTCGCTCATATAGCAAAACTGAACTTCTCATCAAGTCTTGCGACAGTCCTTTTTATAACCTGCTGCCTCACTGGCCCAGCTTTTGCAGTTTTCCAGGAATTGGGGCTTATTTTCTGCTTTGAGTGTTCTTTCCCCAGAACTGCACATGCCTGGCTAATTCTCAAATTTCAAGTTTTAATTATAAAATAATTTCAACAGCACGACAGTTCCACCTATCCCATTTGACTATCCTGAAGTTTTGTCAAATTTCTCAATCTTCTAGCAAAAGCCAGAAATTTGGATTTTTAGGTGAATATCTCCAAATTTTGAATGTTCTCTAATATCATCTAATTTACACTTAAAAACAAATACTATGCAAGCCAAACAAAACTGGCCATCTGCTAACCATATTTGGTCTGCTAATGACCAGTTTGGAACTTCTGGCTTATCACAGTCAATGGCTAGTGTGCTTATTTGCTGTTTCTTTAAAAGTTACCCTCTATTGGAAAATAAGCTCCAGGAGAGCAGGAGCCTTATTTGTCTTCTTCGGTGCTATTTCCTCAGCACCTGGCTCACAGCAGGAATTCAATTAATATTGGTTGTACAAATGAATCTCAAAACCCGAAAATAACATTTTAGTATCTATGTATTACCTTTTCCTCCAAATAAACATTAACAAGAACAACAATAATAAATAAGAAATTTTTACAGTATGCATTTTCTGGTAACTTGATCTCATAGTTTTTCAACTGCATTTCCATTATTATAGTATATTCTCCCACACTGTGGATAGTATAATATTAGATTTTAGCTGCTCTATAGAATTGCCAGAGGACTTCGTTGATTGTTTTCTCCCCTCATCATTCTACACATCCTCAGCATTTATATGCACCATTAATATTGTCATTTGGTTAGTGTTTAAATTGTAGCTCTTTTTGAGTATTTTCCATGTGTACTTGCTTTTCTATTAGGTACAGAATTCTTCAGGAGTCCAGAGACATAGTCTCAAAATATGTGTTGTCTAGATAGGGCAAGTTAAAGTATAGGTGTAGTCTGGTTAGACACACTATACTGTGAATTACAAACCAAAATAAAACTGGGCCATTTTTGGAAGCCTGAGTTCAGATTGTTGACCAAGAGACCTGGGTTCTTATTCAAGCTCCACTACTAATTATGCAGCCAAAGAATTTCTGTCTCAATATTTTTTCATGTGCAAAATAAAGAAGTTACAGTTAATTGTATCTAAGTCATCTCACTCTAGAATGACTACTACCAAAAAAAAATAATAATAAATGCAGAAAATTACAAGTGGTGGCTAGAATGTAGAGAAATTGGAGCCCTTGTGCAGTGCTGATGAAAGTGTAAAATGGTGAAGACACTGTGTAAAACAGTTCCTCAAAAGTTAAGGAAAAGAATTACATTTCCAGATAAGTACTTCAAATAAGTGAAATCAGGGTCTCCAAAAGGTATTTGTACATCCATGTTCGTAGCAACATTATCTACTTTAGACAAAATGTGGAAGCAAATCAATAGTTCATTGACAGGTGAAGAGACAGACTATATATGACACACACATATGATGAAATATTAGTCAATCTTTATAGAAAGGAAATTCTGACACATGCTGCAACATGGATGAACCTTTAGGACATTATGCTAGGTGAAATAAGCCAGTTACAAAAGAAAAATACCATCTGATTCCACATATATAAGGTAGTCAGATTCATAGAGATGGAAAGTAGAATGGTGGCTGCCAAGGGCTGAGGGAGGGAGATGGGGAGTTGTTGTCTAACAGGTATTGAAGTTTCAGTTTTGCAAGGTAAAAAGCTTCCTGAAGATGGATAGGAGATTGTCATTATTGCACAACAATGTGCGTGGACTTACTACTGTTGAACTGTATACTTAAAAGTGGATAAGATAATTAATTTTGAATTATGTGTGTTTTACAAGTAAAAATAATTAAAAGTGTACCTGAGGACACATCTTAGTAGAATGTTTTACAGTTCTAGAAGTTCTCATGGAGACCATGCAAAGAGCAACTTTCAGGCTCTTCCTCAGCCTGGTAGTGTATTCCCAAGAGAGGAGTCAGGCTTTTGGCAGGTCCTCAACCTCCCTCATCTGTCTCCCAGTTCTGTGTCCCAGACGACAGAATAGACAACTGATTCTCTCCACCCTGATTACACATTTCCATCAACAAAAAAGCAAATTGTTGTAAAAGATCTTTCCTTCTATGTTTAAACTGAAGGTTTATTCTTCCTTTTCTACTTTGACTAACACATTTCCTGGCCCTTAGCCTAGTCACCCTCCAAGCAGGGTCATGGCTATTTTCATAAGCATTTTATCCTTGCATCTCAAAGAATCAATCTACCCTCTTCTTTCTGCTCCCCCTG
Source organism: Rhinopithecus roxellana (assembly GCF_007565055.1). Classification (NCBI taxonomy): domain Eukaryota; kingdom Metazoa; phylum Chordata; class Mammalia; order Primates; family Cercopithecidae; genus Rhinopithecus; species Rhinopithecus roxellana. The sequence goes on along the minus strand of NC_044552.1, from coordinate 95,821,845 downwards.
CACATTCAGTTCCCCTGAGCTGTATTCAGCTGTCAGCCTCTGCAATGAGCGGCTCCGATTCCCTGAGTTATTAGGGAGCACTTGGAGCGTCTCTGCAGCACTGATACTGACAGTTGAACACACAGGAGCAGCTGGCTCAGTGGGGAAAGAGAGGGGAGGGAGAGAGAGCTATTCATTGCAGTGTATTTATAACTTGGCCCGGAAAGCAGGGATGGCGGTATTCAAATAGGAAAGGGTGAAAAGACATTTTATCCTAATTAAAAAGGTAATTAAGTAACACACCGAAGAATTTAAATCAGTGCTCTTGGTTTTTATGACAGGTCTGATGGTATAACTACCCAGAAATCTTTTTTGGAACAACAAATGCTGCTTCTTAAGCTCTGCTCTTGCTGAGTGGCCACCTATGGATGACAAATTACAGTAGGAATCCTAGGCAAGAGTGTCTGAGATAAGTAAAGGTTTCTCTCAAAGGAAAACATTGTATACAGGCATGAAATCTCCAGCCCGCCCAGATTAAAACTCTGTGCCCACGTCATCACCACTGTCTCCACTCTCCCTACCCACACTTCCCATCCTAACTGACCCGATCAATTTAATGATTACCTAGAATATCTTCTAGTTTTCCCATACTCACTTCTTTTACTTCAACCTATTCTAATTTATGGCATTTCCTGTCATGGTATTCAATGGTCTTCGAATCTTGGGGAATATAAATGGATTCCTTCAATGGGCTTTTGTTTCCAAATATTTACACATTAAATGTAGTTTTATGTATATACATATGTGTTTCTTACCATTTGATGCTGCATCTCCTACTGAGGTATTCCTTAAAGAGTGAGGAAGCAGGCCATTGATTTCAATATCAAGTTCAAATGCATGAAAATTCCTAACCAATTGCTAGTCAGCCTTTGAAAATTTCAGGAGTTTCTTTGCAACTAACAGTCCTGAAACAATAATTTATTATCTCTTACAAATATTATTTTAACCAGGTGCTCATACAAATGGCTGATTGTTTTGAAGTACCATAAGTAAATTATTTTTCGTCTGTTCAATTTCTTACTTTGTGAGTACTAGTTTATTATTTTCTTTGGATTACACCTGTAACAAGTTTATAATTATCTTCAAACTTATCTGAGGTTATTGTACTACACATAAAATAGTCACATTTGTGTATTTATGTATAATAGTGTTTTGTTTCTACAGATGAAAATATAAGACATAAATATAAGGCTACACACATGTACATACAGTGTGAGATTTAATATATATAACAAATATTTTATCTTATGCTATTTAACATGAGAAATATAGACAATCGCTTAGTAGGTCAAAATGATATGACAATTACCTTTTTCTTTTCTTTCTTTCTTTTTATTTTTTTTTTTCTTTTGAGACAGAGTCTCACTTTCTCACCCAGACTGGAGTGCAGTGGTGTGATCACAGCTCAGCTCACTGTAGCCTCGACCTCCTGGGTTTGAGCAATTCTTCCACCTCAGACTCCTAAGTAACTGGGACAACAGGTATGCACCACCATGCCTGGCTAATTTTTCTATTTTTCCTAGAAATGGGGTTTTGCCCTTTTACCCAGGCTGGTCTTGAACTCCTGGGCTCAAGTGGACAATCACATCTTAATGTGACTTACCAAAACAAAATACAATCAAAATATTTGGAAGTGAGTTATCCCTATGAAATTATAGTCCTCATTAATTTGAATATACATTATTTGGACTACTCAGGTTATTAAAGAAAACTCAAAAACATGTTTATAATACTGCATTAGTTTCCTATATGAAATGCACCATATCATACCAAACAGTCTTTGGGTTACGAAGAATATTGAATTTGTTCTTTGCCAAAGTAAAAAGTAATGTCAACAGTTTCAATCTCACCTGAAAGGATTTCTCAAAAAAAATTATATACATATATATATATATAGCACGTTCAGATTATTCATGGTAGTTGTGTACTATAAAGTCTCTGCAAACACTGAATTAGTGAATACTGAACCATTGCTCCTAGGGGAAACACAAGGTTAAGTTCCTGGCAGCCTCTGGTTGCAATTTTATCAACTCTTCAATACATAACTTTCTTCTATGTGTGTTTTTTTGTTTAAAGACACCTTATTTAATATGTATTGTTGATACATTAGCTTTGAACTCACAGCAAAATTACTATAGCTCATAAATGAGCAAAGCTTATCTAACACATGCATTTTCTCCTTAAGGCATATCACAGTCTACTTTTGCCTAAGAACACTAGAGAGTGCTTCAGGATTATGCATGGGGACCATTTTAAATACTGTAATTATCAACAAAAAGCAAAAAAAAAAAAAAAAAAAAGAAGAAGCATAAGACATGGCACTAAACAGACTGAGAAAAGGATACTTGCTTACAGTATGAAAACTGAAATAGGAAGGCAGAGAGTCGTCTTGTTCAACTAGGAATGTGAGCATTGAGTGACTCAAATTTTTCACTGTTGTGTATACAAACACAAATTACCACAAAAGTATCATAAGTATTAATTTTGAGTTCATTTTAGAATTTGCAAATATAAAATCTATACTGAGGACCAACTGAATCTTTAAGTTTTAGAAAACCATTAAATTATCATAAAACAACTATTTTGTTAATATAGTAATTTTATCCACCCATTTACATTTATTTTGATTTTCCTATAAATGCCCAAATTAAAAATGAAAGAAGATAAATAAGTTTTGACAAACGAAGATTATTGATTCTAATAAGAATCAAAGTTCTCTTGGATGTAACTCTGCACCCTGAATTGGTTCCAACTTCTTTGTCAGTAACTGCATTGTTTTTCCATTTTCATGGTAGTTAGAAATTCTTCTGAGGAATGTAAATGGATTCCTATTTTTACAGCCTGCACCAAATGTCTGAATAACCTCAGTGGACACACTATTGGAATGTGTAGGTTTTGGGGGATTCAGGAGGTTGAATCTTCCTATATCCTTAAAATGAGCAATCTTACTGCATTTACATGTTTTAGGAACTTTTGATGATTTCAAAGAGAAATGTGCAATATTTTGTCAAGTGTTAGAAGAAATTAACATAAAATAATTTAAAATGATAAAAATATGAAAAGCTACAATGTTAAAGTTATTATTTGATAATTGGGTTTAAAATCTTTTAATTTCCAAGTAAAGACTAAAAAAAATATGATTACATATCCTACACATACAAAACGACCTATATATTCAAATATTTTTAATCTACAATTTGCTGGAAAGCTTACTTAATTTGAAGTGCTAAAGTTGCACACACTTGAAATCAGGTTAATTTTAGGAACTTTGCTTTAATTCAGTTCTATTGAAAAGTTTTACGGCCTGTATGGTACATGGATCATCTCTAAATGTGGGTCCATGGCTCCTGCTTTATGGGCCACCATGAAGAAAGCGTCATTGTGGGGAAAATAATATTTGTATTTTTACTGATTTTTCTCAATAATATTTGTTCCCTAAAAGATGTTCCTAATTCAAATTCAAGGAACTAATTGTAATTTTTTTTTTTATTCCTACGTAGTTTTTTTCTTTTCTCTCAACTTAACACTGATATTTTTCAAAGGGAAACTATAGGAACTTCCACATGGCATTCCTTTCTCTCTCATCTACCAATCTCCATAGCAAAAAACAAAACGACAAAAAGAGACATTAGACTCTACAGTCTAACATACAAATAGTGGCAGTTTTCAGTATTTTTTTCTCTGCATCTCAAGCCTAATGAGGGTGAACAGTAGTGAGTTCATGAGCTTCTTCTCCGAGTGAGCCTAGAGGGCCCAGCTTATCCCTGATGAGCTGTTCTCTGAAGCTCTGGTGTTTACCAAATGTGTCAGATGGATAATGTTCATTAATGAACCTGAGTATCTCGAAGCAGAGCTATTCCTCCAAATATTATGATGCTTTAATGACACTTGTAATAAGACCGCCAAGGACTACCAGCAGCTAACAAATACACATTTCCAAATGTAACATTAGTAAATGTTTGAATGCAGCAAAACCTTAAAACTGGTATATGAAAGTCTGCTTACTCTGCCTCCTGAGGACCTCATAAATGAGTAAGTGATGAGTCAGCCCATGCCACAAGCAGAACTGGGGCTTCGGGGAAATGGGCAGCAATGGCATTTACAGCAATTTGCATTGAATATGTGGAAAAGGGAGAAAAACCAAACAGACATTTAAGTGTAGAAGGGAGCAGAGACACTAAAAAGGGATATGAAATACAGCAAACTAAATAATTTCCTGTGTATTCTCACAAGAATCACTGTGAGAATGTGACTGAAGTGCCATTGTCTGGTCCAGCTTTCTGTTGACCTCCTTATACCATAGCGTTGTCCTGGGACTGCCTGTCTGCTTGTGACATTGCTTTCTTCTTCCTACCCTACTCCAGGGTTCTGCTAAGCACTGAGTCTTAAGTCAGTCTCTTCCTAGCCTCATGGAGAGAAAACAAGTGCATTCAACTTTTTAGTGCATCTCTGTGGAATTCTACAGGCAGCTTTCACATCCTTGAGCTTGTGTTCTCATACATGAGTTGAATATGGTGGTTGCTTTTATTATTAAGTAGCCAACAGGATATTATTTAGAATCCATGTCTGTTCTTATTGTTTTCCCCACAGCAATTCTTACTGAAAAAATATGAAAAACTAATACATCTAATTTCTACTTCCCCACAGAAAGGTTAGTGAAATGTTTTCTGAAGGGTAAGAAAGGGCACGACTATTAATAAAGTGTCAGGTGGAGTTCATAGTCTTGCACTATTTTATATATCCTCTTTGAAATAAAACCTATTTTTACTTACAATTCATTCATTCAATAAATATGAATCAAGTGCCTATTTGACATAGAGTGATATGTGGATGATTAATAAATTGTTTATAGTAAATATTTATTACATGCTACAAAAGGCCATAAAAGAACATGGGACATTCGAAAATTTATCTTCTTTTGGAAAATCAAATTGCTATCCACCAAACTTAGTGAGGCTTTTACATATTTGTGTGCAAATATTTTGTAAAATGTGACAAACCTTATGTTTATTAGGAACGTAATGTCTTTCTTACCTGCTTCTCTGTCTCTTTCTTTCTTTTTTCTTTGTAATCTTCTTTCTTTGTAATCTTTAATAAATATTTTATGACATGCAGATAACAGAAAAATTTATAAAAATGTTTCTCCTTTCTCCTTGTGTCATGTAGATTTGAGTTCTAATTTTCGCTCTTACATATGTGTAGGTCGTTACTGGTTGAAATACAATCATCATACAAATTATACTCACAGAATACAGTACACCCAGACTCTTCAAACTTTTCAAACTCATTATTCTGTTTCCACCAAACTTTACACATATCAAGGACAGCCCCTCTGAGCCTTCTTCGTGCTATCACTAAAAGCTGTAATTGTATGTGTAAAGTTTACAGAAACAAAGATTAATTAGTCAAATACTTTATTATACTGCTTCATACACTTATACTTTTAGGGATAACTAAAAATAAGTAACATAGCTGCTTTTATTATGCCTTTAGTAAATAAAAATAAGTTTATAATTTTCCTGTCATTATTTTGTCATAACTCATTAGGTTCAGTAAACACTATCGTAGCAAAGAATACTAACTAAGGTTATGATTTGGGAGTAGATTTAAAGACAAAAATATTGCTTATGGATTTATATCTTGTTTGTTTTTCCTTGCTATCTTCCTCTTTTTTTTTTTTTTTGGAGGTAGTAGAGTCTTGCTCTGTCCTCCAGACTGGAGTGCAGTGGCATGATCTCGGCTCATGGCAACCTCCGTCTCCCGGGTTCAAGCGATTCTCCTTCCTCAGCCTCCCAAGTAGCTGGGATTACAGACGCGATCCACAGCACTCTGCTAATTTTTGTATTTTTAGTAGAGATGGGGGTTTCGTCATGTTGGCTAGGCTGGTCTCGAACTCCTGACTTCAAGTGATCCTCCTGCCTCGTCCTCCCAAAGTGCTGGGATTATAGGTGTGAGCCACCGTGCCCGGCCATCTTCCTCTCTTAAGGCAATGCCATCCCAATTAGTAAGTTTCATTTTGCGAGTTCTTAGATAAATGGGTTAAGACATGGTCTCTTACATTTAACTTAAAATGTTTATCCTGCACTTATTATTTTGTTCACTACCTTGGTCAACAGGAATATGAAATGAGTTCTAAATTTCATTGTCAGATTTTAAATTTCATTTCCAAATTCTGTTTTCAATAATATGGCAAAATATATATATGTGTGTGTGTGTGTGTGTGTGTGTATAAATATAGCCCCTAACAAGCCTTCATTCCTCACAGTTATCTCCATTGGAGTATATTCTTTTCACCCAAATATCCAAATGTGGGGTTAACTTTTTTTCTTGCTCCCCACTGCCATATTTGTGGTAGCAGTTTCTCCTGGTGGATTCATTCTTTTACCACCATTAGGACCTTCCATGTTTACATTTATGTCTGTCAGCATTCTGCCATTTCAAGTTGGTGGTGTTATCTCTTTCAGTGATTTCTATCTCCATCTAGTTACTGACTGACAAAACCACATCTCATGATGACCATCAATAAAGATGACTCACTTTCCAGTATCTCTTCTTAAAATTACTTTTCTGTGGATATGATGGTTAATTTTTGTTTGTCAATTCGCACGAACTAAGGAATACCCAGATTGCTGGGAAAACATTATTTCTGGGTGCACCTGTGAGGTTGTCCCCAGGAGAAATTAGCATTTGAATTGGTAAACTGAGTAAAGTATATGGTCCTCCCTGATGTGGATAGGCATAATCCACAGCTATCCACCAGCTCGAATAGTGCAAAAGGAAAGGCAAGTTGAATTCACTCACTCTGCTAGAGCTGAGATGTCTATCTTCTGCCTGCCTGCCCGCAGATATCAGTGTTTGGGTTCTCAGGCTTTTGGATTCAGACTGGGATATATAACATCAGCCTCCCAATTCTCAGTCTCCTTCAGACTCAAACTGAATTACACCATCAGCTGTCCTGGTTTTACCTCTTTCAGACAGCAAATAGTGGGACTTCATATCCTCCATAATCACATTGAGCCAATTTCTGCAATAAATATCTTCTATATATATTAATATATGGAGAAATATGACTAATACAGATTTTGGTAACAAGAGTAGGATGCTGCTAAAATAAATATCTAAAAATGTAGAAGTGACTTTGAAACTGGAGAAGGAGTGGAGGGTGGAAGAGTTTAGAGGCACATGCTAAAAAAAGACTACATTGCTACAAAGGAATTATTAAGATTGATTCTGGTGAGGGGCTACTTCTCAGTCATATTAATTATTTACTTATGATCAACAGGCCATAAGTCCCTCGCTGACAACACAATATTGTCATTCTGCCATTCATATCCAGACAACACAGTATTGAATATTCCCCACTGTTTACTCCTTTTTCTCCCTGGTACTCACTTCCTAAGGTGTGTAATAAAATTTTGTATTATACTTTTTTTGTACTATTATACACTCAGATTTCAACTCCTGGTCTGCTCTTCATGGAATTTCTCGTCTTCACACTTTTAAAGAACTCTTAGTTTACTACTTCAATGAGTCCTATTTAGAGGGTGAATTAGAGGTGATCCAGCAGAGTTTTTTAATTTTACAATATTTTAACCATAAATGGAAGCACTAGCAGCCTCTTCACTAGAATTAATTTTTTTTTTTTTTTTTCAGGTCACAACTAGGATCTATTTCCTGCCTTTTCTTACAGTTAGTTGTATCCTTGCTTTTGAGTTCTAACCAATGGAATGTGAGTGAAAGTGATATGTGCTATTTCTGTTTCAAAGCTTTTAAGAAGCAGGCATGCAATATGCACCAGTAAAATAGATGCAAATGATGAGGTCTTAAGTGATGGTGGATCCATGAGATGAGAAATATCTTCATCTTGCATTCAGAGATCTTTGAATCTCTATATGCAATATATTGTCCTGCTTTGATTTCTTATGTAAATGAGAAATCATCTTCTGTTATGCTTGTGTCATACTTTTCTGCCTATTCTCTGACTATTGGCATGACCCTAAATAATACCTCATTTATCAACAAGACAATGAAAGGGGGAAAATGATGCCTCAAATTTTTTTGAGGTTTTAATTTTATACTTTAGTCATCCGTGACTTGTAAAATTTTCTCATACTAGATTTTAAATTTCTAGAGAATGAGAACATCCATTTTATCCTAAATAAATGATGATATGTGTATAGTAGTCAAGTAGAAGAAAATAATATTACTTCTATAAAACTTGTATGTAAGTCCCTTAATATAAATGTTAAGCACTGGCATATAAAAACATTTGTTTTAAACATTCAATAAAAAAGTGTGATAAATTATTTTAGTATAATGAAGTATTAGCAAAAAGCATAAAACCAAGAAGTGTACACATAGAAAGTACTGTATTGTGTCATTTATTATTTGCCACCCATTCTAATAATCATAGCTCTAATAGTTACCTACCATTCTGAAAAATCATTAGAGAAAATCAATCTATAATCTGCTTTTGTTGAGTTTTTAATTATCCATAGCATCTATTAACTTCGAAATTATGAAAAGCTCCAGCAGGCTGTTTCACTTCACAGAAATCCTGCAGCAAGGCACCTGGGTTTCTGGTTTATAAATAACCTTGCTCTGTACTTTATTTTTTTGGTAAATGAATTCACTTGAGCTATATATCATTAAGGATTTTGTTTATGAGAGGTTCAGAAAGAAATAGCCAACATAAAGTAGCAGTGGCAGATAATGAAGCAAGTCATGAAGCATATGACAACACAGGTTTGAGAATCAGCTTATGGATGATCTGCTGTCTGTGAACCCTCTCATCTAATATTTGTAAGCACACAGCTGGCAAAGCTTCTTGTGTTTTTCAGAGCCTTTATTGATTTATGTAGGAATAACAAATAGACCCACAGACATTCTACTAAAATGGTGTTGATATCATAAGGGAATAAAAAGTGTCTGTTGTTTGGTCTGATTTGGGGCACAATCCCCTTAGTGTGTGAAGCATTAAGTGCCTCTAAAACAAGCCTCTTATTGACCACACCAGAAATAGGAGGAAGGCTCCTGGTAACAAAATCATTCTGGAAAAATTGAGATTTAACAGCCCATTAACCTGCTATTAAAGACCACTGATGGGAATTTCTTAGAGAAATGAACTTGCATTGTGTGGGAAGTTAGCAATGACACCACAAAGGGAACTTGGCAATGGGAGGGGGAGGGAAAGGAAGATTCTTATCAAAACCCATGCTATTAAAGAAATGAAATTGGAGCTGCACAGAGCTGAGGACACAGATTACGGGTAATGGTGCAGAACCAGGTTACATCAGCATTGAGTTTCAGGCAGTTCCCATTCTATTTTACCTCCATTGGCAGAAAGTTGAGCCAGTGTCAACTTCCACTTAGAATGCAGTTGATCACAGTGTTATGGAAAGTCAAATTGACAGTTAAGAGGAAGCAAAAGGTTTAGGGTCATGTCTCAGCTGGGTTTTAATTCATTCTCATTAGGCACACTAATACAGCAGCGCATACAGGGAGTGGTGGATTTTTTTATTTTTTTCTTCTCCTTCTTCTTCATTTTTCTTTCTTTCTTTGTTTTGTAGACTATGAGTCATGAATATTAATGCAATTCTATTCAGGTTGCCACGGAGTGTACAGGATGGTGGTGGAGGGGGTGGTAGGCTGCCACATTATCATGTTATTGGATTTGTTTAAAGAAAGGTTCCTGACACGATTTTCCAAATGCAGCCTGGTGAGCAGTCCTGCTCTCTTGCTCTCTTTGTGTTACATAATGTCCCATCTGTGCTAACGGAGTGTGGCTTGATGAGGATGCCATCAGGTGATATGTCTGACTTAATGGTATTCTTTTAGAGCTGGAGCAATAAACATTAAGGAGCCTTAATTGTATTCTTTGCAGTGGGAGCAATAAACATTAGGGGCTCTATTGTACCCTGTCCCAAAATGTCCCCCAAGCTCAATTTGGGGGGTGTCTTGATAGCCAGCTCTAATTTCAAATCTTCCCTCCCATTCCATGTGTTTTGAAATTGAGAGACTGAACAAAAACAATGAAACGAAATTAATAGGCATACTGCCACATAGCAGCCCCTCATATTATTTACCTGACTCATCAGGGCCCTAATAGTGGAAGAAAATAAGATGCTAAGTGATCTGACTTATTTTTCTATGGTGACAACTTTTGCTAAACTGCAGCTACTAGCCACAGAATCACAGGGATAAAATTGTTCACCTGATAAGTAGAGAAGATCCATGGGACAAATGATTAAGTTGCCTTGAAGACTGAGAAGATTGTGAGATTTCAAGTTGAATCAAGCATGAGGTGATAACTCATGACAATCTCTGACTCTATTTCATCTACATATTTCTGCTTTTGCTTTTTTTTTTTTTGGTGAAACTGTACGCTAAAATAAATTTCCCATGAAATTACAGGAGCCCATTTTATCATTTGTAACATCAGATGTTCAACATGCTATCAAGGAAGAAAGACAGTTTTAAAATTGTTTTCTTAAGATCTCCACTGGTCACATTCATATCAGCAAGTTATTAGACTGTATTGATTTTGCCTGAATTAATGGTACACTTGTTTTACTCATTTTATCATTCTAATTTTGCTCTCCTCTCTTTGCCACAATTCTGTGAGTCTCAGGTATTGGCCTGTGAACTGGTGTATGATAGCATATCATTTAAAGTGGTAACCCCATCATTTCTTCCATAGCATATTTTGTCATAATTCCCAATACATGAGATATTTAGTTAAGGTAAAGTGCACATGGAAAATTTACAGAGGAATTGTCATCAGGGTGAAATGCTATGTACTATGCAGAAGGCTTCTGGTTTGGGATTCTGAACAATCAAAATTAAATAGACATAAATGCAATCAATGATATTATGCGAAAAGGTTAATACTATGTCAGTTGAACTTCTAGCCTTTATTCTAGCTTGGGAAGTTTTGTTTCCTTTTATTTTAACAGAATTTTAACCTCCTACCACAATAGGGAATGAGCCCGTGAGTAGATTTAGCAAAGAAAGTAGAAATAAATTCCTGTTGATTATTTTATTTAACACTGTAGTTTCTTACACAAAGACATTTAATTTCAAAGGGTTTTGACTTGGCCACAGCCAGTAATTGTGCATAATATCCATTATCTTTTAATTGGAATTATCTTTTATCTTTGGCTACATTTATCTGAGGATCCCTTCAGAAAGCCCACCAGAAGCTCAAATTCCAATTTGTTCTCTCAGCTTGACTAATGATGAAAAGTATCAAAAACGACTATTATGTGTTTATAAATCACCTCTTTTATCCTGATGCAGTTCTGGGATTTTATGCTGTTTTAGTACCATTTCTCTGTGGAATGTAAATGCAAAAACAACAACAACAAATTCACCATAAACAATGGCGCAAAATGAGAAAGAACAAAAAGTCTTTAAAGGAAGCATCACAAAAGCAAAGTTTGAGCAGAGAACAGCATAAAATATCGATGAGAAAATATATTTCCCACAGATTAAAAAAAAGTATGAGTCAAAAATAGTCCCCATTTGCTTAGCATCTACCAGTTCTATTTGGAAAAGCATAGAGTCTGTGGCACAAAAGCAAATATATCTTAATTGGGCTCACTTGCATCCACCTGCTACAGTTCCTTTTTAGTCACATTGAATTTGTCTAACAACACTTGTTTACGTTCCTTTGCTAGCACATTAGCATTTATTTCATTTCATAAAATAAGAAATATGGCCAGTTTAAAATGTTGAAGATACAGTGGCCAAGAAACTTAAGGTCAGCTTGTGGAACACAGCAATCAACTTGGACTTCTTTTTGTGAAATATTACTCTTAGATCATCACATGCTACCAAATGTCCTCGATTAATTGAATCATTTATTGAACACCTGCTGTGTGCCAGACAATCTGCTAGGAACTCAGGATGAAAAGTGCACCAGGCATGGTGGCAGCTCCCTTTACCCAGCTTTTGTCTGTTTCAGCTCCTCACCGCTACCTCCACTGACCCCACCCCGCACCCGCCCCATCCAGGTCTTCCCAACACAGTTGCAAGTCGTCTTGACTGAGCTCTGAATCTACACAAGCAAAGATGATATGCCACCCCCACATGCCATCAATACTACGTCCCCCTCAGCCTCTAAAGCACGAACTTAGTGGTTCATTGATGTTTGTGGAGCTTCTGCATTGTTTCCTCTGTCCCTTTTATTATCAAATGAACCCAATATCTACTGCTGCCAGTAAAGTATACAGACATTTGCAATACTGCTGTGACTTTTAGGAAAGTAACTGGGCTGATCCTCTGGATCTCATAGAGAGCACTTGGATGGGACTATGAGGCTTGACGTAGTTTTGCCTTATTGTGAGAATAGAAATAACTTCCTCTGTTGCGAAGAGATGGACTCAGCTCCAGGATTGCTGTCTTTCTTTCAGTCTCTTCACTTCCTGACAGCCAGACACCTTCTGATGTGTTTCAGACATGATCAAAAAAGGCCCCACTACCCCTCCAGCCACATTTTTGAATACTGTGTCTATCATCTCCAGCACAGTATGGTACTACAATGTCCATTTCCTAATCATAGCCCAGGTAAATAATATCTCCTCATTCATCTTGTGTATTGATCTTTATCCCTCATTCTTCAAAATGTGGGTGAACACCCCAGCATAACTGACCTTTCACATGTTATACCTATGATTTTCTGCTCATCCTTCCTATCACATTTCAAAGGAAGACATTTAACAACTTGTGTTGTCCCCAAATCAGAATTCGTCCTTCTGTATTATCAAATTAACTGAGTTTCTAAGCCTCACTTCCAACCCAGAGGTTTTACCTGTTTATCTAATCCCTGTGCCCCCTGTATAGACTGCAAGCCTACCTGAGCTCTGGTTGGATAACTGAGGACTTGCTTCTTGTGATCTGAGGTCTCAAATGGTAAGCATCTGCCTGCTTCCCCATGCAACTAAGTGTCACCTACATATGAGAATATCTTAACATCTTCCTATATCTTGGTGCCTCATTATCTCACCTTGGCAGCCATGGTGCTTTACATGATCTCAAGTTTGGCAGAGTAACATCCGCTATTGACACCGTGATTTTCTGCTCAGCTCTATCTCCCCATACGGATTCACTAACTGATCAGTCCACTTAGTCTTTTTTTGACCTAACATATGGGTCTTGTTTTCTTTCCAACTACTTCCTTTTTTTTACGTGGTCTACAGCAGATTACTTCACTATGTTTAAGTCCTAAGACACAAATTTTTGAGCTGCAAAATGTTTTTCACCTCCTTCACTTAGTTAGATCAGTTAAGGTACTTTTATAACCAAACAACAAACCTTGACTCAGATGGATTAAATAAGAAAAAAATATTATTTCACATTAATGATTCTGGAGGTAGGGTAATTCTAAGTTTGGTTAATTCAACAGTTCAGGGATATCAAGAAACTACATAAATTCCATCTTCCTGTTCTTCTCTCTAAATACGTGGACTTGCCCTCAGGGGTGTGTTCCTTATGGTTAGGAGTTGTCTGTCTCAGTTTCAGGTACCACAATGACATCCAAGGCAGAAAAATAAGAATGTTAATTTCATCGCATATATTTTCTCCATGAGGAAAACCTTGCCCAGCAGTCCCTCAGAAGATATCTGTTACAGAATCATTGATTATATTTTCTCCTTATGCCCTTGCCAAAATCAATTATTGGTAAAGGGAATGGGATTACAGTAATTGGCTTTGATTAATCATAATACAGTCAATAGGTCTGGGGAGGGAACTATCTCCCCATAAAGCACATGGAGGTCTAATGCAGAACTGAACTTCTGTTATCGAGAAACAAGGGAAGTCACGCCTGTTGGTTAGTCAGCCAAGCACACCTGCTACATTAGTTATTCACATACATGCTGTGGAGCAGAAACGAAAGGTCTGCCTGCCCACTTTTCAATGGCACAGGACTCTCAGTCCATCCAGGGCTTGCTCACACAGTTGTTGGTTACACCCCATGCCACATGAAGAGTCCTTCCTTTTCAGCCCTCTCTCAAAGCCTGAGGAGTAAGGCACATGCTGTTAATTCTTGATGGGAGCAGAGAGTATTACCTGTTTTCTTGTCATTTTATTGTTAAATGCAGTAAAGGAAAATTTCCTTTTATTTTATTTTATTTTATTTTATTTTATGACAAACTCTTACTGTGTTTCCCAGGCTGGAGAGCAGTGGTTTGATCTCAGCTCACTGAAGCCTTTGCCTCCCATGTTCAAGTGATTCTCCTGCATGCCTAGGCCTCCAGAGTAGCTGGGATTACAGATGCTGAGTCACCACACCAGGCTAATTTTTGTATTTTTAACAGAGACATGGTTTCACCATGTTGGCCAGGCTGGTCTTGAACTCTTGGCCTCAAGTGATCCGCCCACCTTGGCCTCCCAAAGCTTCTGTTTCTTGAAGTATTTTATTTCCATAACAGTAATAAAGGAAGGTGATTACTTAAAATTAGGCTGGAGAGATGTGTTACTTGAGCAGGTCAATGACTAGTCCAGAAAGAAGAGTAGAGAAGGAGGAGAAAGATGAGACAATAATCAATAAATAACTCAATATTTCAGTTTGATATCAGGCTCTTAATACCATGCCTGAGACATAGTACGTGCTCAATAAATGCTTGGAGCAGAAAGGAAGAAAGGGGGAGTGTTTCACCAGAATTCCACAATAAGTTTTCAAATATAATCAATTTCATTAGGTAATCCAGATTTGATTGGGTTGTAAGGATTAAAGTGATCCAAAAGCACAACTAGTCTTATAAATAAAGTTTGTTGATTTCCAGTAGGGACATATTCCTTCTGAGTGATGTAGACAACTGTGTTCAATTCGTAGCCGTTGTTTTTCCTTTGGAAAGGAACCTAGAAATTGGAGTATTTTGAAGTAAGTATGAAATCAAATGATTCTGGAAGATGATTTGCTTCATTACACTAAAGGAAATATTAACTATCCTACCAGCATCTCAGAAGAAGGCAAAAGTAAGTGGGAATATCTCAGCACAGAGAGCAATACCAACACCAGAGTAATGAGGAAAGTTAGAGACAATAGAACTGGGATACTTAACAACATGGCTGTAGATTCAAGGCCAACACCTCATAGGATATTATGCAGTTTCTTCATTATTTTTGCTTTAAAATAAAAATGGGCCGGGCGCGGTGGCTCAAGCCTGTAATCCCAGCACTTTGGGAGGCCGAGACGGGCAGATCACAAGGTCAGGAGATCGAGACCATCCTGGCGAACACGGTGAAGCCCCATCTCTACTAAAAAAATACAAAAAACTAGCCGGGCGAGGTGGCGGGTGCCTGTAGTCCCAGCTACTCTGGAGGCTGAGGCAGGAGAATGGCGTAAACCCGGGAGGCGGAGCTTGCAGTGAGCTGAGATCCGGCCACAGCACTCCAGCCTGGGCGACAGAGCGAGACTTCGTCTCAAAATAAATAAATAAATAAAAATAATAAAAACAAATAAATAAATAAAAATGGCACTATTTGTTTAATTTGGCAATGTTTTTGAAATTAATATTCACTCACCTGTATATGTATACATATATGTGTTTGTATATATATGTATATATAATACTTGTTTCTAAACATGTTTTATAAACATCTTCAAACAAAAGCAAAGCTGACAAAATGTTACAGCAAATACCTATACATTCTCCATCTAGATTCATCAATAGTTAACATTTTGGAAAATATAAATGCATACTCACACACACACACGCACACATACTCTACCTAAGTATGTTACAGACTTACAATACTCCTTGTCTTAGTCTGTTTCTGTTGCTACAACAAAATGCCTGAGACTGGGTAATGTGTAAATAACACTAATTTATTTCTTACGATTTTGGAGGCTGGAAGTCCAAAATCCAAGTGCCACCAAGCTCAATGTCTGGGGAGGGCCTGGTCTCTGCTTGCAAGGTGAGGTCTTCTTGCGTTCTCTGGAGAAGATGAACACTTTCATCTCACCGAGCAGAAGAGCTGGAAGAACAAATAGGGCGTAGCTAGTTCCCTCAAGGCCTTTTTTATAAGGATACTAATTCATTCATGATGAGTAAAGCCCTCCTGATTTAATCATCCTAAAGGCCCCATCTTTTTATACTGTAACATTGAGTCTCAGGCCATGAATGTTGAGGGACAAATACATTCTAACCATGGTACTTTTGAATGTTCCAGCATGCGTCTCCAAAAAATACATTTCTCTAGAAAACCAAAATGCCATTAGCAAATTTAGAAAAATTAACAGTGACTCCTTAATGTCCTCTATTATCCAAACCCATTTAGCCTACATATGTCAGCCTAAACTTGGATAACTTCACACATTGCATTAGATTGTCTTGTTCCTTAAATGTCTTTAAATTTCTCCTTTGCAACTATCTTTTTATTTTTCTCATAATATTATCTTTTGGACAGCCTAAACCTTTTTATTTTGTGGAATGCACTATGTTTGGGTTTTATCTGATTATTTTCTCATCGTGCTGTTTAATTTGTTTCTTTATCCCCTATATATCTTGTTAACCAGAAGTTAAGTCTGAGTGCTTAATTAGATTCACATTAAACATCATTGTGTATACATTATATTGCATTGCTTTATGAGCTGCATAATTTCAAGTTGTCCCACTATTAGTCATGCTAACTTTGAACATTTGGTTAGGGTCTGATTTTCAAATTTTCCTATTGCAAAAAATAGTTTAAAAGATTATTTTATACAGAATACATATTGAATAATTTTGAATAGTTATGTTTTTATTAGGCTTGCTTTTTCAAAAAATTAACCCCTTTCCATTTATAATTCATTATCATGAAGATTTTTTATATTTATAGCAAGGATACTTGATGTTCACCATGAATATGGCTATTTTTAAAGTGGTTTTAAATGTGGCTTGTGTTTTTATTCTCTAACATATTTAGTGTGGTAATTTTATCTTTTGAAATAGGTCTTTTGCATTTTGGAAATTAATTTTCTTGTTTGGGAGAAGGCATTAGTAGTTTTAGCAGTTTCTCATTGACTTGTGGCGATTATTCTGGTAAAAATGTGAACTGACAAAGTGAGTGGTTGGTGTACTACCCGGCTCTTTCAGCAGGAACCTCATTTCAGCAGGAGGACTGCATTGAGCAGTTACCATTCCAATTGCTCAACCTGCTGAAATATAAATTATAAGGGGAAAAAGTAGAAATGTGAGTCAGTATTTTAGTTGTGAAAATATATGTAATTTGAATTCTGAGGGAAAATAATTTTAATCAAGAGAAAAATATAAATCTAAATTTCTGTATAAGGAGGTTAAAACCAAGAGAATTGTGGGGTTTTTCCTGTGAGATTTCTCCATAATATGAACAATGTATACACTTCCATAGGAAAATGCTAACCAAATAAATACATGTTCAAACATGTTTTCTTATATAGATATTCACAATGTAGTTTAAACATTAGGATTTTAGCTTTTATTATTATTATCT
Organism: Rhinopithecus roxellana; assembly: GCF_007565055.1. NCBI lineage: Eukaryota > Metazoa > Chordata > Mammalia > Primates > Cercopithecidae > Rhinopithecus > Rhinopithecus roxellana. The sequence goes on along the minus strand of NC_044552.1, from coordinate 95,804,349 downwards.
TACCATTTGACAGTGTTTAGTTTTCTTCTTTGGAAAACGTATTACAAGTAATATAACTACAAAGTTTATTCGAAAATGCAAAATTAGGTTGCTGATATCAAATATTCTTGATGTGCCTGGTAGACTTGATTTGAGGATGAAAATATCTTATTCAAAGATACCCGCTTCTTTTAACTTCCTGGCCTCACAATTCAACCTTTGTATTAATTTTTCATCAGCTGTGTTTGTCATCTTTGAGGGTGAACACTGTATAAAATATAAAGTAAGAAAGTATGGGTGTGAATTCCTCTTCACACCTTTGTCTCTACATAGCTTTTTAACTCTTACATAAGAATTGGCAAGACATGAATATACTTCTTCAGTAGTAGTAAAGAGCTCTTGCTTGATATATTTTATCCTTAGCATGCCAGTTACTCTTCAAAACATTCCTTGTTTTAGCTGTTATTACCTTTGTGATCATAAACACTCATGCTTGATCCAGTTCTTTCTGGGCCATTTTCTGAAGTGTCAGGACAGACATGCCTGTACACTTAGCTGCATGTCAGTGGACTTCACTGAGGCTAAACGTTTACCTCTGGAATGGAGGAAAAATAGGTATTAACTTTTCCAATTATATTTGCTATGTCTTTCTGTTTCCTTTTTATAAATATTAGGAATTGTAGAAAAACTTGAAATTTGGCAGTAAAGTTAAATATTTGATTTTAAAATGTAATTTAAGTGCTGTCTAGAGACAATATGTAAATTGATCTACCAAACAGTTGACCAATGAGTAGAAAAGAAAATTAGAGTAGTTTATTATTTACCTTTCCTTACAATGGTTTACTCAGCATAAACTTTCATCACTTGAAGCTTTCCCTCTGCACTCTCTTCCTGATACTTCACTCCACATATGCTCCCTTTAAATTGAGGATGTTGCAGTTTAGGTGTTACAGCGGGATCCGAATATTAAGGTTGATGTTTCTAACTAGTCAAAAACTTTAAAGCATATACTATGCCCCACGCTTCATTAAAATGTAACTTATTTATAAGCACCCTTAAAATCTTTCCAACTGGGCATGAATCACATTCATAAATCTTTTTGTAGAAAAGATAAGTGGGTCTCATTTTTTTTTTTTTTTTTTTATTAATTCAGTGAGTTTGTTCCTAGTGAGCTATGGGTGGAAACATCCAGGTTTTATAAAATGAATACTTTGGTTTTTTTAAAGTACTCTGTATGAGTTGGCACTTAGTGACTTAGAAACAACAGTCAATTTTTTGTTTTCTTTGGGAAATGTATTACAAGTAATACGTTTATTACTTATTACTGCTGCCAGGTCAGCGGAGGTCTGGTTTACAGTTGGCTTGAATGTCTTGTCATCCTCCACATAGCCTCCTAGTATCTAGCAGGTTACCTTGTGCTTGTTTGTACACATGGAATGGTGTAGCAAGAATGCAAAGCTTCTTAGTGACTAGGTTCAGCACTTGTACATCTTTTCCACCAAAACAATGCACAAAGCCAACTTAAATTCAAGGAGTATCTCTACCCCTTGATGAAGGAATTTCAAATAATTTTGTCATTTCACAACCTACCATATACCAAAGAGAGTGGGGAAATACAAAGCATTATCTATGCGAATATTTTTTACAAATTAAGTGTTGTAATATATATTGGATTGCCACGATCTTTTCATCATTTTATTTCTGTAGACAAAATGCTTATATGTTAAAATTCTAAAAATAAAAATACCTGCTGCTTTCATAGTAATATTTGCTTTGCAAAGTACTCTTACCTACTTACTATTTACTTAAATTTCCATTAAAAATCTCATGAGATAAGTGAGATCATTATTACTGACAACACTAAGTGGCTTAATGAAACAGCAGAATACCATTCCACCTGGCTTTCTTCTATGCTCATCAAAATTTTAGCTATTTTTTTAAGAAAACAGTCTCCTAACGCTTTCTCTTATGTTTGACCTTAAAACATTTTCTCCAAATGTAGAAGAAGTAGCACCTTTAATAGAGTAGGGAAAAAATCACTAAAAATTACACAACTAGCATCCGACTGAAACCTTTGGTAAATTAAATTTCAATATATGTAAAATAATTAAGTTTAATGAGCAATAATATGACTTGCTTTATATAGTTGAAAAAAGGTAGAAAACGATGGTTTATAAAAGCTGACAAATTCATCTACATTTTTCTAACTCTGTATTACTCTAATTCAGAAATTATTACTTAATTATTTGTATCTTTGCTATCAGATACGTAAAATCTGTGAGAGCAAGTAGATGGCCTATCACATTTGTCATAGTGTCCTTAATTTGTTGCTTGGCACTTAATGGATGATAAACAAACGCTTTTCAAAGAAAAAATGAGTAGAAGTTTTGTTTTTTTTTTAACATTAAGCAACATACATTATAAATAGTTTGATATATGTATTTCACCTAGTTTTTTTATGTCAATGTTTCTATGTTCAAAAAATATCAGCTTTATTTTTGTAGGTCAATCCTTTATGAAGAATACATATTTATTTGTTAGATTTTAAATAACTCAGAAAATCATCTGGATTGCTTTGGGCAAAATATAGAATGTTAAATTGAAATCATTTTTAAAATTTTATTGTTTGCATACAGTATTTACTAAAGTAAGTATCATTAGGATAATTTTGTTTTGAGGATAAACACATTTATAAAATATTAATATTCCATTTATAACATGAAACTATATAATAATGTTACAAAAGTAAGATGGAAAAAGCAATGATTTAAATATTTAAAAATAATAAAATAACAATTGGAAGAATATAAATAACCAACCAGTCATTCCTCATTGGTATTTATTTATATATAATCATTCTGTATAGTGTTATCTGTGTGTAAAGGGTTTATATGTATGTTTTGTGAAAAAAAATTTAGAGATCAAAATATTTGGAATATGCTGCATACCATGGTAGTTTTGGGGGTATTTGATTTTCATTATCGTATCCAAGTTTCTACAGTTTAATGCAGTGTTCCCTGCACCTTTTGACAAATAGTAAATGGTAACATAGTTTCATTACACACATTTTTGGGAAAAAAAAATTACCTAGACAACAACGAGTTTCAGGGTTTTAGAATATGTTACATATCAGACTAAATGGACCCAATAGGTTCTGAAAATTTGTGGGTTACAAAAATCAAATATAAATTCACTTTGAATTGTTTCATAGAAATATGTTCTTTTAATTTTTGAAAGGCTTTGCCTTATTTTCTTTACTAAAAATGTCTGTACAGGTTTTATAGAAATATTTCCTGAGCCAAGCATGGTGGCTCACGTCTGTAATCCCAATTATTCGGGGAGCTGAATTGGGAGGATTGCTTGAGGCCACAATTAGACACAACATAGAAATACTCCATCTCTAAGAAAATTTAAAAACTTAGCTGGGTAATGTGATGTGCGCCAGTAATCCCAGCTACTTCAGAGGCTGAGGCAGGAGGATCACTTGAGCCCAGGAGTTCATGGCTGCAGTGAGCTCTGATAACACCACTGTACTCTAGTATAGGTGACAGAGCAAGATCCCAGCTCTGGAAAACACAAACAAGCAAACAAACAAAAGATGTTTCTTAACACTGGATTGAAAACCACATAAAATATTAAGGAATAACATTACTGTATGTTTTACTATGATTTTAATAGCTATTTTGAAGTGGTTGTTAAATTTGCTGAAGTCAAATTCTTCCTCTAGAAGTGGTTTATGTTTTGAGAAACAGTTCTAAAAGTTTTTATCAAGCTATATTATGCTGAGAACACAGATATGCTTCCAAAGAAAACTACAAATTGCTGCTGGTCCTTCATATTCAGAAGATAGTGTTAAACATATTTACTATAGAGCAAATACGTAAATAAAAGTAAGTTAGAGCACATTGTTGAAATTCTTAATGCAATTTATATTGCCAGATGTGTGAAAAACATTATCGTAAGTGGATTTCAACTTCGGCAGCATAGTGGCTTAGCACATCTATATGTATAAATCACATACGCCTATATGTATAAATATATAAATAATATGTATTTATACATCAATATGTATGAAACACAACTATATTTAGAAATCACATCTATAAGTACTGTTAGAAATAATCCCACTCATTTTAGTCTTAAGTTTTTAACAAGTCCAGTATCCTCCATCTGTGTACAATAATCTGGAAGATTGGCAGAGGCCTGGATTATATTGTTATGTTTGGTCCAACGTCATGATTAGATTAATGGTGTAAAATTTTTTATTGCTATAGTTCTAGTAACAGATTTCTCTCTACTTCCAATGCCAATACTGACTGACTTATTGTATAAGTCAAGCAGTCTGCTTTATTATTTTCTTTGTAATGGAATTTGCAATAATACCAACATGTATCACTTGAGTATTGTTGAGATTCATAAAATAACTAATGAAAAACATTTTAATATACTTCATTGAAAAGAATAATAATTAGAATAACTGCTATGTGAATTCACATGTAGTCTTTTTATATATTTTAGAAAATAAAATATATTTCTAAAAATTTTTAAGTAATGTTACGAATGTTAAAAAAGATTATTTTACAAACACTAAAGTTCTAAGAAATTACAGCATTATTTTTGGGGGGGTCACAATAATAAAGGGCAATAAAACATGACGTGAAGAAGCTTTAAAATGTAGATATTTCTATGTCTTAGTCTGCAAGACAGGATAGTTAGAAAAGTAGATGATGTCCTGGCAATCAAGTAAAAGCACTGTGGCATGTTTTAAGCTATAACCAACCATCCGTCACGTTGTGCTAATTAGAGAGACTGATGGCAAATAGGCAAACTGATGTAATTATATGTTATGTGACAAATCCAGAGGAAATAGATTGGATTCAGGCAGTGTTCTGTGTGAAACATTACTTCCTAGATCTGCTAGTATGAGCTTCAGAATTTTGACTGCAAATGCAATTTTAGTCCTCTTGGTTCACATTCATATACTTAATAGTCCCTGAAGTTTTCTTCCTTTCCTTTCTTCCTTCCTTTCTTCTTTCCTTCCTTCTTTCCTTCCTTCCTTCCTTCCTTCCTTCCTTCCTTCCTTCCTTCCTTCCTTCCTTCCTTCCTTCCTTCCTCCCTCCCTCCCTCCCTTCTTCCTTCCTTCCTCCCTCCCTTCCTCCCTCCCTTCTTCCTTCCTTCTTTCCTTCCTTCCTTTGCTTTCTAACTTCTTCCCTTCCCCCTCCTTTCTTTCTACTTATGACTTTATGAATGAAAAGTATTTGTAGAAGAACTAAACATTTATTACAGAATAAATAATATGAAGCTAACTAAAGTAAACCCAAACATTTAATGACACATTTAAAAGAATATGCAAGCCTAATGGCAAGTTATATTTAATAGAACCAACAACTATATAACATGTAAATATTTTCTATATAAGACCTGTCAATATCTTGGGATGAGTATTTCAGCCTATTTTAATATATATTTTTCTTTGTAAAAAAGAAAAAAAATTAAGTGTTTGAAATGAAAAAGCTATCTATTAGTGTAACTGAGGACATAAATATTGGTCTACAATGAAGAAAGCCTTTTATCAATAGTTAAAAAAATATACTCAGTCTTGGAAAACTGCAGAGATTCATTTGGGAGGGGAAAGGTCAGAAGTCTATTTCTGTACACCTTGCCTAACATGTCCCTAACAATATTTTTATGTAGGCAAGTTAAGAATCAAACTTTCTGCAAACATTTCAGGTTATGTAGATTAGGTACCACTAAATTATACAAATCGTAATTCTACTTAACATGAAAAAAATGTTTATCATTTTTCCTCTGCTCATTCTGCCACACCCATCTCGCTAATTAAGTTCCTTAACCTTGAAGATAATGATATTGCAGATTTTTTTAGGAAGAAATAAATTTGAGGATAAATTTACATCATATTAAATGAAAACTGTACTTCTGAGAATAACCTTGAAAAGGACCATAATATTTGCTACTGCAGATGAATAAGGTCATTTGAAGAAAGAGATGAGTGTAGTGGCAGGAAATGAAGTACAAATAATGTATTTGTCACTCTCCTTGGATTTTTGTCTAAGCCCCTAATTACACATACAAAATCTGATAAAGATCATATTTTAATGCTTTAACGTTTTCCTTTGAGAAATAAGATACAACTTTATTCTTATATACTAGAATATATCTATAATTTTGTAGAATATTGCCCTTATCTGAAGATTAAGTAAGCTTTTTTGAAAACAAAACAAAGCAAACCTTATAACTCACAGATGAGTGTGCTTTATTTCTCACAGACAAATATTCCAACTCAACTATAGCAGTCTGCATTAAGGAGAAATTTTAAAATCTACACAAATTGTAGGACTCTGAGTTATCATTATTATATTAAATCAGCAAAAATCATGCTGCATTTGGTGATTCTTATTACTATTCTTATTACTAGATGTTCATTTCTAGACATGCATGTTTTAACTTAAAATGACTTGATGTTGAGGTATAATGAGTGAATGAAATGTCACAAATACAAAATAACTATTTCAATGTGAAATAATTATACATTTGAAATGCATCTGTTCCCTTTAACAACTATCACTGTTTCTCGATTGTTTAATAAACTAATAATCTTTAGGTTTCTGTCTCACATTTACCCAGCAGTTTACAATGATCTTTATCTGCTCAGTAGTAACAGATCAACTACCAGCCTGTAATATTTACACCCCTCGGGAGACCCACCAGCAATGACAGAAGACAGACTAATGCTATGCAGCCAGGAGCACAACATAGGCAAACAAAATAATTACATCTGTGAAACAAAAAGTTGATCCTAGAAAACTTGTAAACATACCCCTTCTAGCTTGTCACTGCCTCTTATCTTCCCAGCCTGCCCACATTTCCATCTCTACAATCTTCCACCTTTCACCAAAATCCACATTCTGGTGTTTTTGGAGATCCTGAGACTCACCAAGGCTTGATGATTTCTGCAATTAAGGATTTCTTCAAATCAGTTACAGTCTTATCTGACTACATGTCCTGGAGGATTCTGAAGGTTCAATCATTTGTAGTGGATTAACCGAGAACACTCAGGGGACACTACAGAACTTTTTCACGCCTCTTCAAATGGCAGTTTACCAGAAGTGTGGTGAGTGATTTTACGGCCACTAATCAATAAAAATTCCCCCCCAAAACGTTGAGCACTTGTTTTCAAAATGACTTTGAAGACAGTTTGAAAAATCATAGAGTACATAGACAATTCTTTAGAAACAAAAAAACCAGAAGTGTAAATATCCTATGTCTAAATGGTGACAATGTATAAATCAGAGTGTTTTATCTTTCTACTTTGATAAATATATCTTCATAATGACAATATCAGAAAAATGTGATTTAGCTGTAGTGTTTACATAACAATGTCAGGAAATTTTCTTGTCTTTATTTCAGCAAAATAATAATCTTGATATAATAAAGGCTTTAGTAAATTAGCGTTCTATTGGTAGTAATGGTCTAAAAAATTAACAAGAAAATAAAATTTTATTCCAAATGTATAAATTTTGAATATGTCTATCAATAATGTAAATTAAAGTAAATGTAATAAATCAAAAACTATTTTCAATAAGTTTTCTCTTAAATATTCAGAATTTATCTATGCAAAATGTAAATTGTAATTACCGAATACCAATACCAAATTTTAGGTGGCTTATGCCTGTAATCCCAACACTTTGGAAGGTCGAGGTGGGCTGATCACGAGGTCAGGAGTTTGAGACCAGCCTGGCCAACATGGTGAAACCCCACCTCTACTAAAAATACAAAAAAAAAAAAAAAAGGTGGTGGCTGGCACCTGTAATCCCAGCTACTAGAGAGGCTGAGGCAGGAGAATGGCTTGAACCCAGGAGGCAGAGGTTGCAGTGAGCCAAGGTTGCACCACTGCACTCCAGCCTGGGCCGCAGAGCGAGACTCCGTCTCCAAAAAAAAGAGAAAAAATAAAAGAAAAACTTTAATTTTTATTAAATTAATTACATTGCTATAATATGTTCATAAAACATGAAACTATTTACAGTTCTAGCACATTCCACTAGCTGACATTGTAAGAAAGTGGTCTCACAATGCATGCTTGTTAAATCGACACCAACATATATACAAATTCAAGACTCACAAGAATTGTTTAACATTGCAAAATGTTTCTCAGCTGCCATGTGCATGATGTGCTAATTGTTTAGTGTTCTGGAACCATGAATTGGAATGTGAATAGAAGCAAGAAAATGGACACTCAGCACCACTGGGAAACAATACCTTGTCATGATAAAATCTCTTGCATTCCTGCTATCTGAGAGAAGGATTTGACAAGTTAATTAATTTAAATTTTCTTAGGTAAGCACATCTGCGGCTCCAATTCTCCCTACCATTTGAAATACTGTCCATCTCTAAATTGGGCGGCAATAGAAGCCATGAGCCTTCATGACATTACAACATGGTCACCTTTTGTTTGGAAGAAATAGGGCAAAAGAAGTACAACAGCGTATCCTTGGAGTCTGAAAGCCCTTAGTCATGAATCACAGGTTATGCTGTTGCCAGTGCCGACCGTTTGATCCTGAGTAGTAGGGGCATCTGTAATCTTTAATACATTTATTTCCTATTGATATGTGACACTGGAGGGCCTATAAAACAGGATTTGACAAGGGCTTCCCTTATCAGTGTCTATAGTGGTCCTTCATCAGTGCAAAACTCATAATTTAAGTAGCTTCCTAAGGCACATACAGAAGAACAGTGTCATGTATATGAATATGGACCTATATGAAGCTATATGTATATACATGAACACATATATCTGTACATATGAAATGTATTTATACCTACAATGAAATGTGTTTTTCATTGTTTTACGAGTAAGAGAAAATACTACTTGGAGAATCAGAAAATGTTGAACATCTTCTCTAGGAATTAAGAGTAAGAATAAGGAAGGGGAAAGGGAATAAGAGAAGAATATGCTTCTGGTTGAGTTTTTGTTTTAGCACAAAGATACAATAATAGAGAATTTGAGTCACGAGTTTAGAGACAATATAATCAATGATACTAAAGTTATACCCATTTACCTTCTTGAGATTTGTACAGGTGTAACTAATTATACAATTGCTCACAAGAAGTCACTATAATTGGAAAGATGGGGAAGATGATCAGAAGCATTTCTCTTTGAAATTTATATAATAGAAAAACAGGGGTCTCAGTCTCTAATGCTTATGGTACTTATCACATTTATACCAATTGTGTATGTGTGTATATAGGAAACACCTGAAATGAAAGGCTCAAGAATGTTTCAGCTCCCGACTCAGCAGGACCATGACGGTCATTTATTACTATCGCTGATCCCGGTCACAGCAGACAGGGTGGCATCCTTGTGGGGGTTTTGCTGGACCATTGTATTTTAGCAGAAAAATTAGATGCACAGGTCCTGCTGTGGAATAAACCAAATGGCAGAAGGCTGTATAAGGGGATGCACAGATGAGGGTCATGAAAAATTAGAGAGTGTTTCTCAGAACCTGGTTCTGCAGCTTTCATTGGGAAAAGGATGTGAAAGAGAAATTATGAGATGGAAGTTGAAGGTAGATGGCAAGGTAGCTGGTATAAATGAGTGAATGAATTTAAAGTAGAATGAATCTTTTCAAAAATTATCTAATCCAAGCTGTATTTTTTACCTCCAGGTTTATTAAATCTGAAAGCATCCCAAGATCTTTGGGGGATGGCATTTTTGCCAATATTTGCATGCTCATGAAACGTCACAAGTAAAATCTAATAGTTTAATGTATATTGGGGAGGCTAAGCATTCAAATAGGTGAGCAGGGATTAGCTGCCTTGTGATTATAAAGAGAGCTCTTACAGCTTAATCCCCAAGAGCTATTTGCTCCAGTGTTTTTAATGGCCCTTAATAGCTCAAGCCTGAATAGAACACATATGCACGTACTTATATTTGTATTGATACATATTTCATGTATCAATTTCTATTCCCTAGCTGGAATTTGTACTGTGAATTACTATAGTACTCTTTTGTCTAAAATGTAATTATCTAATTATGTGTTCTGGGAGATGGCATAGCTAGACTCATAGAGCACCAATTCACAAGCATTTAATTTTTGTTTTTAATAGGAAACTATGAGAAAAAGGATCTCTCTCCCTCTGGAAGAGAGATGCAGTGGTACTTTCAGAACTGGAATATTTTTGCCAGCTCCTTTGGGCATCTCATTAAGTATTTCTAGTACTACAGGGTAGTTTTGCCCTCCAATATGACCCTTAAATAAATCCTATTAGTAAACCACAGGCTAAGAAGTCATGCAATTTGAACTTAAAGTTACTGTGCAACATTAAATAATGCCATCAAGACACAGTCTTAATTTTTGCAAAGACGATAAAAACCTCTGTGAAGTATCCTGTCTTTAAGGTTCACTAAATTAGTAGTATTATAAGATAGCCATGATTCATTCAAATAATTTGATTGAATCAAAGGAGAATGTGGAAGCTTATAGTGATTGATCAGTAATCATAAAAAGAACAAAAACTGGCTAGATGGAAGCAAGTTAGCTCCCCTCCCACATGCACAGGCTGTGGGAGTTTTGAACTACATAGTCATCAGTACTTAAAGAGCTGCATGTTATATGCTTCCTTTGATAATGAAAGTCCAGTTAAAGCTGTGTTTTGGCACACACACTGTTTAGATGAATTTAAAAAGTCGGTATATCCAGTACTAAATGTCACATTTTACTGGCTGGCATGCATTTATCACTTCATTTTCCAGTACAGTAAACAACTCGTAATTCACCGGTTAATTTGATTGACAGCAGCCTTGGGCATTTCTTAGCACTCATGTACTGTATTGCATGGAGTCAAACTTCCATGGTAATTGGATTCAACAACAACAATAATAATAGAAATAATAATCCAAAGTTAATTTAAAGGAGCAAAAAGAAGTAAGTCAAATATAAGAACAATAAATTATGGGAATTTCTCATTTGAGTAAGTAACAGGTTTAATAGCTTTTCCTAAGTACTGAGATCATTCAATTGAACATCTGCTTTCCAGCTGTGCATATTGATGTATTACCAGGTTTTTATTCCCTTCTACTCTAAATGTATCCATAAGTTTTTAGGGATTTCACTACCTGACTTTTGACAATGCCTTGATTGTGAAAGATATAAAAATGTCAAAAATTCTGTAGGCCATATTATGCCCAGGATATTATTTTTCAATAGACTCCAAAGACAGATGTCTATGAACAATTAAACCATTCTTCAATCACACCTTGTTCCAGCTGGGATCAGAGAATTAAAAGGAAATAAGCCCTCATAATTTGCTTATAGCTGAAGTTCCTATAGTTTCCTGACTGTTAATGGATTCTTATTAAATAATTCTATCAATGAAAAAGGTATATTATACATTGCTTGAAATTCTGAAGTTGGCTCTTTGATATTAAATTGAGTATTTCTTCTCTTATATATGCTGAACAACTATATTCAGAAAAATCCCATTGGATGGAGATTAGGTTACTTCAAGCTGATGAAATCCCAAGTCAAGTTTTAGAGAGTTTAGTCATAAAGTAAGATACAGAAACAATCTATACCGAAAAGAAAAGTGAGACCTGCTGATCAACATGGATGTAACCCAATATCTTGTCTAATAGGAAAGCATAGAATGTACTCTCTCCTTTCAACTGAAAATGTCCCAAATAAGATGTTATCTTCTTCCAATCAGCTTTCATTGTTGCTGTCACCATAGCAACTAAATAGCTCTGAGATACAACCTAAACAAGGGACCAAATAAGATGAGCTCATGAGCCACTGCATTATCAGTGTTCATAAGGTAGTAATTCAAAAGTGCTCATCATACCCGCAAAGGAAAAGCATTTATTCTCTCTTTCCCTGACCAGAAGTATAGTTAATAAAAGTATTTCACCACGTTCTAGGCTTTATGGGAGAAGTGGGATGATGTAACCTGAAGGGACCATGTACTCAGCACAGTCCCAGGACTCACTTCACAATGGCAATCTGCTGGCTTGCAAAGTAATATACAACTGAAGATGAGATTTATTGATTGATTGGTTTAATTTTATTAAATGACACTAAAGAAACATGGGTTGCTTTTCTGTTGTTAACAACGTGTGTGATTAGGAGAATACCATATATGAGAGTGTAAAGTAGGACAGATTTGGAGTACTCAGGAAAATGAGTTCCACAAATAATAAACCCTTGAGCCACTGAAGCTTTTCGGTTTCTTTAAAGAACCCCATAATCTGTAAGATGTTTTCAAAATTTTCTAATTTATTCTTATTTAGACAGCAATACTGTTCTGGATATCTGTATACTTTAGGTGTATATGTAAGGAGAAAGATCAATAATAAGAATAAAATTAATAGTTGATAGTCCTTTCACACCTTTTAATGTACGACTTTACATGTACTATGCTATTTAACGCATACTATAGTTATCTCCAGTTTAGAGATGAGCAAGTCAATTCATGCCCAGTTTAGAAAGGGTCAGAGCCAGGATTTGAACATGGGCACTCTTAACCCTGAAGCCTGCTCTCAACCAATAAGTACTAGCAAACATTTTTGTGCCAGGCTCAGAAGACCCAATAGCATGGCCAAAAATACACATTAACGTACAGTCATCTACCGTATAAGGACATTTCAGTCAATGTCAGACCACACATACAGCCATGATCCCCATTAGATTGTAATGGGGCTGAAAATTTCCTATTGCACAGTGTTGCCACAGCCGTCGTAATGTCATAGCACAATGCATTATTCACACAGTTGTGGTGATGCTCTTGTAAACAAACCTACTGCACTGCCAGTCATATAACAGTATAACACATACAATTATATATAGTGCATACTATTTGATATTAATAATGAATGACTGTGCTGTTAGTTTATCTATTTACTATATTATACTTTTCAGTGTTATTTTAGAATATATTCTATCTACTTATTACAAATAAGTTAACTGTAAAACATACTCAGGCAGATTCTTCAGGAGGTGTTCCAGAAGAGGTCATTGTTATCATAGGAGATGACAGCTCCATGTATGTTATTGCTCTCAAAAACCTTCTAGTGGGACAAGATGTGGAGGTGGTAAACAGAGACATTGAGGATTCTGATTCTGGTAGGCCTAGAATAATGTGTATGTTTGTGTGTTAGTTTTTAACAAAAAAGTTTAAAAAGGGAAAGAATATTTTAAAAAATTAAATCGTAAAAAGCTTATAGAATAAGGACATCAAGAAAATACTTTTGTACAGTTGTGCAATGTGTTTGTGTTTTAATTTAAATGTTATTACGAAAGAGTCAAAAGTTTATAAAATGAAAGTTTATAAAGTGAAAAAGTTAAATTAACCTCAGTTTAATCGATTATTAAAGAAAGATTTTTAAAATAAACTTGGTGTAGGTTAAGTGTATGATGTTTGTAAAGTCTGCAGTAGTGGACAGTAATGTCCTAGGCCTTCACGTTCACTCACTACTCACTCAGTCATGCAGAGCAACTTCCAGTCCCGCAAGCTCCATTCATTGTAAGTGCTCTACGTAGGTGTTTCATTTTTGAATGTTTTAATTATATTTCTGCTGTACTTCTTCAAAGCTTAATATGTTTAGATACACAAATGCTTACTACTGTGTTACAGTTGCCTACAGTATTTATTGCAGTCACATGCTGTAGAGATTTGTAGCGTAGGAGCAATAGGCTATACCATATAGCCTAGGTGTATAGGCTATACCATCTAGGTTTAAGTACACTCTATGGTGTTTGCACAATGACAGATTGCCTAATGATTTATTTCTCAGAATGTAGCATTGTCTTTAAGCAATGCATGACTATTTCTCGATCTCCTTTCATCAGTAGATTGAGTGTTCTGTCTTTTCTATTATGACTGTACCTTCTTCATGTATATACAGACAGACCTCAAAGATATTTTGAATTCAGTTCCAAACCACCACAAGAAAGTGAATATTGTAATAAAGTGAGTCACATTTTTGGTTTCCCAGTGTATAGAAAAGTTATATTTACACTATCCTGTAGTCTATTACATGTGCAATAGCATTATGTCTAAAAATGTAAATACCTTAATTAAAAATGCTTTATCACTAAGAAACGCTAACAATCATCTGAACCTTCAGCAAGTCATAATCTTTTTGCTGATGAAGGGTTCTACTTTGATGTTGATGACTGCTGACTGATCAAGGTAGTGGTTGTTAAACGGTGTGGCTATGATTTTTTTTTTTTTTTTTTTTTTTTTTTTTTTTTGAGACGGAGTCTCGCTCTGTCGCCCGGGCTCGAGTGCAGTGGCCGGATCTCAGCTCACTGCATTCTCCTGCCTCAGCCTCCCAAGTAGCTGGGACTACAGGCGCCCGCCACCTCGCCCGGCTAGTTTTTTGTATTTTTTAGTAGAGAAGGGGTTTCACCATGTTAGCCAGGATGGTCTCGATCTCCTGACCTCGTGATCCACCCATCTCGGCCTCCCAAAGTGCTGGGATTACAGGCTTGAGCCACCGCGCCGGGCCGTGGCTATGATTATTACTTAAAGCAAGACAACAATGGACTTTGCTGCATTGACTTCCTTTCAAGAAATATTTCTTTGTAGCATGTAATGCTGTTTGATATAACATTTCACCCACAGTAGAACGTTTTCAAAACTGGAGTCAATCCATTGAAACCCTGGCACTACTTTGTCAAATAAATGTATGCAATATTCTAAATTCTTTCTTGACATTTCAACAATGTTCACAATATCTCCTCCGGGAGAGTAGATTTCATCTCAAGAAATCGCTTTGCCCATCCATTAGAAGCAACTCTTCATGTATTAAAGTTTCATAATATGATTATGGCAATTCAGTCCCATCTTCAGGCTCCATTTCTAATTCTAGTTCTTTTGCTATTCCTGCCACATATGCAGCTAATTTCTCCACTGATGTCTTGAATCCCGCAAAGTCATCCATGAGAGTTGAAATCAACTTCTTCCAAACTTCTGTTACTGTTGATATTTTCCCCTCCTTCTTTGAATTATGCATGTTCTTAAAGGCGTCTAGAATGGTGAATTCTTTCCAGAAGTTTTCAATGTACTTTGTCCAGATCCTTTAGAGGATTCACTATCTATGGCAGCTATGGCCTTACAAGATGTATTTCTTAAACAATAACAATTGAAAGTCAAAATTACTCCTTGATCCCTGGGATATAGAATAGATATTGTGTTAGCATGCATTAAAATAATATAAATCTCTTGGTATATCTTTATCAGAGTTCTTGAATGAGAAGGTCCATTGCCACTGAGAAGTAATATTTTGAAAGATTTTTAGTTTTTCTGAGCAGTAGGGCCCAACGGTGGGCTTCAAACATTTGGTAAACCATACTGTAAACACATGCTGCCATCCAGGCTTTGTCATTGCCTTTATAAAGCAAGGCAGAATAATTTAGAATAATTCTTAAAGACTGTAGGATTTTCTGGATGTTAGATGAGCATTGGCTTCAGCTTCAAGTCACCAGCTGCATTAGCCCCTAGTCAGAGAATCAGCCTGTCCTTTGAAGCCTTGAAGCCAGCCATTGACTTCTCCTTTTGATTATGAAAGTCCTAAATGGCATCTTCTTTCAGTATTAGGCTATTTCACTACATTGAAAATTTGTTATTTAGTGTATCCACCTTCATCAATTACATCAGCTAGATCCACTGAGTAACTTGTTAAAACTTCTCCATCAGCTGGTGCTGCATCACCTTGCACTTTTATGTTATGGGGATGGCTTCTTTTCTTAAACCTCATGAACCAAGCTCTGCTAGCTTCCAGCTTTTCTTCTGCAGCTTCTTCATCTCTCTCAGCCTTAAAGTGTTGAGAGAGTTAGGACCTCGGATCAGGCTTTGACTTAAGGGAAGGGCATATCTGGTTTGATTTTCTATCTAGGCCACTCAAACTTTCCCCATATCAGTATTAAGAGTGTTTCACTTTCTATAATTTTTTCTATTCACTGGAGGGGTACTTTTAATTTCCTTCAAAAACATTTTGTTTACATTCACAACTTAGCTAACTGGTGCAAGAGGCCTAGCCTTCAGCCTATCTCAGCTTTTGACATGCCTTCCTCACTGAGCTTAATCATTTATAGCTTTTGATTTAAAGTGAGACATATGTGACGCTTCCTTTCACTGGAACACTTAGATGTCATTAAAGGGTTTTTAATTCACCTTTTAATATTATTTTGTCTCACGAACTAGGGAAGCCTGAGGAGGGTGGAGGGAATGGCCGGGTGGTGGAATGGTTAGAACGCACACAATATTTAGCAGTTAAGTTTATCATCTTATATAAGCACAGCTTGTGGTGTCCCAAAACAATTACAATAGTAACATCAGTGATTACTGATCACAGACCAATATAACACATATAATAATAATAATAAACTTTGATATATTATTAAAAAGTACCAAAATATAACACAGAGACCTAAAGTGAGCATACACTGCTGGAAAAATGTCACTGACAGAATTGCTTAATGCAGCATCGCCGTAAGCTTTCAATTTGTAAAAAACGCAGTATCTGTGAAGTGCAATAAAGTGAAGCTCAATAAAGCGAGGTATGCCTGTATTTAATTTAAGTTCTGTGTCTTTATATCATCCCTGGAAAGATTAATTTTTGTCACTTTCTATAAACTTGCATTTTTAAAGTGGTAGACTTTGAACTCCTCTAGATTATATTGTCTACACCATATATTCAATATTTAACATACTCAATCCTGTATCATACCTTAGCTCTTTAAAGACAGCTAAGGTTTCTCTCTCCCTCTGCCTCTCAGAAAACAAACCTACTGATGGAGTGAAGATTGCAGGCTGGATCATTTCGAAGTGCCTTGGTCAAAGGACTTGCCCAGGAGGCAACTTAAAGCCACTGAACTTTTGGTGATGAGCACCAGCCATAAATCAAAGAAGTAGATCCCCAGGGTAAGTCTTAGGATGAGTGGCAGAGAAGCAAACAGACTGACAGCAGCTTCGTGCCAGCTTTGCACACTGTGTGGCAAGAAGAAACAACCTTCAGAGTCAGGGATCTGTCACGGGGGCATCTCCAACAGGCAGATAACAAGTCATTCGCTGTGGATGACTGGGGACAAGTGGTATTAGAAGCACTACAGACCCTATAAAAACAAGAGACTCCAAGTCTAGTGGAAAATCAGAGAAATAGAAATGAAGATTCTAGTTATATGTTGTATTTATGTTACTATGAAATTATAAAGGGATATTACCTAGAAAGTTTAATTGCTTCTCTACAAAATTACAAAAATGCTAAACACATTCCCTAGCACTTAACAACCAACACTTTTTTCTCTCTTTACAATCAACCAACATGCATTTTATAAATAATAAATTATATGATGAAAGTTTTTGTGGTTTTTACCTGAATAGACACTGTTGGTCTTCTCACTGACAAAATAATTACGGAGACATGCTAAGTTATTCTATCCAAGGTAATAGTAATTCTTAAGACCTAAGAAGGTTATTGTAGGGAAAGAGGATCAGCCACTTCCAGGATCAACATCAGCAGCTTAGATATAGACAGATGGTGAGAATTTACAGTTTATGAGTCTTGAAGATTTTTCAACTTAAATAAGAAATGAAGTATGAACAGTCTGTGTAATTATAATATAGACACAGTGTGTTAAAAGTATAAGTGCAGGAAGCATAGATAATCCGTGTTTTAGATAGCATGGAGGGAGCAGGTCTAAGAAGGCAGAAGGCAAAGTATGTCGGGAATGGCTTATTGGTGAATGTGACATCTCAGTTGAGATTTGAATAGTGAGGAAAAAATGGCCAGGAATGGGCTGGGTGGAAGAGATGATATTCTTCACATAAAGTCCAGCATGGCTTTTTCAAAGATCCTTGTAATTAAACATGGTTGAAAGACAAAAGTCCATTAGTCAGGAAAGTGAAACCTGCAGACTTTGGTAGATACCAGATTATGAGCAGATTTGGCTATGCTTTGGAGTTTGAACTTTATCCTGGGAGTGTTGATGAGCCATGAAGGGGTTGTAAACAATAGAATAATAATTCTTCAGGTTTTTCAGAAGTTTTACTTCAAAAATCATTATTTTTTTTAAAGATGAGGTCTTGCTCCCTTGCCCAGTCTGGAGTACAGTAGCACTATCATGTCTCACTGAAACGTTTAGCTTCTGGGATCAAGCAATCCTACCACCTTAGCCTCCTGCATAGCTAGGACTACAGGTATGTGCACCATGCCTAGCTAATTGTTTCTTTTTTTTGTAGAGATAGGGTCTTGCTAGGTTGGTCATGAACTGGCCTCAAGAAATCCCCTCATCTCAGCCTCCTGAAGTGTTGGGATTAGAGGCATGAACCATTGTGCCCTGCCTTGAGATTTCATTCATCTTTCAGTAAGTAAAATATAGAAAAAATCAGAGGCCAAGCCAGGCCAGGACCTAGAAGACCAGTCACAACAATTCAGATGAGAAATGATGCAGCTGATGGAAGAGAGAGGCTGTGGGAGCCAAAAAGCAGGTATGAAGATGAGCATGATAAAAAGTCAGAATTGATGGGACTTGGTCACCACTGAGTCAGGAGAGGAAATAAAAGCAGCAGTGTAAGGGATAGCAGCAGTGTGAGCCCCATTCATCCTGGGACACGATGTGTTTCCAGATCCTCAAGTCCTCAACTGTTAACCTATTGTACAAAGTGTCTAGAAGTGGAGAAATCTAGCTGTGGCCAAATTAAGGCACTGGTGCTAGCAATGGCTGATGTATTCTAAGGAATTCTAGGTTGGTAGGCCAGGAGGAGTAACTGTTTCTCGGAAAAAAAGACAAGATAAAGATGGCATTTCTTGACATCCTCTCTTTCTTTTACCCTTTGAGTCAGAAAGAAGAAATAGAAAAGGGCAAGCTAACAGTCAGTTTTCAAATAGAAGTTTATACCCTGCATTAGTCCTGGCCTTGTGACTTTCCAATGATCCATATTATAATTTTAAACATCTTTTCTTCTCAGCTTGATTTTTCGAGGTTTGAATTGTGACATATACCATAATAATTCTAGAAGTGAGCAAAAAAATTATGTCGTGAAGTTAATTTACAGATAATCTTCTCTAAAGCGTGTACATTCAGCATACAGTAATGTTAATGCAGCATTTCTAAATTGTAATTATTCACAGAACAGGATTTATTGAACATCTACAATGTGCTCACTGTTCAAGGGACTGATGATATAAGAATGAACAAAATAGACACAAATCTCTGCCTTCATGGAGCTTACGTTTTCAGGGAAAGGACAGGTAATAGATAAGATAAATGAGTAAAATGTGTAAAATGTTAGATCATGGTAAGTAAGTGCTGAAGGAAAAAAAAATAAAGGAGAGAAAGGGAATAGAGAGTTTCAGGAGGTGACTACAATTTTAGATAAAGTAGTCAAACCTGATCACATTGAAAATGTGATTATTTGAATAAAAATACAAAAGAAGAGAAGGGGCAAGGCATAAAGATATCCAGGGAGAAAAAATAAAAACTTCCAAGCAGAGAGAGAAGAAGATGTAAAGGCCATGAGATTTAAGGGACAGTGGGGACAGAAGAAGACTGGGAAGAGGGAATTAGAGGAGGAAAAGTTGGACATGAGATCAGAGAGATGATGAGTGATCACATCTGATAGATATAGGCCTGCTAAAGTAAGGGCTGGCTGCTGTTCTCAGTGGGATTGGAGTCACTGATGGCTCCTTAGCTAAGAAATTGTCTTAGTATATTTTGTTCTGCTATTAAAGAATAGGTATTCTGTTAATATCTATTAACAGACTGGGTAATTTCTAACAAAAGAAATGTATTGGCTCACAATCCTGGAGGCTGGAAGTCTAAGATCAAGGCATCTACATCTGGTGAGAGTCTCCTTGCTGCTTCATTCATCATATGGTGGAAGGTAAGACAGTGTGAGAGAGAAAGAGGGGGTTGAACTCACCTTTTTGACACAAATCTCACCATGAAGTTGGAGCCTTCATGGCCTAACCACCTTGTAAAGGTCCCACCTCTCAATGCAGTTACAACAGCAATTAAATTCCAACATGAGTTTTGGATGATACAAAAATTCAGACCATAGTAGGAATGACATCATCTGAGTCATGTTTTAATAGGATCATTCTGGCTACTGTTTAGAATAGACTGTAGCTGGGAGTGAAATGGGACAAAGCATGAAAGAATTAGGAATCTTGTGCAATTATACATGAAAGAAATGATGACACCTTCCAAATTGCACCAAGATAGTCCAATGTAGAAGATTAGAAGTGATCAGTTTCTAAATATACCATATACCATTAAAGTTCCCATATTAAGGGATAGAAAGCCAATTGAGAGAATAGCACGTGGTGACTGGGTTTGAAACTGCTTTAGTCACCTAAATCAGGAGTATTAGTCAATATATATATGGAACCAAAAATAAGCCCAAATAGCCAAAGCAATCCTAAGCAAAAAGAACATAGTCAGAGGCATCACACCACCTGCCTTCACTACATTATAAGGCTACAGTAACCAAAACAGCATGGTACTGGTACAAAAACAGACACAAAGGCCAATGGAACAGAATAGAGAACACATAAATAAAGTCACAAGTCTACAACCATCTGATCTTCAACAAAGTTGACAAAAATAAGCAATGGGAAAAGAACTCCCTCTTCAATAAGTAATACTGTAATAGCTGGCTAGCCGTATACAGAAGAATGAAACTGAACTTCTAATTTTCACTATATACAAAGACTAACTCAAGATGGATTAAAGATTAAATGTAATAATTCCAACTATAAAAATCCTAAAAGAAAACTTAGCAAACACCATTCTGGACACTGGCCTTGGCAAGTAACTTATAACTAAGTCCTCAAATTGCAACAACAACAACAAAAAATTGATAAGTGGGACCTAATTAAAGTAAGGAGCTTCTGAACAGAAAAAAACAAAAATCAACAGAGTGAACAGATAACCTACAGACTGGGAGAAAATGTTTGCAAACTA
The DNA here is from genome assembly GCF_007565055.1 of Rhinopithecus roxellana. Taxonomy (NCBI): domain Eukaryota; kingdom Metazoa; phylum Chordata; class Mammalia; order Primates; family Cercopithecidae; genus Rhinopithecus; species Rhinopithecus roxellana. The sequence continues at coordinate 95,783,386 of NC_044552.1, read as the reverse complement.
TGCATCCATCAAAGTTCTAATATCCAGAACTATAAGGAACTTAAACAATTAATCTAGCAAAAAACAAATAACCCCATTAAATATTGGGCAAATGACATAAACAGACTTTTCTCAAAAGAAGACATACAAGTGTCCAACAAACATACGAAGAAATACTCAACATCACTAGTCATCAGGGAAATGCAAATCAAAACCACAATGACATACCATCTGATACCAGTCAGATGGTATTTTCAAAAAGTCAAAAAAACAATGAATGCTGGTGAAGCTGAAGAAAAAAGCAAATGTTTTAACACTTTTGGTGGGAATGTAAATTAGTTCAGTTATTGTGGAAAGTACTTTGGAGATTTCTCAAAGAACTTAAAACAGAACTGTCATTCAACCCAGCAATCCCATTACTGGGTATACATCAAAAAGGAAATACATTATTTTACCAAAATGACACATGACTCTTATGTTCATTGTAGCACTATTCACCATAGCAAAGACATGAAGTCAACCTAACTACCCATCAGTGGCAGACTGGATAAAGAAAATGTGGTATGTATATGCCACAGAATACTACACAGCCATATAAAAGAATGAAATTATGTCCTTTGAGCAACATGGATGCAGTTGGAGGCCATTATCCTAAGCAAGTTAATGCAGGAACAAAAAACCAAATATCACATGTTCTCACTTATAAATTGGAGCTAAACATTGGGTACTGATGGACATAAAGACAGCACCATTAGGCCCTGCAGATTACTAGAGGTGGGAGGGAGAAAAGCAAGTGTTGAAAAACTATTGCATACTACATTCATTACCTGGGTTATGGAATCAATCACATCCTAAACTTCAGCATCACCTTAAATACCCAGGTAACAAACCTGCACATGTACCTCCTGAATCTAAAATAAAAGTTGAAATTATACAAAATTAAGTAAAACCAGGAGGCTTAAGGCTTAAGGGTAGTCAGTGTTCGAGTCTGAGTCCAAAGGCCGAAAAAGACAAAGACCAATATCCCATCAGTTGGGGAAGAGGAGTTCCCTCTTACTCAGCTTCTTTGTTCTATTCAAGTTGTAATTGATCATGAGATCCACTCACAGTAGGGAGGGTAACCTTCTTTACTTAGTCTACAGATTCACGCGTTAGTCTCAACCAGAGACACTCTCGTAGACACACACAAAACAGTGTTTGGCCAAATGTCTGGACATCCTGTAGCCATCAAATTGTCAGATGAAATTAACCATCACACCAGACTTTTTTCTAGCCTAGCCTCAAGAATAGATGTGCTTCTAAATCAAGCCTGTCTTACCAGTGCTAATATTTAGTGGTGGTCAAGTTTGTTGGAGAGCTAATCTGTAACTTGAGCCAACCATTTATTACCTTAAGGACACAGTATGGACTAGATTAATAAACTAAAGAGAGGATCTTGACAGTTTGGTATATCCTATTCTGTAACCACAACCCCAGGTGGGACAGGATGAAGGAAGTAGGAGATCAAGAAGATGCTGCAAGCTTGCTCCATGGAAGGCAATAGTAATGAACTGTTTAATGTATTACCTAGCAGAGATAACTAATTTCTTTCTAGAGTTGATACTGAGTACAATACGCAAAGTTCCACTAAAAAAAAAAAAAAAAAAAAAAAAAAACCTTGATTTTACCACAGGAAGTATGTCTAAGTGTGACCCCTCACAGTGGTTCTTGAGGTTCTTGAAAATATGGTACCACAACTTTTGAGATGCTGACCTTGATGTTACATTGACTGCCTTGTTGGCACCAACCTCTGTTTGATAATCTACCAACAGATGGTAAGGGTATCTTGATATGCTTTCTAGTCCCTTGACTATTCGTGCATCATTTGACAGGATACTTCTGAGACAGCAAAATTTAACTGAAGATGTTCTGGTTCATTGTTTCCAGCAACGGTTTTGGCTTTATCTAGAATTCCTTGATTCAAATGTATATGTGACCCCAATCTTATTCAGCCTTATTGTGACATAACAAAGATGTGACAGTTCTGTAAAGTTTCATGATCTATTGTCATCTTCTATAGTATGCATTTCCAGGATGCTGTCTTGCTGTCACTTGTAAACAGAAATACGTTAAGAGTTGATTTTAAAATGTTTTAAAGTTTAGCTACCTTTTGAATTGAACATATACAATTAAATCGTACTTTAATACTAGAACAATGTATTTCTGGTGATATAAAGTCATTACCAAGTTCAGCACTATTTATTTATAGATAAATATTGGCATATGGATTTTTATTACACCTTTAATGGGAGTAAATTATTCTCCTCATACTTGGAATAGTTCCACAGTAAAATGTAAGAATAATGGAGAATTTCAAAGCCAAAAACCATTTGGGGTTAACATTTTATAATGAACCATTTGGCAGAAATCAGTACATACATGATTTCAGAGCACTTGTAAAAATATCAAAAAAATAATAATTTGACAATACAGATTATAAAGGATGGAATTACACATCATTTGTTCTAAGAATTCTATTATTTTTTACCTTGATGAAATATCAGAAATTAGAACTCAATTATTTGTACAGAGATGATTGCCACAAAAGTATATCTAAAGACAGAAGTGGAAAGTATTTTAATTATGGAGTATTTAAATAAACTATGACATAATAACACGATGAATATTATGTCAGATATATAATGTTTCTAAAATACTAATAAATAAAATAGTATGTGTAAATTCAATTATGTATGGTGATAGTATGTGTGGGAAAATATAACAAATTATCAACAATGTATCTTTGATTAGAGAATACAGGTGACATTTTGCTGTTGTTAATGTTGTTGGATTTTTGCCAGTTTTCTACAATGACATATAAAATGTAATGAGAAAAAAAAATCCATTGAGTTTTAGAAAATAAAGCATAAAAATATTTTAGTTGGCTATTCTGTACCATTAATAGTGTGGCGAATATAGGATTTTGAGTCTAATTGATAGTTAGATTGATGTACCTAGAAAAATCTCGAGTTTTACTTGCTTATGAACAAACCTTATGATGATATTCTGCAAACCCAGAAAGACATCTTCACTTATGTGATATTCAGGAATTTAAAAATTGAAAGAGTAAATATTTATTGTTTTTGAAGGTCCCATAAGAATTAGACAATACTCCCAGTGATTGAAACAACCTACTGTCTCTATGTCTTCTGAATTTGAATGGCACCTGTGCCAGAATCACAAAAAAGAAAGTAAACAACATACAACATTGACTAAATCAATAAAAGCCACACAGAGGAAATTACTATTTCCCATTAAGTATTAGGTAACAACAGCAGGCATGATAGTAACTTACATAAAGATTTATATTTTGTAAAACATCTACAAACAGAAGACAGTTGAATGACAAATTTATTCTAATCACATTTGCTTCAAAGGATTTTGCTCCATGTGAGATACTGATGCATGCTGAGAAATGTTTATTAACATTATGTTTCTTTATTTTACAAGTCAGGCAATCATTCATTTCTATCTTTTTGTATAAAGTATGGAAGTACTTCATTTTTATTATCTAATTGTTTACTAAGATCTATTGTGTCCAGGTCTTGTTTTAACCTCTTTATTGCTTTGTCAGATTTTCATTTCAGTGACTTCCTCAGTGAAACCCAAAAGCCTAAGTAACACTAGGGAAGAATAATTTATAGCTATGATTCTGGATAAGTCTTAAGTATTTGTTCCTTATGAAATTATTTTTTAAAAAAACTAGGAAAAAATAAGCCAAATTTCAACTTCATTTCTGTTTTTAGTTATTTTTAATACTAAACCCTAGTAGTTAAGCTGTTAAAGAAAAAAAATCCTAAAAGTTTTTAAAAGTAAAATAAAGAAATTGTGTTGCATTTGAAATTCGACCTAAAATAATTTTGCCAATTAAAAGCTAATTTTGTAACTGAATACTATTTGCAGTCTACATTTTGGGGGCCCGGCGTGGCAGCTCTCCATCTGTAATTCCAAAGCTTTGGGAGGCTGTGGTGGGAGGATAACTTGAAGCCTGAAGTCTAAGACGAGCGTGGGTAACATAGCAAGACCACATCTCTACAAAAAAACAAGAACAAAAACAAAACAAAAAACAAAAAATTAGCCGGGCATGGTAGTATATCTGTCATTCCAGCTACTATGGAGGATCTCTTGAGCCCAGGTGGTGAAGGCTACAGTGAGTCATGATCATGCCACCGTACTCCAGTGTGGGTGACAGAGCAAGACACCATCTCACAAAAAAACAGAAACAAAAAAACAAGAACAAAATACTATACTGCGTCACAATAATTTAGGGTTTACTCTGATTCATTAGTCAATAGAATTTCAATGTCATTGACACCATCAGAGAGACTTATGACCCAAAAATGATTCACCCAAAAATCTAGTAACAGAAACACTTTTTCTCTGATCAAGTATTTTTTTCTATTATAGATTTCTGAAGTTATTTCTTTCTAAGTTATACAACTGTATCAATTTATAGCCTAAACCAATTAAATTTAATAAAAATAAAGCCAACATGTTAATTAAAAGATTTTTATCAGTGGAAGTGATACAGTGGTAAAAACGTTCATGTATTGAAGCCCTAAGCTCCTATGACTGTGCTGGGAAATAGAAGGTCTGTGAGGAGGTGATAAAGGTTAAATGAGTACATGAGGTTGGGGCCTAATTCAATAGGCTGGGGCACTTATAAAAGGGGGAGAGACACCCACCTCTCTATGTCATGTGAGGACGCAGCAAGAAAGTGACCATGTGTAAGCAGGAAGGCAGTCCACGTTAGAAACTGCATCAGCAAGAACCTGGATCTTGGACTTACAGAGTTCAGAATTGTGAGAAAATAAATGTCTATTGTTTAAGCCACCCAGTCTATGGTGTTTTGCTATGGTAGTCTGTGTAAAGTAAAACCTCCATTTTCTAGATCTATACATGTGGGAATAGAATGTGGTAGTTTTAATCTAAGTGGGGGAAATGATATAAGCTTTATGTTTTTAAATTTTTCTTATGTGAGGAATTTACAGGCTACTCTAGAATTGTCTTACTATCACTGCCATTGTCTCGTTCTGAAGGGGTGGTCTGCCCCTCCACACCTGTGGGCGTTTCTTCTTAGGTGGAAGGAGAGACTTGAGAAAAGAAATGAGACACATGGACAAAGTATAGAGAAAGAAAAAGTGGGCCCAGGGGACTTGCGCTCAGCATACAGAGGACCCACGCCAGCACTGGTCTCTGAGTTCCCTCAGTATTTATTGATCATTATCTTTACCATCTTAGAAAAAGGGAAGTGGCAGGATAATAGGATCATCCTAGAGAGAAGGTCAGCAGTAAGACATATGAATAAAGATCTCTGTAACAACTAAAGTGCTGTGCCTTGAAATGCATATGCAAACATCTCCATAAACGTTTTTAGTGCATAAAGAGCAGTATTGCCACTAGCAAGTCCCACCTTTCACCCTAAGGCGATTTTCTCCTTTCTCAGTAAACAGAACATACAATCGGGTTTTACACCGAAATGTTCCATTGCCCAGGGATGGGCAGGAGACAGATGCTTTTCTCTGTCTCAAATGCCAAGAGGCCTTCTTTCCTCTTATACTAGTCCTCCTCAGCGCATAAGCTTCACGGATGTCAGGCAGGGGCACGATCAGGTCTTTCCCTTCCCTCGAGGCCATATTTCAGACTATCACATGTGAGAAACCTTGGACAATACCTAGCTTTCCTAGACAGAGGTCCCTGCAAACTTTGGCAGTGTACGTGTCCCTGGGCACTTTAGATTAAGAGAATGGTGATGACTTTTCACAAGCATACTGCCTTCAGGCACTTGTTTAACAAAGCACACCCTGCACAGCCCAAAATCCATTAAACCTTGAGTCACCACAGCACATGTCTCTTGCAAGGACAAGGTTGGGGGTAGGGTCACAGATTAACAGCATCTCAAATACAAAACAAAATGGAGTCTCTTATGTCTACTTCTTTCTATATAGACACAGTAACAGTTTGATCTCTCTTTCTTTTCCCCACATCGTTCATTGTAGTGGATTTATCACTTGCTATCTTTTTCCATTTGCCTATTTTTAAAAATGTCTTTAGGACCACCTTTAGCTTAATTACCTTTTAAATCCAACTTTATGTTTCAAATATTTATCCCGGCTCACAAACTTTTGAATAATTCAGATTTCTACCTCTGTGATGAGACACAAAATTGTCCAATCTAAGCTGCTGAAACCATAAGAATTCACATTCAATTGTGTTTTATGAATACTACATTGTAGATTGGAAAGGTGCAGAGAGTTCCTGACTCCAAGTGTCATCCAAGTGACTATTTTCACTAACAGGAACCTCTCCAGTAACTACTGATTAATTATATGAACACGTATTAAGTAACTTTATGTGTTAGATCCTCTCACAGGTAAGAGCATCATAAAGGATACCTTCCACCCCCTCACCCCCATGCCACCATGAACTAACGGTCTAAGTGGAGCATATCAACAAACAGACTATTACAGTTCAGTGGGATAAATAAATGATAGAGGTATAAAATTTTTGCTATTTTAAGTGAAATACATCTGGGTAGCAATAAATCTCTTTGGGGCAGAGTCTGTAAAGTGTGACACTGGCTTTATTTTCTCACACTGGACACCAGAATCTTGACATTAAATAGTCTGAGAGAGTGACCCCTGATTATAGAGGTTAGGGGGTTTTTGTTTGTGTGAACATTTGTCTTTTTCCTTAGGGCTTTGTAAAAATGACAAAATGATTTGTTGGCAATAAGTGAGCACACACTATGTAATGACAACTATTTTGCAGTCTCCTATATGTGTAAAATATATATCCACAGACAACGAACTATAAAGGATATACAGTGGGTCCTGATATCAGTGTCTTCTCTCTCAATAAGTATCAATGACTCTTAACCAATGCAGGTACAGAGACAAGAATGCCCTTCAATGCATCCCACATGGCCCCTCTCCATGCCATCTGCCTTGTTATGTGCATACCAGTGCTGAGATAAGACCTCTATAGGCCTAAGGCACAGATAAATTGTTGACACCCTCCTGCTTGCTTCTATTGAAACACTATGTAATTCAAAATCCAAATAATTCTAATTTCTAAAAGCAGAGTTAAGGAAAGTTCAACATGACCTCATTTTTTTTTCTCCTGATCACTACAGCAATGTGTTTTTTATTGAGGTAAAATGAACATACCATAAAATACGTCTGCTGGAATTGCACTATTCTATGATTTTTAGTAAATTCATGCAGCTATGCAGACATCATTACAATCCAGTTGCAGACATTACCATCTTCTCTGAAAGCTCCTTCAGGCCTATTTGCATCAATCCCTTCTACCATTCCACCAATCGCATCCCTACTCAATTACTGATCTGTTTTCTATCTCTAAAGACTTATCTTTTTCAGAATTTTACATAAATAGAATCATGAAGTATATGGCTATTAGTGTCTGTTAATGTAGTTTTGTCTTTGTGTTTTGAAATAATTACAGATTCACAGAAAGTTGCAAAAGCAGAACAATGAGGTCTCATTTATAACTTTTTGTAAAAATTGTGATGATAACCCTGGAAGTCAGCTTGAGAGTGAATGCATTCCTATTTACTGGAATGCAACATTTCAGCTCCTCATGGGGACTGCCCAGTCCATGGGAAAACTGTCAGGTGAGCAAAGATGATGGCACACAAAATTTCATTCCCACTTTTCCCTCTTGTCAATGGGAAAAAGGGCAGTTATAATAACGACACAATAGCAGATCATTCCATTACCTTTCCCAGTAGAGTTAGTTGTTTTGATTTCTCTAAAGTGTTTATGGAAGTGTGTGTCTTTGTATAGACATTTAGTGATTGCTCCAGATATTACATTACAAATACACAACTTATCACAGTTAACTAGTGTCATCATTTTACCAGTTTAAATAAAGTGTAAAAACCATGCATTCCTTTCAATCCCTTTACTCCTCTTTATTTAGAAAATAGGTCTCTTCTGTGTTAGCTCTAAATACATTGAGAAAAACATCAAACAATGATATAATTTTCAGGATTGTTAGCCTCTTCAGTAACCAGTAAGGGATATAAGAAACAAAACTAAAACCCACAGAACTTACTGCTTGGTACTTCTTTATGTCCTGAAGACTCTAACCAGTCTTCCTTCTTTTAAAGCCTTTCAAAATCTCTCTCTCTCTCTCTCTTTCTCTCTCTCTACATATATAATAATATATAATATATCTATAACTATATATCTGTTATAACAATATATAATACATAATATATGTATATGTAATACACAATATCTAATACATAAATTATGTATATATAATACATAATATATATGTAGAATGTATAATTCTTTATATAGGTATACATGAAATTTTATGTATAAAATTATATATTATATAAGTTTTATATGTATGTATATATAAAATATATATGTATATATAATTTAACGTGTGTGTGTGTGTGTGTGTATTCATCTTGTCCCCTCATTCCTTTTCAATTGTTTTATATGTTTTTATTTTCTCTTTATCACTAGATTGCTACAGAATCATGCGATTTACAGGCAGGGGGGTAAAATTCTGCCAATGCCTTTTAAAAATACAGCAGAATCTTTAAAAATATAGTTGTTTGTTGGCATCCAGGAAGATGTCCAGTCTACTATTTAACTTCACGCTGGGCTTCCCCGTGTATATGACTCTCTCTTATGACTATAGGCTTAGTCTTTGTTCATGTGCTTAATTAACATACAGCCTTTACATACTGAGACTACAGTGCCTTATTACTGCAGAAATCTTTACTCCCATGGAATTGACTCTTCAAAATGTTGTGTGTCATTGTGTGAGGCTACACCTTTATGACTTTCTAATCTTCTTCCTCTCTCGTTGCTTGTTTACTTTGGCACCTTGGATACTTCCCCAGGAGAAGTGTTATCTTGGTCTGTATCTGCATAAATACACCTTATTTTTTTCTTCCTCAGCTGCTGACCTTGGAGGTTCATCACACACATAGCCAACTCCACCTGTCAGTCCCTCAACCTTTAATCTTTTTCCCCTAGAATCAACTCTTTTCCAACATCTGTCATTTGCCAAGAACACCACTGGACCAGCTCCAATCTGGAATTAATTCCCTCCTCATGCCCCCTACCTTCCACGCCATGACTTTCCACTGAAACCTCTCCCAGTCCTCCCCTCTGTTTTTCCTACCTCATATTCTGTATGCCAGTGAAGAGAAAACTGTTAGGAAGTTTTTCATCCTTGAAGAAGTTAAACTTTCCTGATGCTGGATTTTGTATATACCTTTTCCCACAGAAGAACTCATCAGAAGTAATGATCTTGTTATTCCAACCCAAATTCATAAGTGGATTTTATAGGGACATTGATAAATACAAAGCTTATGATATATAATCCTCTTCATATTATATCTGGAACAACTCTTTCTTCCTTTTTTCTTTTTTCATTAGGCTTATGTGAACTAGTTTCAAAATTTAATGACTATTGATGTCAATTGTATTAACATACACTCCGAATTTTGAAAAACTGACTTTAAAAGAACTACCAGAGCCTAATTAATTTGTAAGTTTTAGACAATTTAATTAATAATATGGTTGATTATTTGGTTATTAAATTGAAATGTTGAGGTTAGTAAAGCACAACTTCTCTAAAAATAATGACATACAATTTAGAGATGAGCAAATGCAATTGCATATTCTAAAAAGAGGATTTCAAGGCACCAGCTGCTTTCCTGCACCACTCCAGTAGGAATACACTAATATTTGACTATCTTAAGTGGGCTAGTGATCAGCTTATTGAAAAATTCTAATTAATTCCAAGTTTTCATTTCTTATTCATACAATCATAGCAAATAAATAAACTCTAACTGCAGTTACTAACATAGATTATAAAAAAGCATTTAAAAGAGTATATCTAAATCTCATAAAACATATGGCTTATTATTACATGCAATCAATTATATTTAAAATAAATACTTGTCTCCTACAAGCAACTATTTAAACAAAATCTGCTATGACTAAGTTGGCCAACAGGTAGTTATTCATCTTACCTTGCAACATCCATGTGACAAAAAGTCTCCACTGTGTGTTTTATTTAAAGATCACCTTTCAAAAGCCTATCATGAAATAAAATAGTTTAAGGTAACTTTGGCTTCAGCTTTTTGTTTTATATGTTTTTTTTTTTCTTTGTATATAATGCTCATGTTCTTCAGTGATAGAATTGTAATTTTCTTATTTGACATGCACTATCTCACCTGCTGCTTCACATAATTACATAGTAGAACTCCTGAAATCCCTTGACCCCTTATTAGGATGTATATTCTCTTCCACCCATCAGTCACCAAGCATTCACTACCTGTGGAGTTTTGATGACATAGCTCAGTTCTGCATGTCAAATAGTCACTTTAGTCCAATTAAATTCTCATTGCATGGCATTTTGGATTGCTGATGAAAGCTAGAAGAAGTGGTGCTTCTACTCTGGGGTTTAATAGTGTGGCTTTTTGACACAAAGTAAAGATAAGTATTCCAAAGTTGTGCTGCATGGCTATTTTCTCTCTTAAAAAATAATCATCTGACAGTGCAATATTTTCCTGTCTCAAACACCATAATAAATAGGAATTTGACCACAGTGGTTAATATAGTAGCTCCATGGACTGGGATACTGAGGTTTTATTATTGACTTCTCACCAGGAATTAGACCTGCCAGGCTATTTCACTGATTAAAATCTTGATTAATCACCTGTTAACGTGTCAGATTTTACTCACTATGACAAGGGGCACTATCCATGAAGAATAGGTGAACAAAATGCTAAAGAAAATGCCATTTATAGCCAATCAGATTTTTATCTAACTCCCATTCCAAGGATTACATTATTTCTCCTCAAATGTTTTTTTGAGGGAATAATTCCATAGGCACTATGAACGATAAAAATGACCTTTTATATTTAAATTCAATGGAATTACCCAATCAATTGGTAATTTTATGTTGTGATATCAAGAAATGAAATGGCATATATTATGGTGGAGAGCAGTGTCTTTTTTTTTTTTTTTTTTTTTTTTTTTTTTGAGGCAGAGTCTTACTGTGTCACCCAGGCTAGAGTGCAGTAGCCTGATCTCAGCTCACTGCAACTTCCGCCTCCTGGGTTCAAGCAATTCTCCTGCCTCAGCCTCTTGAGTCGCTGGGATTACAGGCATATACCACCATGCCTGGCTAATTTTTGTATTTTTAGTAGAGACGGGGCGTCACCATATTGGCCAGGCTGCTCTCAAACTCCTGACCTCAGATGATCCACACGCCTCGGCCTCCCAAAGTGCTGGGACTGCAGGCGTGAGTCACCATGCCCGGCCGGAGCAGTGTCTTGATATAGGAAATAGACTTAACCAATAAATTACTTCAAGTAAAGCAGCTACAGATGGTGGGAAAACAGCTATTTCTTATTGGTTATTGTCATTAGAGTGGCAGTACTGTTTGCTTGTGAATGAGCAAGTTAAGGAGAGTCCTTGGGTGATTCAGCAGCGTGCTGTCAGGCTCAAGAGTGACCTCCAGCAAGGGAAGGCTTCACCACCTTAAATTCACCCCTTATTTCTCAAATCAAGCCTCGGCCCTTTTATTCTCAGCTTTGTACCTCCCTCAAACCCGCAACCTGACATTGTTTCTAAGAGACACTCACATAATCAGTATCAAGCACTATCACTTTGTCCTTTGTCTTCAAGGAACTCATTTTTTTTTTTTTCCTGCTAAGTAGCTTGCTGTTGGGCATACTCTTCCTCCCTATACAATATCTGCTTTGCGGATATCATTTCTATCACTAGTAACAATGGCCCTTTCTGAATCTAAATGTCATTCTGGATTGTCTAGATCCTTATCTATTTGGCTTCTGTTATTGTAGAAATCATATAAATCAACACAAATCAGTTAAAATGTGTAATATTTATGGACAATTTATACAGAGATATTTACAAAATCAGTTGCATATATACATGTATCATAGTGTATATATATATATATCATAGTCAATTTTAAGAACATATAATATTTGTTATAATATTGTTTTCTGTGTATTGTATTGGCAGTCATGGCCAAAGGCTGTTACTAAGGTTACAATTCCAGCTCTGTCTCTGGATTCTTAACTCTTGGTTGTGAGAGAGAATATATACTTGAACTTATTTTATATTGCCTTTTATAATCCCTTGCCCACAAGAGGGGTGGAAATTAGGGTGGAATGGAGACTTCCCAGCTGGAAGTTGTGCCTGTCACCTAGTCAACATACCACTCTGAAGGGAGTCAGTTCAGAGTGGTAAAGAGGAGGGGATATGTACTTGGCTCAATAGGAACCCAGGGTCAGGGGAGGAACAGGTCTTTCTTTAGCAGTTCCAAAAAGGAGCAGCAACGGAGTGCTCTCTGCCTCAGAGAAAGGACTCACCATTTCCTCTTATGACGCTGGTCAGTTGTCACCAGATTTACCTGGTTGTTTCACTCTTTACTCCATACCAACCACTGGAATTCAAACCAAGGATTAGATCATCAAAGCAACATTTTTTATATTCCTTAGGCACTCAGGCTTCACTAATTTATTCAAAGGATCTTATAAAGGAATCTCATTAAACAGTTCAAAATATGTTGCATTAAATGCCAACCAACCAAGAAAGGTTTTCCTAGTATCTCATGCCCATTCTTTTGGACCATCAAAGACCATTAATATATAAAGAATATTAAGACAATCAGTCCATACTCTAGTTACTTATTCTATGGCAAAGGATTGATATTGTAATAGTTTTAATGAAAAGAGTAGGTCACCAAGTTTTTCTGAATATTAAGGGAAAGGGAACTTGTAGTAATAGGGAAATCATATTCCATCCAGACAACTTCCGCCTTCTATTGATACCGAAAATGTGTTTCACAGATAGTTCTAAGTGTTGCTCTGTTATCACAACATGGGAGGAATAAAAGGACAGAACCCTGCAAGCAGAGGGAAAGTAAGGAAATGAGAATGAAACCTCTACTGTAGCTGGGCTTGGTGGTACATGCGTATAGTCCCAGCTATTTGGGAAGCTGAGGTGGGAGGATAGTTTGAGTCCTGGAGGTTGAGGCTGTAGTGAGCTGATGGGGCTATTACACTCCAGGCTGTGTGATGGGGTGAGACTCTCAGAAAAAGAGGAAGGAAGGATTGAAGGAAGGAAGCAAGGAAGGAAGGGAAAAAGAAAGAAAGAAAAAAAGAATGAAAGAAAGAAAGAAAGAAAGAAAGAAAGAAAGAAAGAAAGAAAAGAAAGAAAGAAAGAGAGAAAAGAAAGAGAGAGAGGAAGGAAGGAAGGAAGGAAGGAGGGAAGAAATGAAGGAAGGAAGGAAGAAGAAGAAAGAAGAAGAAATAAGAAAGAAAGCAAGAAAGAAAGAAAGAAAAGAAAGAAAGAAAGAAAGAAAGAAGAAAGAAGAAAGAAAGAAAGAAAGAAGAAAGAAGAGAGAAAAGAGAGAGAGAGAAGAAAAGGAGGAGGAAGGAAGGAAGGAGGAGAAGGAAGGAAGGAAGGAGGAAGGAGGAAGAAAGAAAGAAAGAAAGAAAAGAAAGAAAGAAAGAAAGAAAGAGAAAGAAAGAGAGAGAAAGAAAGAGAGAGAGGAAGAAAGAAAGAGAGAGAGAAAGAAAGAAAGAGAGAAAGAAAGAAAGAAAGAAAGAGAGAAAGAAAGAAAGAAAGAAAGAGGAAAGAAAGAGGACGGAAAGGAAGAAAGAAGAAGAAGAAGAGGAAGAAGAAGAAGAAGAAGAAGAAGAAGAAGAAGAAGAAGAAGAAGAAGAAGAAGTTCCTTCGCTTCTTCATGGCCGGAAGGAAGGAAGGAAGGAAAAACAAGCAGAGCTCAGCTCTACTGCCTATATGCTTTGTGACAATCATATGTTTATTCTTCTTTTATTTACCTGGCTGATAAACCAGCCAAAAAGAGATTTCAAATTAGGAGTTCTTTCAGTTGTGAGGGTGTAGGCTTCGCAGAAATTATTATATATTGTAATATGAATTATATTGAAGAATATTCGTTCAGATGCATTAGGTATACAGTGCTTGATAAGAAAATTTGTTTCATTGTTTTGTAATAACTAATAGTACATCATTAAAATTAACTTAAAAACAAAAACACACACACAAAATCAGTGAGAGTTTCAATACACTGTATTCAATCAATAGTTTCTATAGAGATGAAAAAACTTAACTTTTAGAAATGCAAGATTAGCCCATTCAAAAAACAATACCAAGTAGAAAGCACATATTTGGCAAAGCAAAAGATTTCAAGAATGTTGCACTCAACACAGGGTCCTGGGGTTATGGCATAGCAGCGTGCACTGTGGTGTAGAAGGACAGGTAGAGGGCAGATTCCTATTCTGCTTAGATATATAATACCTAACTCTTTTTTCTGAATCCAACTGCCCTTTCACCCCTTTAGAAATATTAATGTGATCCATATTTCAGCTTACAACACATAAAAAACTTGCCCTTCATGTTAATAACATACGGGGAAAAAAAAGAGAATATTAAAGACAGGTCATGCACTAGAAAGGTGTGTGAAACAGTCAAGCTGCTTATTCAGTAATTGAAAACTTGAAAACTGTAACAATAGGGAATTTTTTGGCCTTTAACATCATTGAAAATGTCACAATAAGTCCTCATGATGCAATTTAAAAATAGAAGTTCATGTGCATTTTTAGTCTCTGTCTGATGGACTCCAACCATTCTATAATAGAAGACAACCCATAGGGGAAAATCCATTTGGTGCCTTTCACATAATATATAGAAGTGTGGGTCCAAAAATACTTTGTCTTAACCATTTCCTATTGCTGACACAATAGTTTCTAGTGGAGAGGCAAGGTGATCATAGATTCTGTCATAAAACTTAAATAAAATAATTCATAAATTGTTACTCTCAGCACCCCAGACTGAATGTGCTATACAACTTCAATTGGTTAACCAGGCACACTATATATACTGTATGTAAAATTAGATGCAAAGGATGCTATCCTTTTGGTGCTAATATTTACAATCAATTGAGAGGATTTGGTACCTTAGTAAACGAGAGTTTATGAATAAAAGCTATTGTCAATTTGATTATCCCTTGATTGAGTACATGGATAGGCTAGTTGGATGGCCAGGGTCTAAAACGAATGCCATTTTTTAAATATCTTTACTAAAAATGTACTTTGGAAAATGCATGTTTATGTTTATGTATTTAGTTATTTAAAACACTATCATGTAGAAAAGGGAAGTTCTAGTTCTATCTATCCTCCTCCTACTTCAAAATTTACAGCAAAAAAAAAAAAAATTAACTTATAAAGTGTTAGATCCAGGAATAACTAAAGATGCAAATTCCTCACAAGTGAAACTATTAATATTAATAATAGCAATGTGAAATCATATTAATGTTTGTAATTTATATTATCAAGCGTTTTCCAGTAGAAAAATTATTGCATACTTAGGAGTCAGAGAGCCCTGTGTTTTAATTCTAGTTCTTCTACTTACTTATCATCTGAACTTCCTAACTCTTAAAATGGGATAATGATTATTTTTACCTTGAAGAGTTTTGTGAAAAAGTGTATGAGCTATCTGTGAAGCATTTAACACTCTGCCTGGGTCTCAGTGCTTGCTACCTCCACAAGAACATAGCACTTATACTATATTATAGTCCACTTGGGAGACACAGCTGATACTAATAACATCAAAGATTTTAGTTCAAATAAAAAAGGGATTAAGACTGGCCATAAAAATGGAGAGGTACCATTAAGGGATTTCCTGATTAACTTCTATTAAGGTAGATAGGTATTCCAATATGGCATGGTGTAAAATATGCTAAAGCAATGGCTAACCAGTGAAGAGAAGGTATACCTCTTTACTTTCCCATCAGAATGGAAATGAAAAATTGATACTATTTTCCTCTATGTCTGTCTTATTAACATTAAAGCGTGCAATGAAATTGAAACATTATTGTGACTTCACCCTGGGCTGAGAATGAACTCCACTGGCAACTTGAAATGAAAAACATTATCAAATTTATCATGGTTTCAGTGTCATGGTCTTGCCTCCAGAATTGAATAAATCATTTACTACAAATACCTGATTTGAGTGATGAGGAACCTAAGGTCCTTAGAGAGCATGTAACTGGCCCAGAGCAATACAGCTGGCTCATGGCAGACCTGATGCCCAAGCCAATGCTTTGTCTTACAACCTAACACCCAGGTGTCTCTCAAACGTGCTGCTTTAATGACTTTTTACTAAATGTGTTCCCTTTCTTTTGATAAAACTTCACTGTTTGATGTTTATGTCTATATTACTATATAGTTTTTCCTAGAGAAAGGTAAGTAAAAGTTTCTCTTCCAAATACATTAGTTCTTCCTTAAAACTTGGAAAACGAAAATTATTTTGTATTATTCCACTGTGAGAACCAGTCTAAAAATTCAGTGTCTGAGAAAAACTAATGAGGAAAAAAACCTTTCCCAAAGAATAAAACAACATTCTCTCATCCCTAGAGCTGATTTGGCTAAAAGAAAAAAAAAAAAAATCATATCTTCCTTTTTGTTATTTCAGGATTCAAATTAAGGCAGAAAATAATATTGGTCACAATATGGTGGTTTTGATATGATACTTCTGTGGGATTATTTTAAAGACAATTCTGGGGATATCAGGCATGACAGAAAACAGGAAAGAGAAATTAATGAAGCATAAACATAGTCAACAATATTTTTATATTTTAGAACCAGAGAAAGGGCTGAGCAATATTTTATGGGGCTCAATATCAGTCCTAAGATAAAGGCAGAAGGAATGGAAAGGGAGAGCAGCATACAAGGAAACAGAAGCAGTATAATGTAATTGAGTGGGAGGGAGAGAAAGTGGAGCAAAGAGAAAAGAATTGCATATGGAGGGGAGGGGAAGACTGACATAGAAAATGACTTCAGCTGTCACTCAGGGTTACTACTGCCATAACTTGCCTACATTGATCTAGCTTAATCCCCTGCAGTTTCACTCCCTTTTCTTTTGCTGTCAGGGGCAAAAATATAAGGGGAGGAATTTTTTTCTAGATAGATTCCATTCTTACAGAATAGTTAATCTTTAACTGGATTCAAATGGAATGTTTAATGTTTCAGATAACATGTATTCTAAAGCCAATCCAAATTATAGAGTGCAGAATTTGCAGTTAAAATACTTGATTGAAACCCCTTTTGACTTATTTTTTTTTATTGATTTTAAAACTTTCACTAAAGAAAATATTTTAAAATGCCATCTGCAATATGTTTTAAATCTTGCTACAAAAAGCATTGAATCTGTTCATTTCCTAATTGCACAGTCTTAATTTCATAGAATTTACTTATCATTTCTGTTAGGCTTTGTTTATGAATATGTGAATTGATTTAATCAACTTATGGTTTTTAAGTGATGAGATCACTAATATGGTTCAACTGATAAAACATATCTGCAGCCTGTCTGGTATCATGGGTTTGTAATAAAGGTAGGTGTAGAGTTCTAGAAGGTGACTCTCAGTCTTCAGTCTTTATGAATTGGAGAGACAGATGATCCAGGCTTTTTTTTTTTTTTAGTGAAAAGAATAAGGGTACAAGAATAAGTAAGGAGTCTCCACACATTGTGAAAATATACAAGAAACAAACAACTTTTTATTCATACAACATTGAGAACTGAAATGGAAATCTAGTATAGTGGATTATTCCATTTTGTTTTTAAACTAGATACAACTAAATCTCTTCCTTCCAATTATATCCAAACATTCTTGGGAAAACTCCCTTATTTCTGTAAATAATTAGGACTGTCCCTTTTGCTAGTAAACAACATTAATTTCATTGCATTTTTATAAAACAGTCCTTAAGAAAAAGGTGGGTCTAATAGCTTCTGGTATATACATAAGCGAAGGACGATATTTTTACTCAGCTCAGTCAAAGAAAAGAAGGTCTTTCCCTCTATTATCTTAGAGACCACATACTACTACTTCTTTCATTCTTTTAAAACATCAGATAAGAAATTGGAGTTTCATGCCACCCTTCTGCTCTCCTTGAATATATAGCCAAGCTGCAATGTCCATTGAGCAATTTGTCGTGATTTGGACTCTCTCCTCAAATGGATAAGACTGGAGTAACGAGGAGGGAGCAGGTCAAGATGAAGGAGGATTTGCAGAGCTGTGCCCAGATACCTGAACACTGGCCTGCATTATACCTGGCTCTAGTGGAGGGCATTATTAATCCTCCACTTTAATGAGCACCAAGCTTTCACACAAGACTTAAAATAGATGTCCTACCAGTGTCCCTTCACACTGTTACTGCAGGTTCATATGCTTCCGTTAGACCTTGCAACTGGTAAAGAAAATGAGACATTTCAAGGCTATTGAACACAGTGAATCAGGGCAAGTTAGTTAATATGGATTTTTCCATAATTTTGGCAGAAAAGAAAATCATTTGTGTGTGTGCTTTATATTCTCACTGGTTCTGTGGATCTACCTAATATTAAGATCATCTAGTTGCTTATTTTGTTTATGAGAATATTATTATAATAATTTTTCTCTCATGTTACCCAATCTAAATTAGATTCTCAACACTCTGCTCTTGGCCTTTATAGAAATTAATAAATGTTTAATGGACAAATTAATATATTTCAGGTCTTTATCCAGCCTTTTGGGAAAAAAAATATACTTTAAGAGAAAAAAGTTAAGTGTTTTTCTATTGATACAAATATGTAGCTTAAGGGGAATCAGAAAATATATCACTTAATAAAATTGTGGTAAAATCAAAATAGGTGAATAAAATAAAATAGTTACATTTCAAATGAATGAGAGATGATTGAAATTTTATCATCTATGAAGTGAGTAATAACCACTGACTCAGAAGTAGGCAATGCATTCCCTCAACAAGGTGACCTGATCTTAAACCTGATACAATAGAGGCCTGAAGTTATGGACTGCCAGGAACTCATGAAGTCTGGGGTAGACACTGAGTTTTTAGGAATTACAGAGCCTACATTTATGCTACAAAATTGACTCATTCTCTGGCAACTGGTCTTCTTGCAAAAGCTGAAAACAAATTTTAAAGCTGTAAATTAAGCAATAGAAAAAGTCAGAAAAAATATGTAGCCATATATTCTAACTTCTAGACAATTAAGATCAAACATTATAGGTGCTTTTCCTTCATTATGTTAGATTTTCATGTGTTCATTAATTCATTAGTTCATTTCATTGACCTCTTGCTCTTCATTAAAGATCTGTGCGGGCCAGACACAGTCCCAGCACTTTGGGATGCCAAGGTAGGAGGATTGCTGGAGTCCAGAAGTTTGAGGCCAGCCTGGGTAATACAATGAGACCCTGTCTCTACAAAACGTAAAAAAAATAGCAGGCATGGTGGCTCCTGCCTGTAGTTCTGGCTACTCTGAAGTTTGAGGTAGGAGGATTGCTTGAGCCCAGGAGAGGTAGGTTGCAGTTAGCCATGATCCTGCCACTGCACTCAAGCCTGGGTGACAGAGTGAGACCTGTCTCAAAAAAATAAAATCTTCTCCTATGGAGTTTACAGTAAATAAGAGGAGAAACACTGTATGTTTGGCCATAGGAACTTGCTTTACAGCTGAGAAGAAAGGAGACAGTATTCAGGAAACTGAAATTTATTCAAAAAGTGAAAAATATAATCCACAGTTAAAACAACATCAAACATCTATTTTCTTTGGATTTTCATGGAACTACTTTAACTTAATATAATTTTGGGGGAAACTGAGGGCCAAAAAGAAGATGAGAAGAAGAATAGGGAAAGGTAGCTACTATAAAGGACTTAGCTACACGCTTAGGGAGGAAGGTGTTGGTATGGAGACTCCCTCACGTAATGGGTTGATTTGAGAGTCCATGGGCATAATTTCTGTTCATTGGGAAAGGAATGATTTAAGTGACTAAAATTGTAGACTAAAATTATGTTTGATTATGATTCATACTCTTTAGAAATAAAAATGTCTATAAAGTTATTTAAGTGAGTCAAAGCCAAATAACCCTGCCTGCCATATTTTTGAATAATGAAATAGCAAGTGAGTGATGTAACTGTACATGTTGTCTTTCATAAGTACCATGACAACCACTAGCTAATGTTTCATATCAGCTTTCAATATAAATTCCGACACAAATATACTAGCTTACCAACACGTCTTTTGAGAGTTTTAGTAGCACAATTTGAAAAGACAGAAACAAATTTTTGCTTTACTACATTTTTTAGTTTATTTTTTAAAAAATTAGAGATAATATAAGATCAAAATTTTAAAAAATCAAAAAATAATGCAAAAACAAAGAAATGGAAGTTCTCTTTCCATAATATTCTTTTTTTAAAATTATACTTTAGTTCTGGGGTACATGTACACACATGCTGGTTTATTACGTAGGTATACATGTGCCATGTTGATTTACTGCACCCATCAACTCCTTATTTACATTAGTATTTCTCCTAATGCTATCCCTCCCCCAGTACCCCAGCCCCCGACAGGCCCCAGTGTGTGATGTTCCCCTCCCTGTGTCCATGTGTTATCATTGTTCAACTCCCACTTATTAGTGAGAACATGCAGTGTTTGGCTTTCTCTTCTTGTGTGACTTTGCTGAGAATGATGTTTTCTAGTTTCATCCATGTCCCTGCAAAGGACAAGAACTCATTCTTTTTTATGGCTGCATAGTATTTCATGGTGTATATCTGCTACATTTTCTTTATCTAGTCTATCATTGATGGGCATTTGAGTTGGTTCTAAGACTTTGCTATTGTGAACAGTACTGCAGTAAACATACATGTGCATGTGTCTTTATAGTAGAATGATTTATAATCCTTTGGGTATATGCCCAGTAATGGGATTGCTGGGTCAAATGGTATTTCTGGTGCTAGATCCTTGAGGAATTGCCATACTGTCTTCCACAATGGTTGAACTAGTTTATACTCCCACCAACAATATAAAATAGTTACTGTTTCTCTGCATTCTCTCCAGCATCTATTGTTTCTTGTCTTTTTAATCATCATCATTCTAACTGGCATGAGATGGTATCACATTGTGGTTTGGATTTGCATTTCTCTAATGACCAGTAATGAGCATTTTTTCATATGTTTTTTGGCTGCATAAATGTCTTCTTTTGAGAAGTGTTTGTTCATATCCTTTGTTCATTTTTTTGATGGAGTTGTTTATTTCTTGTAAATTTGTCTAAGTTTTTTGTAGATTCTGGATATTAGCCCTTTGTCAGATGGATAGAATGCAAAAGTTTTCTCCCATTCTGTAGGTTGCCTGTTCACTCTGCTGATACTTTCTTTTGCTCTGCAGAAGCTCTTTAGTTTAATTAGATCCCTTTTGTCTATTTTGGCTTTTGTTGCCATTGCTTTTGGTGTTTTAGTCGTGAAGTCTTCGCCCATGCCTATGCCCTCAATAGTATTGCCTAGGTTTTCTTCTAGTGTTTTTATGGTTTTGGGTCTAACATTTAAGTCTTTAATCCATCATGAGCTAATTTTTGTATTAGATGTAAGGAAGGGATCCAGTTTCCGTTTTCTGCATATGGCTAACCAGTTTTCCCAACACCATTTATTAAATAGGGAATCCTTTCCCCATTGCTAATTTTTGTCAGGTTTGCCACAGATCAGATGGTTGTAGATGTGTGGTGTTATTTCTGAGGCCTCTGTTCTGCTCCATTGGTCTATATATCTGTTTTGGTACCACTACCATGCTGTTTTGGTTACTGTAGCCTTGTAGTATAGTTTGAAGTCAGGTAGTGTGATGCTTCCAGCTTTGTTTTTTGCTTAGGTTTGTCTTGGCTATGTGGGCCTTTTCCATTCCATATGTTCCATATGAAATTTAAAGTGGTTTTTTTTTTTTTTTTTTTTTTTTCCAATTCTGTGAAGAAAGCCACTGGTAGCTTGATGGGGATGCCAGTGAATCTATAAATTATCTTGGGCAGTATGGCCATTTTCATGATATTCTTCCTAACAATGAGCATGGAATGTTCTTCCATTTGTTTGTGTCCTCTCTTATTTCCTTGAGCAGTGGTTTATAGTTCTCCTTGAAGAGGTTCTTCACATCCCTTGTAAGTTAGATTCCTGGTATTTTATTCTCTTTGTAGCAATTGTGAATGGAAGTTCACTCATGATTTGGCTCTCTGTTTGTCTGTTATTGGTGTATAGGAATGCTTGTGATTTTTGCACGTTGATTTTTTATCCTGAGACTTTGTTGAAGTTGCATATCAGCTTAAGGAGATTTGGGACTGAGACGATGGGGTTTTCTAAATACACAATCATGTCATCTGCAAACAGACAATTTGACTTCCTCTTTTCCTAATTGAATATCCTTTAGTTCTTTCTCTTGCCTGATTGCTCTGTCTGGAGGGGAGCTTCAATACTATGTTGAATAGGAGTGGTGAGAGAGGGCATCCTTGTCTTGTGCTGATTTTCAAAGGGAATGCTTCCAGTTTTTGCCCATTCAGTATGATATTGGCTGTGGGTTTGTCATAAATAGCTCTTCTTATTTTGAGATTATTTTGAGGTTCCATCAATACCTAGTTTATTGAGAGTTTTTAGCATGAAGGGCTGTTTACTTTTGTCAAAGGCCTTTTCTGCATCTATTGAGATATTCATGTGGTTTTTGTCATTGTTTCTGCTTATGTGATGGATTACGTTTATTGATTTACGTATGTTGAACCAGGCTTGAATCCTGGGTATGAAGCCAACTTGATCACTGTGGATAAGCTTTTTGATATGCTGCTGGATTCTGTTTGCCAGAATTTCATTGAGAATTTTTGCATCGATGTTCACCAGGGTTATTGGCCTAAAATTCTCTTTTTTTGTTGTTGTGTCTCTGCCAGGCTTTGGTATCAGGATGGTACTAACCTCATAAAATGAGTTAGGGCACATTCCCTCTTTTTCTATCGATTGGAATAGTTTCAGAAGAAATGATACCAGCTCCTCTTTGTACCTCTGGTAGAATTCATCTGTGAATCTGTCTGGTCCTGGACTTTTTTTGTTGGTAGGCTACTAATTATTGCCTCAATTTCAGAGCCTGTTATTGGTCTATTCACAGTTTCGACTTCTTCCTGGTTTAGTCTTGGGAGGGTTTATTTGTCCAGAAATGTATCCATTTCTTCTAGGTTTTTTAGTTTATTTGCATAGAGGTGTTTATAGTATTCTCTGATGGTAGTTTGTATTTCTATGGGATGGGTGGTGATATCCCCTTTATCTTTTTTTATTGTGTTTATTTGATTCTTCTCTCTTTTCTTCTTTATTAGTCTGGCTAGCAGTCTATCTATTTTGTTGATCTTTTCAAAAAACCAGTTCCTGAGTTCATTAATTTTTTGAAGGTTTTTTCGTGTCTCTCTCTCCTTCGGTTCTGCTCTGATCTTAGTTATTTCTTGTCTTCTGATAGTTTTTGAATTTGTTTGCTCTTTCTTCTCTAGTTCTTTTAATTGTAATGTCAGGGTGTTGATTTTGGACCTTTCCTGCTTTCTCTTGTGGTTATTTTAGTGCTATAAAATTCCCTCTACACACTGCTTTAAATGTGTCCCAGAGATTTTGGTATGTTGTGTCTTCGTTCTCATTGGTTTCAAAGAACGTCTTTACTTCTGCCTTCATTCATTATTTACCCAGTAGCCATTCAGGAGCAGGTTGTTCAGTTTCCATGTAGATGTGTGGTTTTCAGTGAGTTTCTTAATTTTGAGATCCAATTTGATTGCACTGTGGTCTGAGTAACAGTTTGTTGTGATTTCCGTTCTTTTATATTTGCTGAGCAATGTTTTACTTTCAATTATGTGTTCAGTTTTAGAATAAGCGTGATGTGGTGCTGAGAAGAATGTATATTCTGTTGATTGGGGATGGAGAGTTCTGCAGATGTCTATTAAGTCCACTTGGTCCAGAGCTGAGTTCAAGTCCTGGATATCCTTACTAATTTTGGGTCTCATTGATCTGTCTAATATTGAGAGTGGGGTGTTAAATCCTCCCACTACTATGGGAGTCTAAGTCTCTTTGTAGGTGTCTAAGAACTTGCTTTATTAATCTGGGTGCTCTTGTGTTGGGTGCATATATATTTAGGTTAGTTAGCTCTTCTTGTTGCATTGTCTTTCCATAATATTCTATGTCAATTAAAACTGCCATTAAGAATTGATGGTTATTCTTTCAGAATGTTTATTTGCCTAAACACACCTGAACATATGCATTTTTGCAGAAGCTATCAAAATAACACACACATACACTGCGAAAGTATATATATATATATGTCAGGAACATCTTTCTTTTTTTCACTTTTTATTTATTTATTTATTTTTAAATTATACTTTAAGTTCTAGGGTACATGTGCACAACGTGCAGGTTTGTTACTTACATATACATGTGCCATGTTGGTGTGCTGCACCCATTAACTCATCATTTACATTAGGTATATCTCCTAATGCTATCCCTTCCCCCTCTCCCCGCCCCATGACAGGCCCCAATGTGTGATGTTCCCCACCCTGTGTCCAAGAGTTCTCATTGTTCAATTCCCACCTATGAGTGAGAACATGTGATGTTTGGTTTTCTGTCCTTGAGATAGTTTGCTCAGAATGATGGTTTTCAGCTTCATCCATGTCCCTACAAAGAATATGAACTCATTCTTTTTTTATAGCTGCATAGTATTCCATGGTGTATACGTGCCACATTTTCTTAATCCAGTCTATCATTGATAGACATTTGGGTTGGTTCCAAGTTTTTGCTATTGTGAATAATACCATAAACATATGTGTGCATATGTCTTTATAGCAGCATGATTTATAATCCTTTGTGTATATACCCAGTAATGGGATCGCTGGGTCAAATGGTATTTCTAGTTCTAGATGATCCTTGAGGAATTTCCATGCTGTCTTCCACAACAGTTGAACTAGTTGACAGTCCCACCAACAGTGTAAAGTGTGTCATGAACGTCTTTCTATGTCAAATTGTACATTATTAAATTGTCAGAAAATGAACACATATTATACTTTCACAGTAAGTGTATGAGAATATATCTTTCTTTTTTTTCCAAATTCACCACAGTTTAATAAATAGATGCAAATTATCCATGTTTTTTTTAAAATAAAAGAGCTATATTTTAACTTAAATACTAATAACATTAGATAATGCAAAAATATGGAGATGAGTATATAATGATTTTTCAAAACTAAAAATGTATTTTAATTGTTACCCAGGATGAGCAGTATTTAAATTTTGATAAATATCCTCATAAATATTCTCTTTGTCTCCCTCTTTCTTCCCTGACCTTCTCTTTTTCTGTCTCACTTTTTTATTTACATGGGACCATAATGAATTTATCATATTATGAATTATGATCTTTTAAAAATCTACTTATCCCTCTACTAGTTGGTAGCATTGATTTAAGACTAGAAAATTATTTGTCAGTAATCAATATGAGGTTATTTTAATTAAACTAAGGCTTTTGTAATAATTTTATATGTTATGAAAGCTACTATCAGTTATCACAACTGTACCCTTTAAGAAATCTTACATTAATTTCATGTATTAGAATATCTTCTGATAAAAGGTATTTAAACCATATACATTTGTTATCTCACATTACAGGATTCTGAAGTTAAATATTGCCAGGGTTGGTTACTCTAGAAGCTTCTGGGTTGACTTCTTTGAAAAGTTCCAAAGCTTGACCTTATGATCCTAAGGTAGATTCACTGTCTCTCATTTTCACAGCTATAGGAAATAACATCTAAAGGCAAGATGAAGTCATATTTTCTCATATACCTTGCTCTTTTTGTCAGGGAAGAAGTCCTTACCCATAAGCCGTTAAGGAGAGTTCTCCTAGAAATCACATGCCTGTGCCCCAGTTGCAAGAGGCAGTAAAGTGAACGGCTAGCATTTTGAGTGTCTGCAGTGGGAAGAGTTCTTTCAGCAAAGCAGAAAGGGGAAAAGCAAGTGGTGGTGATCAATAGTGCCTGCTTCAACTTTGAAGCCTCAAAACATGTGAAGTATTTCTAGTTAGAATCACAATATACCACATTTCTGTTTACTGCACACCATTTTACTAGTTGGAATTTTTATCTTGATTTTGAATTCCTTGACAACCTGCATGAACATGAGCATGTCCTTAATTCATTTAAGCTACTCGAGGTAATTCTCAACATAGATATGCTTGTAATTGCTATTCGGTTTTAGTTTGTTTCAGTGATTTTGAATAAAAAGAGAAAGCAGAACATATGATAATAAATTGGAATTTATATTAAGATAACAAGAGCACCTTTTCAAAAAATCAGCTGGTGATTTATTATCTTCACATGAAAGTGAATGTCAATTTGAGAACTTGCATTCATACCGACATAATCTAAAAGCTGTGCAATGCCTTCTACTTCAGGAATGTCTTCTTATTTGTTATTGTTGTTTTCATATATACTTTCCATCATACAAATTACACATATAAGTGATTTTTGACTTTTTATTTTATGTTGAGGTTTTATTTTTTAATATGTACCTCTGTAGAGCACAGTAACAACCCATTAAGTAAAAAAGTAATTATAGCTAATATTTATTGGATCCTTACTCTGCACTGAGTACTAAAGTAAGAGATTTGTGTGTACTCCTTCCTTTGAGCCTCACAGCAACCTTCTGTGGTAGGAGCTATTATCTTCATTTTACTGATGAAGAAATTGAGTCTAAGAGGTAAAGTCATCTTAAGAAGCCCACACGGCCACAAATGTTCAAGCCGTGTTGCCCTATTTGAACCCAAGCAATATAAATTGGGACTCCATGGTCTTAGCCACTGCCTTATGCTTCTGAGGGTTTTGGTGCAGGACTGATTAGGCACAACTCACTGATACAAATTTATGAATCAGCACATTAAATTACAGCTTGTGGACAAAGTTACACATTTTTAAAATTTCACATTGGACATGTTTCAAGGACAATTTACATAACGTGGGTCACAGTTAATGTTAGATTATAATGATGGTATTAAATTGGAAATATAATTACTCATTAGCAAAACTCACTTGCAAGAATCAAGAGAATCCCTAGAGAGACAACTTTATATGGACAAGATTGTGATTTTTGCCTGAACTTTCTAGTATCTGTTTTTTACTGTCTTCTGGTTTCTATTACCAAAATGTTTTGTTCACTGGGCACTCTATCATGACCCTCATCCTGTTCGGAAAGATGAGTTCCTTTCATCATTGTTGTATATATTTGTGAACTATGATATTGCACTATTCTTAAAAGCAGAAGAGCTGATTTTAGCTTGATTTTTTTTTTAAATACAAACATCACTGAAAACCATCCAGAAACATAATATTGTCTGGCAGACAATAGCATTTTCCTGCATCCCCAAAGTAGGTCTCTCAGAAGTATGTACAAACTGGAGTTTTTCCTCAAGTGGCTTGAAAACACTGCTGAGGTCTTTCTTTTGAACCTCTTTGAACTAAAAGGGTGTTCACAACTGTTTGTGACATATTGTTGTGAAGCTGGTGAGGACACTCTATGCCCACTAATTACCTGAAGCCATAGACCCAGTGCAATGGTGAATAGTGCTCTAGGTGATGCTCACACAGTAGACAACTATATCCTCTCCAATGCAATAGAGCTAAGAAGGGCATCCGAGCTCAAGGAAAATCCAAACTCAGAGATAATGCTTAGAGCAGAACAATGATTCCCTGCCCAGATCCTCTGAGAGATACAAGACCAGAATGGTCTCACACAGAAATGATTGTTACAAAGAAAAATGTCTACTCTTAGAATGTTTTCACTGAAAACATCACAGAGCTAAGTCTCTCCCATTATCATTAACTGGTATGCAAATGAAGGTCTAATTTTAGGATTAAATGATCTATTATGGATTTTTGGGTTTATTTTATTTTTATATTTTTTATACTTTAAAATTAGAACCTATAAAATTCAAAACCATATGCGGAATCCATTAAAAAGACAATACCTCAAGAATCCTAGAATGATCAGTTAGTAAGGTAACGATTCCAAAAATAAATGAAAATATGTACACAAATGTGTATGTATGTATACACACATAAGTACAGAATTATAAAACATATTTTTGGTGTCTCTGATATGTTGCGTACATTTGGTATAAAACTCTTACACATTTGGTCCTTTTATTCATCACTGTTGTTAGGATATTGCTATGAATTGAATTGTGTCACCCAAAATTTACATGTTGAAGCAATAGCCCCCAGTATTTGTATTCAAAGATAGGACCTTTAAGGAGGATATTACTGGTGCCCTTACAATGAGAGAGACACTAGGGATGTGTGTATGCAAGAGAAAATGTCATGTGAGGACACAATGAGAAAATGGCCACCTACGAGCCAAGGAGAGAGGTTCCAAGAAACCAAACCTGCTGACACTTTAATCTTGAACTTTCAGCCTTCAAAATGGTAAGACATAAATGCCTGTTGTTTAAGTCACCCAGTCTGTGGTATTTTGTTATGGCCACTCTAGCCAACTAATACAGGTATCATTACTTCTAGGCACAACAAGCTTTACTTTAAGCTAAGAGTCACATTCTCTAGATTTTACATGTGAGCTCTGTAAGAGTAAACAGCAATACTGCATTACAATATAAAATGAAAGGAACCTTGAACATCATCTACTCCAACAATTTTGTTTTACATATGAGGAAAACTACGGCACAGAGAGATTAAATGACATGCGCCAAATAATACATTCTTTTATTTTTTAATTTTTGTGGGTACATAGTAGGTGCATATATTTGTGAGGTACATAAGATATTTGGATACAGGCATACAATGCAAAATAATCACATCACAGTAAATGGGGTAACCACTACTTCAAGCACTTATTTTTGTGTGTGTGTTACAAACATTTCAATTATATTCTTATTTTTAAATGTGTAATAAAGTTTTGTTGACTGTAATCAGCCTGTTTTACTATCAGATACTAGATATTATTCATCCTATATATTTTTGTATGCATTAATCATTCTCATTCCCCCCTGAAAGCACCCTTCCCAGCCTCTGATAAGTCATTCTACTTTCTACATCCATGAGTTTAATTACTTTAAATCCTAACTCCCACAAATAAGTGAGAACATACGGTTTGCCTTTCCATGCCTGGCTTATGCAGCTTAACATAATGTCCTCTGGTTCCATCTATATCTGTTGCAAATAACAGGATCTCATTCCTTTTCATGGCTGAATAGGATTCCATTTTGTATATGTACCACATTTTCTTTATCCATTTATCTATTGATGGACCCTTAGATTGCCTACAAATCTTGACTATTGTGAATAGTGCTGCAGTCTATTAGTGGGACCAGCCCTGGAACCAGACCATGTATGTCCCAATTTAAATACAGCCAGGAGTATATCAAGTTCCCTGTTGATTTTTGGAGTCTCACATAATCTTCAGTGCTGGGAGAAGAGAAGCTAATCATTTCATAATTGCTCATGTGTTGCAGTTTTTTCTTTCTTTTTCTTTTTCTTTTCTTTTTTTTTTTTTTTTTTTGAGACAGAGTCCGGCTCTGTCACCTAGACAGGAGTGCAGTGGCGTGGTCTCAGCTCACTACAAGCTCTGCCTCCCCGGTTCACACCATTCTCCTGCCTCAGCCACCTGAGTAGCTGGGACTACAGGCACCCGCCACCACGCCAGGCTAATTTTTTGTATTTTTAGTAGAGACGGGGTTTCACCGTGTTAGCCAGGATGGTTTCGATCTCCTGACCTAGTGATTCTCCCGCCTCTGCCTCCCCAAAGTGCTGGGATTACAAGCGTGAGCCACCGCGCCCAGCCTGTGTTGCAGGTTTTTATGGTCATTGTTTGTCATGGGTTTTCTAGGGACGCTAGTGGTCTCTGAAATCCAAGAATGTATATATACACACACACATATATATCTCATATATAATATATCATATATCTAAATATATATATTTGTTGTTGCTCTTTCATACCTTTACATAAATTATAATTGCTTTAAAAATAACCCCAGGAACACTCCTTTTTAATATTTAACGTCATAATCTTATATAATTTGATTTGATTTGATTTTAAACTGGCATTTCCAAGTGGCAGTATTTCTTCAATAAAATTTCTTGTCACTTAAAGTAGACCACTAATACTGTGTAATCAAGTGATAATGTAGGAAATAATCTTTTTCAAATTTGTCTATCTTTAAATAAAATAAAATACATGTTAGATATGCCTGTCAAAAACAGTGGTGTATCAATGTGTGAAATTCACTGTATCCTTTTTTTTCTTTCTTTCTTTTTTTTTTTTTTTTTTGAGACGCAGTCCTGCTCTGTCACCCAGGCTCCCAGGCTGGCGTGCAGTAGTGCGATCTTGGTTCACCGCAGTTTTGCCTCCCAGGTTCAAGCGATTCTCCTGCCTCAGTCTCCTGAGTAGCTGGGATTACAGGCATGCACCACCATGCCCAGGTAGTTTTGTATTTTTAGTAGAGATTGGGTTTCACCATGTTGGCCAGGCTGGTCTTGAACTCCTGACCTCAGGTGATCCACCTGCCTCGGCCTCCCAAAGTGCTGAGATTACAGGAGTAAGCCACCGTGCCTGGCAAAAATTCACTGTATCTTTATAAATATTTCCTTAGTAAGCAGAACAGTCCATTCATCTAGAACCAATTGCAAAGAAACTGTCCACGCTCATGGGGCCATTGGAGTAGCATCCTAAATCTATTTCAAGACTTATGAAAATGAAAAATGGTTTGTTTTATTCCTATTAGCTTGCCTTATTTTCTTAAACTACTCAAATCCTTTATTATGCCCATCGATCAAGTCTTGCCTACAGTTATAAAGTGAAAATAAAAGAGCACCAAAGCAAAATGGGAAGAAAATAGTAAACTGTGCCTCTCCTTTATCATTTCATCTGAAGCTGTAAGTGTGAAGGAGTTATGAGTCTCTTAAAATGACTCTTCTTCAATTCAAATGTAGCTCCTGGGAAAATCCGTAAAGGAGTAGTGATCTGATTCACAGCCTTGAATAAGAGGAAAATCTTTACGAAATAGCTAATTGATCCATTTCATGTATTCGTGCATGAGGGTTGAACTTTATGCTGGAAATAAATCAAGTCCTGGGACAATAACATCCATAAGTCAGTCAGGCACACTTGATTGTGTGTTACCCATTCAGTGGCCTTGTAGAATCTGTCATCTGTCATATTTCTATCCAAACCATTAACCACACTGGTAGATAACAATTACATCCAATCAAACAACTTGTGCAACCAAGATGAAGTGCTAAAACTCTGTCCCATTCTCAAACTGCAGACATAAATACATATAATACAACCTCCTTTTCCCCACTTCTATCTATGTGAATCTACAGCACATGCATTGGTCCTTTTCCTGCTAATGAAGATCATGCATAAAAGGTGCTCTTGGTAGTGACTTACCGCTTTCAGGTTATCTTTTCTATTACCCTTTGTTAAATCTTTGACATTTGGCTAGAGACTTGAGATTTCTGAACTGTACATAAGGTCTCCAAAAGCATATCTGAGTTAGTCCCAGAACTCATCTCATCTGACTTTCATGTTCCCTGTCATTTTGGTGGCCAGCTCAAGCAACTAGTTAGCCTATGTATATTACACAACTAAACATCAATACACATTTATATTTTACACAGAGTTTGCACCTAAATTGAAAGGCAAATTGGTTTTCCTTTTAGAAAATGGGAATTAATGGTTCCTTTAACTGGAAGAAACCATTCAAGCCTTAGCATTATGTCACCTCCTTAAAGAGGACTTGCTGACCACATGATTGATAGCAGCTTTTTTTTTTTTTATTTTCTGTTATACTTTAATGTTTTTTGCCTTAACAACACATATTACTATATAAACTTATTTTGGTCATTTCTTGGCTTACTTGTTTAATATCTTACCTCCAATTATACAAATTCTAAGACAGCAGAATTCTTGACTTACCTCTCCATTGCTATATCTACAGCACCATAAACAATGTCTGGTGCTTAATGGACATCAGTGAATATCTGTGTAGTGTAGTGAACTAATTAAAGACCAATACTTTGGAATATTTCTGGAGCCCCCCATTATCCTGATAATATTTGACAAATTTCCTAAGTTTTCTTACATGTATAATTTGAAATAGCTGTTGTAGGCTCACGACCTGGTCTAATAGAGTGTTGAAAACTCTAACAGTATTTTCTAATTTTCTCTGGTCAAATTAACAGAACCAGGTTGTCTATCTTTTTTAGGCTCTTTGGGCTTCCTTAGTCTGTCTCTTTATAGAGTCACTTATCTCTATATTATCTCTGGGATGCTCACTAAGAAGTTCCAGAATCGGAAGTTTTACTCTAAAACAATTTATTGAATTATGAATACATATGGCTCTTACAATGACTCTTCATTATAGGAAACCTTAAAAATGCAATAGAAAATAAAGGTAACTTTTAATTATAGCAAACATTTAAAAATGCAATAGAAAACAAAGGTAATATATATTGGGGCAACTCAAAGTGCTTTTGAGATTTTTCTCATATTCTAACAGACTTGTTTATTTCTATATGCATATACGTATTTTAGTAAAGGCAAAAGCAAGTCAATGCAAAAACAAGCCCTGGTGTTATCTTCTGATCTCCCAAGTCCTACTTGGAAAGAAAAATAGATTTTTTTCCCCAGTCATGAAGGGTTATAGAATTTGCCCTTGGGGAATGGTACCCGGGCATGGTTGTGCATGGTACCTGGGGAGCATGGAGACATTAAGGGTAGTCTTTGATTTGGTAGACTGGATGTTCCCAAGAAGTTCTGTGTGCCTCATCCCTTCAGGGGAGAAATAGCAATTTGTGCAACAAATACCAGCAGATACAACAGCAAGAGCACGGATTGAATACAAAAAAAAAAGTAAAAAACACAAGGCATCTTTTAAAAATGGGTGTGTATCTGGTGCAACTATAGCTACAAATGTTCTAGAATTTGGTTTCTCTGCTCAAGCAACTATTTAGCCAATGTATATTATATCACTAAACATCAACACACATTTATATCTTATACAGAGTTTGCACCTAAGTTCCAATTACTGCCCTGTAATCATGTGGCATTATTATGCTTTCAATATTTGGCTTCTGGGCTTTGTGACTATGAGGGTCCTGGCAGGAAATAGATGTTGTACTCATACTGGTTAATTAAGAAGAGTTTAATTTACGGATATTTGCAAAGGTATGGGTGGGATACAAGAAGACCAGTATGGGAAGTGCTGTCAAAAGGAACTGTCATTACCTTAGGCCTAAAGTGAAAGGTCACCTGTGTGAAGAAGGGCGCTTGACAAAACCTGTGGACTCGGTCCACACCTAACATTTGTGCAGCCCTGGGCAAGAGCAAAAATTGAGGACTACAAACCATACGTGTAAATATTTAAAAGTAATAAATCAAGCTAACAGAGAAATAAAATAAGTTCTGTTACCTTACCTTAACAGAACCTTATAATGGCTTGGAAGGCCAAATTTGTATTTCGAAGTCTTAGACTCCATGGAGTTTCTCACTGGCACATTGCAGTGTGGAAGGACACATTGGCACGCCTGGTTCAGAGCTGCCTCACACCTCTTCACATCCCTGGAGGCACCTTTTATGCTGGAATAGACCTCATACTTGCCTATATTAACACTTGATTGCATGTTATTATACTCCGTCTTCATCCTGATCACCCTTCCCCAAAAATCTGTACCTACCCACTCAGACCCTACAAGTAGGATTAGAGCTGTTTTAGCAGGGAATTGTGCAGACCTGTGTACCAAGAACATGGTCTAGCATGCGGAGGCTGAACTCTGGGTGGGAATGTTCCCTTGTGTGGACAAGACCAAACAAGGGGCAGAACAGGGCCCTCTAGAGTGCTCAGCACAAAGTCAAGGCATCTCCTTCCCATATCTTGGTATATTACCATGGACTTCAACAAAGAGCCACCCTAAGACATACAGCAGGAAAGAACTTGAAGAATCAGATACCTATCTCACTTTCCTTTCCTTCCTAGTATCTTTCTCTCAGTGATAACTGCTTCCCCTCTCTGTTGGCCTTACCACTGAAAAGCCAGGAAAAGACGCCCTCTGAGGTGATGCAATCAGTGTGGATCAGCCACCTGGGCAAAGAGCAAGTACAGAGGAGTGAATGAAGTCAACTCTGTAGCAACAAACTGAAAGTCTCTAGCCCAGGTCATGGATAATCTAGGAGAATCTTTGCTTTGGGGTCCTTGACAATCCCCCTTTACATACACTTCTAAAAAGAGCATCCTCATACATTAAAATATGCTACTCATGATTACTTTTTAGGGAAATATTCATATAAGTCCTTCTTACCTAGGGTGCTAGAAATCATTTTTAGTTACTCTGAATTTATTTCACAGATAATTTAACCTGTCCTAGTCTGTTTGGGCTGCTATAGCAAAATATATTAGACTAGGTGATTTATAAGCAACATAAGCTATTGCTTGCAGTTCCAGAGGGTGGAAAGTCTAAGATCAAGGTGCCAGCAGATGCAATTTCTGGTCAGGGCCCACATTCTGCTGCATCCTCACATAGTGGAAGGGGACTAGCTAGCTCTCTGGGTTATCTTTTATAAGGATGCTAGCCCCATTCAGGTGGGTGGAGCCCTTAAGACCTAAAGACCTCCCCAAACCCTAGCTTCAATGTTGTCACACTGGGGAATAGGTTTCAAAGTATGAATTTTGGGGAGACACAAATATTCAGACTGTAATGCTATCTTACACATAATTGAAAAATAATTTTAAAAATACTTCAATTGTAATGTAAGGGAGAAATAATTGTAACATAATTCATGTTAAATACACTATAATAAAATACATAAATGCATGGACCAAGCTCCACTAGAATCTGCAGATGAAGAAATCATGGAGCTGGAAATCTGGGAAGATTCACGGTGAATATGGCAGCTCCAAATATAGAATGTTGTAGGCATGCTCTATGGGTGAGTCATTAAATGTCATGTGTGGCATTGAAGTGGTGGTGGTGATGGTGAATCATTTTGATAATCACTATTGTACCTTAATCACTATTATATTAATGCTTCGATTGAAACTGAGGCACAATCACTCTCGTTTATCTCTGTTGTCCCTGCATTATTTTTAATAGAGGGCAATTTCACTCTCAAAAGAGTCTCACTGTCAAAAGGGCCACTCAAATTATAATCTGACAGAACTGAGTGTTCAGAGAAGCACATAACAAGATTAAAAAATATCTCATGTGTGGGGCTGAAACAAGGTCAAGGATGACTGGACCATAGAGAGGAGAGTGGAGAAGCATAACGTAAGATGGAATCTGAGAGGTAGACAGAGTTTATCAATGTAGAATCATCCAGGACATATTAAGCAGTTTTCTTTACCCAAGAAGCTAGAAAACCCCTTAAAGTGTTTCTAGTGGGACATGACATGAAGAAATTTGCATTTCAAGAATATAAGTCTGCTTGAATGAGGAGGTCTCTATTGAACAGCTACAAGCTTGTTGAAGTCGTTGAAGTGAGAAATGATGATGCTTTGAACTAGGGTGGTAATGGGGGAGCCGGGGGAAAGTAAACATGGATTAGGTGACAGATTAGATTTGGGAAGCAAGCCTGGAAGTCAAAATCATTCATAGGTTTCTGGCTTGAGCAATGGGATGCTTAATTTTAGTTGTCAATTCGACTAGATTAAGGGAGCCCCAGATAGCTTGTAAAGCATTATTTCTATGTTATGGATGTGAGGGTGTTTCTGGAAGAGATTGGCATTTGAATAAGTGGACTGAGTAAAGAAGATCTGCCCTCATCCAAGGCAAGTGGGCATCATTCAATTGGCTGATGAACCCAATAGAACAGAAAGATGGAGGAGCTGGGCATGATGGTGCATGCTTGTAGTCTCAGCTACTCTGGAGGCAGGAGGATGGCTTATGTCCAGGACTTATGGGCTGTAGTGTGCTGTGCCAATTGGGGGTCCACACTATGTTCTGCATTAATATGTTGACCTCCCAAGAACGGGGAACCACCAGGTTGCCTAAGGAGGAGTGAATCAACTCGGGACAGAAACAAAGCAAGTCAAAACTTCCCTGCTAATCAGTTGTTGGATCAAGCCTGTGAATAGCCACTGCAATCCAGCCTAGATGACATAGTGAGATCCTGTCTCCAAAAAAAAAAAAAAAAAAAAGAAAAGAAAAAAAGAGAGAGAGAGAGATAGAGGAAAGGTAAATTACCTCTCTTCTTCTGGAGCTGAGAAGCCCTTCTTCTGCTGCTCTTGAACATAAGAGCTCAAATTCTCTGCCCTTTGTACTCCAGGACTTTTGCACAAGCAGCCTACCATGTTTTGAAGGCTTTGATTTGGACTGAGATTTACACGATTGGCCTCCCTTGTTCTGAGGCTTCTGTACTTGGACCAGGCCATGCTACTAGATTTTGTGTTCTCCAGCTTACAGATGGCATATTGTGAAATTTCTCAGCTTCCATAATTGTATGAGCCACTCCCCATAATAGATTCTATCTATCTATCTATCTATCTATCTATCTATCTATCTATCTATCTATCTAATCTATCTATCTAATCTATCAATATATCGATCCATCCATCCTTGCACACTATTGGTTCTATCTCTCTGGAGAACTAATACGGGCAACTAGATGAATAAGAGTGCCATTCCATATGAAAGGAAACATTAAAGGTGGACCAAGATGTTTTAGAAGTGGGACGGAAAGACCATGAGTTAAGTTTTAGGGTTTTTGAAAATATGAATATGAAGTGCCTTTAACATAACCATGTGGAGAATATTGAACAGTGATAAAAATCTAGGAGATATATGTCTATAGGAGACAAATAATGGATGAGATTGCATTGGGACAGAGTGTAGAATGAGGAGACGAGGGTCTGACTGAGTATTGGGAAGCACCAATGTCTAATGGCTAGGGAGAATAAAGAATCTCCAAAGAAGACAGAAAAAGGATACCAGAGAGTTTAGAGGAAAGTAAGGAATATAAAGTTCTGTGGAAGCCCATGGAAGAGAGAATATTACCTGAGGCCATGGGAATTATGGAATTGGAGGTTCTAAACATAAGAACTCTTCATGAGATCAGTTCTAAAGGGAACCAGAGCAACAATTTATAAGTAGAGAATTGTACAATCAGATTGGGACTTTTTTCCTATTTTTTTTTTTTTTTTTTTTTTTTTTTTTTTTTTTTTTTTAGTGAGGGAAAAACATCTATTTGAAAGAGAGTTGAAGTATCAAGAGGGGAAAGTTCAATACTTATGTTTCTCAAGAAATTGAGGGAGGAATTAGACTCAAGTAGGAAAAAGACTCTTTTGTAGCAATAAGTGATAAGAATAAAAGATGCATGCAATTATGCAGGTTGCATTTTTAGTGTTGGGAAGAAAAAAAGTTTAATGTGATGGTTTTCTTTTTGAAGTAGCAGATGAACTGACTGTGAGTGGTAGAAGGGCAGAGGAAACTCCAGGATTAGAGGAGAAGGCTCAAAATACAATAGGACAAGCAGGTGATTTTAAGGACTCATTTAAGTTTTGTGAGTCAGGGACCACTCTGCAGCAGATCTTCTTCCAGTAGCACTCAAAGCTCAGGAGCAGACAGGATGAGCGGGAAGCAGTTCTCCCCAGTAGTTTGCCAGGAGGGAGCAATAAGAAGATAGAGGAAGGAGGATTTAGGGTGTTCGCCAGAGGAATTTTGAAGTAACACACTGTGAAATATAAGCAGGATAATTAGTAAATGAAGAAAAAGGGAGTGATAGATCGGGATAAAAGTAGAAAGGACCATCAACTTAATCTTAGTAAGGTCAAAGAAGGATCATTATGAGAGGAGTTGAACACAGCATCTGAAAGAAGAGCAGGTTGTAGGTGGAGCCTGGGGAAACTCTGTCTTGGAGAGGTCCCTAGATCCTAATCTAAATTGGATACAGCTCATTTATAATGTTAGGCTCTCATAAGGTCTTATATTTTTCCTTCCTTGCTTTTATCAATGCTTGCAATTCTGTGTATATGTGTATAATTTTAAAAATTTGCCTTCTTTTTTTACTAGATTATAACCTCTGTGAAGGTAAAGACAACATTTTAAAAATTATTTATTTTTACCATTGACTATTTAGCAATTAACACAGTACCAAACATGTAGTAAGTGTTTAACAAATATTGTCAAGAAAATTGAATACATTTTTAATTACCAAATGATGTCATGTCTTTGGGTTAAATAACGTGAACATTTTTTAAGGCATTTAAAATAATTCAGGTCTAGGATGGTGGCTCAGGCCTGTAATGCCAGCATTTTGGGAGGCTGAGGAGGGCAGACCACTTGGGTCCAGGAGTTCAGTACAGTCTGGGAAATATGGCAAAACCCCATCCCTACAAAAAATACAAAAAGTAGCCATCCAGGTGGTACACACCTGGAGTCCCAGCTACTCAGGGGACTGAGGTGGGAGGATCACCTGAGCTCAGGGGTCAAGGCTACAGTGAACTGTGATTGTACCACTGACTTCAGCCTGAGTGACACGGCAAGACACAGTCATTCATATATATAACACATACATATATACACACACACACACGTACATATACATATATATAATAAAATAAAACCTATTATTTAGGATTTTCTAGAGAGACAGAGCCAATAGGATCTAGATACAGATATAGATGCAGACACAGGTATACATATACATATACATATACACATATACATATACATATACACATATACATATACATATACATATACGAGAGATTTATTTGGGCAGTTGGCTCATGAAATTATGGTGGCTAAGAAATCCCATGACAAGCTATCTGCAAGCTGAAGACCCTAGGGTGCCTATAGTGTGGCTCAGTCAAAGTTTGAAAACCTCAGAAACATGGAAGCTGTTGGTACAGTTCTCCACTGAGACTGGGAGGCCTGTAAACCGAAGATATAAATCCTGAGTCCCAAGACCAGAGAGCCTAGGGTCCTGATCTCCAAGGGTAGGAGAAGAATGTGTCCCAGCTCCAGGAGAGAAAGGAAATCCTTTTTGTTTTATCCCAGCTCCCAGATGATTGGATGGCTCCTGCCCACATTGAAGGTGAATCCTTTTCATTCAGTCCACAGACTGAATCCAATTTCATGTGAAAACACTCAGACACACACAGAATTTATGCTTTTCTAACCTCTTTAGGTATTTCTTAATCCAGTAAAATTGATGTCTAAAAGTAACCATCACAAATATTTTTAAATACCAAACCAGAAATTTTGGTCACGTTTACCTTCTAATTATTAGTACAAGAGTGTCTCATGTCACATTTTACACACTGCCTGTACATATAAAGACACTCCAGCCTAAACTTTTGAAGATACAGGAATATGCAACTTCTGCAAAGACTGAAATGTGCCTGGAAGTCAAAAGTGTTGGTGAGTGTGTCAATTTCACTCATAATGGCTAATCTAAAATTGTCTGAAAGCTTCACCTTTTAATATACAGTATTAATTTTCAATCCTTTCAGGCAAGGGCAAGTCTCTGAATTTGTACATTCTAGGTTGTTTCCAGGGCCAAGTGTCAATTCAGATATACAATATGCCTTTTGTTGCTTATATGGCAAGTGGTTCTCTGAGAACATTCATGGTGACATTTGTCTTTTGCTGTGATTTTTGCTTTTTACCTGAAAAATATGTTGCCCTGGGAAGAAAATCATTTTCATAAAAATTCTAACATCTGGATTTTAACTGCATGCCTCTTTCTTATTTCTGTCTGTAATCATACTTACAGAAATGACTGAGCATTCTGCCAAGTCTTATTTTCATGCTTTTTAACTACCTCCAGAGTGGATTTTATTTGGTCCATTTTCTGAATGGAGACATTGCAATTTAACGGAGTCATTAAAAATTGATCCGATTTTGTAAAATAGGTAACCATGCAAAACTAAAACAAAACATTTAGTAGGTAACAACCAATTTAATGTGAGTAAAGGGAGTGTTGTTATTTTTTTAAAAATCAAATGTCTGTGTAGCATTGGGGCTGTCTTTTTGTATTATGCAGCTGTGCAATGCACTCATATGGGTGCTCAATAAATACTAAGTGAGCATAATAATAATATCATTTCAATCAAGGAGTAAAAAGAAAAACATCAATGCAAGTATAGAATGCTTGATTCTACGGTTTATACAGAAGTCTGTGCTGTGCATAACAACACACACACAGAAACATCTACTGGGATCTGCTGTCACAATGCAAGAGACAACAAAGATAATAAAGCCATTGTTTTCATCTAAGATGAACCTGTTATCTGGCTTTCTCTTAGCTAGTCAGGGGATTACAGTGGCAAATATTAGCTGACCATCAGAATATTCAATAAGTAGAATTACATTTTTGTTTTCAATCCATTAAAGCAATATGCTTTATTTATGATGCTGAAGAAAGGCAACATGTTAATGCAGTCCATCGCTATCGGCTTAGTGGGTATTTATGTGACTGTATTTTTCTGAGTCTGTAGTATTTTTACTTCATCTTTTGAATATTATAATTTGCTTTGTTCTTCTCTTCTGTTCCCTGATGGAGAGACATTTTTACTGTTCGGTAACATCTTTCTTCAAAGAATATTGAAGATAAAGAAAGAAAAATGAACAATATCTAAAAAAACTAAAAGTTGTGTTAAAGTGAAAATTGAAAACAATAATTAAGAGATATATTTTTATGTTAATTTTAGCTGATGATGTGTTCTTTGGCTTACAATTTAATTTAAAATATAGTATGTTGCCCCTACTTGAATTTAGGTTCTATGAAAATGGCAGTCTAAGGAAAAAAAAATGTAGACAGTGCCTGCTGTAATAATTCTTTTTTTTTTTTTTTTTTTTTTTTTTCTGCCTGGGTTTTCCCTCCGAAGCTCAAAAATCTTTATGTCTTTGATGGCTTTGCAAAAGAAGCAGGCAGAGACCTCCTCTGCCTGTATTTTTTACCATGCCTTCTAGCCATTCTATGTTTTGATCTGTATTTCCATCTGGGCTTGCTAACATAGCAACTCTGGCATCGAATCCATCCAGTTTATTATCTATTGAAATACCTACTGCCTGAAGTGAATTTATTTTGGCAGCAATGACTTTTGATAGAAACGTATTTTGTTGTTTTTGTGAAAGACAGGTGAGTCTAAAGATTCCAAACCGACACCTGGATGACAATGCTTTGGCCTTTCCTCATGGCAAACTTTGGGGAAAAAATAAATAAACAACTTCTGTGAACACATTTGTTTTTATTTGTCATTATTAACTTGTTTTGTCTAAAAGCCAGGAATCTCAGAGACTAAAAGTAAGGAATGGTAACATGCTTAAGGAAATCAGGTTATTATAAGACAACAGAAGCAGACTCTCAAAGCTTCCTGAGGGTGTATCTTTCCTCTCTCTTTCTAACTTTTTCTCAGTGTTATTTTTAACCTTTAGAATTTAATTTGTGAAAGATTATGGCTATATCAGGCTTTGCAGTAACCGTACCTCTAAAGTGTTTGCATGTTTTATATTTTGATGATTAATTTTCTGTTACTCTTACCTGAAGCTGAAATAGAGGAAAGCAAGAGGAATGAAATTGTGTAGAAGGAACATCCAAAAGGTCAAAACAGTAAAATTTATTTTGATCTTTTACATAATACACATTGCCCCCTAAAACGTTTACTTCTGCCTTTTGATGTACATTGTAAAACAAAACTGGGTTATTCTCTAAACTAAATTTGGTTTTGCACACAATTTGAAAATGAATTTGTTGATGGATGCTTCCATTTAGCTGCTAACTCTGCTTTTTTAAATGAACGTCTCAACAATTTGGTTATGTTGTGGTTATGTATGATTTTGTCATGATAATTGGTCAGCAAGTTCAGACCCTATGTTTAGCTTTGTTCTGGAGACACTGTAACTTTTTGGTACAAACCATGCAATACATTTAGGAAGGCATAGGATGAACATTCTTTCTTTCATATGATAATCTATAAACCATATGGAGTCTCGGGTGATTAAAATAATTTCATGAATTCTGGTAACACCTGTGTGTATTATTCAGTCTGGATATGAGGAATCTAATGCAGATGTTTCTTTGATGAATAAATGTGGGGCATTTTGTGTCTGTAGTAATTCCTTTATACAAGTCACTACTTCCTGATATTCAGTGTGACCTCACTGTAGGTGAGAAGAGAGGGTGGTAAAGAATAACAGGTAGAAGGAAAGGGCCAGATTATGAGGTTCTTTTGTGCTATAGTCTAGGATATACAGACTTTACGTAATAGCAAAGTGGTCTCTAAAGTTTGGGGCATGTTCCCAGGGTGAACGCAAATTGACTCACAGGCCATTGTCTTATGTTGTGCTTCCTCAGAGGCAGACACTGAGACCACATGTAAGCAAAAGTCTTCTGGGGAAGTGATCCCAGAAAGCAACAGTAAGAAAGCTAGAAAGTAACATTTTACTTCCTAGTAAATGGGGATGAGAAGGAATTCCATAAGGAATGTTTTATTGAGCAAGTTATTCCTGAGTGCAATATTCAATTCAGCTGGAGACCTCCAAGGCAAAGTGTAGGTTATACTTCAGCACCATCTCAACTGAAGGGACAGGAGAACTAACAACTGTACACCAACTCTTCTTAGTCATTAGTTGAACATTGCCCACAGGAACATGAATTTCTTGATATTTCTTGTATCCCCCTATGCAGGCCATAAAGGTTTTAGTGACCAGGGAAAGCCCTCCGGCAGAGTCAAAAATGCTTGTGACTGTAGTTGTGGGGTCAGCATGTATAAGAATGGTGTGCTGGGTTGGGCACGGTGGCTCACACCTGTAATCCCAGCACTTTGGGA
Organism: Rhinopithecus roxellana; assembly: GCF_007565055.1. Lineage (NCBI taxonomy): Eukaryota > Metazoa > Chordata > Mammalia > Primates > Cercopithecidae > Rhinopithecus > Rhinopithecus roxellana. The sequence continues at coordinate 95,740,664 of NC_044552.1, read as the reverse complement.
GGCTGAGGCAGGTGGATCCTGAGGTTGGGAGTTTGAAACCAGCCTAACCAACATGGAGAAATCTCATCTCTACTAAAAATACAAAATTAGCCAGGCATGGTGGCGCGTGTCTGTAATCCCAGCTACTCAGGACGCTGAGGCAGGAGAATTACTTGAATCCAGGGGCCAGAGGTTGCGGTGAGCCGAGATGGTGCCATTGCACTTCAGCCATTGCACTTCAGCCTGGGCAACAACAGCTAAACTCTGGCAAACAAACAAACAAACAAACAAACACACAAAAAAGTCAGACACCAATGACAGATGCCACATAGATGGGAAGAAAATATTAAATCTTCCATCTATATTTAGTTGTACCTTTCATATGTAGATTGACAAGTTACCTGCATTTGATCTTTAAGTGAGATAGCTAACTTTACACAAGTTTGTCACTTCCTTCTGACAAAAAATGTACAGCATAGACTGTTGACAGTGGTGAGGTTCTTTTGTGCTATGGTGAGGTGAGGTTCTTACTTTTTTGATTATAGTTAATCAATCTTTATAAGATAAAAAAAATCTTTAAAAATTATTCGGAAAGCATAGATTAAAAACCAATAAATAAGAAACTGTTTCTAGCATAAAATTTTACTCAGAGTTATCACATAGGGTCAGCCAAGCATATTTCAAGATAATTTGAAATATGAATTTTAATTCACTATCAGAAGTAGGAGTAGACATTAGGGTTGGCATTGATGATTAGTTCATAATCAGTAGGCATAAAAGTCTTCTGGAAATCCAGTGGGAAAATGAAATATTCTTTTCTAACTTGAGATTGGAGATGAAGGGGTAGATTTGGTATATCATTTCATGTGCTAGATAAAAATATCATTTGATAGATAAAAATTAAAGTCATGTGAGCCAATGAGATCACCCAAGGCAAATACACAAACCCAGAAGAAATTAGGAGTATGAATATTTGGCTCAGCTTCTCTCAGGGAGACCAGTAGTGGATCTTTATGGTCTATCAGGTACTACATAAGAGGTTTAGTTGTTTTGAAAAACAAAACCAAGAATTTGTTCACAAGAATTTCATAATTTTTAAATGTAAGAATCATGAGGACTTTTACAGAAATACCATCAAGGTTGAAATATTAGGATCTTACATATTGCACATTTGTTACAAAGATTGTGTGAGTCACTTATCTCTGTTTATGTTCAGAAAGTACAACTCACTTGGATTTTGCCAACATTTCCAGGCCATGTTTATTAGTTGCTGATTTTTAAAATATTCCTATTTTTATTTATATTAGTTTATGCTGTATGGCTATTTTCAGCCTAACTTTTAAATGATCCCCCAAAATGTCCCACTTTAATCTTCATTATCTGTGGATTTATGACATTTCTCCCATAATTATTTTATATGGTACAGTTTATCTTAAAATAGAGAGGTTATTTGGGTAAACCCTACCTATTCACATAACAGCTTAGAAGCAGAAAGCTTTTCTCAGTGATGGCAAAAGTGGGAGTCAAAGAGATAGACAACATGAGAAGAAGTGGACCTGTTCTTGCTGGTGTTGAAGATGAAGGTGCCACATAGAAGGAATGTGGGCAGCCTTCAGGAACACTGAGGCTACTGGCCACCAAAGAGACAGGACCTCAGTCCTGCAACCACAAGCAACTCAATTCAGCAAACAACCTGAGTGAGACTGGAAGCAGATTCTTCTCCAGAGCCCCTGCATAAAAGCCTAGCCAAGTTGACTTCTTAATTTCAACCTTGCAAGATCCTAATCAGAGAGTCCAGCCAAGTCCACTGGGAAATCTGGACTTACAGAACCGGGAGATGACAAATGAGTATTATTTTAAGCCTTTACATTCATGGCAATTTGTTATTCAGCAACAGAAAGTGAATACATCCTTGATTTATAGTAATCAGTATTTAGTGAAACAAAAATGACTAATAAAACTCCTAAAATAGATATTAAACTCAGAATGACATCATACATGTTGTTAATAAAGTGGACTATGACATAAATATAGATTGTGAATCTGTATATGCTGGGACAATTGAATTTGTAAGTGTGACAATTTTGCCTAGCAGTCCAAAATGTGCTTATTATTTGTCAAAATGGAGATCTAAAAACAAAGGAAACTCAATTTTATTAGATCAGAATTTTATTTTCTTCTAGTTCCAGACATTATAAAGTTTTATTAAAGATAAGAATAAAGTCATAGAACATTTTGAAAATTTAAATTAAAGAAAAATAATTTCTCTTGAAAGAGCCAAGGCCTTCAAAAGCGAGCGAAAAATCATATTTTCCAGTAGAGGAAAGACTGACCAATACTACTTAAGTGCCTCATTGAGGATAATAAGTTTGATGAGAAAATAGAAAGAGTCTTTATAAGACAATTTCATTGGCTATTGCATACTATACCTGCATAAAATACAGAAGAATGGTTACCATCACATATATCTCTGAGCAGATATTTTACACTACATTTGGGAGAAACCACTGATTTTCAGTGCGAAGCAGCTCTCTCCCAATGGAGGGTGCACATATAGGGAAGGAATGCTTGATGATATATTTTTTTCATGATTAAAAACCCATGCAAAAAAATAAACATTGTTTTGTGTGACTAAGATTACTTTGTCTGTCATAATAAAGACTGGAACCTATACTAATGTCATGTAAACTGTATATGCAGAAAGCCCTCTTTGTAAAGAGAAGAGGTTGCCCTTCAGTGGCAACACATGGGTAGTTTGATTTACAGTGAAAGACAGCAATTTGGACCAAATCTTGACTCAGTGCTGATAGAAACACAGAATATTGTAAATATGTCAAAATACATATTTACCTGAAGAATTGGACAAACACAAGACTGTGATTTTACTTAGTAAATAATGCTGAATACTGAAAAAAAGTCACTTATAAAGTGGTTGATATTATTAAAAATTTCTATTTTATGATTTTATGTGGCTTTGCCAAAGTTGTACATCTTACTGACACAAACTCTGAATCTTGACTATCCAGCATGTCATTTTGGTCATATAGAACATATTCAAAAGTCACATCCAAATGCTATAGAAATAGAGAGACGTATTTTACAGAGGTGAATTCTACAAAATATCAGGTTGCAGATAGTTTTCACAACTATCATTCAACAATTTTCAGTTACTTTAAAATGTAATGTATCTTTTAATTAGCATCTGACAAAATTAAGTAACTAGTTTAAAGGAGAAATTTTTCCATATTTTTCAGTCAATAATCAGCACTCCTTGAGAATGACATCACCTCTTTGCAGGCATTTCCAGTGAGCTATAATGTGATATATAATTTTCTAATCTGGAAGGAATGAAAAGTTATATATACAGATAAAATTAATGAATAAGAGAGTAAATATATATACACACAGTACACACAGATATAATTAACAGACGGGAGATGGTATATTTATGTGAATATATATGTATGTGTGTGTATACGTATATTATATATAACATAAATCAAGTTTGAAATTTGAACTACAGCTTCAATCATTTTGTTTTAATACATTGGTTAAAGTCGTCATTAGGATTTTCTCTCTCACTAGTTTGTTACTTTTAATTTTACACATTACATTTTGTTTTATTGCTCAAAATCCCAAAAAGTAATATCTCAAATTACTTAAAAGCAAAAGCCTGCATTGTACCTAAGAAGGACAGTTTTATTTTTTGTTTTATTTTTAAATATTTACCTAACTGATCTAAGAAGAGAAAGCTAAATGTTCACACAGACAGAACATTTAGAACCAAGATAAACTGATGCACTAAATGCCTAGGAAAAAGCCAATGGAGGTGGTTGTGTCCAGTGCTATTTGGTATGTAATTATGAGTTTTGTGTTTTAGCCTGCCTGTAATACACAAGATACATAATGTTCTTTGTTTTCTAGCATAAAATCTGCACAAATGCCCTCATTCTATATGCATCCCCTATTCTTTTTGGGAAACCAACTGTGATGCAAAGGAAAACTGCTTTTTATCATTGAAACTCTTTCTTTTTTATTTTATTTATTTCTTGCCAAATTGTCTTGGTTTCAGATATATCTGGGCATGTCACAAGTCTAAATGATTCATAAGTCATCGAAATAGAGACCTGAAAAATTCGCCAACCCATGTAAAAATGCAACAGTTGTAGAGAAGACTAAATAACAGTACAAACAGTGCCTCAGTCCCGGGCAGTGTGCTCCTCCCAGGTGAGGCGAGAGGAACAAACAGGCTTTTTAGAAAGAACGAGTGTTGTTCCCATTGATGTTCATAATAAATCATCATTCAGAAGATTCTGTCAATAACACACTGCCCCCAATCGCCTCATGCCTGCAGCATTACGCTCATGCTATTGCAACTAGATGAGCTATCAAAGCTTCATGCAGTCAAAGAGAGTAGTTTAAAGAGGTACAATAACAGGCGATTTGCAAACAGCCCAAACCTTTAGCTTCTTCCCCTTTTCCAAAAGTGTGCAGTGAATTTACATTAACACCTGGTATTGGAGATGAAAGAATGGATTTGCACTGCAAGGAGAATGCCAAATCCTCCTATAAGAGTGACTCATTTCCCTAAATTGTGGGATATTATGTGGAACTGGAGGCAGCATGCTGCATTCAGTATATTGGGTCAAATTTGAATTTTCAAAAATAAAAATGGCAGTATATCCTTTAACACAAAGAACTCAGAAGTCCTGTCTCTCCATATATTTGCTACATAATCACCAGATTAAATTAACTCTGTAAGCAGGTAATTTTTATTGTCCAAGGATAATTTATATCTGTAGACTTTTTACTACCTACTCATTCAGATTACTATGACATCTAAGATTTTCATGCTGTTAAATTCAATTTATTGTGGAACATAAGGGCAATTAAGGGATGGGAGATGATATTATATTACATCAAAGTGAACTACAGGAAAAGGAGGAGTGTACCACTAGTAAATTGTTATATATAAACATAATTTTGAGTATTTTCTTCATAGTGAAGAAGCAGACAATATTCCTAACAACTCACTGTGTTTCAGCCACTTTGTTCAGAGCCTATTTACTACCTAAAAACGAATAAATCATTAATTGACAATTTGAACATGTTAAAAAATAAATTCTTAAAGTCTGAAAAAAATGTACATTAAAAATTCATTTAAGCATTTTAAATAAGGTCCTAAAACACCTATATACCTGGTACACATTTCCCCTATGTTTTTGAATGATATATTAGTTGTTTAGTGATGAATAACAAATTATCAGAAATTTAGTTGGGAAAAATAAAATATATTTACATTTTAAATATTCTGTGCTTCAGAAATATGGAAATGCCTCAGCTAGATACTTTGTGTCAGAATCATTCACAAGGCTACAATGAAGGTGTCAGCCAGGGCTTACGTTTCATCCGAAGGTCTAATTGGGGAAGTAGCTACTTCCAAGCTCACATGATTTTTGGCAGAATTTTAGTCCCTCAAGTGTTATTGCATTGATAACTTCAGTTCCTAATGTTGAACTGGAGTTCACAATCGGTTTGTTGCCATGTGGGACTCCCCTAAATGACACCTTTATCAAAGCCAGCAAGGTAGAGAATCTTTTAACACAATGGATTTCATTTTCTTATATTATCTAATCACAGAACTAACATATTATTTCTATGACTAGAAGCAAGATGCAGGTTCTGTGTGAACTCAAGGGCGAAGGAGAGAATTATATAAGCATAAAAGTTGTGTGTGTGTGTGTGTGTGTGTGTGTATTTATTCATTTTTTTAGAGGCGGGATCTTACTCTGTCACCCAGGTTGGAATGCAGTGACAAAATCATAGCTCATTGCAGCCTTGAACTGCTGGCTTCAAGGTTTCCTCCTACCTCAGCTTCCTGAGCAGCTGGGACTACAGATGGATGTCAGTGTGCTCAACTCACATAAGGACACAAGTACTAAGAAGTGGGATGGTAATTAGGAACAATTTAAAATCTGCCCACCATAGCTGTGTTGCCTCTTTATGTGACACTTAAATTCACTGCCTATTCTCCCCGAAACTGGATGCCGTTGAATGTATTTTAGTTTCCAGAGATCTTCTACTGCTCACTGTGCAGATTCACCAAGTGTCAAGACAAAAAGTACACAGTCAAAGATCATATGTTTTGACTTTAGCTTGGGGATTTCCCATTGGCAAGGCCAAAATCTCTTTAGAGCTTTTCTGTCCTCTTTCTGCCTTATCCTCTTTCCTTCCATTTCTCCTTTTATATGGCAGAACTGTATCATGAGCTCCAGCTCCCTCTGCTTGTTCCTGCTTCCTTCCTTTCATCCTTCAAAGACATCCCCCCAGTTCCCTGTCTTTTACATGACTTGACATCTGTTTCTTGTAAGAGCTGAATTAATGCACAGGTATAATCCAAAACCAGGTTTATGAAAATAAAAGTGACATAGAGTATGCTTGGCTCTTGACAACTCTTGAACCATGAAAAACACTGTAAATAACTTACAAAAAGGAAAAAGTTTCTGTAACTGACTACCTTTTATTTCTGTCCCTTTTAAAATTTCTTCTTGTAGGCTGGGCGTGGTGGCTCACACCTGTAATCCCAGCATTTTGGGAGGCAGAGGCGGGTGGATCAAGAATTCAAGGGATCGAGACCAGCCTGGCCAATATGGTGAAACCCAGTCTCTACTAAAATACAAAAAATTAGCTGGGCATGGTGGTGTGCACCTGTAGTCCCAGCTACTTGAGAGACTGAGGCAGGGGAATTGCTTGAACCCAGGAGGTGGAGGTTGCAGTGAACCAAGATCGCACCACCATACTCTAGCCAGGGTGACAGAGTGAGACTCCATCGCTCTTTCTCTCTATATATAATACATATTCTTGTCACTTCACATGTGTCCATTTGTTTTGGGGAGAAACATACTTGCATGTTCCCTTAATTATTTGCCATCCTTCACTTGGTGTGTTATCTGGAGATGAAGAGAGAGACAGAGAGAGAGGGAGGACCACGCACATGAGATCAAGTGCAAACAGCAAACACCTGTCCTGCTTCTCTTTTTAGAAATACATGTCTACCTAAAAAATATGTCTTGCCATAAAACATAACAGTATTTCTGTGCACAGGTTTTAATATCATAATTACTATAAAGAATTTTTAAGTTATTTTCATTAAATTTCGGTTATATGCAAGGGATATAATAATAAATATATGCCCCCGTTTCTGTCAAGGCACCTGCAGAATTTCAAATTTATTTCCACATCATTCTTGAGAAAAGATATCATGTCATTCTAACCATTTTATTTTTTAGAAATGGACATACTGAGGTGCTAAACAAATTATTGATCAAGTGGCATCAGGAATTACCTAATTCAGGGATGCAAGGTTGAAAGATTCTGGAGGAACTTCTTAGAGTAATTGTTTCTGAGTTTGAAATCTTTAGACTTTTATTTATCAGAATTGAGTTCTCTTCTGCACAAACAGGAATAATAATGCAGATTGATGGAGTGGATGATGAAGTGCCAGAACTGATACCTTGTTGAATCTCTATTTGCAGAGCATTTGAATAGCTGCCCTCCCACATGTGTGCAGATGAGGCCCACACACGGTGTGTGCAGATACATTCCACCCAGAAACTAAGAATATTTTCAAATGCCCGCTCATGTTATTTGCTGTGTCCTCTTCTTCTAAGGTTATGGAATTATTTTTCTATTACTAAGTTTTGTTATTTAATTGAATCACAAATATCTTCTCCAAATTTAACTTTGCTTATGATGCCTGGTCTTATAAAAAACAATAAAACTTTAATCTACCATATTTATCGTATATTTCTGTAAATACTCACGTGAAAAGTATTTGGAAAGATTTCAGTCTATTTGTTATTTGAGTGAAGATAGGGAAAGGGGACTTGTTGGGAGATTTTGTCTGTCATGTTTTATTTTATTAGATTAAAAATCTGAGGCAAATGGGCAAAATGTAGTATTTTTTAAACCTGAAATGTTAGGAATATAGTGTATATCTTGTTTATCTGTATTACTTTTAGGATTTATTATATATTAAGTCTATGGATAATACGCAAAGTTTACACACATAGGTTAGGTGATGGTAGTTGCCCTCCCACTGAGTCTCTGCAACTGGGGCTATTTCAATCAGGCAAGAGCGAAGTGGAGAGAGTTGGAAGGGATCAGAAAGATATGGGGGAGCACATTTGTGACTTAGCACTGCCCACTGTAATCAGTTCAGGTATCTCAATTCTAGCTTCCTTAATTTATCCTGTCAAATGTAGTTCTTTCTAATTAAGGATATAGCCTGTAAATAAAATGGTGACAAAAGAGAAAAGAGAAAAGGATTTCCAAAGGGAACTCTTTAAGGAGGACATTTGAGAATCCACAGAGTAAAATATAATGTTTTTCTGAGAATGTGATGATACACATTTTACATTCACTGAAAAGTGGCACAAATAAAATCTGGAGGGAATAAAGGTAAATATTGGCTGGAAATGTTTGTCCTCTTTTGAGGAAATATGATTGACATATCTGAAGAGTAATATCAAGGACCTGAAGTTACACATAAGGGCAAGCACAGAGAAGAAAAGTTAGATTTAAAGAGCAAGAAAACAGGTATTATACTGCTAGTTTGACATATCAAGGTTGATCACCAGATATGATGCAAAGGATCAGGTAGCAAACTGAAAGTAAATAAACATTGTTCCTTTTGGAATGAACCTGAGTGAAAAAAAAGTGAGACGAACTAAAATAAACTTTATGGTAATGTTCTTGCGTATTATAGAACAAAAGACAAAATAACATTCCTCCATTTAAGAACTGTGAGTAACAAGAGTATAAATATGAAGAAAGATATTTTGTTTACTAACTTAACGCTCACTTTGGCTTACAATAAGTTTCCATCCATAATGGTTATTTTATTTTTCAGATGGCTTTTATACATCTTGGTGATAGCAAAGCACTCAACGCACAGCTTTTGTTGTTAGGCTGTATAACGTTCTTTTTTCTCCTGTTTGATTTTTCAAATAAAGTTGAAAAATTTGCTCCTTCAACCTTTCACTCCATCTAATCCCTATTAATTTCCTCAAGGCTAAACAACACTTAATGGTGGACAGAAGAAACCTAGCTTGTCATGACTCAGGAAAGTGATCAAAAGGAGCCAGGTGCTCCCTTAGCCTTTGATTACTTACCCACGGTTCAATATCTGAGTAAGAGAATACTTTGTTTTGTGTCCTTAGATTCCATTAGTGACTCATGACAAGAGAAACCAATTTTGGGTAATAAGAGCAGGAAATAGAGATGTCTGGCTTGACTATATCTTTTTAATTATAGAAATGAGCGTGTGTGTGTGTGTGTGTTATGCTTAACAATCAGTCTCTTAAATAGCTAAGACTGGTCTTTACTAAAACAGTAGACTTTAAGTTATTGTGTATCAGGCTTTGGAAACTTTCAAAAGAACAAATCATTAAGTGGTGTGGAGTAGGAAGATAAAGGACTTTCAGAAGCTGGGGTGTCAGTTCATCTTATGGGAGCCTGATGATAATTTGACACAAGATTTCTTCCAATTTCACCATTAAAGGGTTTACATTAGTCTTCAATGTGGAAGGCAAAAGTGAAATATATAATATTTCTGAGCAATTAAGATAAACAAAAACAGGAAATTGAAAGTTGAAAATGAACAAAATGGGGTACAATTGAGAGAAAATGATGGATTCTGTTAGCTGGTATACTTTTGTCCCCATAGATTACTAAAAGGACCTTAAATCGTTATTTAGTTGAGACTTATGCCTAGGAAATACCTTGTCGAGGAAATTCTGCTTCTAGAAATAGGAAATGATGGAAATAGCAGTAGTGCTTAAGAAATCATTTTCTCAAGTTTCTTGCTTTACATGAAAAAGTGAGCTTTGCTGATGTCAAGGAAGAATGCATACACGGAGAGTGAGAAAAGATGAAAATGAATCCTGGGAAGAAAATGGAGCCTATTATTTTCCTATTGTGACGTGGCTTAGAAAAATATCGTTTAAATCATACTCCTCCTGAGTAAAGAATTGTCTAATTCTACATTTGATACAGTATGTAGTGTATACTTGGCATTCAATCAATGCTTTTTAATATAGATAATAAAAATATCCCTTTTTCTGCAGTGCAAAGTACGAATTGGGTGCAAGGACAAAATTCTCTCATTTTTTCACCAATGCAGGTCACAAGTGACCACTGATCTTCATCTGAAAGTATTAAAGTATTCCCTTCATAATCTTTTAATTCCCCCAAGGGCCTTAACCTTTTATTCTCCTTCTAACAAGCCATTTTTTCTTTTCCAGACGGACATTTGAAAACAATTCTTAGAAAAAAAATTTGTCTCTAGAGCATCATTTGGAAACTGCCCTATTTGCCATCCTAAATGTAAAGCCTGATTCTGCAAAATATTACCTAGCCACTCAATTACTTCAAAGTTTAAATGCCACGACAATATATGTTAACTCCTCCAATCAAAAGGGCCTTCACAGGCTTCCAAACACTGTTTTGTTTTCCCCGTCAATCATCTGAACAATACTGTTGTCAGTCATATTAATTTAGACAAATCTTTTCAAGATGAGTGGGTGGAGCAAACCTAGGCAAACAGAATGGGATTAGCTCTCTCCCTCTCAAAATAACCAGAAAGAGCAAAGATGTAATTAAGAAAACAATAAATGTGTCTCAGCATACATCCCTGCCTTAGTATTCCAGCAGACAGATGGAAATTATGTCAGGGCAGAGAGGCCAGACATGTCTCCTCTGAAGCTGAACTTGTGTTGCACTCAGGGGACAATTTAGAAAACATGCATGTTTTTACACCTTTGGAAGCCACTGTCAGTGACAAGATAACCTTTCTTACCTCTTTTGACTGGTCTTTATTCTGGTGCTCCGTGTTGGCATTGTGTGTTTTAAGTCCATTTTTTGCTGTTTAAAATCATTTTCTCACCTCTTTCCAAACCATACCTAAATGTGACTAGTCTATATTTCTAGAGCACAGCCTCCACTCTACTTCCTCTGACTGATGACTGAAATGCTTTTCCCCACAGTAAATGGAATCAAATATATTCCTCAAGAACCAATTCAGGTGTCAGCCCTCAAAGAAGCCCTCCCAAATATCCCCAACATGCTGCTCTTGCTCTTCCTTCTCTGGCACCCATTTTGATCATCTCTTATGTATGCATCTTATGTGTACTATTTCCATCCATTTTTTTCTGCTAAACTGCAAGATCCTCTAGTACACAGAACTTGACTAAATATTTATTTTATATTCTGTATGTGGTAGCTAATCACTTTGAACATAGTAAACTTTTGATAAAAGAAGACATTCATAATAGTACTTTACACTCAGATGCCTAATTTGTACCTCATACCCTTCTAATGTATAATGATGCATATAATCATTACAAAACTAAAAGCTTTATTCTGTTATTACCTCTATTTTACACATAAAAAGAGATCAGCAGCACAAAAAGATTAAAGAACGTGCTCAAGTTCATGCTTATATTAAACGGCAAAGCCAGCATTCAAACCCAGGCGTCCCGAATCAAGCATCCACACTCTTATCTCCAATCTTCCCTTCTATCTTTTATTTGAAGCAATGAATAAATAAATGAACAAAATTTATTTATAATACTATTTTAATATACTTTTCCTATTTAAATTCTCCTTCCTTTCACAAGAAACTGTCCTTGTATGTGACAAATTATTTTTCTCTTGCTCCTTTCACAATTCTTTATTTGTCTTTGACTTTAGACAACTTGATCATAATGTGTCTTGGTGTGGTTCTTTTAGAGTTTATTTTAATTGGAGTTTTTTAAGCTTTTTAAATTGATATATTCATTTTCCCTTATGTTTGAGAAGTTTTGGACATTATCTCTTTAAATAATCCCTCTGTTACTTTCTCTCTTTTCCATCTGAGACTCCCATAAGGTATATATTGGTCCCCTTGATAGTTTCTCATAAGTTTCTTACACTTCCTCACATTTTTTTTCATTCTTTTTCCTTTTTGCTCCTCTGACTCAATTTTAAATAACCTGCCTTCAAGCTTGGCAATTTTTTTTTCTCCCCAATTAGCTCTGCTGTTGAATTTAATAAATTAAATTTAGTAAATTTTTTAGTAAATTTAGTAAATTTTTAGTAAATCTAGTAAATTTTTCAGTTCAGTTATTACATTTTTAGGTGCAGAATTCCTGTTTGCTTTTCTTTTTAACAGTCTCTATCTCTTTGTTGATAATCTCAGTTTTTTTATGTATCATTTTTCTGATCATCTTCATTTATCTATTTGTGTTCCTCTCTAGCTCATCAGACATCTTTATATTTCTTTAGGATCCATTTCTGGAGTTTTAATTTGGTCTGTCAATTGAACAATGCTTCCCTATTCCTTTGTATGCTTTGCCATATTTTCATTTTTGGTTTTAATTTTTCCCAGGATTTCAGCATTCAAAGAAACCATCACTTCTTTCAGCCTATGTGTACTGGATTCTTAAAGCTGAATACCTTCACCTGTCAGTCCAGCTATAATTTTTTCAAACCTTTCCAAATCTCCTGTTCCCCCTGGCTTTTGCCTATGGGACTGCAGCTCTAATGTGTTGTTCACCTCTGTTTTAAGCAGCTTCCAAACTCTACACTATTCTGCCAGCACTCTGACAGGCAGAACTTAAGCCATCCCTCAGGTAGCCCCCCGACAAATCTAAACATTGGACACAAGGTCAACTCTTTCATTTCCCTCCCAACGGAGGAGATCTGGTATGCAGAATTTCTTCCAGGTTGCTTCCTCAATGCAACATAAAAGGAAGGACACAATTGGGTGGGCAAATGTCTGAATATTCTACCCCTCTTGCTGAAAACCCTTTTTGGTTTTACAATAGCCAGGTGCTAAATCTTTCAAGTGGTTGCTAGAGTTCTCATAGGGTTAGTCTAGTCCATATATTGTTCCTAACTCTGTGTCTCTGTGGGAAAATCCTAGTCTACTCTCTTGACTCAAACATATTACACTATATTTTGGTTTTGTGTAATGAAGACCCTCTATTTTGCTACATCAAGTAGCATTCTTGATAGGCAAACTTTAATGGATTTTACCCACTGAAAAGACCATGCAAAATATCAACAAATCATAAGTTCCATTTTTGGGTCCTTTTCTATGTTAAGAAATTACATTGCAGAATTACTTTGGTTATGGGATGAAGAACCTCCAGTGTATGAGGAATGCAAATGGCATACCAATATTTAAATTTCATTTTGAATCTGATATGAAACCAAACATTAGACATAATAGGATTTATAGATTGCATATATTACAAAATTTGTTGCAGTGTTAGTTCTAGAATTTCTTTATTTGTTTTTGTCATGTGAGAAATTGCCTTGATGCAATGATTGCTTCCAACTATGCTATCAGGCCTATTACCACAGTGAAAATCAAGGGACAAGAAAAGAGGGTAGATTAACATACTTACAGTATGGTATAAACGGGTAAGAAACACATTGCCTGTGTTCTTAATCTCTCTCTCCCATGCAGATCTTCTCCACCAGTGGTATAGTTATGAGTATCAGAGTTGAGGTTTGAGTTGAGGGCCTTTAATAAGGTCAGAAGTTCCAGGGACCAATTAAAACCTTTGCTGTGCCAGACAGATGCAGGGACAAGTAGCTTGACATGAGCAGCTATGAGTTTTATTTGCAGAAGATGCATGGAACTATAATGAGTTTCATCAATGAAAAACCTAATTAAATCTCCTGCATATTGTGTAGCTACAGTGTGTCATATGTAAATACAGTATTTTATGAATATATGTTGTCTCTTAAATACTTTGTATATCATGGTTATTTCATGTCTACTTGATTTTTCTCTCCATTTCTGTTTTCATACACATGCTTGTCTTACTTTAGCTATGTATAGCATCTCACAGATTATTAACTTACTTATTTCTTGCCATTTTTAGTTATACTTATCCCATTTTCTTTATTGATTTTTATAAAAATTTTGTAATCTCAATAACTACTATAAATGTTCGTAAAAGTTAGTGGTGGTGGTGGTGGTAGTGGCGTAATAATGTTTTTTGCTATCTCAAAAAGAACTAGTCACAGAGATAGCATGGAGAAGGGAAATTTTCACAAGTTCTTAAGGAAGTTCAGTTAAGAAATGGGACCCAGACAGGACAGCAGCCTGACTCCTCTTTTTAAACATTTGTTTTCGGACCCCTCCCTACTCTATACTAACAAATTACACTCCTTCTCCTGCCCAGTGCACACATCATGCTTCCTCTCCCAGCAGCATTCACTGGATCTGAACTTTGGCCAGACTTGAAGCCTCACTTACCAGGGACTTAGAATGAAGTGAAAATGGTGAGGACAGTTAATAGTTTTTAAATCACCAGAACTTATCAGTCAAGATCTTGTGATGTTATCTTAAGTCTTTACAACTACCTTAAGAATACAAAAAATGTATTTCATTTGTAGATTTAAAAAATATACAAATTTACTTGCTTTAGGTCACATAATTACAAAGAAATTTAGCCAACATTGAAATCAGAAGTCAAATGCTATGCTCTTTCTGTCATTATTCTCATAGATTTCTTATATGGTTAACCAATGAGCCTGTGTTGCAGCCCCTAGTTTTGAAATTATTTTCAGCAGAAAGTATCTGCTACTCAGGATCTTATTTACAGAAATAAAGTGAATCACTCTTTGTGTCATTTATTCAGGCATATTCTCTGGTGAGATAGATGGTAATTAAATGTATTTCTGCCTGACAACATTACATTATTTTTTTTTTTCTCTCCAAGGAAACACAAAAACTAAATCCAATTGAAAGTTCTTTCTAAAAGTAATGCAGATACATGAATCATATATACATTCAGTGATGTCATTATTTTCTTTCTGTCAATACACCATGCAGTTTTCATTTTACTATCTCAGAAAGACTAATCAGGATATAACCCCTCACCTTTTCCAAGAACTACCAAGCAAACCAAACATCAACTCATAAGTCAATCCAAATGCCAAAGCAACGAGTGTGGGCCTGGAAGTTCCAAAATTACTAGTTCCTACAGGGACCTATACAATGGGTATTGTAAGAACCTCTCTATCTGCTTCACATGGCTGCTGTGGAGTTCCAATGAAATCATGTAAGTGAAGGTAATTTATAAAGTGTAGATTATTACACAGAGAAGAACCACATTTCTTGTAATGACATTCATTGCAACCCTTTTACTTCCAAATAGACCCCATTGATGGCTAGCTACTATCTCAGTGTTTTGTGCCCTGGGTCTTAGATGGTAGCAATGTTGTTTTCACTATAATGACACTTGATCAATAGCAATAAAGTTCCACCCTACACAAAAGCATTTCTCATATGGAAAAAAATCTGCTTTTATCCATCTTATTGCTAAATACAACTTATTTTTGAATTTCTCATTTTTGGGGTCAACGTTTTACCCCACAGAAGAATAACTACCCTAAAGTTACAAAAAAAAAAAAACCCACAAAATCCAAATGTTGATCTTGGTCATTAATTACTTCTCTGTGAAGACAAATTTTTTTTTATTAATTAAATAATATGTGTACTGTGTACCTCCTTCACACCATAATCTGGACATAAGGAGAAAATAAATGTATGCCTTCAAATAATTCACTGTCTAGTTCAGGGATATGCCACTGCCCATTGGAGCCAAGCTATGCCAACTACAGGAAAGGTCAGGGAAGGGAAGTCCCCTTTAAATCAGAATGTTCAACTCAGATATTACTAGTTCACTGACAGAAAATTCCAAGTTCTCATTTCTTTAAAGAACAAATGCAAACTTTGTAAATGTCACCAAAACTTCTTATATAACATTTACAATTCTATGGCAAAGCATACAAATATTGCATGTATTCATTCATTTAGTAATAATTCATTGAGCACCTACTATATACCAGCCTCTGATCTAATATCTTGGCATAAAAAGGAACATAATATACACTCCTCTGTTTTTTTTTAAACATATCATAGCATAATGCTTTTATACAAAAGGAATTAGTATTGAAGTAATGCATGGGAGTGTCTATTTTTCAAAAAGTGTAACTTTTCATATAAATAGAAGACATTGCTATGATTAATAATTAGGTCATGCAGAAATTTTCGCTGATAGAATTGGTATAATCAGATTAGTAAAAATACATTTACTAAGGAAAATGAAACCAGACATTATAATAGCACTTGTTGAAATACCTGCTATTCTTTTGTTTAGACTTATACCGTAGTTCAGATTAAAAAGTCTTTGAAAGTTACCTAACATACTCAAATTTTGAGAGCAGGGAGATTCGGTCTAAACTGGTAAGCCTGGTCAGATTAATTACTATAAAAGTAAACCCAGAAATCAATCATTTTGTTAAAAATAAATCAACTCCATTTAGAAAAGTTTTATTGGCACTCTCAACTACAAACCACTTTAGCTCTAAAGATGTTTACTGACAAATTACTTTCTTACCTAACTTTAAAGCTTTCAAAAAGTTAAAGACTCTATTATATTACAATTCAGTGTGATTTAGAAATCTGTGTTTCCTACTATAAATAATCAACATTTCTTTTTGGCAGGTTTGCTTTTCTTTTGGGATGGATTTAAATTCGAAGTATGTATCTCTTTATTATTTCATACTTGTTCATAGAAATCAGTCACAGAAACACTTGCTATCCAGATGCACAGAGAATGTGTACTGAGTACTCCTGGGCTTCCTAAATACTGGGTTCAGTGTTTGCTTATGCCTATGAGGGATAATGAATTGTTGGTTACTTTCAATTGTCTCATCATTGCCACTGTTAACTGGCCACATCCAATGCGCATCCCCCATGGCTGCAGAACCCTGGAGAATATAACTTTCTTCCCACGTTCCATCACCTTGGGTAACTTCTTATAACAGCTCCAGAGTTCAAATAAGCTTAAAATTCCTGTCATCAAATGGGCTAAAACATTGGTTGAAAGTGACTGAAACAGTCTTCTGAGAATGCATCCTCAGGTTGGTGATCTGATTTCCCTATGTCATCATTTTGATGGTCTCACCAGAACGCAGTTCTCTGGGTAACCACGGGTAGTACCACTGTAAATAAACTGTCATCATTTGTTCTGGGCCTCATTCTGAGGTCCCGACCAACTCAGTTTCTCTTGGATGTTTTCCTACTTTCAGATATGCCAATGGAAATAACTGGGGAGAATCAGGCCCAAACTGCCTCAATCTGCTTAATATTTTAATTTGTTATTTTTCCTTATCTCTTTGTGTATGTGCTCTTAAACGTTTAACAGTAGCTGTCTCCTTGTAAAGCGGGTCTTCTATAAAACTACTGAGGCCGAGCCAGCTGCCTCACGCCTGTAATCCCAGCACTTTGGGAGGCCGAGGCGGGGGGATCACGAGGTCAGGAGAAAGGAGACCTAGACCATCCTGGTTACACGAAACCCCGTCTCTACTAAAAATATAAAAAATTAGCTGGGCGTGGTGGCGGGCGCTTGTAGTCCAACCTACTCCCGTGGCTGAGGCAGGAGAATGGCGTGAACCCGGGAGGCGGAGCTTGCAGTGAGCT
Source organism: Rhinopithecus roxellana (assembly GCF_007565055.1). Classification (NCBI taxonomy): domain Eukaryota; kingdom Metazoa; phylum Chordata; class Mammalia; order Primates; family Cercopithecidae; genus Rhinopithecus; species Rhinopithecus roxellana. Next base: position 95,723,140 of record NC_044552.1, on the reverse strand, counting down.
GAAATGGTGCCACTGCACTCCATTTTCCTTGAGCTAGTATAACCAAGAAGAGAACATCTCCTGGGCGACAGAATGAGACTACGCCTCAAAAAAAAAAAAAAAAAAAAAAAAAAAGATTTCAACTCTGAAAATTCAGTACTGTAAGAAATATAAATTAATTAAATACATCACAAAAGGATGCAAAAATATATTACATTTTAAATGGCATAACTGGATGTTTGTTTACAAGCATCAAAGACATAAAAAATACAGCTTACTGTTTAATGGCACCTAAAAGTGCCATTTGCATTTATTAATATTAATTATTAATTACGTTTATTAATATTGACTTCCAATATCTAATTCAGGCACTGACATGTCAATAACAATATGTTCTAAATGTGATTTGGGATAAGGATAGAAACTCCACTAAATGTTATTTATAATGGCGGGGAGTTTAGGTGTAGACACCCAGGTTACAAATACAAAAGCAAGGTGAATAATACCTGCAAAAGACAAAATTAAAAAAATCAATGCGCAAACACACAACAGTGCATGCTCCACCACTCATGACTTTACATGGTATTGTTTGATGAAACATCTTACTCAGATTTTTGGCTTGTGCTACTAAAAATCTGATAAAAACTACAGAACAGACATATTGTAGTGTATAATCAAGAAAAGTCCTCACATACACGCAATTCTAAGATTCTAGGAGAAGCAAATGCAGTAACCATATACATATCTGGTTTTGGACATTTGATAAAGGGAAATTTTGGTGATGGACTGATAAGGGCCACCTGGAGAGGCAGCCAGGAAAATAGTGATCCAGTGATAAAACGGGAGAGAGTTACATAATGCAGAACATGAAAATTTTAAAAGGGATTAAAAAACAGGGAGGCAAAAGAAAGGGTTTATTGTAGCCAAAATACAAGGAAAATTTCCATTTATATCACCAATTTAAACATAAGAATAATGTTCTTCGAATTTTCCAGGCTTTGATTGACAGCTCTTCATTGCTAATTTTTTCACAAGTCTAATGTTTGGCAGGTGAACAGAGATGGGTCAGAGGAGGGGATTGAGGAAATAAAACAAGGCAGGTGAAAACAGTACCATTTGGCAACGTGTGTTTAACAACAAAAAGCAAGAATTAAGTACAACCTGGGGAAAGTCTTTTAAAAATTGCTTCCAAAATTTCGAATAAGATGAATGAGTAGACTAGTGGCCCATAACTTAACTGCAGATTAGATAGTTTGAATCAAATATGATAAAGAGAAGTAAGTATGTTCTTAGCAACCATAAAGTACAGAAACTATCTTATGCAAACAATTTTGCTTGTCTCCAACTACTTATAAAGGGAAATACTCATGTTAACATTAATAAGACTTTATACTATCATACTTAAATCAAATTTTTAAATGAATTTTCTTGTAACAACTGTTCTTTATCTGCTACACAAAGGTATGGGGGAACATCCACTGCATTAAAACAAAGCATCTACAAATTGCTTTGCTTCTTTGTGAATGAACTATGTACGAGATTCTAGACTCTTTTGTGTTTGTTAAAGACAGCATAATATGTGCAATTGTCAGCCCAATATATGACATGGATACAATTAAAAACAATGAAAAATAGGCTGGAGCCTGGGTAGTCTGGTATAATATATTTTATTGCCCAAATTGTTTTGTGCTTTGGTATTTTAGAGCGATCTTGTACCCTACAAAACTCTTTGCTCAGTCTGCCAATGGGATGTGAGCAAAAATAATAGCAACAGCAAACTGAACTCTGAAGGTTGGCTTCATTTTAACACAACTTCATGGTATATTGCTATTTCAATGAAATAGTTGCTGAGTTTAGGTTTCCTCAGCTGAGTTTTGGAGTTGGGTTGCTATAATCTATTCCTCAAGAGGAGGAAAAAAAATGCATTTATAGAGGTTTAATGCAGATTGTCACATAGAACACAGAACTGGATCTTAGTTTTCCATTTTCCTTGAGCTACTATAACCAAGAAGAGAATATCTCCAGTGGCAAAAAAAAAAAAAAAAAAAAAAAAAAAAAAATGCAGATTCATCATGGGCATAGTAGTTTGATATACAAAACAAACTGATTTTAAGCAAGAACATCTGTGCAAACAAGATTGTAAAAGGTAATTTCAAGGCTACAAAGGAAGAGAAAGTATGTTGATTGGATTTTAAAATAGGCATGTTAAATTTGCACACCTACTGAAATGTGAGGTGCGTGACATAATTTAATAAGTTTATTTGATGAAGATTTGCGAAACATCTAACTAGAAAAAAAAGTTCTTTCTTTCTTGTTTTCCAATTTTGATATTAGGGAATATGTGAGAAGTAAATAAATAAAAAGCAAATATGAAAATGCCAATTTTTCAATTTAGACATTTGCTTGAGAGCCCACTCTATGCAAAGCATATAAGCAGAAGATGTATTTTACTATCACTTGGTTCCTCTGTCCAGAAAAGTATAATAAGGAAACATATAAGTAATTTATGGCATTCGTTGGGGAGAGGAAATTACGGGTTTTCTGAGAACACAGATTGGGGCAGGTAAATTATGCCTCCAAAATCTGGAAGGTTCCCCATTGTAAACACTTAATTTTGAAGGAGAAGTCAAGGCTATTCTGTAAAGAAGATGTAGGTGGTTTCTAGGAGGAGAAGTTTTGTATACAGAGACACAAAGTTATTAAACAGCAAAAATATCTGTGAGAAACTGCAAGTGGCTAGTTATTCTGCTTTCTCTCAATATTCTTATTTCATGTGGTACAGAGAATGCTCAGAGTAAGTGTAAAGGCTGAAAAAATGTAGAAAATGGAGGGCGAATTCAGGCAGCACTAACATCTAACAGGAATGCAGAAAAAATGCCAGTGAGAGCAACTGAGAAGAAATGGTCAGAGAAGTAGGAAGATACAAGGGAATTGTGTCCCAGTAAGTCAGAGTAGAATAAGATACAAAAAAAGATGAAGTGCTCCATAGGGTCACATACTGCCACAAGATCAAATAGGTAAGAATAGAAGATCATAGCTGAACGTAAAAGTCAGAGGCTAGTGTTGGCCTTAAAAAAAAGAGCCTCAGTGAAGTACCGGTTTACAAAGTTAGGTTGTAGGATATTGAAGAAGGAACGGAAGGTGACAAACTGCAGACTTACATTTGGGAGATAATGGAATAGGTCAGGAGGGATTTGGGCATGTTAATATAATGTGGGGGACAGCCAGGGAGAGGAAAAAATAGAAAATGCCAGAGAAAGAGAGGGTGATTAATAGGACCGGTTTCTTGTAGATGCTGGAAGTGATAATAGAAAATGTTCCACTGGAAGGGTCAGCAATGGGACGGAAGAAGGGGAAACTTCTGTGCTTAAGAAGCAAGAGGCAGACAGCAGGTGGGATATGTCTGTTTACGTTAGGGAAATATGTTTTCCCAAACTTTAAATTCAATACATAAAAACACATACAACAAACCAATCCCCTTCCTACCAAACCACAAATTGTGGAATTTTCATTTTTATTATTTTTTGTACACTTAACTGTTTGTTTGATTGAATAAATAATGATGCTGTCAGCTAATGTGTAACTTGTAAATTTTCTTTTAAACAATAGTTTATTTTTATCTAGTCTTAAAAATGCTAACTTTTCTTTGGATAACTTGTAGTTTTCTGCATTTGTTCTCAGATTCATATGTTCAAACATAAAAATAGCACAATAGTCCTGTCATAATGAAAAATAAAAATAAGCATTAAATTTTACCTTTTTAGTATTAAAAACGGAGCCATGCTGAATCTTTCAGGACTTTATAACCTACATACACATTTTATGGGACAACCCCAATCCATCTGAGTATTCCTGGAGCACCTCTGACTAAAACTTTCATTCCTAGCAACTTCTCTGCTTGAAAATGATCGAATGAAAAGCTCATTAATAATCTAAATATAAACAAATTGGCATAATTCAACACATATCTTAAATGGGCTCGTATTTAATGTATACCAATAACACAACATAACATAACTATTGAAGACTAGTGAAAAATCAAGTGAATTTTCTTAAGCATTTACTAATTAAGATTTAAAAAATAAATTCATTAAATTTTTGTTAAAAAAGAATCCTATAGTTTAGTAAACCAGGAATACTGTTCAACAGAAAAAGAGAAAATCTATTACAAAACTAGATAATATATCCTCCAGCAAGTCTCTTAATCTCTCCTATAGTGATATTTTACATAGAAAATTTTAAGGTGATAAAGGCATTCTTCTTAATAATTCATGCCACTTGTATCTCAACCTTTTTGTTTAGGCAGCATAACCACTATGTAGAAGGTTGAATGAGCCGTGCTTTAGTTATTCTGAACCAATAATTAGGCAACAGCCTATTTGGAAAATGAATTAATATCCCTTCCAAATGCTACCAAGAAAAGTCAGATCTGACTTTTCAAAATTTCTGTGACTCTTCAGGATAACTGAGCTCAAACAAAAGCAAACAACAAACAAACAAATGCAACACCACTCAATATCATCAATGAGTTCTATTTTTAAGATATGTGATATTAAAAAGTAATTTAAACTATTCGGATCTCAGTTCTCAATATGTACATTGAGGAATTGAATGAAATTATATTTGTCTCCATCCTGAAATATCATAAATCATTTGGGTGCAAAACATTTATAATTCATGTTAAAGTGAATTTTTCTAAAATGCAAGATAGAAGGATAATTCTAAGCTAGCAATTCTAATCAATGTGTCATCTACTTGTGTCCACTGTGGTCTGTTTTTATACTTCTTTTCCAGAATTATCAATAGATACAGGTCTTTATAAAAACTTTTGGGTTTGGATTAATTTTCCTGGAGTTCCCAATATTCTCAGAGTGCTGAAATACTTGTTGTCTGAATAAGGTTATTTATGTTAGCTCTATAAAGGCTTATGTGTTGGGGAGCTTTGCATCATTCACAGAAATGTTCTGTGAGGGGCCTGGTCAGCTGGGAAGGGACGTGGAGCAAGCGCGGTTGGAGAAGTAAGTAAGGTACAGATTACCCATATGTATGACCTACAGTACTAGCAAAAATAAAAATCAATTTTGTAAATTTTTAGGAAAACTGACAGTATTTGCAATTCAATATATTATTAGCATACTGAGTAATATATAATCTTCCTTTCCATAAAAAATGTAACTGAATGTTATGGTAAGTTTAAACAAATAAAAATAAAACAAGAAAATAAATGTTGGAAGGAAAATGTAATTTATTTATGATGGGAAGAAAACAGATGAGATCATATCTATGAACAAACCAGGACAATAGTTGGGGCAGGGGCACTATTAGGTTCATGAGAGAGCTATCCACAGAATAGCTGGGCCATGAGGTTTCATTGTGCCCAGCTAAAGTCTTTAATAACTGATTTTGAATAGAGTTAAGTAATAGCCTTAGGGAAGGTCCTGATGGAGTATTTGGTCTGAATAAAGAAGCCCACCAGACCCTATCTTTTAACTTTCATCACAGATCCAATGAGGAAACACCAGAGTTACCAACACCAAAGGGAGTAACACTTAAACACTCCACCTCCGGATAAAACAGGGGTGATCTAAATATGGGTAGCAAATTGTTGACTATGACTTATGAAGATAAACTTCTATAAGATTCATCAACTATAGACTGAATGTTTATTCAATCTCAGGTTCATATGTTGAAATTCTAATCCCCAAGGTGACGGGGGTTAAAATTCTTATAAAAGAAACTACAGACAGCTCCCTTGCTTCCTGCCACGTGAGATTGTAGTGAAAAGACAGGCAAACACCAAATTTTTGGCACCTTGATCTTGGATTTCTAGCCTCCAGAACTGTGAGAAATAAATTTCTGTTACCTGTAAGTTAGCAGTTTATGGTATTTAGTTATAGCGGCTTGAAAGAACTGAGACACTGTGTACTTGACAGAGCCCAAAGTGAGTTCTCCCACAGAAGATAAAAGACTGAATTTTAAAATAAATAAGAAAAGTAATTTAAAAAACCAATAAACAAAAGATCTTGTATATTAATTATTTAAACTAATTCAAAGAACTTTGGATAAAATAAACTGCTATGACTACACCATTATTTGAGGGGAACGAAAACAAGAGAGAGAAGACCAACTGAATAAAGAGAACAACTAACACCAGAAAAAAAAATAAAAGTAACATAAACAGCAGAAAAAAAACTAAAACACAATTCTAAGAAGTATCTTTAGTGATACTGAAGAGAATATTGCTCTCACAAAACAAGAAATTCAATAGAAAACATTAAAGGAATCAGAGAACATGTAAAATTTCTCAGAAATTAGCAAACTAATATTGAAATAAAAATAAAATGGCTGCCTGATAAAGTAAGTTGAATACCAAATTAATAATCCAGAAAATAGAGAATAAATTGTTGCTACCAGATCACAGTGAGAAAGAGATGGGAAATACGACCAAAAGATAAAAAGAAATTTAGGGTAGAATTAGAAAGTTTGAAATCCAAAATATACTAATAGTGTATATTAAATTAAAACACAGGAAAAATGGGTAATGATTGCAGTAGTATTATAAAATATGTCTTAAGCAAAAGGCATAGATATACAGATTGATAAAATCACTGTGTGCCAAGCAGAGTGAGCAGAAACAGTATACACCTTGATACATCCTGACAAAAAAAAAAAAAGATCCTTAATTTGGTATTTTGGTAGTCATTTGTTAGCCCTAAAATACATTATATCCAAGTGCAATGAAGAAATTCCAAAAGCTTTAAGATAATCAAAATGAGGTTGATACCAAGTCTTTTTTGGTGCTTGTGATTGCTAGTTGACAATGAAGCAAAATATTAAAGTTCTATGAAAAAAATCCCTACAGCTAGAACTTTATTGCCAACTCTGTCAGGCCATTAAATGGGTCCCCTTAGATTCCTTACACCCATATGTAGTCCATCACAGTAATCTTAGAAACACATCGGCTAGGCACACCTCAAGCTGGAGTCTGCTCACCAATTCCAGACTGGAATAAAGGAAAGAGGTCTGCTTTCCTCAATTGCTTCCTAAAACAGGTGATGGAATCTAAAAGTGCAGATGAGTTCTCTTCCCTCAGGACAAACTTTGACTAAGGGAAGAAATGAGACAAGAGGAAGAGCCTAATAATAAAATTGCCCCCACTTCTTTCTTCTGATGGCCTGTTTTGAGTCACAGTTTGATGTACTTGCAAAGCCAGCATCTGTGTATCTTTGCTGCTAGTTATGATGAATATGAATTTGCTTTTTATTCCTTCTTGCTGTCTGGGGTTGCATTTGCACGTAAGTCTTGGCTCATGCTCTATGTTTTCTGGGAAACTTGATCCAAGACACAAGCCTATTTATTAATTGTGACATCAAATAATTTTATGTAAGAAAGCACCTATAGTTTTATGCTTTGCACTTTGATTTTTTTAAAGAGTGCTTTTGAGGAGAAACTATACCAAAGCACCAACAGCAACAACAAAAATTAAAGAAAAAAAAAAGACGTTCTGTTTGGAAAATAGTGAAAATAACTCTAAAATGCAAAGAAAGGAAATGCCAGTTAGCCAACTGTTTTACATACATAAAGCACATTTGATATTAATTGTTATAGGAAGTCAGAGAAGCCCATGAAAAATATCTTCAAGAATAAAATATTTTTAATTATACAAACAGTATTCTAATCTGGCATATTTTAGTAAATAAAAGAAAGGTGGTTTATAACTTAGAGATTAATAGAAATTTGTACATGACTCCAACGTTTTGGAACACAAAATGGCATGATTTTGAGTAATGTGTGGAGTATATTTTAAAATAATAGATTGACACCTGATGTTTAATAATTATTTTCAAGTATCGTAGTTTTAGGGGCATGTGTCACATTTGTATTATTTTGTGTCAAAATGCTAGTTGAGGTAGTATGTATGATAATATATTACACTGTTTACTATATATTATTTCAGAAAGAACCAGTAGAAAAATTAAAGAATAATAATGGTGGTTGTAGAAAAGGAATAATCTGTTATGGGTCTTTGTGGTTAGAATTAAAGAACAGAAATCAAATATGAAGAGCTCTGAGATGTTAAAAATATTTTATAATAACTGAGGTCAGAAAATACAGAGAGAAAACAAAGTAGAGGGAGGCACAGGCACACCAATTTTCTCATCACATAGCAGAGCCTCTACACAGAGAGTAACAAGTTAATGTAACTAAAACTAAACTCATGAATCAATAAATTAAAGTATAATCATATTATTGACAGGTTTAGAGATAATAACTAAAAGAATTTAAAATAATAACGTAAAAATCAGGAGGTGCACCTGCATATGGAACATATTCTAATATGAACCACATTCTTGACCAAAAAACAAATCTCGATAAATTCCAAAATTTGAAATCATACTGATATGGTTTGGATTTGTGCCCCCGCCCAAATCTCATGTCAAACTGTAACTCCCAATGTTGGAGGAGGGGCCTGCTGGGAGATGATTGTATTATGGGGGCAGATATCCCCTCCCCTTACTGTTCTCATGATAGTGAGTTCTGACAATATCTGGTTGTTTAAAAGTGTGTAGCATCCCCATCTTTCAGCTCTTCTTCCTTTCTGAACCATGTAGGACATGTTTCCTTCCTCTTCACCTTCTGCCATGATTGTAAGTTTCCCTGAGTCCTCCCTAGCCATGCTTCCTGTACAACCTGTACAGGAACTATGAGTCAGTTAAACTTATTTTCTTTATAAATTACCCAATCTGAGGTGTCTGTTTAGAGCAATGCGAGAACAGATTAATACTCATACCAATTACACATTCAGACCACGGTAGAACAAAAATACAAATCAGTACCAAGAGGATCCCTCAAAACCACACAATTACATGGAAATCAGAAAACTTGGTCCTGAATGATTTTCGCGTAAGTAATGAAATTAAGGTATAAATTTTAAAAATATTTGAAATAAATGAAAACAGAGACACAACATACTAGAATGTCTAGGACATAGCTAAAGCACTGTTAAGAGGAAATTTTGTAGTGCTAAATACCTACACCAAGAAGTTAGAAAGATCTCAATTACCAATCTATCGTTGCACCTGGAGGAACTAGAAAATCAAGAAAAAATTAAACCCAGAGCTAGACAAAGAAAAGAAATAACAAAAATCAGAGCATAACTGAATGAAATTGAGATCCAAAAATCCATACAAAGTATGAGCAAAACCAAACTTGGTTCTTTGAAAGGACAAACAAGATTGATAGACCAGTACCTAGATTAGCAAATAAAAATAAAAAAGATCCAATTAAGCACAACCAGAAATGACAAAGGTTATATTACAGCAAATCCCACAGAAATACAAAAAACCCCCTGAAACTATTATGAACACCTCTATGCACAAAATGTAGAAAATCAAGATGAAATGGTTACATTTTTAGAAACACACAACCTCCCCAAACTGAGTCAGAAATATATGAAAACACTGAATAGACAAATATTGATTTCTGAAATTGAATCAGTAATAAAAATCCTACCAACCAAAAAGAGCCCTTGGACTAGACGGATTCACAGCTGAATTCTACGAAATGTACAAAGAAGGACTGGCACCAATCTACTGAAACTATTCAAAAAAACTGAGGTGGAATGACTCCTCTCTAACTCATTCTATGGAGCTAGAATCATGCTGATACCAAAATCTTGCAAAGGCACAACAAAAACAACAAAACACTACAGGCCAATATCCTCGATGAGCACAGACCCAAAAATTCTCAACAAAATACTAACAAATTGAATCCAGCAGCACACCTAAAAGTTAATTCACCACAATTAAGTAGGTTTTATTCTTGGAATGCAGGACTGGTTCAACAAACACAAATCAATACATTTGACTCACCACATAAACAGAATTAAAAACAAAAACTATACGATTATCTCAATAGATGCAAAAAAAGCATTTGATAAAATTCAACATCCTTTCATGATTAAAAAAAAAAACACTCAACTAACATAGGCACTGAAGAACATACCTCAAAATAATGAAAATATATGACAAACCCACAGCCAATCTATGACAAACCCACAGCCGATATCATACAGAAGGGGCAAAAGCTGGAAGCATTCTACTTGAGAACTAAAGTAAGACAAGCATGCCCACTCTTACTACTTCTATTCAACTTAGTATTGGAAATCTTAGCCAGAGCAATCAAGAAAGAGAAAGATATAAAATGCATTCAAATAGTAAAAGAAGAAGTCTAATTATCTCTTTATTGATGATATGATTCTGTACCTAAAAAACCCTAAAAACTCTGCCAAAAGCTCTTAGAACTGACAAAAAAACTTCAGTAAAGTTTCAGGTTACAGAATCTATGTACAAAAATCAGTTGCATTTCCAGGCACCAATAATGTTCAAGCTGGGAGCCAAATGAAGAACACAATCCCATTTACAGTATCTGCACACACATACATGCACACAAAAATCCTAGTAATTCTGTTCAAGCTGAGAGCCAAATGGAGAACATAATCCCATTTACAATATCTGCACACACACACACACACACACATCATATTAATTAATCTAACCAAGGAGGTGCAAGATCTCTACAAGGAGAGCTACAAAACACTGCTGAAAGAAATCATAGATGATACAATGGGAAAAAACATCCCATGCTCATAGATCGAAAGAATCAATATTGTTAATATGGTCATGTTGCCCAAAGCAATGTACAGATTCAGCACTATTCTCATCGAACTACCAATGTCGTTTTTCACAGAATCAGGAAACACGATTCTAAAATTCACATGGATCCAAAAATGAGCCCAAATAACAGAAGCAATCCTAAACAAAAAGAACAAAGCTGGAGACATTTCCTAACTTCAAACTATTCTACAAGGCTACAGTAACCAAAAGAGCATGGTACTGGTGCAAAAAAATAGACACATAGATAGATGGAACAAGAGAGAAAACTAGAAACAAAACTGCACATCCACAAACATCTGATCTTCAGCAAAGTACAATAACAAGCAATGAAGAAAGGACTCTCTGTTAAATAAACGGTTCTGGGAAAATGATCTAGCCATATGCAGAAGAAGATAACCCCTACTTTTACTGCTTTTAACTATAAAAAATTTGCCCAAGATGAATGAAATATTTAAATGTAAAACCTCAAACTATAAAAACCACAGAGAAAAAAACCTGAAAAACACCATTATGGACATAGGCCTTGGCAAATAATTTATGACTAGGCCCTCAAAAGCACTTGCAACAGAAACAAAAATGGACAAATGGGACCTAATTATACTAAAAAGTTTCTGCTCAGCAAAAAGAAACTATCAACAGAATAAACAGATAATCCACAAAATGGGAAAAAATATTCACAAACTATGCATTCAACAGAGTTAATATCCATAATCAATAAGGAACTTAAACAATTAATCAAGCAAAAACCAATAACCATATTAAAAATGGGTAAAGAACAGGAACAGACACTTCTCTAAAGATGACATACAAGTTGCCAGCAAACACATGAAAAAATGCTCAACATTGTTCATTATAGAGAAACATGAATCAAAACCACAATAAGATACCACCTCACACCAGTGAAAATGACTATTAAGTAGTCTAAAAATTACAGATGTTGTGAAGGTTATAGAGAAAAAACTGCTTATACGCTCTTGGTGAAAATGTAAATTAGTTTAGCCGTTATGAGAAGCAGTTTGGAAAATTCTCAAATAACTTAAAACAGAACTATAATTTGGTTCAACAATCCCATTCCTGGATGTATATCCAAGGGAAAATAAATCATTCTACCAAAAAGATACATGCACTCTTATGTTTATCACAGCACTTTTCACAATAGCAAAGACATAGAATCAAACTAGACGTCCATCAGTGGTGAGTTAGATAAAGAAAATGTGGTACATTTACACCACGGAACACTACACAGCCATAAAGAAGAATGTCTTTACAGCTTTGTAATATTCCCTGGTGTAATGGTTGTGTAGTATTCCACGTCCTTTGAAGAAACATGGATGCAGATGGAGGCCATTATCCTAAGTGAATTAACACAGGAACAGAACATCAAATACCCTATGTTCTCATTGATAAATGAAAGTTAAATATTGAGTACACATGGGCATAAAGGCGGAAACAACAGAGAATGGGGGCCACTAGAGGGGGAAGGGTGGGAGGGAGAAAAGGGTAAAAAAACTACCTGGCAGGTACTAGGCTCATTACCTGGTGACAGGATCATTTATACACCAAACCTCAGTGACACAATTTACCCAGGTTACAAACCTACATATATACCTCCTGAATCTAAAATAAAATGTAAGGAATGAAACAGGTTTCAAAACCACAATAGCAACTAAAATATCAGGAGTTGGATGTGGGAAAAAATTAGTAAGTAGTATAATTTTGCAAATTATCTTATTTTTTAAAATGTGAGTTAAAATATATTTCTGAAAATAAGTTGATAAACAGATATATAAATTTTCATTTATATTTATGGTTAAAATGAGATAATAAAACCAAAATTGCTTAAAAACAATTATTCCAGAAGTACGAGGCTGGGCAAAATAGGAAGGATATGTAAGATTTTCTTTAAATATTATTTAGTTTTGAGTTAGTTTTAAAAATTAAACACAAAATTCCTTCGTTTTTCTAAACTAAATAAAATGACCTCATTTTTCTGAACTAAGAAGAAACATTTACTATCTTGGTCATCTGGTGATTGGATTGGGAAAAAGGGTTTAATGGAAAGAGATAAAGTTTGATGGCATTTTGATAATTAAGGTGAGAGATGTTAAGAATCTGAAATTTAAAAAGTAGCAGTTTGTTCATGTGTAGATTAAAAGTTTTATAGATATGAAGTGAGAACATATTTGATAATCAGAAGTTTGAAATACAAACTAATAATCCAAAGATACTTTTTCATTTTCTATCATGACAGGCTTGAAGGTCTCTGTGCCATCATCCTAGATGAATAAGGGATTCACCAGGAAGAATGTATATTGATGTATTGATGGTGGTTATGAGGGACACAAAGTAAATAGTTCAGTTTTATCTTAGCTAGTTTTGACCTTTGAAACTTGAAATATCTCTGAGCATTTAAGCAATGAAGCAATTGAATATATGATTCTGGAATTCAGATCTTATATTAAGATATACATTTGATGGTCATAAAATATTTGTGGATATTAAAATCTAAACTAATGAAGGAAATCACTTTTAGTGAAAATGTGATGTATTTAAGAAGAGTTAAGGCCGGGCGCGGTGGCTCAAGCCTGTAATCCCAGCACTTTGGGAGGCCAAGACGGGCAGATCACAAGGTCAGGAGATCGAGACCATCCTGGCTAACACGGTGAAACCCCGTCTCTACTAAAAATACAAAAAACTAGCCAGGCGAGGTGGTGGCGCCTGTAGTCCCAGCTACTCCTCGGGAGGCTGAGGCAGGAGAATGGCGTGAACCTGGGAGACGGAGCTTGCAGAGAGCTGAGATCTGGCCACTGCACTCCAGCCTGGGTGACAGAGCGAGACTCCGTCTCAAAAAAAAAAAAAAAAAAAAAAAGAAGAGTTAAGTACAGAGCACTGAGTGACACCTACTTTTGAATAGATGAGCATAAAATAGTTACCCTAAGTGGTAATACACTTTGAACCAGTGATCATAGAAGGAAGCAGGAAGTCACTCCTGGTTTCAAAACTTGGAGGGAAAAAAGACCGTTGAACAGAAAATAAAGTTACATGAGACAAACAGAAAGAGTGAGAGATATCCAATGTTTTTGGCTTGTTATTGATTGATTATATGGATTGTCATTGGAATGACCAGACATTCACTGGTGCAAGAAAAACGTGTGTTGACAAAGTAAATAGGAAGAACACAAAGTGCTTGATTTTGAAAATTATAAAATATAGAAACAATAGAAATGGTTATCTATTTATATGCTGAAGAAAAGAAAGCTAATGCTAATTGAGGACAGGAATTTAAATTACATAAGTGAAAACATGAAGAAATTAAGCCTACAGGAGACCAGGAAGGTAACATTTGACCCACATGTCCAAGAATCACCTGGACTAATAGGACATGTCTTTTTCTCTGAGACTCATAGGAAAGAAGTGTGGATATTATTGAGTGGATAATACTTTGTAGTTTTTCATTTGAAACAGTTTATCTCAAATATCTTACATATTCTTAATTCTACTGAAGACAATAGCAAGTGTTAAGTCATGCGAAAGACGATTTGGAATTGCAATGATTGAATAATGTGGTAACAGATATGTCAAATGTCTAGGATAGTTTCTCTGGCAAATGGGAAGTGAAATTACCTAGTATTAGGTTTGAGGAATTCTGAGCTAATAATCTGGTTGCGATTATGAACATATATTGTTAGTGACAACTTGACAGACCATGAAATTTGTACTGTAGCATGCTACAGTTCAGCTGTTGGAGTGGGAAAAATGAGATTGTTCTAGAGCCTGCTTTTGCAGGACCAGTGTGGTGAGAAGAAGCCAAGGATTTAAGGACACTGAGAGGAAAGTGGTATGTGAATGTCTTGCAGGTTATAGTTTGAAGATGGATGGAAGCCAAATGAGAAATGTTGATGGATTGAGAGAAAATAAAGAGTTGAAACACTGACAATTTTCTACAAGTGGAAGAGATGCTCTGATAGTAAGGAATTAAAGATAAAAGATTCAGGTGAAGCAATAAAATAAATAGCATTTATTATTCCAGACCAAGAATGTTTCCTGATGTTCATTATATTGAGGAAATGGTCATCAGAATGGGTAACAGCAGTTGAGTGAAGATTAATTGTGTTAGTGTTTCAAAGTGAATACATTTGGGGATGGCTGTATTGGATGGGTTTTCTACCAAGATGCTGAAAGCTCTTAAGATTTAAGTAAAATGATATATGGAAACTTTCTTGACACACAATTGGTATTCAGCAAATACTCCCTTGAGTGTGATAAAATGACTTTCAAGTATTAAATCGTCCCAAATAGTAAATGTTGTAGAAATGTATATTAGTCTTCTACTAGTATCTTAATATCAGTTGAGAAGAAACCTACAATTCAGGGAAAACATCTGTATCTACCCTCTCAAAATGGAGTGGAAAGAAAAAAATACTCAAAAATTTAGTTGAAGGAATGAACATTTTGCCTACAGTAATTAATTTATGCAAAGAGTCTAAAAGCTACTGCTTGCCAGATTTCCTGCCATTTTTTTACCTGATTTTAATCTTGTAGAAGTAACTTTAATTCAATTTTTAATTTTAGCCTGAAATTAGTGAATTTTGGTTGAAGTTGCATTTACTTTACTCTGCTTATACTGTGTCTTTTCCATAAAGTTAGAATATGTTTTGCCACTTTTTCTCACCCAGACATATTGAAGGAAGATTTATAAAACACTAAAAACATTTAGTTTTTAATAAAATAAAACAAATTTTTATTTTATTTTTAATAAAATAAAACAAATTTTTATTTTATTTTTAATAAAATAAAACAAATTTTTATTTTATTTTTAATAAAATAAAACAAATTTTTATTTTATTTTTAATAAAATAAAACAAATTTTTATTTTATTTTTAATAAAATAAAACAAATTTTTATTTTATTTTTAATAAAATAAAACAAGATTTTTATACATTCAAAGGAAACCCCATGTGAATCTTTTTCGTGAATATGTTCTTTACATTTTACGTATTTTCCAATGTCTCTTACTTCTACTTTTCAATCACACATATGTTGATCATTAAAATGTGTAATGCATTCTAATAATCAGTACTTTGTATTGTTCAAGCCAGAAGAACAGAATAAAAGTTATATTGCAAATGACTACACGTACTGCTATGAAAGTTTAGAGCATTTTTTTATTCAAACTTGTAATTATTTGACTTTGACCATTTAAATCACTATTGAGAAAATGGGGTGGAAGATTAAAAATTATCTGATACATTTATACTGCTTAAACAACAAACAATTCATGTCGTTCAGAAGAAAATTATACCTGTCTTCTTAATAGCAGGCTGGGTCCATGAATTATTCAGATGACGGGCCAGATGCTGTCACTTAATGGACATAGCCTATACTGGTAGTTTTTCAGAGAGAGCCATAGGGAGTAAGGGTTCATACTCAATGAGGATGCCATTATTAAAGTACCATTTGCCCCTTAACTTCTTTCACTCCCTTACTTCCATTTTAACACATCAATTCATTGTACCTTTCTTTATCTGTTGGATTCTGAGAATTTTAGTCCCAACGACAATTTTTCAAATGTTATCAGTGATTGAAAACAAGTGGTTGTAATGAAAGTAGATTTGCAGTCTTCAGTCTAGCATTTATAGTTTTGAATGCTATAATTATGAAACCATCGTGTGTGTGCTTTCACAATATATTATGACAGAAGTTTGCATTCCACGTAAAGATTATTCCCCAGGATAAGAATTTAAAACACGATTTTTCTCCTTTCTCTCTTCACCATATTCCAAATTAGAGTTTGGCCCAAAATAAGCCAATGAGGAATTTAGAAGAAATGTCCATTCACCACAAGTAGCCCATTAGCATTTCTGTTGCTACTGATGTGTTGCTCCGTAACTTTGCCCACTGATAAAAAATGCTTACTGTGGAGTAGATGGGGGTATGGTAGTGAGGTAAGGGTCTCAACACATATTCATAAAGCAAGCGTGGTGTGTATGCTTCTATAAAGGATTAGCTGTGATATTAGGCCCTTTACCCACCAGACACTTTAAAACATGACGTTTTTTATCATCCTATTTCAAATGTTTACTCTAGTAACGAGCACTGTCAAGTGCAAAATGTAGTGGGACTAACCTCAGTGTTGTTAGAGAACTATCATTTCATATACATGTCATGTTCTCATGGAGAGTGGTTGGGTGAGTGTTTGACTTCTTTCTCATTGAACTTCCATAGGCAATGATCATTTAAATTGTCCTTTTATTCACTGATGTGTTTAAAAGGATAATTCAAAGACAGAGTTAATAGTGAAACTCTCTAGTATAGAATGGATTAACTCTCAGGCAGTTTTTTTTTATATATATATATTCTATGGGCTCAAATGCTGGTAAACCATGTACTTTTGGTTTTTTTTTTTGTTTGTTTGTTTTTCGTGCCCACTTACTAATTTTTTTTTAATTATCTGGAGCAAACTGAGGAGAAACAATTTAAAAGAGAGAGAGAAAAAAGAAACTATATATTTTACTGCATAGCCTTTCTGTGTGGTAGATTTTTGGGACACAGATTCACAATGTTCACTTTTAAAGTTCATCTGATTTTGTCTACAATATTTTTACCTTGAGAATTTCCCAGTTTAGTTAAAGATGTAAATGCAATCCCTGCCTTTCTGCATGTGTTTTTTTGTGTGTGTTGTTTGCTATCTCTTGCGCTAATACACATTTAAATTGCTTCCAAACTCGTGTTAATGAATACATAAATCATGTGGTAGAATTGAAAAAGAAAAACTCCAAAAACTGAAGAAGGTAAACTTGTGCTAGAATTTCATTCCCACAATAGAGAAAACCCACCTTTTCTCTTGTTCTACCATGAACACTCTTTCCAGATTCTCCCAAGCACTCTGTCTTCTTTCTCCTAGTTTTCCTCATAAGATGGGCAAACCCAGCATCCTGAGTATCCCCGGGTAGGCTGTGCCATCTGGTGTCATTAAGAACAAGGAAGCACTATTCATCCGGGAGAGCAATCAGACATTTTATGCTGCTGCAGCTGTCATCCCAGCATTGTGGCGTTCTGCCATCATGGCTGCAGGGGATAACTTTGGCTCTAGGAGGACTGGCATCCCTGGAAGAGGATGACATCTCACACACAGAGCACCTCCCCCCCTACTCCCCAACCCTTGCTTTGGACAGCTGGTTCCAACACTTGGCAGATGGATACAGATCACAATGAAGTCTAGTCAACCAACACAATTTCTCAGTTTGAGGATTCTGGTTCTTTAAATTTTGGAAACCTCACCAAAACTGATTTGATCTTCTTGTTCCCAATATAGCTTAGCCATTGACAAGTCACAGAGATCCTAAGGTCCATTGCATGTCAAAACTTCAGTTCTCTATCATCTCCCCAGGCTCCTAAGTTGGCTTGAGCTTTGAGATGACATTGCTGTCCAACTGTACATGGCAGGCTTAGGGACTTGGTTTCCTTAATTTCAGGACTTCCTCAAAGGTGCAAAATTAAGGAGAGAGAGCAGTTATGAAAGTGGTGTTTAGGGAGAAAATCTTAAAACTCCTACCACCTGGGCAGTCAGAGACACATCTGGGTTCCAAAAGTGCAGAGTAGGAGCTTCCACAACGGGAATTCTTTCCAACAGATGACACAATGTTTAGAATATGTGATTGCTTCTTTGTCAAAACAATTTTTAAGCAATTAAGACTTACAGAGCTTTCTGCTTACTATCAATTAAGAGATTCTAGCCTCTTCTTTGTGACCTCACTTTAAAAATAAGATACAAATGCTGAATATCCCCACAGTCTTACAGTCCCTATGGAGTAATGGTACTTATTCAAAGGCTCTCAAGCCCCATGTGGCTCTTGCATAAGCTTTTCAAGTCCTCTTATTTTCATACAAGAATACTGTATTATTCTAGACTCCACAGGGATGACGTAATCTTGTGGCTCCAGGGGAAGCAGTGATTGCAAATGAGGCCAGAGTTAGATGACACAGAGACACTGCATATTAAATCAGGAGGCTGTCCCAATTCCAGAATTAGACACTACTGTTAAGAAGAAATGAGAAATATACATCTGTGCATGGGTAGCTCTTTGTATACAGGGCTGTAGTATTTTGTGAATATCAGTTGTTTTACTGGATGTTTCTCTATAGTTGATAGTTATGTAACTTGAATAATATAAACCCTGTGTAATTACTTTATCTGTTAGACAAATATGTAGATTTTGTTGATTAGATAAATCATAAAGTAGGTAATCTTTCACTTCGGAAGCTATTTAAATAAAACTCAGTTCATGTGATCAAGTAAGACCATTGATTTTTTTTTTTTTTTCTTTTTAAATTGTGAAGCAAATAAGAAGAGAAGATAATTTGTTTTGCAGGTCTAATTGCTGGCTATGTGATGTAGGAAAATAGAATAATTTCTCCTAAGATGACAGATTAAATAATTGAAAACAAATTTAAATTCATTACACTAAAACAAGAAACTTATAGCAAAAAAAATCAGAAATGAAAGCATTTTGGAATTCCTAATGGTTCTGAGAAATCTCAAGGTACACTGCATAGACTGTGGTTCTCTGTAGATGATGGCTGTTGTACTGCTCAGTATCTTTTACCTTTTCTCTTTTTTTCTTTCTTTTTAAATTTCAGTCTAAAAGTAGACTTTTCAACCAGAACAAGTTACATCCGAATGAAAGTACTCTTGAATCAAAATGTCCACAATTTACTTTCAGAGAATTTGAATCTCATCATTTATATGTTCAAGTTTTCTGTCCTTTCTCACAGAAAAAAACAGTTAGCTATGGATACAAACAACACTTTTATATGAAATCAAAAGACTTATTTTTCCCCACCTTTTATTTGCACCCCTCACTTGGTCCTCAAAAATGACCTTTCTCTGCTAGACAACCTTCAAGACTGATAGGTTGGATATTTCCTGCTAGTAAATTTTTCAGAAGACAGAAACGTTTTATTTATAAGAAACTGTTTATATTTTATTATTTCCAATTTTTATTCAGAAGAAGATACAAGCAATTAATTTGACTATTTAAATTTAACAGTTAAGGCATGAATGGTTGGTTAAAAGATTTGCTAAGAGGAGATTGGTGTTTATTTGGATTCCCATTGATAAAAAATTTTCAAGTAATAGAAATCCAGTGAGAATAAATTAAGCAAAACAAGTGAGTAATGTTTAAATGATGTAATTTTTTAAAATTTATAAGATTACAGGTGTGTCTCATGCAACTTAAGTACAGAAATGTAACCTAGATTCTTAGCAGCAATAGGAGAATATCATCAAGGTGAGAGATAACATTTATTCTTTATTTTTCATCTTTCTCTCTCTTGATTTATTCTGTCTTTCTATAAGATTCCTCTGCTTTTCATTCTACATGAGAAGCAGAAGATAATCACTTCAGTGTTTTCAATTTAACTCTTCTTTCAATAAGCCAGTCTAGAATAAACTACAATGCCTTAGCACAGTTTAAAATTGCCAGATGATAAAATCTAATTGAGCTTTTTGGAGTGGGGGTCCAACCCTGGTCTCTTCATCAGTGGCTGAGTGCAGGGAGTGTTCATAGTAGGCAAACGTACCTGTGCTCTAGAGAGCCCAAAGGAACTAGGCAGACTCTCCCTGCTCCCCAAGTTTCCTATTACTTAAAATCCAAATAGTACTAGACATAATTTATTTGTACAGCTAGAAGAGTGGCTAACTCATGCTCAGATTAAAATCCATGTGCAAGCTATCCTTGAAAACATTAATATTAACTTGGCTTTCTCCATTCAATCTAAATATAATGACACGTAAACTCCAGAGAGATAGGTGTTAGTGTTCTGGTCAGTGTCTTATCTTTTCTGAAATACATGGACCCACAAAAGAGAACTTCATATCACTAATCATTTCATGTATCATTACAGAAAATCAAGATACAGTCTCAATTTAAATTTAATTTAGCTTTAAGATATACACTTTTTCTTCCAATGTAGTACCTGTTGAATTACTGACAAAAATGTATGTAGAAATCCCTAATAATAGTCCTTATAGTAGTTCACTCCTTGTGAAATTCAAATAAACTTTGCTTTAAAACTCCATTATAATCTCTTTATTCTCTTGACAATAATGTATTCATCCTCTAATATGTACTAGGCACAATTTTTGTGACTTTTTTCAGAAATGTTTAAAATAAAGCCCAATCCACATGAAGTTTACACTGAAGTGGAGGGTGATGGACTAGAGAAATATAAACTTGTAAATAAACAGAGTTCATTAAGTGATGATAAACACTGGGAAGAGGCCTAAAGCAATTTAGAGATTTGGAGCAACAATATGGGTGAGGTGTTATTGATATAGGAGGGTCAGGAACTGCCTGTCTGAGCAGAGAGCTGGAGTAAGCTGGGAATAGAGTCAAAGGGATCTCAGTTAACAGCATGGACAAAGGCCCTGCAGCAGGACAGTATTTGTTGTTGAGGGGAACTGAGACCAGTGTGTGTGGGAGTAGACTGAGTGAAGGGAGAAGAGAGTGGTGGGAGATGAGTGTTGAGATGGTAATAGGAAGGGAAGGGGCTTTAAAAACTATAGTATGTGGAAAGTACTTTGGAATTAATGAAGTGTGTGAAAAAAAAAAAAAAAAGGATTTTGAGCAGCAAAGTGACACAATATAACTAATGTTTGACTAACAGCCTTTAGTGGAGCTAGCTTAATGATGCCAGTTAGGTCTTTGAACTACTCAGAAAGTGCGGGTTAGAGATGATGATGGTTTGGAGTAAGCAAGAATAGTGAAGATTGCAAGGAGTTTTTAGTTTCTATTTAAAAATGTTTCTGATAAAAGTGGTTGTAGGATCTCCTGAGGTTCCCCTACCATCTTGTGTTCTGACCGAAAATCGCAAATCACTCAGTGCCTTGAGTGCTCTGTGATCCAGCCAGGTGCAAGTTTTCCCAGCAGGCTTGAAAGTTCCGAGGCACTGATAAAGGCATTTAGGTTGTTGTCTGAAACAGTGAAAGAAACTGGTCCAGGCCCTGTGCCAAATTCCTTCAACTCTCATCAAAACTCCATACTCTAATTTCCTTGCCATGGACATACCGAGGGAGACTAAATCCCTTTTTTCTTGCCCTCTGTAGCGCGGAATGCTGCAGTACTCTGTAAGTCTCCTTAATAAATGCTTTGGTCTAATTGCCTGGTGCTTAGCAATCTTTCTTTGGATCCTAATCAGACCCATCTCAGGATGGTTTGGGGCACTCCCTTGTGGGAACTGCCCTGCTGCTGACTTTGGGTGACTCCAGCCACTGTAGGTTCAGTAGGATGAAATAGTGTTGCAGGGTGTGTGAGGGAAACAACGTGCATGAGGATATGCAATCGGGAATTTCAGCTTGAGCTACTAGTAGAAAAGAAATTGTATTTACTGAGATGAAAGAAAACAAGTACAGAACAGGTTTTGAAGAAAGTGGAGAAACCTGTTGGATTATAGCTGGCACTTCGATTTGTAAGCAAGTGCATATATCCTTATAAACAATATTACAGTGAATAATCTATATTTGCAATGAACATTTGTGGAAAACAATAGGACTTAAACACTGTAAGTGGCAATTGACATTAATAGCTATTAGAAAAATGCATTAGGAAACTTTTATTTTTTTAAGATTTAAAATGCTACTTGTAATGTCATTGCTTAAAATGAAGTACCCTGATGAGGAAAGTGAATGGTTTTTTGTTTGTTTGTTTGTTTGTTTTCACATTCAGGAATCTAAGAAAATGTAAGCTTTAAGTTGTTTGTCTTAGTTTTTCTTCTGAACTCTATAAATAAATTCGGATTTGTTTTTTCTTTTCATTAGGACACCTGCATTTTACTTACGCCTTCTTGATATAAAAGATCTCTCCTTCAGAGTGAATGCAGCTTTCCTTTGCTCTTTTCTCTCAATGCTCCAGGGTCTAAAGTGATTTAGGGACCAGGTAGGTAACACAAGAGAGAGTGGTGGGGTGTCTACTAAACTGTGGACAGATAGAATGTGTGGCTGTGAGTCAGGTTTAGCCAATTGTTGTCATTTACAGAATAGGGGCACATACTGTAGCCAGGCCTTCTAATTTTATAAAAGAAAATAAATCTGTATATTAAAATCTATATAGATTTTATATGAATCTATATAAAATTTATATTTTAAAATCTATATATAAAATATATGTAGATTTTATATAAAATAGATTTAATAAAACATATATTTAGCATCTATATATTAAAATCTATTTATATAGATATTTTAATATATAGGTTTATTATATATATAAATGTCTCAATATTTAAATGTTAGCACCGTTTTAAAAACATTGTTAGACCAAAACAAAACACGCTAAATTCAGTCTCTGATAAGTCAATTAGTAGTACCCACTGTAAATTGGTACCTGCATTTACTCCTAGCCCCTCACAGAATATTGATTCCCTCAGGACTGCTATCAATATTCATTGTACATTACCAAAAAAAAAAAAAACCTTCCTGATTAAATGTATTCTCATTAATAGGTGAATGGTTTATCAATTGTACTTCAATACACTTCTAAAGCTATGATTTCATTAAAGTTGGTGTCCTAAATTAATAGGCCTTTCTCGTTTTCTCCTTCTTCTTCTTAGGCAATAATCTTAAAGACCAGGTTCTTTGGAAGCTAGTGTTGCTAAATTTTTCTTAAAAGTAAGCAGTTCTGTTCTCATTCTGCTTTTCAATTTTGCCTTCCAGGCAAGTGGAATGTGAAACAAAAATTTAACATTTTCCCTTATGCAAGAACATGCTCTTCCATAGAAATTTTTGTAATTTTTTGAAACTTGTCGTTACACAAAACATTATATATAATATGTAGGCAGGTTTTAAAGAATAGTAAAATTTTAAAAAGCATAGATGTGTATTCACCACATAGTTTAAATGCTGTAAATTACTAGTACATATTTAGAGTCCCTATGTGTGCTGAAATAATTGCATTCTTCATCTAACAGTTACTATCTACTCATTCCCCAAGAAATAATCACTATGCCAACCTTTGTGTTAATCACTGTTACTATTTGTAGATTTATGTTGTATGTATACTTAAATAGTATATTATTAACTGTTGCCTATTTTTGAAATGTATATAATAATATATTGCATATATTCATCTATGAATTTCTTTTGACTCAGTATTAGTTTTGGACATTTAGCCATGTTGATGCATGCAGTTGTACTTTATCTTCACTGAGGTATAATAGTCTATTGCATGTCTCTTTTGATATTTTGTATTTTGAATGGACTCTTGGTTTGTTTTCATTACTTTACTGTTTTAAATAATGCATATATGAATACACATGTATGTGTATATATGTATATATATATACACACATATGTATCTGAATGTGTTTATATATATGTACATGTGTGAGAATTTCTCTGTTATTGTATTGTCAACTCTTCTAGATGATGATATTCACTCAGTGGATGGATGTATTCATTTTTACAGCCATAGAAAATAATTTTTGTTGTCGTCGTAGATTTTCATCCATACTAGACACATTTAGTCGATATGAAATGATGTCTTATTTGCATATTTAGTCGATGTGAAATGATGTCTTAGTTTGCTGTTAGAGTTTCTCTGGTTAATCATGAATTTGAAGAGAGCTTTAAAAATATTCATTGAGAACCATTTTCTTCCATCAGAATGATATGGTTTAAAATTTGCTTTTGTAAGAATCTGTCACTGCTACAAAATTACTTCATTTTTAAGTATCTGAAAATATCATTACATTTGTTAATGAAAGATAGTTTACTGGATATAGAATCCTAGATTGAAATTATTTTTATTCAGTATATTTTAAAAAATATTATATTGTTTCAATCTTCCTTTTCTGCCATTTTCAAGTTAATACTCAGTCTAATGGTGTGTCTTTGCTCATGGTCTATGTTCTTCTATCTGTACTTTTGGAGATAGTATCCCTTTTTGTTTATATTTTACATTTTTGTTAAGATGCGTGCAGCATGCATTTTTTTTTTTTGTTAGTACTTCTCAACTTTTTGAGCTTTTTGAATTTGTGTTTGCCATAAGAAATTCTGAAAGTTCATTTGCTAATTACCTTTAAATATTGTCTTCTAAGTTCTCTCTCTGATGCAATTCTAGAACTTCAATTATTCACACATTAGACTTTTTTAGTCTATCCTCATGTTTTCAAACCATTATCTTATTTAAAACATTTCCCTTTTCTTATTTCTGCCTTCTGAATTATGAAAAATTGCATTGCATCCTTGTTCTCATTCACCGTGTCATCTATTGGTTAATATACGCATTGTTTTAGTTGCAATTATCATGTTTTCAAAAATTCTTAACATTTTATTTAGTTATATTTCAAATCTATTATTTTTGCTTTAAATAGCATTCTGATCACTTCTCACATTTTAAAGTTTTTTAGAATTTTAAAACATTTATTAAATTTGTTAATTATTTCCTACTTTTGCTAACGCCAATATCTGTTTATTTAAAAGTCTGAATCAGCCGTTGGCTGTTTCTACTCTTTCTGTCTTATGGTGAACTGTTACCTTGCATTGATCGTGAATGGCTCATTTTCTTTAGATTTTATCTTCATGAGTGCTGAGTTTCTTTAGAGAGGATTTGTAATGGTTTCCACAATCACTTGAGTGTACTGCCTACAAGGGACCATTCCACATCATTCCACTCTAGGCTTGAAATCGTTAGATTTTATAGTTGATGTGAATTCACAATGTAAACCCATGGATTGGCAAGCTAGTTTATTCTTTGGAGAGATATTTTCCCTTCCACTTAGCACCCAGATTAAGGCCTGGTGTAATTTGAAGTAACCTAGGCACCTGAGGTGCAAAACTGCAGAAGTCCCTACAAAACTTCTGAGACTTGGTGCCTCCTTATGTGAGAGATACTTTGCTTACCTAGTCTTCAGCCTGATAAAATTAATGTAGACCAGTCACTCTAATCTCTCTTCTGTGTTGCATAGGTAAGCATTACACTTTATATTCTGCTATGTCCCATGCCATTACTAAAATAAAAATGCAAAGTTTCTAGAGTTATCTACAGCCCTCTAGATGCAAACCTACTTTTAGCAGTTGCTTGTCGCTCAAGGTTACTATTGTCATGTTACTTTTAGCTCTATGGATTCTTCTTTTTATGACAACTTAGCATTGTTTTTAAAATAATACTTTAACTGACATTTCAGTTGTTTCATTTTGAATTTCCATCCAGGCTATCCAGAATGCCATACTCGCAGCAATGAAAATCACATTTTCCTCTGTAAAGGTTGTTTGATAACTGTTTTTGAGGTCATTCTTAAAATAAAATATTGAAGATAAATATTACCATATATTTATCATATGACTGGAAAAAATGTGAACTTTTTACCTTAAAATAAATATATTGAACAGAACACTTAGCTTTTTACAATAGTCTAACAAGCAAAATCAGTCTGTATGAATGAGACTGAACGTATTCCAAAAAGTAGCCTTAAAAGTAACAAGTTGGATATGAAATATCAGAGTGCTCTACGATCAACAAAAACAATTTTTTCCCATTCACCGTTTCAGAAGGATTTAAATGCATTAGAAAATGAACTTGCTAACCATGATGAATATTTATTTGGAGAAATGTGAGGAGGGGTTATGCATGAGCCAGGACCAACTCCAGGTGCACTAAACATTAGGACCTGCATCTTTGACATTCTCATGCCTATTTTCTAACCCCTGAATTATATTGGTCTTGTTAGTTGCCTGAACGAGTAATACAGTTTTCATAAAGTAAATCATGTCCTGCATTTTTTGCATGAGTACCATTTTGTCAACAAGAAGCTAGTGTTCTAATGATCATCTTACTGTGGACTAACAAATCTTAACTACAATGTGTCTTAAATTATCAATATGTTGATAATGAAGAGAAACTAATATTTCAGACATGGGAAAATTGACTACTTTGGTTGCCTAATTATAAAGAAGCATACTGTACAAAACAATGTTTTATTCCATAAGACAACCATGGTGACTGGTTATAGGGTCTAAATAGGTTCCTGGGGATCCATAAGTATTAACATAACTTTAAATTTTACTGAACTATCAAAAACATTGTCACTAAGAAAATCTGTTTCAATATTTGCCTACATGCAAAATATGAAAGCACCTTGCCTGTTTGTATTTACTGTAGCTATTTTCCATGTGTATGTGTTTACACTTATGTGTGTGCTTTTGATATGCATATAGAGTAACCTTCTGTGTCTTTTTTTGAAGAGAGAGGAATGAGTTATGATCATCAAAAGCTTCTCTCAACTACAACCTTAGGCTCAAACTTTGCAAAAGGCCCTCAGTTCCCAGTGTAAATAAGTGAGATCTAGTCCCAGTGAGGAATCAACAAGACTTATCCTGCGGCTCGTTTCACTAGGGCAAAGAACAGGTGCAAGGCCCACATTTCTGACTGCTTGGTGCCTTGTTATTATTTTTATGAATAGTCGGTGCATCAGGAACTCTACAGGGATCCAGGCCTTTCCTTGAGCCCAATCAAAGGATTAGTGTGATTCAGGCAGAGATTGAATCTGTGTGGAAAATTGTCCATGCTGAGTTCTATTAGAAGGAGCTGCTGAGTGAGCTTCGTTACTAATCACAAGGCAAAATTACAGTCTCTAGAAATGAGAAACCAGTAAACAAAATAATAAAAGTCATTTTAATTATTAAATGACAGTGTTACAAATTATATGCTATTTATCAGTGCCATAATGAAATACAGTAAATAGAAAAATATCCATTTGGTCCATTCAGTGTGATTTAATTTTGCATAATATATTATTTTAATGTTTTGTAAAATGTGACTAATTATCAAATTGATAATTCCCTTCAGCAACCAGTATCTATATTTTATTACAGATGCACCCATTTTTATTTACCAGTGTATTGTGTTGATTGAAGAACACTGAAAACTCGGAAAGGTCTTCTTTACACAGTCCAAGTTATCAGTGCCTAATGGTGCTAAGTGATGAATTGCTCCCATTTTAATAGAACAATCAGGGCCTAGTGTTTCCATTATCCTTCTTTGTGCACTTCCCATCCACACTATTGTTGTGCTGATTAGCCAGCACTATTTGTAAAGACTTGGTAAATTGTAAGTCAGATATAACAGGTAATTCTTCCTTGTTATTTGAAAACCAAACATGTTTGATAATTTTTCAAGTTTGCAGAAATTATCGAAATGCCAATATCATTTTACTAGAAGCAATGAGCTGTTCTGCTCAGTGAAACTGAATACAAAAATGAACTCTTGTTTAGTATTTTCTAGAATTGGCAAAGTAAAAGTAATACCTGGAAGTAGCTGTTTGTTGTTCAACCTGCTTATATTGAAAATTGTGTCTATTATCCATCTGTCTTATTAAGCTGTTGAAATAAGAGTTTATTAATATACATGTAATGACAGTGTACATTAATTTTCAGGAAGTAGGATGTTATTATTAGTGCAAAATGACCTATTAGTGTTTAATATTTGATATAATCTTGCTTTTTATGTCACACAGAAGAGGGTCATTAATAACATAACTCATGTTTCTAAAGCTATAATATTTAACCAAAACACTCCTTAAAATAAGTATGCCCTATTTTCCTTTTAATATTTTAGTAAACACATATTAAATCCCTACTACATGCCAGACTAAAGTCATTTCTACAAGAAGAAAATACTCAACTATTACCCACAGGTATGCACCAAATAAATCTTATTTTTCATTACAACTAGGTGATTTATTGTTCAAAGGAAAATAATTTTACTAAATATGTTCCAATACAATAACATTTTATTAGACAATCTAGGAGATTAACTTAGTCCCTTATCACTGCAGTGCGTTTTATAGGATGGACACTCAGTGAAAAGAAGATTGTTAAGTGGTAACTGTGGCACACTCTTAAATCCCCCAAAAATATTACATTGCGTTGTCAACCTAAGACATCTATTTTTGGTGGGAATAATATTGCAGAGCTGTTGCTTAGTGTTAACATTGTGACTGACAAGGAGATGGTTTTTTCCTTTTGTGTTTCTGTATCCTAAAAAGGCAGTTTATGATATTCCCCATCGTTTTGAAAACTCTTAAGGAAACAATGCTGAAAAAAACGGAATATAATTAACTACTGGCAAAATGTTGTTGGTAAAGGGATTAAAAAAAAAAAAACAGTGTTATTGTCCCATTATTTAGAACATTCAAAGTATATTTTAGAGTTGTATCAATATCTTTCTAATTAAAACAAAATGGAATTCACAAAATAAGGTCCATTTTGCTTTCCTTTTACACAAAGGAGGAGAAAACCTGTTATAGGCTGGAGAAGCGATGCTTAAGATTATAGTTAGAGAAAAGAGATATATTTAAGTGAGAAAATATGGCAAGCAAAAGTCTTAATGTAGAAAGGGAAAGAAGAGGAAAGAAGATGTGATTATTTCAGTTGTATATAAATTAAAACATATAACTTGAAAATCAAGACTTTAGAAAATGTGTACAAGTTACACACATTGGCCAGAAAAAACTGATAAAGCCTACAAATGTTGACTTGCATTCGCTTATAATAAAGAATTTCATTTAGACTCTTTTACCTTTAGATTAAAATCTACTTTTCATTTAGATTATAATAAAGAATATATTTATATTATTTTTGTATTTTATTTATATGTTATTTTATCTATATCATAGTTTAAATGATACTTATTTTTGCAATTCTGTCACTGAAATATGCACACAAATCATTTCAGATGATGGTAGAACTATTTTCTTTCTCTGTAACAATAACATTATCATTAGATTTTTCTTTTCCTGAGTAGTATGTAATGGAATTCATGAAAATTAGTTTTCAAATCATTATTCCAAGGATAACTTTAAATGTAGTATTGCCTAGTACTTTTTCTTTCTTTAGTTAATATCCAAACTATAAAACCTTAAAGTTATTTGCTGCATTTTGTATTTATCTCATTGTGTGTAGTTGTATATGAGCACGTCTGTGGACATTTCTCTCAAGGTGGTGTTTTTTTTTTTTTCCTGATGAATAGCTTTTTTTCCCATAATTTCTTCTGCATTCTCCTTACAACATCTAGAATAATATTTATAGGCAGTGTGATATTTTAATTGCTTTAAAAACATATAACATTGGTGACAATAGAAAATGCTGAGTTAGTCCTTATTATGTGACGCAATGTCCTACGCACTATGTGTGAATTACCTAATAGTTAATTGCTATAACTATACCCATTTTGCCAACACTGAAAGGTTATGTAACTTGCCTAGGGTCACATTACTGGTAACTAGGAAAGCAGATACTCTAATCCAGACAGTCCAGTTGTCTGAACTGTCTAAATTTAAAAATTCTTTTGTTTCCTTTTTAAAAACAATACAATGAGATGAACATGTTTAAAAGGTACAATTTGATAAATTTTGACATATGTATACAACTGTGAGGATATTACCACCCTCAAGTTAATGCAGATATTCATCACTCCTAAAAGTTTCCTAGGGCCTTCTTGGAATCCCTTCCTTTCATTCCTCACTAATCCTTCCCCTACTTTATGCTCAGGCAATCTCATTTGCTTTCTATAAAAATAAATTTGTTGTCACCTTCTAGAACTTTAAATAAATGGAACTATGCAGTATGTGCAATTTTGTCTTGCTTTTGTAACTTAGCATAATAATTTTGAGATTCATCCATGGTATGTTTATTAATAGCTCTTTCTTTATATTGATAAGTAGTATTTCCTCGCACAAATTTTTCCACTGTTTGTTCATTCACTTGATAATTGATATTTGGTATTTTCTAGATTTTCACTAATGCAAATAAATCTGCTACTGACATTTGCATAGAAGTATTTGTTATAGACATGTAATTTCATTTTTCTTGAGCAAATGACTAGGAGTAAAAGGCTAAATGCTATTGTAAGTCTATATTGAACACTTTAAGAATCTCCCAAACTGTTTTCCAAAGTGGTTATATCATTTTACTTGAACACTTTAAGAATCTCCCAAACTGTTTCCCAAAGTGGTCGTATCATTTTACTTACTCACCAACAGCATTGGTAAGTTGTAGTTTCTTCACATTTTTGCCAACATTAAATGTGGTCAGTCTTTTTACTTTTGGCTATTCTAACATATTTAGTAATTTATAATTGTCTTTTTAACTTGCATTTCATATAGAAAAATGACGCTGAACTTTGTTTCACATGCTTTTCTGCCAGTAGTATATCTTCTTTGGTGAAGCCTCCAAATCATTGCGCAATTTTTATTGATTTGTTTTCTTATTATTGTTTTAAGAGTTTGTTATTCTTAGTAAAAATTCTTTATTAGATATATTATTTGCAAATATTTTCCCTCAATCTATAATGTTGGTTTTTATTTTATTAACAGGATGTTTCAAAGAGTAGACTTTTTTCACTTTGATAAAACAAATTTATCAATTAATTCTTCTATGGGTTATACTTTCAGTGTTATATGTAAGAAATCTGGGCCTATCCCAAGGTCATAAGATTTTATTGTATGATTTTATTATAAAGTTTTATAGTTTTAGGTTTTAAATTTTGTTCTAGTACACATTTGATTTTCTAGATTTTCTACATGGCACATACGAATAGACATCTAATTCTTTTAGCACTCTGTTGAAAAATTATAATTCTTTAGCAGCTGAATTTCTTTTGTACCTCTGTCCATATATACATTTCTGGTTTATTATTTCCATTTATTTGTTTTTCTGTCTTTGCTTTGATGCCACACCATTTTGATTACTATACCTTTATATAAGTGTCTAAATCAAGTCGTGTTTATCTCTTTCAAAGTCGGTTTGTCTAGTCTAGGGCCTTTGCTTTTTTATATGGACTTTAGAATCAGTTTGGTACACACATGCAAAAAAAATCCTCTTGTGAGTTTGACTGAGATTTCATTAAACCTGTAGATCACCCTAGGAAGAGCTAACATGTTGATAATATTGAGTCTTCTGAACCACAATCATAATACATCTGTCATTTTTTTAGTTCCTTAGTTTATTTCTTTAGTATTTTGTTGTTTTCAGTGTGCAAGTTTTCTACATGTTAGATTTATCCCTAAGTATTTCATATTGTTTCAGGTTATTGCTACATTTTAAATTTTAGTTTTTGATATTTATTGTATTTAGAAATACAATTGATTTTTGTATGTTGATTATGTAACCTGAAACCTTGCTGAACTCTTAAATTAATTTTTGTAGATTTTTGTAGATATGTCACAATATCTATATGTACATGCATGCCATCTACAAATAAAGACAGTTTTACCTCTTTCTGCCTAATGGACATGCTTTTTTTCTTTTTTCTTAACTTATTCCACTAGCTAGAACCTCCAGTACAATGTTAAATAGAAGTGTTGAGGGTAGTTATAATTTTGTTCTTGTTTCGATCTTATGGAAAAGTTATTCAGTCTTTCACTATTAAATATAATATTAGCTGCATATTTTCATAGAACCACTTGGTTGGATAAATTACTTTCTATTCTTAGTTTTCTGAGAATTTTCCCTAGGAACAGGTTTTGGATTTTGTCTACACCATTTTCTCTATTAAGATGATCATATGGATTTTTAATAATTGTCTTCCAACATGATGAATTACATTGATGGGTTTTCTAATGTTAAACCTTCATTCCTAGAATAAGCCCAGCTTGGCAATTATGTATTATGTATTTTTATTGTTGGCTTCAATTTGCTAAAATTTTGTAGAGAGCTTTTGCATCATATTTAGGAGAGGTATTGTTTTTTTCTTTCTGTTTTTCTTTTACTGTCAGAGTAATTCTGGGCTCTGATAGTGCCCTCCTTTTCATCTCTTCAGAAAAACTTGTGTAAAGTTGATATTATATGTTCATTAAACATTTGGTGGAACTTAATAGTGAAGACACATGAGACTAGAATTTTCTCTCCCTCCCTTCCCTTCCTTTCTTCTTTCCTTCTTTTCTTTTCTTTTCTTTTCTTTTCCTTTCTCTTCTTTCCTTTTCTTTTCTTTTCTTTTTTTTTCTTTTCTTTCCATGATGGAGTCTCACTCTGTTGCCCAGTGCTGGAATGCAGTGCCGTGATCTCAGCTCACTGCAACTTCTGCCTCTCAGGTTCAAGGTATTCTCCTGCCTCAGCCTCCCAAGTAGCTGGGATTACAGGCAAGTGTCACCATACCTGGATAATTTTTTTTGTATTTTTAGTTGGGCAGTATGGTCTCGAACTCCTGACCTCATGATTCGCCTGCCATGGCCTCCCAAAGTGCAGGGATTACAGATGTGAGTCACTGCGCCCAGTCGAGCCTAGAATTTTCTTAATGGAAAGAATGTTAACTACAACCGGAAGTTTGTTAAAAATAGAGACACGGCTATTCAAGTTATCTATTTCTTGTTGAATCAATATTGGTAGTTTGTATTTTTCAATCAATTGGTTGATTTCCTCTAAGTTGTCAAATTCACTGGCATAATGTTGTTCGCAGTATTCTTTATTATACTTTAAATATATGTAGAATATGTAATGATATGACCTCTCTTATTCCTAATATTGGTGATTTGTGTCATCCCTCTCTTTTCCTTGGTAGTGTGGCATAAGATATATCAATTATTTTTCACATTAATAAAAACTATCTTAAGATTTTATTGATTTCCTCTACTTACTGTTTTCTATTTTTATTTGTATTAATCCTTATTTCCTTTCTTCTACTGTTTTAAGGTTTAATTTACTATTATTCTCTAGTTTCTTAGGGTTGAAACTATAGTCATGAATTTGAGAACTGTTTTATTTTTCCTAGTGTAGATCTAGTGCTACAATTTACTTCTAAGTTCTGCTTTACTAGCATCCTCTACATTTTGACATGTTGTGTTTTCACTTTCACTCAGTTCAGAATACTTTCTAACATACTTTTTGATTTTTGCCTTGACCTATAAGGTATTTAGAGTTGTATTGTTTCATTTCTCAATACTTGGGGATTTTCCAAACATTCTCCAGTGATTTATTTCCAATTTAAGTCCACCTTGGCCAGAGAACATATTTTGCATGACTTGAATCCTTTTAAATTTTGGAGTTTGGAAGACTTATTTTATGGTCAAGAGTATTGCTTACTTTGGCAAAAGTTCCATGTATACTTAAAAAACTGTGAATTCTTCTGTTGCGTATAGTATTTTATAAACATCAGTTATCTGGTTGATAGTATTTTTCAGGTCTTCTATATTGTAATCTACATTTTATGTTTTTGTTGTACCAGGTAGAGTGTTGAAATCTTCAACTATAATTGTGGATCTATTTTCACCTTTCATTTCTACTATTTTTATTTTATATATTTTGATGCTCTATTTTCATTGCATTCAATTTAAAATTTTTTATGTCATCTTAAAAAATTGATGACTTTTTAATCAAAGAATGACATTCTTTATTCCCAATAAAGCCTTTGCTTTGACATCCACTTCATCTGGTATTGATATAATCACTCCACCTTTCTTTTGATTAGAGTTATCATGACTTTTTTTATTCTTTTACTTTTGATATAATCTGTCTTTATATTTAAACTGGGTTTCCTGTAGATAGTACATAATTGAGTCATTGTACCCATGTCATAAGTCAAAAATGTACACTGTAAGCCACAAAGCATCATTAAAATCATAAAAACAAATGACCATAAAGTCCAAAAAGAAGATAAAAATGGAATCATAAACGATCCTCATTGGATTCAAAACAAGTCAAATAAAGAGAAAAAGCCTGCTGTTTAAAATGGTGTGTTTTGACTATTTTTATTTAATGTGATTGTTTAATTTAAATCTAACATTTTGTTTTCCATATCCATTTCCAGTTATCCATTAACTTATATTGTTAAGTAATACATAATTTTGCATATCTTAGAATTGTAAATTACAATACTTCTGTCTTTTCAATCTTTGTTTTCTTATTGTCACATGTTCACTTTTTCATATGTTAAAAACTATACACTATATTGATTTTAATTTTGTTTAAATAGTTAACTAGTTTTAGGAGATGTAAATAACATTAAAATTTATCCATGGTTACCATTTCTATGATCTGCATTTCTTTGTGTAGATTTACATTTCATCTGGTATAATTGTTCCACGATCAGAAAGATTTATTTAAACATTTTATTTTCAATACTGTCTGTTGCTGATAAATTCTTTGAGCTTTGGTGTGTCTGAAACGTCTGTTTTCTGCTGTCACTTTTGAAAGATACGTGTGCTAGGAAAAGAATTTTTGGCTGACAGCTGTTTTCTCTCAGTACTTTCAAAGATATTGCTCCACTGTCTCCCCACTTTCATTCTTTTCAATGATAAATCTGCTGTTATCTCTCTCTCTGTTCTTTATGGTATATGCCATGTATTTTTCTTTTGCTGTTTTCATAATTTTTCTCTTATTTTTATCACTAATTTAGGGCAATTTGGTCTTATGTGCCCTGGTGTAGTTTCTTCTTTAACCTTTCTTTTTCTTTTATTTTCTTTCTTTTTCCTTTTTTGGTAATTTGGATTTATTGATCCTTTGGATCTATAAGTTCACAGTTTACTTCAAATTTAGAAATGATTCAGCCATTGTTTTTCACATATGTTTTGACACTACCACATCCTTTTCTCTGGTGACTGTAATTGCACACATATAAGGCTACTTATGATTGCCCAAGCTCACTTACGTTTTGCTCATTATTCTTTGTGTGCTTTTTCCCTCTACATTTTATTATGAATAGTTACTGTTTTCATTACAGTTTTTGTTTCTAGTTGTTTAATTTGTTTTTATTTATACCCTCTATGTGTCTACTCATATTTTTGAATATATAGGAAACTGTAATTATATATATTTAATACCTGTGTGCCAATTCTAACCTCAATTCTGGGTGACTTTCATTGCTTTATTTTTATTCTCGTTATGGGTCTAACTTTTCAGGTTTTTTTTGCATGCATGCAATTTTTGATTGGATAGCAGATATTATATTATAATTTTTATCTTTCTGGTTACTGATTTTTTTTTATTTCTCTGTCTTCTTGAGTTTTTATTTTATTTTATTTTTTTCTAAGACACCATTAAGTCACTTGGAAACTGTTTGATCCCTAATTTGCTTTTAAGATTTGTTAGACTGGACCAGAATAATGCTCAGCAGACATCTGATTATTTCCCATTATTGAGATAAGGCCCTCCTGTATACTCTATTCAATACCGTGAACCATGAGGTTTTCTAATCTTTCTGGAAGGATTAAGCACCATTGCAGACCTGCGTGAG
The DNA here is from genome assembly GCF_007565055.1 of Rhinopithecus roxellana. Taxonomy (NCBI): domain Eukaryota; kingdom Metazoa; phylum Chordata; class Mammalia; order Primates; family Cercopithecidae; genus Rhinopithecus; species Rhinopithecus roxellana. The sequence goes on along the minus strand of NC_044552.1, from coordinate 95,687,262 downwards.
TGCCAAACACTATTATCTTTGATCCTTTCAGGTGGCTCCTTTCCTGTCTTTTGGTAGTTTACTCACATGCATATACTGATTAGTTTTCTGTTCAATACTTGAGGGACACTCTCTGCAGAGCTTTGGATTCCTTCTCCTGGGCAGCTCTCTTCTTTCTAGTGTGTTCACCTACATATTCTGGTCTCCTCAGCCTCCTTGAACTCTCAGCTCCATCTCTTCAACTCAGGGGGTTCATCAGGTTCCCTTAGTCTCTCTTTCTTGTGAAGTGGTATTGAAACCCGTCTCAAGGCAGTAAGCTGGGAGCAGTCATGATGCTTACCTCATCTGTTTCCCAATTCTCAGTGGTGACTCATTTTCATTGCCTGATGTCTACTGATATTACCTTGTAATCCATTGTTTCATTTTGTTGTTGTTGTTATCTTGTCCTGTTACTCTGACTTAACTAGAAACAGAAATTGAGCAAAGTCAAGTCACCACCACATGTCAGAAAATCCACAAATAATCAAAATATTTACAACACATATTCATTTTTAATAAGGTTATTTATTATATTGCTGCTTGATCATTTATTGTTTACTAATATTACTAAAGGACAAATGATAGCAGAAAAGAAAATAAATATGAGAGAAAACATGAAATTGAGAAAACTCATACATTAGTCTGTTTTTTCCTCATACATTTGAAAAAGATTGCTACTATGTGAACTAGAGTGTGGTCTAAATCTATCTCAGCTCAGCTCAGGGACAACTTAGAACAGTGAATTGAGAAAAGTAGAAGAGATTATTTCTAAGATGTATTCTAGTTCTCTCTTGAACTAAGTGTTTTGTAAGCTAAGATCTTATAAAAATGTGAAATAATTTTGCTTTTTTGTCTGTTATGAACACTCTTCCTGAAAAATGTGATTCCAATTAATATGCTGCAAAGGAGAGAACTTTTGCTTTTGCTTTGAATGTTTCATAAATGCTACATTAACTCTGGATAAACAAATATAAATATTTTATTTTCTGTTTAACAAATTTTAGAGACTGTTGGCAATTAAACCAAAATATTTAAGTTGAACTTTTACAGGTATGTGAATTAATTAAAATAATATTTTACTACCCTAAATTTTCTTTGACCCTTAGTTCAATTCAAAGTATCTTTATTACTAGAAAAGACTCAGTTTGAAGGCATAGATAAAAATGTACTTAATGCATTTAGTTAATTTGTTTACCACTTGGTATTTATTTCAGGAGGAAATTTGGTAATTTTTAAGTAAAACACTGTCATCTTACTTACCCAGAACCCCTGGCAGCACCAGCTCCTCTGTCAATATCACAGCCACAACCACTTAAATAATCCTTATACCTATCGGACTTCCAATTACACATAGTTCTATCACACTGTTGCCATCTGCTTATATGTGACTAATGCTCATGGTATAGTCCTTTGTCTGAGCACAGAGAACATCATGAGGTTTCTCAGGATACTCTTTTCACTTATCCTTACAGGTCTTGGAACATGTGAATTCATCACTGAATGTAACCTTAGGATTACAACATTTATTCAGATCTTATTATAGCATCTGCTCTTCCTCTGAAAAGTATTGGCCTTCAAGGAGATCTCACCATGACTCATCCATCATACCCATCATTTTGATGATTGTTTCTCCTGCTAATTTCACTTTTTTTTTCAAGGATAGATACCAACTACTTTTTTAATCAGAATAATAGGTAGCAAATATTATTTATTTATTTACTTATTTATTCAATTTTTAATTTTTGTGGGTACCTATTAGGTGATATTATCTACTTTTATATGAGTTGTTTTAGTGTTTTGTTTGTAAGGATGTATCTTTTTAAAGAGAAATTACTTAACATTTTCTTTGAAAATTAGTTGAGAGAACATTATTAAAAGATGATTAGTTCGCAATTAAAATATAGAAGTGAAGGTTCAGTTGTTACAAATAAGTTCCTAATGGAGAAATACATGTGGAAAAGTTTGCACTCAAGTGTCTCCCACGGATGATCTAAATTAACAGGCTTGCTGGCCAGTTTTCCTTCCTAAATCATTCTTTAAGAAACCCACAAATGGAGTCGTAGCATCTTCACAGAAGTCCAGCAGAGCCAGCATGCTGTCTGAAGTAATGTTCTCACCTCTAGAGGAGGGAGTGGGCTTTTTGAAATTAGCAAGGATGGCTTTGATATATTCTCCTGCCTGTCATGAAAGACTCCACTTCATCTGGCTTGTGTTCTTCCTGCCTGCCTCTGATTGATTTCATGTAATCCTGATGTGCTCTTTGTCATTGCCTTTCATGAAGCCAATTTCCTGCAGGTGGTAGTTCATTGCTTTATCATAATACAATGATATCTTGTAGTATCTTTTTTTCTCCAGTCAAGCTGAGGTATTATCTGAAGAGATAATAAAAATATTTTCTCTCAGATAACATTTTAGATATGTCACCTCATTAAACCTTCCTAAGCTCTTTTGATACGTTGCAAATGTTACCAGGTCTGCTTGAAAAATTGGGAAATTGAGACTTTGCGAGTTATACAATTTGCCTTTAGCTTGCAGAAAAAGTGTCAGGTATTGAAATGGTATCCCAGATGTATATTTCAACCTATTTCTCTTTTTTCATTAAGTCAAGTTTAAACTAATTTGTTCAGGAAATTAGCCAATCCTGAATAACAGAAGACACTGCATATGTCCTAAATTACCTACTCATTCACTAATTCAACAAAACTTACAAAGCTCTGCCAACTTATGTAGATTGTTTCTAAAACTACCATAATTTCAAGACACTATTTTTCATAGTAGTTTATTTGGGACTTTTGGTTACCGAAAATGCAGGGGATCAGCCCAGACTTGTCACATTTATTTACACAAATTGCGATATAACTCAAATTATATCATCTTACACTTTAAAAAATGAATATAAATGGTGTACGATTACTAGACTTATTAGTCTAATGTATTTGAATAATACATGTTTTTAATAATACTTCTTCTTTTGGCAATATAGTCAGTAATTTGAAATTCTGTCTCCTGAAAATTTTTTAACACACGAAAGAAATGTTTCCAGTTCCATGAAATGTGCAATTGTATGTGTTAACTAGTATTTGTTAAAGCAGCCCAATCACTAAGGAGGCAATTCGCTTTGCTCTGATGCTCCTTAGCTTCAGTTCTTCTGTTACAGCAACTTGATTTTCTTCCCTCCACCTCTCCCACTAGTTCTACTGAGGAAACACTATTAGGAAAACAATATTTTTGCTATGCAAAGCAAACTAATTGTTAGGTTAGCTAGAACTTAAAAGACTTAAATAATTTTATGCTAATATATTCTGGATTTTTTTCCCCTAGAGTTCTAATTTTTATGTATAATGCCAATTCATTCATTTATCAATAGATATTTGGAAGTATATTTTGTGTAATTTGATGCAAAATCTTAATAAGCAGTGACCAACACAGAACACCCACTTATTCTACGTGATTTGTTTTACTAGTTTCCTTTGAGTAAATAAAATGTTATTTAATTATATACATTCTTTCCTCTAGCATTAATGAATCCATTATAACTTACCAAGCTAAATCTTCAGCTTTCATGGAAAATTTGCTTTGCCTCCAAAATATACTAGCTATCAGTAAGTGCAAAGATAATACAAATTGGTACTGTTACTTTTTTCTTTGCCTGGGTTATTTGTTTAGTTGTTTATAAATTTTGTGTTGGATTCAATCTAATTTATCATTTCTTATAATTATGAAATCTCTTACATATTACCAGAGACCAATAAACCAATGAAATCATGTAACATCTCCTGATACAGTGGAGTTTTTAGATACATATAAATTTGAAAAATGATTTATTACGTTGTTATTATGCACTTATGAATTATTACAAAGCGTTAGTATGAAGTTGAGGAACTTGTCATTTCATATGTTAATATTTCTTAAGCTTATTATGTTTATTGTTCTATTATTAGAACATTTTTAGTTCTAGACAATTTGGAAACGTATCAATTTCCATTTTTAAAAATTGTGAAGGTAAATTGAATTTCAATTCAGATTATAAAATCACATTTGTGTAAAGAAAGATTTATGAAAGGAAGAAATCATGGATACGAAGAGAAAAAGATCAATGGAGGAAGGAAAAGGAGAAGGAAGATGTAGGTAAGAGAAAGCTCATTCAGAGGAGATGCCACTTTCTGGGGAGAAGGAAGTAATTTATAAGATGAAGTAGCAGCAGCAATTAACAAAAAGGCCTGAGAGACTGTGACAGCCTGAAACAGGTGTGTGTTATTCTTCTTAAATGAGAAAAGACTGTCCAAGGTCATTAAGAATTAGAAAAGAAGAAATAATTAATTTTAACAAGACAGAGAAAGATATTTATTTCCCACATTTGAGACAACATGAAGGAGATAGAACAGAGGTAGGAGGCATGGTGGAGAGAGAGTTGCAAAAGGTCAAATAGAAAATGCTTGGCATTTTTACAGTGTATTAATAATAACAAATATGACCTAGATTCTCAGTGGTGTGATTTTATAATAAGATAGAGGTGAAATATATATTACTTACTCCAAGTGATAAAATAGCAAAGGTTATAATGAAAAGAAATATGAGTAGACCAAAAATGAAGAATTTATTTTTGTTTTGTTTGTTTGTTTGGAATTTTTGTTATTGAGTAGCTATAATTAGACTCAGCAGTTGATATCCACCTGCAAACAGCCTCTCTGCTATTCCACTAGGATGTGGATCCAAAGATGAAGTAGAAGAGACAGAGCAGACATGAAATATTCCAGAAGGATAAATCTTTTCCATTCCCTCCTCCAGCCAAAATGTCTATAAATTTAAAAGCATCAGGATTGATTGCCCTTGATCTTCAGCCACTCTCCAACATAAAGATACCACATTGAATTTCAAAGCCTCTCAAAGCGTGTGGAGTCATAGTATTCCCCTTCCCACCATTTGAATGACTTGTATTTACGAGTGTCTATTATCAAAGGAAAGCATACCCCCAGACAAGCACAGAAAAAAGGCACCCAAGTGGCCAGGTAATTCCCTATCTTTCTTTTTCAGTGTACTATGCTAACCAAGAGCTTGAGATAACTGCTGTACCTTCTGAAAACACAACTTCTGCATGTAGCTTCATTTTTTTTGTACTCTAGTCTAAGAAGACCCACCACAAGCAACATAACCCACTAAGAAGAAACAAACAAACTTTCCCTAGTTTTGCTATTTAAATGTTTTCACAAAAATCCAAAACATTGTACATAGATTCTAAACTGTTCACTTTCCCTGAGATTTTTGGTTAGCATGAATGTTAGATGTTAACTGTTTAAGTATGATTGGCAAGGCTTACATCGGTTTTTGCTGCTTGAAGAAAGAATAAATGAGCAGGAACGAGATGAAGAGGATCATAAGAGGCCGGTCCTTCAATCCACCCAGTATGTCAGTGTCAGCTAACGGTCAGTAGCAGGGCCTGCTTGTCAATACTCGCTCCAAAGTATCTCAAGTATATTAATTGCAGCAAGGACCCACTAGGAATTATTCAATGTTTTTTTTGAATCTCCTTATAATCTATTTCTAAACTATAACACTTCCTGGAGGTATTGAGTTGCATTCATTTACAACTTAGCAGAAAAGTACTATTTTAATTTTTCTTTATATTGTTCCTAAATCTTTCCTATTTTTTAAATTCTATGCCCCCAGGCTTCTTTCCAGCTTAAAGATACAGAACCTAAATCTAGTATTTTGGGATTGGACAGCTATGAGACTATTTAGTGTTCATACGTATTATTAAGTATATTTTCTTCTATGCCCTTGTGTCCTAGTCATTATTGTCTGTCTGTCTACAATTATCTCCTCCATTCATCTCTTATTTAACAGAGTAGTTTAATTTAATATAATGGTATTTTATCAGTGTTATTATAATACTCTTAAGCAAAAAATTATGAAATCTGCACAGTTCCTAATGTTGAAGCATTAATTTTGTATATAAAGACAGAATAATGTGTTCTGCTGGGTTTCCACTAAATCTTTTGTGGAATTCTGATATTTTGCAAAAAAAAAAAAAAAAAAAAAAATGCTACTGAAAATGACACATTCTATAATTAATTACTTTTGGTGAAATACCAATTTAAAAAAAACAACTACATATCTACGTTAACAATTTTCTGAGTTCGAGGTTATACAATGTACTAATTTGGTCATCATGATTTCTATTATGAAAAGTAGTATGTAATAGATTTATGTTAATTATAATGTCTGCAATTTCAAGGAACCAAATGGAAAACAGGAATGTCTCTTTTCCTCTGTAGTAGTATTGATTTTCTTTCCCTGAGGTAAATAAGAGACTTTCTTGGAAAAAAAATTGTATTTTAAAGAAAAAGAGAAACAGGTTTTCAACACTGCATGGAAGACATAAATTGATCTAAGAGAGACATAAGCTCAATAAATATTTTTCTATCATAAAAACATTTCTTTCATAAGAAACATTCTGTATTCTTAACTAGAAGAGCTATTGTCTCTGCTTTTTATGTCAAAAACTTAATTCATTATTTCCGTCTCATAAGCTTTTTTTCATCTCATTTAGACGCAGACTGATTTAACAAGCCATCATTTAAGTGTGTGCGTTGTAATCTTTAAGACTCTGATTTTATATATTAAGAATATGAAAAACATATGGGAAAGATTTAAAGTGTATTTCCTCTTAAAAATCTCTTTGAATTGCAAACTTAGCAAGACCTTAATTAAAATCAATAGGTAAATTAAAAATATGTTTAATGCAAACTATTACTTTTAGTCTATCTCCCAAAACATCTATTTCACACCCCTCTTTTGTTCAACAATCATTCATTGAAAGCATGTACTGTATAACAGGTACAATATTAACCAGCAATTTGCATATTGAGCAAGCAAGATATTAATCCAAAAGCAATATGAAACCAAGGCAAAAGTGACCTGCATTCTCCATGAAACTGCATAGCAAAGGGCCTGAGACTGGTGCTCCTCTTCCTGAGCTGGCTGACTTAAATCACAAGAGTTTGACTGTGGCTTTAAGAGTTATTCTTTTAGTTACAAGTTTCCTTTCTCACATCTCCACATAGTTTTTCATCTGCAATAAAGCACTTATTTTATTACATCCACATTTGCTTCAAAAAAAGCAGATGTTTTTAATACCATTATTGGATAAATTTTGTCTAAATGCAGCCAAAACAAATCCTGCCATTGATCTCTTCTGAACTCTTGGGCAAGGGTCACAGTGCTCTGGGGTTTATCTTCCTGGTATGAGCTCATCGTTCAGAGTGTGTACCTCCTTTAGGGGCGCAGAATACCATATGGTGTGCAGAGGAAGTGCTGAAGGAGCAACATGTAGTCAGTCAGTGTTTCTCAACCTTGTCTGATTTTAGGAGTCACTTGGGGAGACTTAAAAACACAGATTCCTAGGTCTCCCTAAACTACCAAATCATAATCTCCAGGGGACACATCCACAAGTCAGATTTTTTGCAAGCTCCCCGTATGATTCTTTCGATCAGACATGTTTGTGAAGCACTGTAGTACAAAGGAGACTGATAAATACTTTCTAGGCAAAACACAGTTTATAAATAAACTTTTAAAGCTGGGTAGAGCTGATAGACCTCAGATCTGAAGGATCAGGTAAGGACTTAATGATCCCGGTAGAATTTTAGCAGCTTACAACTCAGGTAAAGTCTATATGTCTTTCATATTTTCTATAACATAGGTAAATAACAATCATTATATTTTCACAAGAAGCAGTATATGAAACGGTCTCTTTCCCTGTGACCACTAAATAGTGAATGGGTATGTGGTTGTGAGAGGAAATCCCCTCTGTATTCAAAGAAACAGAAGTTAATTCAAGTATGTTGAAATAAAACCTAAAATTCATCTCTTTTGCTTTTGTGGGCTGGATGAAATAAAGTCATGTCTGGCAAATAGCATACTACTTTATTTTAGTAAAACTCAAAAATAATTTATAGCTTTTAGAAACTGACTTCATAAGATGCGTATGGAGGAAACCCCTTGTCACATAGCCAAGTCCTGCCAAGAAGAACATTTATTGCAATAAATGTAGTTACAGTGAATCCCTTCTTAATGAAGGTATTTGGTCCTGTCTGGATGGAAGAATAAAACCAAAGTCCCAGTCCACTCTCTGGATAGAGAAATCAATAGGTTTGTTAATCTGGGTGTAGTTTGCTTATAAAATATGTATTTCTTAAAATGGAAAATATTACTTTAAATAATTCCTTTCTTTAAAAAGGCTAATACTTGCCTAGACACAATACTATGAGTTTAGAATTACATTCTCTCATAGTTGGTCATACCCAAATGCATCAGATAAAATTATTCTTTTTCTTGTATATTTCGAAAAATTCTCATGATTTTCTAGATGCACTTTATATTTCCCACTGTATGGGATTTTATAAAGTTTAATAATTTTGTGTTTATTTCTACTATCATTGTCTATACTTTTATCCTCTTTAGCTTTCTATTATTTTCCTGAAACTATATTAAATCTGCCAGGGTTTTCAATTCAATTCAAGAACTATTTATTGAAGCTGTGTTGAATGTCACACACTGTACTAAGGCTGTAGGATACCGTGATGAGTAGAATAAATTCTTAAAATATTTTTCTTGATTATGCTTCAAAGTAATAAAAAGTATTCTACATTCAGAAGTTTTTTTTTTTTTGATTTTTTTTTATTTTGTACACGTGAAAAACCCTGGTATGATAGGATCTTAGTATTAAAAAGTCCAACATATAAAATTCTCACCTCTTACTTAACATTTATCTAGCCTAGGCTTGAAGAACTTCCCTCAATAGAAACTCCCTTCTTTAGAAAATCCCAACTGTTACAAAATTATTCCTTATCATGACCAAGTTTAATATCCCTAAATATTCTGACTGTTGGTAATAGTTGCTCATTTCAGCAGGAAACAACCCCATCATCTGGCTTTGATAACCTTTTTATGTCATAACCTTTATAGCCTAAACATCTCTTTATACCACTTACCATGTTATGGAGACTTTAACCTGTTTGCAACTTATTGTAATTATTATATTTTACTTCCTTCTGTTACTTTCTTTTGTTTTTACTGAATATAATCTTTTTCTCTTACTTATTTTCTAATGTTTATTGGAATAATCACATTTTTATTAATCATTTTTCTCTTTTTACTGGTTTGAAATTTTTATTTTTTTATTTTTATTCTTTTATTGGTTTTATCTCTAATATTTTTGAGCTATATAAGAAACTTAGACTACATTACCTGAAAAATCCATGTTTGTTCTTATATTTCCATTAGTATTTTTCTTTTATCTTATTTTATCTTAGTATTTATTTATTTGAAAATGAATTTTCCATTTGACATTTCCAAATACACTTTACTTTTTAACAAGCAATACACTGTCTTTGGGGATAACAAATGTCAATATTAGGAAATTCAATTATAAAAAAAATATGACATCTAGTCTGGGGTAGATATATTCATTTTGGTAACATACATTAAGTGGCACTAATTACACAGTAACTCTAAGGTAACTAGCATGAAACCACAGAACTGTAACTGTGCCACAGCTGCATGGACTTGGGCCTTTCTTGTAGAATCCATTTTCAAAAAACCAGATACCCATGCCAGAGCTATGCCAATGAAACCTGTTAAAGAGTAAAGCACTGAAGTTGTGTCTCATGAGAGTACCTTGCTGTTGACAGATGATAGGCAGGGAAGGTTAGTTATAAAGTAGCTGCAGCCTAATTTGCAAAGTTACCAACTGTTTCTCTTTCTAGACAGAAGCAAGAAGTTAAGAAATTCTTTGAATTTGCCATGGTGTGTCAGGCAGAAGTGTAGAGGAGGGTTGTTAGAGTAGTGGCAAAAGGATCCTGGTAGACCTGATGGGTTTGACATCATTAAGAATCAGGATTGATTTCTAAATACTGGTAACAGGATGACGTGCCTTAAATTTCTAATCTTAGGTAAACTGTATATAAATGAAAAAAGCCAGTGTTCATCCACTGAGATTAATCAACAGCACTTCAAAATTCACCTCTTAAGCGCTGTGCCTGCATTAAGGTTTCACAAGATAAGTCACCCAGAGATTTTCTTCCCACGTCTGGCTTGCAGAGCAGCTTTCGCAGCCACTTCAAAAACCTCTCTCACTCCATCTTTGGTCTTTGCTGAACACTCCACGTACCCCAAAGCGCCAGTCCCCTTGACCATATCTCTGCCCTCTTCGCGTCTCACCCGCTTCTGCTTCATCTTGGCTAGCTCCTATCTTGTGTGCACATCATTCCTAAGATCCTTCTTGGTCCACACTAGGATGATGGGCACGTTGGGACAGAAATGCTTGACTTTTGGTGTCCATTTCTCTGGGATGTTTTCTAAACTATCAGGGTTGTCAATGGAGAAACACATAAGTATAACACCAGTGTCTGAGTGAAAGAGGGACCTCAGGTGATCATCATCTTTCTGCCTGGCTGTGTCAGCTCTACCCGTTTCCCATCCACCTCAATACGGGCCACATAGTTCTGAAACCCTGCGGGTGCATACCCCTCTGGGAACTGGTCCTTGCTGAAGACAATGAGCAAGCACATCTTGCCACAGACTCCGTCACTGACAACTATCAGCTTCTTCTGGATGGGAGCCATTGCTGGAGGACACTGGCCTGGGTGGCTGACATTGTACAAAGTACCTTGAACTTCTCAGAGGACAGGCTCAGGCGACGAATCAGAGTCCAGTCTCTTCGTGCCCAGGACGCGAGTCTCAAGCTGGGAAAGCAGGGCTGGTAACTGAACAGGAGACCACGGACTCACGAGAGAACCGATGGAGGACGCAGGAAGGGAGCGCGAGCCAGCCGGGGCGGGCGGCCTCTACCTGATTTGAAAACTCTTACAGGTGGTGATTCTTTCTCTTTTTATCTTTGGTAGTCCTATTGAAAAACATGTTTATCTGTGTGTTTGCTCATCTGTATCTTTGTTCAAGTGTGTTTCTTGTACTCTTTTCTTCTGGTTTCAGTTTTACTCATGCTCATTTCTTCATCCTCCCTTACTAGTTCTTTCAGGTAGGGTCTGTGAGTGGTAAGATATCATTTTTTTTTTAAATGTTTGGAAATGAATTTGTTTTACCTTTATTTTAGAACGCTAGTTTATCTGGGTTTAAGATTTTAGTTGACCTTTAATGCTTCAACATATTAAAGGTATTTTCATTGTCTTCTGGCATTTATTATTGATGTTGAAAAGTGTAACGTTCTAATTGTCTTGCCTGCCTAGCACATCTGACTCGTTTCCTCTGAGACATTTTTTTTTTTCTTTCTTTCTTTGGTGTTCTGCAACTTCACAAGTATTTGTGAATTTGTTTCTAGTTACCCTCTTCAGATTGTTTTTCACCTTTCATATTTGATCTTGTTTTTAAATGTTCACCTCTAGAAAACTATCAGAAATTTTCTCATCAAATATCTTTCTGCCATTTTTCTCTCTTACACTTATACCTTATTTTTTTAATCTATGATACATTTATCTTGAATCACTTTTCATATTTTCTATAACTTTATATTTATGATGCTTTATTCTAAGTGATTTTCTAAGAACTCTTTCCCAATTTATTAATCAGCTTGATATTTATCTACTTCACTATTTTGCAATGGCTATAGTTTTATTCATTTTTGAAAGAATATTTATAATATATCTTCAGTATTTATCATATTTCCGAAACATTTTAGTTACAAAGTTTCACAATACATCTCTGACAACTATTTTACATGATTAATAAATGTTGTAACATTCAAGAGAGGAAAAGACTTTGACCTAGATAACATTGAAGGTTTCATGACACTCTATATATGCTTGTGAAGTTTTTGAAATAATTATGAAAGCATATTTATTTGGGGTTAATGGCCAGATGTATTTTCCCTGCCAGTCATTAACCCTCAAGCCATGTCTCACTCCTAGGTCATTACTGTAATTATAAGCAAATATTTAAAAAGCAGCGTAGGTATACTAGTGTGTGGATGTATGTGTGTGTGTATATATATGTATGTGTATATATATGTGTGTGTGTATATATATGTGTGTGTATATATATGTGTGTATATATGTGTGTGTGTATATATAGATATATATTTACACATAGATGGTGTTATCATATTTGGTATGTATAGGGGACATCTGGAACTATGTGTTCAATTCATTAATCACAAAAATTTGTTGATTAGATTATCTTTCATTTTTAATTCACACTGTAATTAACTTGTAAGTTCAGTTGGAGTGATGTAATAATAACAGAAGCACTTTTAATTATAAACTTTATATTGTAGTTAAGTAGACTGAAAGTTTACTATTAAATTGAAAACAGATCTTATTAGGAACATTTAATTCTGGCAAAGAAAATGACAATGTGGCATTTATGCTAATCATGTGGAGGTACAGATGTTAAAGAGAAAAGGGCTTGTTCCTTGTAGAGTATTTCGTACCATGTGTCCCAGTAAGAATATCTTCTCTTGGACTTGCTTTAGATATTGTAACAGCTGCTGAGTCTCTGATTGGGTATGAAGCCCTAACTCTGACTCCCACTACGCTAGTTCAAGCAGAATTAAGTCAGCAGAGCCACCACACAAACTCTCCTTTCAAATTGAGCTACAAGGGTAAGAGCTGAGTGATTATTATATCTAAGATCTATTTTTTCTTCCCACCAAATTAACCCCCCACAACCCACTTTCTACCATTCAGTCTGCACTTCTGTTACCTTCTGTTGGAAAATATTTAGCTTTTTTTTGACATTGAGCCTAGTGTTTTTCTATGGGTATACTTGTACATATGTTTGTACTCAGAATTTATCTTATATTTTCTTTAATACTATTAACAATACATTTTAGTTGAATATTTTCTAATTCAAAATAATTACTCAATGTTTGTTGTTTACTCAAATGTCATTCATATTATAAACAGTATGGATCCTGGTGGCCAACCTGACCGTGAAAAGCATAGAACTTGCAGATACCCTGAAAATAAACCAGGCATTTAGAACTTGACCTGTTCAATTTTTATTTGTACTTTAACTATTTTTCAGACTCCACAGTCATAAAGTAGCCAAGAAAACCAGGAATTTTGAAGAAAGTCAAGAAAATTACTGAAGGCCAAGAAATTAAGCCTAGTGGACAATTCACCTAGCACAAGAAGCATGGTGGACCATAAAGACATTGATCACTGAAGTTATGTATCCATGCAGAAAAGAGAGGCAGAAAGCACATATTAAATAAAAGAAAAAACCAAAATTGTTTTGAAATTATCTCTCTTGCAGAAGATTTGGGGAGCTTTGCCACTTCAATTTTCTGATTCTGTTTTGGTGCATTTATTTTTTAAATTAACGGCCCATGGGGACTTCCATTTTTGGCAGATTAAGTTACTATCTTCCAATTTTAAATAACCCCAAATCCAGGAATCAATGAAGTCATGCTGTAAATTGTGTTCATGTCCATAGAGAAGCAGAATAAGTTTATAATAGTGGAGAACACCAGATTTAAAATCAGATGGCCTCAACTGGAATTCTGGCTTTGCCCCTTACTCTCTATGGGATCATGGGAAAAGCATTCAAATTTTCATTTTTTTCTTATATAACATGGGAATAATATAATTTGTAGGATTACATTTTACAAGTTAATAAGTTATTATTTCTTATAAACTATAAAATAAATTTACATTTATAAATTTTGTATAATGGAAGGACAATATATGGAATAAAATTTTTAGTCTTCTACAAAGATAATAAACACAAAGATCACATTATACAGGCTAACCTTTAGAAGCTTTGGAATCCCTTTCTTTGGAGGTCACCAAACATATTATAAATCACCATCTGTTTGAGATGGTTCAGTGCAGAAAATCTAGAAGCAACAGCAAAAACAAGCTAAGTTTTCAGACTACTTTCTAGCTTTATATCTTTTATATGTTGAGTAGCATAAAGGTATTTATATTTTTTCTCTTTGAAGATAGTTATCATTAAAGGCTATGAATTAGCAGAATTTTCTTGGTGGAAATAATTTCTAAAATTATGTATTTTTATTTTAAGTTGTTTTCAACATCTAAATTTCACATAAACACAAACACTGGTAGTATTCCCAAAATACTAAACTCTTTAGATTACTAGATAAAATGCATAATGAATTAAATATATCTTTGCTTCCAAAAACTTAGGATGGACAGAGTTAGTCCCTTTGTGATTAAAAGCCAGAGTTGTGAATTAGCCAAAGGGTTTCCCTGGCCATCATTCTGGATATAGATCTTCAGTGAAATTTTGGTAATACAACAATAGAAACAAATCTGACCAAGTATCCAACAGAGTAACATTAGAACCCACAACCGCCCAAGTTGCAAACTGTAAGTCTACATAGCTCTGTTTTCCAGAATACCAAACTTATGTATTTGGTGTCGTGGTAGAGAAACAGACACCCCTACCTTATCCATCATTATTATTTGTCAGAATGGGTATAAATATGTCCAAATGTCTTAGCTTGAGACAATGTCCCAGTAATCCCAGTTATCTCATAGGCATTATTTTATTATTTTTCCGTTAAAGGTTTCCACATCTCAACTGTCCTGATGCTGCCACTGCACCATTTGTGCTATCATACTGCTGCTTTTATTGACACCTTTATTTGTGTGTCAATTTTCAAACTGGTGTGGCACCATGAGCCCTGGTTAGACATACACCTTACCTCTCCTTAACAGGATGGCAAAGGTGCTCTATCCAACTGTCTCAGGACCCCATGCTATGGCTGTATCTTTCCTGGGCTCTGGGTGTCTTTCTGTTTGGGACAGCTAATGAAACTCTAGTAAAGCTACTGTCTCATACTTTTGCATAACTTTGTGTCCTAGCAAGGTAAACATCTTGGGGAAAACAACTCACAAATTTTAAATTCCTTTTTCATACTTCATCATCTGAGGGATAATGGTGGGATTCAGTTGATTTTAGTCTCCAACATGGATTGAGGTACATTGTCAAGACTTAACTCTCTCATCCCAAACCCGTTCCTGTGTCTTCTTTCTGACCAGGGTAATTCTCTTTACATATGTATCTATTTGCCCTAAACACATACAGTTTGGAATTCTACATTTGTACTATTCCTTCTTGTCTGCCACCAGCATATAATATCTAATCTACCAGGCTCCCAGTTTCTTCTCAGGAAAATTTCAGCACAACCCCTCAGGAAGGAATGTACTTAATGAATTATGAGTTATTATTTTCTGTACTAATTTATAAATCACTTTAAAATAATACAAATAAACATTATATAGTTTCATTAATCAATTTATTGAGTTGATAGATATTAATTTAATACTTATAAAGTACCTATTACTAATACAGAAATATAAAACTAAAAATGGATTTTTTTCACAATATTATTTTATAAAATAAATGAGCCTATCATCCTGAATAAAATTTCTAGTTGGTGGGATGATAGTTCACAGTGGATGCTCTCTCCCATCCCTGCCCCACAGCACATCTATCTAGCAGGACACATGCTATGACTGATATTTCCAGGTCTCAACTGACACTGCCAGTGGTTAGAAGCTCCTTATCTGGCATTTACGATCACAATGTGATAAAGTCTTGGAGTTTCACCAAATCTTTTACAAAACTTTTGAACAAAGGATTAATTGACTAAATCCCTTCCAATGTGTTTCTCCTGCCCCAGGATGGTACGAAGTAGTGAAATGGGGTAAGAGGCAGAAAGAAGTTAAGTGTCTGAGTAATCCACTGTTGGACAATCAGTCTCCATATTGTATCAGATGGGGATGTAGTAATGCACTTTTTCTGATTTCCCAGTTCTGTAGCTCCACTTATTGAAAGAATAGCTTCTATTATTGGATTTGACAATCCTCCTTTTCTCTTTTCTTGCCAAAATATTCATGCAGTTTCAAAATGGGAAAGTCTTGAGTAACATTCACTTCAGAATAAAAGACTCATTTAGTTTTTGTTTTTGTTTTTTTTTTTGATTGCTTTAACAAGTAACAATTATCTCCTGTGTCTATTCTACATTCTTTAACATTTCTCATTATGGTCTAAAATGTTTGGCCTTGTCTTGATGGCTGTACCAAATAGTCTCATTCATTTAGGATCATAGCACTATAAATAAAGTGTATGGCTTTCTTTTTCTGAATATAATAAATATTTATTAATCTAATTATATTAATAATTCATTATAATTAATATAACTGTTCAGAATTTTGGAAATTAGATGCTGCGAAATATTTTTTTAGCAGTATGCCCTTTCTATTCTCATGGTCTCTGGTATAGGAAATCATGCCTGTTTCAATATGTTTGCCTCTGATATCATGTTCCAATGTCATTTCCAATGAACAAAGGAATCACTGTACTAGGAAAACTGGTTACATTATTTAAGGAATTAGACAATTGACTGTTCCACAAAAGTATAAAATTAAGTTTCTGTTAACAATTTATGAACAAGTATACACACACACACATACATACACACACACATGCACACAAAAGCCACCAAAGTTTTTACTTGAACACAGAAATTAATCTAGATCTTTGAGAGCAAGGAGCTCATGGTGAACTTCATTACAAAAGTCACATTATTCTGACATAAAATAGAACCTGACATTTGGCCTAATTATACTTTTCAAGTCTTTAATATTCTGCTTATCATTATGGATATTTAAATAAAGAAAACTCTTCTGATACCTTTTGCCCTTTTTCTGTTTCATAGTCTTCTTTGAATTAAAAAGGAAATTAAGGTTTTCTCAACTAGAAGTTTTAATAGATAAATGAATAATATATTTAAAAATGATGCTAAAACTTACCCCTAATAATTTAAAACAAGGGTATATTTTTATATTAAGTAAAGCATCTATTGCTTTCTCAAATATCTTCTGAAAAGAATAGAGTCAGAAATGCTTTATTATGATTCTAGGCAACTTTGAACTTTGACTTATTCAATCTGAGTCATCTCTAAAACTTTTAGGGTTTTTGTCATCATTTTGCTATATATTCTTTAATATTACTTTAATGGATTGGCACAAATCAAAGAGTAGAGTGCCTTCCAGTAATTCATCTCATTGGACTTAGTTAAGTCCAGAGGGACATGCTACATTTCAGACTGTCAGGCTGATTTATATGAAAGAACATAGAGTCATTTACTTGGGTGTTACATTAACTAGACAGCCAAACCAGATCAATGATTTTGGCATTGTCGAATTCTATAATACTCCTAAATTTGAAAAAAAAATAGAATTACTGAAATTAAATTTATTTTTCTTTCTCTTTTTCAGATTTCATTTCTTTAATTTTAAATTCAGGAATACGTGTTGAGGTTTGTTACATAGTTTCACGGGGATTTGTTGTACAGATTATTTCATCACCCAGGTATCCAACCTAGTACCCATTAGTTATTTTTATATTTCCTACCATATGCTTTTATTATATACCAGGGCGATATTCTATAATATTTGCAATCTTGATACATTTTTATACAAACATCAATAATTCATCCATAGAAAGATTAATTAATGAGACTGCTTAGGTAATTGAATCACAGCACATTTTCTGTAAACAAGATGAAATTATTAAGGTGAATAGAAAGTTGATAAGTATTTATGGGATCAACTAAAGTAAGAAAAAGGAGTGGTTTTACTTCAGGAGTATAAACTAAATATAACTACTTATATTTGTCTACATTCTCTATAATTGAGCATGTATTCATTTTAATATGTAAACACAATAGATTAAGTTTGGTATATGCTTTGTTTCATTCTACTTTAAGGTAAAAATGTAATTCTTGCAATGGGCAACTCACCTATTCTTATAGTTTAACTATTTAGTTCTCTATTCCATGTGCACACACCAATCATTAATTATTGGTTATATTTTAATTATGTATGACTTAAACTTTCTTATAAAAATTGGACCTTAAACTCATCATATGCAAAGTCATAATAGTACCCTCTCCTACATCGGAAGCAATTTCTCCTGCTTTCATTGTTTGTTTCATACACCCTTGTGCTCTCATTCTCTAAGAACAGAAAGCTGAAAATCATTGGCCTTCTCTCCCTCAGAACATCTAAATGTTTCTAGGATTTACCAAATTCATCTCTAATGCATCTCTCCAAGCATTTCCTCCACCAAGTACTCTCTATTTTAATTGTTTCTTCTTCTTTGTTTTAGTTTCTCTTATTTTTGACTACATAATTATTTCTCCAAATTAGTATCCACAACATTGGTTTCTCTTTGCTTAATCAATTTTATATTATGCTGTCAGATTAATATTTCTGGATCATAATTCTGATCAATAAATACTCAATTCAATTGGGTTTTTCTTAACAGTTCTAAATTTATATATCTTAATATATCTTATCCAAAACTTAGTACTTGCACATTGTAGACTAATCAACAAATATAACCAAAATGAATTAATGGTGAATTAAAATATTTTCCATGATAGTAAATTATATACCCTAGTATAGAAATAAATGTAGTAAAGATAAAATTATATAAATGCCAATATTATATAACTCCCCAGTGCCTTATTTTTTTGGCTTTTGTTTTCTGTTACATGTGTCCACATCAAACATTGATCATTCAGTTATTCATGTCCTTCAAATCTCAGATTAAATGTTACGTTCTCCTTGATGTCTTCCTGATTGCTGCAGGCAAGGCCACACTTTTCATTCTTGTGTCTTTTTTTACCAGGCATGTTATCACAGTCCTCCTTGAATAATTATATAACCTAAATGTCCTCCTTCCACTACTTCTATATATAGTCCTGACCACAATAATCCCTGAATTCTACTTCCGAACATTCTCACTATCACATAGGTGAGATTATTCCTGCCAAACCACTCTTCCTCCATATATATTTCTAGATATCCCCAAAGGTGTGTGTCTCAGACCTTCTGAATCTAGTTCATTTCTATTCCCAGACAATAATCACCATGATCTTCCTTTTTGGCTTCAGCTTATACATGTTACATTTGAAGAATCCCCACGGTGTATGACCATTTTAAGAATGGTACTGCTTCTGTTCAGCAAAAGAAACTATCATCAGGGTGAACAGGCAACCTACAGAATGGGAGAAAATTTTTGCAATCTATCCATCTGACAAAAGGCTAATATCCAGAATCTACAAGGAACTTACACAAATTCACAAGAAAAAAATCAAACAACCTCATCAAAAAGTGGCTGAAGAATATGAACAGACACTTCTCAAAAGAAGACATTTATGTGGCCAGGAAATATATGAGAAAAAGCTCATCATCATTGGTCATTAGAGAAATGTAAATCAAAACTACAATGAAATACCATCTCATGCCAGTTAGAATGGCAATCATTAAAAAGTCTGGAAACAACAGATCTTGGTGAGGATGTGGAGAAATAGAAGTGCTTTTACACTGTTGGTGGGAGTGTAAATTAGTTCACCCATTGTGGAAGATAGTGTGGCGATTCCTCAAGAATCTAGAACCAGAAATACCATTTGACCCAGCAGTCTCATTACTGTGTATATACCCAATGGATTATAAATCATTCTACTATAAAAACACATTGAAGCACTATTCACAATAGCAAAGACTCTGAACCAACCCAAATGCCCATCAGTGATAGACTAGATAAAGAAAATGTGGCACATACACACCATGGAATACTATGCAGCCATAGTATTCATAGAACTCATGAATGAATGAGTTCATGTCCTTTGCAGGGACATGGATGAAGCTGGAAACGATCATCCTCAGGAACTAACACAGGAACAGAAAACCAAACTCCACATGTTCTCACTCATAAGTGGGAGTTGAACAGTGAGAACACATGGACACAGGAAGGGGAACATCACACACCAGGGCCTGTCAGGGGTTGGGGGAAAGGGGAGAGACAGCATTAGGATAAATACCTAATGCATGCAGGACTTAAAACCTAGATGATGGGTCGATAGGTGTAGCAAACCACCATGGCACATGTATACTTACGTAACAAAGCTGCACATTCACTACGTGTATCCCAGAACATAAAGTAAAATAAAATAAAAGACAAGGAATAAAAAAGAATGACACTGCGGCTTCTCAAGCCTCTTAGAGTTCCTGATCCTCAGAGATTAAGTGAATGAAGGATCTGGAACAACAATAGCAAGAATTATCTAGCCCTAATTTTGAGTCTTGCTTGCATCTGAGCTCTACTAGTGCATTTCTGCCCAGGTGCAAAGCCTCTTGTGCAAATCACACATTTATCTTCCAGCTCTAACTCACCGACACCAACAGAACACTTAACTGGTAGAAGTGAGGTCAGCTCATTTTTTCCTAGACCAGATTATTTTCCAGGGCAAATATCCAGCGGTCTGCAACCTGTCAGGGTATGTGCTATCTTCCAGGGAAACCCAGAGTTTCCTAAAGCCTGACATGTGGCCCAAAGAAACTTACTTGCTCTTATTTTCTCTCCAGAAGATGAGGCCCTCATCTCTGCCTTCCTCAATGTCAGTTTCCTTCAGGATATTTTTCACATTTGCTTCACCACTCGGTTATAAGTAGACAGTGTACTTCCATTTCTTATCTCAATCAATTCTTTCACAAAAGGCTGTGTGAGAGTGGATGACTAATATTTCTAATAGCAGTTTGATTTTATACTTTCTTCATTTCACACTCTTTCTGCATCATTCATTCTGCCCAGCCCTAGACCCTACCATTGTCTTCATAATTTTACCAATAGGTTTTGTGTCTTCCATTATTCCCCAATAGACGATATCTTCACCATGGATAGTCTTATCATTACTCAATACTTAAAAGGTAAACACCTCTTTCTTCTCTCCCTGACTCCTCAAAGATTTTGTGAATGTTTTCTCTTGCCAGAAACACCCTTCCTCCTTCATCCTTCCTCCACTTAACTAAGAACTTGTTAACCCTTGGCCTTCATCAAGTCTCATCTTCTCTCTGTTCTCTGTATAAAAGTTTCTAGGTGTTTTCAATTTCTTACCAATATGACTGTAATTTTATTCAATATTAAAAAGAAAGCAACTCTGTGGCAAGGTTCACTTTTTATGCTTCTTTCATATTGATTGTGACTTACTAAGTGATGGTAAATACTCAATCACCTGAATTTGCTTAATCTTTTATTAACTGACACATAAGGTTGTCTGATCTCTGATCCTGTTTCAAAACAACAACTCTGTTTCCTAATAAAGTCACACTCTGAGGTACTAAAGGTAGAAACTTTAACATATCTCTTTGGAGGGACACAATTCAATTTAGGTCACTTATAAAGCAATTGAGCTGATTTTCCAATGGAGTATATAAAGCTCTAAAGTTAAAACCAATAAAAGAGCTCTAAGATATTAAGCTCTTTCCTCAGTAGATATAAAGGCTGTCACCCTGCAAATGGGTTACTGTGATAGAAACAGGATTTTTGGGGGGATGAACAAGTTCACAATTTATAGAAACTTTTTGAGACATAGAAAATTTGCTCTATACTTTATTTGTCTCTGTGTTTTAGAAAGAATACACATACAGTAAATGATTATTTAAATAATATGTCTTCTGTTGAATATTGACTCTCTTTCTCATATGTCTTTCAGGGCTTGAGATGGAATCATATTGAAACTGTGAAGCCTTCTGCCAGAAATAACTTCATGTAAAGTGTAGGAGACACCACACAAGAGGTTACTGTGAGGAGACAGGCTCAAATGGTAAGATCCTCATACTAAGAATAAATGAATAATGTCTATGCTGCTTGCATTACTTTTGTTCCCTGTGACAAAGATAAAGTTAATTATTTGGAGATAGCAAAGAAGTCTGTTTATTGAATGTGACATGCTAGATGCAATTCTGGATTGCAGTATATTGTAATATTAAAGATCAAGGAACTTTTAATAGGAATCAAATACAATTTTTAATTGAGCCCATTTATTGCACACGTGAGCTGTATTGAAAATTCTCCGAAATCAAAAACACGCAGTAATCGTAATTTCAATTAAAAAGTGAATCTTATAAGCTGAATCTTTTTTGCTTGGATTCTCTTTAAATCAAACAACTCTAAATTACTTTTACTGAAAGCTCAAAATTGATTTAATGTTGACTATATCCTTTATTCATAAATTTATCCTCTGTCTTTTTGACCTCTGGTTGATTTCATGTACTCCCTCTTCACTAAAAAGAGTTTATTGATACACTGTGTCTACATGATGCCATGACATCTGAATGAAAGATTTGATATTTGCTATCCAGATGCTCTGCCTTCTAGACTCCATCTGGATATTTGGCCTTGTACTTACAAACCATCTGGGTTTGTTACTATACTTTCCACTTTTCAACCAGATGTTTTGGCATTGTGTGGACAAAGCATGTGGCATTGTCTATAAAATGTAATTATGTAAAAATAAATAACACTATCTAAGCAATTAAAGGAAAAACATTTTCCCATCTAAAAATCTCAACAATATTTTCTTAGTAATATTATCATGGCAGGATATATTCTTTTTGCTCTATTTTAACACATTAAATTTCATATGTAAACAGAAAAGGAAAATTATATAAATGATATATGACTTGTATGCTATGCATACAAATGTGTGTAAAATGATTTATTAAATTCAAAGGAAATTTCCAATATTTTAATATTTCATATTAAAAATTTTTAATAATTTGTAATAGAAAAATATCTGTAATTTAATAAATTTTTAAATTTATAGTTACAATTAACCTACTAACTATAACTATAATAACCTATGAAAATCTCAGTTTAGAAGTAATATTTTCAAAGTTTTAAAAATTAAACTTATAATAAGAACAGTTAAATCATATTTTCAACAAAAATCTGTTTTAAAATCATTCAAATACCAGTATGTATTTTTAATAATCACCTGATCAGATCTTCAACATAGATATTTATCTTCATGATTTTAGTACACATGTACATGTACATCCGGTATTATTGTTCTGGAAAAAAGACAAACAAGAAAGATACTACTCCAGATGACTATGGGAACTAATAGCTTTAATTAAATTTGCTTCAAAAGTCTTTATGTTGTTCATTATATGGGGATTATATGCTATATAATAAGTAAACATTCCCCCAAAAAAGGGGAAGATTAAAGGCAGCTGATCAAAATGTAACAAATATTCCCCAGAAGGTCCTGTGGCCATTTTAAAATTCTGTGTAAGTAAAGTGAGGGTGTGTAATCTGAGTTTATGGTAGATTTTGACCAAAACCTCTCAAATATGTCACATGAGAATCTCACTCAACTGGCTCAGTTTACCTCAGTTGTAATGGATTTAGCTCTGGGCCCAAAATTTAGGGCAAGGATGATGAGAAACTGTTAAGAGAGACATTGTTCAAGATAGGAATAGACTAGAAATACTAACACATAAAGTATTTCTGGCAGAATATATTTACCTTAAAAATGACAAGATTTTGGGGTCAAATGGAGAGGAGGAGAAATAATAAGAAAAGTTCTTCAAATATTTTAGTATTATAAGAATGTAAAGGAATTTACAAGTATTTATGTTTCTAAGGGCAAAATTAGAATGATAATCCAAAAAAAAAAAGTTTTGCTTCAATTCAACGGAAGTGTCACATTCCTTGTGGAAGTGACTTTCCTATCACTAGAAAATTCATATGAGGAATTCAAGTATAAGTTAGGAACTTGATTAGATGGCTGCTAGGTTCTTGTCAACAAATGTTTAATGTCTCAATGTTCAGAACACTACCTGATACATAATAGATGGTTAACACATGAGTAACTACACAAATTCTAAAATTGTATTTCAGATATCACCTCCCCTAATTAAGACAAGCAGATTTATCATGTTCATTGTACAGCCATCTGCACCCTCCAGGCCAATTCATTTCATTGAACATAATGTGAAACATACCTTCTGGACTGTACAAGCAGTAGGTCTTGTGAGAACCTAATTATCTAAAAATGTCCAGGTGGTATGATTTTTATGTGGTGATAAAATCTTGAAGTTAGTGTGTAAACCAAAAGTAAGTAGATTCACAACTAGCTAAGAAAATCTACCAGATTAAAGACCAAAGTATTGTGTCTTAAAATCTCCAACAAAGAGAGTTTTCCCCTGGCACTGAAACAATTTGTTCAGTTGAGTAAGAGACGAAGTTAGCTGACTTTCATATAGTGGATATTTTGAAATCAAGATGCACATATTTTCAACTTTACATACTACTCAGTTCAGCAAAATGTTCACAGTCTAGGAGGGCCATGAAAATAGGGACTGGAAAGATACAGTTAAACACCATGCATCCTACACTACCTTAAACATTCAGAACAGATTCAGTTCAAATGGGAATTTTATCAATGTGAATAGCTATTTCTCTATCTCCTGAGCACAAATAGTTGATTTCGTGGAAGTTAAGTATATAAAACTTGGCTCTATTTGATCAGCTTTCAAAAATGCAGTCACCTCAAAGCTACTTTCAACAACTATGCATGTTGCTCCAGTCCCAAGCTTCAGTAACTCCATACTCCCATAGTCATATTCCTTCCCTAGAGTCAACAGGATATCACAATAAAAATAGAGAGGTCTGATTTGCGAAAGTTTTATAGACCTTATTAACCGTTGATGCATGCCAACTTCAATGATAAAATTTTTCCAGGTCTCAATCATAACAATTAACTATTTCAAAATATATTTTCCAAACTCCCCTTCCATTGAAACATTACTTATGATTTCTTCAACTTTACCCACTCCTTTCTCATAATTATGAGAACTCATGTCCCATAATAAGCAGTAAGGCTATTATAGAAGGAGGTGCATAGGGTGAGCTTTCTCTGTTTATCCATGAGGTCGCATCCAGACTGCTTCCTTTTATTTTATTGATGTGCTAAAATATTTGGCACTAGCAATCATCCCTTAAAAGGTCACCATCTGGAAGAACATCCTCCCTACATTTTCTCCTGGGATATAATCCTAAAAGCAATGTGAGTCCTTCCTACACACAACATCAAAACATCAAAGGAATGGCAAGCAGTAAACTTACATAGATTTTACATTGCCTTAAGAAGGTAAAGATTTCAGTCCTAAGTACCTGTTTTCCATCTGAAAGAGAGGAGTACAAAATATTCTAAGACAAAAGCAAATATACTGGGCAGTGCTACAAATAAGAAAAGGCTCTATCCAGATGGGCAAATTTCCCTATACAGAGAGAAGGAATGCAATTGATTCACTGAGACAGAAGTGAGATTTTCATGGCATAGCTTTGCTCTTCAAACAGGAAGGCAGATAGTAAAACACCCCACTCTCTTTTGAGTACTTATTAAACTTGAACATTAATTTAGTTATTCAACTAATATTTATGAAATCCCTACTATATGCCAGATCCTGTGCAAGCACTGAAAACCCAGCAGCAGATAAGATAGACTTGGTCATAATTTACAATGGTCTAGAATGGTCCTAAGACCTGGTGGACTACATGCATTGGACCAGCTAGCAGCGCACCCAGGAGACAGAGTCTACATTTTGCTTAAGCACCAGGACTTAATTTATAAGAAGTTACTTCTGTTGCTTTTGGACAAACACTTTGTCTTACTCTAGAGAAATCCCAAGAAAAGTGTGGATAATGAAAGTGAGCATCCCAAGAACAGGCTCAGGTTGACATGCAAATATGGTTACTGGTGATGGATCTAATATAGATTCTGCCTGAGTTTATTAGATTTAGTGCTATTGTTTACCATTTTCTCGACTAAAGTATACACATTCAGTTTACATACAATTCTCAAAATAACCATTCCCACCACTCATGAGGAGAAAATTATCAAATATTTTTACCACTGTGTATTAAATGGTATCAATTTTAACTGAAACTTAGTGTGCTTTTTTGATACAGGAGTTACAGTTTATGCTAATAAGTTTGCTACATGACGTAAGACATGGTGGCCTTAATGGAGGCAGCAGTGATGATGTTAGCAGAACCAATGGGACAAATACAATTTGCTTTTCCTGAGGCCATCCAAATTACTGCTTGATTTGTACAGAATTCTTCTTTCATGCTATATGTTCTAGCTTTAAACTGAGTTTCCTGTCAGTTCAAAGTAGGGGGAGATCTTAGGTTGTTCAGATATCAGAGAAGCTTATAGTTTAACTGGAAGCTGAGCATTTGGATATTGTATATTGAGAGAAGTCGTGCCCTTCTGACGCGGGAAACTATGATAGAATGTTCAACACCAAAGCAATGATGGGAAAGTAAAAAGTATGCTTAGTCATCTCCTAGTCTACAATTGGGAAGAAATAAATAAATATTACCAGAATTGTCATGACTTTCTGAAAAATGTAACATTATCACAATACTGAAGACTTAAAGAAGAAAAGAATAATGCTTATAGAAAGGTCTTCTACACTGCTGCAAGGATTGTTGAAACTTATGGCTTTTTGTCTTCCAAACAGACAATTTTCTGGGAGAGGAAATAATAAAATTATTGGCTTCAAATAAAAGGTAACTGTCAGAAGAAATTTGCACACCCATTCTGGTTTCCCTTCCCTTGACACTTCTTTTAGATACTTTTGAAACTTCTAAAATGGTGTCTGATCTGTGCAATCCTCCTCAGTTGTTCATTTAATAAATACTTTTTTAAAAATATAATATGTGTCTACACAATGTCAGGCACACAGGTTTTAAGGAAACAATAAAGCTGAGCTCTGTGCAGTGATTGTCCCAAACCTACTTGTGGATTGAATGCTGTTTGGGTCTCATACTGCTTTCTGTAACTGGGTGACATTAATAGTCACCTAACAGTGTTGCTTTTTAAATTATTTCCTCCCATTGTTCAAGTTCTAAGGTAACAGTGAGTGCTTGTGTAATTATCTTATGCTACAGTAGCAATTCTGGGAGAGATGATTTTGATTTTTGAAGTCTATTTCATTTAATTTTAAGTTATGTTTTTCCCATAAAGAGGACCATAAGTATATGCAAGATGAAAATAAAGAGAAAGAAGAAACCAAATGAAAAAGCTTGTCTTCAATGTCATATTTAAAGCAGTTTATTTTAAATTTAAGTACAAATTAATGTTTTCATCTGTAAAATAAGGGTGATAATACTTATCACAGCTACCTACGATGAAAGTAGTTATGAGGGAACATTATGGTAATATATACGGGGGTACTAGGAAAGCCATAAAACAGTATAGAAAAATATAGAAAACTCTTCCTCATTTGAAATGCCATAGGAACAATCAAATGCATGTCAAAAGGTGACAGGAATCACCAGACTCTTTTAACTTCTTTCCTTTTGTTTCTGACTCTTCCTGCTTTGCCTGTCTCCCATTCCTATCCTGTAATTCTCTATATAGTAATTCCATCTTCAACCCTTAGATCTCAGTTGAGGTGTCCTCTTCCCTCTGAAGCCCCTCTCCGACCACCTGACTTTGATATAGGAAGCACATTATCATGCATTCCAAGGCTCCCTAGTCCAGGGCTATCATAGTATGTGATGGTGATTTCATTACCACTTACTGTTCCTGGTCTCCAGCTAGAATAAAGTCAAATCCCATAGTCTAGTTCATCTTTACCCTCCTGGTGCTTTGTACATGCTCACAATTGGTACTCAGTACTTGTTCTATTATGTTGTTCTTATAATTTCCAAAAAGGATTTATTTAGTAGTCATGAAAAGTTTACTTCTGAATTTGCATTAAAAAGAGTTTAAAGGGTTGGTGGGAATAAAAATAGTGGAGGCTCTCTTACTTTTAAAGAGCTTCTCATTTGAAGAAACCATCATTCTCCTCCATATCCTCCTCCTCTTCCTCCTTCTTGTCATTATCATCATTGATAACAGGCACATTTACTAAGCACTGAATGTAATATTTGGGAAAAATGCCTAAGTTCAATACATTTCATATTTTCATGTTTGCTACAGAGAAACCTATCCAAAACAAAATAAGGTTTTTGGTTAATCCTAAGCTGTTTACTATCTCCTGAAAGTTCTTGCAAATGCTGAGTGAAAAACAAAACTCATGTAAATTATTGAGGAAAAATTATAATACACTATTTTATAATTTGAGTTATATTATATATAACTAAATAATAGGCTGTATGCATATTTTATTCTACCTTGTGTTACTTTAAAGTCATTTCATAGAAATAGAAACA
The DNA here is from genome assembly GCF_007565055.1 of Rhinopithecus roxellana. Taxonomy (NCBI): domain Eukaryota; kingdom Metazoa; phylum Chordata; class Mammalia; order Primates; family Cercopithecidae; genus Rhinopithecus; species Rhinopithecus roxellana. The sequence goes on along the minus strand of NC_044552.1, from coordinate 95,659,176 downwards.
TAGCTTTATTCTGTAGATTATTAACCTACATAAAATGTAGTTTATTAATTTTATAATTACACTTACTCTGTGATTATTTGGAACATAATTTCTTTATATGGAAAACAAACTACTCAAAATTGCATTGGTCGTCCCTAAGTAAAGATGAGCTTTACTTCAAATGTATGCAGCTTTCCTTGGAAGGCACTGTATCAGGAAATAAGCCCCATAATTGTTGGTATCTTCCTTGAATCATGTTTGTCATTCTAGCTAATTAAAGGCAATTAGTAGTAATTTAAAGGATGATCTAAAAATGAAGTGTGCTAGGATTGGATTTTATTTTATTTTAATTGTTTTTGAGATGGGGTCTCCCTTTATTGCCCAGGCTGGAGTGCAATGGCGTGATTATGGCTTACTGCAACCTCTGCCTTCCAGGCTCCAGTAATCCTCCCAGTAAGCTACTCAGTAAGCTTCCTGAGTAGCTCGGACTACAGGTGTGCATCTCCACACCCAGATACACACACACAGACACATACACACACACACACATATATATATGATATGGAGGAGAATGATGGTTTCTTCAAATGGCAAACTCTTTAAAAGTAAGAGAGCCTCCACTATTTTTATTCCCACCTATCCTTTAAACTCTTTTTAATGCAAATTCAGAAGTAAACTTTTTCATGACTACTAAACAAAGGATTTTTGGAAATTATAAGAGTAATATAATAGAACAAGTACTGAGTACCAATTGTGAGCATGTACATATATATGTGTGCATGTGTTTTATACATATATATATATATACACACTTGGCTCAAGCGATCCTCCCAGCTTGGCCTCCCAAAGTCCTGGGATTACAACTGTGTGCCACTGTGCTCAACCACATTAGATTTTACAGGGGATTTTATGCCATGTGTAGTTGGTTGAATAGTATTTCCCCAAATCATGCCCACCAGAGCCTCAGAATGTGACTTTATTTGGAAATAAGAGTTTTGCAGAAGTAAATAGTTAAGATGAAATCCTACTGCATTGGAGTAAGTCCTAATCGGAAAGAAAATGGCCAAAGGAGAAGCAGGCAGAGATAGGAGTTGAGTTGTCACAGACCAAGGAATGCCTGGGGCCACCAGAAGCTGAAAGAGGCAAGGAATGATTCCTCCGTAGACCCTTCCAAGAGATCATGACCTTGTCAGCATTTTAATTTCAGACTCCTGGGCTCTAGAACTATGAGAGAGTATATTTATTTTAAGCCACTCAACTTGTGGTACTTTGTTATGGCAGCCCCCAGAAAACAAAACATACCATGCTAAAGAGTTGTATAGACATTGGTTATTGTCTGAAACAGCTATGAATATTTTTGGCTGAGCAAAAACACAAAAGTTTTTAAAATTTGTTTAGAGAAAGACTTGATCACCTGATCGTCAAATGGATGAAGCGATGTCCTTGAAGCTAAACAGTGATAAGCATTAGAGAAGGCCAAATCAACTCTGTTGATATTTTAGTGTGTGATTCTATAGGATTTTATGACTTTGGTCACAGATGCTGTGTGAAACTAGAGAACTTTAAAGTCACTTGTATCATACACAGTTCTTTTAATCATGGAGGTTCCAGTGAGTCATGTCACTGCACTCCAGCCTGGGCAACAGAGGGAGACCTCGTTTCAAAAACAATACAAAATAAAATAAAAGGCTATATAGGGGAAACATTCACAATTCAGAAAGTGAAGTTCATCTAAGGACTAAATAGAAACTCATTGAACTAATGGGAACAAAGTATACCAATCACAGAATACAGAATATCTTTGCTGATTTTTTAAAGTGTGTGATTCTATAGGATTTTATAACTTCGATCACATATGCAGTGTGAAACTAGGGCACTTTAAAGTCACTATATCATACACCAGTCTTTTAATCATTCTTTATATTGTCCACTTTTATTACAAATAATACTTTGAATGATTTATTTTCTAAGAGTTATTATTTTCCCTTTCTATGGTTACGTTGATGTGAACACTTTGTGTGGTGATTAAAAATGAACACATCCTTCCTTCTCTTCCAGGGCATCTTGCAGGAGCATCAGTTGATCTAGCATTTCTTCTTACTCTATCTCTGACCTCCAAAAGTCTGGCACATTGTTTGGTGGTTCACAGAATGACTCCAAATACATTTTTGATTTCACTTGTGTGAATCATGAGAATAAAACCAAGGGAGTACACAGTGTGTTGATTCATCGTTGCTTTTTGCTACAAGAAGAGACAATAACAAATCCAACATGGACCATGTTTATTTTTTACTTTATCTCCAATGACTAACACATTTGCCCTAATACGTGTCAGGTACTTAGTAAAGAAGAAAGAGACATTTTAAAGGAAAAGTGACCAGGCTGACTTTTATAAAGACAGACAAGTGATCATTGTAAAAAATTACAGTTTTTACAATGATTACATATAGAGGAAGGAGTTTGAGTGACTTGTCAACATAATATCCTCACTGTGTGTCTTTGCCTATTGACTGTCAGTTACAAGTTTGGAATTAGGGCTAAGCTTTGCAATGTTCTGCTATGCAGTTATTTCCAACAGCTAACAGAATGGCAGAAGTTAGAAAAGGGAAAATATGGTTCCTTACTTAAAAAAAAAAGTATGTCATGAAAGAGGTTGTGCACTACAGATGTACAGCAGAACTCAGTAGCTCCACTCCTATCAGTTACTTCATAGATTAATTCAAAGTTTCTGTTTAGGCACTTGACTAAGGCATTAAGTTTGGTAATCTGATTTTATGCTGATAAATGAAAGATAGGAAACCTAGTAATTTCATATCCACAAAGAAAATTCCTCAGAAAGAAAAAAGGTGAATTAAATAGAATGAACCAAAATTATTTGGCATGGGCAAGCATCATCTACTTTTGTTAATCTTTCAATCAACCTATTTTTTGGGCTTCCTATAAAGCATATAATACAGTAAACATGGGGATACAAAGCCTCTGGGACTTGCTGCTAAAGGAGGTGTGATGTGTGACAGAATTGTGAACAACAAATTATAGCAGTGTGATCATTCATTCATGCATTCATGCATGTATTCCACAAATGCTCATTAACACCTTCTGTGGGTCAGGCATTTGTACTAGGTTTTGAGAATACAGGGCTGAAAAATGCATGGTCCATGCGCTCATGGAATTTATAGACATTAAACAAATAATTGCAAGTGTTCTATACAACTAAAAGGAAATGCTGCATGCTGTAGAAGTATTTAACATGTGAAGCAACCTCATCATGGTGCCTGGGTGAAGTTACCTGGGAAACAGACTGCCTATATTGAGACAGAAGAATAAATAGGAGTAAAAATTCTGAGAGAGTATTCCACATACAAAAAATACCATGTAAAAGACCTGAGTTAAAAGAGTACAAACTCGTAGAACTGAAAGATATTCTATTTGGCTTCAATATATTTTTAAAAGGAGAAGTTTGAGAAAGGAAGCTAAATAGGTGAGCAGGTGTCTAACTGCACAAAATCTTGAGAACTTGTTAAGAATATAGGTCTTAATCCTTAAATCCTTAATCCTTAAAACCTTAATCTGTATAAGCAGTGGGAAGCCATTGAACCAATGAGGAGTAAAATGACCAGATGTGCACTTCTAAAATATCCCTCAAGGTACATTGTAGAGTGTGAGTCAGAGGGGGCCTAGAGAATCTGGGCAAACAATAATGAAGGTACTGCAGTGCCCAGGAGAGAGATAATGGCTTGGACAAAAGTAGTGGGAATGAGGGTAGCAACAGGTGGTTTCAAGAGACAAGTAAGAATTAGAGTTTAGAAGACCGGTGACCCATTATATGTGGCAGATGAAACAGAGGGAACCTTTAGAATAATTCTCAAATATTTGGCATGAACAAGGGGTAGCGTTTTACCACTTACTAAAAATGGCATATCGAAGGAGAGGAGCATACGGCATGTTAGAGTGCCTGTAAAACATCAGAGTCATGATCTGAACAAGCTGCTCTAGGCCATTTAATGCAGTAGTGATCTAAACTGCCTGTAGGGACAGAAGTAAATTCTATTTTCTGCTTTTTGTGGAAGCAGAGCCCTTTATTGTTTAGCTTCCATCCCATTCTTCTTATGTGAAAGTATCTTTCTTTTATTTAGAAAATGTTGCCCCTTCAGTCCAAAAGATACTATATTTTTACAAACCTCACTTCTCTGGTCTAATAAAAAACATTTGCTGGGATTTTTTGTGTGTAGAATGAGGAAGAATGTAAGTCAAGCTCAGGTAGAGGTGGTCATTTAAGTGTGAACCTGCAACAGTCGGTTGCCATTTCCCTTGTGCTGGAAGGAAGAAGAGAGTTGTTGTGACAGAGAGGAAGAAAGATGGGTAAATTACTATTCTCCGTACAGAATAGTAATTTACCCAGGCACTCACAAAACTTAAAGGAGTTAATGAGAGTTATATATGGATTAGTTACAAAGAAAAGCTAAACAAAGAAATTGCTAATGCTCTTAAATGAGAGATATGCTAAGATTTCTGTACTATGTTTCAAAAAAACCAAAAAACAAAATTGAAGCTGCTGATGACAGAATTATGCTACACTGATAGACACTAAGTGTTGTATACTCTCTGCTTCTTTATGTATACACCAAGAAAATGGGGATCCCCTGTTCCTGTTCTCTGCCAGTCAATGGAATTTTTCTTGCCTCCCAAAGCATTATTTCTTATAGATCCTTATTTTGTTGGCAACCTGACACATACCTTTTGATTATAGGAATAAGTATATTCAGTACAGTTTTGGGGGTCATTCTATACTGGAAAGACCTAACGTCTACTCCAATCTAAACAATACTGGAGAAAGTTAAACCTGCCTAAAAGTAGCTAAATGGGAGAAAGAGCTACAGGTTTACATTACTGCATTGAAGCCTTGGCAAATGCACAAACAAGGCCCCACATCTAACAGTCATCAAAACTGGCCATCTTATTGTGAGTTTCAGCAAGTTCCAGGAAAAGTGGTACACTTTCTTCTTCTTACACACACAATTTTACAAGATCATCTCCAGATACCCATAAAAATTTGTATTAATTTATTGCCACTTTTAGTAGGGAGAATAATAAGGTGATATAATCCTTCCTACTTAAATCAACCTCTGTCTCTAACCTCCAGAAAAATTACTGATACCTTATTTAGAAGAAAGGATACACCAGAGCTGTCAGTTTTGCTGGGAATCCTCTGTCTTGAAAAAATTGCAGTTACTGAACCCAGCCTGAATTTTAGCTGTCCTATTCAACACTTTTAACAGAATCACTAGCTCTGTGTACTACTAGTATTTATTTAGGTAGCAATATGACTAATTGAAAGTTAGTGTAAACTACTCCAGCTTTCAGAGATTTATTAAGAACAAAAGTGATAAAATAAACCATTAATAAGTCTTCAATATTGACTAAATGGTAAAATAAAATATTTGGATATGGTTAAATAAAATATATTACTAAAACTAATTACATTTTTTTATTTTACTTTTAATGTAATCGCTAGAAAGTTTAAAATTACAGTGTGTCTTAAACATATGTGTCTTATTTTACTTCTATTGTACAGTGTATCCTAGTGGCTTCCAACGTGAGATTATGCACAATCATGCACAGACATTAAGTATGTATTTTGGTGAGGGGGACATGATAAGATCTGTGTTATTGACATATGATCATAGTTAGAAACCTAAATTGGATTATGGAGAGAACAGAAACAAGAAGTCAATTACTTGAGTTTTGCAAGCGTCCAAACAAAAGATGACAAGAAAACAAACTGTATCTGTGGCTTGGAAGAAAGATAATAGATTCAGGACATAGCGTAGATTTAGGATTGGAAGCGAGTTACATATTTGGGTTGAGAAAATTGTGGGAACTAAACATAGTACCTCAAGTGTCGGTATAGATGTAATATAGTAATGTCTTTAATTGAGGGGCAAAAGACAAAGAACACATTTCTTATATTCTCAAAGGGAACATAGGAACCGACTTGGGATGGTTACTAACAATTAGTTAACTAAAACCCAACTGTTTTGCAATAGCTTTCAATAGTTCACTGCAATTTAAATTCTTAAATGGGGTGAAAAAATTTAGCAATCCATCTAATGAGTTTCTTCTTCCCAAAACAAGCTTCTGGGGAGAAATTTGTAAAGCAGAAAATTTTCCGCAAAGCAAACAGTGTTTCTTCCTTTCATAGAATAAATAAGGGTCATATATAAGCTAACCAAATTTAATTATATTGTTAGAGTTGCAGCATTGTAACTGAGGCACGGCAGTCTGGTAATATAAATAATTTCAACTAACATGATTGGTATTTGAAGAGAGAAAAAATATTCAAAAATGGCTACTTCTGTAAGTCAGAAGTCTAAATAATTGCAATTCGCTTCTATAGAATTATTAATTTTATAATTTATGGTTTCTCACATTAATATATTGATTGATTGGTGCAAGCTCCATGTTGGAAATCAAGCTAACTCAAAGTGCAATGCTGAAAGAAATAATATTTATTGTCTTTTATTTATCCAACCAATATTTGTTGAGTACCTACCATAGGTGCTAAGCTTTTGGATTACCATAGTCAATTGGACAGCCTTATTCTGTCTCATGCAGTTGATAGTTTAAGCTTGAGAAGAAAACCAACCTTTTACATTTTATTTTTTATAGATTCAGGGGATATATGTATAGATTTGTAATGTGGACATGGTGCATAATAATGGTGAGATTCAGGCTTCTAATATGCCCATCACCTGAACAGTGAACATTGTACCCAACAGGTTATACTTTTTAACTCTTATCACCCTCCCAACCCTTGCCACTTTTGAAGTCCTCAGTGTCTATTGTTTCAATCTGTATGTCCATGTGTACTCATGGTTTAACTCCCACTTATAAGTGAGAACATGTAGTATTTGACTGTTTCTGAGTTATTTAACTTATGATAATGGCCTCCAGCTCCATTCATGTTGCTGCAAAAGTCATGATTTTATTCTTTTGTATGACTGCGTAGTATTCCACAGTGTATATATACCACATTTGCTTTACCCAGTCATCCTTTGATGAACATTAAGTTGGTTCCATGACTTGGCTATTATGAATAGTGCTGTGATAAACATACAAGTGCAGGTGTCCTTTTGATATAATGATTCATTTTCCTTTGGGTAGATACCCAGTAGTGGGATTGCTGGATCAAATGGTAGTTCTAGTTTTAGTTCTTTGAGAAATCTCTGTACAAACTCTTTTCTATAGAGGTTGTACTAATTAACATTTCCACCAAAAGTGTATAAATGTTTTCTTTTCTTTACAACCTCATCGACATCTGTTGTTTTTTAACTTTTTAATCATAGCTATTCTGACTGCTGTGAAATGGTGTCTTACTGTGGCTTTCATTTGCATTTCCATGATGATTAGTGATGTTGGACATTTTTTCATATGTTTGTTTGGCTAATTGTATGGTATATCTTCCTTTCTTAAAAATTTTTTTTCTTTTCTTTTCTTTTTTCTTTTGACAGGCTTTTTTCTGATGCCTTCAGCTTCTTTCTGTCGCCCAGGCTGGAGTGCAGTGGTGTGGTCTCAGCTCACTACAACCTCTACCTGCCAGATCAAGTGATTCTCCTGCCTCAGATTCCCAAGTAGCTGGAGTTACAGAGGTGCATCACCATCCTTGGCTAATTTTTGTATTTTTAGTAGAGATGGGATTTTACCCTGTTCACCAGTCTGGTCTCAAACTCCTGACCTCAAGTGATCCACCCATCTCAGCCTCCCAAAATGCTGAGGTTACTAGTGTGAGCAACCATACCTGGCTGTGTGTCTTCTTTTGAGAACTATCAGTTCATGTCCCTTGCTTATTTTACTTTTTTTTTTTTCTTTTTTTGATAGAGTCTCTCTCTCTGTTGCCCAGGTTGAAGTGCAGTGGCATGATCTTAGTTTATGCTTACTTTTTAATTGGATTGTTTGATTTTTGTTTTTTTTTTTTCATGTTGAGTTGAGTTTCTTATAGATTCTGGATATTAGTCATTTGTTGTATGCATAGTTTGCAAATATTTTCTCCCATTCTGTAGACTGTCTGTTTACTTTATCTATTATTTCTTTTGCTATGCAGAAACTTTTAAGTTTAATTAAGTCCCATTTGGATATTTTTGGTTTTGTTACATTTGCTTTTCAGTTCTTAGTTAGTCATAAATTCTTTGCCTATGCCAATGTCAGAAGAAATGTCTCTAGATTTTCTTCTAGGATTTTTATAGATTCAAGTCTTACATTTATGTCTTTAACTTATCTTGAGCTAATTGTATATGGTGAGCGATAAGGGTTCAACTTCATTCTTTTGCATACAGTTATCCAGTTTCCACAGCACCATTTATTGAAGAGGTTGTCCTTTTACCCATTATATATTTTTGTTGACTTTGTCGACAATCAGCTGGTCATAGGTATGTGGCTTTATTTCTGGGATCTCTATTCTGTTCCATTAATCTATGTGTCTATTTTTGTACCAGTACCATGATGTTTTGTTTGTTATAGCCTTGTAGTATATTTTGTATTCAGGTAATGTGATGCCTACAGCTTTGTTCTTTTTCTCCAGATTGCTGTGGTTAGTCAGGCTCTTTTTTGGTTTTGTATGAATTTTAGGAAATGTTTGTAATGCTGTGAAAAATATGTTGGTAATTTGGTAGGAATTGAATCTGCAGATTGCTTTGGGAAGTATGGTTATTTATTGATATTGATTGCTCCAATCCATGAGCATGGGATACTTTTCCATTTGTTTGTGTTATGGATGATTTATTTCATCATTGTTTTATACTTCTCTTTGTATATATATTTCATCTCCTTGGTTAAATATATTCCTAAGTATTTTTTATGGCTATTGTAAATGGAATTGAGCTCTTGATTTTGTTCCGAACTTCAATGTTATTCACGTTTAGAAATGTTACTAATGTTTGCATGTTGATTTTGTATCCTGAAGTTTTGCTAAACTTGTTTACCAAGTCTAGATATCTTTTGGAAGAGATTTTATGCTTTTCTAGCTATAATATCATATCATCAACAAATAGAGATAATATGACTTCCTCTTTTCAAATTTGGGTGCTTTTTATTTCTTTCTCTTGCCTGATTTCTCCAGATAGGACTTCCAATACTATGTCAAATAGGAGTAGTGACAGTGGGCATTTTTGTCTTAAAATCATTATTTTAATATGCTTTTAAGTGTCACAATGAAATTCAAGTTTCTATGTGTGGACTTAGAAGGAGCATCAAATCCAGAGTTGGAGAGTATCTAGAAGGGCAGAAATGTATCTCTAGAGAAAATAACATCTGCCCTGACAATTAAAGGAAGATCAAGATTAAGCTAGTTAAATTAGGCTCATTAGAGCTGGAGTAGAGTGAGGACAATGTGCAAAGGTTATGAGGTAAGAGAGATTGGGACATGTCCTGGATCTATGAAATGGGTGACTTGACTGGATCATAGAGCTATAATGATGGATTGTCATTCACTTAGGTTAGACAAACAAATAAAAGCCACATTATAAAGGACTTTCTTAATGTTAATAAGAATGTGCCTTTTTGTTGTAGCCTTCAATTATCATTTTATACTTTGATACTGGTTGATTAGTTTGTAAGTATACATCTTACTTTAAAATAATACAAAAATCTAGTAAGAATAAATTATGGAACTCTCAAACCATGAACTATTATGTAGCAGTTTAAGAAAAGAATAAGATAACTCTGTATTAACTTTGACAGATGTCTGGATTTATTTTTTCAAAAACAGCTGGCTGCATAACAGTATGTATTATATAATTCAATTTGTATAAAACAATGTATGTTTGTATGTGCATAGAAAGTTTCAGGAAGAATGTCCACAAACTGTTAACAATGACCACTTCTGGGGAGTATAATGGAAGTGATTGTGGTGAAGGAAATATACATATTAAATAATGACTGAGAAAAAAATAAAAAGGGATAAAGAAAACTTTTTTAATCCAACAGAAAGCAAAAAATGATAAAAATGAAGAAAGAAAAAATATACCCAAATATACAAAATATAACAAATATTCTAAATATTGTTATTCCTAATAAAAATATTAATAATTGAATAAGTCTATTAAAGGTTAAATTCCAGAAAATCAGAATAGATTTGATATCTCCATCTAGCTGTGGTCTGTTGGTGATACATATATAAAACAAAAACAAAAATAAAATGAGAGAATGTAAACATAGAAATCCTGAATAGAATATTAATATACATAAAAAAAGATTGAATTTGTATCTTACAAAACTTTCTCAAAAAAAAAAAAAAACTTCATGGATGAATTTACAAGCATTTATGGAAGATTTAATATCAATTCTTTACAAATCCTTCCAAAAAGATAGAACTTTTCAAGTTATTCAGTGAGGCCAGCATTATTCTTATATCAAAACCAAGTAAAGACATCATATGAAAAGAAAACTAAAAAACAGTATTTCTTTAAATATATATATATATATATATGCAAAATGTCTCAACAAAATACTAGCAACATATACAAAGAATTACACACCAAGTAGGATCTATCTTGAGGATGTAAGGTTTATTTAACATACAAAAATTAATCACCATAATATGCCATATCAATAAAATAAAAAACAAAATCTTCCCAATAGACACAAAAGATATATTTTCTATAATGAAATCAAACACCTTTTCTTGATAAAAAAGATTTTAAAAATCTAGGAATGTAGGAAAACTTCCTGAATCTGATAAAAGGTATTCATGAAAAATCTACAGCTAACATCATGCTCAATAACTAAAGAAAGAATGCTTTCCTCCTACAATCAGGAAAACAGAAAGCATCTTCTCACTCACCACTTCTATTCAAAATGCTACTGGAAGTTTTAACCAGGGTACTTAGAAAAGAAAAATTAACAAAACATATTCAAATTGAAAAATAAGAAGTGTCCGGGCACGGTGGCTTATGGCTGTAATCCTAGCACTTTGAGAGGCCGAGGAGGGCAGATCACCTGAGGTTGAGAGTTTGAGACCAGCCTGGCCAACATGGCGGAAACCTCGTCTCCTCTAAAAATAGAAAATTAGCTGGGCATGGTGGCACATGCCTGTAATCCCAGCTACTTGAGAGGCTGAGGCAGGAGAATTGCTTGAACCCAGGAGACGGATGTTGCAGTGAGCTAAGATCGCACCATTGTACCACAGCCTGGGCAACAAAAACAAAACAATGTCTCAAAAAAAAAAAAAAAAAAAAAAGACAATAGCAAGTGTTGGTGAAGAGGTGAAGTTGGAATCCCCATACAGGACTGGTGGGAAGGTTAAATGGTCTTATTAAGTAAGACCACATTTGAAAGGTCAGGATGTTGGCAGAGATGGGTGTCTGCAATTACTCTTACTAAGCGAAGAAGTTATTTGAATTATCAAGGAAAAATTTTAGGAATCTCCATAGTTTCTGAGTCACAGTAGTCCCTTTATATTTATAATATTTTATTTAGTCTGAGAAATGGGCCTGCCTCTATCCTTAATATTTTGTTTATATTTCAGCCTTGTACATATGAAGTTCACATCACCTAACTTCTTGAACTCATGCCTCACTGGCTTCAGGTTTGAGCCTAAACTTATCATCCACAAAAAGTGTTTTCCAACGCCAGGTTAGTTATATTTTCCTCATACATGCTTTTATGGTAACCTGTATTTTCTCAGTATCCATCACACTTTGTTGTTTCTACCTATTTAATTACTTGGTTTCTCCATTCAGTGGTAAGCTGTTGAATGTATCAGCTGGGAGCTTCTGGGAGCCAACCTCAGAGAATGACTGTGGATTACCTAAGCAAGTATTGGAATTTTTTTTTTTTTTAATAGTTTAAGTTCTAGGGTACATGTGCACAACATGCAGGTTTGTTACATATGTATACTTGTGCCATGTTGGTGTGCTGCACCCATCAACTCGTCAGCACCCATCAACTCGTCATTTACATCAGGTATAACTCCCCGTGCCATCCCTCCCCCCTCCCCCTCCCCATAATAGGCCCCGGTGTGTGATGTTCCCCTTCCAGAGTCCAAGTGATCTCATTGTTCAGTTCCCACCTATGAGTAAGAATATGCGGTGTTTGGTTTTCTGTTCTTGCGATAGTTTGCTGAGAACGATGGTTTCCAGCTGCATCCATGTCCCTACAAAGGACATGAACTCATCCTTTTTTATGGTTGCATAGTATTCCATGGTGTATATGTACCACATTTTCTTAATCCGGTCTGTCACTGATGGACATTTGGGTTGATTCCAAGTCTTTGCTATTGTGAATAGTGCCGCAATAAACATACGTGTGCATGTGCCTTTATAGCAGCATGATTTATAATCTTTTGGGTATATACCCAGTAATGGGATGGCTGGGTCATATGGTAATTTCTAGTTCTAGATCCTTGAGGAATTGCCATACTGTTTTCCACAATGGTTGAACCAGTTTACAATCCCACCAACAGTGTAAAAGTGTTCCTATTTCTCCACATCCTCTCCAGCACCTGTGGTTTCCTGACTTTTTAATAATTGTCATTCTAACTGGTGTGAGATGGTTTCTCATTGTGGTTTTGATTTGCATTTCTCTGATGGCCAGTGATGACGAGCATTTTTTCATGTGCCTGTTGGTTGTATGCATGTCTTCTTTTGAGAAATGTCTATTCATATCCTTTGCCCACTTTTTGATGGGGTTGTTTGTTTTTTTTTCTCTTGAATTTGTTTGAGTTCTTTGTAGGTTCTGGATATTAGCCCTTGTCAGATGAGTAGATTGCAAAAATTCTCTCCCATTCTGTAGGTTGCCTGTTCACTCTGATGGTAGTTTCTTTTGCTGTGCAGAAGCTCTTTAGTTTCATTAGATCCCATTTGTCAATTATGGCTTTTGTTGCCATTGCTTTTGGTGTTTTAGACATGAAGTCTTTGCCCATGCCTATATCCTGAATGGTATTACCTAGGTTTCCTTCTAGGGTTTTTATGGTATTAGGTCTAACATTTAAGTCTCTAATCCATCTTGAATTAATTTTCATTTAAGGAGTAAGGAAAGGATCCAGTTTCAGCTTTCTACTTATGGCTAGCCAATTTTCCCAGCACCATTTATTAAATAGGGAATCCTTTCCCCATTTCTTGTTTTTCTCAGGTTTGTCAAAGATCAGCTGGCTGTAGATGTGTGGTATTATTTCTGAGGACTCTGTTCTGTTCCATTGGTCTATATCTCTGTTTTGGTACCAGTACCATGCTGCTTTGATTACTGTAGCCTTGAAGTAAAGTTTGAAGTCAGGTAGCAAGATGCCTCTGGCTTTGTTCTTTTGACTTAGGATTGTCTTGCTAATGCGGGGTTGTTTTTGGTTCCATATGAACTTTAAAGCAGTTTTTTCCAATTCTGTGAAGAAACTCATTGGTAGCTTAATGGGGATGGCATTGAATCTACAGATTACCTTGGGCAGTATGGCCATTTTCATGATATTGATTATTCCTATCTATGAGCATGGTAAGTTCTTCCATTTGTTTGTGTCCTCTTTGATTTCACTGAGCAGTGGTTTGTAGTTCTCCTTGAAGAGGTCCTTTACATCCCTTGTAAGTTGGATTCCTAGGTATTTTATTCTCTTTGAAGCAATTGTGAATGGAAGTTCATTCATGATTTGGCTCTCTGTTTGTCTGTTACTGGTGCATAAGAATGCTTGTGATTTTTGCACATTGATTTTGTATCCTGAGACTTTGCTGAAGTTGCTTGTTGGCTTAAGGAGATTTTGGGCTGAGATGATGGGGTTTTCTAAGTATACAATCATGTCATCTTCAAACAGGGACAGTTTGACTTCTTCTTTTCCTAACTGACTACTCTTTATTTCTTCCTCTTGCCTGATTGCCCTAATGAGAACTTCCAACACTATGCTGAATAGGAGTGGTGAGAGAGGGCATCCCTGTCTTGTGCCAGTTTTCAAAGGGAATGCTTCCAGTTTTTGCCCATTCAGAATCATATTGGCTGTGAATTTTTCATAAATAGCTCTTATTATTTTGAGATATGTTCCATCAACACCAAATTTATTGAGAGTTTTTAGCATGAAGGGCTGTTGAATTTTGTCAAAAAGACCTTTTCTGCATCTATTGAGATAATCATGTGGTTCTTGTCTTTGGTTCTGTTTATATGCTGGATTTCATTTCTTGATTTGCATATGTTGAACCAGCCTTGCATCCCAGGGATGAAGCCCACTTGATCATGGTGGATAAGCTTTTTGATGTGCTGCTAGATTCGGATTGCCAGTATTTTATTGAGGATTTTTGCATCAATGTTCATCAGGGATATTGGTCTAAAATTCTCTTTTTTTGTTGTGTGTCTGCCAGGCTTTGGTATCAGGATGATGTTGGCCTCATAAAATGAGTTAGGGAGGATTCCCTCTTTTTCTAATGATTGGAATAGTTTCAGAAGGAATGGTACTGGCTCCTCCTTGTACCTCCAGTAGAATTCAGCTGTGAATCCGTCTGGTCCTGGACTTTTTTTGGTTGGTAGGCTATTAATTATTGCCTCAATTTCAGAGCCTACTATTGGTCTATTCAGAGATTCAACTTCTTTCTGGTTTAGTCTTGGGAAAGTATAAGTGTCCAGGAAATTATCCATTTCTTCCAGGTTTTCTAGTTTATTTGCATAGTGGTGTTTACAGTATTCTCTGATGGTAGTTTGTATTTCTGTGGGGTCGATGGTGATATCCCCTTTATCATTTTTTATTGCACCTATTTGATTCTTCTCACTTTTCTTCTTTATTAGTCTTGCTAGTGGTGTATCAATTTTGTTGATCTTTTCAAAAAACCAACTCCTGGATTCATGGATTTTTTGGAGGGTATTTGTGTCTCTATCTCCTTCAGTTCTGCTCTGATCTTAGTTATTTCTTGCCTTCTGCTAGCTTTTGAATGTGTTTGCTCTTGTTTCTCTAGTTCTTTTAATTGTGATGTTAGAGTGTCAATTTTAGATCTTTCCAGCTTTCTTTTGTGGGCATTTAGCGGTGTAAATTTCCCTCTACACACTGCTTTAAATGTGTCCCAGAGATTCTGGTATGTTGTATCTTTGTTCTCATTAGTTTCAAAGAACATTGTTATTTCTGCCTTCATTTCGTTATGTACCCAGTAGTCTTTCAGGAGCAGGTTATTCAGTTTCCATGTAGTTGAGTGGTTTTGATTGATTTTCTTAGTCCTGAGTTCTAGTTTGATTGCACTGTGGTCTGAGAGACAGTTTGTTATAATTTCTGTTCTTTCACATTTGCTGAGGAGTGCTTTACTTCCAATTATGTGGTCAATTTTGGAATAAGTGCGATGTGGTGCTGAGAAGAATGTATATTCTGTTGATTTGGGGTGGAGAGTTCTATAGAGGTCTATTAGGTCCACTTGGTGCAGAGTTGAGTTCAATTCCTGGATATCCTTGTTAACTTTCTGTCTTGTTGATCTGTCTAATGTTGACAGTGGGATGTTGAAGTCTCCCATTATTATTGTATGGGAGTCTAAGTCTCTTTGTAAGTCTCTAAGGACTTGCTTTATGAATCTGGGTGCTCCTGTATTGGGCACATATATTTTTAGGATAGTTAGCTCTTCCTGATGAATTGATCTCTTTACCATTATGTAATGGCCGTCTTTGTCTCTTTTGATCTTTGATGGTTTAAAGTCTGTTTTATCAGAGACTAGGATTGCAACCCCTGCTTTTATTTTTGTTCTCCATTTGCTTGGTAGATCTTCCTCCATCCCTTTATTTTGAGCATATGTGTGTCTCTGCATGCGAGATGGGTCTCCTGAATACAGCAAACTGATGGGTCTTGACTCTTTATCCAATTTGCCAGTCTGTGTCTTTTAATTGAAGCATTTAGTCCATTTACATTTAAGGTTAATATTGTTATGTGTGAACATGACCCTGTCATTTGGATATTAGCTGGTTATTTTGCTCATTAGTTGATGCAGTTTCTTCCTAGCTTCGATGGCCTTTATACTTTGGCATGTTTTTGCAATGTCTGGTACCAGTTGTTCCTTTCCACGTTTAGTGCTTCCTTCAGGATCTCTTGTAGGGCAGGCCTGGTGGTGACAAAATCTTTAAGCATTTGCTTGTCTGTAAAGGATTTTATTTCTCCTTCACTGATGAAACTTAGTTTGGCTGGATATGAAATTCTGGGTTGAAAATTCTTTTCTTTAAGAATGTTGAATATGGGCCCCCACTCTCTTCTGGCTCGGAGAGTTTTTGCCGAGAGATCTGCTGTTAGTCTGATGGGCTTCCCTTTGTGGGTAACCCGACCTTTCTCTCTGGCTGCCCTTAACATTTTTTCCTTCATTTCAACTTTGGTGAATCTGACAATTATGTGTCTTGGAGTTGCTCTTCTTGAGGAGTATCTTTGTGGCATTGTTTGTATTTCCTGAATTTGAATGTTGGCCTGCCTTACTTGGTTGGGGAATATCTCCTGGATGGTATCCTGAAGAGTGTTTTCCAACTTGGTTCCATTTTCCCTCTCACTTTCAGGCACCCCAATCAGACATAGATTTGATTTTTTCACATAATCCCTTATTTCTTGAAGGCTTTGTTCATTTCTTTTTCCTTTTTTTTCTCTAGACTTCTCTTGTCACTTCATTTCATTCATTTGATCTTCAATCATTGATACTCTTTCTTCCAGTTGATCGAGTCGGTTACTGAAGCTTATGTATTTGTCACGTATTTCTCGTGTCATGGTTTTTTTCTCTGTCAGTTCACTTATGGCCTTCTCTGCATTGATTATTCTAGTTATCCATTCTTCCATTCTTTTTTCAAGATTTTTAGTTTCTTTGCACTGGGTATGTAGTTCCTCCTTTAGCTCTGAGAAGTTTGATTGACTGAAGCCTTCTTCTCTCAACTCGTCAAAGTCATTCTCCACCCAGCTTTGATCCGTTGCTGGCGATTAGCCGCGTTCCTTTGCAGGGGGGATGTGCTCTGATTTTTTGAACTTTTTGAATTTCCAGCTTTTCTGCCCTGCTTTTTCCCCATCTTTGTGGTTTTATATGCCTTTGGTCTTTGATGCTGGTGACATACTGATGGGGTTTTGGTGTGGGTGTCCTTTCTGTTTGTTAGTTTTCCTTCTAGTAGTCAGGACCCTCAGCTGTAGGTCTGTTGGAGATTGCTTGAGGTCCACTCCAGACCCTGTTTGCCTGGGTATCAGCAGCGGAGGCTGCAGAAGATAGAATATTGCTGAACAGTGAGTGCTGCTTTCTGATTGTTGCTCTAGAAGCTTCATCTCAGTGGTGTACCCTGCCACGTGAGGTGTGAGGTGTCAGTCTGCACCTAGTGGGGGATGTCCCCCAGTTAGGCTACTCAGGGGTCAGGGACCCACTTGAGCAGGCAGACTGTCTGTTCTCAGATCTCAACCTCCATGTTGGGAGATCCACTGCTCTCTTCAAAGCTGTCAGACAGGGTCATTAACATCTGCAGAGGTTTCTGCTGCTTTTTTTTTTTTTTTTTTTTTTTTTTTGCTATGCCCTGTCCCCAGAGGTGGAGTCTACAGAGACAGGCTGGCCTCCTTGAGCTTCAGTGGGCTCCACCCAGTTCAAGCTTCCCGGAGGCTTTGTTTACCTCCTTAAGTCTCAGCAATGGCAGGTGCCTCTCCCCCAGCCTTGCTGCTGCCTTGCAGTTATATCTCAGATTGCTGTACTAGCAATGAGGGAGGCTCCGTGGTCATGGGACCCTCCCGGCCAGCTGTGGGATATAATCTTCTGTTGTGCCGTTTGCTAAGACCCTTGGTAAAGCTCAGTATTAGGGTGGGAGTTACCCGATTTTCTAGGTGTTGTGTGTCTCAGTTTCTAAAGGGATTCCCTTCCCCCTTGTGCTTCCCAGGTGAGGCGATGCCTCTCCCTGCTTCAGCTCTCGCTGTTCGGGCTGCACTAGCTGATCAGCACCGATTGTCCAGCACTTCCCAGTGAGATGAACCCGGTACCTCAGTTGAAAATGCAGAAATCACACGTCTTCTGTGTTGCTCGTGCTGGGATCTGGAGCCTAGAGCTGTTCCTATTTGGCCATCTTGCTTGCACCCAATGACCAGTATTCAAATTTTTGGAAGGACAAAGAGGGCAGTTACAGAGCCAGAGTGGTAAAACATAGCTGGAGAGAGGATTGGACAAAAAATCAAGGACATTCAGAGCATAAATGAAAAATTAGTAGGAGTTAATTTCAGGATGTGAGTGATGCAATAGAAAATTCCAAAATTTTTGATTTTTCAATATTCTAGTCAACATGTGCATTGGAAAAATAATTTTTAAATGGCTAAGAGGGTTAAACACCTGACTCTTAATTGAAAGAAAAAAGTGCACCTTGATTACAATCTCTGGCAAAGTTTCCAATGGCGAGGGGACAAAAGTTAAGAAAAATAATAATGATAAGGGTGGTCAGTTGGTATGGCAGTGGAATGGATGTAGGGCTGGTATGATGATTGTCAGGTAGAAAAACCATCATATATTAATTCCAACGAATGCTCAGAATTGGACTCCACCACAAATTATCAAAGTGCCTGGCAGACAGTGGGTCCATGTAGAAGGCCCACAGTTCTCCTTTTCTCTTTTTCTAGCCTTCAACCAACTGGCTGTGACCTCAACAGCTGCACTAGAAGCTGGAACTCTGCTGCCAATACACTAATCTTTGACAATTTTTCTTCTGCCTACTCTTGCATATTACGGCTACTGAGAACATTGGTTCTTAACCATTTTTAAATTCATGGGTACATTTGCAACTCTGATAAAAAGTTATGAATAATTTCCTTAGGGAAGCATAATGCTTATTAACATACATATTTATATTATTTTTAAAGTGATCTCATGAATAGAATTCCTAAAATGCTTTCGTGTTGTCAAAATAATAAATTATATATGTGTGTGTGTGTGTGTGTGTGTGTAGCACCAATCTGTGAGGGCTACAGTTCTAAATGTTTTCCATATAAAAATAATTTATTATTTTTGACAAACCTAAAGGAGAATACCTCAGTTATCCAAATTACCTATCAGAAAAGGAAAGTATAGAGTTGTTACATAACCTAGCCAATGTCTCACTGAATTTAAGCCAAGTCTATGTAATTAGAGAAACCATAGTCTTTTTTTTTTTTTTTTTTTTTTGAGACGGAGTCTTGCTCTGTCACGCAAACTGGAGTGCAGTGGCCGTATCTCAGCTCACTGCAAGCTCCACCTTTCGGGTTCACGCCATTCTCCTGTCTCAGCAGCTGGGACTATAGACGCCCATCATCTCGCCAGGCTAGTTTTTTGTATTTTTTAGTAGAGACAGGATTTCACCGAGTTAGCCAGGATGGTCTTGATCTTATGACCTTGTGATCCGCCCGTTTCGACCTCCCAAAGTGCTGGGATTACAGGCTTGAGCCACAGCGCCCGGCCGAGAAACCATAATCTTAAATAATATGATTTAGTCTTTAAGTATGCTAAATGTTGCAATAAATACCCAGATGGTCCAAATTTGGCCTAAAACTCCCAGGGGCTTGCTTGTTATCTACTGGAGAAGGTGGAATGTATGAAAAGGTCTATATTGAAATGAAGAATGTGAAATGTGGTAAAAGAGAGTTAGGAAATACTAAGGATGAACAAAGCAGTGATTAAACTTTTGCCATTAGGGGAAAAATTTCAATGTTTTAAAGAGTTATTGGGTGTCCATTACTGGCTTAGAGATAACAACATGACAGCTGCAGAAAATTGAGGCCCTCAGAGGATTGTTTTGACAAGAGCACAGTAACAGTAAGGACAGCTTTCTAGGAGTAAGCACATCTCAGCAAAAAGAGCCAAGATGGAGAGGTGAAATAGACCTTGCAATAGTGCTCTGGGCATTAGAAGTTAGCCTTCTTATCATCAGCTGGCCAAATACATTGGGAGTCAGCTTCCTTATCTCTGAGGTGGAAATGATGCATAACTGATGACCTTAAGGACCTGAACATATAGGTTTATTGAGTTACTCTTAACAAAGGATTTAATGAAAGGAAATTACATGCATAAAAATTGGCTAAATATTGAGAAGAATGGAGAGAAGAATGAACATGGTTACTCTTTTTCAGGAGTTTAAAATCATACTGGAAGAGAAAGTACCTTAAAATGAACTGAAAAGATAAACATCGTATATGTATATGAAATGAACTGTTTATATATGGCTCCAGCGACAAAGAAAATCATTGTCTCAAATTCATCAATACTATAACATCTATTGTTGCTGTTGTGATTGCTAAGAATGGTGAATTTAAATTAAAATATATTTCCTTGTTGAAGGAGTTGTTATAAAAGAAAAAGAAAATACAATTTCTAGAATGGAGTTCACTCGTGGCAACATGGAAGAATGCAAAGCATTTTATTATTAAATTATTTAATATTTTCTACCTAATTGTAGAAATCTATAGAAGCCATGAAAACACATTTAAAAGGTGTGCAAGGGACGCCATTCATTACACACCAGGAAAAAGTAGTTGGAACTTTATTAAAAGTTGACTAATAGGCACTCTAGATAATTGAAATGACAGCGTATTTTGACAGCTGCAAGCAAAAATGTACTTGTTCAAAATAGTGAGTGTAAATCTTTTTGATTTCCAGAAAGAAAAATGATGTACAGGTTTAACTTAATTCAGTCAGCGTATAAAGTGTAATAATAAAAGGTAACTAATTTTTCACTTGACTGGTGAAACCTCTGTTAATTGGAGGTCCTGCCAATCACTGCACATTAGGACTGGATGTGAAGGCCTCTGAAGGTCCTCAATTGGAAGAGATGATTTCCTCTAGGGTCCTGGAGGAAATGAAAATCACCAAAGAAATTACCAAATATCCACAAAATAACCTTTATGAATACCTCTTAGTGTCAAATTTGGAGTTCACAAAATACACAAAACACTTAAATCTCCAAACGAGTAGATTGAAATACAAACACATTCATCATCCACATGCAATGATCCCCATAGGTATACTGTAAAGCTTAGAAGTGGGATTTTCAAAATAAATAAAGAAATAACAGAAGTAAATTTCCTAATCAACAAAATGAATTGAATCCCAGGTTAAGAATAATCCACATAACTTAAAAATGTACCAATGTCCACTTGCTAGGACATGACTGCTTGATTTTATTACATTTAGACCCATACAGGAAATCAAAAGGACAAACAAAAGCAGATGATGATCCACATCATGACTTTTCAAACTGACATTGTATTTAGATTAAGGAAAGAGAAAGTGAAATGTAGGTGCCAGCCTCAGGATCTGAGCTTCGTTTTCTCCTATTTTATTTTATTTTAGCTATGAGTTTTATTGGAGATTTTATGAGAGACGCAACCAGCTGTGCATTTAAATATCACTTTCATAAGTTTTGACTATCCTTTCAGTAAGAGAGCACAACAACTGAACCTACCCAAAAAGTGAAACCAGTCCAAGAATGGGATGTGATTATACATTCTTAGATTTATCTTCATTCTTTGTGGGAAAGTTTGCTATAAAATGCATTTGTTTAAAATGTTACAGAACATAGACTTCTCAGGAACAATTTAAGCACCATAAATGTTTCCTTCAAATTGAATCAAAAGAGGCTGAGAATCGTATTACATTGGGTGGGAATCCAATGTTTAGTTTTAGAATAAAAGAATTTCAAAGATTCGAGCTCTGCCATGATTTACAGCAGCCAGGATCTCTGTCATACGATAAAACCTTGATTTTTCTTTATTCCCAACTCATTGACAGTGAACTTTTCACTTGCAAACCACACAGTGAGGAGGAAGGCTAAAAAGGTATATGCTTTAGATCATCTGAATAAATAGTTTTTTTTTGTTTGTTTGTTTGCAGGCAAATCTATCCCCTTACTTAAGCCATAACCTTGACCTTAATGATGAAACTCTTCTATTAGTCAAATTTCTCAGGTCTATTTTAATCACAAGATAATCATTTTTTTGTTCATAGTTAAAAGTTTACACTGCATATGTCTAATATCTTATGTATAAACAAGGACCATAAATTATTGACTGGTTAATATGGTCCGTGAATGAATTCATTGTTCTCAAAGTAGACAGATTTTATTTTTAAGAGAAAGAGAACCAATTTAAATCCTTAATGTCTGTGAGGTTTTATACAGAAAAAATGCTTTTAAATGTTAATAACAACTAATAGGAATGTGTATTAAGTTAACTTTGCCCTGGTGAAAGTGCACTCCATTCAAAATTTTTTAGTAACACAAATAATTATGTTAATATACTGAATAATAAAATATTTAGCCACATATATTTATTTAGCTACATATATATTAAATGAATATTTATCTGTTATTTTATTTAATAATATAACTTCTAAAAAATTCAAAAGCTAATATTGGTTTACAATATAAAAATGCAAGTTACAAACATTCGGGAAGCTAGGATCAAAGATTAGATGTAGATATGCATAAATATGACACATAAAGATGAACTAAGGAATTTAATTGATTCAGAAGTCAATATGAAAATCACAGCATAAAAAAAATTGAGTGCTGCTTCCAATTCAAGATGGTAGTAAAGATTTACAAGACAAATTAATGCACGGAATGGGGGAAACAGTGGTATTACTTAATTGGATAGTGTGTCTAATATGTAGAATGAGAAAAGTAGATGGATTTGCATTGATTGCTTGACATAAAATATAACACAATTTGAGAATTTTAGCAAAAGTGGGAGACATTCTTCTAGCACAATCCGTAGAAATACTCAAAGTTCAGAATAGGTGAACTCAAACTCTGAACTCAAAGTTCAGAGTGAGTGAATGACATCATCTTAATTATTGGGAATAATGTTGGCTCTTCATAATTATTATCTCTACTAAAATAAATCACTGGATGAGCCATTCTTTATTCTTTCTATTCTCTTACTCACTTTTCACAAACAATACATAGAAACAGACAACAGTGGTATTTAAAGCTAGACCTGGAGAACAAATCTTTGGAAATAATAGCAGATCTGCCTACAGAGGTTTAGAATTAGGGTGCCTTAAAGAGAACCTGTAAAAGATTGATATAGTTTTAGAACTCTGCAACAAAGAAAAACAAAACAAAACAAAGTAATTGTCCCCAAGGAAAAAAAATACTAGCATAAAGTTCTTTGTTATGCTTTTATTTTTAAGCAAACAATTATTAAGTGTTTTCTATATGCCAGATATTAGTCTAAATGTTGTATATGTAACTTGTAACAATCCTGTATGGAAGGGTCTATTATTTGTGTTTAACACATAATTGACACCAAAAGATCAAGTAACTTTCACCAAGTCCTATAACTTACCAGTGACAGAGTCAGAATTTGAACCAGACAGACTCGGTTCCAGAACAGAAACACTTAACTCCTGCTCCGTGTTGCTTACCATTTGTGAGACTGGAGGAGGGACAAGTCCAAGCCTTCCAGTCTGCCTTTTACTCTCTCTGACTGCATTTTCTAAAACTTAATTATGCAGACAATACCCCCTTAACAAACTGCAAATCACTTTTAATCTTTTTTTATAGGGAAGAAAATTATTAGCAAATCAACCTCAAACTTTTCAGGAGCACCTAGCCTAGTCCTTTTTTCAGATATAAATGACTAAGTAAGAATCATTAGCTATTAAGTGGGGGGAAAAAAACACACAAACACGAAAGATAAAAATGAAAAGAAATAGATCCAATGAATGATCCCACAGAGAAATGATAATTTAATGTAAGAAGAACAAAATGAAAAAAAATTTTCCTGAATTATCAGAAAAATTCAAGGGAACATTTTATCCATAGAATGAATAGATGCTTCTATGGAAAAGGAACAAACTGCAGAACAGATAAGGAGATGGTGATAGAAATTTAAAATGTGACTACTAAAATTTTTTAAGTCAGTAGGAGGCTGAAAAATAAAATGGAATTTCAGAAGAACAAATATGTAATCTGGAAGAAAAAAATGTAGACATTATCTTAGAAAAGGGAAAAAGACAAATTTATAGTAATTTCTTAAGTGATAAAAAATGAAAGGAAGGGAAGGAACAATTATAAATATGCAACATCCACTTATTAGGGACTCCAGGAAAATTAATTGACCCCATCCCTACAAAAACATTTATTACTAGAATGAAAAGCTCAACACTTACAGAGTGAGATGAATGAATAAAAAGCTCACACTTCGTCATTAAGTTGTTAAAATTTAACAATTGCAAAAATCAAGTTAAAAATTTACCAGAGGTAGAAAACAAAAATAAACTAAAGAATATACACTCAAATAGGTCATCTCCAAAATAAAGATAACTATGAGCTTTAAGTTGGCTTTAGGAATGCAAGATATCAAAACAGGTTGAAGCAAGGCATTCAAAGGCTTGGAGAAAATGATTGTGAAGAGAGATTTGTAGACCTATTTAACTCATTAATGAATAATGAGAACAAAATAATACATTTTTATATACACAGAAAATAAATGTTGGCATCTATATACTATTTAAGGAAAACATACTCCAATATATACCACAGCATATTGAACAAATAGCCTAAGAGAAAAAGATATGAAGTATATGAAACAACAATCTTAACTCATTATTTCAATGAAGAGACATCTGAAGAGGACAGCTGTGCATGCTCTGAGAAAATAATCTCGTTTAAACTACAACAGGAAGTTGGAAGTTTCCATGAATAATAAATACCTTTAATGAGAAAATGAAGTAAAATCAGGAGTCCAGCTCTTCTTGCATCATTTCCTTCAACAATGAAAAAGGCGGAATTGCAAATTAAATCTAAGAAAAATAAAACAATAACAAAACCAGCTATGATCTTAGTAGAAAACAAAATATTTTGAAAAATCAAAAGGATCATGCATCTGACATTGATGCTCTGAAAATTCCCCTTTGAAGAGCAAAGTTTGAGGATATAGTTTCCTGAGGCCTCCCCAGTCATGTGGAACTGTGAGTCAATTAAACCTTTCTTTATAAATTACCCAGTCTCTGGTATGTCCTTATAGCAGCATGAGAATGGACTAATACAGTAAATCAGTACTTCAGAGAGTGTGGTGCTGCTACAAAGAAACCTGAAAATGTGGAAGCCACTTTGGAACTGGGCAACAGGCAGAAGTTCAAGCAGTTTGGAGGGCTCAGAAGAAGACAGGAAGATGTGGGAAAGTTTGGAACTTCCCAGAGACTTATTAAATGACTTTGACCAAATTGCTGATTGGGATAATGGACAATGAAGTCCAGGCAGAGGTGGTCTCAGATGGAGCTGTGGAATTTGTTGGAAACTGAAGAAAAGGTCACTGTTACTATGCAAAGAGACTGGCAATCTTTTAGCAAAGAGACTGGCAGTGTTTTGCTCCTGCCCTAGAGATCTGTGGAACTTTGAACTTCAGAGGGATGATTTAAAGTATCTGGCAGGAAAAAGTGTCTAAGTAGTGAAGCATTCAAGAAGAAGCAGAGCATAGCAGTTTGGAAAATTTGTAGCCTGATGATGCAATAGAAAAGAAAAACCCATTTTCTGAGGAGAAACAGGAGAAATTAAAGCCTACTGCAAAAATTTGCATAAGTAACAAGGAGCCAAATGTTAATCATCAAGACAATGCAGAAAATGTCTCCAGAGCCTGCCAGAGACCTTCATGGCAGCCCCTTCCATCACAGGCCTGGAGGACTAGGAAGGAAAAATGGTTCCCTGGGTTGGGTAGAGAGCTTCTGCTATGGGCAGGGACTTTCTCCTTTGCTTAGAACTCATTCTCTCTCCTGCCACCCTGTAAAGAGGTGCCCTGATCACAATGACTGTAAGTTTCCTCAGGCCTCCCAGCCATGTGGAACTGTGAGTCATCTAAACCTCTTTCTTTATATATTACCCAGTCTCTGTTATGTCCTTATAGCAGAGTGAACATGGACTAATACACTGACTCAGCTTATCTTAGTATACATTTTTATTCTCAAGCAGGATGTGTCCTTATGGTGGCAAAATGGTCAACAACTTCAAACTTTTGTTCAACCACTAAGCAGCCCTAAATTCCAGTAGTTCCTTAATAATCCAGTAGTTCTATAAATATTCTCAACACTGCCTCTTCTTGACTTGGTAGAAGTAATAGCTAACATGTATTAATTATTTACTATTTGCTTGATACAGTTCTAAGTCTTAGGGACCATAATACAGGCTTGTATTGCTAGTGAGTGTTGGTGCTGAGATTTGAACACATGTTTACATTTACTCTAAATTTAGTGATTTTAACTAATATTCCATATACTTATGTTTCAAACAATTACTGTGATCTGTCGACCAGACTTGGTTCAAATGTCTACCTCAGTGGTGAGGCCAGCACTGTTGAACCATATGAACTAAGAGTGGAGCAGGATGGTTTTTCCAAAATTGTTAGGCTGATTAAAAAGTACTTCACACTAGCTTCAAAGAAAGAAGAAAGAAATAGAGGAAAAGTGTGATGCTATAAAAAGAGAGTAATAAATAAGAGAGATCAAAACAGAGAGAGAGAGAGAGAGAGAGAGAGAGAGAGAGAGGAGAGAAAAACAGGTAGATAAGTCTGGTTTTCAAAAGGCCTTTGGCTTTTTGATTCCAGACCTGATGGACAGTGATCCACTTCTGACTTTATTTCGGTAAAATAATAGATCCCCTTGTTATCTAGTATTATTTTTCTTTAGCTTATGCTAGTTGAATGAGTTTCTGGGTTTTACAGCCAGAGTGTTGATTACATTATTATAAAATGTTCCCGGCCTTTATAAATGTGTAAGTCATATGCCTTTTTTGCATAGTATATAAGATCTGATATTTGCATATGTGTTTCAAGACTTCAGTAATAAAAAGCTAAAAATGAAAGGAAACAATAAAATATGCTATCCCTATGTAATAAGACAAAAGTTATTCTTAATTCCTTCTTTATTTTCTAAGGCAATTTTTTGATTTATCATTTTCTAAATCATTTTGTGTCTTGTATGCTCTGAAAAAAATATAACAAAATGTTTTACTAATGACTTTGCACATTTATAAGAGCCTAGTACCATTGGTAATGCTCATTTACCATACTGTGGGCCAGGGCGATGAGTGCCGGGAAAGTCCCCCAAGAAAATATTGCAAATATATGCCATCATAAAATGAACAAGGCAAGAAAATGTGGGTGACTCTTTATAATCCATTACCAATACAAGGAAAAAATGGGCACATCATGCCTATCTGTAAGTAAAAAACAAAATGTGTCACTTTGATATGTAGAATAACAGTATATGACAATAAGTTGTCTTGTGTTTTTCAGCATTTGAACTGAAGAGCTATATATAACTATCCTGAAATCCAACTCTCACTTATTTGCTAAGAGATCTTATACAAGTTGCTTTGTTTTTTTGTTTTTTGCATCTTACTTCTTTCCATCCATGAAAGTAGATCTTTAGGATTGTCATGAAGATTAAGGAAGATAAAACATATAGGATATACATCCTTCATTTAGGATAAGCTCTTAGACATTTTGTTGTTCTAATTTTCATGAGATGGAGTAAAAGAATAAGTGCAACTTATTCATATTCAATCCTTAATAGAAAAATTTTCCAACATTAACCAATGTCAGGTAATTTTGCAACACATATGATTTTATATACCAAACAAAAGATAAAAATAATGTTTTGTGTTATGTGTTATTTTCATTGTGAACTCCAGGTTTAAAATTACACCAAAATATAGACAGAGGCAGGAGATGTGAAGATGGAAGTCCGTCAAGAACCTAAAGGAAAAAAGACAGAGAGATTCTGAATAAGTTCACGTGAAGATGTCCTCCTTTAGAAAAAAAGTGACCTGCTTTTAGTTACATGGCAAATTTGACCTTTAACTTTGCTAATGCAAAGGGAAACTCTAAATATTTATCTTATATATGCATTTTATTTGCTATCTTTTTTGACTATGTTTGTGCAATCTACCATACTTTATCACTTGGATTATCTTATTATCTCCTTAACAAATTCCTCCATACCCATTCTTAGTCCTTCTAAGTCCTTCTCTCTATCTGCAGTGATCTCAAAATGGAAATATGTCATTTTCTCAGCTTAAAATGCATTTCTTTAAGAGTACAAAACACTCACTAACATAAAGTCTCTGTATTATTTGGTCCCTACTCCACTGCTTCTGTTTTCTTTCTTTATATAATGTGTTCCTTCACCTTAAGGAATATGTACTCTATGCCTCTCAGTCCCAAAGGATTTGTGCACCAAATGAACATTGCTTATTTCTGAGCCCACATTTAATTAGAACAACTTAATCATATTTCCAATAGATCTTCATTCCCAAGAAGTCAGGCACGGTCTCTGAGGACACTCAGATCATCTCTGGTTTTTTTATTTATTTTTTCCTCTCTGTGACATTGAGGCCTCTTAGACAAATTAAATATATAAGATAGAACTACAAAGATCTAAACAGCTTGATCAAGGATTCAGCGTTACCCACATAATTATTTGATATTGAATCATCTCCATTTCTAGATATAAAATGAAAATGAGAAAACTTTCAGAAAAAATAAAATAGTGAAATATTTATTTTTAAAGTGCCTAATATAATATATCCAGGGATGTAAGTAGAAAATAAAACTCTAATACTGGTAGCATGAAGGAAAGTACAAAGCACAGTAGAATATCTATAAGGAAAATGAATTAAAGTGAGTGGCAATCTGACTACACATCTGGTGAAGGTGGAATTTTGAAAGAAGTAGAGTTTACACAGCATTGGCTCATTATATAGCTCAGAGTGTAATATCTCAAATGCAAATTTTGAATAACTCAGATATGTGGCCAAAATTAAAATAAGCATGTTTCTCCTTTGAAAGGCACAGATGTGGTATTTAAAGATGAGTTATAGATCTTGTGTTCCAAAGTATACAAGAATTACAGCCAACACAGCTTCAAAACATAAACTGGATATAAATAAAAGGAAAAAATCAAGCACTTATTCTGCTTTTCTTATATGATCTGTAGAATTGGGTGACCAAAGAGTAGATGAAGGAATGTGGCTCCTTACAGAAATATTTCAATGAACAGATAAGAAAAGAATGACAGACAGAATATAGTATCAACATTTTGCAAATCCTAAGGAATCAAAAAGATCCAAGTACTGAACTTTAAGGGCTTCTAACTTTATAAAAAGTGACAATTTGTCATTGAATCCCTCCTATGACTTGTCATGAGGGGCATACACCAAGTAAGAAGTAAATTTACCTAAAAAATAACATAAATACAAAATAAAGCTAGCCTGAGTTTGATTAAGTCTCTAGATATAA
This sequence comes from Rhinopithecus roxellana, assembly GCF_007565055.1. Lineage (NCBI taxonomy): Eukaryota > Metazoa > Chordata > Mammalia > Primates > Cercopithecidae > Rhinopithecus > Rhinopithecus roxellana. Next base: position 95,630,006 of record NC_044552.1, on the reverse strand, counting down.
CTCCTAATTATCATAAAATGCAGAGGTACGTGTTAAACTATACAGGAACACAATCAGCAAGATTCAGCCTGCGAAAAATGACAGGACAAATGACTCTGGCTTTTTCATAAACAGATTTCAGAAAAGACAGGTGATACAGAGGGATCTTATAAATTTAAAAATACTTTAAAAAATAACAAGCAAAACTAAACATCAGTGTCTATGGAAGCACATTTGGACAATAAAATAAGGAGGTAGTTAAAAGTCAGGAGGGCACCTCTTAGTGGAAAGAAAAGAACTGTGATTGAAGAAGCAGACAGCACTCTACTGAGGAAGCTGGAGAGGTTTACTTCCTGACATAAGTGAGACTTACAAGAATGTATACCTTTTGGTAATTTAGTAACCTACCCATTTGTTTTATGAAGCTTTCTATATTTCTTATTTAACAGTAAGAATTATTAAAAAGCAAATCAAACAAAATGAAACAAATTTTAGAGCCAAAGACAGATAGAGGAAACAGGTTAAATTACTTTAATAAATTCTGGAATTTGAGATCAAATAATAGAGTAAGATAATCCTTTTATTAGCAAATTCCTGAATAAGTTCTCCTTAATAATCTAGTTTGTTCTAAGAGTCTAAGTTGGTTTGAGAGATATGGCATGACCCTAATACTTGTGTTAATGTTGAATTACTTTGGACTTTCAATTTTGTTTATTCTTTTAATTGAAATGATTATTCATTAATTTAATTTTTAAAATTTGGGGAAGCTCACTGGGATAGCTGCTGGTAAAAGATATTAAAATGAAATATAGATAGATAAGCTATTAAGATTTTTAAAAATATATTTAACCTATCTTAACTGAATGTTATGAGAATTATCTCCAGATTTAATAAAGTATCTTAAGCTCTTTATAGGAAATCATAATAGAAATGCCTTGTGAGCCATAACACTAACAACCTTAATATATCCTGTTACCCAAATAAAACCATAGCCAGGCAACCAAAACTGCTGGATTTGTTTACATCAGGAAAACTGAGATAAATACAAACCTAGGGGAAACAGTAGAAAAAAATCAGAGGATGAAAATGTGTCACTTTAAATGTCATAGCAGTGCAGAAAAGCTGAGGGTGATTATGTGTGTTAAATAGCACTAATATTCATCTAAATGTTTTCCACCTACCACTTGCATCACTTAAGACACAAATGATCCCAAACATAGCTCCTCCATTCAGTAGCATGTTTATATAACAACTTCCAACTTAATATTTTATATCAAAATTAAAAATAAAATATGCTATCTTTTGAACAGTTTTAATGAACAAAAATTGCCTTCATGTAGAAAATATTACATATTTAAAAATCATTCTGCCAGGCAGAGTGGGTCATGCCTATAATCCTAGCACTTCAGAGGCTGAAGTGGGCAGATCACTTGAGCCCAAGAGTTCAAGGTCAGCCTGGGCAAAATGGAGAAACCTCAACTCTACAAAAAAAATATAAAGAAATAAATACAAGAACTAGCCAGGCATGGTGCCACACACAGGTAGTCTCAGCTACTTGAGAGGCTGAAGTGGAGGCTGCAGTGAGCCATGATTGCACCACCACACTAAAAATAATAATAATAATAATAATTCTGTGAAATCTAATAAATACTTACTTTTTCTAGTTTCATCCTGAAAATTATTTTAACTGGTTAACTCTTAAAAATATGCTTATAGCCATACTTGGACAAAACACTCCATAAACACATATTTGTAAAACATAAGCCCAATGACTCCTAAGCCAGGAAAAATGTATTTTCTAAGAGGAGTTTCTCAAAACAAGCTTAGAGAAAGAGGGAAGGAAGTTGGATTATAATATCCCTGGGTCCCCAGTTCAGAGAGCTGTATCTTTCAGAATATGGCAGCTCGTATCACACATTAGATGGTGAAGGACTTCATAGACCTTTCAGGCCAAGTACTGCTATGGGCATGTAGGCTGCAGTTTATAAACAGAGGTCCTCCATGACCCTCAGTCTCACTGAGACCTTCAGAAAACAGGCTAATTTTTTTTTTTTTTTCTTTTTAAATTTGGTTCTTGGAAGGAAGGACCTGCAACAGCCAACATTTCAGAGGAAGCATTCCAAGTTCCTTGGCAGCTCCCTGCCCTTTCTCAGCCTTCCTCCATCTGGAGAACTCCTTTCTCCTTTAGCTCCTGCATTTAAGAAACTGACATGTTGTAGGATGATAAAATTTCTCAGACTAGAGAAAAACACATTGGTGAACTACATCAAATGAATCACCGCATATCTTGAAAAATTGTCCTTGAAATCATGGTATTAAAAACTAGATCATAGCTGACAAGTCTTAAGAGAGAAGAATGTACTAAAGAGAAAAATCAAGACACTGGTTATGAAGCACTTTGTAGTTTCTCCTTATCATTTTACTTAGAATAAAAAGTAATTATTAATTACTTATATTAATAAAATAAAATATTATCATTAATATTGATACAAAAGTAGATAAATGTTGTATCCTAGAAAATGATTTTGAGATAAAGTTGTAGAGGCCTTACTTATTAGAGCCATTCATTAACTGTATTTATAGCTGACAGAAGGTGAAGGCATTTAATAGCTTTGGATTTTGGGGAACAAGTATGCCTTTCATTTGCTCATTGCTTCATTTCCCACCTTTCACTCTGTTAAGTATTTTAGGAAAATATTTTTTTCAAGCTTCTTTGCCATCTGGGTTTTGACTAGTTTTGAAGTGGGAGCACTGCAGGAATACTGGAGTGTGGGAAGTATTTTTCTTTCCTGTTCTGCCTCACAGTATATACAAGAGGATGTACCTCCCATATGGTTCCAGATCCTACCAGGCAGCCCAGCCATATGTCCTGGCTTCCAAATTCCGTCCATTCTATTTCCTTACACTCTTCCTTTAACCCTTTGGTTTTCCTAGCTTCCTACTGTTGCTAATCTGGGTTGTCTAATTGCTTCAAATTGTCTAACTGAATTCTCAGTTCTTTCTTCACCTGTGTATCAAATTTAGACAAATTTACCTGTATGAAATTATCTTTACTTGGAAAATCTAGCGTGCTTTCCGTTTTCTGAGCAGAACCAAAGGGATTCAGGACGTGTTGAAAGAACATGTGCTGTCTGCATTTAATGAGAAGAGGTCCAAACTTGCACAGCTGTCAGACTGCTTTTGAATCATTCAGCTTATTTCCTCTTCCAGTCCTCGCAGTCCTGATGCAGATCTGTGTCAGCATGACCACAGCACTTTGCTTGGGAAGAAGAAAACAACGAAGGGTGCATATCCCACAAGAACGCTACTGTCCATGGCAGCTGTGCATTGTTTGCACTCACACATAAACCATGATGGAAGACAGAATCCAGGCACAGAAAAAAGTTTGATGGAGGAAGCTCAAAGCCCTATAAATATTCCATGATGAAAAGAAAAAAGAACAATACATATATTTAATTGCAAAAGAATTCCATATATGATGAAATTGTATGATGGTAATGTATTACCAAAAATAGAGGCACTCCACAGAGCACCAGAAAGATGCAGTAATATAGAGTTGCCCAGATTCAAGTCCTGGTTTTGTTCTTCCCTTCTTGTATGAACACTGGCAGCCAGAAAATAGCATTGGACCTCAATCTCCTCATATGTGGACCAGGAATAATATAGTAATACCTACCTTACAAGGATGCCCTGTTAGTTAATAGTCACATCAACTCGACAGGTGTGCAGTGTTACTTTTGTTCTAAAAACAAGGCAGTGATGACTGGTCACGGTGGCTCATGTCTGTAATCCCAGCACCCTGGGAGGCCAAGGTGGGTGGATTGCTTGAGGCCAGAAGTTTGATACCAGCCTGGGCAATATAGCAAAACTGCATCTTTACAAAAAATACAAAAATTAGCTAGGAGTAGTGGCTGGAGCTTGTGATACCAGCTACTTAAGAGGCTGGCGGGGGGCGGGGGGGGGGGGGGCGGGAAGACGGCTTGAGCCCAGGAGTTGGAGGCTGCAGCAAGCTGAGATCATGCCACTGTACTCCAACCTGGGTGACAGAGCAGGAAGCTGTCTGTCTGTCTCTCTCTCTTTCTCTCTCTCTCTCTCTCTCTCTCTCTCTCTCTCTCTCTCTCACACACACACACACACACACACACACACACACAAACACCCAGTAAATTTTCTCAGTGGACAAATAATCACGTTTATTGCCTCTGCCAGCCTTTCTGTGAGAACAGAGTAGGTAGCCGAGCAAGTTAATGAGATTTGGAATATACAAAAGTAGCCTCAGAGCCACTGGGGTTATCAAGCTAAATAAGATGATAGGAAGGTGTTGAAGGACCCCAGGAGATCAGCAACATGGGAGAAAGCTGTGGCAGAGAAATGACTGAAAGAAAAACCAGTGGTGAAGTAGCCGGAGACTTCAGAGGAGGGAAATCCATCTGATTTAAGATTTTTTGCTTTGCCCTTGTCATTCCAGTCCCTTTTAACTTCTATAGGGATGGCACCAGGTTCAGAAGGCCAAAGAAGAGAAGTGGAGCCAGCAAAAGGGACATATGGCTTTACTGGGGGTTTCATACAGGGAAGAGAGTCCAGTGGTAGGGGGCTGGGCAGAAGAACCCGAATCGCTTGCAAAAATCATGCAGTTTATATAGCATTTTCACTTACCATCCTCCCCCAAAGAACCTCCACCTGGCAACCTTCATTTAATCCACAATGAAGGGACTCAGTGTGTTCAGTATGCTCTATGCTCTGTATTCTAGGAGCCAGGGGTTCAGGCTTCAGATGTTCCACATAGATAAGGAATGAGTCTCCAGGTTGGCCACTCCTGGATTCTTTAGCTCAGAATTCCGAACACACATTTGTCTGCCACACAGGGTCATTCTCAGGATATGCTTTAAGTTATCGTTGTCAGGTACATTTACCATACAGCTCCCCACCCCAGCAAACCGACAAACAAAGGCCCAATATGGTTAGTTTGGGAAAAAGTTAAGGAACGAGAACTGGCACTTAGAACAAGAAATGACCAAGAAAACTTAAGGTCTTTTCTCTCCCTAGGAAAATTTGCAGAGATATTGGTGAGGACCTGAGGCTGCCTTGAATGGGGTTGATTCCAACTTATTCAACTCTCAAAGGATCATGAATCTCAGTGCATATACAGAGCAAATAATATATGGGAGAGCACATGACAAACTATGAAGCATGAGACAAATCTCATTTATTGCTTGCATGTTTTTCTCAAGTAACACATAATGGTGATTCCGACAGCTTTCATTGATTCAAACCTTGCATTATAGAAGTGTTTTAATTTTTAATTGAGTAATCATCAGGCTCTTGTCCTGTATTCCTGTATAACTACTTTAACACATAGGAAATAATAAGTCTGTACACTTCCCACGTTCTTAGTTCTTAAAATACTAATCAAATAAAAACACATGTAGGACACAGATGGCGCCAGTTGAGGCTTCAGTCACAGTTTCTACCATGATAGTTAATTGTGTTCCGAGTTTGACTAAGAGCCACTCAATAAGCATTGTTCAAATGTCATTTTCAAAGCAGATCCTGTTTTCATTTCCTGGTCTTCCACATTGGTTAGAAGTTCTTCTGTAAGCAGTGTGCTTTACTCTACATCCCAGTTAAATCCTGTCCCAGTAATTGCTTCATTAATGGCAGATTGCTTAATATTGAATATATTCATGTAGTTTTAAAAGGCTCCTAAAGGCAGTAAGTTCTTCACTGATATCAAATTTTACCATCATTCCACCTATATTAGAAAACACTTTTAACAAAGAGTGCTGGTGCTATCTCTATATTGGAAATGCTTGTCTTAATTAACATGCATTATTTTGAAGAAATGCACATGGTTAATATACAGTTCGTTAAAATAAATGTGCATTTCATTTAGATAAGTGCAACTCCATGAAAATGATGTTTTGAATGCAGTGAGGACCCTGGAATTTAAAACAGTGAGAAAATATTCTCAATGTGTTTTTTTCTTAAATACTGGCAAATATACAATGCAATATCGTATGTTTCCCAAATAACTTTCTCTGATAATATTTATTTGAGGAACTTCAAAAAGCAATACACAGAGTGTCATTATTGCATTTCCTATATTTCAAGTATTCTTCTTTGAATCATGGCTAATGTGACAACATGATGATATTCCCTGTTTAGTTGAAAGATATATCTTCTGTATATACTGATCTTTGGCATTTTGATATGTTTTCATTAGTAATGTCATACAACCAAGTAAACCTACTTAAGTTTAAAACTGTTTTATGTTTAGAATTAGCAGATTGTGTTATTTAGTCTTTTATTCATTTCATGATTACTGGGATGATAGGGCATCCTTTGAGTAGAGGAGTGACCGTGTCCAGAAATGTTAACTCTTTATCATGAATCTTGTCTGTGAACTTTCATTTAAAAAATAGAAATAATTTCTATGAAAAGAAACTTCCTGTAATAGATTACAATAATTTATACATTATTTTGGAAGAGACTAAGGCATTTGTATGCTTGGGGCAGTAGTATAGAAGAAACAATGCATTTGATGTACTTAATTGGAATTACACTCCATGTCTTGTTAGCAATTTTCTACCTCTCTTCACCACCATCAACGCCTACTCATTCTTCATGCCAGAACTTATTTTTCACCCTCCTCTCAGGTTATATCATTTGAGATAAGTAAATATTTGTACTTCTCTTATAATTGTCAAAGTGTACAACACATGTTTGTGGAGCAGTAATTAGCAAGGTACATGAATGTCTGTTGAGGAACACAGATATCTTGAAAAATAAATTAAAGCAGCAATATCATACCTCTGCAATGGTAGTTACCTTCTGGAGAACTGCTCTCTAAACTAACATTACTTTGACATATAAAATGGGAATGTAAAGCCATTCTTTTTTTTTTTTTTTTTTGCAGAAGAGAAAACTGAGATTTGTAATTTAAGAGACTTACTGAAAGTCGTAGAGTAAGGACTCTAAAAAGGCCGGACATTGATAGTCTCTGGGATTATCAATACACACATTTTTGCACTGCTGTTTCATCTCTTTAAATCTCTATTTAAAAGAATATTCTAAACTAAATGCATATTGTCTCTTCATATATCTGAGATGTCTTACATATACAGCAGAAATATTTTTATCAGGAAGAAAATTATAAATTATATCTTATAATATCTTATATACTATCTTATTCTTATGTATTATAATATATGATATATATTATATCTTATAATTATCTCTAATAAATCATATCTTTAGTTCCTCTTGGTACAATCACTTAAATATTGTTTCAGTACATCCACACATGTGGTCAGAGTGCTTACATTCCAAGCTAGTCTGACTTCCTTCTAGTTATTAGAATGACTAATCGTACAGGTTTATGAGGTATACAGGTATGCAATTGTGCATGCCCTGCTGTTCATTACAAAACTCATCTCACTGTAAAGGATCAAGGACATCTCAATTATTTATGGCATACTTAAACATTCATTTTTTTCCTAAGTACTAACCTCACATTAGTTACTTAGCTAGGTGAATTTCCACTTAAGTCTTGAGTAAAATGTTTCCAGAATTTTACATTTCCATCTAGCTGCATAAAGGTTTAAGTAGTAGCTGAAGGCTGAAATTACAATTTTGCTTTTTTAAAATTAATTTATTTAAAGCATTTACTACAAAAACTGTGTGTCCACAGTCCTTACAGTTAAAGTTGCATAGATACATAGAGAAAAACAGAATAGCAGAAGCAAAAAGAATCCAAGAAGCACAGGGGATAAGAAATAGAATGTTTTTGCTTGACATATGAAATGGGAGAGAGAGCCAGTGAGGCAGAGATATTCAGAGAGGTGCTTCCAGAAGTAGTGAAAGTTTTCCCAGTGACAGTAGTAAGATTGTGTCAAAGGACCAACAGAAAGCTAATGTCATTTGTCAAAGGAGAACTGGCTGCACAATCTGTAGAGAAGAATGAGGCTCTGGTACATGCTCAGGCAAGAGTCTGGAATACTTTTAAACTAATAGTAGCAGTTGTAAAAAGAACCTGACACCATTCACACATGTATGGAAAGGAGGGTCCTTTGCTTGATGACTAGGTTTATGCTACTTGTCATGGATATGAGAGAGTTAAAAAAGACGGAGAGAGAGAAGTTTTCCTCTTGGACCTGAGGTATTTTTGGAGAGCAAAATAAAGCCAATTTGTTTGGTTTACTCACTATATATCTGTAGCTAAGCTGGGTACAGTTTTCTTGGCATAGTGTTTACATGTCAGAAAAAGCTCATTGGAAGGCCATGTGTTTCTATTCCACAAGCCTCTCCTGCTGTATTGAAGAGTAGAGTGGGTCAGTCTTCACAAGCAGACTCCTCGAGCATGACTAAGCTCTCATGTGTCACAGGCATGAGAACGAATCTGTTTCCTCACAGGAAGAAACAGGTACTTGAAATTAGCCCTGAAATGGAATTGGAGTTTACGCCTTTAATGAAGTGAAAACATGGCTGACAAATGCTTTCAAACTTCCGGAACACTGGTGAATAGGGCTAAGTTAAGATATTATAACTTACAGTGTAATTGATCCTCCTTGTTCTCAGATGTCTTCCTGTTTTCATATTTACAGATACAGTATGATTAAAAGATCATCTCTCCTGGGTTGAATTCTTTCAATGTAACGTGTTTTGAAATATTCAGTAATCCCTTGTTTTAAAGATTATGCATTGATGTATCATGATTTTGTCTAATAAATAAGCAGCATAGACAATAAAGAACCTCCTAGTTTCACATTCATTTTTAAATTTGTAACTTCCTTACTGCTATTATAAAAGTAAAATAGATACCCATCCTCCAAGTGTCAAAAACTTGGCTTCCCCTTCCTAACACTATCTTCTAGATCTTTTCCATCTTCCCTTTTTTCTTGTCCACCATGTGCTCCCAGGTATGACAATATCAGTGTAACACATTTTATTATTTTTCTTAAACATCACAGCTTAATATTTCTCTGCAAATAAAATGTACTCTAATTTGTGTAAATTTTTTTCTTAAATCTTATATTTCCTTCACAAGTATAATCTGCCTTTGGTCGGTGAGGGAAATGGGCCCCTATCACCTTCTGTAACATAGTTTAACGTCTGAGGAACACAGAGGAGTTCAATTTTATGTCAGTATTTCTTCATTGTAATATTTTATTCTTCCATAACTATCTGTCTTTTATACTTAAAAAGAAGCAAAAATTAAGGAATTCAATTTTTCATATTATCATTATAATCCTTCATTACTTTTCTGGTAATGAAGATGACATAGTAAACTGTTATATTCTGATTAAGTTGGAAGTACTACATATTGCCAACTTCTACCCTTTCTTTCCTGCATGATTTTCAAAACCCTCAACACTTCTACTAAGACTCTACATTAGCAACTGTACATTTATTCCTAATTCAAATTATATAATTTTAGCAAAAGAAAGAGATTAAGAAATTGAAAGTTTGGAAATATAGAAACGTGTATGTAAATAGGAATATTTAGGGCTAGAGGGATTAAGTGACTTGCCCAAGATTATAGAGATGGTATATCTCAGATAAGATTCCATTAACTCTCTGAAAATTTTCCCAGATAAATTTGGCCAGTTAATTATTACATATACAAACTGCTCATCTGAGCTCTCCTTTTCCAATTATTTATGTAGCTTTAATGAGGTTATAATTTACATATCATAAAATTCACCTGTTATATGTGTACAGTCCAAATGTTTTTACCAAATTTATAGAGCTATGAAACTATCATCACCATTCAGTTTTCAAAATATTTATCATACCCCAAATTTCCCTCCACTCCATTGCAGTCAGTCTTCATTTCCCTCCCACTCACTCCTTCCTCCACCCTTCTCAGACAGGCAACCACTGATCTGTTTTTCTCTCCATATAAATGTGACTTTTGGGGATGTTTAATATAAATTGAATTGTGTAGCATGTAGTCTTTTTCATCTGGCTTATTTTACATATCATTTTATCTTTGGGTTTATTCATTGTTGTAAAGTGTATCTATATTGCACTTATTTTTATTGCTGAATAGTACCCTATTTTTTGGACATACCACATCTGGTTTTATTCACCACTTAGTAGACATTTGAATTGTTTCCAGTTTTGAGTTGTTGTGAATAATATTGCCAAGAATATTCAGGTACACATCGTTGTTTGTACATACATTTTCAATTCTCCTGGATATATTTCTCAGAGTAGAATGGCTGGATTGAATGCTAAGTTTATTTTTAAAAGAAATTGTCAACTGTTTTTCAAAATGGATACACAGTTTTGCATTTCCACTACCAATGTATGAGGATTCCAGTTTCTCAAAATCTTCTCTAACACTTAGGGGTGGAAATACGGAATCTTACTTGCTGAAGATGTTTGAACCCAATCTATGACCTTTCTTTGGCTTAAAACTAAGCTAGAAAGACTCAGAGGTAGCCCCTATGAAGACAGGCTTAAAACTTAAACCAAGAGGGGAAAAATGGAGCAAAGATTAATGTCTTTACATTGTAAGGGAGATACACTTCACAGATTTAATTCAGGCAGATAAATAAGCAAATAAAGAATTTTTTTTAAATGAGCTACAAAGTGCATTCAAAGTAAGGATACTTTAGATTCGGTATCATTTTTATTTAACGCTGGACCCCCTGTGCTTATGTGTATGGGGGCACCTTTAGCCAGAGACACGTCAGTAAATTGTACCTAGTCTGATGTCCGCTGTGTATACTAGGTTCAACCTGAGATAGGTAGGAAATCCATCAAGTACGCTATGGTTGTCTCACCTTCTGGAACTCCCAGTTAAATTACTCAATAGTTCCTGTGTCTGTTGTTTGCCCTCGTAACTGCTGCAACCTAAAGCTAGCTGAATTGTTGGCTCACCTTGTTTGCTTTCCACTTGAAATGATAAAACTCCAAATAAAGTGAGACCCCCCTCTTGCAATAAGGTTGAAGCTGCTGGTTTGTTGGTTTTCAAGGGCTGCTCTGCTTTGGTTAAACTCCCACATGAACAGAGCTGAGTGGGTGGGCACTGGGGGCAGCCTCAGGGAAGAGTACCTCAGAGTCTTGATGTTCCTATGCCAAGTTTAGTAGTTTTCATTTATAAACTCTCCCCAGTTTGTTGTTTACCTTTGATTGATTTTTCCGAGTGCTTAAATGATTGTTTTTGCCAGTTTGGGCCAGTTTTACAGTTGCTCTTTGAAGAGAGAATTTGTCGATCTCTTCACTGTATCATGTCAGAAGTGAATCCTCTGGGTTATAGTTTATCTTTCCTAAAATACATCTCCTGAAATAATCAATAAAGACTAGATTCAAGTAAATTGCAATACACATGGTGGAACAAATGTGTTACCTCTGTATCCTCTTTGCTCAAGATGAAGTTAAAGGAATTAAAATTATCTTAAAAGACCAAGTAGAAAGAGAATAGAAGAGGAGGTCAGCAGATAAGTAATGTCAACAGAACTATGAAATACGGCAGGTGTATAGACTTAGCATATGAGATAAACGGGCACATTAGATGCCAGAACAGGACGTTAACAAGCAGATTAAAGTCGCTACAGAACCTAGAAGAGGCTCAGGAATTTGAGGTGTCAGGTACCTGGAATTCAACTGTCCATCAACAGGAGAGTGAATAAATGGACTCTGATATAATCTCTCAATAAAATATGCAGCAAGCAAAATAAAGTAACTACAATAACAGATAAATATAGATATATTTTAGTGGCATATGAGCTGAAAGAGATAAGTACAAAAAGATTATATAGAACTCAAGAGTTCTTATAATTAAAAAAAATAAAATATACATGTGATTATGTGTATATCACGTGTTAGTAAACTGTGGCTCAGGGACCAAACTGATCTGTTTTTGTATAGTTAGGACCCTGAGATAATAGTGGTTTCCATGCATTTAAATCATAAAAAAACGCATCTCACTGTTTATAATACAGATTTATTGGAAAATAGCCAGTCTTGTTAGTTTACATATTATGTGTGGCTGCTTTGGCCCTGCAACAGCAGTGTAGAGTAGTTGGAAGGGAAACCATACAAAGCTGCATCTAGTCTTTTATAGGAAAACTTTACCAACCTCTGATGTATAATATATACATATACACATGTGTACATTCATATACATACACATATACACATATAAGCATATAAAACTTTAAATAAGGTAAACATATAAATATAAAGATACATTTATAATTATATACATATATTTAAATATATAAATGCATAATTTTATGAAGCCTATAGAAATATTTATATACACATGTACTAAAAATGCATATATTTGTAATATCTATAAATGACATAAAAATATGTAGAAATCAAGAAATTATCAAGATAAAAATTGTGAGGAGAAAGGGGACTATAAACATAGAAGTCAGAGAAGTAGTTGTCTCAGAAGAGAGAAAACCAAGAGATGGGGTGGAGGAAGACTATACGGTTAGTTATAAATTATTGTCAAAAGCTTTTTTTTAATTGAAGTATATTTATTAAAACTAAATAGATAACAAATGGGTATAAGATGGCTAATAGATTAATATGTTTCATAAACAAAGAAATAATATTAATCAAATTATGTGCACCAGACATCCATTACTTTTTTTTTTTTTTTTTTTTTAAACAGAGTCTCGCTCTGTCTCCCAGGCTGGAGTGAAGTGGTGTGATCTCTGCTCACTGCAACCTCTGCCTCCCGGGTTCAAGCGATTCTCCTGCCTCAGTCTCCCGAGTAGCTGGGATAACAGATGCCCACTACCATGCCCAGCTAATTTTTGTATCTTTAGTAGAGATGAGGTTTCACCATGTTGGCCAGGCTGGTCTCGAACTCCTGACCTTAGACGATCCACCTGCCATGGCCTTCCAAAGTGCTGGGAATCCATTAGATTTTTAAAAATTATTTTCATAATTTTGCAATTAGCACCATATATATATTATATATTTTATATAAATATATATATTTTAAATAATATATATTTTAAATAAATATTTAAATATTTAAATAATTTAATATTATTTAAATTTAAATAATATATATTTTAATTAAATATTTAAATATTTAAATAAATATATATATATATTTTCCACTAAATACAACTACTCCTACCAAGGAAAAAGACTGAAGTTGTATTCTTTGGAGAAGTCGAATGAAAAAGCAGTATGTGGCATGTCTGAAGGCGGAGAAAAATCAAACTAAAAGTGGGAGGAATAAATAAATTGGTCTATATTATCTAGTCACTTATCAAACTTTTTGCTCTCCAAAAATGGAATAATTAATTGTCCTCTGGTAAAAATTGGCTAACATCCCCCAACCACCACCTCCAATAACAAAAAATTCTCTAGATGCTGACACTTGGTAGGGAGGATAGTGTATTAGTTTTCTATTATTGCACAACAAATTACCACACTTAATGGCTTGAAACAGCACAAATTTAGTAAAATGGTGTAGCCACCAAGGAAAAGAGTATGGAGGCTCCACAAACAATTAAATGTAGAAATGCCCTGTAATCCATAAACTCCATTTTTGGGTATATACCAAAATAATTTAAAACAGAGACTCCAAAATATATTTTGTTTATGTTCATAGTTCATGTTCATAGAAACTTATTCACAACAGCTAAAAGGTGAAAAAAACCTCAAATGTCCATTGATAAATAGATAAACAAAGTGTGGTGTACAGATTACAATGTAACATTATTCATCTTCAAAAAGAATGAAATCGTGATTCTCGCTACAACGTGAATGAATATTGAAAACATTATACTAAGTAAAATAAATCAAAATTGACAAGCCTTTGGACAGATAAATGAATATGTGGAATAAAGATAAGTGTAATTGTATTAGTCTACTTATATGAGGTACCTAGAATGTCAAATTTGTAGAAAGTTAGAATAGTGATTATTAGGGATTCAGGGGAGGAGGAAATGAGGAATTATTGTTTCATAGGTACAGAGTTTCAGTGTGGGATGATGATAAAAGTTCTGGATATGGATGATGGTGATACTTATACAACGTAAATATATTTAACAGCATTGAACTGTACATTTAAAATGATTAAAATGGTATTGGTAGTACAGCAGTTTACACATCGAAAGGAAACACATTACAAACAACATAAGGAAATTTTAAAACACCCACTACAATACCTTACTTTATTAAAATTAAGAATCCCAGCAACAAATAGAAGATGCCAAACATTTCCTGAGCAGAAAAATGGGGCAGCCAAAGATTTGGCGATTAGACTAGCATTACACTTATGAAATATAATATGGAAATCTGGAAGAAATGAAACCAAGAATGATGGTGAGAAGTCATTTTCGTGAATGAAAACTCTTAAAATTTAAATATTTAGGAGGTCATAAACGTTTTGTTTCATCAGTGTGGGGGGAACAATTAAAACAGAGGAAATATGAAATCAAGGGATGGCATCTAGCACAGAACAGAAACAAAGGAAATTCCCATTTTACGGTCATTTTAGGATGGCCGCTGTGCCACCCTGCAGAAGAGTGCAACAGGATAATGATCCCAAGGAGAAATCTTTCCATTCCCTACTGCCTTAAATATTGGAACTAATATTTTCAATGTGACAATATTGAATGGAGTGTTTCAGTTCCATGAGTGTATTACCTAACACACAAACAAATTAAATTAACAAATAAATATATCTTCTCACCATTCCACTTTAACCAAAAAGTCACATTTACATCATATTTTATAACCCCTTAGAAAACTCTTCTCATCTATACCTACTGACAATATTCTCTTTTGATACTTTGAGTATTGTGGTAGTTGATACATCACTATTAATTAAATGTAAGGTAGCACAGGTGCAGATAAAACTTCAATTAGCACTTAATGTTACCGGTGTTAAATAAATTAAAACTTCTAAAAATCTCTAAGAAAAAAAGCCCACTTATTAATATAAATTTAATTAGAAAGGAAATTTGTTTTAAATTAACCAAAATTTTCAATTTTATTTAGGGTAATATACTTTGGCTCTCTGAGCAGTCTTTTTGAATGGTGTGTCTTTTGTGGATATTTTAATAATTCTTAATTTAGCTTTTATGGAAGATTATACACATGCATATGAACACAAATATCTACCTGCACACCCTTAAAAACACATATGTCTATTGAAATTCCATGGCAAGGAGTTGGCACCTGGAAAACTTAAGGTGAGTGTCCAGTTGACAATCTGGAATTCTCATCAGATACTCTCCAAGAATGTTCTCCAAACAGTCAAGTCTGCTTTCCACTTCTTTACACGTTGCTGGCGCTTGTCATCCTCCTCCAGTAAAACTAAATCCTTTTTCCATTCACCTGGCTCAGTATTGCTTCACATTTTCTGTCCAGCTGCTAGAAATGTTGCCTTCTCCCTGTTGCCAATTGTTTCCTCAGCCAATACATTTTCCTCCATTGCCTCTTTACAATACTTTGCACATATGTAATGCTTTCTTAAATAGGTTCTCAAAGTTCTTCCAAATATGCTACTTCATTAGTCTTCTTGGTAATCGTGTAATGAATACAAGTCCAAACAATCCCAAATTTGCCAATGAATTGGATTTTCAAAAGTCATTTTGATGTTGATTGTTTGGAATCCAGAGGCAAAATATGGAGACTGGATCTCAGGGCAGTCTGAATATGTTTCCACATTATACAACTGAAGGATACAGCTCTATATAAATGAAACTGCTTGGGCCATCCAGTATGTATTGTAGTATTTCTGTGGAATTATGCATTAGAAAGACCAGCTGAGGATTATGGAAAAATATTCCCTCTGCTGACTTCCTGGAAAGAGAGTTTAGTAATTCCTTATTCAGTACTACCCAGTCCTCACCTTTAATTGAAATAGTCGCTAAGACTTTAGAGAAGAACTAATTTATTCCTAATCCACAAGTGGCAGCCTGATCTAGGGGAATGCTGGCAGAATAAGAGAAAGATGTGAAGGTAAAAGGATGGTAGTGGGTTACAGAAGCAGTGGGACTGGGTTCCTAATTTAAGATCTCTCTCTCTCTCTCTCTCTGTCTCTTTTTTTTTTTCTCTCTCTCTCTCTCTCTAACTCTAGTTTTTCAAAATTTTACTTACAAGAACTGTTTTTACCAACTACTGTCACTTCCCATCAATGTTTCTCAATTCTTTGGTACACTGTAAACTAGAAAACAGTTACACCGTTTCTTTCTATATTTTAAAATATAAATATATAGGAAAAGACACTTTTGAGATAGCCTAAGATTTTCTAGTAAATATTTGAAGCTTTGAAGAGATAAAAACGAATTTTTTGAAGGCAAGGAACAACCATACATTGGTTGGTTATGGTGGCCACGATGTACACACACAAAAAAACTGAGATAATATTGATCTATATTTGGGAGAAATAGTCTAAATATTTCTGTAAATATTTTAGAGAAAAACTCACCTTATTTGACACATTAGCACAGTAGATTTTCTGAAATTATAAGAAAGAGAGAAATTAGTATTTATGGAATGAGGATAGGGTGGGGTCACTCATTCACAGACGTGAATTAAGAAGAGTTGGATACTGCCAACAAATCAGCTCTAAGTGGTTAGAAAGAGTGGCTGTGAGGTGAGAGAGGGAGAGGGGATGGGGGAATTTTACGTATGCATATCTCTAGGTAAAAGTGTAAGGAGAAGGGGCTTACAGCAAGAGGAAAGAAATAAGAACTGAGGACAGGGAGGACACAAAAAATATTTAAGGGTCCATGCAGTGATATGAAAAAGGTTAAGTTGCTAAAGATGGCATTCGCAGCTTGCTTGTTTTCTATTAATAACTTGTTAATAGTTTTCTGATTTTTCCTATTGTCACAGAAAAATAGAATTTATGTTCTGTGCTAGAACTTTTTTTTACAGTCTGCATATCCGATTTCATATACTAGCTGTGTTCAGATTATGAAAATTCAAATAATTCTTTTTAGTTTTCATTTTCCCTTTGTTTTGTGAAGCTGAGAATTTGAGACATTATGTGCAGATATCAGTTAAAAGAAAAATATGAGAGCGGCGAAACAGGATGTTGGCCAAGGCCTATGACACTCTCTTTTCCCATCTTTCTCTCCTTGATGCTGTGTCACTTAGGGGAAGAATTAGATCCTCCATATCATCAGAGATATTAAGTGAGAAACCATCTCTGGGTGTTTGGGGATTTCAAACACCTTGTCAGTGTTTGTAATCACAAGGATCAGAGGAGAGATGAGAAATAAAGTAGGTGTCAACGTTTTTAGAGTTTGGGAAGGGGTTTCTGGGCCAGTAATTTTCAGTGATTGTTCTCAGGCTGTGCATCAAATATCTTGACCTGAGTCTTGGAGGTCAACTAACCTGATCTTTCATTTAAGGGATGCTTGTAGGTCAATTGAATACCTTATGGGAACAGTTTAGATATGGTTCCCAGAAACAAATGGTAAAGGAGATGTCTTACTCAATAACCTACTGATCTTAAATGAGTAAATTTAAATGTAAAATCTTCTCTAGAGAAAACTCTCTTTTAAAATTCCCTAATTTTAGGATTAAAAGTGATGGAAACCTTCAGAAGATATCAAGGCTCAAGCAATTGTAAACAGGGGTATCATTAATAATTATATGGTAGTGCTCCAGTTGGTACATAAACACGATTCCCGGTCCTGGATATAAATGAGGCATAAACAAGCACATCTGGAAGGATATGGATATACAGTAAGTTGATTGATTGATAATAATTAATGAATCACATTGGCCATTTGAATTAATTTGGAAGAAAAGGCAGCTGTAAATAGATTCTAAGGAGAATGACGCAATATTAGAGTAATTAATGAATTACATTTCAATATAATTTTAACAGTAGAATTGCAGACTTTGTAGGTACTCAGGAAAACTAACTCTCTATGCAGATGTGGGTATTCTGATGAATTAATTAATTGTATGTATATATAGATAAATTTGTTCTAGAAGTACCATGTAAACTCTAAAAATATAAATGATACCTATACATCTAATTTTTTAAAGTTCATTTTTCAGTATAACTTAAAACACTTTTTAGTCAAATCACATTATTTAAATGAAAACCCTTTCTTTTATAGTGATTTTCATGTTTTTATTAAGAGAAAAAATTTGCATATAAAATTTTACAAATTTTATGAAGACACACACTAAATTAACTACAAATGATTGTCATCATCTATTCTCATTTTCATAAAAATCATCTGGTTAAAAAGTGTTAGCATGCATACTGCCCACTTTGTGTTTCAGAAATTCATTTAGACAACACAATGAGTATAATATATACTGTAAACTGATGACATGTTGCTAGTCATAGCATTGCTATGTTTGGTTTGTTATGACCAGGTCATGGGCTATATTTCAGCATTCGATTTCGATGCACATTTATTCCACTAAAAGGTCTTTAGAGCATGGTGACAGAGTGCTGGGAGCATGGAATGTCTAAACACTATAAAATAGAGAAACAAAAGATGGGATGCTTCATTCACTCCATTTATCTGTCCATTCACTATTGGATCCCACAATTTATTTTTTATTTAGAACATATAATACTTTGAGGTCTGATAAGATGGATGCTGTCATATATATATATATATTTTTTTTTTTTCTGAATGGTGCAATAGTACCCTCAAAGTATTGTGAAATGGACACTTTAGTTAGTGATTCCTACCTGGAATGGGTTGCAATATATTTAAGGTTTCTATTGCCTATTGATTTCTTTCATGTGCCAGAGAGATTACCCTTTAGCTTTCTTAACTTCCTAATATAAAGCTGAATTATTACTTTAATATGAATGAGCATTTTCTCTTCACAATCATGTAAGATAAATATTAGTCAAACTTGACAGTTGTAGAAACCACAATTCAGAGAGATTACTCCAACTTTTTTACTCAGTTACTTGAAACCAGATCTTCTGATTCAGATATCATAGAGGTTATGATATTTTTATTTGATTGTCTTTTTATTAAAGATGTGTTATTAACTTTATTTTTGAGTTATTTATTGCATTATTTCATTTTTTTGTTACTTTTCTGTCAAGATATAGTAAAAATTTTAACACTTTTTTAGAAGAGATTATCAGGATGGTCTCAGATTGTGTTAATACCAATAAATTCTTGCACAAAATCAAAACAGAGACAAGACACTCTTATTGTGATTTTCCCTCATGTTTCTGTGATGAATAATGTTTATAAATGATCCTTATCTCTGATTTCATGTATAGATAATATTAATGCTACTTAATTAAATAATAGGATGAGTCATAAACTAACAGTACTACTAAATACATATGTTCTGTTGTAAGAAATACTAAATGAAACTTCTAGATAGGGAGGTTGTATTTGAAATTCTCTGTGTTTTTTATTCTTCCACTGTCAAATGGATCATTATATTTTCAACACAATTATCTTTTCACCTAAATTGTATCTTATTTAACTTGATCATTTAAACTGCTAATGTGACTTTTTTATGTTCATCTTGTCTTTATATAAATGAACTGCTATTCTCTAACTTGACTTTTGCTTAATATATGAAATCTGAAATTCAAAAGGAAGAAGGAAAAGGTTGGAATTTTTGGTTTGCTTGTCATTTGCAGGTGTGAGTAGTTCTCATTCACTTGCCATGAGATCTCATTCCTTGGCATATTCTTTGGATGAGGCATTGGGTCACTCCCATTTTTCATAGCTTGTCACACAATTAACTGAATCATTAAAATGGAACTAGTCCATTGTGACAAACTGAAATGACTAAAAGCCTGCCTAAGGCATTGTGCTGCACGGCTGTTTAAGAAAATTCCATCTCTTCTACGTGTGCGATGGATAACATGACAAAAATATTCCGATTAAATTCTAACTTTAGAATACTTAATAAATTAGTAACAGCAGTAGAAGTGCCACTTACAGTCACCTGTCAGGGTGGAGCAGGTCTGCACTGATGATCTTTTTGCCCTCTTTGTCTGCATTCATGAGAGCTGCTTGCAGCTGATGGCTGTGTGTGTAGGGGGCATATCTTACGAAGGTGCAAGATGACAGCAAGCAAAGAGGTTCGTTTGTAATGCCTCTGCGCTTATTCATTTCTCCCCTTCAAACTCGGAACACTTGAGCAACACAATGCTTTCTTTGACATCTTGAAACCTGACATCTCTCTTCATCATCATTTTTTATTCTTTAAAAAAAACTTTTCTACCATGTAAAAATTATTTGGTGTTTTAGGGAATTTCTCAAGGGAAAGTTTCTCCACCTAAAGCACATATATAGTGTAGAGTAATATTTAAAATGGAATTCAGTAAAATTATAATTTCTGGAATGTACATTTTTGCATACATATTTTTCGAGGGTTTTGTGGTATATACAAATACGAAATGACACATTAATATGTTTTTACACAAATTAATTAATTAAAAGTTTTAATCATTGTTATAATTACTTCTTAGTGCAGGGCTATTCGTGTACTTCTGTAGATACTGTGCTTGTGTTCACATACTCTCACACCCATGTGTAGAGTGGTATGATGGAAAAATACACCGTACTGGAAGTTAAGATATAAAGAGTTTAATTCTTGTTTTACCACCAACTATATTTTTGTCCCCTGTAATGTCACTTTACTACTCTGGATCTAAGTCTTATCATGAGTAAAATAAGGGAATGGATCTAAATAATCTCTAAGATACTTTCCAAGTTTTAAGCATTATCAAACATTAACACTAAGGATGGATAATCAAAATGCTGGATTACTGAAATGAACGCAAATATCTGGGTCTGTAATACAAAATTTTTATTTTTGTATGTTTTAAAAATGGAAATTTGTGTAGTAATTTCTAACTCCTTTATGAAATAATATGTCTAGCAGTTTTCTGATTTGGTTTTAGGAACAAGATCTGTCAAGATCTCATTGTTAGGTGAATGCTTTTTTTCCTAACACTGAATCTTCGTTTTAATGTTAGGGGCCAAATCACTGAGAAACTTTCTCTCCTTTAATGAACTTGCCATCTTTTGAACCTGTGATTCTGAGCTGGAGTGATTTCCCTCTGACCCCTAACACTGATCTCAGATATTAAATTCTTGGCTTGGACAATCTGTGTGTATTATCCTATGGACTCAATATTGTCTTAGTACCTGATCCATTTAGATTGGTTCTTGTTTATCCTGTTTAGTTTGCTTTGTGGATCATCCTTTCCCTATTTCAACATAATTTTCCTATTTCTGACCACAATAAAAAATTGGCAATTATTTTCCTTGTAAAAATAAATTACTCTACAGTGATTTAAGAAACAGGAACTTAATTCTATCTTTAGAAAATTCTAATTCTGGATAATAATAGTAATATGACTATTACTACTACTACCAATAGTAGTAATGGATATACTCTTATGAAAGTTCCACAACAGGTTAAATGGAGTATCTATTTCCTGATCTCACCATACTACTTACTGTAAACAGATTTTTTTTTTTTTCAAGATTCACCAGGTTATGTGAAACAGTCTTCTAAGAATACCATAACTATTCTAAGTTACTATTCTCAGTTACTATGTTAAAATAGGAAGCTCAGTTAGTTGTGAAGAAGAGAGTATTGTGCCAGTACTTGAGGAAGGGATAAGTCTCTTGGATAACTGGACCAAGAAAGACATTCTTTATTATGAAGTGCTTCTGGACACATTCTCTCCAGGGAATTAATGTCTCTGATTTGCATCATCCGTTCTATCACAACTCAATTAACATCTTAGTGTCTTCATTTTTTTTATTGTTCTGTTTCTCTGTGCTGTAGGGTAAGCATAAATCGTGTTGTATTCATCTTTGTTTACTTGTGTGTTCAATGCAGGATGGTATAAGCTATATAAGCTGCAGGCTGTGTAAGCATGGCATCAGCATCTGTTTGGCTTTTGGTGAGGCCTCAGGAAGCTTTTACTCATGGGGAAAGACAAAGGGAAGGCAGGTCACATGTTGAGAAAGAGAGTAAGAGAATGAGAAGAGGAGATGCCAGATTCTTTTTAACAACCAGATCTTGTGTTAGTTCACAGAGCAAAAACTCTCTCCTTATTATGAGTATGGCACCAAGATATTTATGAGGAATCCATCCCCATGACCTAAACACCTCCCACCAGGTCCCACTTCCAATCTTGAGGATCACATTTCAACATGAGATCTGGAGGAAACAAACAGTCAAAGTATATAAAAAAG
Source organism: Rhinopithecus roxellana (assembly GCF_007565055.1). Classification (NCBI taxonomy): domain Eukaryota; kingdom Metazoa; phylum Chordata; class Mammalia; order Primates; family Cercopithecidae; genus Rhinopithecus; species Rhinopithecus roxellana. The sequence goes on along the minus strand of NC_044552.1, from coordinate 95,607,861 downwards.
TTTCTGAATAATCAATGAAGTTTTACATCTAATTTTTTACCCTCTGCTTTTTACTTCCTGTAGCTTACACTGGTTACTTGATATCATATTAACAACAATACTCCTTCACGTCTCTTCATACACCTCCAAAAAGTCAAGTTTGGGGGCTGGATAAATGTTAATTTTGTTGTTCATTTGTGAAATGTGTTTCTTATATAAATACATTAATGCAAGCTATTAGAAGGAAATTATGGCATCGCAAATGTCTATGCTTTTTAAATTCTAGCATTTAGGGATATTAATATTCATTGTTATTAAACTAGTAATTCTATATATTGTTAACACACTAAATTGGAAAAGCAATTAAGGCATCTGGAACCATATCATTTAAAGAAACAAATAACATTTTATTCAAGGACTGAATTTTATGTTCAAAAATTGAATGGAAAAATCTCAGCTATATCTTTATCTGGAGCCTGCTCTTTCACTATATTACACAGAACTAGCCTTTCTGCGCATATTCTATTTTGTTTTTACATTAACTCTTTTAAATAATCCACTTGGAAAGATAATTCTTCTGATACACAAAAACAGAAAAGAGGACCAAAACATTTTGGAAACAATTTTAGGTGCTGCGCTGTCGAAAAGGATCACTGAAAATAAACAATGGGATTTTTCCTTCCCTGAAAGGATGTATTTCTGAAACTTTCTCTTTCAGATGTTTAGATTTGAAGACATTTTCTCAGATAAATTGTAATGTGTGAGAGCTAGTCTACTCATCTCATCTTCAGAAACAGAAAGGATGGAGAAACACCCAAGAAGTACACTGAAGCGTGCCAATACTACACAATTTTATGGCAAATTATCAATGTTTTCTTTAATACTTAAATTACCTCATGATTTATCAGAAGTTATTTATTCTCTCTAGAAGAAATCCTGTTAATTATAGCTGTTCACTTATTAATCACTAAAAGTAGGCAGAATTAATGAATAAAATTAACTATTCTATTCACCACCTATACCATCATAAATACATTGTTAAGTATCTGATAGCTTCATTTTGTGTCATTTGGTACAACGCCTTTTTTCCTTTTTTTTTTTTTTTTTTTTTTCCCTTTATGAACTTATTTTAAGTTGAGGGTCACAAGTACAGGTTTGTTACACAGGTAAACTAGTGTCATGGGGGTGAGTTGTACAGATTATTTTATCACCCAGTTATTAAGTCTACTTCAAATTAGTTATTTTTCCTGATCCTCTCCCTCCTCCCACTCACCACCCTCTGAAAGGCCCCAGTGTGTGTTGTTCCTCTCTATGCAACCACGTGTTCTCATCATTTAGCTCCCACTTATTAGTGTGCACATGCAATATTCCATTTTCTGTTCTAGTATAAGTTTGCTAAGGAAAATGGCCTCCAGCTCCATCCATATTCCTGCAAAGGACGTGATCTCATTATTTTTTATAGCTGTATAGTATTCTATAGTGTATACATAGCACATTTCTTTTTCCAGTCTATCATTGATGGACATTTAGGTTGATTCCATGTCTTTACTATTGTGAATAGTGCTTCGATAAACAGACAACTTATCGGATGGGATAAAATTTTGTGCACTGTGCATCCTATAAAGATCTAATATCCAACATCTATAAGGAACTTAAACAAATTTACAAAAAAAAAAAAATGAAAAAGTGGGAAAAAGACATTAACAGACACTTTGCAAAAGAAGACGTACATGCAACCAACAATCATATGAAATAAAGCTCAACATCACAGATCATTAGAGAAATGCAATTTAAAATGACAATGAGATACCATCTAACACCAATCGGAATGGTTACTACTAAAAAGTAAAAGAATAACAGATACTGGCTAGGTTGTGGAGAAAAGGGAACATTTATACACATGTACGTGTACGTTAACTGGAGCACTATTCACAGTATCATAATCCAAATTTTCTTTTTTGTTATTTTCCTCAACAGTAAATGGAAGTTGATAGTCCTGTTTTAGTGCTTAACATTGGTGGGTATCTCTGCTGTGATGGGTACTGCTGATTTTCTTCTCACAGCTATCTATTAATTTGAATTCCATGGCAATATTTTCTCCATGTAATATGGTTTGACGGTGTCACCATGCAAATCTCACCTTGAATTGTTATAATCCCCATGTGTTGTGCCAGGGCCCTGGTGGAAGGTAATTGAATCAAGGGGGTGATTCTTTTCCATTCTGTTCTTATAATAGTGAATACATTTCATAAAATCTGATGGTTTTATAAAAGGGAGTTCCACTACACAAGCTGTCTTTCCTGCCACCATGAAATATGTGACTTTGCTCCTCATTCACCTTTCTACATGACTATGAGACCTCCCCAGCCATGTGGAACTGTGAGTCAGTTAAACCTCTTCCCTTTATAAATTACCCAGTCTCAGGTATGTCTTTATTAGCAACATTAGAACAGAGTAATACGGTAAATTGGTACTGGGTACTGGGGTGCTGCTGTAAATATACCTGAAAATGTGGAAGCAACTTTGGAACGGGGTAACAGGCAGAGACTGGAACAGTTTGGAGGGCTAAATAGAAGACAGGAAAATGTGGAACAGCTTGGAACTTCCTAAGGAATTGGAGGGCTCAGAAGACAGGAGGATGTGGGAAAGCTGGTAACTTCCTAGAGATTTGTTGAATGGCTTTGACCAAACTGCTGTTAGTGATATGGACAATAAAATCCAGGCTGAGGTGGTCTCAGATGGAGATGGGTAATTTGTTGGAAAATTGAGTAAAGGTCACTCTTGCTATGCAAATAGACTGGCAGCAATTTTCCCCTGCCCTAGAGATCTGTGGAACTTTGAACTTGAGAGAGATGATTCAGGGTACCTGGTAGAAGAAATTTCTAAGTAGCAAAACATTCAAGGGGAAGCAGAGCATAAAAGTTTGGAAAAGTGGCAGCCTTACAAGGCAATAGAAAAGAAAAACCCATTTTCTAGGGAAAAAAAATCCAGCCTCCTGCAGAAATTTGCATAAGTAATGAGGCACCAAATGTTAATCACCAAAACAAGGGAGAAAATGTCTCTGGGGCATATCAGAGACCTTTGTGGCCAGCCCTCCCATCACAGACCCTGAGGCATAGGAGGAAAAACTAGGAGGATTTCCTGGGCCAGGTCTGGGGGGGACCTTGCTGTGTGCAGCCTAAGGGACTTAGCACCCTGCATCCCAGCTGCTCTAGCCATGTCTAAAAGGGGCCAAGGTACAGCTCAGGCCATGGCTTCAGCAGTGCAAGCCCCAAGCCTTGGCAGCTTCCATTTGCTAATGGGCCTTCAGGTGGAAAGAAGTCAAAAACTGATGTTTCGGAACCTCTGTCTATATTTCAGAGGATGTATTGAAAAAATCTGGATGTCCAGGCAGAAGTTTGCTGCAGGGTTGGAGCCCTCACAGAGAGCTTTAACTAGGGCATTGCAGAGGGAAATGTAGGGTGGGAGCACCACACAGAGTCCCCAATGGGAAACTGCCTAGTGGAGCTGTGAGAAGAGGGCCACCATCCTCCAGACCCCCAGAATAGTAGCTCTACCAACAGCTCATACAAAGCACCTGGAAAAGGCTCAGACATTCAATACCAGCCCATGAAAGCAGCCAGGAGGGGGGCTGTACCCTGTAAAGACACAGAGGCTGAGCTGCCCAAAGTTGTGGGAGTCACGTCTTGCATCAATGTGACCTGGTTGTGAGACGTGGAGCCAAATGAGATCATTTTGGAACTTTAACTTTTAATGACAGCCCTATTGGATTTTGGACTTGCAGTGGACCTGTAACCCTCTCTTTTGGCCAATTTCTCCCAGTTGGAATAGGTGTATTTAACCAATACCTATACCCTCATTGTATGTAGGGGTGTAGGCATTGGGTAAATACTAACTTGCTTTTGATTTTGCAGGCTCATAGGCAGAAGGAACTTACCTTGCCTCACATGAGACTTTGGACTGTGGATTTGAGTTAATGCTGAAATGAGTTAAGACTTTGTGGGACTGTTGGGAAGGCATGATTGTTTTGAAATGTGAGGACATGAGATTTGGGAGAGGCCAGGGGCAGAATGATATTGTTTGACTGTGTCCCCACCCAAATCTCACCTTGAATTGTAATAACCCCACATGTTGTGGGAGAGACCTAGTGGGAGATAATTGAATCATGGGGGCAGGTCTTTCCTGTGCTCTTCATGTGATAGTGAATAAGCCTCATAAGAGCTGATGGTTTTATAAAAGAGAGTTATCCTATACAAGCTTTCTTGCCTGCCTCCATCTAAGATGTGACTTTGCTCATCATTTGCGTTTCTGCATTATTATGAGGCCTCGCTATCCTTGTGGAAATGTGAGTCCATTAAACTTCTTTCTTGTATAAATTACCCAGTCTTGGGTATGTATTTGTTAGCAGTGTGAAAACAAACTGATACACCATGTTTTGCATAACACTCTGTAATATTTTCCTCTGTCCCCTTCCCACTCCCACTGTGAAGATATTCCTTCATCCTCCTACTCTTTAACTATTGTTATTACCTTGGATTCCTGCTTTGTCTTTTAGAATTGCTTCTATGTATTCCATTTGGATGTTCACGTCTATATTCATTATTTTAATTATCATCATTATTATCTGCATGTGACGTTTAAATACTTCTCAATCTCTGATCTTTCTGAGCTTTAGATTATACACAATATTTAGATATTCCAATATGCCCAACACTGCTCTTCCATCTGCATTTGTCAGGACCACACCTACCCTGCCAAGTCAGAATCCTGGGTCACTCCAGGGGTTTCTTCTCATACCCCCTCACCCCTCCATATAGCAAATCCTTCCAACTTTAGCCAAGCTCAACATGTGTGCTTACTGCCTTAGTTTAGGAGTTTTTGTTTTTCCCACCTTCATTATTCTAGTAGCCTCTTACAAGAATCCTAGCTGGAAGTACCTAGTTTCAATATCACAATATTCCATATAGCCCTACATCTCCTTGTCAGTCATGAAAATTGTATCTCATTATTGAAGTATTGTAAAAATAAAAGTTTATTTTATAAATCAGTGAAAATAATTGTGGACCGTGACTCTAGGGTTGTCATATTCAAGAAAGGGTATTTTTTTAAAAAAGTCTAATAAATTTTTAAAATATAAAAAGCTGGGAAACATATTCTTGCATAGAAAATGTTATTTTTGTGTGTGTTCCAAAGTACCTTAAGTGTACTTATTTTGTGAAAGTTTGGCAAATAATAGCAAATCGTTCTTCTCAGGAAGCTTGCTTTGAACTTTCGAGTTTGGTGAAGCAGGCATTGCTATTGCCACAAGTTCCAATCTTTCTCCATCTGCGTTAACAGTTCACATATTATATGGCAATTTTTTATTCATAATTTATTAATTGTTCTGTCCCAATATACTGTGGAAAATGTATTTATTTTCTTTACCCTACATTGTCTGGCATGTATTAGGTGTTTGATAAATACTTATGAGCTCATATATTAGAATTAAATATATATTAAGTGAAGACACTAGTTTCCAATTCTTACAGTATCAGGAATATTTGATAAAATTTAGTTGACTTAGCCTATACAAATAACAGCTGTTATGTAGTGTGATGTGATGGGGTGTGTAGTATAAGCATATGGTATATGAAACCACTATTTTATATTTTTTGTATAAATGGAGAAAAAAACCATTATGTAAGGCTATGTTAGACCAAGGATTAAAGCAAAAATTTCATGCTCTGGCATGTATTTTTTTATATATCACAGAAGGGCACAGCACTAATATACTTTGAAGTGATTATTGCTGTGGTAAAATATTAAATAAATATATAATTCAGTGTGACATGGGAGAGTGAAAATCTAAATGAAAGCAGAGCATGCATATTGTTTTTATGTTGTACCTGCCAGTGAAGCTAAAATTTTATGAAGAACTGAGAAGCAATTTTCACTCATGTACATTATATCATGTAGGTCATATTCTTTTATGTAAATCTCTTTCACTTGAGTGTTTAAATTTCAATATAAACGTAGTTCTAAAATGTATGGCGTTTGTTTCTCTCTCTCTTTAATTCATTCTGAGTTTTAGAGTGCAAATGTTTTATTGAGGATGAAACCTACAAAGGGCATTGTTTGAATAGGTGTTAAAACATGAGCTGCATCTGCTTTGGAAAATAGTGGTATTGCAGAAGCTCTCTCCTTTCCCCATAGCACATCTTCCCACAGGCAGGGGAAGAGAGATATGAGATCAAAGATGTGTATAATTCACAGTTGAAACTTTAAAAATAAGATAAATGCTATACTTTCTCTTTCAGGAGAGCCTGGACATCCGTTAACTTTAAGCATGTTTTATTTTTCTGTTTCATAGAGCTCATTGACCAGTTCCACATCAGAAAATCCATTTTCACAAAATGTCCTGCAATGTTTCACATTATGAAAATCTTTGTTTGTCAGTAAACTATAACTTTGGACATACTCTTATGTACATTAACCTTTTCTCTCTGTGTAAGAATGTGATCAATAACATTACTAGATCTTACGGGGATATACCACTGTTGAATTTCAACTTGGGAAAAAATCAAAACAAAGCAAAGCAAAGCAAAAATCCTCAAATACTCACATGGTTTATCCATAGTTATTCCTAAAATAGTAGATTGTTACATGGATGAAACACATGAAACTCCAATAGCATACTGCTAACTAAATCTAGTAAAGTTTTTTTTTTTTTTAATTCTGAAAATCCATTTATACCACTTAAAAAAATCTTGGCATTAAGGATCCAAGAAAGTGAAAGGGTTTGTATTTGTTAATCAATTATTCATTGTCCTAGCAGGAAACAAAAATCTCAAGATAATTGGTGGATTTTAATGTACGTTTTATTTACAAAGGTGAGGGCAAGGTTAAGTGATACTAAAAAAAGGCAGTGAAGAATACCAGTCCCAGCAACCTCATTCTATTCAAACTTTGACTTATAAAACATGAGACGTTTAAAACCAAAAAGTATCCCCTTTCCAAAACTAGCTTCACTTGTAGCCTTCATCAAAGTTGAAAACAATTTATATTCCAAACTTCTGAAGGCAACAATCATTCAATTTTCCTTGATTTATCTCTTTTTTTCCACATTCTAAATCTAATCAATCAGAAAATTATATTGACTTTACTTTCAAAATAGTCCCGGAATCAAAATACCTTTTATCACTTGTCCTGTTATAGCACCAGGTTCCAAGCCCAGATTACTGTTAGCCTCTTAGCTGGACTCCCTAATTATAATGTAAACATCTCCACAGACATTATAAAATTAATCAGGAAAGAAGAAAGGGGAGAAATAAAAATAAATCAAGCTTGCAGCACATCCAGCATTAAGCATTAAGTTAGCTATTACTTGGACTCATGCTCTTAGAGCTGTTTGATGCCTATTACCTTACAATCATGCAGACTCTGTCTTAACATTATAGTTCCTCTTAACAGCTCTATAAATAGTAATTTTAAGATTATGAAAGGTTATGCTTTCCCTTTGAGATATTTTTCAAGTCCTGCATACCATGAAACTACTAGCTGCATACCATGAAACACTAGCTGGTCTGAAGGACACTATGAGAAGCTGATTCACCAAATAATGCAGTTTCCAAATTCTGATTATTTTATGCCCCCAACCTGACCAATCAACAAAAATTCCAATTTTTCATCCCACTGCCCTCCACAATCCCCTTAAAAATTCCATCCCAGATCTCCTCAGGGAGATGGATTTTAGGGCTTCCTCCCATCCCCTCACTCAGCATCCACCAATGGTTAAACTCTTTCTCTGCTGCAAACTCTACTGTATTGGTATGTTACTGAGCAGTGAGCATATTAACTTGGTCCTATTAACATTACCCTTGCTCCCTAACAGATTGTTTTGAAAACTCTTTGTAATCAGATCATGTCACTTATTTGTTCAAAACCCTGCAATGCTTTTCACTTCACTAAAAGTAAGTTGAATGTTCTAACTTATAGTCATAAGGCCCCACATAAATTCGCCCCTGCTCTTCTTTGATCTAATTTGTTTCTTCTCTCCTTTTTCTCAGTTTATTGTAGCAACACTGGCCTTCTCCATGAGCAAAAAGTCATATTCTGCTCTTAAAGACTTTGTACCACCATTGCCTTGACTCTGAATATTCTCCCACTCTTCCTCCTGAAATTCAAATAGCTAACTCACACATCTGCCTGAAACCTTTGCTTGAATGCCATTTGAATATATTATTTGATTGTTTCTGGCATTTACTGTTTCTGCTTAAAAATTTGCTATCAATTTAGTTGCATTATCTTGTAACTAATCCATCTTTTTCTTGCTTGCTGCATCTACAATTTTCTCTTTGTTTTGGTTTCCTCTAGTATCATTACAGTGAGTCTGCATGTTTCTACCCTGATTTGGACTTAATTATCTCAAATTTGAAGATTCATGCCTACTGTAGATGTGAATCTTCAAATTCACAATAGTTTGTGTTCCCTCAAAATATACATGTTAAAGGCTTAATCTTCAATGTGATAGTATTTGGAGGAAGAATCTTTGGCAGGTAATTAGATTTGAATGAGATAACAGGGTTGGAACCTCCATAATGGGATTAGTGCCCTTCTCACGGTATGAAGAGATCTAGCTCTCTCTCTCTCTCTCTCTCTCTGCAACATGTGAAGAACCTAGGAAGAGGGCCCTCACCAGAAACCAACCATGTTGGGACCCTAGTCTCAGATTCCTCAGTCTCTGGAGCTGTGAGAAATAAACATTTCTTGTTTAAGCCACCTTGTCTTGCCATTCTTGTTATGGCAGCCTGACATAAAACAATGTCTTTCATCAATTCTGGAACTTATCTCTAAAATAGTACCCCTTCCTCATTTTCCATTTGCTTCACCTGGAGTTCATATTAGAATTTTATTGTAGCTTATTACCCTATCCTCCGTGTTTTACATTTTGTCTTTCAAAAATATGTTCTCATTATATTTCTCTCTGTCACATTCTGAATAAATTCTTTGGTGCTTTCTAAATCCCTCTTCAGCTGTGTCTAATCTGTGGTTTCACTTACCTATTAAGTGTTTAATTTAAAAGACTGTATTTTCAAATATCAGGAGATTCATTGTATATTTTTTTCAAAGCTTATTTCATCTTGTCTTGTTTTATAGTTTCTATTTGAAAGCTCTATTAAGCTGAAGTTCCATTATATCATTGCAGTTTTTCCACTGACTTGCTCAAGGTAAATGGTTTGCTCATGTCTTTTTTCCTTTCCTTTCCTTTCCTTTCCTTTCCTTTCCTTTCCTTTCCTTTCCTTTCCTTTCCTTTCCTTTCCTTTCCTTTCCTTTCCTTTCCTTTTCTTTCCTTTCCTTTCCTTTCCTTTCCTTTCCTTTCTTTCTTTCTTTCTTTTTTTTTTTTTTTTTTTGACGGTGTCTGGCTCATTTCCCCAGGCTGGAGTGCAGTGGTGCAGTGGCGCTATCTCCATTCACTGCAAGCTCTTCCTCCCGGATTACGCCATTCTCCTGCCTCAGCCTCCTGAGTAGCTGGGGACTACAGGCACAAGCTGCCACGCCCTGCTAATTTTTTGTAGTTTTAGTAGAGATGGGGTTTTACCATGTTAGCCAGGATGGTCTGGATCTCCTGACCTTGTGATCAGTCCATCTCGGCCTTCCGAAGTGCTGGGATTACAGGTTCTCATGTATTTTCTAATTTTATTGTTCCAAAACTGTAAATAATATATATACAGTAATAGCAGTACAGAGTTGTTGAACAAATATATTTAGCTCCTGGACAGAAACGAACACAGAACTTCTCTAAAGGGAAACATTCTTAGTCTAGCCACAAAAATGTTTTATCAATGAAGTTCTAAATGAGGGTAGGTATGAATGAGGGCAGGGCCCAACCAAAAGGGACAAATTTCCTTCTGCTGCAAGTCACCTTTTATTTTATTTTATTTTTCTATTTTATCAGTTTCTGAGGAAATAACCCTTTATCGCCCTTAGATTTTTTTTTTTTTTTTCCTGTAGCTCTTAGATCTAATATAGTCTGCTTGCCCAAGGTCTCATCTCCTTTACTGCTTTTGTGACAACCACAGCCCTAGGTTACTGTCACTAACAATCTTTCCCTACCCCTCCAGAGTTCTATCTCAGTGTTTAGCTCCTGTTGAATTCCCTAATTGGCAAGTTTGATTGTTAGTTTAAAATATATTTCTTGCATATTTCAGTATTTGCAAGCTACACAGTCTTCCGTATTATGGTATTACAATGTGCTAGACACTATCATATTCTCTGAATATAAAAATGAATAATAATTCATAGCCCAATTTTCCTTGATTTTAAATTTTCTGTTGATTGGGATTATCAACTTTATTCTAACATTAAATGGTATTTATGCAATGGCACCTGATTTAAAGACAGCAGATCCTTATTTTTCTGCCTTATATTGCCATGATACTTGCATGCGATTATATTTGAGCCTCTGCTTCTTTTTCAATAAGTACAATTCTATGAACTTCTAATGTAATTTTCTTCATTTATAAAATTTATTAGTATATCTATAAAATGTTTTTAATTTCAAAATATAGTATGGAAATATGCTACATAAACAATTAAAATTTCTCATTGATTTCTCATAAAAAAGTAGTTTTTCCATATGCTTCCGTGTCAGCAGACAACATTGGTGCAAATTGAAATTACTTTAGACATAAAGAAGAGGAAAAGCTCTGTCCCTGAATGTGATACTGTACAAGTCAAGGCATGATGTCAGTACAGCATCAAGTTTTAAACCAAACTAAAGGTCTACAAAGGGCATCGGTAGCAAACCTTTTTATTCTATGTGGCTCTGAGAATCAGATATAAAGCAACATATATTGGGCTTCTGGCTGCCAGTAGAGAGGCATTTAAGAACATCACCTTTTGACCTTATCTTCCAGTATTGGGACCCAATCAAGTCTGGGACCCAGTGTGATTACATACCTGCTACAAAGATTCTCAATGCCATCTCATTGAACATGGTGCATTATAATTAATAGTTTGAACATGGTGCATTACAATTAATAGACCAACTAGCTGTTCAAGTTGTAGATTGACATGAGCTACTTATAAGTATTATAAGTAAAGAAAAACAAACCACCAAACAATATGGCTAGTGAAAAAACAATGTGGCCTTCCCGCAGGGTGATGCTTCTAAAATTGCCCCCTTGTCACAGAAGGTTCTTTGAATGGTTTTTCAGATAGTGATGGTGTGTCAGGACAATAACACATGTCCCTGAGGGGCAGGAGTAAGGACAGCCTCAGGCCCTTTGGGGAGAGGATTTGTGTACAAAGCCAAACATTTTTATTAACCCACCCCCCTGTGCCTTTAGATTATAGAGAATTTTGTTCTCTCCTGCTAAACTGACATCGTAATGGGGCCTTAGGTAATGTTACATAGCCGAACACTGCCAAGGAATAGAGCTAGCATGTATATAAAAGGTGGCGGCCAGCAGGTAAAATGTGGACTGAATCAGGTAGCAGACAAGGCAAAGCTGAGCCAGAAACACAAAGACCATTTATTCATAAACCAAGGCTATTCTTCTATGCAGGCATTGTGGACAAGTCTGCTGTTCTCATGCTGATTTTCTGTTATCCCTTTACATTCTGAAAACAACACTGCCAGCAGAAGCGCTGTCCAACACGAACACTTCTGTGTGTCTACCACTTGCCTTGTTTTTGTAACCCTAAATGCTAACTACTTCCCATTTCTTTCTCCCATTCCTTTCTCTTAAACAAATACATGCAGAGTGAAGTTGCCAGGGAAATGTCTGAGTTTGTAAAAAGGTTAATATTCCAGAATGGAGTTTCAGTATTTTTCTATGGCCTTACTATCTTTTGTTTTTGTTTTTGTTTTTGTTTTCCCTTTTCTTTTTCTGTCTTGTGTTTCATTTGTTATCTTTGCGAAGGATCCAAGCTCAGTAAGCTAACATTCTTCGATGTTTTACATTTACTGACTTACAGTGGCATGGATAGTCTCACCCATACACTTCACATCATTAACATATGTGTATATTGTTCCATCTTTTGTTGTTACATCTTGACATAATCCAGCATTTGATAGCAGCATTGTCAAGCTAATTCTAGAGAAAAGAGAAAATGTTTCATATGCCTTTATGCCAAAAAAAAAAAAAAAAAAAAAGATTATAAGCTGCTACAGGGTAAAGGTTGTAAGCCTTCTATATCTTATCTATCCGGCATTAGTTATTTGCTCTCTCTTCCAAGCCCAACACTTTCTGCACTTCATCAAAAATTTATCCTTCCCAAATACCACTCATCATCCACTCATCTGCTTTAAAACTTTCAGTAGATCTTGAAAACTGATAGAATAAACTATGCATTTCATTAATTTATCATTTTAGCCTTGTTACACCATTGCTCTTCATCCAAGCACCAACAATAATTGTGTGCATTTGGTAGTCTTCAAGATTAGAATGAGTGGAAGGGGAGGGATAGAGTCAGGGGTAAGCAGAGTAACGCTCACATCTGCAGGTCAGGGACTCACCATCCTGTGATAATGACCTCAGTGATATAGGAATGAAGTCTGGGGCAATTGCCTTCCAGGGCTGGACATTTGCACTTGTAGTCAAGACCATCCTTGAAACTGAATACTCGGAATGTGGGCTTCTCCAAAGCTTAAAATATAATACCAAAAGAAGAAGCAAAGAAGAACAAATAACAATATTTAAACTGCAGTGTAGAGAAGACAATTGTGAATCTTATGTTTTAAATCTGACAGTAGCATTGAGGCTATTTTCATTATTGCTCATTTAGCAGATTCTATCATGTGCTTTCAGTGAATATGTGTGTGTGTGTGTGTGTGTGTTTGTGTGTGTGTGTGTGTGTGTGTGTTCCTCTGAATAAAAAGAGCAAAATGAATAAATGTCTAGGTTTGGGGAGGTTAAAGTCAAGTAATCTATTTCTTCTCAATTTTAAAAATGGCATGAATAAGAAAAAATGTTAATTAAATTAATGCTTTTCTAAATAATTGAATATTTTAAATAAAAAAATCAAAGAAATTCAATAAATTATTTTGTTAAAGTATTATAAACAAGTACATGTTTTATTCCTTGAATGTTAAAATAATAGAGGTAACCTCACATTAATATAAATTAACACAATAAAATTGAAATAAAATAAATATGAATGGTATAGTGAAAAGATACTAAATTATATGGCAAAACATACATATGACTGTTGGAAGCTAACAAATGTTTTCTTCATTCCTAAAGAGTATCTAAAAATTAAATGTCACATGTGGCTTTTAGAAAGAAGCATTAGGTACATTCTGATGTGATTTGTTAAATGCAGAAATCACATATACCATTTTGTTATTTGATTCTTGCTTTCAACTCTTTAGATTTCATTGGATATATTGTACTGACATGTCTAACATTCAGTTAATTGGTTCACATCAGTCTTGACTTCTGCTCTTTAATAGCCTGTGCCTCCATGATTAGTGCTCCCTCTCTATTAGTCTGCCATTTGGGAACCCAAGATTTGTGTATCATGAAGTAATGACAATAAAAAGACAGTTTCACATACAACAGGATTTTACAGAAATTAAAATGCTACGTTTATGTCCCATTTTCTTTATTCTCATTGGAAGAGTACTTTACAGTAAACATTTTTGCATTTGGTGCTTTATTTGATCCAGACAAAAATAGACTACATAAGCTATTTTCTCTTGAGTATGTGATTAATGAATTATTCCCTTATCCCCTAATTGCCATATCAGGAATGGAGTTGGTTGTGGCAGATTAATAAAAATCCTTGAGTGACTAGTTAGTATTGCCTGTCTAATATTTCATGTGAGTTACTTTTAAAACATGCAATTACCAGCCACAGATCACTACTGCATAGAACTAGGAAAAGAAGATATACTCAGGAGGCATTTTCCTTACCTAGCCTGCAAGTGACTGTTTTTGTGTGGGTAATAATAATTTGATGCTGTTTGAAGGTATTGCTTTTTTTCTTCTTTTTTTCCCTCAGGAATCAGAACACAATTACGCAAAGGAAGATGTAACAAACAAACAAGTAAACAAATATCTTCCCTGTGTCTTTTTATTTTTTATTTTTTTCCATTTACTCATACATGATATTTTACATACTTGTGGGATACAAGTGATAATTTTTTACACACATAGAATGCGTAATAATCAAGTCCAGATATTTTGAGTACCCATCACATCTGAAGACAAGAAGAGAAAGCAAGAAAGTGAGTCTTGGACCAGAAGCCAGCATATACAGGTTCTCTATCTATTATTCCACTATGTGTATTAATCATAGGACCTTCCAAGATGGACTGTCACTTAGAACTTATTGAGTTCAAATTTTAATGATTATAGGAATTCTATAAAACATCACTGAAGAAGGCTCTTTGGCCTGGCTCACATTTTGGAAACTCACCATCCTATAAAGCAATCTCTTTCACTGAAAAAAGAAAATCTATTTCCCTTTTACTTTCACTCATGGATCTTGGGTTCTGTCCCCTTAGAGTCATACGAAACAAATCAACTCCCTTTAGCAATTGGTAATCCTTCACATATTCAAAATTAGCTATCACAATAACTCTATTTCTCTTTTAAAAGTTACACCAGTACGCCAGTAAGTTTAGGATCCTGTACGAGTCTCTACATATAGTCTTTCCTGTGCTTGTTATTTCTTTTTCTTTTGATATTCTAATTACTTTAGAACTCACTAATTAAATTTTCATGGCTAATTTGGTGAATCTTTTTCACATGAACGTCATTGAATCTAAATCTACTACTTTGTTGAAAATGTATATGCCAATACTGGCATATTTACTAAGAAATGCTACCCAAATTGTACTAAACCAGGCCATGTGACTTTTAGGAAAATTGATCACAGCAAGATTTTTTTATTTTAAGCTTGGCATATTGAGGAGAACAATAGTTCTAATGCTAAAGTTGCTTGCACTCAGTTATTACATGCCAAAGATTAATATAACATTTTATAGATCATTTCTTCATGTACAATGAATAATATACTTTTGTAAAAGCTCTAGGAGACTATATTATATTCACCTTCTAATAAAGTCACCTATTTTATTGATATTTTAATATTAAGAACAGAGGCTTAGATATCAGATAGTAAGTTCATAAGTTTGGACTCAGAATACAGAGAGGAAGAAAACAGTGACAGATATTTGATTCAAATCAAGGAGAAGCCTAATGAATAATCCTTGCTCAATAACAGAGTGTATCTCCCATTGAATAAGATGGACATGTCCTCCAGATTCAAGATTTCACTCCTCTGTGAAATAACGAGTACATACCACCAAGTTTTGCCTCTCTGAACTGTTATTGCTATAGCTTTATATATAGTAAATATATATAAAGCATAAATATATACATTTAAATATAAATACGTGTATATTAAGTATATATACTTATATTTCCTTATATATATTTATACTTAAATATAAATATATGTAAATATATATTTAAATATAAAACTATATATTTATTTATATAGATTTATACTTAAATATAAATATATATTTATACTTACAAATATATATTTTACTTTGGAAGCATTTTAACCATAGATTTCTTTTTATTAATCAAATTATCAGAGTTCTTAAAGTGAATGCTCTTTCCCCTATTCTTGCTCTTATCTGTCCTAGTTCTGTTCTAATTAAAACTCAATACTTAGTATTTGTCAACCTTAATTTCCATCTTATCTCCTTCCCAAATTTCTCTTCAAGTTTTTGACATCCAGTATAGTAGTGAATAGATTTGTGAACTATCTATAATCTGTCATCATATCATCTGCATCTTAGGTTAGAGTTATCCATAAATGACACTAGCTGTAACTTTTCTATTACTATCTTACATTGTAATCCTGGACAAATCACTGAGCTTCTGAGAGACTCAATTTTGAAATCTATTCAGGGACTACAACAATTTGAATGACTTTAACACTGTATCTTGGAAACTTTTCCTGTTTGAACTGAATGTACAGTTTTGTACATAGAATAATGGGAGAAGATGGAACATCCTGCTCAGGAGCCAGATTAGCTGTGAATCAAGAAGCAATGTCAGGGGACCAGCACAACCACAACCTGGGCAGAATTTCCAAAGATTTCTTCAAACAAAAGTAGTACAAAGAAAAGGAAACATTCAGGTAAGAAGGCAACATTACAGAGACTGAAGAAATCAAAGCAGAGAAAAAGACTACTCAAAGCACAGAGAGGGATGTGAATCTTGGTGCCATTTCCAGAGGTAGCCTTTTAAATGTATAAGGAATGAAAGCATTGAAAACACATGTTTATGGAAAACAGAATTCATATGACATGCTAAAAGGAGGTAATTAACTTGGTAGAAGGAAATAGTGATGTCATACAAGCAAGGAAAGATGTAACAAGTCATCATGTCAAATGCTAGGACAGTGGGAACTAAAGAAGGACTACTAAGTGTTCAGTGAGTTTTGAAATGTACGATTAACGACCTTAGTGAACAAATTATTTGGAGTAATTTGGTATGAGTGTTTTACTGAATTAAGTGGAGCAATAAAAAAGTGGAGGTGATCTTGTCGTAAAAATAAAGGATAAACATAGTAGTACACTTAGTAGAGACAGGAAGAAAGTAAACGGAATTTGTATTTTTATAATTAAGTTTTCAAGATGAGAAAGTCTTAGAGATGGCCAAAGGAAAAAAAAAAAGAAAAAAACAGTAAAGGGAGAGAGAGTTTGAAAATACATGGGAGAAAAGGCATAACTGATGGTACAAGCCATATAGTCTAAGCCAGATTACCTCGCAAGATAAACGTAGGTGTGTATTTGTGGACATGAACTGAACTTTCCTTCTCTGCCAAGAAAAGAGAATTCATTATGGCTGTACAACATTCCTTGGTGTATATGTACCACATTTTCTTTATCTAGTTTATCATTGATGGACATTTAGGTTGATTCCATGTGTTTGCTAATGTGAATAGTGCTGCAGTGAACATACACATGCATGTGACTTTATAATAGAATGATTTATATTCCTTTGAGCATATACCAAGTAATGGAATTTGCTGTGTCAAGTGGTATTTCTGTCTTTGGGTCTTTGAGAAATCACCACAATGTTTTCCACAGTGACTGATCTAAGTTACACTCCCATCAACAGTATAAAAGTAGGGCCGGGCGCGGTGGCTCAAGCCTGTAATCCCAGCACTTTGGGAGGCCGAGACGGGCGGATCATGAGGTCAGGAGATCGAGACCATCCTGGCTAATACGGTGAAACCCCGTCTCTACTAAAAAATACAAAAAACTAGCCGGGCGACGAGGCGGGCTCCTGTAGTCCCAGCTACTCGGGAGGCTGAGACAGGAGAATGGCGTGAACCCGGGAGGTGGAGCTTGCAGTGAGCTGAGATCCAGCCACTGCACTCCAGCCTGGGCGGCAGAGCAAGACTCCATCTCAAAAAAAAAAAAAAAAAAAAAAAAAAACAGTATAAAAGTAATCCTTTTTGCTCCACAACCTCACCAGCATCTGTTATTTTTTGACTTTTTAATAGTAACCATTCTGACTGGTGTTAGCTGGTATCTCATTGTGGTTTTGATTTGCATTTATCTAATGATCGGTGATGTTGAGACTTTTTCATATGATTGTTGGCTGCATGTATGTCTTCTTTTGAAGTGTGATCATGTCCTTTGCAGGGACATGGATGGAGCTGGGGGCCATTATCCTTAGCAAACTAACACAATAACAGAAAACCAAATACTGCATGTGTACACTAATAAATGGGAGCTAAAGGATGAGAGTACATGGTCACATAGAGGGGAGCAACACACCCTGAGGCCTTTCAGAGTACGAAGGGTGGGAAGAAGGAGAGGATCAGGAAAAAAAACTAAAAATAGCTAGTTAATACATGGGTGATAAAATAATCTGTACAACAAACTCCCTTGACCCAAGTTTACCTATGTAACAAACCTGCACTTGTACTCCTGAACTTAAAATACAAGTTAAAAAAAAGAAAAGGGAATTGTATAGAGACTGAATCTGTAGCCTCAGTACCTGTGGCAGGTGAACTAATTGCTCAGATGATCTGTGCCTTGTAAAGTGCATTGACCGTTGATGCTACTAGAGTTTCACTGGGTTCTATAGCAGACTATGTAAAGCTATAGTCATTCCTAAATAGTTTATGTGCATCTTTGTATGCCAAATCTCAGGAGAATCTTATTTACCTGTCAGGTTATTGGCCATTATTTAGTCATCTTTGAAGACAGAGCTGAAAATATCTCTGAAAATAGGCTTTATAATAAGTAATTTATTTTAAAATCATATAATCCAAAGACCTCAAGTGCAGGGATAGATATATGTAACCACAGATATTCTAAACTATTTTCTATTTTATTTTGTCAGTTTACAGTTACCAGCAATGTTATATGTGAGTAAAAATATGATGCCCTATTTTCTTTGCTGCCAAGTCTGAACTACAGTTTAGCCTGACAAATGGGCAAAGGTTTCTCAAGCAGCACATGGCTGATATCTGTGTATTGGAATATGATGATCCCATATTGTTTTTAAATCCATGGAGGGGCTAGTCAAAGGTGCCTCTGTGAGTTTTGTAATGAAAACCTGGGAGTCGTAGGCGGTGTTATTCAGTTCATTTATGAACAAATGTGGGCTAGCAGACTGCAGATTCTAGAGAAGGTATTAATGAATCATCCCCAGATGATCTACTGACGACCCGTAGGACTGCAAAATGAATCATATGACCTATTTTTTTAATTAAAAAACACATTTTAAATGAATTATTTATGAACAAGTACAGCTGTAACCTTGATAATATTAAACTGTTCTGGGCTGTTGAAAGGTATCTCATAGCAGTGACTATTCATAGTCAAACATGCAGAATGTATTAATGCAGTCAGTGAAAAATACAAAGTGGTCTCTGAAGAGGTAGAGATAAATGAGCCCATCAATTCATATTGCCTTCTTGCTGCAGCCAGTCACCAAAGATTTGTGCTGAAATATTTTATTTGGGGTTACTTGTAGTCTACAAATATCTACGATTCTGTCCTTCAAGTTTTATAAAGTGATTATTTTACAGACTATAAGTAATCAATAAGAAAAGTATAGACTATGTATCATATTTTCCTTAGAGACAGAATTAATGAACATGGCATTTTATTTAAATTCATTTTAGTTATCTCTCATATCTGAGACACACTGAAAATTACTTGGATATTGTGAAGGCAGAGGAAGTCTTTTCCAAGTACTACTCAAAGAAGCCACATTATTTTTTTCAGATGTAAGTGCTCATAATACTGAGTTATGGTTTAGTCAGGAACTAAGGCTGCTTCAACATGAAGGTAATTTTTCTAAATCTATTTTCCATTGTCTGCCTATAAAATATTTTATTTTTAAAGCTATACATTGAAGATATTAGAAAATCATTGTGTAAGTTTTAAAAGATTTTTAATCAAGGGTAATGTTATGTAGGGGAAAGTGAAGAAGAAGATTTTAGAGTGAAAAGAAAGCTAGAGAAGAGAGAAGCAAGAATGAGAATAATAAGATAAATTAAAATCGACAGGCCTCAGAATGCTGTCCTCAGTTTCTCCTTGTAGTCAGAATTCATAAATCTTGGAAGCTAAAAAAGTATAATATAAAGCACAATGTAGAAAGCATAATTACAGTCTGATACATATTGACTTTTGATATAAAAATATGTGCAATAATAATAGAAATTAGTAATTAATTAATAGGCAAACCCCAGCAATATCGTGGGATCAGGTAAGATCCACAGAAATGAATCTAATATCACAATAATGCAAGTCAGATTAATTTCTTGGTTTCTTAATGCATATAAAACATATTTGTACTATACTGTATTCTATTTAGTGTTTAATAGCACTATGTCTATTAAAACAACATATATACCTTCATTAAAAACACTTTATTGCTAACAAATGCCTCTGCTCGTCTCAGCCTTCAACCAGTTGTTAATTGTTCTGCTGGTGGAGCATCTTGCCTCAACCTTGATGACTGCTGTAGTGGTTCCAGAAGGCTGAGGTGGCTGCAGCAATGTCTTAAAATAAGACAACAATGAAGTTTGCTACACTGACTGACTGCTCTTTCATGAATATTGGAGTCAATCCTCTGAAACTCTGTCACTGCTTTATCAACTAAGTTTATGTAATGGTCTTAACATTTTGTTGTCATTTCAACAATGTTCATAGCATTTTTGCCAGGAATAGATTCCATCTGAAGAAACTACTTTCATTGCTCATCCATAGAAAGCAACTCCTCATTGTTAAAGTTTGATCATTCCCAGTTGCATTTTCAGGTTCCTCTTCTAATTTTAGTTCTTTTGCTATTTCTACCACATTTGCAGTTGCTTTCTCCATTGAAGGCCTGAATCTCTCAAAGTCATCCATGCAGATTGTAATCGACTTCTTCCAGACTTGCTAGTGGTGATATTTTGACCTCCTTCCATGAATCACGAATGCTCTTAATAGCATCTAGAATGGTGAATCCTTCTCAGAAAATTTTCAATTTAGTTTGCTCTGAGTAATCAAGAGAATCATTATCTATGGCAACTATAGTCTTAGAAAATGTATTTCTTAAATAAAATAGAATTTAAAAACTAGAATTACTCTTTGTTACATGGGCTGCAGAGTGGATGTTATGTTAGCAGGCATGTAAACTAGTTTTTTTGTACACCTGCTTAAGAGCTCTTGGGTGACCAAATGCGTTGTCAATGAGCAGTGATATTTGAAAGAAATCTTTGTTTCCTGCATAGTAACTATCAATAGTGGGGCTTAAAATATTCAGTAAACCATGCTCTAAACAGATGTGCTGTCGTACTGGCATTGTTGTCCCATTTATAAAACCTAGGCAGAGTAGATTTGGCATAATTCTTAACAACATTAAATTTTTTGGAATAGTAAATGACCATTGGGTTAAACTTCAAGTCACCGGCTGCATTAGCCACTAACAAGAGAGTCAGCCTGTCCTTTTAAACTCTGAAACCAGACATTGGCACCTCCTCTCCAGCTATGAAAGTCCTAGATGATATCGTCATTTAATACAAGCCTGTTTCATCTACATTGAAAATCTGTTGTTTAGTGTAGCCACCTTCATTTATTACCTTAGCTGGATCGTCTATTCCAGACAACTTACTGCAGCTTCTACATCAGCACTTGGTGCTTCACCTTGCACTTTTATGTTATGGAGATGCCTTCTTTCCTTAAACTTCTTCAACCTACCTCCACTAGCCTCCAGTTTTTTTTTTTCTGCAGCTTCCTGACCTCTCTTGGCCTTCATAGTATTCAAGAGAGTTACAGGCTTTTTCTGGATTAAGCAATGGCTTAAGGGAATGTTGTGTCTGGTCTGATTTTCCTATCCAGACCACTAAAACTTTCCTCATATCAACAATAAGGCTGCTTCATTTTCTTATCATTTGTGTGTTCACAGAAGTAGCATTTCTAATTTCCTTTAAGAATGTTTCCTTTGCATTTGCAACTTGGGCATCGGTTCAAGAGACTTTTGGCCTATCTGAGCTTTTGGTATGCCTTCCTCACTAAGTATGATCATTTCCCGCTTTTGATTTAAAGTGAGATATACGGGACTGTTCTTTCCACTTGAATACTTAGAAGCCATTGTGGGATCATTAATTGGCCTAATTTCAGTATTGTGTGTCTCAGGGAATATTAAGACCATAGGATTGGGAGAAAAATGGGGGAAAGGCCATTCTGAGGAGGAGTTAGAACACACAGAACATTTATTAATGACATTCACCACCTTAAATGGGTGTGGTTCATGGCACCCCAAAACGATTATAGTAACATCAAAGGTCAATGATTACAGATCTCCATAACAGATATAATAATAAAAACATATGAAATATTGCAATAAATATAAAAATGTTACACAGCGACACAGTGGGCACGTGCTGCTGGGAAAATGGTGCCAATAGATTTGCTCAACACATGGTCAGCCAAAAAACCCTTCAATCTGTAAAACAAGCATATCTGTGAAGCACAATAAAGTGAAGCACAGTAAAATAAATTATTCTGTATTCATTGAACACATACTATACAGTTACACAAAACAAGGTGCTCTCTCTCTATATATATGTGTATGTATATATATATATTCTCTATAATTCTTTATAACACATATGCAGGGTGGCATTATTATCTCACTTCACACACAAGTGTAAGCTAGGCCTCTGAGAAGTTATGCAAGAATAACAAAGTTCTAGACTAGTGCTAATTAAAAGCAGGCCTGAGATTAAAAGTCAGGTTTATCTATGTGACTCCAGAGGCAATCCTTTCCCACTGAACTGCACTGCACTGCTTCTCATTAAGATTTTGAAGCAAAGATGTTACATGGAGGAACTTGTATCTATTACAGAAAAATAATATTTACACTTCTATGAACAAATTTATCCTTTATTGAAATAGCATATGTGCACAAGTAGTTGGAGGATGACAGGCATATGTAGACTTACGCTTCTTCAGTGTTAAATTTATGACTGAAAAGATAGGGAATTTTCTTCCAGCTGCTTTTTAAATTTTAATTTTCTGGTGATATCTAACACATTTCTGTAAATCTTAAATTGCACAGAACATGATCACATATATTTGGCATAATAAAGACGTAAGAAAATTGTCCTTTTAAGACTCTAAATCAAGCAGCAAGATTTTTCAGGCAATATGTTTAAATTTGTCAAACCTTTAAATGATATTACATTTTAAATGTTATATGGATTCTCTTAATTTGAGTTAGCTAGTAATATTAATTTGATCCACATATTATTATATTTAGTACAGGTAGAAAATGGTTAAAAATTACCAGTAATTTCATACAGTTCAACCATGTAATATTTTATATAATTTGTAGCTGTTTATAGGTATACTCTGCATCAGTCATAATAATTAAAATAATTTTCAGTTGTGTAGTTTTTTACACAGTTGTACCAAAACCCCACATATTTGGAAACATTTAGAGTAACAAAAAATTCAGTCACTATTATTAGTTATCTTACATTATATAGATCATTGCGTATCAAAATTAAAAAAAAAAATTCTTTGTGTCCTTGAAGTTTCTAAAATAGTAGTAGATAGTTGAGATAGCCATATTCTCTTTACTTTTTCTCTGTTTCTTCTTCCTAATTAAAAAAGACCAAGATTTAAAGAACGGTTTCAA
Organism: Rhinopithecus roxellana; assembly: GCF_007565055.1. Classification (NCBI taxonomy): domain Eukaryota; kingdom Metazoa; phylum Chordata; class Mammalia; order Primates; family Cercopithecidae; genus Rhinopithecus; species Rhinopithecus roxellana. Next base: position 95,584,723 of record NC_044552.1, on the reverse strand, counting down.
AACACAACAGATGTAACAAACCAATTACCTTAGGAAAGTCTCTATTTATGATATGGTCAAACTATTGATCTTTCAATAAGAAAAGTTCATTTTAATTTAGTATTTTACAATAATTACATTTATAGAGACAAAATATAAGGATAGATCTCTGGCTAATGAACTATACAAATATCTCAGTAATTATTCTGGACAGGTTTATTGTTCAATTGCAATTATTTTTCATGCCAAGTCCTTAAATACTGTGTATATACAGGTTAATGTTGTTCTATTGGTGTAGGTTATTTTTGTGTCTTACGTACATGAAAATGCACTCAAAAGGCAGGATTTTTTTTTTTTTTTTTTTTTTTTTTTTTTTTTTTTTTTTTGAGGCAGGGTCTCCCTCTGTCACCCAGGCTGGAGTGTAGTGGCTCAGTCTCAGCTCACTGCCACCTCTGCCTCCCAGGTTCAAGCAATTTTCATGCCTCAGCCTCCCAGGTAATTGGGACTATAGAAACACACCACCATGCTCAGCTAATTTTTCTATTTTTAGTAGAGGCGGGGTTTTGTCATGTTGGCCAGGCTGGTCTCGAGCTCCTGACATCAAGTTATCCACCTGTCTTGGCCTCCCAAAATTCTGGGATTATAAGCGTGAGCCACCACGTCCAGCCAGACAAGCATCTTTTAAAGGCTATAAAAAGATAACACATAATCACATAAGAGTACATTGAAGTCTGATTACATAAGAGCAAAATGTTAATGAAAACCTCCCCAGGTTTGCTGTCCTCTTAAACACTTTTTAATTCTGTTATTCCCTTCCACTTTGTTCTTCCTCCTCCTCCTCCTTCCTTTTCATCTTGTTTTCTTTCTTTATCATTTTGGCCTCTTATTTCCTCATTTAAAAAAATCTTTCTGCTTTTGTCAAGTAACACATCACCTTTAATGGTTGCTAAAACAACCAAAAATTCATGTTTCAGCAAGAGATGGAATCTATTTCTTTAGTCCTTGAAATTGTGTTGGCCATATGAGTTTCTTTGGCTAATTGAACATTAATAATTGTGACCCAAATTGATCAGGATTTCTCTGCTGACATTTTGGACTGGATAATTCTGTGTTGAAGAGGATTGTCCTATTCATTATAGAATATTTAGCATCCTGCTTTCTACCAACTAGTTGCCATTGGCAAGCCTCTCATTGTGCCATTTAAAAATGTTTCTCTAGACATTGTCAAATATCCCTTACAAGTTGGAGGAATTGCCCCAGTTTTAGAACTCTGATGTAGTGTCTTGGAAAGAATTTTCCCTTACGCCTGTAATCCCAGCACTTTGGGAGGCCGAAGCAGGTAGATCTCAAGGTCAAGAGATCGGGACCATTCCGGGGAACATGGTGAAACCCCGTCTCTACTAAAAATACAAAAGTTAGCTGGATGTGGTGGCAGGTGCCTGTAATCCCAGGTACTCAGGAGGCCAAGGCAGGGGAATCGCTTCAACCCGTGAGGCGGAGGTTGCAGTGAGCCAAGATTGTGCCATTGCACTCCGGCCTGGAGAGAGAGTGAGACTCCGTCTCAAAAATAAACAAATAAATACAAATAAATTCCCATAGGGGCTTACTCTTTTGGTGCACTGGAATCCTGACAACCCCATGGAAGTAAACCTGAACTAACCTGTTAAAGGATGTGAGACCATGTGGAAGAGAATAAAGGCACTCTGGCCAAGAGCCTATCAGCTGTCAGACATGTGAGTGAGGTGTTTCAGATGGTTCACCTGAGTGTGCTCCATAAAGATCACATGAGCCTATTCAGACCAAAAGAACCACTCAGCTAACCAACAGAATCATGAGCTACATAAATAGTTGTTAAGGTATTATGCAAGAAATCTGCATCTGCAGTTATTTTTGTTTAGCATTGAAATGTATTTGCTTTTTTTTTTTCTAATGAACACTAATCACTGAAGAAAATATAATTAGAAAGATGGTATAGTAATTACAAATATGGAGTCTTCCAGACATATTTTCTGAGTTCAAATTCTGGTTATTCTACTTTCTATATGCATGAACTGAAATCTATTACTTAAACTTGATTTGTTCAGCTTCTGCATCTGTAAAATGGGGTAAATGAAAGTGCTTAGAACATACTAAGGATTTCCTTAAACAAGCTGAGTCTAAATTTTCTGGGTGCATCTTTCTTTATGTCCAATACGAATCACAAAGTTGGAAGCTCAGATATACATGTATCTTCTTCTCTATAGACCATTGCTTTACAGTGTCCTCTTTAAGAATACATATGACTTTCGCTGGGAACGATGACTCAGGACTGTAATCCCAGCATTTTGGGAGGCCGAGGTGGATAGATCACTTGAAGTCAGAAATTTAAGACCTGCCTGGCCAACATGGTGAAACCCCATCTCTAGAAAAATACAAAAAGTAGCCTGGCACGACGGCAGGTGCCTGTAATCCCAGCTACTGGGGATGATGAGGCGGGAGAATCACTTGATCCCGGGAGGCAGTTTGCAGCAGCGACCCCAGATCACGCCATTACACTCCAGCCTGGGCTACTGAGCGAGACTCCATCTCGAAAAAAAAAAAAGAATACATTTGACTTTTTGAGTCCACACGGGTTATACAGTTTCAGTGAAAATCTCCTTTATAAATGAAAATAGTATTTGTAAATCTCAAACTATTAAGAAAACCTTAGAGTGTCCAGTTCAAACTTGATAAAAAAGCATCCTAGGAGTCTGGATTGGATCTCTATCTCTGCACTAGTCCAAGCACTCCCAGGGTAATAAAATTGATTCCAGATGTCATTGTCCTGATGGTACTGATTCTACTACCCCTGGGCTCTGAAGGAAACAATCCTCCGAAGTAGGGGAACTCTAAAGGTGCCCATATTCATAACTTAAGAAGTTAGGATCAGTGATTAGGTCAGTCCTGTAACTGGTTCACGTTTTGTCTTAGCCTTCTAGTACTTGAATTGTACCCTGACAACTCCATTTGCTGACACTGGGTTACCATTTATCTGCTGAAATTTCTGACTTTAATTAATCACTTATCTGGATCCTTTCTTCCAGATAGTAGACTCCCTAAATCTGTTTCTTACAAGGCTATCTCCCCAGTACCAATCCCCTGACTTTTGCCCTTTCTTCCTACTACCTTCTGCCAATCTCTGCTGGTGCCCTGTTTACCTCCTGGAAGCTCTCTTTATGAATACCTTCAGGTCTTGTTGTCTCTTTTGGGACATTTTTTCTGAAATTCTCTTTTTCTGCTGCCAGAACTTGCCAATTCAGCCAAGTGCAGTTCTGTTCATTTCCACAAACACTGGAGTATCTATTACATTATCTCTATTCTTCACCACAACACTTCAAACAACTCTTAAAAAAATGATTGATTAGTTGTGGAAACCCAAACTGAAAAATGTTGGGTAGTTTCTAAAGTCATACAAAAGTAACTGTTGAAATTGCTTTAAATTCAGAAGGTGCTAGTGACCCTAAACCAACACTCTTCTTGTTCTGTTTTTCTCATATCTTATTCACTCCTATTCTCATTTATGTATCAGTACATAAACCATCATACTGATAATTTGAGCCAAATTAAATGAACAATATTTATTTTGTTATTATTTATATGATTTCATAGGCAAATAACATTTGCCTATGAAACAAATATTAAGCAGCAAAATAATAAAATCAAAATTATGTTTTAGAAATATGAATTCAGGGTAGATTGAAGGAGACAAAGAGGTTGAGGGTAACAGGATATTATAACCATCCACGGCTGAGCGCGGTGGCTCAAGCCTGTAATCCCAGCACTTTGGGAGGCCGAGACGGGCGGATCACGAGGTCAGGAGATCGAGACCATCCTGGCTAACACGGTGAAACCCCGTCTCTACTAAAAACTACAAAAAACTAGCCGGGCGAGGTGGCGGCGCCTGTAGTCCCAGCTACTGGGGAAGCTGAGGCAGGAGAATGGCGTAAACCCGGGAGGCGGAGCTTGCAGTGAGCTGAGATCCGGCCACAGCACTCCAGCCTGGGTGACAGAGCGAGACTCCGTCTCAAAAATATAACCATCCACGTCTGAATTAATAAGATCATGACACAAAGCGGTAAACCATTAGAAAGTCAAAGAACAAAATTGCTAACATTGAATGCTGGTGCCCTCTGGCATGAATGAGAAGAGAAATAATGCCAATAGTAATTACAGATTATCCCCAAAGAATTCCCCCCAAATTATTATATTTTTGAAACTCATTAAAATATGCAGAGTTTTAGAGTTTTTAAAATTTAATATATAATTTAATAAAACAACCTTTCAAATTACTTTAGATGCTGGGAATAAATCTTTGGTAAAGGCATTAGGAGTTCAACATATTGCTGAATAATTAAAGATTCCAGGTAAGCATTTATCTAGTTTTCTTCTGGCCTGCAGAATGTACTCTGTGGATGTATAATTAGTTTAGTATGAGACCCTAAGATTGGTGAATCACTACCACATATGTTCATTTTATTTTATTTTTTTGCACAAATGGTTCCTGTAATTTTGGATGTCCTTGACCTTTTTTTCCCATCAGCTTCCTTATTTTATGCAAGACCTAGCTCTAATGCTAGCGTGTCTATGAAACCTTCCCTTACGATCCCACCAAATAAATCCTTCCGTTGTGCTTTCTTTGTTTGAGGAAACATTGGTTTATAGTTCCATTATTATTCCTGACTTTTTATGCTTTTATGTGTCTTCCCAGGAGAGTTAGTAATCTTTAAAGACATGACAATGCTTTAGCCATCTTTATTTTTCTCTTTGTTATGACTTATCAGACTGGGTCAACAATAGGTCAAGGTAAGAAGTCGAAGAAAAATGGAAGTGAAAGAAGAAGCTAACATTTTTTATTCTCTTGCATACTAAATATTTTTATAAGTAACACCTGATTTGTGGCCAGATTTTCTTCTTTAATATTTTGTCTAGCAAAACTCATTTTGTATTTGAGTGCCTTTATGTATTACGGGTTTCCAGGAATCTCCAAATGCCTTGACCCTTACATTGTCTGGATTTACTAATTCATGTGACCAGCTTCGTTTGTGTGGGCATTGGAGCTAATGACTTTGCTTTACATACATGCTATGATTGCATATATAATACAGTCCTTAGAAACCTGCTTTATTATCCTAGTTTTAAAACTGAGGAAAGAGAGACTTTCCAGAAACTATGTAATTTTTCCAGAATCATTCTATTTATATATGTAGTAGAGTTCAATTTTAAAAAATAAAATCATGAATTTCAGGAAGTTGTAACTAGAAAGATTAATTGGAAAATGGAAGTTATTCCTAATAAATTTTATTCTAAGTGGTTGGCACATACAGTTACATCTGAGTTATTAGCTCTGATACTCAATAGCTGCATATAAGGGAAATCATGACCAACATCAAGTTATAAAAATAGGGCTTAGTTTTATGTGCTTAAGCTTTATGGAGAAAATGAACAAGAATGGTTGCATAAAGGTAGTCAGCACTCCACAAGTAGCTTCTCTGTAGTCACTGCTTCATAACTTGCTACCTATCATGGGAAGAGTGTCAGCTGCAGTAGCAGCAGTCAGGTATTCATGAAAAACATGTTATATTCTGGGAAGCAACAGCATAATTAAAACATGGGGAGGTGTGAAGAAGGAATCAGATATCATTTAAAGGTAGACCATCTGCACTGATAGTCTTCATTTCAAGAAGACAGGTTTTGCTTACAGAATCTGCAGCTTCTTACAAAGCATGTGTTTGAACTTAAGAACAACTGACAGGGACCAAGTCTTCCCAAAGGTAAGAGTCTAGTTTTGCTGTACTCCCAGGGAAGATATTGATACTGATGTTGGTAGTTGTACTGTCACAACAACTGACTGTGAGCCCAGTGGCAATGCTGGAAATAAAATGTGTTGCTGTCCTTCAGGCCGAAAGTCAAATAAAAGATAAAAGAAGGAGAAACACAAAGTACTACTTTTTCTTAGACCTAATTTCTATTACAGTTAACTTAAATATAAAATTTGCAGTGAATGCCTGTAACAGAATTAATATTGGTAATCAGGTAATCAGAGTCTCTGATCATCTAGGGTAGAATACGTTAATTTTTGAAATAAAAAATCTCATCATAGTTAATAGTTATTTCTTTTTGAAAGAAGGAAGTGTTCTAATTTAGGACAAAAAGTCATTGTTTTCTACTTATAATGATGACAAGTCATCTAAGAGTTGAAGCCACATAGAAATGGATAAGCTGATGTTAAATAAAGAATGATATATAATTTTTTCTGCATTATAAAATGAATAGCAGTTTGGAGACAGGACAAAGCCATGAGGAAAATGAGAAGGGTGAGGAAATTGATTTCAGAGAAGTACAGCCCTTTGGACAAAAGCAGACACATACACCAATGGAACAGAGTAGAAAACCCAGAAATAAACCTGCACACTTGCAACGTCTGACCTTTGACAAAATCAGCAATCAGCAATGGAGAAGGACTCCCTATTGAGTAAATGGTTCTGGATGACTATCTAGATATATGCAGAAGAATAAACTGGATCCTTACTTCTCACTGTATACAAAATTAACTTAAGATGGATTAAAGGTTTAAATATAAGACCCCAAACTATAGAAATCCTAGAACAAATCCCTTCTTGACGTTGGCAAAGGATTTATGGCTAAATCCCCAAAGGCAGTTACAACATAAATAAAAATTGACAAATGACACCTAATTAAACTAAAGAGTTTCTTTACAGCCAAAGAAATTACCAACAGAATAAACAGCCTATAGAATGGGAGAAAATTTTCACAAATTATGCATTTGACAAGTGTCTAATATCCAGAATCTATAAGGAACTTAAACAAATCAACAATCAAAAAATAAACAATCTCATTAAAAAATTAGCAAAGGACATGAACAGACATTTCTCAAGAAAAAGACGTACCAATGGCCAACAAACATTTAAAACATGTTTAACATCATTAATCCTCAGAGAAATGTAAATAAAAACCACAATGAGACACCATCCCACACCGAGTCAGAATGGCTATTATTGAAAAGTCAAAAAATAACAGATGCTGGTGAAGCTGTGGAGAAAAAGAATGTTTACACACTGTTGGTGGGTATGTGACCTAGTTCAGCCACTGTGGAAAGTGGTTTGGAGGTTTCTCAAATAACTCGAAACAGAAATACCATTCAACCCAGCAATCTCATAAGTGGGTATATCCCCAGTGGAAAATAAGTCATTTGATCAAAAGACACATGCCTCCATATGTTCATTACAGCACAATTTACAATAGCAAAGACATAGAATCAGCCTAGGTGTCCATCACAGTGGATTGGAGAAAGAAAATGTGGTACATATATACCATGGAATACTATGTACCCATAAAAAATGCAATTATGTCCTTTGCAGCAACGAGGATGGAACTCAGGGTCATTATTCTAAGCGAGTTAACACATGAACAGAAAACCTAATACTGCATGTTTTTATTTATAAGTGGAAGCTAAACACTGAATACACATAAACATAAAGATGAGAGCAATAGACACTGCCGACTACTTCATGTGGGAGGGTAGGAGGGGGCCATAAGCTGGAAAACAACCTATTGGGTACTAGGCTCACTACCTGGGTGATGGGATTATTTGCTCCCCAAACCTGAGTGTCACACAGTATACCCATGTAACAAACCTTTACATGTACTCTTTAATCCATAATAAAAGTTCAAATTATTCCAAAATATTTGAAGTTTTGTAGCAACCCTGTGTCAAGCAAGTATGTTGGCACCATTTCATCCATGGGATGTGCTCATTTTGTGTCTGTGTCACATTTTGGTAATTCTCACAATATTTCAAGCTTTTTCATCATTATTCTATTTGTTATAATAACCTGTGATCAGCAGTCTTTGATGCTATTGTAATTGTTTTGGGGCACTAGGAACCATGCCCACATAAGATGGCAGATTTAATCAATGAAAAAAATTAAAATACGATGTCTAATACCATGGTGGTGTTAGCATGCTTATGTTCTAAAACTCCCCATTATTATAAAACCTTTGGACAGTGTAACTACTTCACATAAATGACTTGTGAAACTGAAGCATTTGTGGAGGAGGATTCAATACTACATTTCTGTCAATACCCTTAAAGAAGGAAGCATCATGCCCTGGACAGAAAATAAGATCCCCAAACTAAAATAAGTCAGCAGGAGCATGAGATCAAAGACAGAGGGAACCATAAGATGCATCTCATTTTTGTATTGGGAATTTGCAGAAATTTTCAGAAGGTCATTGGAATTCTATAATATAACATTACATTTCTATCAATATTATTTAATATTTAGGGTACAAAGTGAATCTAAGAGCAAAGAATTTCATTTCATAAAAAATTTTTGAAAGACACTAGAGAATGAACTATGGGAAGAGAGAAGGTTCTGATTTCCAACTTACTTTGGAACAGATGTCACACTAAATTAATTTATGTCAGTAGATTTTCAGAGATTTTTTCAATTGGAATTCTTAATTAAATTGAAGAGCAACATAAATGATAATGAACAGCCCTACTGAAATAAAGCAAAGTCTCTTTCAATTTGGAAAGAGTTAACTGTAATCAGCTAAAGGATATTTCAGCAAATTAGTTGAAATTCTAATCAGAAGTGAATAAGTACTTTGAAATGAGGGCAGAGGGTAAGATATAGATGAACAGACTAAAATACTGACCTCAAAATACATGAATCGATAAAAATAGAAAGTGTTTTATCTCTTCTGCTTCTTTTAATAACAAGAATCAGATCAAGCAAAAGACTTCCTTTGCTCTTCAGCTCCTTAAATCAGGAACTTCAAAGAATTAAGTCTCTTCTCACATCATTAAGTGATATAGGAGAAATCTAAGTGGGCTTCAGCTTCAGAGGCCAGATGTCCCCTCGTCCTTGATCAGCTGGTGAGTCCTGGTACTATTTGTCTCTGTCAAGCCCACACATCTCAGCACCTGCACTCCAAAGTCCCTGCTTGGTCCATGTCTCTGAACTGAAGGGATGCTCTTCAGAGTATTGACTACTGTGAGCTTGACAAGTTTGTCCTTTTGACAAGGTGAAAGAGGTCATTCTAACCACCAGTGGGTTCTGCAAAGTAATGCTTAAGGAAGTTTGAGCCTACATTTTTGCAGTTGCGCACCAGGGATACTGTGGACACAGATAAAAATTGTAAACAGTGTGGAATTAAAAAAAAAAAAAAACAGTCGTTTTCAAAATATAGCTATCAACAATATTTGTCTTTTTAATTGCTTATAGCACTGTCAATAACACTAAATATGAATTTTACTGATTTATTTAAAAATGACAAAAATAATTACTGCATCTTAAGTGCAATTCTCAAGAGATATTCAGCTGAGAAATAGCATATATTAGCAAAATTACTATTTGCGGTCTAAATACTTCCTAAAACAGTTAAGAAATGTAACCGGAACCAAGCAGGATATTTTTTTTTTCAGAACAATTCTCAGTATAAAATTAGTTTATCTCAATGATTATTTGAACATGTTTAATCTTTGAAATAAATAATTGAATCACTGGCCTGGTCTTGACCCTGACAAAATATTTCTGAATACGAATAAAGATTCATAGTACATTGAAAGAAAGCAAGAGAGATATAGGAAAATTAAAACAATTTCACCACCTTTTTTATATTATTAAAGGTATTCTGTTCTTCCTATTGTCCCAACAATTAAGAGGGTGCTTTAATTATCTTTGGTGGGAAATAAAGAATGGTGTCACTGGAAGGGATTTAACTAATTTGGTTTATTAAGATGTTTTACCATGATTCCAAATTACTTGCACTAATGTAAACATTATTTTTCCAAAGTTCATGTTTTAGTAATATACACAGAGCAAGATTTTCCAATAAACCACTGGAGTCTTTATAAGCTCCAGTGTTTTCTAAACCAATTTTACTTAGTACTGTTGCATGGGGATTTTACATTTTTAAAAGCACAGCTGTATTTCCATTAGTATTGTACAAAACTTGTAAAAAGTAACTAACGCATTTTTACTGTTTTTTGCCACAGCAGGTTTGTAAATTTCTAGGGCACTTGCATTGGCCATGAAATATTGCAACGAGGAGTACTCCTGAGGTAATTAAATTAGATATCCAAGAGAAATGTTCTTTCTTGCAGTATTTTGGGAAAACCTGGAGGATTGTAATTTGCTGACTTATTTATTTCAAGGGAAAAGGAAGCATTTTTGGGATGTTTGCTAAATATATCTTCAACAGTTGAAAAACTTTCCAGATTATTTTCAGATAAGTATGAAAGCCCTTTCTTAAAAAAAAAAAAAAAAAAAAAAAAAAAAAACTAGACTATTTTTTCTCTTCTGTCTCTTTCTTCTTTTTTCCCTTGTCCTTAACTTCTATGCACCATCCCCCTTGAAGCTATCAATGTATTGACTTCAAATATCATGTGTTCATGTGAAATTTAAAATTGGACCTACATTCTGTAACACCAACACAAGGAAACTAAAGAGCTAAAAAATAAAATTTTAAACTCAAGTCCACGAACCTTTTGCAAGTATCATGTCTTCTTTACAAAATTCATGTGAATAAAATATTTCAGTAGAGAGGATGTGTAATTCCGACGTAAACACTCCTTTAAAAATCACTTATTTTTTGCTTCACAAAAATGTCGAGCTCTGAAAAGACAAAGACACAGAAAAGAATGATTCCATATTAAAGATTACTGAAGACATAAGGCATGAAATGTAACACATAATCCAGGGCTGTATCCTGGACCAGGAAAAAAAATTCTAAAAAATATAATGGGAAAAACTAGTGATACTTGAGCATGTATTTATTGTATATTAGATGATAATTTTGTACCAATGTTAATTTCCTCATTTTTTATATTTGTATTGATGTTATATAAAAGATGTAAGAGAACATTCTTATTTTAGGAGATATACATTAAAGAATTTTGAGTTAAAGGATTTTTTTTTTTAGACTGAGTCTCGCTCTGTTGCCCAGGCTGGAGTGTGATGGCACAATCTGGGCTCACTGCAACCTCCACCTCCTAGGTTCAAGCAATTCTTCTGCCTCAGCCTTCTGAGTAGCTGGGACTACGGGTGCGTGTCTCCACGCCCAGCAAATTTTTGTTTTTTTTTTGAAACGGGGTTTCACCATGTTGGCCAGTATAGACTCGATCTCTTGCCATCATGATCCACTCACCTCGGCCTCCCAAAGTGTTGGGATTATAGGTGTGAGTCACCGTGCCTGGCCAGAGGTAAAAGATAATCTTTTTGAACTTACTCTCAAATGGTCTGGGAGGGTGAATAGAGATAGACAGACATTGAAAAATAGATTCATAGAAAAATAAATGTGGTCATTTTATTCTTCAAAATGTTTATTCTTCAAAAATTATACATATATAATTTTTTTTTTTTTTTTTTTTTTTTTTCAGACAGGTTCTCACTTTGTCACCCAGGCTGGAGTGCAGTGGTACAATCATAGCTCACTGCAGCCTTGACCTCTGGGGCCAGAACAAAATCCTCCCACCTCAGCTCCCCAAGTAGCTGGAGACTACAGGTGTGCACCACTATGCCCAGCTAATTTTTATTTTTTATTTTTTATTTTTTAAGAGACAGGATCTCGCTATGTTGCCTAGGCTGGCCTCAAACTCCTGGCCTCAAGTGATCCTTCTGCCTTACCATCTCAAAGTGCTGGGTTTATGGCATAAGCCACCACTCTCAGCTTAACATTTTGCTTTTAAAGGAGCATTCCATTAGAAAGCCTATAAAGAAAATCTCTATATCTATACAGTACACATTCCTGGAAGTGGACTACCAGTTAAAACAATGGACACAGTAATCAGCAGATAGCTCTTGCAGAAATTGATTGCACACTAAAATCTAGAGCAATGTTCAGCTCATATAAAGTGGAAACTAGAAAATGTCCCCCCTTAATTAATCAATCAATTAGTTGATTAATTAATTAATTTTTAAGATGGAGTCTTGCTCTGTCATGCGGGCTGGAGTGCAGTGGTGTAATCTTGGCTCACTGCAACCTCCGTCTCTCAGGTTCAAGCGATTCTCCTGCCTCAGCCTCCCGGGTAGCTGTGACTACAAGTTCATGCCACCACACCCGGCCAATTTTTTGTATTTTTAGTAGAGACGGGTTTCACTGTGTTATCCAGGATGGTCTCGATCTCCTGACGTCTTTATTTGCCCGCCTCTGCCTCCCAAAGTACTGGGATTACAGGCGTGAGCCACCGCGCCCAGCCGCCCCTTTTAACTTAGGTGTAGGATGACCTCATTGACAAGCCTCACAAACAATGTTCTAGAGGTTGGGCGTGGTGGCTCACGACTGTAAATCCCAGCACTTTGGGAGGCCGAGGCTGGCGGATCACGAGGTCAGGAGATCGAGATTATCCTGGCTAACACGGTGAAGCCCCGTCTCTACTAAAAATACCAAAACTTAACTGGGCATGGTGGCAGGTGCCTGTAGTCCCAGCTACTCAGGAAGCTGAAGCAGGAGAATGGCATGAACCTGGGAGGCGGAGCTTGCAGTGAGCCGAGATCACACCACTGCACTCCAACCTGGGCGACAGAGCAAGACTCCGTCTCAAAAAACAAAACAAAACAAAACAAAACAAAACAAAACAATGTCCTAGAAGAAAGAGTTGAAAAAAATGATGAACTGACTTGGATTCTACCTCAGAAGAGGAGAACTTTCAATCTCCAGGGAGACAACTGTGTAAGTTTACTACAAAATGCAATTAATTCTTTATGACATTGCTTTGCAGGTCAATGCAGTAAATTTAAAAATATCTGAGCATTAAATATTAACTCTTTGACTCATAATGCTAGGTAGAGCTTCGTGTTAGAGAAAAGAGAGGCAGAACAAAATCTAAGGTCACTTGTTTCAAACTTTGTTCTAGTCTGCTCTTCAACAGCTTGCAGTTGAGTTGGGAGGAAAGTTACCCACATTTGGTTGAGTGAAGTAACAGGGAAACCCACTAGACAGGTGGTCTCTGACTTATCATGGTTCCCCTTAACATTTTTCAACTTTACTACTGTGTAAAAATGGTATAAATTCAATATAAACCATACTTTAAAGTTTGAATTTTGATCTTTTCCCAAAATTAGGCTAATGCAAGTGTTCTGAGCACTTTTAAGATATGCTAGGTTAAGCTGTGATATTTGTTAGGTTAGGTGTATTAAATAAAGATACAATGTTAGGCAATTTAAGTATTTAGGTATATTAACTGCGTTTTCAACTTTCAATATTTTCAATTTGTGATGGGTTTATCAGTACATAGTCCCATTGTCAATTGAAGTAAAAGTTAGTATCAGAATGAGTGACACAGATAAGGTATACTGTGGAAACTCAGAGACAGAGGAGATAAATATATCCTTCACCTATGTAAAGCCACCAGAAAATCTGAGAATCGAGCTAAGATTTGTTAAATTTGTACCAAATAATTTTCTAAAAATAAATAACTTTGGATACAAAATCAACATAAATAATCAGTTGCATTTCTATATGCCAACAACAAACAATCTGAAAAAAAAAAAAATCCAGAAAGTAATCTCATTTACAATAGCTACAAATAAAATAATATACTAGGAATAAGCTTAACTAAAGAAGTGAAAAGATCTCTATGATGACAACTGCAAAGCACTGCTGTAAGTTATTTAAGAGAACAGAAAAAATGGAAAGCTGTTTCATGTTCATGGATTGGAAGAATTGATATTAAAATATCTATAGTACCCAAAGCAATCTATAGATTCAATATAATCTCTATCAAAATACCAATTACATTATTCATAGAAGTAGAAGAAAAATGCTACAATTTATGTGGAACCACAAAAAACTCAGAATAGTCAAATCCAATCTAAGCAGAAGGAACAAAACTTGAGGAATCACATTATCTGACTTCAAATTATACTACAGAGCTGTAGTAAACAAAACAGCACGGTACTCACATGAAAACAGACACACAGACCAATGGAACAGAATAGAGAGCCCAGAAATAAATCCATACTATCTACAGTGAACTGATTTTTGACAAAGGTACCAAGAATATATACTGAGGAAAGGACAGTCTCTTCATGAAATGGTGCCGGGAAAACTAGGTAGGTATTCATAGGCAGAAGAATTAAACTAGACCTCTATTTCTCAAACCAAAATGACTTAAAGACCTTAAATGTAAGACCTCAAACTATGAAACAACTACAAGAAAACATTTGAGAAACTCTCCAGGACATTGGTCTGGGCAAAGATTTATTGAGTAATAAACCACAAGCATAGGCAATCAAAGAAAAAAATGGACAAATGGGATCACATAAAGTTAAAAACTTCCGCACAACAAAGGAAACAATCAACAAAGTGAAGTGACAACCCACAGAATGGGGGAAATATTTGCAAACTATCCATCTGATGAGGTATTAATAACTAGAATATATAAGGGCTCAAACAACTCAACAGAAAAAAAATAATAATCCAATTTTAAAAAGGCAAAATATCTGAATAAACAATTCTCAAAAGAAAACATACAAATGTCGAATAGGTATTATGAAAAAGTGCTCAACATTATAGATCATCAAGGAAATACAAATCAAAACTATAATGAAATATCATCTCACCCAAGTTAAAATGTCTTTTAACCAAAAGATAGGAAATAATGAATGATGATAAGGGCACGAAGAAAAGGAAACACTTGTCCACTGTTGGTACAGCCATGATGGAGAACAGTATGGAAGTCTGCCAAAAAAATCTAAAAGTAGAACTACCATATGATCCAGTAATCCCACTGCTTGGTATATAGCCCCCAAAAAGGAAATAAGTATATTGACAGGATATGTGCACTCCCAAGTTGGACTGCAGGACTATTCACAATAGCTAAGATTTTGAATCAACCTAAGTGTCCATCAGTAGGTGAATGGATAAAGAAAACGTGGTATATATACACAATGGACTACTATTCTGCCATAAAAAAGAATGAGATCCCATTATTTGCAACAATATGGATGGAACTGGAGGATATTCTGTTAAGTGACATAGGGCAGGTGCAGAAAGACAAACTTTGCATATTCTCTCTCATTTGTGAGAACCAAAAATTAAAACAATTAAACTCATGGAGATAGAAAGTAGAATGATGCCTCCTGGAGGCTGAGAAGAGTACTGGAGGGTTGGAGGGGAAGTGGGGGTAGTTACTGTGTACAAAAATATAGTTAGAAAGAATAAATAAGATCTAGTATTTGATAGCACAACAGAATTACTGTAGTCAATAATAGTGTATTGCACATTTTTGAATAACTAAAAGAGTATAATTGGAATGTTTATAACACGAAGATATGACAAATGCTTGAGGTGATGGATACCCCATTTACCCTGATGTGATTTTTACACGCTGTATGCCTGTATCAAAATATCTCATGCACCCCATAAATATACATACCTATTATATATCCACAAAATTAAAAAATATATGAAAATTTTAAAAAAGCAACTTTGGAAATATCCTTTAGATGCAAAATTCACAGTCACAAAACCCATATATTACTGGTTTTTACAAAAGAGATAACATCTTTTTAAGAATACATGTCTTTTACTTATTCTCAAATATTTAAATATTAAGTATTTATTTTTGAAAAATGTAATCAGTTTATCTGTTTTAAGAAACATTAAGATATTTTAAATATTACAACTATGCCAAAAGTGTAAAAATAATAACAATTTCTTCCACCCAACTTTCCTATATTCTGCTGACATTTTACTGAACATTGTATTGTTATCATTTCATTTCATTAATTAATTTCATAAAACATAACTTTTGGTAACTGCATTCAAATATTATTCAATCCCCAATCATTGATGTTTATAAAATTAACAATTTTTGTCAGTTATAATTAATGCCACAATAAACATCCTTGTAGATAAATTTCTAAAACTCCAGTTTTCTAAGAATTTGAGAAGTAAAATTTCTACATGTTTCAAGATTTTTTATATACCACCACAGAAACTCACATAAATCCTGTTAGGTGTGATATTAAAAGCTATTTGGCTTATAAATTTCAAAGATACACATTTAATGGGGTGAAAGTTAAACTTAATTGTTCTATAGCAAATCAATGAAACTTGCAAACCCTTTTTATATGGATAGGAAAATAATCATACAATTTCAAGGTAACTCATTAATTTCTATTTTAACACTAAGGTTTGGCTTTGTTGTTTTGTTTTTTAATGAATATTGAATTAGATTTAGGTGTCTTGCTTTTCTTTCTCCCTGGAGGTGGTTCAACTTCTTTGGCAGACATACAAGTCTCCCTAGTCTTAGCACATAGATGTTTGAACCGAGAAGGGCTCTTCAGTTCCCGTTGGTCTCTGCCGAGATATATGGTTTGTGGCAGCATTGGCTGCTGATTTCTGAGCTCCCACCCCTGCTTGCAGTTACATAGTCAGTGAATCTGGGACCCTGGTATCTGCAGTCCCTCCAGAATCAAGTCCTAGTCTCTTTCCAAGCATCGATTTAACCTCAGCTTTTGGATGGTTTAAGAATTCCCTGAAGCACATTCCAATCAATCAACAAGCCTCTCTTGGGCTGCCCTTTACCCCATCTGCGGAGGCCAACCCCTGATCTTGCCCTTGGATCCAGCCATACAAGTTGCAAATCTACTTTTAGAGACTGGTCACCTTTAGACTAAAAAAGTAAGAGATAGAACTGTTCTCAAATATCACTAAAATCATTTAGTGATTTCTGTCAGAAAGCTTTTCATATTGCCTGTGTTACCCTCTCAGGTCAAGACATAAGAGGATGGGGCATGGAACCTTTACTCAGGTGCTCAGAGAGTATCTAAAACCCAGGCTCAGGACCCAGGTCCTCGTCTTTCTTCTCATCATCTGGTTGACATTTAGCATATTTCCCAGGAAATGGAGAGATTCTGCTTAAGGCTTATCCTATTTTCTTCCACTGATTAATGGTTAATTTTATATCCTTTATGTTCTGTTTCTCCTGGCTTTTGCTCATGATCTTCCAGGAAGTGTCCTTAAAGGACAAGGGAGGAGGGGGAGTGGAGCAGGGATGGGTCACTTTCTTTAGCAATTGTTCGCTTTTTATTTCAGTGTGTGGCACCGTATATTTAAAGCGAAGGCTGATGTCTGCATGGTGGAAAAAGAATGATGAATTCAAAGAATGAAGAAGAAAGATAATCTCACTTTACATTGGAAATGATCATCTCACCATATATTTGTATAAGTGTTTCAGTGACGTGGTACTCTATAGAATGTCGGCCTCACTGCAACTTTGCTGGCAATGGAGCATCACCTCCTTGCATTTCTTTTCTTTCTTGCCACTTTTGGGAACATTTAGTAACTGATTATTATTTTAATTCCTCTGTGTGTGTGAGTGTGTGTGTGTAGGTGCATGGACATCTATAGTTTCTAATGAGTTTTCATATACTTTCAAATACAGAAGCTATTTTATCGCTTTTATACATACATATTATTTATATTATTAATTCAAAAAGTTGCTTAATAATTATGAAAGTTATTAAATTCATTGTTATTTTTATTCACATAATTTCACATCTGCAGTTAGAGAAAATTTTGTTATCTTTTATTCAATAACTAAATCCTCTCTTCTCTTCAGTTTAGATTAGATTGTACTTAACAGAATTCATAAAAAAGTATTAGAGTGATAATCATGTGTCTTTTTCTTAGAATCTAAAGGGAATGATTTTAGTAATTTGCTGATAAGTATAACATGGGTTTTTGGTTAAAGATATGCATTATGCATTATTCAAGTATTCTACTGAAATAGGAAAAGGTCCCTTATTCCCTAGCAGGGCGTGCAATGGGGGTGTGGCTCGCTTCTTTGGTGCCCCGGGGCTCAAACCTCCAGTGGAAACATAGAGACCTGCAGGTTGTGGGGCTCCAACCCCAGGCAGCATCTAGGGGTGAATGTTTACAGCTCCTGAGTCCTCTGTGGGTGTGTGTTACCCTGTGTTCTTTTAGTTTTGACATCTCCAAGAAGCTTGTGTTTATCAGCTCAATTAGATCCCTTGCCTTATTGCAAGGGTAGAGGGCTTTTCTGTATTTCGGGGTTTCTTTCCTTGGTGTACCGGAAAAATTGGATTACACACAGGCGTAGAGAATGAGTGCAAGGTTTTATTGAGAGGAAGTAGGTCTCAGCAGATGGGGGAGACAAAAGGGAGATGGAGTGGGAAGGTGGTTTTCCCCTGGAGTACGGCTGCTCAGCAGCAGGGCTCTCCTCTGACCGCCCCAGCCAAAATCTGCTTCGTTCCAAGGGTCATTGGCCTCGATGGCCTGCCCGTCAGTCAGCAGCCGCCCGTGCGCTCTTACTCAGATAGGTGCCTCTGCGTCCAGCCGCTTGTGTCTTCTTCCGCTGGTGTGTTCCTCTCCACGTCCAGCTGCTTATGCCCAAGCCCACTAGGGTCTCGGGAGTTTTTACAGGCACGGAATGGGGGCGTGGCAGGCCAGGATGGTCTTGGGAAATGCAACATTTGGGCAGGAAAACAGAAATCCCCGTCCTTACCTAGGTCCCTGGGCACAGGCCCAGGGGGGGAGCCCTAGCCAGGGACCATGCTCTTCCCTTTCCGGCACTTCCCTGCCCCACTCCCGTGTCACTGTTTCTGATTTTCTAAAACGGTTATTTTTAAATATTCAGAAATGAGTGTTAAATTTGGAACATCTTTTTAAATGGTGATATGATAGGCATTGTTTTATCTATTATTATGATATGGTATTATTATATTTTAGACAAGTGAGCAATATTTGAGTTTCCCTGGGATAAATCCTCCTTGGTTGTGATGGTGGATTGTCTTTAAGAATTTTTTACTTCACTTTGCTTTATAAATCATTTTGGATGATTTACATTCCAGTATAGACTTTGTATTTATATTCTAGTATAGACTTATGTTCTATACTAAACAAGGTACATAACATTTGCTTGTGTGTTTATCAGATTTAAGTATTAGAAATACGATCCTTTTTAAATTAATCTTTTTTAAAATTAATAAAGATATATTCTAAAGTTTGCCAGTTGAAAAGATGACTGTGTTCTCACAGATCTCCTCATCTCACCATTTTATTGGGTACTTCCAGAATCTTCTTTTCAACATTAAATGAAAAGGCAAAGTGATGGTCAGAGTACAAAGTCACTGTGTCTAGTGAGCATTTGCCGAGTGTTTGTCTGAGGGATTTAATCTTGCTCCCATTACTTGATCTCCTGATCATGAGGCATCAAACATTTTCCTGGAAAATTTGTGTTATGTGTGAGTGTGTGGTGTTGAATAGAGTTCCTATTGCTTCGTATTCTCCTCTCCGGTATTTAGCATGGTATTGTCAGTGTTTTAGAATTTAGAATTTGGCCATTCTAATAGGTGTGTAGCGATAGCCCATTGTTTTCTATTACTTAGAGATATAAAGTCTTCTTATTTCTAAACTGCTTTTCAGTAACGTCAATTTACTTAATATAAAAAACTGAAGTTTTTCATGCTCCATTAATTATTTTGACTCAAGATTTTCAACTTATTTGAACAAAATTTAACCAAACCATAAAGGATTCACTTGAAAGCAATGACAACATACCATTTGAGATACTTAATTTGAATTTTACAGTTATTCTTCAAAGGGTAAAACATTAAACATTTTAAAATGTGTCTAGGATGCACATCTATTGCCATACTGATTTTTTTTTCAAAATCAGCTTTGTGATGAACATTTTATAGTTTGCTGTAATTCTGTATTTATAAAATATTGATATGTTTGGATAGCAGCTTTATTTTCTGATTATACTTTATTGGAGCTTCTGTGAATGCAGTTTTGAACTACATGGGCAACAAAATCAATTCTAAGTATATTTTTGTTTCATAGAATTCTTAATTTAGTAAGGACATTGTTTTACCCATAAGGTTGTTCTCCACCTAAAGTTGTATTTTTATAATCACCACAACACCACGTTATTTTATCTATAATATTGAATTTTAAATCTGACTTCCCAATAACACTATCGATAATGTCAGATGCTTATTTCTAACACAATGAACTTGCAAAACCTTTACTTTACTTAATTTTAATAAAAAATTAAATCATTCATCAGAATAACCTATTTTTAAATTTGAGTTATTTGATGACATTTACATACTAAAACAATGTAAATATTTAAGACATTTTTAACTAATGAAGTGAACACATTAAATGCTCTCTCCTCAATTTTTATATGTTAGATAATAATTCTTGAGAGAAAAAGTAAGTTAAATTAAATGAGAACAATGATTTGATCTAAATGAACAGTCATACTTCACAGAGCCTTTCTTCTGCGGCTCCTAGGGTTAAATCAATTTCTTTGGGAGCAATCATCTAAAAATAAATTCTGATTTCTGATGCTGGTGCCGATGCATCTCTAGGAAATTTTTATCTTTTGCTTTCATGTCATCGGTGATATACTACATGGTGGATGACAAATTCAACAAGTATTTTGTGAGGAAATTCTGCTTCCTACCAAGATGTAATCGTGGGACTTGTTTTATCATCATACTTGAAACAACTAATAAACCAGCCATAATATTCAAATCTATGTTTCTGAAGATTTTTCACATCAGAGAACAAAGCATAGTGCTCCCTGAGAAAGAGGTAACAAATTAAGCAAGCCATACAATTGCTCCATCTTATATACTTAAGAGGGGTTTTCAGGCCATGGAATGTGGAACAGAAGTTGAGGGACACTGATGGAGCCTAGCAAGCTCTCCGAGATGAGAATACATAGCAGAAAGTCTGTGGTAACCTGATCAGAATCCTAGTGAGGGGAGAACTGAAGACACAGGAATCTCCAGAGATCTACTGAAAGTCTCCTTCAGTATTCAGCAGACATGTGTGCAGGGAGAGGCCAGCAGAAAAAATCACCAGAAAGGATTAGAGGAAAGGGTACTTAGGGCTCACACAGGGTAGGGACTAATAACTTCCCACTACCCAGAACTTAAAACTTTATGATTATGAGGCTCTGGCTTGAATTCTCAGAAGCGTCTTCTTGGGAGGAATAAACATCCCTAAATTAAGTTATGTTCTGGCTTCACCTAACAAATCATAAAAGTAAAACCCTAATATAGATAAAATTACTTCCAAATAACTATGCCCCATAACAAAACATAATAATATTTGTAATTATACAAAAACATCCAGCAATCAACATGGTAACATTTTCAGTAATTGGCATCCAGTAAAAAAGTCCTGACGTGAAAAGAAGCGGGAAAATATGATCTATAATTAGACAGCTCAATCAATTGAAACCTACCCACAATTGACACATAGAATTAACAGAAAAGCACACTAAGACAGTTATCTTAATTGTGTTCCCTATCTTCAAAAAGCTAGTGGAAAGATAAAGCATGTTAATTAGCAACATGAAAGATATAAAAATGACCCAAATCAAAGTTCTATACATGAAAACTACAACATGTGGAATTTCACGAAAGGATGAAATTATTCGCAGATAAGAGATTATTGCAGAAGAAAAGATAGTGAACTTGAAGACAAAGCAATAGAAACTATCTAAAATGAAACACACAGAGAAACAAAAAGACTCAAAAAAGTGAAAGAAAACGGACAAGCAATATAGCAACTGTAACTGCTGTAACTGGAATCCCCTGAGAAGAAGAGAAGAAGAGAAGGCTGACCGAAGAAGATTTGAACAATGGATGACCAAACATTTTCCAAATTGATGAAACAAATATTTTGTGTATCATGAAGCTTCTCTGGAAATGGAAGTTCAAAACTGAAGATGGTTTGTTTCGAAATAAGAATAAAATTTTAATCAACATAAAATAACCATAGATTTTCAAATACACAATGGGGCAAGAAACTTTTCTCCATAAATATTGAAACAGAAATTCTCAATCTCTATTTTTTGTCATATATTTCACATATACCTTATCATATTGTTTTCACTTTCTCTCTGATCCAGCTCACTGATAGCCTCACAGCTTAGTGGCTGTCATTGGCATTGGCATCACCCAAGGCACAACTGACTGACTCATTAAATGGACAACAGGGTCAGCAACATCACATATTTCTTCCACTGTCCCCAGAGACCAGAAGGGGTGAAATGACTTCAAGCTCCGCTTGAATGGATGCACCTTATTTTATCTAATACCTACCATAACCATAACCATGTTGCATCGGGAGTGGGTAGAGGAAAAATAAATTTAACTCCATATTGAAATGAGGCTTCTGTTCACAGCGTATGTGTCACACATTACTAGGTAAGGTGGAGTATTGTATAGAAATCTACAAAACCTATCCTGAGTTGTTTTAATGCAACAGTTAACAGCAACAACAATGATAATAAAGTGACACATGAAACAAACCTAGACCAAATATTTAAAACTCTTAACTGAGATTGCCAGGGTCATTCTTAGTGGTATGATAACCCCATATCAAACAAGTAGTTTTATAGTTAGGAATCTTTATATGTAAGATACTACTGTGTCTTTATATATTTAATAAAATAAATTTGTTGTTTTATAATATGTTACCATTTAAGAGGTCTAGGCAGATGTAACTTTGCTTCACATTCCAAGATATCCAAAATGAAATTACAGACCTTTTTGCTCAGGGATTTATAGAAAGTTTTCAAAAAGGTTTTCAGTTTCTTGTTGCTTTGAAGCATTATTTGTTAATATAAATTGACTCCTCTGTGTCATAGTACCATGTTACTATGTACATTTTTCAATATAGGGAAAATCACCAAAGGCATAAGATCCAGTATAATAAATACTTAAGCAAAGTTTTAGAATTGAAGATTCAATTGTTAATAAGATATTTTATTATTAGTATTTTTTTGAGACGGAGTCTTGCTCTGTCGCCCAGGCTGGAGTGCAGTGGCCGGATCTCAGCTCACTGCAAGCTCCACCTCCCAGGTTTACGCCATTCTCCTGCCTCAGCCTCCCGAGTAGCTGGGACTACAGGAGCCCGCCACCTCGCCTGGTTAGCTTTTTGTATTTTTTTTTAGTAGAGACGGGGTTTCACCATGTTGGCCAGGATGGTCTCGATCTCCTGACCTCGTGATCGGCCCGTCTCGGCCTCCCAAAGTGCTGGGATTACAGACTTGAGCCACCACGCCCGGCCAAGATATTTTAATATCAAATGAAAAAAATGAATTTTAGAAGGCCGAATGTAGATATGGTCTTGCTTTTGCTTAAAGTATGTCTATACATGTATTTATATTTTTATAACAATAAAGAAAGATTTTGAGGGGTGGAGCAAGATGGCCAAATAGGAACAGCTCCAGTCTCCAACTCCCAGTGCAAGCGACACAGAAGACCGGTGATTTCTGCATTTTCAACTGAGGTACTGGGGTCATCTCACTAGGGAGTGCCGGACAATCGGTGCTGGTCAGCTGCTGCAGCCCAACCAGTGAGAGCTGAAGCAGGGTGAGGCATTGCCTCACCTGGGAAGCGCAAGGGGGAAGGGAATCCCTTTTCCTAGCCAGGGGAACTAAGACACACAACACCTGGAAAATCGGGTGACTCCCACTCCAATACTGTGCTTTAAGCAAACGGGCACACCAGGAGAATATATCCCACACCTGGCTGGGAGGGTCCCACGCCCACGGAGCCTCCCTCATTGCTAACACAGCAGTCTGCGATCTAACCGCAAGGCAGCAGCGAGGCTGGGGGAGAGGCGCCCACCATTGCTGACGCTTAAGTAGGTAAACAAAGCCGCTGGGAAGCTCGAACTGGGTGGAGCTCACAGCAGCTCAAGGAAACCTGCCTGTCTCTGTAGACTCCACCTCTGGGGACAGGGCACAGTTAACAACAACAACAACAAAAGCAGCAGGAACCTCTGCAGACGCAAATGACTCTGTCTGACAGCTTTGAAGAGAGCAGTGGATCTCCCAACATGGAGGTTGAGATCTGAGAAGGGACAGACTGCCTGCTCAAGTGGGTCCCTGACCCCTGAGTAGACTAACTGGGAGACATCCCCCACTAGGGGCAGTCTGACACCCCACACCTCACAGGGTGGAGTACACCCCTGAGAGGAAGCTTCCAAAGTAAGAATCAGACAGGTACACTCGCTGTTCAGCAATATTCTATCTTCTGCAACCTCTGCTGCTGATACCCAGGCAAACAGGGTCTGGAGTGGACCTCAAGCAATCTCCAACAGACCTACAGCTGAGGGTCCTGACTGTTAGAAGGAAAACTATCAAACAGGAAGGACACCTATACCAAAACCCCTTCAGTACATCACCATCATCAAAGACCAGAGGCAGATAAAACCACAACGATGGGGAAAAAGCAGGGCAGAAAAGCTGGAAATTTAAAAAATAAGAGCGCATCTCCCTCTGCAAAGGAGCGCAGCCCATCACCAGCAACGGATCGAAGCCGGTCAGAGAATGAGAGAAGAAGGCTTCAGTCCATCAAACTTCTCAGAGCTAAAGGAGGAATTACGTACCCAGCACAAAGAAACTAAAAATCTTGAAAAAAGAGTGGAAGAATTGACAGCTAAACTAATTAATGCAGAGAAGGTCATAAACGAAATGACAGAGATGAAAGCCATGACACGAGAAATACGTGACAAATGCACAAGCTTCAGTAACCGACTCGATCAACTGGAAGAAAGAGTATCAGCGATTGAGGATCAAATGAATGAAATGAAGCGAGAAGAGAAACCAAAAGAAAAAAGAAGAAAAAGAAATGAACAAAGGCTGCAAGAAGTATGGGATTATGTAAAAAGACCAAATCTACATCTGATTGGGGTGCCTGAAACTGAGGGGGATAATGGAACCAAGTTGGAAAACACTCTTCAGGATATCATCCAGGAGAACTTCCCCAACCTAGTAGGGCAGGCCAACATTCAAATTCAGGAAATGCAGAGAACGCCACAAAGATACTCCTCGAGAAGAGCAACTCCAAGACACATAATTGCCAGATTCACCAAAGTTGAAATGAAGGAAAGAATCTTAAGGGCAGTCAGAGAGAAAGGTCGGGTTACCCACAAAGGGAAGCCCATCAGACTAACAGCAGATCCCTCAGCAGAAACTCTACAAGCCAGAAGAGAGTGGGGGCCAATATTCAACATTCTTAAAGAAAAGAATTTTCAACCCAGAATTTCATATCCAGCCAAACTAAGTTTCATAGGTGAAAGAGAAATAAAATCCTTTACAGATAAGCAAATGCTTAGAGATTTTGTCACTACCAGGCCTGCCTTACAAGAGACCCTGAAGGAAGCCCTAAACATGGAAAGGAACAACCGGTACCAGCCATTGCAAAAACATGCCAAAATGTAAAGACCATCAAGGCTAGGAAGAAACTGCATCAACTAACGAGCAAAATAACCAGTTAATATCATAATGGCAGGATCAAGTTCACACATAACAATATTAACCTTAAATGTTAGTGGACTAAATGCTACAATGAAAAGACACAGACTGGCAAACTGGATAAAGAGTCAAGACCCATCAGTCTGCTGTATTCAGGAGACCCATCTGACATGCAGAGACATACATAGGCTCAAAAGAAAGGGATGGAGGAAGATCTACCAAGCAAATGGAGAACAAAAAAAAGCAGGGGTTGCAATCCTAGTCTCTGATAAAACAGACTTTAAACCATCAAAGATCAAAAGAGACAAAGAAGGCCATTACATAATGGTAAAGGGATCAATTCAACAGGAAGAGCTAACTATCCTAAATATATATGCACCCAATACAGGAGCACCCAGATACCCAGATTCATAAAGCAAGTCCTTAGAGACTTACAAAGAGACTAAGACTCCCATACAATAATAATGGGAGACTTCAACACTCCACTGTCAACATTAGACAGATCAACGAGACAGAAAGTTAACAAGGATATCCAGGAATTGAACTCATCTCTGCACCAAGTGGACCTAATAGACATCTATAGAACTCTCCACCCCAAATCAACAGAATATACATTCTTCTCAGCACCACATCGCACTTATTCCAAAATTGACCACATAATTGGAAGTAAAGCACTCCTCAGCAAATGTAAAAGAACAGAAATTATAACAAACTGTCTCTCAGACCACAGTGCAATCAAACTAGAACTCAGGACTAAGAAACTCAATCAAAACTGCTCAACTACATGGAAACTGAACAACCTGTTCCTGAATGACTACTGGGTACATAATGAAATGAAGGCAGAAATAAAGATGTTCTTTGAAACCAATGAGAACAAAGATACAACATACCAGAATCTCTGGGACACATTTAAAGCAGTGTGTAGAGGGAAATTTATACCACTAAATGTCCACAAGAGAAAGCAGGAAAGATATAAAATTGACACTCTAACATCACAATTAAAAGAACTAGAGAGGCAAGAGCAAACACATTCAAAAGCTAGCAGAAGGCAAGAAATAACTAAGATCAGAGCAGAACTGAAGGAGATAGAGACACAAAAAACCCTCCAAAAAAATCAATGAATCCAGGAGTTGGATTTTTGAAAGGATCAGCAAAATTGACAGACTGCTAGCAAGACTAATAAAGAAGAAAAGAGAGAGGAATCAAATAGACGCAATAAAAAATGATAAAGGGGATATCACCACCGACCCCACAGAAATACAAACTACCATCAGAGAATACTATAAACACCTCTATGCAAATAAACTAGAAAATCTAGAAGAAATGGATAATTTCCTGGACACTTACACTCTTCCAAGACTAAACCAGGAAGAAGTTGAATCCCTGAATAGACCAATAGCAGGCTCTGAAATTGAGGCAATAATCAATAGCCTACCCAACAAAAAAAGTCAAGGACCAGATGGATTCACAGCTGAATTCTACCAGAGGCACAAGGAGGAGCTGGTACCATTCCTTCTGAAACTATTCCAATCAATAGAAAAAGAAGGAATCCCCCCTAACTCATTTTATGAGGCCAACATCATCCTGATACCAAAGCCTGGCAGACACACAACAAAAAAAGAGAATTTTAGACCAATATCCCTGATGAACATCGATGCAAAAATCCTCAATAAAATACTGGCAAACCGGATTCAGCAGCACATCCAAAAGCTTATCCACCATGATCAAGTGGGCTTCATCCCTGGGATGCAAGGCTGGTTCAACATTCGCAAATCAATAAACGTAATCCAGCATATAAACAGAACCAAAGACAAAAACCACATGATTATCTCAATAGATGCAGAAAAGGCTTTTGACAAAATTCAACAGCCCTTCATGCTAAAAACGCTCAATAAATTCGGTATTGATGGAACATACCTCAAAATAATAAGAGCTATTTATGACAAACCCACAGCTAATATCATACTGAATGGGCAAAAACTGTAAAAATTCCCTTTGAAAACTGGCACAGGACAGGGATGCCCTCTCTCACCACTCCTATTCAACATAGTCTTGGAAGTTCTGGCTAGGGCAATCAGGCAAGAGAAAGAAATCAAGGGTATTCAGTTAGGAAAAGAAGAAGTCAAATTGTCCCTGTTTGCAGATGACATGATTGTATACTTAGAAAACTCCATTGTCTCAGCCCAAAATCTCCTTAAGCTGATAAGCAACTTCAGCAAAGTCTCAGGATACAAAATTAATGTGCAAAAATCACAAGCATTCTTATACACCAGTAACAGACAAACAGAGAGCCAACTCAGGAATGAACTTCCATTCACAATTGCTTCAAAGAGAATAAAATACCTAGGAATCCAACTTACAAGGGATGTAAAGGACCTCTTCAAGGAGAACTACAAACCACTGCTCAGTGAAATCAAAGAGGACACAAACAAATGGAAGAACATACCATGCTCATGGATAGGAAGAATCAATATCGTGAAAATGGCCATACTGACCAAGGTTATGTATAGATTCAATGCTATCCCCATCAAGCTACCAATGAGTTTCTTCACAGAATTGGAAAAAACGGCTTTAAAGTTCATATGGAACCAAAAAAGAGCGCACATTGCCAAGACAATCCTAAGTCAAAAGGACAAAGCTGGAGGCGTCACACTACCTGACTTCAAACTATACTACAAGGCTACAGTAACCAAAACAGCATGGTACTGGTACCAAGACAGAGATATAGACCAATGGAACAGAAGAGAGTCCTCAGAAATAATACCACACATCTACAGCCATCTGATCTTTGACAAACCTGAGAGAAACAAGAAATGGGGAAAGGATTCCCGATTTAATAAATGGTGCTGGGAAAATTGGCTAGCCATAAGTAGAAAGCTGAAACTGGATCCTTTCCTTACTCCTAATATGAAGATTAATTCAAGATGGATTAGAGACTTAAATGTTAGACCTAATACCATAAAAACCCTAGAAGAAAACCTAGGTAGTATCATTCAGGATATAGGCATGGGCAAGGACTTCATGTCTAAAATACCAAAAGCAATGGCAGCAGAAGCCAAAATTGACAAATGGGATCTAATTAAACTAAAGAGCTTCTGCACAGCAAAAGAAACTACCATCAGAGTGAACAGGCAACCTACAGAATGGGAGAAAATTTTTGCAATCTACTCATCTGACAAAGGGCTAATATCCAGAATCTACAAAGAACTCAAACAAATATACAAGAAAAAACAAACAACCCCATCAAAAAGTGGGCAAAGTATATGAACAGACATTTCTCAAAAGAAGACATTCGTACAGCCAACAGACACAAGAAAAAATGCTCATCATCACCGGCCATCAGAGAAATGCAAATCAAAACCACAATGAGATACCATCTCATACCAGTTAGAATGGCAATCATTAAAAAGTCAGGAAACCACAGGTGCTGGAGAGGATGTGGAGAAATAGGAACACTTTTACACTGTTGGTGGGATTGTAAACTAGTTCAACCATTATGGAAAACAGTATGGCAATTCGCAAAGGATCTAGAACTAGATGTACCATATGACCCAGCCATCCCACTACTGGGTATATACCCAAAGGATTATAAATCATGCTGCTATAAAGACATGCACACGTATGTTTATTGCGGCACTATTCACAATAGCAAAGACTTGGAATCAACCCAAATGTCCATCTGTGACAGACTGGATTAAGAAAATGTGGCACATATACACCATGGAATACTATATAGCCATAAAAAAGGATGAGTTTGTGTCCTTTGTAGGGACATGGATGTAGCTGGAAACCATCATTCTTAGCAAACTATCACAAGAACAGAAAACCAAACACCGCATGTTCTCACTCATAGGTGGGAACGGAACAATGAGATCACTTGGACTCGGGAAGGGGAACATCACACATCGGGGCCTATCATGGGGAGGGGGGAGGGGTGAGGGATTGCATTGGGAGTTATACCTGGTATAAATGATGAATTGATGGGTGCTGATGAGTTGATGTGTGCAGCACACCAACATGGCACAAGTTTACATTTGTAACAAACCTGCACATAATGCACATGTACCCTAGAACTTAAAGTATAATAAATAAATAAATAAATAAATAAATAAATAAATAAGAAAGATTTTATATAGAGAGAGGAATAATCTATGGTTTGGAAAATATTTTGAGATATTGTCTTCCTTAGATTCTTTTTGTTTTGGCAACTGAAAGAAAATAATGTTGTGAAATATTACAGAACTGAGCATATGTGATAATGACATAAAAATATTTTAATATGTTTATATAGTATATATGCTCAGAATATTAACATGGATGAGATATTCTAAAAAGAGAAGGTATAAAGAACAAATATAGGACAGAAATCATGTTCCTAATCAAGCTACTGTCTAAATGAGTAGATAGAACCTATATGTACACACACACACACACACACACACACACACACACACACGAAGATTGCTTTTATAGAGAAAAATACCAAACAATGACAATTAAAGTATTAAACATGGATAAATAAATGTGAGGTTGCCAAGCAAAAAAGATGGCGGATAAGATTAATCACCAAAGCCTTCCTTTATCAGGTGAGATTTAATTATATTTGAATAAGATACTTGAGCTAAGAGAGTTTTGTCGCAAACTTTTCTGTCTGTTTTGGTAACAGTTCCTGATGTCCTTACTCAGTCTTTGGGAATCAGAATAAATAGGATTATCCTGATGGTCCCTATTCCTGACATTCAGCAGTGCTAATACAGGGGGCATATTCTCATGCATATGACTGACAGTAAATGGGCCTTGGGCCATAGCTCATACTTATTTAGTTAACGCTAGCTGACAGTTACACTTTGGAGGTCAGCCAAAGAAATTAAGAAAAGGGGGCATTACATGGACTTTCTTTTCCATAAAAAAATCAAATAGAATGAAGACATTGAGGAGAGGCTGTTTTTACACTTTTAGTTGAGTACCTTTCATATCTACTTGGGAAATGTTTTTAAGATTATAAAGTGAGGATGAAAAAAAAGGAGATTCATTTTATGGTAACAGAAGATGCATTCATTTGTAGGAACTCCTTAGCAAACCTTACGATAAAGTGTCCTAGATTTTGTGCTCTCTCTACTTGGATTTTAAAGGCTTGAAGTAGGGTATGAGGCAAAAGTAATAAAAGTATTTCATAAAAATAACATACTATGTTTGCTTTAAGCATCCACATGATTCTTCCCATCAGGTTAGGGTATAATATACCACATGTCATCTTTAGAAAATATTGTATGCTAACAGCTTTCACAGCAGGAATGTGTAGTAAGAGATCTTCAAAAGATTCAAGACTTAATATTTATTGAGACTATCTTCTACAAAGCTGAGGGCATATATTACAAAGATAATGAAAGGGATTATTTTTGATGGGTTTAACCAGGAATAAATATCTTCCGATGTCCTGTGAGGTCTTTGTAATTGTGAGCACCTAAGCTGCTAGAGCTGAGCCAGTGTCTTCCTTTCCTCCCGTTGCCTTTACTCAATGTATTATTCTTTACTGTTATCTAATGTTTTCCCTTACACTCTGGGATATAGAATATATTCCTTCCAAAGAAATTATTTTAGCTTTTTGAATCCATTGGCACTGGTGGTACTTGGATGTCACTTGGTAATTTCTCTAGCACGTTCATGTTTTTATTTATCACATAAATATTTGTTTAGTCCAGCTCTATGCCAGGCATTCTGCTCAATGCTGGGGATGCAAAGAGCCACAGTGTGCATGTCCTATTCTTGAACCTTCAGATTGGAGGCAGGTTCCAATACAGTGTGATGAGTGCTATGAGAGAGAAGTTCCATGCATGGCAGAGTGGCACGTCTTCTGGTTATGGAGGGCACAGTCAGAAAAACCTCCAGGAAAGAAAAAATGAAGTGATCAACCTGAGCTCTGAAGTTAAGGAAATCTCAGCCCATGAGGGAGATTAGGTAACAAGCATGCAATCTGGGTGATAAAGCAGCCTATACCATGAAAAGAAACCTATACTAAGTGAGTATGAAAAACTTGGGGAACTGCAAGTCACTCTGGATGACAGAGAAGTAGGAGATATGTTAACCATTGTACAAACTCCAGCTAGACAGGTAGACAAGAATAATATCATTAAAAAAATTAAAGTTAAAACCAAAAAATTACCTCTTCAAGGGGTTGGAAATTCATCTTAAATGATATGTCAGCCACTTATTTTAAGCAAAATAGTAATTTGGCCAAATTTATATTTTAGATTATCATGGCTAAAAAGTAGAACAAGGTTGAGGCCAGGAAGAAAATTTTCCTGTAGAGTTTTGCAGGTCAAAAAGATGTTATTTGAACTAAGATAATAATGAAAAACAGAAAGAATTTAGGAGTTAATAAGGATGGAGAATAGATAGCTTATGGTTGTTGATTTGGATGTAGATTCTGAAGGAAAGATTAAAGGATGATTTTTGAGTTTCACATTTCATCAGCAAACTTGATAACCAGGTGCTCACTGAAATCAGAATATCAAAAAGGAAGCAATTTTGTCACTAAAGGAAGGTAGAGAAAACACTCTTCTGATTTAAGCATATTGAGTTGGAAATGCCTGTAGAATAATAAAATACAGGTAATGAGTAGAGGTCAAATATGATGTTTCTGGAGATGAGAAGACTAATCTGGGAGAAAGTGATTTTGAAGAATTCAGAATATAAATGGTAAAGCATTTGAAATGGATAATATTTTCTAGAGACAGCTTATATCCTACAAAAAGAGGCTCAAGGATGGACCCTTCACTCTTCAAGAACAAATCAAGAAGAGTGTGAAAGAGGCTGAGATGTAACAGATAAGGAAACTATAGAAAAAACAGCAGAGCATGGTATTTAGGAAGAAGAGAGGGTTCAGAAAGTAAGAGTGATCAAGAGAGTCAGATGTCAAGAGAATGCAAGAAAAACGAGCCGGAAAAAATCATTCAAAGGTTTTAGAATCTGTGAGGTTCCTCTTGGCAATGGTAATTTTAGTGATGTGAAAACAAAAAGAGGGCATTTTTGTTGTTGTTGTTGTTGAGCCAGAAGTGACAGGCTTGTTGGTAAAGAAACTGCTTGTAGAGGACTCTTTTAGCATTCCTGAATAGAAAAAGAGTGTAAAATAAAAAGTCGGTTCTATCATTTCCCTCGATCTTATCATCCTGCTCTTCTGTCATCCTGCTAGCTGAGTAGGTGGGACAGGCAAGGGTGCACGTGTCCTATGATGATTCACAGATTACTTGTCTCTGACCCAAAAGTTTTTCTTCAATTCCTAGTTAATAATAGTAGCTGTGATTAATAAAATAATACATCTAAGAACTAAATGCTAGTTTTATCCTTATTGTAGTTGTTATTATTATTTGGTGCCTATAAAAATGGGCATGATTATAGATATCAGGTACAAAGTTGATTGACTTCATTTTTGCTTCTGTAAGACATGTAACAGGATTTAATATTTTATTCAATGATTATTAATGCAGCTTTTCCCATGTGCCAAGATTGGTACTGTGTTATTTTTATACTGTTATTGATGAGGTTCAGAAAATCACAAAGATAGAAGAAGACAGACCTAGGAATTAAATATGATCCTTTCTGACAACAAAGCTCATGGGAGGCATGCTAATGTCACTTCTGAAATAATAGGCAACTATCATTCTAAAACATTTTTATATCAGTAATTCCGTTTATAACATTATAAAACATTATTAATATGTTACATTGTTAGATCAGGGTCTCTGGCATTAGAGACGCCTATACATTGAGTTCAAACCACCCTTGCCTTTAGTTTTCTCATGTTAAAAGGGGGATAACTGTAGGAACTATCAATGTGTTTAGTGAAAAGATGAAAAGTGCTAATAATTAAAAAGGTTACATAAAATTTTTCACAAGGTCTGTCCAAGGTAACAACTCTAGACATGCTAGCTGGTGGTAGTAGTGGTAGCAACAGTAATAGTAATAGTAGTAGTGACACTATCCTGTGACCGTCTTAATTTTACCAAAGAATTAGTAATAAAAAGAAACTATGTCTATTCTTTTGCCAAAGTTGGATAATCAAATCAGTCAACCAATAAGTCATAGATAGCATTTGGCATGTAACCTTCTTGATTAAGTCAGATTAATTGAAAAAGTTGAATTAATTTTTTTCACAAATATAAACAATATTATTCACCTAAACTAATTTATTTCCTTTATCTGCAATATTTTTCCACAAATCACATCTCACTAATTGTTTATATCTGAAGTTCAGTTGGAAAAAATATATGGACTCCCACTATATATTTTTGCCATTTTAATGTATTGACACTTATTCTTTGTGTTCTCCAGTGACAAAGCCATTTATTTTTTCCTAAGTGTTTAATATTCATTTCATTTCTCATGTATTTAATCCTCTTGAGTCAGTTCTATTAAAAAGAGATTAAACACTACTAAACACAACAACAAATATTTTTAAAATTGTTTTTATTTTCATTAAAAATATAAGCTTCCTGGATAACTTGGAGTTTAAGAAGCAAAAATGTGAACAGAATGTTGGAATAATTTTTATATTATGAAAATTGAAATCACATTTATGATGATTGTCACTCACAGTCACATATACAAATGGTATAGCAGGAGAACAAAGCTCACATGATTTACTAAAGGGATGAAGCAGGCATAGCTAAAGCTATCTTTTATTAAAAGATTCAGAAAGATAATGATCTTGAACACACCGAGTTTAGCCAACTAAACCTGAGCCTGCAGCAATGTGGCCAGTTATTATGAGGTTTTGGTTCTAGACCTGTTGAGGAGATGTTTGAGACATTTTCTCATTTGATGTTGTCAAGCTCTACATCAGAAAGTTGCAAATACACATTATATTTGTGCAATTCAAATATTTTGGTGCACATGTGTGCAGTTGGTCATGCTCCCCAGTTGCAAAGACTGAAGCCCCAAGTGGGTTTTCTACAAACAGGAAGTTCAGACAATCAAGTGGAGACCAACAATCACACTCAATATGTTTGATTTCGTAGAAATAGCTAGGGCCAAAACATTTTCAGTTTCACATGTTTATGTTTCCTATTGTACAAAGGTACTTAAAATTGAAAGAGAGTGAAAAATATGTGGTGATCTTTCCCCTGAAGAGTCCACCTGTCAGCTCTTCCCTGGCCAAAGGCTTTTGCCATCACCCCCTGGTTCTATCGCCTTTGTGAGTCTAATTCCACAGCTTTAAAGATTTCATAATGCTTCACAGAAAGTTTCTTCCAGCAGTTTTTTTTTTAAACTTTTTTTATTATTATTTTTGAATTGGGTATTGTGCTTATTTATTTAGAAAATAATATGTCGTGGGTTTATTTACTCTTGGATAAAAAAGCTACCTCCATATATTGCTTATATAGACACTCTACAATTGGTTAATTACAGAGAAACACCCTGAGGTCTTGCTGCTTATAATTGTCAATGTCCCATGGTAGCTGATAGTCATACACAAAAATAGGAAATGGCATCACTTTGAATGAGACTAACCATGGCGTCCTGAAGTAAAGGCATTCATTAGCCATCTGTCCAAGATAAGCTATAGCCAACTCTTTTCTTGTATGAATAAAGCTAATATTGGGACCCTCAGTTATTATTAATCAAAACTCATTGTAACAACTGCTATGGAAATACCAGCAGAGTGGATTTTGTGGCAAAATGTTTAATTTTATTTAAAAATATTTTTATTATTTTTTATCAATTTGAAAATTCAAGAAAAATGACAATTTAATGAGAGAAATAACTTTTTTGGTATGAGAACCTTTTTAAGGACTTAAAAACATATCACTGGCTTACTTAAAACATAAACAAGAAAATAAAACTGGTCAAATACATTGATTGGTTATAAGATTTCAAACTGATGTTAAAGCATAATTTAGCTATCACAGAGAAACAGGTAAATTGACCCGTGTGTTAATTCCCTGCTATATAGTGATCCTACTTTAAAATTCCATACCAAAAAATGAGCCATTTGAATGACAGCCTATGTGACCTTTGAAGTTAGAAACAGTCTCTAATCTATTTTCAACTATGTTAAATAGTTGTTGAATTACCTAATTTACTATATTCTGTGTAGGAAAGTTTTTTTTTAATTTCATGAAAAATAAAAATAGCAGCTTAACAGTAATTTATAAATAAAATTTTAAAATATTAAATAGATCTTTATTATTGACATAATGAATTTTTAAAGATTGGCATTAGTTTAAAACAAAGTAATTTCTGTTTTAAAAATAAATTCTAAGATATTGAATATCTCCAAACTATTAATGTTGGGAGCAAAATTTTGTTCTGTGTAAGCTGGAAACTATCATTTTTCATTTAACCTGAAACATCACTAAAGGTAAGACAAACAATTGTTTTATTTTCCTCTAAGATAGTTTTAAAAAGCTTCCAGTTACATTTTATAGAATGTTTTCATATCACTAACATTTTTGTTTCATATCTTTTGAAAGAGCTTTTTTAGATTTATTTGACTTTTAAATCATATATTATTCCTACAAATACTTAGAAGAGAATAGAAATGCTAAATATATTGGGCTGCATTATAGTAATACAAATGCGTTCCAATTTCACAGACTTTAAAATGTAGAAAATATGGATTTTAAAAAACAATTAAAAAGTCTATTTATATATTACTTATTACTAAACCTATAGTAGCTTGGAGTAGAGAACAATTAACTACATTAAAAATAAATGCATGAAATTACTTTTTGTTTAAATACAGAATAAATGTCATATATCAACATCCATGAGTCCAAAAAACCCATAATTAATAAGAAGGTACATTTGCTCTCAGTCACCTAGGTATATGTCCTCTAGGTACTCGTGTCTAAAACAGGATACACTGCACTTCTGTGAGAGTACTTCATACTTGCAATGAATAAATAGAATTTAAATGAAAACGACTTTACCTGATTAGAACTTGAATTTTACCTTATAACTATTCTATCTCGCCCACTTAAAACATCTTGTAAAGAGTAGTAGCTAGTAATTGTTGGGGGAGTTTATATTAATATTAGTGTGCAAGTTATCTATTAATTTGGATGGAAAAATCTAATAAAGTCATACAAAAATTACAAAAGAAGGCTAAAGGGCTATAAGTGGTTTGCAAGCCTTAAGCTTTTCATAACAACTATCTCTTCCTCTGTACTAATGTACTCCTCTTTAGTCAATATTTCTTTGTCTTCTATTTCTCAATGCTGAAATGTGTGTGTGTGTGTGTGTGTGTGTGTGTGTGTGTGTGTGTGTGTGTGTTTGTGTGTATGTGAGCTAGTGTGTGTGTATGAAAACTATAGCCAATTAGGTTGTTTGGCAATAGGCACTATGCTTTGGGGTGAACTTGAGTCTTTAGCTTTTCCAAACTGTTAATTTTTTCTTGAGAGTGAGCTGTTATGTTTGTTCTCTTTCTCCTTTTGGGCTTAAATTATTCATGAGAAACAAACTCCCTCCTTAGTTCCAAATTTTAGTTCTCTGAGAGATAAACAGTTATTATCATTCACTCTCTTGGAAGAAAAAGCCATGTCTAACATTTTGAGCCTCTGCAAAAGCTTCACACATTTTGCCCTAAAAAATTTCAGTACATAATCATGAGAAACAGGGATCCTGGGTACAGAATATGTATAACACAGAAGCAGACATATTGGCTTAAAAACACTTTAAAATTGTCAAAATTTTACCAACAAGTGGAAGCCTGCAGAGTGGAGCGACAAAACAGGGTGCCTGTGATTAGAAACTCGCACGTCAAGATGTGAAAAAAGGTAAGTGAAACAGGTTTATAAAATAAAAGTTCCTAATGGGGAAGAGAAACTAGGAGACAAAATGGATAAAAATGAAAACAGCAAGGAGGCCAAGAACTCAAAAAAAAAAAAAAAAAAAATCAGAGAAGAGAAAAAAAAAAACACATGAACATGATCTGGGAAGCCCTGAAAGGAAACAAACACTATCAGAGAATGAGAGGAGACCCTCTCACGCCACCCCCCAATACCTCTTCCATATGAGGGGTGACAGCTAATGTTATTTCTCAAGGACAGTGAGAAAAAGGAAATTGCAGAGGGGAGTTGCTCCTGCAGAGAGCAGAAGAGTTTTACTAACAGCCCTCTGTGCGTAAGCACTACATAAACAGAAAAAAAAAAAAAAAAAAAAAAAAAAAAGCATCATCAGTCCTCATGGCTCTAGAAAAAGTACAAAACTTGAGGCCCACACACAGAAAACAAGTGAAAGTATACAAAAGACTGCCAAGGCATGTAGATCTAGAATGACATCTAGAAAATCTCTGCATAGGAGCCACCACACTTAGCAGTACTACTTGTGAGGTGACACACACACACACATACAAAATTGCTACCGCTACCACCAACAAAATTAAACAATCGAAATACAAAATACATGAGGCCAAAGCTGATAGAAACATGTTGATAGATTGACCTACTATTACAGTTGGAGACTTCAACACCACTGTATCAGAAATAGACAAATTCAGTAGGCATAAATTCAGCAAAAAGTTAGTTAAACACACTACAACCATAGACTCCTCCATGGAACAATGCAGAATGAACATTTTTAAGCTCACCTGGAATATTCATAAGGTATAACACATTCTGGGCTGTAAAATACACTTTACAAATTTAAAAGAATAGAAATCAGACTGATAGCAAACTCTGCTATCAGAATGCAATGGAATTAAACTGGAAATCAAAAATAGAAAGATAGCTAACAAAGCACCAAATACATGGAGAATAAATGCTTCTAAATAACAGTTAAAAGAAGAAATTTCAAGAAAATTTGTTTCTCATGAACTAAGTGAAAATAAATACATGCCTTATAAAAATTTGTGAGATATAGCAAAAGCTGTGTTTACAGGGAAATTTATATCTCTGAATGCATATTTTAGAAAAGAAGGAAAATCTAAAATTAGTTCTCTAAATTGATACCTTAGGAAACTAGAGTATAAAGAGCTAATTAAGCCAAAGTAAGCGGAATAAAAGAAATAACAAAAGTTAGAACAGAAATCATTGAAAATTATAAAAGCTGGTTCTTTGGTAACATTGATTAGCCCCTATCCAGGCTAATTTAAAAAGAGAGAGAGGACACAAAATATTAATATCATAAATAAAAGAGAAGTCAGACATCTCTACAAATTTCATGAACATTAGAAGTATAATAAAATGGCATTATGAAAAACACTATGCCCATACCTTTGATGGCCTAATAAAATGGACCAATTCCCTGAAAGACACAATCTACCAAAACTCACGCAAGAAAAAAAAGATAATTGGAATAGCTGTGTTTCTACTAAAGAAATGGAATCAATAATTAATAGCTTTCCAAGACAAAAAGCACCAGGCCCATATGAGTTCACAGGTGAATTCTACCTTACATTTAAATAGGAAATTATGTCATTTCACTTCAGTATTTTTTGTAATACAGATGCAGAGAGACTATTTTCTAATTCATCCTATTAGGCCAGCATTACCTTAATACCATCAATAGAGAAAGATATGACAAAAGTAAGATAACCACAGAACAATATCACTCATGAACATAGATGCAAAAAATCTCAACAAAATATTGGCAAACCATATTTACCAATGTATAAAAATGGATAAAAGACCTAATTATAAAATGCAAAATGACAGAAGTCCTAGAAGATAACAAAGGAAAAAATCTAGATGATTTTGGTTATGGTGATGCCTTTTTAGATACAACACCAAAGGCATGATTCACAAAAGAAAGAAAAAGGAACGTTTCTTCATTAAAATTTAAAATTTCTGCTCTGTGAAAAACATTGTAAAGAGAATGAAAAAACTAGCCACAGACTGGGAGAAAATACTTGAAAAATACATTTCCGATAAAGAGCTGTTATCCGAACGATACAATGAACACTTAAAACTCAATGATGAGAAAACAAACACGCTGACGGAGAAAAAAAAGAAAAGAAAAGAAATGGACAAAATCCTGAACATACACCTCAACAAAGTAGATCTAAAGATGGCAAATAAACATATGAAGACGTGCTTGGCATCATATGTCATATGGGAAATACAAATAAAAATGACAATGAGACACCACTACACATATATCAGAAGGATTAAAATCCAGAACACTGAAAACACCGAATGCCAATGGGCATATGGAGCAACAGGTACTCTCAATCATTTCTAGTCAGAATGCAAAATGGTACGGCCACTTAGGAAGACAATTTGGTGGTTTTTATAAATCTAAATATACTCTCTTATCACATGTTTCAGCTATTGTGCTCCTCAGCATTTACTCAAAGGATTTGAAAACCTATTGTTCACACACAAACTCACACACAAATGTTTCTTTATTCATAATTACCAAGATTTGAAAGCCCCTGAGATGTCTTTCAGTAGGTGAATGAATAAATAAACTGGTACATCCGGACAACAAAATATTATGTAGCAATAAAAAGAAATGATCTATCAAACTATGAATGACATGAAAAGAACTTGCGTGCATATTACTAAGTGAAAGAAACCAATTTGAAGGGACTGTACACTGTATATAATTACAATTATGTAAAATTCTAATAGAAGCAAAAGTATGGGGAAAGTAAAAAGATAAAGATCCATGGTTGCCAGGGTTTCGAAAGGAGGGAGGGATGAAAAGGCAGAGCACGCAGGATTTTTTAGGGCAGTGAAACTACTCTATGATACTGTAATGATGGATACATTTCATTATAAATTTATTTAAACCTATAACATGTACAACACCAACAATGAACTGTAGTTTAAACGTTTAACTCTGGGTGATGATGATGTGACAATGTAGGTTCAATTGTAGCAAATGTACCACCATGGTGGGAAATGTTGACCATTGGGGAAGCTATGCATGTCTGGGAGCAGCAAGTATACAGCAGATCACTTTACCTTCTGCTCAATTTTTGTGTGAATCCAAAATTGCTCAGAAATTGACTCTATTAAAAATTTAGAATGTTTTTGGTTGTATTTTAGCTAGATTAATACAGATTTCACAAAAACATCTCATTTCCCTCCAGATTCTCCAAGTGAAAGGTCAACATAATTATCTCAATTTCCACTTTCAGACACTGGGTTGAAACTGTCAAAATACTTAACTTTTTCTGTGGTTAGTCCATATATTGCTCTTGTGTGCTATCCCTTAAATTAATACAGGCTGTCAATATGCTTGGGTCAAGTAGTAATGGGCTGTCAAAAAGACCCATATGTTTTCAGATTTGTTAGGAAACTCTGGAGCATGGGTACAAATAATCTGCATTTAATTTATTGACTTTTTAAAATTTAATGTCAATACATTTGCGTGGTAATCGATGGTCTCAGGGCAGTGACTGTGGCTTCCTTATGGGATTGCTAGTCTTCCCTAGTTCATTAAATACTCTTCGTTTCTATGTAATCTGTGGGCTATATTACTTAGACAATGCCTGATGTTATCTTGTATTACTACTCGGATTTCACCTGCTATTCTTATCCATGTGTAACTTGTTTGTTCTTCATGCATATCTACATTCAAGAGATACTGTTGTTTGGTTTTCTTTGAACTAGCAGGAATGGGAAAATTTAGAGTTAGCATTAAGCATTTGAAAGTTACCCTTCTTTCATAACATTTTAATTCTCTGAGATCAGTGTACATTCTTTTTGCATAAGGTACAAATCATTGTAGCACTTGGTGTATTTCATAAACATAACGGGAATTTAAGGAAAGTTTTTTTTTTTTCTCTTACAATAGTGTTCTCAATACAAGGTAGTTCAATGAAGAGCAAAGGAAGGTATTACAAGGATGTACATAATATTTTCACTGATAGGTTAAGACCTTTCAGTTTAGTATGCTTCAAAGATCACAAACCACATAATACAGTAGAGCCACGATTGAAATCCATGTCTCCAAGTCCAGTGTTCTTTACATGGCATTATCCAATGTCATACTTAGTTTATTAGAGCTTCTTTATTTTCCTAGGACTGCCATAAAAAGGAACACATACTAATGACTTAAAACAACAGAAATGTGTTATCTGACAGTTCTAAAGACTAAAGGGCTGAAATTAAGATATCAGCAGGTCCATGCTTTCTCAGAAGCCTCTAGGGAAGATACTCCTTTGTCTCTTTCTGATAGCACCAGGTGTTCTTTGGTTTGTGGAAGCTTAAATCCAATCTCTCCCTCTGTCTTCATTTACCATTCTTCCCCCATGTCTTCACATAATCTTCTTACAAAGAAACTAGTCATACAGTATTAAGAGCTCATACTTCTCTAGTATGAAACTCATCATAAATAATTATATCTGCAAAAACTTAATTTCCAAGTAAGGTGTGGGGATTAGGACTTCAACTTATTATTTGAAGACATAATTCAACCTATACAGATTATAAAACATCACAACCTATAATTGTATTGTGACATTGAGCAAATATGTATGAAAGGCAGTGTCAAATTAATGAACCAGAGAAGCATCTGTATATCTTGTGGCAGAGAAATTGTCCCATGATAAACTTGGTTGCAGTATATCTGGGATATGCCAGGTTGAATTCTTTATTGCCTACTGACAAGTGATCCAAGGCAGGTAGATAATAGGATTTCTGATAGAGCCTCAGATAGACTACCATTACTCACAAGTCTAACTTTATTCTTGGGTTTTCTGATAAAATACTTTCCTACTTTAACTTAAGCACCATATAACAAAATTAGCTGGGAGACAAGGTTAAATAATCATTTTGTTGTTATTGTTGTTGTTGTTGTGTTATCCAGTTTCTTCTTCTTGTTTTAAATTATACTTTATGTTCTAGGGTACAAGTGCACAACGTGCAGGTTTGTTACATATGTATTGTATACATGTGCCATGTTGGTGTGCTGCACCCATTAACTTATCATTTATATTAGGTATATCTCCTAATGGTATCCCTCTCCCCTCCCCCTGCCCCACAACAGGCCCAGCATGTGATGTTCCCCTTCCTTTGTGCAAGTGTTCTCATTGTTCATTCCCACCTATGAGTGAGAACATGTGGTGTTTGGTTTTCTGTTCTTGCGATAGTTTGCTGAGAATGATGGTTTCCAGCTGCATCCATGTCCCTTCAAAGGACATGAACTCATCTTTTTATGGCTGCATAATATTCCATAATGTTTATGTGCCACATTTTTTTAATCCAGTCTGTCACTGATGGACTTTTGGGTTGGTTCAAAGTCTTTGCTATTGTGAATAGTGCCACAATAAACATACGTGTGCATGTGTCTTTATAGCAGCATGATTTGTAATCCTTTGGGTATATACCCAGTAATGGGATAGCTGGGTCAAATGGCATTTCTAGTTCTAGATCCTCGAGGAATCACCACACTCTCTTCCACAATGGTTGAACTAGTTTACAGTCCCACCAACTGTGTGGAAGTGTTCCTATTTCTCCACATCCTCTCCAGCAGCTGTTGTTTCCTGACTTTTTAATGATTGCCATTCTAACTGGTGTGAGATGGTATCTTATTGTGGTTTTGATTTGCATTTCTCTGAAGGTGAGTGATGATGAGCATTTTTTCATGTGTCTGTTGGCTACATAAATGTCTTCTTTTGAGAAGTGTCTCTTCATATCTTTTGCCCATTTTTTGATGGGGTTGTTTGTTTTTTTCTTGTAAATTTGCTTGAGTTCTTT
The DNA here is from genome assembly GCF_007565055.1 of Rhinopithecus roxellana. Taxonomy (NCBI): domain Eukaryota; kingdom Metazoa; phylum Chordata; class Mammalia; order Primates; family Cercopithecidae; genus Rhinopithecus; species Rhinopithecus roxellana. The sequence continues at coordinate 95,541,793 of NC_044552.1, read as the reverse complement.
GTAGGTTCTGGATATTAGCCCTTTGCCAGATGAGTAGACTGCAAAAATTTTCTCCCATTCTGTAGGTTGCCTGTTCATGCTGATGTTAGTTTCTTTTGCTGTGCAGAAGCTCCTTAGTTCAATTAGATCCCATTTGTCAATTTTGGCTTTTGTTGCCATTGCTTTTGGTGTTTTAGACATGAAGTGCTTGCTCATGCCTGTGTCCTGAATGGTATTGCCTAGGCTTTCTCCTAGGGTTTTATGGTTTTAGGTCTAACATTTAAGTCTCTAATCCATCTTGAATTAATTTTTGTATAAGGTGTAAGGAAGGGATTCAGTTTCAGCTTTCTACTTATGGCTAACCAGTTTTCCCAGCACCATTTATTAAATAGGGAATCCTTTCCCCATTTCTTGTTTTTGTCAGGTTTGTCCAAGATCAGATGGTTGTAGATGTGTGGTATTATTTCTGACGGCTCTGTTCTGTTCCGTTGATCTATAGCTCTGTTTTGGTACCAGTACCATGCTGTTTTGGTTACTGTAGGCTTGTAGTACAGTTTGAAGTCAGGTAGCATGATGCCTCTAGCTTTGTTCATTTTGCTTAGGATTGTCTTGGCAATGTGTGCTCTTTTTTGGTTCCATATGAACTTTAAAATAATTGTTTCCCATTCTGTGAAGAAAGTCACTGGTAGCTTAATAGGGATGGCATTGAATCTATAAATTACCTTGGGCAGTATGGCCATTTTCACGATATTGATTCTTCCTATCCATGAGCATGGAATGTTCTTCCATTTGTTTATGTCCTCTTTTATTTCATCGAACAGTGGTTTGTAGTTCTCCTTGAAGAGGTTCTTCATAACTCTTGTAAGTTGGATTCCTAGGTATTTGATTCTCTTTGAAGCAATTGTGAATGGGAGTTCATTCATGATTTGGTTCTCTGTTGGTCTGTTATTGTTGTATAAGAATGCTTGTGATTTTTGCACATTGGTTTTGTATCCTGAGACTTTGCTGAAGTTGCTTATCAGCTTAAGGAGATTTTGGGCTGAGACAATGGGGTTTTCTAAATATACAATCATGTCATCTGCAAACGGGGCAATTTGACTTCCTCTTTTCCTAATTGAATACCCTTTATTTCTTTCTCTTGCCTGATTGCCCTGGCCAGAACTTCCAACACTATGTTGAATAAGAGTGGTGAGAGAGGGCATCCCTGTCTTGTGCCAGTTTTCAAGGGGAATGCTTCCAGTTTTTTCCATTGAGTATGATATTGTCTGGGGGTTTGTCATAAACTGTTCTTATTATTTTGAGATACATTCCATCAGTACTGAATTTATTGAGAGTTTTTAGCATGAAGGGCTGTTGAATTTTGTCAAAGGCCTTTTCTGTATCTATTTAGATAATTATGTGGTTTTTGTCTTTGGTTTTGTTTATATGCTAGATTACATTTATGGATTTGCATATGTTGAACCAGCCTTGCATCCCAGAGATGAAGCCCACTTGATCATGGTGGATAAGCTTTTAGATGTGCTGCTGGATTCGGTTTGCCAGTATCTTACTGAGGATTTTTGCATCTATGTTCATCAGGGATATTGCTCTAAAATTTTCTTTTTTGCATGTGTCTCTGCCAGGCTTTGGCATCAGGATGATGTTGGCCTCATGCAATGAGTTGGGGAGGATTCCCTATTTTTCTATTGATTGGAATAGTTTCAGAAGGAATGGTATCAGCTCCTCCTTGTATCTTTGGTAGAATTCGACTGTGAATCCTTCTGGTCCTGGACTTTATTTGATTGGTAGGCTATTAATTATTGCATTTTTTTTATTGGTAGGCTATTAATTATTGGTCTATTCAGGGATTCAAATTCTTCCTGGTTTAGTCTTGGGAGAGTGTATGTGTCCAGGAATTTATCCATTTCTTCTAGGTTTTCTAGTTTATTTGCATAGAGGTGTTTATAGTATTCTCTGATGGTAGTTTGTATTTCTGTGGGGTCAGTGGTGATATCCCCTTTATCATTTTTTATTGCATCTATTTGATTCCTCTCTCTTTTCTTCTTTATTAGTCTTGCTAGTGGTCTATCAATTTTATTGATCTTTTCAAAAAATCAGCTCCTGGATTCCTTGATTTTTTGGAAGAGATTTTTGTGTCTCTATCTCCTTCAGTTCTGCTCTGATCTTAGTTTTGTTTTTTTGTTTTTTTGTTTTTTGTTTTTTCCTTCTGCCAGCTTTTGAATGTGTTTGCTCTTGCTTCTCTAGTTCTTTAATTGTGATGTTGGGCGTCAATTTTAGATCTTCCCTGCTTTCTCTTGTGGACATTTAGTGCTATAAATTTCCCTCTACACACTACTTTAAATGTGTCCCAGAGATTCTGGTATATTGTATCTGTTTTTTTGCTTGTCTGTAAATGATTTTATTTCTCCTTCACTTATGAAACTTAGTTTGGCTAGATATAAAATTCTGGGTTGAAAATTCTTTTCTTTAAGAATGTTGAATATTGGCCACCACTCTCTTCTGGCTTGTAGATTTTCTGCTGAGAGATCCACTGTTAGTCTGATGGGCTTTCCTTTGTGGGTAAGCCGACCTTTCTCTCTGACTTCCCTTAACATTTTTCCCTTCATTTCAACTTTGGTGAATCTGACAATTATGTGTCTTGGAGTTGCTCTTCTTGAGGAGTAGCTTTGTGGCATTCTCTGTATTTCCTCAATTTGAATGTTGGCCTGCCTTGCTAGATTGGCGAAGTTCTCCTGGATAATATCCTGCAGAGTGTTTTCCAACTTGGTTCCATTCTTCCTGTCACTTTCAGGTACACCAATCAGATGTAGATTTGGTCTTTTCACAAAGTCCTATATTTCTTGGAGGCTTTGTTCACTTCTTTTTACTCTAAACTTCTCTTCTAGCTTCATTTCATTCACTTGATCTTCAATCACTGATGCCCTTTCTTCCAGTTGATCGAGTCAGTTACTGAAGCTTGTGCATTTGTCACATCATTCTCATGTTATGGTTCTCATCTCTATCAAGTCGTTTAAGCATTTCTCTACATTGATTATTCTAATTCGCCATTCGTCAAATCTTTCTTCAAGGTTTTTAGCTTCTTTGTGCTGGGTTCGTACTTCCTCCTTTAGCTCGGAGAAGTTTGATCGTCTGAAGCCTTCTTCTTTCAATTCGTCAAAGTCATGCTCTGTCCAGTTTTGTTCCATTGCTGGTGAGGAGCTGTGTTCCTTTGGAGGGGGAGAGGTGCTCTGATTTTTAGAATTTAAAGCTTTTCCACACTGCTTTTTCCCCATCTTTGTGGTTTTCTCTACTTTGGTCTTTGATGATGGTGATGCACAAATGGTGTTTTGGTGTGGATGTCCTTTCTGTTTGTTAGTTTTCTTTCTAACAGGACCCTCTGCGGCAGGTCTGTTGGAGTTTGCTCGAGGTCCACTCCAGACCCTGTTTGCCTGGGTATCAGCAGCAGAGGATGCAGAAGAGTGAATATTGCTGAACAGCAAATGTTGCTGTCTGATCGTTCCTCTGGAAGCTTTGTCTCAGAGGTGTACCTGACTGTGTGAAGTGTGAGGTGTCAGTCTGCCCCTAGAGGGGGATGTCTCCCAGTTAGGCTACTCCAGGGTCAGGGACTCACTTGAGCCAGCAATCTGTCCATTCTCAGATCTCAAACTCTGCACTGGGAGAAACACTACTCTCTTCAAAGCTGTCAGGCAGGGACATTTACATCTGCAGAGGTCTCTGTTGCCTTTTGTTTCGCTATGCGCTGTCCCCAGAGGTGGAGTCTACAGAGGCAGGCAGGCCTCCTTGAGCTCCAGTGGGCTCCACCCAGTTTGAGCTTCCCAGCCTCTTTGCTTAGCTACTTAAGCCTCAGCAATGGCAGGCGTCCCTCCCCTAGCCTCGCTGCTGCCTTGCAGTTAGATCTCAGACTGCTGTGCTATCAATGAGGAAGGCTCTGTGGACTGGTACCCTCCGAGCCAGGTGCAGGATATAATCTCCTGGTGTGCCATTTGCTAAGACCCTTGGTAAAGCGTAGTATTAGAGTGGGAGTGACCTGATTTTCCAGGTGTTGTGTGTCACGGTTTCCCTTGGCTAGGAAAGGGAATTCCCTTCCCCCTTGTGCTTCCCAGGTAGGGTGATACCTTGCCCTGCTTTGGCTCTCGCTTGTTGGGCTGCACCCACTGTCCTGCACCCACTGTCTGACACACCCCAGTGAGATGAATCCAGTACCTCAGTTGGAAATACAGAAATCACCCATCTTCTGTGTCATTCACGCTGGGAGATGGAGGCTGGAGCTGTTCTCATTCAGCCATCTTCAAATTATCATTTTTTATTCTGTCTAGGAACGCACTTTATTGTTTTCTTTTGTAATGCTTCAGAGGACAAGAAATTCTGCCTGAGTCCAGTCATTTTTTTGGAGGTTTCTCCTCTAGAACTTGATACCAGTCATGTACCTACTTAAACATTTGGAGATACAAGGGATAATGTGCTGTTTATATGATACACAGTTTATAAATTTCTACTTGCCACAAAAATGTTATCAGTACAGTATTTACTGTTTTGCCAAAGAATCCAGTTGTATCCATATGGTTATTCCTTGTCACACAATACAATAACATCCCACCTATTCATTCAAGAAAAGCACAGGGGAGTGGATTTTTAACCTGAGAATGGCATTTTCACTTGAGGACAGATGAACATATAAATTCTGACAGATATATTCAAAACTACTTGGAATGATTCACTCATTGACCAAACCAATATTTACTAAAATTTACAAAGTGCCAGGCACTCTTCTGGATGCTTTTCATAGATCAATGAACATAACAGACAAAATATCTCACCTTTTGGGACTTATGTTCTAGCAAGGAAAGCATGAAAGCTTGTATTAGTTTATAAATATATATTTATATATATATTTAATTAGAGAATAAAATCAATTTAAACTAAAAAAATTTATGTTAATCACATGCCAAATTATGGAGAAAATTCACAAATTTGGATCACAAAATTTATTTTAATATTTGACAATTCTGAATTACTTGTATATTTTTAAGGTTCCCAATAAAATACTAAATAAATATTTCATAAATATTTCAACACTAAATAAAAATTACAACCAACCCCACAATTTACATGTATCTTTGGCCTACTCTGATATTTCTGCATCTCTCTCTCTCCTCTCTCTCTATATGTATACATTATATATTATATATACATTTAAAATATACATATATAAAACTTTCATAATTGCAATTATCATGGCTATAAGTTTATGGTTTTCAATTATTTCACTTAAATTATTTCATAAATCCTTTCCTTTTTTTCAGAGTTTCATAGTTGCTCATTCTATCACACAACTATAACAATGTGTTCATTTTTTATATTTAGGTTTTTAGAGAAACATTTCTGTTATTACAAAAACACAGTGTTAAAAGAAGCTTTTACATAAAGTATTTCTGAACCATCTTTTTTGACAGATTTTTTGGAACAGAATTGAAATAACTGTGGTTCATTCAATGTATTGATAAATTATTCAAAAAAGTTACTTCAATATCTCCAACATTATACTTTGCATTTATCACAACTGTCAATCAATCAGCACACATTTCTATGCATGTTGACAATTCTGATGGCCACTATCTTTTGTTTCTGCTCTGTCATCCAGGCTGAAGCACAAAGGCATTATCAAAGCTCACTGCAGCCTCAAGTTCCTGGGCTCAAGTGATCCTCTCATCTCAGCCTCGCAAATAGAGCACTATCTTCATCAAGGGATTTGATGCATGAACACTGTAGATGATTAAATTGAGCTCAGCTGGATGACAGCATGTGTTTGTGTTTCCTCTTATTACTCATGATTTACAATTTTATCCTTCAAAAAATATCTGTGTTATGGTATTTTCTAAGGGAAAAGAATTCTTCCAGAATTAGGCCCTCTTTAAAACATAGTTTTGGCCGGGCGCGGTGGCTCAAGCCTGTAATCCCAGCACTTTGGGAGGCCGAGACGGGTGGATCACGAGGTCAGGAGATCGAGACCATCCTGGCTAACACTGTGAAACCCCGTCTCTACTAAAAAAATACAAAAAAACTAGCCGGGCGAGATGGCGGGCGCCTGTAGTCCCAGCTACTCGGGAGGCTGAGGCAGGAGAATGGCATGAACCCGAGAGGAGGAGCTTACAGTGAGCTGAGATCCGGCCACTGCACTCCAGCCTGGGTGACAGAGCAAGACTCCGTCTCAAAAAAAAAAAAAAAAAAAAAAAAAAAAAAAAACATAGTTTTGCCCATTCTAAAAAATGTAAACAGAAGTCTTAACAATTGAGGGGTTAGGATTGATGGAATGGCCACGATGGACAAAATTTAAGCCTTGGAATTACTTGAGGATTTATGCTGCATTTTCCTGTTTTTTCCCCCCAGTTTGGTTTTAGTTTGCTAAATATCTTTTGTTAACTAATCATCAAGGGTAGCCCCTATATGCATAATGTCAAGTGAAGCAGAGGGTTGGGAAGGACAGTCAGAAGAGAAGACATCCAAGTCTTATACGCTGAAAAATAAAGCATGTTTCTTAAAATTCATAAAATAGCAATGCCTCTTGCAACATAAAACTGACCATATTTATATAAATATTATATTTTAGTATTTGACAGTTATGAAAAATGAAATAAGGAGAGCATAGAAAGTATTACTTTCAAAAATTTGAGGTAAAAATAGTTTAAATTCACCAAATGAAATCTAAAATTCATTTAGAAAATCAAAACTTTTATTTGGAATGAGATTGTGTAATGTACTTGATTCACACTATAAGTAAAATTATATATCCTGCATTTGTGAGTAGAACACACATAGAAAAAAGATGAGTTTGTTTTACTTTAAACCAATGAATTTCTTAGAAATTGCAAAACATTTGTGAGTAGATGCTGCTGAATGCTAACATGAGAAAAGATTGAGTGATTTTATTGACCCATATATTAGCTAGGAATCCAAAATGCAGATAACCATTTTGTGAAGCCAGAAAAAATATGTTTAAAGTCATTACTTTTTGTAGTTCTTTTTCTTCTGTATCAGTGCTCTTGTTTATAGCTGCAGAACCTTGAGGCTTCTAGTTTGTATTTTTCTTCCCATGCCAATGATTTGTGGTATTAGTGTAGGTCATTGATTCTGTACTGCTGAGCTATCCAGCTTATGGCAGACAAGGGGGCTGAGTGTGTCTTTAAAGTGCCCTTTACTTTCAAAATTCAAGTTGTAGAAATGACACCTCTGGTTTTATAACTGCAGCTTGCACTGTGTTGCATAAAATGTTCTCCCAAGTGGACAAGGTTACTTGCTTTGGAGACTAATTCTCATTTTTTGTGTTCAAGTTGGGTTGAAAATAAGATCCTATCTTAGAATAGGATTCTATTCTTAGAGTAGGATCTTATTGCATAAGAATCCCTCATAAAAATATGATCTTATTGCATACCTTTGCAGTCTAGGTCCTGCAACTATATTAAGTAATGGTAGTAGGTAAGCCAAAACTTACCTTACATATTATCTGGTGAAGTAAATATGCCAGGCATTTAGCAGTGAGTGCTTCATCATTTAAGGATTGTGATGCTAATAATGTTAATATCAGAATTAATCAATCTTGCTATAAAATAATTTACACTGCTATATAATCTACAGTTATATTTTTAAGCAAAGGTTATATAATTTTAAAACTCTGCTGACAAACTCTATATCTGGAAGGATTACTAAGTAAAAGATGAGATGATAAATCTTTCAATTCCATCAATATTGAGATTACTATCCTATATATATAGGACTAGCAAAGGTAGCTCTACACTATTGAATATATAAATTCATATAATCATAAGATTTTACAAATGTAGTTTTATTTTTCTGAAATATTCTTTTAGTTTTTTTCAAAACTTTTCCTGACAAGTTCCTACCTGTTTTTCCAGGTCTACTTTGTTGTTTTCATTTTGTAATTTTGGTATAAGTTTATTCATCTACTGTGGATTTCCATCAAACAACACATCTTCATTGCAGCTACATTCAAATACAATTTTCTCCCCCATATAGTTATGTGAGAATAGAGATCATACCTGTACTGCTCATCATGATATTTTCAACATCTGGTACTGTGCTTTGAATTGGATCTGAACACATGCTCTGGAGTTAAACTGCCGAGGTGTAAATACTGGCTCAGTCACTTAGCAATTATATGAGGTTGGCTAAATGACTTCACCAGTCTTTATGAAGATTGTGATGTAATACTTGTACAGTGCCTAGAAGAGGATCTATCTGGCATATTATAAAACTATGGCAAATGGTAAGTATTAATATGACTATTATTATAATTCTATAAATATCATTAAATGAACATTGAATTTGTTTATATGTAGTGTGCATTTTATATTCAGAGGATATTCCTTTATTGGTATAAATAAAAATATTTTAATAACTAGATAAACCATAGTCATCTCTTTGATAAACATCTCATAACTGAAATTATTTGATAAATAACTAATTAGAGTGATAGCCTGAAAACTCTATTATCTTCAAAGATTAACAACTAAATTGTAGCATTCAAAGATTGATATATAGAATATATGTAAAAATGTAAATATACATATTATATTTAATTAAGATTTTACTGTAGTTATAATAAAACTTTGTAATTCTCATTTTAGATTTTTTCCAAATTAAAAATATTCTAGTGGAGAATTTTGGAGCCTTGATTGCTCATTTCTCTCTGTGTTGGAGAACACCTTACACTGAGGAAGAAAATGGGCACCATACTCATAGATATTTATTTTATCTGCTTCTCTATAGAGGTCTTGGATTTGCATCTACTTCTCACTCAGTTGATTTTCAAATTACACTTGACCCTTGGAAAACACAGGCTTGAACTGTGCATATTCACATATACCGTGATTTTTTTCCTGCCTCTGCACCTCCTGAGACAGAAAGACTACCCTCTCCTCATCCTATTCAATGTGAAGACAAGAATGAAGACCTTTATGATGATGTATTTCTACTCAAGGAATAATAAACATAGTGTGTCTGCCTTATAATTTTCTTAATCACATTTTCTCTAGCTTTATTTTTAAAAATACAGTATATAATATATATATATATATATATAACATACAAAATATATGTTAATTGAAAGTTTATGTCTTCAGTGAGGCTTCCATTCAACAGTAATCTGTGAGTTAAGTTTTGGAGGAGTTAAAAATTATACCAGGGTTTTCAACTGTTTCCCTAATCCCTAAGTTGTTCAAGGGTCGGTTGAATTTGTAATTGTTGTAGGACTTGTCACTCAGTGTAACCTGAAACTTTCTAATGCCTAATACTTATCAGAAAATACAAGTGAAAGAAATAATAATTATTGAATATACCAGAAAGATGAACAGTATATCAATTTTTGTAAATAATCTAATTTTAATATTGGATGAAGCTAAGTTATTGGGAAGCTTTATACCAGGTTCAAAACTCTTTTTCTGCACTTTTAGAATTATATAATCAGTATACATTGAAAAATGTATAGCACTTTAATGAAACACATTACTATGTCTACCATCGAATTGTTTCAGCAGACTTTATCATATCACATAGTGTCGTCAGAATGGTGGGAAGAAATATGTCTCTCATCTCATTATCAAAATTACCAATGATACTTTGGAATAATTTATTTTTGCCTTATGTACACTTTGAATCATGTAAATAATTCACCTATCTCTATTGGGTTGGCTGCTAGAAAGTTCCAAAACCAATTAATAGTCCACATCTTTGCTGTATCATAAGACTTCATGACATGCATGCGTTTTGTTTACCTTACTTACTTCATCATAATTTTTCTACTCTTCTTTTTTTTTCTTTTTCTTTTTCTTTCTTCTTCTTTTTTTTTTTTTTTTTTTTTTGAGATGGAGTCTCGCTCTGTCGCCCAGGCTGGAGTGCAGTCGCCTGATCTCGACTCACTGCAAGCTCCGCCTCCCATAGTCAAGCGATTTCCCTGCTTCAGCCTCCCGAGTAGCTGGAACTACAGGGCCGCCAGCACGCCCTGCTAATTTTTGTACTTTTAGTAGACACGGGATTTCACCATGTTGGCCAGGATGGTCTCGATCTCTTGACCTCGTGATCTATCTGCCTCGGCCTCCCAAAGTACTGGGAATACAGGCGTGAACCAGAAAAATGGCGCCCGGCCATTTTTCTAGTCTTATTGTTCCTTTCACAGATGCTCTTACTTTCCAAGTATAAATATTTTTGTTTTGAGTGCAGTTTTTTTCACTATGTCAAATAAATCTGGAATAAAGTGAGTTAGAAATAAACACCAATGGGCATTTTGGCTAAAAACAAAAATAAGTGGTCAATGATGAGTTTAGATCACTCGAGAAGGTAGTGGACTAAATTCCTGAATGAAAACAAAGTTCTTTTTCAGTTTTATGAGGGCATTTGTTAAAAACTCTGAATATTATCAAAAAAAATATTATCATCATATGAAAAGTTTGATTCAGGAAAGTATTTGCTGATAAAACTGAAATTAATTCACCAAAATACAATCTCTATATGTTCATCAAAGTTACTTTTTAATAATAAGTTTCTGATATTCAATTTTATCAAATAAGGAAGAATTTGACATATTTCCTTCTCCTGCTTTCTACAATATAGGTCAATCATTCTCCTTGATGTAGATCAACAGATGTAACATAAGCTACTCATCACTTCCTGTAACACCTAATTAACTTGATCATATTTTTCCTAAAATAAGCTGAGTCATTACCTGTCTAGCCTGTTACCTAATTAAAATTATTTTAATCTCTTGGTATTTTAACTCTGTTTTATAATGACATTTCAAAGAATGTATAGAACATAGCAAAAATAAAACATAAAGTACTTTATTATGTTTTAATTTCTTGGGTACATGTACAGAACGTGAAGGTTTGTTACATAGGTATACATGTGCCATAGTGGTTTACTGCACCCATGAACCCTTCATCTACATTAGGTATTTCTCCTAATGCTATCCCTCCACTAGCACACCACCCCCCGACAGGTCTCGGTGTGTGATGTTCCCCTCCCTGAGTCCATGTGTTCTCAGTGTTCAACTCCTACTTATGAGTGAGAACATGTGGTGTTTGGTTTGCTGTTCTTGGGTTATTTTGCTGAGAATGATGGTTTCCAGCTTCACCCATGTCCCTGCAAAGGATATGAACTCATATTTTTATGGCTGCATAGTATTCCATGGTGTATAGGTGCCACATTTTCTTTATCCAGTCTATCACTGATGGGCATTTGGGTTGGTTCCAAGTCTTTGCTATTGTGAACAGTGTTGCCATAAATGTACGTATGCATGTGTCTTTATACTAGAATGATTTATAATCCTTTGGGTATATACCCAGTAGTGGGATTGCTGGGTCAAATGGTATTTCTAGTTCTAGATCTTTGAGGAATCACCACACTGTCTTCCACAATGATTGAAATAATTTACACTCCCAACAACAGTGAAGCGTTCCTATTTCTCCACATCCTCTCCATCTGGTATTTCCTGACTTTTTATTGATTGCCATTCTAACTGGTGTGATATTGTATCTCATTGTGGTTTTCATTTGCTTTTCTCTAATGACCAGTGATGATGAACTTTTTTTCATATGTTTGTTGGATTCATATATGTCTTCTGTTGAGAAGACTGTTCATATCCATTGCCCACTTTTTGATGGAGTTGTTTTTTTCTTGTAAATTTGTTTGAGTTCTTTGTAGGTTCTGGATATTAGCCATTTGTCAGATTGATAGATTGCAAAAAGTTTCTCCAATTCTGTAGGTTGTCTATTCACTCTGATGATAGTTTCTTTTGCTGTGCAGAAACTCTTTAGTTTAATCAGATCCCATTGGTCTATTTTGACTTTTGTTACCATTGCTTTTGGTGTTTTAGTCATGAAGTCTTTGCCCATGCCAATGTCCTGAATGGTATTGCCTAGGTTTTATTCTAGGGTTTTTATGGTTTTAGGTCTTATATTTAAGTCTTTAATCCATCTTGTGCTAATTTTTGTATAAGGTGTAAGGAAGAGGTCCAATTTCAGTTTTCTATATATGAATAGCCAGTTATTCCAACACCATTTATTAAATAGGGAATCCTTTCCCCATTGCTTGTTTTTGTCAGGTTTGTCAACTGATCAGATTGTGGTAAGTGTGGGTAATTATTTCTGGGGCCTCTGTTCTGTTCCATTGGTCTGTATATCTGTCTTGGTACCATATTGTTTTGGTTGCTGTAGCACTGTAGTATACTTTGTAGTCAGGTAACATGACGCCCCCAGCTTTGTTCTTTCTGTTTATGATTGTCTTGGTTATGCAGGCCCTCTTTTGGTTCCACATGATATTTAAAGTATTTTTTTTCCAATTCTGTGAAAAAAGACAACGGTAGCTTAATCAGGATAGCATTAAATCTATAAATTACTTTGGGCAGTATGGCCATTTTGATGATATTCATTCTTCCTATCCATGAGTAAAGAATGTTTTTCGATTTGTTTGTGTCCACTGTTATTTTCTTGAGCAGCGGCTTGTAGTTCACCTTGAAGAGGTCCTTCACATCCCTTGTAAGTTGGATTCCTAGTTATTTTATTCTCTTTGTAGCAATTGTGAATGGGAGTTCACTCATGATTTGGCTTTCTGTTTGTCTGTTATTGGTGTATAGGAATGCTTATGATTTTTGCACATTGATTTTGTATCCTGAGACTTTGCTGAAGTTGTTTATCAGCTTAAGGCGATTTTGGGCTGAGATGATGGGGTTTTCTAAATGTACAATCATGTCATCTGCAAACGGGCAATTTGACTTCCTCTTTTCCTAATTGAATACCCTTTATTTCTTTCTCTTGCCTGATTACTGTGGCCAGAAGTTCCAATACTATGTTGAATAGGAGTGGTGAGAGAGGGCATTCTTGTCTTGTGCCAGCTTTCAAAGGGAATGCTTCCAGTTTTCACACATTCAGTATAGTATTCGCTGTGGGTTTATCATAATTAGCTCTTATTATTTGGAGATATGTTCCATCAATACCTAGAAGAAGTCAAATCTCTGAATATACCAATAAGAAGTTCTGAAATTGAGGCAGTAATTAATATAGTCTACCATCCAGAAAAAGTCCAGGACCAGACAGATTCACACCTGAATTCTACCAGAGGTACAAAGAGGAGCTGGTACCATTGCTTCTGAAACGATTCCAAACAATAGAAAAACATAGACCCCTCCCTAACTCATTTTATGGGGCCAGCTTCATCCTGATACCAAAACCTGGCAGAGTCACAACAAAAAAAGAAAATTTCAGGCCAATATCCCTGATGAATATCAATGCAAAAATCCTCAATAAAATACTAGCAAACTGAATCCTGCAGCACATCAAAAAGCTTATCCACCATGACCAACTCGGCATCATCCCTGGAATGCGAGGCTAGTTCAACATATGCAAATCAATAAATGTAATCCATCACATAAACGGAATCAATGACAAAAAACACATGAGTATCTCAATAGATGCAGAAAAGGCCTTCAGCAAAACTCAACAGCCCTTCATGCTAAAAACTCTAAAAAAAAAAGTGCTTTTAAACACTGTGTGCACCAGAAGTAATGAGACCACTAAAGGGATACAAAATCCTTCTGCTACTTTCTATGAAGGCTCTCTTATTCTACCTAGAAGAAAGTTATCTTTCCTTTTTAAACTTCCCTAGCACTTCCTTTGTAGTACCTTCAGTGTTTAGCTCAACTGCTAAGTTTTGGGCATGGTGAGGACAATAGGTGTATTTCATTTCATCTTGTATTCTTCACACATACTTACACAATGAATGAATGAATTTATCAGTGAGTAAGAAAATAACATGTCTTCCTTCTTAAAGGCAATGCTAACTAGTGACAATATCCTATTGTCACGAAGAGGATATTATTTTAAAAGTTTTAAAAGTTTTCCAATTTGAAGTTTCCTATAATTCTATAGGTACACATGTTAACATCATTTGGAAGCTTATAAACTCTTACTTCCTGCTTCATGACATAGGAAGTAAAATTCCCTGAGTAATTTATTTTGCCTCCCATTTCACTGATTCTTATAAATTTTAATATATAGTCACAATAAAAAATAAACAATAGAACATAGATAAGGAAATTTTAGTTTAAAATATTTTTATTTTTCATAATGGTACTTACATTTATAAAAGTTTTTACATTATCACTATATTATCACCAACATAAATACCTGTAATGTATAATGTTTTTGTGTCCAAAAATATTTACTGAACACTGCTTGTGTCTCATGCAGTGGGGAGACAAAAGTAAATACATGGTTTTCTGGCCTCTTAAAATGCATAATCTACTGGGGAAAACAGTAGAACTATTGTAAGTAAGTAATCCTAATTTAATATAATAGGGAAGAATTATGTACAAATTGTCATGTAGGTATAAATAATTCGCAGATAAATTATTGAGTGTTACCAAGAGAGATAAAACGTAATACTTAGAGAATCAGAAAAACATTTTGGACCCAACTGAAAGACAGAACCATCTACTGCAAACATAAATCAAGACCAGTTCAATTTATTATTAAATAAAGCCTAGGTTATTTTGTTTTCCAAAAAAAAAAAAAAAAAAAAAAAAAGGTTTATTATTATTTTTCTTAAATGGGGCAAAAAATGTCCAGAAAATTTATCAGCAGGTACAAAATTTAACAGCAGGTAGAGGAGGAACAAACAACCTTAAAAATACCATTGCTGAATAGTCATTAGCTTAAGGCCCTCAACAATAGGTAATTTTCAGGCAAGATCTTTTTTATATCTCTAGAATTGAGGATAACAATAGATTGCTAATAAAACTTTCCATCCCCATGTTTATGGACAAAACACATTTTCCTATATAATTTTTGCAAATGTCTTTAATCAAACATGTTTTCAATAAACCATCATGCCTGAATTGAGTTGAGGATGCCAGTCAGCACTAATGACATGCTAACATTTAATCCGTTTCATAAATCTCCACCATGGAGCCCTGGAGGTTGCAATCTAATTATATACTGAAAGTCATGGCAAGATTCCCTGTGTCAAACTTTGATCTGCTTCTGTTCAGCTCCTTACATTTCTGAGGTCAAACTTCTGAATAAGTAAGTGGTTTCAACTAAGTGGTTTGTTAAGACCAAAATACTTTAATCTTAATTTTCTGCTATCAAGGGGAGTTAGATATATTAAGGCAAATGGTTGAGCTGGATTTTCATTTGATTTCTGTGGAAATCAGGCATTCTGTGGCAATACATATGTATAGATAAGACTTCTCATGAAGAGAACCAACTGGGAGCTGAAGGTTTATATGAACTTACTTTCGTTTTTTAGCCTTACCTGATTCCCAACTATGGAATATTGGATGGAGACACTGAGTATTTGCAGAAAAATCTATTTTAGAATTGAACACCATATGGGGAAAAAGGAGAAGAAAAAATTTCTTAGAAGGGTGATGCAGCATTCTGTGGCATGGCTCACAGTGGTGTGAAAGAAGCACCATATGCCATTCGCCGACTGTTAACCATTTCATTAATTAATACATAACAAGAAAAAGTTACCTCTGTCACCCAATAATATGGATATGACATTTCCACAGTGCTCTATTTGTTAAATAACCAATTAATTCCAATTCATAAATGAAAATAGGATTATTAATTCATACCAGACCTCTGTCTTTAAGTTATCATATTTTTATAGTGTATCTGATTTTTCTGACATTTTCAAAAATAAAAATATGAAAGCTCAAGTTTTCCCCAAAATGGCTCTCTCTTAACAAATGGTTAGAATTTGATACATTCATTTCTTTTCAGTTGAGATTTTTCAGGTTAGTATATTTATTTTTTCCTCAGGGAACTGACTTTGGACCTAATGTCTGACTGTAAACTACTGGAAATACTCATCAACTTGGCCATCTGCTCCATCAGGCACTATAGATATTTGCATCTGATAGACCTTGTCGAGTATGCTCTGTTTCTATTTCCATATATCAAACATGCATGCAATTGTATTCTCTTAGTATTTGTTTATTGCTAATTTTCCTTGTGGGGTTCACTGTAAAATGCCATAGAAGTCTCATGGGACAATATATAAAAAACATATTATAATTAAATTTGTCAGACTTCTTTGGCATCTAGCTAATGGATAGTAGTAATCTCTTTTCTTAGGCTTTACATTCATTTTTAACTTTAGCTTCTTTAATAATGCATATAATTGTATAAGCGAGTAACCTTTCAGATAAAATCAAGTCAAATCTAAAATGTCTGTTCTATTCTTTGCCATGGATATTTGGCACATTCCTATTATTTCAATCTGGGGTTTTAAATTTTGCTAAAATTGAGATTTATGGTGGACACTCATGCTTTCCTTTACCTTTATCCAGTAAAGATGTTTTCTGGCTTGTGGCAGAATTTTAGAGCAAGAGAATAATTTCTGTGTTCTGTAATGGAAAGACTTGAACTCATGCTGGTTAATCACTTTTATTTTGTCTCCAGTTGCTGTCTTTATCACAGATGATCTTAAATCTTTTCTTTAGACCTCTTCAAGGTTGTTCATGTGGCCTACTGTCTGAAATCTTTCTTTCTGTTTACAAAGTTGAGATGCTACTTTTTTCTGCAAAAGTTAAAATTATGGTTTTATTGACTGTGAGTTGAGGAAGTTTGTATTTTCCTCTTTTTTTCCTGACAACAATTGATCAGAAAAGCACAAAATGATGTTCTACCTTTTCTTTTCCTGATTGTCCAAATGGGCAATTTCTATAATCTTGGACTTTTGACTCTCTGTACTATTGATTGTTTCAAAATGACTGTTGGGTAGCAGTTGCAACATAGGTCAATGCAGAACTATTTCTTAACCTTAATTTAGCAATGTTATTTTTAGTTTGGCAGTGGAATCGAAAGACATCCCTGGCCTCCCTGAGACAGTATGGTTTACAACTAGTTTGCTCTAGCAAAGGGAGATAACATTTTAAGGAACTTGTAATAGAGCAAAGTTAAATGTGTGGAATTAGAAATGAGTATAGCATCACTACACTGTATAATGTTAAGCTATATTACTGAAAATAAACCAGCAGTCCAAAATTGCTTACCATTTTTCACATTTCTAAATTCTTTGTGCAACTGATTTACTGTGGCTTTTGCTATTTATGCTCATTCAGTTTTTAAGTGTGTGGAACTTGGAATGGGGCTGATGAGTCACATTAAACGTTCTCATACTCTGGGACAGCAAAGATGTACCAGCACACTTAATTGCACTCATTTAACCATTAAGCCTCATTTCCAAGGGTGCTGCCAGTTGTCAGGTGCACTATATTACAGTCCCACATGGCATGTGACATCTTTGCTACTTGCTGCATCTGGTTAGAGGCCCCTAGTAAATGCTAGTATCTACGCTAGTGAAAGAGTCCAGGTGTAGGACAATGACGGTTGAGTTAATGATGGTGAAGCATTAGAAAAATAGCCCTAGAGAATGCTTCACATCTGATGAGACAGGACAACAGTTTTTCATATTCAAATGAATACAGTCATATTCTGTAGTGCATTAATTGGTTAGTTTTTTTATTTATTTTCAGAAATGCAAGTTTAGTTATTTTTCAAAAGATTATTTTAAAGTAATTGCTGAACAAAAAGGATTCTGTTCATTTCACAAATTTTCAATGTAAATATTTCTAATCAGACTTAGGGAGAGCCAGATTAATGAATCAGTGGACTTAAAAATCAATGGAGTTTTACTAGAATGGAGAGATTTCTCAATTCATACTCCCCTCTTCTCACCAATGAGAAGATGCTTAAATATAATAAATGATCAATAACAACTCACAGAAGTGACTTTTCACCATTTCTCAAATTACAATTGAATTTTAGTTTTTAAAAATACAGCAAATTTAAAAACATATGTTAAGAGTACTCGAAGATGTGACTATTTATTTACATCATTTTATCCAAATGAATCTCTGTTATCTAAACACAGTCTATCTAAATTATTAAAGGATTTAATGAAAATAAATGCATATGTGTGGCAGACATTAAAAGACCATACAACTTCTAGTCCATGTTTCTTATTACATTTTCATGTAATCAAGTGGATAATGAAAAGAAACAAATAACTTTGTATTGTATTGAGGGAAGACAAAGTAAATAAAGGGTTGTTGGCACACAGCTGTTTTTCATCTTCATCAAGGATCAAACAAGAAAAGGCTTAACTTGCAGTGAGAGGAATTAAAGCTAAATATAACACAACTGCAAGCATTGTAACATGCAAGCACCAGCAACTGCAGGAAATATTGGAACTTTTTCCCTGAAAAAAATTATCTTCTCCTACCCCATCCCTTTATTGTTGTATTGCTAAATATCAGTAGACTCTATCTATACTAATATACTTTTAACCAACTTTATGATGAAGTTGTTGGACACTGAATAAGTTATTAATGTTATAGGGAAGGATACCATGCCCTTTAGAGACATCTCTCTGGATTGATCTGCCACCTTATATCATGCATCAAGAAATGTGAGTTTTAGTGAAATTGTTTCCTACCCATAAAAGAGCAATGATATATTCAAGAAGTTTTAGAAACTGTACACAAAATTTATTGTCCATTTTAATAATTGAAATTAATATTTTAATTAATTAATTTTAAAAGTGTTAAAATAATTAAAATTAAAATACTCTAATGATTTAAATAACCATTGCACTAGTATGCCCAAAATTACGGGTAGGTCAGGTTCAGGGTTTATGTTGTGTCTATGTGTTTTTCAATACGAAGATAGGTTTCTCAAAATATTACTGTAAGTTGTTATAAAGTTGATACGGTATGGTTGTGTCCCCACCCAAATCTTATCTTGAATTGTAGTTACCATAATCCTCACATGTCATGGGAGGGACCTAGTGGGAGGTGATTGAATCATGGGGGTGCTTACCCCCATGCTGTTCTCATAATAGTGAGTGAGTTCCCATGAGATCTGATGGTTTTATAAGGGGCAATTCCCCCTTTGGTCAGCACTTTTCTATTCTTCCACCTTATGAAGAAGGATGTGTTTGCTGCCTCTTCTGCCATAATTATAGCTTTCCTGAGGCCTTCCTAGCCATGTGGAACTGTGAGTCACTTAAACCTCTTTCCTTTTTAAATTACTTTGTTTTAGGTATTTCTTCATAGCAGCATGAGAACGGAATAATACAGTAAATTGGTACTACAGAGAGTGGGATGCTGCTATAAAGATACTCAAAAATGTGGAAGTGACTTTGGAACTGGGTAACAGAGATTGGAATAGTTTGGAGGGCTCAGGAGAAGACAGGAAGACGTGGGAAAATTTGGAACTTCCTAGAGACTTGGAGGGCTCAGAAGACAGGAAGATGTGGAAAGGTTTGGAAATACCTAGAGACTTCATAAATGGCTTTGACCCAAATGCAGATAGTGATATGGACAAGAAAGTCCTGGTTGAGGTGGTCTTAAGTGGAGATGAGGAACTTTTTGGGAACTGGAGTAAAGGTCACTTTTGCAATGCAAGAAACTGGTGACATTTTGGTCCTACTCTAGAGATCTGTAGAAGTCTGAACTTGAGAGAAATGATTTAGGGTATCTGGCAGAAGAAATTTCTAAGCAGCAAAGCATTCAAGAGGAAGCAAAGCATACAAGTATGAAAAATTTGCAGCCTGACAATGTGATATAAAAGAAAAACACAGTTTCTGGGAGAAATTCAAGTCTGCTGCAGATACTTGCATAAGTAAGAAAGAGCAAATGTTAATCACCAAGACAATGGGGAAAATGTCTCCAGAGCATGTTGGAGACCTTCATAGCAGTCCCTCCCATCAGAGGCATTGAGACCTGGAAGGGAAACATGATTTCATGGAATGGGCCCAGGGTCCACCTGCTCTGTGCATCCTTGAGACATGACACTCTGTTCCCCAGCTGCTTCAGCTCCAGCCATGACTAAAAGGGACCAGCACATGGCTCAGCCCACTGTTACAGATGGTGCAAGCCCCAAGACTTGGCAGCCTCCATGTTGTGTTGGGCATATAGGTGCATAGAAGTCAAGAACTGAAGTTTGGGTACCTCCTCCTAGACTTCAGATGGTGTGTGGAAAACTGCTAGATGTCCAGGCAGAAGTCTGCTGCAGGGGTAGAGCCCTCATGGAGAAACTCTGCTAGGACAGTAAAGAAATGAAATGTGGGGCTGGAGACCCCACACAGAGTTCCCACTGTGGCACTGCCTAGGGGATCTGTAAGAAGAGGACCATCATACTCCAGACCCAAGAATGGTAGATCCACTGACAGCTTGCAATGTATGCCTGGAAAAGCCACAGACACTCAGTGCCAGTCTGTGAAGGCAGCCAGAAGGGGGGTTGTATCCTGCAAAGCCACAGGGGTGGAGTTGTCCAAGGCTGTGGGAGCCCACCTCTTCCATCAGCATGACCTGGATGTGAGACATGGAGTCAAAGGAGATCATTTTGGAACTTTAATGTTTAATAACTGCCCTATTGGATTTCAGACTTGCATGGGGTCCATGGCCTCTTTGTTTTGGCCAATTTCTCCTATTTAGAATGGGTGTATTTCCCCAATGCCTGTATCCTCATTGTATCTAAGAAGTAGCTAACTTGATTTTGATTTTACAGGCTCATAGGTACAAGGGACTTACCTTGCCTCAAATAAGACTTTGGACTTTGGCTTTTTGGTTAATGCTGGAATGAGCTAAGACATAGGGAGACTGTTGGAAAGGCATGATTGTGTTTTGAAATGTAAGGACATGAGATTTGGTAGGGGTCATGGGAGGAACGATATGGTTTGGCTTTGTGTTCCTATCCAAATCTCATCTTGAATTGTATTTACCATTATCCCCATGTACCATTAGAGGGACCTGGTGGGAGCTGAGTGAGTCATGACCCATGCTGTTCTTGTGATAGTAAGCGAGTTGTTATGAAATCTGATAGTTTTATAGTTTTCATCCTTTTCTTCACACTTATCTCTCCTGTAGTCATGTGAATAAGAACATCTTTGCTTCCCCTTCTGCCACAATTGTAAGTTTCCAGAGGCCTTCCCAGCCGTGTGGAACTGTGAGTCAATTAAAACTCTTCCCTTTATAAATTACCCAGTGTCAGGAATTTCTTCATAGCAGCATGAGAATGTGCTAATACAAATGTTTATGCATTCTTTGAAGTTATAATTTTCTTAGTTGGGTTACAAAATAATCCATAATTCACAATATATAGCAAGGCTTGTTCTCTCTTCTTTATTCTACTCTTCTTGCTAATTTCCCTTCTTTCAAATTCAACAAATACCAATAATATATTTTGTCTCAGTTATTAACTCTACTAGGTTTTGATAATATAGAGGATATAAAAGTAAGTTATAACCTACAAAACTTTATGATCAAGTGGAGGAAACAGGAAAATAAAAATTAGAATGCAGTAAGATAAATGCCATGAAATTCAGAAATATAGAATGTCCTGGATTATGCAGAATAAGTAAGTAGCACAGACTACCCATGTCTTTGAAGTTTCTAGAGGACATCATTCTCTGACTTGAACTTCTAACTAGAAACTATATTGTGAGTATGGATTTGAGAGACAAGAAAGCATTCTTTTTTTGACTAGGTTAGAAGCTGCCCTGGTTCATCTTCCCTAGCTCCAAATACCAGCAGAACAGTGACTACAAAAAAAAAAAAAAACAAAACAAAACAAAACAAAACAAAAAAACAAAAAAAACTTAGAAGTGAGACTTGTAGGCTTCTTAGAAAAAAGCCATTATGAGAACTCCGACTTTTTGCTCTATAACAGTCCGATAGCACTCATTTTTATTGTGGCACAAATATGGAACTATTTTCTTTTAAACTTTTTTTTATTATACAAGCAGCATACTTTCACTATAAAAATAACACTTTAGCTATCAGATAAGTCAAAAGAGGAAATAAAAGCCCACATTTTTACCATCCTGTAACACACCTTAATTTAAACACAAGAACCATTTCATTTTGTTTCCCTGAGTCCCTGTAGATTTGTCTTGATGATTTTGACCAGAGTTTCACTTGTCCTTGGGCCACTGCTAGACAGAAAGTTGTTTCATAGACTCTCTCTATCGTGTTGTACCTGAGGAAAGCCCATAACCTGACTCATGAGGCTTTCTAAGAGATTTTGCTGCTAGCAACAGTGGGCAAGAGAAAAATTAAATGCAAAGGGAGAGTTTAAAAGTGACAACATATCTAGTTTTCCAAAAGTGGTTTCTGCTATTCTAACTTGCTGTATGACTTTGAGCATAGCATTCATTCAATAATTTTTTAAATGATTCTACCAGATAACAGAAAAGTGTTTCCAAACTCATAATTCTACTCACTGGAAAATTAATAAATTAGTTAACAAATGTTGTTTATTTAAAAAAAAAAAGAAACAAAAAACTTGTATTGATTCTCTTACCTGGCACCTCTGAGAAGCTTTTATTGCCAAGATATAGCGCCTTTTCTCTTAATATTTTCCAGGATGTACAAAACAGGGGATATTTGTCATTTCATTTGTTGAAAAGCTTATGTTATTTCTATAGCTGGCTGAATGAATACCTGTTTTGGCTTTTTGTGTGCCTACGTATTCCAACTCAAGGAAATTTTTTCCTGCAGAAAGAAAAAACTCCATTCTTTTGTTAATCATAAATGAACATTTTTATTTCCAAAAGCCATTAAATATGTTTTAAATTTCAAGAAAGGGGTTCTTTCCTAGACCCTGACACCTTTCTTCTTTCACTTACAGCCTCTTAGGGGAGAAAAAAGCAAAGTGATACAACGTTCTGCAAAAGCGCTAATGCTATGTCATTAACTATGAAAATGACCAAAGTCAGTGAAAGAAAAAGGCTGGGAAATAATGCCCAACTTCTAGTATCAGGAAATCATTTGTAAATAAAATAGAGCATGTGAAAGGTGTGAATTACCTATTATTTGCAACTATATGCCATTTAGAAGTCTCATATTCAAGAATTGTACAATAAAAATAACAAATCGATCACAAAAATAAATTCTATTTCATAGGCTTCATAAACTTTTTGTTCTGTTTTGAAATGCTAGAAGGATAAAGCAATTTATAGATAAGGAATCTGTGCTCTACTTTCAGAGACTTTCTCCCGCTCTTGAGGAATGTGCTTGTCTTACAAATAGATGATATAGGTCTTCTGCCTCTCATTGGCAGAAGCTTATATTCTGGTAACAAAATCAATAACTTTTAGAAATGGAGACCAACAAAATATTTCTTGACTAAAATATTTTTACTATTGATTTACCTAAAATATCAACCTAAACACTATATTGCCGTAATTATTTTGTTATGAGTAAGAGGTCAACATAATTTATTAAAATAATCAAGTCTCCATTTTACGATTTACTTCTTCTGAGTTTGTGGAAAAGTTATTTGTAGGTTTGTTTTCTTTATTGTGAAATAGAAACACAAATTACTTAGCTTATTTTAAATATTACATTTAATATAAATAAAATCCTCATTACAGCAGCTAGAGTCTGTCAATTAGTATTGTATATAATTGCTTATCTATTTTCCTGTATGTTGCATTGTTTCCATGTCAAAATGCAAAAGTTAATTGAATGCTATTTGATCTATTTATTTCTTATCATAAATTTTTCTGTAAAATTACTTATCTAAAGACCTTTACTCTTGAGGTCTTGAAAGTATAGGATGCATACATGTTAACTCTTGAGAATGATGCTACAAATATTGAGGAAAAGCATCTGCCATGATTTATAGATTGAGTCATATTCACAAGCAGAGAAACACTGAGGTGCTGATTCCAGGATATAGAGTTGAGTGACTACAACAGTAATGAAAACATCTTATATGGGAAAAAAGACTAATGCATTAACTTTCATCCTTGTGAACAAGAAATGAAGCTGTTCTTACAGCACTGATGGAAGAAGAGAAAGTGACTGGGATTACCCTGAGAAATGCAATACACAGATTACTGGTTATGGTATGGTAAGAATTCAATGAAATGAATCTCAGTTATATCATGAGTGTTTTCATCAAATGAACTTTGCCAAGTTTGTTTGTGAATGTACATTTATACAAAGGCACATGTGCTTCTTAATATGTTTTATTTAAGATCACAAATGAGAATATCTTAGCATTCTATCAAGATTTATTTTATTCATCATCTCCATATAAACACTAAAAAGAATATCTTAGATAGATAGATTAAACAGATAATAGATATAGATGGAAAGATAGATAGATCACACAAATAAGTATTCTCTACTTTCCACAAATGAAAATAATAGTCATAATTATGACTGAGGCATTCAAAAGTCACATTGGACAGGGATACCAAAGGTATCTAGGATTTTATTAACAAGGAGCTGCTGAATTCCTTTAGAGTGCAAAAAGACGGGCTGGGCATTTTCAAGATATTAAAATATTTTAAACAAAACATCTAGACTCTAAAGGAAACAAGACATTGATAACATAATGAAGATAATATCTGTAAAGTCTCCCAATGTATTTTTTTGGTTTGCTTACTTTGGTTGTTTTGTTTCTTTCCCCGTTTCTATACCATCCGAACGTTACAATTTGACCACGAGGATTTTGCAGTGAGACACCAAGCTTTTCAAAGGATGACACTGTCTACAAAAGTAAAGCCCATATGTAGAGAGGGACAAGGGTGTAAGTGTAATGGTTGAGTTGGAATCTTTCCAGACAGACAGAGAAAGCAAAAACACTTTGTGTTAGACCATTTTCATGCTGCTGATAAAGATATACCAGAGACTGGGAAATTTACAAAGAAAGAGGTTGAATGGACTTACAGTTCTACATGGTGAGGAGGCCTTATGATCATGGCAGAAGGCAAGGAGGAGCAAGTCACATCATACATGGAAGACAGCAGGCAGAGACAGATATTGTGCAGGGAAACTCCCCTTTTTAAAACCACAAGATCTCATGAGACTCATTCACTAACATGAGAACAGCACAGGAAATCTCTGCCCCCATGATCCAATTACCTCCCACCAGGTTGCTCCCAGGACACGTGGGAATTCAAGATAAGATTTGGAGGAGGACACAGCCAAACCATATCATTCCACCCCAGGCCCCTCCCAAATGTCATATCCTCACATTTCAAAACTAATCATGCCTTCTCAACAGTTCCCCAAAGTCTTAACACATTTCAGCATTAGTTCAAAAGTCCACAGTCCAAAGCCCAAAGTCTCATCTGAGACAAGGCAAGTCCGTTCCACCTATGAGCCTGTAAATCAAAAACAAGTTAGTTACTTCCTAGATACAATGGGGGTACAGGCATTGGGTAAATATAGCCATTCCAAATGGGAGAAATTGGCCAAAACAAAGGGGTTACAGACCCCACGGAAGTCCTGAAATCCAGCAGGGCAGTCAAATCTTGAAGCTTCAAAATGATCTCCTTTGGCTCCATGTCTCACATCCAGGTCATGCTGATGTGAGAGGTGGGTTCCCATGGCCTTGGGCAGCTCTGCCCATGTGGCTTTGCAGGGTACTGCCTCCCTCCCAGCTGCTTTCATGGACTCTTTGGGATCTCCGATCCCACATTTCTCTACCACACTGCCCTAGCAGATGTTTTCCATGAAAGCCCAACCGCTGTAGCAAACTTCTGCCTGGGCATCCAGGCATTTCCATACACCCTCTGAAATCTAGGCAGAGGCTCCCAAACCTCAGTTCTTGATTTCTGTGTACCTGCAGGCTCAACGCCACATGGAAGCTACCAAGGCTTGGAGCTTCCACTCTCTGAGGCAACAGCTTGAGCTGTATCTTGGCCCTTTTTAGTCATGGCTGGAGCGACTGGGATGTGGGACACCAAGTCCCTAGACTGTGCACACCACAGGGACCCCTGGCCCAGACAAGGGAACCATTTTTCCTGCTAAATCTCTGGATGTATGATGGGAGGGGCTGATGCAAAGACCTCTGACATACCCTGGAGACATTTTGCCCATTGTCATAGTGATTAACATTCAGCTCCTCATTAATTACACAGATTTCTGCAGCCGGCTTGAATTTCTCTTAAGAAAATTGGATTTTCTTTTCTATTGCATTGTTAGTCTGCGAATTTTCCAAACTTTTATGCTCAGTTTCCCTTGTAAAACTGAATGCCTTCAACAGCACCCAAGCCACATTTTGAATACACTTTGCTGCTTAGAAATTTCTTCCACCAGATATTCTAAATCATCTCTCTAAAGTTCAAAATTCCACAGATCTCTAGGATGGGGGCAAAATGCTGCTAGTCTCTTTGCTAAAACATAACAGCAGTCACCTTTGTTCCATTTCCCAACAAGTTCCTAATCTCCATCTGAGACCACCTCAGCCTGGATTTCACTGTCCATGTCATTAACAAAGTCATTCAACAGGTCTCTAGGGACTTCCAAACTTTCCCACACTTTCCTATTGCCTTCTGAGCTCTCCAAACTATTCTAACCTCTGCCTGTTACCCAGTTCCATTGTTGCTTCCACATTTTTTGGGTATCTTTTCAGCACCTCTAGTGGGACCGATTTACTAAATTAGTCCATTTTCATGCTGCTGATAAAGACATAGTTGAGACTGGACAATTTACAAAAGAAAGAGATTTAATGGACTTACAGTTTCATGTCACTGGGGAGGCCTCACAATCATGGCCAAAGGCAAGGAGGAGCAGGTCACATTTTACATGGATTGCAGCAGGCAAAGAGAGAGCTTGTGCAGGGAAACTCCCCTTTTTAAAACCACCAGATCTCATGAGACTTATTCACTATAATGAGAACAGCACAGGAAAGACCTGCCCCCACAATTCAATTACCTCTCATAGAGTCCTTCCCACAACATGTGGGAATTCAAGATGAGATTTGGGCAGGGACACAGCCAAATCCTATCATATTGTAAATGCTGGGAAAAAAAAGAGCTTGATGCAAGATCACAAGATCTTTATTACTCATTGATCTTGGGGCTTAACCTAAGAATGAAGAAAAAGGTGCAATAAACTAAGTTAAGTCTCTCCAAAATTTATGTGTTGACGTCCTAACTCCTAATGTGAAGGTATTTGAATACAGGGCACTTATGAGGTAATTAGAGTTACATTAGGTAGTAAGGGTAGGGCACTTGTGATAGAAGTAGTGGCCTTATAAGAAAAGGAAGATAGCTCTCTTTCTTCTCTCTCTCATCCTCTCTCTCTCTCTCTCTCTCTCTCTCTCTCATTCACCCACTGAACTTTGCCAAGTGTACACAGTGAAGAAAGCTCATGTGAGGACATAGTGAGAAAACAGTTACCCACATACAAGACAGGAATAGAGTTCTCACCAGGAACTGAATTGGCCAGCACCTTGATCTTATATTTCCAGCCTCCAAAATTTTGAGAAAAAATTTTCTGTTGTTTAAGCTACCTAGTCTATGATACTTTGTTATAGTATCTTGAGGTAACTAAAACAAAAGGGTAATAATGGAAATAGTCAGATAAGTTTGGTGGAATCCCAGCCTGTGGTGTTTTATTACTTTTTGATTCTTAGGAAATGGCTTGAGAAAACTAAAAGTTTCCTGGAGAAGCCTTAAGGTTATGACATAGCCAGGTTAACAGTACCATATTATGCATGTGACAGAGTAGCTGATGAAGGGTTCTCTGTAGATAGGCCTAAGATAGCATCCATACATCTCCACATCATTTTTAGAATCCAGAAGTTGTCACTTCCCTGTTGGAGGATGCATAAAGGTAAAAGGAGTGGTGGATATGATTACTCTTGGCTTTGAAGAGAGGAGGCAACAGTGTTGGAACTTCCTGATCAGAGGTTATGACAATCAAGACTAAAGTAATAGATGCAAAATGAGCCTTTTAACATATGGGGACCTACTATACTTCAGAAGAGACCCAAAGAAGGCAAGGCTATATCAGGCATGACTCAGTAATCATTAGGGTGGGGCTCCCAGGGATAACACTGAGTCAGCCAGAAAATATGTATAAATGATAAAACTTAACAAAGAGCCTGTGGATTAGATAAGAGTCTATCTTGCCATGAGGCAAGAGAATGAGTACCTTTCTGCCTTCATTCTGGAATCTTTGTGAGATATCAGAGAGAGGGGAAGACCGTCTGAGAGATGATAATGACTCTGCCTTGGGACCTTTAAATGCTGAATACACAATGAAAACAAGAGAACTCTTCTGCCTGTCATTGAAATAGGGGCATGAAAGCATGTCAGATAAGAAAAATAAGGTCACTTTATTTTTGCACATTGAATTCATAGTTGTCTTAGCTCAGGTTGCCATAGCAAAATATCATAGCCTGGGTGGTTTGAACAAGAGAAATGTATTTTTTCACGGTTCTGGTAACTGGAAGCCAAGTGTAAAAGTTCCCAGGTTCCAGTGAGGACTCTTCCCAGCTTGCAGATGGCTACCTTCTTGCTATGTCCCACATGGCTTCACAGTACTAACTGCATGTGCTTAGAGAGGTAAAAAAAAGAAAAGAAAAAAAAGAAAAGAAAAGAAAAAAAAAGAAAAAAACTGTTGTCTTTTCTGCTTCTTATAAAGACACAAGTTCTATTGAATTAGGACCCAGCACTTCTGGTTTCATTTAACTTTAATTACTTCTTTAGAGACCCCATCTCCAGTACAGTCACATCAGGTTTAGGGCTTCAACATAACAATCTGGGAAGTACACAAATACTCATTATGTAACAATCATATGTAAGTAACTATATCAATTTGGCTTCTCCTGAAAGCAGAGTATGAGACCAGGACTTACACGATTTCCTTAGGAGATGAGGAATGAGACAGGAATTTTGTGAAATGAGCTTAGAAAACAGGAGTAAGAGAGTGGAGAGAGTGAAACAGGAAAAGTTAGTAAAAGGTGCACTAGAATGCACTTGGGCAAGAGACTTCTTTCAGCCAAGATATCTAAGAACTGCACACAATACTTCAGAATTTTCAATCTGAAAGATGAGAGATTGGAACACTTATGTACCCTCACCCACCTCATTATTTGAAGGCTCAACCTACAGAAATTTAAAATGCACTTGTGCGTTGACCAACTAAGGTGCCTCCAAGTAGAGAAGGTCTTAGTACAGAATAAGGAAAGACATACAATACAAACTTGGGGCAGGATACTGATCCCCAGAGCAGGTGTGCTGGAACTTCCACTAGCACTACTGCTGATGTCAGAATTAAGCCAAAATATTGTGACAAGCACAAGAGACATCTGTGTCATATTGATCCTTGTTAAATGAAAGTAAGAAGTACACTGGCTTATACTAAGCTCCATATTAATTCCATTTAAGGAGTACAATTAAAAATCATATTGTCTTTCAAACTTGGAGGAATGGTTTGAGTGTGGTGTAAGAGCGGCAGTGTAGAGAAAATAGAAAGAATGGATGTGGGTTTCAGTTACCTATTACAGCATAATAGCTTGAAACAATATTTAATTTTTTATTTCTCACGATTCTGCAGTCCTGAGCTCTTCTGCCCCTCTTGATTTTGGCTGGGGCTGCAGTCTTCTGAGGCCTCATGAGCTTGCAATGACCCAACGTGGCTCCCCGACCTGGCTGGCAGTTGATGCTAGCTGCCAGTTCTTCCAACAGTTGGATGGAGCTGTTGACTAGAGCACATATGCATAGCCCCTTTCTGTGACTTGGGCTTCACATTGCATGGCATCTGGGTTTCAAGAAGTATCCTAAAATAGAAGAAGCTAAATCTTCCAGACATTCATAATGCTTACATGCAGAATGTTAGTTCCTTTGCTATGTACTGTTCAAAAAAGTCAAAGGAAGACCACCTGGATGCAGTGAGAAAGACATACATTTTACCTTGTAATGGAGGAGCAGCATGCATGCACAAAAAATAATGTAATTATTTGCAGTCATCTTTCTGTTTTAGTTACCACAGTAGTAAAACAGGACACATAGACATTTCATGAGAATTAATTAATGAGCAATTCGTCTCAAGTTCCAATGATTTTGTTAATACTGTGCTTCATCATCTATTCATAGGGGCAGTTTTAGAGGAATGAAAGCCTTTTCTGCACTCAGTAACGGTGACGAGGGAGTACCCCAAAATAACTGGGAGTAAACTTACATGAAGCCCCCGGCATGATTTTAAAACAATGCAGATTCTTGGGTGGAAGATGCTTAGTGAATCATGGCCTTTAGAATTGTCCAAGATACTGATGTTTTATTAATCCACACTAGATATCTATGATAGGAATATCTAGTAAGTGGAATTCTATATCTTCACTCTAGGGCAAAGAACAACCCTGGGGAATAACAGCTGCTTTGTAAATTAAAAGCTCAGGTAGACGTTTCAGATAGCATTATTGAATAGCATGTGTGAAATTTTGGAGTTAGAGAGCAGTGATCTTGGAATCGGTCTAGAGAGCAAACAGGAGAAAAAAAATATATGATAAGATTAGATTAACTAATCCAGAGTCTAGAAAGGGACATAACTGTGAAATATTTGAATATCATACTAAAGAGTGAGTTCATCCTGAAATTAAATGGGAATCACTGCAAGGTTGTAGCAGGAATTGTCATAATTAGATACATGATTCAGAAAAGTTTATGTTTTCTACAGTGTAAGCAATGAATCAGAGAATAAGAGACATAGAGATCTGCTAAGAGGGCATAGTAGCAAAGAATATGAGAATGGATAATGGCCTAAACTAAGGCAGTGACCCACGTGAATAAAGGTAATTAAGCTATTGGTGTTGCTTCAGTGGGAATAAAGCACTTACCTTGTGGAACGATTTGCACTTGGATTAATTGTTCTGCAAGGACACCCATCCAGTACAGAAACACAGGTGAATATACATAATGTCTTGTTCATCTACAATCTTTAAAAAAACAAAATTCTCTGTGTTGCTAGGTTTCATGGAAAACTATAGAATTAGGTATAAGGGAATCAGACACTTTTTTTCTTTTTTATACGAAGACTTGGCTAT
Organism: Rhinopithecus roxellana; assembly: GCF_007565055.1. Taxonomy (NCBI): domain Eukaryota; kingdom Metazoa; phylum Chordata; class Mammalia; order Primates; family Cercopithecidae; genus Rhinopithecus; species Rhinopithecus roxellana. Next base: position 95,510,945 of record NC_044552.1, on the reverse strand, counting down.
TTTTCTTTCTGTTGCATTTCCAAAAGTACATCAGTTGTCAATGTTCTGGGAAGGATACAAAGCCTATCTTTGCAGCAGATTTTATGGATAAGTAAAGCCACACCCCATTTGTTTCACTTTGTTTTTCCTATTCCCTTTATGGAACTTTACGAGGTGTAACCATAAAGTAATGGTTTTCTTATGTGGCTCGTAAACTAACTCTGAAGGCAATTGCAAACGAGATTCAACACAGTTAAGAGCTATGGCAGCACTGCTAAAATGGAGTAGAGGCTCCTCAGGTGATTGCTTTGAAGGCGGCAAAAGCCATTAAAATGTATTTCTCTGGTATGTTGGTTTTAAAAGCACCTTTTCCTTTATCTTGACCTTCATATACCCACTGATTTTCTAGGCATTCCATGAGGATTTATTAAGTAATTTTTGGTTATGCCTTATTTTAAAGGAAAAAGAATTATATCAAGGAACCTGTTTCTTCCCTTTCAGCAAACAACAAATAGGTTACTGTCCTCAGGGTTTTTGACAACTTCCATGTCCCTGACGGACACACAGCAGGCTTGTGGTTCATTTGCACACCCAGGAGAAATGAATGCAGGGGAACTAACCACACTGGGCCTAAAACTGCTGAGGGCAAAAAGCAGGATCCGAGCAAATCTTTGGAAGAGTCTCAGAAACATGAAATATATGCTGACTCCAAATGTGTATTTCCATTTTTTGAAAATGAGGCAGCCCTGATACCTTGAAGAAGAAAGTTAAGAAAAATCAGACACTTTTATTGAATTGCAGAGGGACAATCCACACAGGTAGTAAATCTATGCCTAACAACTCTAAGCCTTTGCTTCCCTTTCCCGTGCAGACACATAACAATGAAAATGTTCATTCCTTTTCCTGGTCTGAGAAACCCCTGGTCAGAATCTAAACTTTTTTTTTTCTCTCCCACACATGCAAGAGAAGTTGCAAGCATTACCAACATCGTCATTTTATCTCCTTCCAAATGCCTTAAGCTTCCACTTTCATCAAGAAAGTTCTAGCTCTAAGCACAGGTAGTATCTCCCCAACCAAACTATAAGAAGCACAAGTGACTCTAGCATTAATAAAAGTATGATGTCTACATTATTCTCTCAAAAAGTACTGACTGCAAAAGTAATCAAGTCACAATCTTTATTTTTGCAAACTCCAATATAAGTTTCTGAATTTTACCATGCAATTCTCCTCCTAAGTGATTCCCTTCCTCAGCAGGTGAAAGCACAATGCCTATTCCTTGCAAAGGTACTCTGTTTCTTCTGGAGTCTGTGGTATCCACTAGAACTAGTGTATATACATTCTTAGGACAATTTTATGTGCCTAAAATCATGCAGCCAGCCATACCCCTTTTCGATGCTCAAGGGAGAATTGAGCTCGGCACTAGAAAGTTATTGATAGTAATTATAATGAATTATGTATAGACTGAGATGAGTGCTGTCAAGAATCTGAATTTTTAAAAGCAAAGGCTGGTATATTTCAATGCATATGCATTGGGTGGGGGTAAGAAAGCACAGAAGTATAAATTAATGATAGATGGTTTAAAACTTGCCAGTAAATGAGCCTTTTGTTTGAAACATCTCTTTATCTTTTTACTTATGTGATGAAATGAGATATTCTATGCTGGGAAGATGTAAGAAAGTGGCCATAAGCAGCACGAATAATCTGTTCATAATGGAGTAATGTAAATATTGCACCTCTTCAACATGCATTCTCATTTTTATGAGTCTATATTTATTTCTTAACATAAAAACTATTTTTTGTCTACTTTATAAGTTTAAGCTGAGATCCCCAAATAGCATAAAATATAAACACAACACAGACACATATACCTACATATACTTCCCATTACCCTCATTTATCTGATAGCAAATCTAGAGCAGAGTGATAACAAGGAGTACTTTGAAATGCAAGCACTACATAAGTGCAAAACAGAATTTTTTTTTCAAGAGTGGGAGGAGTTATATTAAAACTCAGGAAGCCTGTAAGATAAGCAAGAAATATAATTCTAAGGCATATTCAGAGAGCAAAGCACATCAGTTTGGATGTTTCAAAATGGTAACGCCTCTATTAAAAGTGGTTAAGTGTTTTGAGGAAATACTTTCTTATCTAAAAATGTTTTACTATAGAAGTCAGCACAGAAATGTGCTCCCTGTCTGAATTTCTCTTTCTCCATATTGGGGACAAGTTAAAGCTACTCAGAGAGTCTAATATTCTCCAATGAGGTTCTGCCAGACATAGTGTTTTAGAACACCTTAGAGAGGCTGTATCGGCAGTGTTTAAGAGCTTGGACTCTGATGTGAGACTGCCTGGGTTTGAATTTCCCTCTGGCACTTACTAGTCCTAAGACAGAGTTAAGTTACTTAAACTTTCTGTGCTTCAGTTTTCTCAAACAAGGGTAACATCCACTTTGAAGGTTGTTATAATGAATAAAAAACTTAATATATATGAAGTATTCAAAACCATAACACTTAAGAAAGTATTGACATACATATACACATATAACTAAACACACATTTACATATATACACACATGCATGTGTGCATGTGAGCTCTGTGAGGCCACTACTACAGAAGCCTCTGTGCCTATAGAAGGCATTTTACAAATCGGAGACTTGAAAAAGTGGCCCAGTGAAGGAATACAATTTCTTGGGAAAAAATATCTGGAGGATATAAAATACACTGAAGTTGGTACTGTTTCCCGATGTTTCCTCTTAGTTACTCTTGTTCCAGTTCAGTGCTAAGGAGAGTCGAACTTTGTCATTGTCCCAGGCTGAATTTGTTCAAAGAAGCTTTGTTCCCTAGGATTTTCTACCCTAGGAATCCCTGTACCTTGGTAATTCAGAAAGTAAAGGCTACATTTCAGATGATAGACTGAATTTTGCCTTCTTATGTGCCACTTTCAGAATCTTTAAGACATTCAGGGATAAAGACAATTACATTTTATCAGACAAATATTGATCATTTTCTTGTATTTATAGATTTTTATGAAAACCAATATCATTACTCTCTAGTCACAGTTTTTTTCAGATGTTCAACAACCACTTATTGAGGACCAGTTAAAGTGTAATCACTAATAGGTTCTGGGAGTACATAGATGAAATACTTGCTCTTTACCCTCTCTGAGATGTAAATATAGCAATAATATTTTACAGTGATTCCTGAAGTGTGCTAAAGTGTTCCTTAGAATACCAATCCATAATGGCTCTAAAATAAAAATCACATCTTCACAACTTCAAGTTCAGTTAACATATTATAATTTATCCAAGTAGAATATTGATTAACTGTATACTTTTTAAACAGAAGTGATTCTTAATAATTGACTCTATAGAATATATGATACTAATCAAAGTACTGATGGCAAAATAAATTGTTTAGAATATTCACTACTGTTTATTCATAGAAGTTAACAATTATTAATTAATTTATATTTTAATTAGCCTCCTAAAATTTAATTCCATTCGATAAATAGCAACTTATCTTACATACTTAAAGATTTCCTTTTCAAAAGACAATGATTACAAATAATATCTTCACTCTCTCCCTATACAGTTCTAGATAGGAAGAAAATATTTGATCCTGAGATGTTTCCGATTTATATTAGTTTTTATGTTACACAATCTTTCATTTCATAATTTTTGAATTATTTGTATTAGGGTTCTCCAGAGAAGCAGAACCACTGGGATATTTATATGATATTTATATGAAGGAATATGTAAGAGGATATTTATTATGGCAATTGGCTTTTATGATGATAGAGGCCAAAAGGTCTCATAATATGCTGTCTGCAAGCTGGGGAACCAAAGGCCTGAAGAACATTGTTGTAAGTCCTGGTATCCGATAGGCCAGAAAACCAAGATCTCTGATGTCTAAGGCCAGGAAAAGAAGGATGTCTGCATGAAAGAGAGTGAATTCATTCTTCTTTTACCATTTTTGCTCTGTCTGGGCTTTCAACAGATTGGAGGATGTGCACTCAAATTGGTGAGTGCAGATCTTTACTCAGTCTACTGATTGAAATGCTAGTCTCTTTCAAAAACACCCTGACAAAAACACACAGAAGCATTGTATTACCAACTATCTGGTCATCTTTTCACCCTGTAATTTAACACACAAAATTAACCATCAGAAGTTTATTTCAATAAATATTTACTTTTGAAAAACTACTTTATGAACTTGGTACAAAATTGGAAATATATAAAATGGCAATTACTAAATCTCTAGTTTTCCTGCCTGCATAATTCAGTGAAGCTTTATGGAAAGACTTTTTATTCATCCTTTTAGAAATAGCCTGTGAATTTAAATACATACATGCGCACAAAATGTTTAAACATAATTCATGATATAGTATACATATGGTTCTGTACCTTGCTTTGTCACTGAATATAATTTGGAAATCTGTCCATAAGTTAGAGTAAGTTAGAGGTGTCTCATTCATTTTAAAGTTTGCACAAAGCAGAGGGCACACCTTAGGTGATTCCTTAGTAAAAATTATTTGTTCCTGTAATCCACTCTGCTCGACTCTATGCAGAACTTGCTTCTAACCAGTAGAATGTGACCTTGACTAGGTTAGATAATATAGCAAAGGTGCTGACATGCCACTTCCAGGATGACTTTTCTTTATGAAGACTCTGTCTTGACAGACTGGAGAAAAAGAGAGCTCCCGTTATGACTTTAAAGACGTATACTGTGATGTTGTGCAAGGGCTTATGCATGGAGCCTATGCTAAGGAACTATAAGCATCCTAGAAGCTGAGGAAGGCCCCGGTCAACAAATAGCTAGAAAAAAATGACCTTAGCCATATAGTTTCAAGAAATTACCTTTAGCAATAACCCAAATGAACTTGCATGCAGAGTTTTCCCAGTGAAAGCTCCAGGTAAGAACACAGCCTGGCCAACACTTTGATTGCAGCCTTGTGAGACTCTGAATAGAGAATTCAGTAAAGTTGTGCTCAGACTCCTGATACATGGAAATTGTGAGATAATAAATATACATTGTATTAAGCCACCAAGTTGTCTTACTTTTTTTTTACACAGCAATGGAAAATTAATGCATTTGATGTAGTACCATATGAAGAAAACTTTACTTTTTGTTTATTTATTTATTTTGAAATTTGAGGGCAGGCAAAAAAGTCGAATTAATAAGACTCACTATTTTGTGAAATGCTATCATCATTAGTCTAAGACTGAAATGATCCGAATGTTGATTTACCCCAAAACGTAGATGTTTGAGCTGAATAACGTGATAGTGTTAAGAGGTGGGGCTTTTAAGTAATTAGGTCATGAGGGTTCCTTTCTTATGAATGAGGTTAGTATCCTTATAAAAGAGGCTTATGGGAGCCTGTTGTCCCTTTTGCCATGTGAGGACACATAGAAGGTGCTTTCTATGAAACAGATAGAGCCTTTCCCTGACACCGAATCTGCTAGTGCCTTGGTCTTGGGTTTCCCAGCCCCCAGAACTCTAAGCAATACATTTTAATTGTTTATAAATTGCCCACTCTGAGCTATTTTGTCATAGCAGCCAAAGCAGACTAAGACAAAGATCCTTTTATTAAACTTATTTGGTTAATTTCTTTTAACTCGCATTCTCTTTCTACCAATAAGCAACCATTCAGATGAGTTTGATGTGTAGCTATTTCATTAGATTATATTCTACCAATTATGCACATGTATTTGTAATTTGCCTAGATATTATTGAGGTATAGATCTGACTTTTTTTCTTCTCATACAGTTCTAAATTTTTATGATGGATTCATGTTGCTGAATTAGCTTCTATTTGGTTGTTTCTAATATCTAATAGAATTCCATGATTTGTTTACACCACATTCTTCTTTTGTCTTTCCCCTGTACTGGATACCTAGAGTGTTTCTTGCTTCTCATTACCACAAACTTTCTAATAGATGAAAGATAAGGCTCCTGTCTATGAATTTCTCTAGGACATATGCCCAGGAATAAGACTGCAGGATCATAAGATCTTCAGATATTTGCTATGTCTAGTCTTTACACATTGACCATCAGAAGGAGAATGGCAGCCATACTGTAATATATATACCTTCCAGCAATGCAAAAATATTCCTGTTTCTCTAATGTTCTGTCATAATCCATCAAAGTTTTAACAACCCAGTAAGTACAAAATGGAATCTCACTGTTGTTATGAATTTTATTTCCTTGATTACTGATGACATTAAGCACAAGTCTACATTCTTGTTAAGCATTTGTATTTTGCCTGTCCCTATTATTTGTCTAATATCTGTTTTATTCTCTCAATGCATATAAATTCAATATGTATATTCTAGATATTTGAGGAGGAAAAGTGTGATGAGGTTCTTAACTTACCATAGTCCAGATACAAAAGTTAATTTCAGAAAAATTTTCATGAAGTTGGGAGACTGGCATGTGGTGGTAAACAATTGATACTGCCCCATTGAATGATTTGCCTATCTATATACCTATACCACACTGTCTGTAAGAATAAATATCTTTATTTGCTTTCATGTTTGTCTTAGCTACTGAAAATTTTCTGATTTTACTAGATTCAACTTGTGAATTTCAAAACAGTCTCACAAAAATCCTATCAAAATATTTGAGGATTAAATTGAATTTGTAGATTAATTTGGCAGAATTGGTACTTTACAAATATATTAATAAGGTGTGTTTTGTATTTATTTAGAGCCACTTTAATTTCTATTAGTGATATTTTGCTATTTTAGTGAAGAAGACTTACACATTACTGATGGATTTATTCCTTGGTATTTGATATTAAGTTGATACTATTGTTTTTTCTTTTTATTTCTGTTTTTTTGAGCTAGGGTCTCACTGTCACCCAGACTGGAGTGCTGTGGGGAGATTACAGCTGGCTGTTACCTTCACCTCCCAGGATTGAGTGATCCTCCCACCTCAGCCTTCCTAGTAGCTGGAGATACAGACACATGCCAACACCTGCGGCTATTTTATTTTATTTTATTTTATTTTTTGCAGTGGGGCAAGGTAGAGACAGGATCTCACTATGTTTCCTAGGCTGGTCTTGAACTCTTTAGATCAAGTGGTTCTCCTACCTCAGCCTCCTAAAATGCTGGGATTAAAGGCATGAGCCACAATGCTCAGCATAAATTGATATTATTTTGTCATGTTTTTTCTTCTTAAATTTGTGTTTGAATTGTTTGTTATTAATATATAGAAGTATAATAATTTATCTATATTTATATGATATCTAGTAATCATATAAAATAATAATCAGTTATTATTTCTAACATTTTATAAATTCTTTGGAATTTCCTGAATATATAATCATGTCATCTGCAAAAATTTTAATTTTACTTTTAAATTTTATACTTTTACTTCTTTTTATTACCTTATTGCTCTGCCTGTGATTGCCAGTAAAATTTTGAATAAAAAATCTTCACTCTTCATTTTTGTTTATTCCTTGTTTTAAAGAGAAAATATTTAAAATTTCACCTATAAATATGATCTTAGATTTTTTTAAGAAAATAAAGTCCTCTTCAACTTTTAACTTGTTGAGTTTTTTAAAAGCATAAATGAATGTGTTTATTTTTATTAAGATATATTTTCTGCATTTTGTGAAATGATCATTTGTTATGCTCTTTATTCTGTTGATATTGTGAATTGTACTGACTAATTTTGAACATTAAACAAAATTTTCAATCCTTGAATAAACTTTGTATAGTTAGGATAAATTATTCTTTTTTATATATTGCTATATTCAATTTTTGAATATTATGCTTAAAACTTTTTGTCTATGTTCGTGAGACATATTGGTTTGTCAGATTTCTTTGTTCTTATCAGGCTTTAGTGTCAAGCATATGCCAGACTCATAAAACTAGTTGGGAATTATTCCTTCCTCTTCTATTCTCTTAAAGAAGTCACTAAGAATGGTATAACTTTTCCTTTTTTAAATGTTTGAAGTAACTTATCAGTGATACCATATGGGCCTTAAAGTTTTCTTTGCATATTTTTACCCACACAATTCAATTACTTTACTAGATATAGGAGAAATCAGAATTTCCATTTCTTTTGGTCAAATGTGGAAGTTTGTATTTTTCAGGGAATTCGTCCATTTTGTTTAGGTTGTCAGATTTATTAGAATAATAATCTAATACATCTAAGATGATGTCTAAGACATCATCATATTAACTTTTAAATATATTGCAGGATTTGTGGTAATATCCCTTATCATACATGATATTGGTTAGACAATAACCAGATATGTCAAAATGTAAGCATTCATTAAATCGTTATTAAACACCTAATACAGACCTAGCACTATTATAAATATTGAGAGTACATCAGTCAGCAAACCAGACAAAAATCTCTGCCCACATGGCATTTATATTCTAAGGGGCTTACATTAAACTCCAAATTTATATTTGCTTCATTTACATAACTCCAAAGACTTTTTACTTTGACATTTAAGAATATCTAACTTCTCCTTCCGTATGAAAATGTATCAGATTAATATTAATCAAGACCAGTTTTTTTTTTTTCCATCCATGATCATAGTCATAGAGAGTAGAAGGATGGTTACCAGAGGCTGAGAAGTGTAGTGGGGGGTTGGGAGGGAGATGGAGATGGTTAATGGGCACAAGAAATAGAAAGAATGAATATGAGCTACTATTTGATAGCACAATAGGGTGACTATGGTCAATAATGACTGTATATTTTTAAATAATTTAAGGAATATAATTGGATTGTTTGTAACTCAAGAGATAAATCCAGTTTTTGATATATCTTTGGTAAATACTCTCACTCAGGATACATTCATTGTGATTAGCTGCTGTCCAGCTAAAAGCCTTCTAATAACATTTAAGTAGAGTGCTGTTTGCCGTTTAAGAGAAGCACCTAGATTATTGTGAGGTTTTGTAGGCTTTTTCTCTCTCTGAAGCTCATTTAGCTGGGCCTGCCCAAAGTGATAAAAGAAGATGTATAATAATCAACTGATAGAGCTGCCTAAACGCTGTGAAAACAGGAATAAAGGATGTCATTTAGTCACCAGAGCATGCTTCTTGCCTGACCTTGACATCATCTCAAGTCTTCATGGTCTGTGTAATATACGTGATACCAAATAGTTATTCTTTCTTTTTTTTTTTTTTATACTTTAAGTTCTAGGGTACATGTGCATAACGTGCAGGTTTGTTACATATGTTTACTTGTGCTATGTTGGTGTGCTACACCCATCAACTCGTCAGCACCCATCAATTCATCATTTATATCATGTATAACTCCCAATGCAATCCCTCCCCCCTCCCCCCTCCCCATGATAGGCCCCGGTGTGTGATGTTCCCCTTCCCGAGTCCAAGTGATCTCATTGTTCAGTTCCCACCTATGAGTGAGAACATGTGGTGTTTGGTTTTCTGTTCTTGCGATAGTTTGCTAAGAATGATGGTTTCCAGCTGCATCCATGTCCCTACAAAGGATGCAAACTCATCCTTTTTTATGGCTGCATAGTATTCCATGGTGTATATGTGCCACATTTTCTTAATGCAGTCTGTCACAGATGGACATTTGGGTTGATTCCAAGTCTTTGCTATTGTGAATAGTGCCACAATAAACATACGTGTGCATGTGTCTTTATAGCAGCATGATTTATAATCCTTTGGGTATATACCCAGTAGTGGGATGGCTGGGTCATATGGTACATCTAGTTCTAGATCCTTAAGGAATTGCCATACTCTTTTCCATAATGGTTGAACTAGTTTACAATCCCACCAACAGTGTAAAAGTGTTCCTATTTCTCCACATCCTCTCCAACACCTGTTGTTTCCTGACTTTTTAATGATTGCCATTCTAACTGGTGTGGGATGGTATCTCATTGTGGTTTTGATTTGCATTTCTCTGAAGGTGAGTGATGATGAGCATTTTTTCATGTGTCTGTTGGCTGTATGAATGTCTTTTTTTGAGAAATGTCTGTTCATATCCTTTGCCCACTTTTTGATGGGGTTGTTTGTTTTTTTTTCTTGTATATTTAAATAGTTATTCTTAATGTAGGCAATTCATTCTCTATAATTCCTTGACTCTCCTCTAGTTTCGAAGAAGGGCCAGCATATATACTGTCAGCTCCTACCAGCAGTTTGCTGTGCTGCATCTTTTGTGTGTCATTTACTTTGGGTAAATTTAGTGTTGTAGTTCTTCCAGTGTTTTTCTCTCTGTGTCTAATAAACTCTACAGCTTCTGTATTATGTAATGTAAACTTCCAAGAATTTCTTTCTATCGCTTGCCTTAAGCCCCAGGATACTGAGTGAGGCTTCTACACTACCCTCTCCACACTGTACTTAAGCACTTCTTGACATAGTGTAAGACACATTTTTAGACTCCGGCCACTCAGGAATTCCACACAATAAATATTCTCTATCCCTAGGAAAACTTCTACACTTCAAAGAATATTCCTTAGGACCTTCATCTTTTTTGGGGAAAATATTTATCAAATACCTTCTTCACAAATCAGTTATGGGGGAGAAGAAAATGTTTCTATATTTATTCTTTGGAAAAGGCTTCATTCCTAGAAGCTTTCTTTCTTTCATATAATTCACTTTGTATATGTGACACAAGAGAGGCAAAACAAACAAATTCATATCATTTATTCGATAGATTATGTCCTTAAGCAGACTAGTTTAATAGAGATTAATTTTGTGAGTAATTGACAGTACCTCCTTTTAAAAGTCAAGTTGAGGAACGAACTACACGGAAAAAGCAAGAGAACTCTTGGCTTGAGACCTTAAGTCATTGCTACAAGTACATGCTTTATATCCCATTCCATTTCAAAGAGTTAAGAGTTAATATGATCAGATCATGTTCAAGCAATAAGTCAAAAACAGGGTCAAGGTTCAGGTTAGGAGGCAGAAAACAGTAAGAGAGCAAGATTTGTGAGAAGGAGAGTTCTCCAGAGTCAAATACCTGCTGTTTAATGTTCAGCACTGGACTAGACTACAGGTCAACCTTCCTTGGAGAGGAAAGCAATTCTTATAAAACATGAAAGATTATTCCCTCAGTGGCTGAAGAATTTCAAGAAATGTCTGGTTGGACCAAAGGTGGACACTGGAAAAATGAGAACTATGGTACAAACACCACACAAAAAGAGGAGAGAAAAGTTAGGGTCAAAAAAGCACGAACTGAGTAGCTGGAGGGAAATATTTTGCTTATATGATTTTTCTCTTTATATCTAGAAAGTGAACACAGTGTGCTTTAAGGGAAAGAGGATGGGATCTGGAATACAAGCTGTGAGATCAACTCCTTGCTCTCCTTAAAGAGACCATGATGCTTTGGGACATGTCATTTGATCTCTTATTTTTCTCAGAAGTAAGAATAGAAATAACTGAAGTAGTTATTTTCAAGCTCATGTAAAGAATAGAGTATAATTATTAATATAACTAATAGAGTTTGTGCTATGTTCTGACAATGTTGGCAATGTTTACTTTAGATCATAAGTTAAAGAAGGCATGACATGTTCATGGATAGTGGCAGAGCCACCTGAATTCATGCCCCCTTAACATTTAACAAGGCTTTTTTTTTTTTTTTTTTGAGACGGAGTCTTGCTTCATTGCCCAGACTGGAATGCAGTAGTGTGATCTCAGCTCACTGCAAGCTCTGCCTCCTGGGTTCACACTATTCTCCTGAACAAGACTCTTTTTAAGCTTCTATTCCAGAGACATCTTGATACCATTAAAGTAGTAATTATTTCATCAAATTAATTCATTAATTCAGTGAGAACCTCATGTTTTTCTCAAACCCTTACATGCTGCACATACAAAATACGGTGACCTTTGCTATTATCTACTCCTTTCTCTGCATTGTGCAAATTTCATTCTTCCGTGAGTGAGTTTCCCTTCCCTATACAATTTTGAAAATCCCAAAGGGACATTTACATTTTCTACAAATAGGTCTTTTTGGTTGCTTTTTAATTCTGCAAGGTATTGTATCAGTGGTTCTAGAAATATACAAGTAACCTGTAGTTTCATAATTGACTTTTCAGGCAGCTCTGTCTTTGCTTGCTGATGTTTCAAGTGCAATCACTTATTGTCCTAAGTGCAAATAAGACCAGCCTGTATTGTTTTTTAAAATTACTGATTGACTTTAAGTAAAAAATTACAGCCCAGAAAAACAATCTCAAATCTACTGTCAGGTAGGACCAAGATTAGAATCTACAGATCTCTTACCTCACTTTGGGCTCCAAACCAATACTATGCTGCAAATCTGTTAGCTTTCAGTTCAGAAGGAGAAACCTGTTCTGAACTGAGAATACATTTTCAAGTATTTGAAGAACAGTGAAATTGTTCTATAGAAGTACACATTTTGCCCTAAGATTACACAGAAAATTTGTATGTTTTCAGAGTAAGAACTCGTTTATCCATTACATATTCAGAAATACTGAGGTCAAGTATCAGAATACCATGGTACAAAAACCATTTGCGAAGACTTACCATGAGGGTCTTTAGGGACTCAAGTAATACCCATTATTAGAGATTTCAAGCCACTCCTACAGCTCTTTGGGTGCTGACACTTTATTTAGAGGTGAGACATAAGCATGGATGAGGGCAGAGCAACATGTGAACTGTGGGACAGAGACTCAAATCGAGGGCCAATGATGTTCTGGAGAAGCACTAAACATTCCTGGCAGTCTCAAGTATAAAGTATCCCACATACATATACACAATGGATTATTATTCAGCCATAAAAAAGAACAAACTCCTGTCACTTGCAACAACATGATTGGACCTGGAGATCACTATGTTAAGTGAAATAAGCTAGGCACAGAAAGACAAGCATCACATGTTCTCACTTACCCGTGGGATCTAGAAGTCAGAACAATTGAACATAGAGAGTAGAAGGATGGTTACCAGAAACTGAGAAGAGTAGTAGGAGGCCGGAGGAGAGGTGGGGATGGTTAAAGGACTTAAAAAAAGAAAGAATGAATGAAACCTGTTATTTGACAGTACAACTGGACAACTTAGTCAAGAGCAACTTAATTCCACATTTCAAAGCAACCAAAAGAGTGTAATTGGATTGCTTGTAACACACAGGATAAATGCATGTGGGATGGATACCGCATTTTTCATGATGTGATTATTTTACATTGCATGCCAGTATCAAAATATATTATTAACTCCATAAATAAATATACCTACTATTTACCACAACAATATAACAATGGAAAATAGGTCAATAAATAAATAATCCCAGAAAAAAAAGGTGTTGCCTTTTGATGGATGTAAGATTATTTATGGCAAGGAGAGGAAGGTATCTCAAGTCAAGAGAATATCCTGTGTAGAAGCCCAAAGTATTCCTTATAATTTGTGATTTGAGGACAATAACAATTTGATGAAACCTTGAGTATGTGGAGAAAGTGGCAGGAAGATCGTATTAGTGAAAGAGTAAATTACACATTATTAGGGCCTGGAAAACCTGACAAGATCTAGTGATAGGTGTTTATTTTAAAAATTATTTTACAATTTTTTTCTAGAAATAACTAGCCTTAACTGTTACAATGACCATCCAACCTATCTTTCCTGAAGGATAACAATTGAATGCTAACATTTTTTTCTAAGTGCTTTTACGAGAACAGGGTGAAATATCACCAGGGATCTTTTTCAAATCTCTACCATACAAGATAATTTGACACATGCCACATTTTGGGAAGGATTCATCTTTTATTTCATATCCCAGAGGAGAAAAAAGCTATTGAAAATATTATGACTAGCTTCATCCAAAATACTCTAGTTTGATTTTCATGCACCCACAGGCTAAACCATAGATAGTGAATCATAAAATGCAGAATTAAGACATTCAAATTCAATAAATATTTATTGAGCAACTTCTTTGTGCATGGTATTTTTCTAGGGACCTAGCTTATAGAGAATAGTAAGAAAAACTCTGGCCACGTTTTACATTTTAAATATTGCCTTTCACAACACCATGTAGCTTAAATGAAATTCTAGAATTCTTCCTTATATAGAATCACATGGTATTACTGAACATATGTATTAACATAAATAATGGCATATGTGAAGGCAAATATTTTTCAGAAATGTTTCTACAAAATTTATTTTCTATCATTGCATTAAAAATGCAATAATGACTGATAAAGAATAAAATGCTAAAAATATGTAAAATAAAAGAATAATAGAAGACATAAATACAAAGACAGATTTCATTATACAAAATTTTAAAATTCTAACACCACATATATGTTATAAATAATAAAGAAAATACATATCACAGAACTACGTTGTAAAATGATGCAGTTACTTTGGAAAACTGTATGGTCACTCCTCAAAAATACTAAACAAAGAACTACCATATGATCACATATATAAACTGTGGTGTGTGTGTGTGTGTCTATAGATATATGACGGAATACTACTCTGTCGTAAAAAGGAATGAATTAACAGCATTTGCAGTGACCTTGATGAGATTGGAGACTACTATTCTAAGTGACGTAACTCAGGAATGGAAAACCAAACATTGTTCTCACCGATATGTGGGAGCTAAGCTATGAGGGCACAAAGGCATAAGAATGATACAATAGACTTTGGGGATTTGAGGGGACGGGAAGAAGCGGAGTGAGGGACTAAAAGACTGCAAATATGGTGCCGTGTATACTCCTCCACTGATGAGTGCATCAAAATCTCACAAATCACCACTGAAGAACTTACTCATGTAACCAAATACCACCCATACCCCAATAACTTACAGAAAAAAAGAATAAGATTGTGTGTTCCTATAATGACATACTATGAGATCATCAGAAACATAAGTACTATGCTTTCCTTGTGTACTCACTAGAAAATAAAAGTCCATAATAATAACTAGAAAATCTTTGTGAAGCCTAATTTCAATACAGTTATAAAAAAATAACAGATGCTGGTGTGGTTGTGGAGAAAAAGGAACACTTATACACAATTGGAGGCATTTTAAATCAGTTCAACCATCATGGAAGATAGTGTGGCAATTCCTAAAAGACCTAAAGGCAGAAATACCATTCAACCCAGCAATCCCATTACTGAATGTATACCTGAAAGAACATAAATCATTTTATTATAAAGACATATGCACGTATATGTACATTTCAGCACTACTAACAATAGCAACAACGTGAAATCAACCTAAATGCTCATCAATGATAGACTGATGAAGAAAATGTGGCATATATACACCATGGAATAGCATGCAGCCATAAAGAAGAATGAGATCATGTCCTTTGCATGGACATGGATGAAACTGGAGACCATTATCCTTAGCAAACTAACACAGGAATGGAAAACCAAATACCACATGTCCTCACTTACAGGTGGGAACTAAATTATGAGACCACATGGACACAACGAGGGGAACAACATACGCTGGTGTCTATTGGAGCGTGGAGGGTGGGAGGACAAAGAGGATCAGGGAAAACTAACTAATGGATACTGGGCTTAATACCTGGGTGATGAAATAATCTGTACAATAAACCCCAATGAGCAAATTTACCTATGTAACAAACTGCACATGTACCCCTAAACTTAAAATAAAAGTTAAAACCAAAAGAGTGTGTATGTACCTGTGCATGTATTTGTATATGCAACATAAAGACAAAGATGATTACAGGGATGGGAGATTAATTCCCATGTCAAATGTATCTCTAGCAATATATCAATCGAACTTAATTTCAGGGTTTATTGATGAATTTTTCTTTTTGTGTTGTTTAATATGTTTTAAATATTTTAAAATAGAAAAGTAGTTGGGAAGTTGCTCTGTGTTTAACGACTCTGCCACATGTTATCTTTTACTTTGCTTTCATTTGAAAAATGACGTTGCAGATTTTATAAACTTTTAAGATTTTAACTTAGATATATTATTTCTCTAATGCTTTTTTATTGCTTTAATTTTATTCTGAAATGAAACATAAGGATGCAAATTTCTTTCTCTCATTTTTTAAATCTGGGGTTGTTTTTAATATTTAAGATGAAGACTCCGTTAAATTAGATAATATATGCTATGGTTTGAATGTGTCCCCTTCAAAATTTAGGTTTTGCCAATGTGTTCACATTAAAGGATGCAGCCTTTAGGCACTAATTTGGCAATGAAGGCTCATTCCTTGTGAATGGCATTAGGGGCCCTTTTAAAGGAGTGTGAGTAGGGAATTGGTCCTCTCTTGCCTTTTCACTTCCTGCCACAGCATTTCTCTCCTCCGGAGAATGCAGCCCTCAGCAGACACACCAGATGCCATTGTTTTGACCTTGGACTTCCAGCCTCCAGAACTGTGAGAAATAAATTTCTGTTATTTATAAATTACCCAGTTTATGGTACTCTGTTAATAGTAGCCCAAAACAGACCAAGACTCTGTTTCTCAAGTGTGTGAGGGAATTGCAGACCTAATTCTAGTTAGGGTGGTAAATGATCTATATCCAATCACTTTTTTTGATTTAACTCTGGAATTTGCTAATTTTACTGGTTGGGTTGCTGATGATAAATACAATTTCAAAATGACCAAATAAAGCATCACAATCAGAAATGATAGCTAATTTACCTCTGAGACTATTGTGAGAATAAAATTTCTTATGCACTCTGCCTTGAGTGCTTCCTGGAATTATAGAATGTAATTATGTTTTAAAACTCTGATTTTTAAGCCACCTGCTGATTATTTATCTGAAGATAATACTATTAAAATTAGAACCAAATTTTCAAAATTATTTAAGCTTGCCTATATTCTTAATTAAATCACTCATTCTGATGATCAACTCAGTAAAACAAGAAACTGATTTGATTACTAAATCAAATTACCATTCTGACAGTTGCTCTCATCTGCTGACTTATCTTTTAGTTTAGTAGTGTGTCACTCAGTACCCTTAGACTTGTACCATGACCTGAGTTTACGAATCCAGCTTTAAGTATTTCTGAACATATTCAGAATTTTTTTAGTAGAAGTAGCAAAATGTGGTTCAATGAAGACTGCTGTGTGTGGTGACTTTGTAACACATAAATTGAGCCGGGCTGAACTGCGTTTCTGAGAATTTCCTTTACTGTATTTTTCTAGTTAGGGTTGACCATCAAAGGGATTCTTGTGAGAGATTTAGAGGGCAGATGGGAAGCAGTGGCCATTTTAAGCTCACACACGTTGTTGCTGACCTGTTGATTTATCTCCTTGGCCATGGCTGGCCGGCCAGCTGCTTCACCTTTCCCTTCAGCTTTTTCATCTACTGGGGCCAGGTGTGGATGCACAGTTTAGTGACGAAGGATCCCACCTTCTGCCAGACACTAGTACCATCAAAATCAGAAGCAGCTGCAACTAACATGGTTTCATTCTGTTCTAGTGGACCTCACTGCATGCTTGTGAGCTCCAGCTTTTCTTTCCCTTGCTGTTCCCCAGTGTATCCATTTTCTCTTCTCCATACCTTCCAGTTCAGCCATCAGACACTAAGGAAGAAGCTTAGATGCAATTGTGTCAAATACTTCTAATAAATAATAAATACATACATACATTTATCACAGTGGTTCTGCTTCTCTGAATGAGCCCACGAGTGCTCTGAATGAGCACTAACATATGCTATTGTATAGACTGAAAAACTTTAACTTTCACTTTAACTTCTCACCCAGAAAAAATATTTTAATATAGCCAATTAATTATTATTAATATTTAATTTTAAGCCAGCTTAAAGTAATGAACATATTTTATTAGGCACTAAATGAATGTTGAGCACACACTAAACATCACTAATTTGATCATTTAAACTCTAAAATCCTCCACGATCCAAAACTTTTGAGCACTGACATGATGCCACATGTGGAAAATTCCACACCTGACCTCATGTGATGGGTCATGGTCAAAAAGAAGACACACAACACACAGTTGATTCAGCATTCTCGAGGTAAAAGAGACCCTCCCAACCCTCTTCAGCTGTGATATATGTTTTTCATGAACACCTGGATTCCCCATGCAAGCAAATCCACAAAGTGTATTAAAATAGCATGTGTGCAGGCCAGATGTGATAAAGTAGGTTCTACACAATGCCCTTCAAGAAGCTAAGACTCACAGGTATTACTTGCTGTGTTTTATTTACTTATTCTCTGCTTTTTGGTGTAAAGATATTGTTGAAAATGTAAAAAAAAAAAAAAGCCTGCAGATATCCCTATGAGTAACAGTGATAAAAAAGGAAGCATTTATACTTATCTGTGGCATTGAAAGTCAAGCTGTTGGAGAAAATGAACAACGGTGCAAGTGTGAAACATCTTACAGAAAAGCATGGTGCTGGAATGACCATCATATAGGACGGGTACCTAAAACAACAGAAGGATAAACTGTTGAAGTTCCATGCTAAAAGTGACAAAAATAAGTTAATGAAAAATGGAAAAACACTGCATAAAGCTAAAATGAAGATCTCAATTATATATTGAGAGAATGGATCCCTCAGTATCTCAGTGAACAGATGCCACCTAATGGTATGCCAATCATGAACCAGGAAAAGATTGATGATTATCATCACGAACTAAAAATCAAAGGAAATTGTGAACATTCAATAGGCTAGTCACAGAAATTGAAGAAAATACATAGCACTAAATTTTAAAAAATTTGTAGTGATAAAAAATTGTGGTGATCATCTGCTAATCATAAAACAGCAGATAAGTTAATGATGAGCTTGCCAAAAATGATTGCTTATCATTTTATCACTGATGAATTCTGATACCAGAACATATCTATAACACAAATGAAACATCACTGTTTTTTTTGGCATTAGTGCCTCAGAAACACAATGACTACAACTGAAGAAGCAGACCCTGCAGGAATGAAAGATGTAAAGGACAGAATAACTACACCAGAATGTGCTAACGCAGTAGGCACACAGAACTGTAAACTTGCTGGGAAAGGCAAAAGCTGTGTCCTCACTGTTTTCAAGAAGTAATTTTCTTACTCGATCATTATTATGCTAACAAAATGGCGTGGATCACGAGGAACATCTTTCTGATTGGTTTCATAAACATTTTGTACCAGCAGTGCCTGCTCACTGTAGGGAATGACTGAAAGACTGTTTTTCTTTGACAACTGTTCTGCTCATCCTCCAGCTGAAATTCTCAGAATAAAACATTTATGCCACATATATTCCCAGAAATGTAATTTCATCAACTCAGCCATGTGACCAGAATATTCTTACATCAGTAAAGAGTAAATTAAAAACACTTTCTTAAATAGCATGCTAGCATTAGTGAACAGAAGCATGAGTTTGGAGGGCTTTCAAAAGGAGTTTAGCATGAAGGATGCCATGTACGTTGTTGCCAATGCTTGGAATGCAATGACTAAAGACATAGTTGTTCATACCTGATGCAGCCCTTGGCTTACAACTATGTTCAACAATGATAATGCACAAGGTGGTGACTGAATAATACAGTAAGTCAATTTGAAAAAATGCTGTCTGACCTCCTTACATATGCAAAAAAAAAAAAAAAAAACACATAATTTCAGAGTCTGTTGGTAAGCTGTAAAAAGTGCATATCAAAGAATATTTTAACATTGATAAAGTGGTCTCCATTGTCCATTCATTAAGTAATGGTGAAATGGGCTAAATATTTCTGAATCAAGGTGATTGTGATAATAGTGGCAACAAAGATTACATCATTAACAGTGAAGAACAAGTGCCTATAGATAACATGGTGAAAATGTGTGATGGGCTTATGAAAAGACTAGAGCAGCAAGCATGTATAATGGAACAAGAAATCTCATGTCAGTTTATAAAATCAAAGAGAGACTTCCAAGGGAAAAAAACATTGTTAATGAGGCAGACGACTCTGACACAAATATTTTGAAAAGTCATTCAGCAAAATGCCTCTGATATGGTTTGACAGTCTGTCTCCACCCAAATCTCATGTTGAATTGTAATCCCCAATGCTTGGGGAGGAAGCTGGTGGGAGGTGACGGGATCATTGGGGCAGATTTCCCCCTGGTTGCTGTGATAGTGAGTGAATTCTCATGAGATATAAGGTTGTTTGATCTCCATCAAGCTACCAATGATTTTCTTCACAGAATTGGAAAAAACTACTTTAACGTTCACATGAAACCAAAAAAGAGCTCGCATTGCCAAGACAATCCTAAAACAAGAACAAAGCTGGAGACATCATGCTGCCTGACTTCAAACTATACTACAAGGCTATAGTAACCAAAACAGCATGGTACTGGTACCAAAACAGAGATAGAGACCAATGGAACAGAACAGAGCCCTCAGAAATAATGCCACACATCTACAACCATTTGATCTTTGACAAACCTGACAAAAACAAGAAATGGGAAAAGGATTCCCTATTTAATAAACGGTGCTGGGAAAACTGGTTAGCAATATGTAGAAAGATGAAACTGGATCCCTTCCTCACGCCTTATACAAAAATTAATTCAAGATAGTTTAAAGACTTAAATGTTAGACCTAAAACCATAAAAACTCTAGAAGAAAACCTAGGCAATACCATTCAGGACATAGGCATGGGCAAGGACTTCATGTCAAAAACACCAAAAGCAATGGCAACAAAAGCCAAAATTGACAAATAGGATCTAATTAAACTAATGAGCTTCTGCACAGCAAAAGAAACTACCATCAGAGTGAACAGGCAACCTACAGAATGGGAGAAAATTTTTTCAGTCTACTTATCTGACAAAGGACTAATATCCAGAATCTACAAAGAACTAAAACAAATTTACAGGAAAAAAATCAAACAATCCCATCAAAAAGTGGGAAAAGGATATGAACAGGCACTTCTCAAAAGAAGACATTTGTGCAGCCAACAGACACATGAAAAAATACTCATCATCACTGGCCATGAGAGAAATGCAAATCAAAACCACAATGAGATACTATTTCATACCAGTTAGAATGGTGATCATGAAAAAGTCAGGAAACAACAGGTGCTGGAGAGGATGTGGAGAAATAGGAACACTGTTACACTGTTGGTGGGACTGTAAACTAGTTCAACCATGGTGGAAGACAGTGTGGTGATTCCTCAAGGATCTAGAACTAGAAATATCATTTGACCCAACCATCCTATTACTGGGTGTATAATCAAAGGATTATAAATCATGCTGCCATAAAGACACATGCACATGTATGTTTATCGTGGCACTATTCACAATAGCAAAGATTTGGAACCACCCCAAATGTCCATCAATGCTAGACTGGATTAAGAAAATGTGGCACATATACACCATGGAATACTATGCAGCCATAAAAAAGGATGAGTTCATATCCTTTGTAGGGACATGGATGAAGCTGGAAACCATCATTCTCAGCAAACTATTGCAAGGACAGGAAACCAAACACCACATGTTCTCATTCATAGGTGGGAATTGAATAATGAGAATGCTTGGTCACAGGGTGGGGAACATCACACACTGGGGCCTTTCATGGGGAGGGGAGAGGGGGAAAGATAGCATTAGTAGATATAGCTAATGTAAATGATGAGTTAATGGCACCAACATGGCACATGTGTACATATGTAACAAACCTGCACGTTGTGCACATGTACCCTAGAACTTAAGTATAATAATAAAGTATAATAATGAAAAAAAAACTTTAAAAAAGGTTTAAAAAAGTGTGTAGCACTTCCCCTTTCACTCCCTCTCTTTTCTCCTGGCCATGTGACGTTGTGCTTGTTTCCCTTTTGCCTTCTGCCATGATTGTAAGTTTCCTGGGGCCTCTCCAGAAGCAGAAGCTGGTACAGCCTGCAGAACTATGAGCTGATTAAACCTCTTTGATTTATAAATTACCCACTCTCAGGTAGCTCCTTATAGCAGTGTGAGAACGGACTATCACAGTCTCCTCATCCCACTTCCTAATTCTTCAACTGCTTCTAATGTTTCTTCTCAACTAAAAAAATAAAATACAATGTACAGTAACCTTTTAATCAAAACACAGCATCATAGATGGAGACTCAAAGCCTGCTGTTATTTGTTGTTGCTGTTTAACAGGGGATGCAGGTATTCTGGTGATGCTACTGTGATGCATGGTTACCCTGAACACATTTTTTTACTGTATTAATGGTATGTCATATTTTTTACTATTAAGTATTTATGTCTGAATAAGTGTAAAAAACATGATCGCTTATTATTAGCATATAAATTCAGAGTCAAGAATGAAAGGGATGCAAACAAATATAGATTGATCAATGGGTGGCTGAAATAGTGACACATTTGCATTCTGATGATTCAATGTACACAAACTTTGATTCATGCACAAAGTTATTTTAAAATGTTCTATAAATTACCATTAGGCTATGTGTATAAGGTGTATACAAAACATAAATGAATTTTACAGTTAGACATGGGTTGCATCCCCAAAGTATCTCATTTATATGCAAATATTCCAAAATTTTAAAAATTTCAAAATTTGAAAGACTTCTGATCTCAAGCATTTTGAATAAAGGATACTCAACCTGTATCAGTGAAGGTGTGTTATTGAAGAAGAAGAGATATTCAACACCCGTAATGAAAAAGGTATAAAACACGATGCATTTCATTCTGTTCCAAAAATAACTTTTTTATTGACTGGGAAGATTAAATTTTGCCTTCAATTTCCACTCTTACAGTGACTTTATAACAGATAAGGGTGTCTAATCTAGAAAGTCAATGTTAGGAATCATTCAGTAGTTGCTCCTTGTAACCCTATCCCATCAGTGCAGTTTAGTTTATCACATTAGATAGTTAATAATTTGCAAGATGAGAATGCTGCCACAGAGTTTGGGGTAGATGATATAAACTGCAGTGGGTTGGAAGCACGCAAGCAACAAATCCCAGATGGTAGAGGTCAGGACGAGGGCTCTGGTCCATGAAAAACAGGCTCCTGGTGATGGCACCATTAGAAGAATACATGATAACAGAGATCCGGAGAGTATTGGGTAAGAGTCACAGACAGGAAATAGTTCTAGAAATATCCAATGACAGGCTGAAAGTATCTGTTAATTTTTTTTACCAAAGTTTTAAGATGTATTAAGGTTTGAGTTTTTCACTAGATCCTCTTAGTTTTCTTTGAGGATCTCCGTAGTTCCACACACAAAAAAATTGCACAGTGACTTATATGTGAATATTCAGCAAATACTGTTGATCAATAAGTATGTAAAAATGAGTAATTGTTATATGTTTTATTGTACAGCCTCCAGATTATTTAAATAATTTACTATCACAGGAACTGTGTTAGCAAAATACTAGAAAAGACATTTGAATGACCTAAGGTGGGCAAGGATATTTTCTTTTTTCCTCTTTTGTTCACTAGTCTATCCTAAATGCCTAAACCAGGGTCTGTCATGCTGCAGTAACAGTCATTTACTAAATATTGCTACAAGTAAAATAAAGTTTACAACATATTGTATTTAACAACAAAGCCATGTTATTCTATTTTTTCTATGTTTCTGTTCAACTCCAATTATATCTTGATAGAATGAGAGACAGAAGAAAAAGCAGTGGGGCTGGATTTAAGACAGCAGATTTGGCACAGGAGGCGGTTTATCCCCACTAACAAATGTTGGGATTGATAGAAAACACTGTCAAAAAAATAATGCAAAGCCAGTTTAAAATATAAAGAAAAGTTTTGGTGGATTGGAAACTGTAAGCTTCAGTGTCAAGCTGGAGAAATATCTCAAAATACCTGATGCAAAGGATAAAGAGAAGAGAAACATATAAGCAGAATGAACACATAGTAGGCAAGAGTCAAACGATCTTCATTTTTAATAGGAAGATGGGTAGAGGAAGATTTAAAAAAAGAGATAATATTTGAGAAAATAATAGACAAAAAATTCACACAATTGAATAGAGAGATATATAATGAATTTCTAAGACAAAAAAGAGAACACTCAGAAACTGCCATTATTAGGGAAAAATAAAGCAGTTGACCTCCAAAGGAAAAAAGACTCACTGACCATTGGTTTGACAGCATCCCTGGATATAGGAAGATAAAGGATCAGTGGCTTCAAAGTGCTGAACCAAGAATTCTCAACTCAGTTAAAGATCACTCAAGAATGACAGTAAAAGAAATGTCCAGACATAGAAGGACTCAGAATATTTAACATACAGAGAACTTCTCTCTAAGAAACTCTAAGATATTTACCATACAGAGAACTTCTCTCTAAGAAATGCAAAAAAGTTAGTAATAGATATTTTTAAATAAATATTGATTTCAAAAATTGTATTTTCAAATGAGAATATGCAGTTAAATTCCAGATGATTTAAAAATGTTGATGACAAGAATACCAAAGCATCTGTAGAGAGAAAGAAAATCTCAATAAAATGTTCCATAATTAATAAGAAACAACAATTTTAGTATGTTAGGTAATGTTTTATGAGTAACTACTGGAATATAAGTAAGATACACAACTTTTAAACTATTAGAACTAGTAGAAGAAAAAAGAAACTAAGAAAATTTAAACTCATATAATTTTATATTTTTTAGAAAAAAGAAATCCCCCTGTTTAATTATTTGACTGGTGCCTCTTTGGTGTCTGAAGTTTCCTTCTTGTGATCAGAGGAACAGCAGCAGAATCTGTCCCAGAGAGGGGACATTTGTACCTTAGACCAATTCTGCAACAGGGAATCTTTTCTCTCGTTTTTCCAGAATGAAGGAGAATGTATCTGACACCCTCTGCTCTGGTCATACACTAAGAATGTTCGAAAAAACAATACAAGGGCCGGATTTGATATGAAAGAATACAAGTAATTTTCAAATATATTTATCCAGAAGCATTTTCATTTAAAATATGTTGTTTCTTCAAATCCTGTTCTCAAACCAACTTACATCAGACTTTGGTACTCCCACTCTCTGGAGACACTCCACACTCAGTCCTTTCCTGTTCAGATCCACACTTATCTTCACTTCGCTAGAGCTGTTGTTCAATTCACGATCTTCACATCACTGAACTTGTTAACAGCATTAAATTAAATGATGAAACACATTTTTATTTTTTTTCGTTAAAGTTGTATTATCTAATCATGCATGCTTAATTTTTAAAATATCTTTACTCATTTTTGAAACATATAGAAGAAATCATAACAACATGTAAAGTGTTGCATAGGGCTTTTGTCACTTAATATAATACAATGTTTAGGGAATATCCATTGATTTTCATTAGTATATAGTATTACATATTGTAAATATGTTATATATTTATCTATTCTGCTGTTTATTGGCATTAAGTTTTCTTCCAGTTTAGCACCATTTCAGTCAATGATGCTATGAAAATTGTGCAATTATTTTGTAAACATAAGCATACATTTCCACAGGGCATATACTTAGGGGTGAAATTTACTGGGTAAGGGGGTATGTTTATTCAAATATATGAGATACTGTGAATATATTTTTCCAAAGAGTTTGTGTCAATTTGAACTTCTTCCAGCAACTTTATGAGCGTTTTCTTTACTCCACTTTGCCACTTATGCTTAGTATTATTATGATTCTTATGTTGTATTATATCTGTTGGTTACAATGTGGTTATTAAAAGCACACTGTAGTAATAATGTTCTTTTAATCTGCATTTTCTAACAAGGTGTTGAGGACTTTCCATATGTTTCTTGGATATACAGATTTAGTTTTAGGAACTGACTGTTAAGTCTCCTTCTTCTTCTTCTTCTTCTTCTTCTTCTTCTTCTTCTTCTTCTTCTTCTTATTATTATTATTATTATTATTATTATTATTATTATTTTAGTAGTAAACTGCACTGCCTCATATACCTATAGTAGTTCTCTGTGTATTCAGAATACAAGTACTTCCTGTTTTATCAAGTGTTATCAACCTGATTTCCCATTCTGGGGCTTGGCTCATGAATTTGTATTAGGAGGTATAACCGTGTCTTTTGTTAAGAACAAAACTTTTATTCTAATGTTTTCAAATTTCTTAATACTTACCTTTATTATGGCTTTAATATTAGTGCATTTTTATGTATTAATAAATCATTTCCTCCACTAAAGTTATAAAATATTCTGCTATATTATTTTACATTATGGATCAAATTATCTTGTATCATATATGGATAAGTAAGGGTAATAATACATTGATTTAAAAGCCATATCTCCTATAAACTGAGATGGCCATATTTCTCTTTAAGTGATCATGTATTTACAGATTTGTATCTAGAATCCCCATTCTCTTATATTGGCTTATTTCTATATCCTGTAGCAATATCACGTTTTCTCAATTATTTTGACTTTATCAATGTTTGCTTTCTTTCAAGAAAATCTTTCACCTTGTACATCTTAGAAAGTATCTCGGCCCTTTGCATTTCCATATAAACTTCAGAATCAACTTTTTTTCTTATTGGGTTGAGGGAAAATTGAAAACTGATAAGTGCAATATTGATTTTTATAATTCATAAATATCCATCTCCATTTTCTATTTGACAATTATTAAAATACTACTTTATCTGTGGAAAATGTTTATATACCTTTTTTTAACTTATATTTTAAGTTCAATGGTACATGTGCAGGTTTGTTGCATAGGTAAACTTGTGTCATAGGGGTTTGTTTTACAGATTATTTCTTCACTCAGGTATTAAGTCTGGTATCCATTAGTTGTTTCTCCTGATCCTCTCCCTCCTCCCACCCTCTACCCTCCAATAAGGCACAGTGTGTGTTGTTTCCCTCTGTGTGTCCATGTGTTCTCATTGTTTAGCTACCACTTATTAGTGAGAACATGAGGTGTTCAGTTTTCTGTTCTGTTCCTGTGTTAGTTTGCTAAGGATAATGGCCTCCAGCTCCATCCATGTCCATGCAAAGGACATGATCTCATTCTTTTTTATGGCTGCATAGTATTCCATGGTGCAAATGTACCACAACTTTTATATTTTTATTAGATTTATTTATGCCTTCATATTTTTGGCATATATGTTTCATTAATATTTTAACTATTTATGTTTAAATATACCATTCATTCTTTTAATATTTAGTTCAGCAAATGTGCTAACTTCTTATTATTCCAATTGCTAGGTATGTCTATTCTAAGTTTGCTTTCTGGAATGGGGCTATAACAAGTGGATTATTGAGGGTGGCTCAAGGACACACTGGGTCCACTGTAGAATGGACCAGTCTCAAAACTCCACTGACACCTGAACTCCATAAGCCCCTGCTCTGACAGGAGAACTACTACCCCACACCCATGCGGTGAATTAGAAAGTTAAAGATACCACATGTGAGAGGCAAGAAAGCCTGCCCTGCACCAACTTTCAGAGAATTATGGCTGCTGCTCTACTTCTCTTCGAATCTCACGGACATTTCTTTTGTGATGTAGCGTAACTTAGAATGGTCTATAAAATGCAATTCCAGCTTAGGTACCTAACATAGTATAAAAACCTCTAAAATCCCAGTTTTCTTCCAGATGAAAGGATTATTCTAGATATTTGTGGTATTTGTCTGTTCTCACACTGCTCTAAAGATACTACTTGAGACTGGGTAATTTATAAAGGAAAGAGGTTTAATTGACTCAGTTCCACATGGCTGAGGAGACCTCAGAAAAATAAACTTACAATCATGGCATAAGGTAAGGGAGAAGCAAATACCTTCTTCACAAGGCAGCAGGAGAGAGAGAGAGAGAGAGAGAGAGGAGAGAGAGAGAGAGAGAGAGAGAGAGCCGAGAGAGAGAGAGAGAGAGCATGGAGACAGAGAGAGCATACAGGGGAAATCGCCACTTTAAAACCATCAGATCTTGTAAGAGCTCCCGCACTCTCACAAGAATAGCATGGCCGAAATCGCACCCATGATCCAATCACCTCCCACCTGATCCCTCCCTCCATAGGTGGAGATTACAATTCAAGACGAGATTTGGGTGGGGACGCAGAGACAAACCATATCACTCATACATTGACATTTGTATGAAATTTAAAAAAGCAAGGATTCACTTTCTTCTTTGTAGTTTCTGGTGGTTTGCTGGCAATCTTTGACATATAGGCTTGGAGTATTTAATGTTACTCTCTTGTCTTCATGTGGCATTCCACCTGGATGTCTTCACATGGCTGTCTTCTTTGAACACTAGTCATATTAGATTCGGTGCCCATACTGCTATTGTATAACCTCATCTATTCTAGTTATATCTACAACCATGCTTTTTTCAAATACAGTCACATTCTGGAATACTGGGGATGATTCCATTTTTCTTTAAGGGATGGGGGTAGAAGACACAGCGCATGGGTTGGGAAACACCATTTAATGACGGAACTGGAATCAGGCTGGCTTATGGAATGATGGCTGTGAGCAAAGCCCACAGACCCACATGAGACATCTAGTGTGAGTTAGAAATAAGCTATTGTTTTGTTAAACTGCTGACTTAACCTGGACTGTATTCACTAATACGACACCTTTTGTTGCATCATTAACCAAGATTTAATATCTCATATTACATTAAATAAATACATAGGTATGTATCAGTTTCTTGTGTGTGTCATATATATACACACACACATATATATATATAACTGCATATATAAAACACAACTCATTAAAACTAAAAATTTGAGATTTGAAAACTATGAAAAGAAGGAAAACTTTCTTTAATGGGATAAATATGCTACCATATTTCTCAGTATCTCTCATAATATTAAATTTAATTATAACAATGATATGCTCATAATAATGTTTCCTGGTTTGATCAAATAAAACATATGAACTATCAGCTTAAATTTCTCAGAAAAAAATAACCTTAAGTACTTTATTATTGTATTATAAATAATTATAAATACTATGATATTCTATTAGAACAACTTACATATTTCTAAATCTGTTTCTAGTTGTACATTTTTCCAATATATTAATTTGGTCTTTCTCAGTGTCAAGAAATGAAGGACGATTACTCTAAATAAGAGACTATGGCATTACAACCAGTGTTTCAAATGCAGATGTAAAGCTTATTTGAGTCTGGTAATAATGTCAAAAAGACCTTAATGAGCAATTTAAAACAAGATATGATAATATGAAATATTCAAAATGTGAAACCTCGATCAACAGGATATGCTGACTTATGCAAAATCATTTATGTTGAGAATAAGAAGGGACAGAGGCCATGTTTAATTTATTAGATCTATTTGGAAAAGTTTTTTCTGTTTATATTTTTAATTGTTTATTGCAATGAAGCAAAATGTTAATAATAATAGTTAATTTATTAAGCACTTATTATGGGCTAGGGCACTCTTTTAAGGATTTTCTTACATGAACTCATTTTGACTTCTAATAATGTCTTGAATTGTCATACGAGAAAGCACTTAACTCTTCTGCCTTATTATCAACACGAGAATGGCAGAGCTCTCATCAGCAGGAAGTGGATTTTGGAGTCCTCATCCCACACTGAGGGAATGTGGATGCTGTGACCGTTTCCAGCTTAGAAGTCTGTACATCTTCTCCTGGGCATGTGTCTCTGAGGAACATTATTTGAAGTGATGAGTTTTGGTTCAAACACCAAAAAACTGTGTGAGTAAAATGTGATGGAATTTCACTGTGGAGCACAGTGGTTAGAAGAAGCAATAACAAAAACAGACAAAACTGATGACAGGTCATAAAAACATATGGCTGAGACAAAAAAAATAAAAAAAAATTATAAGCACACACAAAAAGCACAAAACAATAAATAAAGAATATAAAATAAACATATTAGAAGAGTTGTCTAATTAGAAAGGTGTATTAGTGAAAGCAAAGAAAAAGGAAAGAGAGGGCAGATTACTTTATTTAAATTTAAATTTTAAAACGCGAATGAATAAATTTTCATGGGCCAAGGAAGATAGTGTGCCATACACTAAGAAATATTATTAAGTTGGTGTTTTGCACTGAGTTCTGAAATAAAACACATATAAATACAAGTAAAAATATTCAAAAGTTTGAAGGAATGTTGTCTTTCAGGTCAGAAATTAAAAGGATAGTACGTAGTATTGCTTGAAGGTGAGGTTATACAAACTAATATTCATTGTTAGTCTAAGTCAGATTTGAACAACTATTTTTAAAGGATATTTTGATAAATATGCACTATACAAGGATTTTGTAGTAGAAAAATAACTGGACAAGTGACAAAAAGATATATCTGCAAGACTCTTTAATTGAAGTAGCCGTAGAAAGGTCATCGTTTGCTTTCATTATATCTATACAAAAGATTATAAAAGTATTAATATATAAAAGTCCAACTATTTATTCATATGTTATATAAAGGGAATCAATTCCCAGCAAGTCAACTTATTGCAAAATTGATCATTGTATCTCGAATTTTAGATAAGCACTTCATACTTGTACTTTGGAGAAGACCAGCATTGTCAAAATTATTGCTTAATTGAAGCTAAATAAATTCCTCCAGCCAATACATAATTTTAGCCTCTATCTCCATTCGATTCTTGCATTTTCTCTCTTTCTACTAAACCAAGAGAAAATATAATAAATTAGTAATGACTTCATAATGTATTTGGAATCTATACACTAAAATATAGAAAAATATAGTTAAATATGAAAAATGATGGGCTCTGTTATTGAGATTATACTTTATTTTTATTTCTCTTTATTTTCTCATTTTTTTCTACAAAGAACACAAATCACTTGTTTAATATAAAAGGACATGGTAATTCTTATTTTTTCTGAAAAGACAGGTTAGGGGACTCTTTTGCAGATAAGAGGTAGAAATAATAGGGTTGCAAAAAAGGATTTTTCTTATAAATGGAAACAAAGACACAGTTTAGTAAACTCATAATGTTGCCTCTGAATTAGCCTGCAAAGTTCTAAGTTAGAGCCTTATATTTCCACCGTTCTGTAAGCATCATTATCTAGTAAACATATTCTTTCCAATACTGGTCAAATCTCCAGCTTTGTCTCTGAGAGTGGAGACATGCGGACAGTTGCCTTTTCTTCCAAATAACAGCCAAATCCAATCAGATTGACTGTATATGCCCAGCAGTTCATCAATCAATGTGTGTTACTTTATTGATCAAGAAAATCTAAATCTCCTTTTCATATAGTGCTTTACATATCTAAATTTTTTTAAAAATTGATTTGGAGAATTTTTGAATTTTTCAAGTTACAGAAATGGAGTTAAACCAGTGACAGTCACTGAGGCAAGGGTAAAATGTATCTCAGCATAAGAAATCTGAAACTTTGCCTAAATACATCTCTTAGCTTCTTTTAGTCTATACATTTGCTTTGTTTTCCCAACATTTTACTATAAAATATTACAAATACATGGAAAAATTTAAAGAGTTTTGTAAACAGTGGCATACCCATCTCCTACATTCGCTAATTACCATTGTCTTCTACTTGTTTTATCACTTATGAATAAAGCACTCTAATCTCAATCAAGCTATCTTTTTTTATTGGTGCATTTAAAAGTTTCAGACATCATATGCGTCCACCTAAATATTTCAATATATATATATAGTTAACTATAATTCAATTTTTACTGTACTGCTTTTTTTCCCACTTAAGTTAAAATCCCTTATCTTTAACAGTTTATTTCACCCAAAATTGTCATGTCTCTGAAATTTGGGGCTAAAGGTGGTAAATATTCACCCTAAACAATTTCTGAGCTAATCCTCATAGATGATCACTTGAGGTCCTTCCCAGTAGTAGATCCATTTTTGTCTTGTAATCCAAATGGAAAAATTTAGAAAAGAAATTATCAGAAGGCACCACTCTCATTTTATTATCAACAACTCTCCAATTCTGACCATATGCTTACCAGTTTTCTTTAGTCCTTTTGTTATAAGATATTTCACTAGTGTTGTGCAGAGCCAGATGTGGCTCTCTGTTTGGCAGGACATGTTTTATTAAATTTGTGAAGAATATGGCTATTTCAAGAAGTACCAAGAAATTGAAGGGAAGAGAAGAGATTAAAACTGATTTATGCTTAGAAGCCCTTAGTAGTCCAGGATAAGATTGCAAAACACACCAAAATTGGAGATGATAATTTGCATTATCAAAAGAGATATTGTTTGTTAGATTGCATATGTCTGTGTAGAAGGAGGTGTGACAGACTGCACAGTTTATATTCTTCCAAACTAAACAACAAGGATTGTCTGAAAAAGTATACAGCTGCATGTTATTCTAACCTCCTTTTGGCCCACGGGTTTTTTGAAGGTTTTGCACAATAAGGTCAATGAAGGTTAAGTGGATACTCTCAAAGATGAACATAGTATGGAAGCTCGGATAGTTAATTCTGGGACTTTCATGTGCTATTTGGATGCAGGACTTGCCAAAATTACCACAGGAAATAAAGGATTTTGGCTTCCATGGATTCTTTTCCATCCCTCACAGAATCAAATTATTCCCTGGTTACGTTTCTCAAAGTGAAGAATTCAATATGAAAGTATATTACAAACCTGCACGTTGTGCACATGTACCCTAGAACTTAAAGTATAATAAAAAAAAAAAAAAAAAAAAAGAAAGTATATTGTAAGCATATCATGGGCCAGTATGTTGCAGATCAGATTTTTTTGGTAATTCACAAAGAAAAACATTCTTATAGTAATTCACTGTATACCTAAAATACAATATAGTTCCTCTATAATGTGTAGAGGACAATGTCCTCTATACATAAAGGACAGTATAAGTCTGAACATAAGGTGGTTGTTGAATAAGAAAACTTATGCTGCAATCCAAAGATTCATGCTCATGCGGATGAGGAGGGACCTATGAAAAAAGCTTAAGTGGAAAGATGGTTTCGCTACAAACTATCATACCCTGAAAAAGGTCAGGTTGCTCAGTAGCAGCTAAGTGACGTCACAGCCTAGGAGCAGGCTATGACAGCTAAGCCAAACCATCAGTTTTCTAGGAAGACCTTTAAGATAAAAAATAAAATTATTAATAGAGAAAAAAGTTACCAGTTTTCAAAAGCCAGTTCTTGCAAATTGGCTAGTAATTTTTTTCCTCTGTAATTTTTCAAAGCATGTAATCTTCCTTGTGTTTCTTCCATTATGAAATTTTCTAATATTTAATCAACATCTTCTCCTATATTTCATTCTAACTCTCATTATGCTTAAATTACAGTCTCATTTTTCCATTCTCTATAAAAAACAAATTCCAAAAAAGACTATATCCATTTTTCTCTACTTGCTAAGCTTGCATTTTTAATAGACTTCATTTTCTAGAGCAGTTTTACATTTGCATCACATTTGAGCTGAAGTATAGACATTTCCCATACAGTGGCTGATCTCAATGGCTCATGCCTGTAATTCCAGCACTTTGGGAGGCCCAGGTGGGTAGATCACCTGAGGTACGGAGTTCAAGACCAGCCTGGCCAACATGGTGAAACCCAGTCTCTACTAAAAACACAAAAATTAACCAGGCGTGATGGTGGGTGCCTGTAATTCCAACTCTGGAGGCTGAAGCACGAGAATCTCTTGAAACCAGGAGGCAGAGGTTGCATTGAGCTGAGTTTATACCGTTGCACTCCAGCCTGGGGAACAGAGTGAGACTCTGTCCCAAAAAAAAAAAAAAAAAAAAAAAAAAATTCCCATATACTCTGTGCACCCACATATGCATAGACTCTGCCATTATCAATATCCCCCACCAGAGTAGTATGTTTGTTACAATTGATGAACCCACTTTGACACATCATTATCACCCAGAATTCATAATTTGCATTAGGGTTTACTTTTGGTGTTGTTTGCTCTATGGGTTTGTACAAATTTATAATGACATGATTCATCACTGTATACAGAATATGTTGATTATCCTAACATCCTCTGTGCTCTGTCCCTAGACCATGAAAACCATTGATCTTTTTACTTTCCCCATACTTTTGCCTTTTCCAGAATTTCATATAGTTGAAATCAAACAGTATGTAACTTTTTAAGATTGGTTTCTACCACTGAGTAAAATGAACTTACTTTTCCTCCATATTTTTTTATGGATTGCTAGCTCATTTGTTTTCAGCATTTTATATCCACTAAATAATGTTTCATTGTATAGATGTACCACTGTTTAATCGTTCACCTACAAAAGGACATCACGGTTGTGTCCAAAACTTGCATTAATTTTCAACTCAGTTTTTCCTTATGCCATTTGTATAAAATTGTACTTACCACACACTATACTTGTTCTCAACTCACAGAGACACATTTCTACCATCATACTACATTAGCTGCACATGATTAAGTTAGCTCTCCACTCCTCAACTCTCTATAATATTTTAATTACCGTGACATTACATTTTTCCCATTTTCCTTTTTCATCTCAGGCTTTTAGTTGTGTTTCTTTTTCATAAGTTCCTTTTTCTTCATTATGGTAATTAAATGCTGTTACCCTGCTGGGTTAAGGCACATACCTTCTTTCCTATCTCTGTTCTCTTCTTAGATGGTCTTAATCCCAGGATTTTAAACACCATCTGAACCAACTTCTTATTGGATATTTCCACTTAGATGTATCAACACCCTGTCAAAATATATTAAAAAATCTCTAACACTACAAACATGTATTTTTCTGCATCTCAGTAAATGGCATTGCCATATAGCCAGTTTGCAGTTATTGTTAATCATTGTACTTGCTTTTCATTACTCTTACCTCAAATCCATCAGCAAGCTTTATTATTCTTTAAATTTCTTGACTCTATTACTGTCTGTCTCTCCTCTTGTGTTCCCATACGATTCTCCAATGCTGCTCACCTAGAGTATCACAGTAACTTTTATATGGAGCTTCCCTGTTTCCTCCAGTGTATGCTCCACATTGTTTTAGAATAATCTTTTAAAAACTTAAATCCGGCCGGGTGCGGTCACTCACACCTGTAACCCCAGCACGTTGGGAGGCCGAGGCGAGCGGATTGCCTGATGTCAGGAATTCGAGAAGAGTCTGGGCAACACGGTGAAACCCGGTGTCTACTAAAAATACAAAAAAAAAAAAAAAAAAAATTAGCTAGGCATGGTGGCGTGTGCCTGTAATCCCAGCTACTGGAGAGCTGAGGCAGGGAGAATTACTTGAACCCGGGAGGCAGAGGTTGCAGTGAGCCAAGATTGCGCCACTGCACTCCAGTATGGGCAACAGAACAAGACCCCGTCTCAAAAACTAAACAACAACAACAACAAAAACTTAAATATGTTCAAATCATTTACCTCCCTAAATCTGTCCATGCCCTCTCTTCACATCCCAAACCACATCCTTAATTCCTAGAATGGATTTGTCTGTATCTAGCCCTCCTACCTTACTGTGTCCCACTTTTCTCCCGTTTTACTCTTACTTAAAAACCAGCTTCCATTCTGTTCCTCCAATGTATATGCCAAGCTTTTTCCCAACTCAGGACCTTGGCACATGCAATATCTTCTGTCTGGGAGGTTTTTCTCTCTTTTGCTCCTTTCATAGCTGGCTGTTTATCCTTCAAGCCTCTGCTTAAAATTATTTCTGAACAAAGCCTTTCCCTACTACTTTGGTTAAATAAGTATCACATTTCCTTCTCTATCACCAAATATTTTTATTTATATAACTTCAAAAAAGTACTTATCATATGTTTACTTCTGTACTCATCACTAGATTTTAATCCTTTTGAGTTCAGAGAACATCTGTTTTCTTCACTACAGCCTAACACATACTAAACACAATACAAATTTGTTGAACAACTGAATAAAGACATTTTCAGCCAAAGAATAATTTAAATATCCCTCACATTATCAAAATCAGCCAGAAATAGCACTGATATTGCAAGAACGATGTGGAGTGTCAGATATCTACACACATAGAGGTAATGAGCGTGCAGATAAGGAAGACAGGGGTCTGCAGCATCAGCCAGGCACATATCATATTGTGCAGAGTATATTTATGCATTCTGTGCATTTTAATACAGATTCAGTGCTCAAGACTAACTCTAAACCCTCATACAAACAAAGACTAAGGCCGAGTAATAAGTGCCCTGAAGCAAGAGAAAGATAGTACCAGAAGATAGAATTGAACAAAGGTCGGGGAGCAAACACAGGAGGGTAGAGCCTGGGCATTAAGTAATCTCTGGTCATAGTAGCAAAAGCAACAGGGGAAGTTGAAAAGCATTCATTATGTATTTATTTTTCCTCCTTCCTTATTATATATAACTACAACTAGAAAAATAAGTCATTAAGCATTAAATCATGCTTCATATTTAACCTCCCCAATTTATTTATTTACTGAATAAAATTTATTTGCAAGACATTGCCCCATTGCACTTACAAAATTAAAGTTCCAATAAATATGTAGGTGGGCATGTTTCAGAACTACAACGAAAAGGTATATATTTTTATTTTCTTTACATTTTAATGTAATAAAATATCTGTAACACACTAATCCTAAAGTGCAAAAATAAGGTCTACTTGTTAAAATCACAGACCATTTCTAACCCATTTTTGGTATACCCTAGTTGTACTAACACTTCTTATATGATAAGAAGTTGCTATAGCAACAGATTTGAATCCTTTAAAGATCACTTTTGCAATTTACTGCTGGTTTTCAGGACAGAGATATACAAATGACTCTTTTTGATCCATATTGTTACTGAAATTAATAGTGTCTCAATTGAGAGTCCAAGGGTTTTGCTGTAAGTATAAAATGGAACCAGCAATATTTAGCTTTATTCACTTTATTTCTCCACATTGCTTCTATTCAAAATGAAATTTGCACATTATGTATCCCAAACTCTCACTGAGAACTCACTATCTGGTAGGAGCAGCTTCATTGGGGATAAACCAGACCATGATCCACTCTATCACTCTGTGGTCAGAAATTTCATTGAATAGGCAGAATGCTTTGTTTCGTTTTGTTTTGTTTGTACTAGGCTACAATGTGTCTTTTTTTCTCTAATTTGTTAATCTATTTTAAAATGCATTGAAAAGGGGCATAACCGTGGATAAACATTTTTTAAGGCTTCTTGTCAGAAATTAGAAAACATGATCTACCTTTATTGAAAATTTTCAATTAATATTTTATTCTGATACAAAAGTAATAAGTGTCTAAGAATCTCAAAAATACAGCAACAGAAAAGGAAAATATAACTAAAAATTCTAGCTTCCTAGGATTATCACAGCTAACATTTGGGCATAGACATATATAAAATTAGGCTTATACAGTACCTAATGTGTAATAACCTGCAATTTTCTCTTGAAAGCATATCATGAATATATCTCTATATTCGCAACTATCATAGAATGATATTTAATATCTCCATGGCATTTTAATTGAAGGATGTAAGTTATTTGTAACCATCTCCTTTTGTAGATCATTTAGGTTGTTCCCAATAACTTGATCTTTTAAATAATACCCCATGAACATATCTGTGTGTCAGTCTTCACCCAATCCTCTCTTTCCTTAAAGGATTGCTAGTTCAAATGAAATATGTATTGTATATTTTTATTACTTACATTCGAAGTAGTTTATAATTAAATGGTAAAACCATAACCATTAGCTTCAGACCACTTTGACTGAAATTGGAGTTGACACTTAATATCTCTGTAACCTAAGGGAAGTTACTTAACCACACTATGCCTCCAGTATCTCATCTGTAAGATGAGAATAATCATATTCCCTACCTCAGAATAATTTTTAAACAATTAAATCAATTTATACACATAAAGAGCCTATATCAATGCCTGGCAAAGGGTAGTCACTCTAAAATGCTCGCTGCTATTTGCCAAATATACTGCCGGAAATAATGTACAAATATATGCTCCAAAAAATAGTGTATACATATTCCAATGTCCATACAATACAATCAACAGCAGCTATTATTACTTTGTACAATTTTATATTAGTCAAGTGTTACTGATGTTTTTAAATTAATAAACCATTTTTAGAGCAATTTTAAGTTCACTGCAAAATGAGCAGAAAATACAGCGTTCCAGTGTAACCAACTCCACCTATGCACACAACCTCTTACACTAGCTACATCCTGCACCACAGTGGTACATTTGTTACAACCTTTGAACATACATAGACACTGTTTATCATCCAAAATCTGTCGTCCACTCTCAGAACCATCCATTCTATGGGTTTGATACATGTATAATGTGATGTTTCCACCATTGTAGTATCATACAGACTAGTTTCACAGCCCTAAAAGTCCTTTGTGCTCTGCATATTTATTCCTCCCTCCTCACAATGCTTGGAAACCACAGATCTTTTTGCTTTTTCCATACTTTTGACATTTCTAGAATGTCATAGAGTAGGAATCATACAGTGTGTAGAATTTTCAGACTTGCTTCTTTCACTTAAGGAATATGCATTTCTAACATGTAATTTCAAGACTTGATAAGCTAATTTCTTTTTATCACTGAGTAGTATTTCTTTATCCAGACATACTATAGTTTCATTATCCATTCACTTGCTGAAGAACATCTCAGGTGCTTGCAAGTCTTGGCAATTATGAATAAAGTTGCTATAAACATTTGTGTGCAGATTTTTGTATGGACATGATTTTTCAATTCATTTGGATAAATACCAAGGATTATAGTTGGTGAGTGAATTGATAAGAGAATGTTCAGTTTTCTAAGAAACGATCTATTTATCTTTCAGAGTGGCTATGCCATTTTGCACTTCTACCAGCAATGAATGAGAGCTCTTGTTTCTCTACATCCTTATCAGCATTTGCTGTTGTCATTGTGTTGGATTTTGGCTGTTCTAATAGGTATGTAGTACTATCTCATTATTTAAATTTGTAGTTTGCTAATGACATCTGGTACTGAACTTCTTCCAATGT
The DNA here is from genome assembly GCF_007565055.1 of Rhinopithecus roxellana. Classification (NCBI taxonomy): domain Eukaryota; kingdom Metazoa; phylum Chordata; class Mammalia; order Primates; family Cercopithecidae; genus Rhinopithecus; species Rhinopithecus roxellana. The sequence goes on along the minus strand of NC_044552.1, from coordinate 95,472,331 downwards.
GATTAATTACCATTTGTATATCTTCTTTGGTGATGATTGTTCAGGTCTTTTGCTCATAGTAAACGGCAATTAAATTTGAGGCTCAATGTTGTTCACAATTTGAAAGACAATTCTCTTTCAACTTAAGTAAAGTTACAGCATTGAAAATGGTTGGTTGTGAAAGGCATATTGATTTCATTTAGTTCATTTTTCTGATGAGATAAAGGTCAAAATGTTTAAGAGATTTACCTTAGTGAGCATGGCTGATTAAAGTAATAATAAGATACAATCAACTTTTATAAACTGCAAAGACACTCAAACTAAAACATAATAATTACATTGGGAAAAAATTAACAAATATTTAGTTATAGTTATAAAAAGGCAAGATTGCAGTATATCTTAAATGCTCTGTGCAATCCAGGTGTTTGTAATTTAAGAAAGTTGTGTCAATAAAAGCCTAGAAAAGTTTTAGAAGTAAATATTAAAATAGTCAAGGGCACAAGCTCTACATTTAAAAATTAAACAATAAGAACTCTAGTCTTAAGGTGAAGGTAAGGAGGAATATAATCAATGCTTTCTGGTTCTTGTTCTTGAAAGATAAGTAGGTAGGTAGGTAGATAGATGAAAGAGAGAGAGAGAGAGATAGAAAATAAACTCATTCAGCAAATGCTCAACTGTTCAACTAATATAAACATTGGAGTCTTTACATAAGTCTTAACTACAAAATAAATACAAATACATACTATGTGCCATTGAAAGCAATAAGCTTATGAAATTTATAACATCAAATAACTGGTATCATGTTGAAAATATTTTTATGTATAAATATAATTCACACGTATAAATTTAATAAATTTTATATACATGTAAATTTAATATACGTATAAATAATATATATTAAAACTGTTTATTTTAAATTCAGGAAATATCACATAAACAGAGAAATAATAGATTCTTCACAGTTATGAAAATGTTAATGTAGTATTTCTAAATATTTAATGTCATCTGGAGGACAACCAAAGTCTTTGAAAAAGATATAGCTAGTTGCTATAGTAAAGGCCCAGTGATAAGCTGAAGAAATCATTGGGCCATGGAAGTATGGCCCTCCTAGTGTCCTTGTGCTTCCCCACAATACATATTAAAGCCAAAATTTGTACAGCTGAACTTTAACAATAACAGTGACTATCACATAGAAACTCTGCCTTGACATTACAAGTGTGGCTATGAAGGACTTTCTGGTCTATTATACTAATGATGTTGTTGGCTTTCTGTAAATCATCTGAATAATTGTAACCAACTGTCAGCTTTTATGCAACTAGAGTTGGAAAAGAGCAAATTTTGGGAAAGATGTCAGAGAGAAAGACCAAAATAGTAAGAAAAAGTTAATAATCTCCTTCCAAAGAGAACCATACATGCACATACACGTATATACAAATAATAATGTTTGCAAACATTATCTCTAAAGCTAAGATTAGAAAGATATCTAAAAATCCATGTATGTCTAACATTTGGTAAATCTACGCACTTTTACAGTTTGCTTTCTCTCAGATGATCTATTAGTTCCTTATTCGATCACTTTTAAAACTCTTAAGGTAAGTAAAACATATGAAAATACTCATTTTAAACACTTTGGTTGAAAACGCAGTAATGGATCTGAAAAAAGATTGATTTAAGGTGACCAAGTATCAGACCAGATTTATAATTCAGATCATTTGTATTCTCAAATATTAATTTAATCTAATTATTTAACAATTTGATATAGGTGTGTAAAGGATAAAATGACAATATTTAAAAATCTTTTAAGTACGTGTTGGGTATTATGGTAGTTAAAGTTAAATTACACTAAGGAAATCTGAAGTGTTCTCCGTCAGTGTGCCTTTAGGGAGCAGGGGATTTTATGACTTGGTTTTTAATGACCCTTGTGATTCCTGAGGGGAGTCATAATTTTTTAATCAAGCACAGCTGCCATTTAATAAAAGCCAACTTTTCAAGGCTAGGTCAGTGACAGTAAGTTTAACAGCTTCCTTGATAGTTTTGTGCATGTTTTCTCCTAAGCCTCACAGTTCTCATCTTTTTAAACTTTTTTAACCTAATTGAACAAGGGAATAGAATATACAGGTCATAAATTTTTTTGCAACAGATTCCTTTAGACTCTAAGTCCCCAGATGAGTATAAATACATTCTATTAAATTTGTCATCCTGTTTTTGAATCTTTATGTTAAAGACATTTGGGAAAAAAATAGATGAGTCAATGTGCTCAATGTGAAGAATTTGAAACTGTTATATAAAATTCAGGAAAGTTGATTGAGCAACAATATTGTCAAAATGTCTAGTTATGACAGTGACATTGTCTATCCCTTTCTCTCTACTTTCAACGTCTGTGTATATACTAGTATTCTAAAACTTATCTCAAGTCTTAATGGTCACAATTTTTCTCTGAAATGACATCATTCTTCCCTCCATTACTTTAACTATATTCTCAAATTTTCTCTGTATTTTCTAGCATGGTAGTGCTTGAAAATGGAAGGCATTTGTAAGGACTTTTCAGAAAAGATAATGAAAAATCAGGTAAATTATTGTAGCATAGCTTGGGCGCTGTTGCTGTATCACACTGTGCTGAGATTTGTATCTGTGGTAATGGCGGTACTGGCCACTAACATGTCAGGTCTGTTCTCCCTCCTGGCACGTGGAAGAATTTCACTTACTGAGCCTGATGAAGTTAGACATGGGCATGTTATTTGTTTTGCTATTAAATATGACCAGGGTTAGAGTGTCATTTCTGGGCTGAAGTGTCTAATTGGTAGAGGCGTACATCATACATTGAGAGGGCAGCATCATCTTAAGAGGGTGACACTCTGTCTGCCTGGATCTTAGGTGACTCTGATAAGATTGTCTCTTGTGAATGTATGCTTTATATCTAGAGTAATCATGAAATAAATTTTTATTGTTACAAGCCACTGAGATTTGAGGTTGGTTGTTATCTGGTCTATCTTGACTGATCCACAATCTAATTTTAATGTATTCCTAATCACCAAGCTAATTATATGAGTTCTCTTTATTTCAAGGTAAATGTCTAGAGATGGTTGTCATAAAATCTGTAAGTGCATTAAACTGCATATTTTAGTCTTACCCACTATTATAAACTGTATTTCTATTTTAACTGTGAATAATGCAGCTATTTTCTTAGGACTAGTAGGCTAAATTAAGAAAAACTGACATCATACACTAAGTTTAATATGCATCAAAATGAAACTTTCCATGTCACTTTAAATGGCATCACTGATAAAGAATGAAGGCTGGGAACTTGATTTAATTTCACTGAACTTACTGTTGAGAGAATTATATAGCTCTAACCTTTCCACCCCTGTTCCAGTGTCCTAGTCTACCACCTGCAGCATCATAAACAGAGGAATCTTGGTGAACGGAAGCCATCTGCAACATAACTCATCTCTTCAAAGGGCGGCTGGATTCAAGTGCTATCATGTCTTCCAATGTGCAGTATATTTAAGTTATTGTTTTTAAATAATCTTCTGTTTTCTCTTTTGTACAATGACAAAGACTTTAAATAACCGATGTCAAAATCACTTGGTTCTTCTGCTTATTGAATTTCCAGAGACATTAAATATGAAAATCTGCATCTATGGTGTAGTGTTTTTATGCGAACTAAGGTAATTCAATCATATTTTTGTATAGACAGCAATGGTTCATTTATGACAACAATTCTGAATACATTATGAAAAATTAACTTCAATATTTTTGGTATTATACTTAGCTCCTTCAGGATAAACAAAACTTCATGCCACTGTTGCTGATGCCCTAATTCTTACTTTACCTGCTGTGCATAAAAAATATACACTAGTAGGGGAACACAAACAGTGGTAATGGTACAAAGATTTCTTATTTCAATATTTACCTTTTGTGGACAGATGTAGGAATTTTCCCTTACTTTTAAATGAGAAGTAAAGGTAAGCTGGCTACAGTAGGGTAATACAAACGTTAAAATTATTGTGAATGCTATGCCATATGGTGCTTAGATAATGGTAGAAATAGTTTTTGATCAGCAGATACATTCTCATTAGAATCTCAACATTTTTAGCATAGAACAGATGAATTTTCTTCGGAGCAGTTTGTTCTAAGGATGGCTTTCTTGGCTGTGATAGCAGGTTTTGGAGTTTCATGAATTGTTGCTATAGCATTATGAATTGAATAAAATGTTTATTGTGTTTTCCAAGGTGCATGCCTCCTAACATTTAATGGCATCTTAGTCTATATCACATTTATTTAGTCTATATCACAAATTAATGCTAACAGTCAAAGACAAAGCAGTCTTCTTCTAAGGTCATCCGTATACATCTTCACATTACCTTTGTGTATGGTGAGAGATAACCTCCACATTTTCAGGTTGTTAATGACTCTCATGGCTGAGGGGTGGGAAGAAGAATGATGTTAGTCAGTGCCTCATCATAACCATGTAATGATTTACAAATGTACACTGACTATTAGACCTTAGAACGAAGATTAATATGAGAAAAATAATGTAAAGAATAATGAAATAAGTTTAGATATATAGCTGACCAGAATCTCACGCAAATTTGCAAATATAAAATAGAACCCTGCTTGTCTGTATTGTTTGATTTTAATTATTTACTTTTTAAGTAAATCAACAGAACTAATTTTATAATAGCTTTGATTAAACTAAACAGTTATTAACATAAATAGAAAAGAAGAAAATTTCAATGGCTATGCTGAGAGAATAGAGAAGCTTCATTACTGAAAATTTTCTAAGGACTTTTTTTTTAAACTTCAAACCCTTAGTTATGATCCCATGTTTGTTTGTTTGTTTGTTTTCAGTGACTCTTAGTTTAAGATAACCCTGTTACAGAGCATATTTAAATCTGCTGGAAAATAAATGTGTTCTTTTTTATTCCATTAGATACAAACTCATCATAGAGAAAAGGAACAGATGTTTTCAACCTGGTATGGTTAAGTCACATTCTGCCTTTGTAATTTGGAAGTTGTGTAACTGTCCAGTGCCTCAGTTTCCTCAAATGTACAATGGTGATTATAACAGCATCTACTTTTGGAGGCTTCCTCAAGGATTATATTGAACGCTTATATTAAGGCCTAACGTATAATTAGCACTGAGATTTTGCTCATTGTTTTTATTGTAGTATTTTATTATATCATAGGACAAGGCATCATTAGTATGTCGTATCATTCATACCTAATTGCTATTAGATTGCATCATAAACCAGTATTAGCCTATGGAATTAGTAAATTTCCTTCAAATGCTCACACTACTGCTATTCATAACATGACAAATTTGTCAAACTCCTCCATTTCCCTAGTCGACTCATTCTTCCACTCTCTTAGATAACTTGAGATGACTATTCCACACCTTCTCCTTTGTCTTAACTCTCAAACCCTTCCTCCAACTTAACTCTCATGTTATGACCTGGCTTCCTATTTAACTGAGAAAACTGAGAGGGTAGGAAAAGGATATCCTCATGTTCATCTCCCCAGGAATCACAGGCTAGCCTAGCAAATGTTCTTTTCTGTAGCATCAGATTAATCCCTTTCCACTTAATCATTTCTATTACCATGTAGTACTATTTTTTAATTGCTTACATTTTCATCTAGAAAGATCCTATTAATCTCTTTGCTTTACAAAAGAGTTATTCTAAAGATCTTACATTTATGGTTTTCTACAATCACTGTGCTCTCATTCTTTCTTGAACCCCTGACAAAAAGGAATTTTTTGCCTCTATGACATAACTAAAGCAACTATTGTTATTGTTAATAATGACATCGGTGATGCTAAATCTGATTTTCATTTTGAGGTTCTCATTTGAAATATCAGCAAAATTGAAATAGTTAATAAATCATTTTTTCTCGAAATGCTTCCTAGTTTTTCTATGTCCTTACCACTTCCTTCTTTTAACTCTTTATTGCTCAACTTCCAAAATTATAAATATTGTAAAATATTTCAGTCCTTCTTTTCTTCTCTATCTTCACCCGCTCCCTGAATGATTTTATCTAGTCTTTTGACTTGGAATTATAATATGTGGTAGGACGTAATTACATACCTCTCATATTGACCTTCACCAGCAACTACTTATTCAGCAGCACAACTTGGATGACAGAGGGAATCTCAATCCTCTACCCATCTTCCTCTGTACTGCTTTCTATTTACTAATCCAGTTTCTATGTATGCCCTGAAAACAGCTTGCTCACAACAGAATGTTTTGCTATAAGAATATATATTTGCCAATTAACTTTGGCATGTATGTAAAGCCCTTTTGTCTAACGTAGGGAGGCCAGAAAGTAGTTCATTAAATAAAATCAGGTACATAAAAATATTGGTGAGTTATGATTTTAACAAGTATTATATGACAGAGTAATGCATATTTGGTTTATTTAATATTTGTTAGCAACAGTACTTCTCCCTTTTCCAGAATTTGCAGAATAATTTCATTCCTTTTCACACACTTAAGATACTTTGTTTCATGTCTCATAGCCTTCTATTATTTGAATCTCACCCCAGACCTTAATCTAACCAAACAAAGCAAAGTGAAAACAACCATCCCACCAAGCAATCAAATTCCCTCTATTGTAAAAATTCCCTTTACCACCAATTCTGAATTTTCATTTGTAATTATTTTATACCTAGAAGCTTCTCTTTAGGTCTTCTCTTTTAACCAGTGTGGTTATATAACTCGTATCCAAACTCTGTGATAGCCAGTGTCCAGAGCTGAATCCTCAGTGGAAAATGGTTTTCATGCCCTGTATAGTTTGAAATCGGGATATCCTTATGACTCGATTTTCAACATTAATATATGGCAGAAATGGTGTTTGTTCATAAGAACCCTTACGCTTCCACCTGGGTCTCTTAGAACACTCACATTTGGAATTCTCTTTTAGCACCGAGCTGGCATGCTTTAAGAAACCTGGTCACATGGAGAAAAGATATGTAGGCTCTCCAGTTAACAGCCCAATTTGAGCAACTAGTCAATAGCCAACACCAACAACCAACCATATGAATAAGCGATCCAAATCCAACTGAGTCTTCATATTGTAGTCTCAGCTACAATTTGACTTCAATTGAATGAGAGACTTTTTCCAAGAATCCAGCTGAACCCAGTCAATCACAAAATCCTGAGAAATAATAATAATTATTTGTAGAGGATTTAGGGTGGTTGCTACCCAGCAATTATTGTTCATGACATTGGGATAGGTTTGAGATCATAGGTAATACCAAATTAATAAAATGTACACAATTTAAAATGCTTACTTGTTGATTTTTAAAAACTGGCTTATTGGTATACTTATAAACTACTTATAATAAAACTATTTTCAATTTTTTTCTTACACATTTGAAAGTACATATATCATCATAAATTTAAACAAAATATGAAACCTTATTTATATTGGTTATCTAAATATTAAAAATAACAGAAGCCAAAAAATTATTCTCAATGAACATATATTAATTATATATTAATGTTATATATCAATTTGTTTTCTGAACTGCATTTTTCTCTAATATTGAGTTACTTGTATTTATCTGGTGAAATACTATTTTAAGTTTTATTATTTATGTTCTAAAAATTTTTAATATCTTCCTACAGTTGCATTCTATATTTAGTATGTACATTTGAAATTACTCACCTTTTCCATTGACTACATGAAAACAAATTATGTTAAATGAAAGATATTCTCAATACTTTATTTTGACTGAAATGCTTACATATATTAATCCAGAATCCCTTTATCTGAGAATTATTTTTATAAGATAAAACTCATCAGAAAGTTATATTTATTAATATTTATGATTATTTTGACTATTTCATCAAATTTAAATGCAGCAAAGCCTTAAACGTTTTCAATTTTATTGCATATCTGAATAGAGACATTCATTCAAAGCAAACAAAAGCTCTATCAAAATTTTCTTCTTACAAACATAAATATTTCAAAGAACAAGCATACAGTTCAAAAATAAATTTTGAATGCTGAGTTCTCAACATTGTTCTTCAGTTTTCCTGTGTTTTATATAAATACAGTTTAACTTCTTCCTATTTGCATGCTTTTTTCAATAACTTGATTTGCTAATAGCATTAAAAAGTAAAAATTTGAGGTACTACATTAATTAAGTACTTTAACTAGAGATTTTGATTTGTTCTTCCTAAATGCAGCCGAAGGATTACAAAATAGTTGAACATAGGAAATATAGGAAATATGTTTTGATTTATGATGTATGAAGTAGTTCCTTATAGACCTAACTGTATATAAAATCAAATTATTATTGAACAACAAAGGAAGTCTATATTACAACAATGAGATATTATTTTTTATCCAACATCAGTGTATGAGAAAAATATGTAGTTAGTTCATCTGAGTATATGTAAAGGTAATTTTTGTCAACTATGGCTCCTATTTAGGTTGTTCAAAATAGTACAGTTTGCTTGAACATACTTTCAGGGTATATGTGTACCACAAGCAATTATAAGGATAATTTTATTTTATAATTTTCTTTAAGTAAAACTTTTAATTTTCACCACACACACAAAAGTTTATTCTAAATGCTGAGGTTTTATCTGAATTTATATAGACACAATACTATCAGGTATTTCAAAGAAAATTTTTGAAGGCTCAACTTCGATTTGATAAATTGTATGAAAAAGATCAAATTGTGATTCTGATTAGCTGGTTTTCTATTCAAAATAATGACACTGTGCATCAAGTTGGAATAAATTAATTGATGCAAAATTATGCAAATGGAACCAACATGTCCCTACCACACTTTTTGAACGTACAAGAAAAAATAAAATTAAAAATGTGAGAAAATAATTGTGAATAAGTCATTTGCTCTAAATAAAAAGTTACATTTCAACCCAGAATTTCATATCCAGCCTAAGCTTCATAAGTAAAGGAGAAATAAAATCCTTTACAGAAAAGCAAATGTTGAGAGATTTTGTCACCCCTAGACCCACTTTACAAGAGCTCCTGAAGGAAACACTAAACATGGAAAGGAATAATCGGTACCAGCCACTGCAAAAGCATACCAAATTGTAAAGACAATCGATGCTGTGAAGAAACTACATCAACTTAAAGAAACTATCATCAGAGTTAAGAGACAACCTACAGAATGGGAGAAAATTTTTGCAATCTATACATCTGACGAAGGGCTAATATCCAGAACCTACAAATAACTTAAATTTACAAAGAAAAATACAAACAACCCTGTCAAAAAGTGAGCAAAGGATATGAGCAGATGCTTCTCAAAACAAGACTTTTATGAAGCCAACAAATATATGAAAAAAAAGCTCATCATCACTGGTCGTTAGAGAAATGCAAATCAAAACCACAGTGAGATACCATCTCACACCAGTTAGAACGGTGATCTTTAAAAGTCAGGTAACAACAGATGCTGGAGAGGATGTGAAGAAATGGGAACACTTTTACACTGTTGGTGGGAGTGTAAATTAGTTCATTCAACCATTGTGAAAGACAGTGTGATGATTTCTCAAGCATCTAGAAGTGGAAATACCATCTGACCCAGCAATCCCATTACTGGGCATATACCCAAAGGATTATAAATCATTCTACTCTAAAGACACATGCACACAAGTATGTTTATTGTAGCACTACTCACAATAGCAAAGACTAGGAGCCAACCCAAATGCCCATCAGTGATAGACTAGATTAAGAAAATGTGGCACATATACACCATGGAATACTATGCAGCCATTAAAATTGATGTGTTCATGTCCTTTGTAGGGACATGGATGAAGCTGGAAACCATCATTCTCAGCAAAGTAACACAAGAACAGAAAACCAAACACCACATGAGAACACTGAGAACGCATAGACACAGGGAAGGGAACATCACACACCCGGGCCTGTGGGGGTTGGGGGTTGGAGTGGTGGGTGGCTAGGGGAGGCATAACATGAGAATAAATACCTAATGTAGGTGACAGGTTGATGGGTGCAGCAAGCCACCATGGCATGTGTATACCTATGGAACAAATCTGCACATTATGCACATGTACCCCAGAACTTAAAGCATAATTTTAAAAAATAATAAAAAGTTACATTTTTCAGAATGATATGCAAGCACAATCCTCTGCAGCTGCTTGTGACCTGCCATTTTCAAGCAGAATCTTCTCAAAATAATTGCTCATATCTGAAGTTGAGGATAAGGAATTTTCTGTAGGTTAGGTCTTCTGTTTTTCATCTGGTCAGTGATAACCTTATGGCACCCATAGTGAATGATAAATGTCAACAGTAGCGAAAGTACACATACATGTTACCTTCTTGGGATACAGAAATCCAGATAATAATTTTTGAGTGATTCTGGCATTCACTGAAATAGAATGACTTAGAAGAAGGTAACATCTTGAATACACTGAAAAGAACACACTTGGTCTTGAAGAAATCTCTACAAATATTGGTGGGTGACATCTTCTCTGGGACCAGACACACCAGCTAAGCTGGGCTGACTCAAGCATAAATCTGTGTTCCCCTTAAGCACTCAGTTTTGATAAGAATAATTTGTAGAACTTGCTTGGGCATAACTAATTAAAATAAAAAGAAGAAGAAGGATAAAGACATAGAAAAGGTTTAAAAGAAAGAAAAGTTAAAAAACAAAACTCCATGAGACAATTAAAATATGGAAAAAGTTATAGAAATTCTGAAATTAAAATAAAAACTGTAGAAACAGTAAAAGTTAAGTAAATGCCTCATTATACATAAGCTAGTTCATTGCTACTAAATGATTTTATTAGAAAATTTTAAAAAATGGGTTGCCATAAAGTAGGTAACTGTAGTTTTACACTAAATGATAAAAGCACTCCAGACCATTCCGTGGACTCAATGACCTCTGTTTCCTGTACACATTTCAGATATATCTGACTTATTGGTAGATATCTGACCATGTTTGTCCATGTTCCCCACAGACCGTGTAGGCTGATGATCTGGTATCCTTCATGTATTTTTCAGGTAGTGAATCCAGCAGATATAGCAGTGTCTAATGCTGTTTTCAGCTCCTTGCACTCAGCACCCAGCACAAGCACCTTGCCTATGTACACTTGGTTTATCAGCAAGTGCCTTCCAGTTGTCGTCTTGAAAGGGAAAGGATAGGAAAGGTTGGAAAAAGAGAGGTTATTGCTGCTTGTCTTTCTTATTTATGCACATATTAAAATGAAAAATATGTCCATTGTACATTTGTTTTATTAAATACTAGAGGAGACTAATGCAGATGATGAAAATACAAAGTAGAAGTCTATCAAAACCATCTCATCTTATTTTAGAGCAACATTTCATTACACTCTTCAGTAAAAAAAAAAATAAGAAGAATAATCCAAGACAAATCTAAATCAGGATGCTAAGGTAGTCAATATAAATTGAAAATGTTTCAGGCCAACTGAGATGGATGTGTGATCATCCTATTTCTTAGGCAAAAGTCTGCTACCCTCTTCAATACATGAACAAACTACTGACATCACTTATAAATCCTTTACTGATTGATCCATTTAGTTTCAGTTATTCTATTTTCTTCAGTTTTGTTTATGCATTAATGTGCTTAGTTCTTTGTAGATGGATAATTTGACATCTACTTTGTATATTTTTCTATTGTGCATTCTTAGGTAAATCTTTTCTGTTAGTGTTTGTATGTGTTGTAGTGGTGAATATGTTTGTAAAATTAACTGTTTCATTTCCTGGGAACTCGAGATCTACTTGTCTTTTTTAAACAGATTGATTGACATATAATTCACATATCATACAATTCACCTATTTAAGATGAATTCAATGTTTTTAGTAAATTCACAGGATTATAGGTGCCCGCCACCATGCCCTGCTAATTTTTTCGTATTTTTAGGAGAGATGGGGTTTCACCATCTTGGCCAGGTTGGTCTTGAAACCCTGACCTCGTAATCCACCCACCTTGGCCTCCCAAAGTGCTGGGATTACCGGCATGAGCCACAGTGCCTGGACTTCTTTTTTATATGATGTTATTTCACTGTTCATAACTTACTGGTCACAATGAAGTTCTTGTAAATTTTGGGAAAACTAGACCCTTACCCTATGGTCTTTGAAAGTTTTTACATGGTAAATGTAAGATTTTGGTGGCCACATTTCCCAACAGATGAAGAAAGCTATACCATATTGAAGGTCACTTATATTAATATAGAGGAAAGAGATAAGAAATGAAATTCAAATTTTAGAGTTATATTCTTTATGGGTTTCAGTGTTGAGCAGCCTAGCCACACTTTGCCTTGTGCATAGTTTTGTTGTACATCTCTTCTTTGGATTCTTCTACCCAATGCAGTCCTCACTCTTCAACCAAAGGAATAATTTTGGGGGTAAATTTCTCCTAGGGAAATGAATAAAATAATGTCTCAGAACCATCATCTCATATGGATTAATAGGAGATTCAGTGAGCCATTTCCTATTGCCCTAAATTGGCCACTTTGATAGAATCTTAGGGAGAGGTACCCTAAGAGTATCCTAAAGCAAGCAAAAAAAAAAAAAAAAATGGTACTAAGCATCTTAGGATTTTATTAAGTTTTGCAAATACACACACAGATGCACACCACCAATAAGCAACAGGACAATACTTCTTCCAACTATTAACTTCCCAGTTAGTATAATAAGATGGCAGTATGAATTTAGGACAGTAATAAACAAAGGCTTTAAATGAGGACATGCGGTCCATTAGTGAGTATTGTGGCTTTATCTTTCTTTTGTTATGATAAACTGCCTTCTGTCTTCAATGGCATATACATGGAGGGAACCTGCAGGGATACCAGCAAGGCTCACGTGTGAATCTGCTTAACAGCCAGCATCAGGATGCTGGCGGTCTGGTGATGTGGAAATCATTTGGTGATCATTATTATTAGTATTATTATTATTGAGACAGAATCTCTCTCTGTCACCCAGGCTGGAGTGCAGTAATGCAATCTTGGCTCACTGCAGCCTCCGCCTCCCAGGTTCAAGTAATTCTCCTGCCTCAGCCTCCTCCTGAGTAGCTAGGGCTACAGGTGTGTGCTGCCAAACCCAGCTTATGTTTGTATTTTTAGTAGAGACAAAGTTTCACCATGTTAGCCAGGATGCCCTTGATCTCCTGACCTCGTGATCTGCCCAGCTTGGCCTCCCAAAGTGCTGAGATTACAGGCGTGAGCCACCGCACCTGGCCTTGGGTGATCATTCTTGACCAGAAAAGCAGTGACAGTTAAGGAGCAAGTCTTGCAGCAGCAAGACATTTTGTCTTTCCAATTCCTGAGTCTTCACCCAAAAAAGGAAAAAGAAGGGATGTCCCACTAAAGGGAGGAAAGGAGAAGCAGAAGAGCAGGCCCAAAACTCTCCAGGTTCATCACTGAGGGAAGGGGAAGAGAAGAACAATATATTGGAAATGTGACTGAATTTTTATCCTAGATGGAATTGTTATACTTAAGAGTGACCAGAGAATTTTAAAAAACTAAAATCATTTTAAGTTTAGATTGTTCAATGAACTAGTTACATATGCAGTATTTTTTCCAACATTCACAGTAATGGCAGAGATAAAACATGTTGGAGTGTGTATGTGTCTGTGTGTGTGTATGTATTTCAGGAGAGGAGGGGGACAGCTTTCACAAAAGTGTGGAAGATCATAAGCTTTGAGATCGAATGCAGACCAGAGATAACCTATTCCAAAGACTCAAAAGAGGTAATGAGAAAGCAAACTCAGATAACATATCCTGCCAAGTGCACATACCCTTCTGAAAGTCATGGGTGGCATTTCCCACAAAGATTCAGAGTGCATGCTGCTTCATGGCTTCAAACATTTTCCCCTTGTTATTTGGTTTTCTTAACATCACCCATCATCTGAGAAGCCCCTCAAAACACTGAAATCATAACTTTTCCTGGTTTAGAATGAATCTTAATTTGTTTCGCCATGCCTTACTAGGAAAATGGATGGGTAGTGGGTGACAACTATCAGCTATTTGCAGCATTAAAAAACCTTATGGGTTCTGAATAATTATCGGTTGCATGCTTTGAGAGTTAACATTTTCACATGAACATGGAGTGCCATTTGGCTTGCAATGCTTTGCTTAACTATCTTACTTTGTAGGTCTTTGGATCTTTTGTCCAGCAGGATTTTCATTTTTCTTTAGTCACTTGTTCAGGGCTGGCCTTGTGATTACTTTATATTCTCCTGTTGACATCCAAGCAAGCTCTTGAGTAGATGTGGGGTTGGGGACTTAAAAGAGAATGCAGTCCTGAGAAGGTAATTCCAGATTTTCGTAAAGATTTATAAATATAAAAGAGCTGTTAAATTAGGTATGTGTGATGTTGAGAAGAAATACCTAAACTTTTCATTGTTTACATAGTTTTAGATACATTTTTAAATAATATATGAGATATTTTTACCATTTTAAATACTACCTTTAACCAGTATTGTCTCATAAAAGACCACATTTTAACATACAAGAGCAGCATCTTTATTACTACACTATACAATATATAATTAACTCATAAATGATTCAGCTTTGTTAGCGTAAAAAAGAATTACAGGAATAGGAACAGCTCCAGCCTCCAGCTCCCAGCGTGAGCGACGTAGAAGATGGGTGATTCTGCATTTTCAACTGAGGTACCGGGTTCATCTCACTGGGGTGTGTTGGACAGTTGGCACTGGTCCGCAAGTGCACCCAGATCAGCCAGAGCTGAAGCTGGGCGAGACATCGCCTCACCTGGGAAGCACAAGGGGGAAGGGAATTCCTTTCCTTAGCCAAAGGAAATTCAGACATACAACACTTGGAAAATCGGGCAACTCCCGCTCTAATACTGCACTTTACAAAGGGTCTTAGCAAACAGCACACCAGGAGATTATATCCCATACCTGGCCCAGAGGGTCCCATGCCCATGGAGCCTCCCTCATTGCTAGCACAACAGTCTGAGATCTAACTGCAAGGCAGCAGCAGGGCGGGAGGGGTGCCAGCCATTGCTGAGGCTTAAGTAGGTAAACAAAGCCACCACCCGGAAGCTTGAATTAGGTGGAGTTCACCACAGCTCAAGGAGGCTGGCCTGCCTCTGCAGACTCCTCCTCTGGGGACAGGGCATAGCTAAAGAAAAAGCAGCAGAAACTTCAGCAGATGTAAATGCCCCTGTCTGACAGATTTGAAGAGAGCAGTGGATCTCCCAGCACGAAGGTTGAGATCTGAGAACGGACAGACTGCCTGCTCAAGTGGGTCCCTGACCCCTGAGTAGCCTAACTGGGAGATATCCCCCTCTAGGTGCATACCGACACCTCACACCTCATACGGCAGGGTACACCCCTGAGACGAAGCTTCCAGAGCAAGAATCAGACAGCAACACTCACTGTTCAGCAATATTCTATCTTCTACAACCTCCGCTGCTGATACCCAGGCAAACAGGGTCTGGAGTGGACCTCAAGCAAACTCCAGCAGATCTACAGCTGAGGGTCCTGACTGTTAGAAGGAAAACTAACAAAGAGAAAGTACACCCACACCAAAACCCCATCAGTACGTCACCATCAGCAAAGACCAAAGGCAGATCTAACCACAAAGATGCGGAAAAAGTAGAGCAGAAAAGGTGGAAATTCAAAAAATCAGAGTGCATCTCCCCCTCCAAAGGAATGCAGCTCATCACCAGCAACGGAACAAAGCTGGACAGAGAATGACTTTGACAAGCTGAGAGAAGAAGGCTTCAGTCGATCAAACTTCTCAGAGCTAAAGGAGGAACTACATAACCGGTGCAAAGAAACTAAAAACCTTGAAAAAAGAATGCAAGAATGGATAACTAGAATAATCAATGGAGAGAAGACCTTAAAAGAACTGATAGAGATGAAAAGCATAACAGAAGAACAACGTGACAAACGCATAAGCTTCAGTAACCGACTCGATCAACTAGAAGAAAGAGTATCAGCGATTGAGGATCAAATGAATGAAATGAAGCAAGAAGAGAAGTGTAGAGAAAAAAGAGTAAAAAGAAATGAACAAAGCCTCCAAGAAATATGGGATTATGTGAAAAGACCAAATCTATGTCTGATTGATGTGCCTGTAAGTGACGTGGAGAATGGAACGAAGTTGGAAATCACTCTGCAGGATATCATCCAGGAGAATTTCCCCAACCTAGTAAGGCAGGCCAACATTCGAATTCAGGAAACACAGAGAATGTCACAAAGATAATCCTCAAGAAGAGCAACTCCAAGACACATAATTGTCAGATTCACCAAAGTTGAAATGAAGGAAAAAATGTTAAGGGCAGTCAGAGAGAAAGGTTGGGTTACACACAAAGGGAAGCCCCTCAGACTAACAGCAGATCTCTCAGCAGAAACTCTCCAAGCCAGAAGAGAGTGGGGGCCAATATTCAACATTCTTAAAGAAAAGAATTTTCAACCCAGAATTTCATATCCAGCCAAACTAAGTTTCATAAGTGAAGGAGAAATAAAATTCTTTACAGAAAAGCAAATGCTTAGAGATTTTGTCACCACCAGGCCTGCCCTACAAGAGGTCCTGAAGGAAGTGCTAAACATGGAAAGAAACAACCAGTACCGGCCACTGCAAAAACATGTCAAAATGTAAAGTCTATTGATGCTTGGAAGAAACCGTATCAACTAACGAGCAAAATAACCAGTTAATATCATAATGACAGGATCAAGTTCACACATAACAATATTAACCTTAAATGTAAATGGACTAAGTGGCCCAATTAAAAGACACAGACTGGCAAATTGGATAAAGAGTCAAGACCCATCAGTTTGCTGTATTCAGGAGACCCATCTCACATGCAGAGACACACATAGGCTCAAGATAAAGAGAGAGAGGAAGATCGACCAAGCAAACAGAAAACAAAGAAAAGCAGGGGTTGCAATCCTAGTCTCTGATGAAACAGACTTTAAACCATCAAAGATCAAAAGAGACAAAGAAGGCCATTACATAATGGTAAAGGGATCAATTCAACAGGAAGAGCTAACTATCCTAAATATATATGCACCCAATACAGGAGCACCCAGATTCATAAAGCAGGTCCTTAGAGACTTACAAAGAGACTTAGACTCCCATACAATAATAATGGGAGACATTAACACCCCACTATCAACATTAGACAGATCAACAAGACAGAAAGTTAACAAGGATATCCAGGAATTGAACTCAACTCTGCACCAAGTGGACCTAATAGACATCTACAGAACTCTCCACCCAAAATCAACAGAATATACATTCTTCTCAGCATCACATCACACTTAATCCAAAATTGAACACATAGTTGGAAGTAAAGCACTCCTCAGCAAATGTGAAAGAACAGAAATTATAACAAATTATCTCTCAGACAACAATGCAATCAAACTAGAACTCAGGAATAAGAAACTCAACCAAAACCGCTCAACTACATGGAAACTGAACAACCTGCTCCTGAATGACTACTGGTACATAACAAAATGAAGGCAGAAATATAGATGTTCTTTGAAACCAAAGAGAACAAAGATATAACATACCAGAATCTCTGGAACACATTTAAAGCAGTGTGTAGAGGGAAATTTACAGCACTAAAATGCCCACAAGAGAAAGCAGGAAAGATTTAAAATTGACACCCTAACATCACAATTAAAAGAATTAGAGAAGCAAGAGCAAACACATTCAAAAGTTAGCAGAAGGCAAGAAATAACTAAGATCAGAGCAGAATTGAAGGAGATAGAGACACAAAAAACCCTTCAAAAAAATCAATGAATCCAGAAGCTGGTTTTTTGAAGAGATCAACAAAATTGATAGACTGCTAGCAAGACAAATAAAGAAGAAAAGAGAGAAGAATCAAATAGACGCAATAAAAAGTGATAAATGGGATATCACCACCGACCCCACAGAAATACAAACGACCATCAGAGTATACTAAAAACACCTCTACGCAAATAAACTAGAAATCCTAGAAGAAATGGATTGGATAATTTCCTGAACACTTACACTCTCCCAAGACTAAACCAGGAAGAAGTTGAATCCCTGAAGAGACCAATAGCAGGCTCTGCAATTGAGGCAATAATTAATATCCTACCAACCAAAAAAAGTCCAGGACCGGACGGATTCACAGCCGAATTCTACCAGAGGTACAAGGAGGAGTTTGTACCATTCCTTCTGAAACTATTCCAATCAATAGAAAAAGAAGGAATCCTCACTAACTCATTTTACCAGGCCAACATTATTCTGATACCAAAGCCTAACAGAGATACAACAAAAAAAGGGAATTTTAGACCAATAACCCTGATGAACATCGATGCAAAAATCCTCAATAAAATACTGGCAATCCGAATCCAGCAGCACATCTAAAAGCTTATCCACCATGATCAAGTGGGCTTCATCTCTGGGATGCAAGGCTGGTTCAATACACGCAAATCAATAAACGTAATCCAGCATATAAACAGAACCAAAGACAAAAACCACATGATTATCTCAATAGATGCAGAAAAGGCCTTTGACAAAATTCAACAGCCCTTCATGCTAAAAACGCTCAATAAATTTGGTATTGATGGAACGTATCTCAAAATAATAAGAGCTATTTATGATAAATCCACAGCCAATATGACACTGAGTGGGCAAAAACTGGAAAAATTCTCTTTGAAAACTGGCACAAGACAGGGATGCCCTCTCTCACCACTCCTATTCAACATAGTCTTGGAAGTTCTGGCTAGGGCAATCAGGCAAGAGAAAGAAATCAAGGGTATTCAGTTAGGAAAAGAAGAAGTCAAATTATCCCTGTTTGTAGATGACATGATTGTATGTCTAGAAAACCCCATTGTCTCAGCCCAGAATCTCCTTAAGCTGATAAGCAACTTCAGCAAAGTCTCAGGATACAAAAATCCATGTGCAAAAATCACAAGCATTCTTATACACCAGTAACAGACAAACAGAGAGCCAAATCATGAATGAATTCCCATTCAAAATAGCTTCAAAGAGAATAAAACACCTAGGAATCCAACTTACAGGGGATGTAAAGGACCTCTTCAAGGAGAACTACAAACCACTGCTCAGTAAAATAAAAGAGGACACAAACAAATGGAAGAATATACCATGCTTATGGATAGGAAGAATCAATATTGTGAAAATGCCCACATTGCCCAAGGTGATTTATAGATTCAATGCCATCCCCATTAAGCTACCAATGACTTTCTTCACAGAATTGGAAAAAACTGCTTTAAAGTTCATATGGAACCAAAAAAGACCCTGCATTGCCAAGACAATCCTAAGCCAAAAGAACAAAGCTGGAGGCATCACACTACCTGACTTCAAACTATGCTACAAGGCTACAATAACCAAAACAGCATATGGTACTGGTACCAAAACAGAGATATAGACCAATGGGACAGAACAGAGCCCTCAGAAATAATACCACACATCTGCAGCCATCTGATCTTTGACAAACCTGACAAAAAGAAGAAATGGGGAAAGGATTCCTTATTTAATAAATGGTGTTGAAAAAATTGGCTAGCCATAAGTAGAAAGCTGAAATTGGATCCTTTCCTCACTCCTCATACAAAAATTAATTGAAGATGGATTAGAGACTTAAATGTTAGACCTAAAATCATAAAAACCCTAGAAGAAAACCTAGGTAATACCATTCAGGATATAGGCATGGGCAAGGACTTCATGTCTAAAACACCAAAAGCAATGGCAACAAAAGCCAAAATTGACAAATGGGATCTAATTAAACTAAAGAGCTTCTGCATAGCAAAAGAAACTACCGTCAGAGTGAACAGGCATCCTACAGAATGGGAGAAAATTTTTGCAATCTACTCATCTGACAAAAGACTAATATCCAGAACCTATAAAGAACTCAATCAAATTTACAAGAATAAAACAAACAACCCCATCAAAAAGTGAGCAAAGGTTTGAACAGACAATTCTCAAAAGAAGACATTCATAGAGTCAACAGACATATGAAAAAATGCTCATCATCACTTGCCATCAGAGAAATGCAAATCAAAACCACAATGAGATACCATCTGATGTCAGTTAGAATGGCAATCATTAAAAAGTCAGGAAACCACAGGTGCTGGAGAGGATGTAGAGAAATAGGAACAGTTTTACACTGTTAGTGGAACTGTAAACTAGTTCTACCATTGTGGAAAACAGTGTGGCGATTCCTCAAGGATCTAGAACTAAAAATACCCATATGACCCAGCCATCCCATTACTGGGTATATACCCAAAGGATTATAAATCATGCTGCTATAAAGACACATGGACACTTATGTTTATTGCGACATTATTCACAATAGCAAAGACTTGAAATCAACCCAAATGTCCATCAGTGACAGACTGGATTAAGAAAATGTGGCACATATACACCATGGAATACTATGCAGCCATAGAAAAGGATGAGTTCGTGTCCTTTGTAGGGACATGGACGCAGCTGGAAACTGTCATTCTCAGCAAACTATCGCAAGAACAGAAAACCAAATACCGCATGTTCTCACTCATAGGTGGGAATTGAACAATGAGATCACTTGGACACAGGAAGGGGAACATCACACACCAGGTCCTATTGTGGGCAGGGGAAGGGATAGCATTAGGAGATATACCTAATTTAAATGATGAGTTAATGGGTGCAGCACACCAAGATGGCACATGTATACATATGTAACAAACCTGCATGTTGTGCACATGTACCCTAGAACTTAAATTATAATTAAGAAAAGAAAAAAAAAAGAATTACAGCACAAGCTTTTATAAGTATGTGTTAAGGTTATGGTCATTGCTATGGCAGGCTTCATGATACTCTGATACTCTTAGAAGCCTTCCTGTCTTTACCTCTGAGAGGTTATCTATTAGATTCTAAATCAGAGGGTGTTTTGTTCTTAAAATCCCATTATGGTTGTTATTATTAGAACGGCAGCAAAGCAAAAGACAGCACATGATCTAGATAAGACACACCTATAGTCAGTCCTCAGACTCTCCAGTCAGCAAAAGTTCATCAGTGGAGGACGAGAAAAAGAATAAAGAGAAAAAATACTGTAGGAGGAAAAAAGAGTATAAGAGGAAAGTAGCTGCAAAAAGTAGAGGCAAGAAGGAGAAAAAGGAGCAAGTAGAATGGGGAGAGGAGCTGGTAGGATGAGCAGGATTGAGTTTGAGAGAAGAGAGGGAAAGGAGGAGAGAAATAGGAGTAAGATAATGGAAGACAAGGAGGAGGAGGAAATAATTGAGTAGTGCACACGGTGCATGGCATAGGAGAATCTCCCGGGAACAGCTCAGGATTCTTGAACAGGTCTTACTACTTCCGAAACTGTCTTCTCATGTGGGTCAAGATTTTAGAAACAGGAAATATGAAGCCTTTTGAAAGTTCCACTATACATGCTATTTCGATTGAAAAACATGATTTTTATTGTCTAGTATTTTAAAACTTTCAATTGGCAAAATGTTTGAAATTTTTTTACATTTTAAAATTGTGTAATATACATTTTGGGACTTTATTCTCCCTAAAAATACATGTAATTCATTTTGTAAAAGAAATGAGATCAGAGCAACTCTTTTCCACGTTAACTGTATTTCATTTACTCTTTTCATTTATTGAATATTCTTCTTTTTGTTTTACATTTAATTTTGTTTTTTTTTTATTTATTTATTTATGTATTTTTATTATACTTCAAGTTCTAGGGTACATGTGCATAACGTGCAGGTTTGTTACATATGTATACTTGTGCCATGTTGGTGTGCTGCACCCATCAACTCGTCAGCACCCATCAATTCATTATTTTTATCATGTATAACTCCCCAACGCAATCCCTCCCCTCTCCCCCTCCCCATAATAGGCCCCAGTGCGTGATGTTCCCCTTCCGGAGTCCAAGTTATCTCATTGTTCAGTTCCCACCTATGAGTGAGAACATGTGGTGTTTGGTTTTCTCTTCTTGTGATAGTTTGCTAAGAATGATGGTTTCCAGCTGCATCCATGTCCCTACAAAGGACGCAAACTCATTCTTTTTTATGGCTGCATAGTATTCCATGGTGTATATGTGCCACATTTTCTTAATGCAGTCTGTCACAGATGGACATTTGGGTTGATTCCAAGTCTTTGCTATTCTGAATAGTGCCGCAATAAACATACGTGTGCATGTGTCTTTATAGCAGCATGATTTATAATCCTTTGGGTATATACCCAGTAGTGGGATGGCTGGGTCATATGGTACATCTAGTTCTAGATCCTTGAGGAATTGCCATACTGTTTTCCATAATGGTTGAACTAGTTTACAATCCCACCAACAGTGTAAAACTGTTCCTATTTCTCCACATCCTCTCCAACACCTGTTGTTTCCTGATTTTGTAATGATTGCCATTCTAACTGGTGTGAGATGGTATCTCATTGTGGTTTTGATTTGCATTTCTCTGATGGCAAATGATGATGAGCATTTTTTCATGTGTCTGTTGGCTGTATGAATGTCTTCTTTTGAGAAATGTCTGTTCATATCCTTTCCCCACTTTTTGATGGGGTTGTTTGTTTTTTTCTTGTATATTTGTTTGAGTTCTTTGTAGATTCTGGATATTAGCCCTTTGTCAGATGAGTAGATTGCAAAAATTTTCTCCCATTCTGTAGGTTGCCTGTTCACTCTGATGGTAGTTTCTTTTGCTGTGCAGAAGCTCTTTAGTTTAATTAGATCCCATTTGTCAATTTTGGCTTTTGCTGCCATTGCTTTTGGTGTTTTAGACATGAAGTCCTTGCCCATGCCTATGTCCTGAATGGTACTACCTAGATTTTCTTCTAGGGTTTTTATGGTATTAGGTCTAACATTTAAGTCTCTAATCCATCTTGAATTAATCTTCGTATAAGGAGTAAGGAAAGGATCCAATTTCAGCTTTCTACTTATGGCTAGCCAATTTTCCCAGCACCATTTATTAAATAGGGAACCCTTTCCCCATTTCTTGTTTCTCTCAGGTTTGTCAAAGATCAAATGGCTGTAGATGTGTGGTATTATTTCTGAGGACTCTCTTCTGTTCCATTGGTCTATATCTCTGTTTTGGTACCAGTACCATGCTGTTTTGGTTACTGTAGCCTTGTAGTATAGTTTGAAGTCAGGTAGCGTGATGCCTCCAGCTTTGTCCTTTTGACTTAGGATTGTCTTGGCAATGCGGGCTCTTTTTTGGTTCCATATGAACTTTAAAGCAGTTTTTTTCCAATTCTGTGAAGAAACTCATTGGTAGCTTGATGGGGATGGCATTGAATCTATAAATAACCTTGGGCAGTATGGCCATTTTCACAATATTGATTCTTCCTATCCATGAGCATGGTATGTTCTTCCATTTGTTTGTGTCCTCTTTGATTTCACTGAGCAGTGGTTTGTAGTTCTCCTTGAAGAGGTCCTTGACATCCCTTGTAAGTTGGATTTCTAGGTATTTGATTCTCTTTGAAGGAATTGTGAATGGAAGTTCATTCATGATTTGGCTCTCTGTTTGTCTGTTACTGGTGTATAAGAATGCTTGTGATTTTTGCACATTGGTTTTGTATCCTGAGACTTTGCTGAAGTTGCTTATCAGCTTAAGGAGATTCTGGGCTGAGACAATGGGGTTTTCTAAATATACAATCATGTCATCTGCAAACAGGGACAATTTGACTTCTTCTTTATCCAGCCAAACTAAGTTTCATAAGTGAAGGAGAAATAAAATCCTTTACAGATAAGCAAATGCTTAGAGATTTTGTCACCACCAGGCCTGCCTTACAAGAGACCCTGAAGGAAGCCCTAAACATGGAAAAGAAAAACCGGTACCAGCCATTGCAAAAACATGCCAAAATGTAAAGACCATCGAGGCTAGGAAGAAACTGCATCAACTAACGAGCAAAATAACCAGTTAATATCATAATGGCAGGATCAAGTTCACACATAACAATATTAACCTTAAATGTCCATGGACTAAATGCTCCAATTAAAAGACACAGACTGGCAAACTGGATAAAGAGTCAAGACCCATCAGTCTTCTGTATTCAGGAGACCCATCTCACATGCAGAGACATACATAGGCTCAAAATAAAAGGATGGAGGAAGATCTATCAAGCAAATGGAGAACAAAAAAAAGCAGGGGTTGCAATCCTAGTCTCTGATAAAACAGACTTTAAACCATCAAAGATCAAAAGAGACAAAAAGGCCATTACATAATGGTAAAGGGATCAATTCAACAGGAAGAGCTAACTATCCTAAATATATATGCACCTAATACAGGAGCACCCAGATTCATAAAGCAAGTCCTTAGAGACTTACAATGAATATTCTTCTAACAATATTTTAACTGGTGCGAAGTAGTTCAGTGTACTAGAAATCTGTGAACCATTGTTTATTTATTCCATTCCCATGAGGGGGATTTTTAGGGAGACATTTGATATTTTCAGTTTGCTTTCTGGATTTTAAACTGAACAGTACTAGAAAATCTTTAAAATACATTTGTGTGTGTATTATTTATTGTTTCCTTAGCATCCGTTACATAAAGAGAATCCAAATTAATGAGTTTGTGAATTTTCTGGTTTTTCATTACTCGTTATCAAATTGTTCCTCAAAAAGTTATTGATTGACATCCTTCTAGCATTACATGAAGAGCTCCACAGGTAGATGTTTCTACATTTCTCAATGATTAGTGAAAATGTGGAATTATTTTAATTATCTGAATGATATGCAATTGAAAAAAAGTGTTGAAGATAAAAGGAGGATATAATAATATTAATAAGACCAAAGAATAAGAAATTATCTCTACCAGTCGTTTTAAAAAATTCCTTCAATAATGTTCTAAAAGCAGTATAAATGTTTGAATGGGAAGAACTGGTTACTAGTACTAAAGTGAGGCCTCTAGACTTAAAAATCCACTGCTATTTGACTAAAGACCTTTCTTTTTCTTTCTTCCCATCTCTGTCTTCATACTATAAACAAATTACTTATGGAGTTATATATTACTCCAGATGATCATCTTCTGCCAAAATTATCCAAATCAGTTCTTTAATATACTTTGCTGTATATTCTGTACATACCAGCTTCACTTTACATAAGGTACACTTCAAGCTTTTTCCAGTGTAGAAGAGTATTGAAATGTGACCCATAAATTATTTTGATAACTTACTATAATAAATACTGAAACTATAATAAGTTCTTAAGTATTATTTGAACAATTAAAACATAGTCATATCAATTATATTTTAAGGTTGTAAAATGGTAACTCCAACTATAATCACGTCAATTGATTTCAGAGGGTGCCCTTCACCTAAACCATACACAGAAAAGGAGAATCTGAACTTATATAATTGATAAAATACAAATATTATTTATGAAGGAGTTTTAAAATTGTTATTGATTCCTTAAAATCCATTCTAAAAACTGATTGACAGCTATAAATAAATATAATGTTTTTCGGCCGGGCGCGGTGGCTCAAGCCTGTAATCCCAGCACTTTGGGAGGCCGAGACGGGCGGATCACGAGGTCAGGAGATCCAGACCATCCTGGCCAACATGGTGAAACCCCGTCTCTACTAAATATACAAAAAATTAGCCGGGCGATGTGGCGGGCGTCTGTAGTCCCAGCTACTCGGGAGGCTGAGGCAGGAGAATGGCGTGAACCCGGGAGGCGGAGCTTGCAGTGAGCCGAGATCGCGCCACTGCACTCCAGTCCGGGCGACAGAGCAAAGACTCCGTCTCAATAAAAAAAAAAAAAATAAAATAAATAAATAAATAAATATAATGTTTTTCAATAGCTTCAACTTTTGGTCATCTCAAAAAGCTTTAGGAAATAATTTTGATAGAAAATTTGTTTCACCATAAATCAGTTTTTTTTCTCTCTCTCTCTTTCAGACTTTCCTTAGTCTATTCCTTTTATCTGTTTCTCAACATTACCGCCCTCTGCACCCCTGCTTCCTGAGCAACTTAATACTCAAAACTAAAATTATTATTTTGCCTCTAATAAACCATGTCTCAAAATGGAATTTACCCTGAAGAAGAAATCTGGATTTAGAAAGCACACATTCTATGGAGAGGAAGAAAATAAAGATCTAAATTGAAAATGAGGATGGTTTTATCATCAGTTAGCTGAAAATAGGAGAACTGCCCAAGTGAAAACTATATATCTTCTCTACTGAGGGGATATTCGAAGCTGATAATATATTTTAGGTAGAGTGATTTAAGGTGATTACAGCAGTCAAATTTAATGTAAAGGAGAGATGCCAAAAGTGAGAAGGAATCTGAGGGTTGTTCCTGATTAGAGAGCAAGATGGATTTGTGTTCTTTTTTGTGGTGGATGGGATTCTTCTCTTTCCACATTGTTTAGGCATGTACATTAGTCTTTATAATTTTTTAAATCATTTAAATGTTATTTAACTACTGTCACTTACTTGTAATCATTTTGTGTTTTAATGAAAGGCTAGAATTTTACAGTTTATGAGAAAAAAATTTTGATTATAGAAAAAATGCATCTTCATTTGTAAGGCATTTTAAGTAGGAAAAAAATTAAATTCTTCCTGATCTATATCTAGTCATATATTTTTTCTCTTTGTACATAGATAAGATTCTCTGAGGCACTCATGAATATTTTGGTGGCTCCCATGGGGGTCTGACATTTCAATATTTCCTGCCACGCTTGAGAAGGAAGCATTTCAAGAAATTAAAGGCACTGATAAGCAAACCCTTCATTAATAAAACAGACTATTAAGTTTTCAGCTCCTGTACTTAAAATTTCCCTATTTTATCTAAAATTAATTTGCAGGTACCATGAACCTCTTTGAAGTCTGAAAAAAAAAGAGATGAAATTAAGGGCAAGATTTTTTAAAAAAACAGCTTCATCTACAGTACATCCCTACTCTACAGATCATTTTCTTCTTTATTAAATAATTAATGCCAGCTACACCAGCATGTTTAAATCCTCAACAGATAAGAAATAATTAAGTTAACACCACTCAAAATGATATGTAACATCTCAATCAGTGAGAATTTTTAAGTGGTAACAACAAGAATAAAATTATTGGAAGCTGCACTGTAGGATTTTTTTTTCAGTGTCAAAGGCACACTCACACAGATGCAAGAAACATCACAATTTAGTGAAGTTGTTGTATCCTCTGCTAAAATGATAATGTTGCTGCCAGCCATCTAATGAATAGTCAGTGGCACACAGACACTACTCTTCTGGCTTTCGCAGTTAGTTCTAAATTTGAAAATTAAAATATATCTTTGGATGTTCAGCCCCTTCATTGCCTCCCTTTACCATTGTTACCTATACTAAATTGCTTGAAACAAAGAGCTTTAATAATCCCAGCCCTCCCTTTCCAGCTCAAGGAACTGTTAATAGATGTGAACAGTAGAAATGTGTTTGTGTGTGTGCATGAGCTCACACACGCACATGCATGCACTAGTGTGTCTTTGTGGGTGGGTCTCTTTCTTTTCTCACTCAATTTGCTGAAGCAGCTGTATTCTACTCTAGACCTCTGGAAAACTATCCATCTGCATTTGCCTGTGAATGGCTACATACCATAGGTAGTGATCAGTTAAAGCAAAGAAAATACACCAGAAAAAGTGGGTTCCAGCAAACACACTCCTTGCATTTCTTTTGACAGCTACCTGACATTTAGTTGACCCAGACAAATTTGCACATTTTAATTTGATCCTTCCCCACTTGGTTTCATTTGCCTTATCGGAAAAATGAGAAAAATGACATGAAACACAAAAGTCCACTAAAAACAACAGCAGAGAGCAATGATTTCCTCTTTTAGCTTGCAATTGTCTTCATCACCCAATACTTCTCATCAACATCATCATGTTGACATTTCATGAATGCTTATTGCACATCAGGTGACCATTGAATTGTTTCCAAATAATTATGCTTCTTTGGCTTTCCAGCAAAGAAAGCCTGGAAATTCTATCCTTCCAGCCCAGTGGTTGAATGTCTAGGATGACAAGTAATGTGGTTATTCCCTTCTGTTCCTAGGAAAAGGCCTAAAAATACACATTAACCCAAAGTCACCACACTGTAGTATAATCATTATCTGGAGCCATTCAACTATTCCCAAGCCAAATTCCTAGTCTAAACTGAGTGACCCAAGAAATACTTCCGGCAGTTGCAAAGAGCAGGCTAATAGGTGAGTGGCAGCAAATCTCTACTGTCTCAGTTTGAGGGCACCGATGAGGTGAAGGGACTGAGGCCTTCATGACTTGCTGACAGCAGGGCTCTGCTGACAGGCTTGTGATGTGGATCCACCCAAATGTGCTCAGGTCAGTCAGAGCAGCAGGGAGAGAGAATCACAGAAAAGGTAGGCATATTTCTGCTGTGTTCCCTTGCTGCTTCTTCCAGGACTCTAACCCCTTTTCTCAACTTATAACTTAGTAACACTATCAAAGCAGGTCAGACTGAGGATAGACTCCACAAGAGTGCTATGTTTTCCAGTTGTTCCAGTTATTTTGGTCCCCATGACAAAATCCTTAAGAACGCTTAATTGAGGTTGTGTGGTAGTACTGTTCACAGTTAATGGCTTATTTTCCCAAAATAACCACAAGGCACTCTACACCACAAACAGCCTATGTTCCAAACAGATGCTATTTGTAGAGTAGTGTTTATTTACTCATCTCTTCTGGATACTGACTATAGCCTCATGAGTACTCCATGTTAACCTATCATTGCACTTACTACATAATATTGAATGTGTCTTCTCCTTTATAGCAGAGATTCTGCCTCAGTCATCTTCTATCCCCAGTTCCTAGCTGAACTCTGGCACAGAACTGTACTCATCAAATATATTTTGAAATTAACTGAACTGAGGCAATGTATCTCATTCATTTATTCATGCATGTAACAGTTTTTTTTTTTTTTTTCTCTGTAAGTAGTAGTTTGATCCATTAATTGTGCCACCTATACTTAAAGATAGCCCAACTCTTTTCCTGAATACCCCCGAGGAACTAAACAGCATGAAATCATTACCTAAGAAGTGTTCAAAACTATCTTGATATGTAGTTTTTAAAATTTTATTTTTATAAACATTGACAGTCCTATGTATATAACATGTTTTTAGAATTAGAGGAAGCAAAATATATTAGTCAGGATTTTCCAGAGAAACAGAACCAATAGGATTTTCATATGTGCTTGAGTGTGAGTGTGTACTCACTCAACTACGGAGGCTTGGCAAGTCCAAAAATCAGCAGGGTCCAATATGAACCCAGGGAAGTTGATGTTGTAGTTCAAACCTAAAGATAGTCTGGAAGCAGGATTTTATCTTCTTTAGGGAACTTCAGTCTGTTTTCTCTTAAGGTCTCAACAGGTAAGTTCCACCCACATTATGGAGGGCAATCTGCTTTACTCAAAGTCTATTGAGTTTCATGTTGATTTCATCTAAAAATCACCCTCCCAGCAACATCCAAACTGGTGTTTGACCAATATCTAGGTTCCTGGTCTCACTAAGCTCACACACAATGCTAAGTATCACACAAATTATTACAATTGAAATTTCTGAAATTTTTTTCCAATGATCTCAGTTTAGTGAAGAAAATGCTGGAAAGAACGGATAAAATACTCAGAAAATAAAGATTAAGCTTGCCAACTTACACTAACTGAAACTTTGTCAACATGTAGTAACTTTTTCTGTATCAACTGCCCATGAATTTAAATTTGTCAACTTAGGAATCATTGCAGTTTGCATGCTTTAGCAAGGTACTATTCAAAAATCTTCAATCCACTATTCTAATCGCTGTCACATCTGTTGCATGTCCCCTAAACTCCCTGGAGCTAAACATCCACAGGAAAGCTTTGTAAAAATCTTGGCTCATCCATTGAAATTCAAAACAAACATTAAGATTCTTCTCAAATGCCATTTCTCAGAAGTCTTCCAGGATAACTTGTTTCCTGTCTTCATCTATGCTTCCATAGTTTATGACATATACATTTATTTAAATAGTCTCATTTTATTTAAATTATTACTGTATAAGTCTGTATAAGATTGTGAGCCATACAATTTGACTAGGCAAGGTACTAGCTTCTTGACTTTCTAAGTGTGGTTCCCAAATCAGTAGCATCAAAATCAGCTGGGAACTTGTCAGGTATGTAGACTCATAGGCTCATCTCTGACTTAAAGAATTCTGAGTATTTTAACAAAATACTCCAGGTGATTTCATATTAAAATTTGATAAGCACTGTTCTAGATGTTGGTATTAACAGACATGACTAAGGCAAGATTTTCTGATTAAAGAAACTCATGTTCTTGTAAGAGAATCGTTATCAGTTTCTAGAACAGGCTGTGTCTTCTTTCAGATCATTTGTCAAATCTATTCCACATCCCAGGGACAGGTCTTTTCACCAAATTCCTGAACTCCTCATGTTTCCCAGGTCACAGCTTACATGTCAATGTTACATGCAATTCAAAGTGAAATATATACTAAGTCATAAAACAAGAGAAATAAATTTCACTAAATGTTTTATACATCTACACTACTAACACTACCTAACCAAGTATTATAAAACTGAGTCAAAGTGTTTGTGTGCTGTTGTTTTATTTTGTTTTCCAGTGTCTGTGTCAAGTGCCTAATCACAGGGTGAGGTCTGTCTATTGGAAAGTCATCACTTCCTCAAACATAAGATTGGTTTGTGTCCTTTATTCCTACTGCCATGAAATTCTAATGAGGGCATTACATGTCATTTTTCTGTTTGCTTTTTTAGTTTACCTGTTGTCAGCATGAGAGTAAGTATCCTTGTCTACTGCACATTATTACCTTTAGTGTCTTACCCAGAACCTGGGGCCTGGCAGATCCTCAATAAATATTTGTTGATTTTTTTGAAGAAGTGATGAATGCAATTAGATAAGTCACAGCCCCACATGTTGGAAAGAAAAGGGCAGATAGAAAGAGAAATTTGAAAAACAAAATATTAATTATCAAAGTAGGAGTTCTTCGAGGCAAAGTTGCTTTTTTTCTCTCAATTCTAAAAATTATAAGTGAGAGTTTATTTAATATTTATTATTGTAGGGACCATAAATTTTACCTTTAATATTTTGAAATTAAATTCACTCTTCTCACCACCCGTGAGATTGTAATTATCAGAAAGTAGGCACTGAACAGAAGTGAAGATGATTAGAAAAATAATTTGTTCCTAATGAAATCAGTGGAATGTCACCCTGACCCTATTCAGTTATTTCAGGTACTCAAGTGGCCAACTAAAATTAAAAATTTAAATCCTTAATCTCATAACTAAATCCCTTCCCCCATCCCTGTTGAAGGAAATTCTTGACCAAGGTTAAAGAAATGCCTTCTTAAATTTGATCAAGTATTTCCATTTTAACTTTAAGAAACACTTGCAGAGTTTGATATTTCTCTCAGGTGCTTGCAGGGGGTTTAGTTTTAATATCATTTTTCTTAATGTGTTAGCTATTATTTTTACATAAATAGTTTAGCAGCAGGCTATAGATTAAATCCTGAAGTACACTGTATTCTTAGTGTTTCTTAAAATAAATAAAAGCACACAGAAGAACCATTTATGAAAAACGACACACTTTTCTACATATTCAGCTGAAAAAACAGAAGTGTATTAAAGAAAACAAGAGATGATTTGTAGTGGTGGAAGATAATGCCCCAAATAAACATGAATAGGATCAGTTCTTTGAAAAATCTCTGGATCTTGTTATGGTCAGTTTCAATGGTTCTGATGACAACTTTAATGATGGATTTAGTAAGGCTTGGGCTACATTTGTACAAAACTAAAAGTAAGCAGCTGGAAATGGCTGAGGGGACATTCGTATGACAACTGGCATTGGGGAACGAATGAGTAATGGAATGGTCACAAATCTGTATACTTGTAGGGCATGACCAATTTCAGTAAACCACTTGAGTCAGCTCTGTTCAGCATCTATCTCTAGGCACTACAGAGATGCCTATCAGTAATGCTCCTTAGTGCTCAGGGAAAGATATTAAAAAGATTGGCAAATTACCTTGACCTAATTAACTGAAGTTCAAACTGGGGCAGTGTTTTATGTACACGAAATCATTATGAACTTGGGTGTGGCTATTTTCAGCATATAGTGATATCTTATAATTTTGCACACATGTAGCACTCATATTTTCGAAGTGTTGAAAAACATTGAAATTAATCTTTCCTACTATAGTTTAATAATTTGTAATATTCCTGTAGTAAAGATGAAAGAACTGAGGCATGAATAAATTAAACTGTCGGCCTAAGTATACTCAAATATAAGAAAGACATACATAGTAGAATCTAACCTAACAATAAAGCATCATGAAGTTCTCATGGCCAGCACTACCTGATATCATTTCTCATGCATAATGGTGACTCACTTGTTGATAATTCTCACAGTGACAGAAGAAGCATCATCCTGTTAGTATTACTGGATAGTATTACCAGATGATTCTGATACTTTCACTCGAGAGAATTACTGACCTGAAAGAATGACATTCATAAATTTCAGGAGGGCCTGAAATAAAATCTGCTAATTATTTACTCTAAAAAATTTACTACAGTTTCTTTTCACATGTTGCTACATTTCGTTTTGCTACATTTTGTTTTCAATAATTTGTGGGAATTATTTATTCCAAAATACTGCTATATATGGTTTTGCTACATTTTGTTTTGTTTGTAGCTATATTTTGCTACTTTTTAAATTGGAAATGTCATTTTTCAATAAAGTGAGATTTTTCGGAACTGAATGCCATTGATTTGTGTTTGCAGTTGAATAAGGAAATACTCATTCTTAGCACCTATTATATAAAAATTACAAAGTACAAATTTTCACCCATTAGACTATGCTAGTAATTCTCAATATTTTATCATATTGTATTCTTATAAGACTTTCCATGGCTCTCCATTTGGAATGAAACTCACTCAATTTCTTAAGTCACAGATGTTTTCCAGTTGTCAAGAGATGATATGAAAAGTACTCTATATTGATTTAAATAGTTTTAGGGTTCTGGAAGAATATAATTGTGCTTCTCTGAAACAAATATCTTTCTTTATATGCCAACCATGAACCTCACCATCTTCAGAAACTAGATCTAAACTCACCTTTCTTAGAATGTCATTCTGGATGACTAATAGTCTCAAATTGTTCTGCTCACTCCTTGTTCAGTGACCTTGAACATAGACATATCACAGACATTTGTGTTTATGTAGCTCTTTTCATTCTAGGCACTTATGTGAGTCCCTTGTTTAATTCTCACAAAAGTCTAATGAAGATAGTACTACAATTTTCATCAGTTAGCAGATGAGAAAGTTGAACCCAAGAGATATTAAGTAATGTGACAAGTACACAGGCATATTAGTGAAAGATAGAATCAGGATTTGAACCCAGACTGGAAAATTTCAGTGGTCATGCTCTTAACCAGCATGCAATATTGCCTCTCAGGAAGAGAGTGATTTTTCTATTCATTTTATTCCCCACTGGGACAGAGATATTCTTTTTAACTAAAATTAATATATCTACATGTTTCATGTTGATAGATGCAGGGCGAAGATAAGGGATCCTGTCCAGGGCCTTGCCTGGGCATGGCTGGACTGGGGGCCCACCTACGTACTGGGAGAATGGGGTGGAGCCACTGGGAATTCACACCTTACGCAGGGGGAAGAAGCCTGGGCTCTTCAGCTCCTGTGTGGCGACCTGATATTCAACCTGGGATGTGGGAGCCTGTGGGCAGGACCCCTTTTTTCGCTAAGAGCTTTTGTTTAATAAATTCCATTCTCCTCACCTTTCAATGTGCCCATGTGCCTATTTTTGCCTGGTCCTGTGACAAGAACCTGGACTTTAACTGAACTAAGGAGCAAAAGTCCTGTATCAATATCTGTCATTCAGGTATTTAGGCCTGTAGAACAACATTAATATGCATTTTTCATAAGATTTTATAATTTGATTCTGATAACTTGTGAAACTTGGTAATTCTCAAGGTCATGCTGTACTTTAATTCTGTCCTTCAAGGTGCTAAGTAATCCTTCCCAGTCTGATGTTATTAACTACGTAAATGAGCATGTTTTGAGATGATTGATGGAATTATTAAATAGCACTCATCCTAGGACTAACCCCATTAGTCATGTTTCCCAACTTTGATATTGAACTATTTGGACTACCACTGTGAAACAAATTATATACCTAGGTAGTAGTAATATGGTAAGTATCTCAGCTTCTCCAATCCTTTCTGGAAGTAAGGGGGGCATTAAAAAACATATTTCAAAATTCAAAACTGTTCTCAATCACTTTTATTAATTGATGAGATTGTCAGATTAAGCAAAAACCTTCCTAAGAGAATAATTACTTAATTAAAGTAATTCCTAATTTTTAAACTCTTCATAATTTTTAACTTTAATATGGAAGAAAAACTCATCTGATAGCCTTTGTTTCCTCACGAAATAGTTCTCATTATTTTATAATGTCTATTGAGGATATTGAGATTTATGTACTGAAAAACAAAACAAGAGTTCTTCAAATGTCAATTTTTTCAGTTAAAAATGTATGTGTATAATTTAACATGTTTTTCTGAAATTTCTTTTGCATGAAGTTCAAAATATAATTGCAATAAATTTTAAATCTGCAAAATAAGGTTTTTAAAAATTCACCTGCTTATCTGCCAAGAGTACATGTTTTTCTTCTGTATGAAGATATTTACAGAACTCAGTTTTATGAAGAAGCATCAAACCCCCTTGATTGTGTTGCTTTTATGTTGTTATTTATTTGTTTTATGTTTAGCTTGCTTCCATCTATTTTTTTGATAAGAACTTGTTGCTACATCCTTCTCCAAAATTGTTTGGATCCCATTGCACTTGATGAGTGTGCTACCTAATTAAATAAATAATTAAAAGGCTATTTTACCCTTTACATTTCATTACAACTTTTCACTGTGATCCTCTGGTCAGGGTTTGTCTGAAATGATAGCTCTTCAAATCAACATGTAATATCCTGTTTCCGATCTTTAATAAATTATATCTAAATTTCACCTTGCTACCTACCACTGCAATTAATTTGACTTTCAGTTCATTCTGGGGCTACTGCTTGTGTTTTCTAGATGGTATGGAACAAAGGTTGAATTGGGAGCTCTACACTACACCCAATTTAGAATTTAATTAACCACTAAAGTTAAAAGCTAGGGCAGTCCCCAGTAAGCTGACAGTAAAAGTCATGGCTGCCCTAAACCTGATAAGAAAGAAACTGTGAGTTTTAAATTGAGATCACTACCAGCATAGCCGTGGGTTTCGGCAGTGACAAACTGTAGTTACAGATTCCAACAGCCCCTGATGAAAAGCAGTTCTCATTCCCTAATGCTTTATGGGAGAGCTGCAGCTTCTTGGAATATTTTTCAAGCAGAAAACCATCATCATGACAACACTGGAGTAAAAGAGGGCAAAAAAAAAAAAAAAATTTCTTTCTGGTAGGGAAATAAAGACATCTTAAGCTTGACTTCAAAAGCTCTCTACAGCAAACAGTGGCTGTGGAAATACCGTTTCATCTTTGCCTCTGGGATATTACTAAGCTTTTCTAGTAGCTCTAACTGCAGGAGAAGGGATTACAGAAGTTGCTGCTGTGTAGCTGCCTGCCATACAAATATCTGGAAAAGCTGGGATCATGGATTTGTGTTAGGACCAGTGATTAGCCAACCTCAAGAAACTAACCTGGTAATGAATACAGCAACACATTCCTATTCACACCATACAAATAAAAACATGCAAGACACTTCCATTCTTTACTGAAATGTCAAAGACTTCTCTTTGGTCAAAGTTTGCAAAACACAAGTGGGGCCAGTTCTAGCTGCACCTACTACAGCATGCATAGTTCAGTAATGTGATTCACACGGCATCAGTTACGGTTGTGTCAGAATTTCCGCGATGAATCCCTACCTTCAAAAGGTTGTAGCTCCATTGTTTAAAAATCCAGCAGCAGCTGCATTGACCCATGCAGTCCTGCTATGGAAACTATACTGTATCGTTTTAGCACAGAGAGTAGAAACTAAATAGAAATTAGTAACCAAAGGTATTTTTTATTATTATATATTTTATTTGACTGCTCAGTATGATTTCTTTAAAAATCATTTTTCAGTTCAATGTAACTAATGTCCATTTGATATGTATGGATTACTCATTATCTTGAAAAAGGAAAAATAAACGAATTCAATTTTAAAAATGAAAAAGTATACATAGAGTATGTTTAAATATATTAAAGATTTATAACTGAGATTGAGTAAAATTTAGTTTCTCTGAGTAAATAATAATAGCCATAATACAGCTAAGTATCCTAACAAAATAAAATTAATGATGGCTACTAAATAATGGCTTTATGCCTTTACAGTTGGTATTCTGTTCTTATAGTTTAGAATGCAAAAATGAATCTAAAATGTAAAGTGTATGCATGCATATTACATTAGTTGTGAAAATGAAATACTTTTAGCAGGTGAATTTATCTTCCTAGGACAAAAATGAGTCAGAATATACAATGATGGATCTGAAATGTACAATCAAGATTGAGCCACAAGGTATTTTTAAATATAGAATGAAATTATTTTTAACCAACATTAACAATGCCTTGATTTCATTTGAGCAAAAGCTGGTACATTTGACAACTCTCCTGTAGAAACAACTGCTTGTAATATATTGCTGTTTTTAAAAGATCCTAATAATTTGCCCTCCACAGAAGAAGTTTATACTCTTAATTTTTCTGTGTAGTTGAAATATCAAGAAATCATTCAATGATAATTTTCATATGCTATGCCTTGTCTAGTTTATCAGTATGGTACATTAGTGTGGCCTCACAATTATTATTTTCCTCCATTTTATTTTTCTCTATCTCATCTTTTTAAATTCAACATATTTTACAATATTTGCAATCATTTTCTGATAATAGAAATTTATCATAAAAGAAGATCACACGGTAAACCTACCTCTCCCAAATTTACACTGAAAATGTATGCTTTTAAACAAAGATTTTATAAGCATTTAGTCTACTATTGTATTTTCTTGTTTGAGACTATCCTTATTCCATAAATAGTAAGATGTGACCTCATAGATCAGTATATTTTAGTAGATATTCAATAAAAAGCAACAATGAAAGTTTTAATTAATCCACTAATTGAAGAAAAATTACATCTATCTACTCACTTATATAATTTGAGAAGAATAATATGGTTCTACAATACATCTTGAAATTGATGTAATGCTTTAGATTTCATAATACTTCAAGCTTTAAAAATGTTTTCAAAATATAAAATTCAATTAAATAATCAACTGATTTGGAAACATCTATTTAACAATGACTTTTTAAAACCCTACTTAAATGAATTAAGTAATATTGTGAAATACGCCCATGTACCTTAAGACTATGAATGTATCACAACAAGTGATCAAATTATCACTTATCTTTAGTGAAGCTAAAATTACCTTTAGAGTTTTAAAAATAGTTTAAAGTTCTGGGGTTCCTTTTTGAGAAGTATCTATTTGCATTCCATTTCTTGACACGAAGCTTTAAATATCAAAGTGCTTTGATGAATAATAAATACAAATATAAATGAATAAACAATCTGATGCCAGGAAAGAGGGAGATAAATATTCAGAGGAGGTGACTTTGTGTTTTGTTTCTTTATTTTATAATGTATTTTGCATTTGGCCTAGTCAACAAATAGATGAAAACAGAAAAATAAAATAAAATATTTACAGATAAGCTACTCTTGTAGTTCCTCTATTTCCTGATAAGTCTTAGATGCATAAATCCAATATTCTGTTATGCAGGATGGTAATTCTGCCTCGGCATTTTATTCTTCATAATATAGTAGGCGTGACCTATGAGTCATGGGGTTTCCAAAATGATTTTAAAAAATCAGTCTTTATGGGCAGAAGAGAAACAGTATTTGATTCTCCTGTGGCTGTTGCTGTTCAATCAAATTTATTGCCAGTTTTAGAACTTGGCCTGGAGAAGTGCTCAGTGCTGCTCCTGTTTCACTGATTCAGAAGCACCAGCCATAGGCAGCCGAGTTGGAGGGATTTCACATTTGAAGATCAAGGCATGGTGGCAAGTATTCTACCACTCTGAACTAGAAAACTTCAGGGAAACGTGTTTATTTGTATGATATGCTACGAAAGCCAGGACATATAAGCAGATATATAGATTCCATCACTGGTTCTCTGTTTGGCTGGGAAGGTCATGAGTCAGGCTGATGAAATGTAAAAGGCAGTGAGTTGAAGTTTTCCTCCTGCTGTGATCAGATGCTCTTAGGATTCCAGTGGAGGCAATCTTTAAAGGGAACATGGCAGAGCTTTGGAAGCTTTTGGTAGCTTTGCAATCATGACCCACTGGTATCCCATAGGCTCACTGGAGGGGCCAGTATGAGCTAGCCTGTGGTCAATTTTGATCCTGCCATTCTTAGATACTCTAAAACTACAGACCATAATCTCTGAAGTAGGACTTTAACTCCCACCATGTAGAAGTGCCAAAAATAAGGTACAAACAATGTATTTTAAAAAGTAGAGAGAAAGTACTTATATACCATGAGTCTATAATGTTCCAAACTCAAGAATGAGATATATTAAGATTTTTTATAATTTACAAAAGACTTAGAAATGGCATATGATTCAATTTTTGGAACAATCTTTGGAGTTCAGAAGGTACCATTATAAACTGCCCCTCCTTTTAAAAAACAAAACCAAACAACAGAAAATAGAGTTTGTAAGGATTTCCCCTGATAAATAAACAAGAAATAAACACAAGCTTCCAGGTCCTGGTCACATGTCTATGGCAGACATCAATACTCATGGTGTAGTAGAGTCTCTACAAAATCCAGGCTTTGTTCACACAAGCCTTTTCAGCACAGTATTTAAGGCACACATCAGCAACAGAATACTTCACACTAGAAAGGAAACAAGTTTACTGTCCCACTCTAATGAACCAGTAAAAGGCAACTATCAGAAAACAGAATATATTACTCTAGCTTTAAATGTTTCCAGTAGTGGGATTTAAGGAGGACTTCATTCTAACCATAAACAGATGCAATGTCAAATGAGTTTTGTTTTGATCCACAGTATTCCTATGCATGTTAATAGCTTATATATTCAAAAAGTAAAAGTAAATCAATATGAAATTTTTAAAAATCTGAGCAGACACAGGAACAAATTAATCCCATGTATTTCGTATGAATAACACAACCACACTGAAGGAAGGAAAAGCAAAACCAAACCAACTCATACACATAGGTAAATCAAATGAATGCATGTAACTTCTGAACATGGATTTTTAGCTGTAATAATCTCAGTCCAAGGGGATAATAAAACCACCTTCAAATCTTGAATTTTTTCCTGTAGTTTGTGTTTGCATAGTGAGGTGGGTCTAGCACTTCAGAATCTATTTTATATGTATTGTCAGATTGAGTAAATGAGTAAGTGAGCTTGTGTTTAAAGCCTCAGTTCTCATTATGAACGAGGGAACATAGAAATACAGACTAGGAAAGGCATACAAATGCCAGGAGGTGGATTGAACTTGAAGGTAGAAGTATGCGCTCAGTATGTATACACGCACACACACATACACATGCACAGAAATCTTAGTGCTGTGAGTCAAATGCGCCTAGCAGAAACAATATCCTGACAAGAATAAACACAATTTTCATCTTGATTTGTAAATATGATTCCCCAGTGAAAGGAACCAGGACTTGGAGAATTGACTGGATTCCTTTCAGGGCTGGAAGGCAAGCCTTAAAAATGTTGTAGAATGTAAAAAGGTGCTCAA
Source organism: Rhinopithecus roxellana (assembly GCF_007565055.1). Lineage (NCBI taxonomy): Eukaryota > Metazoa > Chordata > Mammalia > Primates > Cercopithecidae > Rhinopithecus > Rhinopithecus roxellana. The sequence goes on along the minus strand of NC_044552.1, from coordinate 95,432,670 downwards.
AATAATAATAATGGTAATAATAATGACCAAAAAATAAAATAAAATAAAATAAGAGCCAGCTGGAAGGAGCTACTAAATCCCCAGGTTTGTTGAAAAGTTGTGATAATATGAGCATAAGCATAAATAAGTACAAAATGGAAAATAATCCATTGAATAAAATAGGAATTCTTAAGTTCACACTGATAATCGAAAAATGATGGGTAGACAGATAGATAATTAGAGATAGATAGGTGCGGATCAATACACAGAAACACACCTAGATAAGAAAGGAGGTAAGGAGGGCTCTTCATTCCAGTAGATTGTCAACAGACAAATGTGCAGCAAATAGTGAAGATAGAAAAATCATTATTTTTCCACCATTGTAATAAATGGTGTTTCTGTCAGATATCTTTTGATGAAAAGATGCTAAATACAGCCATCAAGGTTTACAAAGAAAGTGTCTTTTTACAGATTGGTTATTACTTATAAAGAAAAAAAGAAATATTAGTAAATTGACATTATCCAGTAAGAACCCAACCTCACTTTTTTGGGTTTGTGTAATATGTAAGTGTTAATTAAATTGACAGTTTCCCAGTAGGCCCCAATAAATTATTAGACCATCTTACTAGCACTTTTTAGAAACCAATTCCTATTGCTATCTCATGGCTTCCCCATCTTAGCTGCTTTTGAATGACGCAGAATTGTCCTAGGTAATGACTACTTCTGGGTTTCACTCACAGAGAAAGTCTTTATTCCACAACACTGAGTTAATTTGTCTGCAAGCCACTAAGAACACTTCCTCTGAGTGAAATGTAAATAAACCCAGGAGAACCACACAACGCAAACATCTGCCCAGGTTCAGAAGTGAAACCCCTGTGTTTCACAAACTGTGGAATTATCATCATCATCAACAAAAGCATCACAACACTTAACCTATTTCTCACTGTGTGATAAGAACTTCATATGCATTATCTAATTTAACATTATAAAGAGGAACTTGCTATGACTTGAATTGCCAAGTTTAAAAATATTTATACATACGTTTCCTCTTGTTAGGGGGAAAAGTTTCCTCTACGTTCCTAGGGTTGTTGTCTAGGTCTGAAATAAAAGTTGACAAAGACAGATTAACAGGAGGAAAGCATAACAGATTTATTTAATCAGAGTTTTATGTGACACAGGAACCTTTAGATATGAAGAGCCAAAGGCACTGCGGGGTGGTGGGGGAGGTGGGAAATGTCTATTGTATTCTTTGATGAAACAGACTGAGTGGGGGAACCCAGCAAGACCTGTTTATTCACATTCTTCTTAACCTTCCTGTGTGGCATTTCTTCCTACGAGGCATAGGGCAGGACCCCTTCTGGAATGAGGGTCTTATGACCTACCGTTAGACAAGGTAGGTCAGAGAATTTCATTACAACCAGCTCTTACATAGAAGGGTAGGAGGAGGTTAGACAAATATTTTGTAGGTTTTTATGGCTGGCTTTGGAAAAAAGGGGTTCTGGTTTTTATGACCCACCTTGCGAAGAGGAGTTCTAGTTTGTACAGCCTGCCTGGAGAAGATAAAGAAGCAGGAGGGCAGGAGAAGTGTAGAAAGATCTCACTTCACTTCTGAGGCCCTCAGTTCAAGTTACTCAGCATGCCACAGCACCATACTTTTGGGTATCTTGCTCTGAGCACAAGCACTCTCCAAATTATTGCTAATTTAATCTGTTTGCCTGTGTCTTTATGCATACATTTATTTAAAAAAAAATATTTTATCTAAGGAAACTACATTAGTATTTTGGCAGAAAGAAACTTAAAAATTTATATGCAATTTACTCTATCTGCTGTACCTCCAAAGCAGTTAGCCCTCTAATAGATAAACTGCAACTCATTCTATGATAACTAAAGTTACATCCAAATGTTTCTTTGTTGACACAAGAAAGTTTGATGATTGAAAGCTAGGACATTATTTTAATAGAGAATACGGGATCTGGGCTGACAAGAATCACTTTTAACTCCATCTCTGTCAACTTTAAATCTATGATTTTAAGAAAGGTATTCACCATCTTGAATTTTATTTTTCTCATCAGCAGAATGCTATTTTAAATAGAGTAGTTGTAAACAGCCACCTTCACAGAGCTCTTGTTGTATGGAACAAACTGTAGAGAGAATGGATGTTCAAGTTTTTATGAACTACAAAGCAACGGCCAATCGTTGGTATCAGTTGGATAATCATTTCAAGGATAATCACCCGTACAACTCTAAAATCATTTTACTAAATATTAGAAGAAATCATACAAATCCCAAAGGATCAAAATAAACTTACAGAAATTTGTAACGAATATCATGACAGAGCAACAAATTTGTACTGCAATGAAAAACCACAGAATCAAATACTATCTTAATGTGATGACTCTTTTCTACTTTTTTATATGAAAGGGTTTGATTCTGGGAATATGGTGTTATATTTTCTTTTAAAATGTATCAATATTATTATAGCGTATCAAAACCTCTGACAGGTTAAAGAAATTCTGACAGATCTCAAACAATGAATTATAATAGGTACAAATTTCCTTAGAAATTTAAATGAACTGTTAGACCTTACAAAGTGCTACACGTTAGATAATAAATAACTGAGTATGACTATAAAGTACTTAACATCTGGTCTTTTATATTGCTGAATAATGATAGATTTTATCAACATATTTTATAATAAGAGATCTACAAGTGAATAAAAAATTGAGGGTAAACATTTATATTATTATCAACTCAGAAGACATTTTCTAATATAAAAGCTATGTTGAGGGATTGAGAAAAAAGTAAAGAATCAAACAATTGCTGTATATGCTGAAATCTACCAAAAATCATATTGTAGGGTAAAGATATAATTATGTAGTATTTTAAAAATATAAACTAAAATAATCATAATTGAACACTGTTAACGCAAGTTAAAATAATTACTTAAGCAGTATAAAAATGACATGAATTTATTTCAGAGAAAAAAAGCAAATTATATATAAAAACCATGGAAAATATTTCAATCTTTCCTTTATTCACAAATTTTCAGATTGAAATAACTAACAGCTACTATGGTTTACCAACACATCTGCAAGCATTTTAAAAGGCATATTTAGAATGAGTACACTACAACACTCATCTATTTACTCTACTGGTGAGAGTGTAAATTGGTACAACCTTTTTGGAAAGCAATTTGTCAGTACATACTGAGGTCTGTAAAAAGTTCGTAACCTTTAATACAGTAATTTCTCTTCTAGAGCCTTATCCAAAGGAAAAAAAAAAATTAGACAAACATTTTAGTGAAAAGATGAAAATTATGATGTAGTTGTAAGAGCAAAAATCTATAAGCAACTTAAATGTCTAATGTTTGGATAATAATTCAATGTATTTTAGTGGAGCTACAGATAAAACATGTAATATGATTAAACGTAGATTCTTAAGCACTATTTAATAGCATGTGATAATGCTTATGATTTACATTTCAGTTAAAAATAAGAATGTAATTCTCTATTATCTGTTTAATCTTAATAGAATATGTAGAAACATTTGTAGAACTTCAAATGCACGTATTTAGAAACTGATACAAATATGTCAAAGTGATTACAATACTTTTTACATGAGGTAACTTTTATTATATGTTTCTATTTTTCTACATGCTTTCAATTTTTTACGATGCACACGTATTTTTCTAAAAATAAAAATGTCACTATTATAATTATTATAAGTCCATAAGTTTTAATATATTTTATTGCATTTCAATCTGAGATTAAGCTTGTAAATCTGAATATTTAAATTTATAATATGCAAATCATCAAAAACTTTTAAAGTTTACATACATACTTGAAATTATTTTATATACAGGTACAAAAACACTGTATTTTTAAATATCTGCTGTTGTACGAATATAGCAGTTTTTCATAGCGAAAGGAAGATTTTTTACTTCATGGCATACTTTATGAATATTGTTTGATGACTATTTTATTGTCATTGTTTCCTCAAATATTTGTTTTTATAGATATGGGAATGGCTACTGGACTAGACCTCAGTGTTCAAACTTCTTGCTCTTTTACACTTGCAGTTACCAAATGCAAATTGAAAGTTTCTAATTTTCAAGCAGCATAGCAAGTGTATTCTTATAAATATATCCTATAAAAATGCATCTTATATAGTATAACATGGAACTGCTAGAAACCTAATAAAAGAGTGTGTCAATTTCTTCATTTTAGACTTGAGGAAAGCAAGAATAAAAAGAGTTTCCCTAATTTTTTCTTTCTCCTAGATTTCCAACAACCCTAATACCTTTGCTAATTATTTTTATTTCATGTTTAATCATGTGACAATGTACAATTGTGTTACATTCTCTATGAACATACTTGAAATGGCTTTAAAACAGTTCTAATGGGTAAGATATTGTGTTAGTGAGAGTGGGGTGGGGACAAAAAAAGCATTCTGGAACAAACAAAGAAATAACCACATCAATTGAATAACACACCTTAAGGACTTCAATGAGTCCACACCTTAGGAGGAGGGATTTAACTTGAACAAAGGTGTATAAACTGATCCCTAGAGATTTTACTTGAAAATGCAAATCCAAACTTTTACTAATCTAGGTATAGAAACAGCTACAACATCTTTACTTTTGACTTCTGCTCCTTAAACCATTATGAGCAGACCATAGGAGAAAATAAGATAAGCTATAAATGAAATAACTGTGCACATGTTTACTAAGCTGTTTACTCCAAGATGTCTTTATCCAACTCTGCTTAAATTGTCTTGTTGCCTTGCAATGAAGGAGAATGAGAGGCCAGGTAACAGGCTTTTACAATTCACTCTTCTGATGTTTTTATTTTGTATAAGGACAAATGGATCAACTAGATAGCTCACAATAAGACAGAAGAGAATCCTTAGTAATCAACTTTCCCTGATCTGTTTTTCTACTTGAGGACTCTTGCCCAACTTCTAAATAATCACTGCCACATGGAATACAATAATAATAATAAAACATTGTCCTTAAAGAAAACATGGAATAGAAGTGGAAGTAAGGAAGAGATAAAAGGCAGTGAAGGGGAGAACAAGCATAAATAATGTGTTTATGAACCTATGAGGAAGAAGAAAAACATTTTTGCAACAAATAATCTACTATTTCAAATATCCAATACATACTGAATATGTATATAGTGGATACTAAATAATGTAAATATGCAATGTAAATTATAACTAACATGATAGATATAATTTATTAAATCAACAAAGGCTCCAATACTTGTTTAAGTGATTAAATGATTAGGTGGTCCTTATGATGAGGTAGATAACATCACTTAAAGAGGATTTTGAAATTATCTAATAATATTTATATTAGAAAACATAATTATTCAAATATTTTTCTACAAAGAATTAAAAAATATATGAAGCAACCTGGAAATCTCTAAATTATGTTCACACCTGCAAACAAGTCTTTTATTTTCAATAGGAAATGTTTGTATTTGTCATAGTTCATTTTGTGCTGCTCTAAAAGAATATCCGAGACTGAGTAATGTATAAATCACAGAAATTTGTTTTGAAAAGTTCTAAAGTCTGAGAAGTCTAAGATTATGGAGCTGGCATCTTTCAAGGGCCTTCCTACTGCTTCATCCCATGGAAGAAGGTGAAAGGGAAAAGAGGGCTCAAAAGAGCATTCAAGTGGAGACTGAACTCATCATTATGTAAGGAAACCACAACCATGATAACAGCATTAATTCATTCATGAGAACGGGACACACAGGACATTAATACCTCTTAAAGGTCCCACTTCCCAACACCTCTGCCTTGGGGATCAAGTTTTAACACGTTATCTTCAGAGGACACATTCCAACCATAGCATCAGTCTTTTTTATGCACAGGGAAATGTACTATTATAAAGCTATGAAGCAATATGATCAAGAGTGGTTTCTGTGTTACGTTGACAGTATGCCCTTAGACTTAAGAACAGAGAGGCTGACAGCTGGGCTCTGATGCTGAATCACATGCCACTCAATATCCATATGATCAATATTATGTGCTGTCAAAATAATCGGAATAGAGATTTACAGAAATGGATGTCATGGCTGCTGTAGTATCCCATTACTCTAGAAGGTTTAGCTTGGTGATTTAATATTAGCTTCTCAGCTCTCTTCTCTTTGTTTCTGGATGATTCTAGACATTCACTTTCTATCCACACCCTTTGTGCTAATAGCTTAGCAGAACGTTGTCTCAGTGTATTTGAGTTAGCTACCTAGGACAGATTGATGCTACAGGAATACTTCTCTGAATAGGGAATTCTTATTAAATAATCATTTGGACATTCTCTTGCCTCTCCTCCCTTCTCTCCCTCTCTGTCCACATTTGTAGAGTATTATGATGGTAGATCTCATTTACTGAAACTTTAACATACGGACAATCTATGCCTGGCTTGCAATGTGGGATAATGAGAATTTAAGGTATGGTGTATTCCACCAATTACACGCTTGTAAGATTTTCCTGCCAACGTATTCTACTATAAATCTGCCTCATGTGGAACCGTAGTGTTTGTCTGTGACCCACTGCATGGTGATATGGTTTGGCTGTGTCCCCACTCAAATCTTATCTTAAATTGTAACTCCCACTATTCCCATGTATTGTGGGAGGAACCTGGTGGGAGGTGATTGAATTGTGAGTACAGGTCTTTCCTGCACTATTCTTGTGATAGTGAATGAGTCTCATGACATTTGATTGTTTTAATAATGGGAGTTTCCCTGCACAAGCTTTTTGCCTGTCACCATCCAAGTAAGACATGACATGTTCTTTCTTGCCATTTGCCATGAGTGTGAGGCCTCCCTAGCCATGTGGAACTTTAAGTCTAATTAAACCTCTTTCTTTTGTAAATCGCCCAGCTTTGGGTATGTCTTTATCAGCAGCATGAAAATGGACTAATATGGTAAGTTGTTACCAGGAGTGGGGACTGCAGAAAAGATACCCAAAAATGTGGCAGCGACTTTGGAACTGGGAAACAGGCAGAGGTTTGAACAGTTTGGAGAGCTCAGAAGATGACAGGAAAATGTGGGAAAGTTCAGAACTTCTTAGAGACTTGTTGAATGGCTTTGCCTAAAATACTGGTAGACGTATGGACAATAAAGTCTAGGCTGAGGTGGTCTCAGATGGAGATGAAGCACTTGTTGGGAACTGGAGAAAACGTGACTCTTGTTATGTTTTAGCAAAGAAACTGGTGGCATTTTACCCCTGCCCTAGAGATTTGTGGAAGTTTGAACTTAAGAGAGGTGACTTAGGGTATCTGGTGGAAGACATTTCTAAGCAGCAGAGTATTCAAGAGGTGACTTGGGTCTTGTTAAAGGCATTCAGTTTTATAAGGGAAGTAGAACATAAAAGAGCAGAACATTTGGAGAATGATAATGCCATAGAAAAGAAAAGGCCTATAATCCTAGCACTTTGGGAGGCTGAGGCAGGTGGATCACAAGGTCAGGAGTTCAAGACCAGCCTGACCAACGTGGTGAAACCCCGCCTCTACTAAAAATACAAAAGTTAGCTGAGAGTGGTGGCGCATGCCTGTAATCTCAACTACTCAGGAGGCTAAGGCAGAAGAATTGCTTGAACCTGGGAGGCATAGGTTGCAGTCAGCCACTGCACTCCAGCCTGGGTGACAGTGTGAGACTTCATCTCAAAAAAACAAAAAAAAAAAAAAGAAAGAAAGACAGAAAATCCCATTTTGTGAGGAGAAATTTAAGCTGGCTGCAGAAATTTGCATAAGTAATGAGGAGCCAAATGTTAATCCTCAAGACAATAGGGGAAATGTCTCCAGGGCATGTCAGAGGTCTTCACAGCAGCCCCTCCCATCACAGGCCTGGAGGTTTAGGAGGAAAAAATGGTTTCACGTGCTGGGCCCAGGGTCCCTCTGGTGTGTGCAATTAAGGAACTTGGTGCACTATGACCCAGTCACTCCAGCTGTGGCTGAAAGGGGACAACCTAGAAGTTCTTGGGCCATGGCTTCAGAGGGTTCAAACCCTGAGTCTTGACAGATTCCACATGGTGTTGAGCCTGTGAGTGCACAGAAGTCAAGAATTGAGGTTTGGGAACCTCCTCCTAGATTTCAGAAGATGTTTGGAAACTCTTGGATGCCCAAACAGAAGTTTGCTACAGGAGCACCGCCCTCATGAAGAACCTGCTTGGGCAGTCAGGAAGGGAAAAATGGGAGTGACTGGGGGAAGAATGATGTGGTTTGGCTGTGTCACCACCCAAATAACATTTTGAATTGTAACACCCACAATTCCCACATGTCATGAGAGAAACCTTGCAGGAGGTGATTGAATTAAGGGGACAGGTCTTTCTCATGCTGTTCTCATTGGGAAGGAAGGAGTCTCATGTGATTTGATGGTCTTAAAAACGGGAGTTTCCCTGTACAAGCTCTTTTTGCCTACCATCATCCATGTAAGATGTCACATGCTCCTCTTTACCTTATGCAATAATTGTGAGGCCTCCCCAGCCATGTGGAACTGTAAGTTCAATTAAACCTCTTTCTTTTGTAAACTGCCCAGTTTGGGGTATGTCTTTATCAGTAGTATGAAAATGGACTAACATACATGGCAATGTTATAAACTGAGACAAAAATTAAAGCTGAAAAAGATCATACTTATGCCAGTCCAGAAAGAAAATCCAGGAGGCCTAGGCAACAGGCAAGACCTTTACTCCCTTTACATCCTATAAATAATATCATTTTTGATGGCCTAATGACTTGGTAATACAGTTTAATGCATAAAATTAAGTGACCAATAAGGGTGTATTAAATTGATTTTATCATTTGCCCTTCTTCATTGCTCTGATTTGTTTTTTCTACGTGTTTTCTGGTTTTACTATTTTCAAGTTGTCTGTGCTAAATGCTATAAATATGCAGCTTTCTGTAGAAGTCTTTGATCTTTTTGAAGAAAGAACTGTTGAAATTCGATAAATAATTAGCAAAAACTTGACAGCAATCAGTCAATTAATCAGAAAGTGTATGCCAAGTGGATCATATTATGATAAGCATCAGGAAAGATAAAGAAAGAAATATAAGGTATTGTATTAAGCCATTAAGATTTTACAACCAAGTGAAAAGATAAGTCATACACATCTCAAATTAGCAGTGTATGTTTGAATATTTACTTATTTACTTGATATAGCTATTAAGAGTAAACTGGAAGGGTACAATACGGAAGTGTTGCATTGAGAATTATTTAAAACATTTTAATTTTAAATATTGAAGTCCATACCTCTCTGAACAATCTACAATACTGATGCAAAGTATGAGTTGCAAACTGTTGTGAAAATCAATACACTTTGCATGTAAATTTTTTTTCAAATAATCTGTCAAAGCTCATAATGAGTATGAGAGGAGTCTAATACTGGTTCAAAAATGTGTTGTGTGCATTCTAATTTTGGAATAATTTTTTTTTCATCACAAAACTCAGTGAATTTAATTAAATCTCAACTGCCTCAAAGCAATTCTTTTTATTGTACAAAATTGCACTTATCATTCAGATGGCAAAAACCATATAAAATGCTACTGTCTTTCAAAACAAGAAATTTACATATAGGCAATAAGTAAAAAGGTCCATAACATGGCCCAGAAATGCCACTTAAGCTTTCTGATGGATGTTTTAAAATCAATTCAAGTCAATGTATGGTGAATTATGTGAATGCCTTAGAGAGCTTATGTTATTCAAGCACCTAAAATGATACAAGTCATCTCAAGTGTGCATTTTCTCAACAACAAAATAGTCAGTGCATGTCCAGGTAAAAAAAAAAAAAAAAAAAAAAAAAAAACTTTAAGAATATAGAAGTTCCACCATTCTGACATAGATTTTTCTTTATGTATTTTTCATTGTCTTCTCATTCTCCTTCCCCAGTCTCAAATCAATTAGTTTGAGCTCAGTTAAGTCATTATCTCATAAAAGCAATTGACCTAATAGTGTGAATAGCCAATGATTTTAAATGTCTGTGATTATCAGTGGGCATTTTTATGTGTGTGGATAGATGGAAAGATGATAGATAATCTTAGCTGCCTTTATTCATTTTTCCGTTATTCTTTGTAGGATATAAAGGTTTCCACTGGAAAATAGCCTCTGAATGTTCATATGGATGAGACCAAATGGCCATGTTCAACTATTCCTGTAGTACTGCTGTGATGTAGTCTGTCTGTTTAGAATATAAAAATATAGATATAGTAAATTAGTAACATGTGACACAACTAGACACATGAATTTTATTAAAGCAGCAATGTCTACAGATTATGCTCACTGAATTTTATCCACTCTGTGTAGCATAATGCATGGTTTTTCATGCTATAAATATTTTATTTAGATTTTTTTAATAATAACTACCTACATATAACAAATAGGAAAATGAAAAATAAAACCTCCCACCCACCAGAGAAAAGAGTTTGCCTGGTGGTATAGTTCCTTACATCTATATCTGTATCTATATCTATATCTACATCTACATCTAAATCTATAGTCTCCTTATTACCTTAACCTTATAAGGCAATCCTAGGATAAACACTTATCCTTATTACCAAACTGAAATCACAGTTTTATTATTCATATTCAGTCCATTGCCTTTTTCATATACTTAACTGCACTGTTTGTTAAGGATGCCCACTTTCTGCAAGTGAAACTTCCACCATCTGTTCTCCATTCACATCAATCATACTCATTTTCATTGATCATCTCTTTTTCATTTTCTTAGACTCTAATGGATTTTTTAAAAACAAATTTCTCCAGATTATTAGCTCAATTTTCCTAAACGATTAATGCTTTTCTTTATCATCTCAATTGTGGATTTAAATCCTGCTATTCCTATTTTAGTTTCAGTTTCATTGTCTAACCCAGGTCTTTTTTCATCTCTGCTGTTCTTTATATTTTTATCTGTTTTCTTTTTATCATATAATATTCTCTATGTAAGACTTTCAGCTCCTAATTTTCTGAAGTTGCATGATTTTATATTGTATTGATATATTTTCTGTATTTTTTATTGTTTATGATAAATAACTATTGCATTATGCTATTCCTGTGAAAAATCAAAAAGATGTTCCTTTGTGTGTGTGTGTGTGTGTTTGTGTGTGTGAATGTTTACAAGTGGTTAATATGATATTTTGTATTATTTTATTACCAAAGGAGAATGTTACCACTAACAAGCCATTCCCTTCCTTTAAGGTTTTGTGGTCAAGAACAATAGGAAGGAATCCAATCTCATTTATAGGATATTAGAAATTTTTTCTACCTTTGATTTTATAATTCTTCCTTCTCAACTCCTTTCCATTTTATCTTGTCTCCCATAATGATAACAAACTACAGCCCTTTACCAATGTCAAGGCCATTACAAGAATGAAAGACAAAATAAAGTCAGTTAGTGAGAAATTTCTTTCCAACCTGGAGGAGTTTGTTTTTGAGAGTTGTACCAGTAATCTTATATTCTTCTTATTGGCTCTGGGTGTACACAAGCACTTAACATAAGATTGGGGTATTCTTAACATCTTAGCATGAAAACAATCACTTATACCGATCCCAAAGTTTACTTTTTTTCATAATATAATTGATAATATTATAAATTCCTTTTTAAATGAAAATTTTAGTCGGAAGATGTGATAGACTGTCTGAAACTGCTAACCAAATGACCTTTTGGTCTACACATTCTTACACATTTTTAAAAATATTTTACTTTATTTACTTTTATTTTATAAGGATTCACTCAAACTGAAGTTTGTAAGATCTGTACTCAATGAAGAAAATAATGTTTGAAGAATTACATATATATATTACAGAAAAAATAATAAACATCCGCCATGAAATGTATCTGTATGTTCTATACTGATATTGAACAAATATCTCCTACTTTAAATACTTTAAAGCCTACCACCTGACTCTATTTTCTGAGTGCTGTTTTGTGTGAAATTATTTTCTGTCTCAATTAATCAAATGAGTATAGGATTTAAACTCATGTACGCATGTATATAGGAAGAGCAAGATGAGACTTGTGTTGATATCTCAGCATTTCCATGAATTATATGGGTAATCTTCATTTCTCTTAGCCCTCTCAAATGTACAAATACTTTTTTTGTTGTTGTTTTGAGACAATCTTGCCCTGTCACCCAGCCTGAAGTACAACGGGACGATCTCAGCTCACTGCAACTGGCGCTTCCTGTGTTTAAACAATTCTCCTGCCTCAGCCTCCCAAGTAGCTGGGATTACAGGTGTCTGCTATCACGCCCAGCTATTTTTTTTGTATTTTTAGTAGAGATAGGGTTTCACCATGTTGGCCAGGCTGGTCTCAAACTCTGACCTTGAGATACACCCACCATGGGTTCCCAAAGTGCTGGGATTACGGGCGTGAGCCACCGTGCCTGGCCACAAAACATTTTCTAAAAGATTGAGAAAATGTTCTGTATGTATTAACCCTTCTCAGGTTCCCTTTTGATGTAAATGTGAATGTCACAGTATCTCTAGTGTAATGAAGTCAATTGCCCTCTCTGACTAAAGCATCTCAGAGAACATTCTTGTCAAACTGTTTTATAATGATTTTCACACAGGGCTAACAAACTGGCAATAAAACAACAGTAAAAACAAGGACATATATTCTCTTAGAGAACTTTTCTTCCAACATTTATTAACATAAAAACCATAAAAACTGAACAATTATTACTATTTTTCTCCTCAACCAATATTTCCTGGCTACTGGTTATCAACAGTGTGTGAACCTTGTCCTAAATGTTACAAAAATACAAATATGATTTCCTCAAAAATTCAACTTCACTAATATATCTACCCAACAAATAGTGAGTGCCTGCTGTGTTTAAAAATTGTCAGTCTTCAGACTCTGTGTTAGAAGTAAACAAATATTACTGTATAATCTTTGTTCAAAATGGAATAATATACAGTTAACAAATTCACGTGTGAATAACAGAATATAATATTTTAAAGTAATTGATAAAACAAAGTAATTGAAGTCAATGGGCTTCAGTTAAATTATAATTTGCCATGTTCTTAAAATTATGACTTTGGGTAACAACAATTGGCAAAAGATGCATTAAAGGGAACTATGATATGAAACCTGGAGAATGTGGATATAAGAACAATAGGGAACCTAGAAGGTTCACTTCTAGTGTGACTCTATGGTGTTCTCTTTTGTTGTAATCTTGGGCAAGATGATTAATCCAACTCTCAAATACCTCAGAGTAAACCCAATGATACTGTCATTGCCAATCTCACTGAGGTGTTGTGAAAATTGAATTAAATAATGCCTTTGGAGGCATTCCATGTAAACATGAAAGCATTTTACAACATGCAAGCATTTTATAACCTGCTATAAAAATAATATTGTTACAATAATCTAATAGTATGATATTTTCCAATCTACATTCTTTAAGAAAAATGTTTTGATGTGAATGTATACATTTAATGTCCACGATCACTCAAAGAAAAATATTGAACCAAGTGGTTATTAAAAATGACAAACAAGACTTCATTCAAGACTCTTGAAATAGGGTCAAAATTATTGCAATAAAGGAGAAACACTGAACTCAGCTTCACTGAAACAAGAAACAGAGGATTTTTAAACACCGAGGAAAGCTAGTGGAAACATAATGAAAGAATTTAGTGGGCTGGTTGGTCAATGTGATCAGGCTGTCTGTGTTTGATAATTGGTGCTTACAGAAGAAGTTAGACACCTGTTCTCCACACAGACTAGGAAAGAAGGGCATCAACTTTCTTGATGATTGTATTTCAAAGGGATGGCTCCAGGGTCCTTTAAGAAGGCACCTCTAGATTGCAGAAAATTTACATCTCAAAGGAATAGGGAAAGAATTTACAAATGCAAGTTTTCTAAAGTAAATGATGGAAGAAAATGGAGAGTAGGATTCTACAGTCAGAAAAGAAGCCTTAGTCAATAGAATCAAGTTGAGTGAAACACTAAGACTGTGGTCAAACCTAAAAAACACGCCATGTATTTTTTGTTTAATTATGCTGGAGAAAATGCTCAGGAAAGACAGAGTCCCTAAATGAATGTATCTCTATCAACATTTTTGTTTCTTTATTTTCATGAGACAGTGTCTTGCTCTGTGGCACAGGCGAGAGTGCTGTGGGGGTGATCACGGCGGCTTTGACCTCCTGGGCTTAAGTGATGCTCCCATCTGAACCTCCAAGTAGCTGGGACTACAGGCACGTGCCACAATGCCTGGGTAATTTTTTATTTTATTTTTATTTTTTGTAGAGATGGGGTCTTGCCATATCGCTTGGGCTGGTCTCAAACTCTTGGGCTCAAGCAATCCTCCTGCCTCAGCCTCGCAAAGTGCTGGGATTAGAGGCATGAGTCACCTCACCCAGGCTATCATTTTTCTCTGTGTAACCATACTTGAAATAATCAGACCAAAATAACCAGACTAAGATGGAATATATTTTGTAAATTCAGACATCTGAATGGGGCAGTGTGTAATATCCAAATTGTTAGAAAATAGATTGGAACTCTAGCCCAATCCAAAACAGTGTAGTCACATAGCTGCATCCTTAGGTTTTGAGAAAAAAGATTCAACTAGAGTTATTTAAAACCAGACTGTCAAGTCACTACATCACATGCTCAATTATTTGGTGCCACAGAGAGGCACTAAACCCTACAGTTTAGGGCTGTTTTTGATGGGAATCAAACAATTATAGATATCTACAAAATCATACATGTGTTTGTGTGAGCTTAAGTTATGTTATATATAATAAATGTAGGACAGTTATAAAATATAAAAATAAAATAAATACTTTGAAATCAGTATGTAAACTCAGAACTAGGATATTCATTACCAATATTTGAAGTTACTAGTATGTTTTTCCCATATCCTATTCATGTTTTCTCTTTTGAAAAGTAGCAAATATCTTTAATTTTAATGTTGTTATTTTTAATGTTTTACCATTTAGTATCAACCTTTTGTTTCCTTGCTTAAGAGTTTTAAAAGTCATACTGTATTTTAGACCTTTTAGAATTACTTCAATGAGAAATATTATGTTTCAAAGATTTACCCATTCTGTTTAATGCATTAGTAATTTGTCCATTTTCACTGTTGTCTAATATTCCGTGGTATGACTATTGTAAAACTTAAGTATCATTTTTCAGTACAGAGCCCCTGCAATATGGTATTAATATGCCTCTAGACTTTGGACAAATAAGGTAACTATAAACATTCCTGTACAAATCCCCCTGTGAAATTGTTTAGGCTTGAAATAATTTGCTTGAAATTATACAATAATGTCCAACTATTTTCAACATATTAGAATGATTTTTTTTCATGCCCACAGACAAAAGAACTTCCACTGAACTTCCATTTTCAGGAATATAATAAGATAGGCAATTCTGAGCATTATTCCCACCAAGCCAACTCCAAATACTAGAAAAAAATACGTATTTCCAATTATTCTTAAAAGAATTAACTGACAAGATAATGAAAAATTGAAATTACTTATTAAAAATTAAGAGAAAGCTGATGAGCAGAGAAGAAATAGATTCTTAAAGCCTTTAGTACACAGCAAAGTTGACGATCCAAAAAACAATATTAAATGTTGAGTTTGATCTTTAAAGTTATGAAGCAACGGAGACAAAAGTTAAACCTACGAGGCTGCCTAAGAAAGGAGCTGTTATAGTAGACACTGCCCGCACTAAGCTAAGTCCCCAAAGTGTTAAACCATCATTATGAGAGGAAGACCAAAAAAAAAAAAAAAAAAATTTGACCTCCTTCCCAGCAGCGTACCACAGGACACTAACAACAACAACAGTTCCCTTGGTGCTAAACAAAGCAGCAAATAAAAAGAAAACACATCTTGAGAAGTTACAACATAAGGCAGCCAGAGTGTAAGTTTGGAGCTTTAATCTCAGATCTTGAAATGAAATAGCCCTAGACAGTTAGTGGCACCTCACACTTAGAAGAAGTAATCACAGATCTTCTCTGCAGAAAGTTATCTTCTTTACAACCTCAAATAATTTGTTAAGAACACTGAAAAGGCAATCAAATAACACAATAACCAAGAACATGGAAAGACAAGGTACCAGAAGAGATACAAAGCAAAGTATCTGCAACAAAAACACACTCATAAAGAAGTCAGACAGGAATTATAAGACATACACACACAGTTCTAAAATATTTTCTTTAAAAACAAGAAGTTTAAAAATATCTTTAGAGAAGTGAAAACAAAGCATATATAAAAAAGAATCAAAAAAAACTTTTGAAAATAAAAGTTTAACAAAAATTAAATAAAAAATAAAAATTTAGTGGGTAAGTTAAATATCTAATGAATATTAGAGGCTGCTGCAGGGAGAAATTTAAAACCAAAAATAGATCAGAAAAAGAATTATTCAAGGTACAACACAGGAAGATAAAGTGATAAGTTATAAATAAGAGTATGAAAAGTTAAAGGATCTAATAATGTCTCATACAGTTGAAATGATATTTGGGACATACTGAATTTCATAAAATGTATTATTAAAATTAATTTTGCCTATTTCTTTTTACTTTTTTAATGTTACAATTAGGCATGTAATATTACAGATATGTCTACCCTTATATTTCCTTCTCAAATTTAGCTATTCCAGACTTCAGTATTTAGCTCACTGTGCTCCCCAAATCACTTCATAAAGATTACTTATAAGCCACCAATATATTCAAATGTTACTTCGGTTTTACCAAGGACTTAGTTGTGAGAGACAGAATAGAGAAGACATCTTAGAGTATTTACTCCAAAAGTCTGCTAAATATGAATGTGCCCAAAGTAAGTTTTTAAAGAAGATTGAGATTTTCTGAAAGCATTTGGGTGACTTGGTGTCTTCCTTAACTTTTCCTATAATCATAGGTGAATTATTTAAGTTTACCATGCTTTAATTTTGTGATTTGTGAAGAAAGAGTTTGGGCCTAGATAATCTTAAGTATGTTTCTGAATTTGATATTTTACCACTGACGTAAAATTATACTCACAATGATAAGAATCTTGACAAAAATCTAAAGAAGTGTTTTTAATATATGGTTATACTTTCTAAGTTAAGGGGATGTGTTACTATTGCTTGGATCAAGAAAGAAAGCAGAGAAAAAAATGAGCAAAGAATATTTTAAAGGAGAAACATAATACAGCTCTTAAAATGGAGAAAATAATGATTTAGACATGATAAAAATATTTTTGCATAAGAGTAAATACTATACATCTTTTAAAAGTAATGATCATAAAAGAAAAGCAAAGTGCAGTCTATTATTTGTCTTCTGAAATATTGTAAAGCAATGACTGTAGTGCAGTTTCAAAATTACAAGTAAGCACATTGTTGGCATTCACAGATTTAAACAAACAATGTGCGAATTGAACAGTAAAAGGTGCACAGTACAATAATATAGTTAGAATTCTTGGACTATATTATGTATAGTCTCATGACTATTTATAGTTTTATACTATTATTCATCATCTATAAATTTTTTTAATGTCAGGGAAGTAGGAGGAAAGCTGTCACCATATTTTTTAGAAAAAAAGATGAATTTTCTGACAAGACAATTTAATCTGTAATTTTCCATCCTCCTGCATCTCTTGCATTTCTATAGAATGGTTCATACCTTTAGGTAAAAAGCAAATATATATATGTAATAATTTTCTGTAGCCACTGAACTGTTTATTAATGGTTTTAATTTCATTTCAAAATTATGTTTTTCCTACTATTAAAATGATTATGTTTTCTATTATTCAACTAAGATGCTATCCCTAACTTCCTCTATTTTTTTACCTTACACCCCACTCATCCACCCTCAGCTATAAAATGCATACATAAAAACAGTGAAAAACTTCTGACTACCTATAACCTTTAGAAGCTATTATTTAAACAATATCTAGTGTTCCATACCATATTACTAGAAGAAAAATAGAAAACAAACACTTCCAACAAAAACTATTTTACTAGATGTAAGTTTTTCATATTTTATTTTTGAAGAGTTTTTAAAATTTGCATAATGTGTGAAGGTGGTATAAATTGCCAAGATTACTTATTATTCATTATAAATAATAAAATCATTATATCAGTTATCAAGATTTCTATATGCACAGATTAATAATTATAATTTTATGGAAGTACATATCCTAGATTTCTCAAAAACACTTTTGCTTCCATTCTATAAAAACTTTTGAGGAAACCAAGGGTATGTAGTGCCATAAAATTTAATCTTTTAAGACGAAAATAAGAGTGTATTTTATTAATACCAAGTATTAATTAAAACATCGACACAATACTAAGAGTTTATTAGTAATATTTATAGATGAGGCATTTCTAGGAGAAAAACATAAATAAAATAAAATAATAACATTTATTCTCTTGCTCTTGTTCCTTAAGAGACAA
Source organism: Rhinopithecus roxellana (assembly GCF_007565055.1). Classification (NCBI taxonomy): domain Eukaryota; kingdom Metazoa; phylum Chordata; class Mammalia; order Primates; family Cercopithecidae; genus Rhinopithecus; species Rhinopithecus roxellana. The sequence continues at coordinate 95,414,313 of NC_044552.1, read as the reverse complement.
ATTAAGTTTTAAAATAAAATTTTGTTTTGAATTTAACATAGTAATTAATTTGACTATGGTAATCTTTGGCTAGCAAAACAGTTGTTTTTTAAATATAATAATATTTCTTTAGTTTAGAAAGGGAGGTTCATTTAGACAATGATATTATCTATTTTCTATCATTTTGTATTAATGAGGACTTGTATTATTTTTTTCTATTTATCTTTCCTTTGCCCTGTAATATCACAAATTTTGACTGTCAATATTAGTGGCACCAAATACTAAAATGTTTTCTACACATCTTTATGAGGAACCTAGAATCTTTACTGAAGAAGTGAAATTTGCTGGGATTAGATTTAGGGGATTTTCTCTCCCTCTTTCTCTTACATTTAGGGAAACAACAATAGATCCTTTAAATTCTGTTAGATTAGCACCAGAATTAGTACTAAGGTTAAATTAATTTTTTAAATCACATAAATATTACACAATTATTGGTTCTCATTCCTCTCTGGTGCTTTTGGGGGATGACCAGATGATGACTGAAACGAATATACTTACCTGAAACAAAGTAAAAGATTTATGGAGGATTTGAAAATTTTGTAAGACGTCAGGAGAAAAAAATGTGATAGAAAAAGAAGTAGAAAAAAATGATTTCTGAGTCAAAGAAGAAATTAAAGCATAAAGTTGGATTTAAAATGAGAGCTAAAGTTCAGCAATGCCTGCCTGGCAGGTCTCAGCAAGGCTTGCATCATGGTGAAACTGAAGATCCTAAAATTAAATTCCCACATGGTTTGATCTGTCAAGTGTTGGAGTGGTAGAAGTAAGTGTGTCTGTCTGGGCTATTGTGTTTGAATAGTTTGAATGATATTGATATTCCCAGATGACCACTTGAATTCTGGCTGCGTATCTTGCAACTTTCTTTGATTTTATCTCTAAAAGAGTTACAGTATGACATGGAAAACCATTTATTTGGATGTCACTGAAATATATTTTAAGTATAGAAGCAGGTCTTTCCTGTTGTCCTTAAAGAAGCTTTAAATATTCTTGAAGTTTCAATGGAAACCAAAAATTTATGTTTGCCTGTTTTGGGTTTCTGCCAAACAGTATAATAGAACTGACTCAATTGATAGTACTATGGATCATAATTTTTTGTGAAACAAATATTATGTGACACCAATAGAATAGAAAAATGAACAACTCTAAAAAAGCATTAATGGGTAACAAAAAGGGTTCTGCCTTTCTATAAGCTTTTCCCCAGGCTCTTTCTGTCATCCCTAACAGAATAATCCCTCTTAAACCAAATCCGGGAAAAAAAGAAACTTGAATTCACGGTATTTCAAAAGATAGTCAAATCTTTTTTGTATCTTTTGGTTTACTCAAAAGCAGACTGAGTCATATGAATTTCTCCTGTAAGTCTTTAAATTCTAGCCAACTTTTCTATTATGAATTAGTCAACTTTGTTTTGCAAATGAAGAATGATCATTACTAGATCACCTTTCCCAGATTGATTTTTGTAAAATAAGTAAAGGAAATAGCACTGCAATATTTCTTTCTTTTATTAAATAATGATGCACTGTATTGACAAATTAAACATTTTCAATAAATATCTGTCTAGACTTAGGAATTTTTTTACATGTATGCAGTGCATGATTTAAGATTTAATTCAGGCTGGGCGTGGTGGTTCACGCCTGTAATCCCAGCACGTTGGGAGGCCAAGGCGGGTGGATCACGAGGTCAGCAGATCAAGACCATCCTGGCTAACACGGAGAAACCCCGTCTCTACTAAAAATAGAAGAAAAAATTAGCCAGGCGTGGTGGTGCACACCAGCTACTCAGAGGCTGAGGCAGGAGAACGGCGTGAACCCGGGAGGCGGAGCTTGCAGTGAGCCGAGATGCCACTGCATCTAGAGCCGAGTGCCACTGCACTCCAGCCTGGGCGACAAAGCGAGACTCTGTCTCAAAAAACAACAAAAACAAAAGATTTAATTCAGGCAAATAAAGTACTTGGCCCAAATGGAACTAGAGTTACTCAAGATGAATAAGCTCTAGAGATCTGTTGTATAGCATTGTGCCCATAGTTAACACTATTCCATTGCACACTTACATTTTGAAAATAGATCTCACATTAAATTTATTTTTCTATATTAAAAATAGACTACTATTTCCTACGGAAAAGACAACCTACAGAATGGGAGTAAATATTGCAAATCATACATCTGATAAGGAACTAATATTCAAAATATGTAAAGAACACTTACAAATCAATACCAAAAAAAAATAATAAAATAAAATAAATAACCCTGTTAATAAGTGGAGAAAGGCTTTGAACAGACATTTTGCCATTTTGTCAAAGAAGACATACAAATGGCCAACAGGCATATGAAAAGATTCTCAGCATCACTAATTGTCTTCGTGAGTTTGGGGAGCTATAACAAATTATCAAAGACTGAGTGACTAAGACAACAAACATTTATTTATCATAGTTCTGGAGGATGGGAAGTCCAAAATCAAGATGCTACCAGACTTAGGGTCTTTTGGGGTCCTGCTCGCTGGTTTGCCAGCTAACTTCTCCTTCTATGATTAAATAACCAAAAAATAACAAGAGATAGCTTGGATATAGAAAAACTGGAATGCTTGAACATCTTTGATAAGAATGTTAAATGGTACAGCTGCTACAGAAAATAGTATGAAGATTCCTCAAAAAATTAAAAATCGAACTGCAGTATAACCCAGCAATTCCACTTTCAGAATAATTGAATAATTGAACTTGGGATCTCAAAGTGATATGCACATTCCCACATATCCCACATACGTGCATTGCAACATTATTCACAATATCAAGCTGTGGAAACAACCAAATGTACACCAAAGTAATAAATAAGAGAATGTGGTATATAGACACAAATGGACAGTGTTCAGCCTTTAAAAAGAAGAAAATTCCACCAGATGGGATAACATGCATGGACTTAGAAGACAGTATGTTAAGTAACGTAAGCCATTCATAGAAAGGCAAATATTGTGTGATATTAAGAATTAATGAAATAGTAAAACTTACAAAAGCAGAGAGTAGAATGGTGGTTGCCAGAGGCTAAGGAGAGGGGAATACAGGAAGTTACTATTCAATGGGTATAAAGTTTCAGTTATGCAAGATGAATAAGTTCTAGAGATCTACTGTACAGCATTGTGCCTATAGTTAACAATATTCTATTATACACCTACATTTTGTTGAAAGTAGATCTCATGTTAAATGTTCTTTCTATAATAAAAATGGTGACTCTTTCTCCCATTGATTAAATAATTTTATCGTATCAGCTTTTCTTATTAATTCTTTGTCAAGATTACTGAAAATGAACATACTTTTAAAGCAAAAATAGAGGTGAACTCTCCCATTAGGCCTAATAGTTTAAAAGTGAAACTATCTGTAATGTTTTCTCTTTGGAGATTAATCCATTATCATTCAGTTCCTAGAATTCAAATCCATTACTGTTATATATGTACTATCTAATATATACATAAGTATAATTCAAGTTTATAAGCACCATCCAATTTGTGGAATTAACATGAGCAGGAAAGAAAAATTGAAACTTGCACATCTGTAATGCAGTAAGTCACACAGAAATTATGGTTTAAAAACTTTTTAAGATTTTTTTTTCTTAATGTATGGCCCAGAAATTATGTTTTGGTCATTTTACATAATATTTTAACAACATCGGCCATGAAATCAGTATGTTGACAAAGCAGTTTTGCTCACCTTCATCCTCTCTTTTTATTGCCAACTTCAGTGACTATTATTAAGGTCAGCAATACGTTTCTGTGAAAAGTTCTTAGCAAGTTAATCGACCCCTTCCTTCAAAATAAAACACAATAGACCCTGAGGATTTAGAAAACCAGTTCAAGAGAACTAAATGTGAAACACATTTTAGTGTGGAACAAACCACTCTTCCTTCTTTACTTGAAATTAACATTAGCCCAGGATTACACAATGATAAAACTAATGGTGATTATTGAAACTCAAGGTTGCCCTAAAGCAAGTCCTTGTATTGCTCACAATTATGTCTTTAAATTCAAAAGCAGAAATAAAAGAAATGATGAATAAATTAAGACCTAAGTTCAAAATATGCATTGAATATCTTTAAATAAGTAGGACATCATTACTTTGCTGCTTCAAGTGAAACTACATCTCTCTTTAGTGTTATGCTTTATTTTCCACAAGCTTCTAAAATTGGCTCCTTTCCAAGGACTAACGTCTCCTTATCTGTCACGGTGTCTTTGTTACTATACATTATTTCTAAGAAACTCCTTTCCAGCCCTGTATCACTCCATATTAAATCAAGCAGATGAAACTTGTTCTTTTACACTGAGGGCCAATGTCATCCAAATAAAGTCAAACAATTATTTTAAAACACAAAATGTTTGCATCCCAAGAATCAAGCTGCATGGACGTTATACATTTTGAGATACTAAATGAGAATCATGTAGGATTTGTTAGAGACATAAATACTCTTGTTCTGTGTTCTACGATGAGTCTGAAGGAAGTTACACTTCTCCCTTCACTAGGTTTGTAGGTGTACTTGACGCAAACACATACACCCACATACACAGCCCCCTCACACACACTTCTTTTGAAATTATGCCAGCATTTCAACAAACAAGGAAGACAGACGGAAAACATTATAGGTCCATAATTGGGAAACCCAGGAATGTTAGCAGTACTGTTAAATCCTTAACAACTTCCTGTGTCATTCAAATTTACCTAATTTATTCTTTCCAGAATGCGGTTTATAACGGAGACTTTCTCTATTAATTGATAAACAGCTGGAAGTGCAAAAGACTGAAATGTGGGAAAAAAAAGCCTTTATGTTCCCAGAAAAAAAATAAATAATGAACATGGCTTAATCTAAGGGTAAGTTAGCAAGCACTTCTGTAGGAAAAACTCTCATTGAAATTAATGAAGATTTAGCCCCTATGTGCGATTAGAGTTTTATTCTGACTGAAGCTAGTTTCGCAATGAACTCCGGAATATAGTATCACATTGATATGTCATCCTCTTAAGCAGTGAATAAATTTTTGTAAATACTGAGAAATACAGAATTATTTATTTTATTTAGGAAAAAGTCAGCACAATTGGACAGCTGCGTTGTTCACACAGTAAGATTCACTGTTCGCCAGCTTACATATATGAGTAATATTGAAAACTGAATTTAATGTTTTAAGTGCCTGAGCATTTTGTCATGTGTAAAGTCTAAAGAGGTCTAATCTCTAAAGGATAGTCTCTCAAATTCAAAAATGCTAAGCTTAAATAATACAATCTGCTATTAGAAAATATTTGCTTCTATAATCATGGAATTTCCTTAGCAAATAAAATACGTTTTGGACAATGTTTAAGAGTGCCATTGTTTTCTCTGAAGTGATTTTGAAAACCTTGGAGAACTAGTTGAAGTGTATTTTTTCTTAAGTTATATAGCTTGAATTTAAGTTATTAAAATTATTTAAACAAGACAAAATTACTTTCTGATAGAAATGCTTACTGGATGATATTGTATAAATCATTCTATGGCAACAACATCCCTTCTAAGTTGACATAAATGTATTTTAGCTCTACAAATATTTTATCTTGTAGATTATTTTCAGAGATATTATTGAGGGTAAAGTTCTATGAGAGTTTGGATTCTTCATAGATTACTGTATTTGTTAGGATTAGATTTGACTAAAAAGGTTTAAAAAGCTAATTAGAGTGGCTTAAAAACATACAAGTCTATTTCTCAAATAAAAATCCAAATAGAGACTCTAGGACTGAAATCATGGCTCCAAAAATATTAGTGACATAGTCTCGTTTTTTTCTAAGTGTTCCGTCATCCTCAAAGACAGCTTTAAACTCATGGACCAAAATAAGTGCTTCAGTTCCATCCATTACATCTGCATTCTAATGAACAAGGAAGGAAAAAAGTCAGGAAATACAAATAAGCCTTTTATATTTAAGTACTCTTACCAGAATCTGTATATATCATTTGTAGTTATATTCTGTTCTCAGAATGTTATATAAATTTGCTTTGCTGCAGAGGAGAATAAGAAATGTAATCTATATCTATCACTTAAAATCAGACTGTCATTTATTTAACATAGAAGAGTTCTATTACCTTAGAAGAAGAGGATTATAAATTTGACAGAAGGATATGGATTTCTGCCACGACAACTATACTGTATACCCTGTTAAGGTAAAGGGCCCAATTTACATTTCCAGAATCCCCCAACCATGATAACTGAATGTTTGTAGGGGATTTGTAGCTATTATGATGACAGAATTATTATTGAAGGCAATGGCAGTTTTCAAAATGGTTATCAGTGGCTTCCTGCTGATCATGGCTCATCAGTATCTGCTGTGTGAAAAAAGTTCTGACATATCCTTCTGTTGCTGATATGTACTGGAAGAATTTACAATCAGCCATATTGAAGGTAAGTTGATGAAGATACCTCCAGCAACAGGGATGCTTGTCCATATGTGATTTAGAAAGCAGAGAGTAAAATGGAGAATGACCTAAGGGTAGAGATATTTTTGCTTATGCTATAGCTTTTCTGGAGAGTATAGTGAAGATGACTCAACTTGACATCTCATAGAAAGTTTTAGTTCCACTATCCTGGCATTATGTAACCAATCCTGGCTGTAAAACCTATTCTTCTATCATTTGTACAATCAACAGTTAATCTGCCTCCTTAAAATTTTCATTTAAGAAATTGATTTCTTGGGCTTTATTAAGCTCCTTATTCCAGAATCCCAATTCACTGCTGTCTTCTACCTAAAAATGTGTCTATGTCTTCATGGGTGTTTCATTACCAAAAGAAGGTGATATTTTGAGACATTAGTCTTTTTAGTAATTCTTGTGTCTTTCTCATTCTCTTGTCTCCATTTCAGCAAGTGGTCAACTTGTTTTTATTGCCTCAAAAATGGATATACCAGGCTAAAATGCTGAAACTCCTATAAGACTTCCCAGCTTTATTCTAAAAAAGAGTAAGCCCCAGGGAGAAAAGAGGATTCATTAGTATAGGTAGACAAAGTATCTCATTCAAAAGCTTGGGGAAGACCATTACAGGATATAGAAAAAAAGAATCTTAACCAAAAGTGGAAGAGAAGGAAGAGTTTTCTTCCAACTAGAAAGACACTCCCTCAGGACTGCATTAGGATTGCATCTGTGCCCTGCTTCCCCACAGTGCTGCTGTGGGTGCAGAAAGCCTCCAGAGATGTCTGAACATCTCAGGAGCAGTGGGCATGAAACCCAGCCTCCTTTTAGCATCGCAACAGATTAGCCAGAACCCAGTAGGACACAGGGTGATACAGGTGTGCCTTATGAGAAGCTTCCTATTTTCCCGAGCACAGCCCACAAGTGGAAGAGTCTGGAGCTGACTGAGCCAAGATGCCTGCGATGGGAAACCTACTCATGTTAATGTTTACAGGCAGTGGCAGAAGGCCATCCCTGAATGCCTTCATATGAATGAGCATTCCAGAATCTTGACTTGAGTTTGGGAAGAGAGAGACTTGAATAAGGATATAAAGGTATAAAGGATCTAACAGATTAATATATAAAAGATCTAAATAGAAATTAATTTGCAAGAACACATTTGTTCTCATCTGTGTTAATGGAGTATGAGCCTATTCATTATATTGCTTAAACTTTTGGCAGTGATCAGGTGATTTGTGACTATTGTATTAACATGGATTGTGACATAATCTTCTTTTTTCACTTCTGCTGTCATCTCTCCCACCACCTGCAAAATCTTCCACTAGATACACATAAACATACATTTCCATGAATATACACATGTTTACAAATGGACCAATGCTTTTTACTTGGCTCCCTGGCTCACATAGTCTGTTTGTGCTCCATAACAAAACACACAGGACAGGCTAATTCATAACAAGTGGAAATTTATTTTCTTAGTTTGCAAAGACGGGAAGTTCAAGATCAAGGAGCCCGCAGGTTTGGTTGTCTGGTGAGGGCTGACAAGACGGAACTTTGATGCTACATTCTCTGGAGGGGAGGAACTCTGTATCCTCACATGGCAGAAGACAGAAGGGCAAGTCAACAGAACTCTGCACGAAACCTCTTCTGTAAAGACTTTAATTCTATGCATGAGAAAGGAATTCTCAAGGCCTAATCACCTCTAAAGGTTCCACCTCTCAATACTATTATATTGGTAATACCTGAACTTTGGAGGGGACGCATTCAAACAAAAGAACTGGTTTACCTTGGAATTATCACACCTTAGAATTCAAACAGAATTTAAAGTCCATCTGTTCAAATCTGCCCCTGACTCATCAACATTTTATAAATATTTCTAGTAACCCATCACCTAGGCTCAGTTTAAATTAAATTATTATGTGGATTGTACTATCATTAATGGTCATCCAGTTAATTTTTAGATTGTTCTAACTATTCTAAAAGATCTGTCTTTGTTTTAGTCAATCATCCATAAGTCGCTCCCATTTGGTAACATCTGAACAATCAGACTGCATACAATGTGTCTTTCTCTGACATGTTTTCTGGCATCTCAGGATTTCATTTATCTCTCAAATCCATGATTCTCCATGCTATATACCACAATTTACTCCAACTCTAATTTCCATGGCACGTTTGAAAATCTACTTATTGCAATCATTTCTCTCAAGAGGTCCAGTTTTTCCACATCAATTTTAAAGTATTGATACAGAAGTAGGTGAAAAACACTATTTTTTTATTTGTCTGAAAATGCTTAAGTCTTATGAAACTGAATATTACTTTCTTCTTGTAGCCACTGATGATATTATCTATTTGTATTAAGCATGATTTCAAAGAGTTAGAAAGGAGATGGGATGCTGGCTGTTATATTTCTTGAGGCCACATGAATGAACCCAGATTGCTCTTGATCCAAAAGAATATGTTCACAGATTTCTGATTAGAATACATCTCTACTTACCTAATGCAATAAATCATTTTATAGTGTGTTCCTGAAGACCTCAAGCTGGTTAGCACAATATATACGTGCATTATGGCTGCTAAAACCTTCACGAAATCCAAATTAGTAAACATGTTTATCTGAAATACCAAGACACTATTCTCATACATAAAATTGATGTTTATTATTGGGAAATTAAAAAATCACTCACAGCCCAATTACCCAGTATTTATTTATGTTAATAAATACTCTTGACATTTGATGTAAATGATCTTGGAAATTTTTCATACAAATATGCATCCCTGTTACATTGTTTGGAAATAGGACTATATTTTACCTAAATGTAGTCCTATTTAACTCCTTTTAAAATTATTGCCCTAATATGCAATTATATAAAAATATAGTAATATATTTATATTTAATATATTTATATTATATTTAATATATTTATATTTAATCAGTTCCCCAAAGGGAGAAATTTAGATTATTTTAGGTTTTGCATTTGTAAGTCCTACTTCATTTTGAAGTCCAATAAATGTTTTATTAGGTCTATAGAAAAGAGTCAACAACAGGAATTTCTAGTAAAAAATTTGCTTTTTCCTGGAGCAAGGTAGAGAATAAGACTAAGAGTGGGATTCTGGTCCAAGATGGCCAAATAGGAACAGCTCTGGTCTGCAGCTTCCAGCGTGACTGGAGCAAAAGACAGGTGATCTCTGCATTTCCAACCAAGCTACCTTGTTCATCTCATTGGGACTGATTGGACAGTCAGTGCAGCCCGTGGAAGGTGGGCCAAAGCAAGGTGGGGCATCACCTCAGCCGAGAAGTGCAAGGGGTTGGGAGAATTCCCTTTCCTATTCAAGGGAAGCCATGAGAGACAGCACCTGAAAAACCTGGACACTCCCACCCAAATACTGTGCTTTTCCAACAGGCAGCAAATGGCACACCAGGAGATTCTATCTCGTGCCTGGCTGAGCAGATCCCAAGCCCATGGAGCCTTGCTTACTGCTGGTGCAGCAGTCTGAAATCAACCTGCAAGGCAACAGCCTGGAAGGGGGAGGGGAATCCATCATTACTGAGGCTTGAGTGGATAAACAAAGCAGCCAGGGAAGTTTGAACTGGGTAGAGCCGACCACAGCTCAGCAAGGCTGGCAACTTCTGTAGTCTCCACCTATAGGAGCAGGGCATAGCTGAACAAAAGGCAGCAGAAACTTCTGCAGGCTTAAATGTCCCTGTCTGACAGCTCTGAAGAGAGTAGTGGTTCTCCCAGCATGGTGTCTGAGTTCAGAGAAAAGACAGACTTCCTCCTCAAGAGAAAAGACAGACTGCCTCTCTGACCCACGTATAGCCTAACTGGGAGACACCTCCCAGTAGGGGCCAACTGACACCTCATACAGGTGGGTTCCCCTCTGGGACGAAGCTTCCAGAGGAAGGATCAGGCAGCAATATTTACTGTCCTGCAATATTTGCTGTTCTGCAGCCTCTGCTGGTGATACCCAGGCAAACAGGGTCTGGAGTGGACTTCCAGCAAACTCTGAACACCTGCAGCTGTGGGACCTGACTGTTATAACAAAAACTAACAAGCAGAAAGGAATACAATCAACATCAACAAAAAGGACATCCACACCAAAACCCCGTCTCTAGGTCACCAACATCAAAGACCAAAGGTAGATAAAACCACAAAGATGGGGAGAAACCAGAGCAGAAAAGCTGAAAATTCTAAAAACCAGAGAGCCTCTTCTCCTCCAAAAGATTGCAGCTCCTTGCCAGCAACGGAACAAAGTTGGATGGAGAATGACTTCGACGAGCTGACATAAGTAGGATTCAGGAGGTTGGTAATAAGAAACTTCTCCGAGCTAAAAGAGGATGTTCAAACCCATCACAAGGAATCTAAAAATGTTGAAAAAGATTTGACAAATGACTAACTATAATAAACAGTGTAGACAAGACCTTAAATGACCTGATGGAGCAGAAAATCATGGCATGAGAACTATGTGATGCATGCACAAGCTTCAATAGCCAATTCAATTGAGTGGAAGAAAGAGTATCAGTGATTGAAGTTCAAATTAATGAAATAAAGTGAGAAGAGAAGTTTACAGAAAAATGAGTAAACAGAAATGAACAAAGCCTCCAAGAAATATGGGGCTATGAGAAAAGATCAAATCTATGTTTGATTTGTGTATTTGAAAGTGATGGAGAGAATAGACCCAAGTTGGAAAACACTCTTCAGGATATTATCCAAGAGAACTTCCCCAACCTAGCAAGGCAGGCCAACATTTAAATTCGGGAAATACAGAGAACACCACAAAGATACACCTCAAGAAGAGCAACCCCAAGACACATAATTCTCCGGTTCACCAAGGTTGGAAGGAATAAACATTAAGGGCAGCCAGAGAGGGAAGCTCCTCAGACTAACAGCGGATATCTTTACAGAAACTCTACAAACCAGAAGAGAGTGGGGGCCAATATTCAACATTCTTAAGAAAAGAATTTTCAACCCAGAATTTCATATCCAGCCAAGCTAAGCTTTATAAGTGAAGGAGAAATAAAATGCTTTACAGACAAGCAAACACTGAGATATTTTGTCACCACTAAGCCTGCCTTACAAGAGCTCCTGAAGGAAGCACTAAACATGGAAAGGAACAACCAGTACCAGCCACTACAAAAGCACGCCTAATTGTAAAGGTCATCGATGTTGGGAAGAAACTGCATCAACTAAAGAACAAAATAACCAGCTAACATCATAATGACAGGATGAAATTCACATATAACATTAATCTTATATGTCAATGGACTAAATGCCCCAATTAAAAGACACAGACTGGCAAATTGGTTAAAGAGTCAAGACCATCAGTGTGCTGTATACAAGAGACCCATCTCACATGCGGAGACACACATAAGCTCAAAATAAAGGGATGAAGGAAGATTTACCAAGTAAATGGAAAGCAAAAAAAAAAAAAAAAAAAAAAAAAAAAAAAAAAGCAGAGTTTGCAATCCTAGTTTCTGTGGTCTCTGATAAAACAGATTTAAGCCAACAAAGATCAAAAGAGACAAAGAAGGCCATTATATAATAGTAAAGGGATCAATTCATCAAGAAGAGCTAACTATTCTAAATATATATACACCTAATACAGGGGCACCCAGATTCAAAAAACAAGCCCTTAGAGACCTACAAAGAAACTTAGACTCCCACAGAATAATAATGGGAGATTTTAACACACCACTGTCAATATTAAACAGATAAACGAGACAGAAGTTAACAAGGATATCCAGGGCTTGAACTCAGCTCTGCCATAAGCAAAACTAATAGGCATCTACAGAACTCTTCACTCGAAATCAACAGAATACACATTCTTCTTAGCACCACATCACACTTATTCCAACATTGACCAAATACTTGGAAGTAAATCACTCCTCAGCAAATGTAAAAGAGAAGAAATCACAACAAACTGTCTCTCAGACCACAGTGCAATCAAATTAGAACTCAGGATTAACAAACTCACTCAAAACTGCACAACTACATGGAAACTGAACAATCCGCTCCTGAATGACTACTGGGTAAATAACAAAATGAAGAAAGAAGTAAAGATGTTCTTTGAAACCAATGAGAACAAAGACACAACGTACCACAATCTCTGGGACACATTTAAAGCAGTGTGTAGAGGGAAATTTATAGCACTAAATGTCAACAGGAAAAAGCAGGAAAGATCTAAAATTGATACCTTAACATCACAATTAAAAGAACCAGAGAAGCAAGAGCAAACAAATTTAAAAGCTACCAGAAGGTGAGAAATAACTAAGATCAGAGCAGAACTGAAGGAGATAGGGACACAAAAAAACCTCCAAAAAAATCAATGAGTCCAGGAGCTGTTTTTTTGAAAAGATCAACAAAACTGATAGACCTCTAGCAAGACTAATAAAGAAGAAGAGAAGAAACAAATAGATTCAATAAAAAATGATAAAGGGGATATCACCACCGATCCCACAGAAATGCAAACTACCATCAGAGAATACTAAAACACCTCTACACAAACAAACTAGAAAATCTAGAAGAAATGGATACATTCCTGCACAAATACACCATCCCAAGACTAAACCAGGAAGAAGTTGAATCTCAGAATAGACCAATCAACAACAGGCTCTGAAACTGAGGCAATAATTAATAGCCTACCAAAAAAAAAAAAGTCCAGGACAAGAAGAATTCACAGCCGAATTCTACGAGAGGTACAAAGAGGAGCTGGTACCATTCCTTCTGAAACTATTCCAAACTAGAGAAAAAGAGGGAATCCTCCCTAATTCATTATATGAGGCCAGCATCATCCTGATACCAACGCTTGGCAGAGACACACAACAAAAAAAAGAATTTTAGACCAATATCCTTGATGAACATCAATGCGAAAATCCTCAATAAAAATACTGGCAAAACGAATCCAGCAGCACATCAAAAATCTTATTCACCATGATCAAGTTGGCTTCATCCCTGGGATGCAAGGCTGGTTCAAGATATGCAAATCAGTAAACATAATCCATCACATAAATAGAACCACGACAAAAACCACATGATTATCTCAATAGATGCAGAAAAGGCCTTTAACAAAATTCAACAGCCTTACATGCTAAAAAACTCTCAATAAACTAGGTATTGATGGAACGTATCACAAAATAATAAGAGTTACTTATGACACACTCACAGACAATATCATACTGAATGGGCAAAAACTGGAAGCATTCCATTTGAAAACTGGCACAAGACAGGAATGCCATCTCTCACTACTCCTATTCAACATAGTGTTGGAAGTTCTGGCCAGGACAATCAGGAAGAGAAAGAAATAAAGGGTATTCAATTAGGAAAAGAGGAAGTCAAATTGTCCCTGTTTACAGATGACATGATTGTATATTTAGAAAACCCCATCGTCTCAGCCCCAAATCTACTTAAGCTGATAAGCAACTTCAGCAAAGTCTCAGGGTACAAAATCAATGTGCAACAATCACAAGCATTCCTATACACAAATAACAAACACAGAGCCAAATCATGAGTGAACTCCCATTCACAATTGCTACAAACAGAATAAAATACCTAGGAATTCAACTTACAAAGGATGTGAAGGACCTCTTCAAGGAGAACCACAAACCACTGTTCAACGAAATAAAAGAGGACACAAACAAGTGGAAGAACATTTCATGCTCATGGATAAGAAGAATCAAGACTGTGAAAATGGCCATACTGCCCAAGGTAATTTATAGATTCAATGCCATTCCCATCAAGCTACCAATGACTTTCTTCACAGAATTGGAAAAAAACTACTTTAAAGTTCATATGGAACCAATAAAGACCCCGCATTGCCAAGACAATCCTAAGCCAAAAGAACAAAGCTGGAGGCATCACACTATCTAACTTCAAACTATACTGCAAGGCTACAGCAAACAAAACAGTATGGTACTAGTACCAAAACAGATATATAGACCAATGGAACAGAACAGAGCCCTCAGAAATGACTCCACACATCTACAACCATCTGATCTTTGACAAACCTGACAAAAACAGGAAATGAGGAACAGATTCCCTATGTAATAAATGGTGCTGGGAAAACTGGCTAGCCATATGTAGAAAGCAGAAACTGGATCCCTTCCTTACACTTTATACAAAAATTAATTCAAGATGGATTAAAGATTTTTAAATGTTAGACCTAAAACCAGAAAAGCCCTAGAAGAAAACCTAGGCAATACCATTCAGGACATAGGCATGGGCAAGGACTTCATGATTCAAACACCAAAAGCAATGGCAGCAAAAGCCAAAATAGACAAATGGGATCTAACTAAACTAAAGAGCTTGTGCACAGCAAAAGAAACTACCATCAGAGAACATGCAGTGTTTGGTTTTCGGTCCTACAATAGTTTGCTCAGAATGATGGTTTCCAGCTTCATCCATGTCCCTGCAAAGGACATGAACACATCATTTTTTATGGCTGCATAGTATTCCACGGGCTATATGTGCCACATTTTCTTAATCCAGTCTAACATTGATGGACATTTGGGTTGGTTCCAAGTCTTTGCTATTGTGAATAGTGCCACAATAAACATACATGTGCATGTGTCTTTATAGCAGCACTATTTATAATCCTATATATATATACCCAGTAAAGGAATGTCTGGTTCAAATGGTATTTCTAGTTTTAGATCCTTGAGGAATCGCCACACTGTCTTCCACAATGGTTGAACTAGTTCACAGTCCCACCAATAGTGTAAAAGTGTTCCTATTTCTCCAATCCTCTCCAGCATCTGTTGTGCCCTGACTTTCTAATGATCACCATTCTAAGTGGTATGAGACAACATCTCATTGTGGTTTTGATTTACATTTCTCTGATGGCCAGTGATGATGAGCATGTTTTCATGTGTCTGTTGGTTGTATGCATGTCTTCTTTTGAGAAATGTCTGTTCATATCCCTTGCCCACTTTTTGATGGGGTTGTTTGTTTTTTTCTTGTAAATTTGTTTGAGTTCTTTGTAGGTTCTGGATATTAGCCCTTTGTCAGATGGGTAGATTGGAAAAATTTTCTCCCATTCTGTAGGTTGCCTGTTCATTCTGATGGTAGCTTCTTTTGCTGTGCAGAAGCTCTTTAGTTTAATTAGATCTCATTTGTCTATTTTGGCTTTTGTTGCCATTGCTTTTGGTGTTTTACTCATGAAGTCCTTGCCCATGCCTATGTCCTGAATGACACTGCCTAGGTTTTCTTCTAGGGTTTTTCTGGTTTTAGGTCTAACATTTAAGTCTTTAATCCATCTTGAATTAATTTTTGTATAAAGTGTAAGGAAGGGATCCAGTTTCTGCTTTCTACATATGGCTAGCCAGTTTTCCCAGCACCATTTATTACATAGGGAATCCTTTCCTCATTTCTTGTTTTTGTCAGGTTTGTCAAAAATCGGATGGTTGTAGATGTGTGTTGCTATTTCTGAGGGCTTTATTCTGTTCCATTGGTCTATATATCTGTTTCGGTATTAGTACCATACTGTTTTGTTTACTGTAGCCTTGTTTATAGTTTGAAGTTAGGTAGTGTGATGTCTCCAGCTTTGTTCTTTTGGCTTAGGATTGTCTTGGCAATGTATGCTCTTTTTTGGTTCCATTTGAATTTTAAAGTAGTTTTTTTCCAATTCTGTGAAGAAAGTCATTGTTAGCTTCATGGGAATGGCATTGAATCTATAAATTACCTTGGGCAGTATGGCCATTTTCACTGTCGTGATTCTTCCTATCCATGAGCATGAAATGTTCTTCCACTTGTTTGTGTCCTCTTTTATTTCGTTGAACAGTGGTTTGTAGTTCTCCTTGAAGAGGTCCTTCACATCCCTTGTAAGTTGGATTCCTAGGTATTTTATTCTGTTTATAGCAGTTGTGAATGGCAGTTCACTCAAGATTTGACTCTCGGTTTGTCTGTTATACTTGAACACAGGGTGGGGAGCATCGCACACTGGGACCTGTCATGGGTTTGGGGGCTGGGGGAGGGATAGCATTAGTTAATATACCTAATGTAAATGACAAGTTAATGATTGCAGCACACCAACATGGCACATGTATACATATGTAACACACTTGCATGTTGTGCATATGTACCCTAGAACTTAAAGTATTATATATATATATTTATTAAAGTTTTACATATAATACTTTAAGTATTATATATACACACACATATACATATATGTGTATATATATATATATATATATATATGAAGAAACTACCATCAGAGCGAACAGGCAAACTACAGAATGGGAGAAAACTTTTGCAATCTACCCATCTGAGAAAGGGCTAATATCCAGAATCTACAAAGAACTTAAACAAATTTACAAGAAAAAAACAACCCCATCAAAATGTGGGCAAAGGATATGAACAGACACTTCTCAATAGAAGATATTTATGCAGCCAAAAGACACATGAGAAAATGCTCATCAGAGAAATTCAAATCAAAACCACAATGAGATACCATCTCACACCAGTTAGAATGGTGATCATTAAAAAGTCAGGAAACAACAGATGCTGGAGAGGATGTGCAGAAATAGGAATGCTTTTACACTGTTGGTGGGAGTGTAAACTAGTTCAAACATTCTGTGAGACAGTATGGCAACTCCTCAAGGATCTAAAACTAGGAATACCATTAGACCCAGTAATCCCATTAGTGGGTATATACCCAAAGGATTATAAATCATGCTACTATAAAGACACATATGCATGTATGTTTATTGCGGCACTATTCACAACAGCAAAGACTTGGAATCAACCCAAATGTCCATCAATGTTAGACTGGATTAAGAAAATGTGGCACATATGCTCCATGGAATACTATGCAGCCATATGAAAGGACGAATTCATGTCCTTTGCAGGGACATGGATGCAACTGGAAACCATCATTCTCAGCCAACTATTGCAAATACAGAAAACCAAGCACTGCATGTTCTCATTCACAGATGGAAATTGAACATTGAGAACACTTGGACACAGGGCCGTGAGCATCACACCCCAGGGCCTGTCATGAGGTTGGGGGTCTAGGGAAGGGATAGCATTAGGAGAAATATCTAATGTAAGTGACGAGTTAATGGGTGCAGCAAACCAGCACGGCACACGTATACCTATGTAACAAACCTGCAAGTTGTGCACATGTACCCTAGAACTTAAAGTATATATAAAAAAAAGACTAAGAGTGTGTTAAGTGCCCATATTCAGACCCAGTGGAATTTCTGAGTTAGTTTCATATTCCTATTTTTCTTATTATTTAGAGATCACACGATTAATATATAATCATAATTATTTAAATCAACTTAATTATTTTAACAGTTTGAAAATGGTAAAGTTTATCTAGAAGGTACCTAGTGGAAATCAGTCTCATGTAAAATTATATGTATGTATACAAACACACATACATATACTTACATTCTTACATATTGTTCACCTCATACGAGGCCCCACAACACACACATTTGAGAATTCATGTTATCCACTAGGTCTCTTTTTGTCTGTGGTGCTTCAAAGTCATTCAATGAAGGAATATCTTAAAAAAAAAAAAAAAAAAAAAAAAAAAAAAAAAAAAAAAAAAAAAAACTTAAATGAAAGGACTTTTTCAAATATTTTCAAAATTAAATTACTATTCAGCCCTATGGGAAGATGTCTGGAAGCAAGGCATTTTTTCCATTTACATACAGAACCAGTTCTTAATTTTCTAAATCCTTGAAAGATTTTATCAAATGTAAGACAGCAAAAAACACAACTTTTCATAGTACACAGAAGATGGTGGATTTACAAAAAGAAAACCAAATAAGAATAATTTAAGACAGTTTTTGTTTTTATAAATGCCTATTCACACTTTTGGCAAGCAAATAATAAAAATAAAAATAATTCACATTCACACCATGGAAGCTTGGCTTGCTTGTGTAAATTTCTCAAAACTAAGAAAACACAACTGTTGCTTCTGTGTCTCAGAGTAACAACATCAATTCTTTATTAAGGATAGAAATACTACAAAAATATTATTTTTATGGTTTTAGAACTTTTTAATGGTTGCAAACTACTTTTCTATATTTTAACTCATTTGTCTTCATAAGACTGCATAGCAGTATGGCATTCGGTTAATGAAACAGGCAAAAGGTTGTTGGACAAAATTACAAATAGAATAACACAAACAATTTTACCTCATACTTAACTTCAAGCAAATATAGGATACATTTATATAGAATCAGATTAGAGAACTTAGATATTATATATCTGAGCAGAACAAGCACCATCAAGTAGAAAATGTGATTTCTCCTCTCATAATATGTTTTATGGATATAAAGTTTACGAAAAACCAGTCTTATGATCATCTCTAGGAGATGAGAAAATGCTTTTGAGAAAGACATAGTTTTATATCCAGCATAAGAAATTATAGATATTGTGTAAAGTAAATAGTCACATATGTAAACAAGTTAGGGACATACTGTTTTTCATGGATTACTGGGAATAAGCATCTAACTGGGAAGTGTTTTCTCACTTCAAAAAGACTCAAAACATTTCTTAGAAATCAGTATGCCTCTGATATGGTTTGGCTGTGTCCCCAGCCAAATCTTATATTGAATTGTAGTTCCCATAATTCCCACAAGTTGTGGGAGGGACCTGGTGGGAGATGATTGAATTGTGGGAGCAGGTCTTTCCCATGCTATTCTTGTGAGAGTGAATAAGTCTCATGAGATCAGATAGTTTGGGAGAGGTAGATTTATTATGTGATCTTCCTTTACCATAAATCTCTATTATGGGAAAATGATTGTAGAAGTTATAAAATACATTGAATTAAAAAAGGGAGTTTCCCTGCACAAGTCATCTTCTCTTGTTTGCTGCCATATGAGATGTGCCTTTCACTTTCCACCATGATTGTGACTCCTCCACATCCAGATGGTGCTGTGAGTCCATTAAACCTCTTTTTCTTTGTAAATTGCCCAGTCTAGAGTATATCTTTATCAGCAGTGTGAAAACAGACTAATCCAGCTTCCCACCTTTCCATGTAGGATGTTATAAATGACTTAACGGTTCAGGGAGAAAGATATGGGAAGAGGTTTCCAGGCACTGTGAGGAATATATGGAAAGACCTTGCAGTGAGAACTTATGTAGTCAACAAAGAACTTTTCAGGTAAAGCCATGGATTGAGCACCAAAGGTTTTTAAGTTAGAGGAGTTAGGGTCAATGAACACAGCATCTCTTGTGAATCCTAAATATATTCCTCTTATTGCCCTGTGGAGAAGATTTTGGTAGGAAGAAGTAGATATACCTGACCCTTCTATGTTCACGTGTCTAATCTCAGGTCAAGATCATTTTCTCAGGGAACCATCATATTTTTTGTTGAATACTGTCCTAAATCTGTCATTTGTTTCTCCAAAATATTTTAATAATATATTGATTACCATATTTACCTTATTAATTCTGCCTTCTTTCAGATCTTTAAGTTGCATCAATAGGAGACAATTGTACACCTAGTCATTAGCAATGCCACTAAGTTTTTTGAACTAATTCCAATTTGTTGAATGAATTTTGAAGAAAAGATAGATTCAGTATATTTTATCAAGAATGCAGTGCAAAAAAATAAAAAGTGAAACTCATTGCCTGAGTCTGCAATTCTCTACGTCTTTTGTGTGACTGACACTGTTAGATTAAAATATCTAATTAATTTGGTTGGAAAGAAGGGGACTGCTTAAGGAGATGTTCTGTTAGCAGTAAAAATGGATGATTTAGTGCAATCTACAGTGGCCTGTATATTAGAAGTAAATTTCTTTTCTTCCCCTGAAATGCATTAATCAAGACACAAATTATTTTAGTGTGACTTGAAAGCTTAAGAAGGCAGCACATACGAGTGTATGTATCTGACTTACATATACACAATAATAAGCATGATCATAAAATCAAGGAAATTGAGGAAGAAAGTAAAAAAAAAAGCATGAGGAAAAGACAGATAAATAGGCCCATAAAGCCTTGGGAAAAGCAGACTTAAATAGATGGGATCACAGAACAATTGATAAAGGTAAAGAGAAGAACAGACAGCAGAGAAGAGAAAGTGGTCAAGAAATTAAGAAGGAATAGAGGTATTTATTATCTCCAGGTCCACAACCCTCTATGATGCTGTCAATATTTCAGATGGTCATCTCTTTGGCAGTCAACTGACACTCCAAGTAGCTTTAAAAAAATCACTCATTCAAGTTATTAAATGCCCTTTAAACTAAACCTCTAGATCTTTTTCTGAATGAAATACTCATAGACAGGTAGGAGGAAAGGATAGTTGGATTGCCATTTTTCATCATTTAGTCCTTTCTAGAAGCAAATACTATCTGTAAAAATGCTTAAGAATTTTATTAATATGTAGCATTCTTTTCTGCATCTATTTTGAACAGAACTGGTAAAAGACTAGAAGATTATTCAAAATAAGCAGTAAGAAAATCATGTCTAATGACAAGGGAAATTGAATAATTTGTCTTTTGGAACCCATTTTGAGAATCAGATGAACACAGAGACTGAAAATATATAACAAGCATGAGGTTATATTTTAGTTCCAAGAAACTTCATTAATATAAATTGGTATATTAGATTTTTAAATTGGGATGCAAGATATAGAATTTGAGTCTGTAAATTAAAATGTTCTTGGAATTAATTACAACGTTATATTTGCTGATAGATAGATTTTAAAAAGATTAAAAACAAAAAAGTCACAGGCCTTTATATAATTGAATTCTTCATTGAAAACCTCTTGAAGTCAAATTATTCTAATGAGATAAGATGAAAATTTTAATGACGCTAACTTTCCTAGTTTTAGTTATTTCTGGAGAATGTCCTTAAATTTGCTTTATAAATATACCAATATAAAGTAAACTTGAATTAGAAAAAACCCAAAGTTCATTTTAAATAATAATAATTATTAAAATAATAAAAATGAAAAAACATTCAGTAGTCATATTTACAAAATGCAAAACTGTATTTGAAGAGGAATGAAACAATATCTAGAATGCCTTTATCATCATAACATACATTGTTGTTATTGTTTTCAATTGTGTGAATAAGATATTTTTTACTGAAGCAGATAATGCAAGTTTATTAAGAGTCAAAATGTCTCTGCATACTTCAATTTTATGTTATCTTCTTGTCTTTTTCTTAATATGCTTTAAATTTCTATTTGTTTTAGTCTCAGTTGCAGATGATGGTGAAGGCAATCATTCATTTTAATCAATTACCCTTTTTTCCTGATGTCTCTCTTTTTTTTAATTAATCTGACCAACTTCATCTCCATTTTAAACTTCCATCTAGAACTCCCTTCATACTTGGATTACTGCTGCTACCCTTCATCTTCATCCTGCCTCAATTTTAGTGTGCTGCCTATGTATACATTCTTGCAAAATTTGTATTGGAATTTTCCTACATGAATTTCTAATTTATATGAATGGTATCATATTATACATCTTATTCTGATTCTTACTTTTTTTGATTAGTACAATGTCTTTATCACTCTATTGTATTGCCATATGTATATATAATCACCCTAGATTATGAACACCTAGATTAACCAAACTTCGTCCATCACAACAAAATCACTGTGATAAAATTCTTTCATGTACTTTCTTATATAGAATTGTGTGATGATTTCTCTAGGAGTTATTTGCATGAGTGAAATTTATGAGTCATAAGGTATGCATATACTGTTTGATTAAGTACTGCCAGATTGCTTTCCAAAATGGCATCATTAGTTTACAGACCCTCTTACAATGCATGAGTACTCCCATATCTCCTCATTCTAGCAACACTTGACATTATGCAGCATTCTAACTTTTGTCAATTTGATAGATTTACAGTAACAGTAACATCTCATTTTTACTTGCAGTTTTCTGATTATTAATGAGTTTAAATTTCTCTTTGTATGTTTGTTTAATATTTGGACTTTAATTTCTATTAATTGTGCTTAAAAATGCTATTTTTCTGATGGGTGCATATCTTGTAATATTTTGGAGTCAGAGCCTTACTCTTTGGCCGTGACTGGAGTCCAATGGCACAATCGTAGATGTCCACAGCCTTGAACTCCTTGGGTTCAAGAGATCTCCAGCCTCAGCCTCCCAACTAGCTGGGACAATAGGCTTTTACCACTATGGTCAGCTAATTTTATTTTTAGAGACAAGGTCTCACTATATTGTCCAAGTTACATGTCTTCTTCTTGGTTCTTTGAGGGTAGATGTATTTGGCAAATGTTAATTGGTTGTCAATTTTAGGCATTGTAAATAGATTGATACAGGACACTGTCATCTGATCACTTTGGCTCTGGTATAATTCACTGAACAGAAACCCCTACTTTTGATGTTGTTGATTGTATAAATGTAATGCTTTATAATTTGTTCTGAGACCTTGTTAAAAAGAATTCCTTCATTTTTTATCAAGTTTATAACTTTTACCCTTTCCAGTTAGATGTCCAACTCACCATATGGTTTTGGGAGCAAAACTGCTGTTATTTCTTTTTATATAGTGAGTCAATCCATCACAGTGTCAATTATAACTTTATAAGTTTAAAGACTAAAGTTTTCAATATATGGGTTTTGTGATGGTTACTTTGACTTAAAAAATCACACTGGTATAGAACACTTATCTTTGTTTCATCTACTTTTTTCTTGAGTACTTTCTTTCAGACATTAAATTTATACTTTAGCTTTCTTCCCCTGGTATATGTTTTTCCATCTACCTATTTTCATTTTCTTTGTCTTTTTAAGTGTGTCTCCTATAGGCAGCATATTATTGAATTTTAGCTTTGAGTTGTTGCTCTTGTTGTTGAGTCCAATAGGATTCTCTTTTTGTCTTTGATATATTGTGTTATCGTGTTTTTTCGTTTACGCTGGATGTACTTGTGTGTGTCATTAATTGTCCCATGCTTTCATTTTCCCTGGGTTAACGGCTATCTTGTGCAGTGATGGACACTGGAGACTGATGAAATTTTCTTCTCTGTTACTTGTCAGAATTTTAAGAGGAGGAGGAATCAGTCCCAGAGCAGAGAGGTCAGGCATCAAAATCTTAAGCTGGCACCTACCAAATACTATGTTCAGGATTTTCCTGTAAGATTTTGAGAAAGAAACACTAAAGCAAGATGAAATCCACCAGCCCTGGAGGTTTGGATGGGGCGACATGAATAAACCACCAATCTCATCATTTGTTTCTCAGCCCAGTCTGGCTTTCATATGGTCCTGAAATTATTACAAACACTTCCTGCCCACAGTGGTCTCAATTGTTCCTGCTGATTTACATGGATAAGGAAGAGGAAACAATTTTGCCCAGGTAATGTTGTGAGGAGGAGAGAGGGGAATTTATAACCTCTCCTCAACCTATTCTGCCACTTCCTTCTGACCACCCCTGCCCCAGACTGCCACCCATCATCTTAGTCCAAGACAGTTTTTGATCTTGGCAGAGTTTCTCAAGGTTCTATATTATTTATTCCAGCATGTTTTCCTCTTCTGTGGTTTCCCCAGGGATGATTTTTGGAGATGTAGCCAGCAACACATGCAAGTTTGCCATGCTGAATGATCTGCATGACATCTTATCTGAAGCATTCTAGTATGCTTATTATCTCCTTTCCTAACTGTACAGTTTTCCTCCTTTCGACCCACTGGCATACAATGATCTGTTGTCCTCTGAATAGTTAGGGACGCCCCATCAGGCTGATATATCTAATATGCTTCCTTCTTTTCCAGTTTACCCTTATCTCTACTTGTTTGCTTCTCTTACGACATGATCTGACTCCATGCACCTCCACTCACTGACCTAATAGATTGCATGCTGGAACTGCCAAACAAATACCACGTGCAATCGTTGTCCAATGAAGGATAGGAAGAGGGACAAGTGGGTGGAAAATGTTCCCTTCCTTTCAACACAGATTCTACTTTCCTCACCCATATGAGGATAACAAATTATCTGATATTGTCTCTAAATACTCTCTTGTATATTGGCCTGCATGAATACTAGTGACATCATACTTTAAAACATAGTAATCGCACGTCTTTAACTTCCAAGAATGGTTAATAATTAAAGAAGTAGTAAAAGACACAAAATAAATCCAACTTACATCATCAGCTACATGTGCTTTTCTATGAATAAAGTATAAATTTTTATTAGAAAGAATTATGAAAATGTTAAGAAAATCAAAATCTTAGTAATATATACAAGAAAATATTAATGGTTTAATTACTTTTCATCCTTTTGAACAGTTCCAACTGAACTACTAAAACACAGAAAAGGACACTTTTGGATTTAGTTGCACATTTAGTCAGTAATTAAGAAAATGCTGGAATGCATTTGTGCTAATTCTATCAGATATGGAAATAATATTTTATTTTATATTGTGGAAGTTTATAGAAACTATGACACCAACTGAAAAATGTGACTCCATGAAACTTTTAAAAAGACAAGTCTAATTTTTATTTTATGTTTTAAACATTTTTAAGAAAATTGTGATTTAGTAATACAGTATCTTAAATTGAGAGAAACATAATATAAATAGCAATTCATATATTGAAGCCCTAACCCTCCGTACCTCAGAATGTGATTATTTGAAGATAGGACCTTAAAGAGATGACTACGCAGTTGGGAGCGGTGGCTCACACCTGTAATCCCAGCACTTTGGGAGGCCCAGGTGGGCAGATCACGAGGGCAAGAGATTCAGTCTATCCTGGCCAACATGGTGAAATGCTGTCTCTACTAAAAATACACAAATTAGCTCGCCATTGTGGCAGGCGCCTGCAGTCCCTGCTACTCAGGAGGCTGAGACAGGAGAATGAAGCTGGAAGCAGAGTTTGCAGTGAGCCGAGATTGTGTCACTGCACTCCAGCCTGGTGACAGAGCAAGACTCTGTCTCAAGAAAAAAAAAAAAAAAGGTGACTAGGCTAAAATAAGGCCATTGGTGTGGGGTCTGCCTTAATTCAATCCGAATGATAGTCTCATAAGAAGAAGACATTGGACACATAAGAAGACATGAGGTGTAAGCACATGGAGGAAAGAGCAAGTGCAGATCTAGCAACATGGCGGTCATCTGCAAGTCAAGCAGAAAAACCTCAGGAGAAGTCATACCTGCTGATCCCTAGATCCTGGACTTCTAGCCTCTAGTACCGCGAGAAAGTAAATTTCTGCTGTTTAAACCATGCAATCTTTGGTGTTTTACACAGTGAGATGAGCAGACCAACACACCTTCCTGAGACTTTAGTTTTTATTTACTTCTTGTTCACATAAAGACTCATATACTGCTGATTATGGCTATGTCCATGTGTTTTTGTGTTTGTGT
The DNA here is from genome assembly GCF_007565055.1 of Rhinopithecus roxellana. Classification (NCBI taxonomy): domain Eukaryota; kingdom Metazoa; phylum Chordata; class Mammalia; order Primates; family Cercopithecidae; genus Rhinopithecus; species Rhinopithecus roxellana. The sequence goes on along the minus strand of NC_044552.1, from coordinate 95,388,604 downwards.
ATTTGTGGTGTATTCGCCTCTGTGCATTGAAAATGTTTGTGTTTTTGTTCCCACAACCCGCTATACCATAAATCTAAATTTAACACATATATATTGCTTAATTCATGCCAAGCACCGAATTAATTATTTCAACACATATTAAGAATTCACAAAATACGATAATATCTTAATCATTTTTGACCCAGATGAGAAATCCAAACTAGTCTCTGGGGTACCCAAAACTAAGCTAACCTTGCCAAGATCTGAAACAGCAAGTTTCCCAGTTTGAATGAATTACTGAAACTATCCCACAGTGATTGAACTAGGACTTAGCGACTTTATCAACACACACTAATTTTAAAGTCACAAATGAAAATGTTTCCTAGAAATAAAAATTTCTAAAAAGATGACAGTCTATAAAATGCAAAGCTATACATTTTTTCTCCCTCAATAAATTAGAATAAAACACCCAGTAAATGTTTATGGGAGAGTAATATATTATTTATCTTAGCACATTAAGTTAAGTCGAATCTGAAAGTACATAACATGCTATTTACATATGGGAATTGTTTGTGCTTTTATTTTTTTTCTCTCTCTCTCACAACAACTAATTTATAAAGCATTTTGGGAACAAGTTTCCAAAGAGATAACTGCACATAGTTCAGTCTAAAATTGTTTATCATTTCTGGTACTTAAAGGAAGAGAAATTTCCTAGTTAGTGTTAGAGGGAAGATGCTATCCTAACATAATTACATTGTTAGATATCAGGATTCTGACAGGAAGGAAACGATAAATGGCAGAATGCCTGGAAACACACAGCCTACAAGATTCAGAAGTTCGTGCTGTAATGAAGAGAATAAAACTTTCAACTGAAACTTCAAAGACAAAAACTTCTTACTCATTGATCTGTCCTAGTCCAATATTAAGAAGCGTCTGATTACTTAGTATCCTTTTTTAGAGTAAGCTGAATGCCTCTCTTGAGGAGAGTTCAAGGTTTTTACTAAAATAGCTAGAAACTAAGTAGGAAGAAGACTTCCAGTTAATACACTTTTCCATGGGCTCACAAAAGGCACTTCTGTCAAGCCATATAGACAACCCTGACTTTAGTAATCTTAGAGGTTCTTTCCAGGTAAAACGCAAAGATTATCCTCTAAAGTAATAATATTTAGCTTTTTCATCAGGGTGAAAAATAAGAACATGTTGAAGGATATATAGTCTTTCTTCTTGATCTAAGATTTATAGAATCTTGGAGTTGGATTCAGTCATATTCATGAAAATTCATTTTTCGCATAACTAGAAAAGGCCATAAAGACTGCCTTGCAACTAGTTTATTTACTAAATGGAGGCAAAAGGACTTTTCTCAGAAATTATTAAAACTCCAGGCAATATATTTTGACTTTAAAAATAGGCTTTTCAAATAATGATAATCCCTATTATACAATGATTATCATAGTCATATTGTTTTTTACATAGTTAATATGAATATATAAATACATTAATTGTTTTCCTTTTTATGAAGATGTTAACGTTCAACAATTAAAACTTCTGTCTGTACATGGGAGCAGAAACATCAGATTAAGATTTCGCCCATGGGCCAGACTCAGTGGCTCCTGCCTGTAATCCCAGCATTTTGCGAGGCTGAGGCGGATGGATCACCTGAGGTCAGGATTTTGAAGTCAGCCTGACCAACATGGTGAAACCCCATCTCTACTGAAAAAAACATATAAAAATTAGCCAGGCATGGTGGTGTGTGCCTGTAATCCCAGCTACTCGGGAGGCTGAGACAGGAGAATCTCTCAAACCCAGGAGGTGGAGGTTGCAGTGAGCCGAGATCATGTCACTGCTCTCCAGCCTGGGCGACAGAGTGAGACTCTGTAAATAAATAAATAAATATATATATATTGCAACTATGATAAATTTTACATAAATAATTTTTATTTCTTCTGTAAATAGTTCTGGTTTTTTCCTGCATAATTAGGTGATGTTCTTTCAAGATCTTGATATAGATATACTACAGGGTGATTTTCCCAGCTCACATTTTTATTGGTCCTCTCTATTCCATTTTAATGTGTTTATAAATATAAATGTTAAGTACTGTAAATAAAACAGTACTTAATAGTACATGATTTAATAATACATTTGATGACTCTTTTTTTGGAAAGGTCATTAGGTTGAATCTCCAAATTGGTAACTAAGTCTTGAGAACACGTTTATGAGGATTGTTTATTTATATTAAAATATTTTAAAAGTTTATTTTATTTTCTCTGAAATAACTAACAAATGTACTTTGAAGAATTTTGTGGAAAAGAGGAATATATTATATTATCTCAAAAAAAACTTAGTAATAACATTTTAGTATATTGTCTTCCAATTATTTCCAGGGCAAATACTTTAAAATAGTTGTGCTAAAATTATTCAGTTTTTCAGATGAAATTTGAGTCACTGGTGTAAATATTTTTCATTTATTTCAAATCTTCATAAGAACAAATTTCAATAATTTCAAAATATTCTATTATGAGGTTAAATATAATATACTTAACTCTTAATTTTTTGTCTGTTTTCAATTTTTCCTCATGCTTTACATTACTTTAATGATTATATTTAAAATACGTAATAATTATGACTATTTAAATACATTTATAGAAATGAGATAATGAGATCCTAGATAAAAGAAAATGTGTATTTTTGAAACTGCTAATGCATAATACTTGAGTCTGATTTCTTTCCAGAAATGTTACACAAATTCACAATAGTATAAAATGTACAGTCATGCACTGCATAGTGGCATTTCAGTTAACAACCCATCATATATACAATGATGATTCCATAAGATCATAATTAGCTGAAAAATTCCTATGGCCTAGTGACATCATAGGCATTGTAATGGCATGGTGCACACAAACACATTAATTATTACTTATGTGTTTGTGATGATGCCAGTGTAAACCAACCACTTTGACTTTTCCTCTTTATTTTAGACTGTTTTTATTCTACTTATTAAAATAAAAAGTTAACTGTAAAATATCCACAGACAGGTCCTTCGTGCCAGACCCAAAATGTTTTTAAAGATATTAAAAGTTTATAAAGTAAAAAAGTTATATTAAGCTAAGGTTAATTTATTATTGAAGATGAAAATGTTTTAAAATTAAATTTAGTGTGGCGTAAGTGTGCAGTGTTTATGAAGTTGAGAGTCGTGTAGAGTACTTGCCTAGGCCTTTACATTCATTCACCACTTACTCACTTACTGATATGGTTTGGCTATGTCCCTACCCAAATCTCATCTTAAATTGTATTTTCCATAATTCTTACATGTTGTGGGAGGGTTCCAGTGGGAAGTAATTTAATCGTGGAGGTGATTACCCTCATGCTGTTCTCATGATAGTCAGTTCTCACGAGATCTGATGGTTTTATAGGAGGCTTTTCCTCCCTTTGCTCAGCATTTCTCCTTGCTGCCGCAATGTTTGGACACATGAAGAACGACATGTTTGCCTCCCCTTCTGCCATGATTGTAAGTTTCCTGAGGCCTCTCCATGCATGTTGAATTGTGAGTCAATTAAACTTCTTTCCTTTATAAATTGCCAACTCTTGGGCGTGCCTTTATTAGCAACGTGATATCGGATTAACTGACTTATGCAAAGCATCCTCCAGTCCTGCAGTCTCCAATTATGGTAAGTACCCCATATGGATGTACCATTTTTAGTCCTTTATATTGTATTTTCTACAGTACATTTTATAGGTTTAGAAATATAGTTTACATATGTTAAAATACACAAACAGTGTTGGTGGGAGTGTAAATTAGTTCAACCATTATGGAAGACAGTGTAACTATTCCTGAAGGATCTAAAACTAGAAACACCATTTGACCCAGCAATCCCATTACTGGGCATATACCCAAAGGATTATAAATCATTCTACTCTAAAGACACATGCACATGTATGTTTACTGCAGCACTATTCACAATAGTAAAGACTTGGAACCCACCCAAATGTCCATCAATGATAGACTGCATAAATAAAATGTGGCACATATACCCCATGGAATACTATGCAGCCATAAAAATAGGATGAGTTCATGTCCTTTGCAGGGACATGGATGAGCTGGAAAACATCATTCTCAGCAAACTAACACAAGAACAGGAAACCAAGCACTGCATGTTCTCACCCATAAGTGGGAGTTGAACAATGAGAACACATGGACAGAGGGAAAGGAACATCACAGACTGGGGCATTTCTGGGGGTGGGGGGCTAGGGTATGGATAGTATTAGGAGAAATGCCTAATGTAGGTGATGGGTTGATGGGTGCAGCAAACAACCATGGCACGTGTATACTTATGTAACAAAACCGCATGTTCTGCACATTGCCCCAGAACTTAAAGTATAATATAATAAAAATGCTCAAATACAGTTTTATTACAATTGCCTGCAATATTCAATACAGTAACATTCTGTACAAGTTTGTAGCTTAGGAGCAATATGCCATACAGTAGAGCCTAGGCTAGCTCATCTAAATTTGTGTAAGTATACTCTGTAATGCTCATACAATGACAAAACTGCCTAACAATGCATTTCTCAGAACATACTACAATGTTAGTGATGCATGACTGCACCAGTACATACTTCACAGCAGCACTGAGTATTTTATTTAACTTTATCATTCATATTTTGGCCATTTTATTCTTTTAATTTAAAATTTCTTTGATTTCCAGTGAACCTGAATTTTATAGACTGTGGGTATATACTCATGGTGTCTTTATCCATTGATGTTGTGATAGGTTTCATAAAAATTTAGTTGAACGCTTTGGACCTCAAAGATATTTAAAAATTTAAATTCAAATTTCTTGCCAATATTTTTTCACAGTTTTTAATTTGTGTTTATCTTGGGTTATTACTTTAGATTTTGTAGAAAATATCACTATGGCTCCACTGGCAAGTTTTCACAGCAAAAATAAAATCCTCTTCGGTAATAAGAATAATTCTACTTACCCCTCAGTGTGCTCACTCAGCCCTGAGCCAATGGAAACCAAGATAATGTAACCAAATTGATTTCTGGGCTGATAGATAGACTGATTAGTTTAATGGAAAACAGAACAAGCAAGAAAACTCTTTTCAATTAAAAAAAGATTTAACCTGATAAATCAATTTATCTTTTTAAAATTAAATTTATATATATATAACTTATATATTATTTATATATTATTTAATATATATATATACACATATAGTGTGTGTGTGTGTGTGTGTATGTGTGAGAGAGTGTCTTGCTCTGTCACCCAGGCTAGAATGGAGTGGTGTGATCTGGGCTCACTGTAACCTCTGCCTCCTGGCTTCAAGTGATTCTCTTGCCTCAGCCTCCAGAGTAGCTGGGATTACAGGAGTGTGCCAGCATGCCCGGCGAATTATTTTTTTTTTAGTAGAGATGGGGTTTCACTTTGTTTGCCAGGATGGTCTTGATCTCCTGACCTTGTGATCCACCCACCTTGGCCTCCGAAAGTGCTGGGGTTAACAGGCCTGAGTCACCACGCCCATCCCGGCCTAAATCAATTTATCAAATAATCAAGAGCAGGGTTTACTTAAGACAGAATCGCATATCTTCAAAATGCTAAAGAGTCAAGGTGTGCTATGAACAAAACAACATTGAAAAGGTGTTTTTAAATCTCTCAGGGAAGTAATTCAAATGATAACAAATTTCAGATAAAAAGAGCTTGTAGTCTTATAACTGTGTCATTGGTAAATCAGCACTAAAATTTAGGTAACCAACTTGCTGAACTTGAGTTTAACATTTAAAATATTTGTTGTATTAAAACTATTGATGCTACTCTTTTTCACTTCTATACATGTATTTTCAACATTTAAAATATTTGTGTTATTATATCTATTGATGCTACTATTTTTCACTTCTATGCATATATTTTCTTGGTTAAAACATCCAGTGAATAGAAACTGAGGCAGGCCTTATTGACACATTGCTACTTGTCTCATGAGAACTTTCCAGTATTTTTTCTTAAATGCATTAAACGACATTTTTTAAAAAACAAAATGAGGTAATACTATACATAGTTAAACAGTTGCTTTTTAATTATGTACACAAATATACCCTGGAGAGCTTTGATCTCAATTTTTTTTATTCCTTCTACCTTCACACTTAGAAAGTTGTTCTCTTGACAGTTGATTTTTTAAAAAATAATTGTTAATGTAATTTTTATTAGCATTAAACTATTTAATCTATCTGGAATTTACTTAGCTATTTCACATGGAATAATTTACATTGATTGTATTCTAATAGCTTATTTTCACTATCATTAAAATAATTCATTAAATTAAAATTGTTCTGTAATAGATATTAAATTCACTATTAAATATAATGGAAATGTAAAAGACATTATTTTTTATAAGGAAATATCTTGGCCTTTAGTGTCTTTATTTAACTTTTAAATTTGAAGTAATTTTAGACTTATAGAAAAGTTGCAAATTAGTAGAGAAAGTGTCTGCATAATCTCACTTAATTTTTGCAAATGTTAACATCTTAAATAACATTTGCTAAACTCTATTAAACTGAACAGAAAGCTTAATTCCAATTCCCTTTTACCCATTAATGTCCTCTTTGTTTCAGGATCCTGTCTTGGGAGCCCACATTGTATTGAATTGCTATTTATCTTTAGTCTTTTGAAATTTATAACTGACTCTCAGTCTCTCTCTCTCTCTTGTCTTTTGTGTGTGTGTGAGAGTCTGACACTTTTAAAGGGCTTAGATCAGCCATTTTGATGAATTTCTCCCAATTTGGGTTCGTTTGATATTCTATTATGAAAGATTTGAGGTTATGTCAAGATTACCATAGAAACTATGCTATGCCTTTTTTTTGTTTGTTTTGTTTTGTTTTTAGACGGAGTCTGGCTCTGTCGCCTAGGCTAGAGTGCAGTGGCGCCATCTCGGCTCACTGCAAGCTCCTCCTCCCGGGTTCACGCCATTCTCCTGCCTCAGGCTCCCCAGTAGCTGCGACTACAGGAGCCCGCCACCACGCCCTGCTAATTTTTTGTATTTTTAGTAGAGACGGGGTTTCACCTTGTTAGCCAGAATGGTCTTGATTTCCTGACCTCGTGATCCGCCCTCCTTGGCCTCTCAAAGTGCTGGGATTAGAGGGGTGAGCCACCGCGCTCGGCCTGTGCTTTTTTATTAATACATTATTTGATATTGTTAGTGGTACCAGTATATCTTATTGTTGGTGACAGTGACTTTCAGAACACAGTTAAGGTAGTATCTGATGGATTTCTCCACTGTAAATATACTATATATCCCTTTGTTGTTATTTACAACATTATTGACTTGTAGACATGTATTTTTGAAGTTACAATCCAATATTACCATTATTTCTTGCTCAAATAGTTTCATCTTCAGCCAGTAAGAGCTCTTTCCTGTTGGCTTATGTCTTCTTTCAACAGGCTCCCATCTTTTCTTAAGCCGAGCATGTGTATAATTTCTGATCCCACAAGATATTCCAGGCCAATGTTGTATTTTCCCTGCCCCAACCATGAAATCAACCATTTCTCTAAAAAGTCCTGTTTCTTTTATTGAAGAATTATCTTAAATTTATACTCTAGGCATTCAGGGCATTATTGCTTTACGGTGTCTTTCAGTGGACACAGCTAGGAAATATATATATGTAAATTAAACCTAAGCATGTATATATAGAAACATATCTGTATTTCTGTCATGAGTTTATACTGAATCCAGCACAACAAAGTTTATTCTGGGTCAATTTTAGTCTTCCTACTTATTTTTAAGTTATTTCACTAACAATGGGAAACCTGGCTTTTATTACATACTGTATATTTGATTGCTTATTTGTTATCTACAATATGTTTAGTGGCTTCAGTGCTAGTATACATGAAAAGTAGTTTTAAAGTTTCTAAGCCATAATGCCACACAAAGCACATCCACCAACCATAGTACATCACATATGTAGAGTTCTTTTATTACCTAGCCTTATAACATCCAATCAGGATATTCTTTTCCAGTTACTTAGGTTATTTCTAGTCTTCATCCATCCCCTTCAGTATAGTTATGTTATTCGTTTTCTTAATTCAGTGTGATTTATTTGTTAGTGTTTGTATTCTGCTTTGGGTTTTCTCTACATTCTGACTGCTTTTAATTATTTATTATTATTGTTTTTTGGGGATTAGGTTTGTGAAATATTATTATGGTCCAAAGAGCTGGAGTTCTTTCTACTTAAAAATGATATATTTTGGCCGGGCGCGGTGGCTCAAGCCTGTAATCCCAGCACTTTGGGAGGCCGAGGCGGGCGGATCACGAGGTCAGGAGATCCAGACCATCCTGGCTAACACGGTGAAACCCCGTCTCTACTAAAAAATACAAAAAACTAGCCGGGCGAGGTGGCGGGCGCCTGTAGTCCCAGCTACTAGGGAGGCTGAGGCAGGAGAATGGCGTGAACCCGGGAGGCGGAGCTTGCAGTGAGCTGAGATCCGGCCACTGCACTCCAGCCTGGGCCACAGAGCGAGACTCCGCCTCAAAAAAAAAAAAAAAAAAAAAAAGTTATATTTTAAAGAAGTAGAGTAAAATTTTAGCCACATATCAAATATACTCTGAAAAACATTCCAGAAAAAATGTTATATGGCATATATATTTGCAATAAGATGCAATAGAGTTAAAAAAAAATAGCACTGCTAACATTTTTAGTGATCACAGTACCACTATACAGCTTTGTTTTTTAAGCACTTTTATTTAATCAAAAAGCTAAGACTGAAATCAGTAGGAGAGCATAATGTGTGTCACTGACATTTTAAACATATCTGGAATACTTCATCCTTTTCTCACAATATTAAGTGTGAAGAAGAAAACAAATAGAAAAATGATACAAAGATATAATACAGTTAAAAGCAAAACCTAAAGGAATGCACTTGTGTTAAGATTTCTGCTTTGAATTTCAGCAGTCACTATTGTTATATTTTGAGCAATAAATACAATTTTTTCTCAATGTTGATATGCCCTTAATATATTTCCCTTTAAGTAAGTTGAAAATTTGACTGGTTTATTCAAGTGGCAGCATAATATCTTGGGAATATAAGAAACAGGTTGAAAAAACATTAATAAAACTTTAAAAAATTTCATTTATGATGTCAACATACAACTCCAGTCCTAAGGTCTACGTTTATTACAAAAATAAATATGCACTTAAATCATACTCTTTCCATTAATGTTCAGCACACAAAGAATAGTTACACACTCTATATTTAATTACAATACAAAAATATGACTTCCATCTGCATGTAGCAGAATGAATGGATTTGTGTGCACACAAATTTACATCTGGCATTCAAATACTAGAAGGGAGATTCTTTTTTAGCCACACCAGGCATCATGTAATTCCTCAATGTAAACTCAGTATAGTAGTGTATTTATTAAGGTTTAGAATAATTTTTAATATTTTCAGTTTCTCACATCTTTGTTTAAGTTCTGAGTCACAAGACTCCTTCTGTGTCACATATGCTTCTTACTTTATTTTGGAAATGCACATGTGAGTTTTTTTTAGTGGAAAGTATACCCTGCATAGTTTTATTTAGCCCTTAAATCTTATTTCATTTCTATGCAAGCACCTATTAACACTTTTAAGAACAGTATTTTCTCAATCTTTTCTGCCAGTCATTTTAGTTTTGGAAAAGTTGCGATGGATTCCATAAGTGGTAAAGGACTCCTGTTTCTCTTGTTTGACCTTTAATTATTTAATTTAATGATATGGTCATTGGATATGGATGAAAAGGAATTATTTAAATCCTTGAAGTTTGGGAAGATTGTATGCACGTTGACGTTCCCTCAGAACTTACTGTTACCTTATTATAAGGATCCCTTACTGAGTGAGGAAGCACAAGAAACCAGCTCAAGAGTTGTATTTTCAGCCTCCACAGAGAATACAACCATATCTCAACTATATTAGTGATAGTCTGGCCTCTTTTAAACCCTCTCAGTATTGTTCACCTATTACTCCACCATGTGATTCTCAGTATTGGTCTGACATTGGAATCACCTGGGGAGATTTAAAAATACAAATGGCTGAGTTGCACCCCAGACATTCTGATATAATGGATCCAGGATTCATCTTGGGCACTGAGATCTTTAAAATTCCCCTAAGTGATTCTAAGGTGCAGTAAAGTTTGATAACCCCTACTCTAGTAACTTCATCATGCCTCTCGTTCTCCTCATCATTTTTTAAACCTTTTATCTTCAACATCATTTTAAAATAATTTCCACTTTTATTACAGATTAAAGGGTATAGGTGCAGATTTGTTACATGGGTATATTGTGTGCAGCTGAGGTTTGAGGTACAATTGATCCTGTCATCCAGATAATAAGCACAGTCCCCAATAGGTGGTTTTTCAGCTCATATCTCTCTTGCCCCTTCTCCATCTAGCAGTATCCAGTGTGTATTGTTCCCATTTTCATGTGTATGTGTATTCCACTTATAAGTGAAAACATGTGGTATTTGATTTTCTGTTCCTACATTTATTTGCTAAGGATAATGGCCTCAAGGTCCATCAATCTTGCTGCAAAGGACATGGTTGCATTTTTTTCATGACTGCATAGTATTTCATGGTATATATGTACTAAAGTTTCTTTATCCATTCCACCATTGATGGTCACATAGATAAATTCCATGGCTTTTCTATTGTGAATAGTACATCAATGAATATGAGAGTGCCTGTGTCTTTTTGGTAGAATGACTTGTTTTCTTTTGGCTATACACCCAATAATGGAACTGTTTGGTTGAATGGTAGTTCTGTTTTAAGTTCTCTAATAAATCTCCAAACTTCTTTCTATAGTGGCTAGTTTGCATTCGAGTTGCAAACTAGTTGTGTGCTTATACACGCCAACAGTGTATAAGCATTCCTTTTTCTCCCCAGCCTTGCCAGCATCTGTTATTTTCTGACCTTTTAATAATCGCCATTCTGGCTAGTATAATGTCTCTGATGATTAGAGATGTTGAGCATGTTTTCATATGTTTGTTAGCCATGTATCCATCTTCTTTTGAGAAGTGTCTGTTTATGCACTTTGCCCACTTTTTAATTGGATTTTTTGCTTTTGCTTGTTGATTTAAGCTCTGATATGGTTTGGCTATGTGTTCCCACCCAAACTCATCTCAAATTGTAATCCCACATGCTGAGGGAAGGAGATGTAATCCCCACGTGTCAAGGGAGGAAGGCAAATGGATCATGGGAGTGGTTTCCCCCATGTTGTTCTTGTGATAGTGAGTTCTCATGAGATCTGATGATTGTATAAGTGTTTGACAGTTCCTCCTTCACACAATTTCTCTCCCTGCCACCTTGTGAAGAAAGTGCCTGCTTCCAGTTCTGCCATTACTTGTAAGTTTTCTGAGTCTTCCACAGCTATGGGGAACTGTGAGTCAATTAAATCTCTTTCCTTTATAAATTGCCCAGTTTCAGGTATTTCTTTATAGTGTGAAATGGGCAAATACAAGCTCCTTGTGGATTTTGAATATTAGACCTCTGTCAGATGCATGGTTTGCAAATATTCTCCCCCATTTTCTAGGCTGTCTGTTTACTCTATTGGTAATTTCTTTTGCTATACAGAAGCTCTCTAGTTTAATTAGGTCCCACTTGTCAATATTTGTTTTTGTTGCAGTTGCTTCTGGGGACTTAGCAATAAATTATTTGTCAAAGCTGATGAAGAGAGGATTGTTTCCTAGGTTTTCTTCTAACAATTTTAATGTTCGAGGTCTTACATTTAACCTTTAATTCATCTTGAGTTAATTTCCATGTATGGTGAAAAGCAAGTCTTCATTTTCATTCTCCTATATATGGCTAGATAGCTGTCACAGAACCATTTATTGAATAAGGGATCCTTTCGCCGTTGTTTATTGTCATTGATTTTGTTGAAGATCAGATGGCTGTAGGTATGTGAGTTTATTTCTGGGCTCTCTATTCTATTCCATTGGTCAATATGTCTATTTTTATGCTAGTACCATGCTGTTTTGATTACTGTAACCTTATAGTATAGTTTGAAGTTAGATAATGCAGTGCCTCCTGTTTTGTTCTTTTTGCTTGGGATTAATTTGGCCATTCAGGCTTCTTTCTGGTCCATATAAGTTTTAGGATAGTTTTCTCTAGTTCTGTGAAAAATGACACTGGCAGTTTGATAGGAATTGAGTTGAATCTGTAGATTGCTTTGGGCAGTATGGCCGTTTTAACAATATGGATTCTTTCCATCTATAAGCATGGAATGTTTTTCCATTTGTTTGTATCATTTATGATTTCTTTGAGGAGTGTTTTGTAGTTCTCCCTGTAGAGATATTTCCCCTCTTTGGTTAGATATACTCCTAGTTATTTTATTCTTTTTGTGGCTATTGTAAATGTGATCGCATTCTTGATTTGACTCTAAGCTTGAACACTATTGGTATATAAAAATGCTACTGATTTTTTTACACTGATTTTGTATCTTGAAACTTTAGTGAAATACTTTTTCAGTTCCAGGGGCCATTTGACAGAGTCTTTTCAGATTTTCTAGGTGTAGAATCATATAATCAGTGAAAAGAGATAGCTTGACTACTTTTTCTATTTTAATGTCTTTTATTTCATTCTCTTGCCTGATTTCTCTGGCTAGCACTTCCAGCACTATGTTGAATATGAGTGGTGAAAGTGAGCATCCTTATCTTGCTTCAGTACTCAAGAGGAATGTTCCAGCTTTTGCTCATTCATCTATAGGTTTTTCATAGATGGTTCTTGTTATTTTGAAGTTGTTTCTTTGACAGCTAGTCTGTTGAGAGTTTTTATCACGAAAGCATATTGGATTATTTCAAAGGTGTTTTTTTCTACATCTAATGTGATGACTATATGGTCTTTTTTTAAATCTGTTTATGTGGGGAATTTCATTTACCAATTTGGGCATGTTGAACCAGTCCCTACACTCCAGAATTAAAGCCTGCTTGATTGTGGTGAATTAACTTTTTGATGTGCTACTGAATTTAGTTTGCCAGTATTTTGTTAAGGATTTTTGTATCTATGTTTATCAGGGATATTGATTCGCAGTTGCCTTTTTTCATTGTATTTTTGCCAGATTTTCGTACCAGGCTGATAATGGCTTCAATGAGTAATTTAGGGAGGAGCCCCTACTCCCTGATTTTTTGGAATAGGATTGGTATTAGTTTTTCTTTGTACATGTGGTGAAATTCAGCTGTGAATTCATATGGACCAGGGTTGCCTTTGGTTGGTAGTTTTTTTTTTTTAATTACTGATTTAATTTCTGAAATTATTATTGGTCTGTTCAGGTTTTCACTTTTCTCCTGGTTCCATCTTAAGAAGTCCTTTGTTTCCAGGAATGCACTGATTTCCTTTAGAGTTTCTAATTTGTGTAAGTAGAGGTGTTAATACTTTGAGAGTTAAATTATTCTTTAAAACTCAGAATACTCTGAGTTTCTTTTGTATTTCTGTGGGAATGGTTGTGATGTCATGTTTGTTATTTCTGATTGTGCTTACTTGAATCTTTTATTTTTCTTTATTAATCTAGCTAGTGATCTATCAATGTTGTTAATTTTTTGAAGAACCAAATCTTGGTTTCATTGTATGAACTGTTGGGTCTTGATTTTGTTCAGTTCTTTAATTTTAGTTATTTCTTTCCTTCTATAGCTTTGGAGTTGGACTTTTTTTTTTTTTTTTTTTTTTTCCTAGTTCCTCTAGATGCAATGTTAGATCTTAATTTGAGATCTTTCTAACCTCTTGATGAAGGCATTTAATTCTTATAAACTTTCCACTTAACACAGTTTTAATTGTATTTCAAAGATTTTGTTAATTTGTGTTGTTATTTTCAAATAATGTTTTGCTTTTTCTCTTATTTTGAATTTATTGAGACTTGTTTTATGGCCACGCATGTGGTTGATCTTAGAATACATTTCATGTGCAGATGAGAAGAGTATGTTAGGTTGGTGCAAAGGTAATTGCGGCTTCTGCCTTTGAAAGTAATGGGAAAAACCACAATTGCTTTTGCATCAACCTAATATAGTCTGCGGTTGTTGGGTGGAGGATTCTGTAGATGTCTATCAGGTCAAATTAATGAAGTTTTGAGTTTAAGTCCAGAATTTCTTTGTGAATTTTCTGCCTCAATAATCTAATGCTGTCATTGGGGTGTTGACATCCCTCACTATTATTGTGTGTCTTTCTAAGTCTTTGTATAGTCAAGAAGAACTTGCTTTATAAATCTGGATGTTCTAGTGTTGGGTGTGTGTATATTTAGGATAGTTAAATGTTCTTGTTGAATTCCACCCTTTATCATTATATAATGCCCTTCTTTGTCCTTCCCAATTGTTGTTGATTTAAAGTCTGTTTTACCTGATATAAGAATAATGACTCCTGCTCTTCTCCATTTCCCATTCATATGATAGATTATTCTTCATCCCTTTACTTTGAGCCTGTGGGTGTCTTTACATGTGAGACATGCCTCTTGAAGTCAGCAGGGAGATGGGCCCTTTTGACCTTTTTGTTTTTTTTTTTTTTTTTTTTTTTTGGTTATCTGGTTTACCACTCTATGCCTCTTAAGTGAAGTGGTTAGATCATTTACATTCAGGGTTAGTATTGATATATGAGGTTTTGATCCTCTTTGTGTTGTTGGCTGTTTGTTTTGTAAACTTAATTGTGTAATTGCTTTATATTGTCTGAAGACTATATGTTTGAATGTGTTTCTTTTGTTGCAGGTTTCAATCTTTCGTTTCCATGTTTAGCACTCCCTTAAGGACCTCTTGTAAGGCTGATCTGGTGTCAATGAATTCCTTTAGTGCTTGCTTATGGGAGAAAGATTTTACTTCCCATTTGCTTATGAAGCTTAGTTTGGTGGGATATGAGAGTCTTGGTTGGAATTGATTTTCTTTAAAAATGCTGAAAATAGGCTGCGCGCAGGGGTGCACGCCTGTAATCCCAGCACTTTGGGAGGCAGAGGTAGGCGGATCACGAGGACAGGAGATAGAGACCATCCTGGCTAACACTGTGAAACCCCGTCTCTACTAAAAATACAAAAAATTAGCCTGGTGTGGCGGCACGTGCCTGTAGTCCCAGCTACTCGAGAGACTGGGGCAGGAGAATCGCTTGAACCTGGGAGGCAGAGGTTCCAGTGAGCAGAGATCGCGCCACTGCACTCCAGCCTGGGCGACAGAGTGAGACTCTGTCTCAAAAAAGGAAAAAAAAAAAAAATGCTGAAAATAGACCCCCAATCTCTTCTGACTTGCAAGGTTTCTGCTGAGATGTCTGCCGCTAGCCTGATGGGGTTTCATTTGTAGGTAATCTTACCTTTGTCTCTAGCTGCCTTTAAGATTTTTTTCCCTCTGTGTTGACCTTGGCAAATATGACCTTGGGGATGGATACATTACGTGGTATCTCACAGGGGTTCTCTGTATCTCTTGATTTTGTATGTCCTCCTCTCTAGCAAAATTGGGGAAAGTTTCATGGACTATATCCTCAAATATATTTTACAAGTTGCTTGCTCTCTCTCTTTCAGGAATGCCAATAATTTGCCGATTTCATCTCTTTACACAATCCCACATTTCTCAAAGGTTTTGCTTATTTAAAAAATATATTTTTTTCTTTATTTTTATCTGACTGACCTGGTTTAAAGAACTGGTATTCGAGGTTTGAGATCTTTTTCCTTAGCTTGATCTATTCTGCTGTCATATGCTTTTAAATGCATTATGAAATTCTTGAAGTAAATTCCTCAGTTCCGGAAATTCAGTTTGGTTCTTTCTCAAAATGGCTATTTCATCTTTCAGGTCCTGGATCATTTTACTGTTTGTTTTGTTTTGTTTTTGCATTCCTTGGTTTGCATTTCAATTTTCTCCTGGATCTCAGTGAGCTTCCTTGCCCCCTAGACTCTGAAGTCTATGTGTATTATTTCAGTCATCTCAATCTGGTTAAAAACTATTTCTGGGGAATTAGTGTGCTGTTTGGAGACAGGGAGAAACATTGGCTTTTTGAGTTGCCAGAGTTCTTGCATTGATTCTTGCCCATACTTGAGGGCTGGTGTTCCTTTAACTGTGATGTAAGTCGAATATAGTCAATAGGCTTCTTTTCTGGGTGTTTTCAGTCGGCCAGCACTCTGTGGAATCTTTATTTGTGACTGGAATTTTGCCTTAGTTTTCACAGGTGCTGTATTCTGGTCAAGTATTTTGGTGTTGTATTTTGGACTGAGATCCAGTTGGTGGCACTTGAGATTACTGGCCTGCAGATAGGCTGTTAGTCACATGGCTCTGTTGTATTTTGGCACAGTTGACAGTCGTGCTCTGTGGCGTGGGGAGAAAGAACCCCCTTCACTTGGTCCACTCCTGAGCATTGGAAGAACCCCCTCTGATCACTGGCTCTACATCCATGTTTCTTTTGTTGGTTGTTCTGGTCTGTAGGGCTCCCTCAGTTAGGAGCCACAGTTGGCAGACATTTATACCCTTCTGGCCTGGCCCTGCAAAGGGAGGAATGCTTCGTTCCCTTGCAGGCCCATGAACGTGGGCACCTCACTCCTGTCAGTGTTCTGAGAGTGAGGGCTTCCCCTTGCTTGGACGCCATCCAAGTCAGTGTCATAACAGGCTACGAGCAGTAGGAGTGGACGGAGTCGCCTAATCTAGCGACACTCCTGTCCACAAAGTTCCGACAGAATCAGGTCCGCTGTGCTGAAAGCCACAGCAGGTGTAACCCGCTGGGTTGTGTGCTGTGGAGGATGGGTGGAGTCGCCTGCTCTGCAGAAGGAGGGGCACTGGCAGAAGTGAGGCCATTGTGCTTGAAGCTGGCTCAAGCTGGTGAGGCAGATTGGAGCAATCTTACTGCTCCTGGACACCACCACTGTGGCCTCTATTGGGGCTATGGCAGCTGGTGCCTGGCTGCAGTGTCCAAGCTCGTGCAGGACCCTGTGGTCTTGAGTGTCGTAGCCACAAAATTTCCGACTGCTCGCTATGTCAGTCTAGAGACCCCCAGAGCCAGGGAGATTCTCCTGTTCCCAGGCATGCACAGGTCCCTTTGGGAAGTGTGGATTCCTGGGGGCTCTCACTTAGCATTTCTCTGTTAGGGCTGGCCCTGTGCCAATCCTCGATGGGTTGCAGCCCAGCCTCGCATTTCCCTGTTGTCTGTGTCCCCTCACTCCCTTGATGGGTCCGGAAATGGTTTCTTAGATGGTCGGCTGGCAGAGTCAGTGTTTATTATTTCATTTCCTCTCCGTGAGAGCCATGCACACTAGCTGCTTCTATAATAGTCCACCATCTTCATTCTCCGCCTCACTTTTTTCACACTGAATTTCGCTCTCCCTCAATTCGTCAGCTTCAATTTGTCTGCTACAACTTTTTTTATATTAACTTCCCTTTATGTGGTTTTGTGTTTTCACAACTAAAGCTCTCAGTGAGGAAAAATATATGATCAGAGCCAATCAGCTACAGCCAAGGTTTTAGGGGTTAAAAATCCGAAAGAAGAAGCTGAGGTACAAAATATGATTTTAAAGAGTTTACTTAAGCCAAGTAACGTTAGGACAGTTGCTTGGGGAACACTTCCAAGTTACCTTGAGAAGTGTTCTGGAGAACAAAAGAGAGGTTTGAGCTTTTGAAGAAAAAAGGACAAATCAGGAGAGGGGGGATTACAAAAGTTGTGTTTCAGAAATTCTCATTAGTTTAAAGATCTATAACACTGATTAATAATTGGTTAGACGTTGTTGAAGCACAGCGTGTAAGTTATGGTGCCCAACATATGACATCATTAGGTTAATTTATAAGTATTGTGGCAGTATTCAGTCTAAAGTCCATACAGCCGGCAGCTTCGAGAGGATGATTACTCAGCTCAAGGGGGTTAGTGGGATGTGACTCTTACCTCATTCTTATGCCTCTCTGGACCCGATAATTTAAAGGGGGCTGCATTCCTCAGATAAAAAGTTTCTTTTCTTTCTCAGGGGACAGAACAAAAACCACATTAATTTATGGTCAAAGAATAGCTTGTGGTCGCTTTTGTCAGAAAATGGCTGTGGATATGGTAGGCACTCTGAGTCAATAGACTTCCACATGGCCAATACTTACTCACTTGATATGTAAAGAAGTCTCTCTAATGACAATGATATGTAGAACAATTTTTGAATGCTTCATATGAATTCAGGAGCATATTATAATAGAGGAAAGTAACAGTTAAAATTTGAAAGCATTTTCTTATTTTAATCTACTTTGAGATAGTTGTAAAGTAAGATTTTTTTGCCCATTTCTGTTAGCATGTAAGAAGGAATATTTTGTTATTTTTATGAAATTGGCTTAATATTAACATAGTGACAATGTATAATTCTTGTTTTTAATAGAATCCCCATTGCGCCTCGGGGGAATCACTGTGATTATTGTAGGATTCACAGAGATTCCTTTCTTTATTTATCCCAGGGCTTTTACTTGTAAACCTATTTAATATAAAACATACTGCATTGGAGATGGTTCCAGAAAGCTCTATTTAATGTTGATTCTGAAATTCTACCATGATGTGACCAACTGAGAAATAAATCAAGGAAATCTTCTGAAGCTGATCACTTTTCAAATCAAATGGATGAACTGTGTACATGTTAGAAAAATATCTGCTACTCTTTCTGTGGTTTAGTCTACTGGTTCTGAGGACCATTTGTGTCACCATTTGATTATCCCTTTCTTCAAAGTGAAATGTACAAACCAATTATATTATTTTAAAAGAGAAGCAACAGAGGAAATAAGTGTTCAGTTTCACTATATTGCATCATTTCACATGGCTATTTAGGGGAAGAGGAACAAAATGTAATACAGCTCCTTTTATAAACTTATAAACTAAACTATATACATAAATATATATTGAAAACATGTTACTTACTTTGCTTCTATGATTTTGAGAACTTTCGTTGTTACATTTCTCTTCTAAATTGTTTTGTTGTTGCTTTTGTCATGTGAATGTTCAGTATGATTCCAGAGTAACTATTTAATTCTGATCAATATAAGATTTGTCTTTGGTTGCAGGTCAACAAATATTTGGTTGTATTTCAGAATGCTTTTTCAGGATTTAGTAAATACAGTTCTATAGCTTTGATATAAAGCAAATGGAAATATACTGGTAACACAAGCTTAATAGAAAATAGAATGCCATACTCTACTTATGCATAATACTATGGTCAGGAGGCTGCCTATATCTCAGATGAGGAAAGTGATGAACTATACATCAACTCTTTACATTACCTTTTCAATCCTTATACAGTGTTAAGACAATGGCAGGCATTAATTTGACAATATACAGTGTTCCAAAAGATACTGCAAACATTATATATATGCACATTATATATTTATAATTGTATATTCATTTTCTCATTTCCAAAATATTTCTTGAGCATCTACTATGTTCCAGTAAGTACATTCCAGGAATCAGTTTATCTGAGATAACAAAACAAATGAGCTCTGTGCCTTCCCAGAGCTTATATTCCAGAGGGAAAATCAGGAAGTAAACGAATTAAAAATAAATTAACAAAATAAATAAAGTATAAATTCTATGAAGTAGATTAAAAAAATGGTGAAGAAATTTGGGGAAACCAGATAAAATAGTGAAAGGGCATCTTAAGAAGTGATACGTGAGCTGCACTGAAGGGCAACAAGGAACCAATTAATTATACATAGAATTCTGGGAAGAACATTTATAAAAGAAGGGATGACAAGAGCAAAAATGGAGAGACGGAAATAGTTGGGATGTCCACAAAACGGAAAGTATATCAGTGTAGTTGGAAAATAGGAAGCCAGGAGAAGCATGTTTAAATTGTTGTTGGAGTCAGAGTCAAGGGCCAGAGCCTACAAGACCTTGTAAGTGATGTTAGGAATTTGTACTGATGCAATACAGTGCGTCATGGAATGATTTTAAGCGGAAGAAACCTGGTGCAATTTATTTAAAAAGCTTCCTTATTATACCTCTGGAAAAAAATTTTATTATTAAATTAGTAAAAAATAAATAAATAGCTAGTTAGTAGTAGAGCAAGATGTCATTGATATCCATTCTCCCTTTCTTCCTTTGAATAATAGAATGCTTGAGTTTAGTTGAACAAACATCTGTCAAGCTAGAGATTATATATCTCAAACTTTCTTGCAAGTAGGTATGGGAAATTGTGTGATTCCTGGATCACATAGCTTAAAAAGGAAATTGTGCTCCATCTTCTCACTTTCTCCTTGATGATAGAAACACAGATTTTATAATAATGGCCAACTTCGACCATACAGACAAGGAAAACCTACTCTGGAATGGTGGAGGGAAATGAATCCGATGCTTGGATGACTTCATGGATTAGAACTGCCTATTTATCCTGGACCTCTTGCCTACCTGTGGATTTTCACATGCAAGAGATATCACATTTTATTGTTTTACTTGAACCACTACTATTTTGGGTCTCTGTGACACCAACTTAGTCCATACTTATAAATGTAACCCAAAATAGCTGTTATGAGAAATTAAAATAAAAATAGTTACCAATAAGGGACTTTGCTTAACTTTCACAGTATAAATACAGCTTACCAGTTCAGTCCTCATTTACTAAGGGGTTAGATGATTTTTTAATATACTGCGCCTTTAATTTAGGTTATCTATTCAATGAAACCACTGAACTTTCAGGTAGGAATTAGAGTTAATATAGTAGGTGGCAGCCTATTCCTAGGATCTCTATTTAGGGGTGCATAATAGTATCTTAATGCATTAATCTGAGCTTTCCCAAATTCTGTTTGCCAAGCCAAATATTTCACAACAGAGGTTTTCGTGTGTGTGTGGTTTTTTTGAACTGTCACTCTCCAGTGGCTTCTTCTAAATGCAAAATGGACAATCTGCCTCAGGCTTCCTAGAAACCCACTGTATCATTTGGCCTAAATAACTCCAGTTTGATTTTATTTTTTTCCACACAGAATAGTGCTATAAGGCAATAAAAATTGCTTGGGGTCAAAAACAATACACTTAAAATAACTGGAAAACATGTAGGACATACAGAGAGGTCAATGTGCACAACAGGATTGTGGCCAGTCATGTGTATTTAAATCATGTAAAGAAAAACTGTCGTATTTGAATCCCAGTGAGAAGTAGGGAGTGACGTTATTACTAAAAACAAATCTATTACTAAGCTACTTATCTATTTTAAGCCTGGAAGAATATCATTTTAAATTCAGATAACCACTTGAGGAACAAAATTGTGTAGTGGTTATAGAAATTCCATTGCCATATTGATATTTACTCTTTTCATTTCTTTGACAATGTATGCTTAAATCAGACTTCATCAAAAGTATAGAAGCTTAAAATTTTCACACCTATCTAAGGCTCTGCAACATTCATATAAAATGCATATAGGGGACTAATTGGCAGGGAAGAGAGCCAAGAGCTTGGGTGGCATTACCTTCCATGAGGAGCAGATGGCTACCCACCTGGGGAGCTGTAATATGCACTTAATTGAAAGGAAGTCAGAGTCACTCAGCAGAGATCACATTTAGAGTAAGCCATACTACTTGTGATTTCATAGTCACTATTGTTTTACTTCTGATGTTCATTGTCTTTTTTAGCTTTAACTGTATAAATGTTATATAGAAGGCAATGATACTGTATTATTATTGCATATGAATGCAATAGCATTGCAAAAGAATGAAAGATTTTTCATACTTTCATCTCTAGAGGATGCTGTAAAAATTCCAAAAGTCTTTTAAGAAATTAAAGTAGCCAAACTGTGTGAAACATTAAATTATACACAACAGACACTTAAATAGAATACTTATGAGGAAATGAATGTTCTGATTAACTGGTTTTTTGATGAATTGAATGATCATCTATCATGTCCTGATGGGAAAGGCACTGTGCCCAAATATTATTAAGCATAAAGCAGGAGCTTAAAAGCATATTATTTACTTTAGATAAATGAAAAATCATTTTTGTTTTAATTCTTACTATTAAACAATTGTTTTCTAAAATCTAAGGGAAGAATTCCTTGTCTAAGTGGAGAACTTGATTATCTGCATCATTATTAAGACTTTCCAGTGCCTCTTGGTAACCATTTTGAGGACTAATCCTCATTTGTACTGTTGGAATTCAGTTCAGTAAACAGTTTGAGCCATTCCAGCTCAGGCAGGATGCCCAGCATAGAGGCTTCTGAGATGACTGGACAATTTCTATCCTCTCGGAGCTCACGGGCTTTTGAGTCACAATCAGAGCGTCCTGATAGAAACTTTTATGTAAAGCCCTCTCCAGCATGGATTTGATTCCTGTTATTATCTCGGCCATTCTCCAGCTTAAAATTCTTCAAGAGTACCTCTTGCCTTTCTAATAAAAGCCAAACCCTCTAGAATAATGCAATGCTCAGATATTTCGTAACTGTTCTCAGGTCTATAAAAGAAAATTGGTCTTTGAGTGGTGACTGAGAATTGACGTGAAGAAGAGTCAAGGATAAGAAGTTCTCAAAATAAGACCAAAGAAGGTATTGTTAGATATCCCTGCTACAGCAGTCTTGGCAGTGGAGGCAGTTTCATACTGTCAGTTTTGTTGTAATGCTGCATATACACTCCTGAAAGTTATCATGCTATGCAAAACTGTGCAGCAAAAAACAGACAGTCAACACAAAAACTTCATCAGTCATACATTAAAAATATAAGAACTTAATAAATATGGTAGCCCAGTTTTATATATATTAAGTGGTTTATGAATACATAAATTCTACAATAAAATGCAATCTTAAGATCTGAAGTTTTCTTATTTCAAAATTAAGCAATATTAAGAATAGCTTTTAAGTTATTGTGAGATGGTAGAAGGTGGATTCTCAGAAATCGGATGAAATTTGTAACACCAGATGTGGACATATGTGGCTCACAGCACACCTAGTGAACTGAGGTAGCGAGTGGAAGTTTGAGATGGGCGACATCTGAATTTTGCATATTCTTATGCAGATGGGTTCAACTGGGTGCAGTTTTTTTGAGCTCTCCTGGTGTTTCTGGCAGAGGAATTCCCACAGAAGCAAATGTGAAGTTTGCATTATGCTTAAATTGTTCCCAAATATCTCAATTACACTGAAACAAATTCATGTTCTCAAAGCAAGCATTGTAGCAGAACTGACTGTATTTTGTGATTTCAGGTATTTGAACAACTCAGTGAGCCACCTGCTCATGAATTTATAACATTTATTTCATAATTAGGAATAGAAGGCTGAAGATGCTAAGGCTGGCCTGGAAGAATACTTGAAATTCTTTCATATGAGGGGCAGTAAGTCAATTAATGCAAAAGTGCCCCCATGGATGTCAGTGCTTTGTGAAATAGGAATAGGAAACAGGAGGGTGCAGATCCTTGAAGCAGGAGATGGCAGAGCATAGCCATCATGTGGGTGTGGCAGCAGAAGAGGAACTTGAGATGAAGAGCGGAACATGTCCTGTCATCCTAACTGTGCGAAGATTTGTTTCTGCTTATTTTCAGCCAAGTGGAAATAAAAATAACCTGCTCTCAGAGGTATTTTTGTCATCAGCAGCTGCAAATAAATGCAGCTCTGTTTTGCATGATTTATGAAAAATTTTGTGTGTTTTAAGATACACATCATTACAAAAGTGGTACTCCTCCCCTACCCCCACAAGGATACATTAATCGAGGTGTGCAGGACTGGGTCTGCAAAACTGCCTGGAAAGATTCCCCATAGTTGAAGCCAGGAAAACATGACCTTGGCTGTCAAGAAGGAGGGGAGAATACAGGATCTGTGACAACATATTTTAAGCTGCTTAACCCCTTCACATTTAGCTATAATACCTGGCTCAACGTGATGATATATTTCCTTTAAATACTTATCTGAATCATATTATTTTGGAAATACGTTTGAAACATGAATAGAAACCAAGGAAATTAATATTGTGAGGGATAGGATGGAATTGTATAGATTTTTTTAAAAGGAAATAAAACACATAAATGGCCTGAAATCATGTAAACTGGCTTTAATTTAGTAGCAATGTGGCTACCAGATCATGTGAAGATGAATACAACATACACAGAAATATTATCAAAGTACCTTATTTAAAGTTTAGTTTCTTAATATACTGAACAAATACTTTTCTTTGATTACTATGAGCTTATTAATTATGCAAGATTTTAAAAAGTATCATTTAAAATCTTTACTCACTGATTTTTTAAGGAAATTACTTCTTAGATCCTAAAATATAAATTGCATGTCACTACTATATACATTATGACAGACGGTTACACCAAAGAAATTAATAAAAATAAAAGTCTGTTTATTTTTTAAAATTTGACTGTCTACACATATTCTTTTACCCCAATGTTGTTTTTTTTTCTGACTTATGCAATATCTCTCTTTTAAAATAGCTTTTATTTTTGCTAGGAAGATCTGTTGTGCATATTTTCCACAGAAATATTTCCTAAGTTATGCTAAACCTTGAATGTAGCTATATGTATCACAGGGAAGTGAAGAAGTAGAGTGTTATGAGGGAACTAACATTTGCTCCAGCATTTGTGATGTAAGACGTTTCGGGATCAAAATGGGATCCACAGGCACAAGATTCCATCAAGGAAATAAAAGTGAGGTTGTTGAGTCAATATTACGTATCATTGCAGGCACAGAAATAAGTGGTGTTTCATCCACAACTGATTTTTTATTAATACTTTCTAAGATCTATACAAGCAAATAAGTGTAGCAATGATATGAAATGAAAACCAACTACCCATTTAAGTCATGATGAAAGAGCAAACCTGGCTCTGAGTTTTTGTAAAGCAGCCTCTAGGAATTTAAATAACCCCTGCCTGAGAAGATTAGGTGGATAAATACAACACACACACACACACACACACACACACACACACACACACACACCATTAACTCTATGTGAAAAATAATAAATTATTTAAATTCAGCATTCAAAACATAACTGGTTGATTGCTAAGTTATAGACACATGGATCAAGGAAGCATGAGGATTCACACATCTGAAAAGTCAATATTGAAAACAAACTAACAAAACAAACAAAAAATAAATCTCAATGTCTTTCAAGTAACTACTGATGGTGATTCTAAGCTGTTTCCAATTCACCTTTTTTTTTACTTTCTAAGATCAGGGAATAATGAATCTTAGCAACTGTTATAGTCCAAGCTGCTTGTCAGATAGATGTGGGTACTAAGAGAAATGTTAAATGCCTTGTTTTATGACATACAATGATTAGTTAGAGAGCTAGGATTAGAACCCAGACGCAATACAATTCCCTAATTTCTTTAGTATATTAAATCCAATTTTGCTGGGCTACACAGAGCAGTTGTGACAGTTAGCATTACATGAAATATCGGCAAGAAATTGATATTTTAAAACCCCAAACCTCACAATGGGTAGTAATCAGACCATCAAAATACATGGGTTCTCTTTGCATGCCTGCCTCGTGTACTTGCAACATAAGAAATGGAGCAATAAAATATTAATGTTGTAAAACATTTAGGGTTACATAAATAGAAGAAAAAACACTGAAATATGAAAATATATCAGGTATCTCATGATGAGGCCAGACTCCACTCCTGGTTGTCTCCTTCTGGGAGAGTAGGCTAGGATTCAGTCACATAGAATCATCTAGCAGCAGGATCCAGCTGGGTATACAGCTTTGCTGCTAAACTGAAGGCAAAGTTAGAGTCCAGTCCCACTTTGTTGGCTTCTTGTTTCATTGGTTTGTGGAACATTTAAATAAAGAGAGTCTGGGATTTTCTTAAATGCAGAAGGCGCCTATGATTTCCTATTTTTAAGATAAGAGATTCCGGTATTTCTATAGGATTCTGCAGCTGGTTGGCTGCTGAGCAGTGAAGTAGTGAGTCAGGGACATACAGCTTTGCCTAACAAATGGCACCTTTTCTAGATGCATGATTCTGCCATGTGTTTGCACATGCTATGTCAGCACCTTGAAATGTTCACCTTCCTATATGTCACCTATCTATTAACACTCCTACCATCACCACCAAACTTCTAAGATTGACTGGCTTAACTGTCTCCTTTTCATAACTGCTTTGGACAGAAGTAATTGCTCCCTCATTTGTGATACCATAGAACTTTGTTTTCACCTCTGTGGTAAGATTTACCTTAATGCATTATAAGTTGCCCCTTCATCTATGCCAGATGTATAGGAGCTATGGCCTCTCCACATTTGAAAGTAAAGTGCCTAGAATAGCACTTGGCTAACAGCATGTATTAATGAGGTGTGTTGAATGAATGAATGAAATTTTGCAAGGTCATTCTGGTTTAATCAACATTTATGCACCTGGTCTTATTCTCTCCATTATTAATCTTTTTTTTTTTTTAAAAAAAACTTCAAAAATGGTTTTGCTTATTTAAAATTTAATTATTCTATCAGTTCACAAATACTAATTAAGCACTTATTATATGCCAGGAACTCTGGTTGGAGCAGACTTATTTTAGGGGACAGGTCAGAGAAGAAATGGTAGAAAGAATCGAATTGTAGATCAGGAGCACATGGGGAACTATGGGAGGAGTTTTAATAAAAAGGCAATACGATTTGACTGGCACTTTAAACAAATACTTGTTTCTAAAGGTTATACTTTCAGGGATCATTTCTATAGTTTGTTACTAGAGAAGATTCTCTGAATGTGCAGAGCACCAGAAACCACGATGAGGACGAGAAGGTGCAGCATTCTTTCCTAAATGTGAACCCAGCTCCTGGTGTTGCTTCAGCTGCCATTTGCCGTTAATGATAGTTCTTCTTTCCCACTGGGAGAATAAAAAGGAGAGATGCAGTCCTTTATATATGTGTGTGTGTGTGTGTGTGTGTGTGTGTGTGTGTGTGTGTATGTCTAACTGCTGTGTGGGGAATAGGCCATAGTGGAGGAGTGGAAAGCAGAAAGACCACTTAACATATACACTAGTTTTCTAGGAATTCTGTAAAAACGTACCACAGTCTGAGTGGTTTAAACAACAGAAATTTGTTGTTGAAACTCCTGGAGGCTAGATATCTGAGACAAAGGTGTTGGTAGAGTCAGTTCTTTCTGATGGCTCTGACGGAGACTGTTCTATGCTTCTCTCCTAGCTTTCTGGTGATCTGCAGACAATCTTAGGCATAGATGCATCACTCTGGTTTCTATTTTCATCTCCTCATGGCATTCTCTCTGTGTGCTCATCTGTCTCTGCATCCAAATTTTCCACTTTTATAAGGACACCAGTCATATTGGAGTAGAGCCTACCCAAATGACCTCATCCTAATATGACTGCAAAGACACAATTTCTGAATAAGATCACATTCTGAGACACTAGGGATTGGGGCTTCCATGTATCTTTTTGGAAGAATGCAATTCAACCATACCAGTATACTATGGAAATAGTGAAGTCTAAAGATGATGGATGGACCAGAGCATAAACACTGGAGACAAAGAGAAGTGGCTGCTATTGGTGTCATTTTGAAGGTTGAGCCAACAGGTTTTGCTGATTAATTGGGTGTCGGGTATAAAGAATAGAGGGAACTTAAAAAGACTTCAGGATTTGGGGCCTAAATAATTACTATTTTCTGAAATTAAGAAGACTGAGAAGAGTGTAGAGGAAAGTGAAAATTTTGTTTTTGAACACGTTAGCGTGTTATCATTGAAATCTGTTAGGATTTCTAGGAAGAAATGTTGATGAAGTATTTTGGTATACAAGTCTGGCTTACGAAAATTTATAGCTGCAGAAGACCTAATCATCTTAGTTCAACCAACACTTATGACAGATAAAAAATTCAGTTTTTTGTTTTGTTTCGTTTTGTTTTCCACTTAGGCTGGAGTACAATGGTGCGATCTGGGCTCACTGCAACCTTTACCTCCTGGATTCAAGCAATTCTTCTGCCACAGTCTACCAAGTAGCTGGGATTACAGGTGCCCCCCACCACAACCAGCTAACTTTTGTATCTTTAGTAGAGACACAGTTTCACCACGTTGGCCAGGCTGGTCTCAAACTCCGGGCCTCAGGTGATCTGCTCGCCTCAGCCTCCCAAAGTACTGGGATTACAGTCGTGAGCCACCCCACTCTGCAGAAGTCAGTGTTTGCGAAAAGTGTTATTTAAAAAGTAAAACAAGACACCTTGCTCCAAGGCCACTGTAACATGTAGTGAAAGCAATAGAAAAAAAAAAAAAATAGCTCCCTTGATTTCCAATCTAACACCTTTTCCATTATATTGAAAGCTTTCATCAGCAATTTTTAGTTCCACATACAGTTAGTAAACTGTGGTTGGTAGCCTAATGCAACAAACATGTTAAAAATTACAATTCTGGGCCCAGTAGTTGGGTGACAAAGGTTTCAGCTTAATACATATTCCAATATATTATCACAAAATGTATGAACATGACTAGATGGTCAAAAATATTGCAAGCTAGAATAATTTTGGAAATTGAACTGTTTTTTTTTTTTTTTCTTCTGACACATATTCAAAGCTCTAATGCAGGATCTGATGTTGAGACTATGCTACCTTGAAGCATAGAAGCTGAATGCCCCCAGAATCAGGCACTCAACTTCTCTCTGCCCACATATCAACTGGCAGCTGGCTCAGTCCCCGTTGAGTCCAAGAGTATGTTTTGTCCATTTGAAGATTTGGTTGAGATCAACTTTCTATGTTTGGCACTCTGACTAAATTTACACTTCAAGAGATTCTGAAAGATATGATCAGCATGTCGGTCTTCTGTTAGCTTTGAAGAAGGTTTGATTTTTTTTTAAAGTTAAAATTAAAGTTCTTATACTTTTCCTCTTGGTTATTTTCATTTTGCAATAGAATATTTGTCAAAAATAGCTACACAAAACAATAGTATTTATAATATATACAAACATTCTATGCACTTGTAATCAAAATATGACTACAGAAATATAGAATAATCCTTATTGGCCTCTTTAAGACTATTTTAGCTACTGTATATTGATATTTTATAATGATTGCTGGGGCGCATTTTTATTAATCAATGCAGCAGTTGATTAGCTGCAACTGTTAGAAATATTTGAGTAACTTCAAAAAACAGAAACATGTTCTGTCCATCAGAAAGGTTATGCTACTAACCCACTGGAGGTAATGATGGTTCCATTATGTGGCCATAGAGAAGGGACAGCTGAACAGCCTAAGCAAATTTCCAAAACAGAAAGGAAAGAATAGGTGTGCCATGCTCTGATATGCTGTAAATATTCTTATGTGTTTAACATTCAGGGAGTAAAAGCTCAGTCAAAACAGCTCTTAAATGTACTAAATGTCATCCTCTGTAATTTTTCAATTAGAAAATTGATAACCAAAGGAGGGAAAAAAATAAGAAGAGAAAAAGCTAGTAGAGTCTCTTTATCCAGAGCTTTTGCTTTATTTTGTTTTAAATCTTGCTTAAAAATAGTTTGGAGATCAATTGCACACACCAAAACATAACAAGGCCTATATTATGCATAAATGCTAAATATTAATGGATATTTTATACTGAATTCCAGTCTAACAATAAAGGATATTTTGTCCTTTGCACTAAAATGCAGCAAAATAAATTTCATTAGAAGGCCTCCAGGGTTACTTGCTTGTGAATGCATTCTTTTATAGATGTTTACTAAGAAAAAATATTTAAAACAGATAGAAATAATGTCATCTCCATTGTGCATAAGCACCCATTACTACAGCTAGCAAAGAAACAGAGATAAACACACTTGCAATTTTTATGTTGCACAGATAACTTCCATCAGCCAAAAATGAAAGCCACATCTTTTGTGTTTAAAGAATAAAAGGCAGTGTTATATATTACAGTACCTGGAAGGCACTTGTGGCAGGTGCAGTAATTTAAGTCATCCTAAACACTCACTAAGGCAGCTAAGGTATAGGCCAGTTTGGTGAAAATACCAAGCCAAATAGGTTTAAATCACTTTTCTTTTTTAACAATCTTGAAAAACAGAAGAGATTTCATACCTCTCAGGTGGCTTGGTTATGACCCTAGTAGAAAGCAGGGATGGAGTTCTCAAATTTCTTTCAGCCCTCCCTTTATTCTATGATTTAGAAATAAAATCAGAGGCAAACCTGGAGGAGTAGATACACATATTTATCAACTGTAGTGCCCAGTAGAGGGCACTGGAAAGGCAGGACTGAAAGATAAGACTGGACTCCTATTTTTAAATGATAAGGGTAGATCTTTTAGAAAAGAAAACCTGCAAAAATATTTGTTTCTAAGGACAAATTCATCAACAGAGTTTGACATTTATCCTTCAAATGCAATGTGAAATTGGCATTACTACTGTTTTCAAATTTTGGCTTTTTAAATTAAGATTGCTTGTCATGATGTGTTCCCTCAATAGTCAGTAAAGGAAGCCAAATTTTTATAACAAGATTGCGATATTCAGTTTACATTGGTTCTTATTGATAGGGAAGCAGATATTAGATGATTTCTGGCCTTTGATATTTTCTTCTAAATTTAAACATTAAAACTGTACCACCAAATTTTTGCTGCTTTTATTTTCTGAGTGATAATATTTATTGAACATTGTCAAGTACAGAACACTATTCAAATATTCTAGCCAAGATACATGCCCTAAATGTTTATGTTTTAAGATATGATGGTTTCTGTATTATAAATAATTCCACTTACAACAAATATTGAAAAATGGCCCCTTATGACAACTTTTAATTTTTGTCCTCTGACTTTATAAACTTCAGGACGGCATACAGATAAAAAGATACGGTAGAAAAGATGAGAAAATGTCCTAAATGCAATTGAATTTTAAAATATTACAAAGAGAAAGGTAACCATACTGGTTGGAGGGTGTTTTATAGATAAATGGTAGCAATAGATAATCCAAAACAGGGCACATTCTATGATAATTCACGCTGTCCTAAACTTTTCCTGGGATAAAGCTCACAAGCTAATGGCAACCAGCATTTACCTCGTGCTGCCCTTTCCTTTTCAATGAATAAAAGGATCACACATACTGCTCCACATCCTTTGTAGATCCACTTGGTGTTACATCAAAGAGCACCCTAAAGACCAAAAAAAGGCGTATGTGGATGATATTAATAAACATAACTTGCTGGGTATTTCGAATTTCAATGTTTCTACAGTTTTGCATTAATCCCCACTCAGGATTTAGTGGACATTTGCATTTTTTCTAATTTTATAGAATTCACAACATCTGCTACAGTTCGGAAAGGTAGAAAACAAAGAACAGGGAGGCTTTTTGGCTTCTACATACCTCTTATTTGAAGAAGGGCTTAATCTCTTTATTTTTTAGTTTAATTTCACCCAATTCCATATGCTTGTGGAATGCATATTATAATAAGACTGCATCTGTTGACCAGTTACAGCTGTGTCCATGATGGTACTTGCTTGTAATCAATCCTCTCTCTGTTCTGTGGTGGTATGTCTCAGAAGGAAAACTGAGAACCATAAGAGCTATACCTTTGTTTGACTCACGCTGTTCTGCAAAATGATTAGTCATCATCCCAGCAGTGGCTTGGTTTCTCTAAGTCTTATTTGGAAGCTGCCAAGATGTAGTCAGATGCAAACACCATGATATGGACACATTTAAACACAGGAGACAGGCAGCATGGCAGCAGCAACTGAACATTTTTATCTCAAGCCTTAGACAGCAAGGCAGCAGAACAGAGCAGTTTAACTCAGGGGGACAGCAGTGAAAAGTATGGCAGCACATGAGAGCACATGCTGTAACAGGCTGACGGACAGCATTTGGCTTGTATCAGAAGACACACTCAAAAGCAATGCAAAGACAGAAAATAAGCTTCTAATTTCCTTCCTTGAAATTAGGTCCAGCTTCTGACTACTGTTCTGTGTTGGTTGGGGTTTTGAATACATAAAAGCAGACAGGCTTTAATTCATATCTGGTAATGGTTTTTTCTTTTTTTAAAACTGCTTCAGTGTGCATGCCTCTTTCAGTCCAGCTGGAAAAAATTATTTCTGTCTCTCGAATGACAAGTTTCATGACTCCTCTATAAACCTTCATTCATTCATTCATTCATTCCTTCATTCGTATATGCATTCCTACAAAAGTACCTGCTACAGACCAGGCCCTCCTTCGTTGCTGGGGGTATATCCTTGAGCAAAACAGATAGAAGTTCCTGACATCTTGGAGCTTACATATCAAAGTGTGGTGACGAAAATAAATCTGCATAAAATATATAATGGACTAGATAGTATGCAGGCCATGCAGCAAAATAAAGTAGGGAATGATATAGGAAAAGCCAAACTGAGTTTAGGGGAGAGGCACACTTTTAAATAAAGTGTTAATGGCAGATAAGCTTGTAGCAGGTAAGGGAACCAGGCTGTGTGGTTGTAAGACTGTGTGTGTGAGTTCATGTTGGAAAAGACCATGTTCCAGATGAAAGGGCCATGGCAAAGACACTGAGTTTCATTAAGCATATTCTGTATGTTCTTAGGTTGCTCCTAACCAATGACAATCTGAGATTTGCTTGGTTTCCTGCTTTTCTTTAACCCTCCTTTTATTAATTCATTTAGCAAGCATTTATTGAACATTTATTATGTGCACTGTAACAGTCACTGAAATAATGAAACTGAATATCTCTCAGAGGATTCACAGTTTAAAGGAATATCTAAATAAATACCTTGATTAGTTTGTTCTTGCTTAAAGCTTTCCTATAATTTGTTTCCTGCCTTATTTTGAGATAATCATATATTTTCTTCCTGCATGCAGGTCTTGAAGGCTAGTCTATGTTTGTTCCTCTTTCCCTCTTCACCCTGATTTCGCTTCCAGGAACTCTAATTCCTCTCACTCCACTAAGCAGAGCGTTCAGCTTCTTCTGTTTGCTATTCCCAAACTCAGCTCCAAGGTCTTATTTTGGATATCCAAGAGCTATGTAGGTTCTCAGCGAAAATAAAATGGCCTTCAACTACATTCCTTTGTAAGGTTCCCCTGAAAGGAAATTTTAATTTCAAATAAAACATTTTTTCTTTATAATAGAAAGTAACATTAATTCAGAAGTTGTTACAGAATATCAGTAAATTCCCTTCTCCCTGTGCATTTGCTGATCTTTTATCAATACGTTCACAGCTGTTAACAACATAGGCAAGCCTTTTGAGTCAGCCTTGCCTACAGCCTTGGCGCCCTTTGACGTTCTCCTTGCTGCAGTCCCCTGGGATGGTTATATTTCCCACTCTGCTGGGATCATTGCTGCTCTATGACTGCCTGAGCAGTGATTCATTATGTTTACTTTGAATTGTGCAACTTCACCTGTGACTTGAACCTCAGAGATCACTCGGTATGGCTCAGCAGCCTTTACAGCCAGTGACACCTCAGTCTTTCTCTGAGTCTTCCTTTCCACCTCAAAAGAGTGCTGCAGCCCCGTCCATGTCCTATGCCACACAGGCCTTCCGCCATTGGAAAGCCTGTTGCTTTTGACTGATCTGCTCCACCGTTTCTGCAATGTCCCTTCAAGGTAGAAATCTGGCGCTAGTGAAAAGAACAAGAACTTGGAAAACTGAACAGGATCTTAATACTTAACTAAGATAAATGTGCAGCAAATCAGAATGCACAACAAAAAAGAGAAAGAAAAGTGAAGAAGAAGAAGAGGAAGGGAAGAGGAGGAGGAAGAGGAAGAAGAAGAGAAAGAGGAAAGAGTTTTCCTATTTTGTTAATGCTGTATGACGAGGAATAACTAAAAACTACCCTCTACTTAAATTCAGGACTCCTCCATCAAGGGGCATTGTGATTGGGTCAGGGTTGAAGAGAATACGTCTGTGAATATGCTAGAGAGAAAAGAAGAGAGATTTTTCCCACAGGATTCTCACTGCATGAGGTATGAACTACAGTCGCAAATCAGATACTGTGTTTGTACAATCGGAACTTTAATGTATGAGGCCCAAACAGATGCAGAAATGACATACGAGTTAAGAAGAAAATACTTAAGCAGATAGGGTACCAGAGTTTTCGGTAAGGTTTTCTTTTTAATGAAAAACGGTCCCCAAATCATTTTCTAACAAAGAGCAGCCTGTAGAATCGAGCTACAGACACAAATAGGCCAAAAGCTTGCACGTGTGAATGCCGGCAGGACAAAGCTACCTGGGACTAGGCATTTTCAAAATGGTGGCTCCACCGTCCCTTCTCTTTGCCATTGCCAGCCAAGTGTAGAGTTAGGAGCAGATAAGATGGTGCAGGTCAAGTGGAAAGCCCCTCTGCACAATAAGATTAGGTTAGGGTGGCCAGCCTTCCCTGCTTGCTATGTAAATGTCATAGTGTGTCTTCAGTTGGTGGGTTCTTGGTCTCAGTGACTTCAAGAATGAAGCCAAAGACCCTCCCGGTGAGTGTTACAGTTCTTAAAGATGGTGTGTCCAGAGTTTGTTCTTTCAGATGCTCAGATGTGCCTGGAGCTTCTTCCTTCTGGTGGGTTCGTTTGTCTCGCTGTCAGGAGTGAAGCTGCAGAGCTTAGTGGTGAGTGTGATGGCTCTTAAAGGCAGCGCCTCTGGAGTTGTTCCTTCTTCCTAATAGGCTCCTGGTCTCATTGGCTTGAGGAGTGAAGCTGCAGACCCTCGCAGTGAGTGTTACAACTCATAAAGGCAGTGTGGACCCAAAGAGTGAGCAGCAGCAAGATTTATTGCAAAGAGCAAAAGAACAAAACTTCCACACTGTGTAAAGGGAACCCAGTGGGTTGCCACTGGTAGGTTTGGGAAGCCTGCTTTTATTCCCTTATCTGATCCCACCCACATCCTGCTGATTGGTCTGTTTTACAGAGAGCTGATTGGTCCATTTTGACAGAGTGTTGATTGGTGCATTTGCAATCCTTGTGCTAGATAGAGTCACAGAGTGCTAATTAGCTAGATACAGAGTTAGCTAAATACAGAGTACCAACTGGTGTATTTACAAACCTTGAGCTAGACACAGAGTACTGATTGGTGTATTTACAGACCCTGAGCTAGACAGAGTGCTGATTGATGCATTTACAGTCCTTGAGCTAGACACAGAGTCACAGAGTGCTAGTCCTCCAAGTCCCCACTAGGTTAGCTAGATACAGAGTGCTGATTGGTGCACATACAATCCTCTGGCTAGATACAAAAGTTCTCCAAGTCCCCATCCTGTTCAGGAGCCCAGCTGGCTTCACCCAGTGGATCCTGCACTGGGGCTGCAGGCGGAGCTGCCCGCCAGTCCCGAGCCTCACCTGCACTCCTCAGCCCTTGGGCTGTGGATGGGACCCGGCGCCACAGAGCAGGGGGCGGCACCCCTTGGGGAAGCTGAGGTTGGGCGGGTGCCCACTGCAGAGGGGGAGCTCAGACATGGCAGGCTGCAGGTGCGGAGCCCTGGCCTGCCGGGAGGCAGCTAAGGCCCGGCTAGAATTTGAGTGCGGCGCCAGCAGGCCGGCACTGCTGGGGGACCCGGCTCAACCTCCACAGCTGCTGGCCCTGGTGCTAAGCCCCTCACTGCCCTGGGCCTGCGGCACCGTCTGGCCCTCCTTGTGCCGGGCCACCGAGCCGGCGCCCGTGCCTGCCAGAACTCACATTGGTCCCCAAGCGCAGCCCTGGTTCCCGCCCGTGCCTCTCCCTCCACACCTCCCCGGAAGCAGAGGGAGGCAGCTCTGGCCTTAGCCAGCCCAGAGAGGGGCTTCCATGGTGCCATGGCGGGCTGAAAGGCTCCTCAAGCGCCGCCAGAGTGAACGTTGAGGCTGAGGAGGCGCTGAGAGTGAAGGCCGCTAGCACATTGTCACCTCTCAATAGCTCATCTAACCAATCTGTGGGCCCTACCTAAATCAGATACCACCCCCTCAAGCCTGCCTATAAAATCCAGCAAACTCCCAGCCAGCTGTTTTTTTGCCTTTGGAGGCCCCTCTCTCTCACTAGAGAGAGAAAGAGAGAGAGAGAGAACTGTTCTCCCTTATTTTTCTTCTGCCTACTAAGTCTCTACTCCTAAACTCCGTGTGTGTGTCCAACGCCCTAAATTTTCTTGACATGAGACGATGAACCCCAGGTATTTATCCCAGACAATGACACTACTGCAAAAACGTACTGTTTGAGCTTCCACGTACTCTAGTCTTTTCTTAAAATAGTTACAGATAATTTTTCCTTATAAATCTTATGTATTTTGTGAGTAGAATTCAATAGTAGACCCTCACGTGCTATTCATTTCAAATCTCCCTCCTTTAAGCATCCTACACGGACCCCTCACCACCACCATCACTGCTGCTGCCAGCACTTCAATTGCTTTCCAGATGGCTTATGCAGGGTCCTAGACAGTCTCAGAAGTGAGAACAGAGAAGAGTTGTCACATTCAACACCTGTTGAGTTCCCAAGGGCTGATCACTGCTCTCCTCTTTCTTAAACCTGTGCCCCAAGGACGATGGCAAAGGAGAAGAGAGAGGGTGTGAAGGAGCAGAATGTGCTCACAGTTATGTCGCTCCTCCAGCATACTTTCCTCAGCAGATGTCTGTTGATGCTTAAGGAAATCTAGGCGGTTTTGAGCCCTACTCCAAGGAGCAGAGAAGTCATGTCCTCAGCCCACCAGAGGTGATAGTTTCTTTCTCCTCTGGGAACCTGAACTCTTGCTCTGCTGCTTAATGTCAGGACACCTGGTTGTCTTCTCCTGTATTTCATGCTGCAAGTCAGAAGAAATTTTTCCCGTCTTCTTCCTCTTCCTATTTTGTTCTTTCTCTTCTTCCCCTTTTTTCCTGCTCCTCCTCGTTCTTCTTTATTTCTCTCCTCCAAGAATCATTTACATAAGATAAAAGTGTTTTTACTCTTCCTAGTTTGGTGTGCTGTCCATATTTTTTGCATGTCATGTTAGCATAAGGGTACTTCATGAGCCCTCTGTGTTCAGATTATTTCTGGAATTTCCCCAAAATCTTTGAGATTTTTCCTACTTCATACAAATGTGCAAATTTGAGCCAAAATTTTCCTAATATCCCAGAACTTGGAAGGAACTGCTGTTCAAAACTTCACAAAAAAAAAAAAAAAAAAAAAAAAAAAAAAAAAAAAAAAACCGCAAGTAGAGAATAACAGCAAATAGTAATTAGAAAACTCCCTTTGGGGTTGATTAAGGATTGGGGGGAAAAAAGCTTTTCCCCAATAAACATCACTGAAAAAGTTTCTTTACTTCTAAACCTGACTAGATAAGCTATAAGCAAACAATTGGAATTGGGAGGAAAGGATCTATAGAATTGGAAACTGTCAGTCTGTTTGAGAATGCTGTGGCTTTTCCCTTTGCTCCCTGAATAAGGAAGGATAGAAGCATGTGTTTCTTTTCACTCAGAGCCATTTGAAGAGTCTTTTGAGGGAATCGTTCTTACAGATTGAAGGGGCAGGAAAGAGGGAAAATGGACACTTCACTTTCCAGTTTAATGTCTCCTTAAGGAATAGACCAATTAGTCTGCCCCATACTTCAAATGGAAGGATGAAAACTTGAAGAAAGAAGGCAGGGGGAGGGAGCAACATTAGATCGGTGTGTACTCTCTCCACTTAATATGACAATGTTGATTGAGCTTACTGTGAATCAGGTGGGCAGAGTGAATTTATCAACCAAGATTCCTCCCAAATAGTACGGAAACTAAGCCAGAAGACAAAACAGCACAGGGGATAGTGATTTGCACCACTTATGTGGGGGCCAAAGTAGGTTTTAGAGGGGTCAACTCAGAGTGGATCTTCGGGATCCTACTCCTGGCAGGCATCTTATGGAAGTGAGGATCAGTAGTACTGACAGCAGTGGCAGAGGGGAGATACCCATAGTTGTTTTTTTGTTTTGATTTTTTCTTCCTTTCTTTTGCTTTCTTTTTTTTTTTTTTTTTGCACTTGGCAATGGAAATTAGGTCAAGTTCTTTAAAAAAATATTTTTGATTCTGTGATTTCTTGATCAATTTGCAAAGGAGCAAACAAACTCTTAAGAATGGGATGATCAACTAAGAGTTTTACTGATAGAGAAATAGGAAGTCAAATTACATTTAGAGAAATAAAGGAATATGATTCTAAATATATCCCCAACATACGTGAAATCTTTATACCTCTCAGTATACATTCCAAAATAGATGATTCTGGATTCATTTATATTAGAGACATAAACCAGGCAGTATCATCTTCTGTGTGCCTTTGTCCCTTTCTCTAGCAGAGATCATAAGTTGATAGCCCTGTGGGGCTGTTTAGCCTATAGATACTTGGTTTGGTTTACTTTCAGTTTACAAACTAATCGAAACTTTTTATAAAATTATTTTTTAATAATACTTGAAGGAGAAGAGTATCTTCCCATCTGAACCTGCACCCACAGGCAGCTACCAGTAGGGCATTTGCTTTGCATCATCACACATGATCTGCTGAGTTTGCAGGCTACACCTTATAGGAGCAAGTGAGGTTTAGGAAAGAAGAGAAATTTCAGAAGACAATCCTGTACCACATACATCTTCCCAAGTGTTGCCCTTATTATAAAATGGAGGCATCAGGGAAATATATATGTGAGTTGAGAGAAATCCCAGAACTACTATATGTTTCATAAAAAAAAAAAAAAAGAAAAATTATGAAAGAAGTACTGAGAACCTGTTCTCTTCTGCCTTGAACTTTGTGACTCTTCAGAAGAAATGGGTCAAGAGAGCATTGAAGCATGAAGGTTGGTTCCTAGAGTCCTAATGAAACTTCAAAAGGATGTTATACATTCAGCCATACAGAGAAACATCTTTTAGGAGCTAGCATGTCAGTATACTCAGCCCACTTAACTTTTTCTGCTATGTCTCTGGTGTCTGTTTCCACACCACGGCTGTCACACCAAGGCTGGTTACTGGAAGGGAGAGGCCCCTTCCCACTGAGAGGAAAGGCATCTACAGTCTTACTGACGAGAAAAGTTATGCCCTGGCTCCCTTGGGGGATTGGAAGAGTATGAATTAATTTTTCTGCAGGCGTATTAATAAACATGGTAATTAGGTTCTCTGCAGCACTGATAAAATGTTCGACTTTCGTAAATTTGGAACAATTTACCAACTTGCAGACACTCTAGTGAGTTGTTAAAAAAAAAGAGCAAAATAATCCCCGTATTTCATCAAGCAATCTTGATGGCTTAAAAGTAATTGAATATCTCATTGACCTTTCTTACTGAAGATAGGTTGAATGTTTCTAGACATCTAAGGCACACGTATAAATATAACAATTAAGACAAATAAAATTATATTTTTATTTCTATTTTATTATCTTATTCTTCATTACGAAATTTTTGTTTAATTAATCTCAAACTATGTGTTGATGAATGATAAAGGGCATGACGGCATTCTTTATCTTTGTGTTCTAGTCCGGATAATATCGCCTAAAATTTAAGGCAATTTAAGATTATTTTGCGTTGCTGAGAAGAAAGATATTCAATGGTTTTGTTCTTAGAAATAAATTGTGCTCTTCTTTCACAAAAGATCAGAGTTTCCTAGGAGATATCTAATAATCCTAAGCATATAGAGCATTGACATTAAGAAATAAGATAAGCTATTCTTTCTGTAACAATTATCTTATTTTTTTAAATACCCTCAAAATGCATAAGAAATCTGAAACCTCACTTATGAGTTTCCCACTAGCAAAACAAACAGAATGAAAATTAGCATGAGATCATTGATCAAAATCTAATTCAAAGTTCTATATCTTGCTTAGCATGTGTTTAGTACTTAAGAAAAAATATTCCACTAGGGTGTAGCAGAAACACTATCTGATTCTGTCTCTCAGTTTGGCATTAAAACAGTTACTTTGTTAGAGTTGTCTATCACACAAATACAGTAATGGCATAAATAATGCATTGAATATTTTACCCCATGAACACTATTCAATTAATAATATAAGCATGAATGTTGTTATGTTATTGTCAGAACTACAGTCAATTTTACCTGCATTTCAAAATATACTTACATCCATAGAATTTTTCAAGTGTTTCTCTATGATCTACCTACTCCCCTAAACCTATGGAGAAGTTTTTGCTGCAGGCAGAATCATGGAACTAACATGTTGTATTTGGCCTGTGGAATCCTAGACCAGAGGAGTTAAGTTCCAGAAATGGACAATATGGTACCATATACCGGAATTGCATGCTTCTCTGGCTAAGAATGAGAGTGAGGGACAATTTAATGCTTTTTGGTACAGGATAGGAGGGGTGGTACACCTAGTAAAGGAGTTCTTCTCTAACAGGGCTGGGTGTTGAAGTCAAGACTTCCAGGCAAGAAAAAATCTGTGAAAAGAGACCTCACAATCCCAGGAAGATGTAGTATCAGTAGGAGAATTGCAAGATAGCAGACTTCAGATCTTCTGATCTTCCTACAAATTGCTATGAAGAAATGCTCAATTTTTATTTATGTGCTTTTTTTGCTTTACTTAAAAGAAGATAATGATGGTACATCTGGGTAGAAGCCCATTGTTAAATGATCTGTATATTCCACTTTCAGAAAAAGTAAGAACTTGGTCCCTGTCAAAGCATCAAGAATGTATATGTTTAAAATCCCAAAAAGGTTTTAAGAGACTAGAGTATAAATCAGTTTCCTCAGTTTAAATACAAAATTAAATGCAAACTCTTTCTCCTATGGGAAAATACAATTAGATATTGTATCCTGCTTGTGTCTGATCTTTGAGAGCGAAGTCACAATGATGACTGATGAAAAATAACTAGGCTTAAACAGTAACACAGGTTACTAACAGGTATAGTTGGAGTTTGGGGACATTGTAAAGACCGCTGTAAAGTTGTATGTTTCTCTCCCCAGAGTAGATAACTCTGAATTTTAATAGGTCCCACATATGTTGACTGGAAATATCCTCCAAATTTTTCTGAACTGTGTCAGCCCTCTGACTTAGAACTAAAGTCTTGATATAGGAATCCAATATACACCATTGGAAACTTTAACATGATTACAGTAAAATCTCCATGTTAGTTCTGAGATTGTGGAGGATCTGACAAAACTCCACTTACAAGCTAGCAAGTTAGCTTTTTGTTTTTTTAATATGTATGCACTGATAGAAGAACACAAAACCCTAGACCAGAGACACAGATGGTTTGTTACTCACAGCAAAAGCAGTAGTCAGAGTAATATCATATTATCTTAGCATTTCTACACCCCAGTCCCCCTTAGGGCAACATTATGAGTACAGAATGTTTACCTCGGCATGCAGCCGGGTTGCATTCCAGGAGAGGAAACCCCAAATTACGAAACATTAAGCTTTTATGGGCTTTTAGCAATCTGCATACCCTCCTCTGTAGAGAGAGAGACATTACTCATAACCTGGAAAGTAAGCAAAATGTTTCCAGGGAGGGGAGAGACTTCGGTAGATACACAAAAATAAACCATCACACTTCAGTATCCTGAAATGTCTCTTTCTAGTGAGACACACTTTCTATAGATCCCAAAAATATGTTTGCTATCCAAACATGCCCATTGCTCAGAAGGCCTGGACAAATAGGAACACAAGAAATCCACTAATAATTGTATCTCTACCCTCCCATTGGGAAACTTTGGGGTCAGGTAGTGTCATGAGACTTTGTATACTTGATCATATAAGGAAATTTTACTGACAAGTTGGACATTTTACTGACAAGTTATCATTGTCACAGGGGAGTTCTTTATAACTTGCCTTTTCAGGTGGTTGTGATGGATTCTTTATAGTCACGGTTGTCAAATTTCTGTCTACAACATGCTAAGTGGAAATTGTTTATTCAGAGAATTAAAGCTGCTTTGCACTCTTATCTCAGTGGACAACTGCCTTGGTTGAATGCTTTTTATTCTCACCATCTTCTCTATATGCAAACAACACCACTTTTGTTTTTCTAACTCTTAAGTTTCTAGTTTTGAGATACAATTTACACACCCTGAAATGCAC
This sequence comes from Rhinopithecus roxellana, assembly GCF_007565055.1. Taxonomy (NCBI): domain Eukaryota; kingdom Metazoa; phylum Chordata; class Mammalia; order Primates; family Cercopithecidae; genus Rhinopithecus; species Rhinopithecus roxellana. The sequence goes on along the minus strand of NC_044552.1, from coordinate 95,346,872 downwards.
AGATCTTAAGTTTATAGTTCCATGAGTTTTGATAAATGCACATAGCTGTGTGTACTAAGTTGTAGAACATTTCCATTATCATAGAAAGCTCCCTCATGCCCTTCTTCAGTCAAATCCTGCCCCCACCACAGGCAATGAATATTCTATGATAAGCAACTTCCCTGAATCTTCACTGTCATCTCTGAAGATTACCTTCACCTCCCTGAAAATATCATTCTCAAATGAAAACGATGTTTTCTCCCTTACTCCACATATGTCAAAGCCTGAAGTAGGATAAATGCCTCCCTTCATTAAATGGCTCTACGAATTACTTAGTTTCTCAGGTGTATCACATAGAACTCCTCCTTGATTCTTCCCATTTTCTTTCCATTCCACATCTAATTCACCATCTCTTCTACTATAATAACATTAGACTCAACCATCACCCCATTCCTCACCTGGATTTGTTCAGTATTCTCCTAAGAGGTATCTCTTTCTTTTCTCTTGCCTTTAGAGTCCACATTTTTTATCAGCATAAATCAGATTATGCCTTCCTTAAGCTTAAGACTTTTTTATTGTTTACCATTGCAATCAGAATAAAATCCAGATTCCTTTTTATGATCTCTAAGACTAAATATTCTGGCTCCTGCCCACTTTTCTGGTTTCATTACTTTCACTCTCTCATCTCTGGACTAATTGCCACTCACAGTAAACTTCCTGTCCCTTCAGGACAACATCTTTCTCCTCTATACATAAAGAAACACCACCCTCTGATCCGTGGCAATGTGGATGAGCCTAGAGGACATTATGGTAAATGAAATGAGCCAGGAACAGAAAGATAAATATTGCATGTTCTCAGTCATGCGGAAGATAACAAAGGTGATCTCACAGTGAAGAGAAGAACACAGCTTACTAGAGGCTGGGAATTGGAAAAAGATAGGAAAATGTTGGTAGTTGAAAATAAAATTACAGCTAGATAGGAGAAATATATTATATTGTTATGTAACACTGTAGGTTGACTATAGCTAATAATTTATTGTATATTTCAAAATATAAAATAAATGAGGATTTTGAATGTTCCCAGCATGAAAAAATGATAAGTACTTGAGGTGATTTATATGCTAATTGCCTAGATGTCATCATTACACATCATATGCGTGAATGAAAATATCACTTTGTACCCCCAAAATATGTACAATTAATGTATCAATTCAAAAATATAATAAAGATAAATAATTGAAGTTTAATTTGAATTGACAGCTCATAGATTTGAAATGAAAGATAATCTGCATATTCACTGCCACCACTTTGCTCTCTCACACTACGTTAGTGGATCCTCTGGAGCCTGAAAATAAAGATACCAAATGAAGGAAACAGAAAAGGAGGGGTATTAAGAAATTGTCTTTCAATTAGTAGAATCTGAAGGGGGAGAGTTGATAGGAGTTAACCTGTGTTCCCTTGAATTTTGTCTTGAATTAGTTAGGAAATGAAGGTGTAGTTCCCTTCTGTGATCTAGGTTTTCAAAAGTTGGTAGCCAAGTTGAAATGGGAGCATGGCACCTCTAAATGTTCAGGTGAACAGGATGGCCAGAATACCCTCTCTGGGGAATCATCAATGCCAGATTGTTAAACAGAAAATAGAAGTGTACCTGCCAGAGATGTAAATATTTTCTGTGCCATGGAAATAAATGACAAGGTCAAAACAGTTGGTGAGAGTGATATCATGGGGTCTAGATACAGATAAGTTCAAGAAAGTAGATGAGTTCTCTCATCCACCCGTGTCCAGCTATTTATATAAATTCTCCATGATATAATAGCCAACTAAGTAGGAAGACAAACTAAAGCTTGATGATGAACCTTTGAAATGGAGCCTGTAGGGCTTCAAAAGGGAGCAGAGTTGTGCACCTTGAACATAATTGACTGATCATTGATTTGGGTTTTATTTACTTAAAAAAACTTCATAAATCTGTCGTCCAATTGCTGGTCTGAATTCTAAGAGTTAATATTTAAGGAATTCTAAAAATAAAGTTATATATTAAGAACATCTGAGTCAGTGGCTGCCAAAGTATTAAACCTATAAAACCCAACTATTGCCACTACTGCTAAAGCCTAACTGATATGGTTTGGTTGTGTCCTCACCCAAATTTCATCTTGATTTGTAGTTCCCATGATCCCCAAGTGTCATGGGAAGGACCCAGTGGAAAGTAATTTAATCATGGGGGTAGGTACTCCCATGCTTTCTTGTTCTCATGATAGTGAGTTCTCACAAGATCTGATAGTTTCAAAGCAGCTTTTTCCCCCTTTGCTCGGCACTTCTCCTTGCTGCTGCCATTTGACGAAGGATGTATTTGCTTCCCCTTCCACCACAATTGTAAGTTTACTGAGGCCTCCTCAGTCATGCTGAACTGTGAGTCAATTAAACTTCTTTCCTTTATAAATTACCAGGTATGTCTTTATTAGCAACGTGAAAACAGACTAATACACTAACTTTTGTTAATCACAAGGTTGGCGTCAGAAATTTGCATACTTATCTCAGTCTACATATATTTAATTAAATCATTAGAACAATGTGATGAGGTAAATCCATATAAAATATATCACCTTCATTTTACACATGATGTAAATGAAGTACAGGTAAAATAAATACATTTCCCAAGTTTACCCAGCTAGCGAGTAATGGACCCAAGATTAAAACTCTTTATTGACTTCTTAAGCATTATATAATATTCCTCCAGAACAAATCAATCTGCTGTACACAAGTCATATATATTTGTAAAGTGGTTTACAAAGTAGCCTCTTAAAATCATTTTCTCTCTAACTGCCATTTTACCTGCTTGCTAACTCATGAACTTATCTTAATTTTTTTATTCATCAATCTGTTATTTATTTCATTGTGTTTTCAAGCAAACCACTTTTGAATTTTTAATCAATTTTACCATTTCTCTATTTTTCAATTAATCCTTTTCATGTCTTTATTAATAATGACCTTATATTTGTTATCATTTTCCAAGTTTTTAAAGTGGCTTGGTGCTTAGAAATCTATGCTTCATGTTAAGAATATTGTCCTGAGTGCTTTCCTTAAAGCATTCCATTGGTTTTGATATTCTAGGTTCTTGTTTTCATCATGTTGTAAAAAGCTTGTAAATGCAATTTTGATTCCTTCTTTGGACCTAATATTATTTTGAGGTTTTTTTTAAACTTTTCTATCAGTTTCAATTTTTAGAATGACTTTTTGTAAGACACCAATTTTATTAGGTATATTCATGGGAATCTGTATATTCTTATTCATTTGAATTCACATAATCTTTGAAAGCCTGACAGTGGTATGTCAAATCTATATCTGATTTAAGTCAATAGATCTTGCATAATAATTTATATAAGAATATATATATGTAATTTGATATCCTTAAAATATGACTCATTAAATTCATGCTTTCCTGTTTGATAGAGGATCAAGCTATTTACCATTTATTGGTATTTTACCTGCTGATGGCATTTCTTGCCCACATAGACCATCAATGAAGAGAGGCTGCAGAAATTCACCAAATATAGATTATATATTTGAGATACAGAAGGAGTATTCAGAAAAAAAAGAGCACAGAGGGCACATATTCCTTGGCTAACATCTTGATCACAACCATGGAAAAACAAATAGAATAATTTTAAGGGTAAAAGATAACTGTAGGCTGTGGACACCCAGTGAGAGCTCCTGGGTCTAACCTCCAGGATAAAGGGGCAAAAGAATTCTGTTCTCTCCAAGCCCCTGGAGGGAGACTTCCAGCTGCTGGAGTTTCTGAGCTAACAAACTCAGTGAGCCTAATTGTAGAGTGCAGATGGATTCTGGATCACATAATAAAGCAACATCATAGTGAACATCTGCATCATATGGAAACCAGAAATTCAGAATCATGAGAAAAAGAGGAGATGTTCCATATTAGAAAAAGAGAACATAAAACCAAGTCATAAAAATTCAAGAATGCACTTCTCAGAGTCTATTATATTTTGAGTGGATAGTATTGATTAGAAAAGGAGATCAGTGAGGAAATCAGGAAAGCACTGAAAAAAATAGGTAAAATAGAATGATTTAAACTGAAAATTCAGAAGCAATGTTATCAGTCAGCAAGATCCTGTGAAAAGCAAGACAGAATGAAAATGAAGGAATGCAAAGTGTGTGGTCATTTGTGGGTGACTATCAAGGAGATGTGAGCCAATTATGCAGGGCAACTGAGCTAAGAAGCTAGTCATTTTGTCAGAAAGAGCCACACTGAGCTAGGGCCACTCTAGAGTGGACTGAAAAGAGGGTCCCTTATTCCTTCTGATTGTACTGGAATGAGAAAGCCACAGGAAAACAACAGTAATCAGAGAGACAGCGTCTGGTGACCTGGTGTGCTTCTTCTACTTTGGATAGAAGTTTGGAAGGGATTTAGACAGCAAAAGGTGAAGTCAATAGGAAACAAAATGAATTACTAATCGAAGTGCTAACTTGAGCCCGTGCAGTTAAGACAATTTATACACATAGAACACTTGTCTTTCCCTCAGACTTTGAATAGCGTTAGTGAGGATAATAATCTGATAGTTGCATCCTAATATTTTTTCTCTCCTTTTTCAATTCATTGGCATCACTAACTGGAATATTCTTTTGACTGTAACATGACTGATTCTTGATATTTGGCTTTGAGTGGAGCAACTTCAACAGTGATTTTCCTACTTTCCAGGGAGGTGTAGGAAGAATGGGCATTCTCAGATTGAGTAGTGAGAGGGTAACATGTGGTCAATATTATTTACAACTCAGTCCTTTAAGTTAATTATTCACCATCATTTTCCAATAACTAAGTCAATTACAGTGCATAATATTTCAGATCTCTCTCCATGACACTGAGGATAGAAGGAGAAATGGGAAAACCAACTTTATGCCCATTGGCTCAGATATGTAGCCACAATTCATAACTCTGTGTACAAATTTATAAAAGTGTATAATTGAAGATACTCTTTCTAGCCTCAATTCTGAGTAATTCATCATCATCATCTCAGCGGGAATTTATTGAACTATGAGATAAGGCTGTTCTATACACTTTGCTGTATTTTAATTTATGAAGTCTTACCACAACCTAATGCTGTAAGGTCTGAATCACTATAGAGCTGCCAGAGGTAGCTTTAAGCCCAACAGTGATAGGACCTGTGAGAGCTGTATCAGGGTGAATGGGTCTATGGTTAGAGTTTTCATATTGAGAGTAATGCTGTCTTAAACAATGAGGCTGGCTGGGCGTGATGGCTCACACCTATAATCCCAACATTTTGGGAGGCCGAGGCAGGTGGATCACATTAAGTCAGGAGTTCAAGACCAGCCTGACCAATATGGAGAAACCCCATATCGACTTAAAATACAAGATTAGTCAGGCATGGTGGCACATACCCGTATTCCCAGCTACTCAGGAAGCTGACGCAGAAGAATCGCTTGAACCCAGGAGGCGGAGATTGTGATGAGCAGAGATTGCGCTGTTGCACTCCAGCCTAGGCAACAAGAGTGAAACTCTGTATCAAAACAACAACAACAACAACAACAACAACAACAACAACAACAACAACAACAACAGTAGTGAGGCCTGCTCAGCTCTGTTTCTTGAAGTCTTTAGGTTTGGAAGGTTTGAAACTTCACCTCAGCACATATTCTATCCTTCCTGGAGACTGCCCTGACATTCTTCAACTGCCCTAATTGCTACATATTCTGATTTCTTAAAACCTCTTTGAATCTTTTAACTAATCACTAATTTAGTTCAATCTTAAGAATGCAGAACTGTAAACAAATGAACTTTTTAAATACCGTGGTGAAAGATACTTTCACTGAAAAATTAGAATTTCATATCTATTAGTTTTAAAATATAAAAACAATAAGTTTCATGTATTTTTGTTTGTATTCTTGACACACTTTCACATCTATTATCTCACCTCATTCTCATCACCATTCTGAGATGAAGCAGGTTACGGATAGTTAATCTTATTTTGGTGATGGGTAAATAGCCTAGAAAATAAAATATTAGGGAGACATGATAGCTATTTTCAGCTATGTCAAGGGTTGTCATAGAAAAGAAAAATTAGATAATTTTGTTCAGATTCAAAGGGTAGACCTGGGACTAGCGGGAGGAGTTGCAGGGAAGCAAATTTAGCTCCATAGATAAAAGAGTTGCAGCAATTTCAAATATAGAATGGGCTGCCTTGATAGGCAGTGAATTTCCCAAAACTAAATGCTTTGCAGTAGTTGGATGGGAAATGTATTCAGGGGTAGTAAAATCAAGGGAGAAAGACATTATCTGAGGTGCTCCCAAATGAGTGTATATGATCTATAAACTGGAAGCATAAATAAATGTGGTGACTTTTTAAAATAGTCATATACCAGGCATTAGTCAATCTTCTCTGCCACAGCCCAGGACTAATTCCATTGGTAATCTGTAATCTATTAAATCTTTTTGATAATAACAAATACTTGGGCCAAGGTCCAAATGCTGATGTAGTTCTCCCTTCTGAGAAATAGTAAACCATAGAATGTTGATTTTTTTCTTAATTTTTATCCCTACCTATCCAAAAGATTTAGTTGAGCTTTACTTTTCTGTAGATTGTATTATGGAACAATTACTTTCTTATGCTATCATGTCATATGCATGGAAATTTTACAATAGGAATGTGCCTTTTCAAAGTACGCAGACATTCTCTAGTCTTGCTTCATTCCCTTTTCTTTTTCACTTGTTTCTCTCTCATCGGATGAAAAAAATCAGTTATAGAAATGCACTACTTCCCAAAATACAAGAAGAAAAGATTGATTCAGAGTATGGATTTATTGTTGAAAATCTTACACTCTTCAAATCCATGGCAAAACTTAACTAACTAGGTGTGATGATGGCACAAAAGGAAGGAGTTTTATGTAGATGCCCTAAGACAGACTGCAGTAAATTTCCTGTTACTACGATCAGGAGTAGAGATTTAATCAAAGTGATAATGTATGAGACCTCTATCCCTGGGATTTACTTCAGTTATTAAAGCAAAATAAATGTTATAAACCGTAAAGGTTACGTTTACAGTAGGAATGTTAGGGAAGACTACATGCATATGCAGGGCCACCAACTCCTATGAGATATTACAGAAATGAGCTTAAAAAAATGGCCATCAGTGCTAGAATCCTTCTCTCCATAATATTTAATTACAAAGTTGTCTTATATAGCAATAATAATTTTGAAAGCAGAATTAGGAAATAAAAAAATTGTTATTAATTGCACAAAAAGAAGTTTCACAGAGAGTACCTGGTATGGTTTATTTATGCTCCCCTAAAATGTGTATGTTGTTGAAATTCTCACCCGCAAGATCATGGTATTAGCAGATATGGGCTTTGGAGGTGATTAGGTAATCTCTTTTCTCTTCTACAATGAGAAGACATAGGAAGAAAGTCCTCACCACACATGACCTCTTGATTTTGGACTTCCCAGCCTCCAGAACTCTAAGCCAAATAAAATTCTGTTGTTTATAAATTACCCAGTCTGTGGTATTCTGTTATAGCAGCACAAAGCGTTCTAAGACAGAGGTGAAGTTTTTAATGTTTGTAATTTAATTTTAGGTTGTAGAAATGCATTACATAGAAGAAAATTATGATTACCGTTAACTGCCTTTTGTATGACATCTAACTAAATCATGCTACTGTAAATGGTTTCGTTCACTTATCAATACCCGGCATATTGTACTATAAGAGACCTTGAAAAAGATGCTTTTTCACTGCACAATTGGAATTCAAGTAGTCATATTACAAATGTATTTTAAAAGGAGTGAAAACAATCTTTTATTCACCACAAATGTCACACCAATATTCTTAATATGGTCATCATCATCATCATCATTAAGAAGTACTTATTAAACATCCATTTGCTCTTAATCCAATCTGCTATAACTGCTGGATCCCATGGATTCCATCTGATGTAATTGTTGGTGGACACCTTCCCAATTAGATGATACACACATTTCCTGTGAGGCAGCTGCAGGAAATAAACAATGAAATATAAAGCTGTAGTGTATTAGTTCCTTCTTTACTATTGTAGCTAAATATTTTCCAGCTCTTTCTCCCCAGGATGATAGGAAGATAGGAGATTCTATTATTTCCTCATGATCTCAAAACTAAACTGGTGAAATCATATTTTCATTTTTCCTATTAAGAATTGGCTACTTACCTAAAATAGATGTGCAACAAATGACCTTATTTGTTGGCAGTGGTTGCCCATAATTTATTCTCCTTAGCAATGAATTGGCAGAATATTAAAAGAATTTATGTATACAATGTGTTTAGATCAGTGGCTGGTAGAAAGAGAAAATCCAGAAATAGTAATCATTATATGACATTTGATTTGAAATGAAAAGACTCCTTGCCCTTAAGTGCATCAACAGCTCTGGATACATCCCCGTATTTTCCAATGTAGCCCTTGGAATTCTCTTCACTTTATGTTACCATTAAAGATACTTTTAAAAGGATATCTCATATATGTATTTGTAGATCTCTTTTGGTAACAGTTTCTGACAAATTTTTGTTTTAAAAACCAAAAATGGCAAACTAATGTTTTCTTATACATTTATATTCATTTGATTATGTAAATGATTTTACATTTTTGATATTTTGAATTGTGCTTTAAAAGTATAATTTGACATTAAACTATTTATTATTAATGCTATGTGCTTTCTTAAGTTCGAAAACGGTGCACTCAGTCTAATGCATTTGACCACCTAGAGAATTAAAAAAAACAATATTTTTATTTTTCTTCTTTTTATCTGGTATCTTAGTGTCATAAGTAAAAGAAATGCATTTTTGTTGACTGATGGTAGAAAAGTTAAAAACACATCCTATATATAACACTCTAATGACATGTAAAGCAACAACACAAGATATTTATAAGTCCCCAACACTCTCAAAAATCAATGTTAAAAATTATCCTTAACCTGAACAACGTTCTGAACAACAACACGCCCTATTGTTCCTCCACAGTTATTTTTCACACAGCAGCCAGAGTATTCCTTTTAAGATTTATGTTAGGACCATTTTTTTTTTTCCTGCTCTAAACTCTCCAGTAACTTCCCTTATTAGAATAAAATTCCAAGTCCTTTTTATCGTTTGTGACACATCGTCTGACTCCCAGTTACCATTTCCAATTTATCTTTTACTATGCACTCCCCTCTTCATTCCACTCTAGATTTTCTGAGTCCTTGAACTTAGATGAAGTTGATGAGTAAGCTCTCATCTTCAAGTGTAAGCACCTGATGCATATTTTGCCTGATCCTCTTTTCTCACATCTGTATGGTTCTTTCCTCATTCAAGTACGAGGTAGCCTTTGATCAGAAAACAGTGTATCTAAAACAGCAGCTACTATTACTCCCTGTCATTAACTCTTCATTGCACCTATCACCTAGCTATGCCTATATGTAAATATATACAGTACATATGTAAATATATATGTACACACAAATATTTGTTCATTGTCAGTCTCTCTTAAAAAACACAAGCTTTATGAGGGAATGAGATTTGTTTCATTCATTCCTATCTCCATAGCTCTGAAAAAGCGTGCCTAGGCCCAGTATTAAGTAGGCACCCAATATAATGTTGTGAAGGAAGAGAATGAATTAATGAAGGAAGGATAGAAGGAAAGAAAAAATAAAATAAGGAAAGAAAAGGAGAAGGCAGAACTTGCTAGTGGCACAGGGTTCTCCAGAGAAATAGAACCAATAGGTTACATAGGAGATACATGCCATATATCATATATTTAGATATATGTACTTCTATATAAAGATTTACTATAAAAAATTGGCTCATGCACTTGCGGAGGCTGAGAAGTCCCACAATCTGTTTTGGTAAGCTGGAGACTCAGAAAAGCCGGTGGCACATATTTGGTCAGAATCCAGAGGCCTGAGAACCAGGAGAGCCAATTATGTGAATTCTAGCTTAAATCCAAAGGACTGAGAACTGGAGGGCCAAAAGTGAAAGTCCTAATCTTCGGACAGGAGAAGACTGATTATCCAGCTGAAACATTTAGGCAGAGAGAGAGAATTCTCCCTTCCTCAACCTTTCTGTTTTATTCAGGCCCTTAATGATTGGGGTGACCCGCCCACACTGGGGAGGATCATCTACTTCACTGGGTTAAACCTCTTCTGGAAACAACGTCACTGACACACCCAGAAATAATGATTAAACAAGTAGTTGGGGATATGCTGGCTCAGACAAGTCAACACATAAAATCAACCATCACACACTCTCTAACAAAATTTCAATTGTTCTCTACTCTTTCCACTGTGTTTGCCTAACAAAACATATTCAACAATAAACATTCACTCCAGAAGACATCTGCACCACCAATAATTTCATAAACTCTTTCACTTTTACTCTACATTGTGTGGATTATTTATTCTGATGCATTATCAGTGAACTAGTGACCATTTATTTCAAATCTGTTATATTTATTGTCACATTATTTTAAAAATCTCAATTCCACTTTTAATTATTGCAATTCAGCCGGTCTAACTACTATGCATATTTAATATAATTTGAGGTAGTAGTGCAGTATTTGTATAACATTTTAAATTATAATGTAAATTTCATATGTGTTATTTTAAATTTTATAATTACCATTGCAGGAGGTAGCATCTTAATGAATAACAGAAATGAAGTGTATAAAAAATAACATTTACATGGCAGACAAAAGACTTGAGATAGTTACAGTAAAAGTTTAATTAAACATAAAACATGAGTAAAACATGAGTAGGGCAGTTCCTTCTATACTGGGAATGTAAAAGAGTAAGTCACTTAGGTTCCTGATCTCAAGAGAATTGTATCCTAATATGGGGAGAAAAATAGTAAGTTTAAAATAGCAACAAAAACAATAACACTATAAAATAAAGGTTCCCAACCTCTATGTTAGTATATCATGACTTATCCTGCTGTTACACTTGGTTGAAAGTGAAGTTGAACCTTCCGTATAAATCCTCCTAAATATTTGCAAGTGGGACTCAGAGAATTCTTGTAGTTACAATAGGCCACTTCTATGCAGAGAGAAGCAAATATGAGAGACTATTTAATCTAAGAGAAATACAAAGAGCAGTTACCTCTGAAATCTACTGTATTTCCTGCCATTGGCTATTCATTTCTGTTAGCATACTCTAATGGGACAGTAAAAGAAAAATACCTTTACTTAGGCTAGAAGGAGAGTCTATCCTATGTAACTAAATGATCCCTAACTAAGAAGTGAATATCCCAACAGAGATGCCCATAGTTTTAAAATTTATTTTAAAATTTCATAATTTGCATTTGTCATTAGAAAAATAATATAAAACTTGTATGGCAATAAATAATCTATTATTTTCATGTTCAAATTATGCTCTAATCTATGGAAATATCATATGCTATAGGCTGGACATTTGCATTCATCTAAAAGTCATGTACTGAAGCATAATTAAATGAAAATATAATTGTGTTTAGAGATAGGGTTTTTGAGAGGTGATCATGTTGTGAGGGTGGAGCCCCCAAGAATGAGATTAGTAAGAATGCAAACCCAGAGAGATCTCTTGCCCCTTTCCACCATGTGAGGTTAAAGTGAAAAGATGGTCACCTATGAACCAGGAAGTAGGCTGTCACCAGGCACCACATCTGTGGGTGTCTTGATCTAGGATTTCCCGGTCTCCAGAACTGTGACAAATAAATTTGTGTTGTTTGTAAGCCACCCAGTCTATGGTATTTTTTTATAGAAGCCTGAACAAATTTGACACCATAATTTATGTAATCCTATATTGTTGGTTATCTTCTTTTATCAAAATAATTACAGACATTCTACTTTCTGCTCTGCTAAAGATGAAGAAAGTAACAACATAATGTCATTACTACTTCAGCAACAGGAAAGATGGACAATTTATAAAAGTAAAATTTATTTTTTGTTTTTGTTTTAAACCCATTAGCAATTTGAGAACAAAAAGAAATTAAAACAAATTACAATATAGAAAAGGACAAGCCCTCTTGGGTGAAAAGAGATTTACAGTGGTTTTCATTTCAGATAGAGAAGCAAGAGGATGGGAAAGCAACTATTAGTAGAGGTAAAAGGAGAGTGGCTGAATTTTTAACAAATTTTTTGGCCATGACTTGACTGGTAAATACTTCAGAAAACTTGGCAGTCCCAGTCACAAAGAGATTCTGCACCTACCCACTAGCTTTCTCATAGGTCATCACTGAATGTTCACATGATGGATTTGGAGCAGGGAGTAAGAGATGGGAGAGATGACTGCAAAGGTACATCCTACAAGGTCAGTTGAAGTCAGATGATAGAACAGAACTGAGAAGTAGGCAGCAGCTGCCATTACCCATTAAGAGAAGGACTGGGGTCCTGAGATCAACCCTCCATAACTGCTCTCTACCTTCACGGTACACACTGCAAAAGTCTTCCAAGACTGTCTGCAAAAAAAGCAGGATATGAAATAGCTCCTGTGGGACAGAAAGCTAGGAACAAGACTGGAGAACAAAGAGAAATCCCCAGCAAATTGAAACACCAAACAAAAAACCTGGAAAGCCACGACATATATAAATCAAGAATGACATCACAAGCAGTTTGGAAATTGGTGACTGGAGTGTCAATCACAAAATTGCTGAATCTTTCTGGTGTTCTAATACCAAGACAATGGAAGGTCTTGATCACGTATTCAAATATTTAAAGTCAATGATAAACTGAATATAACCAAAGGAACATCAAAACCAGCTAAGCTACAGGTTAGAATGAATTGATGGCTAGCAGCTTACAGATGAAAGAGAATGCCCTTTTCGGGACAACAATTAATTTAGTTGCTACTATTCTTCTACATACAACATTAAGCATGCAATCAAAATAGATAAGTGAAGCAAAAAAATGTTACCCATTATGAAGAACAAAATCAGTCAATAAAAATAGAGCTAGTAATGGTTCAGGTGTTGCTTCCTTGAGATGAATTTCAGAATTATCTTGTGAATTCCCCTTAAAATATCTCTTTGGCTTTTTGAATTTTGAATTTTGATGAAAATAAGTATTCAGATATATCTGGGGAAAATATTAAAAAAAAGATATCTTCCTTTCCACTAGGATTTTGCCACACTGTATGATACCGTGTGACATGGTTTGGTTGTGTCCCCACCTAAATCTCGTCTTTAATTCCTATGTGTTGTGAGAGGGATCCAGTGGGAGGTGATTGAAATATGGGGGTGTGTCTTTCCTGCACTGTTCTCATGTTAGTGATTGAGTCTTATGAGATTTGATGGTTTTAAAAATGGGAGTTTCTCTGTACAAGCTCTTTTTGCCTGCCACCATCCATGTAAGATGTGACTTGTTCCTCCTTGCCTTCTGCCATCATTGTGAGGCCTCCCCAGCCACGTGGAACTGTGAGTCCAATTAAACCTCTTTCTTTTGTAAATTGCCCAGTCTCAGGTATGTCTTTATCAGCAGCATGAAAACAGACTAATACACGGTGGAATACTAACAAAGCTAGCAGCATAAAACATATGGTTCTTGCAGTAGTATGAGGAATATGTAAATATTTTATTCAACAGAAGTACTATTATATGATAATGCTGCCCAAATGTTTATACTTTAATACTTACTAACAAAATGAAAAAGACATTTTTATGTGATATTCTCAAGATTTTTAGTATCTTTATTTCTTTTTTATGAAGTTGGACAATATACTAACTCTATCTTGACAAAAGACCATGTTGTAGTTTATTGAATTATGTTGTTGACATGCAGTTTTTACCTCAGGCAATCCTATTCCATCCCTTTTCTTTACATAGGGCTGTAGTGCAGCAGATTACAACATAGCCTTTATATATGTGCTCACATATAACTTATGTGGTACTTCTCCATTGGGCAAATAATAATGTTTCCTGTTGCTCAACCAGTTGGTGAAATTGAACTTCATAAGAAGGCAAAGTCTAATCATTTTATTAACTTTAAATAATTCAATGAGTAAAAGTGTTAATTTTTTCCATATTGTTCTTTAAATTTACACTATGCCTATTAGCTGAATTTTTCCTTATTTTTTACGAATTATAGTCCTTAACAATATCATTATTTCCCTCACTATTATTTTTTGCCTCATGGGAATAAATGAATTAGTACATTTTCAACACTCAATTATCTTTATTGTGCAAAAATATTGTGCAGCTAATGAAAACATTTAACTAGCTTTGTTACATAATCAAATCATTATGTTCTGCATTACATTTTTCAGTGCATTTTGCATAATAAGGGTTAGAATCAACCAGGGAACACACATTCCAATGCCATTTTAGAAAATATTTGATTAGGCATTGTGCTAAAATATTTTACTCCAACCCAATAGGCCAGTTTCCAAATTCATTTAACCTTAGCATCTACAAAATGACTTCCTGAAGCCATGCCGTTGAATATCAAAAGCAGGGTCATTCTTGCTTTGTGCATGTGAATGCTTCTTGACAAGTAAAAGATTGAGACAGACCTCTTTTTCATAATTTCCACTGAAGTGCTTTCAGATGTTAACAATTATGTTTTCACAACTTCGATTTGAACTAATGACCTTGGTGTTGATGTTTCTATAACCCAATTAATTACTGATTCCTGATTTCTTGAGTTTTAATCTGCCCTTTAAATACTTAGTATAATAGCTCCAGGTAGTAAAATTAAAAGTGTTTCTTACTGATTTCAATGAGAATGCCTTACTCTGGAGATTGCTTCCTGTTGCAGGATTTGTAACCAATCAATCCAAAATAAAAGCTTTCCATGGAGATGATTAAAGAGTTTGAATTGCTTGTTGATCTAAGCAACTTACATTAGAATTTAGTTTTAGACATTGAAGAGTTATACTATTCACTTTCTACTCAGAATAAAATCCAAAGTATCTACAACGCCTCTTCCCCTTACTATGCCCTTCAGACCCAATATGACCTTGGACCTTATATCCTTGATTTAATTTTCTATTACATGCCCAGTCACTCTGTCTCAGTCACATTAAACACCTCACTGCGCTTGGAACAAAGGAGAACTTTTCCCATTCACAGCCTTTGCACAAGCTGTTCTCTTTCTCTAAAATGTCCTTACTCTATAAATCTTCACTCTCAGTCCTTTCCTTCAAGTTTTTGCTCCACTGTCACATATATTAGATAATATATTGTAAACTAACGATGATCCTCAAACACTTACCAGCATTACTATGCCCTTTTTTGGTATATTTTTCTTCATAAACATAATTATATTTTATCATGCCATGTATTAACATTCATTCTGCATTGTCTTTCTCTTAATAAAATGAAGTTCCATGAAAGGGGGTATGAGAGAGGGAAGGGTTTTTTTCTGCAAGCAGTTATTCTCAATAATAAAAAAGAATATGTTCATATATAATAAGAATTAATTATTAATTAAGCAAATTAATGAAGAATTACTAATAGTCTAAATGAAGTACCCAAAGGTTTCCTATCTTTCTTTTTCCTTCTTTCTCTCCCTAAGTCTTTTATGTCCAGATGGAGGGTCACAGGAGTGATAGAAGTACAAAATAGAATCAATTAAGTTTTGCTCATAAATATTTCTGTTGCTTTTCACTCTAAAATTTGAGCTTAGAAAATGGAGGACACATATGAGACAGGTCTTGATTATGTCACTTTTCTGCACAAAGTTTTCTCTCAGCTTTTCTAAAGCGCAACACCTTAAGATGAATAAGGTCATTCTTTTGTCTGGATTTAAAAGGAATTTTTGAAAAACTTCTAGCACATAATCATATTATTCTATAATCATTTATTTATTCACTGATATTAATCATTATTTTAGTAAATTATTGAGGAAGGGATTCATACTTAACCTATCTCTATTATATTTATATATCCTAGCCAAAAAAAATATAAATACTGAGCATGCCTCTCAATTCTATTGGTCTTAATGCCACATGCAAACTGCCCAGACAGTTCCTTAAATAGAGAACCTCTTGGAAAATTGATTTAGATACATGAGGCACTTTGAAGAGGAAGCAAATATGAGAGACTGTTTCATCTAAGCGATACAAAGAGCAGTTACCTGTGAAATCTACTATATTCCTTGCCACTGGCTTTTCGCTCCTATGGGAATACACTAATTTGACATTAGAAGAAAATTACCTTTACTTAAGCTAGAAAGAGAGGGATTCTATCCCATGCAACTTAATGATCTCTACATAAGAAGTGTATAGAATCATCAGTGATAACTGTAATTTAAAAATTCATTAACCAAAATTTCATAATCTGAATTTTTTTATTAAAAACATAATAAAAACCTTGACAATAAATAATTTTCTATGTGATTTTCATGTTTCAATAATGTTCCCGCCTATAGAATTGAATTGGAGCCTTAAAGCTCCAATCTATAGACATATCATAGGCTAACACTAAATGTTTATGTTCTTCCAAAGTTCATTTGTTGAAGCTTAACACTAATTTCTTGTTAGACCCTAATAAGAGTGTTTACTGAGTTTTCCAAAAGTAGTTCTTTCCCTTTGGTTAGTCTCTATGCTGGGAATTACACTGAATTTGAAACTTATGAATGACCTAGTCCTGAAAATCTCTCCATAGCCATATTTTGTTGTTTGTTTGCTTGCTTGTTTCTTAATCGTTTCTCTCAGGGATATACTTGGGGAGGAATATAAAGATAGAATTCACGAATGTGATATTCTGAATCTTTATTCAAGATAAAGAAGTGTATTATTTCATTTCACCCTTTCAATTCCAAATAGCCCTCACGACAAGGCATAAATGACAACCCTGGGCTGGATGCACAGAGCACCTGTAATCTCAAGTTGCTTTGTTTTTATGGAGCTTATTCCTCTAATCAGGAACTGATTCTGCTTTTACTATCTCATACTGAAAACCAAAATTTTCATTCCTTTCAAAAAAGAAATTAGAGAACAGCTTTCCCTTCACCATTGAAGTCTACTATAGCTCCACATCATCTCCAGTCTCTTCATTCATCATCACCAGCCTCCACCCAGATACACATGCTCCCTCACTAATACGTTTGTGAAGTCCAACTATCAATTTATTTTCTCTTTTTCCATCAAGGAGAGAGAGAACAGTTTTTTGTAGTGTGTTTCTTTTTTCTATTGAATCATACACTCAGGATTGTCCAATAATTTCCTTAGTTTTTGATTTTTCATGTGGTACCTAAGAGTTAGCAGCTTTTACCACTTTGTGTTAGGAAGAACCTGTTGTGCCATCCACAGAGCAGAGTGGAAAAGACCATTTTTGTCCTGTTCTGACTGATTATTTCATTATTCCTGATGCCTTGAATTCCTCAGTTTGATGATTGGGAAACTCATCAGTAAACCATCTTAATTTCAACTATCTAATATTTCACTCTCTCCTATTAATTGGGAAGTAGGGGGCACCACTGCCTTTCAAAACCTTTTGCCCCTTCTCAGCATGTTTGGGGTGCTATAACAGAATACCATAGACTGGGCGACTTAACATAAATGACAGTTCATGTATCACAGTTCCAGAGGCAGGGAGCTTTAAGATCAAAGTATTTGGATAATTGAATGTCTGGTGAAGGTTTGCTTTCTGGCTCATAGTTGGCCATCTTTTCCCTTCTTTCACATATGGCAGAAGAGGAAAGAGTCTTTGAGGTATCTTTTTTAGAACAGTAACCCCACTCATGAGGGCTCCTCTCTTGTGACATGATCACTTCCTAACGGCCCTCATCTCCTAATATCATCACTTTGAGGGTTAGAATTTCAACATAAAAATTTTGAAAGGACACAAACATTCAGTCTATAGCATCTCCTAAGAGTGGATCTTGGTGCTTCAGTCTGTAAAAAACAGCCTGAGTCACCTTCAAGGTCAAGTGGATAGGCAACAGAACATTGTGTCTAAGGGTGCACCCAGGCTCTAAATCAGGGACACAGTCCAAATTGTAGTTGTCACTCACAAACTGTATGGCTGCAGAGTTGTTACTTAATCTTTCTAATCCTCACATTTTCCCTTTGAAAACTGGGGGAAATAATACACCTATTTCAAAGGATATTTCTACTACAAAATGTGATCTAAATTTTTAGGTATTAATATTTCTAATATTTTTATTATATGAATCTGCCCAGATTAATCAAGATTCCCTTCAATCATTTATTCATTGATGTGGTGGGAAAGGGGAAGACAATCAATCAGCTCTCATGGCAGAAATGTGTTTTATTTAAATATTAACCTTTTGAACTCATGAACACCTTGGCAATCTGATGAGTTGCCAATGCTCCTCATAAGCTTACACAATAAAATTGAATATAAATTTAGAATGATCCTGTATCTCTTGAAGCTCATCCATTGACTATTTACTCTTAATAACTCTTCATTTATATCTATAAGAAACCTGAACCACCAAACTAAGGCAGATCATTTGGCTTTATATTTTCAAATTATTTTAAAGGTCTCAACAAATTATTATTACAAAATGAGATTTAACTCTGAAAGTAGATAAGTAATTTGTGTTACATTTGATGGATTTTACTGGATGCTCTAGTTAAAATGGTTAGTTCAGAATCTTCGTATGCGATTGAAATGACTTTCAAAAAAAGCAATAAGCACCTAGTGGTCATAGTTGGCCATCTTTTCATGATTATATTAGGAGGTGGGACCATTAGAAGGTGATCATGTCATGACAGAGGAGCCCTCAGGAATGGGATTAGTGTGCTCAAAAAGATACCTCAAAGAACTCCCTTGAATCTTCTACCATGTGAGGATGCAGGGGAAAGATGGCCAACTATGAACCAAAAAATATATATGTTGAATGGGAGGAAAAAGGTCTGAAAAATAAATAAGAGCAAATAATTAACATAAACTTTGGCAGTGGTTTTAATAAGTACTGTTTAAGATGACAAATAGTAGAGTATATTTTTTAATAGTTACTTCTATTCACATGCAGTTTACTCTAAGCTTCCCATTAGCCTCACTTCGTATGCCACATAATCAGGTCACAGCCCCAAGTGCAAGAAATTCTTATCTAATTTATAACTGTGTGAAAAATGGAGCAATTATGATGTAGAGACATTCAGAATTTACTGTAATTATCAATTTATTACCAGAAACATTTCCATTAGTTGTACAATCACCATTCAACTAGACTTTAATATTTGATAGTTCATAAAAGAAAAATCCAAAGATACTTGATCAGGAGGTTAAAATGGGTATATTTTATGGTATTTGGCTTTGGTCTTGGGATACAACTCCAGGAATGGACTTATTAATTGTTTATAGCCATGAGTCTGTTAGAAACATAAGATAACAAGGTCTATATACAGACCTCTTCTCCCCTTTCCCCATGAGTATATGTAACCACCTAACTCTGAAACAAAACCTTTCCCCATGAGTATATGTAACCATCTATCCTTGAAATTGCTGTTGTATGGTGAGGAAGAAGGATATGGTTTCCACATTCTCCATGCAAGTCATTACTTTTCTATAAAATATGAAGTATTTTTCTGCTTTAAACATTCCCATCTCGTCTTTTAACAATTTTCTTGGTAGAGTACCCTATTAATCAAGGTTCTCTAGAGAAACAGAACCAAGAGGATGTTTGTATATATGGTATATATGTATTAGTCAGGGTTCTTCAGAGAAACAGAACCAATAGAATATATATATATATATGTATACATATATGTGTGTATGTACATACACACACACAACATGTATACACACATACACACACTACACACATACACACACACACACACACACACACACACACACACATATATATAAACTGATCATAAGGAATAAGACAGTGGCATGTCCCAGATTCTGGAGGGTGAGTCGACAAGCTAGAGACTGAGACTAACTCATGGTGTAGTTCCATTCTGATTGTGAAGGGCTGAGAATTAAGAGAGTTGATGGTGTAGTTCTAGTCTGATTTGGAAGGGCTGATAATCAAGAGAGCTGGTGGTGTAGTTCCAATCCAGAAGCCAACAGGACTGCGACCCAGCAAGAGCTAATGTTTCCTTTTTGAGTCACAAAGCAGGAAAAAGCCAACATTCCAGTTTGAAGGCTATCAGGCAGTAATAATTCTCTCTTACTCAGGGGAGGGTCAGTCTTTTTGTTCTATGCAGGCCTTCAACTAACTGGATGATGCCCACCCACATTATGGAAGGCAATATGACTTATTCAAAGTCCACTGATTTAAATATTATCCTAAGCAAAAACCAGCTTCACGGAAATGTCCAGAATAGTGTGTGACCAAATATCTGGGCACTATGGCCCAGCCAAGGTGACAAAGAAAATTAACCAGCACTAATATCTTCATTATTTGGGACATTCTTGTCTGTAAGAGACAGATAAAGAATTCAAATTAATATAAGAAGTGTGTGTGTGTGTGTGTGTGTGTGTGTGTGTGTGTGTGTGTGTGTAATCAATGAATAGTGTAGCCTAAGAACTCCAGGAGCTTAAATGATGGCATTAGCTCTCTTTCGGATTCTTTCTTTCTGTGTATTGACCCAGTATCTCCCACTGCATATTGGCTTCCTCTGAGTATTAGAAAAGGAGAGCAGGACTGAAGATACATACATGTTTCTATAACCCTGAAGTTAAGTGATCCTGTATGAGAAAGAGTTTAGTGGTTGTCATGCTTAGTTGCCTCATAGCATCATTGAGTTTGCTTTTTTCTTGGGAATTTCCCATAGTATTAGTCCTACCTCTCTTAGATAAAAGTTGAAAACTCACTTTCCCACCTTTTCTTGAAGTTTATCTATCAAACACATATACTCCTATTAAAATCTTGCTTTAGGAGAAAGTGATGTGAAGGAAGAGGCCCTAGACAGAATCAATTTCTAGTAATATTGGGAGTTATACATTCTGGCTCTCTGCGGTAGATTCTGATATTTATTATACAGTGTCATGGGCACTCAGTGATTACCTGCTTAGTATCAACTATTTTCCAGGCCTTTACTAGGAAACTGAAAAGGGGGTTGTAGTGAGGTCTCTACTAGAGTGATGCTATAACATGGTTTGGACATTGTTCTTGGTTCTGTATCTTCCAAGTCTGACTCTCTGTCCCTAGGTGAGATACTTTAAAATATTTATTTTCTCCTTAAGAAAGTTACAGTGTTTCTATTAGAGCTCTGAATGATGCAGACAGCTTTTCAATTTCATTATCTAGCTATTAAATTTGTATTAGACTGGAATAGGTTATATGTATACCTAATGCCAAAATAGGTAGTAAGGATAATGAATACAATGATTGTCTAGATTTTGGTCACACTCACTTGCGCCTGTGGTCAGAGAGGTTTAGCATTGTTATGGGCAGCTACACAAGAATCACATGCAGTGAAGGAGAGGCCATTCCACAGATGAAGAAGGATTCTATTTTTAGTAGAAGAGAGAGAAAAAAAAATTCTTGACAACACTGAATACCCAACATAGTGCTCAGTGACAAAAGTGACAAATTATCTATTAAAAATGTGCCCTTACCCTAAAGAATCAAGTGGAGAATTTTTGCAGAAAACATTCAGGGGTACCTGCAAGAGTTGGTGCTATTCCGGATATCTCAGAGCTTGGGTATGAATTAACTGTGCTTTTCCAAGACTGTTTTATGGAAGTACAGTGGCAGATAAAATAGACAATACAGATTTTGGAGCATCATATAAGGATACAAATAATTTAATAGGTAAGTACAGTATGGAGTGATTAGTGCTATGTTAAAGTATTGGCTGCTCTGGAAAAATATAGGCAAAGCACACAATAGTGACTTTAAAATCAAAAGTTTTTAAAGAGGTGACATTGTTCTAATTTTGGAGTCAGGCAAGAACTGTGTTCAGATTCTTGTTCAAAACCAGCCAGGTATATTTAAGCAAGTTATTTATTCACTTTAAGCCTTAGTTTTATTGTATCTAAGATGGATAAAACAGTAACTTCTTTCATAGATATCATGATTACATTAGATAACACATGTGGAATCCATTACCTGGTACATGATGGGCACTCTATATGTGTTTGCATTTGAAAAAAACTGGCTTTCTTTAATTTTTAGACGTGAATGTTATCAGGTAACTCGTCAAACGGATGTCCATAGGCTCAAAGGTAAATTTTCATCTTCCAGGAACTAAATGAGTGATCTAGAGAGAAGGCTGGAGTGAACAAAGCTAAGCTAAAGATTTGTGAGTTAGCCTGAAAGCCACAAGAAGTTATGGAATAACTCTAAGGAGGTAAGTGATATGATCAGTTTTGTGTTTAGCTAGATCACTTTGCTTCCATGTAGTCACTGACCAGAGAGAGACATAGTTATCGGGCTGGATAAGATACAATTTAATAATCAGCTGAATTAAGCTAGTGGAATGGGACTACAGAGCTAACAAACATGAGAAGTATCTGTGAAGTTAAATTGGAGGAATTTAGTAATTGTATTAGATGTAATGTGGGAAAGTATTGAGGTGAGGGAATGGTCAATGTCTTCTGGGCTATATTAGTTCATTCTCACATTCCCATGAAGAAATACCCAAGACTGGGTAATTTATAAAAGAAAGAGGTTTAATTGACTCATAGTTCCACATTGCTGGGGAGACCTCCAGATACTTACAATCATCACAGAAGGCAAAGGAAAAGCAGGCATCTTCTTCAGAAGGTGGCAGGACAGAGTGAGTGAGTACAAGCAGGGGAAATGTCAGATGTTTATAAAACTATCACATCTCCTGAACTCACTCATTACCATGAGAACAGCATGGGGAAAACCACTCCCATGATCTAGTTACCTCCACCAGGTCCTGCCCTTGACACCTGGGGATTATTACAATTCAAGGTGAGATTTGGTTGGGGACACAGAGCCAAACCCTATGAGTCATGCATTCATGTAGAAAAATCTAGAAGATACTGCAGGTGTAAAATAATGTTTATTTACAAAGTGGAGTTGAATATATTCAGTATGGAGGTACACATATGCCCAATAGGCTTTTGATGATTCTGATACATTAGAGAAACATCTGATCTGGGCAAAAACATAGGGACCAATCAGCATCTAAAGGGTAATTGCTGGAAATTTATGAGGTCTTTCTGGGAAGAATATGAAGAATGAAAAGAAAACAGTGCTCAGGACAGAATCATATGAAGCAACAACATTTAGGTAATAAGACAGCAAAGACTCTGAAAATATGGCTGAAGAAGATAAAAAATTGAAGACGACAGGTAATTAGGAGAATATGCTAATAGGGAAGCCAAGTCAAGAAGTGAGCAACAGTGTCAAATATTGCTGAGGCATTCCAATAGGCGTATATTGAAACTGAATTGAGACATACGTAGGGTGAACAAGTCTAGAAATCTAACACACAACATAAGGACTGTAGGTAATAAAATTGCTTTGCATTTGGAATTCATGCCAAATGAGTAGATTTTAGCAACTCTTGTCACAAAACAACAACCAAAAAAATTGGGTAACGATGTGAGATGATGGATATGTTAATTTCCCCACCATAATAACCTTTTTTTTAACTATCTACATATATTCCATTATGCTGTATACCTTAAGTAGAAACAATAAAATTTATTCCAAAAAAATGAACTGAGAGGTTGATTTCTTAGAAAATGGATTCCTTAGAGAAAGAACTATAGCATATAAAGAGCAGACTGAAAAGTGAATGGGAGCTACAAAGGTGGAAACACGAATTATAGAAATTTTATTTTCAAATGGTTCATCTGTGATTTGGAAGGATAGAGTAGGAGCTAAAGAGGTGGAATTCTGAGTTTTTTTTTTTTTCCTTGCTTTTAATATGTGAGTTATGTACGTATAGCTAAGCTGATTGGAGAGCTAGAAGATATGACCATGGTGAAAACATAGGAGGAAATAGAGGGGGTAAAATGTACAGAAGGAATCCAGACAAAAGTTGAGGTGTTGAGAATTGGAGAACTGAAGGGATTAGCCTTAAGAATAATGTAGTTCTTCCTCTTGTAATGGCAGAGAAAAGGAAAAGATGGCTTGGATGCAGAAAACCACTATTCCTCTATAAGGAATGCTAGGGCATTTTAAAAGCCATAACAATTATTGCTTTCAGAACTGTATGCATTTTGTGCAAATAAACTCCTATGATTAAATGTGAATCAAGGGTAAAATTACTTTTTTAAAAAAGAAATTGCATTTTATTGACAACTTTTGATAGTACCTGTTTTTATTATGTGAAATATTGTATTTTTTGTATTTCCAAAATGAATTATATTTTCGCTGCCACTGCTAGTTTTAAATGATTTTAACTTGAGCCTTGAGGCATTCTAAGATAATGCAAACTACCCATCAGTTTTCAAAGATAGTACTGTAGTACTTAGCAAAGTTGGCTTTTTTATGTGTATGTTGAGGAGTTGTGGAATGAGCAAAGGGGATGGCTATTCACACATCAATGTATCCGTTTCCAATAATGGACCCTGCGTATTAGCTGAGCACAACAATGAGAAAGAACAATAGCTTTCTGTTAAACTTGGAAATGATATCTGAAAAGCTTATAATTGTTTAAACTTAATTGTCTTAAGTTTCCTATGATAATATTGGCATCAGTGTTCTGTTAATATTACATGAATTTAGCCAGAGGCTATTTGGGGAGAAAAGAACTTGATTTTCACATTGGAGTGTACCTTACTTTAAATGAGAACAGAAACTCAGATTTGAATTGAAATGACATTGGCATGAATATACCCCTATCAACTTGGGGGTTATATCTGTACTCCCATACTCTTTTACAATTTGCAAAGGGGCTGTTATTGCAAATGTTATTTTTTCCAATAAAGAGACAGCTCATTAGATCTCATTACTAGTCAGCAGCTGTCGCAGAATATAGATTTCCAACTTGGAGCAATACATCTTTTCACAAATGCTTTCACTGAAAATGTGGAAAAGATCTATTCCATTGTTAACCTATAGTGACATTATACATCGCAGCACTTATACCTTTGGCTTTTCTATAGAGCATTTCATAGTTTAGTAACTTTAAGTTGAATAATTCAAGTTTCATCTAAATGTAATGCCTGCTGCTTATAAAGTCTAAAGGGATATTGAAAGTTTTTTTTTTTTTTTTTTCAACTCCAACTGGTAGTATGTTATTTTGAGATCTGGAAAAAGTAAATAAATCAACAAATATGTTTTCAATACTACATTATTAGTGCAAGGACGTGGAGGATAGAAAAAAAAAATAAAGTAAAATCTAATTTATCCTGTGCTCAAAGAGCTTACACTCTACTTGGAGAAGTAAAATATAGACAGTAAAAATCTGAATGCATAGAGAATAATGTTTGAAAGCAAATGTTCAAAAATATCATAAAATAATGCACAATTCTTTGTAACATGCCTTGTACAGAAATAAATTCTCAGAAAAGAAATAAATCATTGTGGACATAACATGTCTTGTAAGGCTTCCCAGGGTTGAAACAATTGCTTCATTTTTGCATATCTTGTGAGGTAAAGAAGTATATGCATGTGTGATACGATGTGCCACGTGTGTTTGTGTGTGTGTGTGGGTGACAACGGTAGGGGGGCACACTTGTGTAGCAGGAGGCTGCCCCATATACTTTCCATATATAAAATGGGAAGGATATTCAGGTCAGAGGATTGACATAAATAATGAGATATAAGAAGACATATAAAAAGATGTGGTGACGAGAGTCCATGATTGGATTGCAGAAAATAATTATCTTAGTGTCAGAATTAGATATTGCAGTTGGATAGGATATGTGAGGTTACAGAATACCAGGCCTGACTGTGGGACTTTAACATGTGAACAACAGAGATTCTTGCTTACTCAAAGCAAGCACTGATTTCAGAGAAGAGAAGCTTGGAAGATAGAAATTTCAGCAATGGGTGAGAGAAAAGAAAAAATACCATCTTGAAAACAGAAGATAAGGGTATATGAAAATCATGATGATATATTTCAATGGCTAAGGGATAAGACATTTTACATAACTCCATAAAGCAAAAATATGAAACAAATTTCAGAGATAATTCCAAAGATACTTTCTAACACTCATAGGCATTTTATGTCTATAAAATATTAAGTTTGTTGTCAACACTATTCCTCAAACACTCTTCTCTTAGCTTCAAGCTATTATATGTATTACAATATTTTGTATATATGAATATAGTATTTTCTACATTTTACTCTTTTGTTACTAACACTTTAAAAGCATATCCAATTATAGATTACCTATGTAATGACCTTTTCTTTTACTCATTCAAAAATATCTATTCAGTATCATTTGCAGGTGACTGTGCTACATTTCTTTTCTAATATTTAGTATTTTCATTCATTATATTCTAAGCTCTGGAATGAAAACCTATTTTTTCCCCAAAGAATTAAGCAGTTACCTTGGTAGCTTAAAAAAAAAAAAAAAAAAAAAAAAGACATGCACAACCAAGATTAGAACTTATTCTGCAAAAGCTGGGTTTGGTAGACTATTTTATCACATTTCAGCAGCAAAAAGCATGATAAAGTAGATAGGGTTGAATTGGGAACAATCCATCCAGATCTTGCTTCAGTTACTCACAGAGCTGCTCTCCTTTTGGAATACAGACTTAGAAAAGAAGAAAGGAAAGGAAAGGGAAGGAAGGAAGGAAGGAAGGAAGGAAGGAAGGAAGGAAGGAAGGAAGGAAGGAAGGAGAAAGGAAGGAGAAAGGAAAGGAAGAGGGAAGGAAAGGAAAGGAAGGAGGAGGGAAGGAGAGAGGGAGGGAGAGAGGGGAAGAAGGAGGGATGGAGTGGAGGGGATGGTAGGAGAGTGGAGGGGAGGGAAAGAGAATGGAGGTGAGGGGAGTAGAGGAGAGGGGAGGTGAAGGGACTGGAAGGGAGTCAAGGGGACTGGAGGGGAGTGGAGGGGAGGGGAGAAGGGGGAAGGGAAGGGATGGGATGGAAAAGAAAAAAGTAGAGAAAAACAGAAGGACAAAAAGAATAGCATTTCTGGCTTCACCCACTGCACGCATATTTACAGTACCATAAAAATCAGCCACCTATAGGATATATGCTACTTTTTCAGGTATTGATAGAAATAATTTTTTACATTTTTTTTTTTTTTGTATGTGGTGGCGGGTAGGGGTTGGGAGCAAAGGCACACAGGATAGAGGACAGAGAATAATTTGGTGGGTTTAAATACATTTATCTAGATGATGACTATTGATGTTTTCTTCATCATTACAATAGATTACAACTCCTAGTATGTGTTTTCTCTTCACATTTTATTTTCTATTTCCGTCACTTTTTCCTTCCCTGTATGTACTGTTTTATTTGTTATTTTGTCCACTGACAATTGAAATAAATGTATACTTGTACTAAGGTTGCTTTTGATGTAAACTTTTCAAACTTTTTTCTTAATTATCTTGCCAAGAATAAAGCAATTTCTATTGACTCCCCATATGAAATCTATAAAACTCAGTGAAATCTAGTTTTTAATAACATCCTATGTTCTATAGATATTGAATCTTTTAAATTCTGAATAATATGATTATATTAATTTTGCTATTTTATTTCCTCTTTAAAATTTATTAACGTATCCATTAGATGATATGGCCATATTATAATAACAAAAGTAAATTTTAAACCTGGTTAAAAATATTTTCAATATTAGCCCTTTTATGCTCCCTTTTTTAAATTTTAATTTTGATTTATTTATCAATATACTATAGTATACTTTCAGATGTGGAGTGGACTGAAGATTTTAAAGTTCCAGATCTAATTTATTCATGTAAGTTCATATTCATTACAATAAACTGTTTTTTAAAATTTACTGGGTCATTCCTTCATTAAAGCAGACAAGAAAAATATCTTTGTAGGGTAAGCAATTATCTATCACAGCGTTTCAGTATTATTTATTTTATAAATCTTAGGGAATCACTAGTACTTAATTCTACTCAGTGGAGGTGAGGATCCTAAAAGTATTTCAACATATTTTTTGTTTTGGCTGGTTTAAATCATGAGAATTTTAAAAGCAAAACTGTGTTGATTTCATGTTCATATAATTTTATAAACTATTATACATTTTGTCTATATGGAAATGTCAATCAGTATATATAAATCATTATATTCATTGAAATTTAAACTCACCAAAATATGCCTAGGTGTTGACCTCCTTTTATTTGTATGTTTTTTTTACTTTATGATCTTTTTTATATTTCCTTCACTCATAATATGTTTTTCTTTTATGTAGTGATTATATCTTATTTTCCTTTGTTTCTATCTTCTCCTTCAAGAGTCATAGAAGTTAATCTTGCAATGCCTTTATCATAGCTCTATTTTCTCTTACTGCTTTACTCACATAATTGATATACATTTGCATTTTAAAAATCTATGTTAAGTTTGTCTTCTATATCAACTTATTCTGCAAAAGGCTGATTTGATAGACTATTCATTCTATCACATTTCAGGAGCAAAAATAATTTTAGAGTAGATAGGATGAGATTGGGAATAATCCATCTAGACTTTCTTTCAGTTACTCACAAGGCTGCTCTCTTCTTGATATACAGACTTTCAAAAGGAGAAAGAGAAAGAAAAAGAAAGAAGGAAGGTAGGAATGAGGGAGGGAGGGAGGAAAGAAGACGGAAGGAAGGAGGGAGGGGGGAAAGAGAGAGTGATGAAAAGAAAGAAATGAGGAAGGAACAGGAAGAAGAGAGAGAAAGAAAGAAAAAAGAAAGAGAAAGAAAAAGAAGAAAGAAGAAGAAAGAAAGAAAAAGAAAGAAAGAAAAAAAGAGAAAGAAATAGAGAGAGAGAAAGAAAAGAAGAGAAGAAAGAGGAAAGAAAGAAGAAAGAAAAATAAGAGAAAGAAAAGAAGAGAATGAGGTAGGAATGACGGAATGATAAGTACGTGTACGGAACTTAACAGATTTTCGACTTTATCCATAAATAAGTCAAGCCTATAGATTTTTGGTCAGTAATTGATTAATTATTCCTTCTTCTCCTCCTTCTACCTCCTTAAAGATGTATTGCATACTCCTGCATACCTAACTCCCTCAATCACATAAATCATACAGCAATCCCCTCACACATCCCTCAGCCGACTCTCTATCACTATAATAATACGATACTAACTAATATCAATCATAATAGCCATACCTAACTAGACATTTTCTTTCTTTAGTATTCTATTCCTTTCTTCCTTCATTCCGTTACTTCCATTCCTTCCTTACTTCATTAATTCCCTTACTTCATTCCTCCTTCCCTTCACATCTATATTTCTTTTACATCACAATAACTACTAGCGATTTCATTTCATTCACCTACGTGCAGGACTTACATTAATCTTCCTTACTTAATTACTTCTTACGGCCTTCCTTACTTCCTTCCATACCTCATTAAATGCAGAGTACCGACAGAAGGACGCATACCTCTATTTTTATTTATAATAGAGATTATATTCAATACTATTTCCATGTGCAATTTATTATCAGTTTTAATATCAGTTTAGCTACAATCTTTTCTTATATTAGTTGATTCTCTTTTCATTTTATACTTGTGTACTTGAATTCATTTTTCTCCAACAGTCTATGTTTCCTTGCATTTTGTCAAAAGCACAAAGTAAGTATTCTGAAATATATTGTGTTCAACAGTAAAAAACATTTTCAAAACTAAAAACATACTTAACCCTGAAAATGAATTCTGCTTTCTGTATAGCAAATATTTCTTTAACAGTTTGCAAGCTTCTTTCTTTCCAGTTAACTATGTTTGTTTGTTTGTTTGTTTGCTTTTTAATGAGTAGAGTTCTCTTTTACCTGGTATTTATACAAAAAGTGTTAACATTTTGGGATCCTTGCGTCTGGAATTTTTACTTATCTGTTAAAATTTTATTCATCAATGATAATCATGAGAACATGTGACATACTTCACTTTTCCTTTTATGTGATTCAGCCAGAGTCTCCTCTACTCAACTTCCACAGTATTTAGCTGCATTCTCAATAAGAATACTATTTTCCAGTCTTTATCAGTTTCCTTCAATGTGATCACATCTGCTACATGTCTAGCAGAAAGTCCTAAACTTCTTAGCATGTGAATGGCACTCTGTCTCTGTTTCTAACGCTGAGGCAAGATCAGACCTTTGGGAAATTAGAAAAAAAATAACTGAAGCTGTCATCTTACCCAGACATCTTTCCTATTTTGTTTACCCTAATTTCGTTTCTAAACTTTTAATTTTGTTACTATACTTTTCCCAGATGACAAACATGTGTGAGTAATATATCACAGAAATCGATTCTGTGAACATTAAGATATTTCAGTGGATAGTAATAACTATTAGGTTTTCTACCATTGGATCAGTTCTAGAATAAAATAATTCAAAATATAAACTTTAGTCTTATTATCATTATAACTTTTTACATTACTTAATTATTAGGTTGGTGCAAAAGTAATTGGAAATTGTTGGACACAGATTTAATGGCAAAAACCGCAATTACTTTTGCTGTAGAATTTAATGAGGTCCCACTAGTCAATTTTTGTTTTTGTTGCAATTGCCTTTGAGGAATTAGCTATAGTATTTTTTTCCCCACAGCTAATATCCAGTGTGGTTTTTCCTAGGTTTACATCTAGGATTCTTATAGTTTGAGGTCTTACATTTAAATATTTAATCTGTCTTGAATTAATTTGTGTATATGGTAATATATAGAAATTAACTAATAAGGAAAAATACAGCAGTAATTTTTGCACTTTAAAAATGTTGGGAAAAATTTCTCAGAAAATTGAATGGACTGAAGATTTTAAAGTTCCACATGTAATTTATTCAAGTAGATTCATATTGTTTACAATAAACTGTTTTTTAATATTTGCTGGGCCATTCCTTCATTAAAGCAGACAAGAAAAATGTCTTTGTAGGGTAAACAATTATCTATCAAAGGGTTTCAGTATTATATATTTTGTAAATCTTAGGGAACCACTAGTACTTCATTCTACTCAATGGAGGTGAGGATCCTAAAACTGTTTCAACATATCTTTTGTTTTGGCTGGCTTCAATCATGAGAATTTCAAAAGCAAAGCTGTGTTGCTATCGTGTTGGTATAATTTTATAAAATATTGTACATTCCTAGGTATACAATTTTTCTATACGAAAATATCACTCAGTATACAAAAATTCTTATATTTATTGAAATTTAAAAAGGCAAATAAGATATAGATGAATATTAAAATACTACTATATTAAAATGTTTTCACAACCGTTGCTTTTAATTATTTATTTTTCATGATGAGTATTTCATTTCCTTACATTAATTTAATTTTTCAACTTTTATTTAAGACTCGGCGGTACATATGAGGTTTGTTACTTGTGTACATTGTGTAATGCTAAAGTTTGGGGTACAAATGATCCTGACACCCAGCTACTGAGCATAGTACCAAATAGGTAGTTTTTCAACTCTTGCCCCAACTCTGCCTCTCTAGTGATTAGCAACATGGGACATAGTTTTATACATTTTTGGCCACTTGTATGCGTTGATAAGTGTCTGTTCATGTCTTCTGCCCGCTTTTTTTTTTTTTTTTTTTTTTTTTTCAGGTGGAGTCTCGCTCTGTCGCCCATACTGGAGTGCAGTGGCGCAAACTTGGCTTACTGCAAGCTCTGCCTCCCGGGTCCAGGCCATTCTCTTGCCTTAGCCTCAGTAGTACGTGGGACTACAGGCACCCACCACCACACCCGGCTAATTTTTTGTATTTTTAGTAGAGGTGGAGTTTCACCGTGTTAGCCAGGATGGTCTCAATCTCCTGACCTCGTGATCCGCCCAACTCAGCCTCCCAAAGTTCTGGGATTACAGCCGTGAGTCACCATGCCCGGCCTTTTTGCCCACTTTTTAATGGGGTTATTTGTTTTTTGCTTGTTCAATTGTTTAAGTTCCTTATGAACTCCAGATATTAGACCATTGTTGGATGCACAGTTTGCAAATATTTACTCCCATCTGTAAGTTGCCTGTTTATTTTGTTTGTAGTTTCTTTTGCTTTGCAGAAGCTCTTTAGTTTAATTGGGTCCCAATTGTCAATTTTTATTTTTGTTGCAATTGCTTTTGAGGAATTAGTCAAAAATTTTCCCACAGCTAATGTCTACAGTGGTTTTTCCTAGGTTTTCCTCTAGGATTCTTATAATTTGAGGTCTTACATTTAAATCTTTAATGCATCTTGAGTTAATTTCCATATATGGTAAAAGTTAGGGATCAAGTTTCATTCTTTTGCATAGAGCTAGTCAGTAATACCAGCACCACTGATTGAATAGGAATTCCTTTCACATTGCTTTTTTTTATTGACTTTGTTGATAATCAGATGACTGTAGGTGTGTGGCTTTATTTCTGCATTCTGTTTTTCTGTCTCATTGGTCTATGTTTCTGTCTTTGTACTAGTACCATGATGTTTTGGTTACTGTAGCTTTATAGTACAGTTTGAAGTCAGATAATGTAATGCCTCTCTTGGTTTTCTTTTTTCTTATGATTGTTCAGGCTCCTTTTTGGTTTCATATAAATTTTAGAAGATTTTCTAGTTTTATTAATATTACATTGGTAGTTTGATAAGAATAGAGTTGAATGTGTAGATTGCTTTTGGCAGTGTGGTTATTTTAATGATATCAATTCTTCCAATCTATAAACATATAATTTTTTTATTTGCTTGTGTCATCTATGATTACTTTGAGTAGTGTTTTATAGTTCTTGTAGGTCTCTTTTACCTGCATGTTTAGATATGTTTGTACATATTTTAGTTTTTTGTGGCTATTGTAAATGGGATTGCATTCTTGATTTGGCTCTCAGCTTGAACATTATTGGTGAATAAAAATGCTACTGATTTTTGAACATTGATTCTGTATCCTGAAATTTTACTGAAATATTTTTAATAGTTCCAAGGGCCTTTTGGCTGTCTTTAGGGCTTATTGAGAATATAATCACATTGTCAAAGAAGAGAGATAGTTTGAGTTTTTCTATTCCTATTTAAATTCCATTTTTTCTTTCTCTTGCCTGATTCCTCTGGCTAGCACTTCTAGTATTGTGTTAAATAGAAGTGGTGAGTGGAAATTCTCTTCTTATTCTAGTTCTCAGGGGGAATATGTCCACTTTTCTCCCTTAGTATTTAGAGTATCTTCAATTATAGACAATGATTTAGATTATTAGATTCAAATATAAACGATAATTAAGAAGTAGTGATTGAAACTAGCATTTTAAAAGTTGCTATTGGATTAGCAAAGAAAAGAGATTAACACATGTTTGTCAGTTGGATTTCTTTCTTAGCTTTGAGAAAGGTTCATTAGCTCAGTTGATGATACTCTTCTTTTCTACTGGTATCATCCATAAGGAAGGAGATCAATTAGATAATAAGTGCTCTATTGACAGTGTGTTATAATTTTCTTTGTGTTTAAACACATCATTTCTAAAATACTGTTCTAGTTTACTATATTATCCATGTCATTACAATTAGAGCACCCTGCACTTTTTATATCTTTACTTGAAACAAAATTGTTCATTTATTTTCATTTGAAGAACCGTGTTGGATTTTGGTCAATGAATAATGTATGTTTTATTCCTAAGGCAAAGTTATTATTCACCTGTCGGAAATCACATAAATGCCAACCACTTCTTTTCAAAGCCTGATTGGAAATTATTTAATGACTTTTTAGTAGTGCTTAGCAAAACTGAGAAAATCGTATCTAATCTGTTATTCCCTGTTGTTTTGGGAATTCTGTTTAACAGCAAAACACTGTTAATACAATAAACGTCATGTTTAAGTATTCCTGATCGCTACTACTGTCTCATGCCAAGCTATAAAACTGGTGTAAAGACTGTGGCTATGGCTTTTCTTGTCTGATCTGGTCTTGCCTTGCCTTCTCCTTTCTTTTCTCAAATTATGGGGCATATTAGCATTCAGTTCATGAACAATTCTGTTGGTGAGAGTTAAGACAACAAATTATAGAGCCAAATATTTCTTAATATCATTTATATATCTGCATTCAGAAATAGCCTTTAAATGTACTATCCATTTGACCAGAAGTTTCTTTTCAGCTGCTCCATCATTGTAATATTTACTTTAGTGAAGTCATGGATTCTGAAAACTTGTTCCAAGTTGTGTTAAGTATACAGCTAATCAATTGATAGATGGCAAGGCACTACAGCCTTTATATTTTCAATGCAACTACTGCTTTCCCAAACAAACATTTTCAGTTCTCACTTCAAAAATCAGTTTCCTTTTTCCCAAGGCATTTGAAATGTAGGATTGAAGGAAAGTTATATAGATCCATAGCTGAACCATATTTGAGATGTTTTGAACTCTAATTCTTTTTAGCATTTTTTTAATCAGAATATCTCTCTGGTCCAGTTTTTTTCATTATTAAACATATTCCATTGACTGTTAATAACAATCAATTAAGAATCCCTGTGGCATCCTACAGTCCACTTCCTAATCAAGAGCAGCCAAAATAATGTTGGCCATGAGCTCTGCCAAATAGACCATTAGCCACTGATAATGTGTTTCAGTTAAAACCTCTACTTATTATAAATGATCAGTTCCAACAAGACATAGTATTATGTTATTTGGATGCTTTGGTACCTGTGCTTATGCAGACTAATTATTTTACTTCAACTGTTTTCATTCTTTTGTAGATATTGACTAAATTTCAAGGATAAATAATGAGAAATATTACAATAAATAATAGCCAAAATACTTAAAGGATGGAATCCTTGACAGTGTAAGTACAAATTTTTTTTTTTTTTTTTTTTTTTTTTTTTTTTTTTGAGGCGGAGTCTCGCTCTGTCGCCCGGACTGGAGTGCAGTGGCCAGATCTCAGCTCACTGCAAGCTCCGCCTCCCGAGTTTACGCCATTCTCCTGCCTCAGCCTCCCGAGTAGCTGGGACTACAGACGCCCGCCACTTCGCCCGGCTAGTTTTTGTATTTTTAGTAGAGACGGGGTTTCACCGTGTTAGCCAGGATGGTCTCGATCTCCTGACCTCGTGATCCGCCCGTCTCGGCCTCCCAAAGTGCTGGGATTACAGGCTTGAGCCACCGCGCCCGGCCAACAGTGTAAGTACATATTAAGAGAATGATTTATAGGAGAAAACTAGTAAAAACCTAAAATGGTCATTTTATCATTTAATATAAACAAAAACTATTGCACAAAAATTTCTCCTGCCAGATTATCTTCAAGAGAGGCTTTCTCATGTCAACTAAAGGTAAACAGAATAAATCGCAAGAATTCAGGCTGCCAGATTTAGAAAAAAAAGAGCCATGTAAAAAAAACCATTTACCCATGAGCTAGGAGGGATTCCAAGCCTATTGATGCAATTTTTTTTTAATATAGTGTGACATGCTTCCTCATAATATTTGAATCATGATTTAGCATGACCATCTCCCTTATTAGATTGTGGACATGTAAAGGGCGGGGACTCTGCAGTGTGTATTGTAGCCTTCATTGTTTAAAGGTAGAGTGATATGCAATTGATGTCCTAAAAAGTAGATGGACCTTGTTTCCCCCATTCTACATCTACAAATAGAAGTTGGGAAGAAGTAGTGAAGCAAGGCCATGTTGTATTCCTTGGGGTTCACTTTCTGTGGTATCCAACTCACTTTCTTAAATCATTTTTCTTGAGAGAATTTGTATTTTACTTTATCTCAAGATTTAAAATAATTTAACAACTATAGCTGATGTTATTATGAATATATAGTCCCTAATTTAGATTTTAAATTCCATTTGTAAATATACAGTTGCTCATTTCTTATAGGCAAAATGATGCATGTTACTGATTTGTTTAAAAGTATTCTATCTAAAAGATAATACAATACAAATATATTTAATTTATATTTACATATACCATTTTAAAATCTGTCTTTATATATGATTCCCTCTTTTAAAAGTATTTTGAGTGAAAAATATCATTTGAAATATGGCATCAACCACCTTAGTAAATCATTAACTAGCACCTTTAAGCAAACAACTTTCCAAACTATTGCCACCTCTAAGATCTTCCCTATGTACAGTCTATAAATATTAATATTTCACACCTTGAATTCCTTATGGCCACTTCAATCTCAACATCTGAATTTTATCATTTCCCCAACAAATATAATTTTCATTTCACAATTCTGTCAATAGCACAATTATTACCTTAGACATCTAAAGGCTCAAATTTTGAAATTTCTTCAATCTTGTTAATTACATGTCCATGCGCTTGGCAAATTCTTCTTTTCCTTTGCATTCACTCTACAATTTATCTATACTTGAAGAACAATCAAATTGCATCTACTCTGTCATATTTTTTTCTTAGTGATAACCTACTTGTTTTGGTTTTCGATTGCAATTTTTTTTAATTCTAAGGAATTTACTAAAAAAAAAAAGTTAGAAGTCATTTTGGGTTTATGTACTGAAATATGTATGAAGAAAAATAATTTAAAAATTGTTTTGGGGTTGTATGAATGGTTTACTTGGAGAAGATAAGATATTCTACATTGTAAAAATATATATTTAATTTAACAATTAGTTTTTAAAACATTTTTGGAAATAGAATTGTCTATAATATGTATTTATCTTTTAAGTACTTGTGCTTTCAATAATGTACAATACTTTTGTAATTTAAAAAAATTAGCACAGTTCTTAGTGGTTCGTGATTTGATTTTCCAAAACAGTCTTCCTTGAGAATGTTTGGATTTCTTTCTTTCTCTCTCTTTAAAGATGAATATGCTTTTAATGATTGCAGCCTATATAATTACAAATAAATAATTTAAAATTTGGGATTCAAATTTGATTAATAATTATTAAATCTTAATTAACTTTCATCAGTTTATGAACATTGGGCATTTATATTCCTTCTTCCTGCTGAAAATAAGAATTAAATAATTTATAGCTGTCATTCCAAGAGTAAGTGAAAAAATTCTGAGAATAAAAGCTGACATTATTAAAACTAGAGCAACCTAAATCTAAAGCTCAAATATAATTATTAAGAATATTCATTTATCAAATGTTATGATATACAAACTCTTATGTGGAAACGAAACTAGTTTAGAATATCATTAAACCCTTTAAAAATGTTTTTGTCATGTCATGGGCCTCCCAGAGCCATCCAACTTGTATACTAATTATTTTTTCTTGGCTACATGCTGTTTTAATTACATTCATTATTTCTGTCATTCTGCAAAATCTTATGCATGGAAGTGTTGGTGGCCTGGTGCATAACCATTGCTTTTTCCCTGCTGTGCTAATGGCTTAAGTCCAAGCTGAGGTGCAAATGAAATGAGTTTAGAAGGCTAAATTTGGCCCCCAGTTAATTTGCTTCACAAACTTGCTACCTACCTTTTTTCTTGTTCATAAGCTGGTTCAATTACAAATCTATGTTCATAAAGAACCCCAAAGTTAGACTGAAACTTGTTAACTTTTATCCATACTGAGTATCAGTGATGTTGTCAGCAGGAAGTTCAACTAGAAGAATAATAAAGAAAAAAAAATTCAAGTATATTATGATTCTTATTAGAAATGTAATAAATTTTAGCAAAGAGAAATAAAAGTTTAGGAGAAAATATTCAGGAAAATTCAAGATAGAAAAATTATGTCAGGGGCATTTTTGACAACTTTTCCTATGAATAATTTTCAGTTATATTTGGCTAAAAGTATTAATCTTTCTACTTTTCCACTTAATTTTAAACAAAAAGAAAGATAATTTCCATTGACATCAATTGCTTTCCTGTTTCTTGTACAGTTCTATCCTTGGTGTGCACCATGATCCCCTCTCTTCTGTTCTGTTTTCTAAATGGAATAGAAACATGCTCTGAAAGTTCCCCCAATCACAAATGGCCTATAATCATAATTTATGTCTATGATAGAAAACATTAATAGTCATTACATTTAACAAATAAACATTTTTAAGTGAATGATTTGTAAAGGGTGTTCATCTATATATTTGTATCATTAATAGACTTTGTGTAGAAAGTTATAACATCTATTAAACTTTCAAATGTTAGCCTTTTAGGAATTAGAAAATAATTGGCATATACAGAAGACATTCTCTTCCTGTGTCAAGTGGTTAGAAACACAAAATGTAATTCTTTGTGTGTCTCTAAGCTGTGTATTATTCAATCCAGAATGTTTGATGGTTTTGCTTTTTGTTTCATTTGCTTTGCAAAGACAGACTTCAGTGCACATTATTTATTATCACCAAAGAAAGATGCAAATGATGACCTCTGCTCTCTAGAAATTGACTTTCAAAGGTGCAAAACAGATAATCATACACATGGAAATCATACAAGATTGTTGCTTTTATATTATGGTTATGTTCTTTTTTGTTTGTTGCTATTTATTGAAAACAGCAATTTAATGTATAAGAATAAGAAACTAAAAATTGGAAACACTTTTGAGAACAGCAAAACAGGTTCTAAGAAACTATTTACAATCAATTTCAGATATTGTTAATTGGCCTAATGAAATGGGCAGTAAGATTTAAAAGAAAATGATAAATAACAATTAGACAAATCAAAGTATTTAGAACAGTTTTCAGAATTCTGCTGGAATGGCAAAGGAGAATATACGTTTCTTAGAAGTTCAGGTAAGTATCCTCTCCTGGCAAAGTTGTCCATTGCACCTACCTTTGTGGATTTCCATATGCAAGACTGGAATGACTACAGCATTTAGGGCACATAGCCAACAGACAAGATTAAACCCACTATGCAGTCTTAGAGTTAAAAGTATAATAATTTTCCTAGTTATGATGAATCAAATATCACAGCATGCTTTTTAAAATCTCCATGCTTGTTCAATACAGTTGAATTCCTTAAGGATATAATTGAAAATAAATAATAAAAAAATGACAATTAAATTCTCCAGAATTTTGTTTTACACTGTATATAGATATCTACAAATACTTGTGTTTCTATTTTATCTTTAATTGTTATCGTTTATTATTTAATTTAACCCTAATTTTCTCTCAGGCTATGGCAGATTTAACTTATCTGAATTGTCATCAAGTGAACTTCTTTCCTGAATCAGTACACTTGGGTATATCCAGCAAACTTGTTCTTCAAAGTTCTTTCTATAGGCTTTCACTCAACCTTTGATCTTTATCTAGTAAAAGAGACCTTTAACCGTGTATTTACAATCTCTTTGGAAAAGATCACATATGTTCTTTGAATTTATCTGTTTTTCTCTCACTTCTCCTGCCTCAGCGCATAGAGAAACGAAAAGAAAAAAAAGAACAAAGAAGAGAAAATCATGTACGAATGTGGGATTGCTATTGTTTGAAAACCTGGTGGTTCTTTTCGATCAATGGATGTTTCTCAAGAAGTGATCTCAATTTTTTCCTGAATTTTGTTTGCAATCTGTCAGAACTCCCTTTTTGTTTGTCTTCTTTCTTTCTCTACCTATAGAAACCTCATGGCTTTCTCTACCTGTACTCAGTCCCTCTAAAAGTCACAGAAGGTCACCGATAGTTTATAGTGGAGCCACTGACCCAGAATATTTTTTATTATAAAGATTTAAAGTTATGAAAATCTCCCCTTAAAAAAGATTATAACTTTTAAAATCCATCTCCACTAGATATTAAACATTTTTATAATAGAAATATAAAATAATTTCCTGATTTTTCAAAGCCATTGTTTTTTTTTTCTTTCTGAAAACAACTTGATTCATGAATGCAATTAGTCACCAAAAAATGCAAATTTAAAAACCTCTGTACACGCATTTTTCTATGTGGATTCCTTAGAATAGATTATCATGTTTTATTACAATACTTTCATTTCCCATGTACATTCATATCTATTATCTAATTTTATCTAAAGCACTTCTGAAATGTAGGTAGAGAAAGGTCATTTAATCCCCATTTTATAAATGAAGATAGGAGAGTACAGAAAAGCTAAATGACTTGCCCAAGGCCATATACATCTCTGCAGTAACTCTGTACTAGAATGACTTTGGAGAAAACAGGCACCAGAGCAGACAGTGAGTAATCTAGTCTCCCAGCAGGGGGATGGGCAGTTGAGACTGACAACAATTCTAGAAATAAGCTAAAACTAAATATTTCATAGAAAACCAACCTTGTAAGTATCATAATTTAATTAAGCTGACTAGAGAAAAGAAGTGCCTCCCTAAGTTCAATCATTTGCAAATAAATGTCTCCACAAAAAAAAAAGACAAAAATCAGTGGTTATAATATGGATAGAAACAGCACAAAGGGATGGCTCATAATGCAAAAACTCTGAAAATCTCAGATACATGAAACAGCATAATTATATTCTGGATATATGTTATTAAAGCAATGTAAGACTTTTTTAGGACATAATTTTAACTAATCAGAATTCATTTTCTACTGTCAGTAAATCAAATATTTGAAGTAGAAGGTTTGCCTTTTAATATTATATCTGTATTTTATTGTAAATACAACACACAAAACAGCACTGATCTGTATTTTTAGTATTTTATCTATACGCTTTAGTTCAAAGACAAATGTTGTAACAATGTTGTTATAGGTAAGAGATGTTAAATGCCAACTTATTATGTGCATCAAGAAGCTGGGGAGGAATAGTTTCAACCTTGGTTAAGGAATGTATACAGAGGTGATACCAGTGGCTGCTCTCACAAAATGAAGCTGAGTAAACAAAGCCTCAGTCAACATGGAAAAAGAAATCAGTAGTTATGTAATAGTTAAAATTAGAATGTTCTTAAATTCTTGTTTACCTTGAAAAAGCATCAAGCATGAACCAAATTGTATATGCCTTTGTCATATGGAAAAGCAAGGAGAATATGTGATAGAGGAAGAATAAAGTTCTTCATTATTTTTATGATGTCAGAAGCCTCCATTTTCTTTTTTGTTTCTCCTTCCATCCTTCAAAGCTGTAAGGGAACTTTAGAAATAACCAGATTCAAGCAGGTTCAGGTGGAAAAAATCTTGAAACTCATAGTTTCCACTAATTGCTGACCACTCTGAATTTATTTATATAGCTGAGCTAAATAAGAAGCCTATAATATTTAAGTGTATTTACTCATCAAATATTGTGGTGCCTAATTTTGCCTAATGCATGTCATGTACAACTAGATGTTATAGACACTAATCCTACAAAGCTGAATGTAGCCCTTACTCTCATGGAGCTTACATATTTTTTTGGATGAAAAGAATGAAGAAACCAATAATTATGTAAAAATTCCATGTTAAGAACTGGGATAAGCCTATAAAGAAAAAGCATGAGTATTAGTAAAACATAGGACCTGAAAACTAGTCTTGAGCAAAGAGTCACAAATGATAGTAGGCAAAAGGAGAAGTCTGGGGAAAGGCAGATGAGATCACAAGAACCTTTCTGTAAAAAAAAAAAAAAAAAAAAAAAAATGTAGACCTTAAGTTTCAAGAAGCCTGTGTTGTTGGAACATTGTAAAAATCTTAGAAAATAAATTTACAAAGGGTTATAAGCTGGGAGGTGGTATAGCCCAGTACCCATGTTTACAGGTGACTCCAATATCCTTGTAACAATAAGGGCATAAGTATAGTGGAGACTCTAGACTAGTTCATCCTGCAGTAGTTTATAAGAGAAATGATGGCTTTTTCAGTGGTGTGAAGGGGAAGGAGCAGTCAAGGCAGAATGAAAGACATTTATTTGAAATACTTATTGTGTATCTTTTGACAGGACTGACCTAATAAGAAAAGGCGTTTATTTATTTTTTCCTGGAATAAAAGCAAAATGACTAAAGGGAAAAAAGTAGGAATTTTAATTCAGCAAAGTTAGTAAAATGTTAACAAGGCTTTGTACAAATCACAAATTTTGAAGTACTTACTTTACATATTCTGTATAGGAAATAACTTTTTAAAAAAAATGATAGGTAGCTTACTCAAAATTTTTGTTCGTGAGCATTCTTACCTATGTTCGTTTCTATAGTAATTTTTTGGGCACTGCAGGCAAATACTTATGCTGAGGCAGAAGGGAACATGACACGTCTCTTTTGAAAAACATAATATTGATCAGCAAAATTTGGAGCACTCTATCCTAAAAAGGAAGACTAATGATATAAAATGTTAGTACTACTTCTTTCTAGTACAGAAGGTGCCTCTGTTACCACTGGGGAATGCATCCAAGTCACTCAGCACCAAAATATATTAGCAGAGGTGAATCCATACACGTCTGCAGCAACCTCAGTTCTTGCCTCCTCAGAAGAAAGACTTTGACAGAGTGGCGTAAGACACAGTGAGATGCCTACACAAGTCTTAGAGCAGAGTGAAAATTTATTGAAAAGCTTTAGAACAGGAATAAAAGGAAGTAAAGCATACTTGGAAGAGAGCCAAGTGGACAACTTAAGAGATAAAGTGTATGGTTTGACCTTCGACTTGGGGTTTTATACATTGGCATTCAGCATGCACAGCAGCCTTCCAGCACTTGGGAGGGTCCCGATGAGCAGTGTGTTTACTGAAGTTATGTGCATGCTCACTTGAGTCGGTTTTCCCTTACCAATGGAGTGCTCATATACCAGTTAAACTCCACCTTTTTGCCTCTTATTGAACATACCTGAGCCCACTTGCCCAACTCCTGAGATCCTATTGGGAAGCTACTGATCACAAGATTAAGGATTTTTTCTGTCTACTGGGAGACCGCCTTTCTCTGATGCCAGATGTGATCAGTTATTATATTAGAGTGACAGCTTAACAAATGCCTGACCATCACCTGTTGGTCACCTGATATTCCTGGTGGTGGGGGCGGTGGCCCCCTGCCCTGCTCATGTCTGACTGACTGCCTACTGTAACACCTCCTCTCTCTACAAGGTGCCAAGTGTCTTTACTGAACTTTATGACTCTCTCCAATGCAATGGACAACATCTCTTCTCACCTCTTTTCCTCTCTCCCATTGTATCAGGGCTCAGTGCGCAAGCATTGCACAACAGAGACCAACCGCACCATGTTATGTGAACGACATTAAAGAAAAACTAAGTAGATAATAATATACCCAATGAGGCAAGCTTCTTGCATGACAGTTTCAG
Organism: Rhinopithecus roxellana; assembly: GCF_007565055.1. Lineage (NCBI taxonomy): Eukaryota > Metazoa > Chordata > Mammalia > Primates > Cercopithecidae > Rhinopithecus > Rhinopithecus roxellana. The sequence continues at coordinate 95,303,993 of NC_044552.1, read as the reverse complement.
CAAACACAGAAGAGAAGTTGTGCAGAAATGAAGTTCTATTGGGATTTTCCAAATGTCAGCTATCTCTTTATGTCCCTTAGGCTAATGGTCAGAACTGATAACATGCAAGTCTACATCAACCATCCATTCAGGCTAGTAACTGAGAGCAGTAAAAGTTCAAACGTGTCCAGTACTTTGTGTCTGGGACAATTTGAAGTGCCTTATATGTATTACTTCCTCATGGCAGAGCTATGAAAGTTACTGTTATTATTTTCATCTGACAGATGAGGAAACTGAAGTAAAGGACAATTAAGTGAACTTTTGCAGTCACAGAGGTAGTCTGTGACAGAGTAAGACTTTGAATCCAGGTGGTCCGGCCTGAGCCCACCACACTCCCCAGTGGCATCAGGAAATGCCTCCCTGAGGAAGGCACAAAGGACATCTCAGAAAAAAAGAAAGAAGGAAAGAAAAGAAAGAAAGAGAAAGAAAGAAAGAAAGAAAGAAAGAAAGAAAGAAAGAAAGAAAGAAAGAAAGAAAGAAAGAAAGAAAGAAAGAAGGAAAGAAAGAGAGAGAGAGAGAGAGAGAAAGAAAGAAAGAGAGAGAGAGAAAGAGAGAGAAAGAAAAAAAAGAAATATGATGTGGGAGGAAAAAGAGTAGATTTTAAATAGTACTTGGTGGTCGAGTGGGAGAGGAAGGAATGAAAGCATGTACCTAATGAAGTAAGGGTCCAAAGATGAAAACACAAAGAGCTTATTGGGAAATAAAAGGTTAGAGGGTAGAGATTTAAAAAGGTATAAGAAAAGAAATAATACACGTTTTAAAATACTAAAACCGTAAAGAGAAGAGTAAACACAACACACCAAATCAGTGCTGAGGAGGGCTTTGAAAGCCTCTTTCAGCACATAAAGAGGAAAAACAAATGACGGTTTTCATGAAAAGATGATAGCTTTGGAAAAGAGACAATTGAATTTCAATATTCTAATAATTTTTATTGAGATAATAGAATAAGTGACATGGCACAGAAACAATATTCAGAGATACAGTAGAAGAAAGGTGTGCTGACCTGAAAAGAATCTCATATGTAGATTGTGAGTACTCATTATTCATAAGGCTAACACTGTAAATAAAGCAACATAGATATCTATATGTATGTATATTATGAATACATATCATAGGTCTTATAAATGACATATAAAAATATGTTAACAGTTTTAAACTTTCAAGAAATAAAGAACCGCATAACCACTCAATCAAGAAGAAAAGGAGCAGATGACTATTTGTTGAAGAAAAATCAAATTGTAAAAATGATTTTCAATGTTCTGGAGAGCTACTTTTTAAGGAACTAGTCTAGAAACCTGAACTTTTGAGCGTTTATCCAAGAAACATATCATCAGAGAAATGTGTCTGGCTTTTTCCAAACAGTTTCGGGAGAGAAAGTGTATGACACGTCATAATTCTGGGCAGAAAAAATACATTATTTGGGTCTGTACAAGAGGATTTTTTGAGCCAACATTCTAGTTAGATTATCTTCTTACTTATGGGACATGGACTTCAGGCCAAATTCTGACAGTCAATACTTACAGAAAGTTCCCATCAGAGATAACAAATGTGCTTTTTGTTTATATCTAAAACAGAATTCGGTAGAATTGTTTTGTGAATAAGCTTGTGAATATCAGATATTACAAATATAGAGAGAAAGTAAAGGGATGCACTCACAAAACATGAAGTTGCCTGTTTTGAACTGTACATCAGACAAACCTACTTCCAATTCCAATAAAATCCCTAAGACTTAATTGCTTACTAAATAGAATGTTTACAAATGCTTATAAATGCTTACTATATAAGGGCTTAGAGAACACACTCTGAACAAATGCTAATTGAATCAATGTGTGTTTAAATGTTAAATGTTTAAATGTGTGTTTAAACCAGAAAAGGCAGTAAGTAAAGGCATACATATTCTCCTTTGTCTTCTTGAGCTGCAAATTTGATTCCATTGTTTACTTTCATATTTTTTATCCCATTTCAAACTTGGATGGGCAATCTTTCAGTGTTTCTAGTTGTTCCTACTCAGGTCTTTATAAATTCTCCATTGTGCATGTCTTTGTGTCTTCCACTATTACTATCATAGACACACACACACACACACACACAAGTACACGCACTCACTCCCTCAGATCTAAATACCCATTGGAGATTTCCATTTGTGTCTTTTATTATCAAAGTAATCTCTACATTGTCACAATATAGTTTGTTATCTTATTTTTCCTAGCTCCCTTCTCCTCATAATCAACTAACTACAACACATATACCATTAGAAGCATATCTATGCTTTTCAAAATGACTATACTTCTAAGAAATAATTTGGAACATTTTCTATTCTTCTTTCCTATAAGAGATCAAGTTAAACAAACTCTTGACTTAACTTGATGTTTCCTTCTCCCTGTTTCTATCATCACCATTGTATACCAAGCCACCATGAGTTCCCTTTGACTATAATGATTTCACTGCATTCACTCTAGCATTCCAGAGAATCTCAAAAGCGTCAACTTATTCTCCGAAGCACTGTGTTCATTTTCCTGAATGTGGAGCCAAGTGGCATCCTTCTCATGCACTGGGTCAAAATCTCCCACCTGGCCTTCATCTGCTGGCCCTGATTTACCTATATAATACAAATTTTTCTTGACAAGCAGTTTCTTTATTGTTCCCTGAGTCCTTGTGACATTTTTCTATTAAGAGGGTTCTATGAGATGACAGGACTACCTGTTTAGCAATGAACTTATCACATAAGAAGCATTTAATTAAGGCTAGTTTTTATTTTTCTGCAGAGGTAGTGATAAGAAGACTTCAGCTGTTTGGCTTGTCTTCCCAGCCAATTTGTTGCCTGAGGTCATGTCTTATACTTAACCACCACAGTACCTTACTGAGCACATAATAGGAATTTATTTATTTTCAATTTCTTACCTTTATTTAGGTATCTAATTAAGCTGGATTTAAATGTGATTAATTTATTGATCCTCTAGAGTCTACAGTTTCTTCCCAAAGAGAGGGAAATTCCAATTTCTCAAAGAAATTAAGTATCTGTTTTATATAGGAGATAAGATTATTTTATAAACATATATATATATAAACATGCACACATGTATATATACACACACATATCACAAACATACATATATACGTTATATATATTTATTAAATATTAATGTTTAATTATACAATCTCATGAAAAATTCATTTTTATTCTCTTTTTATGACTATTTTCTCTTTTTTAAAAAAATGAATGCATCTTACCCAAAAATTCAATACACATTTTCACTAAAATGCTATAAAAAATGGGATTGATCTTCTCTAGTGATTATATATCATGTTCTTGTTTAGACTAGAATATTATGATTTATAACTGAATTCAAAAGTATGCATTACAAATACACAGTAAATAATGAGAAAGAATATAAGTAGACATCATAAAACTCTAACCCTTAGAAGACTAATGACTGTCCAAGGCAGTTCAGAGTAGATAAATGTAATTGTACAATTACACTGATGAACCTTTAAAGCATAGATCTTTGTAGACTATCAACATTGAGAATGAAAGAAAAACATAGCAAAAATATTGCATCAATAATGAATGATGAAAACCAAAGACACCAGAAAATTGCATTCACAGTATCATTAGTATGCAAGTCACCTTCCTAAACTAAGAAATGGAATAAAATAAGAAACATAGGCAAAGTCTTTGTGAGAACCAGAAAATATAAATGATTTTTTTGTATTTGTTTTATTTGAGATATGTAAGTAATTTTATCTATCTGATTAAAGTTATGGAATAAGGTCATCAGCAAGTTATAAACAATATAAATGTATATGGTATTTTCTCAAGCTATTGTTTTCATCATTTTCTATACAGGTAACATATTCCCCATTATTAAATAAAACAGCAGAAAAAATGAACAGATTTATATATATATATATCAGTTTAAGAAGGTGGTTTATGCTATAACTGAGGAGAAATAGTAAACAAATAGCCTAGCAATAATACCTACCTAGCAAGATCACTCTGAAGCTAAAAAGAATAAGCATGTAAATCACTTAGCACAGTATCTAGCACATGGGCTCGATGAACAGTATCACATTATTAGTAGTAGTATTTTCATGAATTTATAATAAGAAAGAGTAAAAAAATGCAGTTAAAGTCTTTATTTTTGTAATAACTACTATGGTTTTGGTTATAGAAACAATCATATTTGCAAAATGCAAATTTGATTTACTGCAGATTTATATTTGATTATGGCAAATCAGTAATGAAGTGGAAACCCAATTATCAGTTAGGTTGATAACTGAATAGAGGGTCCATACCATTCTATGATTTGCATAAACATTAGAGGAAAATTTGATACCATGATACTTCACAAAAGGAAGAGAACTTTTCAGCTAAGTATGGCAGGATTTGATCTCTCTTAGGCAATTATTCCATACAATATTTCATCCTAATGCTCTAAGGATGTCTTTCAGACTTCCAATTATAATATTTTTCAGAAAACCCAACTTAGAAGATGCAAGAACAAATCCTCTAGAATTTCCATATAGAAGAACAATCCACAGCTACTCAGCCCTTCCACAAGAACATACAAGAAACATTTTCCTACTTTGTGAAATTAAAATGTGAAATGGTGAAGGTTAATGGGTCAAAAGACTTTTGAAGAGTCTCTGATGCCCAAGAACTTTTATTTCCTTGGTTCATAGCTCTTTCCTGGCTCTTGGCTTTCTGTATCTAATTTGCATTGTGTGCCAAGGTTCTCTGTACATAGCTCTTGATCCTCCTTCACTATCTGAGTACTGATGCATTTAGAGCACTTCTCTCATTAATGCCCTTCTTTGCCTTGGAACCCCTCCACTGCACCAAATTATGTTAAGTTGAAGGAATTTAGGTGCTCCTGTTACACTGGCCAAATGAATAGCTTAAAGGAAACCACACGCCACTAATTGCCATATGCTGTGTTTTAGTTCACTAAGTTATAGCGTAATAGTTCATACCACAAAAACTCTTGAATCTCAGTTGCCTGAGGTTGCTTGGCATGAACAAAAAGAAAAGAACAACTTAAAATGCCCCCGGAAAAAACTCTCAATTTAACATTTTTTCTAATAACCTCAAACTCTTACACTTTACATCACTAAATATTTATTTTCACATATGTGAAAAATTTTTATTTTCACATCATTAAATATTTATTTTCATCTATTCTAGTGTTTAATTATCAGCTGCTTTTTTAAAAAATCTTTTTTCCCACATGTTTTCTGAAGACATGGCAATTTATTAGAAAATAATGAAATAAATAATTCAACTTCTCACACATGGAGCCCTGTGAGAAACATACAGCCACACATTAGGTTGATTAGACCTTTAAAATTCTTTAAAACGAAGAAAAGGGTCACATGGAATTATTGCATTAGCTTACAAAGGATTCTTTTCTACATATTAATGATATCTGTCAAAAGATATTTTGAAACAATCTGTTTCAAAGTTCAATGTACTATTATGAAAAATTGATATTTGTTTCAAAGTTCAATGTACTATTAGGAAAAATTGATATTTAGTGATATCGCCTAGAACACAAATTTCACAAGAGTAGGAACCTAACTATTTGTTTCTCAAGGGGTCCCTCAAAGAGTACCCTGATACATAATATCTTTAGTCATGATTTGATGAATGACTAACTTTTTTCTACTCTTGTATTCACTAGTCCCTGTAGCCATGAGCAAAGATGCTATTCTGGTAACCTCTAGTAAATTCATTTACAGTAATAAATGTATCCACCCTTGTTAATTTTGTGTGGTTGCTGTAAGAAATTACCTCAAACTAGGTGACTTAAAACAGAAGTTTATTTTCTCACAGTTCTATAGACCACAAGTCTGAAATCAAGACATCAATGGGCTTCATTACCTCCCTCCAAAGGTTTTAGGGAGAATACTTCCTTGCTTCCTCCACCTTCTCGTGAACCCAGATGATCCTTGACTTGTAGCCACATAATTCTAATCTCTGCCTCTGTCTTCACTTCTCCTTCTTCTCTTCTCTCTGTAGTTCTGTCTTCTGTGTGCCTCTTATAAGGACACGTATCACTGGGTTTAAGGTCCATCTAGATAAACCAGGACAATCTCATCTTGAGATTCTTAATTTAATTATTTCTGCAAATATCTTTCTTCCAAATATGGTCACATTTACAGGTTCTGCAGATTAGGCTGTGGACATATCTTTTGAATGTGGGATGTTGACATACCTATTTGTCATGCAACACTACCCTAATATAAAGAATTGTAAAGCTGTGCTTCAGCTGAAAAGACAATAGACTTGAAATAGCACTCTGAGAGGGTGGAGCAAGATGGCCGAACAGGAACAGCTCCAGTCTGCAACTCCCGGTGCGAGCGACACAGAAGACCGGTGATTTCTGCATTTTCAACTGAGGTACTGGGGTCATCTCACTGGGGAGTGCCAGACAATCAGTGCTGGTCAGCTGCTGCAGCCCGACCAGTGAGAGCTGAAGCAGGGCGAGGCATTGCCTCACCTGGGAAGTGCAAGGGGGAAGGGAATCCCTTATCCTAGCCAGGCGAACTGAGACACACAACACCTGGAAAATCGGGTAATTCCCACCCCAATACTGCACTTTAAGCAAATGGGCACACCAGGAGATTATACCCACATCTGGCCGGGAGGGTCCCACGGCCACGGAGCCTCCCTCATTGCTAGCACAGCAGTCTGCCATCTAACCGCAAGGCAGCAGCGAGGCTGGGGGAGGGGCGACCGCCATTGCTGAGGCTTAAGTAGGTAAACAAAGCCTCTGGGAAGCTCGAACTGGGTGGAGCTCACAGCAGCTCAAGGAAACCTGCCTGTCTCTGTAGACTCCAACACTGGGAACAGGACACAGCTAAAAAAACAACAGGGGAAGCAGCAGAGGCCTGTGCAGACCCGAATGACTCTGTCTGACAGCTTTGAAGAGAGCAGTGGATCTCCCAACACGGAGGTTGAGATCTGAGAACGGACAGACTGCCTGCTCAAGTGGGTCCCTGACCCCTGAGTAGACTAACTGGGAGACATCCCCCATTAGGGGCAGTCTGACACCCCATACTTCACAGGGTGGAGTACACCCCTGAGAGGAAGCTACCAAATTAAGAATCAGACAGGTACACTTGCTGTTCAGCAATATTCTATCTTCTGCAACGTCTGCTGCTGATACCCAGGCAAACAGGGTCTGGAGTGGACCTCAAGCAATCTCCAACAGACCTACAGCTGAGGGTCCTGACTACTAGAAGGAAAACTATCAAACAGGAAGAACACCTATACCAAAACCCAATCAGTACGTCACTATCATCAAAGACCAGAGGCAGATAAAACCACAACGATGGGGAAGAAGCAGGGCAGAAAAGCTGGAAATTCAAAAAATAAGAGCGCATCTCCCCCTTTGATCATCGCCAGCAACGGATCAAAGCTGGTCAGAGAATGACTTTGACGAGATGAGAGAAGAAGGCTTCAGTCCATCAAACTTCTCAGAGGTAACGGAGGAATTACGTACCCAGTGCAAAGAAACAAAAAATCTTGAAAAAAGAGTGGAAGAATTGATAGCAAGAATAATTAATGCAGAGAAGGTCATAAACGAAATGACAGAGATGAAAGCCATGACACGAGAAATACGTGACAAATGCACAAGCTTCAGTAACTGACTTGATCAACTGGAAGAAAGAGTATCAGCGATTGAGGATCAAATGAATGAAATGAAGCAAGAAGAGAAACCAAAAGGAAAAAGAAGAAAAAGAAATGAACAAAGCCTGCAAGAATTATGGGATTATGTAAAAAGATCAAATCTACATCTGATTGGGGTGCCTGAAACTGAGGGGGAAAATGGAGCCAAGTTGGAAAACACTCTTCAGGATATCATCCAGGAGAACTTTCCCAACCTAGGAGGGCAGGCCAACATTCAAATTCAGGAAATAGAGAGGACACCACAAAGATACTCCTCGAGAAGAGCAACTCCAAGACACATAATTGCCAGATTCACCAAAGTTGAAATGAAGGAAAAAATCTTAAGGGCAGCCAGAGAGAAAGGTCGGGCTACCCACAAAGGGAAGCCCATCAGACTAACAGCAGACCTCTCGGCAGAAACTCTACAAGCCAGAAGAGAGTTGGGGCCGATATTCAACATTCTTAAAGAAAAGAATTTTAAACCCAGAATTTCATATCCAGCCAAACTAAGTTTCATCAGTGAAGGAGAAATAAAATCCTGTACAGACAAGCAAATGTTGAGAGATTTTGTCACCACCAGGCCTGCCTTACAAGAGACCCTGAAGGAAGCCCTAAACATGGAAAGGAACAATCGGTACCAGCCATTGCAAAAACATGCCAAAATGTAAAGACCATCGAGGCTAGGAAGAAACTGCATCAACTAAAGAGCAAAATAACCAGTTAATATCATAATGGCAGGATCAAGTATACACATAACAATATTAACCTTAAATGTCAATGGACTAAATGCTCCAATTAAAAGACACAGACTGGCAAACTGGGTAAAGAGTCAAGACCCATCAGTCTGCTGTATTCAGGAGACACATCTCACATGCAGAGACATACATAAGCTCAAAATAAAGGGATGGAGGAAGATCTACCAAGCAAATGGAGAACAAAAAAAAGCAGGGGTTGCAATCCTAGTCTCTGATAAAATAGACTTTAAACCATCAAAGATCAAAAGAGACAAAGAAGGCCATTACATAATGGTAAAGGGATCAATTCAACAGGAAGAGCTAACTCTCCTAAATATATATGCACCCAATACAGGAGCACCCAGATTCATAAAGCAAGTCCTTAGAGACTTACAAAGAGACTTAGACTCCCATACAATAATAATGGGAGACTTCAACACTCCACTGTCAACATTAGACAGATCAATGAGACAGAAAGTTAACAAGGATATCCAGGAATTGAACTCATCTCTGCACCAAGCAGACCTAATAGACATCTATAGAACTCTCCACCCCAAATCAACAGAATATACATTCTTCTCAGCACCACATCGCACTTATTCCAAAATTGACCACATAATTGGAAGTAGAGCACTCCTTAGCAAATGTAAAAGAACAGAAATTATAACAAACTGTCTCTCAGACCACAGTGCAATCAAACTAGAACTCAGGACTAAGAAACCCAATCAAAACCGCTCAACTACATGGAAACTGAACAACCTGCTCCTGAATGACTACTGGGTACATAACGAAATCAAGGCAGAAATCAAGATGTTCTTTGAAACCAATGAGAACAAAGATACAACATACCAGAATCTCTGGGACACATTTAAAGCAGTGTGTAGAGGGAAATTTGTAGCACTAAATGCCCACAAGAGAAAGCTGGAAAGATCTAAAGTGACCACCCTAACATCACAATTAAAAGAACTGGAGAAGCAAGAGCAAACACATTCAAAAGCTAGCAGAAGGCAAGAAATAACTAAGATCAGAGCCGAACTGAAGGAGATAGAGACACAGAAAACCCTCCAAAAAATCAATGAATCCAGGAGTTGGTTTTTTGAAAAAATCAACAAATTGACAGGCCACTAGCAAGACTAATAAAAAAGAAAAGAGAGAGGAATCAAATAGACGCAATAAAAAATGATAAAGGGGATATCACCACTGACCCCACAGAAATACAAACTACCATCAGAGAATACTATAAACACCTCTATGCAAATCAACTAGAAAATCTAGAAGAAATGGATAATTTCCTGGACACTTACACTCTTCCAAGACTAAACCAGGAAGAAGTTGAATCCCTGAATAGACCAATAGCAGGCTCTGAAATTGAGGCAATAATTAATAGCCTACCCACCAAAAAAAGTCTAGGACCAGATGGATTCACAGCTGAATTCTACCAGAGGTACAAGGAGGAGCTGGTACCATTCCTTCTGAAAGTATTCCAATCAATTGAAAAAGAGGGAATCCTCCCTAACTCATTTTATGAGGCCAACATCATCCTGATACCAAAGCCTGGCAGAGACACAACAAAAAAAGAGAATTTTAGACCAATATCCCTGATGAACATCGATGAAAAAATCCTCAATAAAATACTGGCAAACCGGATTCAGCAGCACATCCAAAAGCTTATCCACCATGATCAAGTGGGCTTCATCCCTGGGATGCAAGGCTGGTTCAACATTCGCAAATCAATAAACGTAATCCAGCATAGAAACAGAACCAAAGACAAAAACCACATGATTATCTCAATAGATGCAGAAAAGGCTTTTGACAAAATTCAACAGCCTTCATGCTAAAAACGCTCAATAAATTCGGTATTGATGGAACATACCTCAAAATAATAAGATCTATTTATGACAAACCCACAGCCAATATCATACTGAATGGGCAAAAACTGGAAAAATTCCCTTTGAAAACTGGCACAAGACAGGGATGCCCTCTCTCACCACTCCTATTCAACATAGTGTTGGAAGTTCTGGCTAGGGCAATCATGCAAGAGAAAGAAATAAAGGGTATCCAGTTAGGAAAAGAAGAAGTCAAATTGTCCCTGTTTGCAGATGACATGATTGTATATTTAGAAAACCCCATTGTCTCAGCCCAAAATCTCCTTAAGCTGATAAGCAACTTCTGCAAAGTCTCAGGATACAAAATTAATGTGCAAAAATCACAAGCATTCTTATACACCAGTAACAGACAAGCAGAGAGCCAAATCAGGAATGAACTTCCATTCACATTTGCTTCAAAGAGAATCAAATACCTAGGAATCCAACTTACAAGGGATGTCAAGGACCTCTTCAAGGAGAACTACAAACCACTGCTCAGTGAAATCAAAGAGGACACAAACAAATGGAAGAATATACCATGCTCATGGATAGGAAGAATCAATATCGTGAAAATGGCCATAATGCCTAAGGTTATTCATAGATTCAATGCCATCCCCATCAAGCTACCAATGAGTTTCTTCACAGAACCTGAAAAAACTGCTTTAAAGTTCATATGGAACCAAAAAGGAGCCCACATTGCCAAGACAATCCTAAGTCAAAAGAACAAAGCTGGAGGCATCATGCTACCTGACTTCAAACTATACTACAAGGCCACAGTAACCAAAATAGCATGGTACTGGTACCAAAACAGAGATATAGACCAATGGGACAGAACAGAGTCCTCAGAAATAATACCACACATCTACAGCCACCTGATCTTTGACAAACCTGAGAGAAACAAGAAATGGGGAAAGGACTCCCTATTTAATAAATGGTGCTGTGAAAATTGGCTAGCCATAAGTAGAAAGCTGAAACTGGATCCTTTCCTTACTCCTTATACGAAAATTAATTCAAGATGGATTAGAGACTTAAATGTTAGACCTAATACCATAAAAACCCTAGAAGAAAACCTAGCTAGTACCATTCAGGACATAGGCATGGGCAAGGACTTCCTGTCTAAAACACCAAAAGTAATGGCAGCAAAAGCCAAAATTGACAAATGGGATATGATTAAACTAAAGAGCTTCTACACAACAAAAGAAACTACCATCAGAGTGAACAGGCAACCTACAGAATGGGAGAAAATTTTGCAATCTCCTCATCTGACAAAGGGCTAATATCCAGAATCTACAAAGGACTCAAACAAATTTACAAGAAAAAAACAAACAACCCCATCAAAAAGTGGGGAAAGGATATGAACAGACATTTCTCAAAAGAAGACATTCATACAGCCAACAGACACACGAAAAAATGCTCATCATCACTGGCCATCAGAGAAATGCAAATCAAAACCACAATGAGATACCATCTCACACCAGTTAGAATGGCAATCATTAAAAAGTCAGGAAACAACAGGTGTTGGAGAGGATGTGGAGAAATAGGAACACTTTTACACTGTTGGTGGGATTGTAAACTAGTTCAACCATTATGGAAAACAACATGGCGATTCCTCAAGGATCTAGAACTAGATGTACCATATGACCCAGCCATCCCACTACTGGGTATATACCCAAAGGATTATAAATCATGCTGCTATAAGGACACATACACACATATGTTTATTGCGGCACTATTCACAATAGCAAAAGACTTGGAATCAACCCAAATGTCCATCTGTGACAGACTGGATTAAGAAAATGAGGCACATATACACCATGGAATATTATGCAGCCATAAAAAAGGATGAGTTTCCATCCTTTGTAGGGACATGGATGCAGCTGGAAACCATCATTCTTAGCAAACTATCACAAGAAGAGAAAACCAAACACCGCATGTTCTCACTCATAGGTGGGAACTGAACAATGAGATCACTTGGACTCAGGAAGGGGAACATCACACACCGGGGCCTATCATGGGGAGGGGGGAGGAGGGAGGGATTGCATTGGGAGTTATACCTCATATAAATGATGAATTGATGGGTGCTGACGAGTTGATGGGTGCAGCACACCAACATGGCACAAGTATACATATGTAACAAACCTGCACGTTATGCACATGTACCCTAGAACTTAAAGTATAATAAAAAAAAAAAAGAAAGAAAGAAAGAAAGAAAGAAAGATAAAGGAAACTTAGAGTCTGCAGTTCAGGGCCACATTGGTCTATTAAAGCCTAACAAAGAGTAAAGCTTTATGCTAAAGAAAACAGGTTTACCTTGAATTTGTGAATTGAGAGGCTTTTGAAGGAGTCAGAAAAAACCTTTAATATTAGGCAAAACTTATTATTCCATAGGCTGCAATAAAAGAGTATTTAATTCTAGGTGGCCACGTAGCCTAGCATACTAACCCTGAGAAGAACATGCACTATGCAAAGAAAAGAGCTTAGGTTCTAAAGAGAGAATTTAATTATTGGGTATAAACGGTAACTATACATTTATATGTAAATATGTAAAATGACTGATGGAAAGATAAATTATTTTCTTAAATAGAACTATTTACTCTTCAAAAAAAAAAAAAGAAATAGCACTCTGATAGAGTGCTAGAATTTCAACGAGATTTTCTAAGGACTAACATGGAAATAGAGAAAGACAATCTAAGTAGCTGAGTCCTTGGAATTCTGCCCTGCCTTCATGTCCACATCAAAAATCACATTTTCCTCTTATTTTTCATACTTTGGACTTCCATTTAAATTATTGTTTGTTAAGTTCCAATATGCAAATTAAAAATGAAACCTGAACAACAAAAATAATCTTTTGGATACGAAGCTGATATTCCTCTTTTCTTAGTCCCAAAGTGACAAGTGACTGGTCAACTCAGAAATATCCTTTTTTTTTTTTTTTTTTTTTTTTTTTTTTAGTTGGGGAACAATTTTCTTTCCTTGAGGTGAAACAAGAAAGAATGATTAGGTACACTGACATGTCCTAAAGTTGATCAAGACCCCTAGGAATTTCTAGATTAGCAACTTTTGAAAGGTTGTAAACAGCTTTTCAGCTTTATTTTTCCTTAGAGTCTGCAGTGGCACTACAGACCTGTAAAAAATTATACAGTGATGAAGGTCTTAGCTTCCATTTTAAATGATTATGGAGGAGATAGGGCTTTTCAATTGCTCTTCAGAATCTTTTATCCTCATTTTCTAGCAGCAAAGATCAGTTTCTCACTCAGGAACATGATCACTCACTAATGGTATGCCCAAGGTAACCAAGAAAGTTATAAGGCTTTGGTAAAATTCAGGTGAGTCTTTATTAATGCTAATTTTTCTTCATTTCCTGGCAACTCAAAAATGACTTTTTTTAACCATGATCTCACTTGTTATAGAGGTTTCTAGGCTCTAAATTTTCATACCTAGAATATACTCATCTCATTAAATGGCCAGGGTATTCAAGAATAGGTAATGTCAATAAAGATACCTCCATATTATAACTATATGGGGATTTATCACTTAAGAATTCTAGGACATTCACCTCATTCACTTTTGAGAACATGTACTCATGGAGACAAGTTACTTTCCTTTCCTTTTTTTTTTTTTTTTTTTTTTTTTTTTGCTGATCCCTAATCAACAGGCAAGGTCCTTGAGTCCCATGTCTTTGTGACTAAACAAATCACCCTATCTTTTTTTGCTTCCACATATTCATCTCCTATTTGAGATGTCACAATCGCCAAAGTCCTGTATTCTGACGAATCTTTCTAAAGGGACAACTTGCATTATGCAATCAAAGTTGGGGCTGTGAACACACTGTTAAATTTTATAAGTAAAACATATGAACATCATTCCTGTTTGTTTAGAAGCCCTGAGTCAGGAAAAATTTAAAAATGTACATCAATAGGCTAGAAATAAATAAATGTCATATATTACATACAAGCATAAATAAAACCTCAAGCTAAGAGGAAGAACAAGAACATTCTTGTTCCAGTTAGAAATTATGGCAGAAAGAAAGCCAGTAATCCCCCTCTTCTCTGATATAAAGAAACAACAAAACATTTTAAAGACAGACAACTTCATCTCCAGAATAACTGAAAAACTGATCACCAACTTAGTTACAAATTGTGAAGCAAAGCCTCCTTACACAGTGAAATTTGAACAGGTCAAGAGAAGGTACTGAGAGTAAATTCACCCAGTAAATTCTAAAATTTTACTGCATGAAGACTTTTCCAAAGCTGGGACTCCTGAACAGAATAAATATTACTCCTGTTCATCATTGCTTTCAGTAGCAAATCAGTGTGTGTATGAGTATGGGTGGTTTTCAGTAGCATCCTGGCCCCTTTGTGTGACAGAATTGCCAACCAACACTGTGAGGTTGAAGGATGAACTGCTTGACATGACACTTTCAGGAAACAGAATATCTCTGAGGCAAAGGAATGGAAAAATAGTCATTGGCAATCAGATTTGCACTGTTAACTACATTAGCTAAAAAAAAAAAAAAGTGAATGCTACATCAAAACACACACACACACACACATAATTATAATCTACAGAGCTTAACTATGAGCTACATAGATCTCTGCAAAAGCATACTAGGAGAAGATAAAAATTTGCAAAACAAATAACTTTGACTCAAAATTAATGATTTAAACAACTGAGTCTAGTAGAAGGAAAAATATAACTTCCAAAGCTGTGGGGATACTTTACTGAAGACATTATATATTTTATATTGATATCAGATAAGAGTCCTGTGTATCAAGTGGCTTTGGACTATTATAAAGTGACCATATATTAGGCCACAGCAAAATATCCAAATCAATATCGAATACAGCGACCTAATAGAGATCACGTTTTCTGAAAAAAATGCAAAGTAATAAAATTAGTAACAGAAATATAAAATAAACAAAACATACGCATGGAATTAAAAAAAATCTGTATTGCTTAAACTGTGCTTAGACTTAAAAGGATTTTAAAACTAAATTTTAATAATTAAGGACCATATTAAAAACATTAAAATTCAAAACGTTTCTTATTTTGTAGAAGCCCTTTCAAACTAAGGACCAAAATCCAGAAGCTGAAGAATAAAACGAAATTTGGCGACATGCAAACTAAACGTTTTTACATGGAAATGTGAAAATTAATAAATACATATATTCAAAACACAAATGGCAAACCAGGAAAAAGAAATGTAACAGACAAATGGCTTTATTATAGAAAGATCATTTATAAGTAGTGAGAAAGACCAATACACAAATTAAACAATCAGGAAATAATGAGAATAAGCAGTTCATGGGGAAAAAATGGCTTATAAACAGATGAAAATAAGCTTAATCTTATGCATAATTTCAAAATGCAGTTATGTTTAAATCATGAACAGTAAATTTTACTTGTATGATTGACAAAAATTACAATGCCTAATGAGATATCATTTATAAAAAATAAGTATCCCTTAGATGGCAATAAAAAACAACACAAAGTCTTTGGAGAGTAATTTGACAGTATCTAAAACATTCAAACGTTTTAATCTAACAATTCAAGTTATTGAAATTTATCCGAAAAATATGCACATACAAATATAGAAATATGTCCATCAATATATGCAAGAATATCTTCTCTGAAGCATCAGTGAAACTAGGCTTGAGATGGGAGGGAAACTCTAGTGCATCCTTTGTTACCAGTTTAAATGCTTTTTATCAAGTGTGTGCCTTAAATAAATAAACAATTTAATAAATAAGCAAATACACAAGTATGCCGTAAGAAAATGAATAAATGGTAATCACATTTTTGTGCATGTGTGAGAAACAAAGCAAAAACAAAAATTCAGTGGATATCAGGGAAAAGGCTAACAATGCAAACTCAGATTTGTCATGGCAATGGGAAATGGTCTCATCAATTGGAATAGTTTAGTGAAAGCAACGAAAGTTCACAAGCAATTTAAATAATGAGAGAGATATTGGAATGTTTTTTCTCCATCGGAACATGTACACACACACGCACACACACATACATATACCCCCAACATACACCCTTAGGATGTCTCAAGCACAGCAAAGACATTCAATCCAAATTAATATATAGATGTCTTTAAAAATTATATATGTGTGAGTAGTTATTATAGCTGTCATTCAAATAAAAGGCTAGTGTGCTTTGGTTTTTGAAGATTCTCTCCTTTTCTTTCCCCAGTGTCCAACACACATGAAGCAAGAATGACTGAACATAACTAATACTAGCCATAGAGGATTTTTCATGCTAAACAAGCCTTTGACAAATTGCAAGTCTTTCAAGGTAGATAAATCTAGACCCAATGTTAGCAGGCATGAAAAGCATCAGCCCATATTTATCTTTGACGGTTCCTATATTCAGCAGGAAAATGTTCTTCTTCAGTTGAATGCATTTAAATGATAAATAAATAGCTGTGAACTGAATCCTAGAAGAAAAGATAAAAAACAACAAAGAAAAAACAATCACTCTTGATTTCTTGATGTGACAAATTTGTTAAACATTTTCTAGAATTTCAAAATGATATATGCCATAAGGCTCTGTGGAAACCAAGTTCTTAGTCAATAAAAATGAAAAATTAAATGAAATAATAAAATAATATGTTTCCTAAACTGTGAATTTTCTAATCCAAATAACTTAGAGTTGAAAGGTATGCTAAAGACTGTTTAGCTGCCTGATGTTTAATTTACTTCTTCAAAATTCTCACTAAGATTTGATTGTCTAGTATGGTTGAATACCTAGTGATCATCTACAATCTGAGCCCTGCATGTATTCTAGCAGAAACACAGGTTTTATAGAATACATGTGTTCCTAGATCCCCAAAAATATCAAAATTCTGAAAACATTTGTAAGGTTTAACATGACAAGTAATATTAAATTGAAGGATTAGAGTCTGTTATTTACTTGCTCATCGATTTTCTTATTTACCTAGTTCACATCAATGTAGTAATTATACATTTAATATTATAATAAATTATTATAATTTAAGGAAATTAACAAATCACTGTTGTCAATGAAAACAGATCTATTTTGTTGTCTGTATAACTATGCAAGAAGCCCCAGTAGAATTGGAAAAAGAGAAAGTGAAGATGCATTCAGTAATAATAAAGAGAGATCACAAAAGATGCTTGGTGTATTGGATGAGGGAGGGGAAAAGTAAAGAGAGAATAATAGTAAAAAATTATTTAATTTTATCAACTACCAATTTTGAAGTTGATGGAGTGGCCTCCTCAATATCACTTTTTAATCTCTGCGGTCTCAGTTTTCTTATATATAAAATAGGGTAATAGATATTTTATGATTCTTGTTAAGAATTAAATTACATATTCCTAAAAAAAATATTTTGCAAGTTTCGTACAGGTAGTGAGCCCTTAATAATAATTAATAATTTTTGTTATCATCATCATCATCATCACTACCGAGAATCTTTGTATCTTTTCTCTCACTTAAAAAATATTTATGTAAAGGGATTGTCTTGGTAATGCGGGCTCTTTTTTGGTTCCATATGAACTTTAAAGCAGTTTTTTCCAATTCTGTGAAGAAACTCATTGGTAGCTTGATGGGGATGGCATTGAATCTATAAATAACCTTGGGCAGTATGGCCATTTTCATGATATTGATTCTTCCTATCCATGAGCATGGTATGTTCTTCCAT
Organism: Rhinopithecus roxellana; assembly: GCF_007565055.1. Taxonomy (NCBI): domain Eukaryota; kingdom Metazoa; phylum Chordata; class Mammalia; order Primates; family Cercopithecidae; genus Rhinopithecus; species Rhinopithecus roxellana. Next base: position 95,286,014 of record NC_044552.1, on the reverse strand, counting down.
TTGTTTGTGTCCTCTTTGATTTCACTGAGCAGTGGTTTGTAGTTCTTCTTGAAGAGGTCCTTTACGTCCCTTGTAAGTTGGATTCCTAGGTATTTTATTCTCTTTGAAGCAATTGTGAATGGAAGTTCATTCCTGATTTGGCTCTCTGCTTGTCTGTTACTGGTGTATAAGAATGCTTGTGATTTTTGCACATTAATTTTGTATCCTGAGACTTTGCTGAAGTTGCTTATCAGCTTAAGGAGATTTTGGGCTGAGACGATGGGGTTTTCTAAATATACAATCAACTTTTACACTGTTGGTGGGATTGTAAACTAGTTCAACCATTATGGAAAACAGTATGGCAATTCCTCAAGGATCTAGAACTAGATGTACCATACGACCCAGCTATCCCACTACTGGGTATAGACCCAAAGGATTATAAATTATTCTACTACAAAGACACATGCACACGTATGTTTATTGCAGCACTATTCACAATAGCAAAGACTTGGAATCAACCCAAATGTCCATCTGTGACAGACTGGATTAAGAAAATGTGGCACATATACACCATGGAATACTATGCAGCCATAAAAAAGGATGAGTTTGCGTCCTTTGTAGGGACATGGATGCAGCTGGAAACCATCATTCTTAGCAAACTATCACAAGAAGAGAAAACCAAACACCGCATGTTCTCACTCATAGGTGGGAACTGAACAATGAGATCACTTGGACTCAGGAAGGGGAACATCACACACTGGGGCCTATCATGGGGAGGGGGGAGGAGGGAGGGATTGCATTGGGGAGTTATACATGATATAAATGATGAATTGATGGGTGCTGACGAGTTGATGGGTGCAGCACACAAACATGGCACAAATATACATATGTAACAAACCTGCACATTATGCACATGTACCCTAGAACTTGAAGTATAATAATAATAAAAAAATATTTACATACTGAGAACCATTGAAAAGTTAGTTCATTCAGTCCAGTTATCCCCAACATCTTCTGAGATAATCACCATGGGATGAGAATCAAAAGTAGTGGATCAATTTTAAAAACTCAAAGAGAAAAGTAAAATACAATTTTTCTTTTATTCTACTCTAAATCCTTTTTAGTCTCCAACCAAATCCCCTAAAATAAAGTCTGCTTTTCTACTTATTTGTTTCTGCCCTTTCATTGATTCTGATCAAAACAAAAGCACATTTTGTTCTTTTTTTTCTAGAATCTATTAAAATCCCCAAACTTCATAAGTTTGTAAATAAATTTTATTAACTGATGAGGAAGAGTATCTTTTAAATTTTTCTATAAAAATGCAAAAGGAAAAAGTTGATCTTTTCCACAGGCCTCTTGATCTGACCTTGCTTATTTTATAGGAAGTATAGGAACCCCACATCCTCCACCTATTCTTTCGCAACAGTCCCAGGAGACAAGCAACAATTAGTAAAAGTCATGAGCTGATGCGTTTTATGCATTAAAAGAAAACAACAATTATTTCTTTTTTTGCAGCCCCCTCTTCCAAGATATCTGACAAAAGTCAAAGTCTTTACTTTAAATAGTAGATCCACCAAGTGCATAGCAGCATTTAGAGATCTTTCCTTCCAGGTAACCCCTAGTAACCTCTGCCCCAGGTCCTGGCTCAGAATTCCAGACGGAGTTTTCAACAGCAAAATGAGTCAGTATTACTCTCCTGCTCCCCACCTCACCTGTCAGGTCAATTAGACAAGAACTAAAATTAATACTCATGGGAAAGAGCCCCTCGGATGGACTGTCTTACCTGAATGCCCTCAAACCTGGTGTGTCTTCCATTGAAATCGTGTTCCAGGGAGCCCCGGGAATGAAATTTTGCTGGTATTTTTTAGAGAAATATTCTGGCAGTTTTCATAGTATTTCCTCCTTTGAAAGCTCTTTCAAGGCTTGCATTACATAACTGAGAACATTCAATTAGAGGTTAATTATCTTTAACACCTACTAATCCAGATTTTTTTTAACATGGGTCCAGGTTCAAGGGTAAGCTTTATCACTGTACAGTACAAGACATCAGAACCTCTTGATGGGGAAGCAAAGCAATTAACACAGTGAAACACTGACTAGATTCAGACTTTTCATTTTTTTCTCATTTACTGCATGGTATGTCTTAAATTATTTTATTTCTGTTTCTCTCTTTTCATTTCCTGGGGGGCTGATCTTTGATCTACTATTTGAAGTTAGGAAGTGATAAAAGTAGAGAAGTGGTCTTGGCTTTTGACCCACCCAAAAGCCAGAAAGGGCACCTTATGTAACTTACTTATATGAACTGGGAAATTTTGTTGTCTTAACCATAGAAATTATCATTTTTCATATTTCTTATAAATGATTAAAAACAGCTTAAAATTTCTTGTGTACACAAAAGCATGAAACAAAATTATTTAGTTAAAATGTTTATTTGGGTAACTGTGGATCACACTGCTTATTCATAGTTATTCACTACAAAGAAAAATTATTAGTATTTGAATGCGCAGTGAATGATAGTTGGAGTTGAAACTCATCAAATCATACTTTGGTTAGAAAATAAGATTTTACTAAAAATGAAGAAGAAAAAAGGAGAAATGAGCTTAGAGAGCAACACATAGTTAGAATACTCAATCTTTTCAGTGTCTGCAAAAGAAAACATTCTCACTGCAGTTGTGTATTCATTCCTCTCTCATATGGATGCTAAGCTTATTGTGTTCTATTCTAATATCATCACAGTGGTGTATGCTTAAAGCCATATCTCCATATGCTGTAAATTACCACAGGACGAGAATCTGTAAGACCAGAAAGCTCAGAAATTAGTGCTTAGATAACCAGGAGAGAGACTTCTATCTCTCTCCGGGCCCTGCTTTCTAGCCTAAGGATATAAACAATCTGAAGGTGCTTAATGGAATTTCTGGTTGCAGGAGAATGATGACATTTGCTACATAGATGTAGAGAGAGAGGGAGGGAGAGAGGAAGAAATAAATGAATAGACAGACAGAAACAGAGAGGAAGTATAGAGAGGAGACAGAAACAGACAGAAAGATAGGGACAGATAAAGGAAAGTACCTTGACCCTTGTACTCAGAAGTGTAGTTCATGAGGTAATAACGCCATTTGGGATCTTATAAATACAAAATCTTAGGCCCTAAGCCCTAATTATTGAGAATCCACAAATAACAAGACCAATAAGTGATTCATATATACATTAAAATTTGAGGATCATTGCAAGAGGAAGATGTGTCAATTTTATTATATTGTGAAATTATCTAGTTGTGTGTTACTCTACAGAGCTATTTCCTTTTTTAATGCTTGAAACTCTTAAATGACATGATTTATAATTTCTAGCATCTTCTAAAATCTTCTATAGATCATTAAAGAAAGAGTACTTATCCAGAAAAAGCAGCTCCTTACGGTCATGTTGATGAAGCTGTAGTAAATAACAAAGGCAGTTCAAGAGCGCAGTGGATCTCCAAGAATGTTCACATGGAAAGTCTGTTCAATATTAAAGGAAAACATATTGAGTTTTGATTTTATTAAGGTACTTGGTAGGTGGTCTTCAGTGCCCTGGAGAGCTCAAGCACTGAGTAATCAAAACATATGTAAGATCAAGATAAATTGCAATGTACATCCTAAGCAATCCTAGAATGCCAATGCATTTGTTTGCAATGAGAAATAATAGACATCATCTTCTCAAAGGCAAGCTCGTCCATTTAATATGAAGGCAATTTATAATAAAATGTGGTTTTGTAAGTAAAGAATCCCAGATAAAGAGATAGCAGGCAACATTGCAATTAGGTGGTTTAAGAAATGTCCTTTCATGTGGAAAGTTTTTTAACAATGAGGTCAAAAACATTTAAGGCAGCTTTGGCCAACTCTTGTGTCTCCCTTGGAGACTTCTATGGACATAACCATTTTTGTATCTTTTTTCCATTTACCAGGAGTCTGCTATTTTCTCTCGATGTCTTATTTTACTTCTGTAGATATATTAATATAATTTTTGTAGGCCACAGTTTTATTATAAGTTTTTTTTTTTTTTTCCATAAGTTATTGGAGTACAGTTGGTATTTGGTTACATGGGTTAAGTTCTTTAGTGGTGATTTGTGAGATTTTGGTGCACTCATCACCCAGGCAGTATATACTGCACCATTTTGTAGTCGTTTATTCTTTGTCCCCTCCCACTCTCCCCCTGAAGTCCCCAACGTCTATTATACTATTTTTATGCCTTTGCATCATAGCTTAGCTCCACATATCAGTGAGAACATATGATGTTTGGTTTTCCATTCCTGAGTTACCCCACTTAGAGCAATAGTCTCCAGTCTCATCCAGGTCACTGAAAATGCTGTTAATTCATTCCTTTTTATGGCTGCATAATATTCCATCATATATATATGCACATGCATGTATGTGTGTGTGTGTGTGTGTGTGTGTGTGTGTGTGTGTATATATATATATATATATATATCCCACAGTTTCTTTATCCACTCATTGATTGATTGGTGTTAGGGCTGGTTTCACAATTTTGCAATTGTGAATTGTGCTTCTGTAAACATGCATGTGTAAGTCTCTTTGTGAATAATGACCTCTTTTCCTCTGGGTAGATAACCAGTAGTGGGATTGCTGGATCAAATTGTAGTTCTACTCTTTGTTCTTTAAGGAATCCCCACACTGTTTTCCACAGTGGCTCTACTAGTTTACATTCCCACCAGCAGTGTAGAAGTGTTCACTTTTCACAGTGTCCACTCCAACATCTATTGTTTTTGATTCTTTGATTATGGCCATTCTTGCAGGAGTGAGATGGTATTGCATTGTGGTTTTGATTTGTATTTCCATGATCACTAGTGATATTGAGCATTTTTTCATATCTTTGTTGGCCATTTGTATATCTTCTTTTGAGAATTATCTATTCATGTCCTTTGCCCATTCTTTGATGACAATGTTTTTTCTTTTTCTTACTGGTTTGAGTTTGTTGTAGATTCTGGATATTAGTCCTTTGTCAGATGTATAGATAGTGAGGATTTTCTCCCACTCTGTGGGTTGTCCGTTTTCTCTGCTGACTGTTTCTTTTGAAGTACAAAGGTTCTTTAATTTAATTAGGTCCTAGCTATTTATCTTTGTTTTTATTAAATTTGCTTTTGGGAGTTTGGTCATGAAATCCTTGCCTAAGCGAATGTCTAGAAAGATTTTTTCCAATGCTACCTTCTAGAATTTTTATAGTTTCAAGCCTTAGGTTTAAGTCTTTATTCCATCTTCAGTTGATTTTTGTATAAGGTGAGAGATGAGGATCCAGTTTCATTCTCCTACATGTGGTTAGCCAATTCTCCCAGCACCATTTGTTGAAAAGTGTGTCCTCTCCCTACTTTATGTTTTTGTTTGCTTTGTCAAAAATCAGTTGGCTGTAAGTATTTGGGTTTATTTCTGGGTTCTCTATTCTGTTCCATTGGTCTATGTGCCTATTTTTGTACCAGTACCAGGCTGTGTTGGTGACTATAGCCTTATAGTATAGTTTGAAATCAGGTAGTGTGGTACCTGCAGATTTGTTCTTTTGCTTAGTCTTGCTTTGGCTATGAGGGCTCTTTCTTGATTTCATATGAATTTTAGAATTGCTTTTTTTCTAATACTGTGAAGAATGATGGTGATATTTCGATAGGGATTTCACTGGAATTTGTAAATTCCTTTAGGCAGTATGGTCATTTTCACAATATTGATTCTACCCATCCATGAGTATGGAATTTGTTGCCATTTTTTTCATGTCGTTTATGCTTTCTTTCAGTAGTGTTTTGGAATTTTCCTTGTAGAGGTCTTTCGACTCCTTGGTTACCTATATCCCTAAGTAATTTTTTTTGGGGGGTGACTATTGTAGAAGGTGTTCAGTTCTTGATTTGACGCTCTTCCTGGTTGCTGATGGTGTATAGAAGAGCTACTGATTTGTATAAATTAATCTTGTATCCAGAAACTTTGCTGAATTCCTTTATCAGTTCTAGGAGTTTTCTGGAGGAGTCCTTAGGGTTTTCAAGGTAAACAATCATATCGTCAGTGAACAGTGACAGTTTGACTTCATCTTTACCGATTTGGATGTCCTTTATTTCTTTCTCTTGTCTGATTGCTCTGGCCAGGACTTCCAGTACTATGTTGAAGAGGAGTGGTGAGAGTGGGCATCCTTGTCTTGTGCCAGTTCTCAGGGGGAATGCTTTCAACTTTTTCCCATTCAGCATTATGTTGGCTGTGGGTTTGTTATAGATGACTTTTATTACTTTAAGGTATGTCCCTTATATGCCTATTTTGCTGAGAGTTTTTTTAATCATAAAAGAATTCTGGATTTTGTTGAATACTTTTTCTGCATCTATTGAAATGATCTGCTGATTTTTGTTTCTAATTCTGTTTATGTGGTGTATCACATTTACTGACTTGCATATGTTAAACCATCCCTGTATCCCTGGTATGAACCCCACTTGATCATGGTAGATTATTTTTGATATGTTGTTGGATTTGGTTAGTTAGCACTCTGTTAGGTATTTTGGCATCTATGTTCATCAAAGATATTAATCTGTAGTTTTCTTTTTTGGTTATATCATTGACTGGCTTTGATATTAGGGTGATGCTGGCCTTCATAGAATGAAATAGAGAGGATTCCATCTTTTTCTATCTTATGGAATAGTGTCAGAAGGATTGGTACCAATTATTCTTTGAATGTCTGGTAGAAATCTGATGTGAATCTGTCTGATCCTAGGACATTTTTTTTGTTGGCATTTTTTAAATTACCATTTCAATCTCATTGCTTGTTATTGGTCTTTTCAGTGTATCTAATTCTTCCTGATTTAAGCTAAGAAGGTTGTATTTTTCCAGAAGTTTATCTATCTCTTCTTGGTTTTCTAGTTTATGTGCATAAAGGTGTTCCTAGTAGCCTTGAATGATCTTTTGTATTTCGGTAGTGTCAGTTGTAATATCTCCTGTTTCGTTTCTTAGTGAGGTTATTTGGAATATCTCTCTTCTTTTCTTGGCTAATCTTGCCAATGGTCTATCGATTTTATTCATCTTTTTAAAGAACCAGGTTTTTGTTTCATTTATCTTTTGTAATTTTTTTGTTTCAATTTCATTTACTTCTGCTCTGCTCTTAGTTATTTCCTGTCTTCTGCTGGGCTTGGGTTTCGTTTGTTCTTGTTTCTCTAGCTCCTTGAGATGTGACCTTACAGTGTCCATTTTTACTCTTTCAGTCATTTTGATGTAGGCATTTAGGGCTATGGACTTTCCTCTTAGTACCACCTTTGCTGTATCCCAGAAGTTTTGATAGATTGTGTCATTATTGTTGTTAATTTGGAAGAATTTTTAAATTTCCCTCTTGATTTTGTTGTTGACCCAATGCTCATTCAGAGCAGGTTTTTTTTTTAATTTCCAAGTGTTTGCATGGTTTTGAAGGATCTTTCTGGAGCTGATTTTTTGGAGTCAATTTCCAGTTTTTATCCCACTGTAGTCTGAGAGAGTGCTTGATATAATTTCAATTTTCCTAAATTTATTGAGGCTCATTTTATGGGCCATCACATGGTCTCTCTTGGAGAAAGTTCCATGCGTTGTTGAATAGAGTGTGTAGTCTGCAGTTGTTGGCTGAACAGTTCTGTACATATCTGTTAAGCCCATTTGTTCCAAGGTATAGTTTAAATCCATTGTTTCTTCGTTGACTTTCTGTCTTGATGACCTGTCTAGTAGTTGTCAGTGGAGTATTGAATTCCCCCACTTTATTGTATTGCTGTCTGTTTCATTTCTTAGGTTTATCAGTAATTGTTTTATAAATTTGGGACCTCCAGTGTTAGGTGCATACGTGTTTAGGATTTTGATATTTTCCTGTTGGATAAGGCCTTTTACCATTGTATAATGTACCTCTTTGTCTCTTTTAACTGCTGTCACTTTAAAGTTTATTTTGTCTGATATAAAAATAGCTATACCTCCTGGCTTTCAGGGTCCATTTGAATGAAATGCCTGTGTCCAATCCTTTTAGTTTATGTGAGTCCTTACATGTTAGGCGAGTCTCCTGAAGGCAGCAGATGGTTGATTGGTGAGTTCTTATCCATTCTGTGGTTCTTTATCTTTTAATTGGAGTATTTAGGCCATTTACATTCAATGTTAAGTATTGGAATGTGCGGCACTATTGCATTCATTATGCTCTTTGTTGCCTGTGTACTTTGTTTCCTTTGTTTTTGCTTTTTAATGTGTATTTTTGTTTTGTAGGTCCTGTGTGATTTATGCTTTAAAGAGGTTCTATTTTGATGTGATTCCAGGATTTATTTCAAGATTCAGACCTCCTTTTAGCAGCTCTTGTAGCAGTGAGTCAAGTCAGCAAAGGTGAATTCTCTCAGCACTTGTTTGTCTGAAAAAGACTTTATATTTCCTTCATATATTATGCTTAGTTTCGCTGGATACAAAATTCTTGGCTAATAATTGTTTTGTTTAAGGAGGCTGAAGATAGGACCCCAATCCTTTCTAGCTTCTGTGATTTCTGCTGAGAAATCTGCTGTTAATCGATAGATTTTCCTTTATAGGTTACCTGGTGCTTCTGCCTCACAGCTCTTAAGATTCTTTCCTTCATCCTAACTTTGGATAACCTCATGACGATGTGCCTAGGTGGAGATCTGTTTGTGATTATTCTCCTGGGTGTTCTTTGTGTTTCCTGTATTTGGATGTTTAGGTGTCTAGAAAGGCTGGGGAAGTTTTCCTCAATTATTCCCCCAAATATGTTTTCCAAGCTTTTAGAATTCTCCTCTTCCTCAGGAACACCAATTTTCTTAGCTTTGGTTGTTTAACATAATCCCAGACATCTTGGAGGCTTTGTTCATATTTTCTTATTCTTTTTTCTTTGTCTTTGTTGGTTTGGGTTAATTCGAAGACCTTGTCTTTGAGCTCTGAATTTCTTTCTTCTACTTGTTCAATTGTTTGTGAGACTTTCCAGAGCATTTTGCATTTCTAAAAGTATTCTCAAAGTTTCCTGAAATTTTTATTTTTTATTTATTTATTTTTTTTCTTTAAGCTATCTATTTCCTTGAATATTCTCCATGTACTTCTTGTATCATTTTTTGGATTTCCTTGCATTGAGCTTTACCTTTCTCTGGTCCCTCCCTGATTAGCTTAATAACTAACCTCCTGAATTCTTTTACAGGTAAATCAGGAATTTCTGCTTGGTTTGGATTCATTTCTGGTGAACTAGTGTGATTTTTTGGGAGTGCTGAAGAGCCTCATTTTGTAATATTACCAGGCTTGGTTTTCTGGTTCATTCTCATTTGGGTAGGCTCTGTCAGAAGGAAGATCTAGGGCTGAAGGTTGTTGTTCAAATTCTTTTGTCCCATGTGGCATTCCCTCGATGTAACACTCTCCCCCTTTTCCTATGGATGTAACTTCCTGTGAGCCAAACTGCAGTATTGTTGTCTCTTGTCTGGGTCTAGCCACCCAGTGAATCTACCCAGTTCTGAGCTGGTACTGGGGGTTGTCTGCACAGAGTCCTGTGATGTGAACCCTCTATGGGTCTCCCAGCCATGGATATCAGTGCCTGTTCCAGTGGAGGTGCTGGGGGTGATGCAATGGACTCCATGAGGATTTTTAGCTTTGGTGGTTTAATGCTCTATTTTTGTGCTGGTTGACCTTCTGTCAGGAGGAGGTGCTTTCCACAGAGCATCAGCTGTGGTAGTATGGGGAGGAACTGGTGGTGGGCAGGGTCCTAGAACTCCCAAGATTATATGTCCTTTGTCTTCACTACCAGGGTGGATAGGGAAGGACCATCAGGTGGGGGTGGGGCTAGGCATGTCTGAGCTCAGACTCTTCTTGAGCAGGTCTTGCTGGGGCTGCTGTGGGATATGAAGGTGAGATTCCCAGATCACTGGAGTTGTCTACCTAGGAGGATTATGGCTGCCTCTGCTGAGTCATGTGGGTTGTCAGGGAAATGGGGGAGAGCCAGCAGTCACAGGTCTCACCCAGTTCACATGCAAACCAAAGGGCCAGTCTCACTCACACTGTGACTCCCATAACATCCCCCAGTCCGTTTCCAGGCAGGGAGCATAAGAGTTTGAAAACCTGCCCTAGGCTACCTGCCTCCCAGCTACGAAAGAAAAGGGTGTGGTTCTTCCCCAGCATGTGGAGTCTGCACAGTGGATTTGCTCCCTCCCCCTAGTTCTGGCCAGGAGGCTTCTCATCCTGTTCAAATTGTTGCAAAGTTCAGCTAGAGATTTGCTTCTCCCTTGTAGTTTTTTACCCCTGTTCCTCTCCTGTTGGATCCCTGTGGTGCCAGAGAGGAATGGCCTGTTAGAGGACTTAGTGAGCTTCCAGGGCCTTTCTGCTGCTTCCTCTACCCCTGTATTTTGCTCAGGTCTCCAGATTGACTCAGCCCCAGGTAAAGTTGGAAACTTCTCTGGCAAACAGAACTTCAGCTTCTCCAGTGGGAGTGTGTGTTCAGGAGAGGAGTGTCTCCCTTTCCCACTTCCACAGTTGGGGAACTCAGTTTTGTTTGGGGTCTCCCGGGTCCTGCAGGAGCAGTCTGCATCCTACAGAGGGTCTGTGGGTCCTCTGGGGATTGCTGGTTTGTTCTTGCAGTCGATGAAGCTAAAGTCCACAATGTGAGCCCCCATGCACTGCTCTGTCCAGAGTGGCAATCTAGTCCTGCCTGCCATCTGCCAGTGATGATACCTACCCAAATTAACTTTCTATAACTTAAATATAACTTACATTTCCTTAGATCAGGGTTTTTCAAAGTGAAGTTCTAGGTACTGGCATGCAAATTACCAAATATGTTAATAATTCATCTTCCTGGCTTCACCCAGACCCACTGAATCAGAACCACTTGAAAAGGAACCTGGGAATCTGCATTTTATACTTCCCCAGATCATGTTTCTCTAACAGTTTTTTTAAGTCATGTTTTGGGGGCTCTATTCTGATTGCTTAATTAGAAACTAACAAACAACTGTATCTAACAGTTTAAAAGTACTGGTGGCTTTTAGTGTAGGCTAACTTTTCCAATTCCAATTGACAGTTTAATTCTTAGAAAACAAATTTATTTGCGGTTCTTAGAGTATTCCTCACCCTGAGGCCTTCAAGTAGTAGTAACAAATACATAATCATTTTATATGACCATAAAACTCTAAGTATGAATCTACTTCTGACTTTTTTCACATATATATATAAAAATTATATGTGAAGAAATTAATTCATCTATACATTATTTTGACAAGTATGTTAATCCACTACTGTATGTTAGACCCTTTCAGATTTAATCTCCTAGGATTTCTGCTAAAGTTTTTATATTTGGTTCCATTGTATTCTCTTTGTAAATTTAATTAACCAAACTTTTCCGAGTTTCTGCCGTATATCAGAAATTTCCCTAAGCACCAAAAATTCACTGATGACTAAAACAGGGTGCTGGCAATAAGAATAATTTGATGCATTGTCTAGTTGCTATTTGTAGCATACGTGAATGGAAATAAATTTCTCCAAAACACAACTCTACAGGACTTTTGCTTTTAGCTGTTCTAGTCAGCAGAATCATGAAAATCATCATTCAGGTAAGTTGTAGTTGACTTCAGTATCCATATTTAACAATATCTGAAGGAGTATTTTTAAAATGTCTAAAAATGATTTTAAAAATTGTTGGAAATGACAGGCTAGCCACTTATAAACAAAAGCAGTTTTGGCTTAATGTATACATTGTAAACGGTAAATTATAAGCACATGGTTCTAACACCAATTAATGATGCTTTCACTAGAAACTAGTGATAACCCTTGAAAAGTGTGACCACAACTAAGTTCTGCTGCAGCCTGGGTCGCTGTTTCTGTTGTCACTTTTCCAACCTAAGAAATCCCTGTGGAGTTATTGCTTCTTGCAAGTGGGCAAGGTGAGGCTGGGATGGACTGTCACAACCCCTGTGTGGTGTGAAGAGATGTATCCTGCTTGGAATCGCGGCTAAATGGATTTCTACTTTGAGAGGAACTTGGAAGCTGTGTATATCCTAAGCAATCCTAGTGACATGTTCTCTCCACTCTCTCTGCAGCTTCTCTCCGGAAGACGTTCAGGAGAAGCTCAGGTTAATTACATCAGTTCTAATATTCCCAGAGCAACTCAATGTTATACAGAATACATACAATAGAAATTCAATTACAATTTGGCATTTCATTTGATTTACTTATTTTTAAATTCTGGCAGAAGTTAAATAAGTTCAATAAATTCAATGATACGTTTAACAGTCTATATTTAAAATAGTTCTGAGGAAGTAAGTAAAATGTCAATTTCCCCATGATTTGTTACTACATTGCATATGGTTTTCTATGAGACTATTAATTTTTCTGCCTTACAGCTGCTGTCCACATCAGTCCACATTTTTGTCCCCTAATTCCTTCAGATGCAGCTCTGAATGGGCTAAAGTTCCCTCTGACATGCCCAAAGGCATCAGAAGAGCCAGTTCCTGACAGGAAGCCAGGAAGATGGACCAGCCATCCATTTGTTAATGTGTCACACTTGAATTACACATGGCTGGCTGCAAAATTAAATTGCTCTTTCAGGATATCAGTGGAGACATAGATACAGCATTATATCTCTGTGTTCCTATTGTTTTCGGATCAGAAAATGCTTTACTTGTGTACCCTTGCTAAATTGTGTTCACTGAAAGTGCAGATTGAAAAGGGTATTGATTGCAGGCCTGTAGTGGGTCTGTGATTTCAGAATTGAACATTTAGAAGGAAAAAGTGTGTGTTTCCAGCCTTGGCACCTGGAAAATTCTGGAAATCTTTAACAACAAGAACCAATAATGAGGTGATATTGTTAAACTTCCTAGTAGTGACCTGTGCAGCTGTGTCCATTTTCCCCTTCCTAATCTAAAGTGATATATTCAGGCTTAGTAATTCTTCCATATAAAATACTCATGACCCACAAATACAGTTGCATCCATAATAACAGTTGCTCTTCAAACAGTTTGATCAAAAGATGAAAAGCATGACCTAACACATATCATTGGCAATGAATGAACACTGATAACTAACTTCAATGATTCAAAATTTCTCTTTGTTATGGACTGAATGTTTGACTCCCTAAAAAAAAAAAAAAAAATCATATGTTGGATCCTAAACCTCAATATGTTGTAACAGAAGGTATGGCCTTTGAGAGGTAGTTAGGTCATGAGGGTTGGAACCTTTATGAATAGGATTAATGTCCTTATAAAAGAGGCCACAATTGTTATTCTGCCTTTTGGCTAAGATCGTATGTAAAAGCGGCCCCAGTTGCTCTCTACAAAGGTCTCTCACAAGTGAGGATACAAGAGCACAACCATCTTCAAATCAGGAGGCAGGTTCTCACTGGACACCAGATCTGCTAGCACCTTGATCGTGGGCTTCCCAGAATCTGAACCCGTGAAAAATAAATGTTGTTTTAGCTATCCAGTCTATGGTAATTTGTTAGACCACCCTGAACCAACTAAGACACTCTGGATGAGTAAACACAGATAAAGTTGCCATCACTTGCAAAATATTTCAATTTTGATTGACTGAATGTCAAAAACAAATTATTTCAGAGTATAGAAATAAAAATCAACCAAATGAGAAAAAGCAAAGCCTATTTATTCAGAGCTTGCTATAGCTAGGGAGTCAAACACCATGACTTGCACCTGCAAAGATTCCAAGATAGGCAGGGAAAAGCTCTCGAGTGGAGAAAGAGAGAAGGGGGGGGGGGGAGAGAGAGAGAGAGAGAGAGAGAGAGAGAGAGAGAAGAAGGTTCCAGGTTCCAAGTGGTGTGCTCTGTTTGGAGAATACTGGAATGGGAGCTGACTAGCTAACTAAAAGCAGGACATTCTATGTGATTGACTAGGGCAGAATATTGGTTTTCTCTGGTTGGCCCTGAGTTAGAAGCAGGGTTAAAAAGTAAGGAAGTTGGCAGTCACTGATTAGGTCATAGCTTTCTTTGATAGTTTCTGCAGAGCTTGTGGGTCAGAGTTCTGTTGTCGTATATGTCTGGTCATTATCTATTTATATATTCAGCCTCTCAGGAGTGTATATTGGTATGGTCATTCAGGAATTAAATTTAAGCAGGCTAGTTTCTACAGTGATGCAGCATTAACTCCACTCATGGGAAGATGGTAGGTATACATAACATCAAATACTTTTTTGGGGGGGATTTTTCATGGATCATGTGCATGAGAGGCTAATGATATTAATATATTGAAGTAAAATTTGGTTTTCCCTCTCTCTCTCTAATTTTTTTTTTTTTTTTTTTTTGAGACAGAGTTTTTCTCTTTTTGCCCATGTTGGAGTGCAATGGCACGATCTCGGCTCACCACAACCTCCGCCCCAATATTTCAAGCAATTATCCTGCCTCGCCTCCCAAGTAGCCAGGGTTACAGGCATGCACCACCATACCTGGCTAATTTTGTATTTTTTTTTTTTTTTTTTTTTTTTTAGTAGAGACAGGGTTTCTCCATGTTGATCAGGCTGATCTTGTACTCCTGACCTCAGGTGATCTGCCCATGTCAGCCTAGCAAAGTGCTGGGATTACAAGCATGAGCCACCACACCCAACTGGTTTTCTTTTTTAAACAAGATTTTCGTGTAATATTGAGAGATAATGAAACATTTTGTTGCTTTTGAATAAACTGCAAGAAAAGGATAAAAAAGGAAGAGGGAGGAGAGACAGATTCATTTTGCTTTATTCTGTCTTTATTGGGTCTTGTTTGGAAAGCTGAGTCTTACCTTTGTCAATGCATAAAAGCTTTTGCTTTTCTGAAATTTTCTGAATTATCACTTTGGCTAAATTAATGACCTGTGGTCCTATTTTGTTATATCAAGTGTGTTAAACCTTTAATATTTGATAACCCTTCCAAAATCAAAATTTCAGCTTCTAAATTGAGTCCTTTTGAACTCATTAACCCTTTGAGATGTTAGGTCTTCTGAAGTCCAAAAGAGACATTTGGCTTATTTTGGTATGCTAGAATCATACAGGAAGTATTTTCAAGTGTGAAATAGTATTTGACTTTCTTTCAGTTGTATTTATACAAATGTATTATTTGTGTCTGTTCCAAAATTGTATGAGATTCCTGTGATTCCAATATGTCTCAGTGTATGTTATCAGTGACACTTAAGATTGTTATGTTAAATTGTTGTATATCACAAAAATTACCAAATTTCCTTGTCAATTGTGTTATTAGCCATGCCTTTTCTGTGACTTGTCCTCCACAATTATTTTACTTTGATTATTTACAAAAAGCTGTTTCATAATCAGCTATAGGACCAAGACAGGTGCTCTTGAATTCAGGTTTCTAGTAATGTTGCAGATTGTGCCATTAGAATAGAGGGGAAAACTTTCACTACTCACATAGAACACTGATGTGTTCATGAATATCGAGCAGAATAGGAGTTACTCACATGGACTGAACCACTAGAAGACTGAAATAATCTTTTTACAACTTTTTGTTCGAGAAGTTGCCAATTGTTTTGCTTTTCAGAGTGAAGAAAACTTTTCTTTTGAGCTCTTGACACTGTTTTTTTTTTTTTTTTTAACTTTGAGATTTAGCCTCACTCTGTCTTCCAGGCTGGAGTGCAGTGGTGGGATGACCGCTCACTATAGCCTCAAACTCCTGGGTTCAAAGCAATCCTCCTGCCTCCACCTCCCAAGTAGCTGAAACTGCAGGTGCACACCACCATGCCAGGCTAATTTTTGTAGTTTTTGTAGAGGCAGGGTTTCACTATGTTGCTCAGCTTGTCTCAAATTCCTGGAGTCAAGGAACCCGCCTATCTTGGCCTTCCAAAGGGCTAGGATTCCAGGTGTGAGACACTGCACTATGACTAGCTTTTAACAGTTGAGTAAAGTATTCTACTACAAGCAAAACCTGGAGTATATTTCTTTCTCTCTACCTGATTTCTCCAGAATTTGGAAACTATTTGTGAGTATTCTTAACTTGCAGCAATATAGTTACTTGCATAAGTACAATAAGATACAGCATTTTTTTTTTTTTTTTTTTTTTTTAGGCTGCTTTGAGAAATGGAGGTTGACCTATGGAGATGGTAAAAGCTCCTTGGAGAAACTGGACTTGTACCTTCTTCTGTACATGGTTCTTGGCCTGTGGTAAGTAAAGAATGTCACTCTCTGATGGACCTAGGAACACCAAGTTATTCTGAGATCTCAGTAAGAGATCTTAAATTCATATAGGTATCTACAAGCACAAATAAATCCTTGGCTAGACTTTAGAGGCTTTTATAAGGCCTAATCTGAGATTACAATATAAAAGTTCCAGCAAAGCCAATTAAAAATGTTTATATAGCAAATAATTATTTTTGCTACATTGTATGCCAATAATCAGTACAAATCTAATGGAATTAGAGTTTATTTTACAAATAAATTTGTTCTACTATGATATTTCCTTGATAAATATTGGAAAATGAAGAGAAAAAAAGTTATGTTTCAAGAGAAACTATAGTAAAACTGTTATTAGAGCCCAGTCTTATTTGCTGTTTTTAAATCTCTGCTGATGATTCCATATCTGATTTGTTCTCAAGGTCATTCACCTGTAGCCATTAAGTCTTCAGGTCAGTTCCACAGGGATTCCTAAAACTAGGGCATTCATTCATTATGTTAGGGCTCATTATTTATCATATAATGTACTGCTCATTTACATGTTGTACTAAAACTGTGTATAAATTCAGTAATGTTTTTGTTATGCACACCTTAGGACCCCAACCAGACACCTGTGAATACATACAGACAACTGCAAAAGTTTCACTCCATTTACTCTGTGAGCAGCTCCTATTCCAGCTATGCCCCCTATCACAGGAAGAAGTTAGAGCAGTCATTGGCCTTTTCCCATCTCTGTAGCTCACAACTCAGGAGTGAGGTGTGCTGAAGCCCAAGGAGGAATTGAAACCACCTTTGCAAAATTATGAGAGTGGGAGAAATGTGACAAAGTCATCTCCATCTTGCTTCTGATCTTCAAGCTGTCCTTGGTATTCCTGGGTGTAGGCCAAGCTAACTTTGGGAGAAATTTAGTGTATAGTTTAACTAGAAAGCAAAAATAATAATAATAATTCCTCCCTAAAACTAACCCCTTGCTTAATCAAGGACTAAACACTGCCTCTGTTAAGACTAATAAAAGGCTGCAAAAATAAGATTATGGGAGGGACCTGAAATCTTTTAAAATGTAGGCATAGTTTCTATAGTCATTTACTGCTTAGGAGTCATGTGGTCAGAAGTCACAAGATTTGTGACTTCCCCAGTTGTTCCTATAGATAACATTACTATCATAGAACTGAAAATTGATTTTTGAGATATTTTTCAGACTGACACCACTGGGACTCATGACTCATTATTCAACTGATCCTGTAGTCTCACCAAGAGGTGGCTCAACACATAAGGACTGTTTTCCACACCCCTATGACTTCATCCCCAGCCAGTCAGTAGCACTCATCCCCTAGCCCCCTGCCTACCAAATTGTCTACAAAAAAATCTTACCTCTGAGCCTTCAGAGAGACTGATTTGAATGCTGTAACTCCAATTTTCTTGCATGGGTCAGCCTCATATCAATTAAACTCTTTATTGCCAAAAAAAAAGAAAAATGAAAATGACTAAGGTGCTCATAGTATCGTAGACTTCCACTAAAGAGACAGGTAATGTAAACAGTTCTGAAAATAAATAAACAAACAAACAAATAAATACTTGAGGTTAATCTGGATCATGAGAAACTGTAGACATAGACTTTAGTGATGTGATTATGCTTTACTCTTTTTTTTTTTTGAGACGGAGTCTCGTTCTGTTGTCCAGGCTGGAGTGCAGTGGCCGGATCTCAGCTCACTGCAAGCTCTGCCTCCCGGGTTCATGCCATTCTCCTGCCTCAGCCTCCCAAGCAGCTGGGACTACAGGCGCCCACCACCTCGCCCGGCTAGTTTTTTTTGTATTTTTTAGTAGAGATGGGGTTTCACCGTGTTAGCCAGGATGGTCTCGATCTCCTGACCTCATGATCCGCCCGTCTCAGCCTCCCAAAGTGCTGGGATTACAGGCTTGAGTCACTGCGCCAGGCTCTTTACTCTTAATTGTAGGTTATGAAGGACCTATCTACTGTAGAAAGAATGACCAGAATTCAGATGGGAAAGGACTCAGTGGGAAGTAAGGTCAAAGAAGACTTTCATGAAAAAATACAGAGCTGAAGCAGGGTGGACAAGGATGAGTCTTGCACAGGGAGAGTGCAGCGAGGGACGTTGTTTATGTTGTGTAGATAAAATAGGTAAAGGCATCTACTTGGAGATGAGATTATAAATTTGATTATAGGTTCCTTGATAACAAAATGATAGCAGAAAGAGCAAAATAAAAGAAAATTGTAAAATATATCATAAAGACTATGAGATGCAGTGCTGTAGACAAAAAAAAGAGGAAGTGAAGTTAACGTAAGAAAATGTTGTATTTCAATTTGGGTGTGTTTTAGAGTTGACTGAAGCAGGCTATTCTAAAGTGGGGGTCCCCAAACCCTGGGCCACAGACCAGTAACAAAGCTTCATCTGTATATACAGCTACTCTCCATGGCTTGCATTATCACCTGAGCTTTGCTTTCTGTCAGATCAATGACAGCATCAGATTCTCAAATGAGTACAAAACCTATTGTGAACTGTACATGTGAGGGATCTTGGTTGCATGCTCCTTGAGAGAATCTAATGCCTGATGATCTGTCAGTGTCTCCCATCACCCTCAGATGGGATCCCCAAACCATCCTCTCTACCTGATCTGTGGAAAAATTTTCTTCCATGAAACCAGTCCCTGGTGCCAAAAAGGTTGGGGACCACTGTTCCAAAGGAATTACTTGTAGGCAGGGGGTATATCCACCTACCACATTTTCAGAATGGGAAATCATGACAAGTATATATGTAAAATAGTACCCAGGGACGTGATATTTGAAGCTATAAAAGCAGTCTCCCCAAGAGAAAGATAACATAGAAAAATGCATAGACATCTTGAAACACATGATGATCACACATAATGAGAGCAGAAATGAGAACCTATGGAGGTTTTAGAAAGATAGGAAGAGAAATCTTCATGTTATAGTGCCATGGGGTATTTGGAAAGTCTACAAAGTTGGAGGGGATGGGTGTCACGTAGTAGGTTAGAAACAATATGGAAGCCACTGTAAACAATGCCTTGATATAATAGGTTATAATAGTCTTTTATTAGCTAATAAACTAAAATGACTATATTTTAAATAAAAAATGAAGTTTAAGAGTATCATTGTAAAGTTTACAGCTTTGGGTTATATGAAAATTGAATATGCAGAAGATGAAGACTGGCTCTGTATGTTTGGAAGCCTGCATGCTAAATTATTTATACATAATTAAAATGAACAAATCAAATGAAGAATTTACCACTCACACATCCCTAATAAATAAATAGCTGGTTATGTGGGAATACAGGAAAATATATTATAAATACAAATGATTTTCAAATGAGTAGCAGTTGACTTCGTTCTTTTTTTAAATGGGTAATTACTGACATCAAAAGCAGTTTGTGTAAATTTCACTCAAACAGTGAGTTGGGAAGAATTATGAAATGTGTAAAGCACAGAGTGATTAGAATATATTGTTTAGATAATGTGACAATTTTTCTAAGGATGAATCTCCACACACCTTTTATAAAGGGACTCTTTCTAAGCATTGAAACTCTAGCAATTATTTTGTTAGATCTATGTTATACGATTATTTTATCTTTCACCAAAATTCTACCTAATAGAAGATTGGAAAGGGGTTTAAACAGGAGCTCATTTCAACCATTCTAGGTATCTCTTCTGAGAGTCTTCATCCATTATATTTTTTACACTGACAAGTATACAATTTTACTCATTATACCAGATGTAATGACTTCATGAGAAATGATACACTCTCATTCTGTTGGTGGGTGTGAAAGTTGATGGGCAATAAGCAAGAGGTTATCACAATTTAAAATATGTGTACTTATGACCTAGTGTTACAGTTTTAGGAATTGAACTATGAAAAGCTGTTAATGTGCATTGTTTATGCAAAGTAAAACACTGAAGACAACTTAAGCATTTATTAAAGAAAGAATAGCCAAATAAACTATAATATGTCTATATTATAGAGTAGTTTTCAGCTATTTAAAAGGATGAGCCATTTCAAAAATGAAAGTATGGTCTGTTGCTGAGTAAAGGATACCTGTTTTAAAAAAGTATGTAGAAAATAATGCTATTTCAGTAAATAATGATTATTATTATTGCTATTATTTGAGATGAAGTCTCACTCTGTCTCCCAGGCTGGAGTGCAGTGGTGTAATCTCGGCTCACTGCAACCTCTGCCTCCGAGTTCAAGCGATTCTTCTGCCTCAGCTTCTCGAGTAGCTGGGACTATAGGCACATGCCACCATGCCTGGACAATTTTTTTTTATTTTTAGTAGAGGCAGGGTTTCACCATATTGACCAGGCTGGTCTTGAACTCCTGATCTTATGATTCACATGCCTTGTCCTCCCAAAGTGCTGGGATTACAGGCATGAGGCACCTAGCCCCATCATCAGTAAATTATTATTATATGTACAAGTAGAAAATTGAATAAAGGTCTTGGAAAGATACGTATCCAACTGTTAATGGTAGTCAACAACTGTTTTAAAAGGATGACTGAGGAAAGGTTTGGAACAGTTCACATTTTGTAATTAAATAAATACAAGTTTGTGTTTAATTGTTGACATTTTTATATTCTTAGAATTTCATTTTTGTTCTTATTGTGTTTTGTTTATAATAATTTTTGAGATGAATTAATTTACAATAATGCACAAAAATCTGAAGTGTCCAATTCTATGAGTTTTGAAAAACACTTACATTTGAGTAACTCACTCTTATTTATGAAATGTGTATAATATAAGGAAATGTGTATATATATAAGGAACACTTTTCTCATTTTCTGTCCCTTCCCAATCAACCTTCACCTCTTAAACTTCTAATTATTTGCATCAAAATTTAGTTTTGCCTTTTGTAGAAATGCCTATAAATGGAAATATACATTAAGTACTAACTTGTGCTCAGCTTCTCAAGTCCAAGATATATCTGAGATTCCTCTACCTTGTTGCATGTATTAGTCTGTTCTCACACTGCTATAAATAAATGCCCGAGACCAGGTAATTAATAAAGAAAAGGGGTTTAATTGACTCTCAGTTTACATGGCTGAGGAGGCCTCAAAAAAACTACAATCATGGCAGAAGGTACCTCTTCACAGGGTGGCAGGGGAGAGAATTAAAGCAGGAGGAGCTACCAAACATTTATAACACTATCAGATTTCAGATCTCATGGGAAGTCACTATCACAAGAACCTCATGGGGGAAACTGTTTCCATGATCCAATTATCTCCACTTGGTCTCTCCCTTGACACATGGGGACTATAGGGGTTATGGGGATTACATAATTCAAGAAGAGATTTGGGTTGGGACACAAAGCCTAACCACATCATTGCCTGTAACAGTAGTTTATTCCTTTTAATAGTTGATTAGTATACCATGGTAAGAATATACTCTGATTTCTTAGTCCACTGTCCTGCTGATGAGCATGAGCATTTAGATTGCTTCCAGTTGTTGTCTATTGAATAAAACTGCTTTAAATAGTATCTTGAGTCATTTGGGGAATATATATATTCATATTAATTTATATATATTCATATATATATTCATATATATTCATATATATTTATATATTCATCTATATATGAATAGATATATATTCATTTATTTCTCTTGGACAAATAATTTGGGCATATATCTCCTTGGGCATATATTTTGTTTTCTCTTGAGTAGGACTACTGAGTCATAGAGTAGGTGTATGTTTGATATGAGAAATAACTGATAAGCCACTTTCCTAGGTGTTTTTAATATTTTGCATTCCACCTGCAATGTTTTAGAGGGTTGCAGCTGTTCATATATACATGAACATTTTATATCATCATTTTTGCTTGTTTGTTTCAGCTATTCTAGTTGCCCTAATTTGCATTTCCCTTATGATTAGTGATGTTCTATGATTCATGTGCTCATAGACCACCCATAAGTCTTCCTTATGAAGTGTGTGTGCATTTATTTCAGTTTTAGAAACTATTTGTGTGTGTGTGTGTGTGTGTGTGTGTATATATATATATATATATATATACACTATTTATTTATTTATTTATTTATTTATTGAGACAGTCTTTCTCTATTGCCCAGGCTGAAATGCAGTGGTGTGATCTTGGCTCACTGCAACCTATACCTCCCAGGCTGAAGTGATTCTCCTGCCTCAACCTCCTGAGTAGCTGGGATTACAGTGCCCACTGCCACGCTCAGCTTATTTTTTTAATTTTTTTTTTAAATTTTAGTAGAGATGGGGTTTCACTGTTTTGGACAGGCTGGCCTCGAACTCCTGACCTCAAGTGATCTGCACCCTTTGGCCTCCCAAAATGCTGGGATTACAAGAGTGAGCCATCTTGCCCAGCCTATTTATATATTTTGTAAGTCCTTTGTTACATATATCTTTGCAAGTATTTTTTTTCACAATATGTGACTCACCTATTTATTTTTCTTGACAGTGTTTTTTGATGAGAAAATGCTTTTGTTTTTAAAAAAGTCTGTGTTTACTTTTGTTCTTTTAAAGTTACTGCTGTATATAAGCTTAGAAATATTTTTCTATCGCTGTGTCACAAAGATATTTCCATTATGTTTTCTTATGGAAGCTTTTTTAGATTTTATGTTTCAAGCATAATCCACCTTAAGTCAATTTTTCTATATGGTGTTAGGTAGATCCCAAAGTTCACATATATGCATACATATGTATACACATATATATGTGTATATAAATATTCAGCATTATTTGTTGAAAATATTTTTCATTTTCTATTGAATATGGGAATAGACACTTTCTTTGACCTATTTGCTTATCCTATGTCAATCTTATACTGCCTTTTTAGTCACCCTTAAAATCAGGTAGTATTTATCTCACAATTTGTATTTTGTTTTGCCTTTATTTCAAGATTGTTTTGGCTGTTTGAGAATCTTTGCAGTTTCATATGTGTTTTAGAAATAGCTTGTAAATTTCTATTTTAAAATATACTTGAATTATCATTGGGATAACAGTTATCAATTTAAGAATATTAAATCTTCTGATCTAGGAACTTTTGGATATTTTTCAATGTATGTAACATTCATTTATTTATCTTAGCAAAGTTTTATCATTTTCAGCATAAGAGTATTAAACAGGTTTGATTAAAATTATTCTTAAGTGTTTTATCATTTTTCTTGTTATTATGAGTAGAATAGTATTTTTCTGAATTTTACCCTTTATTTGTTTCCTTCTAGTATACGGAAGTGTAACTGATATTTATTTATTGAGTTTGTATTCAGTAATTCAAATGCCCAATGCTACATTCCAATCTCATGCTTAGGATTCCACACCCTTTGGATTTGTGTTTTTTATAGCACTAGAGTTTTCTTTTGTGATTTTGATTAAATAAGAACTTAATTGAGAGATATGACATAATATCAATGCTATGCTATTCTAGTCTAGATAAAACCTTAATCTGAATAATTTTGATTAATTACATTGCAATTCTTATAGTGCTAGATATCATATCTACATATACACACACTCAAATATAAATATGTACATATATGCATATAACATCGTTATTATATATACAACATGGTATATAAACATACTAATATATAAACACATTCATATACATGTATATCATGTATATGTTTATGAATATCATGTACATCAAACACACACACATATATAAAATAACCACTAAATGAATAACTATAATTATAGCTTACTGAGTAGTTCTTAGAAAACTGCTTACCTTTCCTTGTGTGCAAATAAATGTTACAATTTTAATCTGTACTAGGAAGGTTACTAATGCTAAAAAATATAATTAAATTTATTTAGATTAAGCTAAGTATTTATGTATTTACCATACTAATTAATTTCAAAATACAATATTTTACTATCTCCCCAAAGTGTGGCCTTGACTGCTGATTTTTATTTTTCTAAGATAATGCAGTTGAAAGTGTATTGAAAACCTTGGATATGACCTTTATTCAGATTTGTTTTTAAACTAAGAAGATTAGAATTGCATATTGTTTAGCCTGAACTAGAGCTTTGGTGTTTTATATTGTTATTATTTCATGTAAATACCTTTGATGGTAGGGAGTCTTTATAAGGTTTTGATATGATTAGCTCCAAGGTTGTTTTCATAATGTAACAGAAATGTAATGTCAAGGGCTAAAATCCTGGTTATACAGTTTTTCTACTTTTGTTTTCAAATATTTTTTATTTTATTAAGAGGATTTGTGCTTGCCCAAATACTCTTCATGCCTAAGTCTGCCACATTGTCTTTCATAGGACTGTAAGACCACGTAATTAAAAATGGGAAAAGTTCTTATTGGAACAGCATTCCGATCATCTGTTTGTTTACTCTACGGTTAGACATTGTGTAGAATGTAATGAATACTATATTTCCTTCTCCACTCCTCCTTTCTCTCATGCTGTGATGATCCCTAAAAGAAAGCAAAAATGTGCTGATGTAATTACAGTTTCAGGGGAATAGCTATAGGAGTTTAATGCAACTGCATTATGCTTCTAAGGATATAAGCCTCTCAATTAATCACAGTTTGAATTATCCAACAGTTATTTTAATTTGTTCTTATAAATTGAAGATTTTTTTCTTCCTTTCTGGTTTTAGAAATATAAAATGTGCTCTGTAGACATCTTACCTTTTCGTTCAAAGTATATATTCTAAAGCTGGTATAAAATTTTAGTCTATTTTTGTGAAAAATGAGGTAACACTTTTAATATGCATCTTAACAACTAATACTGAAACACATTCTTTTTTATTATTTTATTTTATTTTTTAATTTTTTTTTTTTTTTTTTTGAGACAGAGTCTTGCTCTGTTGCCCAGGCTGGAGTGCAGTGGCCGGATCTCAGCTCACTGTAAGCTCCGCCTCCCGGGTTTAGGCCATTCTCCTGCCTCAGCCTCCGGAGTAGCTGGGACTACAGGTGCCCGCCACCTCGTCCGGCTAGTTTTTTGTATTTTTTAGTAGAGAGGGGGTTTCAACGTGTTAGCCAGGATGATCTCGATCTCCTGACCTCGTGATCCGCCCATCTCAGCCTCCCAAAGTGCTGGGATTACAGGCTTGAGCCACCACGCCCGGCCCTGAAACACATTCTTACATCTTTGTAAGCTTTACAAGTCATGACTTATTTAAAATATAAAGCCATCATTAATATCAAATGCTTTAGAGTCAAAGTAATGTTATTTTTGTGGCATTTTCTTACACTTTGAACAATATGATAATGAGCAAGTAGTAGATGCAGAGTAGAAAGTGATGATTTAATGACACTCCTTGTCCCTCCATCCTTTAATATGGTTGACTTCTTTGAAACTGTTTAGGTTTATATCTCTTTGCTCTACATTCTATCTAGAATGTATATTTGCTTGTCATTGTTTATAAGTAGACCAAATCTACTTTCCCTTGCAGTTAGTCCCCACCCCAGCATAGAACATATTGTTATTCCTTTTGCTTTTAATATTCAACTATTTTTTAAAGTTTAAAAATGGAGAAGTATGTCTTTTTTTATATTCATGGAAATATTAACCACCTATATGGCTATTTATTTTTATGGGAAGATCTGAATTTCCATTTGGTGTCATGTTATTTCTGCCTGAAGATTTTGCTTTTAACCTGTCTTATATTGCAGGTCTGGTGGCAATAGTCTCATCTATTGATTTCCAGAAGGAGTCTTTATTTGTTTTTATTTTAGAAAGGTATATGTACTGGGTACAGTTTCTAGGGTGGCAAGGTTTTTTGTTTTGTTTTGCTTTTTACAACATATAAATGCATTGCTATAATTTTTCTGTCTTGCAAAGTTTCTGACAAGTAGTTGGCTATAATTTTTATTTGTATTTCTCTATACATAATATGTCTTTTTCTTCTGGCTGCTGTGAAGATATTTTTACTTTTTTTGGCAATTTAATTATGAGGTGCCTTACTGCTTTTACATGGAGTGTTTACTTGGGCTTCTTTGCTTTGTGGATTTATATTTTCCATCACATTTGGAAAAGTTTTGACCATTAATCTTCCAAACTTTTTTTTTTTTTTTTTTTTTTTTTTTTTTTGGTCTCTGCCTCTCTCCCTCTTCTCTTTCTGGAACTCCAAAATATTAGATTTTTCTATATGATTCTGCATATCACTGATGCTCTGTTTATTTATTTCAGTCTTTATTTTCTCTGTGGTTTTTATTTTCTATAGTTTATATTAGTATAGAGTTGACCCTTGAATAACACAGGTTTGAACTGCACAGGTTCACTTATAAGTGGATTTTCTCTCACTCTGCCACCCTTGAGACAGCAAGACCAAGCCCTTCTCTTCCTCCTCCTCAGCCTATTCAATGTGAAAACAATGGAGATGAAGACTGTTATGATAATTCACTTTCAATTAAAAATTATAAATACAATTTTTTCTTCTTTGTGATTTTCTTATCTCTATCTTACTTTATTGTTACTGTAAAAATACAGTATATAGTACACATAACATAGACAATATATGTTCATTGTTAATGTTATTGGGAAGGCTTCCAGTTAATGGTAGGCCATTAGTAGTTAAGTTTTTGTGGAGTCAAAAGTTTTATGTAGATTTTCAACTGCACAAGAGTCAGATCGGTGACCCCAAGCCCCATGTTGTTAAAGGGTAAACTGTATTTTCAAGTCCTTCTGCTGTTAATCTAATTTGCTCGTATGCCATTCACTATCTTTTCATTTTAGATACTGTGTTTTTCTTCATAGGAGCTCCATCTGGGTCTTATAATATCTCAATGATTTTCTCTTTTTTCTTGAATATATGCAGTATATTTACAATAGCTGTTTGAAGGTCATCTCTATCATTTGGGGGTCTGTTTTTACTGATTATGTTTTATTCTACTTATAGGTAACATTTTTCTTCCTCTTGGTGTATTTTTATTTGATTCTAGACATTGTGAATACTGCATTGTTGCTTTCTGTATTTTGTTGGATTTTGTTTACCTAGGGCTCAGCTTTGTCTAGCAGGCAATTAAGTTACTTGGAATCAGTTTGATACTATCAAGACCCCATTAAGGTGTTTTTTGTTGTTGTTGTTTGTTTGTTTTTGTTTTTTTGTTTTTTTTTTTTTTTGCAGGGCAAAACTGGACTTCTTTTAGTATGGAATTAATTAAATCTCGCTCCTAAAATGATATCCTCTGGGACCCTTTCCAATACTTTGTGGGCTCTGAGGTCTTTTCACTTTGGGTAGTGAGGGTGTAAACTGTCCCCAGCCCAGGTGAACTGCTGGATGTTTTTGGCTATTGCTTTCCAAAGTTGTTTGTCTAGACTTAGATAGTTTCATCTTATAAAGGCACAGATAATTACTTAGCCAAAGGTTTGAGGAAACCCTTCTTTAAATCTCCAAAACTCTTCTCTCTGATACTTAGCTTCTCAAATTCTCATTGGTTTGGACTCTCTGACCCTTAGATTCTCATTCCTCAAGTAAGCACAACTATTAGGCTCTGTTGGGATACCCTCTGTCTCCACTGTGGCCTGCTCATTACTTCCATAGAGTACAAAACTGTGGGGCTCACCTTTTTGCTTCCCTTTTTTCCAAGGAAGAAAACCCTGATACTGCCTGTTACCCAATGTCTAAAAACATTGTTTCATGTATTTTTATCTAGTTTCCTAATTGTTTAAGGAGAGAGGGAAAATCCATCCCATCGTGGCTGAGGTAGACATCCTGCAGTATTACACTTATGGGACCCAAACAGGGTTCTTATTTAAAATGACATTTATTCTACTTTCACTAATTGCCATTAAACCCAGAACTTTGCTCAGCTGCTTTGCAAATATTTACCTTCAATGTTTTAGAGGTTTTAATCCACCCTATGTATGTTTATTTATGGATAACACTGATCTTTTGCCTTGAGATTGTGTTGCTGCTCAACTGAAAAGCCTTTGTGTATTCTGAATATTGGCACTTAACTGCAGAGAAAATTGTGCCAAATACTTTTAAACTTTTTTTTTGTTTGTTTGTTTGTTTTTTTTTTTTTTTTGCTTAGACTTTTCTCTGAAAAGTGAATCAAGAGCCGAGAATGGGACTCTGGAATCCGCATACCATTAATGACTGTTCTTTCTCTTAGCTTCCCTGAATTTCTGTGATTATCACGTAATTCATTTGAGATGTCCACAGTCAAGCCCACTGTGAGCTTAATTCAATGTCTTTAGAAGAGGATGTGTCTCTGGGAAGATGGCCTCAGGAGAGCAGACAACGCCTTAGCACCAAAGAGTGTCCTCCTACTCCATGCTGATGCTGCCCCTGCTGCAGGTAAGCGGTATGACACTTTTGACTATTCAAGGTCTTTGGTATAACTGTAGGTGGAAGCTCTACCCTAAACTTTCAGTTTTGTGGACCTAGAATGTTTCTTTAAGGGAGATTTCTTAAAGTGACCTATTTACTTTAAAAAATTGTAAGACACTAAAAATATTAGTGTCTTTTAAAAAATTGTAAGACACTAAAAATAAATTACAAAGAAGGTACACAGATTATAAATAAGCATAGGAAAAGATGTTTCACATCATTCACCAGGGAAATGCAAATAAAAACAACAATAAGATACTATGATAGACCTAGTAGAAAGGCTGAATTTAAAACAGACAACACCAAATACTGGCAAGAATGTAGAGCAGCAGGAACTCTCTTTCACTGTTGGTGGGAATCCAAAATCATACAAACACACTGGAAGATAGTGCAGCAGTTTCTTAAGAAATTAACCACACTCTAACTATATGGTCCAATTATCATACTCCTTGATATTAGCCCGAAGGAGTTGCAAACTCAAGTTCACACAAAAACCTGCAAATTGATATTTATAGCAGCATTATTCGTAATTGCAAAGACTTGGAAGTAACCAAGATGTTCTTCGGTAGGTGAATGGATAAATAAACTATGGTACATCCAGACAATAAAAATAAATGAACTATTGAACCAAGGAAAGACATGGGAGAAATTTAAATGCATATTAGTAAGTGAAAAAGGCCCATCTGAAAATGCCATATGCAAGATGATTTCAACTATATTAAATTGAAGAAAAGGCAAAACTATGGAGAAAATAAAAAGATCAGTTGTTGCCAGGGGCTACAGTGAGGAAAAGATGAACAGGGGAAGCATAGACAATTTTTAGGGCAGTGAAAATTATTTCTATGTTACTATAATTAGAGATACATGTCATTATACATTTGTCCAAACTCATAGAAGGCACGGCACCAAAACTGAACCCTTGTGTAAACTATGGTTTCACTGATAATGATGATATCATAAGCTATCATTTCACTGTTAATGATGTGTCAGTATAGATTCATGAACTGTATAATATATTACCACTCTTCAGGGGAATGCTGATAATAGGGAGGCCATGTATGTGTGGAGGTAGAAGATACATGGGAAATCTCTGTATTGTCCCACAATTTTTCTGTGAAATTAAAACTGTTCTAAAAAACTAAAGTCTTTTTAAAAAACCTGAAATAAAAATAAATAAATATAAAATATCGTAAACCTATGTTTTAGTACTGTATGTTTTCCCAATGCAGAATTTCAGTTGTTTGGTTTCTGTGGAGAAGGTAGTTTGAAAACTGTCCACCCACACCTGACGGCACACAGGACATGGACCTGAGCCTGCCATAAACATTCATGAAATGTTTGGTGTCTAAGGAAACAAGGTGTGAACTCTTAGGCACAGAGAATCTAACAGTGAATAGTACAAAAGTATGTATAATACTTGGTTGACTTAAAACCAAACTTATTATGGAAATATTGTATGACAGTTGAGGACATGGGCTTTTCCAAACAGTCTGATTAATATTCTAGCCCCCTTGAGACCTTGATCATGATTCACATCTCTAAATATTATTTATGGTGCCTTCCAAATTGGGTTGTTAGAGAAACTGCACGACATAATTGTTCGTGTTGTGCTTAGCACAGTATCAGTCACTATTAGCACAATAAATGGTAGCTTTGTGAATAGAAATCATCATTGCCATCGTTATCATTGTCATCATTGTCATCATCATTATTATAGTTATCACAAAATGTTAACTAGTTAATTATATATTATTTATTGAAGTCCTAAGATATATTCCACTGTTCTACGCACAGCATTAAGCTTTTCAGAGTTAGGATCCATATAATAAAATATGAAGTTTAATATCTATAAATATATAAGCACACACATATAGTTCATCAGAACTAATTGTTTTGTATTGTCAAATGGTAAAACAAGGTTATGGTAGCTATTCATATTAACAATAACATTGTAAATTTCAGCAAGAGACATATAAATAAAAAATATTTAGCTAAATTTAGTTTTGAGAATGTTGAGTGACATCTCTCTGAAAAAAAAGAAAATAGATACTTTGTTTTAAGTCCATAATGACAGGTTTGGAAGGGAGGGATATGCCTGTTGCTTTTTCCTGAATGGTGTACAGGGAGTAGAACACCTATGAAGATGGGAATGTGTTGAGAAGGTCTATCAGATTGAGTGACTTGGATTCCTCTCTCTGCTCCTGGAAGAACTAGTGATCACATGACTGATAACGCTCATTTGGGAGTTAGCATTTTGTTAAGCGTTTAGTAGTTCACAAATACTTCTTCCCCAGAAATGGAAGAGTACATTCCTTTGCCCACACTTCTTTCTCCAATTCTGTCCTAAGCTCTTCTAGTGCTCTTATCCTGTTAATAGTTGTCATTTGCCACTTTAGTTTATACTTTTGCTTTGCACTCTCCACCACACATAGCTGTAGGAGAGTGGAACTTCAGATAAGTTTAAACTTTATTCATTTTTGACAAAATTATTAACACCACACTAATCATTATAAAAATCTAATTAGATACGAAGATTAATTATACTTTTACCTCTGCCTTCTAATTACAGAGCTTAATCAAAGCCTGGCATGGTGTTGAAAATATAATTCATTGTCTGATTGCCTCAGAATCCTCAAACACCTTTCCTACTTTTTGTCCTGCAAGGTGATATGGAGAGTCTTCCATAAACTTATTTTCTATATGGTTATAAATGTCTAGGACCTATGTGTAGAGATGTCCTTGCTGGGTCAGAGGAAAGGAGGGTCACATAAGAGCCTGTATTAGTACGTTTTCACACCGCTGATAAAGACATGCCCAAGACTGGGAAGGAAAAGAGGTTTAATGGACTTACATTTCCACGTGGCTACGGAGGCCTCACAATCATGGTGGAAGGCAAGGAGGACCAAGTCACGTCTTACATGGATGGCAGCAGGCAA
This sequence comes from Rhinopithecus roxellana, assembly GCF_007565055.1. Classification (NCBI taxonomy): domain Eukaryota; kingdom Metazoa; phylum Chordata; class Mammalia; order Primates; family Cercopithecidae; genus Rhinopithecus; species Rhinopithecus roxellana. The sequence goes on along the minus strand of NC_044552.1, from coordinate 95,254,726 downwards.
AGAGAGAAAAACTTGTGCAGGGAAACTCCCATTTTTAAAACCATCAGATCTTGTAAGACTTATTTACTATCGTAAGAACAGGACAGGAAAGAACCATCCCTGATTTAATTACCTCCCACTGGGTTCCTCACACAACATGTGGGAATTGTGGGAGTTATAATACAAGATAAGATTTGGGGGGAGACACACCCAAACCATATCAGTGACTATTTGCCTCCTTTTGTAACCTTCTATCTTTTTATTTTTCCTCTTTTTCAGAGCCCATGACCTATATCCCCCTTCTCAATTACTGCTAAATACCATCTGTATAAGTTAAGATGGTCCAGAAAAACAGAGCAATAGGGTAGATAGATAAGTAAGATAAAATTTATTATGGAAACTGGCTTACAAGATCATGGAGGTCCTGGACCCCCAAGGCACATCCTCTGCAAGCTGGAGGACCAAGAAAGCCAGTGGTATAGTTCAGGGTGAGTATCGAGGTCTAAGAACCAGGGAAGCTAATGGTATAATTTCTAGTCGAGAATAAGAGAAGTTAGAGAAATGCACTCTCTCTTTTCCTATTTATTCTATTCAGGCAGATTATATGATGCTTGACTAGTGAGGTCACACTTTTTTTTTTCTCTGCCACGTTAAATGGTAATCTCTTTCACCAACACCCTCATGGACCTATCCAGAAATAATGCTTTACCAGCTTTCTAGCATTCTTTAGCCCAGTCTTGTTGACACATGAAATTAACCCTTGATATGGTTTGGCTGTGTCCCCACATAAATCTCATCTTGGATTGTAGTTCCCATATTCCCCACATGTCATTGGAAGGACCCAGTGAAAAGTAATTTAATAAGGGGGCAGTTACCCTCATGCTGTTCTTGTGATAGTGAATGACTTCTCATGAGATTTGATGGTTTTATAAGGGGCTTTTCCCTGTTTTGCTTGGCACTTCTCCTTGCTGCTGTCATGTGAGGAAAGACATTTTTGCCTTTCTTTCCACCATGATTGTAAGTTTCCTGAGGCCTCGACAGCCATGCTGAACTGCGAGTCAACTAAACCTCTTTCCACTATAAATTACCAAGTTTCAGGTATGTCTTTATTAGCAGCATAAGAATGAACTAATACAGTAAATTGATACTGCAGAGAGTGGGGCATTGCTGCAAAGATACCTGAAAATGTGGAAGCAACTTTGGAAGTGAGTAACATGCAGAGGTGGAAACCGTTTGGAGGACTCAGAAGAAGACAGAAATATGAGGGAAAGTTTAGAATTTCCTAGAGACTTGGAGGTGTCAGAAGACAGGATTATGTGGGAAAGTTTGAAACTTCCTAGAGAGTTGTTAAATGTCTTTGACCAAAAATACATGATATGGGCAAGGAAGTGATATGGACAATGATAGTGATATAGACAATGAAGTCCAGACTGAAGTGGTCTCAGATGGAGATGGGAACTTGTTGAGAACTGGAGTAAAGGTCACTCTTTATGCAAAGAGACTGGTGGCATTTTGCTCCTCTTTTAGAGATCTGTGGAACTTTGAACTTAAGAGAGATGATTTAGGGTATCTTGTGGAAGAAATTCCCAAATGGCAAGGAATTCAAGTGGAACAAGAGCATAAAAGTTTGGAAAATTTGCGGCCTCATGATGTGACAGAAAATGTGATCCTCATTTTCTGGGGAGAAATTGAAGCTGGCTGCAGAAATTTGCATAAATAACAAGGAATCAAATGTTAATCACTAAGACAATTGGGAAAATGTCTCCAGGCATGTCAGAGAATTTCACGGCAGCCCCTCCCATCACAGGCTTGGAGGCCTCAGGGAAAAGATGGTTTCCTGGGCTGGGCCCAGGGCCCTCTTGCTCTATGTTGCCTTGTGACACAGTGCCCAGATGCTTCAGCTCCAGCTGTTGCTGCAAAAGGCAAACGTACAGCTTAGGCCATTGTTTCAGAGGATGCAAGCCCTAAGCCTTGGTGGCTTCCACTTGGTGTTGAGCCTCTGGGTACACGGAAGTCAAAAATTGAGGTTTGGAAATTTCCGCCTAGATTTCAAAGGATGTATGGAAATGCCTGTATATGCAGGCAGAAGTTTGCTACAGGGCCAGAGCCCTCATGGAGGACCTCTGCTAGGGCAGTGCAGACGGGAAATGTTGAGTTGGAGCCCCCACACATAGGCCCATTGGGGCACTGCCTAGTGCAGCTGGGAGAAGAGGACCACTGTAGACCCCAGAATGGTAGATCCACTGACAGCTTGCACCTTGCACCTGGAAAAGCCAAAGATATTCAATACCAGACTGTGAAAGCAGCCAGGAAAGGAGCTGTACCCTACAAAGCCACAGGGGTGGAGTTGCCCAAGGCCATTGGAACCCACCTCCTGCATCAGTGCACCCTGGATGTGAGACATGGAGTCAAAAGAGATCATTTTGGAACTTTAAGGTTTAATGACTGCCCTATTGGATTTAAGATTTACATGGGGCCTGTAGCCCCTTTGTTTTGGCCAGTTTCTCCCATTTGGAACTGGTGTATTTACCCAATACTTGTACACTTGTACTCTCATTGTATCTAGGAAGTAACTAACTTGCTTTTGATCTTTTGATTTTACAGGCTCATGGGTGGAAGGAACTTGCCTTGTCTTATATGAGACTTTGGACTTGGACTCTTGAGTTAATGCTGGAAAAAGTTAAGATTTTGGGGGATCATTGGGAAGGCATGACTGCATTTTGAAATGTGAGGACATAAGATTTTGGAGGGACCAGGGACAGAACAATATGATTTGACTGTGTCCCCATCCAACTCTCATCTTGATTTTTACCTCTCATAATTCCCACATGTTGTGGAAGGATCCTGGTGGGAGGTAATTTAATCATGGGGGAGGTTACCCTCATGTTGTTCTTATGATAGCAAGTGACTTCTCACAAGATCTGATGATTTTATAAGGGGCTTTTCCCTCGTTTGCTCAGCACTTCTTGCTGTTGTCATGTGAAGAAGGATGCGTTTTATTTCCCTTCCACCATGATTGTAAGTTTCCTGAGGCCTCCCAGCCATGCTGAACTGTGAGTCAATTAAACCTCTTTTCATTATAAATGAAAAGACATACTCAGTCTTGGGTATGTCTTTATCAGCAGCATGAGAATGAACTAATAAAACAATCATACCATTGTTGTGGGCCCCCTATTTTATCCTTACTCCTTAAGGTGTTTTACTATTTGTCAAAGCTAGCGGTCATAAGAAAATATGAGATCTTCTCAGATGACCTCCTTTTAAAGTGTACCTGAACGAATGGGTACACTTAAGGATTCTCTTTAGATGTGTTTGCCACATCCAAACACCTCCACACCTTAATTTTTCCTGCAACAAAACTACATGGCACATACTGAACTATAATTGTTTTACATTCTGTGGCCCTTCTGTTTGCTACTGAAATTAGTCTAGCACTTCACATTATTGGCAAGTCATTAACAAAAACAAATTGTTATAAACTACTATGAGAGAATGGTACTTTTCAGAATTGTTTGTCGCAAGCAGTCTCTGATAAGTGCATGATCAAAATAAGACAGACTTTTTAGCTACATAGAAAAGTATTATGTTTTATTAAATTTTCACAAATGTTTTAAGCATAAATAAAAATCAACAAAAGGTGAAAAAGAAGAAATGTGATGAGAAATATGCAGGACCCAAATAAAGACAATGTGAGCAAGTGAAGTGTTGCTGGGCACCTTCCCTATTACATATCTGTATCACTAACTACATTTTACTTGGTTATCTGTTTATTATATTTCTGACCATTAAAACAATCTCTGTGAAAGTGAGTACTTTTTCTATGTTGTTTGCTCAGTACATAGCACAGGAATCCTTGGCTCAGTTTACAAATAGTATGAAAAAATAAAATGCTTAATATGTAAAGAGATCTGATAATCCAGTGAGAAAAATAACTGCTTCAAAAAAATAAAAGCCTAAAGGAGTAGTTCTAATATAAGGAAATATAACTAGTCAGTAACTTGTTCACCTTCAAAAGATAGCCAAAAATATAACTTTAAAGAATATAAGGTTCAATTTTAGGCCAGGTGCAGTGGCTCACACCTGTAATCCCAGCATTCTGGGAGGCCAAGGTGTAGATCGCCTGAGGTCAGGAATTGGAGACCAGCCTGGCCAATGTGGCAAAACCCTATCTGTACTAAAAATACAAAATTTAGCCGGTGGTGGTGTCATTCGCCTATAGACCCAGCTACTTGGGTCTGAGGCGGGAGACTGAGGCGGGAGAATCAGAGGTTGCAGTGAGCCTAGATCTTGTGCCACTGCACTCCAGCCTGGGGAAGAGAGCAAGACAGTGTCCCGTAAAAAATAAAAATACAAATAAAAATAAGGTACAATTTTGACCTTCATTTTTTTTGTAAATAATTTATAAATATGTATCAAAAGAATTTAAGTAATTTAAAGCCTTTGACTCAGAATTCTATTTTTACAACTGTAACAAGAGATGCCCAAAAAGTGTCTATATAGATGTACATACAATTTTCCTTCATATGCAAAGTTGAAACAACCTAAATATCTACCAATAGGATATTTATTGCACTATGCTGTCTCTATAATAATAACTGTATGAAGTCTATTAGAAATCATATTTTCAGAGAATATAGATCTATTTTGGAAATCCACAGAATAATATTAATTGAAAAATGCATAATGCAAATTTGTCTATATAGTATTGTCTTAATTCTGTATTATGTATAAGGGTGTGCCAAATATGCTCACATAGATATAAAAAAAAAATTCGAAAAAAACCCATAAAAAGTTGACAGCAGTACTCTCTGAGTAATGAATATCTTGTTACCCTTATCTTTTTCTGTATTTTTATTTGTTTTACACTGACAGATGTACTACTTGTATAATTTATAAGGTCAATAATATTATTGTTAAATTCTATGAATGCTGCCTGGTGGTTTTGAGAATATGAAGCTATGGATATTAAGAATAGCAGCTCAAATAAGCAGCATCCTACATTTTATTCTAAATAATAATTTTTAAGGGGTGAAAATGTGGATCTAAGACAATGTTTTAGAAAGCAGAGTAGATTTTATTTTTATTTATTTATTTTTTTAAAGATGGAGTTTCGCTCTTGTTGCCCAGGCTGCAGTGTAATGGCGCAATCTCGGCTCACCACAACCTCTGCCTCCCGGGTTCAAGTGATTCTCCTGTCTCAGCCTCCCTAGTAGCTGGGATTACAGGCATGTGCCACCACGCCTGGCTAATTTTGTAGTTTTAGTAGAGACTGGGGTGTCTCCATGTTGGTCTCAAACTCCTGACCTCAGGTGATCCCAAAGTGCTGGAATTATAGGTGTGAGCCACCATGCTCTGCCTAGACTTTGAAGTTATGGGAGCATATACCCTAAATACTTTCCAAGTTTTTCCCAACCTCCTTTGCTAGAGGAAGATTGTTAATGGTTTTCTGAAAAACATTATTACTATCTTGGAGAAAAACAAAAATTTAAAAAGAATTACGCACCTGTGTTATTGTGAAACTTCTAATCACAACATTATTCTGAAGTTTGCTGGCATTAATACAGTTAAAGAACCAAACAAAGAAGCAAACATTACATAAAATGAGTGCATCAACATGGAAGGAATCAAGGACACCCTGTTCTTACTAGGAGGAAAAATAAATGCACAAGTCAAGAAAATTCCCCATGCAAAATCATGCATCTTATAGACTCACCAAAAATAATGAAGGTTACATTTCACAAACTGAAGCTATAGTCATAGCAGCCTCAAGGCTCAAGCTAAATATAAGCACAAAAACAGTATACTTGTTGTAAATACAGCAATCAAGCAGTAGCAGCACAAATTATGCATAAGAACTACTTCAATCAAGTAAGATAGAAGGTGAAAAATCACCAGCCGTGATCGGCTTTAGACCTAGGAGACAGCAAGTTAAAGGAAAATAGAAACAAAAGTGTCAGGATTATTTTGAAAAATCAATTATTAATGAAAGAGTCAAATAACCCTATGTAAATATTTATCAAATGGCTAACTTTCCTAGGGGTTAAGTCATCATCATTAGGTTAGTATTATCATAGCCTACTCAGTGCTTACTACACAGGAGGTAGCCAAGTGCACTCTACATAAATACCAATGTTGTGGTAGTGGCAGAGTTGCAAGATTTAACAACTAATAATACCGATCTGGAAACTCTACGTAGTAAGGAAGAGGGAGAAAATAAAGCAAACTGGAGAAAAGTGACAGTAGACAATTTTGGACATGGCTAATTTTATCAAGACCTGAATCCTTTGACATAACATTCTTACAAATTGAAGTTACCCTCCAGGGCAGAAAAGCATCTCTACTCTTGCTAATGTGATGATCATTTTTCCCAAGGCTTAGCTCTGCATTTACTCATGTTCCTTGAATTCATTCTCAGCTGTCACTGAGAAATGAGATAATTCGAGGACAGGATAATTCAAGAACAGGAGTTTGGGGTAAGGGAGAGGGAGAATCTATGTTCAGGAATAGACTCACAGTTAATAAGTCCTGTCTCTAGCATATACCATTTAAAATTATGAGGTGGACCCACCATGCCAACATTGAACTCTGAATCTGATATTGTAAGGAAGCAGATATTATTTACGTAATCATGAATTTCTGCCAACTTGACCACACTTTTTTTTTCTTCTATACCTTCTGTAAATTCTCAGAAAAAAACAAAAAACCTCCTACTTCTCCTTGATTTTTCTTCATCTCCTTTCCTCTCAGGGAATAGCTTTCAATAAATAGTAATTAAATTCGTGAGCAAAGGGAATTTCAGACACTGTAATATTTATTACTTTAAAATCCCAGGGCCAACTAATGCTGACTATGTGCTGGGAATCTCACTTTGGTAATCACCCAAATGTACCTGTTTTCTTCAAATCTCACACTCCTCTTACTAATTAGGTGATAACTACATTGTTCTCTCCTATGCCATGCAAAATTAAAGTAGCCATAATTCTTTAGCCAGCAAAGAAAAGTACCAAATTAGAAATAAATTTTTGAAGCCTAATTAAGCTTTTTTTTTTTTTTAATTAGGGAACCCAAGTCTTAATAAAGAATAATAAAAAAAAATGTGCAAAATAACATAATAACAAAAGCAGTTAATTAATTCATTCAACAATTCAACAAATACTATATTCCAGGCAATACTCTAGACTCTAGGAAGCAAAAATAAATCAATAAATAAAAATAAGACATAGTCATTGCCCTCAAGGAGCCTGCAGTTGAGTAAGGAAACAGATTTATATAATTACATTTTGTGAAAAGTATTAAAAGGTGTGGGAGAAGACATGAGAGAATGAATCCCAACAAGGAAGTAAGGAAGGGCATACAAGAAAAGATGACAGCAGAATACAGGGAAAGGTATCCAGGCTGAGGAGAATGTTAAAACCTTTACTGAGAATTGAAGGCACTATTTAGTTTTCGGATATCATCATTCTCATCATTTTGACTTTTTTCTTTTTCACTAGACACTCATCATTTATATCCTGGCATAAAGTGATATTTAGATACCTTCTAAAAATTATGGTCGAGTTCCTATTAGAATGCCATTAAGTTTTATTATCTGAAAAATGGAGGTTAAGGAAAAGAACAGGGAATTGGGGAGATATTCGGTGAACAAGCATAATTCATGGTTTTCTCTGGATAAATTTATCTGTGATTAAGAATCAATTGCTTAATACTTTCAGTTTCTTAGCTTTAGCGCTGTTCACTTTCTGTTACTCTAGTCCCAGCTAAAACCAGGTACTTAGAAGTTGAATTTGTTTTTCTGCTAGGTAAGTTTCCCATCTCAAGATTCCAGTTCTCCTAAGCCGAGTCCACACCCACATGTTTTTCATTTGACTCTTGCTAGATAAGGACAAAGTTTATATTAGCAGGCCTTTTCCTTCTTCAATATGACAACTCTAAGACCTCCCAGATGATCTGTGCCCTTTGGGTTTAAGGCATGTATTTTTTTCTCAAAAGGGTCTTTCTATTATAAGTTTTTCTTTGATAATGGACTGGAAGATTCTATTCCCAGCTGATGGCACAGAATACAGGAAAGGCCATGTGATTTAGATGTAGGAATTACTTTAGTGCTCTTCTAATTTTTACCATATGCCTGAGCCACCCTGGCTGAACTTCAGCTATTAATGAACCCTGCTCTGAACTTCAGCTATTAATTTCTCTGTCATTCAGGAAGACATTTGGAGTTAGTAAACTCCTTTCTTTAGCTCTCCTTTTTGGGATGCTAGGTAAGATGGAGAAGAAAAGGCAGGGACATTTCAAGTGGTAAAAAGTGGGTAATACTGGAAGTCTTTCCTCTTGCTCACACGATTACTATTCCTATAATATTTAGATATAATAAAATAAGGTAAAATATATAGTATGTATGTGATGCTCATATTTATTTGTATTTTTGGGCCATAAAATATATAAGAATAACAAGCAAATTTTAAAAAACAATGTTTTTCCTAATTCACAAAAAAAGTCTTTTGTTACATCTTGACACTAGGCTATGCTAAATGAAGAAATGTAGTAGCTGTAACAACAATATCCCTTCTGTATTGTAATGATAAATTTTGAGAAGTCAGGGAAAGTGAATTTGTTAGAGATGGTGAACTAAATAAGATAAAATTATAGAAATGCCAACACATTTACAAAAATGTAAATAGTTTTCAGTAATTTTAATTATAGCTCATTTAAAGTGTGTTCATGAATACATATTTTCTTGCATTTTGATAAAACCCTAAAGGCCAGATAAAAGCAAAACATGAGATAACTAGATGAAAAGAGTTCCAGAATTTTAAATTGATACATTTTAAATCAATTTATTTTGCTTTATGCTAAAAAATGGCAAGGTTGTATTTAAAAATACTATTTTATGATAAATGTTTTTTAAAAAAGCAAAGAATAGATTCATTAGAAGCCTATGTAAATTACCAAAACTGAAAAAAAAAAAAAATTTAAGTGTAGCTACGTTTTCTTTTTTTTTTTTTTTTTTTTTTGAGACAAGAGTCTTGCCGTAGGCCACACTGGAGTGCAGTGGCACGATCTCGGCTCATTACAACTTCTGCCTCACAGATTCAAGCAATTCTCCTCCATCAGGCTCCCAAGTAGTTGGGACTATAGGCACGTGCCACCACGCCCAGCTAATTTTTTTTTTTTTTGTATTTTTAGTAGAGACGGAGTTTCACCGTGTTAGCCAGGATGGTCTTGATCTCCTGACCTTGTGATCTGCCCACCTTGGCCTCCCAAAGTGCTGGGATTACAGGCGTGAGCCACCGCGCCCGGCCTACAGATACATTTTCAATCAATAATTTCAACATTTTGTTTTTGTATGTGTATGTTCTAAGCTTAATTGGTGACAGACATGTGACTTATACATCTCAAATCATGAAGCTCCTCCTCAATTTAAAACACTATGTAATATTCCCCTGCACAAACATGCTCAAAACATTTAACCACCTTTTTACCCATATGGTAGCATTTTCTTAGTTTTAGTTATTATACACAAATCTGATATAAACATTTTCCATATATATACTTGCTTATATGTATGAATCTTTAAGAATGGTTTCTTAAAGGTGTAATTGTTGGATCTAAAGGTATCTGCACTTTACATTTTCACAAATGCTACCAAATCCAGTGATGAGTATTGCACCCCCATTTGAACCAATAACACCCCTGCAACTGGTATTCTGCCAGGGTGCTATTAAGGAAAGGAGGTGAATGAAGAAGGAAAGAATAAACAGAAAAAGGTAGAAAAATAAACAATAAACAGAAAGAAATCTGGAGAGAAAAATTTGCAGCAGTTGCGAGGGTTTAAGAAATGCATGTCATGTCATGAATTTAGGTGCCAAATTTATAACTCAAGCCTCTATAATTTCCATGGGCTTCAGAACCACTATCTGCACATTTAATGTATAACATTTATTTGCATATTTCATTGATAGTAAAAGTGAAATTTCCAAAACAAAATAAAAATCACCAGCAACCTCCTCCAAGTCCCTTTTTCATTCTAGTAAATGGTACTGCTTTTCACTCCAAACATCAGACTAAAAACCTAGATTTTTTCATTGGCTCTTTCGTCTCTTTCACCCTTTGTGCTACAGTCCGTCACTCTATTCCATTTTTCTTCCACTTAAATATTTCAAGAATTTGTTCATTGTTTTTAAATCCTGGCTATTACTACCCCATATTAAGATATTTTTTAACCTGCATGTCAGCTATTGTTGCTTCAGTTTTCATATGTTTATAATGTCTTATTCTATTTATCCTTTTGTTGGATTGGAAACTTAATATTCATCTTTTCACAGTTAACTATGGAATTGTATTACATATTCTTAACAAATTTTAAAACGTGTTACACATTAATTCCACCCTCTGAAAGAGGCGAAGACCTTGTAAAACTTTAATCTGCTTGCATCCCTTCTTGACATATAATATATTGGTGCAGTATTTTACATTCATTTTTACATGATAAATTTTATGTCGTTATTTTTATTTACATGGATAATATATGTTTTGCTTCAAACATATGTATTTATTATGCTTATTATTTATATTGTCTCTCTACACTAGAATGGAAGCTGTAAAAATGCAGAATTCTATTTTATTTGCTTAGAACTGTGCCTAGTACATAGTAGGTACTCGGTATGTATTTTGTTGAAACACCTGCATTTATCTACCTGTTTACCTATCCCTTCACTCACTATTCTTTTCTGCATTCAGCTAAACTTTCTGGAGTAGTAGTATTTTTTCATAATACATCTCTCGTAAGTTTTCCATGGTGAGAATTTGTTAGTGATAAAATAATTGTTTATCTGAAAATGAATTTCTTTTTCTTGATTTTTGAAAGTTCTAAGTATGAGAGTTTCCCCCCCTCACTTCCTCTAAGCATTTAGAAGATACTTTCCACTGTCCTCTGGCTCCATTGATTCTATCAAGGCATCTGTTATTGACCTAATTATCTGTCTTGGTAGACAACCTGCCTGCTTTTACTGAAATATGTTGAGGTGTGGATGAATTGCAATCTCTCTCTCTCAATCTCCTCTGTTCCTCTTTTCCTCCTCTTTCTTCCTCTCTCCTTTTCTCCATCTCTCCTTCTCCCTCTCTATCTCTATCTCATAAAATTCCGCTTCTTATCTGCTAATTTTATATATGAGTGTTCATGTTTTCATCATTTCTGGAAAATTCTCAGACATTATCTCTTCAAACATAATCTCTGAATCATTCTCTTTATTTTCTCTTTCTGAGACTCCAATTTGACATATACTCCTTTTTATTCGATCCTCCATTTTTCTACCTGAGTCTCCAATTCCTTCTCTCTCTTTGCAGTATTCTGCTTAGAGTCTTTAGATTTATCTTCTTATTGCTATTTTCCCCTAGACCTGTGGTGCAAATTGTTGTTTGCATTATCCAATCCATTGAGGGCCCAAGTGGAACCAAAAAATAGGAAGGGTAAATTTGCTTCCTCCTCTAGAGCTAGGACATCCATCTACTGTTGTCCTTAAACGTCCGAGCTCTTGGTTCTTAGGTCTTCAAACTCCAGGACTTCAATGTAGTGACCCCTCTCCCTAACCCACTGTGTTTCTCAGGCTTTTATACTAACACTGAAAAGACCGAATTACACCACGTGCTTGCCTGGTTCTGTACCTTGGAAACAGTGTATTGTGGTACTTCTTGGCCTCTATAATTGCACGAACCAGTTCACATATTAAATCCCCTCTTACATGTAATATTAGTTCTGTTTCTCTAGAGAAACCTGACTAATACACCTTCCCTCCTGTGAGCCTAGTTTATTAGAAGTCCGTGAAAAGAAGGCTGAGCTCTTGATACAGTTTCTGAACAGCTTTCTATGTCATATCTCTTTCCTATCCAATTTCCATATCGCTGCAGCCAGACTTGTCTGTTTACTAGAAATTCCACCCTCTTCAGTATAGAGTTTCACAAATCATTGCTTTCCAAATAAAACTAAAATTCATAACTTGTTTACCATGTCCTCAGCAATGTGGTTCCCAAGAGTATTTCTAATGTCATCTCTTAGCACTCAATGCATCTCTCTCTCTCTCTCTCTTTAGACATAGACTGTTTTCTTTAAGTTTTTATTTTTCTTTCTTTCTTTTTTAGAGACAGAGTCTCATTGCCCAGGCTGGAATGCAATGACATGATTATAGATCACTGCAGCCCTGAACTCTTGGATTCAATCACTCTTCCTGCTTTGGCCTCTCAAAGTGCTGAGATTACAGATATGACCTACTGTGCCAGGTCTCCTTCACATCAGGTTCTTAAACATTTTGTGTTGAATCTCGCTTCTAGGCACATTTTCTTCTGTTCTAGTTTTCCTTGAAATGTGTCTATGGAATAGATGTTAAATGCAGTCTATGGTTTCCTTCAGTGGACAACATAGTCACTATGATATAAAAAACTTTAAATATTCCTTTATTTAAAATGTGTGATTTCTCATTTACATTTTTTGTTTTGGGTTCTCAAGTAAAAACCAGTAATTTAGTCTTATAGACATGTAATAAATATATAGACAAATAATATATACTAAATATACTATATATTATATGTCATATATGTGTAATCTAGCTTTCCATCTACATACACTTACACACACACACACCCATACATGTGCACACAATTACAATGTACACTTGGAATGTGGGATGATATATTGGATCTTTGGGGCCACGAATGCAGTGAATGTGAATTGCTGTTCCAGTTGTAGTCAGTATCAATTGCTAAAATGGTTAAAATGATTGATCATCACATATGAAGAGAAATTGACATTTTTAATGTGTCTCTAATTCAGACTGTGGGACTTAACAAAAGGAAATTGAAGCTGCAAAACCTTTTTAAAGTTGAAAACACACACACTGGTCTCTGTTTTTATGCACAACAATGGATATCCCCTTAGGCTAAACCTACTAAAGCTGTCATCATAATAGTAATAGACTCACAATGGACTTTAAGAGCTTGCTTGGTGAATCTAACAGGAAAGAAGAGCTCTTCATTACTGAAGGTGTATGTGACAGCTCTTTGTTCTCTTGCAGCTGGTGGATTTGCTCTACACTTTGCAGCAGGACAATAAAGCTCCTATGAAGAGGTGGTTCTGTTTTTATTTTCAAACCTCATTTCCTTTTGTGATTTCCACCTGATAGTCAAGCAAGTCAAAACAAAACAAACAAACAAAAAAACCCAAGTCACCACCAATGCAGCAGAAAAGGAAAAGGGAGGCTAATGTTACTCTAAAGCACTATTGCAAGCACAAAGAAAGCATAATTCCATGTCATGGATATAGCCTGGAATGACACACTCACATGAATTACCTCTTTGAGTTTTTGACAGAGGAGAACAGAAAGTAGCTAATGAAGTCACAAGAGGCTTTGGGAGTTCAACTCATGAAACTCTTGATATTATGACAATGTTAAGACATGTCAGTCTTACTGTTTCACCTGCAATGTGAAACATATTTGTGACCTCAAGGGAAAATATGACATTTGAAAAATTATAAATTGAAATACATTCTTATACCCATACCACAACTTTCCTATCCGAACATGTGTTTGGTTGTCCTTTATTTTAGAGGTGTCAAATTTTAGCGCAGTCAATAATTTATGTTACATTATTTTGTTTTTTTTAAGTATATACAATTTAGCCATCTTTGTTCTAAACACAGTAAAAATAAGTACTTCTTGGATGAAAAATAAGATTAAAACTTAATTTGTAAGATATCACATAAACTCTACTGATTTGCCATTGTCCCGTGAATTCAAAGCACAGATCTTGATGCAATATTAGTAATACTATGTCAATTTACAGTCTTATGTCAATTTGCAGATTTATGTCAATTTACAGATTTCCTGGGTTCTTCAACAATGGGACCAAAATCAGTTATTGTTTCCAGTGCTAACTTTTAAATATGGAAGAAGGCTTATTCACTTACCTTGTGACTTTCGGAGGTAAACAGAAAAACATCTCCACTAAAATATATCTTTCATTATGTTATCGATACCTGAAATACCAACATGGAATTAGAACTGGCCTCAGAGGAGCTTTCTGTGAGTGAAACAGTTACTTTAGAACAACTGGATTCACTGCACAAGGAGGGCAAGCACCTTAATATGTGATGTACATTGCCCTAGGCATTGAGAAATTAGTAAGTAGCCCACTGGGAAGATGTATGGAATTATAGCAAAGCTAGAGAAAACAAAGGCAATGGAAGAAAATGGTGCAAAGCAATTGAAGATTGATTCACTAATCATACAGTCAAGTGTCATACTGACTTTAAGGAATTAGCTCTAAAGCAGAATAAAACGGTTGGGAAAGTGAGAGCACTTTTGGAGTTTCTGAATAGAAAATAAAGTTTTTTTCAGATTCTATAGATAACTACAAGTAGAGATGAACACCAAGAAGTTTAAATGAGAGAAAGAAACACAAATGAATGTACTAAGAGTTAATTTAGAAAGGAATCGGAATTTAGGAGATAAGCTCAATCAAATAATATCTGAAAAAAGAATCCTTGTTCTCTCCTCTCAGAGAGTCATGGTGGAAAGAGCTTTGATTTTGGATTTAGAACGACGTGGATTAGAATCCTGAATTTGTCTCTTATTAGTGATTTGGTACTGGAAAGATGTTAACTTTATCAATCTGCTTCCTCATTTCTAACAGGGAGTAATACCAGCCCATACCTATTTTTGTAAAGATTCAGCATATTAAAATCTTCATTACAAGGCCACATTTCTATAAATTACTGGTATGTAATAGAGGTAGCACTGCGTATCAGTGAAGAAAAAAGTGATTATTTAAAAAGTAGAAAAAAAAAAGAGAAAATTTCACACTGACCTTATACCACACACAAAACATAATTTTCGACAGATCAAAGGCCTCCATGTGAAAGATAAAGACAAAATGGTTTTCAGAAGTAATATGGAATAACATTTCCATGACTCTTTGTGTAAAGATTTCTCAAACAAGATAGAAGATGAATTAACCATAACACATTGCTTGAGAGGTTATATTACATTAAGGCTAAGAGCTTATGTTTATCAAAAGATAACTCTACACATCCGTCAAATTCACAACAATTTAAAGGTTGGACAATAACCCATGGTGTGGATACGAAGCTATGGAAACTTTCACACATTCTTAGTGGAAGTATGTATTGCCAATTGCTTGAGAAAATGGTTAGCATTATCTAACAAAGACAAAACTATGCAAACTCTGTGACCTGAGGTTTGTATTCCAGCTACGGAAACTTTCACACAATCTTGGTGGAAGTATGTATTGCCAATTGCTTGAGAAAATGGTTAGCATTATCTAACAAAGACAAAACTGTGCAAACTCTGTGACCTGAGGTTTGTATTCCAGAGGAGCTTATGCAAGTATTCATCAAAATCTATGTGCAAAAATGCTCAGAGTGACATTTTCGTATAGCTAAAAGCCAGAGAAACAACCCAAATATGTATAAATAGACACATAAATTGTAGGATATTGAATAATTTATAAAAGTAAAAGTGACCAAAGTATTTCTGCATGCAAAACCATGGATAAATCTTTAGAGCAAAATGTTGTGTACAAGATGCCAAACTTACAAATATGCAGATGGAATGATTTAAATCATGAACATTTCCAGAACAAGCAAAGCTAAATGGTCTTATTTAAGGATATGTGAATAGGTAGCAGAAAATGGAAAGAACAAAGAAATTATCTCAAAATCAGGATCAGTAATGGCTGTGATCACAAAGGAGCACAGAAAGGGTTCTAGAGTACTGGCAATATGATTTTGTTTGTCATTGGTGAATAATCTGACTCAAATTTATCTTGTGTTTATACGAAAAATTTAAGGTGATATTTTATACAATTTTAAGTTAGCAGCCATCCAATATTAAGGTGCTTCAATAATAGACATTCATATCTGTAGTGTATATTCTCTATTTTTTCTTCTATATTCACCCTCCACCCTTGTTCATCTTGAGAGGCTAACCTTTTTGGAATCATGGTGGTCTCTCTTGTCCTCCAGGTTCTAATGGTTTTGACTAATGCAAGATGCCAGCAGAAATGAGGGCAAACTCGAGGTACTTTTTCCTCTACGTTTCTAGTACTGAAAGCTCCTAATAAGTAGTCCTATCCTACAACTATGTTAATTTTCCTCTTTCTGGTTACATGCTGTTTCCTTCCCTTGTTATGGGAACCAGTGATGACACTCTGTTTTTATTTCCAAAATATTGCATCATTCCTTACTGGTTTTCCTTAATCCTGCTTACACCATTATAAATAGACTCTCTACTCAATCCTGTGTTTGAATGTGGTGTCTGTTTCCCACTAGTTTCCGACTGACACAATGTCCTTTTCCTTCTTCCTGATCTGATCAAAATGGAAAAGTATCCCTAATCACGATAACTGAAATTTCACATTTTGATAATACACATTGTTGTTGTATTTTGCTTTTGTAATTAAATTTTCCTCTATTTTTTATTTTATTCATAAGATCATATGAATCTTGAGAGCAGGATAATCTCATGGCCCTATTTCACACCATTTGGTTCATGACACGGCATTCAAAAAACGCTCTGAACATGTTTTGTTGCTATCTTTTAATAAAGCTATAAATTGAATGACAGTAATGTCTATGGATAGTACATGATATAGAAGTTCAGTTTATATAGTTGCTGACTGATTAATCCATTATATTTAACCAATATAATTTGATTTGGCAATTGAGGCAAATGATTTTCATAAATACAAAAGTTCCTCAAGTCTATTACTTAATAGATAAGTCAGAATTTTCCTTAGTGATTCTTTCATCTGTATTATTAAATGTTTATATTTACATGTTGTAACAGAATAATGCTATTCATCTTTTACATGCTATTACAATAACATTATTATATTTACTCATATTATAGAAAATTCAAAGATTTTAACTGTGTATAACTTAATATTCCATTGTAAAAAGAAAATGATATTAATATTTCCATTATTTCATCAGGATATAATCAGCCAACATTGTCACATAAGCCCACATAGTATCTCATACTGTAGCAGCACAGAAATGGGTTTTATTTCCACTATATTAGGTATTGAATAAAACTGCATGTTGGGACTTTTAAATTAACTTTTAATGTTACTTTAATGAGACAGAATTTCTGCCAATCCAGTCCCCAAGGCAATATTATTTAGCAGTACTTTGTGTTTTAGTTTTATATTTTCAGGAATGCCACACTACCATGGGGACTTATTAGATGCAGTTCTGGTTTGTTCAATAGACCTTCTTTCCTACATTAAGGCAGTCTAACGGAGAAGAAGAGAAGCAAATGATAAGCTAGTGATTGTACCTGCTGAATGTACATATTGCTATAATTTGCAATTATGTATATTTATTTGATTTTGTCCTTATATTTCAATCAAGTTTATAAATTAATTGGTCATGATGTCTAGGTCTTCAATTTTTAAATTTTCCCTTGAATAGGTGTAAACAATATGGATTTGTGACTTTCTGCTATGGCTACCACCTACTTTTCAATCTTACTCTGTATCTATTATAATAGAAGTAATATAATAATTTTTTAAATTATTGATGAAAAACTTTACACTTATACAACTGATTATAATGATTTTGATGTGTTTATGCAAATATGAGTATAAATTTTAAAATAATAAAAGGATAATTTGAGGAATAGCACTAAAAAGATAGGAAATTTGCAACAGCCTATCTTCTGAAATTTTGAATTCTACTTTAATTTTTTTTTAACTTTTCATTTCAGGGGTACAAGTGCAGGTTTGTTATGTAGGTAAACTTGTGTCATAGGGCATAGGGGTTGTTATACAGATTATTTCATCACCCAAGTATTAAGCCTAGTACCCATTAGTTGTTTTTCCTGATTATCTCCCTCCTCCCCAACTTCACCCTCCAAAACTCCCCAGTGTGTGTTGTTTCCTACTATGTGTCCATGTGTTCTCACCATTTAGCTCCCACTTATTAATGTGCACATGTGCTATTTGGTTTTCTCTTCTTCTGTCAGTTTGCTGAGGATAATGGCCTCCAGCTTCATCCATGTTCCTGAAAAGGACAAGATCTGCTTCTTTATTGTGGCTGCATAGTATTCCATGGTGTATGTGAACCACGTTTTCTTTATCCAATCTGTCATTTATGTGCACTTGGGTTGATTAGATGTCATTGCTCTTGTGAATAGTGCTGCAATGAACATAAACATGCATGTGTCTTTGTAATAGAATGATTTATATTCTTTTGGGTATATACCCAGTAATGGGATTGCTGGGTTAAATGGTAATTCTGGCTTTATGTCCTTGAGGAATTGCGACATTGTCTTCCACATGGTTTGAACTAATTTACATTCCTACCAACAGTGTAAAGTCATTCATTTTTCTCTACAACCTTGCTAGTATCTGTTATTTTTTTTTTTTACTTTTTAATAATAGTTATTCTTGTAGTTATTGGATGGTATCTCATTGTGGTTTGGATTTGCATTTCTGTAATGATCAGTGATGCTGAGCTTTTTTTCATGATCATTGGCCACATGTATGTTTTCTTTTGAAAAGTGTTTGTTAACTTTGCCTATATTTATGAGGCCATTTGTTTTTTTTTTCTTATAAATTTGTTTCAGTTCCTTATGGATGCTGGATATCAGACCTTTGTCAGATGCATAGTTTGAAAAACTGTTCTCCCATTCTGTAGGTTGTCTCTTTACTCTATTGATAGTTTCCTTTGCTGTGCAGAGCTTTTTAGTTTAATTAGATCCCATTTTCCAATTTTTGCTTTTATTGCAATTGCTTTTGGCATCTTCATCATGAAATCTTTGCCTGGGCCTATATCCTGAATAGTATTGCTTAGGTTGTCTTCCAGGGTTTTACATTTAAGTCTTTAATCCATTTTGGGTTGATTTTTGTACATGGTGTAAGGAAGGCATCCAGTTTCAATTTTCTGCATAGGACTAGCCAGTTATCCCAGCCCCATTACTGAATAGGGAATCCTTTCTCCATTGCTTGTTTTTGTCAAGTTTGTCAAAGATCAGATAGTTGTAGCTGTGTGGTCTTATTTCTGGGTTCTTTTTTCTGTTCCATTTGTGTATGTGTCTCTTTTCGTACCAATATTGTGCTATTTTGGTTACCATAGCCCTGTGGTATAGTTTGAAGTCAGGTAGCATGATGCCTTCAGCTTTGTTCTTTTTGCTTAGGATTGCTTTTGCTATTCGATCTCTTTTTTGGTTTCATATGAATTTTAAAATAATTTTTTCCAGTTCTCTTAGGAATGTCAATGATAGTTTAACAGGAATAGCATTGAATCTATTAATTGCTTTTGGCATTATGGCCATTTTTGTGATATTGATTCTTCCTATCCATGGGCATGGAATGACTTTCTATTTGTTTGTGTCATGTATGATTTCTTTGAGTGGTGGTTTGTAATTCTCCTTGTAGAGATCTTTTACCTTCCTAGTTAGCTGGTATTTCTAGGCACTTTTTTCTTTTATTTTTGTGGCAAGTATGAATGGGAGTTCATTTGTGATTTGGTTCTTGTCTTGATTGTTGTTAGTGTATAAGGGATGCTAGCGATTTTTGCACATTAATTTTGTACCCTAACACTTTGCTGAAGTTACTCGTCAACTTAAGAAGCTTTGAGCTGAGACAATGGGGTTTTCCAGATAGAGGATCATGTCATCTACAAACAGGGATAGTCTGATTTTCTCTCTTCCTATTTGAATGTTTGTTTCTTTCTCTTGCCTGATTACAATTTCCAGTAGTATGTTAAACAGGAGTGGTGAGAGAGGGCATCCTTGTCTTGAGTCAGGTTTCAAAGGAAATCCTTCCAGTTTTTGCCCATTCAGTATGATGTTTGCTGTGGGTTTGTCATATATGTTTTATCATTTTGAGGTATGTTCTTTGAATACCTAGTTTATTAAAAGTTTTTAACATGAATGGATGTTGAATTTTATTGAAAACCTTTTCTGCATCCATTGAGATGATCATGTAGTTTCTGTCTTCATTTCTGATTATGTGATTAATTGCATTTATTAATTTGCATATGTTGAACCACCTTACAACCCAGCAATGAAGCCTACTTGATTGTGGTGGATAAGCTTTTTGATGTGCTGCTGGATTTGGTGTGCCAGTATTTTACTGAGGATTTTTGCATCAATGCTCATCAAGGATATTGGCCTGAAGTTTTGTTGTTGTTGTTGTATCTCTGCTAGGTTTTGGTATTAAGATAATGCTGGCCTAATAAAATGAGTTAGGGAGGAGTCCCTTCTTTTTAATTTTTTTGGAATAGTTTCAGTAGGGATGGTACATGTTCCTTATTGTATGTCTGGTAGAATTCAGCTGTGAATCCATCTGGTCCTGGCCTTTTATTGTTTGGTCGATAAACTATTTATTATTGCTGCAATTTCAGAACTCATGAATGATCTCTTCAGAAATTACATTTCTTCCTGGTTCAGTCTTGGGAGAGTGTATGTGTCCAGGAATGTCTCTATTTCTTCTAGAGTTTTTAGTTTATGTGCATAGTAGTGTTTATAACATTCTCCTAAGGCTAGCAGTAGACAAGAAATAACCAAAATCAGAACTGATTTGGAGGAGATGGAGACATGAAAAACTAATCAAAAGATCAAAGAATCCAGGAACTTGCTTTTTGAAAAAATTAATAAAATAAATTAGCTGCTAGGTAGACTAATAAAGAAAAAAAGAGAGAAGATTTAAATAAACACAATCGGAAATGATAGGAGGATATTACCACTGATCCACAGAAATACAAAATTCCACTTTAAAAATGTCACCTTTTATTATGATTTGTTCAAATTTCTCATGCATTAACTTAAAAAAAAATTTTGTTTCCATAGGTTTTTTGGAACAAGTGGTATTTGGGTATATGAGTAAGCTCTTCAATGGTGATTTGTGAGATGTTGGTGTACCCATTACCCAAGCAGTATGTACTGAACCCAATTTGTAGTCTTTTATCCCTCACTCCCTCCCACCCTTTCCCTCAACTCCCTGAAGTCCATTGTATCATTCTTATGCATTCTTACGCATCTTCATAGCTTAGCTCCCACTTATGAGTGAAAACAATACAATGTTTGGTTTTCCATTCTTGAGTTACTTCACTTAGAACAATAGTCTCCAGTTCCATCCAGGTTGCTACAAATGCCATTAATTCATTACCTTTTATGGCTGAGTATATATATATATACACACACACTACTCAGTATACATAAATGCTGTATATATATTCAGTAGTATATACTACTACTCAGTAGTATTACTCAGCCATAAAAGGTAATGAATTTATATATATATTCAGCCATAAAACGTAATGAATATATATATATTCTATCATATATATATATATATATATATATATATATATACACACACACACACCAAAATTTCTTTATCCACTTGTTGATTGATGGGTGATTGGTTTGGTTCCATATTTTTGCAATTGCAAATTGTGCTGATATAAACATCCATGTGCAAGTATGTTTTTCTTATAATGACTTATTTTCCTCTGGGTAGATACCAGATAGTAGGATTGGTGGATCAAATGATAATTCTACTGTTAGTTCTTTAAACAATCTCCACACTGTTTTCCATAGTGGTTGTACTAGTTTACATTCCCACCAGCAGTGTAGAAGCCTTTCATTTTCATTGCATCCATGGCAACATCTATTATTTTTTGATGTATTGATTGTGGCCATTCTTTCAGGAGTAAGATGGTATTGCATTGTGGTTTTGATTTGCATATCCCTGATCATTAGTGATGTTGAGCATTTTTTCCTTATGTTTGTTGGTTCTAATTTCATTGTGAAAACAGCCAATTCTCACTTCTATCCCCGAGCCAAATAAATAACCACTAAGGAAGAAAAACTACATTCCTCTAAGCTAAAGACATAAGAATTCTCTGATTAATGAATTCAATTAGTGATGCAGAGAGAATCATGAACACCAGAGGGACTGCATGCATTTTATATTGGTGGTTACATGTTGCTCTTCTCAGTTGGTCTGTGTGTCTTGGAATGTGGGCTGGAGTGAAAGATGTGAAAACAAAGTGGAATATTGACAAGTCGTGTAGCTCTCAAACCTGTCAGAATCTGGCATATTTTCTTACAATCCTTTCAATGTAAAGGCACAGGTTATCACAATAATGTGATAGTATTATTTTAAAGCAGTCAGTAATGGGTATTTCCAAGTGAGTGCTTAAAGGAAAAATGGCAAAGTCATACTCCTAAAATAACAAGAAATGCTAACGTTCTTATCTAGGAACCACGGACCTCAGTTTCTTTTGTCCACTTATTCTCTTTTTTCTTAACTTAAAAAATTAATAGACTTTTTAAAGGCAGTTCACTTTTCAAGGCCTTTTGTTTTAAAAAGATTAATAAAACTCAATATATTTCTCATCTGTTTCATGAGAGTGTTGCAGAGAATAATGAAGAATGTGAAATAATATATTCATTAATTTGAAGAACAGAGCTGTATTAGTGCATAATTTTTGTTTTTTCTTTGCTTCGATGCCCATAACTAGCAAGATAGTGAAGGGTAAATTTGTTAGGTTGAAAATAAAAATCATCTTTGCCTTTTTAAAAAGAATATCATATATTTATTTTTATGTTATTGTAAAATAGTATTACACAAGTTTCTAAATATTTCAACAAAACAACTTTCTAAGAATATGTGCGTGAGTTATTATTTCTATTTTTGTTTTTATCCATAACAGTTATCTATTCAGCAAACAATCTCCAAATTATTTATTTAGCTGGTGATTTTGTTAGTCAGCCAAGAGTGCACACTGCCCTCATTGGGGAGATTTACCCAGTCTTATCTGGGCTGCCTTATGCATCTGCTGCCATCCTCTATGTTAGTTACTCTGCTTCTGGGGTGTGCTGTCTATTGGTTGGGGCACCTTGCTCTTCTCTCTCATCATCTAGCAGGCCAATTAGGGCATCTATTCATGGTAGCTGGGCAGGTTTCCAAAAGCCAAAAACATGCAAGGCACCTTGAGAGATAGGCTCATAACTGTCCCAGTGTTACCTCCTCCACATTCTATTCACCAAAGGCTTAAAAGGCTGAGACACGCTTTCCTTGTCTTCCTGGGAATAGCTACAACATTGCATTGCAAGGGCATTGATAATGCGAGGGGAATAATTGAGGCCAATTTTGCAATCTAACACCCCACCGTATTATGATACATTTAAGGTCTTAAAAACAGCTTCTTTCTTTATTCATATGACAAATAAGAGAATACCCACATTCCATCTTGTTGGATATACAAACAGAATAGCTATCCCAGTCTTCCTTGAAGTTAGGTATGATCATGTGAAATCTGAGTGAAAGTGATATGTGTCATGCTTACATCTGGTTCATATAAATTGTTCACATGTGATTATCTGTTCTTGTTTGCTGCCACCTGCTGAATGGAATAACTGAGCTCTAGCTCAGGAGAATGTAGAGACCAAATATGGAAGATGTCTGGGCCCCTAAATGACTACACAGAAAGGTCTATATACCAACCAGGAAGCATGATTGTGCTTTATGTGAATGAGAAATAAGCGTCTATGTGTTAATCCGCTGAAATTTAGGAGATGATCTGTTACAGCAGCTGATATTACTTCTCTTCATCTATGTAATTTTGTTATACACAAATATTGGTACCCAGGATTCATTCCTTATTGGCATCGGTTTTAAATGGCTCTGTTAATATCTATTGGACTATTTACTTAAAGAATTAGTACTGAAAGACGAGCTACATCTGCAAACCCTATAAAGATTAGTGTTAAAGGCAATTAGCAACGCAGTTTACTAATCAAGACATTTGCTTCTATATGCTAGAGGGATTTCATTTTTCCTTATAATGTTGGTATATTTTGCCTTAAAGATTAAACAATTGCCTTATTTTATGCTTTTATGTTTCTCTGTTATTTACTGTGATAAATCAAATATTAATGTGTCCTAAATCATTGGTTTTCATCTTTTTCTTGCATATATTAATACTGGAAGAGTAAAGGACCCTAAGGGATGCCTGGTCCATGTGTTTCTGCTTCCTGGGAGCAAGAAAACATCAATAGATTAATGGAAGCCCCTGATAAAATACCAATTAAGGATTACCCAATTTTATTAAAAGTCAAAATTTAAATATTAACTTATTCCTTAAAAATAGAAACACGATCGTTTTATAAATATTTATATAGTTATATACATTATAAAGATATAATTTATATAACTATTTTATACATATTTATAAATTAAGTTTAGCTCACAGACCCTTGAGGGAACCTAGAGGCAATATCAGTAATTTCTAATACTAAGAATTTCCTCTCTCAATCATAAATCAGAAATAAAACCATACTATTAAAGGTAGCAACAATTATGCCTTTTTAGCTTTACAGATTTCAAAGGACTTTACAGTGTAATTTAATTTTCTGTGTCCCTGTTAACACTTAACCTATGTGTGAGAGGTTGACTTAGGGAAAATCTTTTATTTTACACTGTGTTTGCAAATAAATCTAATAATAAAATACTTTGATCTATTTTTGAAATCTGAAACTGTTAACAGAGTTAATTCCACTTGAAGATTTAGTATGAAATCTCTCACTAGAAAAAAATTGGTTACTTTTTACATCTTGCCAGTAGGACTATAAGTTTTTTAGACATAAAAAAGGCAAAGTAACAATGTCTATTGTTTGTAAAAAGTTCAATCAATCCATCCATGGGGCAATTTTACCATTATTTGATGTGCTTTCTTCCATAGAAAGCACAATGTCCACTGACTTTTTCCAGTAAATGACCAATGGAGTTTAATATAAGTTAGTGCAAGAGATAATTTCAATTATATTTGAGTTGTCTTACATCCTTTGGATACAGCCATCATCATTTCAGAGCTATCGGGATTTCATCAGGTTGTAACTAAACAGCCTGAATTCAATAATACATCTTAATCTTTGGACTCGTTTTTACCCCACATGCTGCCTGAGACTACATGTGAGGTTTTGTGACAATGAACTTTGGTGTCAGATTTTTCTCCGGTTTTCTAAACTTGAAATAAGTGGTTTATTCTTTCCTCCTTAACTGTTAACTATGAACTTTTTATTTTCAAATATTTTTACATTTATAAAAATGTAAAATGATAATGGAGCTTCCATGTATCCTACACTTGGTCTCTGCTATTACCATCTTACCACAGTATAGTACATTTGACACCATAGAAATTAAGGAATTGATATAAATAAGTATACATTCACTAAAGTCAATACTTCATTTATATTTTCCTAGTTTTTACTTGAAGTCTTTTTATTATTCCAGAATTCCAGCCAGGATTTCATATGACATTTAGTCATCATGTCTCCTTAGGCTTCTCTTAGGTGTGACAGTTTCTCAGACTTGCTTTGTTTTTGATAACCTTGACAGTTTTGAGGGCTACTAGTCAAGTATTTTGTAGGGTGTCCTTTATTGGGCATTTGTCTAATATTTTTTTCTCATGATTAGACTGAGATTATGAGTTTTGTGGATGAAGACCACAAAGGTAAAAGTTATAGGAAGGGCTGTATCCTGTCAACATGACTTATCACTATTGATATTGATGTTTATCACCTGGCTAAGGTAATGCTATTCGATTTTTCATATTTAAAGTTACTCTCCACTCCCCCTCCATTTAGTACTCTTTAGAAAAAAGTCACTGTGCTTTCATTAAACATAATTTTCATAATTATTTTTAATGTGGGTCCATCTGTTTAAAAATTATTTTAAGTAGTAGAACTACATATAACAGTCCCTACTCTAATTTTATTTAGGTTATTTTCCAGTATTCCTTCTATTTCTGTATACCTATTTTAGAGTCATAGTAACACATTTTGTCTACATTGTTCCACAATAGTGGATATAAAGTAAGTATGTATGTGCTTCAAAATCCACAAATATTATATGATCAAGAAGATAGTGTTCTGTTGAAAGTTTAGTTTTGGCTCAGGATGTGCCAGAGAATAAGTGAGTGGGTCAGGATTTTTTGATTTTTTTACTTGCTGGAGTTATGTGGTTGTTAGGGTCTTAAATAGGACATAGCAATAAAAGAGAGGTACAAGATACTCCGTCTGATTTTTTTGATGCATTATGTGTGTAAAATATAAGAAAGTTTTAAAAACCGCTTCAAGGTTAGTGACTTAGTGAACTATAAAATAAC
This sequence comes from Rhinopithecus roxellana, assembly GCF_007565055.1. NCBI lineage: Eukaryota > Metazoa > Chordata > Mammalia > Primates > Cercopithecidae > Rhinopithecus > Rhinopithecus roxellana. The sequence continues at coordinate 95,228,556 of NC_044552.1, read as the reverse complement.
CTACTCAAAGACAAAGAGCAATGGGATAAGAACCCAGGAACCATGGAAAAATATGGTGGGAATGTTGAACGTGTTTTTTAAACAACCCATTTTATTAGACTAGAAGTTCAAGTGCAGTGCATGCTTTCCATTGGAGAATAAGGAACTCACAAGTCTAGGCCTCTTGTCCTCTAAAGACTAGAAATATGGTAGATTACTTCAGTTACAAGAAAACAGCTCAGTTTTCCAGTTACCAAACTGAAATACAATTTTGAATTTAAAAAATAATCAATTATAGAAATACACAGTAGAAGATGCCTGGTTTTGCAGAATAAAACCCCTCATATTTTTGTTAATCACAAATTCAGTATGTATCAGTATCGTGAAACAGCTGCTAGAATTTAGTGTAAGTTAGACAACATTAATAGATGAATAATAGTCCCCTGTCTTGAGTCTGTACTAGTCAAACCATACCTGAAGCTCTTCTTAGTTCAATATGTCACATCATTAATAGCAATAATGACAATGATGATAATAGTATATTATTATACCTGTAAGGCACTTAAGAGTATAAAATTTACTTTCAAATGTATTATCCCATTTTAGCACAGATCTTGACAAAATTTTATGCATCTATGGACCTACGAAGACGTGATAAAATAAGTGCTGTGGAGAAAAAAAATTAAAATATTTAGGCAGTTTGTTTTTTAAAGTGTGGATTAAAATGACCCATTCATGGAATTGCAAGATCAAAAGCATTTTCATAATACAAGATATTATGATTAGCCTTTTTCAGTGTATTGACACTTGCAGTGTGGTACAGAAGTAACAGTGAGTAAAGTGCCTAATGTTTTTGCTTGAATAAAAGCAGTGGTAACACAATGTACTAATAATCATTGTATTCTTTATAGTCAGACGCTCATAGGAAGAGGTAAAAAGGCCAGTTTTGTTTAAGAATGTCATTGACGGCACAATAATATTAATTGTATTAAATATCAACTCTTTGAGTGAGTCTAATATTCTGTATGATGAAATGGGAAGTACACATAAAGCATTTCTACAGAATACTAAAGTGAACCAATGTTTTCCAAATGAACAATGTATGATATTATAAAATTTTAACATTATGTATGGGTAAAAGATCTACTCAAAATGCAAGTTAGACCAATGAATTTTAATGAAACAATAAAAAAATTATTAATATAGTTTTGGGTTTCATATTGCAACCTTTATGAAACTATTAGCCAAGTTTGGATGTGGTATCAAAGATTAAGATCCACAATTACCTGAAAAGGCAATTCAAATACATATGTCCCTTTTCAACTACATATTTGTGTGCAGCAAGATCTTCATCAAAATAACATACAGTAGATTGAAGGCAGAGAAGATATGAGAAATTAGAATCCAACTATCTGAAGACATTGAAAGAATTTGTAAAAAATGTAAAACAGTGACATTCTCATGAATTTTTTTTTAGAATATATAATTTCCCATATTTAAAAGTAGGCTAGTTACATTAACAAGTAATGGGATATTAGTGTTATTTTATATCAATAAATAATCAAATATGTCAAAATGTACCAGTAATAATTTTTAACTACGGTGAATGTCAGTACATATAACTCATATATACAAAAGCTCTTTGAGGTTCTCAGAAATGGAGCATAAAGAAAGTCCTGTTACTAAAATGCTTGAGAACTCCTTGCTGAAGAAAATCTGATGAATGAACAATGAGACAACAAGATAACTGTCATAAAGTGTTTAAGATAATAACTTGGACCCCTTTTGTTTTTACCTTCTCAGCATCTAATTCTTGTTTTGTTTTGTTTTTAATAGAAGCACCCCACTTGGCTTTGAAGAGCCATACTGCTTCTCTGTTTTAATTAGGGTTTATCTTAACTCCTAGCTGACGGATAGACATACTATCTAGGCATAGCCAATAAGTATACTCTATAAGCCCATCTCCTCATCTCTCAGCCAGAGTGATTAATCAAAAATGAACATAAGCCAATGAGATTCAATTCTTAGACATTTTAAGGAAACATTGGAGAAGCAGCAGATTCTTTTTGTTGGGGTTGATAAGCCAATTGGCTTTTTGGCTAGAAGTGCCATTGGCATCATTGTCAACATTTGGAGACATCTATCTCAGAATGAAAGCATTGCAGAGGAAAATAGAGAGATGGTGTGAGGTATAACTTTAATTCCATCATTTTTGAACCTGTTTCAAGCCATGTCAATTTTGTGAGGCAGTAAATTTCTTGTTTGCAAAAATTTGCTTGAGATGGATTTTCCTCATATCTGTAAATATCCTATTGAGCATTCCTTCAGAAAGAATAAGAATCATGATTAAACAACTATATTCTTAATTTAAGGAAGAAATTTCTGACAATCAGTATTTTACCAGCTATGGTTCAAATTGCCTCATGGTATTATGTAATTTTTTTTTAGACGTAATCTTGTTCTTCTGTCGCCCAGGCTGGAGTGCAGTGGCATGATCTCAGCTCACTGCAACCTCTGCCTCCTGGGTTCAAATGAATCTCCCACCTCAGCCTCTAGAGTAACTGGGATTACAGGCACTCACCATTACACTCGGCCAATTTTTTTGTATTTTTAGTAGAGATGAGGTTTCACAACGGTGGCCAGGCTGGTCTCAGTCTCCTGACCTCAGGGTGATCCACCTGCCTCGGCTTCCCAAAGTGCTGGGATTACAGGCATGAGCCACCATGCCCGACGTGTATTAAGTAATTTTTGAGTTGGAAGGAAATTTGGAAAATAAAGGGCTCAACAGCTTTGTTTTAAAAGTAAAGAAACTGTCATTCAAGTTTTTCATGTTATTTCTATATCACTAATTAATGGTCAAGAAAAAATGATTTCATTGTTACTATACACATGTATCAACATCCAATGACAGTATTTCAGTGATTGTACAGATCTAAAGCATTCCAAGAAATGCTCGTGGACTGAGTTGTATGAGTTTTAGAGAACTATATGATTTCAAGATTATACAAGCAATATTAAAGCAGACTAAATAAAATCGAGAGGTAAAGGAATGATCCAGAAACTTGTGGCAAAGCCTATATTTGAAAATTAAAATGTAATAATCATATTTAAGCAGTCAATTTTGCCTCAGATCTATATAATCTTGTCTTCATATTATTTCTCTTGGTCATTCAAAACTCATTTCTAGGGATTATTCACAAGAAAATGTTTAGATTATACTGTGTGTGTGTATGTGTGTGCGCGCGCGGGCGCGCGGGCGCATGTGTCTCTCTGCGTGTGTTCGTTCCATGTTTAATATAAGATATATTGTAATGCACTTTTGGCAAATGTAGCAGTTTCCTTGAATTTATATTCTATATTGAACTATTTTCCAATACATAAGATTTTTTTAGGGAGAAATTTCGGAATTACTTATTTCATTCTACTAGTTTAATGTGGATTGCGTTTAAATCAACACAAGTTACTTAAATTGTGTTGTGTGTGTGTAAATGAGTCATACATTACTGGACTGAAATATACAGTAGTTTGAGCACTTGGCCGATTCAAGCACTACAGAATGCTATTACAGCACATATTATTTTATTTATATTCTATTGCCTTGCATGATGTTTTCTTTTATGCACCTCTGATTTGAATATAATTTTCTTTAAATTAAAAGGGAAATAATTTATCTTTTGACAAATACACTTTATTCTTCCTAGATATTGATCATTTCAGTTATCCCAATTGAATTTTCACTAAATTAATTTCAGTCTCTTGGAAGGAGGGGCCTTAGATTCTTTATAAAAGTTCAGTATAGATGATTTTTCTACTCACTAAAATATGATAATCTGCAAGTACATGTATGCTAATCTACAAAAAGACCAAATTAATTTCCTATTTGAAAATATAAGAAACATAACAAATTTAATGAAATGCAAAAAATAAGGCTTAATACCTTAGGGCACAAATTTAATTTATTTCAGGTTTACCCAGCATTGCTACAATTCTATTGATGAAAGGTGAGGCTAAACTTTGAAGATACAGTAAATAAAACTGAGAAAAGGAGAAAAAAAGCCAAGTGAAGAGGAGAGAGGGTGAAAAAATACCAGTAATTCTATGTATTTGGCTATCTCCTCATTTAGATCCATGGTTCTCAAACTTAGAAATCATTGGAGGGTCATATTAAATATTCAATTACATGGGCTGTATACACGGACATTCTGACTCAGTGTGCTATGGTGAGGGCCTGGGAACCTGTGTTTTTGACAAACATACTTGAGAATTCTGATGGAGAAACTTAAATGTTGCATTGACAAAACAAATTTCTACAGTTCATATATGAACTCCAATTGAATCATATACATTACATAAATTAGTATTCTAACTTTCAAAAAGGTAGTAAAAGGTATTCAAGAAATAATTGCCTAACTGAATGTCAATTCTAGGTGCTTGATTTGCCAAATTCTTCAGTGGAAAATAGAATAAATAAACAAAACAAAACAAATGAGAGAGAGAAATGCACTCCTTTGCTTAAAAAGCAGGGTGAAACATGAAACACCTTTTTCTCATCTTAGTGACTTCTGTCTAAGACTCAATCCCTTATAAATTGCAGTTGTACTGTAATTGATTTCATTCTTAGCAAAATATCAAATCCTCTTGGGGAAAAACAAAGGAAAGTGAGCTTAGCTAAGGAAACAGGAAAAAAACATTCTATTTCAATGATTACAATTTATGCCTCAGGAATTAAGCAGGCTTGATGCTTTCCTGGATTTACAGCATTTCATTTGTTACTGCCATTAGCTTTAACTGCTTTGGGAAAATTTAACAACAGAGCTATAGCATGGCTTACAACCATCATGAGCTTCAAAGTTTCAAGAGCATGCGAAACATTTCCTTGCAAACTCTAATAGGATTACATGGATAACTTCCTTGAATATTTATTTCCACTACAAATCAGGTAGGATACATTTAATGACATATTTAAAATGTTGTCATCTTATGGCTGAAGACAATGACAGTTAGAAACGCGTACATTTTTAAAAAATGAATTGCAAGCTTTAAAACTTTCTTGAAAATAGGAAGCTATTTCCAATTCTCATAGTGTCTTCATTCAACAAATTGAAAAGCAAAATCTATGAAATAATAATATTGCATACCAGTTTAGCAATGAATTCAGAAAAATGAGATTAAACACAACCATATAAGCATACATCTAAAATGGCCTTCCCAATATTTCACAATATTTGCTATGAAACATTTTTCACTTGTGAAATGGCAATTATGATACACAGTAGGAATGCTCTCTCTCTCAATTCTCATGCATAAAAACTACACTGCCAATGCATAATTAATGCAAATAATGAAATTGGAACAAGATCCCAGGCCTTGTTCAGATTAATGCCAATTGCCTGAATTGTACATGTTCTAATAATTTATATCAGATTTTGACTGAATTTCTTTAATATTTTCCTACTTAAACATTTTTAATGTAAAAAACGATGACATGTTTTAAATGTAGGCATTTAAGTGTGTGTGTGTATGTGTGTGTGTGTGTGTGTGTGTGTAATTTTGAAGTCTGAAAACTTGCTAGAGTTTATAGTCTGCCTGGAGGTGACTTGAATAAAGTTGTTAACTAATGAAAAAGGTAGTTCTTAATGTGAATCTGTGTATGCTCATCACTCTCCTGAAGGACATTTATTCAACTTGAGTTTCAAAACTAATTGGAAGTCATGGTAGGTTGATAAATATTGGAAATAAGGCTAATATTGCCATAGCATTTATTACTATTTCATTAATTTTGTAGTGAAGAAATATCTGAACGTTCTTTCTCTGTAAATAGTACATGTCTCATTACATGAGTGAACCACAATATTTATGGAAAATTGGTCAGCATTTGAATAGCATCCTTATGACTTTATAATTAAAATCTTGCTCATAATTAAAAATGGAACAACCATTATTTAAGAATTGTAATATAAAGAAAGAGTTATTCTAACAAAATAGAATAAAATATTTTTAAAAACAGAACTGTGATTTATAATGCATATTTTTACTTTTTCCTTTTACTAAATTTGACTTCTAAAAGACATATTTATTCATTTATTTAGCCGCTGTTTAACTGTCCACTTGTATTAGTCAGCTTTGTTGCTAAACAAACAAGCCATGTTTGTTTTATAATAATATTTATTTCTTGTCTCAGTGTGTGCTGGTGACTGTAGGTTATCTGTGACTACTGTGGCTCTGATTCATTCAGGTCGGCTGTGCTCCACAGTTCTTCTGTTGTAAGACCAAGGCTAAAAGACAGGATCACTTAGGACATGCCCCTTCTTTTGGCAGTGGGAATTAACAATAGATTTAGAAAACTCTACAATCATATTTCAAGCTTCTCCTCAGATGGGATGGATGTATATCCAATTGACTTATATTTCATCAAGCAAAGTATGTCACAAATTAAGCCAATACTGAAAGAATGTGATATGTACTCCTGAGGTAGGGGGTAGGATAAAGGCATGTGGATGTGTATTTGCAAACACTAATCAATCTACCATATCACTGTGGGGTCTTTTACATGACCGTTTCCCTAAAGAGAGTTTCAGCGTAGAATAGATGGTTTCCAAGCAGACATGTATTATTGGAAAAAGCCTCCCTTTAGATTCATCCTATCATACTATTTGTATTCCGGACATGTTTATTTTAGAAAAATTTAAATCTTATTTCTGTCTGTGATTTTATTTAAGCTATATATTCTACCAAATTCCCCATTGAAAATGCTTTCTGATGCTGATTCAGATTGTATTTTCATAAATTATTCTAATTCTATATGTGGGAGACATCTCACATTGAGAATCTTTACCAGAGAAAAATCAAACCCGATTTATGAGGATGAAAACTTATGCATTGTCACAATGTTAGGGGAAGGCTGAGAGACATTAGATCACTTCTGACTCAGTCTCTTTTTGCTGTTCCAGGATGAGATATTTTGCTGCCTTCAGGCCAGCTATTGCATCCCACCTCACCCACACCAGACAGCTTGAACAGAACTTTTTCAGACTTCCTTCAAGGGGTAGTATGGTTAAGCTAGTCACAATTGTTCTGTGTGTTGGCATCCAGGTAGAGCTACAAGTAATAACACTTTGTCTAGCGTCATTAACTGTAAGGGGATCTGATATCTTTAATGTAAAGCAATAAATCATTGTTTACTCATTCGAGATTACTGCTGATACTTTTTACGAGGAAATGAGAAACCAGGATTCCACCAGAGCTTCTGTTCCCAACATGGGTCCAAACCAACATAATCATGTCCAGCTCCACGTGATAAACCCTGCTTCATTCTCCCTTGTTCCTTGATGAGTCCACACTTCTGCTTCTTAGTGTGTTTATTCTGTTTAAATTACCAAGATTACACCCATGTCTCTTGCTTTATTTTACTTAAATTAACAAAATCCTAGATGTAATTGAAAGATATATCATGTTATCCATTAAATCTGATGATCATCAATTTAATAAAAGGAATATTTCAGCCCCTTCTCTGGGTTACAAACTCAGCTAGTAACTATTGTCCTTTATTTTGGCTTGTGTAAAGATCTTGATATTGATGACTCAATCACTCATTGATGTAAAAAATTCTGCCTCTACTCTTTTTACAAAGTTGTAGGGCTGGCTCTCACATACTGGACACAGTCATGGGACAGGGATTTGTACCAAATTCTACATGCGTAAACTTTAATGATGCCAAGTAGACTTGCCAGAGTGTTATAGATTACCAATAAATTTAGATTATCAAATTATGTTAGTTATGGATTGCTCAGTCTTTCAAATTCATTTTGTTAATTTATTCAAATATATCTCTAACTGCCTCATAGATAATTTTTTTAGATCTTAATATTTTGGCTTTCTATCTCTCCATACATTACAAGTATATTCATAAAATGTACAATTATACATATTTTTGTTTTTCACAACTTAAAATTATCAATAAAATCTATTTTATTTAAGTTGATGGTCATCAAGTATTTTAAATAAAACTTCACCCCATGACATTGATTTTTTTTTAATTTTAGAGGAATAAATGATCATGTTCACAAAAATGTCACCAAATATTTTATTTTTGTTTTATTTATGTCTCCTAAACAGCTAAAAGGACTTAATAAAAGTGCTTAATGCTTGGTAAAAATCTTAAAAATTAATACAATGGAAACATAAATGTCATATGGACTCTTTTGAAAGGTATTAAGGTTAAATATATTTCTTACATCAAATTATCAAGGAAAAGCCAATTTAAACAATAAAATAGTTTTCCAGACTTCCTTCATGGCTACAGAGAGGATGTTTCATCTGCCTTTAGCCAGCTTCATTGGAGTTGCCCTCATTTCTTGCAAACACAGATCCATAAGGAGAAAAATATTGATTTCTGTATTATAGAGTCTAGTTTTTTCTGCTCCTGATCCAGGTCAGCAGGGTTTTTTTAGATGTGATAGCTGTGGGAATACAGTTGTTCAAAGCTCGACTCCTTATGAAGGACTCCTTATGAAGGACTTTTAGGTAGCACTTCTTGCAACTAGGTTTTACTAACACCCCTGAAACAAAGTCCAAGGCACTAATGCCACCAACAAAAAGAGTCAAACCTTTTTAGACTGAAGTCTACTCTCTGTTTGTCTCTATGCTACTCCATGTCTCCCACAGTCCTGGGAATCCGAGTTTCAAGAGGTTGTGCTGTTTCCTATTCAACCATCGGAGCTCCACATGGTGGTACAGGGGATAACCAGGTGGTATAGCCAGGTCTGGACCATGAAGCCCTTTACTATTCCTTGGGAGCAATATGAAGACTCGTTCTTAAAATCCCTATAGTTGGATCTCTTTTTCCTTCATTCTGTGTCAGTCAGTCACCATTCTCCAAAAATTGTTGAATGTTTCCTCCAAGTTGTACTAGTTTTCTATTGTTGAATAACAAATTACCACAAATTTAGCAGCCTATATTGCCACTCGTTTATTATCTCACAGTTTCTATTGACAGTGAAGCTTTTGCTCAGAGACCCATACACTGAAATCAAGATGTTCACCGGGGCTGCAACTTCATCTGGAGCTTGGCATAGTCTTCCAAGACTATGCAAGTTGTTAACAAAATCAGTTACTTGTGATTGTAGGATGGACGTCTGTTTGTATTTGGTTTTGTTTTGCTGGATGTTTGCTAGGGATCACTCTCAGCTTAGAAACATTAGATGGTTGCCTCCACGGACAGTTCACAACATGACTGTTGTTTTCTTCTAGGCCAGCAGGAGAGTATCCTTCTGATGTCTTACCTTCTTTAAAAATGCCCATCTAGTTAAGTTAGTCCTGCCAGGATAGTCTCTCTTTGGAGTAACTCAAACCCAATTTATGATTAACCAAATTGTGAGAGTGCTTGCCCCGCATATTCATGGGTAACCACCAAAATTGAGAAGAGGAGGTTATACAAATCATGGAGCAGAAATCTTGGCGGCCATACTGGAATTCTGGCCACTGCAGTATATACCCTTTGTCTGAATCAATTGTTTTATTGGAATTTGCCTGTTTTGTTTTGTATTAACACACAAATTGTTACTTTATCACTATATGGAAGGTTACACTACACTAAAATATTATTTAAGATAATTCCTAGGTGATGAGATTTGAGGAAAGTATTGCCATTTTCATTGGACACATTTGTTTTATATGCTTTAATTTTGAGCTTTTATTAGCAGTTGCTGGTAAATAATTAACACTTGGTTTCTCAAAACCCAAAGCCCTGATTTGGAGTATTTGTTGATTTCTGTGGTATAAATACTCCCACCACAGCCAGTTCCAGGCCACCAGTATGATGTTACTGAATGCACAGTTAGCAGGAAGTACACAACATTGACAATGGCAAACTGCCATGATCAGCTCCAACGTATCTATTATTATTATATTTATCATAAAAATGAATTATTTTTGTTTTAGAAGAAATAGATATTTTCCTTGATAGTATTTGGATTTGATAGAACTCTATGTGGAATTGAAAGTTATTGAAATACAACCTAGAAATATATCAAATAAGTAATACTAGCTTTTACATATATTCCGTTTGAAAGACAATAGATTTGTACATAATTGATTATGTTGACTCTTGATTGAGGCAGTTTAAATGCATAGTAATTAACAGTTCAATCACAGGATTCTCCTAAGAACTCAAACCCCTTGTAGTCATCTAGCACATTTACGAAAAAGTCTAAGCTCTCTGAAAGTCAAAGAAAATTCTTTTTTAAAACTTAATATAATCACAGAAATACTATTTTAAAACATTAGTTTTACTTTTATTAAATATTATTACTTTAAAAATCACAATAGTGTCAAAACATCTGAAAACAGAAAAACTGAGGCCAAAAACAATTATAAAACATGTACAATTTGAGATCATTTTAATAAGCACATAAAGCTAACAATTAAGATAATGTTGAGTTTGATACTCAAAGATATAAAACATTATAAACAATAGTACAAATATTCAGCTACTTTTTTAGGAAAGAGATTTTTAAAAAATGGAAGGAAATTACTAACAGTAAAAGGCAAGTTGCAGTTTTATTGAATTCACCAAATTATCAATCTTCTGCCAGTATGTCAGATTTACTTTAGTAAGATTAGAATATTCCATTGATGTGAAGACAGATACAGAATCAAAGAGTAGGTCTCTACTACTAAGTAGAGACATTATCAAATCCCTGAAGTAGAGGCTTAGCTATGTGTAATCATTTCTAAATTAAAAAGAGATAAATTTCAGGAAATGATAAGATCAAATATTCCTCCCTAAAGGGTAAACAAGTTTACAGAACTGTGACTGGCATACTCAGTATTGTTTGCAGGAATGGAAGTATAATCAGTCGTTATATTCAAAGCACTCTAGACTAAAACTTGGTGCAATCTATAAACAGGAAATGATTTGGGGAAATGTGGATAAACAAGTGTCCAAAAATGACTAATGAGAATGTCAACTCAGGAGGGACTAAGAAAAAAACTACTCATCAGGGATATGACCAGAGAAAAAAGATAACGTTTCAAGTAAGTGTTGGGTTATTCAAACCCTTTATAATTCATGGGAAAAATGGTATGCTTGAATCAGATTAATATTCACTGAAGTTTATGTAAATTTCTAAGATTTTGAAAATGAACTTGAGGATGTGCTTCCAATCAAGTCTTTTTTCAAATCATTGAAGCTCCTGGTGCTGTGACAAATCTCTGGTCACTCACAACTGGGAAGAAAGTTCTTGTCAGTTCCTGGAAGACAGTCACTTTGGCAGCCCTGTAACAACAACAAATGCTTACAGTGTTGCCTTTTATGAAGATTATTAACTGGCATAAACTCAAGGTCATCTCTGCATTTTGTTTACCTTGACCAATCCCTCTCCAATTCCCTAAATTTGTAAATTAAGATTACGTTACCATCTCCCTATTATAGATTCCATTATGTCACAGAAAAATGGAGTGCAGTAGCTGCCCCTTATCCATAGGAGGTACATTCCAATATCCCCTGTGGATGACTGAAACCATGGATGGCACCAAACCCTACGTATACTATGCTTTTTCCCTTACACATACATACCTATGATAAATTTTCATTTATAAATTAGGCACAGGAAGAGATTAACAACAATAACTCATAAATAAAATATAACAATGAAAATAATATGACAGCATTCTTATTCTTGCACTATGGAGCCATTATTAGATAAAATAAGGGTTACTTGAACACAAGCACTGTAATATAGTGATAGTCCATCTTATAACCTAGACAGCTATTAATATTAAGTGACTAGTGAGCAGAGAGTATCTAGAGCATGGATGCACTGGAAAAGGAGGATTCATATCCTGGAACACAGCAGGACAGAACAAGATGTCATCATACTCCTCAAAACTGTGTGCACTTTAAAATATATAGTTTATTTCTGCAATTTTCCATTTAATATTTTTAGACCGTGGTTGGCCCCACATAACCAATACATGGAAATCTAAACTGTGAATAAGGTAGGAATACTAAACACATTCCACGGCTTTAGCTCATTGGTCTAGCATCAGTTTAGTTTCATTGCTGGTAACTTGTAGATCATTTATTGCCTGACATTTTCTTTGGCCAAATTCTTATTTTAGTGAGTGGATCCCAGCCATGGCCTCTAAGGCCTAGCCACTATTTTTGTACCAGGAAAAGTATTCTGCCTCTGAAAACCAGCCCCCATTTTTGCATTTTCTTTTCTGAAAATCCTGGAAGCTGTGCACTGAATGATTTCTGTGAATATTTTTGAAGACACTTTCTGTTTATATTGCTCATCTAATTGTACTTTTTATATTATTCATTATTGAAGCGTCCTTTCTCAGCTTCTGCAGGTTTATGTGGCCTTTACATACCATTTTGTTCTTGGTCTAGCATAATCATGAATTAGTAGTACATCACAATTTTTCTTTATCCATTTTCTTCCACAAATTCTACAAACAAACTTGAAATTCAGGCTAGTGGCTGGGATAGTGGTTGGGTTAGATTCACATATGCTTTTCACAGAAAAATAAAAGGGCTGGGCACGGTGTCTCAGGCCTGTAATTCCAGGACTTTGGGAGGCCAAGGTGGGCAGATCATGGGGTCAGGAGTTTGAGACCAGCCTGGTCAACATGGTGAAACCCCGTCTCTACTAAAATTACAAAAAATAGCCGGGTGTGTTGGCAGGTGCCTGTAATCCCAGCTACTCAGGAGGCTGAGGCAGGAGAATCGCTTGAACTTGGGAGGGAGAGGTTGCAGGGAGCCGAGGTCGTGCCACTTCACTCCAGCCTGGGCAACAAGACCAAGACTCCATTAAAATAAATAAATAAATAAAAGAAGTAGATGTTAGTAGATAATTTTCTGACTAAGTTCCTTTTAATGCAGGCTCCTATTTCAGAGCCAAAAGTTGATCTAAAGACTTGAAGTAATCTTAGGATGACAGGTGTAAGACAGACACTGTGTGGCAAAGAAAAGTATACTAGAAGTATCTTTCTTGCATTTCAACAATTTAATCCCAATGATGTTAACACTGAGCAAAATCCTAAAGTTGGCAAACTTATGTTTGGCTTGCTTCTACTGCTGTTTCACAAGCTCTCAGTTCTCAGGATACATGCTGCCCACAAAGTACCTGGTCTATGTCTTATTCCTTTAATATAAGGTTCTCAGCTGCAGAGAATAGGAATCCCAGCTGAATAGCACTGTACCATGGAATCATGAGGGGTACCTGAATAAAGGGTGAAGAAACATTCAATTCTAAGGATTGGATGGGCCCCTCTCCTTTTGCTATTATTCACTCTACCTGTTCTATTGGTTGTTATCTCTGATTAATGGTCTATGAGGGCAGGATCTGTGTCTACCTTGTTCACCACTTTATCATCAATCCCTCATATAATATATGACCTACAGACTGGGGTACAAAGGAATATCAAGTTTCAGAAGCTACCTAGCCCTGTTCACAAAAATTTTGAAAATTCTTTATGTCATGAGTAACGAAAATAAACATAATACCCATTGAAATCAAGCATGAGATCTGAACAAAAAACCTCTTTTTGTAACAAACTTCAGCAGAGCTTGATGTGAAGAGAGAAATAAAATAGGATATTTGTTAAAGTGTTAGTTTCATTTTTAGAGAAAATATTTTATTTTCGGGTCACGAACAGAATGAGAACCATAAAGTCCTCATGTAGTTAGAAAACAGCCAGAGAATTAGAACATTACTAAACTCTGCAGGATAACAAATGATAACCCTGAGGATATAACTAAATGTGAATAAACAATACCTCAGACAACCTTTACAGTGACACACAACATAAAAGGCAGCTAAGATTTTGTTTAATGCATATTTATGAAAATTTCATAGGATTGTATGACATGGATAATTAAATTTAATGAATGTTTATCTGCCACTCTTTAGCAAATCCAAAATTGATAGAACAAACATAGTGGGCAACTAAGAAAGGTCTTGTTTAGCAACAGAGAAAAAGAAATTAGAATAAGATTACACTTGGAGAACATAGACTTGTGTTTTGAGGCCCACTACGAAGTTTATGAGCTGAAGAGATAATATCATCAGATGGATTTTAAATTGTTTGACTCAAGAGACAAATAAAGACCTTAAATTGTTTGTTGTGCTTAGTACTGCCTATGCCTTTGGAAAAGAGAGATCAATAAAAGAAGCAAACAATCAGGGAAAGAATCAGTGGGGTTGTTAAGAAATATAAGTCGAAAGTTAGTGACAGATAAAGTTGAGAATGCTGTATAAAAGCAAGGAAAAAATTCAGCTTCCACACTTAACTATGTTCACACATGTGGAAGTCTTAAAATACTGTGTGATAATTTTTGTACAGCATCCCTAATCCTTTTAAAAAGACAATTGAATAAAATTATATGATATTAAAATGGTTTAGTTATGATAACTGTAAATGTTGGAAGAAAGATTATCAGTACAGTGTCTGGTTCACCACCATCAACCTCAATGAAAGAATAATGAGCTCAAGATCTCTCTCCAACTGGCTTCAGAACTGTAGCTGAAACATTGTTCTTGTTATGGCTGGCAGCTGATTGTAGCTGCTGACTGCTAAAGTTTCCCATAAGTAAACTGGTGCCTGATGCCCTGGTGGGTTCCCAGGGATCATGAATGCCAAGAACATTTTGATTCTGCCGAGGGAAAAGGGTGAAAAATGAGTTGTAAAATATCCTACTCATAGTGAACAAAGTCGAATGATTCAGATTCTCATATGAACTGTTGATCTGAACCACCCAATAAGGTAGAAATCAAGTAAAGGTATGAACATTCCTAGAAGTACTATCAAAATTATTAAAAAATAAACCTTCTATCTAACTTCAAGAGAATTGAAGCTATCTTTCCTTTTAATAAAAATGAAAATTGTTTAGCTTTCTGATGTCTATTCTCAAACTTTCCAATGCTTCTACTCATACTTATTTTGCTCTCAATGTTTTACAAAAACAGCTCTCCTTCAGGTCTACTCCATGTTACTCCAGCAGATGACTTTTTTTTTTTTTTAGACGGTTTCGCTCTTGTCACCCAGGCTGGAGTGCAATGATGCAGTCTGTCTGGTTCACTGCAAACTTTGCCTCCCGGGTTCAAGTGATTCTTCTCCCTCAGCCTCTCAAGTAGCTGGGATTGTAGGCATCTGCCAGCATGCCTAGCTAATTTTTGTATTTTTAATAGAGAGGGGATTTCACCGTGTTGGTCAGGCTGGCTGCGTGTGAACTCCAGACCTCAGGTGATCCACCCTCCTCAGGCTTCCAAAGTGTTAGGATTACAGGCATGAGTCACTGTGCCCAGTTGACAATTTTTTTGTTGTTGTTTTGTTTTAGTATAATGGCCATATTTGCCACAATTGATCACTCATTTTTTCATGAAACACTTCCTTAGCATGGCTGCAGGAATATTCATCAGCCCCTCTTGTTTATTCTCATGGGTCAGTCATCCTTGGATTCCTTTGCTGGCTTCTCAACTCTTTGACTTCAAATATTGGAGAATGTCAAGGCTTAGTCCTTGGAAATGTTCTATTTACACACAAGTCTAAGGTTATTCCATTCAGTCATATGCCATTAAAAATCATCTGTGTTCTGATCATTCACAAAATATGTATCTCTAAACTGCTTTCCTGAACTCCAGGTTTCTGTGACCAATCACTTAATCTGCTGTATGTCTCAAATTTAGTATCTTTAAATCTGAACTTGAATCCTGCTCTGTCCGCAGACTTTCCTATCTTAGTAAATAGCTCCATCTTTCAATTGCTGAGGTTACAGACCTTTCTCCCTTACTCCCTCTCTCACCATGTGACATGCTTGCTACCCTTTTGCTTTCCACTGTATTTAAAAACTTCCTAAGACTTCACCAGAAACTGAGCAGATGTGGGTGCCATGCTTGTACAGCCTGCAGAACCACAAGCTAAATAAACCTCTTTTCTTTATAAATTACCCAGTCTCGTGTATTCCTCTTTTGCAACGCAAAATGGACTAACACACTGTTCATGTGTTCAAATATTTATCTTCTTTTTCACACACCGTTCTTCACTTTTAGGTATATCAATGAACAAAACAAAGAGAGATTGTAACTTCATATGCATCTCATTCTAGCAGAAGAAGACAAATAGTAAGTAATAATCAGAGTAAGCAAAATAAGTAAGATAAATATGTGGTATATCTCAGGTGAAAATTGTAAAACTATGTGGAGCAGAGTATAGGCAATCAGCAGGAATGAAGGATTCACAGGGGGAGGAAGAGAGTTGGCTGTATTAAATAGAGTAGTCCGGAAATTTTTAGCAAAGATTTGAAGAAAGTAAAGAGGCTTATGGATTTACAGGGCAAAAAACATACCAAGCAGCAGAAACAACTAGAATAAAGAACTTTCTGCAGGAGTGTGACTGGACTATTTGAGGAATAGCAAGGAGGTTGGTATGGCTGGAGTGGGTACTAAGAGAGAGATCAGGAGATGAAGTCAGAGACTAAATGTGGTCCAGAACCCATAGAGCTTTGTAAGTTATGGTAAGGACTTCAGCTTTTTCTCTGCATGAAGTAAAGAATCACTGCAGCATTTTGAGTGGAGAAGTGACATGGTCTGCCTTACATTTTAAAATAATTTCACTGTTGCTACAATGAAAATCAATGGTAAGGGACAAAGATAAAAGAAAGTATGAAAGCAGTTTGGAGCTTATGAGCCTGAGAGAATTTCTTAGCAAATTGGATGTGTGTGTGCGAGAAAGAGAGAAATCAACAATGGTTCCAAAGCTTTTGCCCAGAGTAACTGAAGGATGCAATTTCCATCCACCGAGGCAGTTATACCTATCACAGTTCCATTTAACATTGGCCTATGTAGAAAGCTGATGGATCACAGAGAATGATAGTAGCCTATCATGAGCTCAATCAAGAAGTGTCTCCAATTGCATTTGCTCCTTAATGGAGATGGGAAATATAGTTCTTGACACCTGGAAAATTAGCTATCAAGCTGATTAATGTACTTTTTTCTCAATACCAATAAACAAAGAGCATCAGAAGTCACTTACTTTCAGCTAGCAGCGTATAACTGCACTGTTTTGCCACAAGGCTTCATCAATTCCCGGGCTTGACTCCATAATTTAGCTCAGTGTGACCTTAATTATCTTGCTTCCTATAGGAAATCATGCTGGCCCATCCATTGATTGTCTATGCTGATAAAGTATATTGATTGGTAAGTACTAGATATACTAGATAACTTGAAAGATACATGCATGGTAGACAGTGGAAAATAAACTGAAGGAATTTTGGGTTTTTGCCACTGAAATACATTTTCTGACTGTTCAGTTGTCTTAAGAGTGTTGTAATGCTTTCTCCAAAGTGCAAAATAAGTTGCATCTTTGACTCCTTAACTCTAAGAAAAAGGAACAATGCATGCTTGACCAATTCAGATCTCCTTAACTCTGAGAAAAAGAAACAATACAAGCTGGACAAATTTGGATTATATATATATGAGTGTGTGTGTGTGTGTGTGTGTGTGTGTGTGTGTGTAATGTGCCTCTTGTCAGATTGCAATACTCTATGGACACTATGTCAAACACTGATGGGGAATTGCACTGTGAACCCATAGTGTTTGGTAGGAAAACTCATGCTCTCCGAGTTAAGAACCTGAACTTCTCATACTGAACCCAGTGTCATTTCACTCACCAAGTCATAATGTTGGGCATGTCCGGGATTGTGTGGAAGAATCATTATAGAAGAGGAGTAGAAAGTAAAAGTTTCTGATTCTGATGTGAATACTCAGTGTGAATGAGGAAACACTCAATGATCGGTTATTTTTAAAAAGACCTATTCTATCAATGTCAGCCATTATTTTTTTCTATATTAACCTCAGTGTTTGCTCATTGAACTTGTTAAGTAAGATATTTTAAAAAAACATATTTTGCATGAATTTTCCAAAAAGTACCACCCTTCACCCTCTCTTGCTTCTCCCTGACTTCTCTGTTTAATGTGACTGCAGGCACTGCTGAGTACCTTATCTACCAGGTGCAGAGAACAATATTCAGTCACCTGGTGATAAGTCAGTTACATTGGATCTCTTTTATCATGGAGAACACAATAGACAGAATTTTTCCTCAGTGAGTAGATTCTTATAGCAGATACTGATTTGGGTTTTCTGCCTACTTCTGCCAGACACAACTCTTCAGTAGTTAGAAACGTTATTATTACAATGTTCTACACAGTATTTTTTCTGACTAAGGAGCTCAGCATATATAGAGAGAAGAAAGGCAGAAGGCTGATGCCATAATATTCAATGATTTTTCCCTATTATATACCCCATCACCCAGAAGCAACTGACTAATAAGAAGGGTGAAATAAAACATTAAAGACTCAGTTATGGCGCCTCTAGCTGGGAGACAATACTTTTTGAGGTTGGGCTAATATACAAAAGGATGCAGCCTCCACTATGTGATGTTTTTTCTTCCTTAGCCAAAATAAATGGATCTAGGTCCCAAAAAGCGAAATGAGGAATGGTGCATCTGACTCTTTCACATAATGACCCACAAATGCTGATAATAAATTTATTCAGGATGTGCTCTGCTTTTTTATACCTATTGAGAAAATAATATATACTCTTTTCCTTTAAACCGATAAGATGTAGTATTTAAATGCGATATATTTTTAAGGAAAAACCAAGCATTTATTTCTATGATACACTTGAATATCACCATTGTGGCAACCCAATTTCTAGGAATTTACCTTCTAAATGTATTATTGGCCATTTTTTTCTTTATTGTTCCTTCCTTGTTAAAATTTTTATCATTAATATTTAGGCAGCACTTAATTTATACAATTAATTAAGGCATGTTCTTTCATTTTCCCTTCTTTGAAAGAATGAGGCTAAAGTTGAAATTCCTACTCTTAAATGTGAAATGTCCTGTCAAACCATATGAGCTTGTTCTATCTGTTTCTTTTGAGGAGATAGTTTTCAATTACTTAATATGATTAATAATTATGTTATTCAAGTTTTCTACTACTTGTAGTTCAGTCAAGAAATCTGTTATCTATGTTAACATTTCCCAAATTTATTGGTATATTATTGCTTGTAACAATTTCTTATTTTTTATGTTCGTTTCATAGATTTGTATGTCCTCTGTTTACACATGCCTTGTTCATATTTTGTTCCATATGCCAAATGTGTCCCAGACTTTCACATTCTAAAATGTTTACATACACAAACACATAACCATATATACAATCTATCCCACAAACCTACTTCTCACCTCAACTATTTATACAATCTATCCCTCAAACCAAAACCTACTTCTCACCTTTCACAAACACTTTTTACAAGGTAGGGAACATTGTTGGATCATATGGTAGCTCTCTTTTTAGAGGAACCACAATAATGTTTTCCATGGTGGCTGCACAATTCTATATTATTTTCAATAATGTGTAGGGATTGCAGTTTCTCTACATCCTTACCAACGCTTATCTTTTGCTTTTTGAAAATAATCATTCTAATAAGTATGAAGGAGTATCTCTTTGTGATTTTGGTCTGCATTTTCCTGATGATTAGTAATGTTAAACATTGTTTCAAATCCCCGGTGACCTTGTGTATATGACCTTCTGCCTATCCAAGTCCTTTGCCCATTTTTTAAACAGATTATTTGAGGGTTCTTTGTTTTTGCTGTTGAGTTGTAGGAGATTCTTATGTGTTTTAGATATTAATATCTTATTAAATAGATTGGTTTGCAAATATTTTCTCACATTCTATAGGTTGCAGTTTCACTCTGTTGACTGTTTTGTTTGCTCTGCATAAAATTTTTAGTCTGGTGTAGTCCAACTAGTCTATTTTTGGCTTAACAAAAAACAAAATCCTGTGCTTGTGGTGTCAAAAAATTTTAAAAATCATTGCCAAGACCAGTGTTAAGAAGTTTTGTTCCCTGTATTTTCTTCAAGAAGTTTTATAGTCAGAACTTGCATTTAAGTCTTCAAACCATTTTGAGTAGATTTTTGTGTATAATATAAAATAGGGATCCCATTTTATTCTTTTGCATGTAGATATCTCGTTTTTTCAGCATCATTTTTTTGAAGAGACTATCCTTTTCCCATTGTGTATTCTGGACACACTTGTGGAGGACCATATATGCATGTGCTCATTTCTGGGTACTTTATTCTGTTGCATTGGTCTATGTTTCTGACTTTATACCACTACCACTCTCTTTTGATTATTCTAGCTTTGAAATCAAGAAGGATGATGTCTTCAGCACTGTTCCTCTTTCTCACTTTGTCTATTTGGGATCTTTATTGTTTCACATTAATTTTAGATTTTTTTTCTGTTTCTGTAAAATATGCCTTTTGAATTTTGATAGGAATTGCATTGAATCTGTAGATCACTTCGGGTAAACATTTAAACAATATTAAGTTTTCCAATCTAGAAACGTGAGATATCTTTTTGTTTGTTTGTATCTGCTTTCATTTTCGTGTTTTATAGTTTTTAGTATGGAATCTTTCACTTCCTTGGTTAAGTTTCTTTATAAATATTTTATATTTTTATGTTATTATAAATTGTATTGTTTTCTTAATCTCCTTTTTGGATAGTTCATTGTTAATATATAGAAATATTGGTAATTTTTGAACCTTGATTTTGTATCTTGTGACTTTGCTGAATTTGTATATCAGTTTTAACAATTTTTAGGGTTTTTTTGTGTGTGGTGTCTTTAGGGTTTTCTATATATAAGATCATGTCTTCTGCAAAAAAAGACAATTTTACTTCTGAATATGGGAACCACCCAAACATCTATTGACAGATAAACAGATTTTTTAAAAAGTGGTATATACATTCAGTGAAATATTATTTAACAATTTGAAAATGGAGGAAATTCTACATCTTGTGAAAATGTGAATGAACCTAGAGGGCATTATGCTAAATGAAATAACCCAGTCACAGAAGGATTAATACTGCATGACTACACTTATATGAGGTATCTAAAATAGTTGAACTCACAGAAGCAGAGAATAGAGTGGTGGTTGCCAGGTATTTGGGGAAAAAGAAAGTGTGAAATTGTTGCTTAATGGGTTCAAAGTTTCAGTTTTACAAGATGGGTGAATTCTAGGGATCTTCTATATAACATAGTATATATAGTTAATAAAATATTGTGCTCTTCTTTTTTGTGTGTGGGCATGTGGGTAAGATGGGGATCCAATTTCATTCTTATGGAGGTGGACATCCAATTTTCCCCACCATTTGTTGAAGAAACTATTATTTTCAACCACTTCAACTCTGTCACCTATCCTCTTTGTTAAAAGGATGGATCGCATGTTGTGTTCTTACCACCATCACACACTCACATGCAAGAACATGGGGGAAAATTTTTTAAGATGATTAATATGTTTAATTCCTTGATTGCAATGACAATATCATGTGCATATGCATATGTCCAAACTCATCAAATGTGCACATTAAATATGTGCAATTTGTGTGTGTCAGTTACACCTCAACAAAAATTTTTAAAGCTAAGGTACAGTAGCGAGCAAAAATATACTGTATGTTTGGTCATATAATGGTACATTCAAAATCACATAGTGGGATAAAGATGATCTCTTGATCTGCTTCTCAGGATTCTGTAGGTAAACTAGAAGATCCCTATTGTTGCTTACTCCTAATCTACCCATGTGTCTGCATTTAAGAAGAGGGTTGGATAGGCCAAATGGCCCAAGATGTTTTCACTCACATGCCTGGCAGTTGGTTGGGACATCTTGGTTCTACTCTATGTGGCCTCTCTTCTATGCTAGGTTAAACTGGCTTCCTATATTGGGTCAAATCATAGCATTCCAAGGAGCAAAGGTATAGTTTAAAAGACCTCTGTGGCCTAGACTCCAGAATTTGTCATTTCTACTACATTGTATTGATCAAAACAACTCACAAAAATACCCTAGATTGCAGGAGAAGGGAAACAGTCCCCATCTATTGATGGGAGAAGCTTGAAAAACAAACAAACAAACAAACAAACAAACCAACAAACCAAAAACCAAAACAAAAAAACTGTGGCATTATTTAATCTACTATAGCCTGCCTTCTTATCAAAATTATTTATATACTCTCTATATGGAAAATGTGTTCACCTTTCCAAATATCCCCAAAGTCTTAGAAAATCATGGCATCAAGTTTGAGGATTTTAATGTCATAACCTGTATTAGGTCTGAGTGAGGCTTCTCAGGTGTGACTTCTCTGATGTTATTTCTCTTGAGAGATCTGTGAAATAAAAAGACAAGATATCTACTTCCCCGCCCCTAACATATAATGGGAAACAGGAACAGAATAATGACTACGGTAGACATTTCCAGTTTTAAAAAATGTGGGGTGAAAAAGGGGAATATAGCAGTCAGTGGTCTACAGCATTCCAGCTCTTCTGAAATTTAGCTGGCATGCACCATCAGCTCTCCCTACTCTTAGAACAGGAAACAATACTTGAGGATGATTCATTTTCTCCTCAGTTCTTGACTCTGCCCTCTAGGCTTTGGGCTCAGGACCTATGGCTCATAGTTCAGCCCTCTAGAGACATTCTTCCTTTTTTAAAAAATAAGAAATGCCCCATGTTTGTAATTGAGTAGTTTTTCCAGAGGCCTCTGTTCATTTTGATCTGTCGCTGTTCCTTCTATCTCAAGCAGATAATGTTTTTGTTGTACCTTTATCTGAAAATCTTCTAGTTTACAATGACATTTCCTCCATGATCCAAAAATTAAATCCATAATCTACTTTGAGACAGACCTTTTTCTACTTGAGAAGTGTGTGAAAGTCGTAAGGTATAGTGTTTTGCTACGATTTGAATGTGCCCGTCTAAAATTCAGGTGTTGCCAATCCAATAGTATTAATATGTAAGGTCTAAAAGAAGTGATTAGACCATGAGGGCTTCTCTCTTGTTAATGCTTCATTTGCTCTTCTTCTCTTCTGCTATGTAAGGATGTAGCAAGAAGGTCCTCACTGGATGCTGGGGTCTTGATCTTGGACTTTCCATTTTTTCAGCACCATGAGAAATAAATTTCTGTTCTTTATAAATTACTCAGTCTCAGATATTCTGGTGTAGCTGTACCAAAAACAAACAAACAAAAAAAAACAGTCAAACAAACAAACAAAAGCTAAGACACACCTTTATGATTCTCATAATAACTTCTTTTTTTCAGTTGAGAGGGTCTACTAAGTAGCAATCTTAATTTTTTGAATCAATCTTAACACCATGAAGCCATTTCTTATTTTGAAATATCTCTTTTATAAAAAAAAAAAAAAAAAATGGAGAAGAGAAACAGATTTATTTTCCAACCCAGAATATGTACTGAGTCTCCTGAAAATTTTCCTTCCTCCTTGAATTTTAGTTTATCTCTGCATTCTCATACCATATCATATAAAGCTATCAGATGCCAGTTTACAGTTTTGACAACTTATGTGCAAAATCCCTTGACCAGATTCACAAATTTACTAGGTACATTTCTTATCTTGCAAGTGTTTCCGGTGGCATTGTTGTAAATTGTTCTTCTATTAGACACTACAGGTCACCTTTTCTCAAGCCTTCAGTAGCAATGGATACTCAGAATCCACTTACTCTCTCCTTGATACTTTTGTAGTCATTTTAACCACCCACTCCAAAAACCAAGGCCACATGTTTTAAATTTTGTAATGGCAGCAACCCAGTTTTAGAGACTAACAAACTACCTCAAAACTAAGTGGTTTAAAACTACAATTACATATTAATTCTCAGGGTTCTATGCATTGTCTTGGGGTGTTCTCTGCACTGGCTTGGTGGTAAGGTATATTGTAGCTTCATCACATCTTTGAGAATTAGTGCTGGATCTTAGCTGGGACATTTCAATTCTCTTCTCAGTGGCCTCTCATTTTTTAACAGGCTGGGCTAGATCCTTGCCTGCTGTTTCAGGATGGTATTTTTAACAGGGTAAAAATGGAAGTTACAAGGTCTCTTGAGGCCTAGACTCCAGATTTCAAGCATATTCTATTCGTTAAAGTAAATCACAAGGTCAGCATAAATTTAAGATAATGGAAAAACAGGCCAGACACAGTGGCTCACACCTGTAATCCCAGCACTTTGGGAGGTCAAGGCGGGAAGATCACCTGAAGTCAGGAGTTTGAGACCAGCCTGTCTAACATGGTGAAACCTTGTTTCTACTAAAAATACAAAAAATTAGCTGAACGTGGTGGCATACCCCTGTAATCCCAGCTACTCGGGAGACAGAGGCAGGAAAATCACTTGCACTCAGGAGGCAGAGGTTGCAGTGAGCCGAGATCATGCCATTGCACTCCAGCTTGGGCAACAAGAGCAAAACTCTGCCTCTAAAGCAAAGATAATGGAAACAATACACTCTACCTCTAGATAGGAGGCACGGCTAATGCAAAAGAATATACAAACTGAAAAAATAATTTGTGCTCATTCAGAGGAAACATTTGGAGGTAATTGCCCAAGTTGAAATTCTGGCTCCATTAATCATGGTACTGTATTCTTGGATTAACTATTTAGTTTCTTTCTGGCTTAGTTTTATCATCTCTAAAGTGGAACTAATAATCTTACCTGCCTCATATGGTTGTTATTGTGGATTAAATGTGAAACTCTATGTAAAGTGTTCGCAATAGGGCTTGATATACTGTCAACACTCTAAAACTGCTTGCTGTTAGTATTTCACTTGCTGCTTCCACTTCATTATCTCCCATTCAGTCTTTATGCTTCCGTCATAATGCTGCTTCTGTTATTTTACTGAGTCAGATTCTGTAAAGGTCATCAGTCATCCCAGGTATGTTGAACTGTTTTGTCATAACTTGTTAATAATACTCCATTCCTCTGGAAACATTTACTGATGTTCCTGACTGCCCTATAGCAGGAACTTCTAAGGTCTCCTGTTTCTCTTCCTACTCTTTTATTTTAATTGTTCCTCAGTGTTCTGTCCTTCTGTCCATTTTCTTCCTTTTTTCTCTCTCACTGGTCAATTTCATCCAGTCCTATTGTTGAAACTATCAACACATAGTAATACTATGTGAATATCTATCTTTCTCAGTATTACTTCAATTTCTAGCTGCTCACTTGGTATCTCAGCCAATATGATCTTCAAATCCACTAAAAATGTTGTTATTAAAACATACTGCATTCTGTAATCCAGTCATGGGAATCTATATTGGCATCAATGCTACTACTCAAAGTTGAACAATCTTGTTTTCTTTTTCCTGTCACTTATTCTATACAGCTACCATTTCCACATCCAAAACATCAGTCTTGATAACATTTCTCCATTGGTCATTGGTCCCCATCATTGGTCTTTCCATCCACATCAATAACCCATCTTCCCCTCTGTCGCTTCACTTATTTGTGTATGTATCTCTACTAGAAAGTTTTTATTACAACTAATTGAATGTACAATTAAGATGAAAAACTGTCCAGGTGTAGTGTCTCACACCTGTAATACCACACTTTGGGAAGTGGAGGCAGGAGGATTGCTTGAGCCCAAGAGTTCAAGACTAGCCTGCGCAACATGGTGAAACCTAGTCTCTACAAAAAACATACAAAAAATTAGCTGAATGTGGTGGTGAATGCCAGTAGTCCCAGCTACACAGGAGGCTGAGGTGGTAGGCTCACCTGAGCCCAGGGATGTCAAGGCTGCAGTGAGCTATAATTGCTCTACTGCTCTCCAGCCTGGGCAACAGAGTGAGACCCTGTCTCAAAGAAACAAACAAAGGTGAAAACACTTTGGGGGGAATTAAATTTCCTTCATGGTCTGTCCTCACCTATATGACAACACTCTTTCTCTACTCTCATCCCTTCCCCTCCCCTCTATCTTTATTCTAGTGACGTAGGTATATACATAACCAGCTCTGAATGCTTCTAGTATTGTCTCAATCCCAAGTTTCTTTCATTTTGTGCTCTTTATTCTATTCTGCCTGAAGTATGTTTCTCTGCTTCCTTCACTTCTTTGTTTGAGTGTGTGCGGATTAAATATCACGCACTAGAGTGTAAACTCCCTGAGATTAGGAGAATTTGTAATACATTTTTGTGCACATGACACCTAGCAACATGTTTGTCTTGTAGCATGCTTGAACACTGGGTTTTAAATGGATGAAAAACTCTTGGTGGAGAATCCTTTTATACCCAGTGGTCATTTGTTTCCCCCTCAGAATTCTCAAAGCATGTCATGCTTCTTTCAAAGTTTTTATTGTAGCTTACTTGAATTGTAGTTAGTAAAGAATATTCTGTCTTATCCACTAGCTTCTGATTATCTCCATGGGCAGAGGCTGAGCTTTACTCATCCTGACATTGTAGTGTTTAGTATATAACATCACACATGTAATGCTGAAGAAATGAATGAATGAATTCCCAGCCACATGTCCTGGAGTTCGCCAATTATTTCTTTGGTCCCTGAGTTGCTGACCACCACAGTGACCAGCAACCCAGTCATAATCCTTATGATGGCCTTCTCTTTCAACCACTGATAATAATAAAGCATTATAACAAATACATAAAAATATTAAATGAATTTTATAGAAAGTAGTGTTTGAGTATATGTGGGTATAATTAACAAAAGTAGTTATTTAATTAGTAAGTCAGTGCCAACATCAAAAAGCACATAACTAAATGTGTGCAGTAGTAATTTATTTCATGTGAAAATACTAAAAATATATAGAAATATCTAACTAATAGTATTATTTCAAGATGTTGGAACAATAGTTATAAAACAAAATCAAAATAATGTTTCTAGCATTGTAAGCTAAATATATTGATATACATATTAATTGAATATAATTTTTAAAATATTAAGGGCTGAAATTGCATATTTAAAATTGCGTAATTCCATTCAGCCTTCTTTTAATGTGGAAATCAATAAAAACAAATGTAAAACATATGTATAAGAAAAGAAATTTAGGCAGAATGCTTTTGTTTTAATCTCAGAGAAAAGGAGTTCTAATAGTGTTCGCACTGGGAATACAATAACTGTATTTATATAATCTTGAAAAGAAAGAAATGGGTGATGGTCATAAAACTCTCTTCATGGTGGAGCACTGTTAATTTAAAAGCAGGAAGTCAGGGATTAAAGTTAATGAGGGGGTGAGCCTCCATGCAATTTAGTTAAACTGTTTAACACAAAAGCTGGTAGAAATGTGGAAAGAGAGTACTAGAGGGAGCAATAGAAGAAAAGGTTGTAAATCAGTCTATGAAAAAGAAAAGAGAAAAACAGAACACCCTTTTAGAGGAAATGAGAATCACATAGTTTCATCAGTTGATAGATTAGAGCAATCAAAGGGAAGGGAATTGCCAAATTCAGTCATTTGATAGATTGGAGGAATCACAATAAAGACATAAAGGTAAATTTGTATTTCTCATGAGGGCAATTAAAGTGGATTATTAGGTACTCCCATGGCTGTTAAATATTATGTTGACTTTAATTTTTCCCTGGGTGCCTGAGAATGTGTCTTTTCTGATCATAGAAGGAGCGAAGTTACTTCTAGACATTTTTTTTTCAGACTGCCTGGAAGTCAAAACTGTATTACTCTCTGGGAGCAAATAGCCATTTTCAGATTTAGTAGTTGCTACAGCAGTAATAAAATTTTCACTACCCACATAGAGTAAATTGAGTCGAAGTTGGACAAGACCCTCAGGTAGAAGTAATGAAGTAATCTATAAAAAGAATCTTTTCATTTCATTCCTTTATTTTTATGCAGTTATTTAATAACCATCACATGCATACTATGAAGTTATTTTAGCCTGTTATAGTCCAGTGGTTAGGTGTTAACCTTGAATATAGTGAACAGCTTGAAAAACCAGTGATTTTCAAGATTTTCAGGGTTCTTGAAAGATTTTGAAGTCCTTATCTGGGCTTTTCATAAGAACTTTTTAATATCAGTAATATTTTAAAGGTCTCCTACAGCATCAAAACATTTTTCAGTCAATTCTAATTACATTTTGCTTTAAACTAGCTGGTCTTGTGTTAATAAATATAATTTACTTAGGATGGGTGGTATCATGCACATCCGTGGGAAAAGACCACCAAACAGGCTTTGTGTGAGCAATAAAGCTTTTTAATCACCTGGGTGCAGGCGGGCTGAGTCCGAAAAGAGAGTCAGCAAAGGGAGATAAGGGTGGGGTCGTTTTATAGGATTTGGGTAGGTAAAGGAAAATTACAGTCAAAGGGGAGTTGTTCTCTGGCGGGCAGGAGTGGGGGGGTCACAAGGTGCTCAGTTGGAGAGATTTTTGAGCCAAGATGAGCCAGGAAAAGGAATTTCACAAGATAATGTCATCGCTTAAGGCAAGGACCAGCCATTTTCACTTCTTTTGTGGTGGAATGACATCAGTTGAGGCGGGGCAGGGCATTTGCACTTCTTTTGTGATTCTTCAGTTACTTCAGGCCATCTGGGCGCATACGTGCAAGTCACAGGGGATGCGATGGCTTGGCTTGGGCTCAGAGGCCTGACAGGTGGGAAGCAGTTAAAAAGTAAAACCCTGAGTTCCTGTACCTAGAAAAATGTTGAAAATTGGAATTTAGGAGATCTTGCAAAAATCAATGGTTTTGCACTGTAGGAAGATTGTATGAGGCCGTATTCTACCTGAATGCAGTTCTTTTCCTGCTGAAGCAGGATATTTTCCTTGACTCCTCTGCGGGCTGGAACTGGAGTGGATAGGCACTGGCAGGGGCAACCTCTACTCACTTAAACCCACTGTGCTCAACCCCTCACGGGAGGGAGCACACAGGTGAGCAGGGGCAGGAGCCAGGGCGAATACTTTTGGGCACTGGCAGGAACAAATTCCACACTAGCCCTGCGGCAGCACTTAAAGGGATGCCCGTGGCGTCTGAAGCTTCAGAAGGAGTGTTACAGTCAGTGCTCTTTTAGCTCTGCCATCCACAGATGGCTTAAGTGTTCACAGCTCAGTGGAGGGTCAGTGTGACAGCCTTTTGCGTCCGCACCTGAGTTCTCGTCTGGGGTCCAGGAGGAATGAGGTTGCATAAACAAATTGGAGATGATAAATGTGGGGAGTTTTATTGCCAATGATAGTAGCTCTCAGCATGAAGAGAAGCTGGAAAGGGGACCAAGTGGGGAGGTAATCTTCCCCCAGAGTCCAGCTGTCTGGACTCTTCTCTGAAGCTACTCTATTAATCTATCACTTTGAAGTTAAGCTGGTTCTCTCTGACATGCAAACACAGTCTCCAATATTCAGCTGCTTCTCCTCTTCTCTTCCCTCTGCCCGCAGAGTCTGAGGTTTATGGACACAGGATGGCGGGGCGGGGCAGGCCATGGGCAGTTTTGGAAAAGCCAACATTTGAGTGGGAAAACAGGAATGTATGTTCCCACTTTGGGCTGCAGTTCCAGGCCTGAGAGTGAGGCCTTCACTAGGCACCCACCCTCTTCTGCTCCAAATTTCCCTGTCTCCTGTTCCTATCACTGCCAAAGACAGGATAGACTATAAAACAGCTATCATCATAGGATAGACTATAAAACAGCTATCGTAGGATAGACTATAAAACAACTATCATCAGAGGGCAAACTAGATACCATGAAGATAAAGAGAGTTATGGTGTAGCATAGTTTCGATGGAGATTAGTCATCCTCAGGTAAGAGAAGCACTCAAATTATATGAATTTCCTGACCATGGAAATTCTAGATCATCTACTTTCATTAAAGAGGGAGCATGAAATTTAGGAATATTAACTTCCATAGAATACAGTAGATGTAATTTGTATTTCAGCTCTTAACACTGTGCAATGCAGAAGGACAGAATTATTTACAATCGCTAGGGAAAGTTTGATAAACAGAGATAATAATTCTGATACAGACTAACTTGAAAGAAAGAAAGAGTCAGATTACAATGAATGCAGGAAGATAAAATGGGAAGGGAATAGGACTACTTATGTCAACTACATATGAGCAAATATTTTACCAGCACTTATGAGGAAGGATCAGAAATTAACCCACATATTATATTATATATGTAATTATGATCAATGTATAATTGTTTCTGTATGGTTCTTCTTCTTTACTGTTGAATCCACAAATCTCATTCTGTAATTTATTTATTTTTATTTATTTGTTTTTTTGGGGGATGGAATTTTGCTCTCATTGCCCAGGCTGGAGTGCAATGGCACAATCTTGGCTCACTACAACCTCTGCCTCTGGGGTTCAAGTGACTCTCCTGCCTCAGCCTCCTGAATAGCTGGGATTACAGACACCCACCACCAAACCTGGCTAATTTTTGTATTTTTAGTAGAGACAAGGTTTCACTATGTTGGCCAGGTTGGTTTCAAATTCCTGACCTTAGGTGATCTGCCCACCTTGGCCTTCCAAAGTGTTGAGATTACAGGCGTGAACCACCCCACCCAGACCTGTAATTTATTGTTAAAATTAACTCTTTTGAATAAAACGTCCATATTGATTCACATAAGATCTTGATGAAATTAATTTGAACTGGCAACTGTATTCAAGATTTTACTGCCAAGCCTGGTCAACCTGGGTGAGTCGTTCCTGTACCTACTGATACCTACCTAAGGCTTTTTCCTTTCAATGTATGCATTGGTTTACTTACTTTCAAACTTACTTTATTAAAATCTTAGATAGCAGGTGCGAGAGGAATGTTTTCTTACTGCATGCTGTGGCATATCCATATAAACCAACCCACAGCTATATGCTGTTATGCTTCACGTGAATCTTTGTAACAATTCCACTAATCGTGTTTGCTTGTTTGTACATGGATGATATGGAAAGCTTGTCTATATTACATATCTGAGCAACTTCACATTTTATTTTTTATATTTGCAGTTGTAAAAATAATATATCTAAACTATGTTAAAATATGGAAATATATTTAGGAAGAACTATGAGTTCCCAAGTGAGATCTCTCTAATTCCCACTGCCTTGCTCAGAATAACCTCTAATGTTAAGTCTATGTTTATTTATTTATTTTTTCTGTGATGGAGTCTTACTCTGTCTCCAGGCTGGAGTGCAGTGGCAAGTTCTCTGCTCACTGCAACATCCGACTCCTGGGTTCAAGCGATTCTCCTGCCTCAGCCTCCCAAGTAGCAAGGACTACAGACGTGTGCCAACACACCCAGATAATTTTTGTATT
Organism: Rhinopithecus roxellana; assembly: GCF_007565055.1. Classification (NCBI taxonomy): domain Eukaryota; kingdom Metazoa; phylum Chordata; class Mammalia; order Primates; family Cercopithecidae; genus Rhinopithecus; species Rhinopithecus roxellana. The sequence continues at coordinate 95,197,500 of NC_044552.1, read as the reverse complement.
TTTAGTAGAGACCGGGTTTCACCACGTTGGCCAGAATGGTCTCAATCTCTGGACGTTGTGATCTGCCCGCCTTGGCCTCCCAGTGTTCTGGGATTACAGGAGTGAGCCACAGCACCTGGCCTGTGTGTATCCTTCAATCATTTTAATCTATTAAAAAAAAAAAATCCATCCATTTTACAGATGTGGAAACTGAGTCATAAAGCGGTTAAGTAACTTGCCCCAAACCACACATTTAGTAAGTCATGGAACTCATAATTAAACAGAAACAGCTCATAAAAAACACAGGTTTTTGTTTGTTTGTTTTTGAGATGGAGTCTCACTCTGTCACTCAGGCTGGAGTGCAGTGGTGCGATCTCTGCTCACTGCAACCTGCACCTCTCGGGTTCAAGCAATTCTCCTGCCTCCACCTCCTCCTCCTAAGTAGCTGGGATTACAGGTGCATGCCACCACGCCCGGCTGATTTTTGTATTTTTAGTAGAGACGAGGTTTCACCATGTTGGTCAGGCTGGTCTGGAACTGCTGACCTAGTGATCTGCGCCCTTCAGCCTCTCAAAGTGCTGGGATTACAGGCGTGAGCCACCGTGCCTGACCTAAAAAGTTGTTTTTAACCAACTGCTTCATACTTTGTCTGTCTCATATTTAAAATTTTACAAATATATTTTAATGTAAGTGAATTATACTATCTGTAATGTTCTATGACATGATGTTTATGCTTAACATTTTGTATGTAAATAAAATAGCCTATTTTCATTGTTTCCCATATTTGAATGTTATTCCAAGGTAAACGTCCACCATATATATTTTCACCATATAAAAATTAATGAGCATATAGAGTGTTAACACTTTTGACTTAACTGAAAAGCTTTCAAGTGAATATCTTTGTACAAACATCTTTTCTTACATTTTATTTGACTTTCTGCAGGAATTAGTACATCTGAGATTATTTTCTCAATTTTTCACCAATGCTTAATATTATCAATCATTTCTAACATTTTGTAAAGCTAATTTGTAAAAATAAAAATGGGATTATAATTTTTCTTTTACCTGTCATGATAATATTTGAGAATGTTATTCATTAATGTGCAAATGAATTATTTTAGTTTTCCTTTTCTTGAATTATTTCTATGTATGTTTTTCTTCTTTGTATTAGTTCGACTATTTCTTAAAATTTTTTGGAGAAACTATTTTTTCTACAAATCTTTGTTCTGTTGTGTACCAACGCATGCACACTATAAATAGGATTTCCCCAACTAATCTCTCTTACTATTTTAGTAATGATTTTTGGGTTTACTTTTAATATTCTTCGGCAGTTAAATTTGTCTATCATTTCTTTATGTTTGGTTGTGTATATTCCCATTATCATAAGAGAGATATCAAAAACCCTTCACGGAGGTGGTAACAGCGTAATTAATTTATACACATAAATATAATTTATTCACACCAAATGGTGTTCAAGAGGAGGATTCTGGATTTAACTCACAAAGCAAAGAAACAGAGATGAAAAGTCTCATAGTGTATTTAGGAAAAATATTAACCATTTGGTGTGCTGGAACTTAAAATGTAAGGTAGGCAGTGGCAACAGATGGGGTTGAAAAGGATACTGAAGGAATTATGTGTTATAATAGGCACTTGGAAATGTACCTTATAGCAATGAGGAGCCATGTGTGGGGATGTGGAAAGGTCAGATTTGTGTCTAATAGAGGAACTTGACAATTGTCAGAAGGATGAATTTGAGAAAGTCATATTGACGACAGGGTGGTGACCTAAGGAGTTGTAGTCATAGCCAGATGATGTTCACTCAAAACTAAGGTGCCAGTAGTTGGAAATTGGAAGTGGAAGAAATAAGGTTCTCTGTATCTAGAACTAAAAAGGTACTAAATAATAATAATAATAAACAAATTAAAAAATAGCTCTTTTTTGTTTTAACCTTTTAGTCTAACTAAAATTTTAATTCTTGAAGGTCTTTAGGTTCCTGTTGACTTTGATGATATATTCAGGACTCATAAAAAAATCCTCCATGTTCAACAATATATCACAGAAAGCTCATATCACTATGATATTTTCAGTTGACAGTGTTTGGAAATATGTTACCTCCATTGGTAATATTTTGCATAATGTTGCACATAAGATTTATCTTTGATTTATAAATAGATGCATATAAATTCATGATTTTTTCCTTAATCATTAGTAAAAGGGAAACTAGCATTTTCTGAAGCTCTACTATGCAACTCCACTACTTACTTTATATAGACTGTCTTTAATATGAAGACAACACTATGTGAAAGGTAATATAACTAATTGACAGGTAAGAAACAAAGTTTCAGAAAAGTGAGCACATTTCTAATGGAAAACAAAAGATACTGGATTTTAATCTAGATCTTCAGTTTTAAAATAAATAGGCCTAATCAATAAAGCCTACATACCTAAAATTTAAACTTTTAGCTTGACCACTTTAATATAATAATACGTAGTACTAAAAATAGCAGGCAAAATGATTTCCAATTACATAAACTCATTTTTAGGGTCACAAATCTGAAAAAGAGGAAAATTTACTTTCAAAAAGATATTTCTACTTTTTCTAGTATTTTGGCCATTTGAGAACTTAAACAGTGTTAGCCTCTTGTTTCAAATTCGACCAAGTATAACATAAGTTAAGTTGAACCCCCATTACCTTATCATTTATCTCCAGGGCAATAACAGAGCAAATAAGTAAATAAAAGTCTTAAACTATTTTTTTAAATTGAGTAACATCATATTTTATATCAAAGCACTTAGGAGATGGAAGTAAATTATATTTTAGTATAAAAGTATGATAGATGACTTTTCTACTTTATCCTTAAATTGATTTTCTTGGTGTGATTATACTTGTCCTCTGGAATATATACATAAAACAAATACAAGCATCTCACTGAGTGGTAATTTTTACTAACATTAATAAGTTAATTCTTTTAGAGGGAAATTTCTACTATAAACTTAACGTCATAGTTTCAAAATATTAATACTTTAAATTAATTTCGTGACTTACAGCATTAAAAAACTATATATGAGTACTCAAGATCATTGCTGACATATTCCCTCCCCTACTGAATCTACTCTGCTATGTTTGGCAGTCTGTGTCAGACCGTAGTTTGATTGGTAGAGTATCCATTTTTTTCCTTGTCATGAGGTTTCTCTACTTTAATCAGTCTTCAAATTAAATAGATTTTATTGCACCTGGAAATAAATAACAGCATGTAGCAGTTTTGTCTTAAAATAGATCATACCTAAGCTATGAAACAGAAGCATGCTTTAGAGCTTACCATCTTCTATTCTGATTGGTGGAATTTATATAAATGTCTTACTTTGCATGAAATATGCATATGTATATATATACACACACAGTATAATTAAGCAGCTTTAAAACCAATTTTAGCTCTGTTTGAATGGTATTAATAGATCCTTGCTATATCTTGTAGGGGTTTGGTTTTACATACATGAAATATTTTTCCGTATCAATGGGGCTAGATTGATATTTCATTTTTTATTTAAAGAATCAAAGCAATTTATGTAGTATATAGCCGTTCAGAAAATTTTCTCTTAATCTCTATTTTTTCTTAAAGTATTTTTAAATGAACTTCTAATGAAAATCTTATAAGAATATGAATTAGGTGAAGGACAAATTAAAAATATAATTAATTTTAAGACTAATTGCCATTCATGTTTAAAGTACTGCTACTAGACTCTTTAACTTGTTGATTTTCTTCTGATTTATTTATTTAACATGTTTTAAATGTTTATTTCATATAGTACTTGGAAAGTATTTAATGATGCAAATAATGATGTGAATATGAAATACAGCAAAGTACTCGCATACTTTAAGTGGTCAAAGGACAATGTGAATCACTAGACCTTTTTCATAATCATTTTTTGGCCAGACACAAAATGCATTATAGGAGAAAACACGGAAGAAGATTGATTGATGCCATCTCCATTACCATCCAGTTCCAAAAAGGATGGCTGATTTGTTTGTTGAAAACAACTTGAACATTCTTCTTTCATTTCAGTTGTAAAAGGGTCAGGTTATTCACTGAAACCTAGTCTCTGGAGTCAGCAAATAGAATTGTAAATGACTTTGACAAAACAACTTAAGTGACATGGAAGAAATGTTACCAGATTGCTCCCAATCAAGGGGAGTTTTGAGAAATAAGTAAAGGGTAAAACAAACAAACCACCACCACAACAACAAAAACAAGACAGGTAAAATGCGAAGTGGCTTCGAAAGAATGGCAAGACATTTAAGTTTTGTGTTTAGCTAGAGAGACATAAAGCAAAGTTTTTTAACATGAAAAATTGTGAGCACATTTATAAGCAGAAGGTTGGAAGTCATTGATGACAAAGATGCTTTAGATCAAGCAGAAAAAAAAAAAAAAAACCATCAGCTAGAGCAAAGTTCCTGATTATATAAACTGGAGTAGGGGTCGTAGCATTGGGAGATGAATTAACCTTCAACATGGAGAGAGGGATTCTCTTTTGATTTTATAACAAGACTATATTAGTCATCTATTTTTACATCTCTAAATCAGGAGACAGGACCAGCTGAGGAAATAGAAAGTCAAGATGGTGGGACTCTCCACTGTACAGATGAGAATTTCTTAAAATAAATACTGTTTTAATTCTTTAAGATGAGATTAATTATGTCATACCCAAACTATGCTACCAGGACTTAAAGAGTACAATCTCCCAATATTTTATGGTTTAAGTTTATGACCCCTTCACACTTTCAATGAACACTTTATATTTTCTTTTGACTCAGCCCAAATGTTATCAAATCAGAAGGGGAAAATGAGTTATTCACTGACACATGAAATGGAAAGAAATGTTTCTTATATATTTTTTTCAAAAGTATTTTCCTAATACATGTGTTATAAAATTTTATTTTTGACATCTTTCTTTTTTTCTTTGAAATTAATTAAACTTTCCCTGAGCTGAATGACCTTTTTTCTTTAAGAACTCATTTTTTTTTCACTGGGAAAAAACTCCAATCTCCCCCAGAGTGAGTATGGTTTCTATTGTTAATGGAATCTCAGAGTATGTAATCTATTTTCAGGTTCTAGAAACATTTGTTTATCCTTATTTAAGTTTGTTACCTACTTATTTTCAGACATTATTTGAAGTGTTTGGTGTGTATGGTTGTATTACTCACTTGAAGAAACTTAGTAAAAAGCAACATTTTAAGAGCTGATTTAGTGCCTGGTTTGTGATATGAGGAAATGTATAACTCAGAACAATTTCTTTGTGTTTATTTTGGAGGCAACTAGAGAAGTTTTAAGAATATTTTTCGGCTGGGCGCGGTGGCTCAAGCCTGTAATCCCAGCACTTTGGGAGGCCGAGACGGGCGGATCACAAGGTCAGGAGATCGAGACCATCGTGGCTAATACGGTGAAACCCCGTCTCTACTAAAGAATACAAAAAACTAGCCGGGCGACGAGGCGGGCGCCTGTAGTCCCAGCTACTTGGGAGGCGGAGGCAGGAGAATGGCCTGAACCTGGGAGGCGGAGCTTGCAGTGAGCTGAGATCCGGCCACCGCACTCCAGCCTGGGCGACAGAGCCAGACTCCGTCTCACAAAAAAAAAAAAAAAAAAAAAAAAAAAAAAAGAATATTTTTCTACAGCAAATTTTATTTCACTCATTTTGGTTACTTACCAGCACTTGCTATGTCTGATAAGAATGATTTCAGTATGGGAATAAATAATAGAGCAATCTAAGTATACTCCCTATGCAATCATATTAGAATTTGCTGCTGACACCACATAAATTTACACTCAGTCTTTCTTCTCTTCTTGGGACAGAGCAACAAGAGATTGGTACAATGGCTGTGTCTATACAACGATATAACATCTTGTGATTTCCATCCATTAAATCCAGTGATCTAGATGGTTCAACATAAACACAAAGCATTTAAATTGTTTGATTTTTAAAAATACCACAGACAACCAGACAAACTATTTTTTTTTATCTTAAAGGCATTCAGAACAATATGCAGATGAGAGTGATTAGCAAGTTGTATTTTATGATAAAAATTCAAATAATTTTTGCTTGATAGAGCAAAGTGTGTGTGTGTATTTTTAACATTAAGTGAAAATGACACATAATGATCAAACTAAAAATTGAAAAAGTACAACAGTTAATACCAATATTAGCATATTCCTCTATAAATCTGAAATACACAAATCAACTTCTACATCATAGTTTATTTAGATTTAAATTAAGATTAATATAAAGCAAGCACTTGCAAGACAATAACAACGTCTTCAGCACCACAACCAACCACAGCAGTTGTATCAGTAATAAATAAGGTGAGTCCCTAGTGTGTAGGACTAATAAGCTATGAATTGAGACTTTGGATTCAGGAAGACCTCCTTCCAGTCCAAGCTCTTCCAGTTATGAGATCTTAAGTATGTAGCAATCTTTTTGAGTCACAATAGCGAAATGGGGATAATGTAATTAACAACTGGAGCTTTTGTAAAGACTAAATGATATGTGTGTGCTAAAGTTCTATTATAAAAAAGTGTCTGGAGCATGGCAGGCTCCCTATAATAACTGGCTATTTTGTTCTCTTTTCTGCTTTTTTCTAAATGATTTAGTGTTGATGCTCCCCATCAGCCCTAACTGCAAAGAAAGAAATAAAAATCTTGTTTAAGACAGTATGATTATCTTGCTGGAATTTTAGAGAAAACAGACACTCTTTATCAGATGTAGAAGTAAGGCATCTTAAAAGTACAAGAAAAAAAAAAATACTTGAGTTTTAGCCTGAGGCCATATTTCCATGTATCACTTACTGATTAAAGAATAATTTTTAAAAAAATATTTTAGTTTTATTCATAAATTGATTCTTAAAGACTTCCACATGGCTTGATATTGAGAGTTCAACATAAATGTCAGCCTTTCTAGTCCATCCAATCTGTGTTTGTACCCTCTGACCCTGATACATGATGAATTATAAATTCCTGTTTCATTTTATTCGTGGCAACTATTGCCATTCAAAATTGTCATATTTGTTCATGTATTTATTATCTTAGTGTCTATTTTCCCCATCTAGAATACAATTGAGTGGCCTTACCTGCTTTTTAAAAGTCTATTATATGGTGATAATAATTGTTGAATAAATTAGCAGATGACAAATGTTAACAAGTTTTTGAAAGCAGATGATAAATGCTAATATTTATTGGGAACTTAATATGTGCCAATAACCATTTCAAACATTCTGTATGTATTAACTTATTCATTCCTCACAATTACGCTCATGAGGTGAATACTATTTTTTTTTTGAGATGGAGTTTCATTCTTATTGCCCAGGCTGGAGTGCAATGGCGCAATCTCGGCTCACGGCAATCTCCCCCTCCCAGGTTCAAGCAATTTTCCTGTTTTAGGAGTAGCTAGGATTACAGGCATGCACCACCACGCCCAGCTAATTTTGCATTTTTAGTAGAGACGGGGTTTCTCCATGTTGAAGCTGGTCTCGAACTTCTGACCTCAGGTGATCCGCCCGCCTTGGCCTCCCAAAGTGCTGGGATTACAGGCGTGAGTCACCGCGCCCGGTGAGGTGATTACTATTGTTACTCACACTTTACAGAGGATTGAAGAAAGAGTGTGGCTTGCCAAATGCCCTAAAAATGGTAAATGTAGATTAAAATGGAAACCCAGCTGGCTTTGGGGCCCATGGACTCCAGTGCTGTGGTATGCTGTGACAATTTTGTTTCTCCTGCCACAGGAACATTTTCTATGTGCTATAAATATCCACTTGTAAGATAGTGTTAACCTAAAACTGCTCTGTATTTTAGCATTTAAGAAATAACATCTTATCCCAAGAAACTTTCACCATTAAAAAAATGTAAAGAATTGTCATTCAGTAGTAAAATTTCTGAGAATAATATTTGATAAAGCAAGTTGTGGATTACTTTACCAGTGTTTGTCCAAGCTTAATAGATTCTAAAATGCTGAGATCAGTTTCCATTGTTATAACACTGAGATGGGATATGTTCAATAAAAATTTTTAGAATATTATTGGAAAAAGATAGATTTGATGACAACTATGAGCTTTAATTTCAGCTCTCACATTTATAAACATTATGGATTTATATGATTAACAATCATTTTGAGTCCCACTGAACCTTATTTCTTTTATCTTTAAAAAGGCTGTGATGATGTCTGACTTGTGAAGATCAAATAAGGAACATGCCTTGCAGTGAGCTGAGATCCGGCCGCTGCACTCCAGCCCTCCAGCCGGGGCAACAGAGCAAGACTCTGTCTCAAAAAAAAAAAAAAAAAAAAAAAAAAGATACATGCACAATGCCTGGCACAATGCCTGGTGCATAATAGACACTCAGTAAAGATTAGATTCTATTTATTAGGGAAAAGTAAATGGGTTAAACTCTTCATTATATACAGCTTATTCCATTCTTTTACTCTATTCAGTCAATCAATAATTGAGCTGTTCCATAATTAAGGCAAACTACTTGTGTTGATAATATGGAACAAAATAGACATTATCTTTGTCTTCATGGAGATTATATACTAGTAGAGAGAAAAGACATTTAACAACTAATTATAAAAGTAAATATATTACATAATGTGATATAATTTGAAGGAAAAACTAGTTACAGTGATTAAAAATGTGCTGGGGAAATAGAATACCTCTATTGAGGTATAGCATGCAGTTGGTGATTGAAATCGTTTAAAGAAGATAATGTGCCAGGCTTATCATGACTCAGCAACAGGGTGGCCAATACTTCTAACTTTCAGGCTTACAAAAGGACGATTTGATATGTATCTGATTTACTGGTAAACATCTCAAAATTAACATGATAATTTTTTATTTTCCTTATTTATGCTCTTCTTTTAATCTTTCAATAAATTACTCCTTCATCTACTCAGTTATGTATGAAGTAAGCCAGGAAGGAACACTTTTGATACTGTCCTATCCCCAGTCTCCACATCTTATCTTTTCCCAAACCCCAAAGACTGTCTCCAGATCTCTGGGACTGGAGATGTAGGTTGTGGCAAGATTATGTGGATCAAGCTCTATATTCCATTCTAAGTATTTGAACTCCATTTAAAAGGAGATATAAAGTCACTTAAGTCTTACAAGCAAAGTAGTTCAAGATTTACTTTATATTTTTAAGATATTACTTTGACTACTATGTAAATAATGGATTGGAAGAGGTAAAAATAGACTGGTTGGAGGACATTGTAATACTCCAGTGGAAGAGACTACTGTGGCTTAGGTTAAGGCAGCAGCAGTTCTGAGGGAGCAATGTTATCTATTAAAAATATACATTGGAGACAATATCTGGAGCTTGGTAAAATATTATATGGGGAGGTTAGGGATAGGGAAGTGTTAAAAGTGCCCTTTTAGCCTCCTGCATAAATAACTGGGTAGGTAAACACATTACTCATTGAGAGATTAAAGAGAGAGTGTAACTATGGAAAAGAAAAAAGTAGCCTGTTAATTTTGAGATGTTCAAGAGTAATTCAGATGGATATCAAACACTGCTTGTTTTGTAAAGCTGAAAGCTAGAAAGAGTGACCTGAGCTGGAAATAAAATTTTGGAAAACATTAACTTATCTGTAGGAAGCAGTTAAAGTCATGGGAGTGAAGAGACCATCAGGAACATAATATAAACTGAGAAATGACATAGTTATGGACTTGAGTCTTGTCTTTGGATTTTACAGAAGATAGCTCTGAGACAAGGATTTAAGTGCATGTAGTTTATTTGGGAAGAGCTGAGAACACTGTCAGGGGAGGGAGAAATAAGACAGGGAAGATAAAGCACCCAATAAAAAGTGGATTATTTAAACCAGTTGCAACTTTAGGGTTTAATCCTATGCTTCATCTCTTAGAAATAAGATAAAACACATACCCCAGAATTATCCTATGAAAGGGGCATAGGAATTAGGGTATTTTTAAAACAGTTTTAGTGAAGTACAGCAAAAAACTGTACATAGTGTGTAAAATTTGATGAATTTGAACATATGCATATACCCATGATATTATCATCACAATCAAAGTAATTGAACTTATCCATCACCTCTGACAGTTTCCATGTGTCCCTTTGTATTTCTATTGTGGTGTTGTTGCTGTTTTTAGAATCACAATGTGATACATTTTACATGTGTTAGAATGGCTATTAAAAAAAAAAAAAAAAGATAGCAAGTATTGACCAGGATGTGGAGAAATTTAAAACTCTTCGGCACTGTTGAGAATGTAAAATTGTGGAGTCACTATGGAAAACAGAATGCAGAAAAAACTATCTGTCCATGTCCTTTGCCCAATTTTTAATTTAAAAAAATTTTTTTAAATTTTTAATTTTAAAAAAATTAAAAATACCTTATGATCCAGCAATCTCACTTTTGAGTATACATCCAAAGTATATGAAATCAGTATGTCAAATAAATATCTATAATCCTGTATTCATTAAAACATTATTCAAAAGAGTCAAGATATAAAAACCTAAATATTTATCAATGAATACATGGATAAAGAAACTATCCTCAATTTAGGGTGTATAGACTCCAGAATGAATCTTCAGTACATTATACTAAGTGAAATAAGCCAGACAAAGAAGCATAAATACTGCATGATTCCACTTACATGTGGTGTCTAAGATAGTCAAACTGAGAAGCAGAGTAGAATGGTGTTTGCTTTGACAGAGGGAAGTGGGGAGTTTTTGTTCAATGAGAGTAAGTTTTTTGTTGTTGTTGTTTTTTGTTTTTTAACTTTTACGCTTAGAAGTACATGTGCAGGTTTGTTATACAGGTTAACTTGCATCACAAGGGTCTGATGTACAGATTATTTCATCACCTAGATACTAAGCCTAGTACTCAATAGTTACTTCTTTCTGCTTCTCTCTCTCCTGCCACCTTCCACCCTCAAGAAAGTCCCAGTGTCTGTTTTCCCCTCTTTGTGTCCATGTGCTCTCAGAACATGTGGTATTTGGTTGTCTGTTCCTGCATTACTTTGCTAAGGATAATGAACTCCAACTCCATCCATGTTCTTGCAAAGGACGTGATCTTCTTTTTAATGTCTGAATAGTATTCCATTCTGCATATGTACCACATTTTCTTTACCTCGTCTTCCACTGATGGACATTTAGGTTGATCCTATGTCTTTGCTATTGTGAATAGTGCTGCAGTGAACATACACATGCATGTGTCTTTATGATAGAATGATTTCTATTCCTTTGGTTATAAACTGGGTATAATCCCAATAATGAGATTGCTGGACCACATGGTACTTCTGTTTTTAGCTCTTTGAGGAATCACCACACTGCTTTCCACAATGGCTGAACTAATTTAGACTCCTACCAACAATGTGTAAGCATTCCCTTTCTCCTGCAACCTCGCATGCATATGTTATTTTCTGACTTTTTAATAATGGCTATTCTGCCTGGTGTGAGACAGTATCTCACTGCGGTTTTGATTTGCATTTCTCTAATGATCAGTTATACTGAGGTATTTTTGTAATGTTTGTTGACTGCATGCAAGTCTTCTTTTGAAAACTATCTGTTCATGTCCTTTGCCCAATTTTTGATGGTTTTCTTCTTATAAATTTTGTAAGTTCTATATAAATAATAAACAAATAAATTTAAGTTCCTTATAGATGCTGGATACTAGACCTTTGTCAGATGTATAATTTGCAAATATTTTCTCCCGTTTTGTAGGTTGTCTGTTTACTCTATTGAGTTCCTTTTGTTGTGCAGAAGCTTTTTAGTTTAATTAGATCCCTTTGTCAATTTTTGCTTTTGTTACAATTGCTTTTATTTTCTTTGTCATGAAATATTTTCCCATTCCTATGTCCAGAAAGGTATTGCCTACGTTGTCTTCCAGGGTTTTTATAACTTTTGAGTTTTACATTTAAGTCTTTAGTCCATCTTGAATTAATTTTTGTATAGGGTGTAAGGAAGGGGTCCAGTTTCAGTCTTCTGCCTATGGCTACCCAGTTACTCCAACACCTTTCAATGGGTATAAATTTTCAGTTATACGAGATAAATAAGTTTTAGAGATCTGCTATAGAATATACTACCTATTGTTAATACACTTAAAAACGTGGTAAAATGGTAAATCTCATGTCAATCATTCTTATAAAATAGGAAGAAAGAAGCTAGAGTATTCTGTCACTAGGATGTCTGCTCTCAAAAAGTGTTAATTACCTGGTATTCTCTTCTGTTGCAGGTGAGTAAAGGGGCCTTCTTTGTTTTTAAGGATATTGAATTAGCAAGCGATATAGTTTCTGATCAAAACAAGAGTTGTTTTGGCTCTTCAATCAAAGTGAGTGTTTAGGAAATTAGGGTTTCCAGATACAATACATGCAATATTTGAGATATATTTATACTAAAATATCATTTGTTGTTTATCTGAATATTTGAATTTAATGAGTCATACTTATTTTTGCTGTTTTGTTTGCTAAATCTTGTAACCCTTATTGAAATTAGTTGAAAAATAACTAGAAAATGAAAAATCTGTGACGTGTAAGGAGCCCATATTTGTTGTGTGGAAAAAGAGAGGTAGAGTAGAAAGAAAAAAAATTTTGTTTTGTGTTTTGAATAGGTGATACTACCTATTCAATATATGAATGCTGAGTATATATGAATGCTGAGAGGAAATACACAGTTAAGAGTGAGATGTAGATGAAAGACGGGGAAGAGCGTAATAGATTGAGGTAGGAAAGGCTTCAGGCCATTTGAATCAGTGGATGAGGATGAGTTCACTTTCGATTTGGAGGTAAGACACCTGGATGATGACATAAAGGATGTAGAGAGTAAAAATACTTCTTAAAGAAATGAGGGAAAATGACAGGAATTTTGCTAAATGGGAGCCAGATTTCCATAGACACAGTGGAATAGTGGAAATATTTTGGAGACAGGGCAGAAGGGAAGTATGGGGCTGGGGAGGGTATAGAGCAGTGGGCGGACAGATGTCGGATCATCAGAATAACGTGCACTGTACGAGGGGAGTACAGTAAACAGGAAGGGGAGACAAAATGAATTCAGACTAGAGGCAAAGGGCAGGCTTTAACCTAATTCAGCAAATACTCTCACTAGTAGAGTGAAAATCTTTTTAAAAAAAATATATTTAGCAGCTCTTTTTGAAAATAACATTCTCAAATATGTATCCACACAGACACACATACTTATTGTTTACTTAAACATAGGTCATTTACACAAAATTAAAATAGTTTAAGTTTTTAAGAGGCTAATCTTTTTTTCAAGTTAACTAGTGTTTAAAAGAATAAGTAAAATCATCTGTAAATATATTGTAAATAAATTAACATCTTCATGAAAGCTTTTAGCTTATTTAATTTTTTAACAATTTCATGGTGATATACACTTCTGATGGACATATAACTGTAGTAGAATTAACTATTGATTTTGAAATACAGAGTGATAGTTGATAGGAAGTAAGTTAATGGATATAGTTATATAACGACCAGTTGAGTAAATCTTTTTGGACATAAAAGATAACAGCTTCTACTTACTATCTTGAAACTACAGAGGTATAACCATAGTTATGTGCTTTGGGGTATGATTAATGAGCTCTGTCTTTGGCTGCATTAAGTATTGAGTGAAAGTTTAACTACCAAAGAACACATGTATCACGCTAAGAGGAAGTTGCACTGTGTACGATTCCCTTGGAGATAGTAGAGAATCTCAAGAAAAATAAGCACTGAGAAGTCAATAGTTGGATGTCTTCTAGGTAAAGTCATCAACTAACTATGTAATGAATCATTGCAAATTGAAAACTAGAAGCAAATTATAGATTTTTTTTTAGTTGTAGGCATAAAAATAATTTATTAGCCAAATGATGCACCCTAGTCTGAAAATTTTATAAAGAAAAAAAATGGCAGTTCAATAAAAATTCATCAGAAATTATTCTGGATCTTATTTATAGAGCTCTACCTTTATCTTTAAAGAAAAAACAAAAAAAAAAAAAAAACAAAAAAAAACAAAACAAAACCAGAAAAATACAGAAATGTGTCAACATGTATTTTTCATTTTTATATTTTGCATTTGGAAATATTCGCTGCACGTTAAGGTATGTGACCTATTTATGATATTTTTAAGCCAAATATAATATTATTAATAAAATATTTAAAAAATTATTCTAGACAACTATTAACAAAATACTTTTGCCATAATATTCAGCCAGAATATTTTTTCTCTAGTACGTAGATTTTTCTAATGATTTTTGAATAATTAATTCTTACTAATTCTGCCACCAGATATAATAGCAATAAACAGATTCAACTGTAATTTTAGTGAATCATCATTCCAACAAAACAAAATATACAGTTATACTAAATTTTTTTAAAAACCCTACTGTTTAGTATACCATATAGTTGGCCGGAGTTAAAAGTGTTATTGATGCACCCTATGTGGGGCTTTCATAGGCAGCTGGCACCTAACTTGTTTTCAATACTATTTTATCTTTCAGATGTCTATAATCTTTAAAAGCAATTATAAACAAGGTGATCAAAAACCACATATATAACAAATCAATCATGTAATCATATGGCATTTTTTAAAAGATGAGTAATTTATTTATTAAACACACACAATCACCTCTAAACCAGTTATTGGTTTAACAGTGAAACCTTGTCTAAGTTCTCAGTGATGGTGACCATTTAATTTCACAGTTTCAACTAAGGAAAAATTCACATTCCAGCTCAGCCCTGCTTAAGACAGACTGCACAACTGTAAATTACAACTGAAGTTGAAATATCCAGTATGACTCATTCACTTTTTTATCTCAGGCTATCAACAAAAGATTATTTTCTTGAAGTACATGATTTTATTATTTTTCAAAAATTGTCACTGTGATGGCTATGTAAAGTTGGGAAATTCAGAGGATTAGAATACCAACACACTAAGTAATAATTGTTTACAAACTGCCTATTTACTTTATTCTGTGTTTTATAATGCATTTTTCATCTACCTTAGAGTGTTTTCTTTGGTGTCTGATATGGTTTGGCAGTGTCCCCCCTCATATCTCACCTTGAATTTGAATAATCCCCAGGTGTCAAGGGCAGGGCCAGGTAGAGATAATTGAATCATGGGGGCAGTTTCCCCCATACTATTCTCCTGGTCATGAATAAGTCTCAGGAGATCTGATAGTTTTAAAAATCGGAGTTCCTCTGCACAACTTCTCTTGCCTGTTGTCATGTAAATCATGCCTTTGCTTCTCCTTTGCCTTCCACCATGATTGTAAGGTCTCTCCAGTCATGTGGAACTGTGAGTCCATTAAATCTCTTTTCTTTATAAATTATCTAGTCTTGGGTATGTCTTTATTAGCAGCCTGAGCACAGGCTAATATAGTGTCTATTCAACTCATTTAATAAATCATATTATTCTAATATGCTTACTTAAAAAATTTTTTTATTCAAATTATGACTAGATTTCATATGAATAATAAGCTACCTTGAAATGTCCTTGTTTCATGTAATCATGCTATTTGTTATTAATCCAGTGCAAAACAATTATAAGTATGTATAGCAAAAGTCAGGTTGTTGACCATAAAGAGACAATAGAAAATTAAATTAAGAGGAAGGGAAAGGCTTTGCTTTAATGATCTCAAAGTGATGTTTAGTTTAGCTGAAAAGATGACATCAGGATACTTTTCTGCGTTAGAAAATAAGACTGTATCAGACTGAGGATGACAGGTAATTAGATGTCGAAGTCCAGTTGGTTTTGTCAATTGAGAAGCCACATCAAGGGGATGAAAGGAAGGGGAAGAATAAAGTCAGGGTGTTTATTCTTCTGCATCCTTCCTGAAGGGCTATCTGTGCCTGCCTGGATCCTTTGAATTCTCCTCTGTGCACAGCTCTCTTTACAGTCATCCTTCTGGGTTGACAACTTGTCCCTTCTGTTGTCCTCTTGTGCCTGCTACCTTTAGACCAAAGTTACATCAGCCTTTCTTTGTGGTTTAATATACCCAATCCTACCTTTGTAAATAGTTACTTTGTAAATGAACCCTCTTTACATTTTTTAAATTTGAGTGTGGTTTTTATTCCTGTTGGGACATACAGCTCTTAATTCTTTTGGCAATTGTTTCTGAGAGGCATTTGGATGGAAGGGAAGTATATTTGTGATAGAACACAAATATCAAAGATGTATAAGCAAAGTTCAACCTTATTAAATTATTCAAATCCTCTGTATCTTTACTTTTATCCATTTAATCTATTATGCTCAAAGACCAATAGTTCTGTGTTTAAATCTCCCTATACATTTATGTATTTGTTCATTTCTCTTTGAATTTCCAACTGTTTTAAAAATAGATGTTATTACCATATATTTAAATATACAGAGAATCTTGATTCATAAATCCTTATTATGAATATTAGTTTGACTTTTCCTCACCTTCTTATTTCCATTTATTTCTCATGGATATGTAATTTCTTTAGGTATTAATATTTACATTCCTTTCTTTTTTTTCTATCTTGACTTGTATATATTTTTCCATACTCTTATTCTTAATTTTTAGCATATTTCATCTTTAGATTTGTCCCTTGTACGTAGCACACAATCCAAAATCCTTTACTTCTTTTGACAATAATAATAACAACAAATACTTACATAAGATTTCTATTTGTAGGCACCATTCCAAAGGTGTTTTTTATTTATTTTAATTGAATCACCAGGACCCTATGGATTGGGTGTATTATAATCCTTTTACAGGTGAGGAAACCAAATTACAGAATTTAAAATAATATCAAATACGAGCAAGCATTAGAAAAGCTTTGAACCCTCAGGTTGTCTGACTCCAGTGTTCTTATGCACTATACAATACGTCTAGTCATAATCAGAAATTTAAATCAATGGATGTCATAGCTGATACATGTGGTCTATTTTTTTTTCCTTTTATCATGTTATTTTTTATTTTTATTTTTTATTTTTATTATACTTCAAGTTCTAGGGTACATGTGCATAACGTGCAGGTTTGTTACATATGTATACTTGTGCCATGTTGGTGTGCTGCACCCATCAACTTGTCAGCACCCATCAATTCATCATTTATAACATGTATAACTCCCCAATGCAATCCCTCCCCCCTCCCCCCTCCCCGTAATAGGCCGCAGTGTGTGATGTTCCCATTCCCGAGTCCAAGTGATCTCATTGCTCAGTTCCCACCTATGAGTGAGAACATGTGGTGTTTGGTTTTCTCTTCTTGTGATAGTTTGCTAAGAATGATGGTTTCCAGCTGCATCCATGTCCCTACAAAGGACGCAAACTCATCCTTTTTTATGGCTGCATAGTATTCCATGGTGTATATGTGCCACATTTTCTTAATCCAGTCTGTCACAGATGGACATTTGGGTTGATTCCAAGTCTTTGCTATTGTGAATAGTGCCGCAATAAACATACGTGTGCATGTGTCTTTGTAGTAGAATAATTCATAATCCTTTGGGTATATACCCAGTAGTGGGATGGCTGGGTCATATGGTACATCTAGTTCTAGATCCTTGAGGAATTGCCATACTGTTTTCCATAATGGTTGAACTAGTTTACAATCCCACCAACAGTGTAAAAGTGTTCCTATTTCTCCACATCCTCTCCAACACCTGTTGTTTCCTGATTTTGTAATGATTGCCATTCTAACTGGTGTGAGATGGTATCACATTGTGGTTTTGATTTGCATTTCTCTGATGGCCAGTGATGATGAGCATTTTTTCATGTGTCTGTTGGCTGTATGAATGTCTTCTTTTGAGAAATGTCTGTTCATATCCTTTGCCCACTTTTTGATGGGGTTGTTTTTTTCTTGTATATTTGTTTGAGCTCTTTGTAGATTCTGGATATTAGCCCTTTGTCAGATGAGTAGATTGCAAAAATTTTCTCCCATTCTGTAGGTTGCCTGTTCACTCTGATGGTAGTTTCTTTTGCTGTGCAGAAGCTCTTTAGTTTAATCATATCCCATTTGTCAATTTTGGCTTTTGCTGCCATTGCTTTTGGTGTTTTAGACATGAAGTCCTTGCCCATGCCTATGTCCTGAATGGTACTACCTAGATTTTCTTCTAGGGTTTTTATGGTATTAGGTCTAACATTTAAGTCTCTAATCCGTCTTGAATTAATCTTCGTATAAGGAGTAAGGAAAGGATCCAGTTTCAGCTTTCTACTTATGGCTAGCCAATTTTCCCAGCACCATTTATTAAATAGGGAATCCTTTCCCCATTTCTTGTTTCTCTCAGGTTTGTCAAAGATCCAATGGCTGTAGATGTGTGGTATTATTTCTGAGGACTCTGTTCTGTTCCATTGGTCTATATCTCTGTTTTGGTACCAGTGCCATGCTGTTTTGGTTACTGTAGCCTTGTAGTATAGTTTGAAGTCAGGTAGCATGATGCCTCCAGCTTTGTCCTTTTGACTTAGGATTGTCTTGGCAATGAGGGCTCTTTTTTGGTTCCATATGAACTTTAAAGCAGTTTTTTCCAATTCTGTGAAGAAACTCATTGGTAGCTTGATGGGGATGGCATTGAATCTATAAATAACCTTGGGCAGTATGGCCATTTTCACGATACTGATTCTTCCTATCCATGAGCATGGTATGTTCTTCCATTTGTTTGTGTCCTCTTTGATTTCACTGAGCAGTGGTTTGTAGTTCTCCTTGAAGAGGTCCTTTACATCCCTTGTAAGTTGGATTCCTAGGTATTTGATTCTCTTTGAAGTAATTGTGAATGGAAGTTCATTCATGATTTGGCTCTCTGTTTGTCTGTTGCTGGTGTATAAGAATGCTTGTGATTTTTGCACATTAATTTTGTATCCTGAGACTTTGCTGAAGTTGCTTATCAGCTTAAGGAGATTCTGGGCTGAGACAATGGGGTTTTCTAAATATACAATCATGTCATCTGCAAACAGGGACAATTTGACTTCTTCTTTTCCTAACTGGATACCCTTTATTTCTTTCTCTTGCATGATTGCCCTAGCCAGAACTTCCAACACTATGTTGAATAGGAGTGGTGAGAGAGGGCATCCCTGTCTTGTGCCAGTTTTCAAAGGGAATTTTTCCAGTTTTTGCCCATTCAGTATGATATTGCCTGTGGGTTTGTCATAAATAGCTCTTATTATTTTGAGGTACGTTCCATCAATACTGAATTTATTGAGCGTTTGTAGCATGAAGGGCTGTTGAATTTTGTCAAAAGCCTTTTCTGCATCTATTGAGATAATCATGTGGTTCTTGTCTTTGGTTCTGTTTACATGCTGGATTATGTGTATTGATTTGCGAATGTTGAACCAGCCTTGCATCCCAGGGATGAAGCCCACTTGATCATGGTGGATAAGCTTTTTGATGTGCTGCTGAATCCGGTTTGCCAGTATTTTATTGAGGATTTTTGCATCGATGTTCATCAGGGACATTGGTCTAAAATTCTCTTTTTTTGTTGTGTCTCTGCCAGGTTTTGGTATCAGGATGATGTTGGCCTCATAAAATGAGTTAGGGAGGATTCCCGCTTTTTCTAGTGATTGGAATAGTTTCAGAAGGAATGGTACCAGCTCCTCCTTGTACCTCTGGTAGAATTCAGCTGTGAATCCATCTGGTCCTGGACTTTTTTTGGTGGGTAGGCTATTGATTGTTGCCTCAATTTCAAAGCCTGCTATTGGTCTATTCAGGGATTCAACTTCTTCCTGGTTTAGTCTTGGAAGAATGTAAGTGTCCAGGAAATTATCCATTTCTTCCAGATTTTCTAGTTGATTTGCGTAGAGGTGTTTATAGTATTCCCTGATGGTTGTTTGTATTTCTGTGGGGTCGGTGGTGATATCCCCTTTATCATTTTTTATTGCGTCTATTTGATTCTTCTCTCTTTTCTTCTTTATTAGTCTTGCTAGCGGTCTGTCAATTTTGTTGATCTTTTCAAAAAACCAACTCTTGGATTCATTGATTTTTTGGAGGGTTTTTTGTGTCTCTATCTCCTTCAGTTCTGCTCTGATCTTAGTCATTTCTTGCCTTCTGCTAGCTTTTGAATGTGTTTGCTCTTGCCTCTCTAGTTCTTTTAATTGTGATGTTAGAGTGTCAATTTTAGATCTTTCCTGCTTTCTCTTGTGGGCATTTAGTGCTATAAATTTCCCTCTACACACTGCTTTAAATGTGTCCCAGAGATTCTGGTATGTTGTATCTTTGTTCTCATTGATTTCAAAGAACATCTTTATTTCTGCTTTCATTTCGTTATGTACCCAGTAGTCTTTCAGGAGTAGGTTGTTCAGTTTCCATGTAGTTGAGCGGTTTTGATTGAGTTTCTTAGTCCTGAGTTCTAGTTTGATTGCACTGTGGTCTGAGAGACAGTTTGTTATAATTTCTGTTCTTTGACATTTGCTGAGGAGTGCTTTACTTCCAATTATGTGGTCAATTTTGGAATAAGTGTGATGTGGTGCTGAGAAGAATGTATGTCCTGTTGATTTATGGTGGAGAGCTCTATAGATGTCTATTAGGTCCGCTTGGTGCAGAGAGGAGTTCAATTCCTGGATATCCTTGTTAACTTTCTGTCTCATTGATCTGTCTATTGTTGACAGTGGAGTGTTGAAGTCTCCCATTATTATTATATGGGAGTCTAAGTCTCTTTGTAAGTCTCTAAGGACTTGCTTTATGAATCTGGGTGCTCCTGTATTGGGTGCATATATATTTAGAATAGTTAGCTCTTCCTGTTGAATTGATCCCTTTACCATTATGTAATGGCCTTCTTTGTCTCTTTTGATCTTTGATGGTTTAAAGTCTGTTTTATCAGAGACTAGGATTGCAACCCCTGCTTTTTTTTTGTTCTCCATTTGCTTGGTAGATCTTCCTCCATCCCTTTATTTTGAGCCTATGTATGTCTCTGCATGTGAGATGGGTCTCCTAAATACAGCAGACTGATGGGTCTTGACTCTTTATCCAGTTTGCCAGTCTGTGTCTTTTAATTGGAGCATTTAGTCCATTAACATTTAAGGTTAATATTGTTATGTGTGAACTTGATCCTGCCATTATGATATTAACTGGTTATTTTGCTCTTTAGTTGATGCAGTTTCTTCCTAGCCTCGATGGTCTTTACATTTTGGCATGTTTTTGCAATGGCTGGTACCGGTTGTTCCTTTCCATGTTTAGAGCTTCCTTCAGGGTCTCTTGTAAGGCAGGCCTGGTGGTGACAAAATCTCTAAGCATTTGCTTATCTGTAAAGGATTTTATTTCTCCTTCACTTATAAAACTTAGTTTGGCTGGATATGAAATTCTGGGTTTAAAATTCTTTTCTTTAAGAACTTTGAATATTGGCCCCCACTCTCTTCTGGCTTGTAGAGTTTCTGCTGAGAGATCTGCTGTTAGTCTGATGGGCTTCCCTTTGTGGGTAACCCGACCTTTCTCTCTGGCTGCCCATAAGATTTTTTCCTTCATTTCAACTTTGGTGAATCTGGCAATTATGTGTCTTGGAGTTGCTATTCTGGAGGAGTATCTTTGTGGCATTCTCTGTATTTCCTGAATTTGAATGCTGGCCTGCCCTACTAGGTTGGGGAAGTTCTCCTGGATGATATCCTGAAGAGTGTTTTCCAACTTGGTTCCAGGCACCCCAATCAGACGTAGATTTGGTCTTTTTACATAATCCCATACTTCTTGCAGGCTTTGTTCATTTCTTTTTCTTCTTTTTTCTTTTGGCTTCTCTTCTCACTTCATTTCATTCACTTGATCCTCAATCGCTGATACTCTTTCTTCCAGTTGATCGAGTCGGTTACTGAAGCTTGTTCATTTGTCACGTATTTCTCGTGTCATGGTTTTCATCTCTGTCATTTCATTTATGACCTTCTCTGCATTAATTAGTCTAGCTGTCAATTCTTCCACTCTTTTTTCAAGATTTTTAGTTTCTTTGCGCTGAGTACGTAATTCCTCCTTTAGCTCTGAGAAGTTTGATGGACTGAAGCCTTCTTCTCTCATCTCGTCAAAGTCATTCTCTGACCAGCTTTGATCCGTTGCTGGCGATGGGCTGCGCTCCTTTGCAGGGGGAGATGTGCTCTTATTTGTTGAATTTCCAGCTTTCCTACCCTGCTTTTCCCCCATCTTTGTGGTTTTATCTGTCTCTGGTCTTTGATGATGGTGACGTACTGATGGGGATTTGGTATAGATGTCCTTCCTGTTTGATAGTTTTCCTTCTGACAGTCAGGACCCTCAGCTATAGGTCTGTTGGAGATTGCTTGAGGTCCACTCCAGACCCTGTTTGCCTGGGTATCAGCAGCAGAGGTTGCAGAAGATAGAATATTGCTGAACAGCGAGTGTACCTGTCTGATTCTTACTTTGGAAGCTTCCTCTCAGGGGTGTACTCCACCCTGTGAGGTGTGGGGTGTCAGACTGCCCCTAGTGGGGGATGTCTCCCAGTTAGTCTACTCAGGGGTCAGGGACCCACCTGAGCAGGCAGTCTGTCCGTTCTCAGATCTCAACCTCCGTGTTGGGAGATCCACTGCTCTCTTCAAAGCTGTCAGACAGAGTCGTTCGCGTCTGCACAGGCCTCTGCTGCTTCCCCTGTTGTTTTTTAGGTGTGCCCTGTCCCCAGAGGTGGAGTCTACAGAGACAGGCAGGTTTCCTTGAGCTGCTGTGAGCTCCACCCAGTTCGAGCTTCCCAGTAGCTTTGTTTACCTACTTAAGCCTTAGCAATGGCGGGCGCCCCTCCCCCAGTCTCGCTGCTGCCTTGCGGTTAGATCGCCGCAGACTGCTGTGTTAGCAGTGAGGGAGGCTCCGTGGGCGTGGGACCCTCCCGGCCAGGTGAGGGATATATTCTTCTGGTGTGCCCGTTGGCTTAAAGCGCAGTATTGGGGTGGGAGTTACCCAATTTTCCAGGTGTTGTGTGTATCAGTTCCCCTGGCTAGGAAAAGGGATTCCCTTCCCCATTGCGCTTCCCAGGTGAGGTGATGCCTCGCCCTGCTTCAGCTCTCGCTGGTCCGGCTGCAGCAGCTGACCAGCACCGATTGTCCGGCACTCCCCAGTGAGATGACCCCAGTACCTCAGTTGAAAATGCAGAAATCACCAGTCTTCTGTGTCACTCGCGCTGGGAGTTGGAGACTGGAGCTGTTCCTATTCGACCATCTTGCTCCGCCCCACGTGTGGTCTTTTATCAATTATATTGTTTTGGCTTTTCTTTCAGTGACCATAGACAAAGAAGGTATCATATTTTAGCTTCTGCTATTGAAGAGGAATTTGATGTGCCCTTATGCTAACTTTCTCAATTTAAACAATGATAATTTAATTTGGGTTTCTAAGAGCAGGGAGTAATTATTTTTAATAATACTGTATTAAATATAATATTTAAATTATATTATTTCTTTTCTTTTTTATTTCGCTTTGGTTTTCTTCAGTTAAGATTTTCACCTATCCAAAAGACCTACATATAAGTATTTCTAGTGTTCATCTCCTATATATTCTTTAGGAATTTTAGTGCTATTCTAATAGAATTTTTAGTATTATTTTATTTTTCTTATAGGTTGATTATGTAAACATACATTATCTCTACCTGTATGTCTATGTCTATATATATGTAATATAATTGGAAAATAATATAGATATACATAAAGTAATATGAATATATATTCTTATTACTTATATATTTAATAATGAATTCTCATTGGCCTTTACATAAACTATATGAACATGAATATATAATTTTAAGATTATAAACACATTGTTTTCAAAATTCTATATTTCTCAAAACCAGTATCTTCTCATTCAGCATTTACTTTTCAAAAGGGAAAATCTAGTACAGGTCAAGTTTTTATTTGTATGCACTCTGGATTTGAAATTTTACGCAGGTAAGGTTTACCTTACTTTTTCAAGTACATGATAAGTTATGGAATTTTAAAAATTATATTTGAATAAATGTTAATATTAAGGAATAAAAATGTTGTTTCCTTTTTCATGTCAGGAGGTTTTTTCATACTTCAATTTATTCTGAATTCTTTTTTAATGACCATTTTAATACTTCTTTCTTGTATTTCTTATTTATTGAAACTTTATCATTTCTCAATAGCACTCAAATAGGGTGTATATTCTTATGTGAATATATGGAATATGCACATATATATATATATATAAAGAGATTTATATATATATACACACATGTATATTTATATATACACATACAAACAATATCTGTAACTTGTACCCATAAATTTGTAAGTTAGCTGTGGCTCTTGATCCAAAATTTGACTCTAATGAATCTGTTACTAGAAATGCACATTTCATGAACACTGCAGATTGTATATTCTAACAGAATTGACTAGTTAGGTCAACACATGTTTATTCAGAATGAAGTAATAATGAATTATAAGCCATATATAAATATTGACAGTCATCTCCACAATAGCCATTAGTAAGCTACCCAGTTATACAAAGAATCAGGGTCAGCTCAACTATCTACTTCTTTTCTCCTCAAATGCAAGACAACAGTTAGTCCTCAGAGGTATTATTTATAACAATAAAATTATAGATCTTCTAGGACCTAGTCTATGATCATTTGTTCAGAGGTGGGTTCTTCTTTTCTTCCTACTTTCTACCTAATGTAAAACATACGTGTCTAGAGTGAAGACTCTGATGAACCTTTATTTTTTTTCTTATTAAATTAAGGCTTGTATACATTGAATCTTTATCATTATTTTGTTCTGCAAAATGAGTAGTCCACTTATGAATCTTAGAAGAAAAATCTAGAACATTCTCTGAAATTATTATACTTCTTAAACGCAACCATTGTGCACTATTAAATTTTTTTTTTCTGACACATAGCTGTGGGAATCTCAAATCTTGCTCTAATATTTGAAATTACATTTTCAGCTCTTGAAATAACACATGGAAGTTATAAATACAGAGGATGGCTGTCATAAATCAATATATAGGAAAACATTAACATAGCATGATTGTTTATAATAGGTATGCTTAGATTTCAATTTATACCAAGTTGCAAATAAAAATCTGCACTGAATGCAGATCTTGAATAAAATGCTGATTGAACTCAATAGATAGCTTTTGTGCTTTTAATCTTGTTTACTATGCCATGCTATATATATATGTTGAGCCATACAAATGATTGGGTACAATATTACATAAAAGACTTAATCAAGAGCTAAACATTTAGCTTAATATAATTTTCATATGTATATAAATTAATGCCTAAGATACTAAAATATGACTGAGTATATAAAATGCAGTGGGATTTTGTTGAAAAATAACATTCTACTTCTGAAAAATACTATGGTTTCACTAGGATAAATCCTTAAAAATAGATTGCTGCTCAATGTGTGCCCCGTGCAACAGTCACTGGTATAGGTGTAAATTTATGTAACCTTTGAAACTTCTGTGTACAAAAATGTGCTGTATGCTTTCTAAGTAATCTTGAAATTTTTCTTAAGCTTTGATACAGTATATGTTATACGTTCGATACCTATATGTTCGGAAACCCTAGATTAATCCTCACTGCTTTCAGCACCACTGTTATTCACTGTCATCTTCTACATCTGAACAATACCAGTTGCACATTCCCAACAATTTAGCATAAAATAACACAGTAGTGCAGCAACAGCCATACATACAGTTAGTAAAATTTTCATTAATAATTTGGATAATTTGTCATTTTTTAGGCAAAAAGTTGAATATGTGTGTAAAAGCAATATAATCTGGAGGACAATAATTGAAAATAAAATTTACTGGATTCAATTGATTTGAGCTCTAACTGAGATAAAAAGATTATTGCAGAGGAACATTGAGCAAATGAGCAAGAAGAATGGAAGCAGATGGTCACAATTTTTGGTTGGCACAGTTATTGGTAATACTGATATTCAGGATAGGACCACAGCAGTGAGAGCCTGAGACGGAGTAACAGTGATATTGAGGCCTGAGTGTAGAATGGGTCATTCATGTGGATATAATATACTTCTAGCACCTTAATTAGTATCTGTTCTCATTTTATCTAGATTCCACTTACCTTACTTACCTCTAATTTGTTAAGCCTCTACTTTACTTTTCTTTAGGTCATCTATGTTAGAATTTGGTTACATTTTGTTGTTTAAATGCAAATACTATTAATGTGAGTGCTTAATTTTATTGGTTGTTTTTGATTTTGTTTATCCTTTAGAACAAGCTTTCTCCAGTGGATGGCTACAAAACGTGTGCTCCCTTTCATTATTCTCTGGAGAAGATGTCTGCTTGTGTAAACACCATGTTGGGTTTGCCCGTTTCTTCAGTTTTGCAGCCTGATGAACTCTTTGTTGTTGTCTTTGCTATACTGCATTCATTCTGAAAACTGCATGCAACTCTCTCTTACAGGAAGACTTCCTGACTTAGTTTAATTTTAAAAATGCATTTTCTCCATTATATTAAATCATGGGACATTCTGTGTTACCCTTTTTAATATTCCTTTGGCCGTAATCGTTCAGGAGTTTTACCATTTAATAACTTCACCACTTCTATCAAGAGAATTAGATTTGCTCTACTGAATGGTTTCAGCATTTCCTTCAAGCAATGCCAACAAGTGCACTGAATTATTTTGTTGCAATAAGGTCTCATCAAGTTACTGAAAGTTTTATTATTTTTGGTATCATTGCTTTTTGTAATACTGATGCTTTTTATGGCTTTAATTTGGGACAACTATCAGGAAACATTATATTTGATAAAAACTAAGATGGCCAAATAGATTAAAAAACAAATTAAGAAAACTTCTGAATTAAAAACAAAATGATAATTATATTCCTGGTAAAGAAATTAAGTATAATGAAAATGCAGCTCACAAAATTATCCTTCTGAGAAACAAATCTGATTAGGTTACTTTACTGGTGTTAAGAAAAAAGTGCAAAGATTTTCTATTGCCTGGAGCAGTTGTCTATATATCTTTTTTTCATATAACTGTATTAGTAAAACAATGTTGAACAAGCACTTCCAATATATGTATATGCATTTAAAACTAAATTATAGTCATACATTATTCTACAAATATATCTGAATAATATACATATCCATTTTAAAGGATTTAAAAAAAAGTACAAATTAAAGTATGTGCCACTCACATTATAGAGGTTCCTCTTGCATAAACCCTGGCATAGGTCCAGTGTCCTCTGACAACCATGGACAACAGATGTCAGCAAACTATGGCCTGCAAGTAAAATCCCATCTACCCCTTGTTTATATAAATGAAGTTTTATTGAACAGCGGACATGCTTGCCTGTTAATTCATTGTGCATGGATGCTTTCACACTGCAACAGTAAATGATTATGGAACAACATGTCCCACAAAGCCCTGACCTATCATCTAGATAGAAGTTCTGTCTTTGACTCTGTCAGCTCTAATATTCCATTTGCAAATATCGATAGTTCTAGCCTTGGATTATTCCTTTTTGCTTTCAGAGTACATATTTGTCAAACAACTACAACTTTGTGCTTGTTCGCCCCCCCACCCCCTTTGGAATGCTTTCATGAAAGTCTTTCATCTAGTTCTTCATAGTGTTTCTTATTTTGATGGAAATGTCTCTTCCCTGTGCCTTTTGTGGGGCTGTCAATTGTGGGCAACAAACTTTGTCTGTCTGGTTGGTTATAAAACCTAAACTAGGCAAATGGAACTGTCTCAGGGATTTGAACCTCAAGAAGAAACTCAGGGAGAAAATGCAATTAGAGTAGTTATTCACCAGTGGTGCCCTAATTGAACAGTTCACAAAATCCCACTACTGCAATCCCCGAAATATCTTTATTTACATCTTTCACATGGTCTGGTAATTTAACTCTTCCTTTGATTTTGTAAAATATATGCTATCTTTCTAATATATTTATGTTTTACTTAGGCTGGCCCTTTTCTAATATTATTTATAAATGGAACCAAGTCTATTAGGATCCAATTTTCCCATTAGAATTTACCTAAGTTCTTGCAAGAAAGTTATTAATAACCAATAAGAATATTTAGTATATGTAGCTTGCCATACAATTATTTTGATAACATTTCGAACCAATTACAAGTTACAAGAGACTCAAAAGAATTCTCTCTTCTGTAGTTGCTTAATTTTACTACATTTGGAAAAGGTGTGGATAAGGTCAATAATATTATAGTTGTAAAACCCATTTACTTACTGTACATAAGATATTGGATTGGGAGAATCACTGCTACTGAGTAATCAGAAGAAAAGCTAGTACAAATTATTTAAAGACAACTTAGCAAATGATAGTTTTCTATAACCTTTAAGTGGCTTATTCTTAAACAAAATAGCATGGACTAGATTTAACATAGACTAGAAATCTTTAATTTACGAGAAATAATATAGACTAGGGGTCTTCAAACTTTTTCTTTAAAGAGCCAGATAGTAAACATTTTTATCTTTGCAAGCCACACACTATCCAACTACTCAGGTCTGTTGTAATACCAAAGTAGTCATAGACAATATATAAACGGACAAGCATGGCTGTGTTCCAGTGAAACTTGATTTGCAAAAACACAATGTTCTACAGTTATGTAACCCCTTTTATAGATCAGAGTTTCAGCACCCCCATGGACTTCTTTAGCTGAGGTGTCAATTGGTATGCATTATTTTAATGTAATTTTAGTTCATTTGTTTATGAACTACAGTTCATACACAAATATGAATGCCATAGTTAACTGAACAAACATTTTTGAGGCCCCATTCAGCATCAAATAATGTGTCTAAGCTCAGGCCATGCTTCAAATCATTGTAAAGGAAAAAGCCTGTGTCCCAAAGCATTGTTAAATTTAAGTGACTCCTCAGATAACACACTAGAGAAATGTCTATTAGGACCCCAAATGTACATAAAGATGACCTGACGGCAATAGGAATCTGTGTTCTGATTTTTTTTTTTCCTAAAGGTTTCGATGTATGCATCCAGAATCTATATTAGCCATTCTAAAACCTAACCCCAAGGCTTTCTTTTGCTTTACTCTATTAGAAGTTTACTTTGCTTGTATTGTGTTTTGTTTGTTGGCTTTTATATCTTAACAGAAATATGAACATAGATTCATATTTAAATTTAATAAAATTTTTGTATGATTTTCTCTTGAAATGCACTATTATGATACTTTTCAAACTTGACAGTCCTTATTGAGGCAAGAGTTAGAAGCAAAAATACTAGTTACAACTGAGCCTTGAAATTTTATTAAGGGTTCAGATTTGCTGGTATACTTTGAGAAACCTTCTATCACGGTTGCTTTTACACTCTAATCTTGCCATTCAAATCATGAATGTAAACAGACTCAGAGAAAGCTATATTAAGGGTCAAGATAGGGGAAGGAGTAATTGCTTTCAACTCCATTTTAGAAGAATTTCTTATCAATAATAACTGTAAACAAGAAGGTTTCAGCCTGTAAACAGTCAAACGCGGAAGTGTCTTCTTTGGACATATGAATAGTATTCTCTCATTTTAAAGATAATCTTATAGCTGTAATCAGGTTTTGATTTATTTGATAACATATTTTTGATATTTTCCATGATCATCATTTTCTTTCTGACAAAACAGTTCTCATCTTGTTCACTCCAGTTTTGTACCTTATTGATTTGTTGTCCTTGGGTAGTGTTTGTGTGTGTAAATTGCAAATTCTCAGTTCATTATATTGTTTTGTTGGGCTTATATCCTTAATTTTTTAAAGAGTAATCTTTATTTCTAGCAGCTTGCGAGAGTAGTCAGACACAGGAGCCACTGGGTTGGAGCCTGTCATCTAAATGTGTATCTGTCTTCTTCATTGGGCATAGAGATCAGAGTCATTGCTAAAAGAAAAAAATGATATGTCTTATCCAGTGAAGAATGCAATTAATTTCCCTCCAGGATTTACTGTCAGGTGTAAATAAGAACAAGATCAACTCAAGAGAAATGGAAAATTCACAGTAATGATTCTGCTTCATTTTATAAATAACCAATGTATGCCTTGGTGTTACATGATGGCTTTCTTTTCATTGCCTATCAGATATTTACAAAATACTTTTATATAAAAGCAGTCCACATTAAAATAAAATAATAAAATTGTACTGTATTTGTAACATTCACAAATAAATCTTAAAAATTAAATTTTAATACATTTTTAACTTTTACAAATAAGCTCAGAAGCAAAAATGTCATATAAGCCAAAAAGCCACTACATTAAATCTGAAAATAAATTACATAATTACAGTCCATTGCTCTAAAAAGTAAAACAAATGATAAATTTAATTAAAATAACACATGCAGTCACATTTTCAGTGTCATTTCTTACAGGAACATAAAATTTAGTTATTGATACCACACGAGTCAGTAATTAGAAATTGTTTAAGAAAAATCCCCAGAATGGTTGTAACCATGCTCATATAATACTGCAAATAGCCTTCTAATTGCATAGCTCACTATCAGGTTAATTGTGGTACAGGCATTGGCTTAGCAGCTCTACTGTGAAGTTGATACCTATAGTAAACATTGCATGGTTCAAGATTAAGTGTTACTTAATACTATAGATTCAAAATGGCTCATTATAGGTTAATTAAATGTTTCTTTGGTGAAGAGTTTTCTTTTTTATCATCTTAATATAGTTATTAATTTTGTTTTAATCCAAAAACATCGATGGTCAGGAGGCTGAGCAAGATGACAGTCTGCCACCCCCTTCACATGCTCTGCAAGGACACCAAGTTAACAACTATCCACACAGAAAACACAACTTCATTCGAACCAAAAATTAGGTGAGCATTCATAGCATCTGCTTTTAACACCAGGTCACTGAAAGAGGCACAGAATAGAAAGAAAATAACAATTCTGAATTACTAATGCTACCACACATCCCCAGTCCCCATCCCACCACTGGCAGCAGTGTTGTGGTGCAAAGAACATTTCTGGGTGCCATGGGAAGGAGAACACAGCAATTGTGAGGCACTGAACTCAGAGCTGTTCTGTCAGAGCAGAAAGAAAAACCAGACCAAGCCCAACTGATGCTCTCTCATGGAGGGAGCATTTAAATCAGCCCTAGCCAGAGGGGAATCATCAATCCACGTGGTCTAAATCTGAGTGCCTGCAAACCTCACCACTGATGGCTACAGCACTCGGTCTCAAAGTAAACTGGAAAGACGATCTAGACCATAAAGACTGCAACACTTAAGCAAGTCCTAGTGCTGAATTAGGCCCAGAGACAGTGGACCGAGGGTGGGGTTGGGGCACGTGACATCCTGAGACACAAGCTGGAGCAACCTAGGGAGTGCTGGAATCACTCCTGCCGTAATCCCAGGCTGCACAGCTTGTGACTACAAAAAAAGACTCCTTCCTTTTGCTCCAGGAGAGGAAAGGAAAGAACAGGGAAGACTTTGTCTTGTATATAGGATACCAGCTCAGTCACAACAGGATAGGGTATTGCTCTGAGTCCTGAGGCCCCATTTGAGGTTCTACCTTCCACGCGAGATTTCTAGACACCCCTTGGTCCAGAAGGGAACCTACTACCTTGAAGGAAAGAACCCACCCAGTCATGACAGCATTCATCACCTGCTAACTGAAGAGCCCTTGGGCCTTGAATAACCAGCAGTGACACCTAGGTACTACATTGAGGACCTTAGGTGAGCATCTGAAACTTTCTGGCTTCAGGTAAGACTCAGCACATTACCAGCTATAGTGGCTATGGGACAAAACTCTTTCTTGAGAAAAGCAGGGGGAAAAGTAAAGGTCTATTGCACTTTAGGTACCAGCACAGCCACGTGAAGATAGAGCACCAAGTGGGCTCTTGACATCCCAATTTTAGAATTGATGCTTAGACAGCATTTCTGGACTTGCCCTGTGCCAGAGAGGGTAATCCCAAGCCAGACAGTATTCATCACAGCTGATTTGAGAGACTTTGGGCCTTAAGGAAATACTGGTAGTAGTATGGCAGCACTGCTCATGTCCTGGGATGGCAGTGGCTATGGGGTGAAGCTCCTCTGCTTTTGGAAAGAGGAGGGAAGAGTGGGAAGAACGGCATCGTGTGGTTTGAGTTTCAGCTCAGCTGCAATACAGTAGAAAACAAGGTAGACTTCTAAGATTTTTGACTCTAGTTGCTGACTCCTAGATGATATTTTTGGGCCCACCTGGGGCCGGGGAGACTTCTTCACCACCCTAAAAGGAAGAACACAGACCTGGCTGGATTTGCCACTTGCTGACTGTAGATCCCCAGGTGTTCAGCAAACATAGGTAGTAGCCAGGGAATAGTTACAGCAGGCCTTGTGAGAGACCCAGCTCTGTGATGGCTTTAGGTCTGACCTGGCACAGTCATAGTGGTGATGGCCAGAGAGGTGTTTGTGTCACTCCACCTCCAAGTTTAAGTGGCTCAGAACAGAGAGAGATACTTTGTATGTTGGGTGAAAGCAAGGGGAGGGAACAAGAATCTCTGTCTGTTAATCCAGAGAATTCTCCTGGATCTTGTCCAAGACCACCAAGGTGGCACCTTTATGAGTCTGCAAGAACCACAGCATTACTGGACATGGGATGCACCCAAAGAAGATACAGCTTAGATCACAACACCTAAATTCTGTTAAACATCTGGAGAGCCTTCCCAAGAAGGATAGCTACAAACAAGTCCAGACAGTGAAGGCTAAAATAAATACCTGAATCTTTAATGCCCAAACACAAATGAACATCTGCAATTATCAAGACAATCCAAGAAAACATGACCTAACCAAAAAATCTAAATGTGACACCATGGACCAGTCCCAGAGAAACAGAGATATGTGACCTTTCAGACAGATAATTCAAAATAGTTGGGTTTAGGAAACTCAAAGAAATTCAATATAACACAGAGAAGGAATTCAGAATTCTATAAGATACGTTTAACAAAGACATTGAAATAATTAAAAAGCATCCAGCAGAAATTCTGGAGCTAAAAAATGTAAGTGGCATACTGAAGAATGCATCAGAGTTCTTTAATAGCAGAATGAGTCAAGCACAAAAAAGAATTAATGAGCTTGAAGACAGGCTGTTTGGAAAGACACAGTTAGAGAAGACAAAATAAAAAACAACAAAAAATGAGGCATGCTACAGGACTTAAGAAATATCCTGAAAATGGCAAAACTAAGAGTTATTGGCTTTAAAGAGGAGATAAAGAGATAGGGGTAGAAAGTATATTCAAAGGGATAATAACAGAGAACTTCCCAAACCTAGAGAAAGATGTAAAAATACAAGAAAGTTAGAGAACATGAAGTATATTTAACCCAAAGAAGACTACCTCAAGGCAATTAAAAATCAAACTCCCAATGTAATTGATAAAGAAATGATGCTAAAAGCAACATGATAACATAAACAAATAGCATACAACGGAGCTCCGATACATCTGGCAACAGACTTTTCCGTGGAAAGCTTACAGGCCAGGGGAGAGTGGCACTGAAGGGAAAAAAAAAAAAAAAAATTTTACCCTACAATAGTATATTTGGAGAAAATATCCTTTAAAGATGAAGGAGAAATAGACTTTCTCAGGCAAACAAATGCAGAGGTATTTCATCAATAACAGAACTCTTCTATAAGAAATGCTACAGGGAGTACTTTAATTAGAAAGAAAATGACATTAATGAACAATAAATAGTCACCTGAAGGTATAACATAAAACTCACTGGTAATAGTAAGTACACACAATAAAACAGAATATTATAACTCTGTAACTGTGGTGTGCAAGCTACTCTTACCCTAAACAGGAAGACTAACGAATGAATCAATCAAAAATCAAAACTACCACAACTTTTCAAGACATAGTCAGCACAATAAGACATAAATAGAAACAATAAAAAGTTAGAAAGTAGGGGATGAAGTTAAGGCATTGATACGGTTTGGTTCTGTGTCCCCACCGAAATCTTATCTCAAATTATAATCCCCATGTTGTGGAAGAGGGGCCTGGTGGGAGATGACTGGATGATGGTGGTGAATTTTTCCCTTGCTGTTCTCACAATAGTGAGCATTCTCATGAAAGCTGATGGTTGTAAAGTGTGGCACTTCCCCACTTGCTCTCTCACCTGCCACCATGTAAGATATACCTTTCTTCCCCTTCCACAAAGATTGTAAGTTTCCTGAGGCTTCCCCAGCCATGCAGAACTGAGAGTCAATTAAATCCTCTATTCTTTATAAATTATTCATTCTCAGGTAGTTCTTTATAGCAGTGTGAAAACAGACTAATACAGGTATACAGTGTTTTATTAATTTATTTATTTTTTGTCTGCTTGTTTGTTTATGCAAATAGAGTTAGGTTGTTTACAGATTAAAATAGTGGGTTATAAGATAGCATGTACAAGCCTAATGGTAACCTCAAACCAAAAACATACCATGGATACACAAAATTTAAAAGTGGGAAACTAAATCACATCACCAGAGAAAATCACCTTCATTAGAGACGGACAAGAAGGAAACAAAAAAGGATGAGAAGACCATAAAACAACCAGAAAACAAATAGCAGCATGGCAGGAATAAGTCCTTACTTGTCAATAATAGCATTTAATGTAGATGTACTAAACTCTCCACTCAAAAGACATGGACTAGCTGAATGGATGAATAAACAAGACCCATGAATATATTGCCTACAAGAAACTCACTTCACTTATAAAGACACACTTAGACTGAAAATAAAGGGATGGAAAAGATATTCCATGTCAATGGAAACAAAACAAAGCAGGAGTCACTATAGTTATATCAGTCAAAATGGATTTCAAGACCAAAACTATAAGAAGACACAAAGAAGGTCACTGTATAATGAAAAAGGGGCCAATTCAGCAAGATGATATAACAATGTTAAATATATATGCACCCAACATAGGAGCATACAGATATATAAAGGAAATATTATTAGAGCTAAAGAGAGAGACAAGTTCCAAAACAATAATAGCTGGAGACTTCAACATCCCACTTTCAGCATTGGACAGATCTTCTAGGCAGAAAGTCAACAAAGAAACATCAGACTTAATATGTTCTATAGACCAAATGGATCTAATAGATATTTAGAGAACACTTCATCCAAGAGCTGCAAAATATACATTCTTTTTCTCAGCACATGGATCATTCTCAATGATAGATCATATGTTAGATCACAAAACAAGTATTAAAATATTCAAAAATTAAAATAATATCGGGCATCTTCTTTAACCACAATGGAATAAACTAGATATTAAAAAGAAATTTTGGAAACTATACAAATACAAGGAAATTAAGTAATAGTCTCCTAAATTACCAGTGAGTCAATGAAGAAATTAAGAAGAAAATTAAAAAAATTATTTAAACAAATGATAATGGAAACACAATATACAAAAACGTGTGAGATACAGCAAAAGCAGTACTAAGGTGGAAGTTTACAGCTATAAGTGCCTACATCAAAAGAGAGGAAAAATTTCAAACGAACAATCTAACAATGCATCTCAAATAACTAGAAAAGCAAGAGCAATCAAACCCCAAAATTATCAGAAGAAAATAAATAAGAATGATGAGAGCAAAAATTAATGAAATTGAAACTTAAATAAAAAATTAAAAAGATCAACAAAACAAAAAGTTGGTTTTTTGAAAACTTAAACAAAATTGACAAACCTCTAGCCAAGCTGACTAAAAAAAAAATTGACAAACCTCTAGCCAGACTAACTAAGAAAAATAAGAGAAGGTTCAAATAAATAAAATCAGAAATGAAAAAGGAGATATTACAATAGATACTGCAGAAATCTGAAGAATCATTAATGGCTACTATGAGCAAACATATAACAATAAATCGGAAAATCTAGAAGAAATAGACAAATTCCTGCATATGTACAACCTACCAAGATTGAACCAGGAAATCAATCCAAAACCTGAACAGACCAATAACAAGTAATGAGATAAAAGCCATAATAAAAAGGCTACCAGTAAAGGAAAGCCCAGCACCCAATGACTTCATTGTTGAATTCTACCAAACATTTAAAGAAGAACTAATACCAGTTCCATACAAACTATTCTGAGAAATAAGGGAGGAGAGAATACTGCCAAACTCATTGTATGAGGCCAGTATTACCCTGATACCAAAATCAGACAAAGACACACACACAAAAAAACTATAGGTCAATATCTCTGATGAATATTGATGCAAAAATTCTCAACAAAATGCCAACAAATGGAATTCAACATTAGAAAGATCATTCATGATGACCAAGTGGGATATATCCCTGGGATGCAAGGATGGTTAAACAGAGGCAAATCAATCAATGGGATATGTTATATCAACAGAATGAAGAATAAAATCCATATGATCATTTCAGTTGATGCTGAGAATGCATTTGACAAAATTCAACTTCCCTTCATAATTAAAACCTCAAAAGAAAACTGGAGATAGAGAAAAAAATACCTCAACAAAATAAAAGCCATATATGACACAGCTAGTATCACACTGAATGGGGAAAAAACTACAAGCCTTTCCTCTAGGATCTTGAACATGACCAGGATGCCCACTATTACCACTAGTTTTCAAGACAGTACTATAAGTCCTAGCCAGAACAATCAGACAAGAGGAAAATATAAAGGCACACAAAGTTAAATACCTTGGAATTAACTTAACCAAAGAAGGGAAAGATCACTATAATGAAAACTATAAATGAAATTAAAAAGGACATGGAAAATGAAAAAAAAAAAATCTACATTCATGGATTGAAAGAGTTGATGTTGCTAAAATGTCCTTATGACCCAAAACAATCTACAGATTCATTTAATTTTAATCCCTATCAAAATACCAATGACATGCTTAACAAAAATATAAGAAAAAAATCCTAAAATTTATATGGAACCACAAAAGGCCTGGAATAGCCAAAGCTCTCCTAAGGAAAAAATAACAAAACTGGAGGAATCACATTACCTGATATCAAACTACACTACAGAACAATAAAAACCCAAACAGCATGCTACTGGCATAAAAACAGACACATTGACTGATGGAACAGAATGGAGAAACCAGAAACAAATCCACATACCTACAGTGAACTCATTTTTTGACAAAGGTATCAAGAACATACACTGGGGAAAAGACAGTCTGTTCAATAAATGGTGTTGGGAAAACTGGTTATCCATATGCAGAAGAATGAAACTAAACCTGTATCTCTCGCTATATAAAAAATATCAAATCAAAATAGATTAAAGGCTTAAATGTATGACCTCAATCTATAAAACTACTACAAGAAAACATTGGGGAAAATCTCCAGGATATTGATCTGGGCAAATATTTTTTGAGCAATACCCCACAAGCACAGGCAACCAAAGCAAAAATGGGCAAATGCTATCAATCACATCAAGTTAAAAAGCTTCTGCAGAGGAAATAATCAACCAAGTGAAGAGACAACCCACAGAATTGAAGAAAACATTTGAAAACTACCCATCTGACAAGAAATTAATAACCAGAAGATGTAAGAACCTCAGACAACTCTACAGAAAAAAAAATCTAAAAATCTGATCAAAAGTGGGCAAAAGATATTACTAGACATTACTCATAAAAAGACATACAAATGACAAACAGGCATATGAAAAAGTGCTCAACATCATTGATCAGAGAAATACAAATCAAAATTATAATGAGATATTCTCTTACCCCAGCTAAAATGGCTTATATCCAAAAAGCAGGCAATAATAAATGCTGACGAGGATGTGGAGAAAATGAAACCCTTGAACACTGTTGCTGGGAATGTAAGTTAGCACAACCGCCATGTAGAACAGTTTGAAGGTTCCTCACAAACCACAATTAAGCTACCATGTGATCCAAAAATCCTACTGCTGTGTACATACCCAAAAGAAAGAAAGTCAGTATATCAAAGAGATATCTGCACTCCTGTTT
Organism: Rhinopithecus roxellana; assembly: GCF_007565055.1. Taxonomy (NCBI): domain Eukaryota; kingdom Metazoa; phylum Chordata; class Mammalia; order Primates; family Cercopithecidae; genus Rhinopithecus; species Rhinopithecus roxellana. Next base: position 95,159,759 of record NC_044552.1, on the reverse strand, counting down.
GTTGCAATACTATTTACAATAGCTACGATTTTTTTTTTTTTTTTTTTTTTTTTTTTTTTTTTGAGGCAGGGTCTCACACTGTCTGTCACTCAGGCTGGAGTGCAGTGGCACAATCTTGGCTCACTGCAACCTCTGCCTCCTGGCTTCAGAAAATCTCCTGCCTCAGCCTTCTGAGTAGCTGGGATTACAGGCGCCCACCACCATGCCTAGCTAATTTTTTGTAGTTTTAGTAGAGACAGAGTTTCATCATGTTGGCCAGGCTGGTCTCGAACTCCTGACCTAGTAATTCACCCACCTCGGCCTCCCAAAGTGCTGGGATTACAGGCGTGAGTCACCGCGCCCAGCCACCTAAGATTTTGAATCAACCTAAGTGTACATCAACAGACGAATGAATAAATAAAATATGGTACAGATACACAATGCAGTACTATTCATTCATAAAAAGGAATGAGATTCAGTAATTTTCAGCAACATGGATGGAACTGGAGATCATTAGATTAAGTGAAAAAAGCCAGGCACAGAAAAACAAACATCTAATGTTCTCACTTATTTGTGGGATTTAAAAATCAAAGCAATTGATCTCTAAGGGGGCAAAAGAATGGTTACCAGAGGCTGGGAAGGGTAGTAGGAAGTTGAGGTGGGAGGAATGTGGGGATGGTTAATGAGTATAAAAAATGTCATTAGAAGTAATGAACAAAATCTACTATTTGAAAGCACATTAGAGTGAGTATAGTCAATAGTAACTTAAATGTACATTTTAAAATAAAGAATGTAATTGGATTGCATGTAACTCAAAGGATAAATGTGCTTATTTTACATTACACACCCATATCAAAATATTTCGTATTCCTCATAAATATATATACTTACTATGTACCCACAAAAATTAAAATAATAATCATAACCATAAGGAATAAAAAAGATCCATTTAAGGGAAAATTATAGAAATAATACTCAAGAGGTACATGTGCTTCTTAAAAAGGAAAAGTATAGTCAAATGTTGGAAATAAAAATATGATTTTAAGAAGGTATAAAGAAAGACACGGTGCATTTGTTGGCTCTAAAAACTGAACTGCACTATGTTATATGCTTACAACAGAAAGGCCACTGATGACTTCCTAGGATGTGGAAGACCCGCAGAAGAGATGTTTACTAAGAGTGTTCTTTATGTCTGCATAGTAGAAATGAAGTTTTTGACTACTTCCTTTTCTTGTTTTTTTGTTGTCGTTTCAAAATGCTTTATCTTGGGAATTTTAAAACCAGAAAGAAAAATTAGCCCCACTCATGTCACAGAAGAAATTGTGTCTCAGATAGGTTAAGCAATATCTGTTAAGAGCTATCATCTAGTCTGGCAGTGTCCTGATAGTACTTGCATGCCTTTACCCAAGGTCTATGGATTTTATCATTATTTTTTAGAAGACATTACCTATGTAATATGAAAAAATAATTTATTACTATTTATCAGGGAAATATGTGTTTATGAATGTGTGAATGGGTGAGTGTGTGTGTGTGAATGGGTGTGTGTGTGTGAATGGGTGTGTGTGTGTGCATGCAGTGGAGTTGGTACACGTCGAAGTTGACTCGTCTACTGGAAACAGAATTCTTCCCCTTCAGTCATTAATAAAATGTGCACACAAATGAATACCTGTAATGAATATATATGTTATAGAAAAATAATTTTAAAATACTACTTTCCCAAACTTTATTGTTTGGAAAATAAATAGGCTATTTGAGGATGGTCCCTAAGACTGTTTTAATTCTCACTCAAATTATTCAGAATTCAATAACTTTACAATTTCATGTATACCATAGGTTGTCACAGATCACTTCCTGTGATAGGAGCATATGAATCAAGGGAAATATGAAAGAAAAACTGCATGAAAGAAGGAAAATTCTGATGAAGTATGCATTATGAAACAACATGTAGATAATTCACATGATTAAGTCAAAGAAGAGAAAAATAATCATTGGTTATTGACATTAGGTCAAATGTTTAAATTTGAAAGTAGCACAGTGATTAATTTCCATAATAAGATAATTTAAAATTCCATGTTCTTTCATATGCACCCAGTGGAACTCCACATAAATGCTCTGATTAAAAATGCAAGCTCACTTAGTTTCTTCTATATGTCCCTTTGACCTACCTTCTAAGGAAAATCTTCTGTAAGTTTTAATAGACTGATATTCTCACTTTAAAAAAAAAAAAAAAAAACCTTTTAATGTGGCGGCTAATGTTTTCATAATAGCAATTTTATATATCTTCATCTATATCTATATATCTGCAGGCTTCCTTAATCTTTACAGTGGGTAACAACAGCTTCCTTTATCTTGACTGAGAAGGACTAAATCTGTTCTGTGGGATTAACCAAGAAGAATACGTCATACAAATCTTTTGTCCCTTTACGGTTGTACAGGGTCTTTATGCTTTCTTGCAATCTCCCTGTTGGCAAAATTAAGGAGCAAAGGCAGACTTCCTGAGATCTGAACAAAGAAGTCTCAGGCAGTAACAAGTACAGTACACTGAACACACCACAGAGTTTAGTTGTTAAACCCAACCCTATAAGAACTGTTTAAACCTACGGTGAACTTTATTCTTTGTGGAAATGCATTAAGAGAAATTTCACTAGTTCTCTTCAAATTCCTCTAGAGAAAATGCCGAATTTATTCTCCGCATTAAATCAATTAAATAATTGATTATTAGACTTCCTTTTTATAACTTATTTTTTTCGTATTAATGTAAGGCTGGAGAGGACGAACACAAAGGCCCTTTCAATTATTCATATGTTATTAGTTTAATAATATTAGAATTTCAAGGTACGCTTTATGGCTGTCTGGTTAGGAGGGAGCTGAATATATGGATGACTAGATCATTGGTTGTTTTAAAGCTATGCATTGACTATGTCATACCATGTCAGTTTTGGCTACGTAAAGATGTCTTTTTTCATAACTCTGTCTCTTAGACATGTTTGACCTGTTTACCTGATATCCTTGGTGAAAGGAGCTCTCCATTATTGCTATGCTGCAAGATAGAGGAGTTTTCTGTATTTGCTTCTTAAGACTCCATTTAAGTAGGAATGGCATGGAAAGCTCAGCTGTGTCATTTACTAGCTGAGTAGATAGTTGTGTTATTGGCCCCAATTATTCACTCCTCCCTGTGCAAATTTCCTTTTTCATGTATGTTGTCATGTATGTGCATCATGCCTGGGACCCCTGAATTTTTGTTTGGCCATACAGGGTGGACATAAAAGACCATAAGCAAGTATTGAGTCAAGACCTCAAGTACCATTTACATTTTTATTTGCACCCTCATGCCTCCGTCATTGTCTAAAAACAAAGAAAGAATCAAACAAAGAAGCAAGCCTAGCTTAATTTGCTAGTCTTAGAAAGAAGATAGACTTTTTAGGTAAAGTCAGTGTAAAAGAAGATAGACTTTTTAGGTAAAGTCAGTGTCCTAACCATGCCTACCCTAGATTAGCTGACAGCCCCCACTACTTGCCAATCTCTTGTCACCGGGGAAAATCCTCTCAAGATTAGTAGAACTCATCCTGGCTAATACGGTGAAACCCCGTCTCTACTAAAAAAAAAAATACAAAAAGCTAGCCGGGCGAGGTGGCGGGCGCCTGTAGTCCCAGCTACTCTGGAGGCTGAGGCAAGAGAATGGCGTAAACCCGGGAGGCGGAGCTTGCAGTGAGCCGAGATTGCGCCACTGCACTCCAGCCTGGGGGACAGAGCGAGACTCCGTCTCAAAAAAAAAAAAAAAAAAAAAAGTATTAGTAGAACTGCCCTGCCCAAGTAAGCCAAAATTCAGCCAAAGTGTACATATATGACAATAAAGTATTATTGTTTAAAGCTATGTTTTAAGGCAGTTTGTTACATAGCATTGTTGTGGCACAGCGAATTGACACTCTATTACATAAACAGTATATTCTATCCAAATATTTATAAATCTATCTTTTCGTTGATCTATCAATCTAGTGCTTGCATATTGAATATAATATGTACATAAAAATATTTATCTGTGGTATAAATTGGCAGCATTAAAAACATTTGGATGTTTTGAATAAACAGAGGAAAAAATAAACCTAAAGATTTCCAAAAGCAACTGAAATTAACGATTTCCTTCCCTCCTTCCTTCCTTCCCTCCCTGCCTCCCTCCCTCCCTCCCTCCTTCCTTCCTTCCTTCCTTCCTTCCTTTCTTCCTTCCTTCCTTCCTTCCTTCCTTCCTTCCTTCCTTCCTTCCTTCCTTCCTTCCTTCCTTCCTTCCTTCCTTCCTTCCTTTCTTTCTTTTCTTTCTCTTTCTTTCTCTCTCTCTCTCTCTCTCTCTCTCTCTCTCTCTCTCTCTCTCTCTCTCTCTCTCTTTCTCTCGCTCTCTCTCTCAGTCTCACTCTGTGGTCCATTCTGAATGCAGTGGTGCAACCTCAGCTTACTGCAATCTCTGCCTCCTGGGCTGCAGTGATTCTCCTGCCTCAGCCTCCCAAGTAGGTGGGACTACAAGTACCCGCAACTATGCTTGTCTATTTTTTGTCTTTTTAGTAGAGTTGGGTTTTGCCATGTTGTCCAGGCCAGTCTGGAACTCCTAATCTCAAGTGCTCCTCCCACCTCGGCTTCCCAAAGTGCTGGGATTATAGGCATGAGCCACTGCACACAGCCTGTTGGTTATTTTGGAGACGTATTCTACAATAACAAAAAGAACTAGAAGAAAATACACCTTCTAAAGATGAAACACCCCAGGAAACAAAAATGAACTTTTGTTAGCAATGTAGGGTTGCAGTACTCTAGTAAGAGAGGATGGCAGCAGAAGCAATGGACCCAATTTGCTTTAAAAAAATAAACAGCAACAGAGTTCCAACAAAAATTACAGTGCTATGACACATTTGCAAGTGGCAGCCTATCCTGTACACATGAGAGGAAAAAGTTATGAAAACTCGTCTCTGTATGTCAGATCATATTATAATATCTATTGCTGTGGTCTGAATGTTTGTGTCTCCCCAAAATTCATTTGTTAAAATCTCAATCCCCAAGGTAATTAGTTAGAAGGTAGAACATTTTGGGAGGTGATTAAGTCATGAGGACAGGGTCTTTATGAGTGGGACTAGAGACCAAGGGATCTCATTCATCTCTTCCACCATGTGAGGACTCAGCAAGAAGTTACTATCTGTGAACCAGAAAGCAGGGCATCATCAGACAACACATCTGAAGCACAAGATCTTAGACTTTTCAGCCTCCTGCACAGTAAGAAACACGTTTTTGTTGTTTATAAGCTACCTAGTCGATGGTATTTTGTTGTAGCAGCCCATGCAGATTAAGACACCTGTATTCTACCAGTTAAACCTATAAATTCCCTCCAGTTCAACCTAATGCATGACCTTCTCTCTATGTTCCACTTAGGAAAACTCATCTCAGTATAGTAATTAATAACTATAAATGTAGACAAAATAAAAGGATAGCAGGAAAAGAAAAACAACAAATAGAGCAGAAAATAGTTTACCAATAGATTGAGTATTACATCTGCATTGGATATTTGCTATTTTCCCTTCCTGACACATGCTTCATTCTTCCCTAATCTGTTTAGCACCCATGGAGGTTGGTCTTTGTGAATTGACTTAGCAGTTCTTTTCTGCTTCTGTAGATTGAGTTTGGCCACAGGGCTTGGCTGGAGATCTTTGCAGGGAAAAATTAAGGTGGGGGCATTTATTCCTTAGCTCCCGTCCAGTTAGGACACTCGTGTGCTGTGTCCTCCTACTAAAGGTTACAGCTCCTGTTATGTAGCCATCTCTTACAGCTACCAGTGCTTTCTCTGGGTTTCAGAAGAGTTCCATTCCTTTAGGCCTAGGTAGTATGTTTCTTCTACTCTTGTGAGCCTCAGGTGCTTTACCATCTTAATTCACTTGGTATAATAATCCTTTCATTAAACTCTCCTCAGTTACCTCATTTGAGTAGATCATCTGTTTCTTATTGGGAGTTTAACTACTACAACCACAAAGCAGAAAAGCAACCACTTAGTAGAAGGTAATGACACAAAGACTGATCGAAATCCTGAAAGCTGTATTGAAAAAGAGAGATAAAGTGGAAAAATCATAAGAAATAATCGACACTGCAGAAAATTCAGCAAGAGACATGGTAGATATAAATGATAAAACTAGTACAAAATAATTGAAAATAAAATAGTGTTAAGCTCTTGAAGAGAAAGTGATAGGTTTAGAAGTCTGGTCAGATACAACTCTGCTTTTGCTAGATTCCCCACACCCCCACAACTCACACAGAAGTATATGAGACAGAACAAATATTTAAAATTATAATTCGAAAAACCTTTTCAGAAATTAAACAGAGCTTAAACTTACATATTAAAAAATACAGTGAAATAAGATAATTGACTCAGATTGTCAATGTCAATGTACATCTTAACTTCAAAAGTAAGAAAATTATTATTTGGAAACAAAACCAAATTTCAAATTTATTATGAAGAAAAATAGAATTTTGCTACCCTCAGAATTCTTTGCAGTTTGCATACCATAGGGCAGTGATATCGTTTGTCTCTGTGTCCCTACCCAAATCTCATCTCAAATTGTAAACCCCTCATGTTGATGGAGGGAACTGGTGGGAGGTGTTTTGATCATGGGGGCAGTTCCCCCCATGCTGTTCTTGTGACAGTGAAGGAGTTCTCATGAGATCTGATGGTTTAAAAGTGTTTGGCAGTCCCCTCCTCACTCTCTTTCTCTCTCTCTCCTGCTGCCATGTAAGATGTTCTTTGCTTCCCTTTCGCCATCTGTCATAATTTTAAGTTTTCTGAGGCCTTCCCACCCATGCAGAGCTGTGAGTCAATTATACCTCTTTCTTTTATAAATCACCAAGTCTCAGGTAGCTCTTTATAGCAGTGTGAAAACAAACTAATACAAACAGGAACAAAGTCACAAGGCACTAAAGGGATCAAAGTGGAATTATGGATTTCATATACAAGAAAAATATTCTTCGGTTATAAAGTCTGAACATATAAGAAGCTTGCAAGTATGTTTTTTTCCAGGGGTACTTCTTAAGAAAACTACTAAAAGAATAACTTTATGTGAAATCTCAAGAGATTATGTGAAAGATGACGTTGTGAGCATTAAATATGTTAAATTGGGGAATACATTCTAAATTATATTTCAGGATTAGAGTGACACAAAAAAGTATAAAAATGATATGTCTCAAAATACAGAAATATTTAAATCAAAAATGTGGAAGAAAAATAATAGGAATAGAGTAAGTAAAAACAATACCTCATCCAAAGCAGCTGGAAATTAAATGATGTAATTGAAGGTATCATTGGCAGTGCAAAGCTAAATAATAATGAAAATAATAATATTGACTAAAACCAGATTTGGATGAGAGGGAGGGGAGAAAGCATTACAGAAAACAAAATAAAATGATGATTTTTCTTGATGTACACTTAATAAAAGATTAAGGGCTTTAAATTAAGACACAGTCATAAAGATAAAAACACTATAACTGCATATTACTATTTGATATTTTTAATATAAGGAAATGTATATATTAAAAAACTGAACACAAAAAAATCAACAAACTTTAAAAAATTAATGTGACATAAAATCATATGATCAAACATTGAAAAAGCTAATAAACATGAACAGGCTAAATTCACCTGAAAAAAAATAATTTCTTATTATTTTACAAAGAAAAATTCCATATGAAACATATCTAATAAAATTAGTTTGAGGGAAGGTGCAGTGGCTCACACCTGTAATCCCAGCATTTTGGGAGGCCAAGGTGGGCAGATCACTTGAGGTCAGGAATTCAATACTGGCCTGACCAACAAGGCGAAACCCCATATCTACTAAAAATACAAAAATTAGCTGGGAGTGGTAATGCATGTATGCAGTTAATCCCAGCTACTTGGGAGACTGAGGCAGGAGAATTGCTTGAACCCAGAAGGTGGAGGATACAGTGAGCCGAGATTGCGCCTCTGTACTCCCGTGTGGGTGACAAAGCGAGACTCCAACTCAATAAATAAATAAATAAATAAATAAATAAATAAATAAATAACATAGATTGAAATTAGAAGGATAAGCAAAATACCCAAGCAAATGAATAAATGGAGTTCTGGAACTATATCAGAAAAAGTAAAAAATAGATAAAATCGTGTAAGTAGTATTATATCATAATAAGTAAAGTCTTTAGAATATTAAAGGAAAAACAAAATAACATAAATAACATAAATAACAGTTGATTTTAATTCTTTCTCTTAGGAGGTCAAATGGAAAACTATAATAACATAGAATTAAATCACTTAATAATGTAGTACATATTGATTTATATATGAATATAAATTAATGTGTAATTTGATTTTTTTGTGTATATATATATAATGTATAAATATACAATATATTATATACCTAAAATTTGTATTCTAAAATTGAGGTTATATATTTTTTTTCAGAGTGCATTAGTAAAAAATAATTACATATTAGACCACAGATAATACCTCAATGTCTATCAAGAAAAAAAATACAGAAATTATGCTGTGACTGTGGCTATAAAACCGAATAGTAATACAACAAAAAATAACATCATATTAACTACAAACTTTAGTACTATTTTTTAAAGATAAGTATTAGTTCATGGAGAAAACATAAACCAGCATCATAAAATATCAAGGAAATAATGCAAATGAAAATAAAAGCACTATATTTAAGAATTTGAGATTTTTCTAAAGCAAAGTTCAGAGGAAAATACGTAGCCTGAAATATCTAGAGCAATAAGCAAACAGAACAATATAAAGACAAATTGATTAATATCTAACTCAAATATTTATAAATTTAAAAATAAGTAAAAAAATAAAATGAAAATTCATTGAAGATTACTAAAACAGAATTTAAACAGTATGACAACAGAAAAACTAAAGCAGATAATATAATAAAATTATGAAATTGATGAAATCAGCCAATAAAAATGAGAAAAAACAAATACCTTTAAAAATGGGTAAATAGAAAATAACCACAAAGAGAAAGAATATTTCGTGCATAGTTTTATATCAAATCGCATTGCTCAATTCTGTGTAAATTCATTTGAAAACCTGGTTGAGATTAATATTTATCTAAGATAATATAGTTTATAAAATTGACTACAGAATAGATAGAAAACCTTAATGAAATAATTTCTACAGAATAATTAGTAAAACTTTTCAAAGACTTATTCTTCAAAAAAGTACGAGTCCCTGATAGTTTGACAAAATTTTTAGAGCAGAGAATGGTAATGTTAATGCTAATTGATACATTTCAGGGCATGGGAAAAGGAAGACTTTTACATATATTTATGAATAAATACAAAATGATTGTATCGTCCCCAAGACAATAAATAACTGCATAATTCACAAGTTTTTGTACATTCTTATTTATTAAATCATTTTACTAATAGTGTAATATAAGAATCTTTAAATAGCGTTTAGTAGAGGACAGATTAAGTACATGATGAATTATTTTTCAATGGAATACTATGTAGCTATTAAAGAAATTAGGACATTGTATATGTATTGATATTAAAACTCTCAAAGTTACTCATTTATTAAAATATTTGCTCAAAATTATTAATTTAGCATCTGATATGTACCAGACTTTGACGTACATGCCAAGAAACATTGAAGTGAATAAAGCAAACTTTTCTACTCTTTTGAAATTTGCCTTTTAGAAAAAGGAGATAAAAAGTTAATACATTTATGGTAAGTTAGACAAAAATGCTCAGAAGAAAATGTAAACACAAGAGGAGCATGGATTATCAGGGTGGGTCGTTAACATTTTAACAGGGTGGCCAAGACAAACCTGAATGAGAAGAAAACTCTGAACAAAGACTTGAAGGAAATAAAGAAACAACCATGTGGGTGTTTGGGGGAGGAATATTCTAGGCAGAGAAAACGATGCAAGAACATTGAGTCACTAAAGTGTCTTACATGTTAAAGGAACAAAAAGAAAATCCATGGGACTGGAACAATGAGAACAAGAGCAAGATCATTAAAGATGAGGTGAAAGAATTAATGATGGGGTGCAGATGATGCAGGCTCTTACAGGTGAAGAGTAAAGACGTTGGCTGCTGTATTCAGAGTAGACTTCAGAGTGCTAGACAGCTGGGAGACCAGCTAAGAAATGAATGCAGTAATTCAGGGGAGAGGTGATGATAGTTTTTACTGGTATGTACTGGTAAGTAGAAATGGCAAGCAGAAGTTGACTTCTGGATATATTTTGTAGTAGTGCCAATGGGATTTGCTGTTGGAACTAATGTGAAAGAGAAAGGGAAAAAAGGAAAAGGTGACATCACTTGTCTGAGTAAGTACAATGAAGTTAGCAGTGACTGAGATGAAGACAACTACAGATAAAACTGGTTTGGGAGAAAGTCAGGAGTCTATTTTAGAAAAGTTCCTTTTAAGGTGCCAATTATATATTCAAGCACTAATGTCAATTAGGCAGGTAGCTGTATGGGTTTAGAATTAAAGGGAGGGGTCTGTCCTATAAATCTATAAATCACTGTGCAATGCTACCTATTGTATACAAATAGGATGGGTAATATATAAGCAGATCTACTTGTATTGATATTAAAAATTTTTGGAAATATATGTAAGAATTCATTAATAGCCTGCTACTTGTTTGAGGGCATGGAACTGGGCAAATGGGAAGGCAGGATTTGTTGGGAGATATTGTTTTGCATACCTTTTTGCAGAAAGTATTTTATAGTATACATTTTTACATTTTACAAAATGATCAGACAAGTGATTGATGATCCTATTAATTAAAAATAATGGAAAATAAAATTTAAATTGAATAAAAACTTGAAGTACAAATATTGCAACCAGAAATAAAAACAAAATATTTATTGAATGAATACTTATAACTTTGTTTTGATAATTTTACTTAACAATACTTTAAATACAGTACAGTATATCAAGCATAATTTATTCAATTTTCATATTGTTTAAAACTATCTCAAAATATTTCTGAATGATTTTGTTTGTTTGTTTGTTTGAGACGGAGTCTCACTCTGTTGCCAGGCTGGAGTGTAGTGGTGTGATCTCGGCTCACTGCAATCTCCGCCCCAGGGTTCAAGCAATTCTCCTGCCTCAGCTTCCCGAGTAGCTGGAATTACAGGCATATGCCACCACACCCAGCTAATTTTTTGTATTTTTAGTAGAGACAGGGTTTCACCATGTTGGCCAGGATGGTCTCAATCTCCTGACCTCAGGTGATCCGTCCACCCTGGCTTCCCAAAATGATGAGATTACAGGTGTGATCCTCAATGATTTTTAATGCTTTGAATTGGGTCACCCTAAGGAGATGTTTAATGACAGATAAGAGTAATTGTTCATAGTCTTATAGTTGTTAAATAATGAAAACCCAAATCAAACTTTCTTTAAAGAAATACAGACAATGTTTCAACTCAGCTACATAGTTCCAGGCGCAATTGAATTTCATTGCTCAAAAATTCATTAGAAATATTTCTCCCTTCCTCCTGGTTCTTTTTCCTGGATTCAGGTAGCTCTTTTTTCCTTATCTATATTGGTAGAGATGGCTTCTTATATCTCCAGGATTCCATGTTCTTACTCTATGAGAATTCAGAAGGGAGATGTCCTTTTCTATATAGTTCTGGCTAAATTGTCAGAAAGGAGACATTATACCTAACCCTGAGTCAGTGTTCGCGTTCAGAATTATGGTATACTCTACTTCAAAAACTAGAATTCTGTGCCATAACTGAGAGTAAGGGAGGAACTGTTCCCTAAGGAAAAAAACATACAAGAGAGAAACCAAACAAACTCATGGTCACTGTAGTTGTCATCTTATAGTTCAATGAATAATAAACTGTACCTTTCTAATAAACTGGTACACATTATTCCATTACAGTAGAGTAAATATTCAAGTTTTCTAAACTTAATTATCTTCCTTCTGTACTTACTTCCTCTCAGTTTTTCTCAGACTCCCATGTCCAAATTAAAGGAAATTATGATTTTTTTTTCCAAGGTGGTGTATGCTAATCCATTGCATGCCAAGCCAATAGATTTACATTTTATCTGCTAACCTGTTGTATACAAATGGATGTTCATGAACAAGAGAGATATAATCACTATGAAATTTGAAAGTGATTATTCTGGTAAATCTGAATAGTATGAATGAAGTGTAGAGAACACAAGTAGGGCTTTGTACTTAGAATGTGAGGTAGTAAATCCAGGCTTAAGATTATAGTCATAGAAATGGAGATGAATAACTTTTCTTTTCTCCCTGAAAGAAAGATTTAACTACACATGAATTCAAATGTTACCAATTTAGATGTGTTCACATAACCTTCGTAAGTGAAATGAAGCTCCTTTCATTTCAAAGAGCCAAAGGCAATATGCTCATATTTGCAGCAATCACTATAACAAAACATTTTTCCAATGGAGCCATACTTTAAAGAATGACTCTTATATTCCTTCCATAATGGATACTGCCCCTTTAAGTAGCAGAAACAGCTTTAGAGGATAATAGTCATTATTATGATTGTCAATCTATCCTAGAGCTGCTATTCTGCATTTTGTTGTTTATCGTCATAAATGGCACTTTCAACATGAGAATTCTGTTTGTCTCAAGCCAGACTGGCAAAACCCTGATGGATGGGAAAAGGATAATATCCAAGAGAAAGAGAGAGGGGGGCGGGGTGGGGGAGAGAGACAGAGAGAGAGAGAGAGAGAAAGAGAGAGAGAGAGAGAGAGAGAGAGAGAGAGAGAGAGAGAGAGAGAGAGAGAGAATGCTTGATGCTACCTACCAAAAGTAGAAAATAGTAGGAAAGAGAACTCTTAAATCAATCTAATAGTATCTCTCTTAAGTTAATCTCTTAAAAACTGAACTGTAATTAAATGACAGCTTCCTTTTATCAGTTCATTAGAAATAATGTCAAATCAGTACTGTAGAGAATTCACTCTACCACAGCCCTGATATCACATATTTGAAATAATTTATTTTTATTGTTTGTCAGTAATTCCTTTGATAACATGCAGCTGATATGTAGGTTTAGGCACTGATAGGATTGAGGACACTAATTCAAAATATGGCTACTGAGCATTTGTGAAAACAGGAGAAGCAGGAAGGTCATCTTCTGATCATTTCCTATTCTTCTCTCCTAAAACAGGCCATAAAACCTAGAGAAGAATCTTTTGACCTTTCCTAAAGCAAGCAGGTCATGTGACAGGTACTCATCCTATGCCTGGAGGAAAGGAGCATCCTTTTTCTCTGAAAACACAGGGACACAGAGAAGAAAACAAACCGGCCTTTTTTTTTTTTTTTTTTTTTTAATGGGGTTTCGCTCTTGTTGCCCAGTCTGGAGTGCAGTGGCGCGATCTCAGCTCACTGCAACCTGTGCTTCCTGGGTTCAAGCAATTCTCCTTCCTCAGCTTCCCAAGTAGCTGGGACTACAGACACGCGCCATTAGGCCCCGCTAATTTTTGTGTTTTCAGCAGAGACAGGGTTTCACCATGTTGGCCAGGATGGTCTCCATCTCTTGACCTCATGATGCACCCGCCTGGGCCTCCCAAAGTGCTCGGATTACAGGCCTGAGTCACCGCGCCCGGCCCAAACAGGACTTTTTAAGCTCCTCGGAGTTTATTATCAATAGATTCTACCCTCTGTCCTCCAATCATACTTCTTCACAATTACCCACTTCTTCATCGCACTTAGCACAAAAATACACAAGTTTACCTGTGTCTTTGGGTCTTCATTTCTGAAGGCTCCTGTTTGGTGTGTGCTTTCCTCTAGTTAATCTGTCTTTTGTCATAGAAGCCTCAGCCATAAATCTAAGATGAAAAGAAGAAATATTTATTTTCCCCTGCAGCACCATTTTAATTGATCTGAAACCATCACCTCATTAGACTGTTGAGTAAACAAGTAAAATACTCAAAGCCTTTGAATTTTTGTTTTGAGCAATTTGTAATTGTTTTGACTACAAACATGCACCTCATTTCCTTGTCAATTTATCTGTTAAATGTATTTCTCAATATTTATGAAGTAGTATTTGAGAATTCCTCATGAACAAAAATCCCATAAAATATCATCTTAAATGTTTTAAAAATACTAAATCACCATAATGTAAAAGTTAGCTGATTTTCCTTAAGAATGAGCTACAGGTTCATCTCAGAATAATCTCTTGTGTGATCATTGGTTTGTCACCCAATAGTGAGGACAAGTTCTCAGGGCTTTTGGTTTAATTCTCATACATTATCTAGGATGAGATTCTAATAACTCAATATCACTATAGTACTGCTATGCAAGATGTTTTTTCAATAATGAAGAGTAAAATTTGGACACCTTTTCTAATGAGGGAATATTTGTGCCACTGGGAAGTAAGTAGACAGAGCAAAATACATATACTCCTCAAAAAAATAATAAAAATGCCCCAAAATATTGATCATAGGTTGATCTAGGAGGCATATTTAGTGAATTGAAGAGGATGCTCATGGTTGAAAACACTAAGGCCAGGAAATATTACATAATAAACAATTAAAATGAAGGAGATTATGGAGGAGATGGGAGAAGTTATTTCATAAGAGGGGAATAAAAGAATGTGCTTTGAAGTAGAAACAATCTGGTGGGAACTTCTGTGTCATATTATCATCCACATTATTTGAGTTACATTTAGTAATCTGAGCCTCTGTCTCTATGCCTGGAAAATGGAATAAAAGGATATCAGAGACTCTTTCAACAGTTTAAAAAAACCTAACTGTAAGCAAAGTGCTAACTGTAAGCTCAGTCCAGAACATTATAGTAGTTTTCTAAGGGCTTATTGTCTTCCCCTATAAAAGAGAGATAATGGAACAAAATGTTCAAAGAGCCATATATAAGTAGGTAAACTACAGATTACAGTAAGTGAAAGAGCTTTCAAGTTTGGGTATATATGCTTTTTAAGAAACTTTAATGGAAGAATTATATGGCTTGAGTTGTAATCCCAAATATGGTACCAGTCTGCTTAGACTAGGAAACAATTTAAACTTTTCAATTTTTACAACTCCAAAAATTAAAAAATGTTTGGTAAAGAAATTCTAAGATCCCATCCATTTGTAATATTGATGACTAGATGATTATATATATATAAAATACATATATAAATGAATCCTAAATACATATGTGTATATATATTTATATATATTTACTTATATAAATACATATATATTTAGGCTTCATTAATATTGATAATTAGAAATTTCCCTAATTCCTGTAAAAATTTTAACAACTTGGAAAATAATATTAGTTTGGTCATAACTAGTAAGTTATCTAAGTAATATTCCTTTTTGGGGAAATTTAACTTAGATTTTACATAATAGTTATAGAAAATAAAGAACAAAATTCAATCTATCATATACTTTACAAAAGTGAGAATAAAATAAGTCAAACTGATAGACTTTGAGAACACTAAAAATCATTCAGTTAACAGAAATAACAAAAAGAAAAATTAAATGACACTGGATACTCTTACTAGTTTGGATAAAGATTACTCTTATTGTAGGTTTTGACTTCATTAAGATAGTTCGCAGATAATTAACTTGACAATGTTCTTTATTATTATTGCTTCAGAATTATCACTACTTTTTAAACAATTATAGAAAGACGCTTATTGAGGAAAACAGAATATTTGTATTCTAGTTATAATACGTTAGCACACAATGGCTTATTTTCTCTGACTTTTTGTTTTCCAATGTACAAAAAGTTTTCAAGTCTTCCAGTTTTAAAACTGATTTTTTTTCCTTGAGCAAGAGTTCAGAGTGATTTATAAAATTAATTTTTTTTTTTTTTTTTGAGACGGAGTCTTGCTCTGCCGCCCAGGCTGGAGTGCAGTGGCCGGCTCTCAGCTCACTGCAAGCTCCGCCTCCCGGGTTCACGCCATTCTCCTGTCTCAGCCTCCCGAGTAGCTGGGACTACAGGCGCCCGCCTCGTCGCCCGGCTAGTTTTTTGTATTTTTTAGTAGAGATGGGGTTTCACCGTGTTAGCCAGGATGGTCTCGATCTCCTGACCTCATGATCCGCCCGTCTCAGCCTCCCAAAGTGCTGGGATTACAGGCTTGAGCCACCGCGCCCGGCCAATTTTAATGACTATTTTCAGAGTGCTTTACAGTTTTTACTACCTACTACTAAATCAGTCTATTAATCATTTGTTATACCAATTAATAATGGGCTGTGGGTCAATGATTTGGTAGATATGGTGTTAAGCAAAACTTTTCCTCAGCAGTGTGAATCTTCTTACATAGGCCCATGAATCTATGTCCATGGTATGAGTGTGTGTAGAAGGTACACTACAGAGATAAATGGCTCAACTCTCTTTGACCCTGGAGCAAAATAAATGAGAGTAATAAAGTTCACCCCTTTGAGTTTTGCCTTGTTATCAAATATTCCTCAAATCATGAAGCCAATAAAAGTGAAATAGTCTGTCAGGGGAAAAACAACGACAAAAAATACTTTCTATTTTTCCCTTCAGGCACTTTAAGAAAACTTCGATTTTAGATGTATGAATGAAATTACTTCTAAAAATTAGAAAATTCTATCAGCTCAGAAAACATGAGTATCTTTAGCAGAAAGTTAGACTTCCACTCCAAGAATAATAGTATTGTGCTGTTTCATGAATTTTTGTCTTCACTATTAACTGAGACACAGCGTTTGACTTCATTTTTGCTGTTTTAGTTTCTTTTCAGTTATATCCACATATTAATAAAGACAAAGAAAAGAAGAAGAAAAGGTTAAAGGACTCTTTGGAGAACTCAACATTTGTCTTCACCACGTAGAACAAGATCATAGCTGAAGAATCGTCAACATACTTTTAATGCATTAAAATTAAACTACTTAGTGTATATATCAATACTTAATAAATGAAAGAAAGAGTGCCAGAAACCAGGGCCTATTCCAATGCTGAACTGCTACCATGGCCTTGGAGACTGAAAATCTCCCTCTGCTGTCCTTATTTCTCTTTAAGCTCTACTTTTGATACCATTTTTGTAACTGTTTTACTAGGATTTTCCTTCCCTTGGGCCTCTGTGCTCTCATCACACTAATGTCATGTTTATTGGTCCTGCTCCCAGGCTGCCTAATCTTCAAGAAACTTATGTGAACTGAGGCCAATTCCCACCACTTTTATAAGCACTTTGACTTTCTTTAGAAGCTTCCTGCATCTCTCCCTTACTCCTGCTCTTCTTTTTATATCACTTTTTCAAACCTGTTGTATTCTAGATTCTCGTTTAAGGAGAAAACAGAGTGTCTTCAACTTCCCTTTCCACTTCACATTTTCCCCTTATCTATTAATCTGCATCTGCTACAATCCATTATCAGTCAATGGTCCTCTACTCACACCAGGGCTTATTCCCTTTTCTGTCTCCTTCAGCATTTTGCTTCATGGCTGATACCCCTATTTCTTCATCTTCATTGTCTGTCTCCTCTTGATCCATCCCCTCAGTGTCTGTTGTTTACCCAAACAACTTACTTGAATTTTACTCTTCAAACAGATCATCCATTGGCTTCTCCTTGATTTTCTTCAATTATTAACTGCTTTTTCCTACTTACATATCTCTGTTTTCCCTGTAGTTTAAAATGTTCTAAATGTAAGTCTCCTCAAACATATAATTTCATGCCAATTTTATCTACGTTTTAAAATCTCCCCTTTATCTAAAAATCGTATCCAACAATCATAGCTTTACTTATCATTGCTATGTGGATAATTTCCTTGTAAATTTATATATTTAACTCCTGTTTCTATTCTGAGCCCTAGTGCCAAATTTTCAAATGCTACTTCATTAACTTCAAATTCACACCTTTTTCCTCCAACCTCTATTTTTATAAATAGTGTGCCTTCACACTACTCCCACTCACCTGCCTACCCACACATACCCACTAAACCTTAATCAAAATATCAGAGCTCTGATTCCATTCCTCTTTCTTCTTGGCCCTGTAGCCAATGAATTACCTAGACTTGTCAATGCTATCATAATACTACTTTTCTCATCTTCTAGAGGTCCATGGAGTACCCAAGGACAGGAAATAGAAGAGAAACAGTTGTATAAATTAATTTGCAATTCCTTCATGCTCAGTAATGTGCTTCTCATACTTTTCCTAAGCATGAATAGAAATGAATACTTATGCCCTTTTACACTTACACCAAGGGCCAGATGTTTCTTTTTTAATAAAGTAAGGAACATTTTTAGACTGCTATTTGACTTAGAATTTAAATTCAGATCTTTCATTTATTTTCTGAAGGTGTTCATTAAAGAATATTCAAATAGAAAATATATCCTTTAATCTTATTCTTTATAATGTCCTGAGACAATTTTTGCTGGTATCTGTAGGTATTATTCCACCTTGATTATATCAAATTCTAAAGCCTCCTATTTTCTGAACTCCTCCTAAAGTTAATATAATAGGTAGCATTACAATTAATTGCAGTAAACTTACAGATAAAAATTAACCAAGTATGAATACTGTTTTTTTTTTTTTTTTTTTTTGGATGGAGTCTCTTCTGTGGCATGATCTCGGCTCACTGCAACCTCTGACTCACTTGTTCAAGCGATTCACCTGCCTCAGCCTCCTGAGTAGCTGGGATTACAGGCACACACCACCATGCCCAGGTAATTTTTCTGTATTTATTAGAGACAGGGTTTGACTATGTTGGCCAGGATGGTCTTGATCTCCTGATCTCGTGGTCCACCCGCCTTGGCCTCCCAAAGTGCTGGGATTACAGGTGTGAGTCACCACACCTGGCCAGATCCCTTAGTTTGAAATCAACTTAGAATTCAAATTTAGAATTCAAACAAAGTTTAGAGATTTCACTATCCATTTTAGATTGAACTATCTAACCATGTACTTTAGATGATCATACATGCTACCAAAATAAAAACCTTGCTTCAAAGCACTGTAAAAAGGTAACACAATTGCAAATTTTCCATCATATTTACTTGTTTTGTTGTTCTATAAGAGCATTTTGTAGCTAAAATTCTTTGTAATTATTATACATCTTCATTTAAATTCACCTCAGAATTCTATTTTAGTATCAAAGTGCTCTGACACTGAAAGCTTCTGGAATGTATTCTTTTAAGGAATCACCATTGATCCTATCCTACAATTTACTTACTGCTACAAAGTAGAAATTATATTTAATTGAGCTGAATGAGAGAATTACACAACAAAGTGCTCTGCTTTATTCAATTCCCAGGTATTTCTTATGTAGTATGACTAATCAAATATAATTGTTGGTAGATGATACATATTAATTTGATACACAGTTTTAATCTAAAACACATATTTTTTCTGCATGCTAATTCAGAACATTTTCAGGCACCTAACCTATAGTTTTCAACTAATGGCAAACATGTCAGATGGAGGAAAATAGTTCACACATATTAAGAATTATGAAGTGGTATTAAATTAATAGGATGAAAATTTCTCCCAGTCAGGTATAATTATTCTGCATTTTCTTCTTGTTTATGATACCATGAACAAAATATATATTTTTATACAAATTTATTTCTTTTTTCCTTCCTTCATTCATTAATTCATTCATTTAAAAATGGTTCCAGTTGACATGCAGTATGCTGGGATCTAAGCTATTTGCTGGGAATACAAAGATTTTACAGTCTATTGGTATTGTTAATATTGATAGTTTATTTTATGTAGAAAGTCTTCCTGAACCTACGCCAGGATAGCTGAATTCTATTATGTTATAACATGCAGTTACACCATTCTCAATTCAGCATCTGATAGTTCTGATGAATCTTCCATTTATTTCCACATGATTTATATATTTACTATATGTGTTGCCACCACAGTCATTGATCCTTCTTGTGTCAGTCTCTATATAAGAATTTTTTTCTCAGCCCTCTGGATGAAAACTTAAGTTGGTGTTATTAGATACCTTACCTAATCACGAGGCCTGCTGAGAGATACTACTGCCTAGATAGTAGATCAAAGGACAACCTCCCACAATTATCTGGTGCAAACTTCTATGGAATATATACCTGTTTCAAGTAGTTTTGACTGACCAGGATAATGCTGCAACCTTTATGAGTGAATTGCTCAGTGCCAAAGCAGTAATCATACAGCAAAGCTGCATAGACATGCTAATGTATATTAGAAAACAATCTACCTCACTGGAATCCATGGAACTCACAACCCTTACCTGATCTGAAACTGAGAATTACAACCTAAATATTTATTGAAAAATTGTTATTGAAAAATTTTATTGAAAAATTGTTTTCACTGGACCTTTTCCCTTGGGTTGATACATGAACTCTGAGCTTTAAGTTGTCAATTATTTTTGTGCTTAGGTTGTACCACCTAGACTAGATAAAATCTATCAGAGATCTTTTGCTTTCCAGTGGTGTTACTGTTGTCTAGAATGCAATCATTTGTAAGGCTGATCACTTTTATTGCCCTAATGAATGCACGATTAGTTCTTTACATTAAAGATAATCAGATTTCAAATGCCTTTTACTTACATATATATAAATCCTGTATTTCTGTGATTTAAAAATTAGGTCAAAATTTGTATGTAGATACTTCAGATTTTTATTTTGTTTTTGGAATACATTAACTATTTAATTCTGACCCAGTTGACATGCTTTTCTCCTTAGTCAAAAGCAGAAAGATTTGCCTATAGCAATTTCCATATCTCTTCTCTTGCTATATTACATAGAGAGAGAAATGATTAAGGTAGTTTTTTTAAGTTTCATTTCATAACTTTCCAATGGAAAGCAATATGACTCTTTTCAGGTTTTCTTCACATTTCTCAGAAATTCATATCTGTCAAATTCAACATTTGATCTTTAATTTCTTGAGGCTATTTAATACTGACATATGTGCTAACTGACTATCTTCAATTCTTCAGGGTTTGGTTTCATCTATTCCATCAAGTATTTTAAGAAGTTTGAAATTCTCCCAGGATCATTTTTCTAAAGGAACTTACAGAAAGACAATACTAGTAGGATTTTACTATATACCATCTGAAAGAAAAATTAATTTTGCCTCAGGTCTCAAATGTAAATGAGAGCTCTATCATATAATGAAGGTTTGTCTGAATAACCTAAATGAATCAAGATAAAAGAAATATTCAGATATTTTATGGCAAAGATGTGCTTTTCTCTAAATGATTAAAATTTAACATCTAAAATTTCTCCAATTTACTAGTTACACAATTTTCACTTCCTTTCTGCATATCCACGGTATATTCCCTATCATATCTAGCGCAAATGATAAAATGACACCATTTTATCTTAGAATATGACAGTTGAGTAAATAGATTTAAATGAAAAATGGCAAAGACTGACTTGGAGATGTACAACAAGATCAATCCCTGAAGACTGGAAATTATATTGCTTCATTGTCACTCATTTTTTGGCACAATTCTGCCAAAGAACCTATTTTATTGAATGACGCACTCTTTTTACTTAATAATTACATTCCATTGTACTATAAATATAAAAATCTCCCTTGGAGTTATGGTTGGAAGAATACATAGTGAATAAGTTATCTTTTTTTCCCATGATTTTTATGCACAAATACCAAACAACTGCCCAACATGAAAATATGTGCTTTCGTGTGTCTGATATCAAACTTTGCACACTAAATGCAGTCAGATTTTTTTTTTCTTTCTTTTTTTTTTTTTTTTTTTCTGAGCAGGCTCACTATATATTATCTGGGACACATGTTTGATATTATCTGGAAAAACAAAAACAATGAGTCAATGACTTGAGCTCTACTTGACACTGAAAAGGAGTTTGGCTCCATAAACTGTTTCTGAGAAGAATATTTCACTCTGAGCATAGCAACTAGGTTCCATTATTAATGTAAATAAACGAGAGGAAAGAGGGAAGCCTTGATGATTGCAATGGTAAAAAATTAAACAACTCTGAGACTGTTGATTGGAGTTGACTTTAGTAAGTGGCTGGGAATGCAGACATTTGATCCAGCATACACTATTACCAGAATTCACACTGACCAATCAGTGTCTTCTCCTAAAATGTATTTGCACTCTGAGGAATTACAGTTTCCCAGTGGCACCTTTGAAACCTCATAACTTTCTGTAAAGGTTTTTTTGAATAACTGCCATGTGGATTTTAGAGTAAACTTTAAGCAATTTCATTAGCCAAAAATACACATTTTTTCCTTCTTCAGCTAATATATAGATGTAAATCATTTAGAGGAGTTATTCTGATCCTAGACTACACATTCATTTACATGTTGAGTTGCAGATCCCAATATAAACATGGCTAATCTTGCTGGGCATCAATTTTATTTAATAATAGTACATTAGTATGAATCTCCAGAACAACTTTCACATATGATTGGAAATCACATTTGTCTGCTAAAACAATGAAGAAAAATAAGTAAATTAGACTTTAGATTATTTCTGACTATTCTGATGCTAGGATATTAGTCATAATTCAAAAGAGAAAGTTTCCAGAATGAAGATGTAGACAATCTTTGCAAATCAGTTTACAGATTAAATCTGTAGATGCGTTTTCTTCTCAGTACTAATGGCAGCGTGAATACGGTGACACATGGATGTTACGCTGACACTGGTGTTATTACTGCTATGTATAGATATGAACACAGGTGGTCCTAGATACAAATACATTAGTGCACACATATATACACAAATTAGTTATTAGTATCGATTCAGTCAGGTAATTTCTACTAAGTATTATGCTTCTTGTACCAGTAGAATCCCACCTGCTTGCTACTAGACCAAATTGTCCAAATAAACTCATATTTTCATTAGCTTCCAAAAAGAAAAAGGAAAAATTAAATGTGAGTGAAAATAGGAAGATCATTAGAAATGTGTGTTTTCTACTTTCCAGAAGTATAGTTTTGCAACAGAGTAAAAATGACATCACAAAAAAAGTGATTTGAAATCTTTATTATTTTTCATGATTTCCAGTGAACTAGCTTATTCTTCATAAGAAAAGGCATACACTTTGTCCTATCCAATTCAGAATAAAAGGAATTAATGGACAATTAAAACCTGATGATTCAAACCCATTATTGCGTTGATACTGGCTGATTAAATACAAATAAAGATCACGTTGGTTTTATCTTTTTTTTTTTTTTTTTTTGAGATGGAGTCTTGCTGTGTTGCCCAAAAATCTCGGTTCACTGCAAGCCTCGCCTCCTAGGTTTACACCATTCTCCTGCCTTAGCCTCCCGAGTAGCTGGGACTACAGGCGCCTGCCACCACTCCCGGCGAATTTTTTGTATTTTTAGTAGAGACAGGGTTTCACTGTGTCAGCCAGGATGGTCTCGATCTCCTGTCCTCGTGATCTGTCCGCCTCGACCTCTCAAAATGCTGGGATTACAGGTGCAAGCCACCGCGCCCGGCCGTTTTATCATTTTAAACTGGAAACAATTTAAAGGTCTAACAATAACAAATGTCAGAAAGTATTTGAATCCACTTTTCTTTTTTTTCATTTTGGGGTGAAGTATACATACATAACCCCGTATGTGCAGGTTCAATGTATATGTTAAGGCTCATAATAGTTTTTTTTAAAGATTAATGCTATTTGAAAACTATTTGTTTTGCTGTAGCTTCAACACTTTTCAAAAGAAATATGAGAGTACTTATGTTTTTTCAAAAAAAAAGTTTTCAAATGCCTTCTTTTTATTCCTAAAAGTAGTAAAAGAAAGAAATAAAATAAAATAAATGAAAGTGGTGGGATTCTGCTGTGCTTAAAGCAAAAAAATTATCTAAATATGAAATTGTTTCATTTTTACACCTACATGATGACTGCAATTTCACAACAGAGAAAAGTTCCTCTTGTTTCTTTATCTTGTCTATGCTTTCCAGGCTTCAGGAAGGATTTATCTGGGCATCATCAGACTTTCATCCTATTAACTGCTCTATTTTACGTATCACAGAAGAAAAGTGTACTCTTAACCAGCAGCCAAAGTTAAAGGAGAATTGAAGCCATTTTGGGTCAGTGGCCAGCATCAATCCCAGCTTGGGATACGAGCATTCTGTCCCAATTACAGCTCTCTCTGCCAATCTTAGACTTTCCTACATCATTTTAATATGACTTGGATGTGACAGATGTACATGTTTTTGTGCCCAGACTTTGTCTTGGAAAGAAGGACATTGTCTTCTGGAGATCAAAGAGAGAACACTGGTTGCTAATGCTAATTAAGAGTAGGAGAGCAGAATTGAAATAATATAGCCAACTTTTAAAAATATACATATGTATTTCCAAATATTTGGCAATAATTTATAGTCTCTATCTCTGGAAATGATCCAGCAGGGAGAACATCATGGATAGGGGGAGATGGGGCCACCTGCCTATCTATGTTATCACTGGCAGGAAGTAAAATTTTTCTCAAGGGGTTAGCATTAGCATCTATGGTTCTCAGGACCAGAAACCAGTGGGTCAGCAGAAAAGTAAGAGAGCAGACATCTCACATAGACAGAGCCCATTAGTATTTTATTTTAAAAAATTCACTGGGTCAGAACTCCTAGCAAAACAAAAATGATCTTGGTCTCTTTGTGGATAAACTGTACCTCTTTTTAATTTTTAAATCAATATCTACCTTAAGGTAAGTAGATAAATATTTAAATATTTTAATGGATCAATTAAGGTAATGAAAGAGAATTAAATATTTGAGTGAGAGTACAATTTCAAAGTACATGCAGTACTTCAAACTATAATTTTAAAATGCCAAATATCTGCCTTAATGAACACATAGTACCACATATTCCAAAGCAATTTATATCTTGTGATACTTTGCCTAGAGCTGAGAGCCAAGAAACTTGGTTTTGAAGAAAACAACTTTCTTCTCTCAGACACTCCAAGTCCAAGAGAGAAAGGACCAATGCATTTGGAATTTCTGGGTGTGTTCTGTCTGTATATTTTCTGTGACCGCCTGGTGGACTTGATATGAGCAGCAATAGATGAGTACATACATGGTGCTATCAGTCATCATACCCTTCTTGGCTCCCACAGCCATCATCCAACATATCCTTGGAATACAGAAAAAGAAAAGAAATTGATTCTTTCACATTATCCCTTCTTATTCTGCTCAGTTCGTTCTCTCCTCAGTTTGAACATTTATTTTGCTCAAGATCTATTGAATTCAATTTAATAAATATTTATTCATTTTTTGTTCTCTGTCTATGGAAGGGAAGTAAGCTATTTACTAGAGTATGAGTCTATGCCAGGTGGCATTTTAAAGATAATTTCGGTTAAAAACTTCCATTCTATTCTCACAGAAAAAAAAAGAAAAAAAAAAAAAACAAAAAAAACCTTATACCAGCAATTGACAGTTATTTTTCAAAGGATATTTATTGAGGGCAACTAATGTACAATACACTCCTAATCTCTTGTTTCAACATAACATAAAGACAGTATCATAAATCTTTTTTCATTTCAAATAACCCAGAGTGTTCATTCAATAATGTACAGTTGCATATGTGGCATCTCCTGATGCTTTCTCTAGCAACATCTCAAACACATAAATTGTGTTTAAGGTATAGTTTATTACATTCTTCTCCCAACCTGTTCCTACTCTGTATTCATCATCTTAATCACCACTCATTTACTCATCCAAGCCGGAACTTGGTTAGTTTTATTTTTTGCCTTTTCTTTAATTTTTACACATCAAATAGCGTAATGAATCTTATTAAATTACTTTTCAAAATGACTCTCAATCCCACATTTTCTTTTCATTCTTACAGACCCTTGATTAATTGACATCTTCATCATTTCTAGTCTGGACTACTATCGTTAACTTTCTGCATGTAGGTTTTCAACATTCTAACATGCAAAGCAGCTAGAATTATCTTTCTAAATGCAAATTTGATAATGTCACACCCATGATTAAAATAGCTCAATGTTTATTCATTATCTGTAAAATAAAATGCTATTTCAGGGCTGAAAGGACAATCCCCACCTTTATTCTTTCAGTCCTCCATATCCATACTTCCACTTGTCAGCCATACTAAATTGTTTGCTATACCTTATAAATTCCATCTGTTTCAGGATCTTAGATTATGTATTCAGCTATCCCTCATCTCACCTCTCCTCTTCCTTTTTCCATCTGTCAAATTTGTATGCTTAAACCAGGTAATAGCAGAGTTATCACATATATGGACTTCCCTGGGTCAGTACCATTTTATGTCCATTGCTTCAGAGTAATCATTAATAGCATGCCCTTTCAATTTCTGTTGTGGTGGCCTGGATGGTAAATTAGATGTGTGCCTTAGTCAAAAGTCACCTTCTCTCTAAAACACACCTTTAATTACTTAGAAGCAAGTAGTTGTTCTTGAAACACTGTAAATATTTCTACATGGTGTAGGTCAAATGGTAGTATAACAAATAATGTGCTTAAATGTCCTGACAAATTATACATTTATAATAGTAGAAATAACAGCTAATCTTTAATGTGTGCTTAGTGTGTTACTTCAAAAAACATAAGACCTTATTGTGAATTTTTTTTTATACTTTACAGGAATCCGAAAAGGAAGGCACTCTGATAGTTTTTGTTTTCCAGATGAAGAAATTAAGGCAAAGCAAGTCTGGGTAACTCAGCCGAGGTCACTCACCTGATATGTGGTAAGAAGTAGTGCTGCCAAGTAAACCCATGCAATGGTTTCAAAGTCCACACTATAATGAAGTACTATATATACTCATCTTTGTGACCCCATTGCCTTAGGCTAAGTATCTAAAAGATGCATAACAAGTGGCTTCATAAGTGAATATTATTTTTTAAATAGAGGAATGTTATTGCAAATGTACCAGTGAAATGCATTCATACAGTCTCACTTTTCTGGTTGTGTCAAAATCATACTTTTCTTTTTATTTTATAAAATCCCTCTGTTACTGATATGGAAATTATCTTCTTGACCTACTGACCCAACAGCAAGAATAATAAGTGACTACCATTGAAATGATTCAAATTTTACAAATAGCTAAATAATTATATAAAATAGTTCTTGGCAGTTACAGTGGCTAGCTTTGCCACCCTTTCTAAATTTAGAGTTCTTTATGTTGGTTTTCATTTTTACTTATTTGTTTACTTGATTTAATGACAGCAGTAGATTAGGCATTGGTATGGTATTGGATAATCTTGAAATAAAAATAAACGGATGAAGCAATTTTTCCACATTGTATGCCTCCTGCGGAATGAAGGGATTGCTAAGACTTTGACATAATTCATGAAAATAAGTGACTATAATTACCTAAGTGGATATTTCACTTTTTACATGGGAGAAATCCTGCCTCAACAATTGGTGATTTCTTGAACTCTTAAGCATAAAAACAGGGCAATTCCTTATTTTTCAATATAATTAGATTTGTATGTTAAGCTTTAAAAGAGAAAAAATGCTAATACACACTTTGGAATTAAATGTAGTTCTGGGTAATAGTAAATATTTAAGGAAATGAGCAGAATTATATGCATTAAAGAAGAATTAAAGAAGAATCTTTACAAAGCATACCAATACTCAATACTCCTACTGTGACCGGTATTTGATTTTTTTTTTAATCAAATGAATTGACTGTGTATTGCCTGTGTGTATGTTTATGTGCATCTATGTGCACACATATGCGTGTGTGTATATATATATATATATATATATATATATACACAAACATATATTTATGTGCGTATGTGTGCATGTGTGTGTGTCCAAATGTATTTGAAGTTTTCTTTGGATCACAGCACAAGAAAAAGATGCTGACATACCTTGAGTAATGGGCAGACAGTTCCTCAGATCAATTAAACAAAATGAGCTTTATAAGAAAAACATTAAGCAAATTTCTTCCTGGATTATTTTTCTAAAAGAAAATTTCTTTTGTAATTGATAGCTTGAAACCTAATTGAAGTTTATGTCAAATATTTGGCAGTGCTTCAAAGAAAATGATGTGCTTCACCTTGATTCTCTAATTGAGATGCGTAGGGGTGCTTTTCTTCTTTTTTATCTGAAAGTGTTGTGGTGACATTGTCTACATGGGATGTTTCAACTTGGGTTCTTCCTTCTTTTCTTGCTGAGTGCTAAATTGTTTTTTAGTCTATCTGGCAATCTGTTATTTTTTTCACCCCCCACAAGGTTTAGTATTTGTCCTTGAAGAGTTGTCAACTGCAAAACGCAAAGAAAATTGTATATCCAATTAAAGTAAGGCAAAACACAACTGTCAAATAAAACTCATTAACCCCCTGAGTACCATAATTTCTGATATATCTGACAGGTTTCTTCGCAGGTCCTTCAACTCTAGTCATTTCCAATTCCCTTCCTCTCTTTTCAAGATACTGCTTATGGGACAGTTTTACAGTCTATAATGTGTAATGTCAATAAAGTTTTGTCAACAGTTGTAATCCAAATGTAAGCAGCGTATTTACTAAACCCATTTTCTTAGTGAATAGTTTATTTTGAAGTATAATAGTTAATCCTTATTTTACATGTAGATTTTATTAGTATTCTTTTTTTTTCTCAACATGTATACTGAGTTCCCAGTGCTTTCCAGGAACTATGCTATCCACTGGATACAAAACATTGAATGAGGCAGAAAGGTTACTGCCTTTCTGATTTTACACTCTAGTGAGATATATAAGCAACTAATAAACTCTGATTTAACTACAACTGTTTTAAGTGACATGACAGAACAGGACAGGGTACTATGAGAGCAACCGATATTTAGAGAACAGCCTTGGGCTCACTCTAAAGGCTAAACAGAAAGGGATTAAGCTGTTGAGAGATGAGGAAATGCTTCATGTAAGGCTTGTGTGAGGCTATAAGAAGGAAACAGGGATATTAATAATGATGATGGTGGTAAGGGAGAGTGGGAGGGTGAGGAGAAAGGTAGCTAACATTTGTTTTGGGCTTACTATTCTCAGTTTTGATGGCTCGCAGCTATAGGTTACAGAAAATAATGATGCTAATTGGCTTTAAAAATAAGAAAGCATAATACCTCTCATGTAGTCCAGAAGCAGGGAACATCATATAGGTTGGAATTATCAGAAACCCAGGCTTTACATCTCCTGCCCATTCAAATCAGTGTGTGAACTTGGCTCTTGGGCTGGCTCTACTCATGGTTGGAAAGTGGCAGCCGTATTTCCAGGTATTATATCCAGACATGACAATATTCAGAGGAAGACATTTTTCTCCATTTCATCTCTCCTTTTAGGAGAGAAAAATCTTTTCCAAGATGACCTGAGCTTACTTTCTTTTATGTTTTTTTAGGCAGAATTGGGACACATTGTCCCAATAGTTCACTTCTAAGTGAACCATTGAAATGGAGAATGGAATTGACAAATGGTATGATAAAATTAGGAACGGAAATTTGCGAGTCAAGCCCCATGACCACTTCAGATATTCTAAAGTGTCTTCATGCCACTTAATGCATAGTTTGAAAACTCTAGATACATTTCTTAAAGGAGTCTTATTAGTTAAAACATATTTTCAGTTTTAAAATCATTTTTATAATCATTTTATGGCAACTATTATTAACATATCTGCTACTTAAATTAGTAAACAGAATTTGAGAAAACTAGTATTTTAGGAATTTTGTTGTTGATGTTCATTTATGCATAGCATTCTAAATATGAAGAAAAGGTGACTGATTTTATTGGAAATCGTACATTTTATCTTCCTTACCATTCACTGTGACAATGAGTATTATGTCACATTGTCTTTACCAACATGAGACATTAGTCACAGAAGAAACTGAAAAAAGGAGAAAATTAAAAATATCACAAAGAAAATCTTTGTATTGACTATACCTGACCACCTTCTTATAATATTGATAGCATAATTATAATAATAGTTACTGTTCATTGAGACATAAATGTCTGGTGGGTGTTAGACATTTAGTATCTTAACTTTCATAAAGTCACTATGTAGGGTGTGTTTTTACTCCCATATCAAAAATGAGAATCTTGGGGTTCAGAAATTTAAACACAGCTGACCAGTGGGAGAGGCTGGCAAGATTTACACTTATCTGTCCTACTCTAAAGCCATTCTCTTATTACACAAACACTATGCCTGGCATTGTCTCAGCCCTGGAAATTCCCTGAGGAATCAGAATATGGCTTTAACAATCAATCACTTTTGGAAATCCCATGATAAATTTTCACTTATAAGTCATCTGTCAATAAAACTTTAAGAAGTTTAAATTTCTGCCTTTCTTGGATAGCACCCTAATTAAAGTAGATTTACCATGATTTCTCTCTTTCTGGCAATTTCAATTTGAAAATCTTGCTACTTTTCTTTAATTATCTTAAGCTTAGCTTTCTAAAGATTGAACAGCACATGAAAAGACATTTATTTGCCATGAATTTTTATGCTTCATGCTTGGCTTAAGTGGAAGAGTGTATTTTTCTTGCAGGAAAGTTAAAGATATTTCTGATTTGGGGTAGAGTATGATGGTCTTCATTTTTTATTCTGATGTATTTTCACAAGTTTTTTTGTATCCACTCACTAGTGTCCTTTTATATGAGATATCTTTCATTTTACTCTTTTGAAAAGAAATAGTAATAATATAAGAGTAACTTCAAGTGAACTAAACAAATCAGAAAGCTTCAGTCTAGCTCATTTTCTTTTGGTTATAGTCATTGCTTTTCCTGTTGTGCACCTACTCTCCCATAGATTTATTGAGGATGTGACTATGCTGGCTGAGTCCCATCGCTATTTCCGCAGGTAGGTAAGGATATTTTAAGATACAGAAATGATAGATTAAACAGATAGTCTTTAAGATAGATGAGGCATATAGAAAACAGTAGGCTGTATTTCCCTTCCCTGGGGCTGGCCTACTTTGGCATTGAGTTTACATTTCAGGGAAGCCAGGATTCTAGCTCCTCGTTCCCATAATGCCTTTTAGTTAGTATGATTTAATAAAAAAAAAATACAAGACACCAATTAAATTTGATTTTCACATAAGCAATGAATAATATATCAGGAAGTATGCCCCATGCAATACTGTGAACATTCAGAGTAGCCACCTAATGCCAAAGTAATATAACCCTTACCACAAATGACCAAGGGCCAGGACTATGACCTTTTCATTTATACAACTTATCAGATTCCCTGGACTTGCTAAAGCAGCAAATGTTGATTGGTATTGGTGATTGATAGAAGATGTGGGTCCCAGTGATAAGAGAAGGCAATGAGAAGGACAAAAAAGTATTTGCTTGACAAATGTCTGTTGAACTGAATGCATTGTCTCAGATTCTGATAGCAGAGCTTGAAGATGTTAATACTTATTTGTACTCCCAAGAGGCAGTAATTAACAAAAGTTGTTAGAGCACCTAAAAGCTCTGGGAAATGACACCATATCAGAAATGATTATCATTGCCATCAACTGTCTAATCAGTTTCACAATGTTAGCACAAAAAGACTAATAGTATCACCAAAGAGCATTCAAAAAGTGGATTTTCATAATATCACCTAAAACATTTTCTACTATATACTACCTTCGTACTTTGGGGGAGTAAGATAAAGGTTATCACTCAATAGCCAAAAATAATAATTTGCTTGATTAAGCAGCTGACTACGTAGCAAGTACTAACTTAAAGAATTCTCTGGAATAGTTATCCAGAATTTAAAGGAAATTATCTGATATAGGTTTTAACAAAAGCAGATCTTTTTTTGGTGTTCTTTGCAAATCTTAGAGAAATATATACTGACAATATCATTAAATGTTGTGACAGGTTTTTTTTTTTTTTCTATGTGTAATTCAGAATCTGGCTGAATAGTTCATGCATTTTGCTTATGTGATATGTTTTGATTTGTATCTTTTAAGATGTAGAACCAGAATCAAACTGACTCATGATCCTTCCTAGGCATCCATAGCTCCTGTCACTAACCCTATGACATTTCATAGGCAGTTAGTTCAAAAGTTTACGCACACACAAGTATCCCAAGTATATCTGAAATATTGGAGGCAGCGGCAGGTTATGCCTGACTACAACTCAAACATTGTTTTCACAACAATCTGTGATGTTTGTCTGGACTAACCACTTGCCATTTGAAATCGGAACCTTGGAAAATTGTCAGAGTTTAAAATGTAAACTAGATCATCAACCATATCTGAATATTTCTGAGAGAAAAAAGTTCACAATTTATGAGTCCTAAATATTTTCTATGATGTTATACTTTCTTCAGGCAGCATTTGCCTTTAATTAAGAAAAAAATAAAATAAACATTCCCCAAAAGTTCAATGTATTTCTTTTAAAAAAAGTATTACTAATAAGCAGTATAACTATAGTGTTATAATATTCAAAATACTGATTGAGGAAGAGTCATTTTGAATTATAAAAATGCAGTTACAAGGTATACTAAACAAAAGCAGAAAATTTATGAACTCTGAGTCCAGAAACTAGACTCTATTTATTCAGCCTCAGTTTCCTCATCTACACATGAGAGAACTGACATAAATATTGTTTAATATTTTTATAATACTGGGATCTTAAAAGCAATATTGTTAAATTTAAGCAATACAATAGCTTTAAATAGATCTGAAAGTACATTATTTTTATTAATGAGAAAGGTTGTTTAATATGGTATTCATATGATTATTCCTGTGTGATGCCTTTTTAAATGAAGGCTCTTCTAAAGTCTTGAAAACCTTAAGAGTAATTAATCTCTACTGAATCTGACTCTGTTAATCACTTGTTACAAATACACTTGAAATAAATAGCACAAATATTCAGGTATGAGGAGCCTCTGCATTTTCTACCTTGCGTCCTATGTTGTAGTCCAACGACACTGGATATTTCCAGGTAAGTGTGGAAAAACACATTATAGTTTATGCTACTGAAGAGTCAGGTGCTATGTTACTCAGTAAGGTGTTTCTACAGAAAACAATCAGTAAATGGCGAAACAGACTATTTTAACCCTAGAATTCTACAATAACAAAGAAATAGCATCTCTAACTTCCTTTCCTTATCACTTAACTGGGAATAACATAAATAAAATAATGTAATAAAATATGGTGGAAATAAAAGTTACATTATATAGCTAATTAATCTATCTCATAGTCTGGGCTCTGCCTTATTCTTGACAAATAGTGGAATTGCACACATCATGATTCAAAGTTAGTTTCAACATATACCTTGCTTTGAGTCCTGAAATGTGAGCAGAAATAGCATATGCCACTTCACTGCAGAAGCATTAAGAGTCTGTACTTTGTTATATATTTTTTTCCTCTGCTGCAGGCAAAAAAAAAAAGTGTTCAAGAAGATAGTGTCCCCTCATTAGCCTAGGTTCTGAAATAAGGACAGAGTGAAGCAGAGCTTGCAGGTTACAGACTGTCCAGGGTAACAAGTGCAACATATGAAATGTTGTTTTAAGTAACTGAGGTTAACCTAACACAATCTACAGACTCATGTGAACAAAAACAATTTCCAGTTTTTGCTTTTTACAAGATAAAAACTCAGATAGGTTGAAAGTAAAAGTATAAAAAAGATACAGAAAAATAATTTTAAAAAGTCCTGTATTAGAAGCCCAGATTCCTTTCCTTACCCCTTATACGAAGATTAATTCAAGATGGATTAGAGACTTAAATGTTAGACCTAATACCATCAAAACCCTAGAAGAAAATCTAGGTAGTACCATTCAGGACATAGGCATGGGCAAGGACTTCATGTCTAAAACACCAAAAGCAACGGCAGCAAAAGCCAAAATTGACAAATGGGATCTAATTAAACTAAAGAGCTTTTGCACAGCAAAAGAAACTACCATCAGAGTGAACAGGCAACCTACAGAATGGGAGAAAATTTTTGCAACCTACTCATCTGACAAAGGGCTAATATCCAGAATCTACAAAGAACTCAAACAAATATACGAGAAAAAAACAAACAACCCCATCAAAAAGTGGGGAAAGGATATGAACAGACATTTCTCAAAAGAAGATATTCATACAGCCAACAGACACATGAAAAAATGCTCATCATCACTGGCCATCAGAGAAATGCAAATCAAAACCACAATGAGATACCATCTCACACCAGTTAGAATGGCAATCATTAAGAAGTCAGGAAACAACAGGTGTTGGAGAGGATGTGGAGAAATAGGAACACTTTTACACTGTTGGTGGGATTGTAAACTAGTTCAACCATTATGGAAAACAGTATGGCAATTCCTCAAGGATCTAGAACTAGATGTACCATATGACCCAGCCATCCCACTACTGGGTATATACCCAAAGGATTATAAATTAGTCTACTACAAAGACACATGCACACGTATGTTTATTGCGGCACTATTCACAATAGCAAAGACTTGGAATCAACCCAAATGTCCATCTGTGACAGACTGGATTAAGAAAATGTGGCACATATACACCATGGAATACTATGCAGCCATAAAAAAGGATGAGTTTGCGTCCTTTGTAGGGACATGGATGCAGCTGGAAACCATCATTCTTAGCAAACTGTCACAAGAAGAGAAAACCAAACACCGCATGTTCTCACTCATAGGTGGGAACTGAACAATGAGATCACTTGGACTCGGGAAGGGGAACATCACACACTGGGGTCTATCATGGGGAGGGGGGAGGAGGGAGGGATTGCATTGGGGAGTTATACATGATATAAATGATGAATTGATGGGTGCTGACGAGTTGATGGGTGCAGCACACTAACATGGCATAAGTATACATATGTAACAAACCTGCACGTTATGCACATGTACCCTAGAACTTAAAGTATAATAAAAAAAAAAAAAAAAAAAAAAAAAAAAAGAAAGAAAAAGCAAATACAATACAAGCTCTTAAAACCCAAACTAGTGGCACATAGCTTGGAAATGAAGACATGCAATGCCTGTTAAGAACTGATAAGGAATGACAATTAGATTCACAGGATGGTGAATACTGTGACATTATCTTGATTGAGATAAGAAAATGAGGTGAAGTGGTGGTGTTTCATGGGGAGGATACTCAGCTCCCTTTCTTGCCACTACTGTGTTATGCCCTGGAAAAACTCATGGAACAAGACGGTAGCCAGAGCCCTCTGATACTAAGGAAGATGTAGGGGAATCCTGCTAAGGTAAAACCAGATTAAATCTAGTTAATATTTAATTAAAAATTTTAACTAGCTGGAAAAAAAAAAAAAAAAAAAAAAAAAAAAGAAGCCCAGATTAATGGTTATATACTTAATAGCTGGTAATATAGAATTAAGGGGAAATGTATTATTTTAGATAAAGACAATCAATATTTTACAAAATAAATATTTAATTCATTGAAGTATATAACAGATGTCAGCTTGTATTTTTACTTCATAATATAGCCTCAAAATAAATGTAGCAAAGTATATGTAATAACAAAAAACCTGGCAAATCCTTCATTATAAGGGAAGATGTTAAAATAAGTTCCTTAATATATCATGGATCAAGCAGACAATTATTAAGCAAAAATTAAGATTTGAAAAACAAGACTATCAAGATTTTTTTTTTAATTAAATAGAGATGGGGTCTCACTATATTGTGAAGCTGGTATTACATGCCTGAGTTCAAGTGATCCTCTTGCCTTGGCCTTCCAAAATGCTAAGACTATAGACATGAGCCCCCATGCCTGGCCTCAAGGCTTATATATTTATTTACTTATATTTTAAAAAATTATTTTTCTCAAAAAAAAGATGGGGTCTTGCCATGTTGCCTAGGCTGGTCTCAAACTTCTGGGCTCAGGTGATCCTTCCACCTCCACCTCTCAAAGTGCTGGAATTACAGGTATGAGCCACCACAACTGGCCTCAGTACTTATTTAATGGACATATATGGAATAAAATATCGTAGAATAAAATACCTTCTTTTCAAATCCTTAGGACAATATACAATTTGATCATATACTCATTTATAAACAAAATCCTAATAAATGTTAAAGAACTGATATTGTATACATAAGATAATCTCTAAGCTAAAGTCAATTTGGTCAGTAAAAATTGAAACACATGGCAAAAATGAAAAAACGTATATTCTTAAATGAACTTTAAGTTATTCACCAGTAAAATAAAAGTCAGAATACAAATTTTAAAATAAACCCCAGAACAGAATACTAATGATGCTATGCCATTTTAAACCTCACAGGAAGCAAATAAAGGAGTAATTTGATGGCAGTTAATGTATATACATACTTATATTAGAATGGAAGAAATGTTGAATATTGATGACATAAATGTTCAACTGAAAGTCATGGAAAAGAATAAGATAATTCATCACAGACACATAGAAAGAACAAAGTAGCAAATACAACTTCAGAAATTCATGAAATAGAAAACAGAGACACCAATTAGAGAATCAGCAAAGTTGGTTCTTTGACGTGACTATAAAAGTAATGTTTTTCAGAATGAGAAAAATATCTACAGATGCAACATAGCTCAATATTCACTTAGAGAATGCTACAAAGAGCTTTCAGTTCATATATTTGAAATTTTAAAGGAAGTTAAAGCCCCTTCAAGTGTTTTCCTAACAGCAATTTGCATAAGGGTGCGATAATATTACCTAAACCTTTGAAAGAAAAACTAGAATGTAATAGGCAGCAAGCTTCTGGCATTCACATAGGTCTTTGAAAAACTCGTGTTCCCACTATCCAGAGGGAATAGACATCATAATATTAGAACATTAGATGGAATTGACAGAAATGTAGCATTGAAGTGTTGGGATAAATTATTCTTGGACAAAACACTAGTTTGGACCCACCCTTAAAAACTTTGCTTCATAGCTGACCGAAACCAAACAAACAACAACAACAACACACCACTAAATCTCTATTTATAGAAATATTGTAAGACGTAGTAATAGGTAACTTAAACTTTACTGTTTTCCATAACTGACATCAAATAAAATCACGAGATATGCACAGAAGCAGAAAAGCATTATCTTTAACTAGGGACAAAATATTCAATAGAAAGAGACCCTGATGATCAAGCTAGAAAACAAGGATATTAAGCTATGGTATATACTGTACATTCAAGAATGCAGAAAAAAAAACAGAAGCTTGCTAAGGATAGCAATGGAAGATTAAAAAGAAAAACACTCAAAAGCAAAAATATAATATCTGAATTTTTACAAAATAACTTGGTTAGAATAGAAGCAGATTAGAAACTCAGAAAAAAAATGAATTTGGTTATACAGTGATAGAAACTATCCAAAATGAAGTATACAGACAAAATAAGGACTGAAAAAATGACATTAAAGTATAATAGCAATTGTTTTAAATGTGTAATTGATGTCTCAGGAAGAGAATCAAAGGAGTGGTTTGAAGACATAAATATTTACCATTTTCTAAAACTGATAAAAACTCTAAATCCACAGGTGCAAATAACTTAACGAACCTCCAAAGGAACAAACAAAGATACCCCAGGAACATCCTAATCAAACTGCTGAAATTCATTGATAAAAGGACAATTCTAAAAGTAGACAGAAAAAAAGACAAATTATCTATAGAGAAAGGAATGTAAAATATATAGTATATTTTTCATCAGAAACTGTACAAACTACAATATTGAATAATATGATTAAGTGCTGAGAATAATAGATCAATATAGAATTCTTTACCCAGAAAAAATATATAATAACAACTAAAAAATAATGACTATTTCAGACAAACAAAAACTGTGTAAATTCACTTC
Source organism: Rhinopithecus roxellana (assembly GCF_007565055.1). Lineage (NCBI taxonomy): Eukaryota > Metazoa > Chordata > Mammalia > Primates > Cercopithecidae > Rhinopithecus > Rhinopithecus roxellana. The sequence continues at coordinate 95,122,181 of NC_044552.1, read as the reverse complement.
CAGCAGATTGTACTCTAAGAAATGATAAAGGAATTCTTCCAAGTAGGTGAAAAAGTATAGCAGATAAAAAGTTTGTATCTAAGTAAAATATGTGGGGAAGTAGGAAATAAGCTTTTAATATTATAATTATTTTAAAAGATAATTGACTACTTAATGCAAAGATAAAGTCTATGGTGACAAAAGTAAAAAGGGCAAAAAAAGATAATGAAAGTATACTGTCATAGACTTTATGTTACACGTGAATTGGCTTAATATTATTTGAAAGTAAAGTCTCATAAATAAAGATGTATATTATAAATGTCAAAGCAATTATTCAAAAATTAAACATAAAAATACAGATACAGGATCCAAAATAGAGGTAAAATTAAATCATAAAAATTTTAATTAATTCAGCGGAAAGCAAGAAAAGATTTAAAAGTAACAAACCACTGAGAAGATAATATTAAATAAATAGCAAACAACAAATTATATAAATCCATTAAATTTAAAAGGTCTAAATATCCCAATTAAAAAGCAGATTTGCCTGGTAGATTAAAAAAAAAAAAGACCTGACTGTTTTAATATCTGTAAAAAGTCACTTAACTTATGAAGATACATACATGACTCAAGTAAAAAGTTGGAACAAAGTATACAATACAAACATTAATCAAAAGTAAGCTGGAGTAGTTGTGTTAATATGAGACAAGGGCATGTAAGAATGGTGAATATTACCAGAGATAGAGACATTTCATAATGACAAATAAGTGAAGTCCTCAAGACATGACAATTCTGTGTATGCTACTGATAATGAGCTTGAAAATATATGATGCAAAATGAATAGAAATGAAAGAGAAACTGATAAAGCCACATTTCTTTCTCAGTAATTGATAGAACAAATACAGGAAAGGAAGAATACAGGAGACTTGAACAATGCTCTCAACCAACTCAATCTAATTAGCAGTTTTAGAATACTATAGACAGCAACATAAGAAAATACCTTAAATAATACATGGGACATTCGCCAACTTAGTTTATATTGTGGGCTGTAACGCAGCTCTTAATAAATTTCAAAGTATCCAAATCAGATAATTGGTACTCTGAACATAGTGGAACTAAATTATAAATTAATAACAAAAAGACCTCTGGAAATGCCTGAATATTTGAAAATTTATAAATGAAAGCATAACATATCAACACTTGCAGAATGTATTTAAAGCATTTCTAGTATGCTTATATTTTTTTACAACAGTTTTAAGTAAGTTACTTAAGCATTTACTTTAAGAAATAAGAAAAATAAAAGTGTCCCAAATAAACAGAAGAACAGAAGAAATAAAGTTAAGATCAGAATACAAGAGCATTGTGAACAAAACCTACAGAGAAAATAAATGAAACCAAAGGTTAATTCTTTGAAAAGTTCAATAAAATGACAAGCTTTTAGCCAGACTGATGAGGAACAAAACTATCAATTAACAATTTGTGCTAATATATTCCACAACTTAGTCATTATATGCAACATATTCTACAACAAATTGCATGGAAGATAGAAATCAGTAAAACTCTTTCGAGAAGAAGTAGATAAATAGCTTCATATTTATTAAAGTAAGTTGTAGGCTAAATTTTTCCCACAAAAGCAAAGGAACAAACAATAACAAAAATGCTAAATTCCAGGTCCACGTGGCTTCACTGACAAATTTTATGAAACATTCGGTAAAAAAATCATACCCGTTCTCTTATAGACATAGTAGAGGAGAGAGTACAATTCATTTAATAAGTCCTGTGTTTTCCTGATACCATTACAAGACAATGATATTACAAGAAAAGAAAACTGCAAACTAATATCCTTCATGAACACAGTCACAAAAACCTTTAATACAATTTTAGCAATAAAAACCCTCAATGTATTACAAAGAGAAAATAATTCAGGTGTAATTTATCCCAAGAAAGCAAGGTTTATTAACCTTCAAAAATCAAGGAATATAATTTAACATCTTAACAGGCTTTCCAAAAAAAAGAAATCCATGTGATAATATCTACAGAGGCAGAAAAATCACTTTAAACAACATATTACCCATTCATTAAAAAATACTCTCAGGAAACTAGAAATAGGAATTATCTTCCCCAAACTAATAAACAGTGTCAACTAACATCATGTTTAATTTTGAAATACTAGTGCTTTCACTCCTTGTATTTTTTACCCATTTTGATGGAATTAAAAAAAATCTCTATATAATATCAAATAGCTAACATTTGTTTTTGCTCATCTTTGTGGCAGAAATCGCTGTCTCTAATTAATTTTGGATGATTATTATTATTTATTTCTTGTTTGCTTGGGGTGTACTGTGTTCCTTTTCTTCTAACTTCTTAAGGTAGAATTTAGCTTATGTTATTTCAGACTTTCTTTTTTTCTGATAAAAGCATTTAAATATAAAATTATCCAATTGATGGCAATACCTGACATTTAGTAAATGTTTATTAGATGCCACACACTTTCCTAAATGCTTTATGTGTATTAACTGATTTAATCTGCATATTCTCTGACCAAATTATCATTGTATGTACAGCTCTGTCTTATTATAACATAGTTAATGCACAAAGAACTTGACACAATGTGTCCAAGCACACACACCTGGTACTGGGAGAGCTAGAATTTTAAGGTTAGGCTATGAATCCACAGCCCAATATACTATCCTGCTATTTGGTATATTGATAAATAGGCCACCAAAATAATATCACTGGCAGAATTTCTTTATCTGGTATTCCAGCTTACTATGCTTTGTTCTGTGGCTAAATTTATTCCATTACTGATTTATTACTTTCACCTCTAATATTTTATTAATATACAATATTTTCAGCTGAATATATTTTATGACTTTTGTCTCTTTTATTTCCAGTAGCATCCCTTATTTCTTGTGAATTATTTAATATGCAAAATATAAGCAATTGTTTTTGTGGTTTCATTAATTTTATTTTCTTTAGAAATGTCATTCAGTTCAGTGTATTCCATTGAATGTGCACAGTCACTGCTCAAGTTTCTGATCTTTTTTTTTTGTGAGCCTGTATTGTATGTTTTATCAGTTAAGGTAAATATTAAATGTCATACCTGGGGAAAGGGGTGAAAGGTGAGATGAAGGGGTATGGATGGTGTTCAGAACTATCTTGGGGCAGTTGTCACAAATATTATAATAGGACTTAACGACTCTGTGTTTAGTTTCTCAGCCCAAAGATCCTGACTCCTTGGCACTTCGGCCACAAGACCTACTTTTTCCAAAGAAATGTCTATTAAGAGGGAATTTGTTACAAGCTCCCCACCCCCACTGGGCTCCAAAGCCTCTCTTAGACAACACTGAAACAGAACTAATATTTTTCTGATTTGCAAAACAGAAGATAAGTCACAGAAAATATTTTACTCAAGGTGATGTGGAAAAGAAAAAGACACACATTTAAAAAAAAAAATCTGATCCAAAACAATGCTACTTTACTGACATCTTGCACTCTTCAACATAGGTCTACCATTTCCTCTTACCGTATACCCAACCACTGGTTTATTGGCTTTCCTGGTATTTTTCATGTGAATTTTTCAAATCCATTAATTTCCCTATTACTTTGGGAATATTTTTAAAGTTTGACCCAGAGAAGAGCACAAGCAGCCCACACATATTTTCTATTTTGTTAAATTGGAAATTAATGTGTAAAATTTTATTTGTTCTAAGAATGTCTTAATGAATGACTTAGATCAAATAAGTTTTAACCTATGTATTATTATATGCAGTGAAAATTTAAAGTAATATTAACTCGTTTTTTCTGGTTCCAGAAATGTAGTGTTAGTGTGAAATTATAGCTATCTCTAAGTCTAACATTAACATTTCTTGAAATGACTATATTCATTATATATAGAAAATATAAAATGAAGTCTCAAAGCTCTTCAGAGTAGACCTCTTAATGAGTTCAAGTTGTCAAGAAGGTGTTTAAGCTCTAAGATACATTTTGTCCATGTTACATCATCTAGAGAGTTTAGACTTTTTCACCAGCTCTGCAAACTTTTTTTGATTCTGCCAATCTTCTTCATATATACTAAAATAAAAACAACTAAATTTTTAAAAACTAAGGAACTCATTTTCTAAAATCTAGTTCTCTTAAAGTTACTATTAGAACTATTGAAATTAGTTAACAGATAAGGCATCATGCTTAATCTTATTTCAACAAATTCCAAGAGATAATCTTTGATCATTTTGAGATATGTCAAGAAGTCTGCTATATCTAGAAAGATAGTCCTTTTCTCCTTTATGCAATTTAAGATTATATATGATTCTATTAGACCAGATATCTTGTCATTAGCAGAGCTGTGCAAGCTTATTTAGTCCAGGTTGAACTCAATTCCCCATGGTGAAAGAGTTCACACATATTCCAACTTGACTACAAGCTCAAGAGAAAACTAGCCAAGTAAGGAGTATGACGATACAACATAATCCATGACATTGAATTACTTGAATCAGTGCAAAACACTGCATGGTAATCAATTTACTTTTCAAGGATGTAGAAGAAGAATGCAGGTTTTGTTGTTGTTGTTGTTGTTGTTGTTGTTGTTGTTTAAGTAAGATTTAGTTCTTGCATATCAGAGGAGTGCAAGGGTCTTTTCTTAGTGGAAACTTTAAATCATAGGATTCTATCAAAGTCCATTTGTGTGCAAGGATTATCTTTTGTCTCTGACCTAAATGCTTAGCCAAACATTAAAAATAATATTACATAAGTATGAGAAACAAAGCCTATTTCAGGGAACATGGCAAGTACCTCAGCGATCGTTTCGAAAAACAACCTTCAAATTTGTTAACACTTCTCCTATCACGTCTATGTTCCTCCCTTCATGTCAGGCTCTGTTGCTGCTTAACCAACAGAATATGGTAAAAGTGATAATTTGCCAGTATCTGTGCTCAATCCTTAGGAGAATGACACCATCTCCTTTCTGACTCTTGGAATATTTGTTCCTGTGAACTAGTCCCCGAGCAGAGGAAAAGCCCAAGCTCCCAACCCCATGGAGACACTCAATATCCAGCATCAAATTGCCAAGTTGCAAGACTGAATCATTTAGAAGTGGATCTTCTAGCCCAGGTAAACTTCCCCAGCTAGCACCATGTTGAGTGAAGTTTAGATGATTCCACCAATCCCTGCTAAAATTACAAATTTGTAAGCAGAATAAATCATTTTTATGGGTAATAGCATTGAAATATTCATACAGCTTCTTGCACAACTATGGATAGCTAGAAAAATTACATTCTTGGGGCCTTTATGTTCTATATAGGTTTCAGGCATTTGTGGAAATGTTCATTTTATGTTGCAAGTTCTAACTAAAAGAGACACATGTAACATCCTGCTTCCTCAAGTTAGCACAGTCCTTGTAAAAATCAGCAGCCCCTTTTAAAAGCAATATTTTGGTGAAGGACTTTCCTGTACAGATGAAAAACTGAAGACAAAATATTCAAGTAACACGGGAATAAGAAATGAAAGGATGAGGAATTACAGAACTGCAGAGGCAGCTTTTGAAGTCTTAGATAATTTAAAGTCAAAGAATAATAAAGTTAAATACCTACCTTCTTGTCTTGAGGAATAGAATGATGTAAATAGAGTTCTCTAATTGTGAAAGGGTCTCATTTCTTTATCTGCTGAGCTAAGTGAATAGAAGCTAAGGTTTAGAATTTGTTGCTGCAAATGGCCAAATTGTAAGTTCAGATAAATTCACGGTCTTGGTCTAAGTTGCGTGTAAATATAAGACATTGGCCAAAAAGAGTAGAACAAAAAAAATGGGGATATTTAAGAAAAATCAAATGATTCAGAAGACCTCTGAATTCCTTAGTTCTTCCCCCAATTAATAACCCTCAAGAACAGAGCACCTTCTCCCTCATTTACAGAAGCTACTTGCTTTTCCTTTGCTTGAAGAGGTCATTCTGCCTTTACCTGAGAGATCACACTTTGTAGGATGGAACCGACAATGCCCCTTTTTCTTCCCTCCTTATTATCACTGTATCATACCACTGTATCACTGAACTAGTAACTAGCTTTATACGAAAACTTTTATGAAGGCAGTCAGTATGTGCAAAACCTAATTGTAGAACTGTGATTATTGCAGGAACTCACTTAGGTGCTGCATTGTTAAGTCTTTATTTTCTAGTGACTCTCAGTGCAGCAAACAAGCTGCACGTGGTGGTGTCCTCATGATTTTCTGGATTGAATCATTTAAAACTGAAACTAGTGCTTGTCAAGAATGTTGGGGGTAGGAGAGCAGAAATCATAGGGTGAAATAGAGGGAAATAATTCAACATTGAGAATCTAAAACGTTGGGAAAAAACTTTTTGTATGTGAACCCTCATTCCAACCTTTGCATCTGTTTTACAAGAGAATATAGAGAACAACTATATTATTTTCCCAGGGTTGCTGTTACAAAATGCCACAAACTGTGTGGCTGAAAGAACAGAAAATTTCTCTCACAGTTCTAGAGCCTAGAAGTTCAAGATCAATGTGTCAGCAGGATTGGTTGCTTCTGAGGGTTGTAAGAATCTTTTCCATGCCTCTTTCATAGCTTCTGGCTGTTGGCTAATACTCTTTGGCATTCCTCAGCTTGTAGATGCATCACCTAAAGTTTTGCTTTCAACTTCATATGGTGTTCTTTCCGTGGGCATGTCTATTCCTGTAAGCAAAGTGCACCTTTTCATAAGGACACCCATCATATTGGATTAATGACCTAATCTTAACTTGATCACTTGCAAAAACCCTGTACTCCAAAATAAAGTGACATTCATAGGTACTGGAGATTAGGACTTCTAACATCTTTTGGAGGAACGCAGTTTAACCCGTAACAACAAGTAAAGATGTGAAAAATATTTTGGCAAGCAGAGCACCAGTCTATATTTATAACAGATTATTGACTTCATCTCTCTGTTCCTGGTTATGTAACTCTTAGAACACAGAATTCAGTACACAAGGATGAAATAATCAGTTCAATTTCATTGTAGTGCAGGATTTGAGTAAGTGGCTGTTTCAAACTCCAGTTCTCTAAACTTTCTTCAGTTATCTAGAGTTTGTTTTGTTTCTTTTAAAAATACAAATTGATGTATAAAGATTGTTGTTTCTATCAAAACTAGAAATCAACTGGTAATTCTGAATATGGAAAAGAAAACTGAGTTTTGACAGAAAATTTTAAGGAGGAATAAAGTAAAAGTCGGAAGTGTGACTGTGTTTGAGAATACAACTACAAAGGATGTGCTAAAAAAAATAGGGTTCTGGGCTGGGTGCAGGGGCTCAGGCTTGAAATCCCAGCACTTTGGGAGACTGAGCGGGCAGATCACAAGGTCAGGAGATCGAGACCATCCTGGCCAACATGATAAAACCCCGTCTCTAGTAAAAATACAAAAGTTAGCCAGGCATGGTGGTGCCCACCTGTAATCCCAGCTACTTCAGAGGATGAGGCAGGAGAATCACTTGAACCCCAGGAGATGGAGGTTGCAGTGAGCCGAGATCATGCCATTGCACTCCAGCTTTGACAATAGAGTGAGATTCCCTCTCAAACAAAAGAAAACAAAAATAGGTTTCTGGGCATTGTAGGTGGATAGCTGTGGTTCCAATAAAAAGAAGCTTAGCATATTGGAAAAATGATTTGTATTGAAAATAATACAGTGTAAGAAACTAATATTAGTTTTTTTTGTACTTTTATATTAGTGAGAGAATATTACACATTTAGCCACTAAGGGAATCTTTAGCATATATCTGTCTTGTAGCTATACTGTAGCTACTCTGGCAGTATTTGTTGAATGAATGAATGAAAGAACTAATGAATTAGTCAATTTCTTTCTTTTTTTTTTTTTTTTTTAAATGGAGTCTTGCTCTGTCCCCCAGGCTGGAGTGCAGTGACACGATCTCAGCTAACTGCAAGCTCCGCCTGCCGGGTTCATGCCATTCTCCTGCCTCAGCCTCCCGAGTAGCTAGGACTACAGGCACCCTCCACCACGCCTAATCTTTTGTATTTTTAGTAGAGACGGGGTTTCACCATGTTAGCCAGGATGGTCTCGATCTCCTGACCTCGTGATCTGCCCGCCTTGGCCTCCCAAAGTGCTGGGATTACAGGTGTTAGCCACTGTGTCTGGTCGCTAGTCAATTTCTCAAGTAAAATATACAATAGAAAATCTCATTGCTTCTCTTATTGCCTGGCACAGTAAAACAGAATATAAATTACTAAATGATGGTATTTAGAGAACTATGCAGGTGGAAGATCCTAGCAAAACACAATTATGGAAACTGTTCATGGCCCAGATGAAAACTTAACTGGGAATGTGGGAGTTAGGATCCTGTAGTAATCATTGATAGTATCCCAATAAGGGGATTTCCCTATTTTGTACACATATACAAAAGGAAAATCAAGTGCAAAACCATAAAAAGTAATTGAATTTTGTCATGGCATTGAAAAATGATTTATAAAGAATCACTGTTTTCCTTGTGGGTTGCCATTTATTGTTATTACACTATTTATGAAACAAAAGAGAATACTATAAATAGCAAGATGTGAAACAGATATGTGATACCTTAAAATAATAGAATACTGAAGTAGAAAAAAGTAAATTAGAAAATTATACCCTAACCTCTGTTTTCACATTATAATGTTAATCAGAACAGGTAAAAAGAAAATTGAAACAAAACCTGTCAACATTAGCACAACTTCTAAGAATTACAGGTTTGACAACTATTTCCATTACCTTTATGTTTTTTGTATGATTTCTTTAGGAGTAATAGTTTTACACCTATATAATGTAGGCAATATTTTAATCCGAATGTCCCCAGTTCACTACTGATGATAGCCACGAAGGGCATTGTGAAATCTTCTCTTCAGATAGCGTCTTGCACATTTCTAGCAAATGTGATTTTACTCTGTTTGTCTCTCTAAAACTGAACTCTATAACAAAGTTACCAAGCTTGTGACTTTGCTTAAGGCACTAAATTCCACAGGCACAATTGATGATGTGCCTAATGTATCCTAGCTTAAATCTAAACTGATAAACAACGAGGAACAAGCACTGCAGAACACCAACAAATTGCAAAACTTAACATTAATGTCTGTTCCTGAAAAGCTCCAGCTACCACTACATTAACTGAAAAAATAACTTCAGAAAAAGAAGCTTCATTTACCAATTAGTTCTGCTGAGTCATTCCCACATGAGACGGAAGAGCCAATAGATCTTCCTTAGAAGAAGCAGACCAGCTGTGCAAGTCCTAGATGGGAGAGATGTGGAGAACTGGGCCAAAGCAGATATTTTCAAAATAATGTGTTACTCTAGTTGTTCCGTTATGGATAATCATAGGGTATGCTATACTTAACTTACTTCCAGTGAAAATATTTTGATTTCGTTTTTTTGAAAATTCTGAAATTAGACGAATTCCAAAAGTTTTATGCAGTTTATTCATTTAAAGTGTATTTTTATTATTTTCTTCTGTTATGGAGGAAAATAAATATACATTTTTAATAAATAAGCAAGGAATCTAAAATAAAATAATTTGAAACACATGTGATCCTTTGTCTTTCTACCAGCCCACAATTACAGTATTCCATGGAAACGAAAGAAAAAATACAACGCAGACCATCTGTTTATTCTGAGCATCCATGACAGAGTAAGTATACACACTACACTTCAATGTCACTAGAAAAAATTCTGTTCTCTTTTTTTTCTGAAAAACTGTGAAATAATTACACATACAGGCCCTATATGTTATACATACATATTAAACATTGTTATTAATATAAATTAGATTTGCCTAGCATTTTAATAACACTCACAAATACTTCAGGGTGATTTTTTTTCCCAATAGAATCTAGAATGTATGTATGTAGTATTTAGTAGCATATCCTTAGAGCATGTTCATTATCATTTTGATATTTTTCTTTTATTTTAGCAATGCAATCTCACCTGATTTGTTTGCTCTACAAAAGATCATTTTATATGCGTTCTGGGAAGATGGTGGTATAATTTTCATGAGCTCTTTTCCTTTACTTCCTTTACTGTTTTTAAAAGAGGTCTCTTATATATGACAATTTTCTATGGGTAATTTGACATGTATTTGTAGCTTCATCTATCCTAAATATATATGCACCCAATACAGGAGCACCCAGATTCATAAATCAAGTTCTTAGAGACCTACAAAGAGACTTAGACTCCCACACAATAATAGTGGGAGACTTTAACACCCCACTGTCAATATTAGACAGATCAACAAGAGAGAAAGTTAACAAGAATATCCAGGATTTGAACTCAGCTCTGGACCAAGAGTACCTAATAGACATCTACAGAAAGCTCTACCCCAAATCAATAAAATATACATTCTTCTCAGCACCACATTGCACTTATTCTAAAATCGACCACATAATTGGAAGTAAAACCCTCCTCAACAGATGTAAAAGAACAGACATCATAACAAACAGTCTCTCAGATCACAGTGCAATCAAATTAGAACTCAGGATTAAGAAACTCACTCAAAACTGCACAACTGCATGTAAATTGAATAACCTGCTCCTGAATGATTACTGGGTACATAACGAAATGAAGGCAGAAATAAAGATGTTCTTTGAAACCGATGAGAACAAAGATACAAAATACCAGAATCTCTGGGGCACATTTAAAGCAGTGTGTAGAGGGAAATTTATAGCACTAAATGCCCACAAGAGAAAGCAGAAAAGATCTAAAATTGACACCCTAACATCACAATTAAAAGAACTAGAGAAACAAGAGCAAACAAATTCAAAAACTAGCTGAAGACAAGAAATAACTAAGATCAGAGCAGAACTGAAGGAGATAGAGACACAAAAAACCCTTCAAAAAAATCAGTGAATCCAGGAGCTGGTTTTTTGAAAAGATCAACAAAATAGATAAATGGCTAGTCAGACTAATAGAGAAGAAAAGAGAGAAAAATCAAATAGACACAATAAAAAATGATAAAGGGGATTTCACTACCAATCCCACAGAAACACAAACTACCATCAGAGACTACTATAAACACCTCTATGCATATAAACTAGAAAATCTAGAAGAAGTGGATAAATCCCCAGACACATACACCCTCTCAAGACTAAACCAGGAAGAAGTCACATCCCTGAATAGACCAATAACAAGATATGAAATTGAGGCAGCAATTAATAGCCTACCAACTAAATAAAGTCCAGGACCAGATGGATTCACAGCTGAATTCTACCAGAGGTACAAAGAGAGCTGGTAGCATTCCTCCTGAAACAATTCCAAAAAAATAGAAAAAAGAGGGAATCCTCCTTAACTCATTTTATGAGGCCAACATCATCTTGATAGCAAACCCTGGCAGAGACACAGCTTCATCAAATTCTGTGCTTAACAAGCTGAATCACTGCCTATCACTACTAATGTACCACATTATCCCCAAATTACTGTTTTCTTTAAAAAAAAAAAAGTCAAACTAGCAATATTTCAATAAATCAATCTCTGAGTACTAAAAATATATATTTAGAACTTGGTGATTAATGAACATTTTACTCAATATCTGTTGGACCTCAGATCTGTATTTCATTGTGTGAAATAAAGTATAGCTGTTAATTATACCTAAGAAGTAGTTATACACACTTCAAATAGGGTTCAATTATAACAAGATTTAGATAAAAGCTAATAATTTGAACAAACTTCAAGATGAAAAAGGAAGATTTAAGAATGAAAGATTTATTTTGGTTATTGAAAAACCATTTTAACATCTTAAATTCAAAAGATTGTAATATAATTTTGCATGCATGCCCTCATTTATTATTTCCCATTTATTTATTCATCTTATATGCATTAAGCATCTTTTATACCCAGAACTATAATATCATTGAAAGAAATGTAAGAGTGCTACTGAGGTGCCAAAGAGAGCTTCAAAATCCACTTCACACTTATTTTGATACAGCAAGTTAGTACACTAATCTGTTGGAATCCATTTTCAATATTTGGAATTTTGCATCAGATAATTATTTTTAGAAATGTGGTGGATAGCTGAGAATAAAAAATAGGTCTTTTTTTTTGGCTAGGAAAAATTTTAATAATTGTAACAACATCAAAAATGTGGGGAAAATTAAATATACTGACAAAAATCTTATTCCTAAACAAGGTTATATCCTATTTACAAATAATCATCTAAAGCTTTAACACAGGTCAGATACTGAGAATTTATTTCACTATCTTAATTTGCCAACTTTAGACAAATAATAACAAATATTGAATAAACTCAATATAAAGACAGTTTACAGCTTCAGAAACATGTCAGTAGTAGAACTTTATTTTTCTTCTAAATATACCCCTTTTCTTTTTTTTTTCTTTTTTTTTTTTTTCTTTTTTTGAGACTGAGTTTCACTCTTGTTGCCCAGGCTGGAGTGCAATGGCACGATCTTGGCTCACTGCAACCTCTGCCTCCTGGGTTCAAGCGATTCTCCTGCCTCAGCTTCCCTAGTAGCTGGGATTACAGGAGCCTGTCACCATGCCCAATTAATTTTTTACATTTTTAGTATTTTTAGTAAAGACAGGGTTTCACTAAGTTGGTCAGGCTGGTCTCGAACTCCTAACCTCAGGTGATCCACCCACCTTAGCCTCCCACCCACCTTAGCCTCCCACCACCCACTCCTCCCAAAGTGCTCAGATTACAGGCATGAGCCACCACATCTGCTAATATACCCCTTTATATTTAGGATAAAATTCACTATTTATGGCAGGGGCTATACAAAAGTGAGTCTCACTGAAGATGCTGAGAAATGATGATACTTAAATAATACCTGAATGTATAAACTTACTATATTTGGAATTGTGAACAAAGCAAAGCAATTACATTTCAGAATTTTTTGTGCTCAATAATTTTGTGACATACCTTTCTATGGAATTATGCATGCAGTGAAAAAAAAAGGTATTTTAAGATACCAGCAATAAAACCCCCTTGCTATGAGGTATACACGAAAATGTATAAAGTCAAAGCGGCTTAAAAAGAAGAAACTATTGGAAATATTAATCTTTGAAAGACTAAGAAAGAAATAGGATTAGAATTAGATTAATCTTTGAAAGACCAAGAAATAAGATTAGAATTAAATGACTAGTTTAATCATTTAAAAAGGAATTAAACTTTGTGCATTATTAAGTGAATGTACTCATGGTACAAACTATCAATCATGTATTAGGCAATGGAGAAAAATATTTTTGATTCTCAAAAGGAATAATTCCACAAACTACATTTTTACCAGAATCAATTAAAATTAATAATGTATATTAATATTGTATACAAAATTACCCAAACATGAAAAGTTAAACATACATGTTTTATGTTATATATATATATATAATTCCCAAAAAATAAAATAGTTTTTAGCAATGTGACTTTGACTAATAAGCATCAACACTGTTGTCATATAACCAAAGTTAGAGGAAAGTTTTTATTATTAAATATAGAAGCAATAAAGTAAATATATATTATATACAAGTTGATAATTTAGAAAACACAAAAATAAACATGAGAATAATGGGATTAATTAATTTGAAAACATGAAGATGAAATAAATATAATAAAAAGTAGAAAGTAGTAAAGAAGCCTTTAGTCATTAAGTGAAAAAACTGTGACTCAATTGACTACATCAATGAGAAAATAGATGATCTTACAAATATAAAGTCAAAATATGTGGCCATGCCTTGCATTGTGTAGTGGGGGCTTCCATAATGGTGTTGGCTCTACCCTTCTCTGTATGTTAAATTTTGTTAAATGCAAGCTATACTTATGGGTACAATATGGCTATAACATCTCTGGGATCCCCCTCCTAGACGTGAAAACATCTAAATGTGTATTTTTTTGTGTCTTTTTTGAAGAGTAGGAAAACTAGTTAAAGACACCCCCTCAGTATACTTTCTCTCATATCTTTTCGGCCGTAATTGTATATTGTGCCTCTATATCTTTCAGTGGAAAGAAGAATGAAACAAAGATGAATGACTTAGCTCAATCAGGATTCAAGTCTCCAAACCAGGTCAGAAGTGCCTCCCCTGAAGCATTTCGCTATTCAGACGAGGCTGGATCCTTAAACAATACACAGGCAGTGTCTGCCATAAGAAAAATCAGTTGATGATTAAAACTAAATTCTATGTATTAGAGAAAAAATTTTGTCCATTTGTAAGCACATATGAAATTTAATCAGGTAAAATACTCAAATGCATATAATGGATGAATATGTAATACAGAAAGGATAAAACATTAGAATGGCATATAAGTTGAATAAAGTGAATAAAATAGAAGAGTTTAAAAAGACTAACTATAACTAACATAAGGAGAGGAATATTTAAACAAAGAAAATTCTGTCCAAAATTATTTCTAAAACTATGCTTAACTATTGCAGATAAATGTTTAATTTGTTCAAGAGTCAAGGAAAAGATTGAAAGCATCCTGATTACTTATCAACATTAGCATATCTTATATCAAAAACATCACATAGATTTTTTAAAGTGTAAAATTACAGTCCAACCTCACTTATGACTATGGATGAACCTAATTAATCTGCTAGGATTAGGTTTAAGTGAAGGAGCAAAAAATGCAAAATTGCAGTCACTTGACATAGAAGTGTATTTCTCTCATATAAATGAAGTCCAAATCTAGGCAGGTTGGGACTTGTGTGGCAGCTACAGAAACACCAAGGACCCAAGTTCATGGTATCATGGTACCTTTCTGCTCCACTGTCCTAAGTGCCTGAATGGTTGCTACAGCTCCAACCATAGCATGCAGGTTCCAAGCTGGAGAAAAAGAAAAGGGGGAAGAACGAAAGTGTACATCTCCTAGACAAATGAAATCCGTTCCAGATTTCCCAGAAGTGACACAAAATACTTCCTGTAATGGGTAAGCACAACTGTGTTACAAGGCCACATCTCAATTCAAGAAAGGTTTAGGAATATAATCCTTTAACTGGACACATTACTGCTCAAATAAACCCACGCTCTTTAATAAAGCAAACATAGAAATTTCTGCCACATGTGTAAAAATTTTTATAAGAAACTAACAAATCTAATGCAGAAATATATTTAAAAATTAAAACATGATTCAGTTGACCTTATTCCTCAATGCAAAGAAAGTTAATATTCTGAAGTCTGTTGATAGCATTTATCACATCATTAAATCAAAGAAGAAAAAATATTTCAAAAGATTGCATTTAGCTAAATTCAACGTCAGTTCCTGGAAAAATTATAATTAAAACTAATATTTAACATAAACAAAATATTTAAAAATAAATAACCAATGTTATTCTGAAACGAAATAAACTTAGTCATTTATTTTATGCCTGAAACAATTCAAAGATGTCTCTTTCATTAATATTATGCATCACTCTTCTGAAACTGCTTTTTATAACACAAATGAGATAATTATATAGGACTTCATCTGATTAGAAAGAAAGCTTTTCATGGGATTCTTGCCTATTTTCCCCCAAACTCTATGGAGGATTTACCTCTTTAATTTAGAATCACTGCTCAAAATAACTAAATTTAAAAAAAGGAGAGGGAGCCACAATCATAACTATTATGGAAATATGTATTTTCTTTACAAAATTTGAAAGGCAAAACTGAAAGAAAAAACATTTAGAACATTGTTATTGTATAATCTATTAGTCGAAAATTAAATAAAACATCAATTTTTATATTCATAATAAAAAAACAAAAACAACTCCATGTATGATATCTTCTATTATTTGCCTGGTACTATTCCAGGTACTGGAATGCCATAAATAATACATTATTTAACATCATGTTCTCTTTGAAGCATACTGTTAAGGGTCATCAATCAAACTTTTCAAATAACAATACCAAATAATAACAAAATTCAGTGTTTCTTAAAGGATACTTAGTGGACAACTTGAATTTGAATGTTCAACAAGTTTCTTCCTGAGTGGACTCTCCAGTTGAGACCTGAATGACTAGAAAAAGAAATGCTAATATCTGAGTTAAGAAGATTACAGCAGAAGAACTATCAAGTATGAAATCTTCAGGTCAAAATAAATTGAATTCACGAAAGAAAGGGTAATGTTTTCTTATAGGAGTGTACGAGAAGAAAAACTTTTTGAAATTATGAAAATTAAAAACCAAGAAAATATAAATATTTTCAAGAGAAGCAACTGACAGAACAAGAATCGGATATGAAGCAGATATTAGGGTTAGCAGATAGGAACTTTAAAATAATTATAATTAATATGCTAAGAAATCCAGTGGAAAAGGTGGAAGACATTTATAAACAAATGTAAAAACCCAGCAGACAGAAGCATTTTAAAAAAATCAAATACAAAAACTGAAAACAAACAAACCACAATATTGGAGATGAATAATTCCTTTAACTGATGTATCAGTGAACTCAATACAACTGAGGAACAGTCAGTGGCAACAGAAATCACAGCAGGATTCTTATGTAAAAATTAATGAGCTGATTCCAAAATTATATAGACAGTCTAAGGATATAGAATAGCCAAACAATTTTGTAAAGATAGGAACAAAGTTAGAGACCTTACAGTACCTGATTTGAAGGTTTCATAATCAAAACAGTATTATATTTTTAAAATGAGAGTCATATCTCTCAATGGAAGAGAATCAAAGGCCCATAAGTGGACAAACATATGGTTGATGCATTATTTATAAAGTGTAAAGGTAATTCCATGGAAGAGAATAGATTTAATAAATGAAGCTGAAACATTTAGAAATCTATATAAAAATAAACTTTAATCCATACCTCACACCATATACAAAAAAAAATTTCTGCAGAAATCACAGGAGAATATGTTTATTACCATGTGTTAGGCAAAAAATTCTTAGCTAAAATATTATTCATATGAATTATATAAGAAAATATGTCTAAATTTGACTTCATCAAAATTAACAACTTCTGCTCTTAAAACGATACTATAAAGAAAATAAAAGGAGAATCCACTGTCTGAGAATAAATATTTGCAAATGATACATTTTATTCAGACTACTTACATTACTCTTACAACTTGATAGTAAGAAAACACAATGTAAAAGCAGGAGGGAGTAAAGGGTTTGGAAAAATACTTCACCAAGAAAAAACATATGAATGGCAAAAAACATACATGAAATGATAATCAACTTCTTCAGTTTTCAGCAAATACAAACTGAAGACAATGAGAGTCCACTACATGCCTATTAAAAATACTAAAATTAAAGAGAAAACATGACAATACCAAGTGTTGGTGATGACATGGAATAACTGAATAATTCATACATTACTGATGGGGTTGCAAAATTGTGTAGCCACTTTGAAAAACAGCATAGTAGCTTCTTATACAAAGTTATATACACTTACCTTACAAGTACTCTATAATATACAATCACATTCAAGAGAAATTGAAACATGTTTACACAAAGCCCATGCAGTATTGTTTATATTAATAGTAGTCTTATTTGTTATAACCAAAAACCTGGGAAGCACTCAAATATTCATCAACCAGTGAATGGATAAACTGTGGTATATTTGTACAGTAGAGTACTCAGTACTGAATAAATCTAAAATCATTATGCTAAGGAAGGAAGTCTGTCACAAAATGGTAGGTCATGATTTCATTTATATGATATCTTTAAATAGACAAAGCTATAAAAATGAAAATCAGATTCAGGGTCTGGGGGTCTGAAGAAAAAAACTGACTAAGAAGTATAAGGGAAATTTAAGAGTGATGGAAATCTCTATCTTCATTGAACAGTAATGGCTACTCAACTTTATGTATTCATCAAAACTAATAGAATTGCACTAAAAAATGAATTTTACTATCTGTGTATTATACCTCCAAAACACCTCCTATACTTGACCTAAACACACACATGCATACACACACACAAACACAAACACACACACACACACACATACACACACAGAGAGACAGCGAGAGTTCTGCTTATTCTAAGTCTATATATGTCCTCTGAACAAGTGTGGCCTCGAATGCAGAATTCCCTGTCTCAATATCCACATTTTTCTCCATTTTGCCCACGAATTTCTCTCTATCTTGTGTATGCTCTTAAAAACTTGTTGTGCATATTTTGATCCATGTCTGCAGCTACCATTACTGGAGGCAGAAGTCAGGTGTATTTGTTCTATATTCTCTCAATAAACTAAACTATATTACATGCATCCAATGCAATGCCATTAGCCAAACCAAATTATATAGGAAGAGACTGAACAAAAGACCTAGGGAATTGTCTATAGACATGAGGTTTTCCTCAATCATATTTTTGGCTTGTTGTACATGATTAAAATGAAACTATCTTATTGCTATTTTAGAAGGAGTCTGATGGGATATACCTGCTAATATGCCTAGAATGTTATTAAGATTTCAGAAATAACTGCACCTGCAAATCAATTAGCAGTGGCAGGGTAATTATCAGAACTAGAATTTCATGTATGACAAAGAATGCAGCTGTACTTTGATCTGTTGTTTTTGCCACTCGATTAGAATGTTTTTTTTTGTTGTTGTTGTAAAAGCCAAAAATATGAAAAAGAATTGTTAAGAGGTAACACTATTTAATTTTTGTAATAAAGTCTCTATTCATATTACATGTTCTCTTATATATACATAATTGCTATCTTCTGTGTATTTATAAACAAATCAAAATATTCATTGAAATCCTATGTCATTTAGTGTGGTGGGCATCAGAAATAAAAAAGATGTAATGAAAAGAAAATGTTTCCACCCCTAAAGTAGCTTAAAAAATTCTGTAAGGAAACTTCCAAGCCCACAGATAATTCTAAAACGGTGTGGAAGGTGATATGATAGAGTTAGAACAAAAGAGCTTTGCTTAAAATGCCAAAATAAAATACAAGTGATTCACAAAATATTCAGTGGAAATGTGTTTTTCCGGACATTTAATTATTCCTCAATTTTCCCCTGAAAGACTTACATGGAAGAGATCCTCCCACTCCCAAGAGATCACCTGAGATCACTCTAAAATACAGGTCTCCAAACCCTGGGCAGCAGAATGCTGCTGGTCCATGGCCTGTTAGGAACTGGGCCACACAGCAGGAGGTGAGCCACCAGTGAGAGAGCATTATTGTCTGGGCTCCGCCTCCTGTCAGATCAGCGGGAGCGATAGATTCTCATAGCAGCATGAACCCTATTGTGAACTGCCTATGCGAGGGATCTAGCAGCTCCTTATGAGAATCTAACGAAAAATGTGCTTCAATCGTCCTGAAACCATCCCTCTAACCTATCCATAGAAGAATTGCCTTCCATGAAACCGGTCCCTGGTGCCAAAAAGGTTGGGACAACTGCTCTAAAAGATCAAGGTCCTTCCCATCCATTGGAGACAAGTGTCACTAAATGCCTCATTGATTCCACCAAACCCAATGTTAACGTGGCATGCTTAAAAATATCTACTAATATTATCACTCAGCACACAAGGCTAGTTATTTCTGGCCTGTGGTCTGAACAGATACGTTGAAAATGACAGCTGCAGACCAGCTAGAAATACTGTGAAAAAGACAGTCCTTAATAGCTTTTGTTTATTTGTTTTTTGCCCGTGGTCATAAACACTGACTTAGGCCAGTGGTGTGCTGGAGCTGGCTTGTACCAGCTTCTGGCAGCTAACGGTACATATCTCATCCCAGGTCCATGATCAGTGATGATTTGCAGTCAGTACAAAAGAGGGGACATTTTACAAAGATGAAAGTAGAAAAAAAGTTAAAGATCATTAAGGATGTTTCACAACGCTGACAGTTTTTCAGCAATATATATTCTACTTGATGGCAGAATTCCCATCATGAAAATGCATCTGAAATGAATATGAAGACATAACATAGCTTTTCCAAATTAGAATATATTTTGGAAAACTTTCAAAAAAAACACTTATGGAGGCCATATGTTTAAAAAAATAAAAAAGGCAATTATCCTATGGCATGCAAAGCACTTTGAACTCTGAAATAGATGTGAGCTGTATGGAAATAAAAAACATTTGCAAGTCAAAAAGTCTAAAAATCTCTATAGATATATGTTATGTCCTTTATATGTCCATATACATAGGTGTATATTATTTAAACTTTATATAATTGAACTTTGAATGATCATTATCTGGGACCAACGTCTAGGAGGCAAGAACACATACAAAATCCTTTAGGGCAAGGGTCTGCAAACTGTTGATCCTTGGGCCAAGCCTGGCCTGTGGCCTATTTCTCTTGAGTCTCAACTAAGATTTTTATGTGTGTGTTTCTAAAGGATCCTAAGGAAGCAAAAAAGAAAACAAAACAAAATAAAGCCACACAACGAAGAATACATGACAGAGACCATATGGCACTTGTGAATTAAAATATTTACTACTTGGCCCTCTGCAGACAAACTTTGCCACTTCCTACTTTAGGGCAAGGAAAGTAAAAGGATGGCAATTACTTGTAGAACTAGAGAAGACCAGTTTTTCTAGTAATATAGATGACTTCAGGATGTAACTTAGTCATTACAGAATTGTGGGGTAAAGAAAGTTACTCAAAATGAACCTTTTTCTGAGAGGTAATGTTTTCACAACTTTACTAAGTCAATTATCTTTTGGGTCAGATTCTAGGGCTTTGCTGTCATCATAATATCTAAAAGGTGGACAGTCAATTTGCTTTATACTAAATCAATTCAAAGGAATGCTTGTCTATTAACCCACACAGTCCTTAAAGAGATAGCTGCGTGTTTTTGCAGAAAGCACTTTCTAGAAATTCATAAAATAGTCTCCAAAACCATTTTATAAATCCTTTCAACAAGGAGTAAAGCATGCTCACTAAAGCAGCCAGGGTTTGAGTTGTATTTTACCATCTGCTGGTTGTATGACCTTTGGCAAAATGATGGAAAGTCTCTTTCCTTCAGCTCTATTCCACATCTATATAAAGTGTAATAAAGTAAAATCTATATATAACATTGGGCTGTAATCAGGATTAAATAATATTATAACAAAAAAGCAGTCACAGAATTAAGTGCTCAGTAAGAGTTTGCAATTATTACCAATAAAGGCATCTCCAAGTTAGACCTTCCATTTGTAGTTACTGATGCATTGAAATCTTTCTTTCTATTGATGAATCAGTTTAGTTAGATAGGTGTACATGTGTTCCTGAATCAGAAATATTTTTCTCTATTTGTAATGTAATTTAAAAAAAAATTCAGCATGTGACCATGTTTGATTCTCAGTTAAATAATACACATAACTGGCTGGGCACAGTGACTCACGCTTGTAATCCCAGCACTTTCAGAGGCCAAGGCGCACGGATTGCCTGAGGTCAGGAGTTCGAGACCAGCCTGGCTAACATGGAGAAACCCGCCTCCACTAAAAATACAAAAAAAACCTAGCTGGGCGTGGTGTTGCATGCCTGTAGTCCCACATACTTGGGAGATTGAAGCAGGAGAATCGCTTCAACCTGGGAGGCAGAGGTTGCAGTGAGCTGAGATGGTGCCACTGCACTGCAGCCTGGGTGACAGAGGGAGACTTTGTCAAATAATAATAATAATAAAAATACACATAACTTTTAGAACTGGTACTTGGATTTGCTGAGAAGCTATGTATTTTAGGAATTGACTGTTAAATCATCCCTGTCTTTGAAGAGTTAAGAAATGCCTAACCCTTTCAGGTTTCATTCCATAATGACAGAAATCATGAAACTCACCATTACTCAATGTATTGGTGTTTTCCCTTTCTATGACGTTTGGATAGTCCTAGTTTTTTTTTTTTTGTTTGTTTGTTTTTTGTTTTTTTTTTTTTTTGTGATATGGCTAAGTGCTTAAATTGTTTAACTTAAACTGTCTGTAAAGCCTCTGACAATGCATGAAAACCAGAGACTAAGACATCATTATTATCCTTTCAGAGCTTTCCAAATAATGTTGAAGAGAATTAGATTGGAAAAATAAGGCAGCCTGAAGAAGTCTGCTCATCTCAGGTACTGTACCTCAATATGACTCATTCAGGAGAGAATTTAATAAGTCCCCAGTACCAGAGACAATGTCACCTTGTTACAAATGACCATAATTGAAGCTTGGGGAAAGCTTCATAAAGAAACATGTCCTTGCCTGGCCTGATTCTGCAACTGAAGGGGAACAAGAGTACAAGGTCCTTTGTGTATTCCGGTAGAGTAAACACCATCAGGTCATTATAAAGGGGTCATAGATTCCTACATTTCTCTGGAGTTTTGACCATTTGAAATGAGAAACCTGTCAGGTTATGTTGAGTATTCTGAATTTCAAACTCTATTAGATTTCCAGGGGAGTGCAGTAATAAGTAGTTTTAAGTTCAGCAGTGCAAGGCAGCGCCACGTGGCTTGGATTCTGTTAACATAAGTGATCTGGTTAGATGGAATGCTCCCTGGGATGAAATTTTAGTTTTCCCTTTTGGAGTTGAAAATAAAAATAATGCTATTTTCTCTCTCACTGAGGTGCTCTTTTGTAGGCATTTCTGGTGAAGTTACAATAAACCCATATGGATGAAATAAACAAGTTTCCCATTCAGATCCCCTGTGTATAATCCACATCAACCTAATGTTTCCAATTGACTTAAAATAAAATTCAGATGTTTGAAATCTATAACCATGGGAAGAAGGGAAATAGGAAAAACTTACAGAATGCATAGAAGACACAAGAAAGCATATAAAATTGCGTACTGCATTTTCACACTTTATGACAACCTAAGGTCAAATAATATCTTAATTCTGTGTGTTGAAAACTGGTGGTTAAAGCGAAATGACTTAAACTACATATCTATTCCTTGGGGAAAATAAACAAAGTTTGATTAAACATCTAGCCTTGGTTTTCCTTGAAACAGTAGAAATCTAAAAATACTATCATAAGACACAGAATTTGAGAACAGGAAGGGATTTGGAGATGATCTATTCCAACTCCAGCATATTACATTGAAGAAATCAAGGCACAGTCCCAAGTGACTCTGGTTTGCCCAAGTTCTTTTTAAATATATTATATCTTTTGTAGAGAAGATTTTCCTCAGTCCTCTTAGGGTCCCTGGCTGGGGACCCTAAGTCTGAAAAGAAAACTGACAAACACAAATTAACAGAAGCAAATATACAAATGTATGTAAGTTTTACGTGACATGGGAGCCTTCATAAGGAAATGAAGATCCAAAGAAACAGGAAAACCTGTGTATTTTTTATGCTAGATTAGATGACGTGGATAGCCATGGAGAAATATAATTGGGTAAAAACATATAGTCTGATGGTGATAAACTGTGGGAGACATAGTATGGCCTGTTTGTTCAGATTCTTCTCTGTGGACCCTTTGTCCTTAGAGATCTTCTTTTCTTCTCAGTAAAAGAAGGGCTTCAACATGAATTCTTATGACCTGCTTCAGAGGAAGGTCACTGTATTAGTCTGTTTTTATGCTGCTGATAAAGACATACCCAAAACTGAGCAATTTAAAAGAAAAAGAGGTTTAATGGACTTACAGCTCCATGTGGCTGAGGAGGTCTCACAATCATGGCAGAAGGCAAAAGGGACATCTTACATAGCAGCTGACAAGAGAGAATGACAGAGCCAGGTGAAAGGGGTTTCCCCTTATAAAACCACCAAATCTTGTGAGACGTATTCACTACCATGAGAACAGTACGGGAGAATCACCCCCATGATACATTAATCTCCCACCGGGTCGCTCCCACAACACAACGGAATCATGGGAGCTAAAATTCAAGACGAGATTTTGAGTGGGGACACAGCCAAACCATATTGGTCACAAAATCCTTCCAAGGTCTGATGACCTTCTTCAAAGGAGAAGGGTGGAGGAAATAGAGACTGGCCTTCCTCCTTCTACTGTTTTTTCAAAAACCAAGGTGCCATATTTTATGATAACGTTTCCTGAACCCCATCACCTTCAAACAAACATAATGGTATTTAAATCTTCATAAAAAGGTAAGTTTTTGCATGTTAGTTCAAAATGATTTATTTTATAATTTTAGTTTAACTTTGAGATGTGATATATGAAATTTGATTATTTTGCATTAATTGAGTAAATGCAATCTTTTGTATCACTTGAGGAGAATTAATAGATATTGATGACCCTATTAATTTAGTTTTTTTTTTTTTTTTTTTTTTTTTTTTTTTTTTTTTTAACCAGCATATACAGTAGGCAGAGAGGCCTGAATTTTTATTTTGGTTATGAACGCACAACTTCTAGAAATAAAATAAAAAAAAACATTGTGACATAAGATATATTATTAGCTTTCTCTGTTATTTTATTGAATCTTTACTTCAAAATTCAACATATTTATAAGAACAACTAGTTATCTGTTTAAAACAAACATGCACCTTGTAAACATGTACTCTAGATTAATTTGGAATATTCTAATTAAACTAGTGCTTTTGGATTTATCAACTATGTGTCAAAAAAGATCTCATTCAAGTTTTCTAGATTGTTCTTCTTAAGTAATGTTTTTATTCCAAATAACAAAGAAATAGAATCTTTCCAAAGTAAGAAATATAAAACCATTATTGCTATTGTTAGCAGCTGAAAGAATAGAGTGACAAAAATGATTTCTCAATTTCATTTCCAGTTATTTAATGCATAAACAAAATCCGATCGATCTGTCAATACAATAGAATATTATTTTGCCATAAAAAGGAATAATGTAATTTCCATATTATGGTATGATGATGAACCTTAAAAGCAGTATGCTATGTGAAAGAAGCTAGTTATAAAGCATATCCCATCCACGGTATGATTTTATGTGAAGTGTTTATTTTTTATTTATTTATTTATTTATTTGTTTATTTATTTATTTATTTATTTTGAGACGGAGTCTCGCTCTGTCGCCCAGGCTGGAGTGCAGTGGCCGGATCTCAGCTCACTACAAGCTCCACCTCCCGGGTTCACGCCATTCTCCTGCCTCAGCCTCCTGAGTAGCTGGGACTACAGGCGCCCGTCACCTCGCCCGGCTAGCTTTTCGTATTTTTTTTTTTAGTAGAGATGGGGTTTCACCGTGTTAGCCAGGATGGTCTCGATCTCCTGACCTCGTGATCCGCCCGTCTCGGCCTCCCAAAGTGCTGGAATTACAGGCTTGAGCCACCGCACCCGGCCGTGAAGTGTTTATAATAGAAAGAAAGTAGTGGTTGCCCTGGATGGGGAATGATCTTTATGATCTTTAATAGGTACAAAGTTTCTCTCTGGGGTGATAACAATGTTTTAGAATTAGCTAGCAATGATAGTTGTGCAACTCTGTAAATATACTAAAAAGCATTGAATTTACAGTTTAAATGGTGGAATTACATGGCATGAGAAGTATTTCTCAATAGAGCTGTTTAAAAATCACAGCTTGATGAATGACCTTCACCAGAGGCAGTCGAATCTGCAATTCAATTTTTCTCACTGGTGAATGACAACAAATAGGAATAATTGTGTACCTCAAAAACATTACAGTATTTGTCTATATGATTGCAATACCTAATTTTTTAACATACAAGTGAACTCCAAAATAAATTTTATATATATATATATATATATATATATATATATATATTCAGGGGTCATATAATTTCTGATGTTGCTGAAATTTGTATATTGTTTTCCTTTACCAATGTAAGATCTGCTAGTGAGGGGAAATGACTGTCTGGTTTCATTATTGTTTATAAATTTATAAATGGGATATTTAATTCCATAAAAAATGGAGCTTACCAGTCTTAAAAGGTAACAATTTGATTTAATTAGAGGTTTTGAGGTTTAATTGATAATAAGTAATGTGATGAAAGTCATGCTTAGTAAAGTCTATCTGCATAAATTTTGTGTTATCTGTTGAAAAATAAAAATTAAGCTGAATTATCTAAATTTTTAGTATTCTTGATAAACATTATTTGAAACATTTGATTGTTTTTTTCTTCAAAAAACTTTTAGGGAAAAAATTCCAGAATTGCATGCTGAGACCCTAAATTTGCTTGGTACAGTAATATTTTTCAGATTCAATGGATTTGATATGCTGAACTTGATATGCTCAATGTGAATATTGATACCCAAGTTATAATAGTGGTTTTTAGTAATTTAAATCTTGTACAACTGGTTTAGTAATTTTTCAAATAGCCCCTTGCCTACTTTTTCATGAAAGCAGCTGACTAGATCTGCTCTTAAATGTAAAGTAGGCCGGTTTCATTGCGTTCAGCTGAAGCATATCCCAGAGAGAAACATAATGCAGTAAAGCAACCTCCTTAACACTTATCAGGAAAAATATAACATTATCTATATGTTATGTAAAAAACTCAGTTTTGACAAAAATTTTAATTCCTCTCTTCCATAATGGATGAATACAATCACATAGGAAAACTGACGAGTAAAAATTATCCTCTGTCTTTTCTCTTGTCTGTACCATAGCAGAAATATTAAAAAGCTAATAAAGTACATTTTACATAGTAAGACTATTTTACATAGTAAATTTATATTATAAGTGTATAAGAAAGAAGAGATAGGATTTATCATTTGTAGTAGACTAAGTAATGACCTTTAAAGATATCAGATCCCAATGTCTGGAACCGGTACATATTATCTACTGGGAAAAAGGGTCTTTGCAGAAAAAGATCTTGAGATGGAGAGATTATCCTGGATCATCTCGGTGGGCCCTAAATGCAATTACAAATGTCCCTATAAGAATGAGACAGAAGCCGGGCGCGGTGGCTCAAGCCTGTAATCCCAGCACTTTGGGAGGCCGAGACGGGCGGATCACGAGGTCAGGAGATCAAGACCATCCTGGCTAACATGGTGAAACCCCGTCTACTAAAAAATACAAAAAAAAAAAAAAAAAAAAAAACTAGCCGGGCGAGGTGGCAGGCGCCTGTAGTCCCAGCTACTCGGGAGGCTGAGGCAGGAGAATGGCGTGAACCCGGGAGGCAGAGCTTGCAGTGAGCTGAGATCTGGCCACTGCACTCCAGCCTGGGCGACAGAGCGAGACTCCGTCTCAAAATAAATAAATAAATAAATAAATAAATAAAGAATGAGACAGAAGGACATAGACTTAAGAGGCTTTAAGCAATTTGATCACAGAGACAGAGATTGGAGTGATTTAGCCACAAACCAAGGAATGCTAGCAACCACCAGAAGCTGGAAGAAGCAAAGAACCCTTGAGTTTCCAAAGAGAACACAGCCTGGTGACACCTTGATTTTGGATTTCTGGCCTCCAGAACAACAAGGGAATAGATTTCTGTTTTCGTAAATCACCAAGTTTGTTTTAATTTGTTACAACAGCCACAGGAAACTCATATATCACTCATGACAAATTATTCTTGAACTGAGTGTTTTAGGCACCTTTTTGCCTGGAGGCAGTAATTTAAACAGATGATCGCAGGAAATCCCTTAAGGATTTTCAGATTAAAGGAAATCTCAAAGCAATATAGTGCTAATTCCTTATCTACTTTTTCAATTTGTCTTTGTTCTAGACCCTTGACTTGAATACCCCCAGAAACAGAGAGTTCAAACTCTTCAGTCAATACATACCACCTATGAACTGATCTGTTTTCTAGAAACTACTTGTGTGTGTGTATGTCTGTTTGTGTGTTTGTTAACAAATCTGAACTGAAACACCTCCCTGTGTTTTTTTCCTCTCATTGGTTAGTCCTTAAGAGGCACATTTAACGTGTTTAATTCGTTTCCCAATTTATTGGCCCTTAATTATTTGAAAGCAGTTCCCCAAATCTTCCATTTTTGAGACTAAATGTTAGAAATTAATCATTAATTTATCATTTGATGTGAACCTTTAACTCAGTCATTCTTAAGTGGTTTATCAGGGCCTCAACATCAGAATCACCTGGAAACTTAATGAAAAAGCAAACGCTTTGTCCCATCTCAGATCTACTGAATCAGAAACCAGAGGATGGGGCCTAGCAATCTGTTTTTAACAAGGCTTTGAAGTGATTCTGATATTTGCTGAAATTTAAGAGTCATTGGTTTTACCTATCTATACTACTAGTATTTTTATTATTGAGGGTCCTGAAATACACAGAACTACAGTGTTAGGTAAAAGTAGATGATATTCAAGCTTTATGCCACAATTTTAGTTTAATTTTAAAATAAATGAAAAGGCCTTAAAATGGCATTCCCCAAATACTCAATGTTACTTGTTTCCATTGAACTTCAATTAATTTTCACTGTGTAATCTCAGAGCATATTTGAATGTGTGCAGTTCTTTCTCCAGAAAAACTTCAGTGTCTGTTCATAAAGGTAATGATCAAATCAATTAACAACACAGAAAGGGGTACTTTTGAATTTGTAGGGTGGTAGCAGGTGTACCAATAATATTACATAAATATTAACTTAGACACTTAGTAGGTTAATCAACTGATAGCTGTGAAGTTTATAGTGCCGACCTGATTATACTCAAGTCAAAAGAGGAATGTGTTACTTAAAGGAAAAAGTCAAACCATCCAGCTCATTCCATGACAGCGGAGTTTCATTTTGTATGTGTGTGAAATTCAATAATATTCCATTGTTGAGTTCCATCAACTAATACTCATTGAATTTTAACTCCGTTCCAGGCCTGTAAGTGCGAGGAATCATGCAGGCAATAAAATAGACAAATTGTCCCTGCTGTATTATAGTGACAAGAATATAAGTATTTATACTTATTAAGGACATATGATGTGTCAAGCATTGTTCTAAGCACATCACAAACTGTGGGGGTAAGTACTATTATTATTTCTTTAAACATATCAAGAAACAGGTGCAGAGAGATTTACTAGTTTTCCTAGCTAGTAATTGGTGAAGCTATGAATAAAACCCGTTGGGACTACGGATATCATATTCTTTGCCACTGTACTTTATTGCCTCATAATTCAGA
Source organism: Rhinopithecus roxellana (assembly GCF_007565055.1). Taxonomy (NCBI): domain Eukaryota; kingdom Metazoa; phylum Chordata; class Mammalia; order Primates; family Cercopithecidae; genus Rhinopithecus; species Rhinopithecus roxellana. The sequence continues at coordinate 95,093,394 of NC_044552.1, read as the reverse complement.
GAATTTAAAAAATGATCTTGGTTGCGAGAATGGAAATATCATGGCCTCAGAATAGTGAACCATTGGAAGAAAAACTATCAATAAAAAATAGTCAGTAAATAATGAAGCCTTAGGTTAAAAAACTACCTCATTTTTCATGGCAGCTACCTAGTATGGTAATGTGGATCACTTCAAGGTAGCAAGTTATAGAATACTAGTGAGGAAACATTAGTACCTTCAAAACAATATGATTTTTGTTTTGTTTTGTTTTGTTTGAGGAGAGCTCTAGTTAAAAAAAAAAAAAAAAAAAAAAGCTATGCATATAGTTTTATTTGGAAGAACTTTGTACTTAAAGGGAGAATGATGCAAGCAAAGGCGCCAAGTGGTAAGAGCAGATTACTTAGAATCTAAGTTCCTAGGTGTTTCTTGAATCTAATCTGATTGAAAAAAACCCTCATTTTTAAACAACAAATCATGTTTAAAATATTAATCAAAGGCTAAGAATTCACAGGAAAATCATGGGAGGAAAGAGGACGGAGACCTCATAGGCAAGGGAGAAAGCACAATTTGCAAAAGCCCACACTTAATTCTGTAAATGCTACTGTGGACTTCTGATAATGAGGCCACTTCTATTCTACACCCTGAGTTGACTCAATAATGTCAGTGTTGGATTTCAGAGTTAAAGCAGATGTTTTATTCTACTGAAATGATAAGGCCAAGCTTGACAGAGTATGGAAAAAACTTGGAATAACTCAAAAAGTGGCAGTGAGAACATCCTAGGAGAATATAAAGCTGACTTAGAGAGGAAGGTGGAGAAGAATAAGTACTTAAATATTAAATAAAATATTCAGTTTAATGGAAAGAAAAAATGATAACATTGAGCTCCTAACTCCAACCCTGCAGCAGTTGTTGCTGGTCTCTGGATAATACCAAGAATACAGAGACCACAGACTCAAGCCATGATGTACCTGTGAATATTTGTATTTATTTTGGGCCCTCAAGTTGCTAACATTGGTATCTTTAGCTCCCTCTTCTGAAGCAAGTATGAACAAATTTCAGATTCACCTCCCTGTTTCATTAATACTGCCTCCAGTAGCATCCCTAATATCACCACTTTAAGAAACTGCCTTCTTTCCTTCTTATACAACTTGTCTCTTTGACACAGCACATCATAGCAGAGTAGCTTATCTGTAAAGCACAGGATCATACAGACAGGTCTCCTCATTCACTCTGCTCCCAACCTTATCCCTCTTTTCGCACTGTGTTGTACACCAGCCCAACACATCTTATCTTCCACTGACTACTACCATGATTTTCTGTTCATCAGTGCTCCCTCTTTCACATCACACTTACAGTAGCCATCCCTGGCAACTGCATTCTCAGCTTTGATTTCCCACTGTGTTTCCTAGCACAGTACCTTGAAACTAATAGGCAAACAGCAAATATTTTTGAATAAATTAACAAACCAACAAATACACTCACTTACCTACACCTACTTAGGAAAACTGGACAGCTTTAGAGGCAAAGACACCAAATGAGTAAGGAGCATTGTTACTGTAGCCCCCCATGGTGGTGACCAGTAAAGGATATAAGGAAGCCATCTGCAGGGACAGAAATGCTCTCTGCTTTGTTTTGGGTGTTGGTTATGAAAGCCTATACAATTGTCAAAATTCATTAAATCTTAACATCTCTGCAGTGAATTATATCTTAATTATACATCCATTAAAAGTGAAAAAGTGAAAATCACAACACCCTGACCTCGACAACTCAGCAAGCTCATATTAAATTAGGCAGAGATTTCCCAACTACTGGTGGTGAATTCCAGATGCACTCAGTTATTGGAGGGCATCCACAAAGCTGGAAGTAAACTAGGCATTGTCTGTAGATCAAATAAATATGTTGACATACTATAATTTTTAAAGTTTAGGAAGATTCACACTGTTGCAATCAATTAAATAGAAATGTATATAAAATTGTTTACAGTTTATTTCTAATTTATTTTAAAAAATCAACTGATAGTAATATACAGTAGCTATATTTACATTTGTTTTACATTACAAAGGGTTATACTGTTGAGATGCTGAGAAAGATCTATCTCAGGTAAGTACAACTGTTTTGTTAACTATACAGAATCGCATACATCAAAAGTTGCCATGTTCATCAGTGACTTTGGAGACTTGATGATTACTTGCACCCAAATATTTCAGTTTCAGAAAGGAAAACATGTTCAACTGCTTAGCAGTTTGGCAAGCTATAATTGACAGGTTTCTGGCACTAAAAGAGACAAGATGGTACGTCTTTAGAAGTTCTGACATTATTCAACATACATTTCGCTAGCATGTGTATAAGGGAAACACTGGCAAACTGAGAAACAAATGGGAAATAATTTGTTCTTCTCGGTTATATTCTACATGGAACACGGAAGACCTGCCTTTCTCTCCCAGTTGTACCACTAATCCACTCTGTGCTAATGTGAGCAAATTAGTTAAATTCTTTGTGATCAAGTTCTTCATCTGTAAAAACACATGAGATTTAAACATTCTATGAGAGTCAAATGACTATTTTCCTACGATATTTTTCATGTGCCCTGAACTAGCCATTTGGCTAGTGCATGAGTATTACTATGTATTATCAGTAAAAGTTGTCCTGCCTCAACATTGTAATATAGCATTGGAAAACAAGTTGTGTTCCTGTTTCACGTTTACTTCTTTATAGCTTCATTTTAATGAGAAACATGCAATCCCTCAGCCTCTGAAAGCACAGCCAGCATAAACTGAATCCACCAAATAAACAGAGAGGTAATACTGATGCTCATTCTGGAGGCAGTTACAGAATTGTGGATTTGGTTTGTCAAGTAAGATATTTTAAGTGCCATTATCACATTTCCTAAGTTGAATAATCTGAAAGAAACTTAATCCCAAAGGAGGGAAAAACAGCTGCACCAAACAATTTAATCAGACAATCCTTAGGTCTTTGTGCACTGTTTATTCTAAATAAATTTGAATAAAAACATTGTTTTAATAATTGTACTTGTTTTAATAAAATGAGGAGCTCATTTTTTCTTTATTTATAACTTAAAAATAGCAAGATAAAGAAGCTTTCTTTTCTGTTTTCTTTTCTTTTCTTTTTTTTTTTTTTTTTTTGAGACGGAGTCTCCCTCTGTCGCCCAGGCTGGAGTGCAGTGGCCGGATCTCAGCTCACTGCAAGCTCCGCCTCCCGGGTTTACACCATTCTCCTGCCTCAGTCTCCCGAGTCGCTGGGACTACAGGCGCCCGCCACCTCGCCCGGCTAGTTTTTTGTATTTTTTAGTAGAGACGGGGTTTCACCGTGTTCGACAGGATGGTCTCGATCTCCTGACCTCGTGATCCACCCGTCTCGCCCTCCCAAAGTGCTGGGATTACAGGCTTGAGCCACCGCGCCTGGCCTCTTTTCTGTTTTCTAAAGATGATAAAGTCTAAGGGAAACTTGTCCTCACAATTAAATATTCTGTAAGTGTAGTTTTTAAAAATGTACTTGTACAAGCACATAGCCAAATTTATTTTGCTAAAAATATGTGTAATACGTATGTGCAGAAAAGGTAACTGATATATTTTAAACATAAATTGCCATGTTGTTAATAGTTAAATTCAAGACAGATGATAATACATTCTAAATTTTCTAGATTGAAAATAAAGAGAAGGTAAGTTACCAGATATTTGTTTCATATACCCTAAAACTACCTCTGAAGAGCTTAAAGATCATAATATATTTTAATTGGATTTAGAATATCAAGTATTAGAATTATCCTTCCTATTGGCTTTATAGAAAAAATTTAACAATTTTATTATATTAGGAAGTTTTTTTTGTTGTATAAAGCTTTACATGTTAATTTAAATGTTTAGGGAATATTTGTATAATGTCCTAAATGAAGCTTTTTTAGAGAAAATATTTTTGACTAAGAAAATTTGATGATAGTACTGATATTAACTATTTAAAGGTAATAGGCATACTTCACAGAAAAATGATTATCATAGCTCATCTGTCATAATCTTTAGAAAGCTAAATATCAAATAACAAATAAATCACCTTCAGATAAATTGAGAATCAACTAGTTCTTATTATGCAGTGTTTGAATTTATATGGCAGAAAGAAAGGTAATTGGCCCAGAGTAATTTTTCTTAGCACCAGTCTTGGGTTGTGTCTGCAAAACACACTTGATGTGGAGTTATAAAAATTATAACATCACTCACAATAATATGGACTATCTCCATAGTTAATTTCTGTCGCTTCTCCAGGGCTCCAGGATAGCCAGCTGTAGCTGGTTCTTCAGCATCTTAACGTCTCTTTTTAAATTTTCTATAGCATTGCCTACATGTCATCGATTTTTCTTTGGAATCTGATTTCAAGGTTTCTTCTGCTTCCTGCCTAGATCCTGATTGACACAGTGGAGCATCTCACCGGAGGAATATTTTACAAACATAGGCGGGACTTTCAGGAGGGAGGCTAAATCTGGACACTAGATTTCAGAAGTATGACATATAGTGGGAGATGAAGTCAAGAGAATAATTTTAATGACTCAGGTGGAGCAGGTAGGGTATATTAAAAGGCCAAAGAAAGAAGATATAGAGAAGAGACTAAAAAAAAAAAAAAAAAAAAAAAAAAAAAAATCATAGCATGAAGAGAATTACTAGAAAGTGCCACTTAAACGAAGAGCAGGGGGTTACAAATAGGAGAGAATTATCAAAAGTTATAAATAATAAAGAAAGAGCAAACTGTATACATGTTCAAAAACAATCATCAAATCGGATGAGTAACATGTTCCTTTTTATTGCCAGAAGCTTTCAAGAAAACTAAAACTCTGGAAAACGTGATCTAGACAATAAAGTGGGTAAAAAGCAGAGTTAAAAATAATAATCTTTTGTAAGTCCTGGTGTTTGTAGGAAGAAGATAGGTAGAGTACTGGGCTTGTAGTAACTCATAGAAAAATAGTATTTGGTGGGAAATAAAGGATAAACATTTTAGGGAACACAATTCATTGTACAAATTTTCAATTTATTTTCTTTTTTTGTGTAGTATGAGGGTCTCACTATGTTGCCCAGGCTCTTCTCAAACTCCAGGGCTCAAGTGATGCCTCAGCCTGTTTTCCAAGTAGTTGAAATTATAGGAGTGTGCCACAGAACTTGGCTATTTCTGTCTATTTCTGATATTAAAGACCAGGGATATATATATATGCTCTCAGTCCAGCATATCTTAATCAAAAACCCCTTATTTGGGAAAAAATACCTTTGGCTAACCCAGCTTCAAATGCTACGATATTTGACTATAGAGCCTCGGAAACCATAATAATCTATTTTAAAATATATCAAAAAATTATACCCCTGGAATAAGTAACATTCCCTTAATTCAACATGATGATGTTGACATTTTTGATCTCATAACACGGGTCAACAGCCTCACAAATCTATGACAAGTGTTCACAGGCTTCTTCACACACACATGAATGCACAGAAATGCAAAATACTGCCGGGCTCTTCCAACATGTCAGGAAAGCATTCGCTTTATTTTAACCAGGCTTTTGTCTGGCCCAGGAGACCTATTTGATGCTGTCATCTAGACTGGTACAGACCTTCCAGAAGTCTTGTTCATGTTCTAAATAAGTCAACTGACAATTTTTTATCAACATCTGTGACTTCTTTGCACTAAAATATCTTGAGATATTTATGTAAAATGTATATGACCAGGCTGTTTCCCAGATCATCTGAATTAAAAATTATTTTGATAGGAGCAAGAATCTTCACTTTAATGAGGTTCTTGATATATTTGTGTGCACAAAAAAATTCTGAGAAATATTGCCCTCGGCTAGATACAAGCGTAGACGAATGAAGTACCTGGGAACCCTTGTTTGACTAGCAGTTGATTCCTTCTTTAGTAGACCCTGACGTATTTTGTTTCCTTTGAATAAAACTTCTATTAAATTATGTCAAATTAAACCTAAATTAAGCAAACGCCAGTTATAAATTGTCATTAAACTAAAAAGTAAAAATACCCTGCTATCCAGGAAACAGGATACAAGTTATGAAAGAATGGCTTGTTTTAGTCTCAAATCTCTCTCTTCTGTGGCGGTATTCCTGACATCACTTTTGGCAGTGTAACAAGTACAGCTAGAGGAGACAACACAACTGTGACAATTACCGGTGGAGCAAATGGAAGGACTCTAATGTGTTAGCATTATTCAGCAGGCATCTGGTTTTTTAAAATTCCTAGATATGAAGGTTCCTGGGGACTCTTCTACAGACCACAGATATGAATACCATGAAGGTAAAATGCTGAAACAGAATTATTTTAGTGATTAGTGACAATAGCAAAATGTCTTTAAAACAATAACCCTTTTACTAACAGTACAATAAACAAATGTCACCGCTAAAAGTTAAATATTTGTACATTTAGGAATAGTTAGGTAGCTCTAACTGATGAATGCACTATTAGTTTTATTACTTATCTTTATGGTTGTCAGGGTCCATTTACTTAAATAATACATATAAGCAGAGTGTGCTGATTCTAATAAACGTATCTGCGGCTTCAACGCCATGTGCGAACCATCTGAGCTACTCTTTACAGTTGATGTTAACCAGAAAACCTTAATAAAATAAAAGCATGTTATTCTTACAGTTACTCATAGTTTATTCATTTTGAAACACATTCTGCCCTTAAATACTTGCATGCCCATCTTGTTGAAGATAATGGGATTTGTCTTGGGTAATAAAAGTCAGAATATGGCTAAATAGACATTATGGAATTTATACCAATTTATAAGCATTTATCTTCATTACTGTATAAAGTGAAGACAATTTGGCTTTCTGTGATCAGTTTTTGCCTTGCCTCTCCAAATTGTTTTTTTTTTTTTTTTTTTTTTTTACAAAATATGGTACATAGAGTATAAATTGATACAATGTATCTGAACAATAATTAACTCCATTATTGCTGTGCCATCTGCCCTTTTCATGTACCATCATTTCAACTAAGCACTTATAATAGTGTTCAAGATGTCTAGAGTGTCTGAAGTTAAGTTATCAGAGCAAAATTTGTGGTTTAATAAGCAATGCCAGTGGAAGAGAGCCCTGGGTGCTAATTGGACAAGGCCTCTCCTTTTCCCACTTCCTTTCTACTCCCTTTGGAATAGTGCACAACAATCTGTGAAAAGTGAATGTACGCACAATGCAGCAGAGTGCCTCGAACATCCTTCTGTGAATTCCCAACCCACAGGCCTCACTTTTTCTTTTATGCACCTCTCTCTACTGTATAAGTCTATCACCGTCTGGTTCACCTTTACAATAAAGACAATTCTCCTGAGAGAAAAGAATTCGTCACCAGAAATGATACCAGCCCATATCATACACATAAGAGAAAAGATGGCTTTAGTACATTAGCCATACACAACATTTTAGCTGGTTATTGCTTTCTGGCTACTTTTTTCTCAAGAAATGTTTCATCAACTATTTTTTATTGTTTGCTGCATTTTTAGGCTTTTTTCAATCTGTTGTCGCCCTTCTACTTACCTAATTTATTTATTTATACTCTTCTTCTCTCTATTTATGCCTTCCAAAATTATTATTTAATATTACTGAGAGAATTTAAATTAAAAGTAAGGAGGGACTGACATTCTTCTGGTTAAATGTTAAATGTATAAATATATGACCTTTGTCTTTATGTGTTAATGTAAGGTAATTTTAAAAGTATTGTAGTCAAGTTCAACTGATAGACTATCTGTCAAACTCTGCAAGGGAAATCAAGGCCTACATATTCTACATTAATCATCTGTAACCTGGTACTGAAATATGAAAGATTTTCAGGAGCTACCTTGTATTTGAAATGCTTTGTTCGAGTTTTGTTTTGGCATTTAGGGAAACTGAGGCTTGTTTAAATCTTTTAGTCTTCTTTTGCCTAGAAACTAATGTTCCACTTTTGTGGATAATAAGAATCAAACATCTTTAACTGAAAAGGAGGCCTAGTTCTCACAACAATGTGAAATAGAAAATGATTGCCTTTGGCTTCCTGTCCCCTAGGGGCTTCACTTTTTTTGGCATTATTCTGTGTCCTATAGAAAACCGCTACCAGGAAAGGAGCTACAATTGATGCACCTGGAGCGATAAGTGATGCATCTAATCAAATGACTTTTATTATTCTGCAACACCTTGCGAGCTTCATACTGATTATGATCTGAATCATCACTAATAAGAAGACAGTTATTATTTTTATTTTGGAGTGAAATATATCTCACTTCAAAAAAATGTAATTCGGCTAGGGAGCTAGATCGGCTCCACTCCTTACTAACAAACATACATACTATGTATGTGCAATTCCATCTGCAATCAAAAGCAGGTGATATTTCACTTGATGCTCACAGTCGTGTTCCTACTTGTAGCTACAAGATGAACAGAGATATCCATATTCTTACTGTGACATAGTACCTCCTTCGCATTTAGGAGAAAGTTTATAGAGAATTCTGGCAAAATTCTCATGCCAGAATAAATGTATTTTCTAAAAAATGCATTGTTCTATTTTTTCAAGACAGTGTCTTTTTTTTTCAGGGCTAAATATTTTTATCTGAATGTAGGTAATGTTAATATCATCAGAAGAGATCCATTTATAGATGAATAAATCCGTCTCTTCTCAATAGCCTCTTTGCTTCTTCTGTGGAGCAAACTGTCCTAAAATATGTTTATAAATCAATATTTAGGGATCAGACTTAGAATGAAGCGAAAACCTTATTTTATTTTATTTTATTTTATTTTATTTTATTTTATTTTTGATTCTGAGTTTTGCTCTTGTCACCCGGGCAGGAGGCCAATGGCACAGTCTTGGCTAATTGCAACCTCTGCCTCCTGCGTTCAAGCAATTCTCCTGCGCCTGCCTCAGCCTCCTGAGTAGGTGGGATTACAAGCACCCATCGTCACGCCCAGCTAGTTTTTGTATTTTTAGTAGAGACGTGGTTTCACCATGTTGGCCAGGCTGGTCTCGAATTCCTGACCTCAGATGATCCACTGACCTCAACCTCCCAGAGTATGGGGATTATGGACGTGAATTACTGCATTTTTAATGGTAAAATGGCTACATATTTTAATATGTAAGTATAAATATCTTTGAGCTGGACATGATGGCTCACGCCTGTAATCCCTGCACTTTGGGAGGTCAAGGCAGGTGGATCATTTGAACCCATGAGTTTGAGACCAGCCTGGGCAACATGACAAAACCCTGTCTATATAAAAAATATGAAAAAATTATCCAGGCATGGTGCATGTGCTTGGAGCCCCAGCTACTTGGGAGGCATTTGAGCCTGGGAAGTTGGGGCTGCTGTGAACTGTGATTGCACCACTGTGCTTCAACTTGATCAACAGAGTAAGACCCTGTATTATCCCCCACCCCGCACAAAAAGAACAAACATCTTTGAACGAAATATCTACTTTTCTCTAGAATAATACATACCCTTTAAATATATAGGTATATGTATATATTTCACCCATATTAATCTATTTTATTATACCATTGGTTAAATATATAAAAATGCCTATTTTACTAAGAAGAAATATTCTGAGAAACTAGAATTAAATTTAACTTTACAGTTACACTGTCTTTATTCAGGATAAATATTTATTTTGTATGCTTCAGGATATCATCGATAACTCAAAATGATGGTTCTTGACTACTAGTAATATGCACTCAATATCAACACCTGTAAAGAAATCAAGATAGTTTCTAAAATGAAGAGTTTATAAAGACCTTCCTTTTTAAGAACTGTTAATTTGTAATCTTGAATATTCTTTTAGAAGCATTAATTGTCAAGATGTTGAAAAAAACTGTTTTACATAATGTTGCTGCCTATTCTGGAGGAGCAACTTAAAATCAGCATTATTTCCTTAAGTAGCTATTCATTTTTTAAACGATTAACTATTTAATAAACATCGTGAATTTTTTCGATGCCAGAGGACACTTACAGTAGTTTATAGTCTCTATTCTAACCAGAAATATCTTTAATTCAGACAGGGCAAAAGGTAACTTCAAAGATAATGCATATATGAGGAAAATTTTACAAGTGCTTAAGTGATTATTTAACATGATTCATTGTCATGATCGTATTATAAATAGATTATACAATGAATTAAACTTAATAAGTAAAACTAGTAACGTCTCTTTTACAAATTACAATTAGTGGCCTTAAATTTGAAATAGCGTTTTTGGTTCACACCTATAACAAACCAGGCAGCAATGAAACACTGCTACAGATTGATGCTAAAGTCTACACCATCAGTATGAAAATTCTCTCCGTGTGTTAATGGTAACTCTTTCATTACCTTCCCGACAATTTCAGTTTCAGTGGTTTCTCATGTGTAAGACAAGTTCCACTGTCAGAGGCAGGCAGAATTCTTGGTTATCCCATTCCTCCTTGTGAATCTGATTCAAGCTCCAGGAACAGTTGTAAATTTTACCTTTTACATGAATTTTTTTTTTTTAATCTCCAGTTCTTATCTATCTCTATATTTTTCCAGAATCCACAGTGTTAACATTTATACATCTTCCTTTAGCCTCAATTTTATGTCAGTCAGTGTTAGATGTAAATATATAACTAGTATAGAAACTAAGTTGTAAACTAACTTTATAATCTAGTTTATACTATTTTGGAAGAGTGTAAATTTTCCATCTCAGATTTCAATTGCTTCCACATTTCCTAGTGCCATGTTGCAATACTCTTACTTTGACTAACAAATATTAGAGTTGTAGTGATCAAGGCATTTTAAATATTAGAAGAACAAATAATATTCATTTGTACATCAAAATTTATATTCTTGTGACTTCTAGGTTCTAAAAAAATACAATAAATTTCTAGGCTTTCTATTTTATCAGCAAAAACATCTTCATTTCCTTAGATTCTTCCTTTTCCAATTTTTAGAGCATCATCCTACTTGGATTTATGTTACTTCTTTCAGTTGTCTCCTAAAATATGTCTGGGAGAACTGAACAGAGATTCCAAATGTGGTTGCCAAGAACTGTGAAGAGTGATATTTCACCCTAATTGTAAGCTGAAACTTAGCCTTCCATAGTATCTTGGGTGCTAGCAGAAGACACGAGCCTCCTATATAAGAGACAATGGACTTTATTCCTCACTGCAAAATGAGCAGTTGAGCTTTATATTTTTGTCAATCCCCCTTGTACGCAAAGTCAAACAGTGGTGATGGCAAGTGGCCCAAGTAGATGCCAAGTAGGCAGAGAGATTTTTGTTACAGGTAAGAAACACCAAACCTAGGAAACACCAATTTTTATATTGAGCTGCAAGTGAACTTTTCACTGGAGGGAGACATCCTTCTTATATTGGACAGAGAATAAATCTTCCCTCTGCTGCTGAAGAAGACACTATCTTTATCTACGAAGACTCTTTGCTATGCAAACGTCCTTGAAAAGATAGTACAGAAAAAAATGCTGTCAGTTACTTTCTTTGCAAGACGTGCAGACGTATGAACTCTCTCCCAAGGGTGGTCTCATTAACTTAGAACAAAATGAAAGTATAGGTATCTTTTTAAATGTGCAAAAAGTGATAATAATTTTGCAGACAGAAGATATGCTCCCATCCATTGATATAATATAATATAATCAATTCTGATTCTTACACATGACAGTGTCAATTGACATACCATTGCAGTAATGTTTTGCCTAATTCTTGGCTGCCAAATAGAAATTCAATAATGTAATTGCATTTAGACCTAATAAAAAATTTCTCATTAAATCCATACAATTACACAATGTTGCACAGGTTCAGTTTTTCAAAAGACCATGTCCTAGCTAGAGTAGCAGATACATACAGTTTGTTTTCCAGCACGTGCCACACCAGTCAATCGTCTCCCAAAAGTCTAATCCTGTAGCATTGAATAAAGGAGCGTTCACTCTTTGACCAGAAGATTTCATGGGACCGTAGTAGGACATTTGGGTCATCATATGGGAAGAGTTTTATTTTTAAATTTTTTTACAATGATTATAGATCATTTTAATCGTTTATATTTCTTTCATTGTCTGATGCCTTTAGAACCATGGCAGCACACAGAATACTTTAACATTTAAAAATAACAACAATAAATTACATATATAATAATGTTTCAATTAAGCTCTTAAATTAGCATATGGATTAATAGAAAGTTGTAGGAATGAAAAACACATGCCCCTGGAGTGTTAAACAGTCTGCTCCAAAGCAGGGATATTTCTACTTTGAAATAGTTAAAGTAAAATTTTATGTCTCAAAAACTTTCACAACATGCTTTGGACTTGATTGCTTTGTCAAATGTCTCCAATCTTGTGAAAATATTCCCTGATATTTAATTAACTGAAACCTTCTTCTCTTCAGATATAACCTCAATTGTAATTAAAAATGCATGTGTCAACATTTCTAATTAGTGGTGGTAATTAATATTTATTGAGGGTGCACAGGGCAGTTGGTGATGTTCTAGACCCTTGAGTAGCATGAGCAGAATTTCAGAGAAAAATACATTATGACTGCACATATATGGCAAGGCGCACTCACAGGGTTTGGAAATTAAAGGATGAGGAGTTAGTTTAGTAACTGTCATGTCGCTCCAAATATGTCATGATTTGACAATAGAGAAGCAAGCCAGGATGAAAACGATATGGCCAACATTTTCCCCTCTTAAATTTCTATTTCACTTCTTGCAATTTGATTATCTAAAGCCTAGAACTAATTAAGATTTATAACAAACTCATTGAGGCAGCTGTTTGGAAAAGAAAATGATGATTTTGGAAAAGCATCAACTACAAATAGGATTGATTATTTGTTTGAAAAATCAACAAACACTATGAATACAGAAAATGCTGAAATAAGTAAGCTATAATGACAAACTGTATAGGTTCAATAATGGTATGTTTATACTGAGTCTTAATATCCTGTGATCATTGTCTGACGTTTCACCCTGGAGATGTTTATACTATGAAGTACTTTGAAGTTTCATGCATGAAAAAGTACTCTGATGCTCTTTAGTTTTATTAAAATTTGAATGAAAACAAAACAAAACAAAACAGAGCCAAGAGCAATAATTATTAATATAAACCACAGAATTTATATTCAAAACAAAATTTGATGATAATATAGCACAAAAGCTAACAAGATAGGCTGGAATAAAACAAGGTACAATATTGTATTTAGGTCCAAAGATTAAACAAATAGTATTATATATCAAAACAAGTTTAATTTTAATCATTTGAGAATGCATTTTAAAGCACAAAAATATTTGAAATGATAACGGAATAGTTTCGTGTACTCTGTAATTAAAAGGGATATAAAAAGAAGGGATAGTATTTAAATGACACCAGAATCAGGATAATTTTTAAAAATCATAAACTTGAACACTTTAAAATTACATAGACATACATTACGTATGTATAATGCATGTATATACAAACACTATATGTACTTGTAATTAAGAAATGTGAAAAGCAAGTGACAAAAAGCAAATCTAGGAAAATATGAAATACCAAACTTACCCTTAAAATTCTATTGTTATTTCTGAAGAAAAATAGTAACACTGAAATAAGAAAAAATAAACAAGTGGAATTCATGGTAATTCACAAAAGAAAAATACAAAAATGAACAATACGCATACAAAAAAATGTATTTACAGTCAATTAAAACTGAAGAAATAGAAAATCCAACTTAAAAGAGCAATGAGGTTTTTTTGACCTAATACATTAGTACATGTTAAAATGTTTCAAATTTTGTTTTCATGTGTTGAGAACCTGCCATATTTATATGCTGTTGGTGGGAAGCTGAAAATTAGTACCATCTTTTTGGTGAACATTTGAGTCTATGTATCATTTACACTTCTATGTATTTCTCTGAAGAGTTAATCAGCAACTAGCCAAAGTTGAAGTGACAAGAACTGGAGTATTTAGTGCCCTGAATAGCAAAAACCTAAAAACAATCAAAATGTTAGTTATGAAGTACTCATTCACTGGCATAATATGCAACCATATTAAATATTTAAGTTATAATGCATTGATATGGAATATCAATGATACATTAAGTGTGAAAAACAGATTACAGAAAAAAAGTGTGTAATACAGATTACAGAATTAAGAGCAAAACTTAAGCAGTGTTTTTCAAAGCATGTTAGTGGAATATAACTTCCACAGAAAAGAGTTATGTAATCCATATAATCAAATGGTTTGGAAAATGTTGCATATTTTATCCTTTTTTTTAGAGAGTCACAAGGCATATGAGTATATTACAGGCTCTGAAAAATTTGGCCACAAAACAATTTTGTTTAGCCCAAATTGCTTACTAAAATTATTTTGGGTTTTTTTTTTGCATAATTCCTTGGAATGTGTCTGGTCTGGTACTCCTATTTCACTTTGGAAAATGTTGCTGTGCATGCATCGAAATAAAAATCTGTCAAGGGAGATACCAAATTAACAATGGTCACCCTAGAGAATGAGAAATTTAGAAACGTTGATGTTCTAGTTTATACATTTCTCACATTGTACCATATTTGTTTTTTTTTTTTTTAGCTTGGGTAATTAGAAAAATAAGTTTAAAAGGAATGAGTGAGTGAAAATGAACAGAAGTGCAGGCTTCTGGTTTAAATAGCACCTTCCACATAGCCTTGTAGACTCCCTGCTTAAATATCTAATAAACTTTTCAAAAACTTACCAACTTACAGAACATCTAAAACTACACCTTACGGAAATATTATAATCAGAATCTTTGGAGTATTTACCCTAACCCTAAAGTCATGGGCCTGAATATAGAAAATACATTCATGTTTCATTTTATGAAATATAATGGCACTGTCAGCCTCAAAAATGGTATTAATTTTGTTTCTTTACCATTGCATAGTTTCAGTCCCAGAGTCCCAGCTTTGATACCAACCAACTGCTGCCACTTCCTATAGCATGCTTTTGGAATGGCCAGGGCAGTGATCATGTGCTGCATCTATCTCCTGTAATTTTTAAATCTGTCTGGACATGGCAAATTTCTGGAAACAAAGGTCAGAAATGAAGTTAGCCAGTGGTGATTGCATCCAGTCTAAGGTGTCGTTTCCACCAGTAATGTGTGCTGGTCTGAAAGAAGAAGGCCAAGCTACTGAGAGCCCACATTGTATGAATTAAAGATGATCAAGGATGCCATGGTTCAGAGAATCCAAAAACCAAATAATGAGGATAGTAGAAAAGATACACTCAGTTTAGCAGAGGCACAGGAAAACTGCCAACTGAGCTGATTGCTACATTAATCTGCCATGCTCCATTTCTCCTGCTAGTGGTTAACCTAAAAAGAGACACTGAGGAAGGTAAAAGGCATGCCATACCCCTTTCATTTACCAAATGTGGGGCCTATGAATGAATGAAATAAACATGGGACCTTTGAAAGGGAAAAGAGAACATCAACTTTGTGTTCTTCCACTTACCTTTTAGGATGGTGCAGGAACTATAAGAAAACTTTGACAGCTACTTCCTACCTTTCTTCACACATCATGTGAAGAAAGTCAGCCATAATGAGAAAAGAAAGATGATTTAAACATGTCAAAAACGTCTGCCTCAACTATAGCAAAATAAATGGAAATGGAGGAAAATGAAGCTGGTTAAGATGACGTAAAATTTGCAGGAATCCTAAGCTGTGGGAGTGAGAGACTCCATTGCATATGACAGAGGGCATCAATAACACTGCACACGTTCTTCCACTGAACACATAGAGCTTGACTCTGATGTACAATAGGCCCTATTCTTGATGTTGAGGACACAAGGATAAGCAAAGTGAATTCTGTTTAAAATTATGACGTGGAATATATAAAGAACTTCTAAAATGCAGACAAAAGCCACAGAGGTAAAAACTCAAAGGCAAATCATAGATATGTGGGCAAGAAAAGGTGAACCAAAAAAGAAAGGATGATAGATCTTCAAAAGGTGGGGGTGAGGGTGGATGTGAAACAATTCCCTCAGGAAACAGAGTCAGTCATCCAAGAAACAAAGCATATTTTCTTTGGATTAAAAATAATAATACATATAAGGGTTTAATATTCCACCAGAAAATAAAAAAGATTCAAGGATGAAGAAATGCATTATACGGCAAGCATTTCCTCAAACTTCAGATCATTTCAAGGACACCCTCTCTTATTATAATGTCTCATCCACTCTGACCAGCACAATAAAACAAAAAACATAAAAGTAGCACAGAAATTGAAAGAAGTTTATAAAACATGATTCTTTGTAAATTATTTTATTTTTTTCCTGAGGCACAGGAGAATCAACTGGAAAATAAAAAATCATTAGGATCACTAATTAAAGTGGCTAGTCACAAAATAAATATACACTATCAAGAGTTTTCTTAATTTCCTTACAAGCCAGCAATAATTTTTGATAATTTTTACCAAAGGGATTTAATCCACATTAATGATAACAATGCAAGCACAGTAAATTCATTTTGTTTTGTTACTATTTATCATATGTATCTAATAATAGTGAAAAGCTAGTATTAATCAATGTACCCAGAACTATTATTTAGCCACAAATACCCGTTTTTGAAAAACTTATTATAGGCTGGGCGTGGTGACTCACGCCTGTAATCCCAGCACTTTGGGAGGCTGAGGCGGGTGTATCACAAGGTCAAGATATCAAGATCATACTGGCCAAAATGGTGAAACTCCGTCTCTACTAAAAATACAAAAGATTAATCAGTCATAGTGGTAGGCGCCTATAATCCCAGCTACATGGGAGGCTGAGGCAGGAGGGAGGCAGGAGGGAGACAGAGGTTGCACTGAGCTGAGATTGCGCCACTGCACTCCAGACTGGGCAAAAAGAGTGAAACTCTGTCTCAAAAACAAAACAAAACAAAACAAAAAACAAGAAAATAAAAACTTATGATAATATAGCCCAATAGACCAATATTACTTAATAATAAAACAAGTATATCACACGTTTTATATTCTGTCACATAAATTTATAAAACATACGTTCATAGAAAAAATGAAAAGCTTTCCATCTTATATGGTGAGATTAAAGGCCATTTTAATATTTCTTAACAATAATCACGTTCTACTTCAGAAAAATGTGTTATTTTAAAGAAAAGGCTTATGTACTTCTAGAAATGGAAAAGATGGAACTTGGAGTTAAGTGGCTATAAAAAACATTTTTGTTTTAATTAACTAGTAAACAACAATCATTCAGTAGCAAATAGTCTATTGTGGCCCTTTTAATACTAACAATTCTTTAATAGAAACACAATTGTGCTGATCATAAAAAGTAATAACTCCAATAACTTGGCTCTGGTGACAGTATTGTGGAGTGTGATCATCCGAATATCATGAATTTAGAGTCATTTTGACAAATGAACTGCATGTTCACTGATAACCTTGATGGATAATAAAGTATATGACAACTATGTTCTTGATGGAGTAGCTGGTGAAATACAGTATTTACCAAAAAAATCCCTGGAAATATTCAAGAAATATTAAAAGAACTAGCTGGAAATGTTTAAAGAATATCAAAGTTCAGAGAGGGGAAAATGTCATTTGGCTTTGTCTATCTATTAGTCAGGCCTCTCCAGAGAAACAGGATCTAGGAACTAGTGTATCTGGAATTGGTTCCTTCTGGTGGGTTCTTGGTCTAGCTGACTTCAAGAATGAAGCCTCCCAGTGAATAGTACAGTTCTTAAGGATGGTGTGTCCAGAGTTTGTTCCTTCAGATGTTCAGATGTGTCCGGAGTTTCTTCCTTTGGATGAGTTTGTGGTCTCGCTTGACTTCAGGAGTAAAGCTACAGACCTTCGAGGTGAGTGTTACAGCTCATAAAAGTAGTGCAGACCCAAAGAGTTAGCAGCAGCAAGATTTATTGTGAAGAGCGAAAGAACAAAGCTCCCACAGCGTGTAAACGAACCTGAGCAGGTTGCGGCTGCTGGCTTGGGTAGCCAACTTTCATTCCCTTATTTGGCCCCACCCATATCCTGTTGATTGGTTCATTTTACAGAGCAATGATTGGTCCATTTTGCAGAGTGCTGATTGGTGCATTTACAAACTTAGCTAGACACAGAGCGCTGATTGGTGCATTTTTACAGAGTGCTCATTGGTGTGTTTACAAACCTGTAGCTAGACAGAAAAGTTCTCTAAGTCCCCACCTGGCCCAGAAGCCCAGCCAGCTTCACCTCCCACTAGGAGTGCCAGAAACAGAAGGCGGTCATCCCCACTCAAGCAGTCAGGCAAGAGTGTGCTTCCTCCCTTCCTCCCTCTTTCTCTTCTACTCAGGCCCTCAGTGTATTGGATGATGCCCAGCCACACTGGTGAGTGCCAACTACATTGTTCAGTTCCTCATCTCAAATGATAATCTCCTTCAGAAACACCCTCACAGACCCAGAAATAATGTTTAACCAGACATCTGGGCACTAGTCAGTTGAACGCTAAAACTCACTATTACAGTCTATATTTTTGTATTATACCTAAGTTTGTGCATATTTTCTTCTAGGAGTTAGCTAAAACACTGATGAGGACTACCATAGCTTGAAACAAGTTTTGAAACCATAGAGTTAGGAAGACAAAGACATCAACCATCGCCATTTCTAGCACAGTTCTCCTCCCGATATAGAGAAAATTGTTGAAGTAGAAAGTCTGTCTTCCTGATCTATAACATGATTATGTGTTGGTATGTAGTTATTAATTTATTATGTGCTAAATAATTTCAGACTTAGGAATAAATCCCTTCAAGTCTAATTTGGCTGTTTGGGTATCCTTAAACAAATATAAATCTCCTCTCTGAATGTCATACTAAGAAGCAATTTTAATTCTAAATTATTTGTGTTAGGGTAAGATGGTTTTATAAGGTTTTAGCTTAATAAAACATATACTCCTATACATATATATTCAACTTCTTATTCTTGTTTTCACTTCTTTCTTATGTATCTTGATACTGGTTCTTCTTCTTGTTTAGCGTTAGAGATGGATCAAAATCTTTGCTTTTAAGAACTATTGCAATAAAATCTAATACACCCCAGTTTTTCCCCAGTGTTTAGCCATGAAGAGATTAAATTTGCTAGAGTTTTGTGAGACTTTTATTCTTGAAATATGTAACTTGTTCAGTGGACCACTCACTAAGTAGAAAATTATCTTTTGAACATATAAATAATGTATAAATTGAGAACATATCAATTCTGTTCCAATAAAAAATACAGTCTGTGACAAAGGGACAACAAATAAACAATCAATTTAAAATCCATATGTGTGAATTGCATTAATCATGAAATATTACTTTTTATTTTAATTAGTTCTAACTTTTAAGGGCATTATATAAGATATATAATAGCTCAGTATTATTTTCCCAAATACCAAATTAGCAATATTTGGAACTAATTTTAAAAGATGTTCCTTATTAACTAAACTAGAGAATAATTGATTTCAGTTATATTTTTCCTTGGGGATTTACAGAAATTGTCTTCAGAGAATTTAATGCATGAAAACTATGAGGATAATATGTTAGAACATATTCATTAAATTCTGGTTTGCCTTTAAATGTTTCAACTAGTTGCCCTTCAAAATTTCTCATCAACTATTTCATAGTAGACTAAATTCAAATAGGAATGTGATATAAATTTCAATAATCTCTTGTTCATGGCACCAGGAGGCATAAATGAAAATTTAAGTTGAAAAAGATCTAACTGGGGGCAGGGGCAGTAAAATGTACAGAACATTTACCGTGCACAGACATATAAGACTGGATGATGGCCAAATCAGAAAAGACACCAATTCTAACCTACCTGTGCCCTCCAACCAGAGTAACTGGTATAGCAGCAGCCCTACTTTTACACAATATTTTCATATTGGCAAACTCTCCCTACAGCAACACATAGTAAAGAAACATAGTACATCTGTTTATATGGTATGTAGCAACATACACTACAGCAACATATTGTACAGACAAACAAGTTAACTTGACTCTCATGAGTATTAAACGAGAGGATTAAATAGAGGGTGAGTACAGAAAGGGAAACTAGGGGGCTGCTTACTAAGGATGAATATCCAAATGGTGCCTGTTTAGTCAAGAGTTCAACATCAAAATATCTTATAATGTTGATATTGTTATAGCATTCTGTTTCTTTCATGGTTTTCTGTCTTTTATTTGTTTAGTAGGCTTTATCAATAAATTATTGTGACTAAGTCATTTTCGTCTTTCTCTTCATTGTTTCTACAAAGAGGTTGTAAATTTCATTGTAACAGAAGAAAAAAAATCAACATAGTCATTGTAAATTCTACAGTAAATGGCTCCAAAAACATATGCGATTCAGTTTCTTAGATGGTACTGTAGTACATCTGCAGAGAGAAATAAGAACCTAAATGAGAATTAGCAAATTATTTCTTCAAGGTTTAAAATCATTAAATAATGAGAGCAAAGATGTAATTTATCTGAGCCAACAATCAACAAGTAGTAATAATTGGTGAAGAAGCTTTAGCAGCAAAAGAGTGAAGCAAATGCACTATTTTTTGTGTGTGTGAGGTGGTATTTTCATTGATTAAAACAAATACATACATCCAAACCTTTGACTTGATATCTCCCACAATCACAGTTTCTAAAATGTCTTCAAACCATGTCACTTTTATCACATTAATTTGAAATAGCTACATTCTAGATAAAACCAGCCTTGCTTTTTTTTGCTTTTTTGTTTTTTGTTTTTGTCTTCTACAACCTTGCTACTCAAAATACTGTAGGTAGATTAATTAGAAGTGTAGAAGTGCAGAATTTCAGGTCCCAAACAGATCGGCTGAATAGATCCTTAATTTTAACAAATCCACAAGTGATTCAAATATACATTAGATTGAGAAAGACTCAATTTAGAAAAACTGTTCAACAATACTATTAAATTTTTATAGAGAAGTTTAAAAACGTAAAGGTTGTCGATATGAACAAGAGACAGGAAAACACTGTATAGAAGAGGGTGGTTCCTCAGCAAAGGCCCCACTCTCAAGCCTGAAGACCCGTGGCCCTAAATGAGGACAGGCATTCCTGTTTTTGCACCCAAAGAGTTGCCTTTTGGCCCACTATGCCTCCTATTCTGCACCCATATAAACCACGAACCCTAGACTCCAGAAGCAGACCAGCAAGTCAGCAGATCAGCAGATGGACGGACATGAATGGAGTGCAGAACGACACCGCAGAAAAAGAGAGAAGAGAAGGAACAGTCAAATGCCCAGAGGAGTTTGGCTGGGGGTGGTTGGAGAGGAATCCGCAGCTGGGCAGCCTGACTCCAGGGGAAGATCACCTCCCCACTCCATCCCTACATTCCAGCTCCCCATCCACCCCATGAAAGCCACTTCCATTACTCAATAAAACCTTGCATTCAACCTTCAAGCCTGTGGGTGACCTGATTTTTCTTGGAAGCTGGGATACAGCTTCTCAGGATACAGAAAACTGTCACACTGGCCCTTGCCGAAAGGCATAGGGTCCATTGATTTGAGTCACACTGAAGCCTTCTGTGGACAGCAAAGCTGAAAGAGTTTTGTAACACCAGGGTTGCAGACACCCACACCTAAACACTGCTGCGGGATTGGAGCCCAAAGCACTCGCTCCAGCCTCTGCATCTGCCTGTTTGCATGCTCCCTGGACTACAAGGGTTTGAGTAGTGGGGATACCTAACAGGCCAGCCACACCCCTCTTGCACATCCTGTGAGGGGGATCAGGGAAGGCTCCCGTTTCACTGTCACCATTTATATGTTACATTCAAAATTATTTTTTCAAAATAAATTAATATTCTTCCGGCAGCAGGGAGAAACTTGATTTGAAAATATCCACTCTTAACATTTCAGTCCCCACAAATGGAACTAACTTTCCTTGGTCTTTTTATACCTGGCTCTGCTCTATACTATGAGGGTTCTTTATGCAAATGGGCTTGACAGTATGAATGTTCAAGCTGTATACACCCACTTCTATAAATAGCCACCCAATGGCCACCCTCAACCCTCTGGTGCAACACTTCAATGCAGTAGTAAGATACAAATGTCTGGAAGAGGGCTCCAGTTACTCCTTTTAGACTTAGAACATGGTTCCAGATAGGTGTGGGATATAAAAGAACATAGCTTAACTTCAAGACTGGAGCAAGGCACAGTTAAAGGAGGACCAGAGCAGAAGATATGGATAAAATGGGGCCCACGGTCAGGCGTAGTGGTTCACGCCTGTAATCCCAGCATTTTTGGAGGCCAAGGCAGACAGATCACGATGTCGGAGATCAACACCATGCTGACTAACATGACGAAACCTCGCCTATACTAAAAATACAAACAATTAGCCGGGCGTGGTGGCACGTGCCTGTAATCCCAGCTACCAGGAGGCTGAGGCAGGAGAACCAATTGAACCCGGGAGGCGGAGGTTGCAGTGAGCTGGCATTGCCCCACTGCACTCACTCCAGCCTGGGCAACAGAGGGAGACTCCGTCTCAAAAAATAAATAAAATAAAAATAAATAAAGTGGGGCCCATGTCTGATGCCCAAGCTTCCTGGGTCTGTGGCCATTACTCTTTGTGAAGATCATGTAAGATTTTGGACCAATAACTTAGGATGTATTTAAAAATCCTTTATATAGAAGTGACTTTTTAAAAACATTAACACTTCTCAAAATGCACCCAAATTAGTATTATAATTTTATAAAGTTCTGTACAAATAATGCTCTAAGCAGAAAAGAAAATTCCCTTTAGTGTAGAGCAGTGAGAGTCTGCAAGATACATCTCCTCTAAGTTGGAAATGAATTAAAAATCTTCCCCGTTTGTTAAAGTAACTTAGAAAACCTCCTAAATCCAAGTTTCTTTCAGTCTGAGTTTCCTTTTCCACACACACTCTGGTTTATAATGTATTTCACATTTTTATCATGAGATAACCCTCATACCTTACTGTGGTATGTGTAAATACACTTTTAATCTAAAATACATAGTTAAGCACTGAAATATAAGAATCAGAGAAAAGATCAGTGAGGAAAATAAACTGTATTTCCTATAAGAACAAAAACAGAACGCTAAAAATCTCTTTTCTCTTAAATAGGTTATTTTAATTCTGAGCTGTACATTCATCATTTCTTTCCTAGACCTTTAGGATAAAAAGCACACACATCTAAATCTGAATATTAACATTCAGTAAATATTTAAATTAGTACTGAAGAGAAGTATTCTGCAAACCCAATAGAGTGTGCTCACCCATTCATAACTTCTTTCAGCTCTTTGCTTTGTGTCTAAACACTGTTTTCTATAATGCTTAATATATTTACAATAAATATAAAACTTGGTTAAATAATTTTCTTTTACTACAGGGCTGAAATTAATTTCAGTTTGTCACAAGGAAAGTTAAACTGTTGTAGACTTTTATTTTGAAAAGGCGTGTAAAGCATAATGCTAATCATAAGTTTAACTGAATCAAAACACAAAACAGACACTTTCATAATGTATTCAATCCCTAATTGAAATTCAACATCATTTAGAAATTAAAATTTTTAGATGCCATAATTGCTTCAAAAACCTTTTGTGCATTATATGTTAAATATTTGACTGCATTAAAAAGTCTTTAACTGATTGTTGTTAAATCACTTAGACACTCTCAGCAAAGAGCTTTATATGCCAAGTAAGTCAATGTTGCAATCTATTATACCAACAAGTAAAAGCCATCAACATTTTTCAGCCATCATCATCCATGCACTTCAAAAAGTTAATAGCTCAAATATTTTGTTTTATAATTTAAATCTTCTTTACCTCTTCCCCTCAAGATTTTTTTTGTTACAAGTCTCTCGATGGAAACCTTTAATCTAAAAAGAATTATCATTTCACTTTAACTGTGCCTTCTCTGCCTGTCTGATTTATGCTCTAAACATATGCACTGTGATGCCTTTGGAACTAGGTTATGGCCTTGAGTTCTCAAGGGTCAAGTGCATGACTGACAATTTTTCCTTACAAGTGTGCTGGCCATATTGATATGGGATTATAAAAGGTCCTTTTCATAGTATTATGTTACACATTCATTTTGTGTGTGTTATTTTTTAATAAACTTTTATTTTATAACAGTTTCAGATTTACAGACAAATTACAAAGATATTACGAAGTTTCCATATGCCTTACATCTAATTGCCCGTATTTTTATGATCTTACATGAGTAGAGTCCATTTGTTATAACTGATGACCAATATCAACATACTACTAAAGTAAATAACTTTGTGAAGATTTTTCTTTCTTTCTTTTTTTTTTTCTTTTCCTTCAGGATTTCATTCAGAATACCATGTAATGCTGCCTGTCTCCTTCAGCTACTCTTGGCTGTGGCAGTTTCTCAGAGTTTCTTTTGATGTCATTGACCGTTTTGAAAAGTAATGGTCAAATATTTCGTATAATGTCTCAATCAGAATTTATATTGTAGTTTTCTCATGATTAGACTGTAATTATGTGTTTTGGAGGAGGAAAACCACAGAGGTCAATTGCTATTTTCATCACAACATACCAAGGGTACAAACCATCAACATTACTTAGCAATCACTGTTTATATTTACTTTGATCATCTGGATGAAATAGTGTTTGTCAGATTTCTCCACTGCAAAGTTACTTTTTTTTTTTTTTTAATTCAACTCTTTGGAAGAAAGTCACTTGGCACAACCCATACTTAAGAAGTAGAGAATTGTTTTCACCTCCTTGAAGGTAGAGTATCTTTATAATTATTTGGAATCCTGCACAAATTTCTCTCTCATTCCTATTCATGTATTTGTTCAGTCATTTTTATATCAGTTTAGATTCATGCATATTTATTTTAAACTTTTACTTAGAATCTGCAACTACATTATTTTATTGGTCAAATTATTCTAACTGTGGCCTCTGGGAACTCTTTTAGTTGGATCTTGTGTCACTTTCATATAGCACCATTAATGTGTTACTTGTTTTTTTTTTTCTTATTGTTTTGTTTTGATCTTATCACTTTCTTACTTTACAGCACTATAAACTCCTTCAGACCTAGCTTGTATGTTTTCTGCCCCATCTTAGGACAAGCCTTTTTCTTTCTTTCTTTCTTTCTTTCTTTTTTTTTTTAAGAAACTCTGCTTTATTTTATTGGAAAACAATATTAGAAACCAAAATCTAGGAGCTAGGTGTACCCATTACTACTGGATATCATTTTCTCTACACCCTCTCAGCTGACAGAGCAAGGAAATATATGTGTGTATACTAACCCCTGTATACACACATATCTATAAATATTTCCTTATGCAGCCATTCATGTCTATGTTAAACCTATTAGTGTTAATCTTCAACACCAATTCATTACAACATAGATAACTTTAGCCTTCTTCCTTTGCTTATCTATAAAT
The DNA here is from genome assembly GCF_007565055.1 of Rhinopithecus roxellana. Taxonomy (NCBI): domain Eukaryota; kingdom Metazoa; phylum Chordata; class Mammalia; order Primates; family Cercopithecidae; genus Rhinopithecus; species Rhinopithecus roxellana. The sequence goes on along the minus strand of NC_044552.1, from coordinate 95,068,089 downwards.
TCTCACTCCAGAAGTGGAAGAAACCGGGTTCCCACCATCTTCCATCCATTTACTTAATTGTTCAATTCCAGTATACAGGTATAACAGTGTTAGAATTTTCAACCTCTTCTCCTGAGAGAAACACCTTTACTGTTTCTTACAAATAGAACACAGTGCTTATATGCAGTTCTTTTTGTCTTTTGGTCTTCTACCTCAGTTATATGATCAGTCCAAGAAAAGTCATTGATTTTCAGTCTCTTCAGATTTCTTGTTTTGTTTTGTTTTTTTTGTGTGATGAACAAAGTGACAATTTCCAACCACTTTCTATATGGAACTGAAAGCTATTTTTTTAAATAATTACATTTATTTAACTTCGTACAAAAGCAAACATTCCAAAGAATGAGAAATTTAAAATTACATTCACTTGGAATATGTGATTTTAACTAGCATTTTCCCCAAGGTAAAGAAAATGAAGCTGAAGTGTGGAATTTTAGATATACACAAGTTGCTAGAAGAAAAAGTTCTGAGTAGCCTAAAGTAAGCCTGGACACTATTTCTTTTGGTCTTGATAGTAGACCAAAATGTTTTGAGCATATTGATTCATTTTGTAAATGAATTAATTATTCATTATGTTGTGTATTAAATGTTTAGTTAGCATTTAAATATATGGATGTGAGATATACAAACCATCAACATGACTTAGCCATCATGTGAAACAGTTTCTTCTTTAATCATCATATATCGAAGGAGGGTATTTAAAAAGATGCTCCACTCTTTGCTTCTCAGTGGTCACAGTTCTCATAGAAGCATGCTGGTTTGGGGAAAAATGATATTTTTTATGACTTGATGATGCAGGGTTAATGGTAGAAAGCTCAGGTTTCTGGGTCTTCAACTAGAGGACAAGCAAAGTTTATTTTAGGAAACTAATGCTTAATAATTCAAATTAATTAGCCATAGAAAATACAAAGAATGAGATACGCTTTGGATAAAACCACATTGTAAAACAGAAATTATACATGAAGATAGAACTTTTAGAATATTTGTCAGCAGTATGTGCTGTCTATATACATGCATGTGTATCTGTTTCATTGAAATCCTGGGCCTCAAACTTAAAGACAATTTAGCATAATTTTAAATATGGGCCATGTTCATACTATAACAATATTTCTGGTTCATAAACAGAAGCACACACTTTCCAACATCATAAAGTAGATGAATATGTGGTTACTCAATTCTAACCAGCTAAAAGAAAAATGCACGAGATCTCAAATATTTAACTCAATTCTTCAGGACTAGGTTTAAAGTTTCATAAATATTCGTTAAGTCTAAACTCTATTGTTTGTATTTCAAGAATCTTAAACAAAAGGAAACAATTTTAACTTTAGAAATATTTTGGTCAAATTAATTCCACCATAGTTAAGTACACAAACCACTGATTGTGAAACACTTTTAACATTCTTGGAGGGAATGAGATAACCTAAGTTTCTCATGCCGATGTGGTTTTAATATTTTATTCTCCTTCACTTTTACTCAGTCTATAAACACCAGCCTTTCAAGTTACCATGATGAGAACACAAAGCCCTTTATTATTATTGCAAGAGTATTTGAGGCAAAGTGCAATAGAATTGAATGTTTTAAAAATATTTGATAAAATCAAATGTATTTTTAAAGATTATGAAAGGTCTAGCTAAGTTCAAAGGTCATACTTTGGTGATAAAATACACCGCTTCAAAGTGAAAATAATAGGCTTTCATTTATGGAGGTATTAGTGGTTTCATTCTTTTCAAATATATTTCTATTTAACTTAGAAGAGTAGGAAATAGTGTCAGAGATATAGGTGAAAGTTTCCTCAAAATATAACATAAGAAATTTGGTCTTTAGTGCAGTTTATGAAAAAGTTGAGATTTTTGTCTTTTTTTTTTTTTTTTTTTTTTTTTTTACTTCAGGGAATTTAGCTTTAACTTAAAAGCCCTTTCACTGGTGAAAATTGATTTTTTTTCTTAATCTAGAGGAAACGAAATATGTGTAGCCCAGCAGAGGAGGGAGAGGAGGTCAAGGGGTAAACAGTTTGATGCGGCACATCTTGAGCTCAATCCTGGGCATGTGATCTCTCACACTTATGTCCTCCCAACAGGGAGAATCCAGCAGTGGTTTAGGCTTAAAATGCTGAGAAAAACTTCAAACAAATGTCTAAGAGAGTCCCTAGAACATTTAAACTTTTCTGTCACAGTCTTTGCTGTTCAATTATTTTTCTTTTTAACAGGACAGACGTATACTGGCAACTCAGCTGAAATTTTCTTTAAGGTAGTTCTTTCATTATAGAATGAGTGGTCATTAATTAAGCTCTGAATCTGATCAAGTCACACTTTTTTTTTTTTGAAGACACCAAACTCCAAGTGGAGAAAATCTCCTTGCATTTATTTTATTCTTGTTCAAAGATTAAAGTGGGCATGATTTTCTGTAATCCCACACAGCCCTTCGTAGCTAAAAGTTAATATTTCCAACTGGTTGCTTTGAGATTCCATACATATGGCTTCGGGATGAAGTCCTTCTCCACAATTTCCATATTGAGAAAGAAATTATGGACACCATCTCTAGAATTCAGTTTCTTTAAATAGGCTGAAGATTTCTTCTCTTTTTCTCCACTATGTTTCTATGCTAGTACTGCGCTATAAGTCTGAGGGCACCTCAAATTAGGCATAATTCTAAAATTGAAGTTCCATTCATGTTGATTAGAAATGTTATCTGATTTGGCTAAAATACTCATGTTTTTTACTTTAAAAAATGTATATTTTGTCACTTCTTTTGTTTTCTACTTCAATGAAAGTTAACATTTTTTAGAAGAAAAGAAAGAGTTTTGCTCTCTTTCCCCAAACTACAAACGAACTAACAAATCAAGAAATAAACAATTTTTGAAGTGATATTCATCCTTTGGATTTTGTAAAATACTAGCTTGTCAGAAAAAATTTCCAATTTTTATCCAGATATTTTGTACTCTTTTGCACATAGCCACAGGCTAGTTAGAAGCGTTACCTACTAGCATTTACTACCAAATATAGATTGTTGAAACTTCAAGCAGGAAACTGTCATAAACACTTTAATCAACAAGCCCCTTGAAGTAAAATGAATTAAGGCAGTTAATTAAAAGAGACTCACTGGGCAATATGCATCCTGAATATCTCTATGTAAATTATTATGTCAACATAGTTTCTTCTACAGTTTTTCAATCTTGCTTTTTTTTCTGAAGTCTGTGAATTAACATATTAATGGTTAAAACTGTGCCTGAAGTTTATTCTTATTTTCTCCTTCAAACCATTATTTTTCCCAGTATGTCTTTTGTTTGCTTTTCTCTTCTCCTTTAGCACTTTAAATAATGACCTCTTCTTCCTCATTACAAACAATATTTGTGAATCACATCATGAATTCGTCCACAATTTTATAGGATTTTTCATTTTATAAAAATCACACAATCCAAAGGTGTTAAATAGAAAGGCAAATATGTTTCAATTTAAATCAATTATGCCTTCACATAGTCTAGGCATCCATAGGCTAGCAGTCTCATTGAGGTTTCTCTATCACTAATCCAAGGAGTTATAACATAATTCTCTTTACTCCATCTACCATTTCAGAATTTTGAGGTCTAGGAGTGCAGATGGAAAATGAATGAAAAAAGGATTTCGTAAGGTATAAATATTCATTATTGTTCCCAATATGCTGCTTATTTTTCAGATCCTGCTGGGTCCTGCCAGAAAAACAGAGGGTGTTCACTAAGGGAGCACACTTAATGGAAAATTCGTTGCATTTTTCCTAATGCTCAAATTGGCAGTCTGTGTGTCATATGCTGAACACACAGAAATTCATATACGTGCATGGGGCAGTTCAACACAATCCGGGAAATGTTCATAAACTTGATTTTCATATGTATTTAATATCTGATATGAGAGAACAAAGAGAATACATCTTTTTGTAAATAATTAGATCCAGTGTGATTAATGATATGTGCATGTTGCATATTTATGTGTACACACAAATACATATGTATGTATTCACTACATGAATATATTCCATTTGTTTAATAAGACTTATTTACTAAAAAATAAGGTGAAACAGATCTTAATAATCAAATACATGTTTAAGGAGTTCTATTCAATATTTAGAATAGATTTTAAATAGAGTAAATACGTTTATCAACTTATGATTTTCATAACACAGCTTTGACTATTGTTCTGTATTCATAATAATTATTGGAAACATTTTACCTCCCCTTTATAATTGACATGAATTATGCCAAATTATAAGTCCAAACTACCTTAGAAAACCAAAAGATGCATTATTTACAAAGAAAGAAGCATTTCTTTCTAGGAAAATTAGTACTGTTACTACAAAACTGAAGAAGAAAAGTAATGTTAATAAAATCTTAGGTTTAGCTTCATTAAATATTTTTATTAGTTTCATGTTGCTTCAGCTCTTTCATTTTTTCAAATATACATCTCATATCCCACATTATTCTACTTACCAAAGACACTTACCATGAGAAAGATAAACTCCTCTTTCATTCTGAATACCTCATTTTTTCATAGTGTTTATTAGACAATAATCAAGTGCACATGAAATTCTCAATTCAAAAGAATTTTTTCCAATCTCACCTTAAGTAAAGATGTATAAAATATGTAAAGAAATTTCAGGCGGAAAACAGAATAAATATTTTAAATAAAGAATACAATGCCAAGAATATGCGACATTTAAAAGAAGGAACAGAAAGATAAATATCAAAATATAGGAAGAACTCAGACATATTGCAGGTTCAGTTCCAGGCCACCAATAAGGTGATCATCAAAATAAAGTGAATCACATGAATTTTTTTTCTGCAGTGTGTATAGAAATTACGTTTACACTATACTGTAGTCTATTATGTGTGCAATAGTATTACGTCTAAAAAATATACATTCCTTAATTTAAAGGATCTTATTGCTAAAAAATTCTAACAATCATCAGATCATCTATGGAGTAGTAATTATTTTTGCTGGTGAAGGGTGTTACTTCAATGTTGATGGCTGCTGATTGATCAGAGTTGTGACTGCTGACGGTTGGGATGGCTCTGACACCCAAATTTATATTATAAAATAAGACCACAATAAAGTTTGGTGTATCAATTGACTCAGCTTTTCACAAAATATTTCTCTGCATCATGTAATGATATTTGATAGCCTTTTACCTACAGTAGAACTTATTCCAAAATTAAATTAAGTCCTCTTAAACCTTGCTACTGCTTTATCAACTAAGTTTATATAATATTTGAAGTACTTTGTTGTCATCTCAACAAGTATTTTCAGTAGATTCCATCTCGAAAAACCAATTTCTTTGCTCATCCATAAGAAGCAGACTCCTCATCCATTCAGATTTAATCATGATACTAAAACAATTCATTCATATCTTCAAGTGCCATCTTTAATTCAAGTTATTTTACTCTTTACATCATGTCTGCCATGACTTCCTCACTGAAGTCCTCAACCCCTCAAAGCCATCCATGAGAACTGGAATCAACTTATTCTAAACTCTTGCTAATGTTTATATTGTGACCACCTCCGATGCATCACAAATGTTTTCATGGGCATCTAAAATAGTGAATTCCTTCCAGAAGGTTTTAGTTTGCCCAGATCCATCAGAGAAATTCACTTTATACAGCATTTATAGACTTACAGAATGTATTTCTTTTCTTTTTTTTTCACACTTTAAGTTCTAGGGTTCTTCACAAAACTGGAAAAAAACTACTTTAAAGTTCATATGGAACCAAAATAAGAGCCACATTGCCCAGACAGAATGTATTTCTTAAGGAATAAGTCTTGAAAATCCAAATTACTCCTGGTTCATAGGCTGCAGAAGAGATATTGTGTTAACAGGCATAAAAAGAAAAAAAAAAATCTTCTTGTACGTTATCAGACCTGTTGGGCAACTAGGTGCATTGTCAATGAGCATTGATATTTTATATCATGAGCAGTAGATCATAAGGAGAGCTTAAAATATTCAGTAAATCATGTTGTCAACAAATGTGCTGTCATTCAGGCTTTGTTGTCCCATTTATAGAGCACAGGTAGAGTAGACTTAGCATAGTTCTTAAGGGTCTTAGGATTTTCAGAATAGTAAATGAGCATTGGCTCCAGATTTAAATCACTAGTTGCATTAACCCCTAACAAGAGAGTCAGCTTGTCCTTTGAAGCTTTGAAGTCAAGTATTGACTTTTCGTCTCTAGCAAAGTCCTAAATTACATTGTCTTCCAAAAGAAGGCTGTTTCATCTACATTAAAAATCTTTTGTTTAGTGTAACCACCTTCATCAATGATCTTAACTAGATCTGAATAACTTGCTGCTTTACCTTGCACTTTTATTTTAAGAAGGCAGCCTTTTCCCTTAAACTCATGAACCAACCTCCGCCAGCTTCAAACTTCTTCTGCAGCTTCCTCACCTCTCTCACCCTCCACAGAATTGAAGAAAGTGAGGGCCTTACTCTGGATTAAGTTTTGACTTAAATGAATGATGTGATTGCTTTGAACTTCTATCTAGATCACTAAAACTTTCTGTATTCATCAATAAAACTGTTTCACATTCTTATCATCTGTGTGTTCACTTTTTTTTTTTTCCAAGAATTTTTCCTGTGCATTTATAACTTGGCTAAGTGTTTGGCACAAGAGGCCTAGTTTTTGGCCTGTCTCAGCTTTTGGCATGTCTTTCTCACTAAACTTAGTCATTTTATCTGCTTTTGATTTAAAGCGAGGGACAAGACTCCTTCTTAAACTGGAAAATTAGAGACCATTGTATGGTTATTAATTGGCCTAATTTAAATATTGTGGTATAGTAGGGAATTGGGAGGAAATGACCCATATGTAGAGCAGTCAGAATACACACAACATTTGTCAGTTAAGTTCACCATTTTATATGTTTGTGGTGCCCAAAAACAATTACAGTAGGAACATCAAAAAGTATTGATCACAAATTATTATAACAAATATAATAATAATGTAGAAGCTTAGAATATTGCTAGAATTTCCAAAATTTGACAGAAAGACACAGAGAGAACACATTTAAAAATGTATTTTAAAATGGTGCCAATTGACTTGCTCAATGCAGGGTTGCTACAAACCTTCACTTCGTGAAAAATGCAATATCTGAGAAATGCAATAAAGCCAAGCACAATAAAAAGAGGTATGCCTGTAAATGGAAACTAATAGGTACTTTCTAAACATGACATTTCTGGTAATAGCTTATGGTTAAAGCAATCGTTCTCAAAAGGAGGAGATTTTCTTTCCATGGATCATTTGGTGATGGATGGAAACACATTTAGGTGTTGCAACTTGAGGGTGGAGAATGCCACTGGCATCCATTGGATAGAGTCCAGGGATGCTAATAAATATCATATAATGCAGAGATTAGCAAGAAATTAACTATCTAGACAAAAATTGCAATAATACAGAGGATACAAAATCCTTGTTTAAAAGGAAATGAACTTTGACATTGAAATAGGGTGGAGGTTTCGATATTGTTAAACAGCAGCAGGATTGTAAATCTCAGACTATAGAACTTTAATCTAGTTTGATAGAGATGTCATATGTTCTTTTTATTTAAAAAATATCTTCATTTTTAATTAATAAGTAAAAATTGTATACATGTATGGGTACAATGTGATGTTTTAAAGCATGTATATATTGTGCAGTGATCAAATCAGGCTAATCAATATATTCATCACCTAAACTATTTATCATTTATTTGTAATGAGAACATTTTAAATCCCCTCTTTTAGCTATTTTTAAATATAAAATAAATAATATTATTATTAACTATAGTCATCATGTTGTGCTCTATGTTAGCAGAACTTGTTCTTTCTAACGGAAACTTTTTGCATTCTTTGAGCAATGTCTCCCTTTTCCCGATTCACTCTCCAACCAAACCTAACTTCTACGAGTTTGACTTTCTTAGATTTTACATATAAATGAGATCAGACAGTATTTATCTCTCTGAGCTTGGCATATTTCACTTAGTATAATGTCCCCAAGTTCATTCATGTTGTATAAAATGATATAATTTCCTGCTTTTTTTAAGGCCAAATAGGATTCTATTCTGTATCTATACCATATGTTTTAATCCATTTATCTGTTGATTGACACTTTGATTGGTTTTGTATCTTGACTACTGTGAATAATTCTGTGATGAACATGGGAGTGTCGACCCCTCTTTAACATATTTATTTCAACAGATGTGTCGTCATTCAGCAGATGTGCTGTCATTCAATTACTTTGGATATGTTCCTGAAAGCACAATTGTGGATAATATGGTAATACTATTTGTAGTTTCTGAGGACATTTTATAGTGTTTTTCAAAATGACTGTGCACATTACAATACCATCAACAGTGGGAAAGAGTGTCCTTTTCTCTGCATCCTCACAACATTTATTAGCTTTAATCATTTTGTTAATGGGTATAAGGTGGTATCTCATGTGGTTGCAATTTTCATTTTCCTGATTATTAGATTTTTTTAGCATTTGTCACATATATGTTGACCATTTTTGTGTCTTCTTTTGAGAAATGTCTGCTCAGGTCCTTTGTCCATTTTTCAATAGGGTTATTTGTTTTCTTATTATTATATAGTTTGAGTTCATCAAATATTTTGAATATTAGCCTCTTACTTAATGTATTATTTTCAAATACTTTCTTCCAATCTTTAAGTTGTATCTTAACTCTCTTGTTTCCTTTGTTGTTTGGAAGCTTTTTGGTTTGATGTAATGTAATTTGTCTATTTTTGCTTTTGTTGCCGGTAATTTTGGGGTCTTATCTGTGAAATCACTACCCAGACCAATATTATGGAGTTTTTTTCCCTGTGTTTTGTATTTTCTTCCAGTAGTTTTGCAATTCCAGATGTTATATTTACATCTTTAATCCATTTTGAATTGACTCTTATATAACAGGCAAGATAAGGTTTCATTTTTCTTCTTCTGCACGTGGATATCCAATTCATAACACCATTTACTAAAAAGACTACCTTTCTCCATTGTGTATTCTTGGCACCTTTGTCAGAAATTAATCGACCATAGTTGTGTGGATTTAGTTTTGGGCTTTTAATCCTATACTATTGGTTAATCTGTCTGTTTTTATGACAGTATCATGTTGTTTTGAATCCTATAGCTTTAAAATGTATTTTGAAATCTGGTAGTGTAATACCTTCAGTTTTTGGGTTTTGGTCAAAATTACTTTGGCTATTTGGGGCCTTTTGTGGTTCCATACAAATTATAGAATTATTTTTTTTCTGTTTTGGTGAAGAATAACAGAATTAATAGGAATTGCATTGACTATGTTGATAGCTTGGGCAGTATGAACATTTTAACAATACTACGACTTTCAATCTATGAACATGGGATAATCATTTATTTGTGTCCTCTTCAACTTTTTTCAACAATGTTTCATAGTTTTCAGTATATAGCTCTTTCACCTCCTTGGGTGACTTTAATCATAATTAAATTATTTTTATGCTATTACAAATGGGACTTTAAAAATTTCTTTTTCAGCTAGTTTATTATGAATATAGAGAAGTGCTACTGATTTTTGTGTGTTAATTTTTTATCCTGCAACTTTACTGAATTTGTTTATCCATTCGAACAGTTTCTTGATACAGTCTTTAGATTTCCTGTATATAAGATTGTGTCATCAGCAAACAGAGATAATTTTACTACCTTTTCCATTTGGATGTCTTTATTTATTTTTCTTTCCTAATTGCTCTGGCAAGAACTTCCAGAATAATGTTGAACAGAAGTAATAAAAGTAGGAATAGTTGTTTTATTCCTGATCTTAGAAGAAAAGCCTTCAACTTTTCACTAAGTATGATGTTAGCTGTGGCTTGATATATATGATCTTTATGGTGTTGAAGGACATTTCTTCTATACTCAGTTTGTTGATAATTTTAATTATACAAGGATGTTAAATTTTGTCAAATGCTTTTCCTGTGTCTATTGAAATGATTGTGTGGTTTCTGTCCTTCACTTTGTTATAACGGTATATCACATTTATTGATTGACATATGTTGAACCACTCTTGCATCCCAGGGATCAATCCCATTTGATTGTGGTGAATGACCCTTTTAATATACTGTTGAATATAGCTTGCTAGTATTTCATTGAGGATTTTTGCCCTTATGTTCATCAGTGATGTTGGCATGCAGTTATCTTTTTGTTTTGTTTTGTTTTTCTTTCTTTTTCTTTTTTTTTGTAGTGTCTTTTTCTGGTTTTGATATCAATGTAATGCTGGCCTTGTACAATGAGATTGGAAACGTTCCCTTCTTTTAGATTTTTTGGAATAGTTTGAGAGGAATTGATATTAGTTCTTCTTTAAATGTTTGGTAGAATCCAGTCACAAAATCATTTTATCCTGGGTTTTTCTTTGATAGGAGTCTTTAATTAACAATTCAGTTTCCTGGGTTGTTAATGGTCTGTTCAGATTTACAATTTCTTTGTAATTTAGTCTTGGTAGGTTATATGTTTCTAGAAATTTATTTATTTTTGAGGTTGTTCAATTTGTTGACATACAATTATTCATAGTATTCTCTTAGATAATTTGTATTTCTCTGCTATAGCATCTTCCCTTTCATTTCAAATTTTATTTATTTGAGTTTCTTTTCTTTTTCACCTAGTCTAGCTAAGGGTTAGTCAATTTTTTTTAGCTTTCTGAAAAACTGACTCTTAGAAAAACTGATTCTTAGTTTTGTTGATGTTTTCTATTGTCTTTCTAGTTTGTTTCATTTATCTCTACTCTGATCTTTGCTCTCTCCTAACTTCTGCTAACATTGGTTTTAATTTGTTTCTTCTGGTTCCTTAAGGTGCAATGTTACGTTGTTTATTTGAGATATTTCTCCTGTTTTAATGTAGACATTTATTGCTATAAATTTTTTTCTTACAATTGATTTTGGAGTTTCTGGAGATTTATCTTCTTCTTTCATTTGAATTGTATTTTCCTGTTTCTTCACTTTTCTTGACCTTCTGTGTTGGTTTTTGTGCATCCTGCGCCTTGTAAAAATAACTGACTCTCTCAGTCTTGTCAGACTGTCCTCCTACAAGATAAAAATTCCACTAATCTATGAGGCCAAATAATTTAATATACCTCTCAAATCTTTGTATTTGTTAAAACTGCTGTCTCTGTATTTGGTGGCCCCTAGGGGATTAGGATTTACCATGTCCTATCAGAACCTTAAGACCAGTACGGTAGAAGCCATGCCCTCTTGATGTAGCTAGAAAGACTGAGTGTTGGATGTATGTTCCACTTCCTTCTAGCCTCGTGGTGAAGCTGAGTGCAGGCATTTATCTCCCAATCTCTTTGTACTCAGCCAGGGAGAAGATCTGTGGCAAATGCCTGTATTTGTGTTTAGGCTACACTCTGTGATCCTGGAGATACAGCTGCTGGAAGTGGATCTGTTGTATGTCCACCTCTTTGTTTTTGTAGTTTAGGGCCACTCAAGATAGAAAGCCCAATCGACTCCCAGAGCTAGGTCATTAAAGAGACAGTTCCTTGTGAGGCAGGAGAATAGGGTCTGGAGGCAGGGAACCTAAGGACGATTAACACTGACTTCCTAGTACTAAGTCAAAAGGAAAACCCAACTTTCCACACCCATGTAACAAAAGGACCAGCGTCTACTCCCTTTACAATGCTCCTGGCCCTTTTCTGTTTGGCACATGAAAAATTGAAAGTACCTCTGATTGGTCCCTTCCTGCAACCAATCAGATGTTTGCATAGGGGGTAACTTTGTAACTTCACTTCAGTCTCTGCAACCAATTAGACTTCTCATAAACCACTGCCTCATTTACATAGGGCATAAACCGAGTAACCAATGAGAGGTCTCTAGAGGATATTTAAATCCCAGAAAATTCTGTAACCAGGGCTCTTGAGCCTCTTGCTCTAGCCCATTTCCACTCTGTGGAGTGTACTTTTATTTTAACAAATATCTGCTTTCATTGCTTCATTCTTTCCTTGCTTTGTGTGTTTTGTCCAATTCTATGATCAAAATGCCAAGAACCTGGACAACTGATAGTCACGACACTCCACCAGTAACACTGGGGTAGGAGTTATAGATATTATGGCTCGTTACACAGAAAACTTTCTTTCAGGAAGAATGGGTACACCTGGATTTATCACTGGAGCAAGCTGAAAGAAAGCCTCTGAAGTGCCAAGCTCCAGTTTGGGCTGCCTGAGAGCTACTGTTTGCACCATTAGCTCCCCAGTGCAAGGTTGTTAGAAGCCAGGCCCGTTAAGGAGCCACTAAAAGAGTATGCAATAAACTCCTACCAGAGAGAAAATGGGAGCTGCATCTTCAATCCCTTGTTCTTCAGTGTTCTTAGGAAGTTTTGCCCTTGGATGTGTTTGAGCACCTCTTTAAAAACCACATCTCTATTCTGTGATCTGGGGAGGCTCCTGTATGTCTAGTCTCTTTTGCTCCCAGAGCTAAAAGTTTTAACATGCAGTCCCTTGGGTGGTATTTTAAAAGTTGCAATCCCTGTTTTGTGGTATAAATCTCTTCTAGGAAGAAACAGTGAGCTGTATTTTAAAAGCCCCTTTCTGTTCTGCTTCCAGGGGATAAAGGCCCTGGAAGTACTTGCATGCCCTTATAAAACTTTCCCTTTTGTCTGTTGTCTAGAGAGATTCAGATGTGCCTGCTCCCCTCTGCTCCTAGAGCTAGGAATTTTAGGGTGTAGTCTCCCGAGTGGAAGCTGTAAAACTTGAACGTGCATCATGTGTAGGCAAACTTATTCTAGAAGGGATTTAGTGACCTGGAGTTACCACTAGTTTGAGCTGGGAGAGAAGGTTCTGGAAGTGATGATCTTCTCACACTTTTGGTAGGGTGCTGTTTGTTTGCCTCTTTAACTCCCCAGTGACAATTAACTAGAATCCAGGCTGCCAAGTAGTCACTGGAGAGTGCATTTCATATTTATTCCAGAGAAAATCAAGCAACTGCATTTTTAAGTACCTTCTCCTTCACTGCTTCGGAGGAGCCATGCAAGTGCTCATACCATGCAAGTGTGCATACCCTAATAAAAACTGCACATTTTTCCTGTGATCTAATTTTTATGTTAGACTAGAATACACCTAATCCTCTGTTCTTTCCAAATTGGTTATATAAGAGCAAAACTATGAGGACCTTAGAGTTAGGGCAGTATATGTGAAATCCAAACGCTCCTCTCCACAGGGAGAAGCTGAGTGTTTGGATTTCTTTCCTGGTTGTATAGCTCTGTGCCCAGGGTGGGGTCCATGCCCCCAGGGTTCTCAGCCATTCCTACCTGTTCTATATGCATGTTTTGTCAGTTGCCTGATGGTCAGGAGTCTCTCAATCATTTTCTCACTTTGTAGAAGGAATTGATCCATGAATATATGTTTATTTGGTGCATTCAAGTATGTAAGTCTAGATCCTCTTATTCCACCATGTTGCTGACATCACCACATACAATAAGTTCTTAAATACAGCAAATACCTGAAAATAGCTATTAATGCATATTCCCTTAGTAACTAAGTGTCAGTTTGATTTTTATAAGTGTAATCAAAATCAAGAAGGCAAAAAAAAAATTGAAGCAAAAAACTAGTGCAAAGTGATGAGTAAACTCAAAGCTAAAGCATTTGAAAAAAAAAAGAGATTTGAGAAATAAAAAGAATTAACTGACTAAGTGAGGATTCTAAGATGGCAGAGTAGGAAGCATCAGGAATCTGATGCTCCCCACCTAAGCAACAATTGCACTGGTCGAATTTGAGGAAACTATTTTGGAACTCTATAGTTTACTGAAGAATTATAACTTCCATTGGAAGGCTTGGATGAAAAATCGCAGTTAATTTTGATCAATACCAGCTCTTAGCAGACTAACAGCTACCCGTTCCCCTCCTCCATCCTCAAGGCATGAAGCTGTGAACTTCTCCTGGCGCAGTTCTTGCATAGCTTGTGTAGCCAGGGTGGATCAAAAGGACCCTGTTTTTTAAACATCAGGATTAAGGATCCTGATCTATTGCTGATTGCTGCTTCTGATCACAAAGGTGTCGACAAAGAGCAGCAGTTTTTTTTTTTTTTTTTTTACCTCCGCCCATTCTTGCTACCTTCTCACCTGCAGTTGAAGTGAATTCCATAGAATTCAAAGTTCTGGCATCCTTCTCTCCTCCTTTATTTTTCTGTTTTCCCTTTTTGGAAGCAAGATATTAAAGATTGAGACGTTTAAAAACTGAGTATATGAGGAAATTTATAAATGATCATTGAAGCCCGTGGAAAGGCTCAAGAAAAATCTGAGATGACTTTAATTTTATACCTCAGGCCGATCCTTGGCACAGATTCAGCATACAAAATCAAACAAAAAAATAAACCCCAGAACAAAAATCATCAAACCTTAGGAAAACAGAAGAATCTGATTTCCAGAGTTACCACATTATTAGATTCAAATGTCCAGTTTTCAAAAAAAATTATAAGACATACAAAGAATCAGGAAAATAAGTCTCATTCAAAGGTAAAAACACAATAAATCAACAGAAACTGCAACTGAAAAAGACCAGATGGCAGGTCTCTAAGACAAAGATTTGAAACAACTGCAAGCTAAAGAAAGATGTAGATAATGTCATCAAAACAATGTATGAATAAAATGAAAATATCAATAAATATATGAAAAATCTAAAAAGAGACCAAAAAGAAATTCTGGAGCTGAAAAATACAATAACTGAATTGAAAATTTTACTGGAGGAATTAAAATGCAAAATTGTATAGAAAGAAGAAACAATCAACAAATTTGAAGATGGGATAGCTAAATGTATTATGTCTAAAGAATAGGAAGAAAAAGATCTTTAGAAAGTGAACAGGCCTTAGCAATTTGTGGGACACCATCAAGTGTGCCAACTTATGTGTTGTGGTAGTTACAGAAGAGGAGATGGTGGGGGAGGAAAGGATATTGGAAAACAAAATAATGGCTGAAAACTTCCCAAATCTGATGAAAGACATAAATATAAACATCCAAGAATTTTAAGGAAGTCCAAGTATAAAAACTCAAGAAGATCCGTACCAATACACATTATAATCAAGCTTTGAAAAGAAAAAGAAAATGAATCTTGAAACCAGCAAGAGAGAATTGTGTTGTCTTGTATAAGTGATCCTGAATCAGATTATCAGCAGATTTCTCATTAGAAAGCTCAGAGACTTTCTAGAAGCTAGTGAGCTGATATATTCAAAGCCTCAAAATAAAAAAAAAAAAATGAAAGCAAATTGTCAGCCCAAGAGCTAAATTGTCTGGCAAAATTGTTGTTTCTTTTTTTCAACAGTGAGGTAGAAATTAAGAAAGCTTTAATAAAAAATGAAATTTTAATACATGCCACAGCATGGATGAACCTTGAGGATATTATGCTAGGTGAAATAAGCTAGTCACCAAAGGACAAATATTGTATGACTCCATTATATGAGACATTTACAAGAGTCAAAATCATAGAGATAGAAAACAGAATGGGAATTGTCAGGAGCTGTGGGAGAAGAGAATGGGGAGCTATTATTTGATGGGTACAGAGTTTTCATTTTACAAGATGACAAGAGAATTATGCAGATGGATGGTGGTGATGTTTGCATAACATTATGAATGTATTTAACACCACTTAAAATGGTTAATATGGTAAATCTTACGTATATTTTATCACAATAAAAATTGGAAAAAATATACTTAGTATCTAAACATAGAAATGTTAAGTTAATACAAATATTTTGAAGTTCTTTGCTTTTTTTTTAAATGATGGTAGAGCCAATCATCACTGTAAGCAAGCCAGTAATGATGGTGAATTGGGGTAAATAATGATGCATTCTTTTTTCTTGTTTTTTTTTTGCTTCTCTTGGATTTCCAAGTGAAGAGCTGGGACTAAGGAAAAAGGGGATTCACAAGGAACTACTAGAAGTCACAAGAAATTAAAAACTAATAGAAGTTTCATCAAGGAAGAAGAAATCAACATAATTTAATACAACAGAGAGTTCAAGATAGGTAAGAAGTGCAGAAAGCACACAAGCGATTTTAAGAGTGGACTTAAGTAGAGCCTGAAGCATACACAATTTAAAGGATAAACATTAAGAAAAAAATTAAAATTTTAAACATATATTAGGTACAGAGTTAAAGGACACCTTGTGAGAGAAAGCCTAGAAGCTTATTTTTAATTACCTCTTCACTAAAGCTGCCTCTACTTTTGAGATAAAAATACCAGTGCATAAGCAGGTAGAAAAGTGCAAATCCAGGATGAACCAACTAAGAAGATGTTTGCCATGACTGTACTTTCCTAATTAGAAACCAGGACCCAACCATGGTTTCAGAAAGAAAAAAATATATATCTGAAGTCCTAGATCTGAAATCCTACGTATGTCTCTTCCAGAAAATATAAAATATATCATTATTCATGAAATTTGAACATGAGACTTAAGAGATAAATAAGCCGTTGCTGGAAAGACAAAGGAAACAAAGGTGGTCTTTTCTGGGAGAGTCAGAATTTCAAACTTCATCGCCAGTCATACATCCCAGGAGGAGATAAATGATCTGAAATATCTTTCTGGGTAATGAGAGAAATGTTTTGAGGCACAGTAGACTTATCGGCTCAAGAGGAGTACCACTGCCAGGAGAGGGTGTCTGAGAGACCAGAATCAAAGTGAAGAAAGAAGTTAACTGAAAAAGTGAACAAGCAGGAGAAGTATGGTGCAGAGGTAGAGACAAAATAATTTCATAATTTTATTTATTGAAAATCTCGAAACTTGAAAGAAAATAAGAAAAAAATGATATTTGGTTACTATTTTATTTTAACCAGTAAAAAGACTCATTGATTAGTTATGCAGATATACATTATGTCTCCTCTATGTTAGTATTCTTACCACTAGAAATATTGCAATAAGTAGACATAGGCCCTTCTCTCAGGGAGTGTAACTTATAACTAAATAGACTCGGACATAAACAGATTTTCAAAAATAAGATATGAAAGTGTTAGAAGAAGAGAATATTTGCATAATTTTTAAATGGGAGAGGACTAAAACAAGATCAAATATGTGACAACAATAAAGGGGAATATGGCATATTTACATAAAATATTTTTTAAGTTAAGAAAAAAAGCAAAGTGGAAATGAACAGATTATTTATTTTAAAAGCAATCCAATGGTCAATAAATGTGTAAAAATAAGTATACTAGTAGTCAGAGAAATATGCATCTAAATTATGAAATAGAATGTTTCCCATTAAATTATTGAAAGATAAATAGAGGACCTGAAGTAATCCAGCGATGGCACAAACATGATGGTGGACACGGGAATATGAGTGCTCTTTTATACTCTTAGTAGAGGTATAATTTATTGTAAGATTTTTGGAATAAACCCTTTTAATATATATTAAAAGTAGCCCCCCCCCCCTTAACTTAGCATTTCTTCTTATGGAAGTTCAGTAAAAATATAAAAGAAGCAATAATAAGATATATATACAAAGATATTTATTGTAGCAAAAACATGGAAACAACCTGAATTCCTAACAATAGTGGGAATATTGAATTCATATCGGCATACCCCTCTACTTTGATATAAAATCAACTATTACATAAGATATACATATATAAAATAAAATAAGGTGAACCCACAAAATATTTTGTATAAACTATATATAAAAATATATATGTATAATAATCCTTTGTAATGAGTCTGTAAATATGCACATGTATCTTTGAATTAAAAGAAAACAAATATCAAAAAGTTAATCTTACTAATGATTAATTCAGGGAGTTGGATTGGAAGAAGGAGGAAGAAATTATGACAAGTTTCTCATTGATACTTGAGTTTTAATTCAGACTATTTCATTTAATAATTGAAGTTATTAAGAAGAGACTACTGAATTAATGAAGTAAGTCCTTTACAGGAGAAATCAGGAGTGTTATCAGAATAAAGACAGAGTCTTAACCTTTCTTGGGAGGATGGCCATTCTGTCCCTGAGTAAGTGAGCTGTAAGTTGAATCTGAAAGATGAAAAGGAGTTGGTAAGGCAAAAGGGAGCCACAGGGGCAGAGCAAGAAAGGGAGATTGTGAGTGGTACAGGCAAAAAGAACAGCAGGCTCCAATAAGGACCTTTTTCAAGGAATTGAAGAGTTCAGACTGTTTGGAACAATGATGGGAGGGGTGCAAATAAGAGAACACAGCAAACAACTTCTTGCCTTTAAAGTGAGAGTTGAGTTAGGCATTGTTAAAGGAATCAAAGCCACTGTGGTTTTGAATTTGATTCTTGACTCTGCATTTTTAAAAACCTCAATAGGCTTCAATTTTCTCTTCTACTGAATGAATATTGTAAACTTACCTCAATGTTTGCTTTGGTGAAGAGTAAATTGTATATGTGTAAAGTGAAAACATATTCCTTCTACATACTAGATGTTTCTTAGGTAGCAGCAACAGCAATTATTGTAATATCCTTTGTTCCAGACTATTGTTAAGACTGAGTTTGGTTTTATGCTAGGTTATATATCATGTATTTTGGTTTTCCTACTTCACAAAGTAACTTTTAATGGGGTTGTTGTGTTTAGCAATAAGCAACGTCTATGAAACTAGGTGGTCGGTATCCACCTCAACTAATTAAACAAGGCAGAAACAAACCAGAAGCAATACTCATGATGACTAAAATGTTCTAAGAAGCCATTTTTCCCCTAATTCTTGTAATAGTTCAATAAAAGCAGCCAAATGAACAATGCAAGAAATGTCTCTAAATTTAAACTCAGAGCTGCAAATCAGGGTGTGCAGAATCTTTCTATTGATTGTGGTGTAATTGCCATACAAACATTAGTCTCCTTAACAACATCCTTTATAGAATAGTTAATTTTTTTCCTGGTTGGACTCTACATTTTAGAAACTAAAAAGAACAGGGCAGAAAATTCCATCTTTTTGACTGAGGGAAAATTGCGGAGAAACATATAAATGTTTCTATTTTCTTCAGTCACAAATGTAGAAATGCATAGGGATCTGGAGAGCAGAACTTGATGATATAAACTAAGACCTTTCTGCTTAAATAGTCAAGGCAGAATGAATATAATGTTCATGTTTGTAACAGAGGCCAAATAACATAAGGCTGAAAATTATATTGAATTTAGAGATGATCATTGGTGATCTTTGCTAGAGAAACTGCTGAAAAATTGCAAAAGCCATAATGGAATGCTGTGGTGGACAAGGAGAATTACTATTCCAATTCCTCTTCAAAGACAGATTTGCTGCCCAGCAGCAGGGAAGGTGGTCAGCATGCAGCCTCTAGAGTCAATCCTTTGGGGCTGCCCATCAGAGAGCAGAAACCAGGCCATGCCTTTCCATGGGCAATACACCTTAGATTGCTGAGCAAGGTGCAAGTATTTTAAATCCAGTGTGGGATATTCTGACTGGTAATACCTTCCAAAGTTCCTCCTTGCATTGGCTTACATTTCGGGCAGCCAATCCACAGCTTATTTTCTCCCTCTGCTCAATCCTGCATCTTCTCACATCCATTCACAGGCGTTGATTCACAATCAATAACTCACATGGCAAACTTTATCTCAGCAGTTGCTCTGGATATTCCAAACTGTGAGAAATACAAATACTTTGAGGAATAGTAGGTTGATGAGAAAGTGAAGGTGAGTTTAGGTACTAATTTCACTTACGTTTATTTGTAATAAGGAAGAGAGAAGATATGTTAGCTTCAGGAGGAAATGGGTTTAAGGGAGAGATTTCATTATTTTTATGTTTTGGAATGGTGGGTAAGGGAAAGACCTGAGAGAGTAAATGTTGATGGAAAGGATTCACTACACAGAAGCAGTTCTTTGGAATATCTCCTGAGTTCAAATTACACTGTGATAATTTGACTGTACAAGAAAAATTGTGTCTCTCATTATGTTTTTCAAAATCAGAGGTAAACATGCCTATTTAAAATGAGATCTTTCCTTGCTTGGAGGAGGAATAGATTTTGGGATAAGATAACTGTGCTTATTTGTCAAATTGAAATTAGGAGTAAAATCCATGTGTTTCTTTACACCCCTTAAATTGACTTTTATACGTTCTGTACTTCATTCAGCAAGAGTCATAAAATTTTGTGTAGAATTCCACAAAGCACTGGAAATCTCAGCCATCAGTTCCATAAACAAAAATAGACATTCTACTTTACTCTCTAGGTGTGTTTTTAAATTTCTTCCAGAAAGAAAAAAATGAACTAAAAATTTTAAATTAATGTTGTTATGAATTTTCCTCAGTATTTTTTTAGAAAAGATAATTTACTTCATAGAGTAACATTTGTGAATGACGACATAAATAGAAATGGCCCTAAGATAATATACAATTACTAATTGTCCAACCTTGATAAAAGCATTCTGATAAGATTATTCTTTTTAGACAATCTAAAATCATTTGTTCTTGACCTAGAAGTTAAAATGAACTTCTCTTGACTAGAAGTAAAACAGATCACAAAGCACTGCTCTCTAATCATAGCAAAACAAGCTACATAATAACAAATATATATGATACAGAAAAAAACTGAGCATGATTATAATACATAGCATAAGCAATGAGAAATTAGTATTTTATGAACAAAATTCCGATTCACAGTACTATTGTGAAAGTTAATAAGTGCTTAGTTTTAGTAAAATCTTTGCTGTGATATAGGTGTTATGTTTCTTCCTCATTTTATTTTTAGTGATGCCTAGGAAATTGCTAGGAAAACAGAAAGTGTGGAGATTTTACACTTATTTATTGAAATTGGAGGTGTGATTTCGTACTAAAAACAACAATGAATGAAATGTATTAACAATAACTGTGTCCTAATGACCTAATTGATTATTTTAATTGAGGGTGGAATTAGAACCACTAGTGCCTCTTTGGCCCTGAAATTATGCACACTCATGCATGTATGCATATAACAATAGCAAACAACTGGTTGTTTACTCCAACGTACCCTGTGGTAAGATCCTCACCTTGACTCTTACAGGAAGATAAAGCATTACTTACAGAGAACATGATTGCTTTACAGGAGAAGACTATGATTCAGAAATCCGGGAAAAAATTTACCTTGAAGCTATATACATGTAATGATTTCCTGTGGCATGGAATCATAAAAGCCATAAAAAACTGAATATCTTTTTACAAATTTACAAATCTGAAGAAATATTAAAAACAGTCAATCATTTGTTAGACAATGTACCGCAATCGGTAATTATCTGAAATAGTATATGTAGGTGGTTATATATATATATATATATATATATATATATACATATTTTATACATATACTATATGCAGCTCTTGCAGTCTATCAAGTTTTTAGTTATATAACATGATGACAGTAAAACAATCTACAACATAATTGTTTTAAACTTCCTTGTGTCATATTCACTGTTAGTAATAAACACAAATTGCTTGTTTACCAGTATATAGATAAGGATGCTTTCATCAGTGCATATGTTAGTAGGGGCAGATAAACATAGTAAATATTCTAGAACTTGTAACATTACGAACAGCTAATAGTATCACTTCCCTAGTAAACTTTTTGTATAAGTGTGGCAAAACAAAAATGTATATTTTATAGGTGAGTACAGTCGTCCCTCAGTAATCGTGGGGAAGTTGTTCTAAGACATTCAACAGATACCACAATTTGCATACACTCAAGTCCCTGATATAAAATGATGCAGTGTTTGCATATAATATATGCACATCCTCTCATACACTGTAAGTCATTTCTAGATTATCTGTAATATCTAATACAATGTAAACATTATGTAAATAGTTGTTATACTGTATTGTTTACGGACAAATGACAAGAAAAATGTCTGTACACTTTTAGTACAGACGTATTTAAAAATATTTTTAACCCTTGATTGGGGCTAAATGTGTGTGTGTATATGTATATATATACACACACACAGTTACATATAAAATATATAAACATATATATAAAATATATGTGTGTGTGTATATATATACACACAGTTAGCCCCAATCAAGATATATATATATATGCATATATATACACACATGCATACACACACACACATGCACAAATATATGGAGCTAACTATATATATATATATATCTGTGTGTGTGTATATATATCTGTGTAACTGTATGTATATATAGATATAAACACATACACACACACAGTTAGCCCAAATCAAGATACATATATATCATGCATATACACACACTCACAGATATATATATGCATGCATATATATATCTCAATATGCATGCATATATTTATGTTTACAGATTCACTTTTATGTCTATCTGCATACACAGAACATGTATCTTTTCCCTCTTATATGTGATCATGCTGCTGTGTTTCCACTGTGTATTTTAGAAAGCTGTATTAGTCATGGTTCTCTAGAGGGACAGAACTAATAAGATAGATGTATATATAAAAGGGAGTTTATTAAGATCTGTTGACACACATGATCACAAAGTCCTACAATGGGCTGTCTGCAAGCTGACAAGCAAGGAATCCAGTCCGAATCCCAAAGCTGAAGAACTTGGAGTCTGATGTTCAAGGGCCAGAAGCATCCAGGATGGGAGAAAGATGTAGGCTGGGAGACTAAGCCAATCTAGTCTTTCTACATTCTTCTGACTGCTTTTATTCTGGC
Source organism: Rhinopithecus roxellana (assembly GCF_007565055.1). Lineage (NCBI taxonomy): Eukaryota > Metazoa > Chordata > Mammalia > Primates > Cercopithecidae > Rhinopithecus > Rhinopithecus roxellana. Next base: position 95,045,486 of record NC_044552.1, on the reverse strand, counting down.
CACACTGGCAGCTGATTGGATTGTACCCACACAGACTGAGGGCGGGTCTGCCTTTCCCAGTCCACTGACTCAAATGTCAATCTCCTTTGGCAACACCTTCACAGATGAACCCAGGAACAATACTTAATCATATTTCCATCAAATCAAGTTGACACTCACTATTAACCATCACAAAAGTCTTTTCCCAAGTTTATGAAAGCAGATGCTATTTATATATTATGCTTGTGTTTCAACTCAGCTTCAGAGGCCATATCAGCCACAAAATGTACCATGAAAATGATACTTTCTTGTTTAATATCTACTTTCTTAGCAATTGACTAGAGTTGTTGCAGAATCAGTGTAAAAATTTATTGGGTCCGTTCCAAGATGGCCAAATAGGAACAGCTCTGGTTTGCAGCTCCCAGTGTGATCAATGCAGAAGATGGGTGATTTCTGCATTTCCAACTGAGGTACCTGGTTCATCTCATTGGGACTGGTCAGAAAGTGGGTACAGCCCACAGAGGGTGAGCTGAAGCAGGGTGGGGCATCGCCTCACCTGGGAAGCACAAGGGGTCAGGGGATTTCCCTTTCCTAGCCAACGGAACCTGTGACAGACTATACCAGGAACACTGGGACACTGCCACCTAAACACTGCACTTTTCCAACAGTCTTAGCAAACGGCACACCAGGAGATTGTATTCCATGTCTGGCTCATCAGGTCCCTATACCCACAGAGCTTTGCTCACTGCTAGTCTGACATCAAAGTGCGAGGTGGCAAGCCTGGTTGGGGGAGGGCTGTCTGCCATTGCTGAGGATTGAGTACATAAACAAAGCAGCTGGGAAGTTGAACTGGGTGAAGCCCACTGTAGCTCAAGGAGGCCCGCCTGCCTCTGTAGACTCCACCTCTGGGGCAAGGCATAGCTGAACAAAAGGCAGCAGAAACTTCTGCAGACTGAAACATCCCTGTCTGACAGCTTTGAAGAGAGCAGTGGTTATCCCAGCATGGTGTTTGAGCTCTGAGAATGGACAGACTCCCTCCTCAAGTGGGTCCCTGACCCCCATGTAGCCTAACTTGGAGACACCTCCCAGTAGGGTCCAACTGATACCTCATACAGATGGGTGCCCCTCTGAGACAAAGTTTCCAGAGGAAGGATCAGGCAGCAATATTTGCTGTTGTGCAATATTTGCTGTTTTGTACCCTCTGCTGGGGAAACCCAGGAAAACAGGGTCTGGAGTAGACCTCCAGCAAACTTCAACAGATCTGGAGCTGAGGAGCCTGACTGTTAGAAGGAAAACTAACAAACAGAAAGGAAGAGCATTAATATCAACAAAAAGGACATCCACACCAAAACCCCATCTGTATGTCACCATCATCAAAGACCAAACGTAGATAAAACCACAAAAATGGAGAGAAACCAGAGCAGGAAAGCTGGAAATTGTAAAAATCAGAGCACCCCTTCTCCTCAAAGTATCGCAGCTTCTCACCAGCAAAGGAACAAAGCAGGACGGAGAATGACTTTGACAAGTTCACAGAAGTGGGCTTCAGAAAGTCAGTAATAACAAACTTCTCCGAGTTAAAGGAGGATGTTCAAACCCATTGCAAGGAAGCTAAAAACCTTGAAAAAAGATTAGGTGAATGGTTAACTACAATAAACAGCATAGAGAAGACCTTAAATGACCTGATGGAACTGAAAACCATGGCACGAGAACTACGTAATGCAATCACAAGCTTCAATAGCTGATTCACACAAGTGGAAGAAAGGGTATCAGTGATTGAAGATCAAATGAATGAAATGAAGCTAGAAGAGAAGTTTAGAGAAAAAAGAGTAAAAAGAAATGATCAAAGTCTTTAAGAAATATGAGACTATGTGAAAAGACCCAATCTACATTTGATTGGTATACCTGAAAATGATGGGGAGAATGGAGCCAAGCTGGGAAACAGTCTTCAGAGTAATATCCAGGAGAACTTCCCCAACCTAGCAAGACAGGCCAATATTCACATTCATGAGATACAGAGAACACCACAAACATACTCCTTGAGAAGAGCAACTCCAAGACACATAATTGTCAGATTCACCAAGGTTGAAATGAAGGAAAAAATGCTAAGAGAAGCCAGAGAGAAAGGCTGAGTTACCCACAAAGGGAAGCCTATCAGACTAACAGTGGATCTCTAAGTAGAAACCCTACAAGTCAGAAGAGAGTGGGGGACAATATTCAACATTCTTAAAGAAAATAATTTTCAACCCAGAATATCATATCCAGCCAAACTAAGCTTCATAAGTGAAGGAGAAATAAAATCCTTTACAGAAAAGCAAATGCTGAGAGATTGTGTCACTACCAGGCCGGCTTTACAAGAGCTCAGGAAGGAAGCACTAAACATGGAAAGGATCAACCGGTACCAGCCACAGCCAAAACATGCCAAATTGTAAAGTTCATCAATGCTAAGAAGAAACAACATCAACTAACAGGCAAAATAACTGGCTAACATCATAATGACAGGATCAAATTCACACATAACAATATTGACCTTAAATGCAAATGGGCTAAATGCCCCAATTAAAAGACAAAGACTGGCAAATTGGAAAAAGAATCAAGGCCCATCAGTGTGCTGTATTCAGGAGACCCATCCCACGTGCAGAGACACACATCGGCTCAAAATAAAGGGATGGAGGAACATCTACCAAGCAAATGGAAAGCAATAAAAAGCAGGGATTGCAATCCTAGTCTCTGATGAAACAGACTTTAAACAACAAAGATCAAAAGAGAAAAAGAGGGCCTTTACATAATGGTAAAAGGATCAATTCAACAGGAAGAGCTAACTATCCTAAATATATATGCACCCAATACAGGAGCACACAGATTCATAAAGCAAGTTCGTAGAGACCTACAAAGAGACTTAGACTCTCACACAATAATAATGGGAGACTTTAACACCCCACTGTCAATATTAGACAGATCAACAAGACAGAAGGTTAACAAGGATAACCAGGACTTGAACTCAGCTCTGCACCAAGTAGACCTAATAGACATCTACAGAACTCTCCACTCTAAATCAACAGAATATACATTCTTCTCAGCACCACATCACACTTATTCCAAAATTGACTACTTAGTTGGAAGGAAAGAACTCCTCAGCAAATGTAAAAGAACAGAAATCACAACAAACTGTCCCTCAGACCACAGTCCAATCAAATTAGAACTCAGCATTAACAAACTCAATCAAAACTGCACAACTACATGGAAACTGAATAACCTGCTCCTGAATGACTACTGGGTAAACAGCAAAATGAAGGCAGAAATAAAGATGCTCTTTAAAACCAAAGAGAACAAAGACACAACACACCAGAATCTCTGGGACACATCTAAAGCAGTGTGTAGAGGGAAATTTATAGCACTAAATGCCCACAAGAGAAAGCAGGAAAGGTCTAAAGTGACCACCCTAACATCACAATTAAAAGAACTAGAGAAGTAAGAGCAAACAAATTCAAAAGCTAGCAGAAGGCAAGAAATAACGAAGATCAGAGCAGGATTGAAGGAGATAGAGACACAAAAAAACCTTTAAAAAAATCAATGAATCCAGGAGCTGTTGTTTTTAAAAGATCAACAAAATGGATAGACTGCTAGCAAGACTAATAAAGAAGAAAAGAGAGAATAAAATAGACGCAATAAAAAATGATAAAGGGGATATCACTACTGATCCCACAGAAATACAAATTACCTCAGAGAATACTATAAACCTCTCTATGCAAATAAACTAGAAAATCTAGAAGAAATGGATAAATTCCTGGACACATACACCCTCCCAAGACTAAACCAGGAAGAAGTTGAATTGCTCTGAAATTGAGGGAATAATTAATAGCCTACCAACCAGAAAAAGTCCAGGACCAGATGGATTCACAGTCAAATTCCACCAGAGGTACACAGAGGAGCTGGTACCATTCCTTCTGAAATGATTCCAATCAATAGAAAAAGATGGAATCCTTCCTAACTTATTTTATGAGGCCAGCATCATCCTGATACCAAAGCCTGGCAGAGGCACAACAAAAAAAGAGAATTTTAGACCTATATTCCTGATGAATATTGAAGCAAAAATCCTCAATAAAATACTGACAAACCGAATCCAGCAGCACATCAAAAATGGGAAAGGATTCCCTATTTAAAAACCGTGCTGGGAAAACTGGCTAGCCATATGTAGAAAGCTGAAACTGGATCCCTTCCTTACACCTTATACAAAAATTAATTCAAGATGGATTAAAGACTTAAATGTTAAATCTAAAACCGTAAAAACTCTAGAAGAAAACCTAGGCAATACCATTCAGAACATAGGCATGGGCAAGGACTTCACGACCAAAACACCAAAAGCAATGGCAACAAAAGCTAAAATTGACAAATGGGATCTAATTAAACTAAAGAGCTTCTGCACAGCAAAATAAACTACCACTAGAGTGAACAAGCAACCTACAGAATGAGAGAAAATTTTTATAATCTACCCATCTGACAAAGGGCTAATATCCAGAATCTACAAAGAACTTAAACAAATTTACAAGAAAAAATCAAACAACCCCATCAAAAAGTGGGCAAAGGATATGAACAAACACTTTTCAAGAGAAGACATTTATGCAGCCAACGGACACATGAAAAAATGCTTGTCATCACTGGTCATCAGAGAAATGCAAATCAAACCACAATGGGATACCATCTCACACCAGTTAGAATGGTGATCATTAAAAAGTCAGGAAACGGTCGGGTGTGGTGGCTCACGCCTGTAATCCCAGCACTTTGGGAGGCCAAGGTGGGCAGATCATGAGATCAGGAGATTGAGACCATCCTGGCTAACATGGTGAAACCCCATCTCCACTAAAAATACAAATTTAGCAGGGCGTGTTGACGGGTGCCTGTAGTCCCAGCTACTCAGGAGGGTGAGGCAGGAGAACGGTGTGAACCTAAGAGGTGGAGTTTGCAGTTAGCTGAAATCACACCACTGCACTCCAGCCTGAGGGACAGAGCGAGACTCTGTCTCAAAAACAAACAAACAAAAAAGAAGTCAGGAAACAACAGGTGCTGGAGGAGATGTGGAGAAATAGGAACACTTTCACCCTGTTGGTGGGACTGTAAACTAGTTCAACCATTGTGAAAGACAGTGTGGTGACTCTTCAAGGATCTAGAACTAGAAATCCCATTGACCCAGCAATCCCATTACTGGATATATACCCAAAGGATTATAAATAATGCTACCATAAATGCTACTAAAAAGACACATGCAGATGTATGTTTACTGAGGCACCATTCACAATAGCAAAGACTTGGAACCAACCTGAATGTCCATCAATGATAGATTAAGAAAATATGGCACATATACACCATGGAATACTATGCAGCCACAAAAAAGGATGAGTTCATGGATAAAGCTAGAAACCATCATTCTGAGCAAACTATTGCAAGGACAGAAAACCAAACTCCTCATATTCTCACTCATAGGTGGGAATTGAACAATGAGAATACTTGGACACAGGGTGGGGAACAACACACAATGGGGCCTGTAGTGGGATGGGGGGATGGGGGAGGGATAGCATTAGGAGAAATACCTAATGTAAATGATGTCTTAATGGGTGCAGCAAACCAACATGGCACATGTATACATATGTAACAAACCTGCACATTGTGCACATGTACCCTAGAACTTAAAGTGTAATAAAAATAAATTCTTAAAACATCAGCAGCTTTTTCAATCTTTTAAAAATTAGTATTTTGATTTTGTATTTTTGATTATATACAACCAAGAATGACACACTTCACTCAAAGTGAGTCACTTTCTTATTTAAAGAGAGTCATACTTCTATGAACATTAATGGGGCTAAAATTTGGCTCCTTCTAGCAGATTGCTAAACTGACAATATATTACATTTTACATTTTACATTTTAAATATTATACATTAGTTCAACTTAAATATACTGAGGATTCTTAGATTAGATTATGAATGTTCTTAGAATTTGAGATATTTAATATTTTCCCCTCTTTTCTTTCTTCTACTTTGATACATGCTACAATGCTTTCTTTTTCATATTAGTTTCCTGTTTCTTCCTTTTTTTTTTTGAGATGGAGTCTTGCTCTGCCACCAGGGTAGAATGTAGTGGCACAATCTCGCCTCATTGCAACCTGCAACTCCCGGGTTCAAGCGATTCTTCTGCCTCAGTCTCCTGAGTAGCTGAGTTTACAGGCATGCGCCACCATACCCAGCTAATTCTTGTATTTTTAGTAGAGATGGGGTTTCACCATGTTGGCCAGGATGTCACAATCTTCTGACCTCATGATCAACCCACCTTGACCTCCCAAAGTGCTGTGATTACAGGCATGACCCACCGCACCTGGCCTCCTTGTATTTTTTTTTTTTTTAATAGTGGTAAACAAAACAATATCCCTGGGGCTTAATAGATTTGGCATAATAAGTCTTCAATAAATATTTTCAATTAAATAATTATATTGTTACTCTATAGTCTTAAATATCTTATGTGCTTATTATCAACATTCTAGGTAAATTTGCAACTGATCTCAAGGTATTAAATTGTACTCATTTTTCTGGCCATAATTCTCTGCCTCTCGTTACTAGATGTAATTCTCACCTCAAAAATCTCAACTCTGCTTGTAAAAAGCATAAAGAAGCACCACAGAGGGGAAAGATACATAAACATGCTTTAAGAACTCAGGATTTTTAACCCAGGGACATGAAGATTCTTGGAAACCTAATTCCCTTCACATTAGTTTCTGAGTTTATATATCAATTATATGGGATTTGACTTAGTCTATATAATTTTAAAGAGCAAAACCAGAAATAATAGTTAGGAATGTAGGAATAAATGTTCTGCTCTTTATATGAAAGACATTTCTAAAAATTAGACATTCCTAAAAATTAGATCTTTTTTTTTATTTTTATTTTTGAGATGGAGCCTCATCTGTCACCCAGGCTGAAATACAGTGGCGCAATCTCGTCTCACTTAAACCTCCACCTCCCTGGTTGAAGTGATTCTCCTGCCTCAGCCTCCTGAGTAGCTGGGACTACAGGTGCCCTCCACCACGCCCAGATAATTTTCATATTTGTAGTAGAGACAGGATTTCATCATGTTGGTCAGGCTGTTCTCGAACTCCTGACCTCTTGATCCGCCCACCTTGGCCTCCCAAAGTGCTGGGATTGCAGGCGTGAGCCACCATGCTCAGCCAGAATTAGATCTTTTAAAAATGAAAGTTAATACATCAGTAGATAATATGCTTTCTGACATATTATAAACTTGTGGGAACGTTTTAGAGAAGTGTAAAATATTAACTGTGGATTAAACCAGAAGACAAGTTCAGAAATACCCCACTACAAACCAAATATAATCATGTTTTTTGTTCCTCTCCACAAAACAATAACTACCATATCTCCCCTTCAAAACTTCACTATTCCTTGACTAAAACTGCATTGATTATTTTAGCTCACCTTTAAATATATACTTTTACTCAAACCTTTCTAAACCCTTAGAGAATGGCAGCAGTCAGCATTGATTTAGCCTGGTAGGTTAGTTAATTTTTACAGTCTCCATTGTCTTTTAATTTAAGAATTCTGAAAGTTAATCATCATCAGCTTTCTCATCATGAATCTACTAACTTGGAGCTTTAAATCACTAGATCACAAGATAAACATATTTTGCTATTAGCTATCTCCTGCCTGTCTTCCTAGAGTACTCTTTATCAGCATCTACAGTTTTATGTTATCCACAAACTAGTTAATATTTTTTAACACTGGACTTGCATGGACATGAGCTCTATTACACTCACAGTCGTGACCAACTTCCAATCCGTAAAGTGTGACCTATTTAAGTAATTTATATTACTTTGTTAATCTAGCTATCTGACTCCTAAAAACACAATTAGACTGGAGAATCAGTTTATACTGTCATAGCAATCAGAAAGCAAAGTAGTAGCAGTAGTAGTAGTAGCAGTAGTAGTAGTAGTAGTAGTAATATGTGTTTCCAAACGTAACTTTCAGTTTCTGAGTTAGAGTTATTTTTAAGTTGTTGTGACTATGGGTGTACTATTGATATTTTATTGAAGATTTGATTTGTGTAAAATAATGAAAAGAAAGAAACTAGGAACTCAGTACATTTTATTTTCAGTCTCAAATGTTGTTATGTAAAATTGAATAAACAAAATTCTCTTGTTAGTTATACCTTAATACAACTTGGGAGAAAATAAAATAAAATAACAAGACCAGATCATAGAAAGAAACAACGGAAGTGCAATTTCACACTGTAAAAACAGGATACAAGTATATTTTCTTTATTTTATCCCAAGTTTAACATTGAATTTATACTAGAACACATGGAAATAGGGTTATATGATAATGTGTTGTCATTATTTTTAATAGTTGTTATGCTAACAGACCTATAAATGCCTTCCTATTGTAATTTTTGATCATAGGTATATATATTATTGTTTATGTGCACTTAATCAGATCTCACAAACCTCTTCCACAACAGAAGCCAACAACAGTTGTGAGAATTCCTATGACCATATGAAGGACAGGAAACATGCTAGTTCTCTGTCTCATACCTAAGGAATTCACTGTAGGCGGAAAAAAGGGGGAGTTGGGTTAATATTTGTAGAAGTGTTTTATATTATTTAAAATAAAGAATATTGAAGAGATAATCAAATAGTAATTTAATTTATCTTATAGAAAACAGTAGTAAGGAATTGAACTGAATTTACTAGAGAATAACAAATCAATCACCAACTCTTTCAACTGAAGTCTACTATTTTGCATTAGAAAGAACCTACAAAAATAAAACTTTGACAACATTTTGTTAGTGTAGTAGAGTGGTTATTTCTTTATATTCCTCTTTGCAAGGCTATATAGTGTTAAAATATATTATTTTTAACTTCAAAAGTAGGAACTATTATTAAAAGCCTTGCAGAGTGTGATTTTCATGATTTTTGCTATAACCTAGATAGCCCAATTAGGTGATTATGATGTACAAATGGTTCTTATAAATATTCCTGTCCTAATATTTAATTGAAGCCCAATCTTATTGGAATATAGAGGGGAAAATTTATTAAAGAGTCTTATTGTTCTTAGACCTAAACTGTCAAAGGCAAGGGGCTTCTTATTTATTTTAGTAAGTAGTAAATATATTTCTAAAACTCTAATTTTCTTTTGTATGTATTCCTATTCACATAAAATGTTACGCATAACTTAGAACTCACTTGAAAGAAGATAGAGTAGACATGTTCAATAATAAATAATGTTTTCTTTTCCAATGTGAAAACATGAGATGATTAAATCAAAGATAGATTCAATCACAATGCAAATTTTTTGTTATGGAAATAATAAGTTAAACAGTAAAAGGCAGGTCTCTAGGTCAAAAGGGTAAGGAGTATGTCTTGGGGGCTATGATTTCATAGCAAAATACCAATTTTAGTTTGTATGTTTATATTTAAGGGATATTGAATGTTATTTATTTATCGATATTTCACATTAAGTTCAGACATTTTTTACAATCATTGTTAACAGTACTAATCTTTACTCTTAATGGATGTTTTACAGACACATAAAAAGAGTTCTGTAATATGTTTAAGAGTTCGATAAGCCACATAAATGTTTTGTTGTTTAAGTATGGACATAAGAGTTATTTTGGAGAATAGTATGAAAGTTTAAGAAAGCATTTTTTTTGTTCAACTATAAAACAACTTGAAAGGCAACAAGCCCCTTATCAATAAAGGCCAAAGAAAAAACTCTCAATCTAAAAAAGTTTCTAGTATTGCTTCAGTAGTGTCAAATGGTAATTTATAATGCCAATTTCTCATATTGTGTTAATAAATTAAAAATTTATGTTGGAATATTTAAAGCAACTACTAAAACATAATAAAATCATTCGTAACTTAAAAGTGGAGAAAAAATGAATAGCAGTAGAAATATTAATACAAAGTAAGCCAAGAAGAAAGAGTAAAAGCAACATGAAGGAGGCCCAAAAAATAGAAAACAGATATATAGATGCTATATATAAACCAATTATATTGATAATTACATTAAATATAATTGGACCAAATATCTAAATAAAAATCTAGCACTCTCATACTGAACAAAACAAACAAAACAAACAAAAACTTATATGTTGCTTAAAAAATTTATATGTTGCTTTAAACATTAGGCCATAGAAAGTTTCAAAGTGAAATCAGGAAAATAACATACCATGCAAATAATTACCAAAAGAAAGCTGGCATATATGTACCAAAGCTGATAATATGCACTTTAAAGTAATAAACATTACTAGAGACAATAACTATAGAGAGGTCAGTCTATTTTGCAGATACCACAATCATGAAATTAATACCTAATAATGTGACTTCTATTTATATAAAGCAAAAATTGACAAAAAGAAAAACCATAAATAAATATAAATATATCTACTCCATCAGAGTGGAGGATTTTAACAGTCCTCTCTCAGTAATTGACAGAGTGAACATAAACTAATTAGTAAACTAGAGAAGACAAACTGGCCTGTTTCATATATAGAACCTACCAGTGAATTACTGCTAAATACACACTCACACATTAACAAAAGTAAAATAACGTTTAGGTGATCAAGGAACCCCATTTCTCATTTCTCATTTTCACTGACACTGTGTCTATAATCACAGCTCTGCAGCAAAAATATGCTCTCATAGATCTCCTATGTATGTATTCAAACTTCATCCCCAGAGGAGATCTTCTATTGAAGTTGTTGTAGTGAGAACAAATCAATCCTTATCTAGGATTGGTAAGTATTGTACAAATCTCTCAACAATAAATTCTCTTACATATTTGATAATCTTCACTCCCTGAATGTCCTGGAACTGCCATCAGACTTTATTGACCTTCATCTTGAGCACATTTGTTACCTGTTCTTCCAATGTTTTAGATACATGGGTACAGTAATTATGCAGACAGTAATATGGGTGATAATTCACAAAATGTCACTAAAAGTGTGCCCAAAAATTATAAATTAATTTTAGGTTTAAATTCTGTATTTTTTAGACTTTAACAAGAAAACTACTGTTTATACATATATAAAGTATATATGTGAAGAAAATTTTTCACCTAGAATCAATAATTTTCTATTTATAAAACATATATCCAAAATGGCTAATAAAGGTGAAGATTCTAAATATTTAATATTTGAAGTCTAATAAAAAAATTAAAGATCTCTCCAAGTATGAAGGAGTATACAATGATTAACTACAACATGCTGGGTAAATAATTTTTTCATACTGCACTTCATGTTTACATTTTTTGTGGAATGTTTACTTAAGATACAAGTGAATTATTATCTGCAAAAAGAAAAAAAGTTGTTTTTACTATTACATTTTTTCTAGTGTCATTGAATGAATTTATTAACAGTAAAAACTAAATTTCATTTTTAAACATAAAATAGACAGGTTTCTTGCCACAAATTGAAAACGCACATTGTCAATTGTTTACTTTTCTTTATTAAATAAACCATTTCTTTGGAAACATACCCTTAAATGCCTAATTAGATTTCCTAATAGCATGAGAAACCATCATGGAGATAATGTACAAGAATTGCTTCATCAGCAAAATTAAAGGGGGAAACCACCTAATACTTTTGTTTTGTTTTGCTTTGCAATTTAAACTTCAATGGCTTTTATTCATATTTTTTAATATGGCAAATCATTCTCTCTAGAGCTTACACTAAAGGGCAGAGGACCAAATTACAAGAGTAGGTTAATTTGTACCCATGCATTTCATATTAATTAAATAGATTTTTCAGATATTAGGGAATATATGCTCGTCCTAAGTTATTCTTTCTCAATTCTTAGTAAAATAAGAAGACCTAATGACTCAATTGTCTCCTCCTCTAAACACCTCACTAGATGTAAGTATGAGCAACTGCAAATACTGTAAATATTTACAGAGAGGTTCTTAGGATAGAATGAGAGAGAGAAAGATGAAGAGATAGAGACAGAAAGAAGGTATTATAAATATAATGAGGTGAGAACAAAGTTACAAAGCTTATTTAAAGAATGTTTTTGCATTATTTCCATATGGAAGTGAAGAAAATTTCATCATGTGCAAATTGTTTAATTTTATCTAAAACTAGAAACATGCATCTACATTATAGTTGACAAGTCATATAAACCATGGTGCACATCTCTGTTTTCTTCATTATCAGTTACCAAAATAGCTTTGTTCACATACATAAACTGTTTAATAAAATGAAGACGATGTGGGGGTGGGTGGCAATGTGGAAGCAAAGAGAATGAAAAAAGGGATGAGCCTACTTGGGAACTCCATGTAACTGTACACAGGCAGTATGTTCTCTCTACAGCATATTAAGACAAAATATTTATGTTAATATATGGATGCTCACTTATATTCCTAAACAATAACTTAAAACTGTATAAGATAGAAAGATCTCATCAGTGTTTGGCTCAATTTAATTGAACTACAAAATGAGCCTGTATCACCTTAGTCTTGTTTTTGTTGAAAGTTAGCATAAAATTATGTATTTAAGTTTTGCTTATAAAGACTTTTAATTCCTCACAATTGTATGCCTATGAATGGAGCAATGGGCCTAGCATCAGAAGAGACAAGGATTTAAGTATTTCATTTTCTTTCTTTTTGTTTTTGAGATGGAGTCTTCCTCTGTCACCCAGGCTGCAGTGCAGTGGCATGATCTCGGTTCACTGCAACCTCTGCCTCCTGGGTTCAAGTGATTCTCCTGCCTCAACCTCCCGAGTAGCTGAGATTACAGGCACACACCACCACTCCCGTCTAATCTTTGTATTTTTAGTAGAGACAGGGTTTCACCATGTTGGTCAGACTGGTCTCGAACTCCTGACCTCATGATTCACCTGCTTCAGCCTTGCAATGTACTGGGATTAGAGGCATGTGCCATCGGGTCCGGCTGGATTTGAATATTTCTTATGGCACTCTTCTTCCCATAGACAATGGTGATTATTAATGCAAGAGTAGTCAGACAAAGTACACAATTTTTCAGAGTGTGCAATATTAATTCAAATTGCAATTTATTAAAAGCTGAAAGATTTCATACAAAATTATTGTAACACATATTACAACTTACATTGTGTTCATATGTTGAACCAATAGAGTTTGTAAATCTGTTTTTTTTTTTTTTTTTTTTTTTTTTTTCAAGTTTTTGAGATGGGCTCTCACTCTGTCACTCAGGCTGTAATGCGATGGCTGGATCTCGGCTCACTGCAACCTCCGCCTCCCTGGTTCAAGTGATTCTTCCACCTCAGCCTACCGAGTAGTTGGGATTACAGGCACATGCCGCTATGCCCAGCTACTTTTTGTATTTTTAGTAGATAAAGGGTTTCACCATGTTGGCTAGGCTGGTCTCAAACTCCTGACCTCAAATTATCTGCTTGCCTTGGCCTTCCAAAGGGCTGGGATTACAGGCGTGAGCCACCTCACCAGTTGAATTTGTTAATTCTTTAAAGTTAACTTGTTGCTGAGTTATTAAAAATGCTAAACCAATAAGACTCATTAATTTTAAACCCATACAGACACACCACACACAATGAAAGTACATGGTTTTAATTTAAGAGCTGGTTTGGCTTATAGTTAGTATACTAGTTTATTGTCTCTCATTATAAAACTTTTTCTCCCTCAGTTTATTCACAGGCACCAAATGTAATTTTCCCTGTGTAAATCTCTCTCTTTCTACCCCGCCATACTTCCGTATCCATCATTTATTAATAGTATCTAACTATCTGAACAATTGAGATAAAATAGGAAATATAGTATGTGTGTTTCCTCAAATAGGTAATAATTTTAGGTAGGTTTCTGTTGCTTCAATAATCTTTGTCACCACCAACCAGAAAATGGTTTGTAGAGAGAAGAAGGTTTCTTTTGAGAAACAATGCCCTTAAGAATATCATCTCTGAATACTTCCTTGTCTTGTTCATTAAGTATGTCACTTTTGACCACCATGAGCTTGTCCACAGATGATGCAAGTGTGCAGCTGCTTTGGTTTGGATATTTGACCCCTCCAAATCTCATGTTGAAATTTTATCCCCAGTGTTGGAGGTGGGAATATAAGGGGGGTGTTTGGGTCATGGGGGTGAATCCCTCATGAATAGATTAATGTGCTTGTGTTGGGGGATGAGTTCCCACTTTATTAGCTGTTTTTTTAATTTAAAAACCTAGCCCCTCCCAACTCCCACCAAATTCTTCCCTTCCCAGGTGATGTCTGCATGAACTGTCTTTGCTTCGCCTTGCACCATGAGTGGAAACAGCCTGCAGCTCTCATCAAAAACAGATGCTGGTGCCATGCTTCTTATACAGCCTGCAGAGCCGTGAGCCAAATAAACCTGTTTTATAGTCAGTCTCAGGTATTTCTTTATAGCAACACAGACTTAGAAAGCAGCTCACCATGATTCTAGCTAACTGGAGGTCTGAGAAGCATGAACCATGGAAGATGAAGTAAATCACAACAAAGGCAAGTACCGCAGTAAGTTTAGTTTAGATTTCAAGCACTTTGTTTTTGTGCACTATTTTTTTAGCACATAGGTCCTACTTTTAAGACAAAATTTTGATTCTCTTCGTTTGGTGTAAATCAATACAGGACAAGATTTTATGGTGTTAAAACAATTCCATTGACTGAGTCCATATTTCAATCTGACATTTGAAAGTCTTTTTCTTACATATCCGCTCATCCTATCTATTTATCCTTTCTTGCTCCTATTTCTTAAAATGTTTACTACAGATTGAACATGCCTCATCTGAATATACAAAATCTGAAATGCTCCAAAATCTGAAACATTTGAGCACTGACATAATGCTGCAAGTGAAAAATTCCAAACTTGACCCCATGTAGTAAGTTACAGTTAAAACACAAGTGGACAACATACAACTTTTTCAGAGTCCCCAAGGGAAAATAAAACTACCTTCAGGTTAGGTTTACATGAACATGTATATGAAATATAAATAAAATTTCATGTTTAGATTTGGGAGGTATTCCCAAGATATCTCATTATTGTAGTGATTAGTCCCCAACCAGGTGCTACGTCCACTGCCTAAACCCGGAAGGCCAGGCCATAAGCCAAAGTCATGTTGCCCAGCCAAGGAGCAAGTTTCCCTGAGAACCCAAATATTCTGGAGAGTATCTGAGAACCTACTAGGAAAGACAGTTTCATTGCTTAAACATAGTAGGCAAAGAGCCAGAAAATTAGATTAAAAGTTGTTTAAAGACAAAAGTTAGCATGGATCTCTAAAGCTGTTTTGCTGCCATCCAGGAGTGCCTCATATGTAAGTCCTAATAAACTCATCTGTTTGCCCAGCTGGACTTGTCTGAGTTACTCTTTGGTCTTTTGGCTTCCTCCCAGTTTGGGAGAAGGTTTTTAAATATGATTCCTGGTTGTTACAATTATATATATGTGAATATTTCGAAATAAAAAAAAAGTTCAAAACATGAAACAAGGAACAAGTGATACATAACAAGCACTAAAGTGACACCTCTCCAGGCTGAATCATGTCATCCCATAATCTCTCAAGCTCTACTTTTAACTTGCATTTTCCTCATTTTCAAATTTTGGATTGCTCTTCTAATACAGATTTGTTGTAAAATCAAGATGGATTAATCCATACGATTTTGACATATTGAGCTGCTGATATATAGATGTGAAACAGCTACCATCATCTCCAGAAAGTAATGCTAACTGCAGTCAAGCAAGCAATAGTGTTATGATAATGTCGTATAACTCATTTGAAGCAGCAATATAGCCCATGAGTAAAAAATGACAGCTTTGATTTTCTGCTGTTAAATTTTAAAAGATTTTTTTCCTCTACCAAAAATGGATTGATAATCATTTTATATCTTTCATTCAACTGTAGGCAAAATGAATTGCAGCACAGTAAGGAAACAAAGGTAGAACACACTCAAAATTGCTAAGATAACACAAGAAGGAATAATGAAAAGGCTTTATGTCATTGAATATATCTAGTTACATGGGCCTATCAATACATTGGGAGTCAGAAAGCTCAATAATATTATGTACCGAGAAAGAAAACTAGGTGGAAATATTTGAAAAGCAGCAATAATTACTGAAAAAGTCCATTCCTCCTATTAGTAAATACTCTATTAAATTTCATTATCACGTGATAAGTATACTCACTTATTTCCCAAGAGACATTCAAAGTCCCCTATTTAGTAGCAATATCAAGGTCAGAATTCCACATCTCTGGGTGATGCATGGTAGTCTATATGTCAGACTCTAATATAGTTTATTTTTATATGAAAATCTATAAATGAAAGGACAAGTTTTAATTTATAAATTTATAACCTAAAAATCTAATACCTAATACTAAAATATAGTCAGAGTAACCATATTTTTTTTTGTTTAGTAAGGAGAAGAATGAGAGACCAACAAGTTATTGGTTCATGGAAATTTTGAAATCCAATTGCACACTTGAGGAATGAGGCCTCTTTTGCTCTTTAGGAGGATATCTATCTCATCCGTTGTTTTCACGGCTTTCAGTTCCATTCTTTGAGAGGCTTCCTCCATTTTATTAACGTCTGTGTCTCAATCTGAAATGAGTATGTTCCCTTGGAAGGAAAAGAGCTTTCTTAGACTGCTTCCAGTAAATTAATCTCTTTTCCCTGAACTATTTATTTAAATGAAAAGATTTACCGAGGGCTACATTAATTTATTCAAGGTTTAATAGTGGGCATGATAACTAACCTCTTTATTTGATCTTTGCCATATGATGAATTCTAATAGGTTTTTGTTACTCAGTGGTCACTTCCATTGCATTTTTAGTGGGTGAGTATCAGTAGTAATTATTTTACAAAGCTAAAAAAGGATACATTTCTTTACTTTGTTCTCTCACTTTTCTGCTTGCAAACTAGGTGATCATTTTTTATGACATTTTATTGTTCTTGTAGTACTTTGTCAATGCTTCCAATATTAACCAATACATGCTACTATCCCACTATTTTCCCATCTCTTCTCCTATAGTGTATCATTATATGCGTGTAGTGTGTAATTATATGTATCACTCAATGAATTATCTGCCTTGCAAGTCATCACAGGCTACAGTTTTATCAAATGGTTTGCCGCTGCCTAAAATAATATTAACTGAATTTTCATCATTCTGCCATTCAGTGTCAGTTGCTCTACTATCTCCAGTCTGACTTTTAGGGCAGTGCCACACATTTTAGGTTTTTGTTGTTGTTGTTGTTGTTGTTGTTGTTGTTTTTGTAGCACCTTATTTCTAGTCATCAATTTGTGTATAGATCAGAATAGACTAAAATTATATTGCAATAAAAAAACAACCTGTTATATTCATGTTTTAAAAGAATAAATATCATTTTCTTGTTTATGCTATGTATTTTCCAAATCACGAAGGTCACCCTGCTCCACATATTTCTATAAGTAGCCAGACTAATGGACAATAGTCATCCTCTACATTTCTCATTTTAGTGTCAGAGTAGAAATATACATTTGGAGGTCCTGTGCAAACAATCGAATGCTCCAGTTTGAAAGCTACACTAGAAACTCATTGGTCAGAACTGGTTATATAGCCTTACTCAACTACGAGAGTGGTAGAAAGTACAAATCTTCTAAAAGCCTAGAAATGGGAATAAACTGAATTAATTGGCAAAAACTCAGTTTTCTAGAATATAAACAACATTAAATTATGCCATTTAGCTACTCACTAACAAGTTATTGGTTCACAGCAACTTTGAAATCCAATTGCACACTTTTTCTCCCAGCCCAAAGCAAATTTGCTGTTTAGTGCAAGTTGTTTTTTTGTTTTGTTTTGTTTACAGAGTACTTTTACAAATAAAATTCCTTTATTAGTGTAAGAATTATTAAATTTCTAATTAAAATTCAACCTTATAATTCCATGTGAGGTAACTATCATCTTGTTTTCCATTTCAATCCAAATCCAATGCAACTGAGTTCCAAATTAAAAAATTTTAATAGCAAATATGGCACTGTATATGGAGTAAGAGGTGAGGATAAATATTAAATTTGCAGAGTGTCCTGTCAGGCCTTTGGAACACAACCGTAAAATATGATTTTTAGATTGGATTTATCTCTTGTCTGGAGATCAAAACAAGTGTTTCATTATTGACATTCAAGAAACTACTTCATGGATAAAAACAATAGCTACATTTTTTTCAACTAGGAGAAGCATTATGTCTTAACTAATATTATCACCTGATACACTTGTGAACCATGTTTTGATATAATCCTGGCTCTATAGAGATATAGCATTTAGTGCAGATAACATCTAACCCCATCTGTTGAGTCCTAACATTATTTTTCTTGGTGCTAGTATATACCAAGATAAAATCATCTTGGTTTGTATACACCAAGTTAAAATCGTGTTGATTTTACCTTGGCTACTATACACCAAGATAAAATCAAATATGTTTTCTAACATCATCATAATGTATTAAGTGCAATCTAAGTAATCAGAATAAGGAGAAGTAAGAGAGAGTGAGTCACCAATATCCTAAACCATTTCAAATTGACCTCAAAGATTATATTGTAATTTTACATTGAGTTTCTGGACAACAGTTTTTTGCTCAAATAAGTTGGTAAAGAAATCACTCCTAAATAGATACAAGAGTAAAATGTCTAAAAATTGGTAGAAGAAAGCATGTGATATTTAGCACTTTTAAGAAATTTATTACCAGAGCGTGTATGCATAATCTATGGTACTATTTAAACAATTTTGTTTTTTTCTTGGTGAGTTTCCAGTGCTGCTTTTAGGAAGCTGCCTTTTTGATTGAGAATGGAAGAGTATGGAGTTATTTTTTTATTCCAAAATCGGTTGCTTTAATAATAAGAGTTCATGGTAATGCTTTCTTTTGTTCAATTAAGCATATTGGAACAATCACACAGGCATCTTAGACTTTCCTATTAAATACAGCATTTTTTCCACAGAATAAATGTATACCAGTTATAATGCAGAAGGAAGGGAAGGGAAAACACACACGTGGTGTTTAAAACATCAGACACTATATCCTTTAGAGTTGAAACGACAATATTTTCTAGTAGAAAACAATTTCTTTCCAGTGAAACTCTTTGGAAAATTCTGGATCTCATCTCATCTTTTAATCAAAATGGAGGAAATGGTAAAACTTGAACTGAAAAAAAACACAAAAGTTGAAACCAAACATGAAATTTGGAGATAGGAAGAGTTTGTATACCCGATTACTAGCTGTTTGACCCAGGGAAAGTTTTCTATCTGAACATCCGTTTCTTTCACTATAAATTGAGGACAATAATACCCACGTCAAAAAGTTTTATAAGGATTATTACTTGAAACTACCTGGAAACACCCTGGGTAAAGTCCATAAAACAAATTGTGTACAAATGTTATTCCACCTTCTGACTCCAGACTTTCACCTGTAGCTACAAAAGAATATGATGGATGATTCTTTATGTTCTACCAATATTAGATGACAATATGAAGTGTTGAGAATGGTCCAGAAACTGTTTGCATTATAAAATATTGTCTTAAGTAATCACTGCAATAACCTTTCCAATTTCATTTAACAAATTCTAAGAATATTCTGAACTGTAAAATTTCATCATATATCTTGATTGGGATTATAATACAGTGCCAGAAAAAAATGCTTAAAATTTGTTACAGTTATGTATGTACATATATCATGTGTTCATTTACACAAATGCGTAAAGATATGTGTGTGTGGGTGTACATACATGCATACAGGCACATACATGCACACATGAACATACAGATAGATAAGCAACAGCATAATGTAGTAGTACATTAAAATGCAAACTGTAATGAAGTGGCTGGGTTTGAATGTCTGCCTTTTAATAGTTTCATTACTTCAGGGAAGTTATTTAAACTGTTCATCCTTTAGTGTATTTGTTGGTAAAATGGGAAAAACTGTAGTACCTATTTCACATGAGTGTTAGATTTAAGACTGGAGAAATTAATATGTTTTAAGTGCTTGAAACAGTGTTTAGCACACTGTAAGAATATGTAAAAGTGATAAACATCCTTTACAAATTAGGTCATAATGTTAGACAATTGTTTATTAGCTTTTTTGCTAAATATATCACAACATGAAAACATCACTACTTTTTCCTACAACATTATTTTGATGGTAGAATAATATTCATCGTACTGCAGTGTACCTAGCAATATCTTCTGGTTGGATGTATAGTGCATACAATTTTTATTACTTAAATAATATAATTTCTATAACTCACTTTTTGTATATATTTGTTATAGATGTAAAGAGATAAATTCCCAAAACTTCTGGATCAAATGACATATACATTTTTAAATGTTGATATACTTTGCCATATTTCACTATCTAAAGACAGTATCAATTTGAACTCTCAACAACTGTATGAGAGTATATTTTTGTATAGAAGCTATGCACATTAGTATTGGAGTTTAAGTACTGAGCATGTTCTGGGCTGTGTTAATAAAATAATACCTTAAAATTTAAAAAATCATACATATAAAACTATATAGCTATTGGGAGAATAATTGTTGAGATTTTAGCAGTTGTTTTCCTGGGATAATGTGATGAAAATAAATATCTAGTATTTTCTTTTCCTTTGTTTTCCCTTTTTAACATTGTGCCATTTTTTTAATAAGATGGCATAAAGTGCAGACTCAGATTTTGTTTAATGTTGCAGGAATCTAGTAATATGTTATGGTCATATTTGATGACATTATCTGTGTCCTCACTCCATGATTTTCTTGCAATTTCTATAATTAGTCCCTAAATACCTGAAGTGGCATCAGCAAGAGAGTGGCATGCTTCAGAAGTTCTCATTGTCATTTTTTATGCATTTTAAAATTATGCTGGTTAATTTGATATTTGCTTTTTAGGTTTCTTTTATTTTGGATGTGTATTTTGTCCTTTGTTTCTTCATGAAATTTTTTCCAAAGCCTAGTTTATTAATATTCCTTCAAATTAATTAAATTTACAAGCATCTTGCTGTTACTGAGGTAGGCTACATAAATCCTGTTGGCTAAAAATTACTTCTCTAATTATTAATGAACACAGGCCAGCATGTCTTGTATGTCTTGTGCTGAGGTTACTTCCTTTGTTGATTTCATTTTTCTTCAGCCAGTTCTGATGCCTTTGGTCTCTTTTCTGCTCCTATGTTCTGGTGAAAAAGGGTAAGAACTCCAGAAAACACTTCTCATCTCAGAATGTTTTCCTGGTATATAGTAGACATTTAAAAAGTATTTGTAGGTCAGTAAACAACATAACACAGGAAAATATAAGATACATATATGTAAGATGGATTATGAGAAAAGAGAAGACACATAGATTGACTTTTGATACTTATGTGTACTTTTTTTTTAACGTATCAGTATTAATTTCCCTAGTTTCTATCTTGAAACATTCCCTGCATCAGTAAGCTTTTGCTAGGTAACAAACAACTCCACAATTTATTGGCTTAGAACAACTAGTTATTTATGTTATATTTATTTAAGTTTGCTACCCTGGCTAATTTCTGCTGGACTCTCCCGTGCATCTGGCAAGTCACATATTGGCTGGAGGATCCACAAGTGTCTAGCTCACATATTTGGAAGTTGGCAGAATGTTGGCACAGGTGATAGTAATAACTAGGTCATGTGTTTTCTTCATTCTACAGAGTAGGCTGGGCTACAAATGGCAGCAGATTTCCATGGGAAAGGAGAAACTGCAGGGCTTTCTGAGGTCTATGCTGAGAACTCACACAGTGTCAATTCTTCCATACTCTATCAGGCAAATGATCCCTAGGTCAGCTCAGATTCAAGGAGCAGGGAAAGAGACCCAACTTACTGATGAGAGATACTGCAAAGTATCATGACTATTTTGCAATCTACAATCTACCATGTTCCCCATTTAACGTTTTATGCTTATCTATTTTTGTTTATGTGATAAAAACCATTTGTGAAATTTTATCATGTAAGACCAGGAATTTTGCTGTTTTCCTTACTTCCATCTTTATTCTTTCTTCATTAATCTATCAGTTTGAAATCTTTTAAAATTACCTGCTGACTTCCTTTTTATAATGAAAATTTATTATATGACCTTTTTATATCAATAATTATATCCATTGTTTAAGCTTATAAGCAGCAATCCATATTTCATTAGTAGTTGATCATTTTATTTACTTAGCTAAATATCAACATAATCAACTAATAGTCAGTAAAAACAAAATGGCTACAAATTTCTTCTTTTAAAGGGCACCTCTCAGGTATCTGAAGCTTGTAGATAAAATCTTAAACTAATGAACTTTCTGAGACTGACCTAAGAAGGCTTCTCTCTTGTGTTTGAATATGAATGATGGTACAATAGTTGATTATTTTAAGCAAAATTGTTCTAATGTTTTCTGGAAGTAATTACTGTCAAAAAGAATTTCAATTAAAAAATAATTCCCAGTAATTCCAAATTACTTTGAATGTAATATTGTAATGATGATGAAATATCACTGTATATCTATGTGTCAACACAAATATCTTTTTATTGTTGCTACTGTGTATTTGCAGATTTATAGGATTGTCTATTATGAGATGAAGTGCTTTTTTAATACTATAAAATGTTTTAATGTTTATTTCTACTAATTCACATTGAATATCAATGCTTATGTGTTTAACTTGTTTTAAGAATGAAAATATATCAATGACTTCATTCTCTGTTTCAGCCTTTGAATTTTCAGCTTTGATCTGTAGCTTACAGATGACATACTTGCCCTAGTGTTCTGTGACAATTCATACTAACAGATATTTTTTAACAAAAATGTTCTCTATATATTAATTTTCAAAGGTGTTCTATCTTTTTTGTTTCAATATTTCCTTCTCCCTGTCTTAAGTACACCAGCCTCAAATTTCATTGAGTTGTTTGTATTTTTCTCCCTCTCCTTTTCTTTCTTTGCCTCTCTCTCTCTTTCTCTCTCCGTGTGTGTGTGTGTGTGTGTGTGTGTGTGTGTGTGTTTACAC
This sequence comes from Rhinopithecus roxellana, assembly GCF_007565055.1. NCBI lineage: Eukaryota > Metazoa > Chordata > Mammalia > Primates > Cercopithecidae > Rhinopithecus > Rhinopithecus roxellana. The sequence goes on along the minus strand of NC_044552.1, from coordinate 95,022,510 downwards.
AGAATTCTGACTTGAGTACTTCACTGCATGTATTCATTTAACTTAAGGTAATGTGTTTAAGACATCTCTCTATCTAGACTCTCTGTTATTGATGTCTAGCCCAAACTTGAGGTAGTCTAATCAGTCCCCTACACATAACATGTATTTCTTTCTGTGTTAGGCACTTGTAGGTGTTATCTAAGCTATGATGTCACCAGGAATGCTATTTTTGAAAACAAAAAATACACCATGTTACAGCTTTCTTTTGCACTGCCATGTCATTGGACAACTCTATTATTCTCCCCTGGTTTAACTTTGGTGGAATGAAATGTCAGCAGAAAAATATTTTGTTGGTTTTTATTTCCCAAAGTACATATTAAGTTTGTTTTTAAGAAACTGCAGCATGATATTGTTTCAATTCATCCATAAAACAAATGACTCTCAAACATTCCATAAGAGAAAGTGAAAAGCAATATCTGCTGTTTTTTCTCCAGCATCATATGATATTTTACTACATAAGCAGAAGAATTAAGTTTTATATTCACAGTATGGTGAAAATCCTTCTGAAATAATGATCATTTATGGATGTAATTTTTTAGGGTAGATGGCTTATGTATCTCAATAAATGTCCATGTGTCTGTCTGTGCTTAATGAAGAAAACTTGCAAGTGAAACTTGTAAGGTAACAAATGCTCATTAAGAATGAACATTGTAACTATAGAATCAGTTTGGCTCCAACCCTATTTGATGTGAACAATCCACATACATAAGAGCTTAAAATATCAATATTTGTATATGTGACTCTTCCACTTATGTGGCTCTACTGGCCAAAAGTTTGCTGCATCAAATATGACTGTTGTATTTGTGAAACAATTTTACTAGCTATTGCAGGTAAATAATTTAATTTCTGTACATTGGGCTATGTATATGCATGATAATACTATTGGTTAAAATTTTATGAAGCATCTTGACTAGTGGAAAACTACTACATGGTTTTGATTTATTTTACTTTAAGTTCTGGTATACATATGCAGAATGTGCAGGATTGTTACAGATGTATACATTTGCCATGGTGGTTTGCTACACCTATCAATTCATCATCTAGGTTTTAAGTCCCGCATGTATTAGTTATTTGTCCTAATGCTCTCCCTCCCCTTGCTCCCCAGCCCCCAACAGGCCCCAGTATGTGATGTTCCCCTCCCTGTGTCCATGTGTTCTCATTGTTCAACTCCCACTTATGAGTGAGAACATACTATATGGTTTTGAATAGTCAGTAAGATCTGGTTGGATTTCCATCTCCACTATTTTTACCTTACATATGTAAGGTAGATTGTCTATGCTTGAGTTTTCAGATCTGTGAAACAGGCTTGGTAAGATCTTATTTATAGGACTGTTGAGAAATGTAATGAATTTACATGTTTAAAATGTCTTGTACTTAGATGCTATTAAATCATATTAGTTTTCATTTTGTCTTTCCCTGTCTTCAACTATCAAAATAATTGTGTATAGTAGTTGTTATTGCAACATATTGGTGCAGTAATTTTTTTCCATAATGTGCAAAGGTGAGGTCTGTAGAACTTTTCTCACTTTCTCCCCTATAACCCCTTTTTTAGTATAGATATTAAAAAAGGAATTTAAGCCAAAAATTTTGTCAAGGAGAAACCAGGTAAACTGTATAATAAATTTGCATATAGCAGCTGGGTGGGGTGGTTTACACCTGTAATCCCAGCACTTTGGGAGACTGAGGCGGGTAGAGCATGAGGTCAGGAGATCAAGACCATCCTGGCTAAGATGGTGAAAGTCCCTCTCTACTAAAAATGCAAAAATTAGCCAGGCATGGTGGCATGCGCCTGTAGTCCCAGCAACTCAGGAGGCTGAGGCAGAAGAATAGCTTGAACTCGGTAAGTGGAGGTTGCAGTGATCCAAGATCGCACCACTGCACTCCATCTTGGAGACAGAGTGAGACTCCATCTCATTAAAACAAAACAAAACAAAACAAAAAAATGCCTACAGCAAACTAGGCTTTTGTGTTTAGAAAGTGTTTTTTTTAAAAACAGAAAAATGAACTAGGAGCTAAATACTTCTTGAAAATATTTCTTAAAGCAATTTTCATGTACCAAATTTTATTATGAAATATTAACATTGTGCTAGGCACTGATCTGGGTACTGCTTTGTAAACTGAAACGTATATTCATGCCTAAAAGCAAATGTGAGAGATTTTTCTTCACTCGTAAATACATATATGAGTTATGTATAATATGAATACCAAAAAATAAAACATAATTCCCTTTTAACACATGTATAAAAGGCACACACACACACACACACACACACACACACACACACACACACATATAAAGGGACATCCAGCATGTGTGCTTATTATATAGCAGGTAACATGGTTGGAAGACAATTTGGCTCTGTAGCCCTGTAATTTTTGTGTGCATGCGGTTACTTATGAAGTGAGGCCTGATTTACCACCTGAATGCCATCCGTAGACATGTACTGGTATGTAAGATTGTTCTTGATCTTTCAACTTCCTAGTTCAGATTTCTCTCTAAAAATGTGTTCCTATGTATATGGTGTCTCAAATGCTTTGTGCCATTAGCCTATCCTGAACTTTCCTGCATCTATAATTTTATTCATATATACCCTTTCTAGATTACCCTACATTATTTTATTTTTAATATGACCAACTCTGACCCTTTTTGAGGTACAGCCCCATTTTTTTTTTTTTTTTTTTTTCAAGATGGAGTCTCGCTCTGTCTCCCAGGCTAGAGTGCATTGGCACCATCTCGGCTCACTGCAATCTCTGCCTCCCAGGTTCCTGCCATTCTCCTGCCTCAGCCTCCCGAATAGCTGGGACTACAGGCACCCGCCACCACACCTGGCTAATTTTTTGTATTTTTAGTAGAGACAGGGTTTCACCGTGTTAGCCAGGATGGTCTCAATCTCCTGACTTCATCATCTGCCTGCCTCAGCCTCCCAAAGTGCTGGGATTATAGGCATGAGCCACCGGGTGCATCCAGCCCCAATTTTTTTTATGAAAGCTCTGAGCCCCTGAATTAATATGAATGTAACTAACATCTTTTTGCATCAACTAGATACTTGGATCTTGCATTAAGCTCATTTAATCCTTAAAACAACTTTGTAGAACACAAATTTTCCTCATTTTATTGATTAAAAACTCTAAGTCTCAGAGATGTAAGAAAATTGACTTCAATATATATAGTGACAAAAATTGATTGCAATCAAATTTTATATGACCGAATTTTTTGCTCCTTCTCTTATTTTCCATTTATTTCCAGGAAATACCACCTAACTTAATGCCTGTATTGGGACTTAGTAATCTTTCATTCTATTATCTATAATGCCTATTTTATCATGGCACTAAAATGTAAATTCTTTAAAGACAGCAATTGTATATTATTCATCCAATAGAAGATAAGGAAAATACACTGAAAGAATAAAGGAATCTAAAAATTATCAAAAATTTTGAGATAGCCACAGGCAAAAATAATAAAATAGGCAACATTCATTTAAGATTTTTGCTGGCTCTATAAAATAACCAATAATCAAGGATTGCTGACATAGAAGAAAAAAACAAAGGAATATTCTAAAAATAGAATCATACAATGTAGTTTGAAAATGTGTCGGCATCATTTCAACAAATAATTCTGTAAATACACCTCTAGATGCAAAATGCATCAGAGAATAACAACAGAAAAAGATCCGCTATCTACAAACCTAAAAGTACAAGGCAGAGCAGAGAGAAAAAAACTGTTTGATTCAACAAACATTAATGCAAGTTACATTGTTGCTGCTGTTGTTGTTTGATTTAGAGAAGTAGGGAGAGCTTCAAGTGTTCGTTGTGTTTTTATTGCTTAATTTGTTATTGGTCCTAATCTTCTAAAAGATTTAAGGGTGATTCTCTGTTGCTATTTGCCTGGAGCAGATCTGTAACCTTTGGGAAGTGTTCTGTGAACAGATCTTATGTCTTGCTTTTTTTCTCTCCTACTGCATTTGCTGAAATGTTTCTCCTGCTTCTCTGTTGGCTCTGACTTTAATCTTCATGTATGCACAATTTAATTATTTTGATGATTTCCATTAAAAGCCTGAGAATCTTTTTAAGGACTCATTTGAAGAAAATAAGAGATTTAAGCCTAATAAATTTACCCTTTGAAGTCAGAAACCACTACTCCTATTTTCAAGAATCTTTATTTCATGCTTTAGATCTCAAAACACCTCACACATATAAGTTGGATATATAAAATACAATTCTTTTTCAAGCTTATTCACCACTGGTTAACTAAACCATGTTTGGGACCATAAATCATTCCCCTTCTCACCCTTGGTATAACTTGAATAGCCATACCTGTCTGTAAATGAGCACAATACTGTGAGATTAGACTAACAGTCTAATGTAATTCGTGTATTTCAGGTTAAAATATTCAAAATATTTTTTGTTTCTTTTTTTCACAAAGAATGAGATAAATTCAGATGAGAAAAATCTAAACACAGTAGAACAGTAGAAAATTGTATTTATTTATACATTACTATTTATTTTTATTATAACTATTTATTATAATTATATATATTTATTAAACCTAAATTATTTTCTATTTATTCCATTAAACACATACACACACACACACACACACACACACACACAATCAATTAAAGTTGCTTTCTTGAATTCTGTTTTTCAGGCTTCAGGACTCTGGAATTTCAAACAGTTCTCAGTTCATGTGTTTCTCAAGAACTATCTGTAGATAAGTAATCAGTTAAATAAATGCATAACTCAGTTTTATGTGTATATAGATGCTATTATGTTTAAGAATATAGAAGAAATTGAAAGTTATCAAATTGATAGTCATCTTTTGTCTTTTCATAACTTTTAAATCAACTAATGTAAAAATTACAACTACTGTTACGTGGGGACCACACATTTGTTTGGAAAGGGGTCAAATGTAAGAAGAACTCCTCTTACTCAAAATGACATGGAGATACAAATAGAGAGAAATATATATATTTATTTAACTCTATAGATATGTAGATATCTGTGGCTTTTTAACTCAGTTTCAAGAATGAGCTCATTTGCTAATATGTCTGCTATTAGTGTAAAATATCTTCTGCATCTCTGTCCTGTTTGCATGTAGGCTTCACATGGAATTCCTTGCTTATCATTGGCTAGAACTGTCAGAAGCTCTCTGTGCTTATTGCTGCAGAACATTCTACTCCATCAGTATATTTAAAAAAAAATTAGCAGAAGATTCTAAGCATTCTTGGATAAATTATTAGACAAACTTCATCTTTTATGGTTTTAATAGCTAAAACCACAATGAGATACCATCTCACACCACCCACAAAGACTATCTAAAAAGTAAAAAAAAATAACAGATGCTGGCAAGATTGCAGTGAAAAGGGAACCCTTATACACTGTTGGCTTGAGTACAAATTAGTTCAACCATTATAGAAAGCAGTGTGGTGACTCAACAAAGAGCTAAATGCAGAATTACCATTTGACTCAGCAATCCCATTACTGGGTATATACCCAGAGAATTATGAATATTCTACAATAAAGACACATGAACACAAATATTCATTGCATCACTATTCGCAATAGCAAATACGTGGAATCAACCTAAATGCCCATCAGTGACAGAATGGATAAAGAAAATGCTGTGCATATACACCATGGAATATTATGCAGCTATAAAAAATGATGGGATCATGTCTTTTGTGGGAACATGGATGGAGCTGGAGGATCTTATCCTTAGGAAACTTAACACAGGAACAGAAAACCAAATACTGAATGTTCTCATTTATAAGTGGGAGTTAAATGATGAGAACTCAAGAACATGAGGAAGGGAACAATAGACCCTGCTTGAGGGTGGAGGATAGGAGAAGGGAGAAGAACAAAGAAGATATTTACTGAGTACTGAGCATAATATCTTGTTGATGAAATAATCTATAAAACAAATCCTCATGACACGAGTTTACTGATGTAACAAACCTTCACAAGAACCCCTAGATCAAAAATAAAATTTCTTTTTTTAATGAGTTCAAATATAAATTAAACAAAGATGGAGAAAAAGGGAGAAGATTTGTTCTTCCCTCTGAAAAAAACAAAAATGGAAATATATGAAAGAATGGTTTTAAAACATTGAATACGTCTCTGAGAGATGGGAAATAAAGTAGTTAAGCTCTCAATAATTAGGACACTTAATATGACTCAAATAAGTTTTAGGCTGCAGTACAGAGAAGTCCAACAGACTCTCAATTGAGGAGGTGAAGCTGAGCATCTAGAGAGATTAGAGTGGTTAGAATATGGAGGTGGTAATTTCAGAGGTAACACTGGAGATCTGCTTATGTAACCTTCAAGCATTCAGCTAAGAATTAAGTTTGCTTAACACCTGAGGGTTAAGAAAATATCAAATATGTATTAAATATAAGTATATATCCTTTATTTTCAAAAAAAAGACAGGAAAGATATAATAAAAAAAAAAAAAATTGGGCCAGGTACAGTGGCTCATGTCTGTAATCCCAGTGAGAGACAGGACTAGCTGGAATTTCCTAGGCCTACTAAGAATCCCTAAGCCTAGTTGGGAAAGTGATCGCATCCACCTTTAAACAGGGTGCTTGCAACTTAGCCCACACCCGACCAATCAGAGAGCTCACTAAAATGCTAATTAGGCAAACACAGGAGGTAAAGAAATAGCCAATCATCTATTGCCTGAGAGCACAGCAGGAGGGACAAGGATCAGGATATAAACCCAGGCATTCAAGCTGGCAACTGGCAACCCCCTTTGGGTCCCCTCCCTTTATATAGGAGCTCTGTTTTCACTCTATTTCACTCTGTTAAATCTTGCAACTGCACTTTTCTGGTCCGTGTTTTGAGCTGAGTTTTCGCTGGCCATCCACCACTGCTATTTACTACCATTGCAGACCCGCTGCTGACTTCCATCCCTCTGGATCCAGCAAGGTGTCCACCGTGCTCCTGATCCAGTGAGACGCCCATTGCCACTCCCGATCAGGCTAAAGGCTTGCCATTATTCTTGCAAGGCTAAGTACCTAGGTTCATCCTAATCAAGCTGAACACTAGTCACTAGGTTCCCCAGTTCTCTTCCATGACCCAGGGCTTCTAATAGAGCTATAACACTCACCGCATGGCCCAAGATTCCATTCCTTAGAATCTGTGAGGCCAAAAACCCCAGGTCAGAGAACAGGAGACTTGCCACCATCTTGGAAGTGGCCTGCCACCATTTTGGAAGCAGCCCACCACCATCTTAGGAGCTCTAGGAGCAAGGACCCCCAGTAACACCAGCACTATGGGAGGCTGAGATGGGCAGATCACTTGAGGTCAGGAGGTCAAGACTAGCCTGGCCAACATGGTGAAACTCCATATCTACTAAAAAATATATATATACATATAACAATTAGCAAGGCATGGTGGTGCACACCTGTAATCCCAGCCACTCGGGAGGCTGAGGAAGGATAATTGCTTGAACCTGCATAGTGGAGGTTGCAGTGAGCCGAGATAGTGCCACTGCACTCCAGCCTGGGTGACAGATTCAGGCTCTGTCTCAAGAAAAAACAAAACCCAAATTGAAGTTGAACTTTAGAAATGTATAGTAGAATGTCCGAGATTTTCAAAATACATTGGATTTTGTTTTATTCTGTTTTGTTTCCCAAGATGCCTGATTAGAGGCATTTCCATCATGCCATGAGGAGAACCAAAATAGTGTGTGAACAATCACACTTTGAACATATTATCTAAGAGGGAACATGGGGAGTTCAACAGAATAGTGAGAGGAAGCTCTAGAATCTGGGAAGAAGATGGAGGATAAGCAGCCCACATGGCTAGGATTGGCCAAAACCAGGAGCTAATCCCCAATATGGAAAAGAGTGAGTGAGTTTCTTCATATGGTTCAGTTTTTCATTGGGGAATCATGCAAGCAAAGCCATGGGAACCACCTTGGCCCTGTCAAACCCTCAGTATAAATTGGGAAGTGGTGGGGAGACTGTGAGGAGGAACTGTTCCAGGAAATGTCTCACATATTCCCACAAACCTGGATCCCCGTGGTAGGATGCCATTCTTGATCCTAACTCTTAGCAAGCCGTGCATGGTCATGGTCCTGGGAGCTTGCAGCTGCAGCAGTCTTCAGCTTTAGAGAAGCTCAGACTTGGACTTCAGAAACTGGAGTTTGATTGAGGGAGGAGCATCCACAGCCAGAACTGAGAAATAAGTGTGGGAAGGGCTCCAGGTCCTGGCCCACCACGTGGGACATGAACAGGAGAAGAGTTGCCAGAGAGGCTTGGTATCAAGCTGGGCAGTGGCTCCTATAGCCTGAGTCTGTGCTGCAGACTAGAAGCAAACTGCAGTAAGTAACTGAAGAGCTACATGGGCTGACACAGTTTGGACAGGGGAATTGACTTCTGCCAGGACTGAAGTATGAGAGGGAAGCAGATTCCACTACTGCTGGCCAAGACTGTGGAGATGGAATGAACTCTCCTTTTCTGTGATGAGATCTTGGCACAGCAGTAGTGATCCCTCACCCTGGCTTTTTTTTTTTTTTTTTTTTTTTTTTTTTTTGTGGAGACAGAGTCTCACCCTGTCACCCAGACTGTAGTGCATTGGTGTGATCTTGGCTCACTGGTTCAAGCAATTCTCTTGCCTCAGCCTTCCAAGTAGCTGGGACTCCAGGTATGCACCACCATGCCCGGCTAATTTTTGTATTTTCAGTAGAGATGGGGTTTCACCATGTTGGCAAGGATGGTCTTGATCTCCTGACCTCCTGATCCATCACCCAGGCTTTTTACAAGGGGCCTGAGGACTTCCCTTCCAACCCTGTCTGGGATGGTTAATGTGTGTGACATTGGGGGACCTGAGTGCAGGAATGCCCAGTCCAACTTCACCCACCCCTCCAAGAAAGAGTGTGAAATATATGTCCCTGAAGGGTCCAAGCTTCAATCCGCTGCCTAGGACACCTGAGCACTTCCAGAGAACATAGGTCAAACATAAATCCTACTACTACTGCAGCTGTCTCTTACCTCTAAGCACCACCTACTGGCCTGGAGGGCAGCCCACATAGCACATTGCAGCAACTGCTAAAATAGCACAGTGCTCAGGACTGACAAAAGTTTCTTATGACTACCGGTACCCCAATCTCCCTGCTACCCTGGCTGCCCAGGAGGTCTTGAGCCCAATCACCCACCCAGTACATGACAACTACAACTTGTATTTGAGAAAACAGCCACACTAAGGCTACTTATAGCCAAGGACATCATACAGAGTCTTTGTCACTGCAAATATCCAGAAGCAAAATCAAATGACCTTATCCAACATTCATCATCATCATATCTTCAAGAAAAAAGTTCTCCCCCAATGAAAGTAAATTCAAAAATAAGAAGTGACTGTTGGTTGAGATATGCAGAAATCAACATGAAAATATAGAAAGCATGAAAAAGCAGGGTACTAAGACACTCTCAAAGGAACATAATGATTCTGCAGAAATAGATTCTAGCCAAAAAGAAATTCTTGAGATGCCAGATAAATAATTCAAAATATTTATTCTAAAGAAGTTCAATGACACCCAAGAAAAATCTGAAAACCAACACAAAGAAATCAGAAAATGAAGTCAGGATTTGAATGAGAAATTTAATAAGGGAATAGGTATCTTAAAAAACAAACACACACATGAACAATAGAAATTCTGAAACTGAAAAATTAATTGAAGACATTATAAAATATGTTAAAAAATACCAGTAATAGACCAGGCCAAGCAAAGAAAGAATCTCAGAATTAGAAGACAGGCCTTTTGAAATAGTCTATTCAGCCAAATATAACAACAAAAAATAAAAATAATAAACATGGCCTTTTAGATGTTTGGAATTACATAAAGCAGCTGAACTTGCAATTTATTGGTGTTCCTAAGAAGGAATAAATATCAAAAAAGTTTAAAAAACATATTTAAGAAAGTAATTGATGAAAACTTCCCAAATCTAGCAAGAGATATAGACACCCAGATACATGAGGTCCAGTGATCTTTGGTAAATACATTCCAAAAAGGATTTCACCATGACATATTATTATCAGAATATCTAAAGCCAAAGTGAAGAAAAAAAAATTAAATCAGCAAGAGAAAAACATCTAGTCTCCTACAAAGAAAATTGTATCAGACAAACAGTGGAGTGCTCAGGAGAAAACTTAAGAGGGCAAAGAAAATGGGAGGGTACTTTCAAATTGCTGGAAAAAATAAAAGTGCAGTATTTTATATCCAGCAAAATTAAGCTTTATAAATAAAGGAGAAATAAAATCTTTCACATGGAAGCAAATGCTGAGTAAATTGTCACCATTAGATTGTTTCTAAAAGAAACGTTCAAAGGAGTCCTAAATAAGAAAACAGAAGTTCAATATTCATGATCATGAAACCACAGAAAAGAATATAAATCACAGGCCTTATAAAGAAACAATCACACAAATAAGGAAGAAAAAGAAATCAAATGTCAACATGACAGAATTTCACAAAGCCAGAAAGTCAGAGAAAAAGAAAGAACTTTTAAACAACTAGAAAACAGTTAACAATATGACCAGAACAAAACCTCACATTAACCCTGTATTTAAAGAGATTAAATGTTCCACTTAAAAGATATAGACTGGCAGAATGAATTTTAAAAAGAATGATCCAACTATATGCTACTTACAAGAAACTACTTTATGTGTAAAATACACACGCAGACAAAGTAAAAGAGTGGAAAAAGATATTCATTGCAAATGCCAAAACCAACAGCTAATAAGAGTAATTATATGGTTTGGCTCTGTGTCCCCACCCAAATGTCACTATGAATTGTAATAATCCCCACATGTCAAGGATGAGATCAGGTGGAGAAAATTGAATCATGGGAGGTGGTTTTCTCCATGCTGTTCTTGTGATAGTAAGTTCACACGCTATCTGATGGTTTTATAAGGAGCTTCCCACTTTATTCAGCATTCATTCTCTCTCCTGCCACCCTGTGAAGTGCTGCCTTCCGCCATGATTGTAAGTCTCCTGAGTCTTCCCCAGTAATGCAGAACTGTGAGTCAATTAAACCTCTTTACTTTATAAATCACCCAGTTTTGGTTATGTCTTTATTAGCAGCATGAGAGCGAACTAATACAAGTAGCTATATTCATATCAGATAAATCAAACTTTAAATTACAAATATTTTTAAAAGACCAAAAAGGCTATTATGTATCTTTCATTGATTGATTGATTGAATTAGGATCTTGTTCTGTCACCCCAACTAGAGTGCAGTGGCATAATCATGGCTTACTGTAGCCTCGACCTCCTGGGCTCAAGTAATCCTCCCACTTCAGCCTCCTGAGTAACTGTTAATACAGGCCTCCACCATTACACCTAGCTGATTTTTGTAATTTTTTTAGAGATGGCATTCTGCCATGTTGCCCAGGCTAGTCTCAAACTCCTAGGGTCAGGAAATCCAACTGCCTCCCAAAGTGCTAGGATTATAAACATGAATCACTATGCCTGGCCATTTATTATATATCAGTAAAGAAACCAACTCATTAAGAGGATATAAAAATTGTAAATATATATGCACCCAACACTGGAACACCTAGATTAAAACAAATATAACTAGACTTAAAGAAATAGACAGCAATACAATAACAGTGGGGGACTACAACACTCCCACTCACAGCAATAGACGGATCATCAACACAGAAAATCAACAAAGAAACATTAGATTTAAATTGAACTTTAGACCAAATGAACCTAACATTTGCTAACATTCAATTTTATTAGAATTTCACATCACCAAACCAGAACTAAGTTGTTTATCTAATCTTTTGAGAAATCAGGAGAGAGATAATAGCTATGTCCCAAACAGGCCAACTCTAGCCTCCATGAAGAAAGTCCTCTCTGCTTAAACCTCTACAAAGAAAGTAACCTGATATTTACCAATTGGCCTTCTGTTCCCTGTTTCTGCTTTCTTCAGTCTTTTCCTGCCTATAAGTCAGACTCTTCTGCTCACCTCATTGGAGTACCTTTTCTAAGCCCTTAGATGAGATGTTCCCCGATTCATAACCTGCTAATAAAAGCCAATTGAATCGTTAAGCTAAATTTGTTGAAATTCTGTCTTTTGACATTTCAATTGGTAATTATAGAAAAAAATTGATGTGGCATCAGGTGGTTTGGGCTTTCAAGTTATATCACCGGCCAAATTCTGCTTTATTTCCAGTAGGACACCTCAATTTGCCAAGTTTCATTGACTGCTGTCTTAACATCCACCTCTTAACACACATGAAAAACATAAAATCTACAAGTAGGTAAGTCCTCTATCAACCCCATCTTGTGACTGTACAACCTCATTAATATTCTAATTCATCCTGAGTGAGCTTCTTCAGGAACTAAGACTCCATAGGATAGTCTCTGAGAGCGGATGCAAGATTAGCAGTGATTCTGTATTAAAATGGCAGCGAGATCCAAACACACAAGAAGGACACAACTAATATTCCTGCATGATTAATATCACACTGGGCATTGTTTATATATGCACTTCTCAAAATTTATTAACATCTAATGTTAAGTATCCACATTTTGGAGAAAATGAATAGATAAACCAATGGATCATCTCTGCATTTCATAAGGCTCTTCCCTTTGTAAACTGAGTCACTGAAATTTGGTCGAATGATAATTCTTCTGGCATATGAGTAGTTTTGGAAATAAATCATTGGATAATGAATTAAGAAAAATTTCAAGGTCAAGTGTGTGGAGATACAATTTAACTGAGGGGTATAATGACAGCATAACAGCAAAAAATATTCTAGTTTTAAACTCTAGTGTTTTATTGTGACAAATTAAGACAAAATCCTATCAAGATAAGTCTTTATAGCCAAGTTCAAGCAGGTCATGTTTATGGAAGTACAGAACCCAGCACAAATCATTAAATCACCTCTTCTGTATGCTTAATATCTTTATGCAGATTAAATCTGAAAATTTTGTTATGGTGAATAATTTAACAAATAGTCAGTAAAAACAGACATTAAAAACAGCTGTTGGTCTGCAGGTATATGCTTGGAGGAGAGAGGTATGCAGAAGACCAAAGACAGCTGAGGCAGGCCTAGGGAGTAGGTTGCATGCTGATGCTAATTGTACTTTACATATTGACACTAATTATACTTCAGCCACCAGCTGCTAGCTGCCTTTTTTCCCCTCCCTTCATAGATCCTGAGGGTCTGTAGGCAATTGCATCAATTTGCCTTTCTAGGAGGACAATCCTGCATAAAATTAAAGTCCCAAATAATCAAGAAAATGAACAATTTCTAACTGAAAATAGATATATATCTTCAGCACATATCTATAAACTAATCCAACCTTTGACATTTTTAAGTGAAATTGTATGAAGAACTGACCACAAGACAGACTTACAGCTTTCTCCACCTAATGCAAAACAGGTTGAAAAGCGCCTGATGTTGTCAATGGTTATCTGGTTGTTACATTAGGTGCAATTAAAACTCAGAGCTGATGTAACTGACTGTTTTCACATTTTGTAAACATAGAGGAAGGGGACATAATCCCAATGACTCCCTTCTGGAATGTTTTATGGTAAGTGTTTCTTCTTATGATAATGTATTTTCCCACTGGAAACATTACCTACATCTCCTATCGGTAGTTGTTCTCTTTTAAGCTTTATTTTCCTTATTTTACACCACCAAAGCAGTCTTTTAAATGCTTTGGTGAGTAATGAATTCTGAATAATAGGTCCTGAGTAACTGTAGATTTTCCACTTGCTATTTTTAAATTTATTACTTTGATAGTAAAATAACCAAAGATTGCTTTATAATTTTCAAAAAAATAAAATTATTATGGTTTGATTTCTCTGTCTTTCTGCTTCTTTCTCTGTCAGTAGCATTACTGCAGTTCAGAGCAAAACGTGAGTATGAAGAAATGAAACAACTCTTTGGTGGTTGTGAATGAAAATGTCATCATTAGAATCAGTCTGGTTACAGCACTGCTATTTATTAGCATCTTCAGAGCTTCTTTCCTCCTAAATCTCTTCGCTCTGAAAACATATACTTTACTCATTCTTTAATCCCTAGCATTTAGCACTTAAAACATTTCCAGAGGCATCATAGGTACTCGGTAAATGTTCATTAAATAAATGAATGACACTGCAGATGTATACTTTTGAAGGTTGTTGTATATCTTCCAATCCATCAGTGTGACCTTGGAGAAATCTCAAAAACAGAAGGATAGTTCATGTAGCAATTAGTTAATGGGTTCTTTGCTGAATGACTTGTCTTCATGTACCTGCTTTTGGGGAAGTATTTGTAATACTGGCTTAATTGGTCCTGCATACAAAGACTCTCCAATCTTCAGATATCTATCTCCTAACAAATATAAAGCATAAAATAATGTATTAATTCCTTTAGAGGCTTATTCTTGATTCAGGATCCATACTCATTGAAACACATTAAAAAGTATCCAGACACAAATAACTTCACTTGGGGGAAAAAGGTTAGTGTCAGGCCTTGATTCGTGGTTGTTTTAGAAATACTATTAGAGCCGGGCGCCGTGGCTCGAGCCTGTAATCCGAGCACTTTGGAAGGCTGAGACGGACGGATCACGAGGTCAGGAGATCAAGACCATCCTGGCTAACACGGTGAAACCCCTTGTCTACTAAAGAATACAAAAAATTAGCCAGTCCCAGCTACTCGGGAGGCTGAGGCAGGAGAATGGCGTAAACCCGGGAGGCGGAGCTTGCAGTGAGCCCAGATCGCACCACTGCCACTGCACTCCAGCCTGGGCGACCGAGCGAGACCCCGTCTCAAAAAAAAAAAAAAAAAAAAAAAAAAAAAAAAGAAAGAAAAGAAAAGAAATACTATTAAAGTTTATCAAAAATGATAGGATAGGACCAGGACAGGTCTGAAAAACAAAATAAAAAATTTTCCAGTTATCTGGCTTATCCTTTTGGTAGTGTTGTCTGTGAGAAAGAACACAAATTTGAACTGCGCAGGTCAGTGCATATGCTGATTACTTTCAAACCAACATGGATGGAAAAGACAGTATTCATGGACGGTGAAACCTGCACATACAGAGGTCAGACTTTTCATATCCGCAGGTTGTGTGACTGCAGCACTTGCCTGCGCACATATTCTGTTGCACATGTGAGGTGCTGAAACCAATGCCGCCAGCATATCAAGGGACGACTGTATTTTATTACACATAGGAAGAGTAAGTATGACCTCAAGAAAATTTTCTTTCAGTTTGTGGGCATGTGCGCTGAACTGAATGATAAATGCTATATATTTACTGTGGGTAATAGTTAAGTATTTGGATGCTTCTACATCAACATATTTGAACTATGGATGCCACAGTGTATTGGGCAGGACAGTATAAAGGTACTCATATCTGAAATCAGAGAAGAAGATGTTAAAGAAAAAAGCAATCAGCTCACCAAACATGATGTTACCCTGTCTTTCTGCCTTGAGCAGTTCTATTAAGATAGTGGAGGATAAGTGAGAAGTGATTGCGAAGGGACAGGGACAGAGAGAGACTGATGGAATTATAATACCGTTGAAAGTTAACTGATAATGTAAGCTAGTACAAACACCTTATTTCATAGACAAGGAAAATGAGTCTGAGACACTATAACTCAAACAGTTAATACACTGATTTTTTTAATCTAGTTTACATTCCTTCAACTAAAATGAAACTATTGCTTGGGAGGGGATAAGTAGGGGGTGGAGTAAAGAGAAATACTTTAGATTTCTAAAGTACATTGAGATTGAGATTGGAATCTGACAAATAAAGAGATCATTATAGTGGACTGGGAAGACAAAGCCGCCCCCACTTCTAGGTCCAGCTCTGTCATATACATAGTGAGAAGCTTGGACTAGCAGATTTTTACAGTGATGCTTCTCAGTTTGCCTTTAATTTCTATGAATGAAAAGTTTTTCTTAATATTTCATTCAAAGATATTTTAATCTTTAATCTATACTTACTGTATTTCTCTTTTTGTCCCCTAATCCTGGAGGCAGAGGGAGTTTATGGACTCTTCATAAATTCCTATTTTTTTGAAATCAAAGTAGAATGAAAAGGTATGGGCAATCTCGGCATTATCTTTGCTACTGAAATACACGGACTATGTTCCTAAGTGGGAAAGAGTCAATCAAAATTATTCTTTTGTAGCAGACCAGGCTATTTTTGTCAATAAAAACTCTCAGACAGGCAACCATCTGTAGATTTCTTTCTCCTGTTATCTAAGGTTTTTGTGTGTGTGATTGTCTGTAGTTCTTGAAGTCCTGAACCAGTGCTTCATTTAAGCTCTTCCTTTTACCCTACAGGCACAAGGCAGCTGGACCTTGAACAGGTAAAGTTCCCACTGAAGTCAATTGGAGTTTTGACTGCCTGAGGGCTGCAGCATTGGGACCCCAAGTCATCTATTATAAATATTTTTGACACATCAGATTCATGTACATTCAACTCCAGCTGAAAAGGTAAAAAGGTACAGATTCTCACCAGTTATTTCATGCCTTGAAGGAAAAGAACTCTGCTTAAATGATATTCTTTCCTCACCTCAGATTCACTTGGGAGTTATAATGGTCACCAAAGACCCTTTCTACAAACCGGGGAGAAATGAAGTGTTTCTTAGTAGAAAGAAATTGTTTTTCTGCTCAGGCAGTGTGTAGTAGACCAAGAACATTTCAGCTCTTTTCCATTTATTATTCAGTTTATAAGAATGTTTTACATAAATAGTAGACAGATATTGTGTGTGTATGTATGTGTGTGTATATATACATATATCTGTGTGTGTATATATGTGTGTGTGTATATATATATATACATATGTACATATACACACACACACACACGTTTTTGGCAATACAATGACAAAAGCTTTCTGCATCCCTTGATGATATACAGAAGAAAAATGATAAATAAGAGAACAAAAAAAAGTACAAAACTTAAAACTGCACAAGAGTTTGTCCTGTTTTTTAATTGAGTTTTTTATTGCATGGAACTTTCCTTCCTTTTTTAACTTATTTTGAAGCAAATTAATGCACCAATGACTTTTCAAACTATATAATTTTTCATTTATGTCTTTGATGGGGGGAAATTCTTTAGTGGTTTTGTCTATTTTGTATTACAATTTATATCACAAAACATCTGGAATCGTTTGAGGCCAAAGAAATAGCTACATATTGATTCCAGTGGTAAGAATAATTGTATTCCTAAGTTAATATGAATTAATGCTTCGTATATTTTTAAATTTTCTTTAGCGACAATTTTATTGTAACTAATTGAATTCTCTAAAAATTGCATTCCATATATTTCTATTTTTATTAATATTCCCTATTTATATAATTCAAAATGATAGGAATATCACTACCATATTAAATAAGTAAATAAGACTATTTGCCTTTTAAATAATTAAAAAATATTTTCACAGGATAGAAAGATATATAGTCAGACTTTAGTGCAGGGAGCAAATTTTACTCTTTACCATTTATCATACCCCCACACCTTGTAAAAATATTTCAGGTAAGGAATATTATTTTGTACATATATATGTATTTTGAATAGATACATATATGTATACTATTTGGAGACTATATAAATATAAACATAGAAATAGATATATAGAAGTAGGTATACTGTGTATGTGACTATATATTATATATACACGCACATACATGCATATATATGTGTGTGTGTATATATATATATATATATATATGGAGAGAGAGAGAGAGTCTCTCCAAAATGAAATGAATACCAAATTTTCAAAATGTGTATTGTATTCTCATGGATAAAGTACAATTAGATACAATAAGAAAATGTTTATATTTTCTGCAGCCTAACTACATGATCCTATGAGTGGCAGGAAACCAGAAATAATTCTGTTGCTACTTATAGTCAATGAGTCATGACAAATCTAAACAACCAAATTATTCAGTAGCATCAAATTTGACCATTCTCGGCTCTATCTACCAAAAGTCCAATTATTAGAGCAATTAAGTAAAAATGTGGCCAAACTAAATGCCTGGTATTGTGTAAACAGATCATTGGAATGAAGAATAACGTTTTTTAATTGAACTGACTTTTTTCATGGCAAGTTGACATAGATTGTCAAACATCATCTGGTTATTTTCTCCACATGATTTTAAGCTTCAATTCAAATTAAATAAATTTATTTAAATTCTTATTTAATTTAATGATTTTTTAAACTGAATAACTTGAGTAAACTTGTACTATATATACAAAACTTGATAGCAAAGCTTATGTGTATATTTGTACACTCACATATGTAATTATGATGAAATAATAGTTACAAGGCTTATTTTGTGCTGTTCAAGTCTATGTATTTAGTTCTCACAATAACTCTAAAAGATTAGTATTAGTATAATCCCTATTTTACATATGAGATCACTGAGGAAAAATAAGATAACACAGTTGTTTCTGAAGGGCTGTCTGACTCGAAGGCCCATGTGAACTAAATATGCTACAGCTGTTCACGTATAACCAAATCTACAAAAGCAACCAGTGTAGTCAGTCAGTATACTGAAAGAAGATACAACTCAAATTTGTTGTTGGACCAAATTAATCGATCAACTCAATGAGAATAGTGTATCTCCTGGTTGTGTTTCTAGTCAACAATCTATTTCTCTTAATTCCACAAAATGACTCAACTTCGACTTTTCCTTTGTGTTCACTCTCTAAAACATTACAAGGAAAGTGGTAAATCCCAAATAGCTCACTGTGGTACAAAGGGAAGGAAGGAAAGTCTATAGATCTTCCTAGTTCCATTCCCATTTTCTCTTTCAAGTTATATGGCTATAGCAAATATGAAGAAACAGCAATCATTCTAACAATTTTACCTCACCTTTAGCCACAAACACCCCAAATTTCCAAAAGCTATCTTCATAGAATCAGTATTAATTTCATAGAATTAGTGTTCCATGAATACTAATTTCATAGAATCAGTATTAATTCCATACATTGTTAAAATAATATTATCATTTTACAACAAATATTACTTGACAGCAATCTCTATGTTCAAGCTGAGTCTGTATTCTGATCCTACACTGCAAATGTTCCAGTGGTTTAGCCAGGAGAACCTTGTGATAACATTTGAAAAACAAAACAAACAAAGCGTTTTGCATTTAACAAGGAGATTTAGTCAACTATTTGTTATGGTTATAGAGGATAGTACTTATTTTGGTTTCCTTCTACCTGTTCTCATGGAAGAGACCAACTAAATCTTAATACATAAGTCGGTAGACATAATATAATGTCATCTATTAAATATGGCAATTATGTAAAATAATAATTTTTGACATTTGCATTTTATATCATAATTTTAAGGATTTCCAAGCTTTTGCATTTTTTACTAAAAATGTTGATGCCATTTTAACCTACAAATTAGTGTATATACAGAAAAATCAAGCTAAATATTTCATTAAATTTGTAAAGTCATTCTATGTAGCGGCAATGGAGTCAATGCTGCAATTGACTGCCTCTTCTTGTGAGTTAGTATTCTATTTCCCACCAAAGTTAAAAAAGAAAGATGAAGGAAACTAATAGAATCTTACCCTAATCTTAGTGGAAGTGTTCTTATTATTGTGTGGAAGAAATTTTAAAAAGACTGATTGAACAGTTCTAACTACATAACACAGTTATAGAAAGATGCAGAGGACTTGATCAACTCAGGGAACAAGATCCTCAGGCAATTCAATTCCTTTGCTACTTTAACTTGAGAATGCTGACAAACTACACAGGTTTGAATGAAGCTGGGTTGGAGAGAATCACGATGGCCAAATAAAAGACCTAATCTGGGAGCCTAGGACAAGTGAACTAACAATAAATAATCAGAGATGCAAAAACTAACCAGTGGTTGAAATGCTGAAATGTATTTTAACTTTGATTACGGCATAAGAGGAATCTGTACAATATGGTAGGTCTGAAAGCAAACAGGCCCTTGAGCTAATTAAGTGAAATTTTGGTAACCCATTTTTCTTATTTAAAAAATGAGAGGTTAATATTTGCAAGATTGTGATGCAGGTTTAATGAGAACCTTATTACACGACACACATATCTGACACAGGGAACACACAACAAATAGTAATTATTCACATATCTTCAAGTCTTCAAATATAAGAAAGACATGAAACCACTTGAAATAGGATGTTGTTTTAGCATACAAATATGAGAAATTGCCTGTTTCAGGTAAATGCATATTTCCATAACTGATAGGTTTATCTGTTACAAAGAAATTATGCCAAGCTAAATTGTGACATTGACCCAATCAAAGTCTGCCCATTTCTTTTTTTTTATTCCAGACATATTTCTGTAGATCTTGTTCTCTTGACAGATCACACATAAGACTCTGTACTTTCCTGTCTCAGCTATATTGACTTTTATTTTCAAACTCTTGCCTGATAAACATTTGAAATTTTATGAACGACCAAAATAAATCAAATAACTCTCTTTTTCTTCAGAGATTGGTATCCAACCTTCTAGTTTCGAGACCCACCTCAACATTTAGCTTGTGAATTAATTTGATATTAAGAACACAAGTGACTCATCAAGGTTTCACCCTTGAAAGGAAGTGACAGGCCTGGTAGTAGAAACCAGGTTCTTAGATTCCTGGCCCAAATAATATACTTTCTACTACATCATACCTTATGTATCTCATAGAGTTAAAACCACTCAACAATTTCAATGTCTTCGAAATTTTATTGTATTTCCCTGACTTGCATTTACTCTTGATATATCCATTTTATGATCATTGTATTTTTTTTAACATTATACTTCTTTCTTTACTTACCACCATATCCACCATTACCAAGTAACCAAAAATATAAATTACTATATTTAGGAGAAAAGTAAGTTATATTTTTCATGCATATCTATACAATACACACACACACATACACACACACACACAATCAAGTGAACAAATATGTGAGTGCTTTCTTACTGTCAAAATGATTCCCAGATGCAAACAGAGTTGGTCCACCTCTAATTCTGTTCCAGGAGTCATGGCAGGGGCCCATCTGGATACCAGGATACTGAACTCTGTCTCCTGCACTGCTGTTAGTATGTGCCCACACTAGAATTGTGTTGGACAGGCTCCATTCTCACTCTTTTCCCATGCACCTGTCCTCATCCCTGTTCACGTGTGCCCATGCATGCACACACACTCAACAGTGACTTTTCTCCTTTATTCTTCCTTTCCTTGCTCTGTCTTTCCTCTCTTTTATTTTTCCTCTTTCTTCTCTTTATTCTTCTCTAACCTGTGTAGTGACTCAACCAATGAATCTTTCCCAGTTCATATGAAAAGCCTTTTTATCTGGATGCAAAGCCTGGGAAAAAACATTATACTCAATATTTGTGTTTTTATACTAAGATTTGAGCCTGAAGAGAAGGAATTACGCTTGATAGAGTGACACTCAGGTCAAAGAAATATGCAAAATTAATATGCCCTGTGAGCTGTACCTAAAGTCACAAACACACACAAATATATATCCCCACACATACAAATATATGTGGACATATATATATATCGCATGTTACGGAGATAGATTTTGTCCAGCCACTGGGCTGCTTCCTTCAGCATAATAAACAGATTATCTATGGTGAAAGACCATTGGAAAACATCATAAAGAATTAAACATATTTGTGTGTGTAATGTACAAATTTGCATCTGATTTAAAGAGACACACAATGTATTTTGACAAGTTCCCTAAATGTTCCCCGACTGCCTCCCACCTGCTTTTTCAGGACACCAATAGACAGTTGTTCCCTTTGTTTTCTGTGACCTTCAGCTACCTTCTTCCTTGGCCCATTCTCCTCAGTTATGTAAATGTGCATTAAAAATGCACAAATGGTCTCAAAGTCTTCCCTTAGTTCCTCTCATTTTTCTCCTCTTCTGAATCATTAATTAATATCTTCAGTATATGGTTTATAATTACTGACTTTATTTTTCTTTCTTAACCTATTTCTTGGTAGCTTCCACTCCTGTCACTCTAGTGAGACCCCTTTCAAATGACTGGTGTGTAATCTCCTAACTGCCGTGTCTCACATTTCTATTTTTATGCTTTATAGCATTAAATGCCTAGAATAATTCAACAAGTTGACAGTCAACACCTTCATATTTATTAAAATATGACTGAATTTTATGGATTATAATACAAGCTCATTAGTAGAAATAAACTGGATTTAATTGCTGTAATTATTATAATATCACCATACTCCAAATCAGTAATTTTGACTTTTTTCTAGGAAGATTTATTTACATGGGATTATGATTCTTATAGTTTTATATTTATTCCTCTTAAATTATATTGCTATTTTTCATATAGAATTATATATTCTATAAAAATATTTTACTATTTGCATATTATTTTATCATATGGATTAACCATGACTTGTATAGTCACTCCCCATATTGGGATGTGTAGTTTGTTCTTATCATAACAAATCGTGCTATGAGAAAATCTTTGTGCATAATATTTAGCTAAATCTCTAATCATTTATTCTCAGTAGTGAACTTACAATGTGAAAGTATGCATTTTAATGATATTCAAATAGATGCTATCTTTTTTCTCAGAAAGGGTTTAACTAATATATACTTCTTTCAGAAGTGCAAGAAAATGTTCTTCTTACCAGATATATAGATGTGTTAGGCCATTCTTGCATTGCTAGAAAGAAACACCTGAGACTGGGTAGTTTATATAAAAGAGATTGAATAGGCTCCTGATCCTGCAGGCTGTACAGGAAGCATAGAACTGGCATCAGGCTGAACAGGAAGCATAGTACTGCTTCTGGTGAGACCTCAGACAACTCAGTCTTCATGGAAGGTGAAGAGGGGGCAAGTGTCTCACATGGCAGAGAGGGAACAAGATAGAGAGTTGGGCGGGAGAGGTGCCGTATTTTACAACAACCAGGTCTCATGATAACCCACTCACTATCACGAGGAAAGCACCAAGACACAAGAGAGCTGCCAGTATGACCCAAACACCTCCCACCAGGCCCCACCTCCAAAATTGGGTATTATAATTCAAGGTGAGATTTGATGAGGACACGTATCCAAACTATACCATTTTGTCCTTCCCCCCTCCGTCTTATGTCCTTCCCACATTGAAAAGTACAATCATACATTCCCAACCATCCCTCAAAGTCTTAATTCTTTCCAGCATTAACTCCAAAGTGCAAAGTCTCATCTGAAAGAAGGCAAGTACCTTCCACCTACAAGCCTGTAAAATCAAAGGCAAGTTATTTATTTCCAGGACAAAATGTAGGTACAGACATTGAATAAATATTCCTGTTCCAAAAGGGAGAAATCTGCCAAAGGAAAGGGCCTACAGGTCTCACAAAAGTTTGAGACCCAGCAGGGTAGTAATTAGATCTTAATGCTACAAAATAATCTCCTTTGACTCCATATCCTACATTCAGGGCACATTGGTGCAAAAGGTGAGCTCCCAAAACCTTGAGCAGCTCCACTCCTGTGGCTTTTCCATGCTGAGCTTGTAAGCTGCTGGGGGCTCTACTATTCTGGGGTGTGGAAAGTGGTGGCCCCTTTCTAACATCTCCAATAGGCAGAGCTCCACTGGGGACTCTGTGTGGGGGCTCCAACTCCACATTTCTCTTTGGCACTGCCCTGATAGAGGTTCTTTATGAGGGCTCTGTCCTTGCAGTAGGCTTCTTCCTGGACACACAGGGTTTTTCATACATTCTCTGAAATCCAGGTAGAGGCTTCCAACCCTTCACTCCTGCACTCTGCATGCCTGTAGGCTTAACACCACATGGAAGCTATCCAGGCTTACACCTTACACCCTCTAAAGTGGCAGTCTGAGCTGTATCTGGGGCCATATGAGCTGAGACTGGAGCTGGAGAGGTCTAGATGCAAGGAGCAGCCTCTTGGGGTGGGGTAGGGCAGTGGCACCCCAGGCCTGATTCTTGAATCCATTCAGTCATCTTGGGCCTCTGGGCCTGTGATGAGAAAAGTTGCCTGGAAGATCTCTGAAATGCCTACAAAGTCTTTTTCCCATTGTCTTGGCTGCCAGCACCTGGCTCATTTTTAGTTATGCAGATCTCTCTAGTAAGTGGTTGCTCCACAGCCTGCTTGAATTTCTCTTCCAAAAAAGCTTTATCTTTCTCTGCCACATGGCCAGGCTGTAAATAATCCAAAGTTTTATGCTTTCCTTTTTGTTTAAATATAAATTCCAACTTTCAGTCATTTATTTGCTCTCACACCTGAGTATAAGCTGTTAGAAGCAGCCAGGCCATATCTTGAAAGCTTTGCTGCTTAGAAATTATGTCCACCAGATACTTAGGACATCATTCTCATGTTTAACCTTTCACAGATACCTATGGTGTGAACACAATGCATCCAAGCTTTTTGCTAAGGCATAACATGTGTGACTTTTGCTCCAGTTCCTAATAAGTTTCTCATTTCTATCTGAGAACTCGTCAGCCTGGACTTTATTGTCCATATCACTATCAACATTTTGATTGCAACCATTTTACCAGTTCCTAAGACGTTCCAAACTTTTCCTTATCTTCCTGTCTTCTTCCAGAGCCCTCCACACTTTTCTTCAACCTCTGTCCATTACCCAGTTCCAAAGCTGATTCCACATTTTCAGGTATTTTTATAGGAATGCCCATTCCTCTGTACCAATTTTCTCTCTTAGGCCATTCTTGCATTGCTATTAAAAAAAAAAAAAAAAAAAAAAAAAAAAAAAAAAAAAAAAAAAAAAACTCTGAGACTGGATAATTTGTAAGAAAAGATGTTTAAGTGAGTCATGATTCTGCTGGTTATATGCTGGTTATATAGAAAGCATCTGCCATCTGCTACTAGGAAACGTATCATCATAGTGGAAGGCAAAGAGGGAGCAGGTGTCTCACATGATAATGGGGGACCCAGGGGGAATGGGAGGGGAAGAGGTGTCACACTTTACAACAACAAGATCTCATGAGGACTCACTCAGTATCACAAGGACAACACCAAACCATGAGGGATCTGCTCCCATGATGCAAACACCTCTCACCAGGCCCTATGTCCAATATTGAGGATAACAATTCAACATGAGATTTGACAGAGTTACATATTCAAACTATAGCAAAAGACATCCCTATCAGCTTAAAAAATGCTAGTAAATATGAGGCCCTACATATTGAGCTCTTTCTTTGATTTATAATACAGCACTTGACTATTTTCGCTCCTTTCATTTTACTATTCTTTCTTAATACAGTGAGCCTATTGTCCCCTAGTGCTTCACCTGGATTTTGTCATAATTTTACTCTATATCCATGTGTTATCTTATCCTAACCCACTGATTTAATTACAACCCTCATGTGGCATACCTTCTTCCTTCATCCTAACAGCCATATACATGCACCCAGCTCTTGCTCATTCATTGACACATTCTAGAAAATTTATCTTCCACTAGTACACTACATTTTCCTGTGGCAGCCATGCCCTATACACAGAAGGCTAAATCTTACCCTGTGGGGCTCCTCTAAATCTTAATTCCTTTCCTGCTCGTTCTTCTTCAACAGAGATGTAGTAATTACCGTCTGCCCTTGAAATTATATTTTGTAATTATTTTAGTAACGTGTAACCTTTTAAATTAAAAATTCTTTACACTGGCCAGGCACGGTGGCTCACACCTGTAATCCCAGCACTTTGGGAGGCCAAGGCAGGCAGATCACCTGAGGTTGGGAGTTGGAGACTAGCCTGACCAACATGGAGAAACTTGCCTCTACTAAAAATACAAGAAATTAGCCAGGCATGGTGGCACATGCCTGTAATCCCAGCCACTCAGGAGGCTGACGTAGGAGAATCGCTTGAACCCGGGACGTGGAGGTTGAGGTGAGCCCAGATTGTGCCATTAGACTCCAGTCTGGGCAACAAGAGTGAAACTCTGACTTAAAAAAAAAAAAAAAAAAAAAAAAATTCTTTACACTAATTACCCTTGTTCAAATTTCTGGTATGATTCTGTCTCTGACTGACACAGGAACCATTTTATGACTGATGTTGATGTATTTTCACTTTCAAACAATTCCTACATTTAAGGTGCGTCTACTTTTTGTTCACTCATGTATGATTTGTTTCTCTTTTGAATTATTTAGATTTATTTATATCTACCATTTTAAAAAGACTTTTAAAAGAAATACGATTTTTAACATATTTGGTGTTTTCTTGTTAAGATTGTAGTGATAATCTTTGCTACATTCTACATGTACCTAGGAGTGGATCTTCTAACATCGTAATTGACCACTGTGCTATGGGAATGCCTCTCAAAGCCAGCCCCTCATTTTTAGTCATAATATAAAACTTCATCATCTCTCAGTTGGATATTGTAGGAACTACTTAATTGGTTTATTTCTCATTCTCTACATAACTTAATCCACCACACTGCTGCCAGAATTATGTTTCTAGAAAACAAATGATGTCACTCTTCCATTTGACAACTTCTGACACTTCTTGCTGGGAGGATAGACTGCATCTAGCCTTTCACAATCTCCACCAAATAACTCTCTTCACTCTCCCTAATCAGTTGTTTCCCACTTAGTAGTCCTATTACTTACCACACAGATTTTTCTCTGCATGTCCCAAATATACAATCCATTCGTGTGAGATCTTGTTCTTTTCGATCTTCATATCCTATTTTGCAAGGAAACCCTCCTCAGCTTGATACCAAATGTTGTTTCAATTTCATATTATCTGTGAATCCATCCTTGAGTACCTTTAGTGTACTTCTTACTGTTCAACCATAATTTTTCAGATTTTAGCACTTTAATTCAGTGGTTCTCAAACTTTACCTTGCAGCGAAATCATCTGAAAGTTTTATTATAAATCTGTGAGCTGGGCCACATACCAGAGTTTCAAATCCCATAGATCTGGGGTAGTGCCAGATAGTTGACATTTAAAACAAGTTTCTTGGTGATGCTACTACTGCTGGTCAATGTTTTAAAAAATGGGACTGCAGCCAGGAGTGGTGGCTCACTTTTGTAATCCCAGCACTTTGGGAGGCCGAGGCAGGTGGATCACGAGGTCAGGAGATCGAGACCATCCTGACTAACACAGTGAAACGCCATCTCTACTAAAAATACAAAAAATTAGGCGGGCGTGGTGGAGGAAGCCTATAGTCCCAGTTACTCATGAGGCTGCGGCAGGAGAATGGCGTGAACCCGGGAGGTGGAGCTTGGCGTGAACCCGGGAGGTGGAGCGTGCAGTGAGCCGGGGTGAGCCACTACACTCCAGCCTGGGTGACAGAGCGAGACTCTGTCTCAAAAACAAACAAACAAACAAACAAACAAACAAACAAACAAAGGAACTGCATTTTTAAAAACACTGATCTAATGAATTTAGAAGATTCTTTTAATATTTTGAGTAAAAGTTTACAGCAACTTCAATTAAACAATTTGTGGAAGAATTGGAAAATTGCGACAGTTTCTATCTCATCAATTGTATTTGTTTTTATTAAATGCATTTTCTAAATTAACTGAATAAAAGAGTTGAGAATATGAATAAGAGCACAGTAAAAGAAGAGGAGCAAACCAAAGGCAGCTTCCCTTTTCCAGCTATATGTCCCTGAAGTATCTTCTTATATCTAATCCTCATGATCTGTAACAATAAAAAAGAAAACAGTTGAAAAAGCAAATTTTAGTAAAATTGATTTTCAGCAGTTAAGCGGCTTCACTGTGCCACAAACCAAGAGTATTTTACAAATGGTTTCATCATCATGACTGTGTGAAGCCTTCTATATAGGTATTGGGATAATTATATTGGTTGTCAGGAATATAAATGCTTTTCAGATAAAGCCAATTTATAGGTAGATTTCAGGGTCTGTCGCATTTCAGTTGCTTCGTGTGATTCTTTGATAAACCTCAGCTTATTAGGAAAGAATGGCCCTTGCCATATGTGCAGCATTAAGAACATCTGGAGACACCATCAAAGCAAGAAATATTTTACTTTCCACTGGCATGAAGAAGCCATTGGAAATTTCACAGATGTTTGAATCTCAGGATCCCTGGATAGTAGGAAATTGAAGCAGACTGCTGGCATTGACCAAGTGATTTCTCCTAGGAAATGCACTGCTACTATATGGAGGAAAATGAGAAGTTGTTCCTAATGGGAATAAGTTCCTTGCTAAATAAAGTTATGACTGAATAATCTAATTTGTCATTGAATGTCATTGTAACATACACCAGGCTAAAATCATTAGTGCGCCCACAGTGGTTACAATTAGAATCACAAGAGCAATAAAATGTTAGTAAAACCCATGCATTTATCGGGTTTAATGCAATTTGGCATTTATCTTGATGATTTGGGGCATTTCTCTATGTTCCAGGAATCCTACATCCAATTTGTCATTCTATCGAAATAAAAATTACTCATTCTACATTCATCACAAATTTAGTAAAGCCATTTTTAACTTGATTATATAAGTACAGGTTCTCATCTAGAATTTAAGGATCATGTGCATGACTCTTATGTTTACTAAGCAATGTTTCTAAACTCCCTGGCAAAAGTGCATCATACTGAAATCATTTGGGAATCTTTACCTATTTTGATTTTGCTAAAATACGTAAGGTCAGGACTCCATCTCTGATACTGGTAATTCCTCAGCTTTGCTCAGAGAAATTGAGGAATGGAGGGAACATGAAATTAGCTATGTGTTTGTAGAAATAGTTACTCAAGTAATTCTGATATTATCATTTACTTAGAATCACCTGCTATAAATTCTCAGTACTAAAAGTGGGGTACATAAGCTAGCAGTATCTAGATTCCTGGAAACTTGCTAGAAATGCACATTCTCAGGCTCTGAAGCCTCATCTGCATTTTAAGGAAAGGCCCAGGTGATCTGTTTTTACATAATATTTTCACATGAAACTACTGCTGTAAGAAGCAATATTGTCTTTAATGTGAAGCTAATTGATTCTCATCTATTTTATTTTGGTCCCTGAAAGTTAAAGCCCTAAAGTTAAATTAAAATGAGAGCAATATTTATGAGGATTATTAAAGTTTGTGGTACAAATGTTATATTTGGCATTGGACAAAAAGCCTTTGATGTTTAGAGAGCATAGTATTAGTAAGGCTACAAATTTTACCTCACAGTACGACTCAGAGAAATTCAGCTCCTTTGTCTATTTCTTATCTACTGTACAGCACAATAAACATCTGCCAGGTTGAGGGAAAGAAAAAAAGAGCTAATGGTCCAATACGAATTATAATTTATGCTTTATTAAGTTGAATCTATTAAGGGACTTTTTATTCTCCCTTGTCTAAATATGCTCAGCCCTTTTCAGAGCTTGGCCTCCCCTCATTCTTCTTTCCTTAGAAAGCATCCATTCCTTTTATGCTGCCTTGTAGATATCAGGAGGTGATGGGGTTCTTGACTGAAATTATTCTGCCTCTACATGTGTCCCCAGGTCTCTGCATGTCTTTACTTCCTAAAGTTATTTCCCCAACTGGCTTTCATGGTTAAAAGGTGAGTGAAACTCAAATTATTTTCAGTTTTCTCACGGTCCAATAGCCTTCTTGGCTGCCTGAGATTCGCCTCGGCTTTCCCTGATTATAATTTCTTTAATATGTCAATTATCTCAAAGAATATTCTATAGAGATACTGTTTTGACAGTGAGTTTAGTCAAACAAAAACTGTGAATAATATGCACCAAAAACAAGAAATCTATCAAATTTACTTTACAATGCTAGCAAAATCCTAACGCTAAAATTTAATCTACATAGCTTTAAAATCACAATCTCATTTCTGAATATTGCTATTTAACAATATTTTATGTGATATTAAAATTTTACATCAAATGTTAGTAAAGACAGTTAAATATTACATTAGAAGTGTTGCCCATCATGACTAAGTCGAGTGTATTCCAAGGAAGCAATGCTGACTAACATCAGCAAAATTGCATACCTAAGAAGAAATCAATTCCAAGACAAATTACCCAATTAAAAATTTGGCAAAGGATCTGAATAGACGTTTCTCTAAAAATGATTTATAAATGATCAATAACAAATAAAAGGATACAAAACATTATTAGCCATCAGAGAAATGCAAATCAAAACCAGAGTGAAATAACACTTCATACCTACTAATGTGGCTATAATAATATAGCTAGATAATAACAAATATCAGTCAGGGTGAGGATAAATTAGTAATCTCATACACTTATGGAAGAAATGTAAACATGGTGCAGCAACTTTGAAAAATAGTCTGACAGTTCCTCAAAAAGTTAAACATGTAGTTACATAACACAGCAATTCCACTCCTAGGTATTTTATTCAAGATAAATGAACACACAAAAATTTGTACATAAATGTTCGTAGCAGCATCACTCATATTAGCCAAAGTGGGGAAACAACTCAAACGTCTATCAAATGAATAGATCAAACAAATTAGTACACCCGCAAGGTGGAATATTATTCAACAATCAGAATTAATGAAGCAAAATATATGGCGTAATATGAACGAACCTAGAAAACATTACATACTCCACAGCTCAATTTATATGAAATGCCCAGATTAGGTCAATTTATAGAGACAGAAAATAGATTAGTGGTTACCTAGGGCTAGGAGGTGGGAAGAAGGGGGTTTGGGATGAGAACATCTGGCTGGAATAATGGGGAATGACTGTTAATAGGTACAGGGGTGTGTGTGTGCGTGTGTGTGTGTGTGTATGTGTGTGTATGTGTCTGTGTTAAAAAAAAAATTCTAAACTTAAACATCTAAAAATATTTGAAAATTAAAGCATTGTAAATATACTAAAACCCATAAAAATGTACACTTTAAATAGGTGAGTTTTGTGGTTTGTGAATTATATAGCAAAAAAGCTTAAAAATATTTACTTCAAGTTTAATGGAGAAAGTCTACATGAAAACTTCCGTAGATTCTCAAAAGTCCACAATCATGATTTTTGAGAACTATTACCAAAAGAAAATTTCCCGGATCAGGCATGTAAGGAGCTTAGCCATTGCCACTCCATCCTAAGTAACAAGCAAAGAGCAGACCAAACTGAAAAATAAACAACACTTCTTAAATCCACTGGAGAAGTGTAGTCCCAGGGTAAACCATTGCCCCCAGAATTGGAGAGAAAGGCAAATACAGAGCACCACAACTGACTGCAACAAAAACTCATAAGCAGGGAAACCAGTGCCCAGGCAGGAAAATGTGAACTGTAATGTCAAATTGCTGGAGGCTCAGTGTAGACAAGTCAGAGAGTTAAAAATTTCAGGGGAATCCAGTCACAGAAGGGTCCTCACACTTTTGTGGATTTTAACTCCAGGAGCTCAACCAGGTCCTTCTGGTGTATATTTGAGAAAAATCTCCTTATGCTCCTGGCAGAGGGACAGGGAATGAGCAATTTTGAAATACATGAGAGCATTCTTTTCTTAGCAAGGCCCAATCTGAGGAGAAGCTATTTTACCAGAGCACGATCTGCTGGAATTTTTTTAGGTCTTGTCCTAACTAGGGGAGGGAAAATACCCACCACCATCAAACTCTAGCCTTTCTTGTGGAGAATGGGAAATAACAAACTCCAAACCCCTCTGGGCTTCCTGTCCCACCTAAGGTGGGAAGGATTGAGAAACAATTATGAAGTTTACCATCAGAGGGTACAGGTCTACAAAAGACTAAGACCTAATCACAGGACTGCAGAATGCTGCTTATCCCCTCAAATCTTACCATTGCGTTAATGAAGGCTTATTTGCCATAGTTTCTTTTACCCGGTAAAAAAATGTTCACCTTACAACAAAAATATTATAAGGTATACTAATATGCCAAGAAAAAAAAAACATAATTTGAAGAGACTGAACAAACCTGTGAACCAGGTGAAGTATAACAAGAATGTTGACTATATCAGACCAAAATTTTTTTAAAGAAAAACCATCCCTATGATGAATATGCTGAAAGCATTAAAGGAAAAAGTAAATGGCAAAGTAACAGATAGATTATGTAAGCAAAGAGATGGACATCCTTAGAAATATTCAAAAGGAAATACTAGAGATGGGAAACACTACAATGGAAATGAATAATGACTTTGGAAGGATCTGTAGTAAGCTGGACACAGTGGAAGAAAGAGCATCTGTGCTTGAGAATATGACAACAGACACCCAAAAAGTAAAAAAAAAAAAAAACAAAACAGAAACTAAGAAAAAAAACCCAAAAACAAAGAGTAGAACTGATATCCAAGAACAGTGGGACAACTGAGAAAACGTATAACATACAAAAAATAAAAATAAAAGAACAAGAAAGCAAGAAAGAAAAGAAATATTTAAAGCTTGGACACACTGTCTCACATCTGTAATTCCATCATTTTGGGAGGCCAAGGAGGGAGAGTTTCTTGAACGTGCTGGGATTAGAGGCGTGAGCCACCGCGCCTGGCCCTGAGAGTTTCTTGAAATCAGGATTTCACAAGACCAGCCTGGGCAATATAGCAAGACCTCATCTCTAGGAACAAAAAAAAAAAAAAAAAAAAAAAAAAAAATTAAGCAGTAATGACTGAGAATTTCCTTAATTTAATGTCAGATACCAAACCACAGACCCAGGAAGCTCACAGAATGGCAAAAGGGATAAATACTACCCCCAAAATTAAAGGAAAAAAGCTATGCATATAAATATTATATTTGAACTATAGAAAATTAAAGATAACAAAAAACAAAAAAAAATAGTGAAAAAGTGCTTTACCTATGGAAGATAAAAATTACATCTGACTTCTATATAGAAACCATGCAAGCAAAAAAACAGTGAAATGAAATATTTAAAGTATTGACAGAAAAAAAATACACCTAGAATTATCTATCCTTTGAAATTATCCTTCAGTTATGAAGGGAGACCAGATATGGTAGCTCACAACTGTAATTCTAGCACTTGGGGAGGCTGAGACAGAAGGATTGCCTGATACCAGGTGTTCAAGACCAGCCTCAGCAACATAGTAAGAACTCATGTCTCTGAAAAATAAAAAAGTAAGTTGGGCATGGTGGTGTGTGCCTGTAGTCTCAGCTAGTCGGGAGGCTGAGGCGAGAGTATTGCTTGAGCACAGGAGCTTGAGGCTGCACTGAGCTATGATTCGACCACTGCACTCCAGCTGAGGTGACAGAGTAAGACCCTGTCTCTGAAAATAAATAAATTTTCAGGGAAAAGAAAAATGTATAAAGATCAGAAACTAGGATCTACGTCAAGAACAGAAGAGCACAAGGAATAGTTGGAAGTTAAATGAAACTTCAATTTAAAAATTCTGGATTAACCTAACAGATAATTTGTTCAAAAAATAATAGCAAAAATGTATTAGATTACATATGTTTATACATATATATATACATATATAATATACATATTTAAAAATAAAATAAATGTTTTCAATGATTCAAAGAGTGAAAGGAAAAATAAAATTATTTAGTTATTAAAAGCATCTTTTTTACCCTGAAGTGTATAAAGTGATTTCAAAGCGGGCTTGAATTAGTTATAAATGTATATTGAAAGGTATAGGGTGACCATTAAAAGAGGTTAAAAAAAAAAAAGGATAATTGATATGGTAAGAACTAAATGAAGTTGGGATAAGCTTAAATGTTAAATAAAAACTGCAAAAGACAGAAATACTATAAAAGGCAAAAATAAGAACAAAGAACAAGGGAGGCATAGAATAGAAAATAGTAACAAATATGATAGGTATTAATTCGAGTATATTACTAATAACTTTATACATCAGCAGTCTAAATACACCAATTGAAAAACAGAAAATGTCAGAGTGCATCCAAAAACAAGCCGCAACTATAACTTGTTCATAAAAAAGAGATATTAAAGGCCGGGCGCGGTGGCTCAAGCCTGTAATCCCAGCACTTTGGGAG
The DNA here is from genome assembly GCF_007565055.1 of Rhinopithecus roxellana. Lineage (NCBI taxonomy): Eukaryota > Metazoa > Chordata > Mammalia > Primates > Cercopithecidae > Rhinopithecus > Rhinopithecus roxellana. The sequence continues at coordinate 94,988,659 of NC_044552.1, read as the reverse complement.
GCCCAGACGGGCGGATCACGAGGTCAGGAGTTTGAGACCATCCTGGCTAACACGGTGAAATCCCGTCTCTACTGAAAAATACAAAAAGCTAGCCGGGCGAGGTGGCTGGCGCCTGTAGTCCCAGCTACTGGGGAGGCTGAGGCAGGAGAATGGCATAAAACCCGGGAGGCGGAGCTTGCAGTGAGCTGAGATCCGGCCACTGCACTCCAGCCCTGGCGACAGAGCAAGACTTCGTCTCAAAAAAAAAAAAAAAAAAAAAAAAAAAAAAAAAAAAAAAAAAAAGAGAGAGAGAGATATTAAATACAAAAACACATACTGACCAAAAAGTAAATGGATGGAGAAAGATATATCATAACACTAGTCAAAAGAAAGTGAGAGTAGCTATGTTAATTTCAGACAGACCCAACCTCAGAGCAAGGAAAGTTATGAGACATGAAAAGGTCGATACAAACTAATAAAAGGCTCAACACTGCAAGAAGACGTAATCCTTAATGTGTATGTGTCTACCAAAGAACATCAAAATATATAAGGCAAATATTGATGGAGTAGCAAGGAGTAAAAGATGAATTCATTCTTATAGTTGGAGACTTGAACAATCCTATCTTATATATAAAAAGCTCTAACAGCCGGAAAAAAAAAAAAAAAAAAAATCAGTAAGGACATTGTTGAATTCAAGAGCACTATCGATCAACTGGATATCATTGACATCTATGGACTCCTTCATCAAATAACAGCAGATTACACATTCTTCACAAGCTCACAGGGAACAGTAACCACGATAGATTACATTCTAGGCCATAAAACATCCCTTAAAAATTTGAAAACAATAGTAATGACACACTATCTGCTCTCCGACCACAGGAATTAAACTAGAAACCAGTAACAGAAAGACTGTGGAAAATCTTCCGATACTTGGAAATTAATCAACACACTTCTCAATAACAAATGGGTCAAAAGAGAAATGTGGAAAAATTTAAGAATATTTTGAAACAATGGAAAGTAAAATACAACTTATCAAAATTTGTGTAATGAAGTGAAAACGGTGCTTATGAGAAAATTTATAGAATTAAATATATACATATATTAGAAAAGAAGAAAGCTATAAAATCTGTAATCTAATATTCAACCTTAGTAAACTAGCAAAATAGGGCAAATTAAATCTAAAGTAAGCGGAAGAATATAAATAATAAAAATTAGAGCAAAAATCAATGAAATTGAAAACAGTGAATCAGTAGATAAAGTCAACAAAACCAAAACCTAGTTATTTGAAAAGATCAACAAGATCAATAAGCCTCAAGCCAGGATAACTAAGAAAAAAAAAAAAGAGAGAGAAAACACAAATAACTAATATCAAAAATAGAAGAGGAAACATCATTACATATTCCATAGACATTAAAAGGATAATAAAGCAATATTGTGAATAACCTTATGCCTACAAACTTGATAGCCTAGATGAAATTGACCAAATCCTTAAAAGACACCATCTGCCAAACTCAAACAGAAACAGGCTAATTAAAGAGTCCTGTATCTATTCAATAAATCAAATCAATTATTCATAACTTTCCAAAATAGGAAGCAACAGGCCAAGATAAGTGCACTGCTGATTTTTACCACACATTTAGGGAACAAATTATACCACTTCTGTAGAATCTCTTTCAGAAGGTAAAAATAAGAGGAATACATTTTACTTCATTAATTGAAGCCAGCATTACTCTAATATCAAAACCAAAGACAGTAAGTCAACATCTTTAATGAACAAAAATCCTCAAAATATTTATCAAATCAAAACCACCAAAGTATAAAAAGAATTTGACTGGGGTGGTGGCTCACGCCTGCAATCCCAGCAATTTGGGAGGCTGAGATAGGGGGATCCCTTGAGGTAAGGAGATCAAGATCAGTCTGACCAACCTGGTGAAACCCCATCTCTACTAAAAATACAAAAAGTAGACAAGTGTCATGGTGTGTGCCTGTAGTCCAGCTATTCAGGAGGCTGAGGCAGGAGAATTGCTTGAACCCAGGAGGTGGAGGTTACAGTGAGCCAGGCACTCCAGCCTGGGTGACAGAGAGAGACCCTGTCTCAAAAATAATAATAATAAAAAAAAATTACACACCATGTTTAAGTGGGATTTATCCCAGGTATGCAAGGCTACTTAACATTTGAAAATCAATTAATTTAATCCGTTACACCAATGGGCTAAAGAAGAAAACTCAAACAAACATATTGATGGATGCAGAAAAAGGATTTGACAAAATCCAACACCCGTTCATGATTTTTAAAAAAGCTCTCAATACACTAGGAGGAGAGAAGAAATTCCACACTTTGATATAGAATGTCTGCAAAACATACCTATAGCTACAAATCATACTTAATGATGGAAAACTAGATGTTTTCTGTTAATATTTGAAAAAAGTCACGTTTGTTTCCTCTTACTACCTGTTTTCAACATCATACTGGACATTTTAGCTATCACAATAAGACAAGAAAAGTAAATAAAGTGTTTACAAATTGAGAAGGAAAAAACAAAACTATTTTTGTTTGCCGATTATTTTGTAGAAAATCCAAAAGAAGAAATAAAAACATTCCTGAAACTAAGAAACAGCTAGAGTAAAGTTGCAGGATACAAGGTTTATAAACAAATGTCATAGCTCCCTATGTGCCAACAATGAAAAAGTGAAATTAGAAATTAAAGACACATTATCATTTACATAAGCACCCTCCAAGATGAAATACTTAGGTATAATATAAGAAAGTATGTACAATATATATATGAGGAGAAGTAAAATTAAATAAATGAAGGGATATTCCATCTTCATGAATCCAAATACCTCAATATTGCCAAGATGTCAGTTCTTCGCAGCTTCATGTATAGATCCAATGCAATTCCAATCAAAATATCAGCAAGATATTGTGTGGATATTAAAAAACTGAATCTAATGTTATACAGAGAGACAAAAGATCCAAAATTGCCAATTAAATATTAAAGAAGAACAAAGTCAGATGACTGACACTACTTGATTTCAAGACTTACCATAAAGCTACAGTAATCAAGATAGTGTGGTATTAGTAAAAGAACAGACAAACAGATCAATGAAACAAAATAGCAAGGCCAGAATTAGACCAATATAAATATACTCAACTGGTCTTTGACAAAGGAGCAAAAGCTATAAAATAGAGAATCGTGTTTTCAACAAAGAGTGCTGTGGAAAAACTAGACACCCACATGCAAAAAAAGAAAAGAAAAGAAAAGAAAAGAATTTAGACAGAGATCTGTTACACTCCAAAAATACTAACTTCTTAAAATCAGAGCCCGAAATGTAAAATGCAGAGCTATAAAACCCATGGAAGATAACATACAAGAAAATTTAGATGACCTTGGTTATGGCAATAACTTCCTAGATGCAAGACCAAAGGCATGATACATGAAATAAAGAATTAATAAGCTGGGCTTCATTAAACTTAAATATTTCTGATCTGCAAAAGACAGTCTCAAGACAATGAGAAAAAGAGCCACATACTGGAAGGAAATATTTGTTAAAAAAACATATCTAATAAAAGACGGTTTTCCAAAATATCCAAAGAACTCTTAAAACTCAACAATAAGAAAATGAACAACCTAATTGAAAAATGGGCAAAAAATCTGAACAGATACCTTACCAAAGAAGATACACAGATGACAAATAAATATATGAAAAAGTTCTCAACATAAAATACACATTGCAAATTAAAACAGGATAGAACTACCTAATAGAATTGGCAAAATTCAAAACACAACACCAAATGCTGACAAGAAAGTGTAGCAACAGAAACAATCATTTATTTGTGGTGGAACTGCACAATGGTACAACCACTTTGAAAACAGATCGGCAGTTTCTTTCTAAACTAAACATACACTGAGTAAACAATACAATTGCCCTTCTTATTATTTATTCAAATGAATTGAAAGCTTACATCCACACCAAAACCCGCACATGGATGTTGATAGTTGCATTATTTTAATTTATTTATTTATTTATTTATTTATTTTTTGGGACGGAGTCTTGCTCTATCGCCCAGGCTGGAGTGCAGTGGCCAGATCTCAGCTCACTGCAAGCTCTGCCTCCCGAGTTTACACCATTCTCCTGCCTCAGCCTCCCGAGGAGCTGGGACTACAGGCGCCCGCCACCTCGCCCGGCTAGTTTTTTGTATTTTTTAGTAGAGACGCGGTTTCTCGGTGTTAGCCAGGATGGTCTCGATCTCCTGACCTTGTGATCCACCCGTCTCGGCCAACCAAAGTGCTGGGATTACAGGCTTGAGCCACCGCGCCCGGCCTTATTTTTTATTTTTTGAGACAGAGTCTTGCTGTGTCTCCCAGACTGGAGTGCAGTGGCACAATCTTGACTCACTGCAAGTCCGCCTCCTGCGCTCACGCCATTCTCCTGCCTCAGCATCTAGAGTAGCTGGGACTGCAGGTGCCCACCACCATACCTGTCTAATTTTTTGTATTTTTAGTAGAGACGGGGTTTCACCGTGTTAGCCAAGATGGTCTCGATCTCCTGACCTCGTGATCCACCCACCTTGGCCTCTGAAAGTTCTGGGATTACAGGCGTAAGCCACCAAGCCCGGCTGCATTATTTTATTTTATTTTTTTATTATGCTTTAAGTTATAGGGTACATGTGCACAATGTGCAGGTTTGTTACATATGTATACATGTGCCATATTGGTGTGCTGCACCCATTAACTTGTCATTTACGTTAGGTATATCTCCTAATGCTATCCCTCCACCCTCCCTCCACCCCACAACAGGCCCCAGGGTGATTTTCCCCTTCTGGTGTCCAAGTGTTCTCATTGTTCAATTCCCACCTATGAGTGAGAACATGTGGTGTTTAGTTTTCTGTCCTTGTGATAGTTTGCTGAGAATGATGGTTTCCAGCTGCATCCACGTCCCTACAAAGAACATGAACTCATCCTTTTTTATGGCTGTATAATATTCCGTGGTGTATATGTGCCACATTTTCTTAATCCAGTCTGTCATTGATGGACATCTGGGTTGGTTCCAAGTCTTTGCTATTGTGAATAATGCTGCAATAAACATACATGTGTATGTGTCTTTATAGCAGCATGATTTATAATCCTTTGTGTATATACCCAGTAATGGGATGGCTGGGTCAAATGGTATTTCTAGTCCTAGATCCTTGAGGAATCACCACACTGTCTTCCACAGTGGTTGAACTAGTTTACAGTCCCACCAACAATGTAAAAGTGTTCCTATTTCTCCACATCCTCTCCAGCATCTGTTATTTCCTTAATTTTTATGATCACCATTCTAACTGGTGTGAGATGGTATCTCATTGTGGTTTTGATTTGCATTTCTCTGATTGCCAGTGATGATGAGCATTTTTTCATATGTCTGCTGGCTGCATAAATGTCTTCTTTTGAGAAGTGTCTCTTCATATCCTTTGCCCACTTTTTGATGGGGTTGTTTTTTTCTTGTAAATTTGTTTGAGTTCTCTGAATTATTTACTATTGCCAAAACTTGGAGACAACCAGATGTCCTTCAGTAGGTGAGTGAATAAATAAACTTAATTCATCTAGACAATGGAATATTATGCAGTGATAAAGAGAAGTGAGCTGTCAATTCACAAAATGGTAGAGAAGAAACTTAAATTCATGTACATGAAAGAAGCCAATATGAAAAAGCTACATGTTTTATGATTTCAACTATCTGATTATTCTGCAAAAGGCAAAACTATGGAGACACTAAAAAGATAAGGGTTGGCTGGGGCAGTGGCTCATCCTGTCATTCCAGCACTTTGGGAGGCCAAGGTGGCTGAATCACTTGAAATCAGGAATTTGAGACCAACCTGGGCAACATGGTGAAATCCTGCCTCTACCAAAAAAATACAGAAGATTAGGCCAGTGTGATGGCACAAACCTGTGGTCCCAACTACTTGGGAGGCTGAGGTAGGAGGATCGCTTGAGCCCACCCGGGAGGCAGAAATTGCAGTGAGCTGAGATCGCACCACTGCATTTCACCCAAGGCAACAGAGTGAGACCCTGTCACAAAAAAAAAAAAAAAAAAAAAAAAAAAAAGAAAAAAGAAAAAGAAAAAAATCAAGATTTAGGATGGGTTAGGAGGCAGTCAGAGAGGGGTTTTAGGGTGGTGAAACTACTCTGTATGATACTATAATGGTGGATACGTATCATTACATATTTATTAATTTCATAGAAGGTACAACACCAAGAATATACTATAATGTAAACAATAAATTTTGGTTGATAACAACGTGTCAATGTATGTTCATCAATTGTACCAAATATGCCAGTGTGGTGCAAGATTTTGATAGTCTTTTCTTATGTGGAGGAAGGAGCTATATGAGTAATCTCTACACCTTCTGTTCGATTTTGTTGTGAACCTAACACTGTTTTAATAAACTCTCTAATAAAATACAATAAAATAAAACAAATGTCACAACAAGTTTAGTTGTCTAGGCATATATAAATATAATTAAAATTTGTGAGACAATTCATCCAATATTTATCATGAGGGATTATAAACATAGAATGATGATATAAACATAAACACAGGAAAAAAAGAGAATGTCTCTTTTATTTTGCTTAAAGAACTTTAAGAACTGACTATCTACTTCAAGGTATACCATATCTATATAGTAGTTAAGATCCATGGAGAAGAAACCAATTCATTGCGGCAGACACATTAGCTGCTGAACACACAGGAAGCTAATAATGAGACAGGAATGCTGAGGTCAGCTGCTGCAACTGACTCTTAAAATGTCTGTCTCCATTAGCCTGCTTGCCATCAGAAACAGATGCAGAAATTGGTGAAGCTACATTTTCATATAGAGCTCCAGCTGCAAGGAAGTGGAGTAAACATACTTTTTAGCATTGAAGCTTCTGCCAAATATACCCTACAAAATGATCATTTTAGTGACACTGTGTTAATCAACCAAATATATCTGGCATATAAGACAAAAATTGGATTAGATACATCCATCCATGCATATTCACATGCATACATACATAGACATATATATATGCACATATATAATTTGAATTAACTTTACATAAAATGAAATCACACATCTTAAGTGTATAGTTTAATGACTTTTAATGAATATGTACACTGTGAAATCACCATCCCAATCAAGACTTTAGTCATAGATGTTTTATGAATGCCCTTTACAAAACTGAAGCAGTTCCCTTCTATGGATATTTTCAGAGACTTTAGTATTAATAGGTGGTAAATTTTGTCAAAAGCTTTTGGCATTTATTGAGAGAATTATACTTTTTTCTCTTTGTTCTGTAATATTGGTAAATTATATTCATTAGCTTTTACATTTTTTATTTTAAGATAATTTTAGACTTACAGAAGAGTTTCAAAGATAGTCCAATGACAACTTCTATACTCTCCACTCAAATTTCCCTAATGTAACTTACCTAATCATGATAAATTATCAAAACTAAGAAATCATTATTTCTACAAGAAAATCAATTGTGCAGCAATCAGTTTTTGAGTATTTAAGCAAACTAATATTCTTGGAGGAGACCCCAATGGAGTTTTTTTTTATAGATTTCCAGATTCAATTTGCTAGAATTTTATTAAGTATTTTTGCATGTGAGTTGATGATAATTAATTTATATTGTAATTTTTTTTAATTTTCAGTTTTGATAATATGTTGGTTTCATAAGATAAGAAGGTATTATGTGAGAGTTTATATAAGATTTGCATTTCAAATTCTTTACATGTTAAATTTAGAGTGAAATGATCTGGGTCTAGAGTTTTCTTAATGAGGTTTTTGGTAATTAAAATTTTTGCAACTGATATGTATACTTAGATTTTTCTATTTCTTGTTATATCAGTTTTGATAAATTGTGCTTTTTCAAATTGTTTGTATATTTTTACCTAAATTTTCAAATTTGATGGTAAAATGTTATATGAAAATACAACCTCACTGTCTTCTCTTTTATTTCTTATACTGGAATTTTTTAAATCTATTTTTCTTTATTAAATTTTATCAATGTTTATAATACTTGTAGGTTTTGTTTTTACTAAATTTTCTCTACTGTTTGTTTTCTATTTTTCTGATTTCTTTTCATAGCTTTATTGCCTTTCTAAGAGTTTTCTGGGTACATAGTAGGTATATATTCTTAAGGGGTACATAAGATGTTTTGATACAGGCATATAAACTAAAGCATTTATATTTTGTGCTACAAACAATTCAATTATATTCTTTAGGTATTTTATAAAGTATACTTAAATTGTTATTGACTACAGTCACCATGTTGTGCTATCAAATACTAGGTCTTATTTTTTCTAGTTAATTTTGTAATCCATGTTCAGTTGCTTTGATTTTTACATCTTACTAGTAAGTGAGAACATGTGATGTTTGTCTTTCTGTGCCTAGCTCATTGCATTTAAAATGATATCCTGTTCCATTTATGTTGTTGCAAATGACTGAATCTCATTCTTTTTATGTCTGTGTAGTACTCCATTGTGTATATGTACCACATTTTCTTTATTCATTCATCTATTCATGGCCACTTAGGTTGCTTCCAAATCTTGGTTATTGTGAAGAGTACTGCCACAAACATGAGAGTGCAGATATCCCTTTGATATACTGATTTCCTTTATTTTGGGTGTGTAAAATAATAGGATTGCTGGATCACATAGCTGCTTTACTTTTAGTTTTCTGAGGAAACTCCAAACCATTCTTCATATTGGTTTTACCAATTTTCATTCCCACCAACAATGTACGAGGATTACCTTTTCTCAATGTCCTTGTCAGCATTACTTGTTACCTGACTTTTGAATATAAACCATTTTACCTGGGGTGAGATTACAACTCATTGTAGTTTGATTTTCATTTCTCTGATGGTCAGTGATGTGGGACACCTTTTCATAGCCTGTTTGCCATTTTAGGTCTTCTTCTGAGAAATGCCTATTCACATCTTTTGACCATTTTAAATTCAATGATCATATTTTTTCCTAAAGAGTTGTTTGAACTGCTTCTATGTTCTGATTATTAATCCCTTGTCAGATGGGTTATTTGCACAAAATTTCTCCCATTCTATAGGTTGTCCCTCCACTTTGTTGATTGCTTCCTTTGCTATACAGAAACTTTTTAACTTGGTTTGATCTCATCTGTTCATGTTTGCTTTGGTCTCCTGTCCTTATGGAATATTATTCAATCAATCTTTGACCAGACGAATGTCCTAGATAGTTTATTCAATGTTTTCTTTTAGTATTTTCACTGTTTGAGGTCTTAGACTTATGTCTTTTATCCATTTTGATTTTACTTTTGTATATGGCAAGAGTTAGGGGTCTAGTTTCATTCTTCTGCATATGAACACCCAATTTTCCCAGCACCATTTATTGAAGAGACTGTCTTTTCCCCAGTCTATGTATTTGGCACTTTTGTCAAACATCAGTTCACTGTAGGTGTGTGGATTTGTTTCTAAGTTCTCTATATTGTGCTATTGGTCTATGTGTCTGTTTTAATGTCAGTACCATGCTGTTTTGGTTACTATAGCTCAGTAGTATAATTTGAAGTTATATAATGTAATTCTTTCAGTTTTATTCTTTTTGTTTAAGATAAAATTTGATATTCTGTATCAGTTGTTTTTCTTTATATTACATAAATTAAAGGATTTTTTTTCTATTTCTGTTAAGAATGTCATGTGTATTTTGATAGGGATTGCAAGGAATCTGTAGATCACTTTGGGTAGTGGGACATTTTAACAATATTGATTCTTTTAATCCATGAACATGGAATATCTTTCCATTATTTTGATGTCCTCTTCAAAATCTTTTTTCAGTGTTTTATAGTTTTCATTGTAGAGATCTTTCACTTTTTTGGTTAAATTAATACCTAAGGATTGATTTTTATTTATGGCTATTGAAAATGGGGTTACCTTTTTCATTTCATTTTCAGATTGTTCCCCATTGACATATAGAAATGCTACTGTTATTTGTATGTTGATTCTGTACTCTACAGCTTTACTGAAATTGTTTATCAGTTCTAATCTTTTTTTAATTTTGTTTTTATTTTAATTTAATTTTGTTGAGTCTTTAGGTTTATCCAAATATAAGATCATATCATCTGCAAATTTGACTTCTTTCCAATTTGGATGCCCTTTATTTTCTTCTCTTTTCTGATTCCTCTAGCTAGAACTGCCAGTACTATGTTGAATAACATTGGTTAAAGTGGGAATCCTTGTCATGTACCAGATTTTAAAGGAAAAGCTTTCAGTTTTTCCCCATTCAGTATGATATATATGCTGTGGCTTTGTGATACATGGCTTTTATTATGTTGAAGCATAGTCCTTTTTTTAAAGAAAGAATTTCACTCTGCTGGAGTGCAGTGGTACAATCTTGGCTCACAGCAACCACCAGCTCCCAGGATCAAATGATCTTCCCACCTCAGCCTCCGAAATAGCTGAGACTACAGGGCATGTGTCACCATACTCAGATAATTTTTGTATGTTTTGTAGAGATGAAGTCTCACTACATTCCCTGGGCTGGCTGGAATTCCTTAACTCAAGTAATCCTTCTGCCTTTGCCTTCCAAAGTGCTAGGATTACAGCCATGAGCTACTGCACCTGTCCATGTTCTTTCTATACCTAGTTTTTTGAGGGTTTCTATTATGAGGAAATACTGAATTTTATGAAATGCTTTTCCAGCATCAATTGAAATGATCATATAGCTTTTCTCCTTGATTCTTTTGATATGATGCATTGCACTAATTGATTTGCATATGTTGAGCCATCCTTGCATCCCAGGAATAAATCCCACTTGGTCATGATAAGTGATCTTTTTAATGTATTGACAAATTTAGTTTGCTAGTATTTTGTTAAGGATATTTGCAGCAATATTCATCAGAGCTATTGGCCTGTAGTTTTTTTCTTTGCTTTTTAACGTGCCTTTTCCTTGTTTTGGTATCAGAGTAAAACTGGCCTTGTACAGGTGGTACGAAAGTATTCATTTCTTTTCTATTTTTTTTTTTCAATAATTTGAGCAGAATTGGTATTTGTTCTTCTTTAAATGATTGTTAGAATTCAGCAGTGAAGCCATCAAGTCCCACATTTTCTTTGCAGGGAGACTTTTTATTACAGCTTTGATCTTGTTACTGTTATTTGTCTGTTCATGTCTTGAATTTCTTCCTGGTTTAGTCTTGGTAGGTTGTATGTATTTAGGAATTTGTCTATTTATTTGTGGTTGAGTCTTGGTAGGTTGTATTTGTCTAAAAATTTCTCCATTTTTTTCTAGAATTTCCAACTTAATTGCTCATAGTAGCTACTAATGTTCCTTTGAATTTCCATGTTATCAGTTATAATGTCTCATTTTTCATCTCTGAGTTTATTTATTCAAATATTCTCTCTTTCTCCCTAGTTAGTCTGGCTAAGGATTTGTCAATTTTATTTAACTTTTCAGAAAACCAACATTTAGTTTCATTGATCTTTTGATTGTTTTCTTCATTTCAATTACACTTATTTCAACTCTGATCTTTATTATTTCTTTTCTTCTACTAATTTTCGGTTTGGTTTGCTCTTACTTTTCTACTTCTTTAGATGAGTTGTTAGATTTTTTACTGGAAGTTTTTCTCTTTTTAGATATTGGTAGTTACAGCTATAAACTATGTTCTTAACACTGCTTTTGCTGTATCCGATAGGTTTTGTTGTGTTGTATTTCCATTATCATTTGTTTCAACAAGTTTTTAAAATTTTCTTCTTAATTTCTTCATTGACCCACTTTATTCAGGAACATATTATTTTAGATTTCATGTGATTGTATAGTTGCCAAAATTCCTCCTGTTATTGATTTCTAGTTTTATTCCACTGTGTGGTCAGAGAAGATGCTTGATATCATATCAATTATTTTGTTTTGTCACTATATATATATATATATATATATATATATATACATCCTTGAGAATGATTCATGTGCCGAGGAGACTAGTGTTTATTCTGTAGCCATTGGATGAAATGTTCTGTAAACATCCATTAGGTCCATTTGGTCTATAGTGCAGATTAAGTCCAATATTTCTTTGTTGATTATTTGTCTGGGAGATTTGTCTAATGCTGAAAGTGGAGTGTTGGATTCTTCAGCTATTATTGTATTGGGATCTAACTCTCTCTTTAAGTCTAATAATATTTGCTTTATGTATCTGGGTCCTGCACTATTGGTTGCATATATATTTAAAATTGTTATAGCCTCTTGCTGAATTCTCCTCTTTGTCATTATATGGTGACCTTGTCTTAAAATCTGTTTTGTCTGATACAAGTATAACTACTCCTGTTCTCTTTAGTTTCCATTGGCTTGTAATATATTTTCCATTGCTTTATTTTCAGTTTATGTGTGTCTCTGTGGATGAAATATGTTCTTGTAGGCAATAGATCATTGGGTCATTTTTTTGTCCATTAAGCCACTCTGTCACTTTTGCTTGTAGTGTTTAGTCTATTTACATACAATGTTATTATTAAATAAGGACATTTATAAAATCTCACCCCTGATGTTTTGTCATTTGCCTTTGGGTTGTTTTGTGGTCTTCTTTTCCTTCTTTCTTTCCTTCCTGTCTTCTTTTTAGTGAAAGTAATTCTCTCTGGTGATATGATTTAGTTATTTGTTTGTTTGTTTGTTTGTTTTTTAGTATATTTATTGTATATTTTTTGGTTTGAATTTACCATGAAGCTTGCAAAACCTATCTGATAGCCTATTATCTTAAGCCAAAACAACTTAACACTGTTTACATAGACAAACAAGCAAAAAAAAAAACCCCCAAAAAACTAATAAAAGCTCCACACCTTAACTTTGTCCCCCAGTTTTTTTCACTTTTTGTTGTGTCTATTTGTATCTTATTGTATTGTTTATGTCTTGAAAAGTGTTGTAGTTATTAATTTTTATTGGTTCATCTTTATGCTTTCTATGTAAAATAAGAGAAGTAGTTTACATACAACAGCTACAGTGTTATAATATTCCGTATTTTTCTGTGTACTTACTATTACAACTGAGTTTTGTACCTTCAGATGATGTCTTATAACTCATTAATGTTCTATTCTTTCTGATGGAAGTACTCCCTTTAACATTCCTTGTAGATAAGTCTGACACTGACCAAGTCCCTCAGCTTTTGTTTGTCAGGGAAAGTCTCTTTATTTCTCCTTTGGTTTGAGGGATATTTTCACTGGATATATTATTCTGAGGTAAAACTGTTGTTTGTTTTTTTGTTTTTCTTTAGCACTTTAAATATGTCATGACAGCCTGCCCTGGATGCTGAAGTTTCCACTGAAAAGTCTGCTGCCAGACATATTGGAGCTCTATTGTATGTTATTTATTTCTCTTGTTTTGCTGTTTTTACAATTCTTTCTTTATCCTTGACTTTGGGAGTTTGATTATAGTCTTTTTTTGGTTAAACCTGATTGGTGTTCTATAGCCTTTTTTTATGTGAATGTTAATAACTTTCTCTTAGTTTGAAAAATTCTTTGTTATTATCCCTTTAAATAAACTTACTACCCGCGCCCCCCGCCTTTATCTCTCTCTACCTTCACTTAGAGGTCACTCTTAGACTTGTCATTTGAGGCTATTTTCTAGATCCTGTAGGAATGCTTCATTCTTTTTTCTATTGTCTCCTCTGTTTGTATGTTTTCAAATAACCTGTCTTCAAGTTCATGAATTCTTCCTTCTGCTTGATCAATTATACTATTAAAATACTGATGCATTCTTTAATGTCAGTTGCATTTTTACCTCCACATTTCTGCTTTATCCTTATTATTTCAAATTCTTTGTTAGAATTATTACAAAATTTTGAATTTCTCTTCTGTGTTATATTGAATTTTTTTGAGTTTTCTCAAAATAGCTCTTTTCTCTATTAGAAATAGAGTTTTCTGAATTCTGTTTCTGAAAGGTCACATATCTCTGTTTCTCTATGATTCCTCCCTGATGCTTTAGTTCATTTGGTAATGTAATGTTTTCCTGGATGGTCTTAATACTCAGATGTTAATCTGTGTCTGGACATTGAAGAGTTAGGTGTTTATTGCAGTTTTTGCAGTCTGGGCTTGTCTGTACCCATCCTTCTTGAAAAGGTTTTCCAGATATTCAAAAGGACTTGGGTGTTGTCATCTATGCTGCATCTGTTTTAGGGTGCACGACAGTTCAAAGAATTTTGTGGTTCTTACAGACTCATAGTAGTACCGCCATGATGGTCTTATACAAGATCTGGAAGAATTCTCTGGCTTAGTAAAGAGAAACTCTTGTTCTCTTCCCTTACTTTCACCCAAAGAAGTGGAGTCTCTCTCTCTCTCTCTCTCTCTCTCTCTCTCTCTCTCTCTCTCTCTCTCTCTCGCCCCTAAGTAATGTGGAGCTGGAGATGGAATAACAAAGCCTCCCTGTGGTCACTACCACTGAGACTGTGCTGGGTCTGACCTAAAGCAAGCACAGGTCTGTGTCTCACCCAATGTCTGCTGTAAGCATTCCCTGGTTACTGTCTATGGTTGCTTAAGGCCCTGGGTCTCTACGATCACCAGATAGCAAAGCCAGCCAGGCCTATATCATTTTCTTCAGGGTGGTGAAATTCCCCAGCCCCATGGTGGGCCCAGAGGTGCTATCTGGGAGCCAGGGACTAACGTCAAAACCCTTAGAAGTCTATCTGGTATTCTATTATATTGTGGCTGAGCTGGCACTTAAACCACAAGACACAGTTCTTCTTACTCTTTCCTTCCATTTCCACAGGCAGAGGAGCCTGTCACCACAGGTGACCGGGAGCACTGCCAGACTACTGTTGATGCTCCCTTACGGCCCAACATCTCTTAAGTCAGCTTGCAGTGAATGCTACCCAGCCTGGGACTCACCCTTCAGGAAACCGGGCTCCATTTGGCCCAGAGCAGGTCAGCGATGCTGCCCAAGAGCCAAGTCCTGAAACTGGGGACCTCAAGGGCCTGGTTGGTGCTCTATCCCCTGTAACTGAGCTGGTACTTAAGGTGTAAGACAAAGTCCTCTTTACTTTTTCCTCTGCTTTACTTTTTCTGTCAAGCAGAAAAATTCATGCTCCATAGCTACCACAACTGTCAATACGCTGATTCTCATCATCTGAAGCCAGGAAGTCTCACCAAGGCCCATGACATACTTCCTGAGTATCACTGCTGGTTTCTCAGGGCCTCAGAGCTCTTTAGTTAGCAGGTGATGAATCCTGCTGGAACGGGGTTCTCCTTTCAAGGCAGTGGATTTCTTGCCAGCCCAGAGTGTGTTGAGAAATGTCTAGGAGCTAGGGCCTGGAAAGGGGGCTTAATGACTTTGAACTATGTCCTATCCCGCTGTGGCTGAGCTGATATCCAAGATGCAAGACGAAGTCCTCCCCATTTTCCTGTCTCCTCTCCACAAGTAGAAGGAAGGGGTCTCTTCTGGAGCCATGAACTGTGCAGCTTGGGATAGGGGAGGGATGATGACAGCAGTCCCTTTGCCATTCTGCTTGCTATCTCAGCAGGTCACATGCTCCCCCAGTCCACTGACTCTGGAAACAGTTCATCACTAGGATTTGATAGCAGCTGCAGCCCTGGTGGCCTAGACTGCCTTTTCAGTTTATTATAGCCCCAGAGCATTTTAGCCCTCCATAGAGAGGCTTGTCGGAACTCAAGTTAAAACAGCTAAGATCGGTGATTCCCCTCTGGTTAGGGCTAGTTTAAATGCTCCCTCTGTGGTGGGCATCAGCTGAGTTTGTTCTTTTATTTTTACTTTCTGCTATAACAGTGCAGCACTGAGTCCAGTGCATCCAAATTTCTGTGGTCTCCCCTACCCAGTAGACAGAATTGCTCTCCATACCATGCCACTACTTTCTGGGAATGGGGACAGGGTGGCATCAGCAATTCAAGACTGTTTCTCCTAATTCTTCAGTGTCTCTTTCAATGATATACAGTTAAAAGCAGATACAGTGAGTGATGACCTGATTTTTGGTTCTTATTAAGGTGTTTTTACTCTAGATGTTTGTTAAATTGGTGTCCTTGAGGTGGGGGGATGGGGGCAGGTGGTGTGATCAGTGGAGCCTTATAGTCTGTCATGTTCCTCTATCCCTCTTTGCCCTACTTTCCCCTTTTTTGAGACAGGGTCTCACTCTTGTCACCCAGACTGGACTGTAATGGCATGATCCTGGCTCACTGCAGCCTCTGCCTTCCAGGATCAAGTAATCCTCCTACCTCCCAAGTATCTGGGACTATAGGAACATGCCACTACATCTGGTTAATTGTTGTATTATTTTGTAGAAATGAGGTTTCACCATTTGCCCAGGCTGGTTTTGAACTAGGCTCAAGCAATCTGTCTATCTTGGCCTCCCAAAATGGTGGGATTACAGGCGTGAGCCACCATTCCACACCTTCTTTTAGCCTGCTTTTGCTTACTTTGGAATTCAGTTACTTTCTTTTTTCCAACTTAATGCAGGAAATTATACCATTGATCTTAAGCACTTATTCTTCAAAATCTAAGTGCTTAAAGCCTCAAATTTTTCACTAGGTGCTACCTTACCTGCCTCCTATACATTTTGGTATGTTGTGATTTTTTTATTATGCAGCTCAAAAATATTTTCAACTTACCTTCTGATGTTTCTTTGCCTCATTGGTTATTTATATGGTATTGCTTAATTTATAGATAGTTGAGTATTTTCTAGATAGGTTGTTATTGATTTTTAACCAATTCCTTTGTGGTCAGAGAATATATGAAGCAAGATTTCAAGCTTTTGATATGTAATGAGACTTGTTTTATGGCCAGCATATCATCTATCTTACTGAATGTTTCATGTGCACTAGAATGCACTATTGTTGAGCATATGTAATTCTGCAGTTTTGGGTATAAGTTGTATAAATATCAAATAAGTTGATGTAATTAATAATGTCGTTTCAGTTTACATGCTCAGTGTTTTTGTTTGGGCTAGCTTTATATAAAATACTAGAAAGAGAGTGCTAAGATGTCTAACTGTGGATTTGTCTCTTTTTCTCTTTATTTTTATTTTTCTTTATCTATTTTAAATCTCTGTTATAAGGCACATCTTTAAGTGCATATATATGTCTCTCTATATAAAGTGTTTTTAAAATATGCATATATATTTAAAGTTTCCCTTTAGATATAATATAGTTGGCTCTTGCATATTTTACTCCATCTGACAATTTGGCTTTTTAGTTGATATATTTATTCTATTTATAGTTAATGCAACTATTGATATGATTGGATTCAGGTCTACCATACTATTATTTGTTTCACTTTGTTCAATATGTTTGTGTCCCTGCTTCTTTAGTCTAATAAAGTGAATTTGTTTTTGTTTTGGGGTATTTTTTTTTTTTTTTTTTTTTTTTTTTTTTTTGAGATAGTGTCTCACTTTGCCTCCCTGGCTGGAGTGCAGTGGCACAATCTTGGCTCACTGCAACTTCTGCCTCCTGGGTTCAAGTGATTCTTGTGCCTCAGCCTCCTGGGCAGCTGGGATTACAGGAGTGCAACACCACACCCAGATAATTTTTGTATATTAGTAGAGACAGTTTTCACCATGTTGGCCAGGCCAGTCTTGAACTCCTGACACCAAGCAACCCACCCGCCTCATCCTCCCAAAGTTCTGGGATTACAGGCATGAGCGACCACAGCCAGCAAAAAAGTCAATTGGTTTTAAGCTTCAATTTCTTTGCCTTGTTCCCTATACTTTTTTGTGTTATGTTTTTAGCAATTGATAGAAATGACTAAAGTGTATAAGTTACTAAAGTACTCAATTGCAAATGTTAAGTATGCATTCTGAACTTCTCACAGTCATTGTTGAGTAAATATTGTACTGTTCCACCTAAATATAAGATCATTATAGCATTATAATTACGTTTCTTCTCAGCCTTTTGTGCTAATAGTATTTTATTAACTGTATCTTAAAATGCTTCTTTAAAATGTTATAATTTTCTATTAAAATTCATTTTAAGAAGTTAATAAGGATATGATAGTTTGTTTACATTCACCTGAATATATGCCTTGCCAGTGCTCTTAAAGTAGATTTAAACTTTCATCTGATGCAATTTTACCTCAGTGTGAATACATTCCTATAGTAATTCATGTAGCGCAGGTCTGCTTGAGAAGAATTCTCAGCATTCATTCATAATAACATGTTTTTAATTCATCCTTTTTTTTTTTTTATTTTGAGATGGAGTCTCCCTCTGTCACCAGGCTGGAGTGCAGTGGCATGATCTCGATTCGCTGCAACCTCTGCCTCCTGGGTTCAAGCGATTCTCCTGCCTCAGCCTCCCGAGTAGCTGGGACTACAGGCACACGCCACCACGCCCAACTAATTTTTGTATTTTTAGTCAAGAATGGGGTTTCACCATGTTGGCCAAGATGGTCTCCATCTCTTGACTTTGTATTCTGCCTGCCTCGGCCTCCCAAAGTGCTAGGATTACAGGTGTGACCCACTGTGCCTGGCCAATTCATCCTAATTTTTGAAAGATATTTTTATGCATTATGGATTTCAGGGTTGATATTTTTTTTTTTTCCAGCACTGAAAATAAAAGGAATCAAGACAGAACACAGTGGAATAAAAACTTTTAAAAGTAGAAAATATTAACACCAAAAGCAAGTTGGTTCTTCCAAAAGATAGAGAGAATGATAGGTGATGATGATAGATGGAGAGACAGATATAGCAAGATATATGAGAAAAAATGGGATCAGAAATAATCAGAAAAAAAGAAAATAATTATATATATATATGTTAAATACATATATACACATATTCATGTTAATATATGTTTAATAATCAGAATATTATGAAAAATGATATACTAATCAATTTGAAAATCTAGATCAAATTAACTGGAAAATGTAAAAGTTTAACTTAGCTAAAGAATAAATAAAGTACTTAAAAAGAGCAATAACTATTAAACAATTTGAAGTGGTAGTTCAAGGCAATGCTCTCTCACAAAAGAAGTCTGGATGGAGATTTATGTAGTAATTTCAAGGAATAAATAATTCCTAATTTATAAGAATTTTCCTAGAAACAGAAAAAGTGTTAATGTACTTTTTAAATAAAGTTATTATTGATTCCAAAGCTACATAATGAAGCATAATAAAAAGCTAATTATAGACACATACTTAACAGTGTAAAAGCAAAACTCTGAGAAACACACTAGCTGACAAATCCAAAATGGGATTATTAAATGTGCATCATGATTAGATAAGTTTAATCATCAGAGTGGTTCCACTTTAAAGCACTTAAAGAGAAAAATAATATGATTGATGCAGACAATCTTTAAGTACAACACTCATTTACCTATGTGCATATTTAATATATGATGAAATTTGTTAATTTATTCAGGAAACACTTAGTAAACTAAGAATAGAAGGCAATTTCCGTAAGTTGATGAGGGCTATGTACCAAAAACCTATAGCAAAAATTATATAGGTAGATATTATATATACTCTCATTAATAAAAATATAATAATGCCCAATCTCAGCACTATTTTACATAATAATGGTGAGCCTGGCTAACATTATAAGGGGGAAAAAAATAACAAGAACAGGCGTAACATCTGGAAAGGAAGAAATAAATTGTTATTATTTGCCAGTGACAAATACCTTGACAAATGTAACCAAGTGAACAAATTAAGCAATTAAGATTTCAGCAACTTGATTGATACTTGGTAAGATAATGGAAATCAATAGCATATTTTTACATTTACAATAACTTGCTGGAAAATATAGTCAATATATATAGTAATGAACATACATTATATTAGGTTGGTGAAAAAGTAATTGTGGTTTTTGCTATTAAAGGTAACAAACTTACTATAAAATTTATGTAAATATATTGTCATGAATAGCTACATCAACCCTGAAAATAAGAGCCCTCATCTCCATCCCTGCATACATGAAGACATACTACAAAGATACTGTTATAATTGAGTGAAGAGCTCAAAGCAGATCCATGAATGTAAAAAAAAAAAAAAAAAAAAAAAAAGAAAGAAAGAAAGAAAAAGAAAAACTTATATTTTGATGAAGTTAGTTCCAAATATTAATGAGAAAAAGAAAGATTACTTAGTACATGGTGTTGGGAAAACTGCCTTATTTTGGGGAAAAACATAAACATAGATTTCTACTAATACTTTGGGGAAGGAATCCATGGGTATTATAAGACCCAAATACTAAAGGTAACAGCTATGAAGTTAAGAGAAAAAACATGAAACAATAACTTTGGTACAAAAGAGTGCAAAGAATTTCTTAAACAAAACTTTAACATCATAGACTGTAAGACAAAAACAAGCAAAATTTATATTATCAAATTTGAAAGAAAAATACAATAAAAGAATCCATAAAGAAGTGATGATAATTTGAGAAAAAAAATGATATATGAACAATGGGCCAATAGATGAAATACACAAGAAACTCATTCAAACCACTTTTTTTCTTTTTTTTTTTGAGACAGAGTCTGTCTTTGTCGCCCAGGCTGGAGTGCAGTGGTGCAAACTCAGCTCACTGCAACCTTTGCCTCCCAGGTTCCAGTGATTCTCCTGCCTCAGCCTCCCCAGTAACTGTAATTACAGGCACATGCTGCCATGACTAATTAAGTTTTTGTATTTTAGCAGAGACAGGATTTCACTGTGTTGCCCAGGCTGGTCCCGAACTCCTGTGTTCAGGCAATCCTCCCGCCTCGGCCTCCTAAAGTGTTGGGATTACAGGCATGAGCCACCGCACCCAGCCTCAAACCACTTTTTAAAAATTCTGGTGGAAAAATGAGCAAAAGCAATACGTTAACAATGTATAGAAGAGAAAGTGTAAAATGCTATCAAGCATATGAAGACAGGCTCGTAGTCAAGAAATTAGAACAATACAAATCAAACTAACAATAAAATACTAGTTTATACTATTAATCAGATAAAATTAGAAAGCTGCACATTACCAAATTTTCATAAATTATGGAATTGTGAGTCATGTTTTTGTTGTACTAAATTTCTGAAAATCAATGTTGGACTCTTTAATCAAACCATTACATCCATGCCCAATATTCATAAGGATGTTTCTTTTGGTATTGTTTTTGGTGGCAGCAATTTGAAATAAATCTAAATATCTTTCATTAGAGAAGATTTGGACAAAATGTGCGAGATGACTATCATGACTCCCCGTGTGGTAGATGACTAGTTAGAAATAATGTCCATCAGTGACAGACTGGATTAAGAAAATGTGACATATATACACCATGGAATACTATGCAGCCATAAAAAAGGATGAGTTTGTGTCCTTTGTAGGGACATGGATGCAGCTGGAAACCATCATTCTCAGCAAACTATCGCAAGAACAGAAAACCAAACACCGCATGTTCTCACTCATAGGTGGGAATTGAACAATGAGATCACTTGGACTCCGGAAGGGGAACATCACACACCGAGGCCTATCATGGGAGGGGGGAGGGGTGAGGGGGGAGGGATTGCATTGGGAGTTATACCTGATGTAAATGACGAGTTGATGGGTGCTGATGAGTTGATGGGTGCAGCACATCAACATGGCACATATTTTGTTACACATATGTAACAAACCTGCACGTTATGCACATGTACCCTAGAGCTTAAAGTATAATATAATAATAAAAAATAAATTAAAAAAATAAAAGAAAAAAAGAAATAATAGGCTCAACATACACACACACACACACACAAACACACACAGTGGATAGGTTTAAAATACACAATGATAATTTAAAAAAACAGAAAGTGATATGTGATATATAAATATTTGTATAAATTAAAACGATATATATGAATGAAACTGCAAATTTTTCCTCAGAATCCATTCTTCCCTTCTTTAACAGTGACAGACTAAAGCTGAGATGTGATCACTTGCCTAGGAAAATATTTTCCAGGCCTTAAGGTGCTGGATGTGGCTATTTTACCAAGTTATTGATGGTGAATTCTGAGTGACTGTATGTGTGCTATCTCTGGGTTAAGGCCCTTAAGCAGTTGGCTGACTCTCTCGTACTAGCCTTCCATAACCTTTTTCTCTTTCCTATCAGCTGCAGCCAGCTTCAGGTATAAAAGGTACGTCTCTGAAGGAAATGACCCAGGAACAAGGTGAAAGAAAGCCTGGTTCCTGAGTAACTACTCAGAAACCTGGAACAACCCCAGACTACAATATGAGAAAGAGAAATAAACCTCTGTCTGGTTTGAGATATTGCGTTTTTGTTGTTTTGTTTTGTTGTTGTATGTGTTCTTTGGTGTTGTTTAACCTCATGTACAAATGTATAAATAATCAAATACACATATTAAGGCACATGTACATGATATATAGCAAAGATACTCAAATAGCTGTTGGCTGCTTTCAACAGAGCAGAGAAGGAATGGGAATAAAAGGGAATCATGTTGATACACACACACACAGACAGACGTTCTTAAGAGTGGTTCATTGTTTGGATGAATGCTGGTTATGTGGTATTATATATGCATACTTTAAACCCAAAACTCTGCAAGTGAGGGAAAAGAAGGATGAAAAAGAGAAAGGAGACAAGGAATAAAAATTATAAATGACAGCTATTTTTCTTCTTAAGAAAACCATTTATGCTTTATTGTGTAATGCTGGGCTTGGAGTCAATAGATTGTAATTAATGTGCATAGCAGTAAAGATCACTACAAGAAAAATAAATACGCTTCAAAAGTGTTCAAAGGACAAAAGAGCAGGAACGCTTACAAGAATTGTGTTGGTTAACTTGGCGGTGGCTGCAGATTCCAACGTGTTTCACAAGCGTCTAGTGCCTGAGCATCCTATCTGTAGACAGTATTCCATTGTACCATATATTCTAGGCGAAGCTAAATTGCTTTTTTTTTCACATCCAACCAAGAAATGTTGTTCAGAAGCCACATTCTTCATCACTGACCTTTCAGTAACTTTCTATTTATTGGTTCTAATAATAGCATTTTTCAGTTGATGATTTGGTGTTTTTTTAGGAAATAATAATTGTAGAATTTTTTCTCCAGTGATTAGGATTATTTGTTAAATACAAATTATTCTTGATTAATTGGGAAGAATATAGAAATGTCTACTTAACTTTTCATCAAAGTTTTAAACATGTTAACTGAAAATTTATTCACCAGCATTTTCAGGACCTTTCCTTTGAGCATGGATCTGCTGCTTTGGATTCTGTGTAGTCATTCTTCTACAAACTTCACCTCTAATTCTAGCTCTGCATTCCACGGTTGTTTCCTTTAATGTGAAAGGAGATTTGTGAGGCCAAAGTTGAATGGTAAATCTTTCCTGATAATAAATCCATCTACTCTTTTTCCATTGCCTCATCTATGTGTATCCTAGCAGCTTTTTTTTTAAAGTAATGACCTCTTTAAATTATTTTGAAATCATTTAATATAACATTCAGAGTAACAAGTCTGTATTTTTCAACTATCTTTCATTGTTTTCCACATTTAAACAATGTTATTACAATAACAAGAAGAACTGAAACAGACAGACCTGTACACATTCAACTGGCACTTGTTAAGAGTAACCAACAGCTGAGACCTGAGGAGTAGCAGGGTCTAAGAGGAATCAGTTACTATTAATGACCATTAATTGTGCCTTGGGTACCAGTAGCTAATTATAATTGTATTTGTATTTATACTAACCTATATATATATATACCAGCTTTTAAAAGTAATTAAATAAGAAGACGATGGTAGAAAGGCAGTTAACATGATAAATTGTTTCAAGAGAAAAGGTTTTAAAATTTTTTCACTGAGTCAATAATAATCAAACTGCTGTGGTTTGGATATGGTTTGTCTGTTGCCACCAAGCTTATGTTGAAATTTGTTGCCACTGCCAATGTGGCAGTGTAGAGAGTTAAAGCCTAGTGAGAGATGTTTGCGTTATGGGGGCATATCCCTTGTGAATGGCTCTGTGCTGTTCTCACAGCAATGAGTTCTTGCTCTCACAAAACTGGATTAGTTCTTGTGAGAATGAATTAGTTCTCACAAGAGTAGGTCATTATAAAGCCAAGGTTTTCTTCTCTTCACACATGTCCACCTCTGCTTTGACTTTCTCTGCCACATAACACAGCACGAAAACCCTTGCCAGAAGCCAGGGCCATGCCCTTGAACTTCTCACTTGCAGATGCATGAACTAAACAAACTTCTTTTCTTTACAAATTACTCTGTTAAAGGATTCTTTGGTAGCGAAACAAAATGGACTAAGATACAAACAAATTACCGACACTAATTTTAACATTTGTCCAGAAGAAAATATATTTTTGGTAGCTAAATTTCATCATTACCTTATAACATATGCACATTTCTTTGAAAAAGTCACAGTTATATAATTATTCTATAAATACATTATAAATCTTTGAAAATGTATTTTAAACGACCAAATGTTAACTATGTAATGGCCTGACTCCCAATTGATGATTTAATATTTGGTGATTCTACTTATCAAAATTCAGTACAGCTGTTCTTCATTGTTGCAAACTGCAAAGATGTCTGATTTGAAAAACTGTAAATTGATCAATGCATTTCAATTTTCTTATTTTGCTTATTTTATTTAATATTTTATTTATTCATATAAGCTGATAATATGCAAGAAGTGTACATATATGCATGAAATAACACAATTTCCTTTTATCTAACACTAAGAATCCCAACTGCAACCCTGTTTTCTTATTTCTGTGAGAGAAACCACACAGTTAAGTGATGTTGGATCTTGTACCTGATCTCTTGTGAAAGGTGGCTTTGTAGTCCGTCCCAGCATTCTGGATGTTCTTTATAACAAGCTTTTTAAATCTCTCTTTTTGCCCAGAGGCATAATGAACTCTATAATTGATTATATTATATTTAGAGTCTTAAAATGTCGTTCAAGGTTATAAATTCTCGTTTTAGCAGAATGATAAAACTCTTTGTGTTACAAATAAATAAATGCCATAGTTTTTACAAAACTGCATCACAAATCACATTCAAGGAGAATGCCCTTTATATAATGTCAAGAATTATCTAGTATTTAGCCTTATCTTTTTTCTCTCCTTATATCTAAATTTCAGCCTATAAACTATTCCTGTCTCATTTATTACCCCTAACTCCCACTTTAGCCCAACATTACTAATAAAAATAATCATTTTATTTATTTATTTATTATTACTATTATTATTATTTTGAGACGGAGTCTTGCTCTGTCACGCAGGCTGGAGTGCAGTGGCGCGATCTCGGCTCACTGCAAGCTCTGCCTCCCGGGTGCACGCCATTCTCCTGCCTCAGCCTCCCGAGTAGCTGGGACTACAGGCGCCCACCAGCACACCAGCTAATTTTTTTTTTTTTTTTTTTGTATTTTTAGTAGAGATAGGGTTTCACCGTGTTAGCCAGGATGGTCTCGATTTCCTGACCTCGTGATCTGCCCACCTCCACCTCCCAAAGTGCTGGGATTACAGGCGTGAGCCACCGCGCCCGGCCCAAAATAATTATTTTATGAATGTAGAATATTTGTGAAATATATACATTTTAATTTTTTAATTATTAATCATTTGGTTGCAATTTATTTCTTTTTAATGAGATTGTTGCAGGTAAGAGAATTTGGTATTGACTAAATTATGAAAGGATAAGTGGAGTTACTATTAACAATTAGTTTTATTAAGAAGTCATTGAGGCCGGGCACGGTGGCTCAAGCCTGTAATCCCAGCACTTTGGGAGGCCGAGACGGGCGGATCACGAGGTCAGGAGATCGAGACCATCCTGGCTAACACGGTGAAACCCCGTCTCTACTAAAAAAAAATACAAAAAACTAGCCGGGCGAGGTGGCGGGCACCTGTAGTCCCAGCTACTCGGGAGGCTGAGGCAGGAGAATGGCGTAAACCCGGGAGGCGGAGTTTGCAGTGAGCCGAGATCACGCCACTGCACTCCAGCCTGGGCGACAGAGCGAGACTCGGTCTCAAAAAAAAAAAAAAAAAAAAGTCATTGAATTTTTTTTTTTTTTTTTTTTTTTTTTTTTGAGATGGAGTCTCTCTCTGTTGCCCAGGGTGGAGTGCAGTGTCGCCCTCCTGGCTCACTGCAACGTCCACCTCTTGGAGTCAAGCAAATTCTCCTGTCTCAGCTTCCCGAGTAGCTGGGACTACAGGCGCATGCCACCACACCCAGCTAATTTTTGTATTTTGGGTAGAAACAGGGTTTCACCATATTGATGAGCCTGGTCTCGAACTCCTGACCTCAGGTGATCCACCCGCCTCGGCCTACCAAACTGCCGGGATTACAGGTGTGAGCCACTGTGCCCAACCAGAAGTCTTTGACATTTCTAAGTGGATCTGACAAACATCACAAGAACAATAAGGAGAATGATACTTTGCATAGGTTAGCTGGGATCACAGAAGAAGTCCCCTCTGTATTATCAGCCTCACTGATAAATATAAAAATAAATTGTGCAATAGAATCACAATGACACCTTTCAGTTCATTTGTATGCATATTTTGTCAATATATGCCTGTATTCTTATTTGCATACTAACTAAAATACTAGACTATTAATATATACTATGTCAGTGTGTCAAATAATTGTGATAAATTACTTCCTATATGATTGGTAATTGATTGAAATTCATAGAAATATCTCATGATAGGTAATTAATGCCTCAAATGACCAATGATATTTACACAACTAAATCCCATTTCTAACTTCTGAGTGCTTTCTTTGTACTAGTTACTATGCTAAATGCTTATTATTTTATGTAGGAATATAAAATATTATGAGAAGAAGCTAAGAACAGGATGATAAATATATCATTAAGAAAATGGATTACTTGTTTATACTTTTATATAATTTGTCAATTTACTGCTAACCAACTCAAAGTTACATAGCAAAAAAACAGGGGAAAAAACTTAGATAAAATTCAAAGAAAATTCCACAACTCATTTATTTTATGATTCATTTATATCTGTTTAAGTTTTTTCAATTTAAAAAAATTAATTGATTTCTTTTTATAATTTGGCCCTTCATATCATAGACTTGGAGACCTTCATTTCAACCTTGACATTAGCACTTCTTAGCTAGAACACATTGATCTTTATGCTCAGGGTACCCAGATTCTTAACCTATAAAGTAGAGTTAACGATACCTATCTACCTTCTTTGTAAAATGTTTACGAGGATTAAATGTAGCAACAAAAAGAAGCTCATTTCTTGAATTATAAAATGTCATATGAATGTAATTTATGTTATTGATCAAGTGGGAATGTAATAAGATATTATCTGATAGAAGATGAAAAGGCTAGATCCAAATATTCTTTGAACAATTAATAACTAGATATGCAAAAATTGTCTGCAATCTTCCATGTAAATTGAGTTACTAAAAGTAGAAAACCAATTTTTAGCTTTTAGAAAATAGGCTTTCATTCAGTGCCAGAGTAAATTCAACTAATAAATTAATAGGACTTTTGCCCTCTTTCTAGATTCCTTTTATGCTTGTTCATGAAGATATATTCAATCATCCAACACCTCTTTAGTTTGTAGCTATAATAATCTATTCCTGCATATTTTAAGATAATGAAATAAAAGAAGTGTTAAACACAAGAAACAAATATATAGCATTGTAGAATTTTAGTTAATTTTTTAAAATAATAATTTAAATAAGAATTTCCTTTTATGTTGCAAACAAATAAAATGCTTTTACATTTTTTAAGCTGTCTTTTATTTTAGGAAGAAAACTTGTATTACATACTTATCACTGTCATCTTCCCATTGAGGTCCATTAATATTAAAAAGAGTTCAGTTTAATACATTAACATCTCAGTGAGAGTCTGTCTCGTTATAATTATCACTGACCTTGTCAATTTAAAATTTTAGCCTGAGTCAAAATTAAATCTCAGCTATTAGAAAAAAAGTAAAAGCAAAATGAAAGGCAGATTATTCCTAATTAAAGACATAATAAGAAAATATATTAACCATAGAACTTGTATGTAAATATTATATATATGTAGAGATGCATATATATGTGTGTGTGTGTATACACACATATATATATCCCTTCAGAATATTGAAAATCTATGCCACTTTCAATTATCTTATATTTAAATTGATCTCAATACTATGTTTCATAATTATCTACAGAGCTTTTAAAAATTAGAGATACAATGGTAACTCCTAGAAATTCTGATTCAGTGAGTATGAGTGAATCTCATGCCTGTTTGTTATTTAAAAATGACACTAGTAATTCTGATTCACCCTCAGGGTTAAGAACCTCTGTTATGTGTCATAGAGGATTTAAGTACATCTACTTTAATGTATGAATTTGAACCCTAAATCCAGTTGCAGTTTCAATAATTCTAATTGCACTCAGAATTGTTATTTTGGCAAGACTTTGGGGACACATATATTCCATCAGCACACAAATCTTGCATTGACCTCAATGACATTTAATAAAGCTACAATTTCCAACCATTGCTCCTGGACCAGATAAATAAATAACGTCTTGCAGAAAAGCTGCTGCAAAGCTATCTACTGACATTGACAATTTAACTGAATTCCGGGTTTTAGAAACAAGTAGAATTCAGCAGTTTTTTTTTTACATTTCACCTAAATGATAAATGTTAACAGATTTCATTTTTATACCCATGCTTAATTATTTGTTTCGGCTTCAGGGGTCTTTACAAGGGAGTGAAAGACCGTGGAAAGAAAAAGCAGAGAAGAGGACAGAGAGGGAGCAATGGGGAAGAAGAGGAGAGAGAAATAAAGGAGGACAGAGAAGTGATTTTGTTAGGTGCATTGTTTTTGTCTGATTGCCTCAATTGTTTTTAAACTAAATCTTTTCAAGCACTCCAAAATGTAAGGCAGATCAAAAGAGAGTTACTCTGGTGTGTTATGAGTGATGGGGGTGAGAGGCAGTGTACTGGGAACCCATTAGATTCCTTGTTCACATTTAAGAACAAGGAGTTTTCAGAAGTAATTTGAAAGAAGAGCCTTTGACTTCAGATTTAAGGAGCCGTGTTCTGAAATCTTGGCTTCGGCTATTAGATAGTTGTATAATTTCTATCAATTTTCTTAAGAATTGCTTTGACTCAGTTTCCATATTTATAAAATTGTTGCGTTAAAACGCAATTTTCAGCATTTTAGTAAGTAGACACAGTACATACAAAGTTTTTAGCTTATGGCAGATTGTCAAGAAATAGTAGCTATCATTAGTATTATCACTAATAGGATAAGACATACAATAAATATCTTTTAGTACATGACCTCTATGAGTAAATAGCTTTTGCTGTTAATGTCTGAGCATTATGCCATTTATTATGTTCAGTGAGACATTATTTTTGTACTTCCTTGTCTTCAGGTCTACGTGCATGGAAGGGTATTTTTTATAAATAACATTTCAAACACGTTGAGTTTCTAGCCACCAACCAGAAATGCAGCTAAATCTTACTTGTCTGGAAAAAATTTGATTCATTTCCCAGAAGTTCTACATAAACAAGATCTTACCACGAGTGAGTGTCTATAGTCACTTACATTTTATGACTCTTTGTTTTCCTATTAACATATAATATAAAGGGAATAACAGAAAATAAAGTTTAGTTTTTAGGTCTATTCCTTCATTTACCTGAGCGGTGCCTGTTACAGTAGATGTTGCTATTTGTTGTGGCGTTTCAACCTAACATTTATTGTTCCTTTCTGATTGCAAAGATGTAGCAGTTAGAAAATACAGAAAAGTATTTTATAAATCTCGATCTTTAAGGTAAACTTCTAGGGGTAAATGTCTGAGAGAAAAAGATACTAAGTTTGTAAAACCTCTGGTAGATTATGGCAATTTGCTTTCTAGAAAGATTGTGCCAATGTATTCCTTATTATCACTTTATAAAAGTGATTGTCTATTCCTACTTGATTGAAAAAATAGCTTGTTTATATTCAAATATTGGAGAATATTTGTTCATCTGTGCATAGGTCGCTTAGCTTTATTTTTCTGTGCATTTTTCATTCATGTCTTTTGTATTTTGTCCATGAATACTATTGTGTTCTTTGTAATGTATGGACCACATTACAATTGATTATTCTCCCTTTGTCATATTTGGTGCAAATATTCTATTTAAGTTGTCAGTTGCTTTTTAAATGAATTATTTTTCCAGGACAGAAAATGTTTCTAATTAATGCTCCTAAGTAAATTGTAAGGGAGGTAAAATTTCCTTACTGTCTCTTACTTGTTTCCAAATATCTCCCTTTTCCAGGATTGTACTATAAGATAATTCAATTTAACATTGTACTTAGGTTCTTTCCTGCATTTGGCTGTTAGTGAAGGGAAAGCAGTTGTTTTCTGGAATAAAAGAGGGGACACATTTCCCACTTTGTACATGATTTCTTTTGTTCCTCATATTCATCACATTTAGATTAAATATTCATTTGTAGTTTATACATATTTATACATATTTTCATAATTAACACTTATCCATAATGCTTCAGATCATATAAAGGATCAGTCTGAGGTTCTTCAAAAATTTTTCTTCAATTTTCCATATACTATTTTTAAATAATGCACTTTTATGCTTTATAGTATATTGAAGATGATAGATAGAAGGATAAATAAGGATGGAGACATTTACTATTTCTTCCTTTCCTAAAAAAAATGTAATTTATTGCATTGATAAAAATTAGTGACTTTATGGAGGAGGCTGTTTACCCAATTTTAAGTAAGGTAATCTCACATTTGTTTTGCCCAGAGCAGTAACATTTTACATATGTTTTTTCACTCTCGTAAATTACAGGCTTTGGAGGATAAACTTGTGATTGTCCAGTGATAATGCATTTGTGACCATTAAAAAATTAACATTGGTGAAGACACAGTGAAAGACAAACCTAAATGGGAGAACTCATATATACCCTGAATAATGACACTAGAAATTAAAATTAAAGAACCTCCGTCATACCCTTACTCTAGAGAATCTTGGATAGTAATAGGTATTATAGATTGTCCTAGTAGGCTGGGTGCGGTGGCTCACACCTGTAATCCCAGCACTTTGGGAGGCGGGCAGATCGTGGGGTCAAGAGATCGAGACCATCCTGGCCAGCATGGTGAAACCCCGTCTCTACTAACAATACAAAAATTAGCTGGGCGTGGTGGTGCGCGGCTGTAGTCCCAGCTACTCAGGAAGCTGAAGCAGGAGAATCTCTTGAACCTGGGAAGCAGAGGTTGCAGTGAGCCAAAATCATGTCAATGCATTCCAGCCTGGTGACAGAGTGGGACTAAGTCTAAAAAAAAAGAAAAAGAAAAAGAAAGAAAGATTGCCCTGGCAAAGTCTCCTGTGTGTTAGGCAGATAGAGTGAATCAAACTCTAGAAATATACTAACGTAATACAGAAGAAATCTAGAAAGTAAGAACTTGACTTTACTGGGGTTTCTTGCAGTAGAGTAAAATTTGCAAGGAGCAATTGAAGAAGTTAGGTGTGCTGGAGGAGCTGTATGTTTAGAAATTGAGTTTAAGTCCGTAACAATAATCTTTATTTCACTTAAGTATTTTGCTTTTGAACTCTGAAAAACACATAGCACAGATTTAATTGTTCAGCTCATTTATAGACAATTATCACAGCTAATATTTAAAATAAATTGATGTGCGTTGTGCAGTCAAGTGTGGAGTCTGGAGGAGCAGGAAACATCATTTCATCAAGGGAGATCCCTTCTATTTAGAAATCGCAGTATATGGAGTAGCACATCAGACTGATCAAGGAGTTTTACTTGTAGTAATGTCATAATATAACATAAGATGTGACAAAATAAATTCCTAGACAATCAACTGCCACATTTAAATTACTATAATAAAAAAAATGAGGGCCATGATTGAGTAATTGGAACTGAATATACCTCTCTGTTGGAAACAACAAAATGAAGTAGCCATAGGAGTCATCATCAGGCAACAAAGGAGAGTGCTACCTGACTGATACAGAAAACAAATAAGATAAGCCTTATTATTGTCTTAGCTTACTACTTTAAGAAGTTTTGAAGTTGCAGAGGAAAAGGGGAACTCAGAAAAAACCCAGTGGATTCTGAGTTGAGACAGAGGTTGAATTCGGAGGAGGCTCATGTGGCTAGAGTTCATAGAACCGAGTACAAGAGAAGTGAGGGCTGTATATAGAGAGAACTCAAGATCTGTGAAGGACTCCCCTATAGTATTCAACTAAGAACTGATTAACACTTTTCTGAGACATGTGTGAGGAGAAAACTGCCCAGGGCCAGGGAAAGAAGCACAAAAAGTTTGGAGGAAACATTCCTGAAACTACACATGACCAGAAAATGTTTCTTGTTCCCCCAAACCAGATGGCATCCTCAGGGTTTATGAAGCAATGGATAGAGCCCACAGAAGTGCTTTGCCTTAGTAGTAGAGGATAATTACCTCTCAGTTCAGCACAACTCTGGTCTTTTGTACCAAATCTGAAAAACAGGACCCTAAAGGATAAAATTGTATTCTTACTGAATACACAAATATCCAGCATTCAACAAGTTAAAATTTACAGTGTCTGCCATGTAATAAAAACTTGACAGGCAAGCAAAGAAGGAGAAAAATGTACCATATAATGGAAAAGATTAACCAGTCAATCAAAACAAACACAGAACTGATACAGATGTTAGAATAGAAGTAGCAGACAAAGGAATTAAAATAGTCATTATAAGTGCTATATGTATTGAGAATTGAAGTAGATAATTGGGTGTTAGAGCCCCAAACTGAACATTTAAAGATGAAAACTACAATGTGTCAGATAAAAAATATATGAGATTGTGTTAACTGCCAATTAGATATTGCAGAAGAAAAGAATAGTGAACTTGAAGATATAACAATAGACACTATCTAAAAGTGAAACAGAAAGAGAAAGGATAATTTTTCAAGAGAGAATAGATCATCAATAAATTGTGGTACAACTTCAAGTAATCTATTAATAATACATGTGTAATTGAGGTAACAAGAAGAGAAGAGAGATCATCTAGACTACAAATCCATATAGTATGTTACTATACTAAATACTGCAGGCAAATATAATTCAATGGTTAATATTTGTGTATCTAAATATATCTAAACATAGTGAAAGTAATATGTGCTGTCATGACATTACCACCACCACATTAGTAAGCAAAATAAAATTTTCAGCTCTATTATAATCTTATGAGACCACCATTGAATATTCAGTCTGTTGTGAACCAAACATCATTATGTGATATGTGGCTGTATTTATACATCTTTAAGAGATAGTACATAAACAAAAATCACAATGTAGTGTAAAGTTTTATAGCTAAACACCATCTTTTGGGAGAAATGAAAGTATGTTGTTATAATGTTCTTATAATATAGCTAAAGTGGTATAGTATCCCTTGCAGGTAGACTGTCATATGTTAAATAAATTTTATAGTTCATATTGCAACCAATAAAATACTAGTTTAGTTAATAAGTCCCCAGAAAGAAAAAAAAAGATTCGTTAAAAATTCAATACATGTATAATAATTCAGAAAAAAATTAAAAGATAAAAAATCCCAGATGAGACAAATAATAAACATATAGAAAGATAATAATTCCAAACTGATCATATTGGTGATCACATGAAAGTAAATCGTCTAAACACTCCAATTAAAGACATAAAGTGTCCAATGTACATAAATAAGCAAAGCCAGACTATATGCTGACAACAGGGAAATGTACTTCAAATATGAAGACACAGAAAACTAACAGGAAAAGAGTGTAAAAATTATACCATGTAAATACTAATTAAAAGAGAACTGGAATGGGGGTTGGATGCACTAGTCCATGCCTATAATCCTAGCACTTTAGGAGGCCAAAGTAGGTGGATCTCTTTGAGCTCAGGAATTCAAGACCAGCCTGGGCAACATGGTGAAACCCTATTTCTACAAAAAATACAAAAATTATCCTGGCATGTTGACTCACACCTGTAGTTCCAGCTACTCGAGAGGCTGAGGCTGGAGAATCACGTGAACCAGGAAGTGGAGATTGCAGTGAGCCAACATGGTTCCAATGCACTTCAGCCGGGGTGGAAACACAGCGAGACTCCATCTAAAATAATAATAATAATAATGATAATAATAATAATAGAGAGAGCTGGAATGATCATATTAATCTCAGACATGAGATATGTTAATTTTAGATAAAAGATATTACCAGAGATAAAAAAAGGCCCTTTCATCATGATAGAGGGACCAATGCATCAAGAGAATGCAATCACTGTAAACATCTGTGTTCCAGTCTCATAGCTTCAGAATATATAAAGCAAAAACTGATAGAACTGCAAGAATAAATAATTAAATCTATTATTTATGATAGTGATATTATTACCCCCTTGCTCAATAACTGATTTCACAAATAGAATATAAAACATAAAAGACTACGTATAACTCTCAGCTAGCTTGACCTTATTGACATTTATAGAGCATTCAACCTAAACCAGAAAAATATACATTATTTTTAAGTGTACAAAAAATATTCATTAAGATAGATTATATTCTTGGCCACAAAACAACTCTCAATATGTATAAAAGAATCTGAGTCACCTAAAATGATTTCTGGTTACAATGAAATTAAATTGGATATCAATAACAGAAAATAATTGGAATAAGTAAATAAAATTTTGAAATAACTCATTGGTTAATGAAGTAATCAAGAGATAAATTAAACATATTTTGAAATGGATGAGAATAAAACACAATATATCAATATTTCTGCAATGTCATTAAAGCAATTCATAGGGGAGAATTTGTATCATTAAATGTTGGTGATAGACAAGAAGAAAGGAACTACAATCAGTAGCCTCAGCTGCTGGCTTAAGAAGCTAGAAAAAGAAAGAAAATTAAACCTGAATAAGAAAAGAGGAAATAAGGAAGATCAGAAAGAAATCAGTGATTTGGAACACAGTAAAACAGTAGAGAAAATTAATGAAATATAAATTCATTTTTTCAAGAAGATCAGTAAGTTGGTAAACCACTCTCCTACTCAGAAAAAAAAGACAAAAATTACAGTAACAGGAAAGATAGAAGTAAGTTATAGATTCTACAAACCATAAAGGATAAGCAACTTCATCCAATACAACTGAAAAATTAAATGAAAATAGATAAACTTCTCATTTAAGATAAATTATCTGAAAGACACATGCTACCAAAGTTCATTCAAGGAGAAATAAATACCTAAATAATCCTATATTCATTATTCTTTTTAATTTTCAAATAAAAATTTTCCACAAACACAAGGCACAAAGGGTTCCACTGGTGATTTCTATTGAATGTCTAAGAACGAAATAATACCAACCCTACTAAACTATTTCAGAAAATTGAAAAAGTAGAAATATTTTGCTAATCACTTTATGAGGCTAAACAATAACATAAGAAAAGAAAATTGGAGAGACGTCAAAATGGCTGATTAAAAGCCGCTGCAATCCATGCCACTCACAGAAAGGAGTAAAAGGAGCAATTGAATTTAGCACCTTCAATTGAAATATCCAGGTTTTCACATTGAGACTGACGAGGCAAACAGCTCAACCCAAGGAGAATGGTGAAAAGCAGAGAGGAGTGACAGCCCACCGAGGAGTGGCATGGAGCCAAAGGAACCCTCACCCCTAGCCAAGGGAAGTGGTTAGTGACTTTGTAACCCTGCCTGGAAAACCACACTGTTCCCATGAATCTTTGCAACCCACAGATCAGGAGATCCCCTGTGAGTCCATGCCACCAGGTCCTTAGGTCCAGTACATAGAGCTGAGTGGAGTCTCAACAGAGCAGCTGCTCAGGCACACTGCAGAGACCCAGGAGCTTTACATACTTTGGCCCTTGAATCTTCAGCACAACGTGAGAGATTCATACATACATATCCCTAGGAAGAGGGCTGAATCCAGGGAGCCAAGCGGCATCATTCCGCAGGTTCTACTTCCATGGCACCTCACAAGTTAAGACCCAGTGGCTTGGAATTCCAGCCAGCCAACAGCAACAGGCTAAAGTCTGCCTGAGTCAGGATTGAGTTCCCAGGGGGAGGGATGGCTGCCATCTCTGTGGCTCAGTAGACACAGTCATTCTAGCCTGCCGGCTTTAGGGAATACAAACTGTCCAGATGAGGAAAAATCCACAACAATGCAGCACAGCTGTCTTGCTAGATCATGGCCAGGCAGTTTATTTAATCAGGACCCTGATCCATTCCTGTTTACTGGGTGAGACCTCCCTGCATGAGCTTCAACCACTCCAGCAAGGGTTCTATGAACAGAGCTCTGATCTCTCCTTGGGATGGAGCTCCTGGGTGAGGAAAAGGCGGGGGTTGCTGCCATCTCTGCAGTTCAGTAGACTCAGCATTCCAGCCTGCCATCTTTGGAGAATACAAATTCAGACAAGAAAGAGTCCCCCACAGTACAGTACAACTGCCTTGCCAGATAGTGGCCAGACTGCTTCTTTAAGTGAGACCTCCCTGTGGAAGCTTTAGACACTCCAGCAAGGGTTCAATGAACAAAGCTTTGATCTCTCCCTGGGATGGAGCTCACACTGGGAGAGATGACCACCATCTCTGTGATTCAGTAGACTTAGCCATTTCAGCCTGCCAGCTTGGAAGAATCGAGTCTGAATGAGGAAGGATCCCCCACAACACAGCACACTTGCTCTACCAAAAATAAGCCATACTGCTTCTTTAAGTGGTTACCAAATCCTGCTCCTCCTGACTGGGTGAGATCTCCCAACATGGGTCTCCAGCTACCTCCTAAAGGTATGTTCTGACTGGCAAGAGGTCAGCACCTCCCTGGGACAGAACTTTCAAGGAAAGAGAAGACTGCCATCCTTGCTGTTTTGCTGCCTTCAATGGTGATACCTCCAGGTATGGGAAAAACCAAGGTTACTAGGGTCTGGAGGAGACCTCCAGCAAACCCAACAGCCCTGTGAAAGAGGGCCTGACTGTTAAAAAAATAATAATAATAAAATAAAACAACTAAAGCAACAACATCAAAACACAAAGGACCTCACAAAAACCCCACTCAAAAGCCAACAACCTCAAAGATCAAAGGAAGAAAAGCCCACAAAAATGAAAAAGAATCAATGCAAAAATGCTGCAGACTCCAAAAGCCAGTGTGCCTCTTCTCCTCCAGATGACCAAAACACCTCTCCAGCCGGGGCATAGAACTGAGCTGAAACTGGATGGCTGAATTGACAGAAATAGGCTTCAGAAGGTGGATAATAATAAGCTTCACTGAGCTAAAGAAGCATGTTGTAACCCAATTTAAAGAAGGCAAAAATCATGATAAAACAATACAGGAGCTGACAGTCAGAATAGCCAGTTTAGAGAGGAACATATCTGACCTGATGGAGCTCCAAAACACAACACAAGAGCTTCACAATGCAATCACAAATATCAGTAGCAGCATATACCAAGAGCAGGAAAGAATCTCAGAGCTTAAAGACTATCCATCTTAAATAAGACAGGCAGACAAGAATAAAAAAAAATAATAGAACGAAAAAGAGTGAACAAAACCTCTGAAAAATATGGCATTATGTAAAGAGACCAAATATATGACTGATTGAGGTACCTGAAAGAGACATAATGGAACCATGATGAAAAAATTACTTCAGGATATCAAGGAGAACTTGTCCAACCTAGCAAGACAGGCCACCATTCAAATTCAGAAAATGCAGAGAATTTCAGTAAGATATTCTATGATAAGTTCAACCACAAAACAAATAATTATCAGATTCTTCAAGGTCAAAATGAAAGAAAAGATGTTAAGAGTAGCCAGAAAAAAATGCCAGGTCACCTACAAAGGGAAGTTTATTAGACTTACAGTGAACCTCTCAGTGGAAATCCTATAAGCCATGAAGATAGGAAGCCAATATTCATTGATATTAAAGAAGAAAATTTTCAGCCCAAGATTTCATATCTGGCCAAACTAAGCTTCATAAATGAAGAAGAAATAAGATCCTTTTCTGACAAACAAATGCTGAGGGAATTCATCACCGTGAGGCCTGCCTTGAAAGAGCTCCTGATGGAAGCACTAAATATGGAAAGCATAAACCATTACCAGCCACTACAAAAACACACAGTGAAACTATGAAGCAACCACATAAACAAGTCTGCATGGTAACCAGCTAGCACCATGATGACAGGATCAAATTCACACATAACAATATCAACTTTAAATATATATGGGCTAAACGGCCAACTTAAAAGATGCAGGCCGGGCGCGGTGGCAAGCCTGTAATCCCAGCACTTTGGGAGGTCCAGACGGGCGGATCACGAGGTCAGGAGATAAAGACCATCCTGGATAACATGGTGAAACCCCGTCTCTACTAAAAATACAAAAAACTAGCCGGGCGACCTGGCGGGCGTCTGTAGTCCCAGCTACTCGGGAGGCTGAGGCAGGAGAATGGCGTGAACCCGGGAGGCGGAGCTTGCAGTGAGCTGAGATCCGGCCACTGCACTCCAGCCTGGGCGACAGAGCGAGACTCCGTCTCAGAAAAAAAAAAAAAAAAAAAAAAAAAAAAAAAAAAAAAAAAAAAAAAAAAAAAGATGCAGAGTGGCAAGCTAGAAAAAGAGTGAAGACCCACTGGTATACTGTCTTCAAGAGACCCATCTCACATGCCAAGACACACAGAGGCTCAAAATAGAGAGGTGAAAGAAAATTTACCAAGCAAATGGAAAACAGAAAAAAGCAGGGGTGTGTGTTAGGTTCTGTGTCCTCACTCAAATCTCATATTGAATTGCAATTCCTAGGTTATGAGGGAGGAAACGGGAGGTGACTGGCTCATGGATGCAGTTTCTCTCATGCCCTTCTCGTGATAGTGGGTGATTTATCATGAGATCTGATTGTTTTATAAGGGGCTCTTTTTCCTTTACTTTCTTTCCTCTTTTATGCTGCCATGTGAAGAAGGTCCTTGCTTTCCCTTCACCTTCCACTGCAATTATAAGTTTCCTGAGGCCTCCCCAGCCATGTGGAACTGTGAGTTAATTAAATCTCTTTGTTTTACAAATTACCCAGGCTCAGGTATGCCTTTATATTAGTGTGTGAAGGAACTAATAGGACAAATTGGTACTGATGTAGTGGGGCACGACTATGAAGACACCCAAAAATGTGGAAGTGACTTTGGAATTGGGTAACAAGAAGAGGTTAAAAGAGTTTGGAAGAATCAAAAGAAGACAGAAGGATGTTGAAAAGTTTGGAACTTCCTAAAGACTTGTTGAATGTTTTTGACCAAAATACTGATAGTGACATGGACAATGAAGTCCATACTAACGAGGTCTCAGATGGAAATGAGGACCTTATTGGGAACCGGAGCAAAGGTCACTCTTGCTCTGCTTTAGCAAAGAGAGTGGCAACATTTTGCCCTTGCCCTAGAGATTGGTGGAACTTTGAACTTGAGAGAGTTGATCTGAAATTGGAACTTACGTTTAAAAGGAAAGAAGAGCATACAAGTTTAAAAAATTTGCAACCTAATGATGTAGTAGAAAAGAAAAATCTATTTTCTGGGAAGAAATTCAACCTGGCTGCAGAAATTTGCATAAGTAATGAGGAGCCAAATGTGAATCACCAAGAAAATGGGGCAAATGTCTCCTGTGCATGTCAGAGACCTTTGCAACAGCCCCCTGATCTCAGGCCCAGAGGCCGAGTAGAGAAAAATACTTTTGTGGACAGGGTCCAGGGACCCCTGGTGTGTGCAGTCTTGGGACTTGGTCCCCTGTGTCACAGCCACTGCAGCCATGGCTAAAAGGGACCAAGGTACAGCTGAGGCCATTGCTTCAGAGGGTACAAACCCCAAGCCTTGGAGCTTCCACATGGTGTTGGTCTAGGTGTGCAGAAGACAAGAATTGAGGTTTGGGAACTACCATCTAGATTTCAGAGGATGTATGAAAATTCCTGAATGTCCAGTCAAAGGTGTGCTTCAGGAGTGGAGCTTTCATGGAGAACCTCCACTAGGGCAGTGCAGAAGGGATATATGGGGTTAGAGCCCCCATACAGAGTCCCCACTAGAGCACTGCTTCGGAGAGCTATGTAAAGAGGACCACCATCCTCCAGACACCAGAATGGTATATCCATTGACAGGTTACATTAGGTACTTGGAAAAGCTGCAGAAATTTACCACCAGCCATGAAAGCAGCAGGGACAGCAGGATGTATCCTCAAAAAAACAAAGGAACAGAGCTACCCAAGGCTGTAGGAACCCACCTCTTACATCAGTGTGATCTGAATGTGAGACATAGAGTCAAAGGAGATTATTTCAGAACTTTAAGATTTAATGACTGCCCCACTGGATTTTGAACTTGCATGGAGCCTGAAGTCCCTTTGTTTTGGCCAATTTCTTCCATTTGGAATGGGAGCATTTATACAATACCTGTACCACCATGGTATTTTGGAAGTAGCTAATTTGTTTTTAATTTTATAGACTCCTAGGTGGGAGCGGCTTGCCTTGACTCAGATGGGGCTTTGGACTTGGACTTTTGGCTCAAAGCTGTAATGAATTAAGACTTTGAAGGACTGTTAGGAAGGCATGATTGGTTTTCAAACGTGGAAGGGACATGAGACATGGGAGGGACCATGGGCAGAATGATATGGTTAGAGACTTTCTACTCCCACCCAAATCTCATCTGGAATTGTAATCCCCAGTTGTTGAGGGAAGAATCTGGTGAGAGGTGATTGGATCATGGGTATAGTTTTCCCCTATGCTGTTCTCATGACAGTGAGAGAATTCTCATGAGATCTGACAGTTTTATAAGGGGCTATCCCCCCTTTACTTTCTCTTCTCTCTTCTGACATTATGTGAAGAAGATCCTTGCTTCCTCTTCACCTTCCGCTGTGATTGTAAGTTTCCTGAGGACTCCACAGCTATGTGGAAGTCTGAGTCAATTAAACCTCTTTGCTTCATAAATTACCCAGTCTCAGGAATGTCTTCATAGCACTGTAAGAATGGACTAATACGGGTTGCAATCCTTATTTCTGACAAAACAAACTTTAAACCAACAAAGATTAAAAAAAGAAAGGCATTACATAATGGTAAAGGGTTCCATTCACGAAGAAGAGTTAACTATCTCAAAAGTACATGCAAGCAATACAGGAGCACCCAGATTCATAAAGGAAGTTCTTAGAGACCTTCTAAAAGACTTAGACTCCCACACAATGATAGTGGAAGACTATAACAACCCACTGACAATGTTAAACAGATCAAGACAGAAAACTAGCAAAGATATTCAGGACCTGAACTCAGCTATGAATCAAGTAGACCTGATAGATACCTA
Organism: Rhinopithecus roxellana; assembly: GCF_007565055.1. Classification (NCBI taxonomy): domain Eukaryota; kingdom Metazoa; phylum Chordata; class Mammalia; order Primates; family Cercopithecidae; genus Rhinopithecus; species Rhinopithecus roxellana. Next base: position 94,947,500 of record NC_044552.1, on the reverse strand, counting down.
CAGAACTCTCCACCCCAAAACAACATATCATCTCATAGTCACATGGCACTTACTCTAAAATTGATTATGTAATCAGAAGTAAAACACTGCTCAGCAAATGCAAAGTATCTTGATTCATAACAGTCTCTGAGACCAACAGTACGATCAAATTAAAACTCAAGATTAAGAAACTCACTCAATACTACACAACTATATGGAAATTGAGAAACCTGCTTCTGAATGACTCTTGAGTAAATAATGAAATCGGTACAGAAATCAGTAAGTTCTCTAAAATGAATGAGAACAAAGAGACAATGTACCAGAATCGCTGGGACACAGCTACAGCAAAGTTAAGAGGGAATTTTACAGCAGTAAATGCCCACATCAAAAAGCTAGAAATATCTCAATTTAAATACCTAACATCTCAACTAAAAGCACTAAAGAACCAAGCACAGACAAACCTCAGGGCTAGCAGAAGACAAGCAATAACCAAGATCAGAGCTAAACTGAAGGAGCTAGAGACACAAAAAATCAATGAATCTAAGAGCTTTTTTTAAAAAAAAAAAATAACAAAAGAGATACACGACTATCTAGACTAATGAAAAAGAAAAGAGAGAAGATTCAAATAAACACAATCAGAAATGATAAGGGTATATCACCACTTACCCCACAAAGATACAAACAGCCATCAGAGAATACTGTAAATACCTCTATACACATATAAATTAGAAAATCTAGAAGACATTGATAAATTCCTGGACACATACACTCTCCCAAAACTGAATCAGGAAGAAATTAAATCCCTGAATAGACCAATAATGAGTTCTAAAATGGAGGCAGTAATATATAGCCTATCTACCAAATAAATGCCCAGGACCGGGTAGAATTACAACTGAATTCTACCAGAGGTGCAAAGAAGAGCTGGTACCATTTCTACTGAAACTATTACAAAAAATTGAAAAGGAGGGATTCTTCCCTAACTCATTCTATGAGACCAGCATCATTCCGATACCAAAACCTGGCAGAGATACAACAAAAAAGGAAAACTTAACGCCAATATCCTTTATGAACATCAATGCAAAGATCCTCAACAAAATACTAGCAAAGCAAATACAGCAGGACATTAAAAAGTTTATCTACCAAGATCAAGTTGTTTTCATCCCCATCCCCAGGAAGAAAGACTGGTTCAACACACACAAATCAATAAGTGTGATTCATCACATAAACAGAACTAAAGGCAAAATCCACATGATTATCTCAATAGATGCAGAAAAGCCCTTTGATAAAATTCAACATACCTTCATGTTAAAAACTCTTAATAAACTAGGTTTTGAATAGATACCTCAAAATAATAAGGTATTTTAAAAGATACCTCAAAATAATAAGAGCCATATATGACAAACCCATATCATACTGAATGGGCAAAAGCTGGAAACATTCCCCTTGAAAACTGGCACAAGACAAGGATGTCCCTCTCTTACCACTCCTATTTGATGGAATATTAAAAGTTATGGCCAGGGCAATCAGAAAAGAGAAATAAATAAAGCATAGTCAAATAGAAAGAAAAAAATTCAAAGTATCTGTTTGCAGATGACATAATACTATGTCTGGAAAACTCTGCTCTCTCAGCCCAAAACCTTCTTAAGCTGATAAGAAACTGCAGCAAACTCTCAGGATACAAAATCAGTATGCAAAAATCAGTTGCATTTCTATACACCAACAACAGGCAAGCAGATAGCTAAATCATAAATGAAGTCTCTTTCACAATTCCTACAAAAAGAATGCAATACCTAGGAATATAGCTAACAAGGGAAGTGAAGGATCTCTTCAAAGGGAACAACAAACCACTGCTCAAAGAAATCAGTAAGGACAAAAATCAAGTGGAAAAACTATTCCATGCTCATGGATAGGAAGAATTAACATCATGAAAATGGCCATACTGCCCAAAGCAATTTATAGATTGATTGCTATTCCCATTATACTACCACGGACATTCATCACAGAATTAGAAAAAAATATATTTTAGAGTTCCTATCTAACCAAAAAAGAGCCAGAATAGCCAAGGCAATCCTAAGCAAAATAATAAAGCTGGAGGCATCATACTGACCATCTTTATACTACAAGGCTACAGTAACCAAAAAGAATGGTACTGGACCAATGGAACAGAATAGAGAACTCAGAAATAAGAGCGTACACCTACAACCACTGGATCTTAGACAAACCTGACAAAAAAACAAGCAACGGAGAGAGGATTCTGTAATTAATAAATAGTGCTGGGAGAAATGGGTAGCCATATGCAGAAGGTTGAAACTGGACCCCTTCCTTACACAAATACAAAAATTAACTCAAGAAGGATTAAAGACTTAAATGTAAAACCCAAAATTATAAAAACCCTAGAAAAAAAATGTAGGCACTACCATTCAGGACATAGGCATGGGCAAATATGTCATGATTAAAATGACAAAAGCAATTGCAACAAAAGTAAAAACTGACAAATGATCGGAAGATCTTCTGCACAGGAAAGGAAACTATCACCAGAGTGACCAGACAACCTAAATTATGGGAGAAAGGTTTATAATCTTTCCATGTGACAAACATCTGATTTCCAGAATCTACAAGGGACATAAAGAAATTTACAAGAAAAAAACAAACAACCCAATTAAAAAGTGTGCAAAGGACATGAACATAAATTTCTCAAAAGAAGACAAATGTGCAGCCAACAAACTTAGGAAAAAAAGCTCAACATCATTGATCATTAGAGAAATGCAAATCAAAACTGCAATGAGATATTATCACACCAGTCAGAATGACAGTTATTAAAAAGTCAAAAAACAACATGTTAATCGCAGCACTATGCAATGACATGGAATCAACCCAAATACCCATCGATGATAAGCAGAATAAAGAAAATGTGGTACATATGCACCATGGAATACATCATGCAACCATATAAATAATGAGATCTTGTCCTTTGCAGGGACAAGGATGGAGTTGGAAGCTATTATCCTTAGCAAACTAATACAGGATCAGAAAACCAAACAGCCATATGTTCTCACTTACCAGTGATACAGTCACTTGGGAAAAAGTTTAGTAGTTTTTAAAAAGTTAAATATACATGTATTATATAATCTAGCCCTTCTACCCTTAGATATTTATCCAAGATATAAGACAACACATCTGTACAAAAACTTGTGCATAAATGTTCATAGCAGCTTTATTGTAATAGCAAAAAATAAAAAAAATGTCAAATTTTCATTTAAAGGTTAATGAGTAAACAAATTGTGACATATCCACATACTGGAATATTTCTTAGCAATATAAATGAATGAACTATTCGATTTAAGCAGATAGACAAAAATATGATGTAAAATCTCGTTTACATAAAATTTTCAAACACACAGTGCTTTGGCAGGCTGAGGAGAGAGGATCACTCGAGGTCCATAGTTGCAGACCAGCCTGGGCAACATAGCAAGAAATTGTCTCTAAAAATTTTTGCTTGTTTGTTTTAATTATCCCATCAGGGTAATGTGTACTTATAGTCTTAGTTATTTGGTAGGCTACGGTGGGAGGATGCTTTGAGTCTAAGAGTTCAATGTTATAGTGAATTGTGATCACATCATTGCAATGAAGCCTGGATAACAAAATGAGACACTGTCTCTGGCATATAAAATAAATAAGTATTTTTTAAAGTGCAAATTAATCTATTGTAACAGAAACAGATCAGTAGTTTCTTCGAAGCAGGGTAGTTGTCTGGTATGAGATGAGAGGGTGGGATTACACAGGGATTGAAAGCCTTTGGGAGTAATGTAAATATTTATATTAAATCAAATCTTACATGGATATGTACTTGTGTTAAAACGTATCAAAGTAGAAGTTTTAAATGCATGTATTTTATTGACTATAAATCATACCTAAATAAGCCATTAAAATAAACTTTTATATTTATATTTTCAACTACTTTTAAAGCTTTGTCAAAGGTTGCTAATTTGAAACTCTCACATCAAAAGGTTGACGGGTGTGGGTTCTGTCATTACATTGTTTTAGGTTAACATAACTACTTTAATGTTATTTGTACATTGAACTGTGGATGATTCCTAATATAATGTTTATCTGTGTAATTCTGCTGATCAATAATTATGCTAATAGGTATCTTGTTATCAAATAGTCATGTTTAAATTTCAGAGAGTATGAGAGTGGTGCGTGGGAGGGATCAATCTATTTTACAAGAGAGAGATCTGTTTTCATAATATTGAAGGAGGGAAAACTCTGTCAAAAGGTTAAGAAAATGTATCAAGGTCAGTATTGTGAGTAAGTGAAGAAATTCATAAAGGGTAATAAAAATCTTGAGTAAAAACACGGCAATGAAGATGAAAATGTGGATCAAAAAAGAAAAAAATAATATATATATATGTGTGTGTGTGTATATATATATGTACACATATATACAAAGACTATTTAGATCTGATTGCTATGGACATTATTCTGCTTAATCTTACTAATATGGTAAATATATATTATGTTGGAACCCATCCCAATTCTATTTTTAAAAATTATTTGTCAATTTTTAATATAATTTTTGTATAATTATAACTTTAAAATTACTCATGTATTATAGAGCAATATATGAATATATGGACACACTCAAACATTTCTAAAACATTCAAAAAATTAGGCATAAAGAGTAACCTACAAAGATTCCCTTGACTCTTCCCTCTCTACTCACTTTCTTATTTTCTTTTCCTTTTTGTGTGTGTTTGTGTGTGGTGAACACTTACATGAATTTTACCTTGAACAAATTTTTAAGGACAGAATAAAGTATTGTTAACTATAGGCACAATGTTGCACAGCAGTTCCCTCAAATTTATCCTGAAACCTTGTATCTCTAGAACAGCAACGGCCCTGACAACCACCATTCTACTGTCCATTTCTATGAGTTTGACTACTTTTGACACCTCATGTTAAGTGAAATCATGCAGTATGTGTTTTGTCCTGTGACTGGCTTCTTTCACTTAGCATAATAAAGTTACTATTCATCCATGTTTTTCCATAGGCCAGAATGTCCTTCTTTTTGAAAGCTGATTATTTCATTGTGTATATATATGCATATTTATGTATTTTTTTATACATTTTCTTTATCCATTATTTTTATCCATTATTTCCTCAGTTGATATTTGTCTTGAATCTTTATTGTGGCTATTGTAAATAATGCTTCAGTGAACAGAGGAGTGCAAATATCTTTTAAAATCATGGTTTAGTCCCTTTGAATATATACCCAGAAGTGATACTGTTATATTATAAATGAAAATACGTCCCATTTTCATAGGATTAGAATGCTTAATATTGTTAAAATATTCATACTTCAAAAATCAATCTACAGATTTTATATACTTCTTGTCAAAATTCAATTGACATTTTTCACAGAAATAGAAAATAATCTTAAAAGTTGTATGGAGCTATGGAAAACATCGAATAAGCAAAGCAGTTTCGAGTAAAACAATAATAAAGCTGTAGACATCATGATTTCCGGTTTCAAAATATATCACAAAGTTACTGTCATTAAAACTGTATTGCACTGACAATTATTAACAGACATAAAACAGACATAAAAGATGTATGAAATGGACAATGGAATAGAATAGAAACCCAAAAACATACCCACAGATGCATGGTCAACTGATCTTCAATAAAGATTCCAAGAATAAACAAAGGGGAAAGATAACCTCTTCAGTAAATGGCATTAGGAAAACAGAATATCCATATATATATATAAGAATAAAATTACAACCTTATATTCCCTACACAAAAACAACTCAAAATGTGAAACCTGAAACTGTTAAACTTCTAGAATAAAACACAGAGGAAAAGCTTCATGACATTTCTCTTAAGTCCATTTAATGTTGCATAAAAGAATACCTGAGGTTGGGTAATTTCTAAAGAAGATAGGTTTATTTGGCACAAGATTCTGATGACTGGAAAGTTCAAAAGTGGACATCTGCATTTGGTGAGAGCCTCAGGCTGCTTCCAGTCATGGCAGACAGCAAAGGGGACCTGGCCTATGCAGAGATCACATGGGAAAAGAGGAGGAAAGAGAGAGAGGGAAAAGGTGCTGGGCTCTGTTAAACAACCGGCTCTCATGGGAACTTATAAAGTGAGGAAACACTCACCCCTGAGAGAGGGTCAGTCTATTCGTGAGAGATCTGCCCCCATGACCCAAACATGTCCCATTAGACCCCATCTTCAACCATAAGGATCAAATTTTAACATGAGGTTTGAGGGGGACAAACATCCAAACCACAGCAACATTGGTCTAGGCAATGATTTCTTGGATATGACATGAAAAGAGCAAGCAACAAACGAGAAAATAGACAAATGGGATAAATCTGCACAGCAAATAAAACAATTAGAATAAAAAGGCAACCTAAAGAATGGAAAAAAATATTTGCCAACCATATGTTTGATAAATAATTAGTATCTGAAATATATAAAACTGTGAAACTCAAAAGCAATAAAACAATCTAATTAAAAATGGGCAAAAGATATGAATAGATATTTCTCAAAGAAGACATACAAATAGCTAACAGGTATATGAAAAGATATACAATATCGCTAATCATCAGCATAATGCAAATCAAAACCACAATGAAATATCATCTCACATCTGTTAGGATGGTTATTATAAGCAGACAAACAAAACAAAACAGAAAAAGGCTAAGTGTTGGTGATGATGTAGAGGAATTGTAACTCTTGTAAACTGTAGACATGTAAAATGTTACCACAGCTATGGAAAACAAAATGGAAATGCCTCAAAAAATTACAACTGGAACTTCCATATTATCCTACTATTTTTGATACATTAATATGGAATTATGTCCCTTTCATTTTATAGAATATAGAGCCAAGCATTCTCAACAAATAATTGTATGATTTTCATCAAATCTCATTTAAAAGACATTTTAAGTGTATTGTGATTTGTGTATTTCTGAATTACATGTACTCTGGATAAAAGGCTGTACTTTAGAGCCAGCTAGACTTGGGTTCATTATAGCTCCACCCCTGTTAACTGGGTGTACTACCCTAGACAATTTATTTAACCTTTTTTGTCTCCAATTTTCTCAGCTGTAAAATAATAATGGTAATAGTACCTATATCTTAAGTTTACTGTGAGAATTGAATATGTTAATGCTTATGAAGAGCTTTTATAGTACCTGGCCCATAACAAGCACTATATAAATGTTTGTTGTTATTCTTATTATTCTCATAACAATATACCATTTAGATATAAAACCTCCCTCCACCCTCAGTTCATGGGTAGAATGAGCAATATTTTATTCTCTTTCCCGGACACATAACTGAGGCCAAATAAATGAGAATACATATTTCTATAGCCTAGCCAATTGGCTTAACAGAAACAGGACAGTGTCACAAATAGTGAAATATAATGAAACTTTTGCAAACGTTGTAAAAAAGATTAACTCTTTCAAATTGTGTGTTATTTAAGGTTTGATGTTGCTATAGCCATCTTATAGTGAAGGGCTTGAAATGGAGGCAACACTGGGATATCAGATGAGAATTAAAGAAACCACTTCTTAATGATATCATTTGAATTCAACAAAAGGTTATGTATAAACTCAGTCAAGTAATGATTCAGGTTCATGAGTCTATAGGATCTACTATCTATCTATGATTTATCTATGTGTCTAATCATATATCTATAATTTGCCTAGAAATGGGCTTTCTATCCCTTGAAAACAGAAAGACCCTAACTGATTCAGACATTCAGAAATAGGATGCTAAATATAATATTCTAAAAAGTAGACATGAATTATCTGGAATCAGATAGAATGCAGAATGTAACTCTGTAGTCTGGGCTGAATATTGGCAATCCTTTTCAAGCAATAGAAAAAAAGTTAAACACATGTCTTTAGCTTTTGGGGAATCAGATCTTCGGAATTCCAATGCTCCAGCATTAGGTGATTTCATAGGATACATTCAAGACATTGGAGTATGATGGACACCTCTCACCAGCTTCAATAATATTCCATGAGAAAGTAATTAATTTAGAGAGGAAAGACATTACATTTTTAGCAAGACAGCCCTCTTCTGTCTGTTTATAATCTGGGTGGGTACAGGTACAATACTTTGGTTTGGAAGAGAAGAACTCTTTATCCTAAACTGAAATTATTGTTAGCAAAGGCTGGGAGTTAGGATACATGGCAGGCAGTAGGATCAGATATGGTAGAAACCTCATCCACTAGCCACTATGTGGCCAACTACAACCCATATGTCAGATTTCACCCTAGGCCTTCTTGCGTACTGCCCACAGTTAATAATGCATTTTATGTTTTTAAAGTGTAAAATGAAACAACAAAGAATATGGGACAGAAACATTTCATGGCCAGCAAATCCTAAAATATTTATTACCTGTCCTGTAGTTTAACATCTGCTGATGCCTGCAGGTGTCTGTTGAGATCCTCCTGTTTGGCTTTCTCTGTCAGATAAAGGGAACAATCGCTCTTGTTGACAAGATGCAATTGGAATGCACCCATAAGGAAAGTAGTATATTAGTCGTTCTTTCCCATGTCAGTATATTTTTTCCCCAACTCCTCTAAGGCAGAGGCTAAGATTGACAGCATTTAAATGAGGGCCTCCAGATCAGCAAAGTATTCAGGCCAAAGCTGCTTTCTGGGAACTAAATATTTCTACAGTCTTCTATATTTAAAAGCCTGACAGGCTTTTTTACTTTCATTAATGGCCTATGAAATTTAAAATGTGGTAATTAATTAAAACCATATTACTTTCTAAAGAAGATACTGTGTAAGAAAAACTTCAGGTTTGGACAATATTAATGTAATTAAGTATCTGATTTCTCAAATAGATGATAAAAGGAAATGGGCCTGCAAATTGACTCCGGCAGAAGAATTCTGCTGAATGTCCATCTCCAGTGTGGTTACAGAGCATAATAGACATGGTAGATTCTCTCAAAAATTAAACCTAGGACTTGCAAGATTGGCTGGTCTAGAAACTAAGTTCACTCTTAGGAGAATATTTCTTCTCATTTCTTTTCAGCATAACTGGATATGTGCTGTGGCCTGATGATTACCATGTTGTTTCCTATAGACCTTGTTTTCCAAATGAAGTTATGTCTTTCAACATTCTGACTCGAGGAATCTGAGCGTGGATATCTCAATGTCTATCCTAGTTCAAATTTATTGATTTTCATAGATATGTAAATTAATGTGTTTCATTGTATTTGAGAAGTTTTCAGCTATTATTTCTCCCAAAACTTTTTCTGCTATTTTTTTTTTCTCTAACATTCTGATTCTTGAGGAATCTGAGTGTGGATATCTCAATGTCTATCCTAGTTCAAGTTTGTTGATTTTTGTAGATATGTAAATTGATGTGTTTTATCATAGTTGAGAAGTTTTCAGCTGTTATTTCTCTCAAAACTTTTTCTGCTTTTTTTCTCTCCTGTCCTTCTTGTATTCCTGTTATGTGCTGCCTAATACTCATCATATATACCACATTTCTTTAAAACAATGTTCATTTTTCTCCATTCTTTTTTCTCTCTCTTCTTCACATTGCATAATATTTATCTGTCTTCCAATTTACTGATTCTGTTTTCTGCCAACCAAACTACTCCTGAGGCTCTCTAGTTAAGTTTTTATTTCTATTATGCTTTTCAATTCCAGCTTTCCATTAGATTTTAAAACAATTTCTATCTTTATTAATAAACTCTATTTAATGATACATTGTCATCATACTTTCTTTTCGATCCTTAGACATGTTAATAATAGGTTCTTGACATAATTGTCTGCTAAGTTTGGCACCTGGATATACTCAGAGACAGTTTCTAATGCCTCTTTTTATTCACATGTATGAGTGACACTTTCCTGTTATTTTTCATGTCTCTCTCTCTGTCTCTCTCTCCCTTTTGCTGTCTCTGTCTCTCTCTGCCTCTCTCTTTCTCCCTCAAACTAGTTAATTAAAATAAGATATGGGTGTAACTCTGGATATTCACACGAAATTTGATATTGTTGTTTGCTTTTCATTTATGTAGTAACTTGGCTGAAATATTTCAGTGAAGTCTATTTCCTCTGCAGTGCACAGCTTCTGATGTCACTCTTACAGTTTGCAGTCTTGGTTATGTGCACAGTCACCCTGACCTTGCTTGCTTCCTGGAATGCTAGTGATTTTAGATGGTCTCTCTTGACTCTCTCTTATTTACATATTGCGATTCAAGCTAGGTTTTTCTCTATTAGTATCACATTCAATTGTTAGCCTCTACTAATTGCTAGCTTACTATTCCATTTCTTTTGACAACTGCTTTAACATAAATTGCTCTATACTCTTATATAATTAAATTCAAGCTCCCTTGCAGTGGTAGTCTTCCTGGTTTTTAAACACCAGGGGGACACTTCTTAGCTGTCTCTCCCTGGTTCTCCATGTTAAACTTTTTAGCTGGTTTCCTGTTTCAATTGTTGCTACCATAAAGCAAACAGCATCCTCTTAATGGCTCACAACTAAAATCTTCACTCTTTTTAACTGTACCCTTAGGATTCAACCTCCTCACAATCTGTCCCAATTAAAGTCATTCCCTCAGGGAGAGCTACAGAGCTCCAGGTTCCTGCATCTTTCTCTGAACCTGCATCTTTCTCTGAACAGAAACTCTGTGCTACTACTGCTTTGGAGCTGGGGGCAGGGACAGCAGCACACGTAGAGTGACACCCTTATCATAGGAGTGAGATACTTGTGGGGATGAAATTCCGTTGACTTCTTGTGCAACCTTAGCCTTATGAATAAGTTGGGGTGAGGGCACTTGTGGCCTAGTATTTTTCAACTGCTGTATATGTAATTGAGTCATGGGTCAAATGTCACAGAGTCTCATTTTTCTTACTGAGATTTAGTAGCTTTTTAAATTAAAGTTTTATCCATATGTTGTATGCCCTTATGACAATTTCTAGAGACTTCAAACTGTTTGTACTGCATATTTCAATAATAATTTTCACCGGTTACGATTTTTCCACTGGGGAGAGCCTTCCCAGAGCAACATGATCACCATTTTGGAAGTCACAGTCCCTGGACATGACATTTTAAACTATAGCAGCCATCTTCTACTTGGAGGGAAAACATTGTCCATCCCCAACATAAGACATGAGAGAAGTGGGAAAGTATCTCAGAATTTTCAAAATTTATGTCAAAATTGGGCCGCTGCTCCACTCTGGAACTGTTCACTTTTTAGTTTATTGTAATATTAGTTAATTAAACGTTCTCATTGTCTAAGCTACTTTTGACTGGTATTGCATTTCTTGTAGTCAAAAGTATTCTGATAAAAGGGTTTTGTGATTCTTCAAGCATGCTGAAAACCAAACTTAGAGAGAGCCTGAATCAGAATTGCAATGTTGGAATCTTGGCTTGGGAGAACCAAGAAAGAAGCCATAAAGACTATGAGGAGACTGATAAGATGGATCATATTAAAACAGCTCAACTGGTATCAATAATTCAAGGATGCTCCTAATTAATTCTGTTCTCAATTTAGTGGGAATTTTTATTTCTTCTAAACGCAAGAATATATTATGACTTATTAACTAGCTTTAAGCAGATTCTACTTCCCTTGCTTTGAATATCTTTTCCCTACAGATTCTAGATCCTAATTTTTAGTTTCCATTGATTTTTTTCATACCCATCAAAGTATAATTAGCTCCTTCACACAACCTGGACTCTCCAAAGAAAAGTAATATTATTACAATAAAGAGGGAAACCTCTTTCTTATATGGAGCATTGAAAAACAAAAATAAAATTGGCTTAAAGTATATACAGAGGTATTCTAATAAATACAGTATATATAAAGTGTTATCTTACTTGCTTCAGTGGAAGAAAACATAGAAAAAATCTTATTATCCTAAATTTTTTTGTATTCTAAGAGATTGAAAGTATTTCTGATTGCTTCTTGAAACATCTGTTTATCTTTTCCAATTGAAAAAAGGATAAAAATGTTCTATTAATCTACTTATGATGGAAGTACAGCATCTGTGTTTGATACAATTTTTGTTTAATTTTTGCAAATGAAATCAGAGATTGCTTCATAAGTACATATTTGCAAATATTAAAAATAAATATAAAATAAATAATGCATATTTTATTGTTTTCTACCCCCATCTCATTTGTTTCTCAGAACCATGTCTAACAGGCTTCCAAAAGGTATTTTTGAGTGACATGAATTTCATAAACACAATGCAGAAAGCACACTGGGGAAATGTTTTGTCGTCCTTTAAATGAGAGCATCTGATTGCAAAATGTATTTATTCATATAAATGTTAAAATATTACAATGCAGTCTTTATTGATATTTAAATGAAATTGATTCAGTGAAAGTGAAAATTAGAAGTAGTCATTCATAAAGCAGTAAACACAAACAGAAAATAAATTCGTATGAACTTAAAATATGCAGTATATCATTTCTGAGCTTAAGAAATCTCAATAATGACTGTAAAAATAGTGTGCTAACATTTATTGACTATTCATTTTATATTTGTTCACTATCTTTATTAATTACTTTACAAATGTGATCTCCAAGGGATTTATATATTTACATATTAAAATCCATTATTGTAAACATTAGGAAAATGTTATTCACTGGCAAATGTGAAAGAAAGTATTTTCTATGAAAGTAGGCATAAGAATTCAAAATAATTGTTTAAATTCCACAGACTTCACCTGAGTCTCTTCCGCTAAATACGCCTGATCTTATTTGAGTGACAATTAAAACAGTTGTCAGTAAAAGCATAAAAGCTTCATCACTACTTTTTTTATGAAAACAAGGAGGTTCAGGAGTAAGAGCAAATGGCTAACTAGATGTGCCTGGTGCTCACCCTCCCTGAAAAAAAAAAAAAAAAAAGCCACAAACTGAAACTATGAATAGACAACTATAATTTGACTGGAGTGTTTCAAGGAAAGTACTACAGTGTAGCAAGGGAGTGATGAAATCTCTGTGGAACATGGAAACCCAGGATGACAGCACTAGACAGAGGAGCAAAGGACCCTACCTCTGCTTTCCTATCTTCCCTACCAGAACTGACTTCGAGCCAGGAGGGACTTCTCTTTGCAGGGAAAAAGTAAGCTGGAAACGGCCAGCAGGTCCATTATCACCATGGAAACCTGTAGTTCTCATTTCAGGAGTATTCTACAGCCGTCACGTGACCTGACCCAAATTTAGGGAGCTTCCTGGAAATCATATAAGTGTATTGTTCTAGAGTAGGAGCCCATTTTGTGTACCACCCAACCGCATGACCCAACCTGCTACAGCATGGTGCCATCTTGAAACGAGAGCAATTGCTGGAGTGTGCCTTGCTTTGAGAGCAAGCAGCCATTGCATTTCTCCATTTCTGAGGCTCCACTGTCATTCCATTACACTCTCATGGGTGGCTGTAGCACTATGATTCTGGCTGAGCAGAGACTAGGCCCAGCGGAATGGCCATAACTCTGGCACCCAAGTCCATGCAGCACCCTGCCCCCCGCAAGGAACAGGTGGTATTGCATAGTGAGAAAGCCACCCCTGAGCCAGCTGAATTATTTCTGAATTATTGCATGCATGTCCTTGGCCTGAAAACCCTGAAAACCTAAATGGCTGTACTCTTGAAAAGTCCACCTGTAACAAGCCCACCCCTGTGCCAGCTAACCTCCTGTGCATGTGTGTCTCTGACCTGAGAACCAGCCCAATGCCCTGCTCTCAGCAAAGCCACACTACCACTGCCACAAACGCCTGCAGCCTAGGCCACTTAGGCACTTACAGACATCACTGACATGGACTACAGCTGAATAAACTACATGGAGACTACACTACTCTGTCTACCCATAACCAAAGCCAATGCACTGTACCAAACGAACACCCTACAACTCATTTAAAGGAAAAAGTTTATTCATGTGAAAGTTACTTCATAAAATTGGAATAGGCCATTGTTCCACCAGATGCACAGAGATCAACAGTACACAAGACACCAAGAAAAGGCAAGGAAACAAGATACCCCCAAAAGAACATAATAATTTTCTAATAACAGATATCAAGGAAAAAGACATTTGCTAAATGTCTAAAAAGGAATTCAACATAATGATCTTAAGGAAACTAGGTGAGATATAAGAGAATACAGATTTAAAATCTGCAATAATATCAAGAAAAAAATTCATTATGAGAACTTAAACGACGACAAAAAATAGATTATAAAAAAGAACCAAACAGAAATCTTGGAGCAGAATAATTAAAATAAAAACTAATAAAAATATGATTGAGAGTTTCAACAACAGACTGTATCGAGCAGAAGAATTTCTGAACTTGAAGACAGGTCCTTTCAAATAACCAGTCAGAGGAGGAAAAAGAAATAAGAATAAAAAGAATGAAGAAAGACTACAGGACTTATGGGACACTATTAAGTGAACAAATACTCGCATCCTAAGATTTCAAGATGGAGAAGAGATGGATAAAACCTGTTTAACAAAATAGTACCTAAAATTGTCCCCAGTTTTGACAGAGATGTGAATATTTAGATCCAGGAAATTCAAAATTCTCCAAATAGATTAAATCCAAAAAGGTCCTCTCAGAGGCACATTATAATAAAACTGTCAAAATGCAAAGACAAAGAGATAATTGTAAAAAGAACAAAAGGAAAATATCAAGTTGCATATAAAATAATTCTCATTAGATTATCAACATATTTAGCAAAAAATGATAATTATGATCATAACAGGTGAAAGTACAAAACTCATTAGTAGAGGTAAATTCATAATGAAATTCTGAATGTGACAATACTATAATGTAGGTATGTAAATCTTTCAAATTTATATTATGAGGACTAAAAGTCAAAATAATAAACAATAACTATAGCTACAATAAGTTGTTAAGAAAAATATAACATACAAGGATATAAATTAAGGCAAAAACAGTTGTGGACAAATAGTAAAAATTTAGAATATTTTTATGTGATCAAAGGTAAGTTGTTGTTGGCTTAAAATATGCTGTTTTGTAACTACAAGATTCTTTATATGAGCCCTATTGTAACCACAAAGAAAGAAATTGCAGCAGATCCATGAATAAGAAAGAGAAAGGAAACAAAGTTTAGCACAATAAAAAATACCACAATGGTAAAATACAAGAGAGAAAGAAAAAAATAACAGATCTACAAAATATCCAGGCAAAAATTAACAAAATGGAGAAATGCTTATGTATCAATAATAACATTGCATGTAAATGAATTAATTTATCTAATTAAAAATACAGAGTGGCAGCTGAGGTGGGCAGATCACTTGAGGTCAGGAGTTTGAGGTCAACCTGGCCAACATGAACCTCATCTCTACTAAAAAGACAAAAATTAGCCAGGCATGGTGGTGCGTGCCTGTGGTCCCAGCTACTCGGGAGGCTGGGACAGGAGAATTGCTTGAACCCGGGAGGTGGAGGTTGCAGTGAGCCAAGATCACACCACTGCACTCCAGTCTGGGCAACAGGGTGAGACTCTGTTTCAAAAAAGAAAAAAAAAAAAAAAATATATATATATATAATATATGTATGTATATGGAGTGGCTAAATGGATTTTTAAAACAAATGTAACTACATACTGTCTACAAGAGACTCGTTTCATTTGTAAAGACATACATAGACATACATACAAAGACATACTTCATGCAAACAGAAATCAAAATTGAGCAGCAGTAGCTGTATCAGATAAAATAAATTTCAAATCAAAAACTCTAAAAAGAGACATAATTCTGTAATAATAAACAGATCCATTCAGCAAGAAGATACAACAATTGTAAATTTATATGCACACTAAACTTGAGTATTCAAATATGTAAAGCAAATAGTATTAGATCTAAAAGGAGAGATAGATAACAGTATAATAGTAAGGGACATTAATATCCCACTTTCAGCAAAAGACAGACCGTTCAGTAAGAAAATAAACAAAGAAGAGCAAATTTAAACTGTACTGTAGGCCATATGAACCTCGATTTGAAGAATATTCTATTCAAAATCTGCAGATTATACATTTTTTCTCAATTGCACACGCAAAATTGTCCAGACTAGGTTATATATTAGGGCAGGAAACAAGTCTTAACAAATTGAAGAAGATAAAAATTATATCAAATATCTTTTCTGTCCACAACAATTTAAAATTAGAAATCAAGAATAGGAGGAACTTTGGAAATTTCATGAATACATAAGCTTCTGAATAACCAATAGGAAAATAAAGAATTAAAAGAAAAAATTAAAATTTCTTGAGACAAACAAAAATGAAAACAAAAACCTACCAAAACCTATGAAATACAGCAAAAGCAGTTCTAAGGGGAAGGTTTATAGCAATAAATACCTACATTAGAAGGTAGAAAGATTTCAAATAAACAACCTAATTGTGTATCTCAAGGAACTAGGAAAACAAGAACAAACTAAAGCCAAATTTAATACAAAAGAGAAAAATAGATCAGAAATAAATGAAATTGAGACTACAAAAATACAAAACATCAACAAAAGGAAGAGTTGGTTTTTTGAAAAGGTAAACTGACGAAATTTTATCAAGATTAAGGAAAAAAGAAAGATTAGTCAAATAAAATCAGAGCTTATAAAGGATGCATTGCAACCAATACCATAGAAATACAAAGCATCGGTCGGGCGCAGTGGCTCAAGCCTGTAATCCCAGCACTTTGGGAGGCCGAGACGGGCGGATCACAAGGCCAGGAGATGGAGACCATCCTGGCTAACACGGTGAAACCCCGTCTCTACTAAAAAATACAAAAAATTAGCTGGGCGAGGTGGCGGGCGCCTGTAGTCCCAGCTACTCGGGAGGCTGAGGCAGGAGAATGGCGTAAACCCGGGAGGCGCAGCTTGCAGTGAGCTGAGATCCGGCCACTGCACTCCAGCCTGGGCGACTGAGCGAGACTCCGTCTCAAAAAAAAAAAAAAAAAAAAAAAAAAAAAAAAAAAAAAAGAAATACAAAGCATCTTGAGAGACTTTTATGAGCCAATATATGTCAACGAATTGAATAATCTAGAAGAAATGAGTAAATTCCTGGACTCATGTAGCCTACCAACATTAACTTATGAAGAAACAGAAAATCTGAACAGACCAAAAACATTTTAGGTAATTGAATCAGTAATAAAAACTCCCCCATAAAGAAAAGGCCAGGATCTGATGGCTTTACTGCTAACTTCTTCAATGATTTAAATAACTAAGATAAATTCTTCTCAAAATATTCCAGAAAATTAAAGAAGATAATATATCCCCGAATTTATTTGATAAAGCCAACATTAACCTAAGACCAAAACCAGCAAGGACACAACACAAGTCAATATTCTTAATGAATATAGATGCAAAAATCCACAACAAAACACTTGCAAACTGAACTCAACAGAACTTTAGAAAGATTATTTAAAAGGTCAAGGGAAATTAATCTTAGAGATGCAAAAATGGCTTAATAATATATGCAAAACAATAAAAGTGATATACCATAATAACAAAAAGGAGGACAAAAACCAGAGACCTTTTCAATAGGCACAGAAAAATCATCTGACAAAATTCAATATTCCTTCATGAAAAAAGCTTTCAGCAAATTAAGTATAGAAGGTTTGTACCTCAACACAATAAAGGCCATATATGATAAATGTTCAACTAACATACACTAAACAGGGATAAGTTGGAAGCTTTTCCTCTAAGATCTGAAATAAGACAAGGATCCCCACTTTGGCCAATTTTATTCAGCATAGTACTGGAAGTTCTAGCCAGAACAAGTAAACACGAGAAATAAATAAAAGGCATACAAACTGGAAATAAGAAAGTCAGATTTTTCCCTGTTTGTAGTTAGCATGATCTTATATATAGACGATCCTAAAGACACCACACAGAAACTTTTAGAACTAATAAACAAATTTAGAAGTCACGGGATACAAAATTAACATACTAAAATCAGTAGCATTTTATATGCTAATAGTGAACTGAGAAAGAAATCAAGAAAACAATCCCAAATATAAAAGCTACAATAATCCGGCCGGGCGCGGTGGCTCAAGCCTGTAATCCCAGCACTTTGGGAGGCCGAGACGGGTGGATCACGAGGTCAGGAGATCAAGACTATCTCTGGCTAACACCGTGAAACCCCGTCTCTACTAAAAAATACAAAAAACCAGCTGGGCGAGGTGGCGGGCGCCTGTAGTCCCAGCTACTCGGGAGGCTGAGGCAGGAGAATGGCGTAAACCCGGGAGGCGGAGCTTGCAGTGAGCTGAGATCCGGCCACTGCACTCCAGCCTGGGCGATAGACCTGAGACTCCGTCTCAAAAAAAAAAAAAAAAAAAAGCTACAATAATCTAAGGTACCTAGCAATTAGTTTATCTAAGCAGGTGAAAGATTACTAAACTAAAAACTATAAAATCTTGGTGAAAAAAAGTCGAAGAAGACACAAGTAAATGGAAAGATACCCAATACCCTGTGTTCATTAATTGGAAGAAATAATATTGTAAAAATGTGTATACTACCTGAAGCGATCTATATCTTCAATGTAATACCTATGCAATTCCAATGACATTCCACATGGAAAAAAAAAAACCCTAAGATTTATATGGAACTTCAAAAGATCCCAAATAACTAAAGCAATCATGAGAACAACATTTAAAATGGAAAGTATACTACTACTTGACTTCAACATATAATGCAGAGCTATATTAACCAAAACATATATATTGACAATATATTTATGTATTCACATAAAAGACATGTAGACTAGTAGAAAAAAAAAAAAGAGCCAATAAATAATTCTACACTTCTACAGCGACTAATTTTTGATAAAGCTGCCAAAAACACACTTTGGAGAAAGCACAGTCTCTTTAATAAACGGTTTTGAGAAAATTCAATATCTGCAGGCAGAAGAATGACAATGGACCCGTATCATTCACCATATACAAATATCAGCTCAGAATGGATTCAAGAGTTAAATGTAAGACATTAAACTATTAAATAAACTATTTATAGTTAATGTCTACTTATAGTTAATTTATGTTTAGTGTCTTAATAAATACATTTAACTATTAAAGAAAATAGAGGAAATACTTTTGACATTGGACAGGGATTGGACAGGAATTTTTTGGACAAGACTTTAAAAGCACAGACAACAAAAACAAAAGTCGGTAACTGTGACTGTATCAATCTATAAAGCTACTGGACATCAAAAGAAACAATCAACAGAGTAAGGACGCAAATTACAAAATGAAATGAAATATTTGCAAACTACATATCTGGCAAAGGGTTAATATCCAAAATGTATAAGAAACTCAAACAACTCAATAGCAAATAATAGTAAACATCTGATTAAAAATGGGCAAACTAATAAACATTTCTAAAAGAACACATACAAATGGACAACAGACACACAGATAAAAGGCTCAGCATAACTAATCATTAGGAAAATGCAAATAAAAACAATAATAAAATATCACTTCATTCCAGTTACAATGGCTATTACGAAAAAGACAAATAATAAATAAATGTTGGAAAGGATGTGGAGCAAAGAGTTCCCTTGTCCACAGGTGGTTGGAATGTAAATTAGTACATTCCTCAAAAAATTGAAACAAGAACTACCATCTGATCCAACAATCCCACTGTGGGGTATATATCTGAAGAAAATGAAATCAGTATGTAGAAGAGATATCTGTACTCCCAGGATCATTGTAGTACTATTAACAACAGCCAAGATATTAAAAGAACCTACTTAAGTGTCCAACAATGGATGAATGGATGAAGAAAACGTGGTATATATACACAGTAGAGTGCTATTTAACATTGAAAAGAATGAAATTCTGTCATTTGTGACAATATGGATGAACTTGGAGGATATTATGTTAAGTGAAATAAACCAGACACAGAAAGACAAATACAGCATGTTCTCCCCCATATAGGAAATCTAAGAATATTGAAGTCATGAATAAAACAGCTGTTACCTTCCCAGGGAGTGGGGAAGAGGAGTGGAGGGGTGAGGAGAGCATGTCCAATATGTACAAAGTTACAAGTACAAAGGAAGAATAAATTATGTTGTCCTTCGCACATTAGAATGATTATAGTCAACAAGAGTATGCTATATACATATATGCTATGTATATCTCAAAATAACTAGAAGAGAGGATTTTGTGTGTTCCCACCACAAAGAAATGACAAATATTTGAGATGATAGATATGCTACTTACACCAATTCAATTATTACACAATGTATACATGCATTGAAATATCACATTGTAATACATATGCATAATTATATGTCAATTAGCACCAAAAATTAAAATAATTAAAAAAAAATCAATCAAACCCATAAAATAGTTGTTTATTTTAGTAAAATGAAGTATAAAATTGTCATGCATATTTTAATTAAGTTAAAGAATAATATTACATAGCATTAATTTTTCTACTAGAAGTTTAGTATGTTCAGATTTCTTATGTGTTTGCATTGTTCTTTTTCTGTACTATGGCTGTCATTCTTTAAAACACACTGAAACCAAATGTGATGCCAGAAAATTCAATTAAAAAGATAGGATTGCTCACACCAGCCCAGAAATGTTATCTTCAATGTCTCAAGTCACTCTAACCTCCCCACACCCAGGGATTATGCAGAATCCTGAGGATTACTTACGGTATATTTATTTTTATTTCTTCTATCTTTAAAAACATAGTGATATTAATATGCTTGTGGTCTATTTATGGAATTTTGTAACCAAAGGACTAAGTTATAAAAATCTACGAGATAATTACATCTTGCCAAATGTTATACATATTTCCTCTTTTATAAACATTTGCTATGCATACTATAAAATCATTGATATAAAATAATTAAATATAGTCCCTGTGATAAGGGCTGAGATATGCGAATTGCATGAACATAAATTATATAGCCTATTAGTAAAGTTTTAAGACCAATCTTCTGTTACTAAACAGCTACAAATACACAAACACACATACACATACACACACCAGAAAATACTTATTTTAATATATTAAAGTAATGAACTCTCACTAACGTGTCCTGAGAGGTTTGTTTTGAAACCTCACACTGATAATCTTTCTTTTGTTTTATAATTCTAATTTATTTCTTTAAAATGTTAATAGTTCTCTTAATTTTCTGTGAATCACCTTGTCTCTCTTTCTGTTAACATTACCTCCTTCTTCCAGAGAGTAGAGATTTCCAGGCTTTAATTGACCTTATATCTCATCTGTGAATATTCCTAAACTCTGTATTTTTAGTAACTTGTTTTCCACTGAAAAGTTTCAAAAGTACATTTGTCTCTGTTTATTTGTTGTCTTTTTGTCCTCAACCTATTGCACAAATAAGTTTCCTTTCATGACATCAATGTGCCCTTCTAATTTGTCCTTTCTTTTCTCCTTAAAAATGTTCTGAAGAATTTTTTTATTTTAAATATAATACAAAATTCCTCAAGGTTATCACCTCATCAGCCACATTCCTTTTTAATGCCCAATTATAAAAGCCTGAAGCTCCTTATCATTACTCAAGTATTTAGTAAATTATTACAGTCTTCTCTAATAATGATGATAGAGATCCCCAGGAAGTGTTAACATGTTCCACAAACTTGTCCTGGCTCACACTTCATTCTTAGCTGGCTGTCCTCTGTCCTGTGCGCCCTCCTCTGCAATATATCATCTCTACCATCTTGAATCTAGATTTTCTCAAGCTGCAATTGCTCCTCTATATTATTTTGGTTCAAATGTAGGCATACATTCTTTTCTCCATTTTATATGTAGTAAAAGAAAAAACTTTTAGTTTAATCTTTCTGTTAGCAAGATAGTTAACAAAACCTATCCACAATCTAAAATACTTTAAAATTTTGATGACACTACAGATAAATTTACAATTACTTACTAGAAGTACTGCTGTCCTATTCCAAAAATCCAAGCTCTTTACAGGACTCCATTAATAGGTGCCTGCATGTCTGTCTGGTTTCTAACTTGTCTTCATCTGATCAAGGTCAGTTTTTTGCTTGCTCTCAATTTATGACCATCATTCAAACTCATGTAGCTGCTAATGGAAGTGACTTGTCCACCTGAAAATGGAAATTATTTCCAGCATGACTCTTCCACTCAGAATCTGGTTCTCATCTAAGTCCTCTAAAGATATCCCTTTTCATACAATGTAAATGTCTGCTACTTCCAGAGGTAACACTTTTGTCCACTACCTTGAGCTGTCACTTTACTTTCATCAATCAATATGATGATATATCACAATATCATATGTCTCTAAAAGTATACATGTTTTACCTATCAATTAAAAATAAATTTTTAAATAAGAAAATTTAGGTAAGGCACAATGACTAGTTTCATAACCCAGTAGCCACTTATATTACAGTAAATATTATTTTTTATCTACAAGTTTTAATGCTTTTTTAATTATTAAACTTCATGGATATGAAAAAAATTAATACAATAAATGGGGAAAGTCAGTCCTTCCCAAAGGTCGGGCTGATTCATTCTTGAATAACACCATACTCAGGACATCAAAGACCAGTAGGGTTTCATTCTTTTGAATGTCTTCTTCCATTCAAATAGAAGGTTGGGTTTGCCTGCTAGGACTACGGCTTTTGTGAAAATGTGTTTGAAGATATCATCTCTACTAAAATATTTATGAAACATTCAAAAATATTTATGAACTGTTCATTCTTTGTGAGAATTTTTGCTAATTCTTGGAATTTCATAGTAAAGAAAATTAATAAGGATAATCACCCACAGTCCAAATCACATACTGATACTGCCAGGAAGGTAGCATCTATAAATTGGTGGGATTGTTAGATGTTAAGTGGTGTGGGGGACAAGGTGAGGGATTGGAGTAGAGTAAGGAATATAAGGAGTGATTGAAAAGGATGTAATTTTTAAAAGAATAGTCAGACTAGGTTTCATATGTGAAAATGACTTTTGAGGAAGGATTTGAAAGAGGTAAAGTTCTTAACATAGTAGCGTCTGGAGACAGAGCATTTCAAGAAATAAGAACAGAAAATGCAAAGACCCTAAGGTAAGAGTTTGCCTGACATGTCTGAAATATGCGAGCACTTGAATTCAACTATAACAATGAGCATGAGGGAGAGTACAAGGAAATGAATTTAAAGATGTAATGGGAGTCAGATTGTTTGGGCTTATCAACTATTTTAAGGACTTTGAATTTTATTCTGAGTGAAATAGGAAACCAGATTTTAAGAAGGGGAGGAACATAACCTGAAATACATTTTCTTCATGAATGACTTCTTCTGTTGAGAGGAGGCTCTAGGAGAATAAGGGTAGAGGCCCTGAGGGGAGCTAGGAAACTCCTGCAGTAATCTAAACAAGAAATAACAAAGTCCAAAGCCAGAGTAGGAGCAGTGGATGAATATTTCCAACATTGAGACAAATTAGATGTTAATTATGAGAGAACGAGAGCTCTATGATCACACAAGATTTTTTGTCTAAGCAATTGGTAAGCATGATTGTCGCTATCTGGGAGTTTAGTTTTAGGCATAATAATTGTGAATTTTCTATTAGATGCCAGGGTAGAAGGCCTAGGAAGTTGGATAAATTAATCTGGAGCTTGGAAGAACTGTCTACAGCTATACATATAGTTATTTAATCTCATGAAACTGAACAAAATTATCGAGTAATAACAGGGGCACAAAAGTAGATTTTAAAAATACATATAGTTAGTTAATCTCATGAGACTGAACAAGACTATCAAGGAATAATAGGGACAAAAAGTAGATTTTTTTTTAAAAAAAAAGGACCCAAGAGAACTCTAGAGACTTTGAACATTAAAAGTTTGAAAGAAATGGAAACCTAAGAGGGAGACTGAGGAGAGACAGGGGATATAGGAATAAAACCAGAAGAGAGGATTGGTGTCCTGAAGTCAAGAGAAGAAAGTTTATCAAGGAGCAAAGATTTATAAATTGCATCAATGGTGCTAAGAGATCAATTTGAGTAATGACAAGTTACCATTGGTTTTAGCTGCATAGAGAGGACTTTGTTGACCTCGAGAGCAGTTTCAGTGAAGTAGTGGAAACATTTTAAGAGAAAATGAGAGGAGATGAATTAGATACAGTAAGCATAAATACCATTTTTTAGGAGTTTTACTGCAATATGAGGCAAAGAAACAATCGCACCTATACACTTCCTAAAAACAAAAATAATTCTTAGAGACTGGACAGTCTGTGGGAAACATTTTCCTAAGAGAGACATGCTTTTCAGAGGTGCAAGCCTGCTGTTAATGAAAACAACCTCTTTAGGTAATTATATAGAACACTTTATCTCCTTGAAGCTACAGTCCCATACTATTTCTATTCCAAAAGAATATTATTGCATCACATTTTTATAAATAAAGGGCTGTGTGGTTGGTTTAGTTATTTTGGTATAAGAAGGTTAGTTTGGCTGGGCGCGGTGGCTCAAGCTTGTAATCCCAGCACTTTGGGAGGCCCAGACGGGCGGATCACAAGGTCAGGAGATCGAGACCATCCTGCCTAACATGGTGAAACCCTGTCTCTACTAAAAAATACAAAAATCTAGTCGGGCGAGGCGGCAGGCGCCTGTAGTCCCAGCTACTTGGGAGGCTGAGGCAGGAGAATGGCATAAACCCAGGAGGCGGAGCTTGCAGTGAGCTGAGATCCGGTCACTGCACTCCAGCCTGGGTGACAGAGCGAGACTCCGTCTCAAAAAAAAAAAAAAAAAAAAAAAAAAAAAAAAAAAAAAAAAGGTTAGTTTATCTTAAAGACACATTCAAGTTTCTGCTTTTAGGGCTCTAAAAACTAGTTGAAATGTTTTGATTATTTTTGACAGTCTACGCTCAGTAAAAAAAATTCTGGCTGTTTGCCAATATCCTGTCACTACATGGAAAAATTTTTTGGATTTTGTGTCATCTGCTAGTCACCCAACTCACCTTTGTTATTCCTTAGTGCTCAATCTGCAGAAGTACAGTAAGCATACATACAGTGGAGTCTCATAGATTCAAGGTTTATATTTAGGGTTTGATGGGAAAACACCTAAGGCAGAAAAGCCAGAGAGGTGAATAGAACCATAAACTGAGTCAGTGGCCAAGGCCAAAAAGGAAAGGAGATCATTCAAGAAGTCTAAAAGCTAACAGGATGAGGAACTGATATCAAAACTAGTGTGAACACTAGGACTTCAGGATAAAGATTCTAGAAAGTACACCGGGTGGTTGACTGTAGTCAGAAGAGGGAGTGAAGGAAGATAATGCAGAAAATTGTCTTCAGCACACGTTAATATGCCAGCAACAACATTTATATAGACAAATTGTACTAGAACTAATTTTAGATCCTTCATTTAAAAACTAATTGCTTACCATCTTGTAGACTTTGTGCTATATACTAGATAAAATTGTGAAAAGGCAGGCCTAATTATTCAGTAAATATTTACTGGGTACCTATTAAGCTTGAGATAAATATGACTAATAAATTATAGGCTCTAACTTTGAGGAGCTTGTATTCCATTTGATAAGACATAGTTGTAAACAGATAATTTCAATGTTAAATATACAAATACACAAATAAAAACAAAACTTAAAAATGGAAACTTTAATCGACAATACTTTTTAGGCACATAGGGAAATCACTGATGACTTTAAATATTTTATTTCAAGAATGGCACAAGAAAAAAAGTCTAAACCGGCAAAACAAATATATAATTTGATAGGATCATAGTAAATAAAAATGATTAGCTAATTATTGTTACAACAGATATGGAAAAGAATGTCTAAATATATTTAGACCGTTTCATTCTAGCTCTCAGTCCTTACATTTGAATATAAGCCTGCCCCCAAATTTTCACTAGCCATAAAAATAAAAGACTAAAACTGCTTACAGAGACAGGCAGGCATACAGAAAACTGCTGAACCAATTATGCAATTAGCTAAAGATAATTGCAAAAACAGACACAAATATATAAACAAGCAAAACCCTGCAGGCAAAACACAAAATAACTTGCTGCAGCCAAAATATTTCTGAATATAATTACTCAATCAGTCCAGCCTTTCTAAGGATTTCAGTCATTTCTAAGTAACAGTATAATCCCTGCCACAGTATTCTTCAAAACAATCATGTAATTTCTCAATACAAAACACTGGGCAGCTATAATTAGTCATGTGATTCTTCAAAGATCCAGGAATTCTTCAGACATAAAACAGTGACCAGAAATCTATTGTACTGCACCTGGCTTCCTTCCTACAAACCTTCAATACGAAACCACTTTCTGTAGACTTTCCATCTGAGGAGTAGTTACTTCCTGATCAAAACCATATATCCTAATTTGTAACTTGGATTGTCTGAAATTTTACAGGACAAACCTTCTGAAAATGGCCACAACATTTTGATAAACAAGGGCCCTCAAAATTAACTGCCTTTTCTAAATGCCAGCAAAACTCATTGATTCATTACAGCATCAAAAATGTTAGAGAACACAGATAATCTCAACAGAAGTTTGTTGTAACTTTTCTTATTCAGGCACAGTTCTCACTTTGCTTGAATGTGTCCTCATAAGGAAAGCACCTATTCATAGGGTGTTCACAACTGTTTGAAAAACAATAACAATTTTTTGATGAATTAATTATTTGTACACGTATAAGTTTCTTTTCAACTTTTTGGAAGGGGAGATGCCTATGTAGCCCTGTTTCAAGATTCTCTCTTGGAAAGAACATTCCATAAGAAAAGAAGATGGTTAGATAATGATAGGTTGGAGACAAGAAAAAAGAAAAAATTAAGGTAAAAGATCCTTGTCAGTTGAGAGTCAGCTGGATGGGTGAGTCATTAATTTCATATTAGGTCATAACATCATTTAGCTCCATCATAAAATCAAATATTTCATCAGAAATGCTAATCTCCTCCAAGAAAGAGGTTTGCAAATTAGATTCTGTTACAAAATTATATGAGAAATGAATTTCAGGATAATTTTTCCTTCACAGTGTCAAGTGTATAAGTCTTTCATTCATTGCCTAGTTACTGAACCTATACTGTGCTATACATATATTGTGCTATATTGTGATATATATATACTGTGATATATATACACACAGTATATATGTACACACTATATATATACTGTGATATATATACACACACAGTATATATATACACACTATATATATACTGTGATATATATATAATGATACATAGTGATATATATGTAGAGAGAGAGAGAGCTAGGAAATGGGAATGCAAGGAAAGTCCAACAGGAAAACTGATGGAGGTGCCAGTTGGAAAAGACAGTATCCCATAAATCACCTGAGACGGTCCCATCGAAGCTAAATCCTGGGAGAACAAGCCAGGAAAATGTTCAAGGAAGGGCAATCCAGTTAGTAGAAAAGTATGACAAGTCTTAATGAGATTTTTAAAAATATATATGCTGGTATTGGGAATTAGAAGCCCAATCTGGCTGGAGGCCAGAGAGCTGAGGCTGGATATACAAATCAGCAGGGCTTCTTGTGACCCAATGTTGCCTTCCTGGTCAGGAATTTGAGTGTTGCTAAAAGAAACAGAAAGTCCTGGAAGCAGTAGTGTTTTAAGTAACAGCGTTAAATAATTGCATTTTATTTTTAATTGACTAATTCGAATTTTTCACTGCCTCATTGACCAATATTGATGGCCCTTGGTGGCCTCTCGAGGCAAGATTTCAAACGCTGACTTTTTCAGGGAAGTTGTGAATTCTTCAAGGGACTCTGCAGAGCTTGTCCACCGCAGTATCCAGACACATGAAAGATCCACTTCCTGTTTCAGTCTTCGATCCCACATCTCAGACTCCCAAACTCCCATTCTCACTTATATTTCCTAAAGCCCCTTAAACAGTACATCTTGGGTGGGACACCAGTCAACTTGGCTTCATGTTCCTGGGAACATATCTCCCCAAGCTGCCTTTTTTCCATGGCAGGAAGATGTCCCTGCAATTCATGTTAGTCCAATAACTCTTGACTCAAAAACCTTGGTAAAGCAGGTAGAAGAATTTATTTTGGCAATGCCAGCACTACCAGTGCTTCATAAGCTCTTAGCTAAGTAGACTCAATTGCTGGGCACTCTTTGTAGCCTGTAATACCTGTTTTTTGTTTAGTTGGTTTTTAGTTTGTGACCCCTGGCTCTGGGCCGTTGTGTTTTCACTAAAGCAACAGTAAATGTTCCTGTTAGATATGCTATTAGCACTGAAAATTTTGTTTTGTCTGTTGCATGAAGAATAGGTTTGAAGATTATGAGGCTAGGAATATAGAGTGGTCAATCCAGGGGACGATGGTAGCAACTTTGATCTGGATGGCATGACCAAAGAGTCAGAAATTATTTATGAGCACTTACTGTATATGCAGTATTTTACTAAGCACTTACAATTTGAAAATAAACAGCAGAGATTGAAGTCTTGCTCTTTAGGAGTTTGCATTCTAGTTGAGAAAAATGTAACAAAATTAAAAAAAAATATATGTTTCTCGTAAGGATAACTTCTATGAAGAATATAGAATATGACAATGGATTAGAAAAAAGTGGATAGATTTGATGTGCATCATGGAGACCTAATTTATAGGATTTAATGGTAGATTGGCTTGAATGGCAATGGTCAAAGATGATTCCTAGGGTTGGGACCTAAACAATGGTGTAGAGAGTCATGCGCTTTATTGAGAAAGGTAAGACATCAGTGAACAATAATCCTTAGGGGAAAGTTCAATTTGGGATGTATTAAGTGTGAGATTTATGAGACATCTAAATAAAGACGTCAAAAAGAAATTTGGAATAAAAATTCTGTAACTCAGAGGAGAGTCCTCATCTTGTGTATGACAAAGTCATGGAAATAGATGTAGTCACACAGAAACATAATGGAGAGAAAGTGGAGAATTTGAATGTTAAAGGGACAGCCCAGGGTTCTCATAAAATCCACTAATAATATACCTTGGAAAGAGATAGATCTTTCTCTTTTCCCTAAACATCATGTTTGACTTTTGTTCTTTCTTCAAGTTTACTCTGAGTGCCATTCCCCCCACCGCCCCCCCAGGAAGCTCTTTCTTAATATATGCCTTGGTAAAGCAGAATAAATAAAATATCCCGGGCCGGGATTCTAGAAGTAGAGCTGAAAAAGTGAAAGTGATGGAACTAACCTGTCACTATGCAGCTTTAAGCAGAGCGGAACTTAAATGATTCAGGGATGAGGTCAGCCTATCAGCCACAAATACGAGCTAAATTTTAAATCTTGTTGGACTGGGATGAGATACAAAATATTAATAGTGAATGGATTTACAAGCAACGATAAAACAAAAAGCAGAGCTGAGAAAGCCAATAAGAGATGGAGCTGAAAATACGTCCTGGGAGCCAAATATAAAAACTGTGTCATTTGGAGGAGTCATTATGCAGGATCCATGGGTATGAAACTTGCTATTAATAAGGTTGAACCCGTTCATACAAGCAGAAAGAACGTAATCAAAGGCATACGGGTAAAAATTAGATGGAATTTTCTGTCCCTTTATCTCATAAGCATTTACTTTGTTGGGTTATTTCTGGACATACTTCTAGCATCTTTATATATATAAATTATATTGCGCAGGGAACCAAGAACTTAACAAGAAGCGGGGTAAAAAAGAAACAGAAAAATGTGAATGGCATTATATGAGGAGCTTGAACACAAGGAATGCAACTATGCACAAATGTAATTTTGTGATGGAAGAAAGATTCCAAGAACCCCTGGATTTCAAATATATAAGAATGCCTTTGATGAAAAAAAAAAAGAAAGAAAGAAAAGAAAATCAAAACAGGTCACACTGCTTAAGAGAGAGTGTAAAAGTGTTAGGTTTTTTGAAGCCAAAAAGAAAACACTGTGAAATTCAACCAAAATTTCAAAAATCTTTTATGTAAAAAATGTCTCTTGAGGAGAGTAATATTTATGCAGAACACTTACGTTTTATGGCTTCAGAAATGCATGGCTAGGTACAGTTAAGCTGTGCCTAATCAGACACTGTCTTAAGGCTGGAAAGAGAGCAAATGTGCTTTGATACAATCGACTGCTTGTTGAACGTCTGTTCTATTGTTTTGGATGAATGGATTGAATCAATTATTTTCATTTCATCACCAAATAGTTAGAGCATATCTCTTAACCAGCACAACTGGGACCAGTGGTTGGTCAGTAAAGCAAAAAAGTTGGTTAAAATGGGACTTTAAAAAAAAAAAAAAAGATGATGCAGTCTTAAAGCAGTTCTTACTTCTCTCATCCACACTTGATTCAAACAGTGTTTTTGGTTTTTGGTTTTATTGGGGTTTTTTGTTTGTTTGTTTGTTTGCTTAATGGCTTGGTTGTGAGTTTTTCCCAAATCATTAAAATTAATTAAAAGAAACTTTTACTCATACTTACGTTTTATTAGTTTATTTATTTTTATCGTAATTACAATAACAAATACTTCTGGAAAAAGCAACTTCATGGCTAAGAGAAATGTGTAGCTATATGAACAAGCTGCCTGCTAATTTCTGTATTTATTTGTTGTTTTTTTTTTTTTTTTTTTTTGGAGACAGGTTGTCACTCTGTCAACCAGGTTAGAGTACAGTGGTGCAATCTAACTTTTTTTTTCTTTTTGAGACAGTATGTCACTCTGTCAGCTATACTGGAGTATAGTGGTACAATCTCAGCTCAGTTAAGCCACAACCTCCTGGGCTCAAGTGATCCTCCTGCCTCAACCTCCCTAGTAGCTGGGACTACAGGAGCATGCCACCACACCTGACTGGTTGGTATATTTGAAATTAGAAAATGAGATTAATCTGGCATGTTGTTTAAATGAAATTTGCTTAAGAGAGATTCTACTGCATTTGCATATTCTAAGCTTAAACTATGTTCTAGTATATAACAACAGTTGTGAATGGCATAATTGTGCACCTTTCTATATTCCAGACACATTATTAACACCAGTAGGATGGTCATTGAGAAGCCAAGAGGGTTAGGTGATAGTGGGAGGGAATAAGAATAAGGAAAGTAGTTGAAGAAGTTAAAGATGCTGAAAAATCTGCTAAAATTCAACAGATGGTTTGGGAAAAGTACATAAATGGCAAAGTACATTCAAGAAGTGTAGAAAGAAATAGAGTGGCTACTTTCTTGCTCTACTATCTTCCACAATCCCTAACTTTGATCTGTCCTTAAATCCTGTATCTCTTTCTCACACTGAGCTTAAGGTTCAGGACTAGAATACTGACAAATAAATAAAATCTTCTTTTATTTTCCTGAGTCCTAGATTCTTAGAACTACAGTCATTCTTGTGATTAGAATATTCTCATTAGTACAGATTTTTCTTTCATCCAGGGAACATTTATTCTCTACTTCCTATCTATTAGATAATGTGAATGAAGTCAGGAAAAAAAATACAAGAACAAATGGAGTTTTGAGAAGAGAGAGAGCTGCTTTTTCCTCCTATCCCTACCCATATAGAATTGGAACAAGTGGCATCTCAGATTTTGTTTCCCAAGGAACCTGTCTAGACTGCCTGTGTAGTGCTGACTGATTGCTTATATATGTGAACTGTCTGAATTTAGAATTTTGTAAGTGACTCTAAGCACATGCCAAAGTGAGTATATTTTTTAAAGTCACATTTTAAGGTACAGATAAGAGAACACTTTGGCAAATCATGGACAGGAGAAGTTGATATTAGCTTTCAAAATAAACATGGTCCTGATCACTTTTTTTTTTTTTTTTTTTTTTCAGATTTTCTGCTCTCGCTTTATTACAGTCTGACTTCTCCAGGTAGTTTTTAGCCCCCTTTGCCCTGTATAGGTTTAGACTCAGAACTGTTTACATGTTCGTTTGTGTGTGTGTGTGCGTGCACTCATTTATATATGTATGTTTACCCTGACTGATCCAAAGAACCTTACAAAATATGGTTGATTCAAAACAAGAATAAATATTTAAGGAAATCAAAGTGACAAAGAAATAAAGACTAAGGTTAAAAAGATAACACACGGAAATATAGATTATATCCTTTCTATAGACCTGTTAATGGCTGTGTTGAAATTTACCATTAAGCATTGGAGTACCGAAATCAGTGAAGAAAGCATAATCAGCTTCAAGATGGATAGTCTAATTACACAACAAAATTGTGTAAGTAATTTTGGCAAAGTCCTTACTCTCTTCCCCAAAAGGGAAAGTGAAAAAGACATTCTAAGAAATGTTTCTCAAAAGACAGGAATATTGGAAAGAAGTCTAAGGCTACAAAATTAAAGGTCAGTATCAGATCCACCTCAGGTCCAGAGGGAAAGATAGGTGGAGAAAAAGGCCTGAACTCATATTGAGTCATTTAGAGATTAGCGATATTATCTACATTTTTTAAAGTGATGAAACAATGGTTACAACTTTTCTGAATGAATGTATCTATTAAATTAGAGTAGCATAATCGGGGTCTGGCTTCAAAGTCCATGTTTTTCTCAATATAACATGTTTCCTTTTCATGGAAGGAGACAATTAAAAAAGGCATAGACACTAACTTTTCAATGTTCTCTTATCTAATGAATTATTTATCACTCTTCTTTTTCTAATATCATGAAACTCTCTTTCCTATAACTCTCACTAAGATGTTTCTTTTGCTTAAGAAATTGGTTTTATAATTAAAAATTAAAATAAGCTGAAAGACATAAAAAATCATTATGTTAAAGGCTATTTTCTCAATTGAAATTTAGTGCCCTTTTGAATGTTGTTTCATGTTTTAATGCTATGAATTTTAAACCAAAGTTTGGTCTTTGGTTGTTGGGATGTATAAACTGCCAAATACTTCTAACAGAAAAATGCATTTCAAAAGCCTAGGGGAAAAAGGGACTCACTTTGCTTTCTTGACATCAAACAGGCCTTGTAAAACAACACATTGATCAGTTAAATACAAATGAACTAGAATCATATGGATATAATTCTCTTAAATTAAATTTCCTTTAAAATAGGGATGGAATTAAACATTAAAAAGAAGTTCACAAAGTCAAGCTTTTTTGTTTGACATCTGTCTGCACAGCCCTAAATCCTAAAAGAATAAATCTTAGCACTATTAAATGTGTGACATACTGTCTTATATAATATATAACTAATAGATTATTGTTCATTACATAAATGATGAGAGGATTTTTAGAAAAAAATCTCAAAGTAGTCACTTTCCTTTTTCTTCAGACAATTTAATTTTTGTTTTTGTATGTGTGTGCTTCAAGAATTGAGAGTAAGTAGTGGTATAAGTCCCAGGAGAAGTCAGGATAACTGTTTTGAGTTTTTTGATCCCAAAAGTTCAATGAAAATATAAACTGCAGGTTTGGTTGGTATCAACAAAGTATGGAGGGAAGGTATTTGGACATCAGGAGAAGGAGAATGCTGTCACCTGGAAGGCAGCTAGAAGTCACAATACATCTCAATGAGGACAGTGATGCCATTGGGAGCTGCTTGGAACTGACTCTTCTAAGTGTGATATACACCAATCTAGACATATAGTGATGACAAACAAAAAGAGCCCAGCAGCTTCACAGTCACCCATGTGGAATTCTTTACATCCAGCAGTTAAAGTTAGGACTAATTTAAAAGAAAAGAACAGCCAATTTGCCAAGGGCAGTAACAAAAGGAAATGTCTTTAGAGAGGAATAGGAAAATGGAGGCAGATGGTGTTTGTGGAAGCAAAACAGTCTCCTCTCTACTACACTTTTGAAAGTATAACCAATCCTGGAGGTAGAAATTAGAGATTTAAAATGGACCTAACATGACTCTAAAGTTATGGGATTTGAGCATTAATGGAGCCCACTATTTATACTTGTAATATTCTTCTGCAACTTATTTAGGGTGGCATATTTATTAATTCAACAAATGATTATTGAACTCTATGCTAGGCACTGTGCTTTATAGAATGTGTGTCTAGATAAGCATTCCTCTACGTTAGACCTGAAAAATGCACTTTTTGTTGTTTAACAATTATTTTGATGGTTTGCCATGGCTTCATGCTGAGCCTATGAGATGAAAATCAAGTAGTCTTTAAACAACACAAACTCAAATGGAGGTGATTGGTATGTAAACACATATATTGGGGTCAAAAATGTATTCTCTCAGCAGTTGTATTCAGAATGGTTCTTGAAAATACAGAATGTTTGATATAGGACCTACACGCGAGCTTGATATAAAAAATGAGAGGATGATGAATTAGAGGTTGGCAGCAATAATTTTTTGTCTGTTTGTTTGAGATGGAGTTTTGTTCTTGTTGCCCATGCTGTAGCATAGTGGCGTGATCTTGGCTCACTGCAACTTTCATCTCCCGGGTTCAAGTGATACTCCTGCCTCAGCCTCCTGAGTAGCTGGGATTACAGATGCACACTACCATGCCAGTCTAATTTTTGTATTTTTAGTAGAGATGGGATTTCACCATGTTGGTGAGGCTGGTCTTGAACTCCTGACCTCATGATCTACCTGCCTTGGCCTCCCAAAGTGCTGGGATTACAGGCATGAGCCACCACACCTGGCTAGGTTGGCAGCAATAATAAAGACAGAGGTAACTTCATTCAAGAAGTGTTGAGAGGCTACATAACAATGAGAATAAAAAACATAAGAACAGAGCAAAGGTAACTTGTTATGTTTTAGTAAAGAGACAGGTGGCATTTTGCTTCTGACCTAGAAATTTGTGGAACTTTGAACCTGAGAGAGATGATTTAGGGTATCTGGTGGAAGAAATTTCTAAGCAGCAAAGTATTCAAGAGGTGACTTGGGTGCTGTTAAAATGCATTCAGTTTTATAAGGGAAGTAGAGCATAAAAATTTGGAAAATTTGCAGTCTGACAATGTGATAGTAAAGGAAAGCCCATTTTCTGAGGATAAGTTCAAGCCAGCTGCGGAAATTTGTCTAAGTAATGAGGAGCCAAATGTTAATCTCCAAGACAATGGGGAACATGTCTCCAGGCCATGCCAGAGGTCTTCATGGCAGCCCCTCCCATCATAGGCTCCAAGACCTAAGAGAAAATGGTTTCACAGGCTGGGCCTAGGGTCCCTGTACTGTGTGCAGCCTAGGGACTTAGCACCATGTGTCCCACCTGCTCCAGCCATGGCTGAAAGGGGCCAATGTAGAGCTCCTGCTATGGCTTCAGAGGGTGCAAGTCTAAAGCTTTGACAGCTTCCATGTGGTGTTGAGCCTGTGAGTGCACAGAAGTCAAGAATTAGGGTTTGGGAACTTCTGTCTGTATTTCAGAAGATGTATGGAAATGCCTGGATGCCCAGGCAGACTTTTGCTGCAGGGGTGAAGCGCTCATGGAGAACCTCTGCTAGGGCAGTGTGGAAGGGAAATGTGTAGTTGGAGCCCCCACACAGAGTCCTTACTGAGGCACTGCCTAGTAGAGCTGTGAGAAGAGGGTCACCATCCTCCAGACTCCAGAATGGTAGATCCACCGACAGCTCGCTTCGTTGAGCTGGAAAAGCTGCAGACACTCAATGCCACACTGTGAAAGCAGCTGGTGGGGGGAGATTGTACCTTACAAAGCCACAAGGGCAGAGTTGTCCAACACCATGAGAACTCGCCTCTTGAATCAGGGTGTCCTGGATGTGAGACCTGGAGTCAAAGGAGATCATTTGGGTGCTTTAAAATTTGACTGCCCTGCTGGATTTCAGACTAGCATGAGCCCTGTAACTCATTTGTTTTGGCCAATTTCTCCCATTTGGAACAGTTGTATTTACCCAATAACTGTATCCCCATTGCATCTAGGAAGTAACTAGCTTACTTTTGATTTTACAGGGTCATGGGTAGAAAGGACTTGCCTTGTCTCAGATGAAACTTTGGATTGTGGACTTTTGGGTTAATGCTGAATCAGTTAAGACTTTGGGGGACTGTTGGGAATGCATGATTGGTTTTGAAATGTGAGTATTGAGATTTGGAGGTGCTGGGGTGGAATGATATGGTTTGGCTGTGTCCTCACCCAAATTGCATCTTAAATTGTACTCCCATAATTCCCACGTGTTGTGGGAGGAACCTGGTGGAAGATAATCCGAATCATGAGGTGGTTTCCCTCATACTGTTCTCATGGTAGCGAATAAGTCTCACAAGATCTGATGGTTTTAACAGGGGTTTCCGCTTTTGTATACTCCTCATTTTCTCTTGCCACCATAATGTAAGAAGTGCCTTTCACCTCCCATGATTCTAGGGCCTCTCCAGCCATGTGGAATTGTAAGTCCAATTAAAACTGTATTTTTTTCCCAGTCTTTCTATCGGCAGCATGAAAATGGACTAATACATATTTCCAAGATATTTTCAATGGCAACATGATATCCAAGCCCAGTGTTTCCTCATTCTGTGGAGATCCATTCCCTGTACCTTATTAAAATAAAAATTTAATTTCTCAACATTAATATAGTAAAAATTGTATTCCCAAATGAATTATTTCCATATCTTTCCCAATCCCCATCAACGCCCATTAGTTTCCATTGAATGAAATACTGCTAACCTTCAAAGTTAATTACATCTCTTATGCTTTTGAGTTCCTTTTTACTAAAATCCTCAAAAATCATCCTCTATCAGCTGCTCCCTTCTCTTTCTCATATAGACATCAACTGCTTATTATTTATTCTTCCCACTTGCACCATACTAATATGCCTTAGCCTTGATTTATAGATATGTATATATACATACACACATACATAAATACACAAACACACATGTGCATACATACACAAACACCACAGAATTTAAAGCTTCTTAAAAATAATGAATAAGAGTCAAAGAAGGATGGAAGGAGAGCAATCAGAATGAGTGAAAGTTTAAAAGTTGAATAACACAAAACATATCTAAGTGAGATGAAGCTGACTTGAATACTAAGAAAGAATTATGAAAGATTTACATAAAATTAGATTCATAGTATAGGAGGCTTTGTATGACAAGTTAAGGCATTTAATTATTTTATTTTATACACAGTGAGAAGTCACTATTAAAAGTAATTCTTGTTTATGCTTTTAGCACAAATTGAGGTGACTTGTCATCAATTTCAGTTATAAGATTAATTTATACTTAGCTCTGATTGACTCATCCATTCAGTCATTCAGTCAACCAGTGTTTATGGAAAAGATATCTTTTGTAACAATATTTTCTGGGAGAGGGAGGTACAAAAAAATAAATTTACATCTAAACCTTAATATTTTCCCAAGGTAGTACTTATTTAATACTCAAGCTTTCTATAATTTTTCATGCTTTTAAAATTATTTTTCTCAACCTTAATTTTACTTCCTGGTGCTGGTCCTTAATTTAATTTAAAACCTGTGTGATTTATTCACTGGAGTGTATATCACAAAGATTATAGACTTAGGTTGAAATAAAGATTAATGAATTAGGATATAACATGCCCAATTTCTCTCTCTCCTTTCTTGTCACTCTTCCTATTTCCTAACATACTCTCATATGCCCACAGATTGTCAGATATTGCTCATAATTGGGTCAATCATCAAATATTTGTGATGAAAGCTTTGAGCTATGTTTCGGCAGTGAAAGAGCAAATGGCATTGCCTATATAAGAATTGACATGTGCAAGTGAGTGGAAAGAAAGCAAACAGATAGATGAAGAGTTCAGTTGGTGTTTAAATTTTTTTAAAAAAATAGATATAGGAAAATTTATTTGACTCAGTTTGTGGATAAAGGCCAGAGAAAGAACATCTGGGCATGCAAAGAACAGTTTATTGAGCATTGAACCAAAAAGAGATAGTGTGGTCATCACACAATATAGACATGAAATGGTTAGACAGATATACAAAGATTCTGATGATATCCTATGAGAGTAAGACATGTCATTTTTTGTTAGACTTCAAGTAGGAAGTTAGTAAAAATTAGTCTTCACTCACAATAGGTAACGTTTTAGCACATAAGTCTCACTACCTCCTCGTTCATGGTTGGTCCATTATGGCTGTCTCTACAGTGTGACTTTAAGTCCATTGTGACCTTCAAGCTTCCAAGTATCTCCAATGAAGCTTTGTGTATTCCTAATTCTTTGGGAAAATAGTATTACTGGTCTAGCATGGAGCGGAGGCCTATAGTGGACTATGGGTGGATTTGATTCTAGGAAGTACACACAGTATGGAGAAAATATTGCCTGAAGCAAATGATAAAGATTTTTGCACGTATTAATTGAGCAGGACTTTTTTATTCTCAATCGACATACCCTAAAATTAGCTAGACAATGTCCAGGATGAGAGCAGAAACAAGGAAGAGGGTCATCCTGCCAGAAGAAATAACACAAGCCAAAAAATGACAGCACGAAACATCATGGTATGTGTGAAGTTCTCTAAACAAATATTATTACTTGAACATAAAAACATAAATAAACAACCATTTCCCATAAACAAATTAAGAATTTTTTCAATGAATAAAATAATTTTAAAACTTAAATTAAAAACCATAGTTTCTACATTTTTTGTGCTTCATAGCAAAAGGGAATTTCATAATAAAAATAGTCTATCTTATTAAGACTAATGCCTTTAATTTTTAAATAATAACAAAGTATAAAACTGCATATGAATTGAAGTCCGCATGTGAATAATTTATTTAACTTCTTCAGAAATCTTTAAAGGAATAGATAATTAAAATATCTAAGTTTTCTAAATTGACAAAAGGTATAATCCTGCTTAGTAAAATAAAAACCAAGACCTTGTGAGTTTGTTAGCAATACCAATTTTCTGTGTACTTATAAATCATAAATTAATCTTTACATTATACATATCTCCCTTAAGACTATTTTCATCATTACTAACAGGTCTATGTTTTATAATTTTATACTTCCATTGTAAAAACCTAGAATTATATAAAACAATACAGGCAGTTGCTGGCCAAAAAAAAAAAAAAAAAAGTTTTCATTAGTGTTTAGATATACTAATAAGCAAGAACCAATGCCAAAGTTTGTTTATAAGTTTTTAAAATCTATGTTTAATTCTAAAGAGTTCATGACCAATTAAAATATTTAAGTTTGAGATGAATAGCTATATGGATATTTGGAAGCATGGCCACTCTTTTTAGTATTTAAGAGATTTGTTCATTTTTTAGCAGAGCTCAATCAAAACTAAACTTTCAATGAAGGTCAATCCATAATAACTTTTTTTAATATTCAAAATTCTTACTCTTCTTAAATTTTAATAAAATTATTTAAAAGAAAATAAATAATGATAGTATTGAGAAAATTTAATCAGCTCCTGGCTTCTTCACAATATTATATTTATGAATTTTTGAAATATAAGCTGGTTTTCAAAATTTTGGAATAAAGAGTATAAATGAGGATCTCTTCTTAACTACAATGTAGCTTAGAGGTAAAAGCAATGAATTCTGAATTAGGACAGTAGTTCTGTGCCCTTTGCCAAATCACCGAATTTATCAGTTCTAGGTATTATCATCTGTAAAATTGTGGTTAAATTAGATAATGCATACAGAATATGTAATATGCTGCTGGCATATTAGTATGTCTTAAATATATTGAAATGCACATTTCTTCAACAAATATTCAATCTACCACTAAATGACTTGCATTTTACTAAATACTGGGAATGTGAAATGGACAAGACACAGTCTCTGTGATCAGGAGTTAATTTTGTGTTGATATACAAAAGGAAATTGGTAGCAATCCCTTCATACATTCAGCAAATATTCCCTGAGAATCTATAAAATTTTAGGCAACTATGCACCATGGTGCCATGGAAACTGTGGTGGTGGGGGGAGAGGAAATGAGGGAAGGGAGAGCTAAAACACACTAGGAAGATCTGCCAAGTAGTTGAGGAAGGATGAGGAAAGTTTAACCAGTTATTTAAGTGTAAAGGAGATATAGTGAGAAAAGAGGAAAGACAGAGTTCCAATTGTGAATGGCTTTTTGTGTGAGGCCTATGATTTGACTTTGTGCTAGACAATCACTGGAAATTTTAGAACAAACATAAAATGAATTGATTTGAATTTTGGGGAAAAATACAGAAGCAGTCTGGTGGGTGAATGAGGTGGATCTGAGAACGTAAAAAAGACAAATCTGTTAAGAATCTGCCACAGTCTTTTAGGTGAGATATCAGGCTCAAGCTAAGGTGGCATTCATGGGAATGACTAGGAAGAAATAGACTCGAAAATTATATGTAACAATGCTTTTCAAACCCAACTGTCTACACTCATTACTAATGTTATTGACCAGATGTCTCAGTTAGGATTCAGTCAGAGAAACAAAACCACCTTTCGGGATATGAGGGATTTATTATAGGAATCAGCTTTGATAAGATCCTGAAAGCTGGTTAGGCAGTGTGAGTGGTTCAGTAACACATTGACTGTATGAATATGAATCATAAGACTGAGAGTCAATTAGTGATAGTTTGAAATAAGCATATAGGGGGTGGCGATTACAGCCATGAAGGTTAATGAGAACACATAAGATAAAAAGATAGACAATATGTTACAATAATGAAGCTCAGGGACCAATTTAAAACAAACATATTCAGTATTTTTCTGTTCTTTTTAAAAGGACATTTCTACAAATATAGGGTTGTTGTTAAGATACACAGTATTTTAATTTAAATGTTAATATTTAAAACTCAAGGGTTTCGTGGATGTGAAATTTCCTAATGAATTTGACATATAGCACTTATGAAACAAAAATGAAATTGTAATTTAAAATCCTAAGAAACAGTACTTTGCTTACTTTAGAAATATTTCTTATAGGAAATATTCCACTTTTAAAATGAGATAATTTTCCTAAAAAAGAAATTATATTAAAATGTAATTATATTTTATTCTCATTCTCTTTATCTCCTCTCTTAAAGTTTTATTGTGACTTTTGATATTATGTTTCCATTTAGAGTTTGTCTTTTTCTTCTATTCAGCCTCATACCAACATTTTTTTGAAAACATCATTTTCATTATCAAGGAGTTAACTTTCTGATTTTATGAAGATCAATATTTGCTTTGGCTTGCCCAGTTCAATACACATATATAAATGAATCAACTAAATATAGGGTCTTTATTTTTTCATTTGGAAAATTTGCAGGACTTCAAGAACTGCTATACAAAAAAACATTTAGCCCTTAATACATGCTGAGAATAATAATTAATAGAAATTTAAAAATGTACATTGTATATACAGCTGCCTGGATTATAACAGCAGTAAATCCCTATGGTGACTATATTTAATTTATTTTGGTTTTATATATATATATAGAGAGAGGCATGTGTGTTTGTACATATATGTGTCTATGTGTGTGTGTGTGTTTGTATATATATATTTAGAGAGAGAGAGATTTAAATCAATTTTTCTTAAAGCCAATTTAAAAAATAAGAAACTGGATTTTATTTTGCATGTAAACTATGATCCCTTGCTGAAGGGCATATACAATCAATATTAACATAACCAGAAACATATGGGAACTTTAAAAGTTATAGAACAATTAGATCACATGAAAATAAAAAAGACATGCTGATAATATTTTGAGTAGAACTACATGATAAAAATTACTATTTCTATATATAAACTTTTGACTGACCTTTGTTATGCCAGTAGTTTTGGTGAAGAAATACAGAACAAGTTCCAGGAGAAGATATTCAACAGTAAGGAGGCTTAATGCTGACCTAAAATAATATTTTATTTCCAAGGTTAAAATAAGGTCGTAGAATGCCCTCAGTGGTGGACTTTCTTAGGCAAAGGTGCTGATGGTAGTAACTATTAGCATTATTCAGCAGTTTAGAACTATAATTATTACAGGATTGCATTTTGTACCATTGCGTTCATTT
This sequence comes from Rhinopithecus roxellana, assembly GCF_007565055.1. NCBI lineage: Eukaryota > Metazoa > Chordata > Mammalia > Primates > Cercopithecidae > Rhinopithecus > Rhinopithecus roxellana. The sequence goes on along the minus strand of NC_044552.1, from coordinate 94,905,809 downwards.
GTTAGGTGTGATATATTAAAGAATAACAATATCTTAAGGCCAAGTTATTTAGGGGATGAATAAGTCCTTTGAGCATAAGGTCACCATAGAAAATATTTTTCTTTCTCCATATTTACATTTTGATTAATTGAAGCCCTGAAATTATATAATAACTTTGGAATTTTATGGAGTATATCAGTGGCTGAATCTGCGATTTCTTAGGAAAATTAGAAATATTTATTATTAGTTTTATAAAGTTCTGTTTTTTAAAGGAACAGAAAATACTACTTTTCCATACATTATTGTCTAAATTTTAATTTTTGTATCCAATAACTCTAACAAAAAAAGCATTTTTTAAAAGAATGATGCTACGTCATCATATTTTAGATGGTGAACTTAGATTATATTTTTCTAATAAATAATATAGCCATTAACTAATATTTAAATAAATAAAATGATATTTCTTTAATATTCTCATACTGGATAAGTTAGATACTGCTCTCCATAAATGACTGGATAATAATTATATTATAGTTGTAATTATGTTCTCACTTATTTAAATAACTTTTTGGTCAATGCTTAATGAGGAAATTGTCTATTAAAATTGGTTTTTTGAAAGTACTGCAGTAAACTACAGAGAAAATAATTGATTTCTGATTTAAAATATCTTAATGAATTTACAAGCTATCTTGCCCATTTGTGTTTTCAATTTGCATGATCATTGATAACTGAATATTTAATTAACTGCGTTTTTGAGGTCAGGCTTTGCCATCCTCTCTCCAGTATAAAAATTGCATATATTGGTAAATGAATTCTAATATCTATGTTTTTTCAATTATTATTGTGGCATAATTAAAGGAAAATTCTTTTTAATAAATACTTTCTTCAAATAAAATTAAGGCTGCACGTTTTGATGCTCATAAAGTTAATTTTCAAAGGAGTGCATTGTGCAATGTTGATAGGCAAATTGATCGCCTTCATAAAAAAACGAATTTGGAAAATGTAATTTAAAGTTTATCGAATTTTGTTGAGGTTTCTTTCCTTTTTTCTTTTTTCCTTTCAGGCTGCTCCACACTGTGCTGTATATCAAAAGCGCATGCATACATACACATATATGGCACATGTCTTTCCTCTTCCTTCATAACTAACATATAAATAGTATTTTCATTTTGTTTTATTGAAAAGAAACTGAAGTTAAGAGAACTTAGTAAACTGGACCTAAATACCACAGCTAGACAGTTCTTGCTAACTCCACACACCAGCACGGGACTTTGTAATACCAGCTGGCTTTAGTAGTATCATATGCCTGATGAGTCTTGCTGCATGGCAGTGAGGTACTATTAGTTTTGCAGTGTATTTTATTTATTTATTTATTTTTTTTGAAATGAAATCTCTTTCTGTCGCCCAGGCTGGAGTGCAATGGCGCGATCTCAGCTCATGGCAACCTGTGCCTCTCAGGTTCAAGTTTTTCCCTTGCCTCAGCCGCCTGAGTAGCTGGGATCACAGGTGCCCGCCAAAACGCCCGGCTAATTTTTGCATTTTAGTAGAGACAGGATTTCACCACCATGTTGGTCAGGTTGGTCTCGCACTGCTGACCTCGTGATCCGCCCGCCATGGCCTCCCAAAGTGCTGCAATTACAGGCGTGAGCCACCGGCCAGTGTAGCTCTTTTAATTCTGTGAAAATAGCTTCTGTGTGTAAAACTTAAATACTTATTTAATGTAACTTGCTCAACTCACTGATCAGCATAATTCCAGAAGAAGTAAAAATCAAACAACAATAAAATGTAAGGAAAACTGTTTCTCACATTAAGATTTCTTAAAGAAATTTTAGATGTTTTAGTTAACAAGTATCCTATTTCTTAATTTAAACTATATAAAAGCTGAATTATGTCTCAATATCTCCGACTCTATTTCCAGAAAGACAAACATGAGGAAACAATAAATCCAAAACATGGTACATGTTATTTTTTCAGTGTTCATAATCATTTTTTAATGCAAATAAACCTAGAATGAACTTCCGGAAATTCCTTTCTTGTTCTGATCTCCCTTTGTCGGGCTCTCTGTTCAAATGTTTTTGTTTTTCTTCTTTCCCTCTTGTCAGACTGATTCCCACCATGGAAAAGTCCTCCATGAAGTGAGCATGACTTCCGGCTCCACTCAGGGGATGGAGACCATCCTGGCTAACACGGTGAAATCCCGCTTCTATTAAAAAACACAAAAAAGTAGCCGGCCGTGGTGGCAGGCGCTTGTAATCCCAGCTACTCGGGAGGCTGAGGCAGGAGAATGGCGTGAACCCGGGAGGCAGAGGTTGCAGTGAGCCGAGATCGTGCCACTGCACTCTAGCCTGGGCGACAGAGCGAGACTCCGTCTCAAAAAAAAAAAAGAGACAGACCTTATTAGAATAACACATTCATTGACTTTCTGCTGCAGAGGATGATCAGAACAATTTGTAAAAAGTTATAGGAAACTTTACACTGCATGGTGCATTTTCTTAATTATATAAAAACCTAATATAAATAGTAAACATCGGGATAGGCTACTTCTGACTAGGTACAGAGACAAATTCAGGAGTGCACTTGCATCTGTTTACAATTATACTGGTGTCAAATACTGCCACATGCTTCAAATCCACACTGGAGACGACTGAAGTGGGGTCTATAAATTTGCTGCTGCTGATGCTATTGTTTCTTGAGGTGGCTTTTTGTTGTTGCAATCTCTCAAAAAGCATATTGCTCACGTGTGAAATTATTTCAATTCAATGACTGAAATGCTTTTTAGAAAGTTTGGAAATATTAACTAACTGAATACTTGGTATAAATCATTATTTATCCTAAAATATCATTTTACTTTAGAATAACTATTTCAGGAACTGTAAAAATTATGGAACTTAAACCCTGAAAATAAGTTTGTTGATACATTTTTAGTTTTTTCATATGACTTATCCCATGGTGTAAAATCATACATTTCTAGGATAATACTTTTGGAATAGAATATAGTTTCCCAGATTTTTTTTTCCATTGCTTTAAAGAAAATTTGCATTTGAACATGTATTTAATCCAGCTTTATAGTTTCTTAAAGTAACTATATTACTAATAGTAATGTTCGTTAAATAATGACCACAATTCTGTACATTTAATACCCCTATGAGGTACGTACTACTAGTAGGCACATGTGCTAGATAGTGAAGTGAGTCTTAGACAAGATGTTTCAGTTAACAAATATCCTATTTGTTAGTTCAAACTATATGAAGCCTCAATTATGTCTCAATATATCAGTTAGACTCTATTTTCAGAAAGATGGTAATGATTAAACAATAATTCCAGAATATGGTACATACTATTTTGTTCAAGATCACTAAAGTTGTCCACAACTAAGGCAAAATATGAACCAAGGTCATCTAACACAGGAATTCGTTGTTGTAAATCCTCAGGTTTTCAGTCACTGTAAAAACTGCTTTATGTACAACATGCTAATGATACCATGTGTAGCTGAATTTAGTACCCAAATAATCCCTTGTAAATCTATACTTTTCTCAAGTTTTCTAAACTTTGAAAGTTAGCAGATTTTCTCTTACAATGATATTTTGAGTTCTTTTAATTATTTCTTTTATCTTTTTAAGGAATACTTTTAGTGATGTCAGAGAAAAAAAAAAAAAAAAAAAGCTGTTTTCTTCAAAAAGGTTGGAGTATAGTATAACCCCGCTGTCAAAGTCTTGTTTCTAAGGGGACATTGTGTTCTGATTTAATACCATTATCAATGGCAACTTTATCTATAAGCAAGGCTGTAGATCCAGAGAGAGCTGTTAATCTTAAATTAAGATTTAGGATAAATTACAAAGAAGCATTCTAATCAATCCTAGATAAAACCAAGATAAATTGGGGCTTTGGGTAATAACAGTTAAAATGGAAAAAAAAAAAAAAAAAGAATTGTATAACTAGGTCTTCCAATATTGCTTTGTGTTTGTACATGTGAATAGTTACGTTGAGCTGTAGAAGCAAAGAAAGGTAAGAATTGAAATGGAGACTGACGCCCCTGGCAGTGAAAAATGTCTGCTTTCGAAGCTGGCATGTGGGGAACATGGGATTTTGCTTTTCACCAAGTCCCTGCTCTTAAAGGGTAAAAGGCGGCCAAAAACCTGCAGGGAAATGAGCTGCTCCTTGTATATGGATATGATCATAAATGTCACATTTGCAAATAAAAGATTCACACCATTCCTCCCTTTTCATCTGTCATTTCAAATTACATGATTTCAAATGTTAGCCTACAAAAATAATCTCATTGTACAAAAAGAAACTCAAAGCAATAATTGACAGTAATTCTCCTCTTACTCCATATTTTTCTTGTCACCATTAAAGAAAAAAAAAAGCTAACAGTTTTGCTGAAATAGAAATACACTCATTTTTTAAAAAAAATTATATATAGCATTTTTTCAGAGAGATATAGTGTAATTTATTTGACACTTTATGTTGTATGTGTTTTCTTGGTATTGTTTTCTTGTTTCTTTTCTTTTCTTTTACTATTAAGGTAACACTGTATTAAGCATTTACAAGATAAAAATCTCCCATCAAATGGGTGAGGGCTTCTTTAAAATATATTAACACTGCACTCTCTAGGTCAAATATTATATATGTTTTTAAAAGTTCGATAGATACGTTGCCAATGTTGCTTTATATCTACTGTTTTACCAATAAACACTCCTACAGTTTTATCAAGATTAGGTAATACTCATCTTTTATATTATATAAATCTAACAAATGAAATCATTATTCCTTAATTATGATATACAAATTACTGGTTATTACTGAAATATTTTTAAATATTTTTATTGGCTATGTGTATTTACTCAGAAATAACTGCTTATATTATATGGCAACTTTTCTATTCAGTGTTTGACTTTTCTGTTACTATTTAAGTATACATGCTAATTAAATATATAGTAGACCTTTGAACAATGCAGGTCTGAACTGTGTGGATCCACTTATATGTGAATGTTTTCAATAAGTATAATTTAAATTTTGTTAGAGATTTGCAACAATTTGCAAAACCTTACAGACAATCTACATAGCCTAGAAATATCAAAAAAAGTTAAGCATTTTATGAACACAATTTATACAAATCTATTATAAAAAGTTAAACTATATCAAAACTTAGACACATGAACACTTACAGACCATACAGAACCCATTTACAGCTCTGAGAAATGTAAACAAACATGAAGATGCAGTATTACATTATGACTTCATTAAACTAACCACAGTACATACTGTACTACAGTACTAATTTTGTAGCCAACTCCTGTTGCTATTGTGGTGAGCCCAAGAGTTGCTCATGTGACACTAATCATCTCCATGTGAGCAGTTTCTCTCTACAATAAATTGCAGGTTCAGGAAAAAAGTGATCTCTCATGGCTCTACCATATTTTCCTCATGTTTAGTGCAATACCGTAAACCTGGAAAAACATCATGGGACCCATACAATTTGCCACTACTAATGGTGAAAATGCTCCTAACAAGCAGAGAAAAGTCATGGCATTATAATAAAAAGTTGAATTTCTTAATATATGCTGTAGATTGAAATTTGCAGCTGCAGTTGTCTGCCATTTCAAGATAAAAGAATTGAGTGTAAGGACCAATGTAAATAAATAAAATGAAATTTTTGAAAACATAGATGCAATTACACCAGCAGGAAGGAAAACCTTTTTTTTAAATGTTTTTTTTTTTTGAGAAACACCTTTTTACACCTTATCAAAAACGCAGTTTTTATCCATGTAATAGTCTATTCTAACATTGCTATAAAAAATCACCTGAGACTGGATAATTTATGAAGAAAAGAGGTTTCATTGACTCACAGTTTCACAGACTTCACAGGAAGCATGGCCAGGAGGCCTCAGGAAACTTAACAATCGTGATGGAAGTGTGAAGGGGAAGCAAGCACCTTCTTCTCATGGTAGCGAAGGAGAGCGTGAAAAGGGAAGTGCCACACATTTTTAAACCATCAGATCTCTTGAGAGTTCACTTGCTCTCACAAGAAAAGCATAGGGAAATCTGTCCTAATTATCAAATCACCTCCCACCAGGTCCCTCCTACAATTTGACATGAGATTTGGTCAGGGACAGAAATACAAACCATATCAATGTGGGTGCAGCATTGCTGTAAGAAAAAGCATATCTACAGACTCTAATATGATTTGAGAAAAGATAATTATATGACAAAGTAGAATTTAATTCCAGCAAAAGATGGTTTAATAATTTTAGAAAGAGAATTGGTTCAAAAAATGTCAAGATAACAGGAGAAGCAGCTTCTTTCAATAAAAAGGTAGCAGATACATTCCAAGGACCATTAACAAAATAATTGAGGAGAAAGGATATCTGCTGGAACAAGATTTTAAATTGTATTTACTAAGGAAAAATATACATATAAAATTACCATTTTTACTGTTTTTGTTTTCATTTTTACCATTTTTAAGTGTGCACTTAAATGGGAATAACTACATTTATATTCTCTTTTCTCTCTTCATCCCTCGGCCTTCCAACACTTTCCAGTCTCTAGAAACCACCAATCTACGCTCTATTTTCATGAAACCCACTTTTTTAGCTCCAACATGTGAATGAGAACATGAAACATTTGTCTTTCTCTTCTGGCTTATTTCACTTGACATAATGGTCCTCCAGTTCCATCCATACTACGGCAAATGACAGACTTTCATGTTTAGGCTAAATAATATTCCATTGTGTAGACACATCACATCTATTCATCTGTTGATGGGCATATAGGTTGATTGCATATTTTGGCTATGGTAAATAATGCTGCAATAAACATGGGAGTACAGATACTTGTTTAATACCTTTCTTTCCTTTTGAACATATACTTAGTGTAGAATTGCTGGATCCTGTTCCATTTGTAGTTTTTTGAGGAACCTCCATATGTTCTCCATAGTGACTACTAATTTACATTCGTATTAGTGGTGTAGGAGAGTTAACCTTTCTGCACATCCTCACCAGCATTTTTTATTGCTTTTTTGATCCACATCATTTTAACTAGGATGAGATGATATCTTGTGGTTTTGATTTCTGTTTTCTGGGTAATTTGTGATATTGAACTTTTTTAAATACATGTGGGCTTTTTGTATGTCTTCTTTTGAGAAATGTCTGTTTAAATATTTTGCCCATTTTAAATCAGATTATTATTATTATTGCTATTGAGTTGTTCGAGTTCCTTATATATTCTGGTTATTAATCCTTTGCCAAATGGTCAGTTCAGAAATGCTTTCTTCCATGCTGTGAGTTGTCTTTTCACTTTGATTGTTTTCTTTGAAAGTGCAAAAGTTTTTTAACCCGATATAATCCCATTTGTCTATTTTTGCTTTGGTTGAGTGTGATTTTTGAAGTTTTACACAAGAAATCTTTGCCCAGACAAATGTTCTGGAGCATTTTTCCAATGTTTTCTTCTAGTAGTTTCACAGTTTCAGGTCTTAGATTTAAGTCTTTAATCCATCTTGATTTGATTTTTCCATATGGTAGGACACAGAGGTCTAACTTCATTCTTCTGCATATAGTTACATAGTTTTCTCAGCATAATTTACTACAATGATCATCCTTTTTATTTGTATGTTCTTGGCATCTTTGTTGAAGATGAGATGGCTGTAAATGTGTAGATTTATAACAAGATTGCCTTTTCATTTGTCCATGTGACTGTTTTTATGCAAGTGCTCTGCTGGTTTGGTTACTATAGCTTTGTAGTAAATTGTGAAGTCAGGTAATAGGATGCCTTCAGCTTTTTTCTTTTTGCTCAGTATTGATTTGGCTTTTGGGGGGTTTTTCATTCCATATAAATGTTAAGACTTTTCTTATATTTCTGCAAAGAATGTCATTGGTATATTGATAGAAATTGCATTAAATCTGTAAATAACTTTGGAATAGTATTGTCATTTTAGCAATACTAATTCTTCCAATATATGAGTATGAAACATCTTTCTACTGTTCTGTATATCCTCTGAAATTTTTTTCATCAGAGATTTACAGTTTTCCTTCTATACATCATTCACTTATTTGGTTAGACTGCTTCTTAGGTATTTCATAATTTTGTAGCTATTAGAAATAAAATAGTTTTTGTGATTTAGATTTTAGATTATTTGCTGTTGGCATATGAATATGCTACTGATTTTTGCATGTTGATTTTCTATCATGAAAATTTACTGAATTGGTTATTTGTTTTAACAGCTTTTTTTGCTGGACTTTTTAGGGGTTTCCAGGTATAAGATCATGCCATATGTAAACAAGGATAATTTGACTTCCTCCTTTTTAAGTTAGATGTCCTTTATTTCTTTCTCTTGTATAACTGCTCTGACCAGGATTTTGTGTTATGTCAAATAAAAGTGGTGAAAGTGGCCATTGTTGCCTTGTTTCAGTCCTTACAGGGAAAGCCTGCAATTTTTCCCCCTTCAGCAAAATGTTAACTTTGGGTTTGTCATATATGATTTCTATTATTTTGAATTATATCCCCACTATACCCATTTTGATGACAGTTTTTATCTTAAAGGGATGTTAATTTTACCAAATGCTTTTCAGCATCTATTGAAGCAATCATATGTTTTTTGTTATTGATTCTGTTAATTTCATACATATTTATTAATTTGTGTATGTTGAATTATCCAAACATCCCTGTAATGAATCCCACCTGATCACAGTAAATGATTTGTTTAATGTGTTGTTGAATTCAGTTTCCTACTATTTTGCTAAGGATGTTTGTATCTATGTTCAACAGTTATATTGGCATTTAGTTTATTTTATTGTTATTCCCCTGTCTAGTTTTGGTATGAGGGTAATCTGGCCTCATAGAATGCTTTTGGAAGTCTGACCTCTTCAATTTTTTTTAAGAGTTTTGGTAGGATTGGTATTAGTGCTTCTTTAAATGTCTGCTAGAATCCAGCAGTCAAGTCATCAGGTCCCAGGCTTTTCTTTGATGGGAGACTTTTGATGATGGCTTTGATCTCATTACTTGTTTTTGGGTTGTTGAAGTTTTCTGTGTCCTCACGGTCCGATGCTGGTGGGTTGTATATCTCCAGGGATTTATCCATTTCTTCCAGGTTTTTCAATTTGTTCCTGCATAGTTGTTCATAGTAGTCTCTGATTCTTTGCATTTCTGTGGTCTCAGTGGTTATTCTCCTTTTTGTTTCTGATTTTATTTACTTTGGTCTTCTCTCTTTTTCCTTAGTTTGGCTAAATTTTGTCTATTTTTTTTTTTTTTTAATTTTCACAAAGCCCACTTCCATTTAGTTAAACTTCTGTACTTTTTTTGACTTTTTTTCATTTGTTTCTGCTTAGATCTTTATTAATTTTTTTCCTTCTACTAGTTTGGGATTTGGCTTGTTCTTGCTTTCTAGTTCCCTGGAATGGATTGTTAGGTTATTTATTTGAAGTCTTCCTACATTTTCAATATTACCATGCATTTTATAAACTTCCTCTCAGTGCCCTTTATGCTATTTCCCATAGATTTTAGTATGTTCTATTTCCATTTTCATTTGTTTCAAGAAATTATTTAATTTCCTTCTTAATTTCTTCATTGACCCATTGGTCATTCAGGAACCTTTTGTGTAATTTCCAGGTTAGCTTACTTTCCAAAGTTCTTGTTACTGATTTGTAGTTTAGTTCCATTGTTATCAGAAAAAAGATACTTAACATGGTTTCTGTCTTTGCTGTTGTTGTTGTTCAGGCTTGTCTCATGGCCTAAGATATGGCCTATTCTGAAGATTGTTCCATGTGCTGATGAAAAGAATGTGTGTTCTGCAGCAGTCGGGTGCAATGTTCTGTAAATGTTTTTTACGCCTTTCAAATCTAGTGTGTAGTTTAACTATGCTGCTTTTTTTGTTGATTTTCTGTCTAAGTAATCTGCTCGTTGAAAGTGAGATATTAATTGCTATTATTGTATTGCAGTATATTTATCTCTTTAGATCTATTAATGTTTGCTTTATATACTTGGGAACTCCAGTGTTTGGTGCATAAGTAATTATAATTGTCGTATACTCTTGCTGAATTAACACAGTTATCATTACATAGTGACCTTCTTTGTGTCCTTTTACAATCTTGGGTTTGTAGTCTATTTTATTGGATATAGGTATAGCTATTCCTGTTCTTGTTTCGCTTCCGTTTACATGGAATAACTTTTTCCATCCCTTCACTTTCAACATGTGTCTTTATAGGTGATGTTGGATTGTTTAAGGGAGCATATAGTTGAGTCTTGTTTCTTTGTCCATTCAGCCATGATATGTCTTTTAACTGAAGAATTGAGACCATTTACGTCATTGATAGGTAAGGACTTACTATTGCCATTTTATTGCCTGTTTTCTGATTATGTGAGACTCCTCTTTTCCTTTCTTACTGTGTTCCTTTGTGGTTATTTTCTCTGGCAGTATGTTTTCATTTGTTGCTTTTGTTTGGTTTTAGTGAGCCTATGACAAGTTTTTGTGTTGTGGTTACCATGAGGACTACACAAAAATCGTCGTAGTTGTAATGAATTATTTTAAAGAGATGACAACTTATCTTTGATCACAAATAAAAGAATTGAAACAAAGGCAAACTCACACACATACATGCACACACACACACACTCTGCACTTTAACTCCATCCTCTCCATATTTTGACATGTACTTGTCTCAATTTACATAGTTTTATATTGCCTATCCTTTAACAAGTTGATGTAACTTTTATTGCTTTTGATAGATTTGGCTTTTGGGATTCATGCCAGAGCTGTGAGTAGATTGCACACCACTATTATGCCAATAGAGTATTCTGAGTTTGCTCATGTATTTAATTTTACCAGTGGGTTTTATGTCTCAAAAAGGTTTCTTTTTACAAATTAGTGCTTTTTTTCCAGATTGAAAACTTTTCTTTAGCATTTTTTCTAAGACAGATCTGGTGATGGTTAATAATCTCAGCTTTTATTTGTCTGGGAAACTTTTTATCTTTCCTTTATAATCAAATGATAATTTTGCTGGGCATAGTATTCTTGTTTTTTTTTTTTTTTTTTTTTTTTTGAGAACTTTAAAGAAATTGTTCCACTGTCTCCTAGTCTGTATTGTTTCCACAGAGCAGTTTCTTGCCAGACAAATTGGAGTTCCTTTGCATGTTATTTACTTCTTTTTTCTTTGTGCCTTTAAGATCTTCTTGTTCTTGACCTTTGAGAGTTTATTATTTACCTTCAGGCAGTCTCCGTTAGGTTGAATCATTCAGTGTTCTCAGAACTTCCTGTACCTGGTATATTCTTCAAGTTTTGGGAAGTTTTCTGTTGTTATTTTTCTGAATAAGGTTTCTATCCCTTGCTCTTTCTCAGCTTTTTTTGGAACACCAATAATTTTTAGATTTTGACTTTTCAGGCAATTTTCTGTATCTTATAAGAAGTCTTCATTCCTTTGTATTCTTTTTCTTTTTCTTTTTTTTTCTCTGACTATGTGTTTTCAAAGAGCTAATCTTTGAGTTCACCAATATTTTTTTCTCTGATTGGTCCATTCTATCTTTGAGAATCTTTAATTAGTTCTTCAGTTCAGCAAATGTATTTCTCAGTTCCAAGATTTCTGTGTTTTTTTTTTTTACTGTTATTTCAATCTTTTTGTTAAGTTTTTCTGATAAATTTCTGAATTGCTTTTCTGTACTATCTTGATCACTAAGTTTTCTTCAAACTGCTATTTTGAATTTGTGGTGAGATAACTCACAAATCTCCCTCTTGTTATGGTTAGTCAGTGGGTTTCCACTTTGTCCTTTTGGGAAGGTCACAGTTCCCCATTTCCTGTTGGTCTGGTGGGTATACGTATATGTTTTACATTGAAGGATTAATTATTTATTTCAATTATTTCTGTTCAGCTTGTTTTGTTTTTTATTGAATATATTTGCTTAGTAAATCTTTACCTCTAGGTCACTGCCTCTTTTTCAGCTCTAGGTAATGCAGTAAGCCCAGGTTTTCCTCAGCTCTAGTAAATGATCAAAGTCCTGCCTGTTCTGAATGGGGTGAAGTCCCAAATGTATTATCTAGGCAGTGTGAGAAGAGTGGCTAGATACTTTTGTTCCAGGGTCTTGTGAAACAAACCTCTTACAGCATGGTGTTGCTCTACAGCCACTCTAACTTGTCATCTCCTTTGGCCAAGTTACAGAACAGTTTCTAGGACCGGGGATAATACTTCCGCCTCCTCACTTGTCTATGTCCGTTCTCACAGATATTTTTCTCATCAGGCTATTGAATTGCTTCCCGTAAGTTAAGGGAAGAACAGGTCTCTTGCCAGGGAACACGAGAATCTGAAAAGCTGGTTGCTGCCTCAATATCACTTTTTTCAGTGTAAACACCATGAGATGGGAGAATATTTTCTGCGTACTTCTTGCTGGGCAGAATGAGAAAGAGTTATCATGAGTGTGGAAGTCCAATTCTTTTACCATCTGCTCAGAGTTTTTTCACTTTTTTGTGCTCCTGGGATCTGTCTCATCCTCATATTTGAGTTCTGAACTGTTGTTGATAAAAATCTTGGCACTGTATGTTTGGTTTTGGTTTTCTAAGAGGAAGTGCTAAGCCAGTTGCTTCGATGCTGCCATTTTAAAACAATTGAATAGGTATTTAATGCACACAGTAGTCCCATAATCTGGTGGGGTGGGGGGGAAGGAATGCCACAAAGGATATTTATTTGTAAGGAAGAGAAGCAAACACCAGGATTTAAGACAGGAAAGCATAGGCTAACTTTTCTATTTTGTGCAAATGCAGTCAAGTTTGTATTCATGATTTGCCTTTCCCCAAAGCTTCAGTCAGCTAAGTCTGAGCTCTGAAGGGAACAAACAGATAAACACCATTTGCCATTCTTTTGATTATGCAACAAGAACGTCCGAACAATAAGAACACTTTTGCTGGATTGGTTCCAGCAATACTTTGTCCTTGAAGTCAAGAAGTATCTTGACAGTAAGGGACTCCATTTTAAAGTTATCTTGATAATGGACAATGCCTCTAACAACCCAGAACCCCATGAGTTCAACGCTGAATGCATCAAAGTGCTCTACTTGTCCCAAACATAATGTCTCTAATTCAACCTATAGATAAGAGGGTCGTAAGAACCTTTAAGGCTCATTATACAGGGTCCTCTATGGAAAGGATTGTCAACACTGTGGAAAAAAACCACAATAGAGAGTACATAATGAAAGTATGGAAAATTTCAGCCATTGAAGCCCTCATCATTGTTATTAATAAATCCATGAAAGCCACCGAGTCCCAACCATAAGTTTCTGATAAAGAAGATGTTGTGATGTTGTGCATGATTTCACAGGATTTATGGCAGAGACAATCAAGAAAATTATGAAAGAGATTGTGGATATGACAAAAAGAGGTGTGTGTGTGTGTGTGTGTGTGTGTGTGTGTGTGTGCGTGTGAAGGGTTTCAAGATATGGATCTTGGAGGAATTCCAAGAGCTAACAGATACCACACCAGAGGAATTTACAGAAGACAGCCTGATGGAAACAAATGCTTTCAAATGAATGCTAGGAGATAAGATACAGAAGAAGCAGTGCAAGAAAACAAACTGACATTAGACAGTCTGGCAGAATCATTCTGATTATTCAAGACTGCTTTTACTTCTTTTATGATGTGGACCCTTCTATGATACAGATATCTAAAATAAAGCAAAAAATGGAAGAAAATTTGGTATTATGTAGAAACATTTTTAGAGAAATAAAATTGCAAAAATGTTAGACAGAAATTAAGATATATTATTGTAAAGTTACAAGTATGCCTTCATTTCCTGCCTGCCCTTCCACTTCCTCCACCTTTTCTGCCTCTAGTGCCCTCAGGACAGCAAGACCAACCCCTTCCCTTCCTCCTCCTCCTCAGCCTACTCAATGTGAAGACAATGAGGATGAAGATCTACTTCCACTTAATAAAAAATAAGCATAATTTCTCTTTCTTATGATTTTCTTAATATCATCTTCTCTAGCTTTCTTTATCGTAAGCATCTAGTACATAATTAATATTACATACAAAATGTGAGTTAATTGTTTATTTTATCACTGAGGCTTCTGATCTACAGTAGGGTATTAGTACTTTTGCTTTTGGGAAGTCAACAGTTGTATGTGAATTTTCAGCTGTCAGGGTGGGGGTTGCTCCCCAAACTCCTGCATTATTCAAAGGGAAACTGTATTGATACCAATTTTTGTCTTAAATCATTACTCTCTCTTTACTCACTTTTTATTACTATTTGTTTAGTCATATTCTTCTTATCAGAATTGCTGCCCTCTTATGGACTAAGAATTTCTAAAAGTAAGAATCTATGTCTTTTTAAAGTGCTTAACCAGTACCAGTACAAATAGATGCTTGATAAATATGAGTGTGAGAGCCAGAGAGAAAGAATGATAAATCACTAAGATATACATTAATAATATAAAGATAATTTACGTTAAGTTGTATGACTAGATTTATGTGAATAAAAACAGAATTAAACATCACTGAATAGTGTACAGTGTCTACTGTGAGCATTTTGTGGACTACAGCACTCTAGCTGGGTCATTTGGTCATGTTCCTTTCTGCTATACATGGGTAGATCCACGTGTTAATCAGCTCAGTTGTGACATATATTTATAACCTATGATTAAACTCATAATAGACTGCCCAGAACAGAGCACAAGGTCGAGGAGAGAGTTGGAAATACTAAATGAAAGTAGGGATTTATGGCTCTCTAACTTAGACAATTTTGTTCATCAAAACTAGTCTTCTCAATTAGTGGTTCAAATAGTTCATTTCTCAATGAATTATCTAAATAGTTGCAATTGCATAAATTCAACCACATTATTAAGCTTGTTTGAAAAACAAGAAAACTGCTTCACTTATAAATTTGACCAGACATTTCTCCAATTTTAACTTTGTTTTAAATCATAAAACTATATGGGACATGCTAGCTTTTTAAATGGATTTGAAGATTATTATCTCTAGATACCTTCAGCATTTTGAAAGGATTTGAAGCCTGGTGGAAGAGACTATAGAAGTAAACACTCTGTGATACTCTTACAAAAATGTTAACCATTCTAAAAGGTATATAGAAATTGAAAAACTGAAAGCAATTGAAAATTTTCACTTAGAAAATAAACATGCTAAGGCATCAAGCATATAGAAGAAATACTTATAATGGTGCCTGTGATCACAGCTATACAATTATTAGAGAAATATATAAAATGGAAAATTCTGAAAATATTTTAAATATTTAAGTTACATGACTGTTTCTTTCACCACGTCACTTACATGGCATTAAAAAAAATAAGCATCAAATTAGAATGCCTACTCTCTCAAATGTGTTTGAATCAGCTTTGCCTGAAAAAGAAAGCATTTCATTTCTTCAGGAGACTTTTGCTAGTGTACGTATAGTCTAGGATCATATGAAACAACTAGTTCAGAAAGGCCATAAAAATATTATACAGAAAGAAAGATTAATAAAAGATCTCAGTCTCTAGTGTGTATGAAGTTATGTCAAGTAAAATATAATTTATTACAGATGAAAAAGTTATTAATAAGTAATATTGATAGTTGAAAGTTCCATGGGCAATATTCAAGATAAGTTAATCATCAAAGAAATAACACTTTTTACATTTAAGAAATCAGGAAATCAAATAGAAAGTAACTTAACACACATATTTTAGGATTTCTCAATCTTAACACTGTTATTTTAGGCAGATAATTCTCTATTGTCTTTTTTTGTGGTGAACTGTCCTGTATATTGTAGGATGTTCAGCAGCATCCTTGAAAATTACACACAAGATACCATTAATACTCCTTTTACTGTGACAACCAAAAATGTCTCCAGGCACTGTCAAATATCCCCTTCACAGGGCAAGATCACCTGGTTGAGAATCACTCAAAAATTCCATTAGTGTTACCACTGTGGAAGAAACTTCTTTATGGAAACATTTATCTATAAATATAGCTGTTCTGCTTTACTGCTCAGTTTGCTTTAAAACAGTCTACTTGGTTGTACACGTAGAAATTATTTGAATCCGTTTTCTGTTTGGATAGAACTTTTACGATCAGTATATTGAATTGACTGACTAGTATTGAGTAATTACTACTTAAAATGATCTTATATATAACCATTTTTTAAATTTTAGGTATAATTTTCCTGTTAGAACATTACATGTGAAAGAAGTCATACTTGAGTTTGAAAGTTACACTTTTAAGAAGTTTACTTGTCCCTCTTGCAGAAATAGATATTTTTGACAACTGTAATAACTGGACATTACTAGAACAATACTAACACAGGGGGTTAACAGCTTGCACTTGTACAAAATACTTGAAGTCAGTCAGAAAGCCATTATTATGACCTTGTGCTGACCACATTCTATGAAGTGTTACATGATCAGGGACAGGGAAGTTGGTTAATGGAAGTTATATAGTAGCTAGATGTATCCTTGTCACACTTCATCTAAACTGATACATTGCAATGGTCCACACTGCTCAGACCTGGCAATTACTGTCCAATTCCAATCTATTCCACACTGCCACTATAATGAAAAATAATTAGGAGCCTGAAAATGAGTTTTCACATGAAATGGTTTCAGTGCTTGGACACAATCGCCTTTGGCAGATGGCTTTGGGTTTGCTTTAATATAATAAAGACAGTTAATCATCTCTAAAGAGTGCACTGAATGAATAAACTTTTAACACTATTTTCTACAATGAAACTCTTATATTGATCAAATGTTTAATGCTCAGGAGTGGAAGTTGCTTTGGTTGAATTGTTTGGTATGAGCGTATAAATCATGGCTAAATAAATGCATTAGAAAAGAAGAAAATTGGTTCAAATTGATTATCTATTATTGGTGGAGGAAAATTAAAAAGCTTAACACTAAAAGCAAGTACTTTTCCTGAATGTTGTATCTAAAATAGCTAAAGATATTTGTAGAAGTATTTATGAAGACTGATTTTGGTAAGACTGAAGTAAGTCATTTCATCACAACAAAAACTATATCTTTTTGTGTGTGTATACCTACCTACCTGTGTATATGTAACATTTTTTAATGTATGTATTTCCCACGAAGGGAAATTACCCCCTCTATTAGAAAGGAAATTCAAATTTTAACTAGCTGTATATCATTTAGTAATTTTTTCTGAGAACAAATATTTCTCTATTGGAAAAAAATCTTTCACTTCTATACATAGAAAAATATCAATGCTTTAGAATTAATTAAATTGATTTATTAATTATGTTCTTATATGATCAGTCAATATTGAATTTCATTCTGATGAACTTATATTCAAGAAGTAAATAGAGCTATATTCTAGATGTATTGTTCATAAATAATACCTGTCATTGTTAGAGACTTACTGGCTTTATTAGAGACTCTATTTTATAAACTGATAGCAGTGAAGGGTACTCAGGTAGAGTAAGTTTTCTTCTTTAAATAATTTGAATTTATAAAATACCATTGGAATCCTAATAGTTGCCAAAACAAACTAATAATTTGGATATTTATGTTTGGCAGCACTACTGATAACACAATATGTGAGCAAATAGTCTCTTAACTTTACAGATGTGTCTAGATCAAATCTCTTTATTGTTCTTTCTGGTTATGCAAATATACCATGTCATAATTAATGTTTTTTTTCAATATTAACTGTCTTTCACTGGAGAGTACTTAACATTTTCTGAAATATCCATACTTTAAAAAAAATGGCGACATTAACCTCAAATAAAATTATTGTTTCCATCTCTAGTTACTAATTTAAAATGCTCTATTTAGAATCAGGCCTTATAAATTTTGAAATATGTTTGTAAGTATATCTGTAAATAGTATTATGTAGCTAGATACTCCATTCTTTATATATTATTGGGTGCTAAGTTATGTTTCTATTTAAATATTTGACTGTTACTTAATGCTGCCTTAATTTTCCAAGCAACAGCATATTTTGCTATTCTGGATACAGGGTTGTTGGTTTAAGTGTTGATGTACATACATCCAAACGAGGTGTATTAGTTCATTTTCACACTGCTGATAAACACTTACCAGAGGCTGGGTAATTTATAGAGGAAAAGGGGGCTTATTGGACTTACAGTTTCTCCTGGCTGAGGAAGCCTTGCAATCATGGCTGGAGGAAAGGAGGAGCAAGTCATATCTTACACGGATGGCAGCAGGCCAAGAGAGAGCTTGTGCAGAGAAACTCCCGCATTTAAAGCCATCAGATCTCGTGAGACCCATTCACTATTACTAGAACAGCACGGGAAAAACCCACCCCCATGATTCAATCATCTCCCACTGTGTCCGCCTCATAACATGGAGGAATCATGGGAGCTACAAAATGAGATTTGGATGGAGACATAGAGCCAAAACATATCACCAGCCCATGATTCATTTCTGCATTTCAGGTACTATGACTTGTTACTTAGATAAACAATTAAAATACTAGCTTGAGAAATACTGTTTATTATAATTAAGATTGTTTTCCTTTGTTTTCTTTAAGCGCTAAGATGAAATTATACCCGCCTAAGTATCAATGAGTATTATATTAATAGTCTCCTCCTTTTATGGAAAGGAGATCAAAATGTAAAATATTTTTAAAATTTTGGCACTTTTTAATAATGGAAGCAATATGGCACGAGCCAGTTCTATTCAGTGCAGTCAGAGGGCAGAGTTGCCTTTGTCCATAGTTCCGAACTAAGTCACTTTATGCTGCAGCTTTGGAGTTTCATCCTGATTCTTTGTGTCTCTACTGAACTAATATGAAAAGTTTACCTTTTTGGAGGATAATCAGGATGGTGTTTTCTATACCTGGCAAATCCACTCACCTGTTCCTGCAAGATTGCAATTTGAAATCAAGATATATACATACTCACCTAGAGGAGGAGTTTAAATAATAAAGGACAATAGAAGAGTAAATTATATTGGAATATAAGGAACAATTGCTGTAACCTGTGAGGCTACAATTTCAGCTATGAAAGAAGAGAAAATTTTAATTTTCACATATAATACAATGACATTCTAATTAAAATATCCATGGACAAATGAACAGAATTAATGAATGATATGTATGAGGAATAGCATAACTTTCAAATTAGGTAGGCATGCTTGAAAATCTAAGATGCACTATTCAGTTGCTGTGTGACCATGAACAAGATGTAGGAAAAAATTGCAACACTCCATTGAGTTTTCTGAAAATGTCAAATGCTATAATATATGTGCATAGAAAATAGAAGAGATTCTATGGCATAGTAAATCTAAGCACATTCTGGTTGTTATTATTTCTAGCATAGTAATTATCCTGTAATTTAGAAACATCCTCTCTGTGCCTATGTACTTCCTGGAACTTCATAGAGAAACTGAGGGTCATCTCATAATTTGTGCATTTTTTTTGAAAAAAAAAAAAGAAAAATACTGTTATTTATTTCCTCATGTGCTAATATGTAAATATCAACTTAGGGTCAACTGATTGTGACTGCATGGGAAGGTAGTATAAGGTTTAAACCAGAGGTTTGTACCGATAAAGCAACCTAGACGAAAAAGAAGATAGAATTACCAACTTTATTTTTGTAGAATAAATTTACCTAATGATAATAATGTAACATATAATATAAATTAGATGGTTAATTTCAAATTTAAAACATAAAATTGAAATATATTGGTGGAATGATAAAAAAGAAATAATTACTTAAAATTTTTGTTCACTTTTAAATCACTTTAGTTTTAGTCTTTTTTTTTTTAGTTAAAATATTCATGGACTTTAGGTTTAGGATTTTGTGAACTCAGAATTAATGATTATGCGTCTATAAGGGTCAACTCTAGGCAAGAGCCAAAGTAATTTTTCTGGTTTATATCACTTCTTTTTTTCTGTTTTACTCAGTACACATGTAATCTACCAAAAAAAAAAAAAAAAATTAAAATTGAGCCATAAACAAGTTATAGATTACTTCTTTTTTAGCAAAGGATTTTCCCATTAGGTAATTTAAATATTAGAGCTTCTATTCTGGTCAAATATAATGCAGACATGTAATAATTACTGTTAATTTTTATACATTGCACAAAATGTATAAATTTTATACATTTATGCATTGAGTTATAATGTATTGCATCATTGAATTAGCAAATAAAACACTGTATTTCATCTAAATTACATCTTCATAGTGAAGGATAGGGGAAATGTGGAAAATGCATCAACATGCTGCCTATAAACTTCTGCACTCATTTTTAACTTGAGTGTTTTTGTGATCTAAACTATCGGATTAAAGTTTTTGCCAGCATTTTTGGACCCAGCATCTAACATATTTTATCGCTATTCATAGATAGTAATAAAGTGAGTTATTGTATTAAAAATTTAGTTATATTACATCTTATTTAGTGTTTATTTTTTAAGATTTGTCATAGTTGTTTTATATATCATATTTATATATATTTGTGAAACTATTTTAATGACATATTTATTCCAATTTATAATAAGCAAGCTGTGAAATTTGATATAATTTTTTTATCAAAATAGCTATCTAGTTTGAACATCATTAACCTGTTGTAAATTTATTTAAGAACTTTCTAAATCTTATCTCTATGGTATTCCAACATGCAGCTCTTTTTGTCTTGATATTTTGCCATTTATCATTATCTTATGTTTATACATGTTCAGCCAGCTCACTACCCATGTGACAGTTCTCAGATCCAGGTCAATTTTAATTCATTCTCTATGTCAATATTCATGAGATGTGGCATTGAATGTGTTTCTTTAGCCAGAATATTTGTGTTTTGGTCTTCTAAACAAACTAAATTTGTGTCATAAAATATGCTATTCTCAAAAGCAAATAGAACTAAAAAAATATGAGTTTGCCCTCATAATAAAAACTCTTCTTAATATGTATTATACTATAATGTGAATGTTACTCTAAGTACATTCTAATTGTTCAGAAAATTTTAAAATAACAAATCCATTTATATTTCTCTGGAATTTCTTCTGAATTTTTAGCTATGACCAGATAATGATTCAAAAAACATATGATTTGGTTTGGCTGTGTCCCCACCCAAATCTTATCTTGAATTGTAATTCCCACAATTCCCATTTGTTGTGGGAGGAATCCAGTGAGAGGTGATTGAATTATGGTGGTGGGTCTTTCCTGCACTGTTCTCATGATAGTGAATGATTCTCATGAGATGTTATGGTTTTAAAAATGCAAGTTTTCCTGAACAAGCTGTCTTCTCTTTGCCTGTCACCATCCACGTAAGAAGTAGCTTGCTCCTCTTTTCCTTCTGTCATGATTGTGAGGCTTCCACAGCCACATGGACCTGTGAGTTCTCCATTAAACCTCTTTCCTATGTAAATGTAAATTGCCCAGTCTCGGGTATGTCTTTTTCAGCAGCAGAAAAACAGACTAATACAACATGAAAACTTTTTTTTTTTTTTTTTTTTTTTTTTACAGACTGTTGCAACATGAAAGTTTGAAACAGCAAAATATATTTAATAATAAACCTTTAATGTTTTCAAGAGATATTTATATAAAGGGAGCCAGGGGAAACACAGCTGGGCAGTTAGCAGGGACTATCTTCAGAATAGTCTTGCCTTAAATCTTAAGGCACTTAAGACTTTTGAAAACACATTTTAGAATGGGAAGAAATGATAAGCACTATAATCTAGAAAGCTCACTTTGTTAGCATGACAGGGGACACGTTTAAAGGGAGAAGAAACAAAGTAGGTATTTTGTTAAATTGGTATTTTAACATGCCAGGCAAGGATTATGAATGAAAACCAAAATAAATTCGAGGTCAATTAAGTATTCGAAACCAAATAAGTTAAACTAAAAAGAGTTAGAAAAAATACAGAAAAATATTTAAACTATATTTGGAACTAAATACTGAGTACACACATATTTAAATAATTCTTAAAATACATATAGGTACATTTTGCAAAAACAAATGCATACAAGTATTCATTCGAAAACTTTTAAACTAAGCTAATATCAACACTGATAAAACAAAAAGAAATGATATGAAAGTGTAGTTGTATAAATACAACACACAAATTGATTAACATATTACCAAAAACTTCTTAAGGAATACTGGCAAAGGTCGCTAAGAGTAATTCCAAAGAAAAGGCAACATAACTTTCTAATACACAGAAAGTTTATCTGCATTATTGATCAAAGTTATGCAAATAAGTTCAAAATAACACCCTGCTTCTAAAACTAGTGCAAAAGCTTCTGTCACCAATTTGCTTAAGGCAAATGATGAGCTCTTCTGATCTTCATCAATTTGTCAATCTTCCAAAACCTTAAAGTACTTACATATATTTTGTCATTTATTCAACAAATACTTACTGGATGCCTACTGCATTCTAGGGACTGACCCATGCATTGAGTATATAATGAATGGTAAAGGAGGTAATCATTACCTCCATTATCAGGAAGTATACAATTTTGCCTGTATGGATTATTTAATGGGGAAACTTTTCTTTCTATATAATAAAATTTGATTAATTTACTTTAAGTCTGAGCTTATTTTTCCTTGATAAAGTCGTATATTATCTGGGTCAGTAGTTTACTTGAGGAACAGGGACAGATAGAGTTAATCTACAGTATCTTCTTGTCTGACAATCCCCATGTTTTCCAAAACCTTGTGCAGAAAGCTCTTAATGGATATCATAAAATGTTTGGAGATTTAATACATTTTCTGAGGACTTCAGTATTTCATGGATGAAAGTTAATTCAGTTCTAATCTGTGATTCTTGGTGGTTAGAACAGGGATTTAAATACAGCGTAAGAGTCAAGATTAGTAGTAATGGTCAAATAACACTATCACAGGAATAGTTTTGGAGTCTTTATTTTTTCTCAACCCAAATTTTGGGTTAAAATGTAACTTTAATAAAACTAAAACATGCTACTATGTTTCTGGGACAAGCAGCAGATACACTGTGGACATCAGGGACAAAGCTCCTCCCCTCATGGGCTGCCTCATGGCTTGGCCTGGTTTCATGTTGCTCTTAATAAATGTGGGGCTCTCCTGCTTGACTTTAAAAGTAAAAAATATAAAAGTTTCTGTTTATGCTGCCTGTATGGCTTTATTATCAGGCCAAGGGCATAAGGGAAGTCTCATCTTTTCTAATTAGAGTCAAGCGTACGTTATGAAAAAGCTGCAGAATTTTTTCGGGGGTGGAGCTTAGGCACTTATTGAATTGCTTTTACTGAATTGAATTCTATCATACTGGATCCAGATCAACTACACTTAATCCAAAATTATGTTCAGTGGAAGCTATTCAACTGATCCAATCATTCAGTTTCTGAGGAGAACAATTGTACAGAATTTAATAAAAACCATATTGATTAAATGGAAAAATACAATGAATGCTAAACTGAGATTTTTCTATGACTATAGTTAAAATAATTTCATGATTTTCAGACTATAATTATTATGGATTTTCTAAAGACACACAAATTCGCAGCTTTTTTTTTTCTTCCCTATGCTGGTGAGTTATTGTGGATTTAGAACAGATTTGCCAGAAGTTTTGTTCTTCATACATGTACTAACTTGGCCTGCTTCTTTCTTCCAAGTAGTCACCCTATCAAATGCATTGGATGGTTAAGTTTGTACTGTGCTTTTTAAAAGAAAGTTTTAACTCTTCTTCTATTTAGCACAGACTATATGCTTTTTGTTGCAATCAGAATTAACTGCTGTTCAATCTCCATAGAAAGTCTGGTTAGGAAACTGTTAGTGATGGAGAGCTGTTTGAGTGTATACTTCAGTCTAGTATTTCTGCTGGGTGACAACAAAGAGATAAACAGCTGTAGACTTACTGTTCTTTGTTCATGTCCCATGTAGAATCAATTTTACTGTATTGATGGAACTTCCAAGAAGCAAACCCTGCGATTAACTATTTTGTTTACTTTAAAAATATTTTACTGCGATATCAGCCACCAGACAACCATGTCCTCTATATGGAGATTAGAAAAATGATTCCACTTAGAACCCACTATCTGAAAAATCTACACAATTACTCAGCATTTATTTTCTTCATTTCAACCTCATGACAAGCATGAACA
Organism: Rhinopithecus roxellana; assembly: GCF_007565055.1. Classification (NCBI taxonomy): domain Eukaryota; kingdom Metazoa; phylum Chordata; class Mammalia; order Primates; family Cercopithecidae; genus Rhinopithecus; species Rhinopithecus roxellana. The sequence continues at coordinate 94,881,816 of NC_044552.1, read as the reverse complement.
TTTATATTCTTGTGATTATTACTTATCCTCTACAATAAGACTTATAATCAAACTCCCCACTTAACACTAACAACTGTACAGAAACATACTACTAGTTTAATTATGTACAGAGGTCACATTCATAGTGTTGAATCCAATGATTCCATTTCTAGGAAGGAATCCTAAAGAAATTGTCAGAAATTTGGACGAATCTCTGTGGCAATTGTTCAACATAAAATTATTCATGATCAAAAACTAGAACAAGCTTGATAATATGGAAGAAACAGTTTAAAATTTGTGATGCATATCTAAAATAGGCTATAACCCAGCTATTAAGTAACACTTAATAATTTCAATGAATTGTAAATATTAGGTAAATATTAGGCCAAAAATATAGGGTTCAGAACTTTATTACCCAAAATCTAAACTACTTAAAATCAAATGGGGATAATGGGCAAGATGACTGGTTACAAACAGCTGTGGTCTGTAGCTCTCATGGAGAGGAATGAAGGAGCAAGTGAAAACAGAACCTTCAACTAAAATATCCAGGTACACACAATGGGACTAATAAGGGAAACAACTCGACCCACACAGCATGAAGAAAAGTAGAGTGGGCATCAGCACACCTGGAAGTTACATGGAGCCAAGGGAATGTCCCCCTCCCGCTCCCAGCCAAGGAAAGCAGGGAGTGATTGTGCAGCCTTGGGAAACCCTACTTCCACCATGGATCTTCACAACCCTGGGTCAGGAAATACCCTCATGAGCCCACATCACCAGGGCCTTGGTCCAACACACACAGTTGTGTGGAATCTTGGCAGAGCAGCTGCTCAAGCATGCACTGAGACCCAGAAACTTTACATACTTCAGCCCCAGTATCCCTGGCAAGGTGGGAGGTTCCTACTCTCCTCTATGAAGGGGGATGAGTCCAGGAGGCCCAAGCAACACAGTTCTGCAGGCCCCACTTCCAGGGCACTTCACAAGATAAGACCCACTGGCTTGGATTTCCAGCCAGCCACTGACAACAGGGTGGAGCCTGCCTGAGATAGAGCCCCTGGGGACAGGGGCAGGCCACTCTCTCTGCTGTATTGTCAATTCAGCCATTTCCACCTGTGGCTTTGGACAATGCAAAAGTCCAGAGGAGGAATGGTTCTCCCAGTGCAGCACAGCTGCTTTGCCAGAATGTGGCCAGATTGCTTCTTAAAGCAGGATCCCAATCCATTCCTCCTCACTGGGTGGGACCCCCCCAGCTGCGACTGCCAGTCATTCCTGACCATATGCTGCAAACAGAGCTCTGATCTCTCCCTGGAATGTAGTGCCTTGGGGGAAGGGGATGTACCACCTCTTTGATCATTTGGATGACTCAGCCATTCCAGTCTGCAGGCTTTGGAGAGTCCAAGCCAATAGGGGAAGAGGCAGTTACCCAGCATGACTCGGCTGTTTTGTGGAAGTGTGGCCAGACTAAAGGGATCTAAATTCATTCCTCCTCACTTGGTGGGTCTTCCCAACGGGAGGCTTCTAGCCACCCCAGCTCATTTTCTACAACTGCCAGAGTTCTAATTTTTCCCTGTGTGGGAGTTCCCAGTGGGCAACGCAAGCTACAACCTTGGCAGTTTGGGCATCTCAGATGATCCAGCTTGTGAGCCTTAGATAGCTCCCCCAAATTGGAGGCTGAACCCAACACAGCACAGCTGCTCTACCAAAACTGCTAGACTGCTTCTTGAAGGAAGTGCTTGATCCCATTCCACCTGACTGGGTGAAACCTCCTACACATGGGGTCTCCAACCACCTCTTACAGTTGTATTCAGGCTGACAACAGGTCAGTACCTCCTTGGAACGAAGCTTCCAGAGGAAGGGGCAGGCTGCCCTCTTTGCTGTTCCACAACCTGCACTGGTGATAGCTCCAGGTACTGGAGGTGACTAGGGTCCAAAGCAGACACCCCAGCCAATCACAGCAGTACTATAGAAAAGTGGCCAGACTGCTAAAAGAAAAACAAACAAATAGAAAACAGCAACAACAACAAAAACCCATGCAGGGTCAGCAACCTCAAAAATCAAAGGTAGATTAGCCTACAAAGATGGCGAAAAATCAATGCAAACATGCTGATAACTTAAAAAGTCAGAGTGTGCCTTTTTCTCCAAATGACTGCAACACATCTTAAGCAAGGGTTCAGAAGTGGGCTGAGGCTGATGTGGCTGAAATGACAGAAGTAGGCTTCAGAATGTTGATTAAAAACAAACTTTTCTGTGGTAAAGGAACATATTTCCCCAATGCAAAGAAGCTAGGAATCATGATAAAGCAATGCAGGAGATGACAGTCAAAATAATCGATATACAGAGGAACATAACTGACTTGATATAGCTGAGAAACATGCTACAAGAACTTCATAATGCAATCACAAGTATTAATAGTAAAATCAATCAAGTGGAGAACAGAACCTCAGAGCTTGAAAACTATCTTTCTGAAATAAGACAGGCAGACAAGAAAAGAGGAAAAAAGAATAAAGAGAATGAACAAGAAATATAGGACTATGTAAAGAGACCAAATCTATGACTAATTGGTGTACCTGAAAGAGATAGAGAGGATGCAACCAATTTGGAAAACATACTTCAGGATATCATCTAGAACTTCCCCAACCTAGCAAGACAGGCCAACATTTAAATTCAGGAAATGCAGAGAATCCCAGTGAACTCTATGAGAAGATCATCCCCCAAGACCGGTAAGATCCATGAGAAGATCATCCCCCAAGACCATTTGACCAGTAAAGTCAAAATGAAAGAAAACATTTGAAGGCTAGTCAGAGAGAAAGTCCACGTCACCTTTAAAGGAAAGCTCATCAGATACAGTGGACCTCTCAGCAGAAACCCTACAAGCCAGAAGAGATTGGAGGTCAACATTCAGCATTCTTAAAGAAAACTGTTTTCAACTGAAAATTTCATATCCAGCCAAACTAAGCTTTGTAAGCAAAAGAGAAATAGGATTCTTTTCAGACAAGGAAATGCTGAGGGAATTCATTACCATCAGACCTACCTTACAAAGGCTCCTGAAGGAAGCAATAAATATGGAAAGGAAAAATCCATTACCAGCCACTACAAAAACACACTGAAGTACACAGATCAGTGACACTATGAAGCAACCACAAAAGCAATTCTGCAAACTAACCAGCTGGCATCATGATGACAGGACCAAAAAGACACATAACTATACTAACGTTAAATATAAATGGGCTAAATGCCCCAATTAAAAGACAGAGAATGATAGTTGGATCAAGAACCAAGACCCATTGGAATACTGTCTTCAAGAGACCCGTCTCACAGGCAAAGACACACATAGGCTCAAAATGAAAGGACAGAGAAAAATTTACCGAGCAAATAGAAAGCAGAAAGAAGCAGAGGTTGAAATCCTAATTTCTGACAAAACAGACTTTAAGCCAACAAAGATCATAAAAGACAAAGAAGGGCATTACATAATGGTAAAGGGCTCAATTCAACAAGAAAAGTTAACTATCATGAATATATACTAATAATATGGGAATACCCAGATTCATAAAGAAAGTTCTTAGAGGACTTCAAAGAGAATTAGATTCCCAAGCAATAATAGTGGGAGACTTTAATACCCCACAGACAATGATAGAAGGTTCACGAAGGCAGAAAATCAACAGAGATTTTCAGGACCTGAACTCAGCTTTGGATCAAGTGGAGCTGATAGATATCTACAGAACTCTCTGCCTCAAAATAGCAGAATATACATTCTTCTTATCACACATTACGCTTATTATAAAATTGATCACATAATTAGAACTAAAATACTCCTCAGCAAATGCAAAAGAACTGAAATAATAAAAACAATCTCTCAGAACACAGTGCAATCAAGTTAAAACTCAATATTAAGGAATTCACTCAAAACTGTACAAATACAGGGAAATTGAACAACCTGCTCCTGAATGACTTATGAGTAAATAATGAAATTAAGGCAGAAACCATAAAGTTATTTGAAACTGAAGAGAACAAAGATATCATAAACCAGAATCTCTGGGACACAGATAAAGCATTGTTAATAGGAAAATTTATAGCACTAAATGCCCACATCAAAAATCTAGAAAGAGCTCAAGTTAACAACCTAACATCACAACTAAAAGAACTAGAGAACCAAGAGCAAACAAACACCAAAGCTAGCAAAAGACAAGATAAGAGCTGGACTGAAGGAGATAGAGATATGAAAAACTCTTCAAACAATGAATTAATCTAGGAGAAGTTTTTTTTGAAAAACATAAAATAAAATAGATGACTGCTAGCTAGACTAATAAATAAGAAAAGAGAGAATATTGGTTTTCTAATTTCCAAATTTGATTGTGTTCAAATAAACATAATCAGAAATGATAAGGAGGATATCACCACTGACTCCACAGAAATGCAAACAACCATCAGATAATACTATAAACACCCCTATGCACATATAAACCAGAAAATCTAGAAGAAATGAACAAATTCCTGGACACATACACCCTCTCAACACTGAACCAGAAAAAAAAGACTACCTACCAAAACTACCTACCAAAAAAGCCCAGGACCAGATGGATTCACTGCCGAAGTCTACCAGAGGTGCGAAGAAGAGCTGGTACCATTTCTACTGAAACTATTCCAAAAAATCAAAAAGGAGAGAACCTTGCCTAACTTGTTTTATGAGACCAGCATCATTCTGATACCAAAGCATGGCAGAGATACAACAGCAACAAAAAAGAAAGCTTCAGGCCAATATCCTTCATTTTCAAATATTGTGAAAATGACTATACTGCCCAAAGCAATTTATAGATTCAGTGCTATTAAACTACCACTGACATTCTTCACAGAATAGAAAAACCTATTTTAAAATTCAGGTGGAATAAAAAAAGAGCCCAGATATCCAAGGCAATCCTACGTAAAAAAAACAAAGGTGGGCCGGGCATTGTTGCTCATGCCTATAATCCCAGCACTTTGGGAGGCTGAGGCAGGTGGATCACGAGGTCAGGAGATCGAGACCATCCTGGCTAACATGGTGAAACCCCCTGTCTACTAAAAATACAAAAATACATGGTGGTGGGCGCCTATAGTCCTAGCTAATCTGGAGGCTGAGGCAGGAGAATGGCGTCAACACGGGAGGCGGTGGTTGCAGTGAGCTGAGATCATGCCACTGCACCCCAGCCTGGGCAACAATGCAAGACTCTGTCTCAAAAAAAAAAAAAAAAAGAAGAAGAAAAAAAAAAAGCAGTAGGTATCATGCTACCTGACTTCAAACTACTACAAGGCTGCAGTAACCAAAACAGCATGGTACTGGTTCAAGAAAGCACATAGGTTGTCATGGTGGATCATACCTGTAATTCTAACACTTTGGGAGATTGAGGTGGGTGGATCGCTTGAGGTCAGGAGTTTGGGACCAGCATGAGCAAGATGGTGAAACCCAGTCTCTAGTAAAAATACACAAATTAGCTGTGTGTTGTGGTGCATGCCTCTAGTCCCACATACTCTGGAGGCTAAGGCACAAGAATTGCTTGAACCTGAGAGGCAGAAGTTTCAGTGAGCCAAGATTGCACCACTGCACTCCTTCATTCTAAGCAACAGAGCGAGACTCTGTCTCAAAAAGAACAGACACATAGATCATGGAAGAGAATAGAGAACCCAGAAAGAAATAAGACTGAACACCTACAACCAGCTGATCTTTGACAAACCTGACAAAAACAAGCAATGAGTAGAAGATTCCCTATTTAATAAATGTTGTTGGGAAAACTGGCTAGCCATATGCAGAAAATCGAAACTGAACTCCTTCCTTATACCATAAACAAAAAATAACTCAAGATGGATTAAAGACTTAAATGTAAACCCAAAGCTGTAAAAATTCTGGAAGACAACCTCGGAAATAACATTCTGGACATAGGACCTGACGTGGATTTAACAACAAAGAAGCCAAAAGCAATTGCAATAAAAGCAAAAATTGATGAATGGGATTTAATTAAGCTAAAAAGCTTCTGCACAGCAAAAGAAACTGTCAACAGAATAAACAGGAAATCTACAAAATGAAAGAAAATTTTTGTAATCTATCCACCTGACACAGATCTAATATTCAGCATTTATAAGGACCTTAAGCAAATTTACAAGAAAAGAACAACCCCATTTAAAAGTGGTCAAGGGACATGGCAGATGCTTTTCAAAAGAAAACATACATATAGCTAACAAACATGAAAATGATTTGATCATAACTGTTCAAAACCACAATGAGATACCATCTCACACCAGTCAGAATGGCTATCACTAAATATTAAAAAAAAAAAAAAAAAAAAAAAAATGCAGATGCTGGTGAGGCAATGGAACAAAAGGAATGTTTTACACTGTTGATGGCAGTGTAAAATAGTTCAACCATTGTGAAAGTGTGACACTTCCACAAAGACCTAGATGCAGAAATACCATTCAACCCAGCGATCTCATTAGTGGGTATATGCCCAAAGGAATATAAATTGTTTTTATTATAAAAATACATGCACAGGTATATTCACTATAGCACTTTTCACAATAGCAAAGACATGGAGTCAACCTAAATGCTCATCAATAATAAACTGAATAAAGAAAATATGGTATATATACAATATAGAAAAACAAGCAGCTATACTTACATGTCCTTTGCAGGGACATGGATGGAGCTGGAGGCCATTATCCTTAGCAAACTAACACAGCAACAGAAAACCAAATACCACATGTTCTCATTTATAAGTGGGAGCTAAATGATGAGAACACATGGACGCATGGTAGGTAACAACACAACACTGGGGCTTGTTGGAGGGTTGGGGTGAAAGGACAGAGAGCATCAGGCAGAATAGCTAATGGATGCTGGGCTTAATACCTATGTGATGGGATGATCTGTGCAGCAAACCACCATGGCATGTGTTTACGTATGTAACAAACCTACATATCTCGCACGTGTACCCTTGAACTTAAAAGTTGGAAATTAAAAAATAATAAAAATTTAAAATATAGATAAAGTGTGTCTGTGTAACAAACAGTATTTATCTCTTAGTAGTGAGAATTCCATAGATTTTTATTTTTATCCTAGTGAATTTCTGTATGGTCCAAGTTTTCCTAATGAGTATGTGCTAATTTTGTCATAATTAATTAAAGAATATAATTTACTTTTTCACAAAAGAATGGAGGACTGTACTCAGTACAATGAAAATGGAGAAAAATATATGAAACTGGTCTCTGTAAAGAAAAATAGATCAGAAATGATTGAGGGGTGGAGGCAGGCAGGGGAATGCAAGGTAGGAAGATAACTGGGTGGCAGGAGGGGGATGATGTGTAGAAGAATGGAGTTTTACTGGTAAAAAGAATAAATCAGGAGAAATAGTAGAGAACAGGTGAAAGAATAAAAATTAACTTTTGGACCTGACAAGTTTGAGGTGACACTGAGACAACCATGTGCAGTTACATATTCATATAAGATCTAAAACTCGGGAGTTTTTGGACTATTTGGTGGATATTTTGGTCCATTTTTGAAAATCCCAGTTTTGAGCAATTAATAAAAGTCAATATGCAAGTTGCAAAGTTGGATGTGTTACTGTTACAAGAAACATGCTTTTTATTTCATAGTGTATATATAAGGAAATAGGTTATACCATGAGTTTTAGGTAAGAAAATTGATAAGTAAGAATGTTTGCATTACAGTTGGGCATACACACTCCTTAGATCTTGGCTCCTAACAAATAGTGCAGAGACTACTTGGCTCCTCCAAGAACATTCATCAAGAGTTAATGCCTTCTCTCTCCATGACTAGTTTTTCTTTCTTTTCCAGTGTCTCTACCAAGAAGGGTAGATTCTTTCTCTTTACAATTGAGCTGTGCTTTTTCTCCTTAGGAACCTACCTACCAGAATTAGCATTCAATCCTGACCTCTGCACTGTTCGTGAACACACCTAGTCCCAAAGATGGGAAAGCTTTAGGAGATTACAACGGTTTCTTTCTCAAGCAAATAACAGTGAGTGGCTCCTTCCTTAGGAAATGTTGAAGTGGTTTACTTGAAAATTTTCGCTAAGCTTTGTTTTCCCCTGACAATAAAAAAAAATCATGTATGTATCTATAATTTATAATTCATATAAAGTTAAAATACACCTTAATTGCATGCACATTACTCAAGATTTTCAAGCATATTAGGACAAACAGAAGGTGGATAATAACTTTTTTCAGTGGATACAAGAATGGATATTGAAAATAACTGTTTTTCTTTCGATCAGTGCATTGTATCTTGTAGGACATAATAATATGCATTGGAGTCATGTTTCTCTGCTTGTCACTTCACATATAGAATCCCAACATAACACCAACGAGCAAGCAATGTTATGTTTGTTTAGGCAGCAATATGATATCTTTCCTGAAGTATAAAAGGCAACATGTTTTGCATTTGTACATTCAATTTTAAATCAAAAATAAAGTTTGAGTGGGAAAAGATTGAATATCAGATCTTGATTATTTTTTGTCACTAGGCCAAAGCTTGGGAATCATCTCAAGTGGACCTTTATTTTTACCTGCAGCCTCCAAGCATAATTGAATTGCTTGTTTAGGAGCTCTCACACCATTCAGTAAGGGGACGAAGGCAACAATTGACATTATCACCTACCAGGTGTGCACAACTTCTCTGTGAATGTCATAAATTAATGTATAAATAACAGTTAAAATTCAGACATTAGGTCAGAGTTTTATGCATATAAATGTTATATAGAAGAAAAAGCAATTTTTTAAATATTTCTTGTGATAAATGAGACGTATTGAATAACACTTTAGTTTTAGAGAACAATCTTAAAATTAACATCTTTATTAGACTATATTTATAAATGCTGTTTTCTTGATTCTTTGTTTAATTGTCTAAGAATAGTTATAAAACAAGCTTTTATGGTTAATTTTTAAATGTATACAAAGATTTTAATAAAAATATATACAAAGATTTTTACATAAATGTCTATGTATTTTTGCTTTAATACCCTGTAAAGAATACGTATTGCTAATGAACACATTTTATAATGCTGTATATAATTCACAATAATCAGTAGTTGTTTATGATCATGAAGTGAGAATGTGTTTTTCAAGGGAGAGAGAAATAAACAAAATGTGAGATCAAATGCACATTCTTTCATGGAACACCATTGCCTGATTTCTATTGGCGTAGTGAAAAGTACACTTTCTCCTATCCATTTGTTCTCTTATCCACGGTGTATATAGCTTACAAATGTTTCAAGACAAGATTGATTGACAATTCACAAATTTTAATAGGTCTACATCCAAATTGGTGCAATAAAAAAAGAACTATATGCATGGCTCAGGATTCACATTGACAGCATTGTGTAGTTATATATCTCCAGACAAACGAATAGCATTGTTGGAGAGAGAGAGAGAGAGAGAGAGAGAGAGAGAGAGAGAGAGAGAGAGAGAGAGAGTGTGTGTGTGTGTGTGTGTGTGTGTGTGTGGTGTGGTAAACCCCACTAGTGTGAAGCAGGACTTTCCTTTCATTGTGTCAGTTCTAGTGTCCTGGATCTTTAACTGTCATCTTAAAAAGCATAACAATCCTTATTTTAAGCCTGTCAATGGCTTATTATAATTTCTGCTGTAGGCCTATCATTCCCATTGTTGGAAAAATATGTAATTCTTTATTTGAAAATAATCTTACAAAGTTTTCACAGTTAAATGTAAAACTATTATACATCGAAAAGTCTCCTGAAACAACGAATTAATGATACACAGATTAAACATCAGGACAGAGGTGGTTACAGAACATGAATGTTGCACCAGTTTTCAGTAATTACAGCAACAGACTCTTCATGTTCTGGACTGTCTAACATCATGTAGAGGCAGGTATGTCAGTAGGAATTCCAATGTCTGAAATCTATTTCTAAGCTGTTTCGCTTTCTTAATAAACATTCTAAAAAGCCTAGTAACTTTTGGAGAGCACATGGAACTAAGAATAATGCAGATCTGGTCTCCAAATTAGTTATTAGAGTTGACCCAGCTTAACAAAGTGTTAATTACGTAGCCTTACAAATTGCTCCATGATACATGATACAAGAAATATTTTTTGTTTCAGTTTTTTCAAAATCAAATTAAATCTGGCTCTGGGTTTCCACTTGAGAGAGTTAGTGAGGAATCTGATATCAGTTCTGATTGCTCTCACTTTTCTTCCCCTGCCACACCTGCATGCCTCCAGACCACCTTGGCTATCCCCAATGGTCTGTGTGCCTCCCATTCCTCCTTCTGCTAAACAGAGCAGCTGCCCTTGGTGTCCTTCACCACATTCGGAGCACTGCTGACTCAGAGAAACTTGCTGCTGCCTTTATTCCATCCTGAACAATTTCCTCTGATGTCCTGCGTCCCCTGAAATAAGACTGCTTGGGAGTGGGATTCTGTCCTCTGCCACCTGTAAATCCCTCACATCCAGACAAATGTCCACTGTACAGAAGGCCAGAGATTTGACAACTCAAGGGAAAAAAAAAATCCCAACCGCCCTTCCTGTAAGGGCAGGAGGGAGAGGGGATTATGTTTTCATCATTCTTTTTTGAGTCTACAGCAGGAAAAAAAAAAAAAAAAAAAAAAAAGACAATATACCAATTAATTTGCTACTGATTCTTTCTTTTATAAAAATCACATGACTCTTCTATTTTCATCATGCTTTTTCTCTCACTTCCCCTATGGAGCTGCGACTGTTTAGGTAGGGAAGAATGCTTCTCTTTGCTTCTTTGGTTGCAGTATAGTTTCCACGTTTCTTCTGCATATTTTGATCCTTCTGGTTCCTTAAGTCTCTATGATTTGTAGACACTGCTTCCCCAGCTCATATAAGAAGGTTTGATTTAGATAAAAATCTAAAAAAAGAATCACTATGCCGAACCTAACATCAAACTGGTTTCTTCCTCCTCTTCACTCTCAAGCCCTTAAAGCAAGCATCCTATAAAACAGTTAAGTCCTTAATTCTTTACTATTTTTTATCACTACTTTGCCAAAGTTGAGGTTACAATATGGGAAAGAGCAATGATAACTACATAGAAAACCAATAGTTAAGATTATGTTGAATAATTAATAGTAATAAGGGTCTAAGTGAGGGATTTCACTAACCAGGCACTGGACTGTAAGAGACAATCTGATACAGAAAGTTTTTGCTCATTTTAAGCAAGATGCAACATTTTAAAAAATGTCTCTCCTTCTTTGGTTGCTGAAATTGAAATCAAAAAATGAAATCAAAAAATGTTAAAATACAATTGAAGAGCAGGTGTAATTGTTAGTTATTGTGATGACAAGCTTAAGTACAACATGCAATTAATCTCAATATTGTTTACCTGCTATTGAGGATCAAAGTTAAGAATTATGTGATGTTTAGTTTGTGTATCAAGGGCACACATTAAAATTTAGAGTTGAATATGTAGGTGGAAATTAATGAATAAAACATCTTGCCCAATGTGTTACTGAGTTTTGCTCCTAGTCACTTCTTTATGAATTCTAAACTTGGACACCAGTAGTAAAACAAACTTTTCCTTTATTTGTCTAAGCCTAATGCTGAATTACCTTTACTTTAAGAAGAAGATTCCCATTTTAGCATTAAATCCAAGAAATGAAATTCCACAGGACTTAGGTAGGACTTTATGAAATGCTATTGGATTGTTCCCAAGTGTTGCTTTAATATAAATAACAGTTGACTTACCTAGCATCAAATCCATATTCACGTATCTTAAATAAAAACAATCTTAGAATTTCAAGATTTATCTATAGTGACAGATAAAATAAAACACATCAATTCCTCCAATTCAGTGACTTGAATTTATTCTGTTGGAAAAGCAAATTTTGCAATTATCTCTTATAGCTATAACTACTTTACCTCTGATAGAATTAGCAAAGTAGCATGCCAGGAGGTCTGAAAATATAGGAAAACGTGGCAAAGAATCATGAAGTAGCATGGCATTTTTGAATTTAAGGTTATTATTAATGATGTGTATATGGATGGAGTCACAAAGACTTCAAGTGTTGGTAATAAATGAAAGCTTTGTAAGAAGGACTGAGTAAGGATTGATGATGCTTTAATGAATAAAGAAAATATTGCCTCTTTTTCTCCAGACTAAGGTTTGTTTAGTTTTGTCTCTACATAATACTCAAGTTAAAAAAAAAAATGTTTTGACTAAGACCCAGGTATGGGCTAAATTGATTTATGGCCAGAGCAGAAACCAAGATACTGGTGCCAAAATAGTGGTAAGATAATAAAACACTGAGCTTGAACGGAATCCAGATTGCTCAAATATGATTTGAAAGGAAACTGTTGATAAGCTAAGATAGACCACAAAGGCTGGTCACAGGTTCCACTATTAGCAAGAACTATGGGACTCAGAGTCATTTTTAGGTTGATTTTGCTCAAGTTTTCTATCTGCTCATTCAAATGGAATACCCCAAATTAAAAATACACAAATAGTCCCATACCTTGCGTTCCTTTTTTGTTATGAAGAATGTTTTAAATTCAGTTGTCAATCCACAGCTTTGCAGAGCAAAGAACCATTAGGTGTACCACCAGTTAGGCTAATGAAGGCAGTGCCAGCACAAGGTAACTGCCATACCTCATAAGAAATCCTTGCCTCCATAGCACTATATATTTCTGAGTTCCATTTCTGCTGCTTCATTGGGCATACAAAATATGTGACTATGGATCCCCACAGCTGTTTCTCATAATAAAACAAGACTCAAACGTTTTCATATTTAGGAAATACTCTCCTCACAGGAAGAGTAGCTGGCCTTCAGAGTGCCAGTTCTCATCTCCTGAGGCTTTACTTCTTTTGACACCTTTTAATGATCAATTTCATCTCACCATTGTTGGCTGCATTACAGCACAATCCAGACCCAAGCATAGATTGTGGCTTCTCCCTTTATGTCCCCCTTCACAGTTTAAATCAAGTTGGAATATCTAAAACCTACAGAAAGGGGAATAAATGTGAAGAGAATATGCAATTTAATGAGGTGCTTTGCAAAATGCAGGTTACTACTGTCACTTTGGCTTCCATTACAAGGTCACTCTCTCTTTAATCCCAGCCTGTTCCATGTGACACTGGTCATTTTCCTCCATTGCCAAAAATTCCCTTCAACATATGTAGGCCACTCAAAGTTCAGACTTCAAAAGAAAAGCTGAGATAAATTATGGGATTCATTTGACAAACCCCTTTGTTTCTCTATGTTTTGATTGCCTCACCTGTAAAATGATGTGGAATTAAATAAACACACTTTTCAGAAATAAATAAAACAAGCCATGACTAATTGAAGATTTTGGATGGTACAAGCAGATATGTCATTAAAAATAATGCTAAAACTGTTTTAATGTAGTCAACTTCAAAACATATTTGTTTAATATGAATGTTCTATGCTTAATGTTAAATATTCAGCAAATATAAACTCAGAACTACATAACAGACTTTTAGGTAGAGACTACCATCATCAACTAGTATATTCACAGGTAGAGATAGCCACTGAGAACCAAAAGGGCCGTTGTTATGCCCAGAATCATGTTGAGCTAAACTTTAGGGAAAAAACATAAACATTTTACATAGACAATAAGAGGTGAGATGACTGCAAGGTGGTCAGTCAATCTACCAGTGTGTATAAACTGTAAGATCTTGGATAGTCAGAATATTGGACTTACCTTTGAATCTCTGGTCATAGATAAAGCCTTGCTTCTCTGGCTATAATAGTCTATTTGGGATAGAGCTGGGAGACAGGACCATTGGGTTTCTGACTTCTTCTGGGTCTGAGGCTTCCATCCTCTCAGGCATGTCCCTATGACCCACTTACTTGAGCACTAAAATGATATATTCCTAGTCTCTGGAGTACTGATTGATTCCCTCTCCCTGGCACCACTCTCTTTTCTCAACCCGAATATTCTAGAAAAGTCAGCACCTGCTGCAAGGACCAACTTGTTGAGCAGCACTTTGTTCTAAAATCCACCCTCTTGCCCTCTGGGATTCTACTCAGAAAGCATTGGACTAAATGAGCACAGTCAGTAAATTCTAAGCAAACAGATTACATGTGGGAATTCCATCCTCATTTTGTCATTTACTGGCTGTGATGCCTAGAGCATACTTTGAACTCTCTGGCCTTAAAGGTCATCATCACAAAACAGAGATAATAATAGTAACTATCTAATAGTGTTGTGGTGATGAAATAATGCCATGGAAATGATGTTAGACAAATTGCTCAGCCTTGTGTCTAACAGAGAGTAAATTTTCTATCAATGATAGCTAACATTTTCTAGCAGAACAAAAAGCCCTGTCTCAGTGGTTCCTCTTTATTTAACCTCCCTCCTTCACCTCCTTTGGTCCAATGGTCCAGGTACTTATGTTTTTATGTTTTAGGCTACAATGTGAGTTGGGAAATGATAACTAGAGTCATTATCTAACCTTAGAATATCACATGGAGGTTTGCCTTAAAAGTATTAACTTTTATAAATTTATTCCCAAAGCATAAACATGCCATTTTATTTTTTTGACTAAAAGGAAACATAAGCTAGTACCACAGCCTGTCCGGCATTTTTTAAATGCATACACATGTGTTTACTATTGTGTAAAACAGCTGTAATTTGACTGCCGTTGATTAATTCTAATTATGTTTGGTTTATGTCCTTCATGCACAGTCACAAAGAATTTACTTATATGCTTTTGTATGATTTTTTTCAATTGTCCTAAGAAAGCAATCAAGTGTGGAAATTTTCTTCTTCCTTTTACCTTCATTATTGTTTAGAAAAGCAATTGAATCATTCAAAGTGGTTATTGATTCTATAATCTACCAAATTCATGAAGATGGTATTATAATATCTTTAAATGTGTCAAAATTTAGAAGGAGATTAACTGCTTCGAGTCATCTTTTTATTGCTATTTTAGTGCATTTGCAAAAATCTACTGAGGTTTCTGATGCTATAAATATAGGAGGTGACAAATATTATTTCAACTTTAAAAGAAAGGAAAATTAAAGAACTTGATGAATCAAAATGAGTCACTGGGGACTGCTAAGAAAAGAATATATGCAGACATCATTTTCGTACTTTTCCCCTTTCTAATGTCTTTTCTCTCATCTTTTTCCTTCCTGAATTCTTTTATTGCTACACCTTCTTATATATTTATTTCTTTTTTTAAATCATCATAGCTCAATATTATTTTAAAAAGCAAATTATCATTTTAATAGTGACTTAAGTAAAACTCAAAGGTATATGTATATAATACTGTTTCAATGACTTTTCTGTTCATTTTCTGATAGAGAAACTGAATTTTTATAAAGACGGTAGTGTGTTGATCTAGCTACTGTTGAGCTCATAACAGTAAGATTCTTGGGTAGCTTGCAAATTAATATGCCAGTCCAGATTTTTTTGGCATAATAAGAACATCTTTTATGTGTCAGAACAGGTTTTGATTATAACTAAATAAGTGAAAGAACAAGTATGTTGATAGGGTGACCTTTATCAAAAAGTTTGAGATTAATGGTCCAAAGTACTTTTAAAGCAGGCAAAACTTAAATAGGAATAAAACGTGTGAGTCATAGGACTACCTGACTGTATAATTCCAATAAATAGCAATGTTTATATTTGAATAAAAATAGCAATTTCAAAATCAAAATGAAAACAAAAGTCCATTAACATGAAATGTCATCACTTCATGCTTTTTCTTTGTCCTGCCAAGAATGATCAAGATTACTATTTGGCTAACTCAGGACTTATAATCACAGATATTTTTACTCCATAAGAAATTAGGGCATTTGGAAACACAGCATTTATAGTGGCTTATAGCTAGCTCATAGAAAACATTATTTATTTTTTCCTTTATTGTTAGTGATAGCAAACAGTATAATGTTTATTTTGCAAATGCAATATAAACAAGAAAGTAAAACAGACTTATTTGTATGTTTTCGTCAAATGTTGGATAGTACATTCACTTTTGTGGTGCCATATTAGAATGTAATATTTTCAGGGTAGACTATGTCCAGCAGACATTGCACTTAAGCCCCTTTCCAAGGGCAGAAAATACAAAATATCTCTGTTTAAAAATGAAATATTAGAAACTCCCTATCTGTATATTATTGAATTTGGTTTTGTAAATGATGCAGGAAAGCAGTTTACCTCAACATCTTATAGATCTTTTTTGTGGAACTGTTTTTGTTATTATTTTTTTCATGTCATATTTTCTATCTGGTATGCTTTTCACCCCCAACTCTTTCCTCACCATCTCTCTCTCCTTCTCCATGCACTTTCATTTTTAAAGGCAAAAATCGAGTGCCATCTCTTTTATAAAAACTTATTTGAACTTCCTCCAGTCATATATATTTACTTATTTTGATTATTCATTGTAATTTATTAATATTCTCTCTTAGAGTACTATTAGACTCATAAGAACCATGTGAGTGCCTTATGAGATTATAGGGTTTCACTGGAGTGCAATGTTTAGGAGGACATAAGGCTGGGTACTCTGTTTATGGTATGTGCTCAGTACTTACTGAGTGCACATGACACAGTGCAGATCATACCTCATGGTCTGGAGGCTTTGCCTGAATCTATCATTATCTTGTATGTAATAATAAATGAATAACAAAAACTTATTACATGTATGCATGCATATGCTTATACAATCAGTTACAACATAGACAGTTTGTTACTGATGACAGTGTTAGGTAGGTAGCTATTTAATTTGGTCACTGAAACTGATGAAATTACTTCTTGACTCTTATTATTTGATCATTTTATTGATAGTAATTTGAATTTATTTCTTTAAGTTTATTTAACAAGTATTAAAATTCAGTGTTAAAAAACAGTCATCAGATTTTACTATATATCAGGATGATGCTGCAAAACAATCTATGACAAACTAAATGGTAATCAAACATATACTATATTTGTTCTTATGTTTAGTATGGTATTTGGCCTAATTTAATTTCCATAGGTTTCACATAAATAGAAAAGGAAAAAATTATGAATCTAAAATATAAGAATTATTTTTAATTAATACTAGTACACCACCATAATTACTGGAAGTTGTAAATATTGAATAAAATATAATCTACTTTAAACTTTTATGAAAATATAGAAATGTCAACCTTGAGTCTTCAATAGTTATGCCTAAATAGAATATTGAAATTTCTACTTTGGACATGGTCTTCATTGCTATAGCAATAGTTTAATCATATAGTCAGTCACAAGATAGAATTTTATATCTGTGGACACATGGCTACTCCCTTAATTCATTCTCTGTTCCTTCCAAGTATGCAAGGACAGTGCCAGAACCATAATGAGAGAATGTTAATGAAAGAACATCATGCAAGAACACAGGCTATTATCTCCACAGGATTCTCAGAGTTATCTGAAGTCACAGAGTGGTATAAATTCTGTAACACACAGAAGCTGAATGTTGCTGAGAATGTTCCATGTTACCAATAGAAAATAGGAAAATGGAAACCAGAATCCATATTTTATCTATATCATCTGCACTCAATAAATACTGAGTCAAATTCTTGTTTCATTTTTTCCTTATGACAAACTTAATTAATTGGATGTTTCCATTTTGTGGAACTGGGAGTTTTATTCATATGGAAATCCACAATCATGGCTTTTCATATGGAAATTTCTAGTTCTCAAGTATAGAAGGATAAAAATTTAGCTTTTACTATTTCAAACTTTGTAAAGAGAGACCAGATCTTACTATTACATAATGTATAATGCATCCTTTACGAAGATTTCAGATTGGAAGGAAAAATTATTTATCAAAAATGTTGTGATGATTTCTTTGAAAACAAGGGCAATATTTTATAATTGATTCACAATGGATCTAAATATCTATAAAAGATATCTTGAGTCGTATGCTTAATTTTATGTTGTATAATATATTATTAATGGTATCAATATACCACTTACTAGTCTCCTAATTTATCTCCTGTCTCATAAGCATGCTTTAGCTTAAGCTGCCTTTATCCTGGATAATGCGTTTCCCACACCGTCTTAAAACTATTAGCTATGTCGGCCGGGCGCGGTGGCTCAAGCCTGTAATCCCAGCACTTTGGGAGGCCGAGACGGGCAGATCACGAGGTCAGGAGATCGAGACCATCCTGGCTAACACGGTGAAACCCCGTCTCTACTAAAAATACAAAAAACTAGCCAGGCGAGGTGGCGGCACCTGTAGTCCCAGCTACTCGGGAGGCTGAGGCAGGAGAATGGCGTGAACCCGGGAGGCGGAGCTTGCAGTGAGCTGAGATCTGGCCACTGCACTCAAGCCTGGGTGACAGAGCGAGACTCCGTCTCAAAAAAACAAACAAACAAACAAACAACAACAACAACAAAAAACCCAAAAAACTATTAGCTATGTCTTATTATATTATAGTAATGAAATAAAGGGTTATTAACTAATGAATACAGAAGAATGGCAAGCCTATGTTTTAAGTTATTTTCTTAACTTTATATTTTCATATTGCACATTGAATAGCAAACACTTAAAATCATACCAGAATTGTTGGGATGGAAGGACATGTAAAAGTCATTTAGCCAAGCAATTTATAACCTTACTCTACCAGCAGAACTTTTTAAATTTAATTGGATATAGAACCCCAAAATATAAAACAGATGGGAAGTGTAGCAGCTCTGGTCTAAGAGAAAGAAGTATGCTTGGCCTCATCCCCTGCAGTAGAACTCTGTAGTGCCCCAGCTTGGTGACCGTTGATCTGGTTAATTTGCCCAATCTGTTCAAAGTCTTTTTAAAACCAATTTTTTTGACAGATGATAATACTGCCACTTCTACAATATTTCCAGAAACAAAGGACTTGGTAACTTATAAGAGAGGCAATTTGGGCGGGGGAAGGTGGGGTGGGGAATGTATCCATTATTATAAAAAGTGATAAAATATATTAAATAAATAATATAAAATAAGACTATGTCATATAGTAAACCGCCAAATAACATTTCCTCTTTATCTTATTCTTGTTATCTTTGTTGGTTATTTTGTAAAATAATTCTTCAAATATTTGCTGACACTTAGCCCTATACCCTAGATCACTCTAGGCAGAAATAAACTTCACTAAGATTGTTAAAACTTTTCTTCTGGAGAAGTGAAGTATGTTCTGGTCCCTGCTTTGATATCCCTAGCTGATGCTATGCTCAGGAGAAAGGGTAGCTCTGTCCTTTGGTTGTGGCCATGAAAGAAAATGAAACCATATAGCAAAAGGTACATGAAGTTTGAGTTCTGATTAAAGCAGCTCCAGGAAGATATAAAGTGACTAGTATTTTCAAGTCCTTGGGGTCAGAGATTGAAAACCAGACTCAGAGCAAGGAGGACTGAAAAGGGAAATAGATAAGACAAAGAAATACACTTTGGGAGACAAAACATATAGAGATCAAAAGTTAAATCCTTGTAAAGAAGGGGAAAAGCATGTTATGAAGGACTTCATCCCATGAACGAGGAACATGGTAATTAAGTATGATAATGTCTTGATATGTTCCATCTACTCTGAGAATCATCATTGTAACAATAAGTCTTTCCAATCCATATAGTTATCAGTAGTCATACTTGCCACGCACTTGTTTTGGATAGTAGCTCTGACATTGAAGTTGTCAGCCCAGTATTTTTCAATCTGCAGTAGTGCCATTTGTACAAGCAAAATATTTGCCATCTATATCCCCAATCCTCCCTTGTCATGAATTCTCAACTGATTTAGTGGCCTCAAGTCCTGTTCTATTTACTTTCATTTATGTTACCATTGCTTTCTCAGGAAGTGAGGGTGAAGCTCGCATCAGATCGAGAAAAATACCAAAAGTGGTTATATTTTCAATGTTTAAGAATAAGTAAACAGAAAAATATCAACAGCAGAAAATCCAGGAACAATTTAAGTCTCATGATAGACAGTGGGACACAGGAGAAAGACCAAAGCACAGATGAGGATGGGGAAGAGCATCATTTCATCAGTGTTACCACTGGTACCTATGGAACATTAACTATCTGTTAGGTCTCTTGCCTGATGGTGAGTTTTGGACATTAAAATATCTATTTTAATTATTAATACTCTATACATTTTATGAGTGAGTAAATAGAATTAGGTGCTTGAGAAGTCCAATATCACAGAGCTAGTAAGTGGTAAAAAGCCAAAATTAGAAAATAGTCTGACTTCTGGAGCTCAAACTTTCAATTAAGACTTTTAACTTTGAAAAATGAGCTAATAACCAAAACAGAAGAAAACTGTACATAGTTTACATTTCCTTGTCAGAAAAAGTAAAAATATTTGAAATCGAAAATAAGAGATAAAAATTGATAAAATAAAAAACTTAAAGAAAGTGTGACCTGGGAGAGAGGCAGGCTGGAAAAAAGGGAGGAAAAAATGTAAGTATAGACTATAAAGACAAAAGCATAATTACAAATTGCCAGCTATATTAGGAATGCTTAAATCAGAACTGGTATGCATAAACTTAAGTATATGATAAGGAGAGCTGGGAAGATGTTCCAGGATGTAGGAAATGGGTAAAAGTCTTTTTTTTAAATCAGAGATTTAGTACTAAAAAGAAATGAGCTATCAAGCCAAGAAAAGCATTTGGGACTTTAAATGCATATTACTAAGTGAAAGAAGCCAATCTGAAAAGGCTATGTACTGTGTGATTCAAACTATATGACATTCTGGAAAAGCAAAACTATGGAAACAGTGAAAACATCAGTGGTTGCTGCAGGATAATGGGGGCCGGGATGAATAAACCATTATACATTTGTCCAAAGTCACAGAATGTATGTGCAACACCAAGAGTGAACCCTAATGCAAACTATAGGCTTTGGGTGATAATGATGTAACAATGTAGGTTGATCAATTGTTATACATGCACTATACTGGTGGGGGATATAGATAGCAAGAAAGGTAGAGGCAGAGGACAGAAGGTTTAAGGGAAATCTCTGTACTTTTCTCTCAATTTTGCTATGAATTTAAGATTGCTCTAAAAATAAAATCTTTAGTAAAAGAATTTTTAAAATCAGAGATAAAGAGACAGAAAACAGAGATAAATAATGTAAATTTAATTCTTACACTTGACAAGAACCAACAGAACAGAAATGATAATCAAGAATATTATAGGAGATAGGTCCCTGAAACAAAAATAATTGAATAATACAGTATGAACTCTTCATCATATACTATAAAGTTAAATTAAATGGAATTTAGACACACCAGAGTAAATTATTTTACTCAAGTCACCCAAAACAATGCCAAAATCAGACTGACTTGACTTTATTTGAAAGAAAAAATTTTGTGTTCCAAAGTTTGTATAACAAACATTAATTGTCATTAATGTAGAAAAGAAAAGAAAGATAATGATAGATGTAAAAGGGCTGAAAAAGTAAAATTTAACTGCACTGTTTTCTTGAATCAAAAGAACGTTTTTAGTCAAAGAAAATCAAAATAAAGGCAGCAGAACCAGGTGAATAGTAATACGATAGGATCAACAATGAGAATTGAAATTATTCAATGTGAAGTTGAGTCTAATGTATCATTATAAATATTAATAAAACCATGCCATTGTCAAAAATAATTCAATTTTTTGCGTAAATATAGTACCATGATGAGAATTAGTTGGGAGTATATTCTTCCATATGTTAGTTACAAGTGTCTGAAATTCAGAAAATCTAGTAAACCCAAAGCAATTTATATTCTCACATTTGCTAGGAGGAAATCAATAGATAGTGTTTATGTTTTGAAGTCTATATTAGATAAGTACAGATGTGTATAATCTGATGTTAAGGAAGTGACTAGTTGAAATAAATAAATAAGGATGCATATGTCCCTAATCACTGACAATACAAAAAAGAAAAAGCATACTGATGCATAAAAATCACAATGTATAAATGAAAATAAAATTGTATAAGTAATATTCAAATTTAAAAACAGAGTCTTAGATTTGGTTCAAAAAGATAAATTGGGAGGAAAAGCAAAAGATTAACTATGTAGAAAGATGATTAATAGGAAGCCAGGCAAATATTTTTAATGTTAATGTTCATTATTGGCATAGGTATTACAAAATAAACACTGTCAAATAATTTTTGTGTATCACCTAGTTTTGTTTTCTAGTCTATGCTGTGATAACAATAAAAAAATGCCAGTGGTTTACAAAATCTGTATTACATGTGAGAAGTGGTTCTGCTATTCCACATTTGGCTTCATCATTCTGAGGTGCAGAATAAAGTAGCAGACCTTATCTGGAACATGTTCTTGTGCTAGAGGGAAAAAGTGTACAGGAATAATGCAACAGCTCTTAAAGCTTTTGCTCAGTTCTTAACGCTCACTTCTCATTGCTCAAGCAAGTTACATGGTCAAGTCTTAAGTACATGAGTTGGAAAAGGCACATACAAGTGCCCATTGGAAGAGGCACTGCACATGAATAAGCAAGAATCACTCAAAATCAACTACTCATTGGAAAACAACAAAATCATGTTAATACACACACACACACACACACACACATACACACTTTCAATAATGGAGATCATAACACATTGTACTGCACAACACATGGTAAAGACAGGGAGTGAAGAATCCTCTTACCTAAGAGGCAGTAAATAATTTTTGACAGTAATAAAACTTACCATGTAGTAAGAATGTCAAAAAAGGGCAAATGTCATGAAAGGTCAGTTATCAATATGGATCAAAGTCTTTACGGTTCCTCAACCTCTTGAACTAGTAATTATTTTCCTGGAGTTTTATCCAAATGAAAACAATAATGGGATAGATATTCATAAATAATGATTTAGCATAATTTAGGAGTAAATTAAAATATTATTCAAAGTAATAGATCCTTGGCTAAATAAATTATATTTTCATGTGACTGGTTAGCCTTTAAATGTATTTAATGATATAAAATATCATATGTATATACATATATATAGATACACACACACACACAATGTTCCCTGATATCTGTTAAGTGTGTGTGTGTCTGAGTGTGTGTGTGTTTTCATTATCAAAGAGGTTTCAAAGTTTAACAATGAGTAATTGAATTCGGAGTGATTCTGGATTTCTCATTTGTGATCTTCCTAATGCAAAAATATTTGTTTTGCAAGTTGGAATTAACAAATAAGTGGCTCATGTTAGTTATTCAATAAGTAATGAGTTTAAACCAACAAAGATAAAAGAGGCAAAGAAGGACATTATATAATGGAAAGGAGTTCAATTCAACAAGCAGACCTTGTTGTTCTAAATATAACTGCACCCAACACAGGAGCACTCAGATTCATAAAGCAGATTCTTACAGGCCTACCAAGAGATTTAGATAAACACACAATAGTGAGAGACTTTAATACCACACTCTCAGTATTAGACAGATCATTAAGGCAAAAAACTAAGATATTTGGGGCCCCAACTCAACACTTGACCAAATGGACCTAATAGACATCTAAAGACCTCTCTACTCCAAAATAACAGAATGTACATTCTTCTCATCCGCACATGGTACATACTCTAAAATCAATCACCCAATCAGCCATAAGAAAATCCTCAGCAAATTAAATAATAACAATAATACCAAACACATTCTCAGACCACAAAGCAATAAATATAGAAATCAATACTAAGAATATCACTAAAAATAATGCAACTACATGGAAATTAAACAACCTGCTGCTGAATGACTTTTTAGTAAACCATGAAATTAAGGCAGAAATCAAGAAATTTTATGAAAATAATGAGAACAAAGATACAGCATACGAGAATCTCTGGGGCACAGCTAAAGGAGTATAAGAAGGAATATTATAGTGCTAAATACCCACATCAAAAAGTTAGAAAGATCTTAAACTAGCAACCTAACATCATACCTAGAAGAGCAAGAGAAACAGGAGCAAACCAACCCCAGAGCTAGCAGAAGACAAGAAACAACCAAAATCAGAGCTGAACTGAGGGGAACAGAGATGTGAAAAAGCATACAAAAGATTAATGAGCCCAGGAATGGATTTTTGATAGAATAAATATGATTGATAGACCACTAGCTAGACTAATGAAGAGAAAAAGAGAAAAGAACTAAAAACCCCACAATCAGAAATGGCAAAGGGGACATTACTGTTGACCTCACAGATACACAAAAAACCTTCAAAGGCTATTAGAATACTTCTATGCACACAAACTAGAACACCTAAAATAAATCCATAAATTCCTGGAAATACACCACTTCCCAAGACAGAACCAGCAAGAAACTGAATCCCTGGACAGAACAATAAGGAGTTCTGAAATGGAATCAGTAATAAAAAGCCTACCAACCAGAAAAACTAAGGACCAGACAGATTCACAGTAAAATTCTACCAGATGTATAAAGAAAAGCTGGTACCATTCTTACTGATACGATTCCAAAAACTTGAGAAGGGATTTCTCTCTAACTCATAATATTAGGCCAGCATCATTCTGATATCAAAACCTGGCAGAAACACAACGAAAAAGAAAGTTTGGGACCAATATCCTTGATGAACTTCGTTGCAAAAATTTTCAGCAACACGCTAGCAAACTGTATTCAGCAGCACATCAAAAAGCGAATTCACCATGACCAAGTACGCTTTTTTCCCTGGGATGCAAGGTCGTTCAACACACACAAATCAATAAATGTGATTCATCACACAAACAGTACTAAAGACAAAAACCACATGATCACTTCAATAGATGCAGAAAAGTCTTTCAATAAAATTCAACGTGCTTTATATTAAAACCCTTCAACAAATCAGGCATTGAAGGAACATACTTCAAAATAATAAGAACCATCTATGACAAACCCACTGCCAATATCATACTCAATGAGCAAAAGCTGGAAGAAATTACACTTGAAAAACAGCACAACACAAGAATGTCCTTTCTCACCACTCTTATTCACTGTAGTTCAGAAATTTCTAGCCAGAGCAATCAGGCAAGATAAAGAAAATAAAAGTCATCCAAAGAGAAATAGAGGAAGTCACACCATCTTTATTTGCAAATGATATGATTCTATACCTAGAAATCCACATAGTTTCTACCCAGAAGCTCCTTAAACTGAAAAACAACTTTAGCAAAGTGTTAGAATATAAAATTAATGTACAAAAAATTACTAGCATTCCTATATACCAACAACATCCAGGATCAGAGCCAGATCAAGAATGTAATCCCATTCAAAATAGACACACACAAAAATGCACATAACCATGTAGGTGAAAGATCTTTACAACAAGAATTAAAAAAAAAAACTTCTCAAAAAAATCAGAGATGACAGAAACAAACAGAAAAACATTCCATGTTCATGGATAGGAAGAATAAATATTGCTATTCCTATCAAACTACCAATGGCATTCCTCATAGAGCTAGAAAAACCTATTTTAAAATTCATATGGAACAAAAAAAGAGCCTGAATAGCCAAGGCAATGCTGAGCAAAAAGAACAAAGCAGGATACAATATGCTACCTAACTTCTAATTATACTACAAGGCTACAGTAACCAAAACAGCATGGTAATGGTATATATACAAACAAACAACCAAAAAAAAGGTGCCTAGGCCAAAGGGACAGAAATGAAAACCC
This sequence comes from Rhinopithecus roxellana, assembly GCF_007565055.1. NCBI lineage: Eukaryota > Metazoa > Chordata > Mammalia > Primates > Cercopithecidae > Rhinopithecus > Rhinopithecus roxellana. The sequence goes on along the minus strand of NC_044552.1, from coordinate 94,856,288 downwards.
AGAAATAAGGCTATACACCTACAACCAACTGTTCTTTGTCAAACTGACAAAAGCAATGGAGAAAGGACTCCCTATTCCATAAATGGTGTGAGATAACTGGCCAGCCACATGTGGAAGATTGAAACTGGACCCCTTCCTTACAACATATACAAAAAACAAAACAAACAAACAAACAAAAACTCAAGATGGATTAAAGACTTAAATGTAGAACCCCAAACTATAAAAACTCTGGAAGACAACTAAGAAATACCATTCTGAACATAGGACCTGACAGAGATTTTTCAATAAAGAAGCCAAAAGCAATTGCAACAAAAACAAAAATTGACAAATGGGATATAATTAAACTAAATAGCTTCTGCACAGAAAAAACAAAGTAAACAGACAACCTACAGAATGGAGGAAATTTTTGCAAACTATTCATCTGAGAAAGGTCCAATATCTTGAATCTATAAGGAACTTAATAGAAAAAGAACAAACTCAATCAAAATTGGGCGAAAGACATGAATGGACACTTTTCAAAAGATGATATACACCTGGCCAACAAGCATATGATAAAAAGTACTCAACGTCAATAATTATTAAATAAATGCAGATGAAAACCATATTGAGATACCATTTCATACCAGTCAGAATGGCTGCTATTAAAATGCCAAAAATAACATGCTGGTGAGGTTGCAAGAAAAGTGAGTGCCTGTACACTGATGGTGGTAATGTGAACAGTTCAGCCATTGTGGAAAGCAGTGTGACAACTTCTCAAGGAACTTAAAATGAAACACTATTTGATCCAGCAATCCCATTATTGAGTATATATACAAAGGAATATAAATTGTTCTACCATAAAGATACATGTGTATGTTCATTGCAGCACTATTCACAATAGTAAGAACAAGGAGTCAACCTAAATGTTCATCAGTAGTCAACTGGATTTTAAAAAAATATGTGAGACCTATATACCATGGAATACTATACAACCATAAGAAAGAACAAGATTGTGTCCTTTGTAGCAACATAGATGACACCAGAGGTCATTATCCTAAGCAAATTAACATAGGAACAGAAAATCAAATATCACATGTTCTCACTTACAATTGGGAGGTAAACATTGTGTACATATGTACACAAGGAAGGGAACAATAGACACCAGGGCCTACTTGAGGGTGAAGGGTGAGAGGATGGTGGAGGCTGGGAGGAGGGTGAAGATTGAAAAACTACTTATGGGGTACTATGCTTATTACTTGGGTGGCAAAATAATCTGTACGCAAGCAACTTACACATATAAAAAAATACATATGCATGCTTAAACCAAAAATAAAAGTCAAATAAATAAGTACATATTTTGATAAATAAAGGCATAAATTAATGAAGAAAAGGCATTGAAACTGTGTTTAAAAATAACCAGTTACATATATAAAATGCAAAAATTTCTTACCACAGAATATCATAAAACAAATGTGATTTTGTTGCCAACAGTCAAGAGACTACACTGACATACACTAAGCAATATCTTCAGACAGCTTGAAACAACAATACACAGTGATATTTATCACGTGCTTTCCATTTCCCAGGCATTGTGTTAGAATCTTTATGCACCATGACACATTAAAGCTTCTCAACTATTCCATATATTTATTATTTCTATTACAATTCTCCTTCTAATAAATTAGCATACTGAGGAAGCTCAGAGAGATAATAACTGTTTTCAAGTGTTTGATACTTAGTGAGTAGTACAGCAAGAATTCTAAATCAGGCAATCTGATTCCAGAGAGTCACTGAAACACTGCCCTAAATTTACTCATGTTCTTCTCAGGGAAGGTCTCCAAATCACTCAATCTTGATATTATTTAACACTTGATAAAAATCTCTTCTCTAGTAGCTTCCTACAAGTGAATTATCTCATTAATTAAATATATTTTCCTAATTTTATACTTCAAAGGTATTTTTCAAATTTTAAAATAGTGGTTATCTTGCTGCCAGACATGTGTATATCACCTCCACATTCATTCATTGATCCTTATCTCTCACATTCTACTTGTAACTTCACTTTAAAGACCTCTTCTAGCCTTTCTCAGACCAAAAAAAAAAAAAAAAAACTGATGGATTTCATCAATAACAGGCCCATCCTACAAGAAGTACTAATGGGAGTCCATCAACCAGAAAGAAGAGGACATTAATGAGCAGTAATAATCACATGAAGGTACAAAACTTACTGGTAATGGAAATGACAAAGAAAAACACAGAATACTATAGAACTGTAACTGTGGTGTGTAAACCACCTTTATTCTAGGGGAAAGTCTAAACAACCAATCAGAAATAACAATTACAATAACTTTTCAAGACATACTCAGTACAATAAGATATATGTGAAAACAACAAAAAGTTAAAAAGCTGGGAATAAAGTTAAGGGAAATTTTTATTTATTTTCTTTCTGCTTGTTTGTTTGTGGAAATACTGGTAAGTGGTTAGGTCAAAATAATTGTTTATAAGAGTATTTACAAGACTCATGGTAACCTGAAACCAAAAAACATACAATAGATACATAAAAATTAAAATGAAGAAACGAAATCAAGAGTTATCTCCACTAAAGAAAGACAGGAATGAAAGAAAGAATAAAGAAAAGAATACAAAACAACCAGACAACAAATAACAAAAGGGCAGGAGTAAGTCCTTAATATCCATGATAACATTGAATGTAAATAAACTAAATTCTCCAATCAAAAAACATCAACTGGCTGAATGGATGAAAAAATAAGACTCATTCATCTGTTGCCTACAAGAAATACATTTCACCTATAAGGACACACATGCACAAAATAAAAAGATGGAAAAAGATATTCTGTGCCAATGGAAATCAGAAAAAGAGTGGGTGTCACTATACTTACATCAAACAAAATGATATCAAGACAAAAACTCTAAGAAGAGACAAAGAAGGTCACTATATAATGCTAATGGGGTCAATTCATCAAGAAGATATAGCAATTTTAAGTATACATGAACCAAATACAGGGGAATCCATATATATAAAAGATATTAGAGCTAAAGAGAGGGATAGGTCCCAGTGCAGTAACAGATGAAGACTTTCAACAGCTCACTTTCAGCAATGGACAGATCTTCCAGACAGAAAATTAACAACAACAACAACAACAAAAAATCAAACTTAATCTGCACTATAGAACAAACGTCTCTAGTAGATATTTACAGAACATTTCATCCAATAGCTGCAGAATGCACTTTCTTTTCCTCAGAACATGAATCATTCTTAAGGATAGATCATATTTTAAGTCATAAAACAAGTCTTAAAATGGTCAAAAAATGGAAATAATATCAAGCATCTTCTTCAACCAAAATATAATAAAACTGAAAAATAACAAGTAAAATTTAGAAATCTATAGAAACACATGGAAATTAAACAATATGTTGCTAAATAACCAGTGTATCAGTTAAGATATTAAGAAGAAAATTGAAAAAAATTTGAAACCACTGATAATGAAAGCACAATTTATCAAAACCTATTGGATACAGCAAAAACGGCACAAAGAGAGAAGTTTACAGCTATAAATGCTCACCTCAAAAAAAAATAAATAACATCAAATAAACTATCTAGAGATGCATCTTAAAGAACTAGAAAAGCAAGAACAAACCAAACCCCAAATTATTAGAAGAAAAGATAATCAGAGCAGAAATAAATGAAATTGAAATGAAAAAAATATAAAAAAGGTCGATGAAACAAAAAGTTGGTCTTTTGAAAACTGAAACAGAATTAACAAACTTTTAGTCAGTGTAAGAAAAAAAGAGAATATCCAAATGTACAAAATTAGAAATGAAAAAGGAGACACTGCAGACATTCAAAGGATTATTGGGGTCTATTTTGAGCAACTATATGTGAATAAATTGAAGAATCTAGAAGAAATGAACAAATTCCTAGACCCCTACAACCTACCCAGATTTAACAAGGAAGAGATCTAAAACTTGATGAGATCAATAACAACTAGCAAGATCAAAGCTGTAATAAAAAAATATTTCAGTAAAGAAAATCCTGGGACCTGATAGCTTCACTCCTGAATTCTAACAAACATTGAAAGAAGAACTAATACCAATTCTATTTAAAATATTTCAAAAAAAAATAGAGTAGGAGGGAATACTTCCAAACTCATTCTACTAGGCCAATATTACTTTGATACCAAAGCCAGACAAAGACACACCATAAAAAGAAAAGTACAGGCCAATGTCTCTGATAAATATTGACACAAAAATCCTCAACAGAATGCTAGCAAACAAATTTAAATAATACATTAGAAAGATTATCAATCAATGTGATACATCATATTCACAGTTTGAAGAATGAAAACCATAAGATCATTTCAATCAGTGCTGAAAAGACATCTGATAATATTCAACGTCTTTTCATAATTAAGATCCTCAAAAAACTAGGGATAGAAGAAATATGCCTATGGTTTTTATTTTAAAGCCATATATGACAGACCCACAGCTATTATCATACTGAACGGGGAAAAACTGAAAGCCTTTTCTCTAAGATCTGCAACATGGCAACCATGCCCAATCACCACTGTTGTTCAACAAATTAATAATATTGGATTTTTTATCTACAGCAATCAAACAAGGGAAAGCTATAAATGGCATCCAAATCAGAAAAAAAGAAGTTTATTATCCTTGAGGATGATATGATCTTAAATTTGGAATAATCTAAAGACTCCACGAGAAAACTGTTAGAATGGATCAACTCGGAGAAGTTACAGGATACAAAATCAACATACAAAAATCAATAGTATTTCTATATATCAAAAGTGAACAATGTGAAAAAGAAATAAAAAGTAATCCATTTACAATAGTCACACATAAAATTAAATACCCAGAAATTTACTTAACCAAATAAGTGAAAGGTCTCTATATTGAAAACTATAAAACACTGATGAAGGAAATTGAAGCGGACACAAACACACAAACAAAAAAATATTCCATGTTCTTGTATTGGAAGTATCAATATTGTTAAAATATCCATACTCCCCAAAGCAATCTAGAGATTCAATTCAATCCCTCTCAAAATACCAATGACAGTCTACACAGAAATAGAAAAGAAACAATTCTAAAATATGTAGGGAACCATAAAAGTCCCACAGTAGCCAAAGCTATCCTAAGCAAAAAGAACAAAACTGGAGGAATCCCATTACCTGACTTCACATTGTACAACAGAACTATAGTTACCAAAACAGCATGGTAATGTCATAAAAACAGACACATCGACTAATGGAATAGAATAGAGAACCCAGAAACAAATCCACGCACCTACACTGAACTCATATTTGGCGAAGGTGCCAAGAACATACACAGGGGAAAAGATGGTCTCTTCAACAAATGATGCTGGGAAAACTGAATAGCCATATGCAAAAGAAAGAAACTAGATATCTATGTCTTGCAGTATACAAAAATCAAATCAAAATGACAAAAGACTTAAATGTAAGACCTCAAACTATGAAAGTACTACAATAAAACTTTAGGGAAAATCTCCAGGAGATTGATCTGCGCAAAGACTTCTTGAGCAATATTCCACAAGCACAGGCAACCAACGCAAACTGACAAATGGGATCACATCAAGTTTTAAATCTTCTGCACATCAAAGAATATAATGGACAAAGAGACAACTCACACAATGGGAGAAAATATATGGAATGTGCTCATCTAACAAGGAATTGATAACCAGAATATATAAGGAGCTCAAACATCTAATAAATATCTAATAGTCCAATAACAAATGGGCAAAAGATTTGAATAGACATTTCTCAAAGGAAGACATACAAATGACAAACAGGCATATTAAAAGGTGCTCAACATCACTGATGATGAAATGCAATCAAAACTACAATGAGGTATCATCTCACTCCAGTTAGAATGGCTTATATCCAAAAGATAGTCAATAACAAATACTCGTGAGGATGTGGAGAAAGGGGAACCCTAGTACGCTCTCGGTGGGAATGTAAATTAGTACAACCACTATGGAGAACAGTTTGGAGGTTCCTCACAAAAATAAAAATTGAGCTACCATATGATCCAGCAATCTCACTGCTGGGTCTATATCCAAAAGAAAGGAAATAAGTATATCAAAGAGGTATCTGCACTCCAATGTTTATTGCAAAAATGTTTACAATAGCTAAGATTTGGAAGCAACTTAAGTGTTCATCAACAGATGAATGGTAAATAAAGTGAGATACAAATACATAATAGAGTACTATTCAGCCATAAAAAAGAGTGAGATCCAGTCATTTACAATGTCATGGATGGGTCTGATGATAACTACGCTAAATGAAATAAGCCAGGAACAGAAAGACAAATGTCATATGTTCTCACTTATTTGTGGAATCTAAAAATACAAACAATTGAACTCAAAGTCATGGAGAGTAGATGGATGGTTACCAGAGGTGGGGAAAGGTAGTAGGGAGTTTCAGGGAAAGGCAGAGATGGCTATGGGTACAAAAAAAAAAAAAAAATACAATGAAAAAATCTACCATTTGATATCACAATAGGGTGACTATAGTCAATAATAACTTAATTGTATATTTGAAAATAAAGAATGTAATTGAGTTGTTTGTAACTCAAAAGAAAAATGCTTGAGAGGATGGATATACCCCATTCTTCATAATGTGCTTATTTCACATTGCATGCCTGCATGAAAACATCTCATGTACCCCATAAATATATATACCTACTACATACCCACAAAAAAATGAAAAAAATATTTTTTAATGTCTCTTCAGCCATGCTTAGAAATAAATATATTAGTGAAAAGATCATAGAAACAAAAAACAAATTAAAAAAAAAAAACATTTTTACCTTCAGTTTTGTGTGTGTGTGTGTGTGTGTGTGTGTGTGTGTGTTTATTTTAGTTTCTGTGTCTATGGTTAATACACAATAGAAAAATTGGAAATGTTAACTGTCTTTGTCTTGAGGAAACTTATTCATGGTTTATCAAAATCCATAACTTCAGGAGAGCTTGACCAGCTATAGGAACAAACCAATATGCCTTCTTTCCTAATTTACTTATGGCAGGAGTTGTAAAAATACTTTCATTGTGGCAGCCAGTGATTTTTTTTTTCACAAACTTTGTTTATACAGAGGAAATAAAACCAATGAATTGAGTCAACCAATTAGTCAGGGAGCTGGGGGTCATGAATATGAAACGACTAGCTCATTGACTATATCATTCATTGTCATACGTTTGTTTTGGCATTGAAAAGTCACAGCCGTGGCTTTTCCAAAGTAACATATGCCAATGTATGTTATGAGAGAACGTTTGTCATTCAAATTAGAAACAACAGCAACAAAGACAAAACACATTTCTTTCTGGTCTACCCCATATGGGTAACTGATATTATCACAGCTAGAGTTGAGCAGCCTAGAATATGTAATTTCTTTTTGTAAAAAATTATTTTATCTTGGGGAAAAGCAGTATTTGGCAATGCATCAATTCCTCTACTTTTGTTCATCATTTGTTTGAACAAAGGTAATTATGTTCACAACAAATTAAGCATCAGAATTTTTCTTTTTGTTTCTGGTAGAGTCTTTTATAACCAGCTACCAGTTATATCATTACATCTTTCTGGTTTTCATTACTGTCATCAGAAAAGCAGCATTCATTTTTGAAAATTTAGATATAACCTGCCCATAATTTTGCTTTATTAATGAAAACTAACAAGCACCATATCAAAAAACATATACAAATGCCTCAAAAATAATTACTAAATATTTATGAGTATTGATTTTGAGGTAAATTTTAAATGAGCAAACCTTGAATAAATATTTATTAAATTTTAATTGAATATATTAAATGTGTTAAGATTATTAAATAGACACCCTACTTTAGTATCAAACTGAACTTTACATATTTCAAATAATAGATACAATTGTGAGACTCTTATAATCCCTGACAAATTCAATAAGCATTTCTCGGTTATGACTTGGAATCAAATCTTGTGATTCAAGATGTTAAGCTTTAATATTGATACTATAAAATAATAAATTCATACCAGTTTTTCACTATAACTTTAATATGGATGGATTAAAATTACTAAATTTTATTTTGGGTAACAACTTCAAACTCAACTTTAAAAGGTCAATTACAACTATTTTCTTAAATTTTTACCAAGTTTAAAAGCAAACGTTTGATATTATTTTATCACTATTTGACTTAAAAAGCCTCAGTTTAATTTGTCACAAAATTATAGGCATTTAAAAGAAAAAGACAGGTAATTTTCTTATGTTCAGTTTTTCTGTAGGACAGCTATATAAAGACAATATTAATACATCATGTATCTATTATATGAAAATCTATGATATGATTTATTTACCACATATCAGCTTTTTGAAGTGCTGATCATATTGGGGTATAATAATAGTACCTTCCTCATAGGGTTATTAAAAGTATTTTATGATGAGCATATGTTAAGTCCTTAAAACAGTACTTGGCACATAATAAGTAAGTATTCAGTAAATGTTAATGTTTCGCCTTCTCCTCCTTATGATCCTCTCTCCTTCCCCTCCTTCTTTCCGTCTTTCTCATCCTTGTCTTTCTCATCTTCTCTTTGTCCTTCTCCTCCTCCTCCTCCTCCTCCTCCTTCTTCTTCACCTTTTCCTCTTCCTTCGTCAATTTATTTGGCTCACTTACATTTCTGTAGGGAATTTTAGTAGTACTATATTTCTACTCTTATACAATAGTGTCCCAAGGTATTAATGTATTTTATGAATTTTATCATATGCTGTTACTCCATCTATGATATTTTCAAATGATTTTACTTCTTTAGCATGTGGATGTGATGGATTACATTAACTGATTTTCAGATGTTCAAATAGTTTGGCATACCTGGAATAAATCCAACCTGGTTGTGGTATATACTTTTGTATACATTGTTAGGTTAAATTTGATCATATTTTGTTTAGGATTTTTTCATCAATGTACATAAGAGATACAGGTCTGTAGTTTTCTTGTACCGTCTTTGGGTATCATCCAGCATATAATTATATGGATTCATGGAAAAAGTTAGAACAACACACTCTGCTTCTACCTGCTAAAAGAAAGTTTAATGGCTTAGTATGATTTCTTCCTAACCTGTTCGATAAAATTTATCAGTGAACCTTACTTGATCCCATTGCTTTCTGTTTTGAAAGGTTACTAATTATTGATTAGATTTCTTTAATAGATGTAGATCTATGTAGATTGTCTATTTACTCTTGTGTGAGTGCTATCAAAATGCATCTTTCAAGGGATCATTCCATATCATCTAGGTTATCAAATTAGTGAGCAAAAAGTTACTCATAGCATTTTTATTATTTTAATATGCATGAGATATTTATGGTGTTCCTACTTACATTTATGATCTTAGTAAATTATATGCTTTCTTTCTTTTATTTGTTTGCCTTGCTAGAGGCTTATCTTATCAAAAGAAGTATTTGATTTCATTGATTTTCTTAATTGATTTTCTTTTTAAAATTTTATTGATTTCTGTTCTAATTTTTATTATTTCTTTTCTCTGTTCATTTTAGATTTAATTTGCTTTTCCTATTCTAGTTGCTTAAGGTTGGACTTTAGATTATGAATTTTATATTTTTCTTCTTTAATATATGCATTGAATGCTATTAATTCATGCTGTCACAAATGAAAAGATTTCTTTTCTTTTCTTTTTTTTTTTGGCTGAATCGTATTCCATGTACGGATTCACCACACTGTAAAAAATCTATTTAACATTTAATGAACATTTGGGTTGTTTTAATAGCTTGATTGTTGTGAATAATGCTTCAGTGACTAGGGAGATGCAGATATCTCTTTGAGATCTTGGTTTCAATTTATGGGGTATCTACACAGAAGTGGGATTGCTGGATGATATGATAGTTCTATTTTTATTTTTATTTTTCCTTCAACTTTTATTTTAAGTTCCAGGGTACATGTGCAGGTTGTCCAGATTTGTTACACAGGCAAATGTGTGCTATGGTGGCTTGCTACACAGATCAACCCATTACCTTGTTATTAAGCCCAGCACCCATTAGTTATTTTTCCTGATGCTCTACCTGCCCTCACCCCTCCCTTCGACCAACCGCAGTGTGTGTTTTTCCCACACCCCTGTGTGCCCTTATGTTCTCATCATTCAGCTCCCACTGATAAGTGAGATCATGTGGTGTTTGGTTTTCTGTTCCTGCATGAATTTGCTGAGGGCAACAGCTTCCAGCTCCATCCATGTCCCCACAAAGGACATGATCTCATTCCTTTTTATGGCTGCATAGTATTCCATGGTGTATATGTACCACATTTTCTTTATACAGTCTGTCACTGATGGACATTTGGATTGATTCTGTGTCTTTGCTATTGTGAATAGTGCTGCAAGGAACATACAAGTGAATGTATCTCTATAATAGAATAATTTATATTCATTTGGGTATATACCCAGTAATGGGATTGCTAGGTCACATGGTGTTTCTGCCTCTAGATCTTTGAGGAATTAACACAGTGTCTTCCACAATGGATGAACTAATTTACACTCCCACCCACAGTGTAAAAGCATTTCTTTTTCTCTACTACCTCTCCAGCATCAGTTGTTTCTGGACTTTTTAGTAACTGCCATTCTGACTGGCGTTACATAGTTCCTCATTGTGGTTTTGATTTGCATTTCTCTAACGATTTGTGATGTTGAGCTTTTTTAATATGTTTGTTGGCCTTGTGAGTGTCTTCTTTTAAGAAGTGTCTGTTCATGTCCTTTGCCCACTTTTTAGTGGATTGTCTGCTTTCTTCCTTGTAAATTTATTTAAGTTTCTCGTACACTCTGGATATTAGACTTTTGTCAGATGGAGAGATTACAACATTTTTTCTCTCATTCTGTAGGTTTTCTGTTCACTCTGATGATAGCTTTTTATTATTTTTATTTTTATAGGTTTTTGGGAAACAGGGGATGTTTGGTTATATGAATAAGTTATTTAGTTGTGATTTCTGAGATTTTGGTGCACCCATGTTCCAAGCAGTATACACTTTACCCAATTTGTAGTATTTTATTCCTCACCACTTGCCACCCTTTTCCCCAAGTCCCCAAAGTCCATTGTATCCTTCTTATGTCTCTGCATCCTCATTAGTTCCCACTTATGGGTGAAAACATACAATGTTTGGTTTTCCATTTCTGTGTTACTTCACTTAGAATAAAAGTCTCTAATTTCATCCAGGTTGCTGTGAATGCCGTTATTTCATTTCTTTTTATGGATGAGTAGTATTTCATGGTATATATATATATGTGTGTGTGTGTGTGTGTGTGTGTGTGTGTGTGTGTATATATATATATATATATCTCACATTTTCTTTATCCACTCATTGATTAATGGGCCTTTGGGCTGGTTCCATATTTTTGCAATTGTGAATAGTGCCATTATAAACATCCGTGTGCAAGTATCTTTTGCATATAATGACTTTTTTTTCTCTGGGTAGACACCTAATCGTGGAATTGCTGGATCAAATGGTACATATAATTTTCGTTCTTTAAGGAATCTTCACACTGTTTTCCATAGTGTTTGTACTAGTTTACATTCCCAGCCAGTGTTAAAAATGTTCCCTTGTCACCACATCTATGCCAACATCTATTATTTTTTTCATTTTTTGATTATTGCCATTCTTGCAGAAATGAGGTGGTATTGTGGTTTCAATTTGCATTTTCCAAATAATTAGTGGTGTGACCATTTTTCCACATCCTTGTAGGCCATTTGAGCATCTTCTTTTGAGAATTGTCTATTCATGTACTCAGCCCACTTTTTGATGGAATTGTTTGAGTTCGTTGTAGATTCCATATATTAGTCTTTTGTTGAGTGTATAGACTGTGAAGATTTTCTTCCACTCTATGGGTTGTCTGTTAACTCTGCTGATTATTTCTTTTGCTCTGTGGAAGCTTTTTAGTTTAATTAAGTCTCATCTATTTATTTTTATTTTTATTTTTGTTGGGTTTGCTTTTGGGTTTTTGGTCATGAAGTCTTTGCCTAAGCCAATGCCTAGAATGGTTTTTCCAATGTTATCTTCTAGAATTTTTATGGTTTCGGGTCTTAGATTTAAGTCTTTGATCTATATTGAGTTGATTTTTGTAAAAGGTGAGAGATGAGGATGCAGTTTCATTTTCTACATGTGGCTTGTCAATTATCCCAGCACCATTTGTTGAATAGGGTGTCCTTTCCCCACTCTATGTTTTTGTTGGCTTTGTTGAAGATCTCTTGACTGTAAGTGTTTGGGTTTATTTCTGTGTTCTCTATTCTCTTCCATTGGTCTATATGACTATTTTTATATCAGTACCATGCTGTTTTGGTGACTATGGCCTTATAGTATAGTTTGAAGTCCGGTGATGTGATGCCTCTGCATTTGTTATTTTAGCTTAGTCTTCTTTTGGCTATGTGGCTCTTTTTTGGTTCCATATGAATTTTAGGATTTTGTTTCTATGTCTGTGAAGAATGATGGTGGTATTTTGATGGTCATTGCATTGAATTTGTAGATGGGTTTTAGCAGTATGATCATTTTCACATTATTGATTCTACCTATCTATGAACATGCGATGTGTTTCCATTTGTTTGTGTCATCTATAACTTATTTCAGTAGTGTTTTGTAGTTTTCCTTGTAGCGGTCTTTCACCTCCTTGGTTAAGTATATTCCTGAGTTTTTTTTTTTTTTTTTTTTTTTTCCAGCTATTGTGAAAGAAGTTGCATTCTTGATTTGATTCTCAGCTTGCTTATGTTAGTGTGTAGCAGGACTATTGATGTGTATACATTACTTTTGTATCCTGAACTTTGCTTAATTTCATTTACCAGTTCTAGGAGCTTTTTGAATGAGTCTTTAGGATTTTCTAGGTATAGAAGTATATCATCAGCAAACAGCCAGAGTTTGTCTTCCTCTTTACTAATTTGGATGCTCTTGATTTCTTTCTCTTATCTGATTGCTCTGGCTAGCACTTCCAGTACGATTTTGAAGAGGAGTGGTGAGAGTGGTCATCCTTGTCTTGTTGCAGTTCTCAGGGAGAATGCTTTCGACCTTTCCCCACTCAGTTTAATGTTGGCTGTGGATTTGTCATAGGTGCCTTTTATTATCTTAAGTTATGACCCTTCTATACCAATTTTGCTAAGGGTTTTAATCATAAATGAATGCTGAATTTTTTTCAAATGCTTTTTCTGCATCTATTGAGATGATCATGCGATTTCTGTTTTTAATTCTGTTTATGCAATGTATCACATTTATTGACTTGCATATGTTAAGTCATCCCTGGATTTCTGTTATGAAACCCACTTGATCATGGTGGATTATTATTTTGATATGCTGGTGGATTTTGTTAGCTAGTATTTTGTTGAGGATGTTTGTATCTATGTTCAACAGGGATATTGGTCTGTAGTCTTATTTTTTTGGTTATGTTCTTCCCTGATTTTGGTATTAGGGTTATACTGGCATCATAGAATGATTTAGGGAGGATTTCCTCTTTCCCTGTCTTGTGGAATAGTTCCAATAGGGTTGGTATTAATTCTCTGTTGAATGTGTGATAGAATTCAGATGTGAATTCGTCTGGTCCTGGATTTTCGTTGGTTGGCAATATTTTTTATCACAGTTTCAATCTTGCTGCTTGTTATCAGTCTGTTCAGAGTTTCTATGTCTTCCTGGTTTAATCTAGGAGGGCTGTATATTTCTAGGAGTTTATCCATCTCTTCTAGGTTTTCTAGTTTATGCACATAAAGGTGTTCATAGTAGACTTTAATAATCTTTTGTATTTCTGTGGTATCATTAGTAATATTTCCTGTTTCATTTCTAATTAAAGTTATTTGCATTTTCTCTCTTTTTTTCTTGGTTATTCTTGCTAATGGTCTATCAATTTTATTTATCTTTTCCAAGAATCAGATTTTTGTTTCATTTATCTTTTTCTACTTTTTGTTTGTTTCAGTTTCATTCACTTCTGCTCTAATCTTCATTATTTATTTTCTTCTGCTGGGTTTGGGTTTGGAGTGTTCTTGTTTCTCCAGTTCCATGAGGTGTGACCTTAGATTGTCTATTTGTGCTCTTTCAGCCATTTAATGCTATGAACTTTCATCTCAGCACCACTTTTGCTGTATCCCAGGGGTTTTGATAGGTTGTGGCACTGTTATTGTTCCGTTCAAAGGAATTTTAAATTTCTTTCTTGATTATATTTTTGACCCAGTGATCATTTAATTTCAAGGTATTTGCATGATTTTCAGGGTTCCTTTTGGAGTTGAGTTCCAATTTTATTCCACTGTGATCTGAGAGAGTATTTGATATAATTTCAACTTTCTTAAATTTGCTGTAACTTGTTTTGTGGCCTACCATATTTTGGAGAATGTTCCATGTACTAATAAATAGAATGTATATTCGGCAGGTTTTGAGTAAACTGTTCTGTAAATATCTGTTAAGTTCATTTGTTGTAGACTATAGTTTAAATCCATTATTTCTTGATTGACTTTGTGTCTTGATGACCTCTCTAGTGGTGTCCATGGAGTATTAAATTCCCCCACTATTATTGTGTTGCCATCTAACTCATTTCCTATGTCCAGTAGTAATTGTTTTATAAATTTAGGAACTCCAGTATTTAGGTGCTTATATATATAGGATTGTAATACGTTCTTCTTGGACTAGTCCTTTTGTCATTATATATTGTCCCTCTTTGTCTTTTTAACTGCTATGGCTTTAAAGTTTGTTTTGTCTGATGTAAGAATGGCTACTTCTGATCACTTTTGGTGTCCTTTTGCATGGAATATCTTTTTCCACCCTTTTATCTTAAGGTTATGCGAATCCTTACGTGAGTCTTCTCAACACAGCAGAAAGTTTGGTGAATTCTTATTCATTCTGCCAGTCTGTATCTTTTAAGTGGAGCATTTAGGCCATTTACATTCAACATCAGTATGAGATGTGAGATACTAATCTATTCATCATGCTATTTGTTGCCTGAATACCTTGTTTGATTTCCTTGTGTTATCGTTATATAGGTCCTGTGAGATTTATGCTTTAAGGATGTTTTATTTTGGTGTATTTCAAGGGTTTGTTTCAAGATTTAGAGGTCTTTTTAGCATTTGTTGTAGTGCTAGCTTGGTAGTGGTGAATTCTCTCAGTATTTGTTTTTCTGGAAACGGCTATTTTTTCTTCATTTATGAACCTTAGTTTCTCTGGATAAAATATTCTTGGCTGATAATAGTTTTGTTTAATAAAGGAGGCTAAAAATAGGACCCCAAACCCTTCTAACCTGTAGGGTTTCTGCTGAGAAATATTCTGTTACTCTGATAGGTTTTCCTTTACAGGTTACCTGATGCTTTTGCCTCACAGCTCTTAAGATTCTTCCCTTCATCTTGACTTGAGATAACCTGATGAGTATGTGCCTAGGCGATAATCTTTTTTGTGATGAATTTCCCAAGTGTTCTTTGAGCTTCTTCTATTTGGATTTCTAGATCTCCAGCAAGACCAGGGAAGCTTTTCTCGATTATTACCTCAGAGTTTTTCCATACTTTTAGATTTCTCTTCTTCCTCAAAAACTCCAATTATTCTTAGATTTGCATGCTTAACATAGTCCCAAACTTCTTGGAGACTTTGTTCATTTTTTTAAAATTCTTTTTTCTTTGTCTTTGAGGGATTGGGTTAATTCAAAAGCCTTGTCTTCAAGCTCTGAAGTTCTGTCTTCTGATTGTTCAATTCTATTGTCAAGACTTTCAAGTGCATTTTGCATTTCTCTAAGTGTGTTCTTGATTTCCAGAAGTTGTGATTGTTTTCTATTAATACTATTTCACTGAAGATTTTTCCTTTCATCTTCTGTATCATGTTTTTTTATTTCTTTAAGTTGGACTTCACCTTTCTCTGGTGCCTCCTTGATTAGTTTAACAATTGACCTTCTGAATTTTTTTTTTTTTCAATTCAGAGATTTCATCTTGGTTTAGATCCATTGCTGTTGAGCTGGGCAATCTTTTGGGGGTGTTAAAAAAAAAAAAAAAACATTTTGTCATATTACCAGGATTGTTAATCTGGTTCCGTCTCATTTCGGTAGACTATGTCAGAGGGAAGATATGAGACTCAAGGGTTGCTGTTCAGATTCTTTTGTCCCATTGGTTGCTCCCTTGATATGGTGATCTCCCCCTTCCCTTAGGGATGGGGCTTCCTGAGAGCCAAACTGCAGTGATTGTTTTTGTTCTCCTGGGTCTAACCACCCAGCAGAGCTACCATGCTCTGGCTAGTGCTGGGGAGTGGATGCAAAGAGTCCTGTGATGTGGTTCATCTTCAAATCGTTCAGCCGTGGATACCAGCACCTGCTCTGTTGGAGGTAGTAGGGGAGTGAAGTGGACTCTGTGCAGGTCCTTGGTTGTATTCTTGTTTAGTGCTCTGGTTTAGTGTTGGTTGGCCTCCAGCCAGGAGGTGGCACTTTCAAGAACACATCAGCTACAGTACTGTAGGGAAAAAGCAAAGTTACCCTAGGCAGGCCTGGTTAAGTATACAGGCTTCTCAGGCAGTAGGCAGGTTTGTAGAAGTGATCCCAAGATATTATGACTTTTGTCTTTGGCAACCAGGGCAGGTAGAGAAAGACCACCAGGTGGGGGCACAGATAGGCCTGTGTGAGCAGATACTCTCCCAGGGCAGGGTTTGCTCTGGCGGCTGTGGGGGATGGGGGTTGTGGTTTTCAGGCCAATGGAGTTATGTTCCCAGGGGAATTATGGCTTCCTCTGCTGAATTACATAGGTTTCCAGGGAAGTGGGGGAAAGCCAGCAGTCACAGGCCTCACCCCATTCCCATGCAACCTTCAGTCCTAAAGGCCGGTCTCACTCCCACTGACCCCCCAACAGCACCAAATCTACTTCCAGGCAGCCAGTGACCAGGCCTTAGAACTTGCCCCAGACCACCAGCTTCCCCCATGAGAAAACAAGCAGACTCACAATTTTTTAGCTTCTCAAGGAGCCTGCTGCAGTGATCCACTTCCTTCAAAGGGTCTGTCTGTGGATTTTCTCAGCTTGCTATGTATGTTCCTGTGGTGGTTCTTAGAGTAAAAGTTCATGATGTAAGTCTCCACATGTTGCTCTGTCTGTCTGCCTAGGAGCTACAAGCTAGTCCTGCCTCCTATCCGCCATCTATTTTTAATTATTTCTAGGAATCTCTATACTGTTTTTCATAATCACTGCATCATTCTACATTCCCACCAACAGTGCATAAGGGTTCCAATTTCTGCACATCCTTGCCAACACTTTTTTTTTTTTATGACAGCCGTCTTAACAAGTGTGAGGTGATATCTCATTGTATTATGCTAAGTGAAATAAGCCAGTCACAGACAAACACTGCATGATTCACTCATAAGGCGTCTAAAATCATCAAACTCATAGAAGTTGAGAATAGAATGGTGGTTACCAGGAAATAGAGAAAGAAAAATGGAGACTTTTTTTCATTCTTTCTTAGAATGCTCATCTGTTTTTGCATGCTGTTGACTTTATCTATTTGAGCTCTTAGCAAATTCTTTATATTAATATTAGTGTTCACATTAACATAAATTTCAACCTGATAATTCCAACACCTCTGCAATATGTGAGTGTGGTTCTGATGCTTTCTCTATCTTGTCAAATTGTGTTTTTTGCTTGTAAGTGTGTCTTGTAATTTTTCTTGATACCCTGATATGATGCAGTTGGTAAAAGTAACCTGGCACACTGGTTGCTGTGGAGGTTTCTGCTAATGCCTTTTTGCCTGGTTAAGTTGTGAATCTCTGTATTTGTATGTATATATTTTTATTTTGGGGATCAGTGGTTTTCCTGGCAACCTCACTTCTCTAACAGATATAGTAAGAGTTGTTGATCCCTTAGTTTTTTCAGCTTTTTAGTTGTTAAGATAAATGACTATTTCTAAGCTCCTCAAATGCTGGACCAGAAAACAGAAGTTAATATTTCCTTTAAAAATTGAAGATAATCTTTTAAGATCTGTCTTTGAAAATTATACATAGATAAGGTCCACATGGTGGACAATAGACTAGAGGTTGATTTAAATCATCTAACGTCACCCTTATTAAAAATCATTTTTAGTTTTGGTTCTGTAGCTTAGTTACAATGCTAATAGTCAGACTCACAAAATAATTGTATTCCTACAATTAAAAAAAAGAAATAAAACACATAGAAAAGTAAGAGCTTTACTTTCGTTCATTCTATTTTAAGATATCTTCACATACAGAAAAAACGTTTTAAAAATGTTCCCGTATTCATAAAAATAAAGTAGTTAATAATAGCGTGCAATGCACACATTAATAGTGATAATCTCCTATCCTTATATATAGTTACTTACTACTTTACATATTTCACAAGGGATTTGTGGGGATTAGTTTTAAACATAATTTATATTAATATTTACATACTCTGGGAAAGAAAGAAAACACTACATAAATGTCAATTGCTGCAATTAAGTGTCCTCAATATTAAAATACTATGTTAACACAAAATTTGAAAAGAAAGAAATCATTTCTTTAAGAAAAAAGAGGAATCTAAAATTTGGTGAGAAGAAAAATATTAGACATAAAAGAATAATCAAATTATTGATACTAATAAACAATGTTATTTTAAGGACAAATGGACAAGTATGAGATCTTTCATTAGTTTATGCAATTTCTGTTAAGTATACTAGAACTAATACAATAGAAGACATCCATAAATGATAAAACATAATTTAAAAGCACCTGCCATATACTTCACATTATTTAAATAATTTGATAGTGAATGAATTATTCATTTATAAATAGTGCCTATTAAGGAACTAAATGTATTTGATACTTTGTGTTATCAACAGATGATTCCTATTTTCAAACATTCCATTGGTACTATGATTCCATTGACAAGAAAAATCCCTAATATTGATACATTAATGCTTATTACTTGCTGACAGAAATATCCATTAGAATTATTCCTTAGGTTTTCCAGATACTACAATACTAGTAATATAACAAATAAAAACATGTTAATGCAATCATAATCTAATTATATACTTTAATGGAGTAGTTCATCATTTAAGAAAAAGAAAAACAGGTAAACAATTTGAAATTGTGAGGGGCCATAATGTTTTCTTTGAGTTGAACTAATCAGATCTAAATTTTCGGTATTTACTTGAACCATTATTTTAGAAATGCATTTATTCCTTTTTTTTTTTCTCCACCACTCTGGAATTTGACCTCTAATCAATGCAATTGTGGATGACTCAGTTTTAGAAACAAACATAATTACCTAAATAAAAAGATCATTTGTCTAAAATATCATAATCTTATTTTATTAAGGTGAGTTTAATGTATTAATAAAAGATTTCCTGGCTTATAACCTTCCATTCAACCCTAAGGCTGATTGGAAAAACCATTTTGAGAGATTTAAATGACCCTAGGAACAAGGGTACTCACTAAGATGATGGGTTGCAACTTTTAAAAACAATTCTGTAAAGATGAGAAAAAAGCCAGTGTGTATGTGTATATTTTTATATGTGTGTGAGTGTATGTATGATAGTCATTTTTATACAAAGTATAAGTTATATATGTATAACCATTTTGCTTCTTTATTTTTATTAAAATATTATTTGTCTGCATATAGTTTCCCCTAGCTGTATTCTGTGCTCTAAGAATAATGATCATGAATGTTAAAATACAATTGATAGTTAAGGAACTCACACCAACCCCAGTAGCTCTTGTCTGAAGCAACCAGTTACTGGTAGTACTCAGAGCATTATCTGGGTTCGAGATGTCTCATCTTAGTTCTGGCTGAAATAGTGAAGGGCAGTGACAAGAACTGGAAAAGTGATTATTATAAATAGCACGCTGAAGAGTTGGTATTTTTTTTTTTCCTGGAGTATTGACTTCATGAAGAAGAAAATAAATCTGTCACAAAAGGAGATTTGAGAAGTTATGCAAGTATTAATTAATCTAAAAAGAGAGATGTAGCAGGAATATTAAAGATAGACATTGTCAAAAGTATAGGTATTTGTAAATATGTCTGTGTGTGTAGATATATATATATATATATATACACATGTGTGTGTGTATATATATACACACACGATAGATACATAGATAGATATGTAGAAATATTTTATATGTCATTACATATACTAAGCATGCCATTTGATTATAATTTAAGTCATTTTTCCACTTCACTATATCGTTTGCCATTTAGATAAGAAGTATGAGACAGAATAATTAGAAGGGAGAAGTTTCAAAATGAATAGTTGTACAAAGAAAGACTTTCTAGCATACAAAATAAAATATTTTTATTAAAAGTCAGTATTTCAATGATCAGCAATGTTATCTATATTAATCAATTCCAATAACACATAAAATTCATTGTGGGATTAAGAAGTGCGCCATTTACAATCCCGAGTGTGGGCATTTTCTATATACTTAATAGCTCTTCAGTAAGCAAACCCTGTGCAGGTAATTTTGAAAGATATATTCTATGTATAACCTAATTTAAAAGTAATGAGGTCAGAGCAATCCATCACAAAACTAAATTCACTCCTCAGCAGGTGTGTTTCACAGCCTGGCTAGAGACTTTTACTAGGACAATCATTATTAGATTATTTTTAAAAATTGGCAAGTAGAATTGTGTCCTATTTTTGTTCCAATTCAAAAGGATAAGTAGTTCTGTGGCATTGGAAGTACAACTGATCATCCTTGATCTTCTCAACATTATATCAATTTTAAGCCTGAAATAAATAAAACAAATGTAAACACACTCATATTACATTAAAAAATTAAAATTAAGCATAAACTACTGTAAATACTAGAGTCTTCAAGACAAATGCAGAAACAGGTTTCACTAACTCAGCTCTACAAGAGCAAAATATTTATGTGCACAAGATCAAACTAAGTGTAGGAGGAAAATATATATAACATGTGTTGAAAATAATTAATTATTACTGTGTCAACCAGTCGCACTTATTTTTGGTACCATTTATTATAGGGTAGCTTTTATCAGAATAACACTTTTGCAAGGAGATATATAACACTAAAGAGCATCCTATACAAGAGGATCTAAAGAAGTTAACACTTTTAAAAAATAAAACAGAAGCATATACTTTGAGCTCTGCAGTCCTTGCTTTACATTAGGGTTCACTCTTGGCGTTGTACATGCTATGAGTTTGGATAAATTCCAAATGACATGTATCCACTATTATGGTATCATACAGAGTAGTTTAACAGCCCTTAAAATCCTCTGTGTTTGGCCTATTCATCCCTCCTTCCCTTCAAAACCTCTTGCAACCACCGATTTTTTAGTGTTTTCATCTTTTTTACCTTTTCCAGAATGCCATATACTTGAAATCACAAAGTACATAGCCTTTTATGATTGACTTTTTTCACTTAGTAAATATGCATTTTAGTTTCCTCTATGTTTTGAATGGCTTCATGGCTCATTTCTTTATAGCGCTGAATAATATTTCATGGTCTGTAAGTAGTAAGTTTATTTATTCAGGCACCTACTCCAGGCCTTTTGGTTGCCTACAAGTTATAGCAGTTATGAATAAAGCTACTATGAACGTCTGTGTGCAGGTTTTTGTTTGTTTGTTTGTTTGTTTAGAGACAATATTTCAGTCTGTTGCCACTCTGTTTCCCAGGCTGAAATGCAGTGGCACTATCATGGTTCACTGGGCTCAAGCAGCCTTGCCTCAGCCTCTTGAGTAACTAGGGCTACAGAAACACAGCACCATGCCTGGATAATTTTTCTACTTGTTTTGTAGAGACGGGGTATCACTGTTGCCCAGGCAGGTCTTGAACTCCTGGACTCCAGTGATCTTCCTACCTCAGCCTCCTAAAGTGCTGAGGTTACAGGTGTGAGTCACTGCACCTGGCCGGTGTACAGGGTTTTTTTTTTTGAACATAAGTTTTCAATTTCTTTGGATAAATACCAAGAAACACAATTGCTGGATCATATGATAAAAGTATGTTGAGTTTTGCAGGAACCTACCAAACCATTTTCCAAAATGGCTGTACCATTTTGCATTCTCTCTAGCAATAAATGAAAGTTCCTGTTGCGCACATCCTTGACAGCATTCTATGTTGTCAGTGTTTTGAATTCTGAATATTCTAATAAGATCCTATTGTTGTTTTAAGCTGCAATTCCCTAATGATATACGATGTTGAACATACTTTCATATGCTTATTTGCCATCTATATATCTTCTTTGGTGAGCTGTCTGTTTAGATCTTTTGCCCATTTTAATGGGTTATTTCCTTGTTATTTTAAGAGTTCTTTGTATATTTTTAATACAGTCTTTTATCAGATATATCTTTTGCAAATACTTTCTGCCAATTTGTATCTGAACTTTTAATTATATTCACAATGTGTTTCCTACAGCAGGAATTCTTAATTTGAATGAAGTACACTTTAATGATTTTTTTTCTTATAGATTGTGCCTTTGATGTTGCATGTAAAATATCAGCACTAAATCCAAGATCATCTAGATTTTCTTCTATATTATCTTCTATAAGTTTTATGATTTCATATTTTATTTTATTTATTTTTACATTTTTGAGACTGAGTTTTGCTCTGTCACTCAGGCTTGAGTGCAATGGCATGATCTCAATTCACTACATCCTCTGCCCCCCCCCCCCCCCCAGTTCAAGTTATTCTCCTGCCTCAGCCTCCCAAGTAGCTAGGATTACAGGTGTATGCCACCACATCCAGTTAATTTTTGTATTTTTGGTAGAGATGGGTTTTTTCCATGTTGGCCAGGCTGGTCTTGAGCTCCTGACCTCAGGTGAGTCACCCACCTCAGCCTCCCAAATTCCTGGGTCTGCAGGCATAAGCCACCATGTCCAGCATAATTTTATATTTTACATTTAGGACTACGATCCATTTTGAGTTAGTTTTAGTGAAGAATGCAAGGTCTGTTCCTAGATGCTTTTTCTTTTTTTTTTAGCATGTTGTTCCAATGCCATTTGTTAAAAAGAATATCTTTGCTTCATTGCATTGCCTTTGCTTTTTTGCCAAAGATTAGTTGATTGTATTTATGTGGGTTTATTCCTGGTCTCTCTCTTTTGTTCCATTGCTTTATTTGTCTGGTCTTTTGCCAATACTATACTGTGTAAATATAGTAAGGCACAGGGTCAGATAATTTCACTCTCTGACTTTGTCATTATTGAGTTTGCTGTTCTGGGCCTTTTGTTTACTGTCAAATATATTTATTGCTATCCACAAAATAAAATGTTAGGATTTTGATTGGAGTTACACTGAATCTACAGATCAAGTTGAGAAGAACTGACATCTTGACAATATTCAACTTCTGATGAACATGGCATACCTCTCTATTTATCTAACTTTTTTTATCAGTTTCACCATAAATTTATAGTTTTCTTCATTAAGCTCTTATACATATATTTTGTTAGATTTACACCAAATGTAAATGACAATGTGTTTGTAATTTAAAATTCCACTTGTTCTTTGTTGCTATATAAGAAATTGGTTGACTTTTATACATCAACCTTTTATCTTACAACCTTGTCATAATTGTTTTTTAGTAACAGGTTTGTTTTTTGATTTGGGTCAATTAGTTCAAATTTTCTACAGAGACAATTATATCATCTGCTAGCAAAGTCTTATTTCTTGTTTCTCAATCAGTATACCTTTTTATTTCCTTTTCTTATTTTATTGCATAAGCTAGGACTTTCAGTAAAATGTTAGAAAGGAGTGATGAGAGGGAACATTCTTTCCTCATTCCTGATCTTAGTGAGAAATCTTGTAGATTCTCACCATTAAGCATGATGTTAGCTGTTAGATATTTTTCTAGATATTCCTCCTTATTAAATTAAAAAAGTTGCCTTCAATTCCTAACTTCCTGACAGTTTTAATCATAAAAGGTATTGCATTTTGTCAAATATTTTTTCTACATGTGTTAATACGATCATGTGATTTTTTCTTCTTTAGCCTATTGATGTGATAGAAATTAAATATATTAATTGATTTTTGCAATGTTAAGGGAGACTTGCATACCTGCGATAGATAAATCCTACTTAATATGTTATTCTTTCAATACATAGTTGGATTTGATTTGATAATATTTTGTTGAGGATGTTTTATATTAATAAAATAAATTGTTATGTAGCTTTCTTATAATATCTCTGTCTAGTTTTGGTAGGAGGGTGACACTAGCCTCATAGAATGAGTTAGGAAGTATTCCCTCTGCTTCTATCTTCTGAAAGAAATGGTAGAATATTGGTGTAATTTCTTGCTTAAATGTTGGTAGACTTCACCAGCAAACCCATTTAATCTGGTACTTTCTGTTCTTAACGGTTATTTTTGATTTGATTTATTTTATAGATATAGGACTATTTAGATTGTCTATTCTTGTATGAGCTTTGCCAAATTGTGTCTTTCAAGGAATCTGGCCATTTCACCCAGGTTATTAAATTTACAAGCATAGTATTGTTCATAATGTTCCTTGATTAATTTGTAACATTTATAGGACCTGTAATAATGTTCCCTCATTCATTTCTGATATTAATAATTTGTATCTTCCTTCTGTTTTTCTTAGTCTACCTAGAGGCTAGTTGATTTTACAGTTTTTTCGAGAACAAACGTTTGGTTTCATTGATTTTTCTCTATTAATTTTATTTGCTAGTTCATTGATTTCTGCTCTAATTCTTTTTATTTCAATACTTCATTTCTCTTCTTTATAACTAATAAGGAAAAAATTGATAATAAAACAAGAAGAAATTGGCAAATCCACACTCATAGTGGAAGATTTCATAGTGGAAGATTTCACTTCTCTCAGAAACCAACTAAACCAATGAAACTACCCCTAAAATAAGGATCTAGGAGAATTGAACAACAAAACAATAGCAACATAGAATTATGCATCCAAAAAGGGGAAAGTATATGTTATATCTAAATAAGAGAAAGTATATATTATATATACAAAATCCTTATCACTTTTTGCCATAATGGACATATTAACAAATGCCAAATGACAACAACAAAGAGAACAGGCCAAATTCATTCAATATAATGGAAAACAATGGAAATCAACACAAAATTGAGCTGAAATTCAAACCAAATCTTACTTTCTGTATTCATTTCCCAGGGTTTCTATAACAAACTACCACAAACTAGGTGACTTCACAAAACAGAAATTTATTCTCTTACCATTCTAGAGCCTAGAAGTTTAAAATCAAGCTTTCTGCAATGCCATGTTCCTTCTGACAATGAAGGGAGAACTTTCTTGCTCCTTTTGCTTCTGGTAGCTCTAGGCATTCCATGGCTTGTGGTAGGATAACTCCAGCCTCCGCTTCTGCTTTCACACAGCCTTTTCCTCTTCTCACTGCATTTCTCCTCTCTGTGCCTCTTAAAAGGAAATTTGACATTGTATTTAGAGCTCATCCAGATAATGCAGTATGATTTACCTTGAGATCCTTAATTTTATTTACAAAGATCCTTTTTCAAAAAAATACCATATTCACAGGTTCTAAGAATTAGGACATGGGCATATCTTTTTGGGTGCCAACACTGAAATCACTATATTCTTATTACCAACCCTTCCTTTTATTCTGTCTTTTTAAAACCCCATCCACATTCATTTGGTGAATTCAAATGAGCAGAATAAGCTCCAGCATACAAAGATAAGCTTCAATAATATGTCACCTCTCACATCTAGCCAACTACCTTAACAGATTGTCAGTCTCATTCATAGTCACTCAATGCATAGGCCTCAATTATTGTACAATCTGTGGCCCAAGTGATTCAGAAATATTGTCTGCCTCTCATTTCCCACAAAAAAGTAGTAACTTTAGCGCATGAACCATGAACAAAATGAAAGTTGCCATTTAGTCTAGCCATTAGAAAACACTGCGTTGTGTCTTTTCACCAGATTACTCAGGTGGAATTCTCAAGGAAAACTTGGAAATTAGTTTAAGTCCAACTTTCATTTTCAGAAAAAAAAAAAAAATCCAATCATTTACTACAGAATTGCTCATCACTCCTGCAGAAATCAGAGAGGATTAGCTAAGTATTATTTTCTTCTCCTAAAATGCCCTAGAAAAAATAATTAAAAAATTATATTCTTTTTTTTCTTTCTTTTTTTTTTTTTTTTTTTTGCACAGTAACCTAGTTCCTGATTTCTTTCCTTTTGACAACCACTTCTCCCTTTCTTCACTTATCCCTGGTTTAAACCATACTCTCCCATGGCAAGATTTGTTTTTGTAAGACATAACGTAATAGGGCAACCGCCTTTGCTGCAGACCCTTAGCTTAACCACTGTAGGGTCCTCTAGCTTGCACACAAATGTATTAGAAGATTTAAAGTTATATCAATAGTGTCTTTTGCTGAAACATCATCTTCAGCCAGGACCTAAGAATTCAACCCAAACTCTGGTAACACAGGATTTGGTAACACAAAAGAAACATTTTAAGAAATAAGAAAGTCAAAGATTTGTGTTATAGCACTAACCCCACCCTCTATTTCCCACCCTAAGAAACTTTCCAAGGTGACCCCATCCCACATTTTTTCATATTCACATATTCACCAGATTGTGCAAGATGATACATTTCTCTTTCTCCATATTTTTGACATTAAATATCTTAATTTCACATTTAAAGTTTCTATAAACCCACCACTCTGAGGTGATAAGTAATGCGATATTTATAAGCAATGTTGCCTCTTCTTAGATGATTCCTGAGTATTAGTCACTGTGAAATGGGTATCTTAATCCAAGTAAGTAAAAATGAATGCTCCAGAGTGAAATGCCATGTTTTTCCAATCTAATCCTTTAATAATATTTTATCTCTATCAATTTGCTATTTTTATATTTCTCAATATACCTGGCCATTTAAAATTTGAATTTTCCTCATTGTAGCAGTAGAAACATCACATTGAAATAACATGGAAGATGAACTTATTTATTCTGGAAATATCTTTAATGTACCTCTTCATTTCTGTAGATATAAAACAATGTCAAGGAGACATTCTGAAAAAGAAAGCATATCAAGACATTCCTTGCCTTTGAAAAAGCATGGGAAGACCAAGCACAGTGGCTTATACCTGCAATCCCAGAACTTTGGGAGTTCAAGGCAGGAGAACTGTTTCATCTCAGGAGTCCAAGAATATCCTGGGCAACATAGTGAGATCTCAGCTGTATGAAAGAAAGAAAGAAAGAAGAAAGAAAGAAAGAAAGAAAGAAAGAAAGAAGAAAGGAAGAAAGAAAGGGGGGGGAGGAAGGAGGGAGGGAGGAGGAAGAGAGGAGAGGAAATGAAAAAGATAGGAAGGGAGAAGAAGAGCGAAGACAGAAGAAAAAAGAAAAGGAAAGGAAAGAAAGTGAAAAGAACGAGGAAAGGGGAAAGAGAAAGCCCCCCTCCCTCCCTCCTCCCTCCTTTGGGGTTCTCTCTCCTTCTTTCTTTTCTTCCTTCCCTCTTCCTTGCCCCCCCCCTCCCCCTCCCTCCCTCCCTCCCCCCCATCCCCCCCCTCCCCCCCTCCCCTCCCCTCCTCCCTCCTCCCTCGCTCCCCCCCTCCCCCCCCCCCCCCCCCCCCCCCTCCCCCCCCCTCCCCTCACCTCCCTCCCCCCTCCCGCCTCCCCTCCCCTACCTATCTCCACTGCACTCTTCTTAACCTCTTTTCTTTACACATTCCTCGCAATCCCTTTCTTTGTGTATATGCACCTTTATCTAGGATTACTTTCAAATGATATGGTTGAGGCTTGTTCCCTTTGAGGTTCGATGCTTTAGAACACATCTAAGGGAAGATAGCGAAACAGGACAAAAGTTCTTTCCACTTCCCCGAAGAAACTTATTACAAGAAAGAAATAAATCCATCTAGTCCTCTCCTCTGGACGCAGTTCTAGGTTATGGTCTTCTATAGATGACAGCTTCTTACAAGGGTTCTAGATCACTTTGGAACTTATTACAACTAAGTTATTCTGTATAACTATTAGGGTAAATGACTGTGTATGCATTGTGTATATGGCAACGGAGCCGAGTCTACCTTGCTGTGTGACATGACTGAGTTTCATTTTGTCTGTATGTGTTTGTGTGCCATTAAGCTAAAGGATTGTACAACCCATGTTTTTGTGTTATAATCAATAAGCAAGCAAAAGGAGAGAAAACTTGCCTGCAGACGGGAAGTGCTGAAAACTTGTTCAAGAAAAATTTTAATAGATTGAAGGAAGACAAATTATAGTGAACCATGGGAAGAGAAGAGAAAATTTCAGATTGATAAGATAGACAACTGAAGGCAGCAAAGTTTGTTAAAGTGAGTAATACACCATTAAGGTATGCTTAGGAAAGATTGTCTTTGGTGCGACATAAAGATTCTTGAGAAGAGAAGATGAATTACTTAATTTCTGTGCACCTTAACATTCTTATCTGTAAAATATGGTGAGTAATAATAGCCACCACATTCATAAGGTTTTGATGAGAAATAAGTGAATTAACATATTTAGATAACATAGTAAAGTGTTCAATAATGTTATCAGCACCACCCACAACCATCTGCACCATCCTAACCATCACCGTAGTTTTTTGGCTTTCCAAAAAAGTACATGGTAAAAGAAAAGATGTTTAAAAAAAAGAAACAGATAATCTATGTTTAGGCTTCTTAAAATTTGTCACAGGTGATGCTGCCAATTTTTATATCGTGGCTGGAGCAGGAGGTGTCAGACAGGACAGCATGGTGATGTGAGCTGCAATTTGTTTGAAACAGATGAATTTTCACATAGACCTATGTTCACGTGTACACATTGACATACAGTCTGAAATTAAGTTATATTTAATTACCTATCAGAAGGCATGTTATACCCCTTTTCTCTGACGATGTCCTAGAGACTTAATTTCTTTCCTTTAAAATGTAAAGGTTTCTCAAAATACAATCAAAGTCACTGCTTCTTAATAAATCATTTTAATTATTTCCTCCAATGATTTTTGCATTCACATAACACATTATTTCACTTAACTGAGATACAAAAACGTTGGGAATCAATCTTAAAATAAAACATGAATGAACCTGGAATTTTCATTGTGCTAGATCTAAATAATATTCAGATACTGAGATGGACATCTTGTTTGTGTGTGTGTCTGTATCTGTGTGTCTGTGTTTGTGTGTATGTATATTATGCTCTTTTTTCCTTAAATTATTACACTAATGTTACTTTTCCATAAAACATTTCATATGTAAAAAAAATGCTTAAAATTATTATGTTACTTGTTTTTGTAGCAGAAATTATGGAGATTTTCCTCTTTTTTCTAAATATCCATTTACTTGCAGTAATCAAATGACTCTCCCTCAATTCTATCCAAATTATGTATTTAAAAACTAGTATATTTTGCTTTTGTAATTGGTTAGTGTAAATTACCAGAAATTCAAAAACATTAGTATATTGCCATATTCTTCATTTTTCTTAACCACACAGCATAAATATATTGGAATAATGCATTTTCGGGGGCATAGAAATTGGCCCTACCAGCCAATACCATTCTTCAGTCAAGCTCAACAGACCTTATTACCTAGATTTGTCTCTGTACCGTGAGGCATATTATAAGCCACATGAGCAGATGATTGAATAGGAAAAAAAACTCTCCATTAAGAAAAAAATTGAGATTTTTGATTCGACTGCCTGTCCATTAGTGACATAAAGTGCTGACAAGCAGAACAAACAGTGAGCAATGTAATGTCAAGGCCTCTAGTGAATTGAAGTTTCATAACTTCACTAGAGTTGATGGATGGGTAATAATGACATTTTCAAGTGTAAGAATATACTCTATTAGGAATATCATAGAATCTGTCTGCACAACGTAGTTGTTACAGCTTGGTTGCTCAGGGAAGATGACTCTATAGAGCAGGAAAACAGTCATGTGCTTATAAATATTTAATCAGGTTAATATTCTGGTGCTCTTTACCATGCCAAAGAACGTCACTTGTTTAAAGCATGCTAGTTTAGAATAGAATTCTCTTAGACAGTGAAAAGATGCTAGAGAATTCTACAACATCAAATACTCAAATATTTGACATTAACATCATTGTAAATCTGACATGAACAATTTAGCAATTTACAGGGAAACTTTGCAAAAATGCGTTACTGAGGGTGTTATCTGAATAGTAAATCATGCTTTATGACTTATAAAATGCAATCTACCATATTCTTTATAGATTATGTCAAATATATAACTATCATCTTCCAAGCACTCAGTTGAGAAGGAACTGTATATTGCTAACGTATGTCTTATCCAAAACAAAAGAACAAACAAACAGGTTATAGTAATATGAAGAAAAAATTGGATAATTTTACCAGCTATATGTTTCTGTTTATACCATTTAGGCTTCAAGAATAAATGAGGGAATCTTGTTCTTTTAGAAAGAAAGGAAGTCTTGCTGCATCAAAACTCACTTCAGGGTACACAGAATCACAATTTTTAAAAACTACTTCTACAAAGCATAGAATATCTATGTTTGAATGTTACATGGCTAATCAGAACTTTCTGAAATTATAATTTTCAGTAAGCAGATAGACATTTCAATAAAAATCTGAATGAAAAAAAACATTCGATTGGGAATTTTCATTACAGTTTTAATGACATTGTTCTGGGCAAGAATTTTTCGAATAAGACCTGGAAACAAAAGGAAAAATAGACAAATGGGATGACATCAAACTAACAAGCTGTCTGCAGAAAAAAAAAAAAAAAAGGAATCAACAGAGTGAAGAGACAACCTACACCAAAGGAGCAAATAATCTCAAACTATGCATTTGACAAGAGGTTAATGTCCATAATATATAAGCAACTCAACTCAATAGCAAAAAATAGTAACACTAATAATAATCTAATTAAAATGAATTATCTAGATGCAAAAGATCTGAATAGATAGTTCTCAAAAGAAGATACACAAATGGCCAGCAGGTATATGGAAAAATATCTGACATCACTAATCATCAGAGAAATGCAAAACAAAACCACCTCACTCCAGATAAAGTGGCTATTACTAAAAAGACAAAAAATAACAAATATTGATGAGGATGTGAAGAAAGGAAAACTCTTATACGCTGTTGACTGGAATGTAAATTAGTACAGCCATTATGGACAACAAAATGGAGATTTGTCAATAAGTTAGAAATAGAACTACCATATGATCCAACAATTCCATTGGATACATATCCAAAAGAAATGAAATCAATAAGTCGAAGAGATATCTGCACACCCACATTTATTGCAGTACTATTTATTCACAATAGCCAAGATGTGGAATCAACCTTTGTGTCCATCAATGGACAAATAGATTAAAAATGTGATATATATATAGAATTCTATTCAGTCATAAAAAATATATATTTCCATTTGCAACAACATAAACGAACCTAGGTCCCCAACCTTTTTGGCATCAAGGACCAGTTTTGTGGAAGACAATTTTTCCATGGGGTGGGGGAGAGGGTCAGACAGTTTCATGAGGAAGTTATTCTACCTCAGATCATCAGGCACTAGTTAGATTATCATAAGGAGTACACAACCTAGATCCCTTGCATGTGCAGTTCACAATAGGGTTCCTACTCCTATGAGAACCTAATGCC
Source organism: Rhinopithecus roxellana (assembly GCF_007565055.1). Classification (NCBI taxonomy): domain Eukaryota; kingdom Metazoa; phylum Chordata; class Mammalia; order Primates; family Cercopithecidae; genus Rhinopithecus; species Rhinopithecus roxellana. The sequence continues at coordinate 94,824,755 of NC_044552.1, read as the reverse complement.
TCTGCTGATCTGACAGGAGGCGGATCTCAGGAGGTAATGCTCCCTTGCCATCTGTTCACATCCTACTGTGTGGCCCGTTTCCTAGCAGACCACAACCAGTACCAGTCTGCGTCCCAGCAGTTGGGGGACCGCTGATCTAGAGGACATTACATTAAGTGAAATAAGCTAAACACAGAAGGACAAAAAACAACATAGTCTCCCTCATATGTAAAAAAGTTGATCTCATAGAAGTAAAGAGTAGAATAGTTGTTACCAGAGGCTAGGAAGAGTAGGGAGAAGAGAAGAATGTGGAGAGATTGGTACAAAGTTACAGTCAGATAGAACAGAAAACTTCTGGTATTCTCTTGCACTGTAGGGTGACTATAGTTAATTATAATGTATAGTATATTTTTAAAAAGCTAGAAGGGAGGATTTTGAATGTTTTCACCACAAAGAAATGACAAATGTTTAAGATGATAAATACTCTAATTATCCTGAATCGATCATTATATAATGCATGTATGTATCAAAACATCATACTGTACCTCATAAATATGTACAACTATGTGTCAATTAAAAACAAAACAAAACTTTTTAAAAACGTTAAGTGAAACTCTCAGAAGATGATATTAGACCATATATTTTAGAAGCTACATAACTCAGTCAATTTTTATTGCCGCAAAATGGCATTTTCTAATTTATAAACTTTTATCTTCTAAATGTTTTATTTGGCTTTAAAATTGAAATAATATTTTTCTGGATGTTTTTCTAGAGTTGAGATTGCTCTATAACTCCTTTAGTCTTAAGCTAAGGAAAAATAAAGGTCATTCAAGGATTTTAAATAATTTTTTCCTTCCTTCCTTCTTTCTTTCCTTTCATATTTCCCTCTTTTTTTTCTTTCATCTTTGATTATTGCTTTCTATCATAGGTACAACGTTCATTAGATAATGCCCTCATTACATTTGAAATAAAGGGGAAAAGCCTATCATCGATACCTTTGAGTTTTACATGCCTTATTCTATTCTGTATTTACAAATGGTAGCTTCACATTAAGGTTTAGGATTTTCTGTAATTTAAATGTTTATTATATATTGATCCAATAATTTTGTATAACCATTGGCTCTATTTTTCTCTATTACAGAGCATGCCAACAATGGAGTATTTCTCAGCATGAACAATATTCTCAGGAGGAATTCAGGGCTGGAATTGCTAGGAGTGTTGCAGGCAAAGCAAGGCGGAGGGAAATGGAGCAAAACAGCTCCATTGCCTAAGTAAATTAATTTGATTTAGGACATGAGAAGGAAAAGAAAGGGAAAATTCTGTTAACACCAACTATTTAACTCTATCTTGAAGAGTTGGTTTGAGGCAGCAAGTGTTTGAGAGTTTCCATCATAGGTGTTCTCATTGTTACCTCTACCCAGAGTGATTAGTGTTAACTGCTCGGGCACATGCAACTAGTTTCTCTCTGCTTAGGCAATCATGTATGTTTACAATGTTTGCTGTTGAAATTTCAAATTCTATTCCTTAGCAGGCTCCCTGGACTAACTTCTTAGTGGTATCTGTAGCACTTCTGTAGAAATAGCAAATTGAATCTAGAGTTAATTTTTGAAATGACATGAAAATAAAAAGTACACCTTGGAGAAATCTATCTTCTAAAAATCTACTGGTATTGACCACATGTCTGTTGATGTCTCTTTCACTATCAGCTGTTTTCCTATGTCAACTATGAAATACCTTTAAACACTTTAAGAGCTATTCAGCGGTTGAAATTGCAGGACATTACATGATACGTGTGAAAATCTCTATCTTGTGAAAAGCTAAGTGTAGAATATAATCTTCCAGAACAGTTTGATATATATCTCTGTACATATAGGCATAAGACTTCAAAATTCCTCATTCAAATATTCAGTTCATTATGAGAAAAAAAGCGATTTAGTCATTTTTCTACATGTGAGCATGATGAGATGTATGTAGATACAATTCTGTATTTATCAAAATGAAATTTCGTATCAGTCCAAACTCTAAGTTGCATTTAAAGAGAACAAATTCAAACCTTCTCAAAAGGAAAATGGAAAATAACAGCTCACATAATTCAAAAGTCCAGGGGTACGCATCTGGCTTCAAGCTCAGCTCACTGAAGGTGCTCATTGGATATTTCTCTCTCATGTTTTCTTTATGAAATGTCTTCCAGGACTTACAGAGTTTTGTTTGTTCGGTGTTTTATAGTAAGTTATAATTGTTTATTATTACAGATGCTAAGGTTTTCATGTTTTCTTATATACAAACATTCCTATGATTTAAGAGTAAAAAATATATGAAACTTACCCAGAGAACTCTCACTTGCACCACTGTATTCTTCTCCGAGTTCCAGTCTATCATCCCCTTTCATCACCGTCTTGACTGGTATTATCCACTTCCTTCAGATTTTCAGATTAATTTGCATAAAATGGCATAAAGTTGACTTTTGGTATTTTTTTTAGTTTCTGTATTTCAAATATTATTATCTCCTTTTCTCATTGCCTGCTTTTGTTCCTTTGTTTTTTTGACTAGTGCAAATAGTAGGTGACTCACTGATTTTTTTCAAAGAGCCAGCCTTTGTATTTATACATTTTTTCTGTTTTCAAATTATTGACTCAGATTTTTAATTCTTATGAATGCCTACTTTGTTAGCTTTGTCCTTTTCTAGCTTTTTGAATTATATGTTTAATATGTTTCTTTTGGGTCTTTTTCATCTTTATTAATGTAATTACATAAACTGATTTTTCTATGATCATTGCTCTAGATGCTTCATAGATTTTAATATATAAGAAGAAGTGTATGACAATTATGTTCTAGAAATTTTGTAAGCTAAGTTTGTACTCCTTTGATCCAAAAAATGTTTAATGGGAAATTGTTTTTTAACTGACAGATGAAAGTATCTTTTTTATTTGATCTTGTTATTAATTTCTAGTTTTATTGTATTACAATTAGACTGTTTTGGTATAATTTTCATGTTATGGACCTTATTGAAGTTCTCTACGTCATGGGGGGCACATAGGAAATTAAATAGAACAGAGTTTTACAATATTTAATGAGAACTTAAACACGGTATACCCATTATCCTTCTGTTGGGGAACAATGTATATATGTGTCCTCGTAAAAAATCTTCCTTACTGATTATGTTACTTAGGTCTTTTGAGTGCTCAATTACTTTTATATACCTGTTGTATCTTCTAAGATTGACAGTTAAGCTGGGCGCAGTGGCTCAAGCCTGTAATCCCAGCACTTTGGGAGGCGGAGACGGGCGGATCACGAGGTCAGGAGATCGAGACCATCCTGGCTAACACGGTGAAACCCCGTCTCTACTAAAATACAAAAAAAATCTAGCCGGGCGAGGTGGTGGACGCCTGTAGTCCCAGCTACTCGGGAGGCTGAGGCAGGAGAATGGCGTGAACCCGGGAGGCAGAGCTTGCAGTGAGCTGAGATCCGGTCACTGCACTCCAGCCTGGACGACAGAGCCGGACTCCGTCTCAAAAAAAAAAAAAAAAAAAAAGATTGACAGTTATTTCAAATTCCTATCTTATTTGTGTGTTTCTGCTTCTCCTAGCATCTCCATTGGCTTCAATGTTATCAAGATGGCCACTGTGTGAATTTATTTATAAATCTTAATTTTTCATGGTGCAATATAGCCCTTTTTGCATTATAAAGGATCTTATATAATGTTATGTTGAATTCATCCTGATAGATATCAAGATCACAAACCCTGGTTACATTTTGTCTCATTTTCAGGTGACCTTGCCTCATTTCTTCATTTTCAGGCTTGGAAATCACTTTTTAAACATATAATTGTGTAAGGCATACAACAAAATTTTGCTTTTGACCCAATTCGAAGCCTTTTCTTTAGTAGGTTTGTTAAGCCAATTATATGTGTTATATAATGCATCTGCTTGTCCTCATGCTTTCCTGTGTTTTGTTTTATCATGTGATATTTATTGTGGCTCTTTCACTGTTTTTTTTGCTTAATATTTGTTTTAATTTTGCTGTAAATGCATTTACTTTTAATTTCTTCTGGTAATTATGAACGTTAATATTTTTGTTTTAGTGCCTTTTTTATTCTAGTGTCTTTATAGAATGCTTTTCTCTTTTCCTCTTTTCTTTACTTACACCTCTATATGTTATCTCAACTTTAAAGTACATACTTTAATTTCCATCTTTTATCCCAAAGACAAAAAAATAGCTAATGCTTTTTTCGCTTTTGTCTCTTCCTTCTCTTCCTATGTTTTTAGCTGCAATATTTCTTTTTCGTTATCCTATATAACAAATAACATATTCTCCCACGTGTATATCCACATTTGTTTTAGTCTTAGGTTCTCAATTCAACATTATTTAATACTTACCACCAACTCTTTTGCTGAAGTTCCCTTAATCATATCTTGGTTGAAGGAGGATCATTCCTTATTGTGCTACTAGCCCTGCATATTTTGAAATTTTGTTTTGGATATTTGTTGGATGAATAGCATATTATTTTATTTTATTTATTTTTATTTATTTTATTTTATGGTAGTCACTACTCTACCACTGGGTCTCAAATTTGTTTCTCTTATTGCCATCTAGGGTTGAATCTTCCCTTGGGGGGTAAATCCAAATTAATATTATTTATGTTATTATTTATGTTATACTATTACTCATATTCTGCTGCAGTCCTATTCTGGGCAGTCCCTAAGGAGGAATGCTATTTTAAAGATTGTCTTTTTATTCCGTAAAATTTAATCTTCCTTAATCTCTAACACTTAATATGAAAGTATCTGTTACAAAGACTTCCTTTTACTATAAAGAATTTTACAATGATTTTAATTAATACAAGAAGAAAATAGAAAACATTAAAACTGCAATCATTTAAATTCAAAGTTGTGTAAATATGGCTACTTTACAATATAAGATTTGATACTTTTAACAATTCATTTCCAAAGTACTCTGTGTTTCCGGCACCATCTGTTTACCTCAGAGAAGAAAAATCCACATTTTCTTTGTGTTTAAGCAGATAGTACCCTGATTTAAAGTGTGTCACAGGAGCCAGGTTTGGTGGTAACAGTCTATAATCCTAGCTACTTGGGAAGCTGAGGTGGGAGAATCACTTAAACCAGGAGTTTGAGAACAGCCTGGGCAATATAGTAAGCCTCTGTCTCTAAAAAATAAAATAAAATAAAATGTGTGTCACAAAGACAATGCTTTAATATCCCAATTTGTATTTACAAATGCTTTATGACCAAGTGTCTATTAAATAAATGTGAAAGGGAAAAAGCCATAACTCAATAAAAATAACCTCAATACGTCTTAATATAAATATGAATCAGAATAATTTCAGTTCGTTAAGTTTTCAAGTTTTTGCTTGGTTTTCCTTGACATTCATTGAGGTGGTTATCTTTGTGTCTCCATCCAAATCTTCTTGAATTGTAATCTCCAGATGTTTAGGGAGAGACCGGGTGGGAGTGACTGGATCATGGGGGCGGTTTCTCCCATGCTGTTCTCCTGACAGTGAGTGAGTTCTTGAAAGACGTGATAGTTTTCTAAGTATTTGACAAGTTCCTCCTTTACTCATTTTTTCCTCCTGCCGCCATGTGAGAAGGTCCAAGCTTGCTTCCCCTTCACCTTCCGCCATGATTTTAAGTTTCTTGAGGTCTTGGTTCAATTAAACCTTTTCCCTTTAATAAATTACCCACTGTATATATTATCACCCTGGCCTGTCTTACGCAATAATTCTGTTGAGTCATTCTAGCAAGAATTCACCTTAAACCCGATGTTTCTTGTTAGTCAAATTTCCGTCACTTACCCCATCCTATTCCTTTGCTATACATCCCCACTTGTTCCTGTTGCAGTCAGAGTTGAGTCCAAACTCTTCCCTTCACCGACAGACCTAACTGTCTCACTGCTATGACCCCTATAGTTATCACCATACCACCACAAACCCTTGAATAGAGTCCTCCTTACTGCCTTTAATGAGTGTTATGAATAATTTTTCCTATAACAATACTTTTATACATCAAAAAACCTTTCTAACCTACCCCACCCGATACATAAAAATAAATCCCATATGGATTATATCTAATGTGAACAGTATAGCAATAAAGAAAAACATAAAAATATCTTCACTAGAAGTAAGTAAAGATTTCTTAAGAAGGATATAATAGTACTAACAACAAAGAATAAAATAAGAATAGTTGCCTAAAGTTAAGGACTTTTTTCTATTTCTTAAATGACATGAGTAAGACAATAAAGAGCAAGCAATAAACTAGAGCAGAATATTTTCAATATATTTATCTAACATAAGATTCATGTCCAGGACATACACAAATTTCATATAAATCAATTTTTAAATCACGGGCAATTCAGTATAGAAATGAGGAAAAAAGACTTGGATAGAGACTTCATACAATAGAATATCCAAATAACCAATATACACATTAAAAAGAAGTTGAGCTTTATTAGCTATAAGGACATCCACATTAAAACCACAATGAGATACCACTACATACTGACTGGGTTTGGGACATACTACCCCCAAACCTGACGTAATAGAATTTGAGAAACCAGCAGAAGTAGGAAAGTCATTCTCACCTTCCATTGCCTTTCTTCCCTGCAACAGATTACAAAGTCTTCATTCCAGAGGTGATCTCCCTATACCTGGAAGAGAAACATCTTAATCCTCAAAGGCACAAAGATATCAAAAACAATCTGAAGAAACAACACTTGCTAAGTGTGCCCCAAGCCCTGGTTTATCACTATTATTAGATCATACCACCTTTGTCCAATCACATTTCCCCACAACTGTACACTTCCTCTGACTCCGCACAGAAGAAGTACATAGACTTTGTTGTTTCTTTGGGTCTTCATTTCCGAAGGCTCCCCCATCATGTAACTTATGTTAAGGATATTTGTATGCTTTTCTCTTGTTAATATATTTTTCATTATAGGTACCTCAGCCAAGAACCCTGTGATGACTGAAGAAAAGAAATATTTTCTTCCTACTGTGATATTCACCAGAATGCCTACAATGAAAGCAACAGACAATACTAACTGCTGACAAGGATGTGGAACAAGTGGAATACTCATACACTATATGTAGAGCTTGGAGAAACTGGTAGGCATTGTCTAGTTTACAGGAACATACATGTGCCCTATCACCCATCAATTTTACTGTGAGATGTATATTAGCAGAATTATATACACATATTTACCAAATGACACATATTTACCAAATGGCACATATGGGAATATTCATAGTATCACCATTCATTATAGGCAACATTTAGAAACAACATAAATGTTCATTAATGGTAAAGTAGACAGATAAATTGTATTATTGGTGTGCAGTGTAATTCTTTCGAGTACCCAGAATGAACATACTATTATTACATGTATGAAGGTGAATGAATTTCATATGCATAATGCTGAATAAAAAAGACAGTCACAAAAGAGAACACAATATTCTATTCAATTTTATATGACTTTAGATTAAAAAAATAATTGAAACTAACAGAATTTGAGGTCAGAATACCCGTTAATCTTGGGAGAAGTGACTGAGTGGTGGCACAAGGAAATTTTGGCATATTTCAATTTTTAAAAAAGGAAAAACATTCATGGAGTACAGTTTTCCATTTATCAGATTGATCCTCTTTTTCATGACTATACGTGTAGTTAGCAATGAAACAAGGAACATTTGTAAGTCAATGGAATGGAAATTGATGTCTATTTTCTGGAAATTATTGGATGACATCTACAAAAGCTTAAGAAATAGCTATTCTTTTATCAAATAACTTAATTTCCAAGACTTTTTCCTATAGAAATTATCAAAGATATGAACTTAGCACTATGTGAAAGAATATTTTCTACAATGTAATTCCTATATTTAGGTACGAGAAGCAACCTAATTATTTAGGAATTAAATAAATGTATCATGGCATAGTTTTTGATAAAGTGTTCAGAAGCGATTTAAATTCATTCATCCAGACAGCATTTTCTGAACTCTAATCCTGAAATTAAAATATTAAATGGTGAGCTAGTTACAAAGCAGCATATAAAGTGACTCAAATTACACTTTGTATAAAAATATATTTATTATAGCACTATTTTTTCTGAGTGAGAAATTTATTGGTGATTTTTATATTATTTTTTCTATTTTCTTATAGTTTCCAGTTCTAAAATAAATATATGTTACCTTTATATGAGAATACATCAGGCATTTTTCAAAAGAAGAAATCTAATATGATTCTTAAAAATCAAACATTCATAAGTATACTGCTTACATACATTATTTTTAGCATTACTTCTTTTATATTAATGTAGGCCTTCAGACCTTCCTTCATACTGATGTGCCATACCTTACTAACCATTTTAAAAATATTATATCCAATACAAATTATTTCTAATGTATTTTGAAATTTTGTACATATTGCAGTGAATGTATTCCAGATATAGCTTTTGCTGCTGTTAAATTAGTTCCTTACTAAAAATTCCCAGAATTAGAAATCCTAGCTCAAAAAAAGTATAAATGGAATAATCAACAAAATTTAAATATTGAACAAGATTTACTTAACACTTAGAAGGTGTTCAGGTATTTCCCAGTGTTCAGAAAGTATGAAAATCTGAGTGTTATAATAGTTCAGAGGGAAACAGTGAGTGATGAGATCAAATTTGTCCATGAGTAGGTCAAAAGTAGTTGGTGGAGGAGAATCCCATGGTGTTCAAAAGAAAGCTAAAAACAAACATTTAATGTATGCCATCTGATTAAACCCCTCAGCGCAGTCACTTTGTTCATTGTTAAATCAAGCCCTAAATAAACTATTATTTTACCTTTGCATGTATTTTTCTACCTCTACATGTGTGTTAGATATTTGTCTTCAACTGTTACCAGATTTAATTCAATTCAATGTCCCAAATCTTGTGTAAAGAAAGCTGTTATCTTTAAATTTGGGAGATACATGCCTACCTTTTGTAGTTCCAAACTGCACTGCCTTTATTGTCATCAGGTATCAACTTTGTATCAAATTTGTCATCTGCCAATTTCACTGCCTCACCTATATCTCTCAGCTTCAGCCCCCAGTTGAGCTCTTTCCTTTACATTTGTTTTCCCCAGGTGTATTACCTTGTTTTCCAGGATGTGTCTAATTTGGTTATGTTCTTTCATATCTCACACTAGTGGATCACTTAATAAGTATAATATAATTGTTTGAAATTTGCTACTGTACTTTGTTTTGGAATAGTTCCCTGAACTCTAAATACTTGAACATTAAAATAATTAAGGTGAAGTATTGAATACATTGATTTCTTGTACAAAATATTCAATATGGTCTATAGATTTAGGGCACTAAGAAGGCTTCCTCTGGGTGATAGTGAAACCTATTTTGCTGCTATGCACATTCGGTAAATTGTACTGCTTATGCATTCATTTTCATTGACAAAAGCATATCATATATTTATTCTATTCACTTTATCTATAATTCTCTTAGGTTAGAATTATGTTAGAATTGTTGCTGGGCATGGTGGCTCACACCTGCAACCCCAGCACTTTGGGAGGCCGAAGTAGGTGGATCATCTGAGGTCAGGAGTTCAAGACCAGCCTGGCAAACATGGTGAAACCCCATATCTAGTAAAAATACAAAAATTAGCCAGACATGGTGGCATGCACCTGTAATCCCAGCTACTTGGGAGGCTGAGGCAGGAGAATTGCTTGAACCCAGGAGGCAGAGGTTGCAGTGAGCCAAGATCATACCACTGCAGTCCAGCCAGGGCAACAGGAGTGAAATTCTGTCAAAAAAAAAAAAAAGAAAGAAAGAAAGAAAGAAAGAAAGAAAGAAAGAAAGAAAGAAAGAAAGAAAGAAAGAAAGAAAGAAAGAAAGAAAGAAAGAAAGAAAGAAAGAAAAAAACAAGTATAAAAAACAAGGATTTGTGTTAGAATTGTCTTGCAAACTGATTTTGACAAACATGGTTATAAGGAATTGGAGGAAGAACAATGATATTAAAACTTTTTATGTTACTGAAAAATAAATCAGTGTTTTCAGGGTCTAGTCATGTAGCTCTGACAAGGAGACAATTTCAATTCAATCAATTTGATGGACTTATGATGTTGGACCAATTTATTTATATTGCACAGGGATGAGGCAGTTGATTTTTGACACTGAAGAAGCTGATAGCATCATTAAGTTCTAAAACAATCACATCACATTCCATATCAACCTATGATAAGTACAGATTAAGTCTTACGTTTCTTTGTTATTTTCTATCTGGAAGATCTGTCCAATGCTGAAAGTGGTGCGTTGAAGTCTCCAGGTATTATTGTATTGAAGTCTATCAATAATAAGTACAAATGAGATATTTCTTATAAAATTATATCCAGTATTAATAAAGTATCTATTTCTTAGAGATACATTCTTGATTTGAGCCCCATCAAACATCTTAATGGTGAAGATAAAATGGAACGTTGCAATAATGATAATGAACATTGATGAGCACCCCCTCACTCCTTTTCTTCCAGAACCCTTCATGCCCTCTGTTTCCAGGAAACGCATACCCACTGCCACCTTACATTTCCCCTAGTCAAAGAAACCTATGACAAGAGAAAGGGAAAAGACTATTTTAGAAAAAGAAATTATTGACTACAAAGAGACCCAAAGCTACTAATCTGTATCTGCATAAGGTATATAAAAGATCATTTGTAACTTCAAGTTACAAAGAAGATTGGAAAACTGAGCAATTCCTAGGTTATCTTTTAGTTTTTCCTTCTTACAGATTAGAGGTAAAATAAAATTGCTAAATCAAAATGTGTCTGTGGTCTTTGTTTCAGGACTATAGATTTTGTTACATGATAGCTATATTTCCATATAAAAAGGTGGACTTACTGAAATGGAAAGAATAAACCTATAATTATGAGAGGATGCCACTTAAAGTGTGGTTCTACAGGAAGGAATATTAGGAAGAAATATTTCAACACTCACTTCCAAAGGAATGAACTTTGAAGTTTTGCTCTAATTTGAAGTAAAAAATCAAATCATTATTAGAATCAATGTAAATAGTTTTTCCATTTAGAGTATATGATACTACAATAAATAGCTGGAGTAATTTAATTGTGAAGTTATTTTGCTAAGAGAGACAATGTATTCTCATTTATTGACTCACTTTTCATACATGCATGAGAATAATTAGAATTTAAAGTACATAAAATTAATTTATATGGAATCACTTGATCTAAATGAAAAGTCATGTTTTACAGAATGAAATATACCACATTTTCTGCAGCTGCACGTACTTTATTATCATTTTGGGGCATGGCTCTAAAATAATGAATAACTTTGAAGATAAAGTTACTGCTAATTTATCATATTTTTGTTTTCTGAATTTTATGTGCTCAGTGATATCAATACACTTTTACTGAAAGTTTGCTCGTACGTACCTCCAGTGGTTTCCCACTGACCTTGCTTGTGCACTTTTTGCATCTCTCCAGCATCACATGGGCCGTGGCATTATTGTTTGGTATACCAAGTGGGTGGCAGAGACAGCAGTGTCTAATTTTTCTCCTACCATCACCTGACATCAGAATTGACTCCCTTTAGCTGCTTGTGCTCAAGGACAATTCATTCTATCGGTAAACACCTTAAAATGCTATTCTTCAAGGGACAAGTTAGATAAATTGTATCTGTAAAGTATTGAAGAAAGACAGGTTAATGTTGGTTGTCTTTCAGATTTAATCATGTGTTAAAGTAAGCACTCTGCTCTCAGCACGTGTTGCACATACTAATAGAAGAGACCATGGCAGAAACTGAAAATGTAAAATACCACAGCAGTTTTGACATACTCTAAAAAACTAATAAATTTTTTAAATAAAATAGTCTAGACAAATGCTACTAAGGAAGAGAAGTTCAGACAATGAAAAATAGCAAGACTGTGTTGGGAAAGTGCAGCATATGCTCACTCTATGCAACACTCATGAAGCTTCTAGCTGCTTAAGTTACTTATCTTCCTCTAAAACATGTTATTAAAAGACATCCAATTGTATTTTGCTTCCCATCCTGATTTCCTAGTTACTCATTATCACTGGTCCCTAAACTCTCTATCTTATATTTTATTTGGGTGTATGTCCCTGAAAGTGATTTAATATTCCATGCCATGTCATTCTCCCAAACTATTACCCTGTGCTCTTTGAAATATGCAGTCAATCCTCAAACTCTTCTCTGTTATTTCACATTTTTTTTGCCATGATGTAAACCTGGATGTAGCCCAGTAAGACTGCTTCCCTCATAGCCTCTTGTAGTAATGACTATTTTACCCTGTACCTCTCATGCAGAGAATCTCAAGATCTGCAATTGGAGTTAGGTGCCCTTCGCATCTTTGAAACCATTTTTTTCTAATAGCTTCTCTTAAAATCTACAAATTTTCAAAGACTATGACCGCAAACTATACCACTTGCTTTTGTTTCTTGGTGTAACCATGCATGTACCTCATTCACTGATACTTTGTTATTGAATACCTGTCAAGGATCATTTGGCCCAGGCATCCCAAACCACTTTGACTAACAACAAAGTGATAAAAATAATAGGATAAAAAAATTGAACTTTAATTTATTTAAATTTTAACTCCTATGAATAAGAGTATATGGTTTCAGACTTTAATTTCTTCAACTTTAATGTTTTAAAATTTTAACTCTGAAGAAAATTCAGTTCTTGAACTTTACTTTTTCTGGAATTCATTTGAAAATATTATATGTGAATTTGAAGCAAAGTTCATCGTTGGCATTTTATTATTGGAATTTTTATACACTTGGGATAGCCTAATGTTGTCATTTCATTTTAGTGTTTCCAATGGGCTTTATTTGATAACATAGCTGGATACAATTTGTATTGTATAATAACATAATGGCAAATGGTTTTTCAGCCTTGGGTAATTCAATTAATACCATATTTTGGCCTACATCATAGACTTCTAGGACCAAAATCTATGTTTCTTCAATATTGTTGAGAAGAAGCAGTTGTTGATACTAGGGAGGCACCTCATGAAGGTGGGAGAGGATTCTCCTCACACTTTGTTGATTTTCTCCTTTCCAAGGGGAGGAGACACACCTGTCATTGTCCTCAGACTTAATGATAAAGCCCAAGTTGATGGCAGAATACAAAGCTAGAATATTCTTAAACACTGTTCCTCTCTCTTAATGATTCCTTCCACATATAGGGCTGTCCATTGTCACAATCCTAACACTTTCACTTACTTTGTTAAAATTTAGTGAATGCTATGAACCAGGACTCTTCTAAGTGCTTTTTTAAAATTAACCCATATAAGGTACATAGGATGTCAGCAATCTAGTGTGTCAACAGCATAGAATGTTTTTACCTCCATACTATAATTAGAACAAGACACAGGACATTAAATTACTTGACCAAGACCGCTAATGACAGTTGTGTTGCCAAATCGAATCTCCAACTCTTGATCTCCAATACATTCAGCATTTTAGGAACTTTCAACAATGACCAAATAGCTACTTTCCCCCCTCAGTTTCTGTTAACCCACCAACTTCTGATTGCCTTATTTTCTCAGCAGCCAGTCCCTCTCAGTTTCCTTTGGCGAATTTTACTTTACAGTTTGATCCGTTAATATTGGAACTCACTGGAGCCCTGTCATGCCCTCTGTTTTTGTTCCTATCTACATTCCTTTTTTGAATAATCCAAATGTAGATGGCATAAATATTTATATTACCAGCTCTCAGCTCCCCCTTGAAAGCCAAAGTGCACATACAAAGACTTTATTGCAATTTTAACGCAGGTTTTTAAATATATTAATATATTCAAATTACATCTATAAATTTTCTACCACACACTTATATCCTGCATCCTGTTCATGTCAAAACAATGTAGAAGTCACCTATGATTCCTCCCTTTCCATCACATAAATGAATGTAACCGCATATAAAAATATATACCAATCTAATAATATTAATATTATTGTAATAAATGCATTATTGTAATAAATGTACATTGGTATGGAGAGAAAAGTGTGTTGTGTGTGTAAGAGAAAAGGATAAAATGAGACTTTTACTTTTTTAATTAGTATGCCCCTTGATTAACAGAAAATTTGTAAATAAAATGTATTCATATATCACTGTATAATTTAAAAGTATGTTAACAACCTAATAATTTGCTTTCTACAGTACAATGAAATTATTACTCTGTATGTTTCTCCAGGTCTTTCTTTTCACCTAATTAAGACCAAATATGTCAGTTCTGTTCTAACTTCAGTACAGTATTACAGGATTACTGTTTGTGTGGTTGTGCTCTGTAGCTCCTTTTGAATCTAACACAAAGAAAATGCCATTGTACATAATGCGTTGAAATCATTTTCTTAATACCATTTATAATTTTTAGATGGCAAAACTGAACTAAACATTTAATTTGACTAATAATTTGAAATTGAAATTTTGCTAGACTGTAAGGTAAAAATTATTTTCTAAATTTTTTTAAATTTAGGACTCTCAATTTTAGCACACTCTGGAATATAAACAAGTTAAATTAACTGCTTTGGGGTCCAGAATAAATTATTCAACTCAAATTAATAAAATAAAAATTTGTTATTTGGCTATTACAGAAAGTCATTTCTATATTCAACATTTAAAAATGGATTTATTGTCCTCTTTCTAGAGACTATTTATGACAGTGCCAATGATATATATTGAAAGAGGCAATTAATAAACAATACATATTCTGGAAAACAAAATTATGTATTAGCTATTCAATTCCATGAGACCTCCATTATATCCAAAATTACTACATCAAACTTTGAGCTGGATTTTAGAATAATAGAAAATTTCAGATGAGCTAGCTTTATGAACAATAAAGATGATAAAAATTCAATCAAATATAACTATATGTGACTTAATATTTTACTTGTAAGGTCTATAAAATGCATTGCAGTGCTTATTTTCAGGTATATGCTTTAAATTTTCTGCTTCATGGAAGGTTGGCAATAGGAGATTGAATTAAAATCATTATAGATAGATCGACTATTTCCTAACATGAAACCCAGTGAATTTCCATAATTTTCTTTCTCTTATTTAGGCATTATGTTAAAACTAAAAGGAAAAGCAAAAGTTGACTTCTAGAAGAAACATTGAGGTAAATGTTATTTCAAACTATTTTTTTGGCCTCATAATATGTTGGAAACACTTTGCTAAAACAATTACGGTATTAAGAAAACCCTAGTAAACATATTGCTGTTTAAGATAATTGTAAAAAATAAAAAAAAAAAAGAGGTCTTTAGCTTAACTTAATAAATCATATGCTTTATTTCAAATTTCAAATTCCGCTGCATATGCATTCTGCCACTTGTATTTTGTCAAAGTTCTAAGACACTGAATCTCAGAAATATCTTCTTTGTTTGTCACTATTTGTCATACAATTATTCCCTTTCTTTCACTACAAAAGCTATCTATGACCTCTATCCATTAAACCTAGTTTCTCCATGACCACTTCCACTTCTGGTTTAAATTTAAGAAATCAGTGTTGTTATCACTGAGTTACAGTGCATTTTATCAGCTGTCTTCCTCTTGGTTCTTGGCATAACTTTTGACCTTGTCGTTGCTGCCTTAGGAACACTCTCTTTCCACTGATTTTGTGATTCAGCAATCTCAAAACTTTCTCAAACTTTAAACTTTCTCAAACTTTTCTTTTCATACTTTCCCTGTTTTGCTAGGCCACAGCCTCTGTATCATGGGAGGCATTCTCCAAGTTTACATTCTTGGTTTTTTTATTAGCCACCCTATACTCCAAAATGTGAGATGCATTGCTATATACATAAAAAGTGTTTTAGGAACTATCAAGGCAGATGTCAGACTGAGCTGAGCACATATGTTCGCTCCTCCTTCCAGGACATCATCAAAATATAATAAAGAGGGTAACTCTCAGCAGTAAAAGTAACAGGCATGGCAATGAGATATTTCACAGATCTTCTGAAGACGGAATATAGATGGAAGAATAATGACAGATGATGGAGAAGGGAGGAAATGAAAATTGAGGATATGTGACCCAGCATCTGAAATGGAGGCACGCCATTTTTCTTAAAAGAATCCTGGAAAGGGCCAGGCGCGGTGGCTCACGCCTGTAATCCCAGCACTCTGGGAGGCCGAGGCAGGCGGATCACGAGGTCCAGGAGATCGAGACCATCCTGGCTAACACGGAGAAATCCAGGCTCTACTAAAAAATAGAAAAAAAATTATCCAGGCGTGGTGGCGTGGTGGCGGGCGCCTGTAGTCCCAGCTAATCGGGAGGCTGAGGCAGGAGAATGGCATGAACCTGGAAGGCGGAGCTTGCAGTGAGCCGAGATCGTGCCACTGCACTCCAGCCTGGGCGACAGAGAGAGACTCCGTTAAAATAAATAAATTAATTAATTAAATAAAATAAAATCCTGGGAAGACTCGGACTCAGATACAATAAGGGGGGATAGCGGCAAAGAAGATCTGTGGAGGACTGTGGCTGTACCACACAGCCAGGTCCCATTGTGCTTCCCTACACAGACTTGCTGGGAGATCAGGCTCTAAGCATTTATCTACTGGGAAAAATCGTAATGAATGGATTAATCTAATAAACAATCTCTAAACTGTTGATCAAATCATCAAGAAAGAAATAAGACTTTCAGCAGTTTTTCATTAATTCAATAAATACGTGCAATATACATACTTTCTGCCAGTCACTTATCTGGTAGCCAGAAATACAATAACGAACACAAAGTTCCTTTCCTCAAGAAACTCACGTTCTGGTGGTAATTACTAAAATAAAATAAAATGTTTGCATATATATGCACAAACTAATTTCAGCTGATGATAAATACTGTAAAGAAAGAATAAACAACTTGAGATGTCGGGTGTGTGTGTGTGTGCGTATGTGTGTGTAATTTAAGTGTTGTGGTCAGGGTAAGCATAAAAGAGAAAGTTAAAATAAATAGAAGTTTTACCATAGAGATAAAAGAGATAATTTGGGGAACAGAACCCATAAAAAAATGAGATACTATATTTAAAAAATAAATGGAGAACACAAAAGTGCTTGCTTATTTGTTTTTGAGATGGAGTCTTGTTCTGTCGCCCAGACTGAAGTGCAGTGGCGTGATCTCTGCTCACTGCAAACTCAGCTTCCCGGGTTCAAATGATTCTCCTGCCTCAGCCTCCCGAGTAGCTGGGACAACAGGCGCGCGCCATCACGCCCTACTAATGTTTTTGCATTTTTAGTAGACACAGGGTTTCACCGTGTTAGCCAGGATGGTCTCGATCTCCTCACCTCGGGATCCACCCGCTTTGGCCTCCCAAAGTGCCAGGATTACAGGCATGAGCCACCGCACCTGGTCAAAAGTGCTCTTAAACATTAGAAATAATAGCTGAAAAACAAGGTTAGAAGATAAGGTGAAGCATCCTTACTTTGCGGCTCACTGTGGCTTTCAGGAAGAGTAGAACTCTTGTACTTGACATTCAAGGATAAATACTGCAGGTTCATTTCTTAGCCTTTCTTCTGACAGTTTACGACTCCAAGAAAGCGATTTGCTAACCAAAAACACAGCTTGTGCTTTTTTGCCTCCATAATTTTCCTCACACTTTCCTTTTTAAAATTATTACCATCAAAACTGCATTCCCCACATAATACTCCGAGTACAAATGACTATCTTTTAAAGTCCAAAGTTCCTCTCTATCTGAAGCTTTCAGAGAATGTTTTCTTTGTGAGCTGCTTTAGAATTCATTTCAGTACAACTAATATATCATTTTTACATATTACTCTGCTTTATAATTATTTGTGTGTACATCATAAGACTCCTATCTGATTTCACATTTGGGGATGAAATAAATCATCATCAAAACACCCAGCATAACACCTGTCATGCTGAATGTCCTATAAATAAGTATTAAATGAATTAACGCAGTTTTTCTTAGACAAATCAAATAGGACTTCCTTTCATTTTTAATGTTATCAAAATGTATATGATGAGACCACTGACATTTCACAGTATAGATTTAACTTTAAAATATATTTTGTTGAAAAAATAGCAATAATGTTGAAATGTATTAACATTTATAAATCTCAATCAATATGCATGATAACATAAAGGTACTTCTGTCCAAAGATGCTCCCTCAGAGAAATGAAAAAAAAAAAACAAAAAAAAAACAAGCTTCAGTCAACTATTTATAAAAAAAATTAACACCCAGCAATTACATAATTATGTAAACTTTTCATTGCTCTGCAAGGTAACACAATTGCATCCTTTCAGTATTAAGTCAGATAAATATTCTGAAGCACAATGCGGCATGCTCTCTGGAATAATCATATGAGCTTAAACCTTTTGCCTTGAATTCTAACACTGCGAAGAATGCTATTATGGCCCATAAAATTATATGGAAATACAATAGCCTTCATATATAAAGATTAGGTTCTTCATCTGTTGTCATATAAAATATATGGTGGGTGTTATTTACACATACATTTTTTACTTGTGAATAATGATATTGACTAATGAAATCATTGTTTGACTTCAGATGAAACATTAGTCAAACAAATGTTTCTGGTAGAGACATCTGAGCCCTAAGAAGTACTTACTGGTGTTTAAATATATTTTCTCTTTACCAAGATGAAATAAAACAATAATATTTAATTACAAATATTCCCTAAGTGACTTGCCTTGTGCTTGATGACTGCTGTCCTCTCTATGGTGCTGTCTTTTCTCAATCACAATTCCTCCTAAGCCTTCATGAAAACTGCTAGTTGATATATTCTTATGACATGGAATTCTTATGCTACTAGAACATACTTACTGTTTACCGATGAAATGAGTCTCCTACAGGATGACTATTCCAGGAATATCTAAAAGGACTATTAAGAAATAAATTTTGATGAAATAAAACATATTAAGGTCAAAAGCATTTTAGAACTTTATAAGACACACTAGAAGATTGTGTGTGTGATATGTGAATCCCAAAATAGCAAACAATTGAGAAGAAAACTTTACATAAATAATAGAGAAAGGAAATGGCATTGGTTCCTAATTAAATCTAAAATGTGGTATTTTCAAATTCTTAGACATTGCTGTAATGTTGCTGGCATGTAGGGCTACAGTGAACATTTTCTGACAAACGAGTTTATTGAAGATAGAGAAGTGATTTTTTTCTATCGACCAAGCTGACCTTGTTTTTATGCCTCTCAGGCCACTCATACACTGATAATACATAAATACTTTCAAAAGTGAAAACATCTTATGTTCTACTACATTTCAGAAAGCAACCAAAATATGGCTTAAAAATTTATATCAGAATATAGTTTTAATGGAAGCATGATGTTACAAGACATCTACTGCATTCACATTAATGTTGATTTTTCACGTATAGGCTATGTACAGTCATAAACTCAGAACCCAAACCTTCAGAAAACTTCATCAAATATATGTAGCCTGTATACATCATGGTTATTTAAGAGAATATTTCTCATTTTCTTGTCCATATCTATTTTATTCTGGAATCAATTCTTAACCGAGTTCATAGGTTAGAATTGTATAATTTTAGACATGCTTAGATTCTGAAGATTGGATCAGGTTACAAAAGAGCAAGAAATAGAATAAGGTTAATTTGAGGTTTTTTTTTTTTTTTTTTTTTTTTTGCTTAGAAAACTGTAAACATTGTTTGGATTGAGATTTTACAGGCATTTTTGTTTGTTTGTTTCATAGTGCTATAACACAATGTGACTCAATAGTAGTTTCAATGTTACAGAGAAGTAGGTCAATTTTCATGTGACATGGGCACATCAGTTGAGGTAGGATGCCTAAGAAAACAGACCGTCTCCCTCTCTCCCACAATAGCTGTGGCATTCCAAAAGGGCACCAGGCCAGATAAAAGAAACAGGAGATACTGTGACTTTAGGCAGAGTACAGTATCGTTCTCCAACGTATCCACTACCAACAAGCAAAGCTGCTATAGTCATCCTTTGTAAACTCAGTCAATATCGTCACTTTTAACTATTTGGAAAATTGAGCTACAGGTAAGTCTGAATTTCTTCAAAGTTTGATATTATTTGACTAAGAGAGAAATGAGATTAATATGTTTTCTTCTGATCAATGACAGTGTAAAACTACCATCATATATTGAACAATGTAGACAAAAAATTGTAATCCAAATAAATTTTCAAGACTAAAGATTGTGTAAACATATACTTACGAAAGCTCTGACTTTCAGTTTATCTAACAATAATTTGTCTACCTATCTATCCATGTATCTATCCACCTATCTTCTGTCCATCTTTTCATGTATCAGTTAGAGATTATAAAAAAAAAAAAAAACAGCATTGTGGAGATCTATGTAACATTCAGAATTCCATCACTGACTCACCCTGTATTCCAAAAAAAAAAAAAAATGTTTTAGAAGCAGTGAGTTAAAAGTGATCATTAGAATTATGCTCAGATAGATTTTCTTTAACATTCTGCTGCAAGCTTTCTATCTATTTCTCCAATCCTTATTAATATTAATATAATAACCGTACCTGACCTAGAGCCCCAGGCATTCTGACCGAATCTGCATCTTCTGGGCACAATGCTACAAATTTTAGATATGTGAAATTAGCAGCAGTTGCAGTGAAAGGGAGATCTGCCATATCTGAGCTCCCCTCACTGAAGCAAGAAAAAGGGTAAGGAGTGTGGGATAATCTTAGGTCCTGAGAGCCAAGGTGAGAAAATGTGGCTATAAAAGGAAAGGAAAGAACCAAGGTAGTTTACAGCAAGTTAAGCTAAGACACCACGAGATCAAATCTAAGTTAAGCAAGTGGTCACATATAATAAGTACTGCACATTACTTTTTAATTTTTATTATGTCACTTGAAAATGAATATGGCTACCCACAAGGAACAAAAATATTCAGCGAGGAAATCATTGTTCGTCAATCGATCTGTAAACGTAGCAAGAGGGGGGGATTTCTATGAATCTTTGCTGATTTGTTTATTGAGCTATTGTTCTGATTTACTGCACCTGTGTCTCTAGTTTTACCACATATTGGCTCTCACATTTTTCCTTATCCCTCTAGAGTTCGCAATACAAAGAAAAGATATGTGCAAAGCACTACTATGTGTCACATATATCTTCTGTGAAAAATTTCAAGAACAACTACCCTTCTGCTGGTTAGCACAGCTGTCATAAACCTTATGGGAGAAACTTTCCCTTACTTTGTGAAAATGACCACCATGCTGGCTATAGTTACAAATAAGACTGTAGGAAAAGTAAACATATTAATATCTAACTTACTCCCAAGAGGCTCAGTAATTATTTTAAAATGAAGAAAATCACAGGAAAGGTACAAGTTTTCACATAAATATATAAAAGTTTAAAAAGAAAAAAACATTTTTCATAAATGACTGAATATATATGCCTTGGGCTATAAAGCAAACCCAAATACTGAACAAAATATTAAGATGTATACAAATATTCAGATTTGGGTGACTGTTGAAAGGTGGACATTTTAGAAATAATCTTTATTCCCAGTCCCCTAGATTTACAAGGATAAAAACGCCTAACATGCTAAGAAATTTTAAAGTGGAAGAAAGAATCTTTGTCCTCGTAGCCAACATACTTTCCCCATCATGTCACATTGCGCTATTCTGGCTTTATCTGCCAACCATTCAGTAGTCTATCACAGACAAGATTGCTGCTCACTGCGTTCCATTCAGTCAAGCATTTGAACTGCTTATTATCTTGGCTACCAATGTGTAGGGTGCCTGTTTTTGTCATGAACCAGATATACCCTATCCTGCACGCTTGATTGCTGAAAACTTCCAGAGATCTCTATTTGCAACAGACTCATATTTGCATGTGTAATTCCTACTGGTTTGTCAAACAAGGAAGAGGATAAATATACTGACTGATAAAAATTATTCTAAAACAGAAAGCAAAGACTCTTAAGTGAGGAAAGTTTACTGAGTAAGTGAAAATTTCAACTGACATTCAATATTTTAATGAAATGACTCTCTTCATTCCAAGTCTTCACATTTTGTGATATTTTCTAATCTTCCAAAAATATTTTTAAATGACATTTCATGAAACCCATAAGAAAATTATTCAGTTTTATGGACCTGGCATGGAGGTAGACTTTAGTGGAATTTCAACTATATTTCATACATTTGGGTACTATTATATATTTTATATGTATGCTTATTCTGTTACTTTCTCTTTGATGTACTAGGTAATGCTAAAACATATAAAGAAGGACCACCGTATTACTTTGAACTATACAGTTCTTCAATTCTTAGCCCTGGCTACACATTTGAATCACTTGCAAGGTATGCCCCACCTTGAGAAATTCCATTTTAACTTGATTGAGATATTTTCAATACCTAAGATTGACCCGGTACAGTTAAATCCTACACCAATAAATATGAGACTTTGCTGCAATCCAGAGTAACTAAATACCTCTAAAATTAAAACAAATTATTCCCACAGTGCCATTCTCTCATTGAGTATTAAATGTCTCTTGCCTCTATATTTACTAATATTCCACAAATGAGGATTTGCTATTTGGCTGTTGCAGTAGGAAGAAATATGGTCCCGTCAAAGATGGCCATGTCCTAATCCTTGTAACCTGTGAACATGTTAGCTTACATAGTAAAGGGTTAAGGTTGCAGACAGAATTAAAGTTGCTAATCAGCTCTTTTTAACTAGAGAGATTATCCTGGATTATCTGGGTGGATGAATATAATTATGAGTCCCAAGTAGTGGAAAATTCAGGCAGAAGGAGAGGATCAGACACAGATGTTAAGACAGAAGCAGAACCAGAGAACCTCAATGTGAATGACTTTGAAGATGGAGAAGGGACTATATGTCAAAAATGTGGATGGCCTTTAAAAGGTAAGGAACAGATTTAGCCTCCAGAAAGGAAAACACCTCTGCTGGCACCTTGATTTCAACTCAGTAGTAACTGGTAGATTTTTAACTTACTGAACTATGAAATAACACATTTATATTGTTTGAAATCACTAAATTTGAAGTATTTATAGCAACCTTAGAAAATTAATACAAGTATTTGATTTTAGATATTTGAATTTTGCTTGCTGGCATTAAAATCCCAATGTAATATAATTATGGTAAAGAATTTAGAGCCACTACACATAAATCAGAATTCATATATGTGCCAGTTCATAATCTAGTCAGTGAATTCAATTTCCATGTTTTAAAAAACATAAATCTTCACATATGTGAGTTATTTAATCAGTATACATTTTTGGATACAAATGAATCAAATATTAATTGATAATTTAATATTTTTTTAAATAGAGATATAAAAAGTAGATGTAGATGGCATAACATCATAACCTGGAATGCAACATGATAGAGATTACAGCACTAGGCTTGCGTTTAAGTAAAAAAGAGATATATACTTATATAATTGTTTTGTTACAACTAAGAAGAGCTATTAGTTTCTACCTATATTAGAAGCATGTAAGTGCTCAACAGGGAGCAACATGATTTATGATAGTGGATGTAGCATAATGTTCTGGTAAAGAAATTAAGGTAAAATTAGGCTGAATATCAGAAACTGCCTTGATAAAACACAGTAATCTTCCAAATAAATTGGGGGATCTTTACTATCTAAGAACTTCATGTAATAATCATTTTTAAAATTAAACACTCTTTAAAACATTGTCAAAGACTTGAAAAAGACATTGCTTAGGCTCAGGAAACCACATACATTCTATTTACAGTACGGAAGTGTCCCTTCGTATTCAGACCAGAACCTGGAAGTAATACATACATACACACACACACACACACACACACACACAACATATATACATTTTAACAGTTTTTTTAATCCTAAACTATTGTAATTGCACCTTCTAAAAACCACAAATTAGGACATAGTCCATCCCGCTAAGCCCTATGCACATGTCTCTGTAAACATATTTTGTCCTGCTTATATAAACTGTACTGCAAATACAAAAAATTTACCTTTACATTGACTTTACAAATTAATGTTCTCCACCAAAGAATAATATCCATGTTCCTGTGGAACAATGAATACCATATAAATCTAAATATCACCGTACCTGCTCTCAAATGTATACACATCAAAAAGGCAGAGAATAGTGCTTACTTCCAGCAGACATAATTGGGTAGAGTGTTCTGAAGGGTCTTGCCTCAGTCACGTGGAATATTTAGTCAAAATTATACATGTGCCATGATTTAAATATGTCCAAAAAAAGCGTGTGTTAAAAACTCAATGGAACAGCACTGGGAGGTGGGGCTTAATGGAAGTTGTTTGTGCCAGGAGGGCTCTATTTTCATGAATGAATTTATGCCAGTTTTAAAATAACTTGCTACTGTAAGTTAAACCTCTTGTTCTCTTTTACCCTTTCAGCTTCTGCTATCAGATGACACAGGAATAAGTGCCTCATAAGATGCCAGCACCCAGATATTGGACTTCCCAGCCTCCCAAGCTGTAAGAAATAAGTTTATTTCCATTATAAAGTACAAGTCTCTGGTATTCTGTTACAGCAGCACAAAATGGACTAAGACAACATGGCTCTAGTCTTGACTTAAAAATTAAAAACAAGACCCTAAAACGATCAATGTTTACAAATAACTTGAATAAATTCCAGAAAGAAGCTTAAGAATATCCATGGAAATGCAAAAATATTCAGCATCTAGCAAAGTATAGTTCACAATGTATGGCATCTAATCAGAATCATTAGGCATTCAAAGGAACAGGAATATGTGATCCATAATGAGTACAAAGAACAAATCAATTGAAATAAAAATAGAACTGGAACATGTTAAAACAGCAGATAAAAACAATCAGTTATTATCACTGTATGTCATAGTCAAAATGATGAGTAGAGACATGAAATACTTTATGAAGGCCTAAATCAAACTTCCAGAAATGAAAATGACAATGTACAAGCTTAAAATTAAACTGGATGGGAATAACAACAGAGCTGACATTGCCAAAGGAAAAAAAAAAGTGAACTTGAAGCATAGCTATAGAAATTACTCAAAATAAACACTGACAGATAATAGAATTACAAAATAAAAAGAAATTGTACTTCCGAAATGATGGAGTATACATGTATTTCCTTATTTTTACCTCTAAATTAAGCTAAAAACCCCAGGTATTATATAGGAAATGAACATTAAAACAAATTGAAAACTAGAAAGGAAAAGTCAACCTGGCTAAGGACCCCAGAACCAAAGGTAAATCCTGGCCAGGAAAGATCCTCTGCCCAACCACCACGGACAATGGAGTTGGCATAGAGAGCTGCTTACAGAAGTGGTAGGGGCAGCAAGCCAGCCAATGTAGAGCCTAGAGAGTTTGGTGTGGGAGTGTCTGTAGCAGAGCATGGCGAAGGACGCACATCCCCCTAGGCTCTACTTGCTTCCATAGGAGACTTTAGCCCTAGGAGAGCTGTTGGATCTGAATTCTGCAGAGCAGTCTTGCCCATTAGATGGGGCCAGTCCAGCCTGAACACCCCTTGGTTGGTTGGCCTTGAAGATCTGAGAGAAAGATCAGCCCACGACGATGAGAAAGAACCAGTGCAAGAACTCTGACAACTCAAAAAAACAAAAAAAGTGCCTTCTGTCCTCAAAACAATTGCACTACCTCTCCAGCAAGGGCTCTGAACTGGGCTTAGATGGCTGAAATGACAGAAATAGAACTCACAATACAGACAGGAACAAAGATCACTGAGATGCAGGAGTGTGTTGAAACCCAATCCAAGGAAGCTAAGAATCACAGTAAAACAATGCAGGAGCTGACAAACAAAATAGCCAGTATAGAAAAAAGTATAATCAATCTGATAGAGCTGAAAAACACACTAAGAGAATTTCATAATGCAATCCCAGTACTAGTAACAGAATAGACCAAGCAGAGGAAAGAATATCAGAGCTTGAAGACTGGTTTTCTGAAATAAGATTGGCAAGAATAGAGAGAAATAAATGAGAAGGAATGAATGAATATATATATATAGTCATTTAAAGAGACCAAATCTATGACTTATTGGTGTCCCTGAAAGAGATGAGGAGAATGGAACCAGCTTGGAAAACATATTTCAGGATATCATCCATGAGAACTTCTCCAACCTAGCAAGAGAGGCAAACATTCAAATTCAGGAAACACAGAGAACTCCAGTGAGATACTTCACAAGAAGAACATCCCTAGAACACATAATCATCAGATTCTTCAAGGCCATAGTGAAGAAAACATGTTAAAGGGAGCTAGAGAGAAAGGTCAGGTCACCCTCAAAGGGAAGCCCATCAGACTAACAGTGGAACTCTCAGTAGAAACCCTACAAGACAGAAGAGATAGGGAGCCAATACTCAACATCCTAAAAAAACCAACAATTTTATATATAGCCAAGCTTAGATTCATATGTGAAGGAGAAACAAGATTTCTTTCAGACAATCAAATGCTGAGGGAATTCATTACCAACAGACCTTCCTTACAAGCGCTCCTGAAGGAAGCACCAAATATGGAAAGAAAAGTCAGTTACCATCAGCCACTACAAACATGCATGAAGTACACAGACTAGTGACACTATAAAGCAACCACACAAACAAGCCTGCATAATAATGAGCTAGCATCATGATGACAGGACCAATCTACACATATCAGTACAAACCTTGGATGTAACTGGGCTAACTGCCCTAATTTGCGTGAGCTGGATAAAGAATTAAGACACAATGGTGTGCTGTCTTCAAAAACCCATCTCACATGCAATGACACCCATAGGCTCAAATCAAAAGAATGAATAATAATCTACCAAGCAAATGGAAAACAGAAAATGGCAGGGGTTGCAGTCCTAATTTCAGACAAAACAGACTTTAAACCAACAAAGATTAAAATAAAAATACAACAAGGACATTACACAATGGGAAATGGTTCATTTAAACAAGAAGATCTAACTATCCTAAATACATATGTACCCAAAAAGGAGCACCCAGGTTCACAGAGCAAGTTCATAGAGACCTTCAAAGAGACGTAAAGATCCACACAATAATAGTGGGGAACTTCAACACCCCACTGTCAATATTAGACAGGTTGCTGAGGTGGAAAATTAACAAAGATATTCAGGACCTAAACTCAGCACTGGATCAAATGGATCTGATGAACATCTACAAAACTCTCCACCCAAAAAACAACAAAATATGCATTCTTCTGATTGCCACACGGCAATTACATTAAAATTGACCTCACAACCAGACATAAAACAATCTTCAGCAAATGCAAAAGAAAAACAAAAAAACAAAACGAAACAAAAAAACCCTGAAATTATAACAACCACTGTCTTGGACCACATCACAATAAATTTAGAAATCAAAGCTAAGAAAATCATTCAAATTCATATAATTACATGAAAATTAAATAACTTGCTCCTCAATGACTTTTGGATAAATAATAAAATTAAGGCAGAAATCAAGAAGTTATTTGAAACTAAGGAGAGCAAAGATACAACATACCAGACTCTCTGCTAAAGCATTGTTAAGAAATTCATAGCGCTAAATGCCAGTATCATAAAGTTAGAAAGATCCAAATTAACATTAAGACATGAAAAAAACACTTAGATCAATGAATCCAGGAGTTGGCTGTTTGAAAGAATTAATAAAATAGATGGACCACTAGCTAGACTAATAAAAAAGAGAGAAGAGTCAAATAAACACAATTAGAAATGACAAAGGGGATATTACCACTGACGCTGTAGAAATACAAGTAACCACAAGAGAATATTATGAACAACTCTATGCACACAAACTAGAAAACATAAAAGAAATGGATACATTCCTGGACACATATGCCCTCCCACTACTGAACCAGGAAAATTGAATCCCTAAACAGACCAATAATGAGCTCCAAAATTAAATCAGTAATAAATAGCCTACCAACCAAAAAACATCCAGGACCAGACAGATTCACAGCCAAATTCTACCAGATGTATAAAGAAAGCTGGTACCATTCTTATTGAAATTATTTCAAAAAATTAAGGAGGAAGGACTCCTGCTGAACTTATTCTATTAGGCCAGCATTATCCTGATACCAAAACCTGGCAGACACAATAACAACAAAAAAAGAAAACTTTAGGCCAATGTCCTTGCTGAACATTGATGCAAAAATCCTCAACAAAATACAGGCAAACCAAATCCCACAGTGCATCAAAAAGGTTATCCACCACCAGCAAGTAGGCTTTATCTATGGGATGCAAGGTTTGTTCAACATATGCAAATCAATAAATGTGATTCATCACATAAACAGAACTAAAGACAAAAGCCACATGATTATCCCAATAGATGTAGAAAAGGCTTTCAATAAAATTCATTACCACTTCATGTTAAAATTTTTCAATAAACTAGAATAAGGTATTGAAGGAACATACCTCAAAATAATAATTGTCATCTATGATGAATCAATTGCCAACATATTGAATAGAAAAAAACTGGAAGCATTCCCCTGGAAAACTGTCACAAGACAAACATGCCTGTTGTCACCACTTCTATTTGAGGTAGTATTGGAAGTCCTGACCAGAGCAATTGGACAAGAGAAAGAAATAAAGGGCATCTACATAGAAAGAGATGAAGTCAAACTATCTCTGTTTGCAGATGACATAATTCTATGTCTAGAAAGCCCCACAGTCTTGGTCCAAAAGATCCTTAAGCTGATAAACAACTTCAGCAAGGCCTGAGGATACAAAATTCACAAACAAAAATCACTAGCACTTCTATACACCAACAATAGTCAAGCTGAGAGTCAAATCAGGAACCCAATCCCATTCACAATTTCCAGAAAAATAATAAAATATCTAGGAATACAGCTAGCCTGGGAGGTAAAAGATCTCTACAATGAGAACTACAAAACACCACTCCAAAAAATCAGACATGACACAAATGTATGGAAAAATATTCTGTGCTTACGGAAAGAAAGAATCAATAGTTAAAATGGCCATACTGCCCAAAGCAATTTACTTATTCAATGCTTACCAACCTACCAACCTACCAATTTTATTCTTCACAGAACTAGAAAAAAACTATTTTAAAATTTGTATGCAACCACAAAAGAGCCCGAATAACCAAGACAATTCTAAGCAAAAAGAAACAAAGCTTTCCCCAAAGCTTTAACCCAAACAGCATGATACTGTTCAAAAACAAACATGTAGACCAACGGAACAGAATAAAGAGCTCTGAAATAAGGTCCCACACCTACAACCATCTGATCTTTGATAAAGCTGACAAAAACAAGCAATAGGGAAAGGACACCGTATTCAATAAATGGTGCTGGGATAACTGGCTAGCTATATGCGGAAGATTGAAACTGGGCTCCTTTCTTACACCATACAAAACTAAATTCAAGATAGATTAAATAATTAAATGTAAAACCCAAAATTATAAAATCCCTGGATGACAACCTAGTTAGTGCCATTCTGGATATAGGACCTGGAAAAAATTGCATGATGAAGATGCCAAAAGAAATTGCATTGAAACCAAAAATTAATAAATGGGATTTGATTACATTAAAGAGCTTCTTCCACAAAAAAGAAATTATCATCAGAGTGAACATACAACCTACAGAATGGGAAAAAATGTTTGTAAACTATGCATCTGACAAAGGTCTAATATCCAGCATCTATAAGAAATTTAAACAAATTTAAAAGAGAAAAACAACCCCATTAAAGAATGAGCAAAGAAGACGAATAGACACTTCTCAAAAGAAGACATACATGTGGCCAATAAGCATATGAAAAAATAGCTCGATGTCTCTGATCATTAGAGAAATGCAAATCAAAACCACAACGAGATACCATTTCAGGCTACTCAGAATGGCTATAATTAAAAAGTCAAAAAATAACAAATGCTGGAGAAGTTGTGGAAAAACAGGAATGCTTATACACTGTGGGAGTGTAAATTAGTTCAACTATTGTGGAAAGCACTGTGCCATTCCTCAGAGATAAAAACAGAACTACCATTCAACCTGACAATCCCATTACTGGATATATACCCAAAGGA
Organism: Rhinopithecus roxellana; assembly: GCF_007565055.1. Lineage (NCBI taxonomy): Eukaryota > Metazoa > Chordata > Mammalia > Primates > Cercopithecidae > Rhinopithecus > Rhinopithecus roxellana. The sequence continues at coordinate 94,794,766 of NC_044552.1, read as the reverse complement.
ATATCAATCGTTCTATCATAAAGACATATGTACTGTATATTCGTTGTGGCGCTATTCACAATAGCAAAGCCATGAAATATCCTAAATGCCCATCAATGGGAGACTGGATTTAAAAAAATGTGGTACATTTATACCATGGAATACTATGCAGTCATGAAAAAAAAGAATAAGATCATGTTCTTTGCAGGAACAAGGATGGAGTTGGAAGCCATTATCCTTAGCAAACTTATGCAGGCACAGAAAAGCAAATATGACATGTTCTCACTTATAAGTGGGAGGTTAATGATGAGAACACATGGACACATAGAGGGGAACAACACACTGGATCCTATTGGAAGGTGGAGGTAGGAGGAGGGAGAGGATAAGGAAAAATACCTAATGAGTACTGGGCTTAATACCTGGGTGATGAAATGATCTGTACAATAAACCCCAATGACATGAGTTTACCTGTATAATAAACCTACACATGTATCCCTAAACTTAAAATAAAAATTTAAAAATAACATCAATTTTACAATCTTTTCCAGAAAAGAGAAAAGGAGGTAATTTACTTTTTATGATGTCAGTGTTGCCCTGATATCAAAACCAGAAAGAGATAAAATAAAAAATACCGATAAAAGCAAATGCTGGTGAGGATGTGGAGAAACTGGATGTCTTTTCTTACACATTGCTTGTAGAGATGCGAAATGGCACAGTGACTCTGGAAAGTAGTTTGGAAACTTCTTCAACAAACAAAACATACACTTACCATGGGATCCAGCAATTGCGCTCTTGGGCATTCACTGCAAAGAAATGGCAATTAATGGTAGTTCATAGCAGCTTTGTTTGTAGTAGCCAGAAGCTGGAATAAATTCAAATGACTCTCAAAGGGTGAATGGCTAAACAAAACATGGTACATTTATACCATAGAATAATACTACTCCACAATTAAAAGGGACCAACCATCAACATACAGAACTTAGACGGCTCTCAATGGCAGTGTGCTGAGAACAACAACAACAACAAAAAGCAGTCTCAAAGGATCATACAATGTCTAATTTAATTTACATTACATTCTTGGAATGACAAAATTATGGAGATAGAAAATAGACTGTGGTTGTAAGAGGGTAGCAATCATGGGTGGGAGGTGCTAAGAGTGTTAACTAAAATGAAATGGAACAAGAGAGATCTTTGTGATGATGGAATCACTCTGTATCTCAATTGTGATAGTGTGACAGTGGTTATGCAGATCTACTCATGTGATAAAACAATATAGTATTACACACATAAACACAAACATATTTTACTACTGACATTTACCTGAGGATATTATTGAACTACAATTATAAAAGATGTAACTATTGGAGAAAGTGGGTGAAGGGAATTCAAGACCCCTCTGTAGTATATTTAAAACTTCCTGTGACTCTATATGTAAGACAAATAGAAAACTAAAAATGTAAATAAGTAAATAACCTAAAAATATATAAATACATGCATAGAGTGATAGAGTATTGATGACTTGTGGTAAAATTTAAAGTGGTTTAATATATACTCAGAGCTTCTGAAGGAAAAGAGTGGGGACAGAAAAAAATTGAAGAATAATTACTGAAATACATTCAAATTTAGCAAAAACGATAATCCCATAGATTCAAGAAGTTCAATGAACCATCATATACAAATGTCATAAAATCTACAAAAAAACCTAGACATATTCAATGATATTTTAAGGTCTCAGGATATAAGATCAATATACAATAAGCAAAATGTGTTTCTGTTTACTAGAAAGGACAACTAGAACATGCTATTTTCTTAGCATTGAAACATATAAAATATTTAGAATTTGTGCAAATTTTGCTCACTGAAACCTACAAAACAGTCCTGAAAAAAATTACAGATGATCTGTATAAATGGGGATATATATCCTGACCATGAGTCGGGGACTCAATACTGTTAAAATGTCAATGCATTATAAGTTGATTTATAAATTTAACACAATGCCAATAAAAATTGAAAAATGATTTTTTATAGAAATTTGATTTTCTATAGAAATTGGAAAACCAGTTCTAAAAGTCATATGGAAATGCAAAAAACCTAAAATAGCCTAATAAGTGAAAAATAACAAAGCTGAAGGATTAACACTACCTGATATCAATATATTACAAAGCTGCAGTAATGAAGAATATATAGTATAGGTGACAAGCTTGACAAATAGATGAATGGGACAGAATACAAAGTCCAAAAATAGGCTTCACATTTATGGATAACATATTTTCAAAGATGTAAAGGCAATTAAATGGAGAAATTATAGTTTTTTCATGAAATAGTATTAAAACAGTTCAATCTCCACGTAAAAACAGTTAATTTCCATTCACATCACAGTCACAAATTAACTCAGAATGGGTCATAGATGTCAGTGTAAAACCTAGACTATAAAGTTACTAAAACAAAATGAAGGAGAAAATCTTTGTAATCAAGTGTTAGCAAATACTTCTCAACTATAACATAAAATATAAAACCAATAAAAATTGGTAAATCTGACTTCCTCAAAATACACTATGAGAGCATGAAAGGACAACCTGCTGACTGGGGAAAAATGCTAATCATATGTCCAGTAAGATACTTGTATCCAGAATATAGAAATAATTTAAAAATTCAACGATAAGAAAGCATACAACCAGTAAATAAATGGGCAAAATATTTGAATAAACACTTACCCAAGAGGACAGATGGATGGCAAGTAAACAAATAAAAAGCTGCTCAACATCAAAAAGATGTAAATTAAAACCACTATGTAACACACATCTATTAGCATGTTTACAGATTAAGACTGATCATAACAAGTGTTAGTGGGATTTGGAAAAACTAAAACTCATACACTGCTGATAAAATGGTACAACCACTTTGGAACAAAGTTTTGTAGTTTCTTTAAAAGTTAAGCATTTACCTACCATCCGATCCAGCCATTTCACTCCTAGGTATTTACCCAAGAGAAATGAAGACATATTTCCATACCAAGCTTCATTCATGAATGTTGGTACTGGCTTTATTTGTGAAAGTTTAAAACTGGAAACAACCCACGTGCTCAGCAACTGTTGCATTGTTGAATGATTAAACAAAGAGTAGTGCATTCATCCAATGAAATACATCTCAGAAGTAAAAAGGAATCAATTATTGCTGCACACTACAATATAGATAAATCACAAAATAATTATGCTAATTGAAATAAACCATGCAAATAAAAAAAAGAGAAAATGTTATGTGCTGCTGTCTATGTAAAATTCTAAAAGTTACCAATTATTGTATAGTGACAGAATGGAAATTAGTGGATTGCAAAGAAGCATAAGGAAACTTTCAAAGGTGATGGGCAGGTTCATGATTTTTATTGGGGTGATGTTTTCACAGGCATATATAAACATCAAAACTTATTTAACTGTACACTTTGAATATATGCAGATTATTCTGTGTCAATTATACTTTAATACAACTGTCAATAAAAGGGTAAATTAGCAGACTAAATATAATTGAGGAAAACTGTAGTAGAGGCCAGGTGAGGTGGCTCACATCTGTAATTGTAGCACTTTGGGCGACCAAGAAAGGTGGGTCATTAGGTCAGGAGTTCAAGACCAGCCTGGCCAAGATTCTGAAACCCCGTCTCTACTAATAATACAAAAATAAGCGGGGCATGGTTGCACGCGCCTGTAGTCCCAGCTACTCATGAGGCTGAGGCAGGAGAATCACTTAAACCCAGGAGACGGAGGTTGCAGTGAGCGGAGATTGCACCACTGCATTCCAGCATGGTGACAGTGCGAGACTCCATCTCAAAAAAAAGAAAAAGAAAAACTGTAATAGAAAAAGAAAATAGTTTTAATTATTCCATATATGAATTTATGTTTATAACAAGTTATGGGAAAATATATAATAATGATTTATAATTATCAATCAAATATAATATCAAAGTCAATTATAAACAATAATGATAATAATAGAAAGCCTGTATGTCTCCTAATGTAGGTATGTATGTGTAAATCAAACTTGAGTCTGATCAGTCCTTTAGGTCTAATCACCAATTTACAGAAAATATAGATGACATAAAAATATGCTAAGTGATGCTGAGGGGTAAGCAGTCCCATGATGTCTATGAGAATATCTACTCTGGACCTGACAGATGTAACTAAATAACATAAGAGAGGCAAGTAAAAAATTTGAGCCTTAGTTTGAAAGAGGCAAACTAAAAGTATGCACATCCTTTGACTCAATAATTACGGTTTACTTGTAACTTCCTTGAGGGGAGAGCGGAATTACTCATGAATACAAGGAAAAGCATACAAGTCTTTTACATAAGTTTCAGTAATTATTAAAACTTATTAATGTCTATGAAAATGTAATGTCAACAATTACAATATATAATATCAAGTAATTGTACATTAGTTGAATAACAAACTTAATTTATTGAAATTTCACGGAATATTATGTAACCATTAAAGGAAACAGAGTAGGTTTTTTAATACTAACATGAATATAGATCCAAAATATGTCATTGTTTGTTAATAAAATAGAAAATACAATAATTACTGCACACAAACACATACATATTAAGACACACATGTGTAAGGGCATAGGAAAACATCAAAGAAAATATACAATGAACTTATTATTGTAGTTATCTACCTCCCCCAGGAGTGTGATGGCTTTTAAATAAATATATATATATATCTATAAATAATGTAGAATGTTATTTGTTGTTTTGTATATTCATAAGTGGTAACCAATTATACATGTTCTGCCACTTGCTTTAATGTTTTTAAGATCTATATTTGTAGTGTATTCTGTTCCTTTTCTAAACAGTCATGCAAGTTCCATTTTATGACTAGACTGTATTTTATTTAAACAGTGATGATAGTGGTTTAGGCTGTTCCCCATAATTTGGTATCACAAACATCATCCCATTGAATATACTTTCACAAACTGCCTTATGTAAACATATCAGCATTTCTCTAGGCTATATACCAATACGTGGAATTGCCATCAGGTGAGTAGTAAACGCAGATTTAACTTTATGAACCTTGCAAATTATTCTCTAAAGGTACTGTTCCAATTTATATGTCCACCAAGATTGTGAAAGATTCTCTTCCCAAATAACCACGAAAAGTTAGTATGGTCATACTATTTTTTACATTATATGAGATGAATGAATAAAAGCATTGCTTTTATTTAGTTTATATTTGTTAACTTATAACCTGTAAGTCTGACCAACTTTTTGCATGGTGTCTCCTTTTGCACTAACCTGAACTTTTAAACACCACTTCACTGTAACCTAATTTGTTAACAATGGAAACAGAAATCTTGTACTTATTAATCTGTATGATTATTTTCCAGCTAATAAAATGATTAACAATGGAATACGTATTAGCATGAGCATTAGCACTAAATTATATATTAGTCATAAGGTAAGTATGTATATATGCAATGACTTCTAATCCTTTAATTTGAAGTCACCTCATCATAGCACTTAAGAATACTTGGAAATTATATCAACTTATACTGTTGAAAAATTCTAATATGATGTTATAATCTTTTCAGAAAAAAACATTAAAGTACTTTTCTTTGGATTTTAAATGAATATTTAAAACTGGTTTTCTTATATTTTAAGAAGAGTATCTCAAGCTAGTAGCACATAGTGGGTAGGTACCTGTCAAAACCAGTTGCCTTGGGACTTCTTGATGTAGGAGTTCTGACCAACTGTTTACATTTCATCATCAATCTAACACTCAGTAAAGAATTTGTACCATAAATTCTGGAAAATACACATATAATTCAAAGAGTAAAAATGTGCCATAAAAATACCAATGAATGCCTTTTGTTTTTATGCAGTAGACTTTTATATTAGAAATACACTATTTGTATCAGGTTGTTCATTTAACATTGTTTACTTTCATTTTATACTCTCTTGTGTGACTAATGAGAAGGGCAAGGAAATGAGCAGAATAATTTTAAAGTAAGCTATCCTCCTTTCCAATTTTCTTTTCCACAGTTGTACAGGCCACTGATATTCAGCATGATTCATATATGTGTTAAAAAATCCCCAGAGCACAGCATTCCCTTGTTTATCTCTAGGAGTCCTGATGATCCTTTTGATTAATTCCAAATTCAATTTACAGAGAGCTTTAACAATGCAAAGGTATGGTTTCGATTTCTCCAGATTTATTTATGGAAAACCTTGCATAATCTCTGCTAAAATATCAAGTCTTATCTTTGATAGGTAATTTATGACCAAGGTCAAAGAGAGAGCAGTGATCCCTGAGGGACCACCCACCTCGGGCTGACTAGAGTAATACATTGTAAAAAAATGATCTGAATTATGCATGCAGCAATACAGGCATGACACTGTCATTTAGTTGGCACTTAAAAAAAAGATCTGGTGCACAGTAAATACAACTGATTTTTATGTATCTTGGAAGATGACACTTTATTACAAAGTATGTCACAGTCATCCTCTCCGGCTGCTAAGACATCTAAAGTCATGTCGGTTTTACAACCTTCCCTCCAGATTACAATTCTGAAGGGCAGTTAGCGACAAGCGAGCAGTGTTTTGTCAAGCTATTCAGTTTATACAGATGGAATGCTGTTTTGCTCACCAAATCCATTACAAGTGTAAATATGTGACTAAATGGACCGGTGTTTGTTTTAGATGGGAGTGCAGCCAGTAACCAGCATGTTTTAAAGAGTAACTTTATTGAACACAACTCAACCATTCCTCATTTCTTTCTGGTGTTCACCTGTTCCTCCTAGCCCCATTCTAGCTTACGTTGTTTTGAGTGTAGCATTAAAACAACTAGTTCCCATAGGAACTCTCTTATGGATACAAACCCATTCGGTTCCACCTATCAAAGGCTAGAATGGGCCTAGCCTTTTAGTATAGGTATAATGTCATTTTTTCTTCTGATTTTAAAGGGTATGTCAGAGATTTCCAAGCTCTAGTTTAAAAGTGATGGTTTAAAAAAAAAAAAACAGTTCTTAAAAATCCTAGGGAATAAAATAATAAATATGATGCACATAAAACATAATAAAAATGATTTTGCTCCTTTCAAGGGAAAATATTATGTTTTACTGGACATCAGTCATGAAGAAAGGATGGTAGTCAGATCAGTCATTTAAAGCCTTGTTTCCATTATACTGCCAACTAAATCAAGAAGCAGAGAGTAATGCAAAAGGGAAAACAAATGGTTGTCCCTTAATACAGAAAATGCATGGTAAGCACCATGCTGGCGGGTTCTAGTGTCATTAATCTTTTCCTATAGTGCAAATTGTCACCATCACAGCTCCAGTGACACACATGCTCCCAAGTCTGCATTAAGGATGAAGAATAACTTTGTAATGTTTTGAAAGCTGTCTAGCTTCGTGAGTAGATTGTCCTTTCTCTCCTAGATAAAAATCAAAACATATCCATAATAATGGATAATGGATTTGAATTTTAAAATATTTCTTAATTTTTTTAAATGATGTAGCCCATTTTCTTTCTGAGGAGCTAAGATTCCTCTGTCTTGAAGGAAACTTACATTAAAGTTTGGCAGGGCATCAGCTAATGGTATTCAAGAAAACTAAAAAATGATCTTGCAAGATGTTTTATCTTTAGACCATGTAGATGGAATGTACTGTATCTCCCAAATCCATGGCACGGATAATTTTTCTTTACAAAATGACAATGCCAAAGTTTTCCCAAATTACTGAAAGCATTTTCCAACTGCGACTTCATTTTAAAGATGTCTTTATTACTAAAATATCCTTAATTGAGTAATAATAATATGAAAGTGTCATAATCATAAGGCTTTTGTACAGGGTTCTGCAATTTGTCTTTTTTTTTTCTAGTTATCTATTCCTTCCTCTGTTTCAACAGTCTATATCATCAGCAAACCATCAGGGTGATGAAGACCATACTGAGTCAGAGTGATGAATTACAGAAGCTTCAGAAAACCCTGCCAAAGTATACACTCTATAGTCATAGCCAAAATGGCCACTCTTGCTTTAAAGCACAATTGCATAAATCCCACAGATTTATTTGTCCAGGAAGTTAACTGTGGAAAAATAATGTGACAGTAAATTGGTGAGAAAGCAGAACACTTGTGGAAAGAAATTGAATTGAAAAATGATGAGGATAACAGAACATTTATGATAATATAACAATATGAAACTCATTGGGCTATTATCCTCAGGAGAGGGTCTAAACACAAGCCTGGATTTCTTCATAACACCAAGTATAGAATTCACAGAACCTTGAGGTGTGTGTGTGTGAAGACAACTTAAACGTGTTCATTAAGAAATAAAACTGGTTGTGTAATAAACAAGTATAGAAAACTTAGTTAATTCAATTAGATCAAATTCTCCAAAAGAAGTCTATGTATTTATGTATTTTTCAATACAAACTAAGCGTCAAATCCGAGAAGAATATTTCCTATTTTCCCTGCTATTGGGTTAGCTGGGATGAAACTTGCCTTAATTGGAATGCTTAGTCCATTTAAGCTCACACAAATTTTAAAAATATAGATTCCCAAAAGTATTAATCTCCAATAAAAGTAATCAAATAAAATAGAGGAGGGAAAAAGCAAAGAATGGTAGAGTGAAAGAAAAAATACTATCTATACCTTATTTTAGGGTTGCACTTAAATAGCACTCGAGATGATTTTACAATGCCTCGCAGAAATATGTCAGATATCACACATGGAAGGGGTGAAAAAATATGGCCTCTGGTGCAGTTCAGCTGGGTTCCAACCCTTAGAATTGTGAGTTCTAAGGGAAAAAAAATACGAAAGTATTCAGGTACAGAGGAAAGATATACTAGTCATACTAGGGAAGACTCATTAAGAAAAAAAAATATTTTAACAGTCTCAGGGCAGAAAGGACTTCACAGTAATAAGAAAGGGCAAACAAACCACATTTACAAAGCTGAGCTTTAGTTATAAGACAAATCAGGTAGAGGATAAACGCAGCACATAGTCTGTTCATGTATATCAGCAACATAGAATATAAACAAGACCATTCTTCTGGACCTGAATTCATAAGTCTTAAAAGGAAGGGGAGAAAAATGTTATTTTTCCCAAATCCAAATGAATTACATGCTATTAATAAATGTGAGCAGGTGCCCTACAGCACCTGTCTTCACAAAAAAATTAGCTTTGTGTTGGGAAAACCAGACAAACAGCTCTTGCAAATCTGTATATACCAAACACATATGGTGTACCTATTTTTGACAAAACTGGTGCAACAATACTACCCATGAACTAAGTGGTCTTCCACAAATACCCAGTCCTTCTTTATTCTTCGTTTTCCTGCCACAATTTTCCTCTTAAACCACTCTTTCTGAGACCTTCTACCTTAACAGTCTTTTTCAACAGGATGCAGAACTACAAGTAACATGGACTTTGCTGAGTTGGAAGAACACTCAAAATACAAAGAATTTTCTTCTTGAAACTCAAGTTCAGAACCCAGCAATCATAGACAACCTAACTCTCAGATTCTTACCACACTTTGAAGTATGCTGACTTTGTTGTTCTCAGTTATGTCCTAATAGCACCCACATTTTACCAATTGTAATATTAATATATGTCACTTTCTCATAAAGAATGCATAGTCTAACATCTTTAGTCTTTTGGCTTTATGTATTACTTTGGCAAGTGGTATTTTCAGCTTTCAAACAGTTTTGAGCAGTAATGCGTTTATCTGTAGATTGGCAAAGGAGAATAAGAAAGATGAGATGTGTGGCATTAAATCAAATCCTCTAACTGAAGTTCAAATTTTTAGGAATCGCTAACATAAACATTTCAGTTTCCCAAAATGTCCTGCCAAAGCAAATACAAAAAATAATTTTAAAAGAGTAATGTACACATTAACACATATAATTTATAGAGACTTACTCTACTGGATCAGAAATATTATAAGTCTATAGTTAAATACAACCCTGTAGGTAGTGTTTCTTAAACTCTAATAAAGTCATATTAAACTATAGTAACTACCTGTAGGGGCATTTCACTTGTTTTGCCCTCAGTGCCAAGTTGTTTTCTAATTACACCACCTTCCTGAGCATCTGCATCATAATTCCAGCCACCTGTGGATATTTCGAACTAGTTTTTCTGCCAGAATCTCAATTTTGACATAAAAAGGAAAAGCAACCATCATTTTCCGAAAATAAACCTGCTCATCCTCCTGTAATCTGTGTCTTTATCACAGGCAGAGCCACTGTTCTTTTTATGTGACTATAAAAGAAAGTGTGGTCTCTTCATCTTCTTTTTCAGGATATCACTGGTGAAATTTTGGGGTATTATCTTGGTGGCTTCTCTGAAATCTTCTCCCTCATTTTAATTTCTGGCATCCTTTTCTAATAAAGAGTTCAGTTTTTCACTGAGAATGTGTCTAAAATCTCTTTCCACTCTGTGTCATCATTGGTTACTAAATGTCCAATAAATATTCAAATATCCTCTGGCCACTTGCTGTGTAATGGTATTGGACAAATATTGAATTAAACAGAGATGTTATTGTCGCTGTGGAGCTCAATATCTAGTGAGAAGGATAGACAAGCAATGAATCTTTCACTCAGCTAATTAATCAATACACAAACGAATAAATACTGGCAATGATAACAAATGGTGACATGTGTCATGAAAGTAGTCAGGGGTAGTCTTTCTGAAAAGGCAGACATTAAGTTGAACAATAATAAGAATTAAGAAAAAAAAAAAAGGAGAGAGCCAAACAGAGAGCATGAAGTAAAGTATTACAAGGAAAGAAGGCTCTTAACTTTGAGGAAATGAAAGAGGGTCAGTGTGGTTGGAGGACAGAGAAAGGGGAGAGTTGCAGATAAGGAAGGAGAGCTTATGAAGGGCTGAATCATGTGCGGTCTTGCTGAGTAGAAAAAGGAGTTGATATTTTATTGCAAGTAAATAGCAGGTCTTTGGAGTACTACAGGGAAATAAATATAATTTCATTTATATATACAATTATTCTGTCTGATGTTAGAGTATATGGGCAAGTCTAAAGTTTTCGACAAGGCAGATAGATTAAGCCATGTGATATTTCTTTTTTTTTTTCTTTTTTTTTTTTTTTTGAGACGGAGTCTCACTCTGTCACCCAGGCTGGAGTGCAGTGGCGCGATCTCGGCTCACTGCAAGCTCCACCTCCCAGGTTCAAGCCATTCTCCTCCCTCAGCCTCCCGAGTAGCTGGGCCTACAGGTGCCCGCCACCACCCCCGGCTCATATTTTTAGTATTTTCAGTAGAGATGGGTTTCACCGTGTTATCCAGGATGGTGTCGATCTCCTGACCTTGGGATCCACCCGCCTTGGCCTCCCAGAGTGCTGGGATTACACGCGTGAGCCACTGAGCCCAGCCGATATTTCACATCACTCTGTGCTCTCCAATGTGCTTGCCTACGATGCTCAACATTCTGTGCCTGCTAATATTAAAACTCATTATTCGTATTACAGTCTATAGGAATCCCCTGAGCACTAAACTCTAATCAACATTTACATTGTTTATGTGTCATTTATAGCATCGATTGTCTTCTTTCTAAATATTCCAGTTATGTATTAAACTTTGTATTGGCGATTCCCTCCCTCCTTCCTCTCTTCTTGATTCCTTTCCTTCCTTCATCCATCAACCTCTCTTCATCCATCCTTCCTTTAATTTTTTTATTGAGCATTATTCAAGGGCAAGATCCTCATAAAATCTTATTTCTATATCACCTACACAGTGGTTTGCACATTTTAGTTGAAAGAAACTTTTATTTTAATATTCTAGTGAAAATTATTAAAGTGACTTGCTTATATGTGCCAGTTATAAAATTAAATCATATTGTCCACTATAAATATTAAAAGAAACTCAAGAAATGCTATCAATTTAGTATTTTGAAATCAGTATCTTAATATAATTTTTTAAATTTATATTTAATTTTCTTCGTGATAAGGAAGAAGTAGAAAGGAGAAAAAATACTTTTTAAAATAACTTTTTATTCTAAAATCAGTCCAATTTTCCCAAAGAGTAATGTCTATGGTATATTTTGAATAAACATAGAAACTGACCCTCCAGTCTTAAAACTTGAGAAAATGACAGTTGTCTTATAGGAGTTCCTTTCTCGAGAAACCAACCTCTGGCCTCCTAGATGGTGTCAAGGAAATAAAACTTACCAAATCATCACATCTGGACAATGAGATGCCAGCACCTCACCCATCATGATTGCCTAACTGACCACCTGCTTCCTGTTGACAAACTCCTCTTCCTTTCCCCCGCCAATTTGTTTTCCCACACATGTTTATGTTTCTTCCCTGCAATATACAACCTTAATTTTAGTCCATTATGGAGATAGATTTGAGACTGCTCTTCAATCTCCTTGACTGCAGTATCTGAAAAAAACCTTCTTCTCTGTCAGTATTCATTGTCTCAGTGATTGGCTTTCTGTGCAGCCAGTAGCAGGACCAAGGCAGAAGCCCTGACCATTTGGTTTTCTACAACAAGTAATTGTGTTTTTTCTATATTTTCTTATGGCTTTACATATATAGATATATATACAAATAAATGTGTATATAATATATATGTATATATTAGCAGATTTCTTACTTTTGGGAATATACTAAGGATACAGTTGTATACCTTTTTCATTAACATTTTATCTTGAGAATTTTTCAAGAAATATATATAAAATTTTTCTCTAAAATTATTTATAATTACTTAATTTCTTTGTTTTGGGGGAGTTTTAGTTTATGTCCAGATTTCTTATTAGAAATAATTTTATAAGAAAATATTCTGATACATAAATCATGTATTTGATTTTTCCCTAAAATGCAGAAGTATGATGGAGGTGAGGCACACATTTTTAAATTACCTTGTCAACAGGGCCCATGTCTCCCCATTCCCCTCTCTAGCCCCCAGAGTTGTAGTGTCTTGAACAGACAACCACTCCATCTGAATGAAAGAAAGAGGGATAAATACATGTTTACCTAAAAATATTATGTGTTTTCCTTTAAATAAGCTAGTGAATAAAGTGAATATTTCCATCATGTCCTGACTGTCTGATATATAAAATCCAAACCTTCCTCCTAGTTTTCCTACTAATCCACTATTATCTGTGTTTTTCTAGTTCAGCCTCTTCAATAGTACTTTTTCTTGGGAAGAAATACATTGCAGATTCATGTTGGTTGCTCTAGTCCCTGGGCAGCAGCACAACATAATGATCTTGAAGTTAGCTGATGGATCTTTTAATCTAGGTTTTGTCACCTTTCAGCTGTGTCACCTTGCTTGAGGGACTGAAACTCCCTAAGGCACAGTTTTGTCTTCTTTGAAAAGAGATGACATCCACCTCATAGTGTTGCCTTTGAGGATATGTAGAAAAATCTCTAGACGATACACCTGACTCATCAGAAGATCATTTCTCTCTCTCTCTCTCTCTCTTTTTTTTTTTTTTTTTTGAGACAGAGTCTCGCTCTGTCTCCCAGTCTGGAGTGCAATGGCGCAATCTCGGCTCACTGCTGTAAACTGGTCCTCCAGGGTTCAAGTGATTCTCCTGCCTCAGTCTCCCAAGTACCTGGGATTACAGGTTCACGCCACCACACCCAGCTATTTTTTTTTTTTTTTTTTTTTTTGTATTTTAGTAGAGAAGGGATTTTCCCATGTTCAGGCTGGTCTCAAACTCCTGAGCTCAGGCAATCCACCTGCCTTGCCTCCCAAAATGTTAGGATTACAGGTGTGAGCCACTGTGGTCAGCCCAGAAGATCTTAATAAAAATCTCCTATTATTATCATTATTATATTATCATTAATGGATAATAAAAGATATTCTAGAGGACGAAGGAAGGCATCAAACTTTTTTCCTTGAATTGCATAAACTGTCAGAGGTTAAAAGAATCATTGCATTTTTTAAAATAAAATATCTAATTTTACATAAATATTACTTGTAAAGATTAGTGCACATATATGAAAAATTTCCTTCATATGTTTAAGTCTATGTTTTTGAAGAATCCTAAAAACCAGTTTAAAGTAAGATAAGAAGTGGCAAACTCATACCTCGGTACAGGTTTTATAGACCAACATGGGCTAGTTCTCATGTGGATGAAAGAGCCTTAACATATAGATATCAATTAAACCCACAAGTAACAAAATACTATAAATTTAAACCAGTGGAAAAAAAAACTGTTACAACTCAATTTGCATTATACAGCATTGAATATGTACAAAAAACTGTGTTGGTGAATTGATAAAGTGAAAATTTTATCCTTCATTAGCCCATACTAATTTTTCCACTTTCTTGCCTCAAGGGGATATACATTATTAACATGGTTCTCCATCCACCACCACAAAACTTTTAATTATCTAGGAAATGAAGTCTCCTCTCCTGATATACATTCAAAAAGCTCAGGAGCACCTTTCCTTTTCCTTGGAAATAAGGGAAGTCTAAGCCTTTTTCATTAAAACAAAAGAGAATTTTGACTTAGTTAATTTCATACATAATAATATTTTCAACACATGAGCGCTCTTTTCTCTCTGCTTTGCAATACATCCACTGGTAATAAGGGAAAGGTGGATTAGGCTAAACTAATTGCAACATGAGTAATAGAGACAATTACAAAGGAAAGCAGTTAACATTTTTTGTACTCTAAAGTGGAATTGAAGGGTAGTACTTCCCACTCTTCAATTAAATTAATTTTGACAGAAGACAAACTATATTTAATTTTTCTGGAAAAAAAGAAAACTCCCAGTGATTCCTCATGTTTTGGTATAAAAACTCATCTTCCTTTGCTTATAGTCACTACCAAGAACCACTCATATGAGATAAACACTTCCGCTCTGCCTGCTTGCCCAGCTCTTCACCTGCACCAGCCTTGCTGCCACTCCATTGGAGGAAAAATCTCAGAAGTTTTTAAACCAGAACTACTCTCTATCTTGTATAGAGGCTGCTTAAAATAAGCCTGAGACCTACTGGGCTGCATTCCCAGACAGTTAGGCATTCCGCGTCACAGGATGAGATAGAAAGTCGGCACAAGCTGCAGTTCATAAAGACCTTGCTGATAAAACAGGTTGCAGTCAAGAAGTAGGCTAAAACCCACCCAAACCAAGAGGGCGATGAGAGTGACCTCTGGTCTTCCTCACTGCTACACTCCCCCCAGTGCCATGACAGTTTACAATTGCCAGGGTAACATCGGGAAGTTACCCTATATGGTCTAAAACGGGGAAGCATAAATAATCCATCCTTTGTTTAGCATATAATCAATAAATAACCACAAAAATGAGCAACCAGCAGCCCTCAGGACTTCTCTGCCAATGGAGTAGCCATTCTTTATTCCTTTTCTTTCTTAATAAGCTTACTTTCATTTTATGGACTCGCCTCTAATTCTTTCTTTCGCAAGAACCAAGAACCCTCTCTTGGGGACTGGATGATGACCCCTTTCCAGTAACAAAAATGAAACTAACAAACAAGCACAACCCTGAGCAAAAAAAATAGTTTTCAGGGACATGGAGGTGAAGAAGCATATGCCCGATAGCCATGAAAATCAAGAATGACTCAGACAAACTTATCCCAAGGCAAGACATCAGACTGGGCTAGTATCTCTTCAGCATCACTGTATCCAAAATATCTTCTGGCCTTACCTTGAATTCTATGCATTCTTTCATAAATTGTTAAATTTTAAAAGCTTGAGGATTCCGTTGATTTAAGAAACTTTTCTGTTGATAATGAAAACTTGCCTAAGAGGGTTATAGATTCTTTTTTCAGCCATTTACACATGTGTTTAAGTTTGTTCAGCAGGATGCATTCCTTCTCACACTAAGCTGAGACAGGTACAAAGAAGAAATAGGAAAGATTTAATACAGAGAAGTATAGCACATAAATTTAGACATTATGTACATTGAATAAAAGGAGTATATTAGGACAAAAATTTAGTTTCACAGAATATGACCAGGGCATACAGGGTGCTGAAAAGAGGCAAACAAAGAGAAAGAGGGATACAGAAAAAGAGACAGCAGTAAACAAATGAGTTATATTCATCACACTTTCAAGTTCAGTCCTATATCCAGGAAAAAGGGAGGAGCGTTTCTTTCCTTATTATCTGATCACACAGCATTTATCTCTGCTGTTAGGAACCAGAATGTGGGCTACTAATACAATTCATTCAAGCTACAGATTGATTCATTCAAGCTGTAGATCATCGTTGGGTTGACCAGGAACCCAATCAACTAATTATGTACTTAATTATAGGTTAAAAATGTGCTCAATGTTCCAGACTACCTAGGGATTATGTTCTTATTTTTAAATAAAGTAATAATACTGTAAAATTATCTGTAATTGGATATTTTGTGATAATTTAACTAAAATATATAAAATATATATGTTATTATTTTTTTAAATGTATTTATCAAGAACTTGTAAGAGAAAATGCAAACTAAAAGTATGAGGCTTAATTCTCCCCGTTGAAAGTAGGGAAGAAATTTTCCTGTTTTCCTTTTTCTTAGAGCACTCACGCTGGAAAACTTAACACTTTCACCTCTCTTTTGAAAACTATATAGGTCTTTGTCAGCTTTACAACCCAAGAATATCTTTCTCAAGGCTCTGAGAGCCATTTCCTTTGTTAAATTTAGTTTAGTTTTTGTTATCAGTTTAGCCTAAAGCTGCCTCCATACAACTTTTAAGTTTGGCCTAATTTCTCCATACATAATGAACTGTAACCTAACTGAGGTAAATAGACTGTAACCTACTCTTGTGCCAGTGACAGAGTTTCAGCCAATCAAAGGTGGCTAATTGTTCAACTTACATTAAAAAAGGCAAACATACAACTGTAACCAATTTTACTGTTCCTGTACCTCACTTCTGTGCCCTGTATGTCACTTCTTTTTTTTTTTCCCCCCGTAAATCCTCTCTGATGATGGGCAGCACAAAAATCATTCTGAGTCTATTCTGGTTGGAAGTGGGGACTGCCCAGTTTGTGAATTGTTCTTTGCTTAATTAAACTCTGTTAAATTTAATTTGTCTGAAGTTTTCCTTTTAACACTTTGAAATACTTAATGTCAACGGAAATTGTACCCCATCTCCAAGTCTGTTTGGGAGGATAGGAGTCTAATTTCTGTGGATTCCTTGCTCCAAGTCGCAAAACTACCTCCTGTCATAAACATATGAGAAGCTTTTTTTTCTTTTTTCCTCCTGGATAAAACCAATTAGCTAACACAGATGGTCACCCAAATTACCAGGTAAAGTTAGAATGAATTATGTGTGACAAATGGTGCTGTCAAGTTATCTTACTTGAAGACTTGAGGACTGGTTATTGTTTATATTGAAACATGTACGTAATGGGTCGTATCTGCTTGGCTATGTAAGGAGTTGAAGTGTCTTTATATCTTTGCTGTCTCCTAGCAGGTGAACTGCGATGTATATCCCATTTTGTTTTAATGCTTATTCAATATTAAAGTGTTTTTCCCCCTCTCTCTCTACTACCTTTGTAAAGAACATTTCTGAGTTGAGAGAAGATTTAGATTTTATGTATGATTCCCCAACAAACTCAAATTTGTGTCATTATATTGTGCTACTGTTTTAATTTAGTAATATATGCTCTATTTCATGGAATATTTGAGATTATTTGTAAGTATAGATATTTTAAAATATTAATAGAATAATATAATCTTTTAAAAAGGTGCATTTATACTATATGAGAGAAATTTTTCTAATGCAGAAATGCATTTTATGGGGTCTAAAAAATTAAACGAGCTGTACTTCATTACAGACAAAGAATGAGGAAAACATAATCACTTATAAGATTCATGCTGTCCATGAGACAACAACAAACCAATTGCTCAGCAAAAGTGAAAATTTTCCTGGCATTGAGTTCTTAGATACATTTCTCTTGAATACTCTTAAAAGGGAGAGTGATTTTGTGGAAAATAATCTCAGCACCCTTTCTATAATACAAAGAATAAATAATTCCATGAAGTAGTTAATATGGTGTCAATGAATGCAATTTTGGAGCATGATCTCAAATCAAATGTAGTAAAAGCAAGTAAACATTGAAACAATGAGTATCAAGTTTGTACTCTCTTGTGGTCTGCCTGTGGATTAAATCTTAAACTTTGAGAGCACTAGATTACTCTTCATGCATTCATCCTTGAATGTTGTTTCTTCCTGGCAGAGAAAAGCAATTCAAGGTTCTATTCCCTAGCAAGAACCTGGATGCAGACATTCTGTGCTGATGCTCAAAGGCAGATTTACATACTTTAAAAGTAAATAAATAAATTAGAGGTTATTTTCTTATGGAAATGGTGTGACCAAACCAGTACTTCTCTTATTCAAATAAATTGACTGAATAAGTAATGGAATATCTTCTGGCCAAGATATTTCATTTCTGCCAATATATCAGAAAGATAACCTGTAAATCTTAGTGATGCATAAATAAAAAAAAAGGCAAAAATAAAAACTGGGTAAAATATAACAAACATTAAAAAATACATAGGTGAACATTCATGAAGAAACGTTCCTGGGGCCCAAAATTAGAGCAAGCCCCAAAACAAAGAGCAATCAGCTAGTGCTGCAGCAGCCTCAAAGAGGTTTGCCTTTCTTAAGAGGTTTGCCTTTCTTGGGATCATCAGGGCTTTAGTTGAAATGGTATGTGGGGAAAGGAGATGTGGCCATGGACCCAAGGGAGGTGGAAAGCTGGTAGCAATATCATCATATAAATCAGAGACATTTAAAAGGCCTTCCCAATATTGATGGAATGGATTAGAAAAAGTTGTGTGATTTACAATTCTTCTCTAACTTTAAGCTGTATGCCCACTCACCCACACCCATCTTCTTCTTTTTTTTTTTTATTATACTTTAAGTTCGAGGGTACATGTGCATAACGTGCAGGTTTGTTACATATGTATACTTGTGACATGTTGGTGTGCTGCACCCATCAATTCGTCAGCACCCATCAATTCATCATTCACATCAGGTATAACTCCCAATGCAATCCCTCCCCCCGCTCCCCGTTATAGGCCCCGGTGTGTGATGTTCCCCTTCCCGAGTCCAAGTGATCTCATTGTTCAGTTCCCACCTATGAGTGAGAACATGCGGCCCACACCCATCTTCTAAGGCAATTCACTATCCAAAAGCAACAGGAAAGTTTGAAAAAAAAAAAAAAAAAAGAAATCGTGTTATATGAAGTTGAGGGCAACTACACCACTGATACGTAGACTGTTATTTTCTAATCCCTTATTCTTACAACCATCTAGAATTTCATATTTCTTTCATCAGTATCATAATTCTTCATGCCACTAAACTCAAAATTTAGGCACATCTATTCAAGCTGTCCACATATAAACCCAGATCATAAAGTGTTACTCTCTCTACCTGTTTCTTTTCTTTGAAACTAAGGGATCGGCCGGGCACGGTGGCTCAAGCCTGTAATCCCAGCACTTTGGGAGGCCAAGACGGGCGGATCACGAGGTCAGGAGATCGAGACCATCCTGGCTAACACGGTGAAACCCCGTCTCTACTAAAAAATACAAAAAAAAAAAAAACTAGCTGGGCGAGGTGGCGGGCGCCTGTAGTCCCAGCTACTCGGGAGGCTGAGGCAGGAGAATGGCGTGAACCTGGGAGGCGGAGCTTGCAGTGAGCTGAGATCCGGCCACTGCACTCCAGCCTGGGCGACAGAGCGAGACTCCGTCTCAAAAAAAAAAAAAACTAAGGGATCAGCACCCGTGTGTGTGTGTGTGTATAAAACATTAAGTGTATATATACATTATATAATGTATATAAGTGAATTATATACATTAATGTGTATATTAAATATACACATTATATGTGTATGTAAAACATTAAGTGTGTATATAAAACATTAAGTAACATTAAGTTACATTAAGTAACTCAACTTACTTTAAATTTTTAATGTAAGTAACTTAAGACATTAAATTATTTTATAATTTCCAATTTCTAAAGATTATTGAAATTTCAAAACCATTTATATTTTAAATGATAACAAAATACTAAAGTAAAATACTATTAAATAAGAAACACATGGAAGTGGGAGGGACACAAATTTACTTAGTTCATTGACCATACATTTCCCATGAATATATAATATCAGATCTTACCTGAGAAATTACATTCCTTTGCTACAAAGGAAATACAATATAACCAATTTTAACTTGTAAAGCAAATGTCTAGGCATGAGCTAGCTTCATTGGAGCTTTCAATGGTTCTAGCCCAAGTTGTGTTGGACTTAACCTATACCCGAATTTAAAGACTAAAGAATCTATTAGCATTGGAGACATTCTACTATGGGGAAAAACACAAAATTGACAGCCATGGTGAAGAGTTGAAATTTTTTAAGAAGAATTTTGGGGACAAATAAAGAAGTCTGAAGTTTGTGAGCTTAAGCCTGTTATTATCATTAAAATTTAAGAAACTATTACTTTGCTTTTTAAATTAATTCAGAAAATTATCCATACTTTCTGTTTTTCAAACTTTATGAAAGATGGTAATAAAATCATAAGCTTTTTATGTATGCAATACATGATTTATTGATTATCTTTGAGAGTTCTTAAGTTATAAAGAGGAAAAAGGACAAGTAACACATCGGACACAAAGTTACTATTTGACCAAGATTTTGGTCTAAAGAATGTCTCATTGACTATGAGGCAAGAGAGAAGGAAACCAGACACTTACACCTTTAAAGAAATAAAAATAATAGAAGCAAGTTTAATGTGATTCTCTTATTTATTTTCAGGGTTGTGGAAGGCCTTTCTAAAATATATCATTGAAAATTCTAGGAATTATTGGTGGAAATAAAGGTAAGAATTTTTTGCAAAGCATTTTGGCATGTAGACATACTCTGGTGCTAAATCTCATAATGTGAATTTGTAATTATATTTGTTTCTAAAGTATTTCTCTTAAAAAGGAAAGAGATAGAAGAACATAACTATCTTTGTGAGTGGATAGATAGATAGATAGATAGATAGATAGATAGATAGATAGATAGATGCAGATGTACCCTTTTAGCATAATGTATGCTTATTTTCATGCTTTTAGTGCTGCCCTTTGCTCAGACCCAGTAAGAGTTAGCAAGGCAAACACAGCTATATGTTTTTGTCCAATGAACATTAGAATGCCACAAACACTTTTATCCACAGCGCTCTACAATACTGTATCCTGAGTTGCATGTAATCTGAAATTTGCGATATCTGCTTCGTTATGGCCTTTCATTCTAATATTTACTGCCTCTTCTCCCGTGTTGATTGATAAAAATGTAGAAATAGGTAGTGCAAAGAAACAAAGAACATGTATAAATCTGCAAATCTTCATACCAATTAAGCTAGTTATAGAGCAACTCTGACATATTCTGAGAAATAAAAAAGGAGAAGATACAAATTAGTAAGCAATTACGATTGGTGAGAATTTTGACATTTTGAAGCATATCATATAGTACATTTTGAGCACAGCCTGGGAAAACTGACTGAGAGTTATATGAATGAAAATTGGTAGACAATGGTTTAAAGCAAGTAGAGTGGAAGATCAGTTGCCAGCATAGGATACCAAGATATAATTTTCATGGGGTCTATACAGTAAGGACCCACATAGCTTTTATTCAGTTTAAGTCCCATACTCAAAATACATTTCCTGAGCTACATTGAAGCATTCAGGTACATTTCAAACTCCTTTAAAATATATTAATTTCAAAACAGCTGTATTCACTCAAAGAAAGCTACCCTAGGAAAATAATCAAGATCTATTTGCAAGAATGCCCATCAAAACATGATTAATAATAGCAATTCATTGTTTATAAAAAAGCTAATTCAACCATATAGAGAGAATTGAATAAAATATGTACAAATGCTAAATTATTCCAGTCTGTAATGTGATATTCAGGGAAAAATGACTTTATGAGGTAATAAATACAATGTATTATTGAGTAAAAATCAAAGCAGGAAATAGAAATTGCAGCATTATTCCAATCTTATCAATATCTTATATACTTGTAAAATCACATTTATTTTTGTTAGAGTAAAAACACAAAAATGTCTACTGGTAAATCCCAGAAGATGAAATCATTGTGAATATTATATATTAAATTTATTCTGAAATTGCATACATGATATCATGATTATCTATTACCAATTTATTTAGAATAAAACAACAAAACCATTAGAAATATTTGATCAATCATTCTAGTGATTAACAAAGGCTTTCTTTAGGTTATTCTGAAGTTTGTTTACATCAAGTATAACAATATTCTAGATTATGTGCATTATGATATATTCAAAGACATGTGTCATATGCACACGTATGTTTATTGCAGCACTATTCACAATAGCAAAGACTTGGAATCAACCCAAATGTCCATCAGTGACAGACTGGATTAAGAAAATGTGGCACATATACACCATGGAATACTATGCAGTCATAAAAAAGGATGAGTTCTTGTCCTTTGTAGGGACATGGATGCAGCTGGAAACCATCATTCTCAGCAAACTATCACAAGAACAGAAAACCAAATACTGCATGTTCTCACTCATAGGTGGGAATTGAACAATGAGTTCACTTGGACACAGGAAGGGGAACATCATACACTGGGTCCTATTGTGGGGAGGTGGTGGGAGGATGGATAACATTAGGAGAGATACCTAATGTAAATGACGAGTTAATGGGTGCAGCACACCAACATGGCACATGTATACATATGTAACAAACCTGCACGTTGTGCACATGTACCCTAGAACTTAAAGTCTAATAAAAAATAATAAATAAATAAATAAATAAATAAATAAATAAATAAATAAATAAATTACAGTGTATTAAAAAAAAAAAAAAAGGACATGTGTCAAACAGTGGTTGCTCAGTATCCAGATTTCAGGTCTTTAATTTACTACATTTGGCTAAGAATTTAATTTTAAATGCATTTTTGTGCATACTCTATGTGCTATACACTAAGTCACTACCACTCTTGGTGAATTTACTGTCTTTAAAAATGACTGAAATGTAAAATTTACAGAATGATCACAAGCAAAACAAATATAATGTCAAGCCTCATAGTACTATTAGCATTTTTAAAAAATTTTTAAGATATTGTCTTAGAAAAAGATAGACATTGATAAATGCATATATTTTTAAGGAACTAAAAACTCATAGCATTTTTTTACTACCAATTCAACAGAACTCCTACTATCATACACTTGCAAAGATTATTCAAAAACTTGAAGATAGTTTTGGACAAACACTTCATTCCTTTGTCTCTCAATTACATTTTGAAGATATTTGCCCGTTTTAACTGAAAGTTTCTCCCTGATAGCTGAACTTCTCATAAAAAGCAAAGGCATTATATTTATTTCTTCTTATCATCCTGTGAACTTAATATTTATTTCATCTTTTCATAAGATAGTAAATTTATCAGTGGTGGTTGATGTAAATCTGATGTGGGGGTGGTGATGGCTCTATATTTGTAATAATAGGTAAAATTAAAATGTTTCAAAAGCTTCAATGTTTTTAAATAGGGAATTGTTCTTAGTAATTATTTTTCTAATTTCATATGCAGGTACAAAACAGGTATTTTTCCCATCATACTTGACTAATACTAAACAATCAATGCCTTATCTTTACCTTTTCACTCTTTCCCCAAATAAATAACTCCATCAACCAATTTCATTGGATTCTATAGGCAACCTAAGACCTAAGTTTTCTGCCGATCAATTTGCTTCTTCTTACTATTCAATGGCCCTTTTCTCCATTTTTTCCTACCTCCCACTATTCACACCTCAGGATAGAAAATAATATCTGGGCAATTTTATGTCATTTCACATGGCAAAGACTGTTCCTTAAATTGCTCTAAGCAACAATAGCAATAGCAACAATAAAAACCCCAAAATAATTGCAAATTACATACAAACTGTAATAAGTGCAATTAAACACAATTCACTATGACCGTTAGGTCATTCTTCTTTCAGTAAGTAACATTAAGGCCAGAGGGATGACTGGAATTCATTTAACTTAATCAAGGAGAGCTAACATAGATCACTTTTAGAAAATTCATTTACCAGAGTCTCGAATGGTGTTAGTCACAGCAAAGGCCTACCCCATGCCCTTGTCCTGAATATTCACACAGAATATAAAGAACTCAAATTGCTTTCCCTAAGAGGTTGGCAAATGCCAAAACTCTTGCTCTATATTTTCCATTATTCTGGTATAACTCATTAGCAAATATTATAAGTTAGCAGTATCACAGATACGCATTAGAACAAAATTCTTCTTTCTTTTTCTCCTTCTGTTTCATAAATAAAACACATTTAATCAGTAACTCCTGCAAAAGAGAACTGCCGCCTTTTAAAATAGTGCATTACTCACTAAGTTTAATGATATTTAGTGTGAAGTATATTAACTGAATGCTTTCCAAAGCCAGGTATATAAGGATATATAACTTTTACCTGCAAATAACTAAAGTTTATTATATTTGTTATGTGTTGGGCATTATTTGAACTGTGTTACATGCATTAATTTGTTTAATCTTCCCCAAAAGTGAGTAATACTATCTCTATTTTATAAACTAAAAAGTCTACAACCAAGAAATTAAGCAATTCAAGATCACAAAGTTACTAAATAGCACAGATGGGTTTCAAATCTAGATATCTGATAAAGGTATTTTGTCTTTCCTATCAAGTATTATTGAGTGTATATGTGTGTTTGTGTGGAAAAGTCATGGGATCCTTAGGGTGTTGTTATGCCAGCCAGAAACCTCTGTGGCCGGCAGTGCCTCTGTTTGAATTTTGTTCATGCTAGCTGGGCTTGTTCCACCCACTTGGTCCAGCAGGCTGTGACTGGCTGGCATTACTAGCCTGGATCCCACATCTGCCAAGGGCAAGCCAGGTGTGGAGCAGCAAGGGGTGTGCGAGCAACTGAACACAGGGGTTCAGCCACTGCACACAGCCAGGTGTACTGGCTACTGTGGTGAGACAGGCAGCTCCAGGCACTGGTATAGGTGTCAGCTTTGTGCAAGGCTGTGGCTGGACCAGACGTATGCAAGCAACTTCTACTTTGGACACCAGTCTTTAGATGAGGGGAATGTGTTGGCACCCGAAATCTCAGAGACACCACGAGCCACATATCCCCAAAGAGGGTGTTACAGCATGTCACAGCCCTGGTTCAGGGATCCCTGAGGTCTGGGCTCCCAGAAAGGTCACAGTTCTTCTCTCCTTCTCATTGCCCATAGGGCAGCAAGCGGAGGGGTGTGTTTGGGGGCAGAGGGTGTTTCAGCCCATTTGAGTTACAGCTCTCTCAGTCCCACAACCCCACTCTGGCTGGTAGCTCTTTGGCTGGTCCAGCCCTGCTGCTGCTTCCCATTGCGTGGGGCAGCCTCTCAACACTGCTGGCAGAGGGCAGGAGGGCTATAGTGTTATAGCAGCTCTGGCTGGAGGAACCCCAAGGTCTGGACCCCCAGAAGGGTCACCACTCTTCACTCCTAAAGTCTTGGAGCATGTCACTGGCCACAGTTCAGCAAGCAGGCCAGGAACGTGTTACAACTTCTTTTGCTCCCACTGTTCAGAAGGTCCTGAGTTCTTGTCCCATGTCCAGGAAGAATGAGGTTACGCAGACAACTGGAGGGTGAGGAAGGCGGAGAGGAGCTTTACTGAGTGACAGAACAGTTCTCAGGAGACCCAAAGTGAATAGTTCCTTTCCACAGGTAGGCCGTCCCAACAAGTGTCTGAGTCTGGCTAACTCTAGGGTTTTTATATGCACAGAATGGAGAAAGTATGTGCTAACTGGTCCACACGCAGCCATGGGCAGGCCTGCAGTGCCCAGGCTGTCTGTACTGAAGGGTGCCCACAGGCCTGTGCCAAGGTGCCCTCAGCCCCTCCGCCATCTCTTCTGCACTCATTGGCCCCCGAAGTCCAGAGGGGGGTGAATCAGTGGGGATCTGGTGTGTCAGCACTACCCCAAGAGTGTGCATACCTGGCCGGGTTGTGAGAGTGTCCTGGCTTGGCCACAACCTTGCTCCACACTGGAGCAGGCATTGGAAGCAGGGAGAGGCCAGTGAGCAGGAGCAGGCACTGCTGAGCCTTCAGGGGCAGGGGGGCTCCTGGGGCCTCAAGAGTGCAGGGATCCCTGGGTCTGGAGCCACGGTTAGGTGGCTGCAGCTTGACCCATGACCATGGGCTGTGATCCTACCAACCTGGTAGGGCATTGGGCTGTTGCTGGGGATCACCTGTTCCCAGCCCCTGCTGGCTCTGCAGCACATGCAGCCCCAGCCATACCTCTCCGTCTACAGCTGTTGTCATTTCAGTGGTTGCTCCAGATTGGCTCCCACCACCATCACAAGTGTGTATTTGGGAGAGGGATGACATCATCTACACTAATATATTCCAAAATAGAATATATTGTGTTCAATAACATGTCTTTATATTATAAATAAAATCACAGAAATTAGTAATAATGATGTTTTGAGGTAACTATAAATTATTTTTACCAAATAACAACAGCTAAAATGCCAACATAGTATAATATTTACTATGTCCCAGACACTAAGTGCTTTATCTGATTATCTCATCTCACAAACACCCTATAATGTGAAAACTGTAATTACTCCTACAGAAAAGAAAATGAAGATTCAGGGGCACACCAGATTTTCTAGCTATCCCTACTGTGTGGCTTATGCCATGCAAATATTTATTTAAAAGAACACTTTTTAAACATACGTAAAAGTAAACTGTGATAGAGCACATTTAGAAAGAAGAAATGATGGTGCCAAGAACTGGAGATGGAATCTAAATTCCATTTAA
Organism: Rhinopithecus roxellana; assembly: GCF_007565055.1. Classification (NCBI taxonomy): domain Eukaryota; kingdom Metazoa; phylum Chordata; class Mammalia; order Primates; family Cercopithecidae; genus Rhinopithecus; species Rhinopithecus roxellana. The sequence continues at coordinate 94,768,027 of NC_044552.1, read as the reverse complement.
CACTCCTTAACCCTCTTAGTTAGCTCAACCTGCCGTAACAAAAAACCGTAGACTGGATGGCTTATCATAGAAAAGTCCTCATAGTTCTGGAGGATAGAGGCCCCACATCAAGGTGTCAGCCACCATGGCTCCTGGTTAGGCCACTCTTCTTGGCTTATATCCAGATGCCATCTAGCTATGTCCTCACATGGCCTTTCTTCTGTGTGCACTTGGAGAGAGACAGAGCTCCATGACTCTTTATCATAGAGAGCAGATATGTGAGATAAGAAAGCACTTACATGACCTCATTTAACTATAATTAACTCCCTAAAAACTCAGTTTTCAAATATAGTCACATTTTGGGTTACAGCTTCAACCCACAAATTTAGGGGAAGGAAGGCACAATTCAATCCATATCACTCTCCCAGTACCTAAGGTTTATGAAAAATAGGAGGGGATGTGTTGAGCTTTTGACTTGTAAAGAAACCCTGTAAACTCCTCTGAAGAAATAGACATTTGTATAGTGTTTTTAAAGGATATATAATGTAAAGTTCACTAAATAGCACAATAGACTGTTCCTTTGTAGATTTGCTGAAAATACAATATGTTCCTCACAGAGTAATTTCTTACTCTGTCCGTCAGGAAGTTATACTTTCAGGAAGCTAAGCGATTTTGTTTCAGGTATGGGAGGATCTATAACTTCGTATCAAATTTTGAGAGTTATAAGAAATACATTTTTACTTGTACTACAAAATAGAATGTACAAAATGAAGCCAAATTTCATTAAGTACAATTATGGATAAATGATTATCTTATTTTGTGGCACTAGAGGAAAATTAAGAATAATAATTGAATGCTATGCCATTAGCTATGTTTTTAACTGTGTTTTTCTTTTTTCTTCTTTAATCGCATATCATGCTTCCGAGAAAGTCACAATGAGAATATTATAATTATCATATCTTTTATCACTGAGAATCTGAAGAGCAGAAGTTAGTATTATAAGTATAACAAAAGTCATTATTTCCTGAAAGATTATTTTTCTATATTAATTTACAACATGTAATACCTGTTGTGCATCAAACATTGTCTGACACAATATTTTGTCTAACTGATTTAGCAAGTGTTAACCAACTATTAACCACCAGTCATGCACAGTCACATGCGTATTCTTTCCTGTAATGTACTTGGCTTTTGTAGAATAAAGTGATGGAGTTTTTCCTGTAATATTTATATCTTGGAGAAAAAATTAAAAACAATGGAAGAAGCCACCAATATTTATTAGCATATATTTTGAGCCAGATACAATAATTTTATATTTATAGCATCTCAATTCATCTTGACTAAAGAATTCTATAACATAGATTATATTATTATTTGCATTTTACAGATGCAAAATCATGCCTTAGAGAAATTGAATAACTTGCCTTGAAACCTCATTAGTAAGGGTTTGAACAAGAGCATTTTTATTCAGGAATCCAAGTTCTTGACCATTATACATTACAATACCTGGAGCTTTAAAAACTATATTAACTCGTAGTCATAGTTACTTTTTTCTGAGTTACTTTTTTGACATTTGAAAAATGTCAAAAATTTTTATGTGTTGAATTTTGATTCCTTTATAGACTGTTTTAATAGAGCCTGGGATGACCATTTTTGTGGAGCTTGGGATCACAAGGCTATATATTGGGTGGCCAACAACTACTTAATTTACATACAAATCTTAAAGCATTACCACAATGCCTTCCTCACAATACATATTTCATCAATGTTCAGTGGTGGCAGTGATGCTGATAATGCTGATGATGATAATGATGTGACAAGTAACTATTGCTGGCCACATGGTCTGATGAATGTAGAATCATCTGCCAAGAAACTACCCTATATCTATATTTCCCATTGGAAGGTCTCAACTAGTCTCCTTGATTTTCTTCAAAACTCTCCATGAAAAGATATTTGTCTAATTTAAACAATACAACTAACAATTCTACAAAGGTTATTATCTACAGTTACATTTTTGATTCCCTGGAAACCACTTTAAATATTCAAGTCAATCTCATCACTATAAATGAATGAAAAAAAAATACAACTCAAATGATAGAAGTAAGGAAGAAATCATCCTACTGTCCAATCACTGTCACAAGACAAAAGCGCATCACTATATGTAGAATTTGTTTTGGATATAATTTAAGAGTTTTAAACTTTATTTTTGCTTTGTTGTGTTTATGGATTAAAAGGCCATCATACTTAGGTTTGTAGCTACATTTAGAAAGAATGGAGACTAAAAAGGATATGATCAACTTAACTAAAATGGTACTATTCTTTGAGGTTTAATTGTGCAAGTCTTAGGAATTTATGCTTAATCTTTCCAGTGTTAGCTGGAAATTAAAATGAGTAATGTCAACTACAAAAACATGACTTAGCAATTCAAAATAAAACCAGCTATATGTTTATATTATCTAGCATTATTCTTCACTGATACCAAGATGTCATCCTTGATGTTAGAGACACAGGAATGAAAAACATATAAAAGTTCTCTGCTGCTTGTATTCTAATGAGGGAGATAGACATTAAACATAAGTAATCTCAAATAGTGATATGTGCTATGAACAAAATAAACAGGTTACTATTGTAAAAACTGATTAGGGAGGAGGTTCTATTGATTAAATAATCACCCAAGGTATCTCTTTAAAATGGATATTTGAGAAGAGATCTAAATTAAAAGAAAAAATGGGCCGGGCGCGGTGGCTCAAGCCTGTAATCCCAGCACTTTGGGAGGCCGAGACGGGCGGATCACGAGGTCAGGAGTTCGAGACTATCCTGGCTAACACGGTGAAACCCCGTCTCTACTAAAAAATACAAAAAGCTAGCCGGGAGAGGTGGCTGGCGCCTGTAGTCCCAGCTACTCGGGAGGCTGAGGCAGGAGAATGGCGTAAACCCGGGAGGCAGAGCTTGCAGTGAGCTGAGATCCGGCCACTGCAGTCCAGCCGGGCGACAGAGCGAGACTCCGTCTCCAAAAAAAAAAAAAAAAAAAAGAAGAGAAAAAATGGGCATGTTATTATGAGCTGAACATCTCAAGCAGGAGAAAATCCCTGAGAGCGAAGTGATCATAGCATGGTTGAGGAATAGATAAAAACTAAAGTGGCTGGAACAGAGAGGAGAAGAGTAGTATGGGAGGAGTTTAAAGACATAAACAATGGCCAGATCAACATGCAATGTGAATCCATGGTAGCATTTTCTAAAAGGTTGATGTAATTTAATCTATCACTGAGAAAAAGAAAATATATTTTAAAACCTGTGATGGAAACAATGGCTTGGAAGAGATTCCAGAGTACAAACAGTGAGCTTTAGGCCTGCTCTGTACAATATGCATGAAGTCATTCAAATTTAAATTTAAGTACATTAAAATCAAATCAAATTTGAAATTCAAAATCTCAGACACACTAATCACATTTCAAGTTCTCAATGACCACGTGTGGCTAGTGGGATAACAAAGGTAAATAAGGTTTTCATCATTGTTGTCATTCTTTGCAGACAATAAATAATAGTGGTGGCAGTGAAAATGGACAACGATTGATGAATTTGCAATACGGTTTGAAGATAGAGTTCAAATATGTCTATGTACATACCCATTGCTAAAATTAAATGTAGATAGAACTTTTCTTACATGATAATATTTGGTAATGTCCAAAAGTCAATCGTGAAATAGAAAAATACAATTGTATCCATGACTCAAGAATAAACATCATTCAAGTTATCAGGAGTAGAAAGATACCAGTGTAAAATTACAAAAGATTTTAGGTCTAAAGATATCTAAAAGCCAATAGACTTTGAGTGATTTGTCCAAGCATTACATTGTCAAGCATGGAAATTGAGAGTAGAAAAGAAAGCCCTCATAGGCCTTGTTCAATTCTGTCTCAGTAATATACTTCCAGCTCTATTAGTTATGTAATCTGGTTTCCAATCACTAGCCTACTCTCCATAAAGACACAAAATAACCTCATTCCTGTGTCCCCAGCACTATCTCAATATTTAGCATCTGATGAATGCCCACAAAATATCTAGTTTCATGAATATTTGAATTCCAATGATAGAAAAAAGAAAGATGAATCAACTAAAAGATTTTTTAAAAGATCATGTGTTTATGTAAAGTTTATAATGGGTGGCCAGAGATGGGTGGTAAATAAAATTAAATCAGTTTACACATATAACATCTATTTTTGCTTCTTTAACTGAAAAATATGGAGTATATAACATATGCATAAGTAAAATATATGACAATATCACAAGATCAGCTGGAAAGAAATGAAAATATGCTATTTTTTAAATTATACTTTAAGTTCTAGGGTACATCTGCAAAACATGCAGGTTTGTTACATATGTGTAACAAAATATGTGCCATATGTACCATGTTGGTGTGCTGCACCCAATAACTTGTCATTTGCATTAGGTATATCTCCTAATGCTATCCCTTCCCCATCTCCCCTCCCCACAATAGGCCCCAGTGTGTGATGTTCCCCTTCCTGTGTCCAAGTGATCTCATTGTTCAATTCCCACCTATGAGTGAGAACATGCACTGTTTGGTTTTCTGTTCTTGCGATAGTTTGCTGAGAATGATGGTTTACAGTTGCTTCGATGTCCCTACAAAGGACATGAACTCATCCTTTTTTATGGCTGTATAGTATTCTATTGTGTATATGTGCCACATTTTCTTAATCCAGTCTGTCACTGATGGACATTTGAGTTGATTCCAAGTCTTTGCTATTGTGAATACTGCCTCAATAAACATACATGTGAATGTGTCTTTATAGCAGCATGATTTATAATCCTGTGGGTATATACCCAGTAATGGGATGACTGGGTAAATGGTATTTCTAGTTCTAGATCCTTGAGGAATTGCCACACTATCTTCCACAATGATTGAACTAATTTACAGTCCCACCAACAGTGTAAAAGTGTTCCTGTTTCTCCACATCCTCTCCAGCACCTGTGGTTTCCTGACTTTTTAATGATTGCCATTCTAACTGGTGTGAGATGGTATATCATTGTGGTTTTGATTTGCATTTCTCTCATGGCAAGTGATGATGAGACTTTTTTCATGTGTCTGTTGGCTATATGAATGTCTTCTTTTGAGAAGTGTCTGTTCGTATCCTTTGCCCACTTTTTGATGGGGTTGTTTGTTTTTTTCTTGTAAATTTGATTGAGTTTTTTTGTAGGTTCTGGATATTAGCCCTTTGTCAGATGAGTAGATTGCAAAAATTTTCTCCCATTCTGTAGGTTACCTGTTCACTCTGATGGTAGTTTCTTTTGCTGTGCAGAAGCTCTTTAGTTTAATCCCATTTGTCAATTTTGGCTTTTGTTGCCATTGTTTTTGGTGTTTTAGACATGAAGTCCTTGCCCATGCCTGTGTCCTGAATGGTATTACCCAGGTTTTCTTCTAAGGTTTTTATGGTTTTAGGTCTAACATTTAAGTCTCTAATCCATCTTGAATTATTTTTCATATAAGGAGTACAGAAAGGATCCAGTTTCAGCTTTCTACTTATGGCTAGCCAATTTTCCAAGCACCATTTATTAAATAGGGAATCCTTTCCCCATTTCTTGGTTTTGTCAAGTTTGTCTAAGATCAGATGGCTGTAGATGTGTGATATTATTTCTGAGGGCTCTGTTTTTGTTCCATTGGTCTATATCTCTGTTTTTGTACCAGTACCATGCTGTTTTGGTTACTGTAGCCTTGTAGTATAGTTTGAAGTCAGGTAACGTGATGCCTACAAATTTGTTCTTTTGGCTTAGGATTGTCTTGGTAACGAGGGTTCTTTTCTGGTTCCATATGAACTTTAAAGCAGTTTTTTTCCAATTCTGTGAAGAAAGTCATTGGTAGCTTAATGGAGATGGCATTGAATCTATAAATTACCTTGGGCAGTGTGGCCATTTTCACTATATTGATTCTTCCTAACCATGAGCATGGAATGTTCTTCCATTTGTTTGTGTCCTCTTTTATTTCACTGAACAGTGGTTAGTAGTTCTCCTTGAAGAGGTCCTTGACATCCCTTGTAAGTTGGATTCCTAGGTATTTTATTATCTTTGAAGCAATTGTGAATGGGAGTTCATTCATGATTTGGCTCTCTGTTTGTCTGTTATTGGTGTATACGAATGCTTGTGATTTTTGCACTTGATTTTGTATCATGAGACTTTGCTGAAGTTGCTTATCAGCTTAAAGAGATTTGGGGCTGAGGTTTTCTAAATATACAGTCATGGGGTTTTCTAAATATACAATTATGTCATCTGCAAACAGGGACAATTTGACTTCTTCTTTTCCTAAATAAATACCCTTTATTTCTTTCACTTGCCTGATTGCCCTGGCCAGAAATTCCAACATTATGTTGAATGGGAGTGGTGAGAGAAGGTATCCCTGTCTTGTGCCAGTTTTCAAAGGGAATGCTTCCAGTTTTTGCCCATTCAGTATGATATTGGCTGTGGGTTTGACACAAATAGCTCTTATTATTTTGAGATACGTTCCGTCAATACCGAATTTATTGAGAGTTTTTAGCATGAAGGGCCATTGAATTTTGTCAAAGGCCTTTTCTGCATCTATTGAGATAATCAGGTATTTTTTGTCTTTGGTTCTGTTTATATGCTGGATTACGTTTATTGATTTGCATATGTTGAACCAGCCTTGCATCCTAGGGATGAGGCCCACTTGATCATGGTGGATAAGCTTTTGGGTGTGCTGCTGGATTTGGTTTGCCAGTATTTTATTGAGGATTTTTGCATCGATGTTCATCAGGAATATTGGTCTAAAATTCTCTTTTTTTGTTGTGTCTCTGCCAGGCTTTGGTATCAGGATGATGATGGCCTCATAAAATGAGTTAGGGAGGATTCCCTCTTTTGCTATTGATTGGAATAGTTTCAGAAGGAATGGTACCAGCTCCTCCTCGTACCTCTGGTAGAATTTGGCTGTGAATCCATCTGGTCCTGGACTTTTTTTGGTTGCTAGGCAATTAATTATTCCCTCAATTTCAGAGCCTACTAATGGTCTATTAAGGGATTCAACTTCTTCCTGGTTTCATCTTGGGAGAGTGTAAGTGCCCAGGAATTTATCCATTTCTTCTAGGTTTTCTAGTTTATTTGTGTAGAGATGTTTATAGTATTCTCTGATGGTAGTCTTTATTTCTGTGGGGTCAGTGTTGATATCCCCTTTATCATTTTTTATTGTGTCTATTTGATTCTTCTCTCTTTTTTTCTTTATTGGTCTTACTAGCAGTCTATCAATTTTGTTGATCTTTTCAAAAAACCAACTCCTGGATTCATTGATTTTTTTGAAGGGCTTTTTGTGTCTCTATCTCCTTCAATTCTGCTCTGATCTTACTTACTTCTTGCCTTCTACTAGCTTTCGAATGTTTTCTCTTGCTTCTCTAGTTCTTCTAATTGTGATGTTAGGGTGTCAATTTTAGATCTTTCCAGCTTTCTCTGGTGGGCATTTAGTGCTATAAATTTTCCTCTACAAATTGCTTTAAATGTGTCCCAGAGATACTGGTATGTTATATCTTTGTTCTCATTGGTTTCAAAGAACATCTTTATTTCTGCCTTCATTTTGTTATGTATCCAGTAGTCATTCAGGAGCAGGTTTTTCAGTTTCCATGTAGTTGAGCAGTTTTGATTGAGTTTCTTAGTCCTGAGTTCTCGATTGATTGCACTGTGGTCTGAGAGACAGTTTGTTATCATTTCCATTCTTTTACATTTGCTGAGGAGTGCTTTGCCTCCAACTAAGTGGTCAATTTTGGAATAAGCGTGATGTGGTGCTGAGAAGAATGTATATTCTGGTGATTTGGGGTGGAGAGTTCTGTAGATGTCTATTAAGTCCGCTTGGTGCAGAGTTGAGTTCAAGTCCTGGTTATCTTTGTTAACTTTCTGTCTCGTTGATCTGTCTAATGTTGGCAGTGGGGTGTTAAAGTCTCCCATTGTTATTGTATGGGAGTCTAAGTCTCTTTGTAAGTCTCTAAGGACTTGCTTTATGAATCTGCGTGCTCCTGTATTGGGTGCATATATATTTAGGATAGTTAGCTCTTCTTATTGAGTTGATCCCTTTACCATTATGTAATGGCCTTCTTTGTCTCTTTTGATCTTTGTTGGTTTAAAGTCTGTTTTATCAGAGACTAAGATTGCCACTCCTGCCTTTTTTTTTGTTTGTTTGTTTTCCATTTGCTTGGTAGATCTTCCTCAATCCCTTTATTTTGAGTCTATGTATGTCTCTGCATGTGAGATGGGTCTCCTGAATACAGCAAACTGATGAGTCTTGAGTCTTTATCCAATTTGCCAGTCTGTGTCTTTTAATTGGACCATTTAGTCCGTTTACATTTAAGGTCAATAATGTTATGTGTGAACTTGTTTCTGTCATTATGATATTAGCTGGTTATTTTGCTCGTTAGTTGATGCAGTTTCTTCCTAGCATTGATGGTCTTTACATTTTGGCATGTTTTTGCAATGGCTGGTACCAGTTGTTCCTTTCTATGTTTAGTGCTTCCTTCAGGATCTCTTGTAGCGCAGGCCTGGAGGTGACAAAGTCTGTGAGCATTTTCTTGTCTGTAAAGGATTTTATTTCTCCTTCACTTATGAAACTTAGTTTGGCTGACTATGAAATTCTGGGTAAAAAATTCTTTTCTTTAAGAATGTTGAATATTGACCTTCACTCTCTTCTGACTTGTAGAGTTTCTGCCAAGAGATCTGCTGTTAGTCTGATGAGCTTCCCTTTGTGGATACCCTGACTTTTCTCTCTAGCTGCCCTTAACATTTTTTCCTTCATTTCAACTTTGGTGAATCTGACAATTATGTGTCTTGAAGGTGCTCTTCTCAAGGAGTATCTTTGTGGCATTCTCTGTATTTCCTGAATTTGAATGTTGACCTGCCTTGCTAGGTTGGGGAAGTTCCCCTGGATGATATCCTGCAGAGTGTTTTCCAACTTGGTTCCATTCTCCCTGTCACTTTCAGGCACCCCAATCAGACATAGATTTGGTCTTTTCACATAATCCCATATTTCTTGGAGGCTTTGTTCATTTCTTTTTACTCTTTTTTCTCTAAACTTCTCTTCTCGCTTCATTTCATTCATTTGATCTTCAATCACTGATACTCTTTCTTCCAGTTGATTGAGTCAGTTACTGAAGCTTGTGCATTTGTCACATTGTTCTCGTGTCATGATTTTCATCTCTATCAGTTCGTTTATGGACTTCTCTGCATTGATTATTCTAGTTATCCATTCTTCCTTTTTTCAAGGTTTTAGTTTCTTTGCACTGTGTACATAGTTCCTCCTTTAGCTCTGAGAAGTTTGATCAACTGAAGCCTTCTTCTCTCAGTTCGTCAAAGTCATTCTCCATCCAGCTTTGTTCCATTGCTGGCGATGAGCTACATTCCTTTGGAGGGGGAGATGCGCTCTGATTTTTTGAATTTCCAGCTTCATATAAATGGGATCATATAATAACTAATCTTTTGTAACTAATTTATTTCACTAAGTGTAATGTTTTCAAGAGTCATCCATGTTGCACCAGGTATCAGTACCACATTTCTTTTATTGCTGAACAATACACTTTTCCTCTCTTGTCCGAGATTTTGCTTTTTGTGGTTTCAGTTACCTAATGTCAACCTCAATATGAAAATATTAAAATGAAAATTCCAAAAATAAAAAAATTCATAAGTGTTAAATTGTGTATACTTCTGAGTAGCATGAGAAAATATCACACCATCACACTCCATTCTGCCATGAACATGAATCATACTTTTGTCCAGCGTATCCATGCTGTAGTCCTTGCCCATTAGTCACTGAGCAGCTATCTCACCAGATCGACTGTCTGTCATGGTATTGCAGTGCTTGTGTTCAAATATCTCTTATTTTACTCAAGAATGACCCTAGAGTGCAAGAGTAGTGATGCAGATAACGTTTCTGTAATTGTTCTACTTTATTACTAGTTATTGTTGTTTTTGCTTACTGTGCCTAATTAATAAACTGTATTATAGGTAGATATGTATAGGAAAAATCGTATTATATATTGAGTTCAGTACTATTTGGAATTTCGAGTATCCAGTGGGAGTGTCAGAAGCTATCCCCCACAGATAAGGGGGCACTACTAGAGTCCATAATGGACATACTGTATTTTATTTATGCATCCATCAGTTGACAGACATTTGAATTATTCTTTTTTTAACTTTTTTTAAAGATGCTGCTAAGAACATATGGGTATAAGTTTTTGTGGACATGTGTCCATATTTTTCTCAGGTATATACATATAAGTGGAATTGCAGAATCAAATGGAAACTCTCTTTAACCTTTTGAAGAACTGCCAGACTGTTTCCCAAAGTGACTGCCCCATTTTTCATTTTCACCAGTGATGTATGCAGATTTCCATTTCTCAACAGGTTATTGATTATAACCATCCTAGTGGATGTGGGAAGTTGTGCAACATTGTGCTTTTGATTGTGGATTTAATTTCTTAATGACTAATGATGCTGAGAACCTTTTCATGTATTGATTACCTGGTTTTGATCCAACCTTAATGAAAATCCATCCTCTTGGTTACTATTTGATGTAACCACAACCAGCACTATCCTTTTATCAATTATATATTCTGTACCTATCTTAATTGTGAATAAAGTTTGAACACGTAACAGTGAAAGACAATGCACAGAATTATTCATTGTTAGCTTGTGTTCTGAGGTACATTTACCAACAAAAATGTTCTCCACATGAAAGCTATCACTTTGGGCCTAAAACACAGAAGCAACTTCATATCAAGATGCACACTAGCTTGGTCATGAGTACCAGAGATCTATACTCTGAAAATGCCAATTATTCTGAAAAGATGTAACCCTAGAAAGACTTTTATTATAATTCATTGGAAAATACCTGGACTTCATAGTATGGGTGGTATACAGAAAAGGAAATGCAACCATTGACTGATTTTATGATGACTTGGTGCTGATATTCAAAAGAGGACCACACACTTGAAACCTTACCCAAGTGCAGACCCAAAAACCACTCAAAGCAAAGCAAGTAGGGCACACAAAAGAAAATGAACTCATCACTAAAACGATGCAACACAGAAACATACAGTAACTGAGGAAAGTTAGGATTAGGACAGTTAATGCAACAATAGCAGTCAAGCCTAGTGCTTTTTTGTGGTCAGTGCAGCAATGACACAGAGAATTCAGAAAAAGCCCAGGGATAAAAAAGGTATTCAAAATATTTATGCAAGATGCTTACTATGAAAAACATGATTCATGAATTTCAAAATATTTTTGCACCAAAATAAACCTATATATATTTATAAAACATCTGAATAAGATCTAGTTTGAGGCCCTAAAAGGGTAAGACATCACTTTGAAAAGAGCAGCTATCAGAGCAACATGAATTCCACTAAAATTGAAAGAAGAACAAACTTTGAATTTATGGTGAAGCCTGGATGGAGGAATAGTGAAATCGTTGATGCTTTATGAAAAGTTTATAGACACAATGTCCCAATCAAATCAGCAGTTTACTAATGGATAACTCATTTTAAGAAGAGGCAAGATGTTGTTGAAGATGAAACCCATGATGGCAGACTATTCACATCAATTTGTGAGGGAAAAAAAACAAAACAAAACAAAACAAAAAAACTTTTTCATGCCCTAATTGAAGAGGGCCAATAATCAACAGCAGAAACCATAGCCAACACCATAGACATCTCAACTGGTTTAGCTTACACAATTCTGACTGAAAAATTAAAGTTAAGCAAACTTTCCATTCCATGCATGCCAAACCAGTGTGACCAGATCAGCTGCAGACGAGAAGAGCTTTTAATGAAAATTGTAAACAAGTAGAATCAAGGTCCTGAAACATTTCTTGGGAGAATTGTAACAGAAGAAGAAACATGGCTTTACCAGTATGGTTCTGAAGAAAAAGCACAATCAAAGCAATGGCTACCAAGAGTTGAAAGTGGTCCAGTCAAAGCAAAAGTGGATCAGTCAAGAGTAAAGGTCATGACCACAGTTTTGCATTGTGTTCAAAGGATTTTGCTTGTTGACTTTCTGGAGGACCAAATAATTATAACATCTGTTTATTATGAGAATGTTTAAGAAAGTTAGCCAAATCTTTTGCAGAATAACACCTGGAAAACCTTCACCAAAAAGTCTATCTCCACCACAACAATGCTGCTGTTCATTCCCTGCATCAAGCAAGCACAATTTTTGAAGAGTTTCAATGGGAAATAATTAAGCATTCGCCTTTTAGTCCTCATTTGGCTCCTTCTGATTTATTTTTGTTTCCTAATCTTTAAAAGTCTGTAAATGGTACCATGTTTTTTCTTTTATATTATTATGTTAATAATATAAAAAGACTGCATTGCATGATTAAATTCCAGGATCCTCAGTTCTTTAGGGAAGAACTAAATGTCTGATACCATCACTTACAAAAGTCTCTTGAACTTGATGAAACTTACATGGAGAAATAAATTTTTTTTTTTATTTTTATCCTTTAATTTCATGTTCCCATGAACTTTCTGAAGTCCCCTTTTATCAGTAGTAAATGAGCAAGGCTTGTAATATGTTCTAGGAACCACATAGATATACAAATAAAAAGCATCAGGAAGGAGACTTTGTCACTAATTTCTTTGGTTAAAACATTGAATAATAGGAAGCAACTCTAATGATTAAAGAGGATCATAATTATGATACACAAAATACAATTATTTGTTAAACACATGCATTTGGCTCTTAGAGCTTTTTAATAATTTATAAATAGATTAAGACATTAAACATTGGTCATACCTAAATACATCACAGTCTTGGGGCCTAGAATGCGACCAATCTTCAAAAGATTTCTAGAAGTGAGTCATAGGCATGTTTATATAACCAACCACTAAATTTGAAGGCACCTCGAGCAGCAAGGTCCAAGAGTGCAGGATTGTATCTATTTTGCTAAACACTATTTTTCCTGTGATTAGCACAATACCTAGTTATCAAAATGTATACATTAAATGACCGAAGCTGAGAAAATGTCAATCATATATTCTGACTGAATTATTTAGAACTCACACCTTCCCAAAACACACATGCGTTTTGACCATAAATCCAAACTAATGCAGCATAAATGTAAAGAAGCATACAACTACAGATATTGCAGGAACATTGTCCAATTAATCATATATGCCTTCTGAATATACCAGACATATCACCAGGTTTAGAATAATCTATAACATATCAAGATGTGATGGGTAATTTTAAAAGTCAACTTAGTGGTCTCTGGTACCCATTAATTTTGTTAAACACTAAAAATGCTTGTTGCTTTTTTCAAAAAAGTCCAGATGTGGCTGTGAAAATATTTTTTCAATGTGATTAATTTGTAAAATCAATGGACTTTGAGTAAAGCAGATTATTCTCTGTAAGATCAGTGAGTCTCATCCAATCAGTTGAAGGCCTTAGAACAAGGACCGAGGTTACTCAAAGAAGGAATTCTCAAGACTGCAACATAGAAACTGTACCTGAGTTTTCAGCCTGCTGCCCTGCAAAATTCAGTCTCAAAACTGAATTATCAATCCATACTTGAATTTCCACCCTGCTAGCCTGCCCTACAGATTTGTACTTGCCCACTCCCACAATTTTGTAAACTGGTTCCTTAAAAGAAATCTCTCTCTCTTTTTCTGTCTCTCTTTATCTCTCTACCACTACCTGTACCACTACAATCTACGTCCAAGCTACCATAGTATCTATCTGGATTATTGTTATATGTATGTATGTATGTATGTATGTATGTATGTATGTATCTATCCACATGCACGCACAGGCATGTGCCCATGCATGCGTGTGTGTGTGTGTGTGTGCGCGCGCAGGTATCCATGAGGGATTGGCTCCAGAAACCCCGACTCCCAGTACACCAAAAGTTGCAGATGCTGAAATCCCTTATATAAATGGCATAGTATTTGCACATAGCCTATGTACAAACACCCATGCATTTTAAATCACCACTAGATTACTTATAACACCTAATACAAATGTAAATGCTATTAAAATCATTGTTATACTGTATTATTTAGGGAACATTAATGAGAAAAAAAGTCTGCTTTTTCAATATGGCCCTCCATATCTATAGGTTCTGCTTCTTCAGATTCAACCAATCATGGATTTCTGTTGCAAATACAAAGCGTGACTGTATATATATACTATTGGTAATGTTTGCCTGGAAACTCTGATCAATACACATATTTTATATTGTCAGTTAATTATAATCACCAAAATACCTCAGTTTCAGTCCTGGAGACCTGCCTATGTAAAGTTAGTCATTCTATTTCTATACATAATATTAGTAATAATAAGTACTATGTTTCCCAATCAAAGGAGATAATAAAAATGAATTCCTAACATCAATGAGTTATTGTAAAGATAAATGAGAAAACATTAGAAATTTGTTGTGAAGTCTCCAGGGGAAAATGATTCTCTATAAATAGAAAGTATTATCCCATTATTCAAATAATATAAATGATTTAATACTTCATACCAAATAAAAATCAAGTGTCTCCACAGTATTACTGTGAAACTGCATTGGTAGGAAAAGCAAGCTTTGAGCTTGAATATCCTGAATTTTCTATTTGTAATTTTTAGATGATTTGAAGCAATGTGACTTAGGATATTTATTATTTTTACTGTGAATCTTAAAAATGAGGTAAATATTCTAGGCATGGTCGTTCGACAATTATTTTGGACTAAAATGTCAATGTGAAAAATAGATTATTCTGAAATGAAATTAATATTAAATATTTGATACTAAAGAAATAAACATAAGTGACATTTCAATGATGAAATAAAGTGCATAAAAAAAGGGGATCATGAGGAGTACTGGGTAAAACCTTAGTTGCAAAACAGCACAGTTAAGGGGAATAGATGGTGATGTTGAAAATGGTCTGTCCCCTCTATGATAGAGTTATCTGACAGATGAGCCAAGTGAAGCCAAGAGAATTAAAGAGGGAAATCACATTTATGCCAAACCCATCTTCAACGTTGTCAATATGGATACTAAAATCACCTAAGATTAATAGGCTCTGTTATTCCAGAGAGAGTTGAGAAAGAAAATCTATAAATTCATTAAGAAAACTTGTGGTTTCTCCAAGAGGTTTACAAATTAAGCGTTGCAAAGTTTTATGCTAAGAACAGATAGACAGCTAGAAAGATGCAAAATTGAGATGTTTTGATTTTGTAGCAGAATACATTTTTAAAACATTTAGCTCTAACTTTCTCAGACTAAAACAAATTTTCACTGTATAAGTTAGGGATATAACAAGATTTATGAAGCCCCAAATAAGATTCTAATTGCATAGTAGCCTTATTATCCAAGTTAATTTAAGCCATTTTTAGAAAGTTGAATTTACCACTGACTCGGCAGTGTTGGTGGTAATTATTCATTGCTACAGTATTTTATTATACTACATTATAAAGAATTCAACCAAAAATATACAAGTCAATATACAGAAATTTTTAGAATTTATGGATTAACACATTTGGGGATGTACTCTAATGTACAAATACATCAAAAAGTATCAAATAAAACTAATTCTATATTTCAGGAAATGGCTTATCTCTTTTTTTCTGCTAATACATTTAGAAATATCATTTTTGTATCTCTAATTTTCTTTAGCAACAGTTTTATTCTGACCAGAAGTAACATAGAAAATAGTTAATTCTAAACCTATTAGGTTTTTAAAAACTAAGGTGCAACTACATAAAGTAAATTTACTCAAATTCTCACCGATTTTTAGTACATAACTAGTTCACGATTAGATTCCAAATCATGGAATTTCGTTTTAAAAATGCTGTCACGTCATAAATTAACGGAGAAATCTGTTTCACTTCAAATGTAGCCCATGTGCTTACTAGCTGTGTAACAATGAGTGAAGCACTTTACTTCTCTATCCTCAAACATTTATCTGTAAAATGAGAATGATTATAGTACATAATCCGGATGGTTATTGTAGAAAGCACCTTCAGCAAAGCACTGCGCAGCATGCCTGGTACACCCTAAGTGATGATTTTTTATTAGGCATGGTCATCATCATTAATATCATCAACTTCTCCTGGCAAATTTTCACACAACCAATACTTGTTGATTGTTGAGTGAAAATAAAGGAAGTCATTTTAGAGTACGCAAAAAGGAGGGGGTACTTTTTTTTAAATCCACATATAATTGAATAAAATCCCCTTGCCTTTTGAAGAAAAATCCCCTAGCTAATTTGCTTTCATAAAACATTATTTTCCTATTTTTTAATACTTCTAGAAAAGCTTATCTTTATTTATTTAAAGATGTTGCTTCAAAATAACTACAGTTTCTGATGGTTTATATTCATTTCTTTCTTCATTGAATTTTGTATCCACTGTTTCAACCAAGTTAGTGAAGTAAAAAAAAAATTAGCCATTCAGAAATTTACCTCAGAGGAAGACTCCCTGCACCCTCTCTCTATATACTCCATGATGCAAGGTAATCTGTACCAATATCAGAACTGTTACATCTTACCCCAAAATAGGGCAAAGACTTTTCGCATGAATTATTTTAAAGAAACATAGTCAAGTATTTCTATATTTCTTTTCAGAATTACTCTTACTTATTTTATTTTCCCCATGACAAAACAGAATAGAAAGCTATAGAATGTAGACAATCCAGCTTAAAGGGAGAGTTAAGTTTACAATTAAAATAATTAAAAATACACAAAAGATGCATTCTCTTTATTCTCCTATTTATCTTTCTTTTCCTACTTCTTTATCTACTTTTTTTTTTCATTTTATTAATATCTTTCTCATCCTTTCATAGAGCTCATGCAAACTGTGGAAACTTTCCATGGTAACTGTCTTGAGTATGTAATCTAAAACCATGTTTTCTATTCTCTTTCAGTCGTTTGAGGCTTTAAAAGCTCTGGTTCAAAATACATAGACTACCAACTACCATCATCCCTTTCTAAGTATTGACCAAGATGACTTGTAATTTCAATTATTTCAAGTTGTTGGTTCTTCCTACACAAGCAAATTCTGTGTGTGTGTTCATATATGTATATATACACAGAGAATTTCCATATATATATATATATATATATATATAATACAGAAATTTCTGTGTAACTAGTCTCAGTCATTTTTAATCTAGAAAAAGTACATGAAGGAGAAGAGCCATATTTGTACCCTTCCTCCAACAATTACACAATTAAAATATAAAGAATTTCATGGAATTCTAAAAACAAACCCTAGTATTGTTTCCCAATGCTACAAATCCATATAAAATACTTTCCAGATTGTCTGTAGAGTTAATACACTTACTTTTCTAAATTTTGAAAAAATTGTAGTTCCACTGAGAAAATATAACTAAATAATGCCAACAAAAATCGTTCAAAAATCAGCTTTCAGAAAGTACTGGTTTTAGATATACCTCAAAAAATAAACTAATCAAAATGCATGTAAATTATTTTCTTTCAAAAATAGTTATTATTTCAAATCTGCTTCCTTTCTTCCGTGTTGCAGTCTACCAGAGCTCAGTTGGAGACTAAGCTAGAGTATTCAGAGATTTTGTCTCCTCTGGCAGAATGTCCCAAGCAGTTATTTACTGAGAGCATGCCTTGGGCAGTAGTAGATGAAGACTCTCTTTCACAAAACTCTCATTCCAGATTACAGTACTTCCTAGTAATTCTGAATTCTTTGTAAAATGCAGATAACTCCTGAATGGGTCACTAATTTTGTGTTTTTACCCATACATCCTAGGGTGAAAATGGACTTGTTTAGTTTTTATATTCTTTTCCAAATACAGGTTGAAAGTGGAGATAAGGAGACAAGGAGACTGTCTCCATGGCAAGTAAAAGAGGAAGCAGAGGCAAGGCCCATGCCGTGTATATACATACACACACAAAGAGGCCAGTTTTGTCACATTAATTTCAACTCAGCCAATATTAACCAATCGATTTAATTAGTTGCACCTTAGTATGAATAGCCATACCACAATTCCCAGATAAGTTAAAAAGAGTGTGAATTTAGTCACAAAGAGATTCAAATGTAGACTCCCAGGAAAACTCATTAAGTCTAGTGGAGTACCAATATCTAGGAAGTATGTGAGGTCAATAACTCTATATTTGGAAAAACACATTTTTAATATAAAAAACTAACATAAAATTGAAGACCTTGGAGACAGGTTTCCGTTACAGAGGAACTTGGTTTCAGGAGGAGAAACACCGTGGAGAAGAAGACTCCTTGTTAAGATACTGGAGTTCCGGTCCTGGCTGTGTCCCAGGTCTGTCACTCACCAGCCACGTAATGTGGGGCCAGCAAATTATCATCTCCAGACTTGGCTGCCTCATCTGCAAATTAAGGGATGAAGCTGATACTCTGTGATATCTAATAGCCTATGGGATATTTATGGAAAGAGAAAACCAGGAACTCTGAGTTGGTAGTTATATCTGCAAGCTTCTGAATATGATAAAAGAGACCACAAGAATAACTCGTTGAATATAATATACTTTAATAATAATAATATTAATAAATATTAAATAATAATAGATAAACATGAACGAATAATAAAGATAGATATAAACATTGCCACATTTGAAATAGAAAACGTGGATTGTCCATTTAAAAAACCATGGGCACAGATTTAAACTCTAAACTAATTTTAGGAACAAAGAGATCTACTTTTCTGAATCTGGGTCTTACTATACTGTTCTAAGGACTGTATTTTCTTTACCACAGTTGATGGCACTGAAAGAAGCAACAAATGACATAATACAAACTAACTACGTTTTCTTAAATACACTATGAACTTTTATACATGAGTTTCAGGAAAACAGCTTCTTTGGGGTCTTGCTTCTAATTGTCTTTGAAGTAAATAAATATACCACAAGACCAACTATTCTTACCTCATGTAAGATCAATATGGCAAAGTGCAAAGGAATTTCTCACCGTTTAGTCTAGATTCAGAATTTAACAAAAGCTTTAAGATTTTTTAAAGTTCACAGAAGATTTTAATACTAAAAATTCTTAAACATCATAAATTAAACAAAAACCATTGAATTCCCATCTATGTGGGAGATTTTGCTAAACTTCAGTTCTGATCCTGAGTAATTTCACTGAGGTATCACCTTTTTCTTTGCACAGAAACGCTACGCAGTTAGCATAGAATCATAACATTTTAGCCACTTTAAGAAAAGTACCTGTACATTATAAAAATTGTGTTTGGTCATATATGTCACAAAGTTCACAGACTTTCTAAGGCAACTGGAAAACCAAGAAATATTACCATTCAAATTCATCATGGCATTAATTAAACATTCATTCCTCTCTTTATTAAAATCAAGGTTTCTTAAAACCAAACTATGAAAAATAAATACATATTTATTTTTTTCTTTTTCTTTTTCTTTTTTTTTTTTTTTTGGAAATGATCTCATTCTGTCGCCCCAGCTGAAGTGCAAGATCATGGTTCACCGCAGCCTCCACATCTGCAAGCACATGTGATCCTCCCACGTCTGTCTCCTGAGTAGATGGGACTACAGGTGTGCACCACCACACCTGGCTAATTTTTTCAGTTTTTTATTCATAGAGACAGGGTTTCACCATTTTGACCAGACTGGTCTTGTACTCCAGGGTTCAAGTGATCTACTTGCCTTGGGCTCTCAAAGTGCTGGGATTATAAGAGTGAGCCACCACACCTGACCAAAATTCCTATTTTTAAAAAATAAAATGCTACAATTTATGTTTGTGCTTGAAAAGTCATACTATATTATAGATCACGCTATTTCAATAGCACCTTTGCTTGATCATAAATTATCAACTTGCAGTAACAGACGCATATTTCAAAACTTGAAAAGAAATTTGCCTTCATCTCCTTTGTAGTTTACAGTCATTGCCACTGGCATTTTAAAATAATACATGCTTATAATCACGGTTTTAACACAGAGTACAATTTTTGGAAGATATCAGATGTTCAAACAGCAGCATAGTAGTTGTGGGCTTATAGCTTTTAAGAATAAATTATGTTGCATATGTTTTAAGCATGCAAAGATTCATTTAAAAAGTCAAAGTTTGTGCATCTGACCTCAGGCCCAACTAACTTATTAGAAAGCAATAACATTTATTTTGGCTAAACAATTAGGTACTTGCCTAGTAAAAGCTTTTAAAATAATAACAAAATATATATTATCTTTTAGTTCCACGATCACCAAAGCATCAATATTATTAATGTAACATGGAAATGGTACGTGCACAAACTGAAAACAAGAGAGTAAGAAAACAAAGCTGAAACATTGGAACTTTGAGAGAATAAGCATATAAGGAAAGTGTAAACAAATTTTAGGAAATTACATCCCAAATTCTGGGAAGAGAGGGGTTTAAAGTCAGTACATTATATCAATTCTTAATTTTATTTAGTTAATATAGACATAAAATAAACATTTGGTTTTTGGTATTCCATAATTATGTTGTAAATTATATATTTTAAGAACTTTTAAATATTGAATCCCTTAGAGCAATAGTAAATGTGTTTAAACCTAAAGAAAATATCTCAGACCTCAGCATCTGGTAAGATGCAATAATATACATTTGTTTATTATTCATTTAAAATAAAATTTGCTGATTTCACTTGATTTTCTCCTGGAAAGATTAAACCACTACATATATTTAGACATATATCTTGAATCCCACATTTAGTAATAAACTGTGTTTTTTTCTCTGCAAAACATCAAAGGCATAAATGAATAATCTGTGACTCTTCTAACAGCATCCTCATTATTAAAATAATTTGCCAAAAATTGTTATTGAATTCAGCTTCACATTTATTTTAAAAAGTAAAGTTGAGCCTGACAGATATGAGGATTTTAGGAATATTTTGCATCTAATTTGAAAAACAAACAAAAATTTTCTCAAGAAAACAGAAAGATCTTACACATTAACAATTGAAGCCCAGTTTCTCAATAATCATCTAGAGTTGGAGAAACGTCAGCAGAACTGTTAGGGAAAATGACCCAATTTGGAGAATGCTGAGTAATAACACTCTAAGATCTGCTTGATAGATACGAATTAGATGAGAGTAAAATACGAAATAGTGTGTCATCCAGTGCCCTCAGCTTCTCTTGTCCACTTCTGATAATCACAGCTAATCAGAGTTTATCCCACTTGTCAAAATACCTCGGCATTAAGATGACAAACGATGGAAGTAGAAACAGAGACAATGATAGGAGACGATGAATGCACTGAGAGCAGCTGAGAAGGCGCTAATATCTCACAACAGAGAGAACAAGGAGGGCTAAAAAGAGAGAACTGACAGAACTCCAAGCAGTAATTTCCTTGTTGGTGGTTTTTGTTTTGTTTTGTTTTGTTTTTAAACATAGCAGATAAATTGCAGTGAAAGAGAGTGGCAGGTTGCTTGCTGCCCTGTTAGGGAACCAGCAAATGCAGTAAATGTTAGATTTACACAGCTCTCTTAAGAGGGCCCCGAGTGAGGTCGTGACATGCAACAGGAGAGCTTGTTAAAGCTCACAACTATACAGTGTACAAAGTCATGAATGGAATGAGTTTTAATTTTTTGAAGTGTATTATCCAATTATCTTCTCCAAACCATTCCCCTAAGTTTTCATCTCCTTAAGAAGACATTACCTTTGGAAACATTACAAGAAAAATATCCAGAATCTACAAGGAAGTTAAACAAATTTACAAGAAAAAACCAAACAACCCCATCAAAAAGTGGGCAAAGGATATGAACAGACACTTCTCAAAAGAAGATATTTATGTGGCCAAACAATTATGAAAAAAAGCTCATTATCACTGGTCATTAGAGAAATGCAAATCAAAACAACAATGAGATACCATCTCACACCAGTTAGAATGACGATCATTAAAAAGTCAGGAAACAACAGATGCTGGAGAGGATGTGGAGAAATAGGAAGACTTTTACACTGTTGGTGGGAGCATAAATTAGTTCAACCATTGTGGAAGACAGTGTGGCGATTCCCCAAGAATCTAGAACCAGAAAAACTATTTGACCCAGCAATCACATTACTGGGTATATACCCAAAGGATTATAAATCATTCTACTATAAAGACATATGCACATATATGTTTATTACAGCACTACTCACAATAAAAAAGACTCAGAACCAACCCAAAAGCCCGTCAGTGACAGACTGGATAAAGAAAACATGGCATATATATACCATGGAATACTATGCAGCCGTAAAAAAAGGATGAGCTTGTGTCCTTTTCAGGGACATGTATGAAGCTGGAAACCATCATTCTCAGAAAACTAACACAGGAACAGAAAAACAAACACTGCATGTTATCGCTCATAAGTGGGAAGCGAACAATGATAACACATGGACACAGGGAGGGGAACGCCACATACTGGGGCATGTCGGTGGGTAGGGGGCTGGGAGAGGGATAGCATTAGGAGAAATAATGTAGAGGATGGGTTGATGGGTGCAGCAAACTACCATGCCACGTGTATACCTATTTAATAAACCTGCATGTTCTGTACATGTATCCCAGAATTTAAAGTATATATTTTTTTAAAGTATCTTTCATTCAGAAAACATTTTGTTTTGTTTTGTTTTGTTTCCAGGGTAGCAATTCTAATTTTATTTTCTTGTGTGTAAAGGAAAACCCAAAAAGAACTGGACTTGAGAGAATTTTTCTTCATAATTTCAAAAGATTTGCATGAACTTTCAGTTCATTCCCCTTCCTTCATTTCTCTTTGACTATCAATAGTGTCTAACATTATGATTATTCTTAAATTAATATTTGGTCTTTTTGATGAACACAATAAAATAGTAAGGCTTTCTGACTTGGAACTCCTCACAAAAGAAGAATACCAGAAGAAAGAAAATGTTATTGCCTGAATGGAAACTACTCACTTGAAAGACAGTCAAAGCACATGTAGCTATATCTTCAGGTGTACTTTTATTCATTTTGTTTATATTTACCTATAAATCATAAATCGTGTTATACTTTATTTCCTCCATTTCAAAAGACTTTTTGAAATCCACTATGGATACCACTGCTTCCATGTTAGATACTGATGCAGATGGCCATTCAAGAGTAGTTGGCTTAACTTTAGATTATGTACTTTTAAATTTATACTCAGAATCAAATTCAGATGAAGCCAATAGTCATATAATCTGATGGAAGGAAACCTGGAAAGTACCTAGTTATCAGGGATTTTAACATGATATACTGTATATGAAAGCTCTTGATAGTCTTATATTTTTCCCATTTTCTTGCACAATAATAATACCTGACAAAATTTAGACTGGCACAATTATATTGTCTGTCAAAGATGCTTCAGGATTTATTTGGCTCTTAGTCAACTCACATTACTACAAGCTCTTTGATACACAGAGCACAAAACAGCTTAACATTATTGCTATTAGTGCTCAAACCACACTGAAAACACTTCATTAAACAGTCTACTGCAGTGTAATTGTTTAATAATATTTTGATTAGGTTGTTTAGTAGACAATCTATGCTGTAAAACATTTTCTTGCTGTCAAGTGAATCACTGGTAAAAAGGCTACTGCAAAATACGTAAGAGAATCTCTTAGGAAAAAAATTACAGTGGGGAAAAAAGAAACACCTAAGTCATTCTACTCCTATTACCTACTGTGTTAGTTTCCTATAGCTGCTGTAACAAATTACTTCAAATTTAGTAGCTTAAAACTACACATATTATCTTACAGTTCTGGAAGTCAGAAGGCTTACATGGGTCTCACTGAGCTAAACTTAGGGTTTGCAGTGCTGCATTCCTTTCTGAAGAAGAATCCATTTCCTTGTACTTTCTTGCTTCTAAAGGCTTCACACATTTCTTGGCTCAGGGTTCACTTCCTCCATCTTCCAACCCAGCAATAGACAATTGGATGCTTCTCACATTGCAAAACTGACACTGACTCTCTTGCCTCCCTCCTGCATTTGTAAGAACCCTTTAGCTCATCCAAATAAGCAAGGATAATCTTCTTATTTTAAGGTCATCAGATTGCTAACCTTGATTTCCCCTTGCCATGTAACACATGTATTTACAGATTCCAAGTATTGAAACAATGTTATCTTTGGGGAGGCCTTTGTTCTGCCTGCCACAACTCCCACATGGCTTCATGAAAGTTTACTCAGTTTTCACACAGAAACACATTGCTTTGGGTGAGTGAAATGGTTTGTTTACAGGGAGTGTTGTACCTTGTACATCTGTTCCTTGGTCACCCCCATTCTAGCACAGAATCTGATTTCAAGGGTTATTGTCAAGGCTTTAGTCATTCTGAACCTTTCAATTAAAAAATGCTTATTAGATTGTTAACATGTGAGAGAGAGTAGTCTATAAGCTATCGTTATAATGGTGACTACTCACGAGAAAAAAAAGAGGGATCTCATTCCCCTTTGATATTTTCGCTACTAAATACAAATACAATGTGGCTCTGAAGAATGCACACATGACTCACACGGTTTTCATCAGTTCTGCTTTCATACCATTTATAATTTTCAAGCTTTTTTACTTACTCTGAGTGCTGGCTTCAAAAAGGAGAAAGCTTTAGTGTCGTACAAAATGGTCAGTAGTTTTCTTAATGTCAATGCCTGTTAACTGAAAATGTCTGCAAGACACTTTGCTCAGTAAACAATGGAAATGTTTCCTACTTTTTTGAGATGGTAGGCAAGTATATGCCATTTTTAGAACTCAATAAAATATTTTCTTTATGCAATCACCAATTTCAGAATAATAAGGCACTTTAAATATCATTTATAAAAACTTCTTAATCTCATCAATTTGTGATCAAACTCTGGTTTTGAACATTCTCAAGGTAGAGGAAATTGGTATTTCTGAAAAACTTGTTCCATCTTCCTTGTATCTTCATATCAAAGCCAATTATTTTCCTTATAATTTATTTTATTCTGCTTAGTAAAGTTTGACTCTGTAATGAGTATATAGAACAATTCTAATTTCTGTCTTTATGACACACACACACACACACACACACACACACACACACACATATATATATATATGTTTGTTTGTTTGTTTGTTTGTTGTTTGTTTTTTTTGAGATGGAGTCTTGCTCCGTCACCCAGGCTGGAGTTCAGTGGCGCGATCTCGGCTCACTGCAAGCTCCGCCTCCCGGGTTCACGCCATTCTCCTGCCTCAGCCTCCTGAGTAGCTGGGACTACAGGCGCCCGCCACCACGCTCGGTTAATTTCTTGTATTTTTAGTAAAGACGGGGTTTCACCGTGTTAGCCAGGATGGTCTCGATCTCCTGACCTCGTGATCCGTCTGTCTCGGCCTCAAAGTGCTGGGATTGCAGGCGTGAGCCACCGCGCACGACCATAAAAATACTTTTTAAAAGTTAAAAAATCTATGCCCTGGGATAGAACAAACATTCCCAATCCCTATTAAAACTTGAAGTCTAATTACTTCTTCATCCTGGTCACATATATTTGAACACTGTTCAGTTTATGTCAGTATTTCCCTTAAAATCTTATTTGTGGAAGGAAACACTGTTCTAAATGTGGTCTAAGCAGATTCTCCCACCCCTGTTCTTAGGTACTGCATTTTCATTGACTTTGACAAAAATCCTGTTAGTGGTATAAACCATCACCATTCACTTTTTATTTTATGATGTATTTCTCAGTAATTTTGCTAGTGTTTTTATTTTGCTTTTTACATCATTTCCTTTACTTGTGCTGTTGTTCTCTTTTATCCTTTATTAGTACTATTAGATGTTGTCTTATTAATTTACTTTATTTTCTTTTATTTTTAATCTGAAACACAAAACTTTACATTTGACTTCATTCTTCATTTAACTTCATTTTATTAGATGTACTCCAAGCTGAATGAGAGCTTTTGGGATACCGATTCTCTAACGCAAAACTATCCAGTTACCTTTTTATGGTCAAGTTAGCCACACAGTTGGTTAAATGCCCCGTATATCATCACAAAAGTAATAGATAAAAAGTTGAATGAGATTAGTCCAAAAATATAAACAAGGCTACTCTCCAAGTTCATGAAGCAGCATATTTCTTGCAAAGGCATTCTTACTCACCCAACTGAAATATTGGCTCTTGCAATAATTTTTAAACATCAATTCATTTTTAATTTAGAGTCCTCACCATTTTTCATATAAAACTGCATGTAAAATTCTGGTGAGAAATACTAGCCACTTAACTGTTTCTTGATGTCAAATGTCATGCTAAGATGTGAAACTATGCATTATCATTATGTATTATGCAAAATTTCTACTCCTTAGTCTAATTCAAAATTATAAACATAGAACCTAGAATACATTTGAATGTAGCCAGTTCTTCTTGTTGCCTTACAAATTATTATGAATGTTAGTCCCCAAACTGTCAGGAAATTATAAATTTCAACAATGAATTTGATGAAAGCTTATAAGAATTTGTGACTTTTATAACTAATACTGTATTATCCATATATAAATTGTAGTTTGATGTAAAATGTAAATGATATTTTGATGTAAAATGTAAAAGGTAAGGGCATTAGAAGGGAGGATCTGCTATCAGCTTATGTGAAAATCTGCTAGTCTCTTGGGAACTACCAAGATTTTACCTGTCATTGAGCTATGCCATGAGCAGAATATTTTAAAAAGATTTGATCTACAAAACCACTTACTGACTTTCATATAATGTCATTCATTTACATACCCGTGCATATATTAATATATGTCTTAATGTGATAGAGACAAAAGACCATTTAAAGGCACAGTTCAGTTAATAATAACAAACACACTTAAACCAACACTTTTTTTTACTTATTGAACAAAAATTATTAGAATTTTTAAGTGTACCTATTGAAATTGATAACTATCCATTAGTAAAATGAAAAAGAAATGCTTTATCTATTAATATATTACCATCAGTGGTGGGCAATAATATTTTAATGACTTTTTTGGTATTTGTTAATTGATATATCATAGCTGTACATGTTTAGGGGGTGTATGTGATATTTTGATACACGTATGCAGTGTGTAATGATCAAATCATGGTAACTGGAATATCCATGACCTGAAGCACTTACCTTTCCTTTTCGTTGAGAACATTGCATTCTTTCTATCCTTTAAGTCTTCTACCTTGTTTTAAAACGTTGGACTCTGTTGTCTAAAGACAATCTAGAAAAAAGAATCTGAATTGGGGTTTTTAGTTTCCCAATATATTTAGTATGTTAAACACATTCAACATAAGAGGAAAGGTGTGTGCTTCAAATGAGAAAAGTCTTGTTCTTGTTAAGAAGAGCTTTATATGCGGAATGTAGGAAGTTTGTAGAGTCTGCTTTGGTTATCAGAAAGATTTAGAAAGGTAAGCTTTTCTGGAAATTTGGATAACAGGCTAAGATACAGCCAACATTACAGCACTAAGAGTCATCGTGATTTACCTCCTTCCCATTACAGTTTTATTATTTATATCCTAATATATTTAGGAATATTTTAATGTTGGACATGTTTGTGTAAAAAGGATCTGCTAGTTACATAGTATTTATGGGATCTTAAATGGTTAACAAATTTGATTTCACACACACACATATATCTAACATACAGTTCTCAGAGCTTTACAATATCTTTTATTTTATTAAATTGCTTAATCCATTTTTGTACATAATTATTAAAAAATAGCATGCACTGTAAGTAAACAAGAGCCAATGTAACTCTTCTTTTATCCTGAATAAATATATTGCATATAAAATATGAAGAATTAAGCTGATTACTCAAGTCATGTTCTGACATTAAAAGAAAACAAATGTGATGAATTATATAGAGTGATTATTAAACTGACAAAATTCTAGAAAAACAAATTAACCCACAATGTGCAGTCATCCCTATATCTTATTAGCTGAACATTAAGTATAACTGCTCCCAAATGGAAGTCTTTAAATGATTGTGACTCCAGCTTGAAATAAATGTAAAGTGATAAAACATTTTTTGTTGTTTCAGAATCTTAAACTAGTATGGTAAAATATGCTGCAGTATTTCATTTGGTATTTAATTCGCTAGCCAGTGAGCAGTTAATCATGTTTAAAAATCATTATTTAACTTTTACCTAATGGTCTCAAGTCTTAGAGTGCTTCACAAAATATGTTCAGTCAAAATCTAAATCTAATTACAGTAGTTCATCTAACTAAAACAGAACAGGGGAAAGGTCACTGATTTAATATCACTCTTTCCAGTAGTAAATACATGCATGACTAATGAATATTTTAATTAACGACCATGAACATTATTTAACAAATATAACAAATCAAACATAACTCTTCAGATGGGACAAGATTAATCAAGCCTTGAAAAGTTATCAGATCAGTACTGTGGGGAGCTTGGTATATTCTCATTTGAGAAAAAAATGATTTTAATTTTTTTATTGCATAATTGGACAGCCATTTTTTCATAATTCATTTAAATTTGGATTTTTTATTATACTTTAAGTTCTAGGGTATATGTGCACAACGTACAGGTTTGTTACATAGGAATACATGTGCCATGTTCTTTTGCTGCACCCATTACCTCGCCATTTATATTAGGTATTGCTCCCAATGCTATCCCTCCTCCAGCCCCCAACCTCATGACAGGCTCTGGTGTGTGATGTTCCCCACCCTGTATCCAAGTGTTCTCATTGTTAAATTCCCACCTGTAAGTGAGAACATACAGTGTTTGGTTTTCTCTTGTGTGACTTTGCTGAGAATGATGGTTTCTAGTTTCATCCATGTCCCTGCAAAGGACAAAAACTCATCTTTTTTTATGGCCACATAGTATTCCATGGTGTATGTGTGCCACCTTTTCTTAATCCAGTCTATCACTGATGGACATTTGGGTTGGTTCCAAGTCTTTGCTATTGTGAACAGTGCCACAATAAACATACATGTACATGTGTCTTAATAGTAGCATGATTTATAATCCTTTGGGTATATACCCAGTAATGTGATTTCTGGGTAAAATGGTATTTCTAGCTCTAGATCCTTGAGGGATCTCCACACTGTTTTCCACAATGGTTGAACTAGTTTATAGTCCCACCAACAGTGTAAAAGTGTTCCGATTTCTCCACATCCTCTCCAGCACCTGTTGTTTCCTGACTTTTAATGATTGCCATTCTAACTGGTATGAGATGGTATCTCACTGTGGGTTTGATTTGCATTTCTCTGATGATGACTAATGATGAGCATTTTTTCATGTGTCTGTTGGCTGCATAAATGCCTTCTTTTGAGAAGTGTCTATTCATATCCTTTGCCCACTTTTTCATGGGGCTGTTTGGTTTTTCTTGTAAATTTGTTTAAATTCTTTGTAGATTCTGGACATTAACCCTTTGGCAGATGGGTAGATTACAAAAATTTTCTTCCATTCTGTAGGTTGCCTGTTCACTCTGGTAGTTTATTTTGCTGTGCAGAGGCTCTTTGATTTAATTAGATCCCATTTGTCTATTTTGGCTTTTGTTGCCATTGCTTTTGGTGGTTTAGTCTTGAAGCCCCTACCCATGCCTATGTCCTTAATGGTATTGCCTAGGTTTTCTTCTAGGGTTTTTATGGTTTTAGGTCTAACATTTAAGTCTTCAATTCATCTTGAATTAATTTTTGTATAAGGTATAAGGAAGGGATCCAGTTTCAGCTTTCTGCATATGGCTAGCCAGTTTTCCCAGCACCATTTATTAAGTAGGAAATCCTTTCCCCATTTATTGTTTTTGTCAGGTTTGTCAAAGATTAGATGGCTGTAGATGTGTGGTGTTATTTCTGAGGCCTCTGTTCTGTTCCATTGGTCTATATCTCTGTTTTCGTACCAGTACCATGCTGTTTTGGTTACTGTAGACTCGTAGTATAGTGTGAAGTCAGGTAGCGTGATGTCTCCAGCTTTGTTCTTTCGGCTTGGGATTCTCTTGACATTGTGAGCTCTTTTCTGGTTCCATATGAACTTTAAAGTAGTTTTTTCCAATTCTGTGAAGAAACTCATTGGCAGCTTGATGTGGATGGCATTGAATCTATAAATTACCTTGGGCAGTATGGACATTTTCACGATATTGAGTCTTCCTATCCATGAGCATGGAATGTTCTATTTGTATGTGTCCTCTTTTATTTCACTGAGCAGTGGTTTGTAGTTCCCCTTGAAGAGGTCTTTCACATCCCTTGTAAGTTGTATTCCCAGGTATTTTATTCTCTTTTTAGCAATTGTGAATAGAAGTTCACTCATGATTTGGCTCTCTGTTTGTCTGTTATTGGTGTATAGGAATGCTGGTGATTTTTGCACATTGATTTTATCTCCTGAGACTTTGCTGAAGTTGCTTATCAGCTTAAGGAGATTTTGGGCTGAGACAATGGGGTTTTCTAAATATACAATCATGTCATCTGCAAACAGGGACAATTTGACTTCCTCTTTTCCTAACTGAATACCCTTTATTTCTTTCTCTTGCCTGACTGCCCTGGACAGAACTTCCAACACTATGTTGAATAGGAGTGGTGAGAGAGGGCATCCCTGTCTTGTGCCAGTTTTCAGAGGGAATGCTTCCACCTTTTGCACATTCAGTATGATATTGGCAATGAGTTTGTCATAAATAGCTCTTATTATATTGAGAAACGTTCCATCAATACCTAGTTTATTGAGAGTTTTTAGCATGAAGGGCTGTTGAATTTGGTTGAAGGCCTTTTCTGCATCTATTGAGATAATCATGTGGGTTTTGTCATTAGTTCTCTTTATGTGATGGATTATATTTGTTGATTTTCCTATACTGAACCAGCCGTGCAACCCAGGGATGAAGCCAACTTGATCTTGGTGGATAAGCTTTTTGATGTGCTGCTGAATTCGATTTGCCAGTATTTCATTGAGGATTTTCACATCGATGTTCATCAGGTATATTGGTCTAAAATTCTCATTTTTTGTTATGTCTCTGCCTGGCTTTCGTGTCAGGATGATGTTGGCCTCATAAAATGAGTTAGGGAGGATTTCCTCTTTCTCTATTGATTGGAATAGTTTCAGAAGGAATGGTACCAGTTCCTCTTTGTACTTCTCATAAAATTCAGCTGTGAATCCATCTGTTCCTGGACATTTTTTGGTTGGTAAGCTATTAATTATTGCCTCAATTTCAAAGCCTATTATTGGTCTATTCAGAGATTCAACTTCTTCCTGGTTTATTCTTGTGAGTGTGCGTGTGTCCAGGAATTTATCCATTTTTTTCTAGTTTGTTTGCATAGAGGTGTTTATAGCATTCTCTGATGATAGTTTGTATTTCTGTAGGATCAGTGGTAATATCCCCTTTATCATTTTTTGTTGTGTCTAATTGATTCTGTTCTCTTTTCTTCTTTATTAGTCATGCTAGTGGTCTATCAATTTTCTTGATCTTTTCAAAAAAACAGCTCCTGGATTCATTGATTTTTTTAAAGTGGTTTTGTGTGTGTGTGTGTGTGTGTCTCTATCTCCTTCAATTCTGCTCTGATCTTAGTTATTGCTTTCCCTCTGCTAGTTTTTGAATTTGTTTACTCTTGCTTCTCTAGTTATTTTAATTGGATAAAAAGTCAAGACCCATCAGTGTGCTGTATTCAGGAGACTCATCTCACATGCAGAGACACACATAGGCTCAAAATAAAGGGATGGAGGAAGATCTACCAAGCAAATAGAAAACAAACAAAAAAAGAAAACCAAACCAAAACAAAACAAAACAAAACAAAAAAAAGCATGTGTTGCAATCCTAGTCTCTGATAAAACAGACTTTAAACCAACAAAGATCAAAAGAGACAAAGAAGTCAATTACATAAGGTTAAAGGGATCAATTCAAAAAGAAGAGCTAACTGTACTAAATATATATGCACCAAATACAGGAGCACCCAGATTCATAAAGCAAGTCCTTGGAGACCTAAAAAAAAGACTTAGACTCCCACGTAATGATAATGGGAGACTTTAACACCCCACTGTCAATATGAGACAGATCAACAACACAGAAGGTTAACAAGGATATACAGGACTTGAACTCAGCTCTGCACCAAGTGGACCTAATAGACATCTACAGAACTCTCCACCCCAAATCAACAGACTATACATTCTTCTCAGAACCACCTCACACTTATTCCAAAATTGACCACATAGTTGGAAGTAAACCACTCCTCAGCAAATGTAAAAGAACAGAAAACATGACAAACTGTCTCTCAGACCACAGTGCAATCCAGTTAGAACTCAGGATTAAGAAATTCACTAAAAACTGCACAACTACGTGGAAACTGAGCAACCTGCTCCTGAATGACTACTGGGTAAATAACAAAATGAAGGCAAAAATAAAAATGATCTTTGAAACCAATGAGAATAAAGACACAACATACCAGAATCTCTGGAACACATTTGAAGTAGTGTGTAAAGGGAAATTTATATCACTAAATGCCAACAAGAGAAAGCAGGAAAGCTCTAAACTCGACATCTTAAATTTGGATTTTTTTCTAAAATTCCTTTAATTAAAAACTAAAGCAAATTTGATAAATCACGCATTTATCATTACTTTGCTTTTTAAAATTTTTATTTTAAATACACTAAGGGAACAAACCATATAATTAGCATTATCTAAAATGACAATATGACTGGAACTTAAAAATTGGACGAATATGTATTCAGAAAATTGAAATATTTTCCAGGAAAAAATATTTTAAAGTTTTAATCACTGAGTAGCTTTTTGGCTATGATAAAGATGCAAGTTCTTTAATGCAACCTAAGGAAATGCACAGGACAATGTGGAACAATCCCTTTCTTATTCCTACTTTATATTATCACTATGCCAAATATTGCTGGAGGGTGGGGGTAAAAGATTAAACATTAGCAACTAACATGAGAATGCTTGTTTCCCATGACACATCTTTCATTTATTTTATTACATTTGATTCCAAATCAAGCATTTTTCCCTAAAACATGTACTTCATATTCTTCTCTGTCTTTTCCCAATGATACCTGACAATATTAAGCAAATATATATCTTCTGGGGCTTATTATAAATTCAGTGCATTAAAAGTGAAATTTAATCTTGATTTATCTGCAAGGCTAAGGCAGAAAAAGAGGGAAAAAAAGTTGAGCACTCAAAGAGCAGACCTTTCAATATGCCAATACTGCTCTCGGTAATAAAAGGTCTTGTCAATTAGATGCATATGAAAATACAGAGCAAACATGGTTCCAGATTAAATGCTTTCAAAGGATGAATAATTTTTTCATGTAAAACATGAAGGACTCCAGGAAATGTTGCTAAGAGAGAAGTGCTACTGCTCTCCCAATACACCCAAAGAAAGAGAATGTGCTTTCAAATAATTCTTGATATCACAGCAGCCCCTCTTTCACTGCCCAGCTCTTAATTCAATTTACTTGCTTGTTTTTCAGTTGGGTCAAGTTGGAAAAAGAAAGACAGAAAGATGTATCTTCAGTTTCTATGTAATACATTTACCTGATCTAAGAAAAAAATTCAAAATTGATTTTCCCCGTGCTTTTGAGGTCAGATAAATTTTCTACATTCTAGAATTCACAAATAGGTCAAGTCATTGATTCCTGTTAAAATTAAACAGGTGAGTAGCGTGTTTATGCAATTAGAACAAATAAAGTAACTGTTTTCTAACCTTGACACAATTTCATTTCTTGTGTTTCTAGTTTTTTTTTGAAATTATTTTAAAATGACTTTATAATTGTAAAATTAATTGTCTCCATCATCTACCATTCATCAGATGCCTAAAGATAAGAGAAAAATCAAGGTTACTTTGTAAGTACCAGCAACTTTGTCCATATGCTATGTTAATTCGCTAAGTCCAATATATCTTTTTTTAAAGAGATACCTGAAAATGAACATTCCAAGTTTGTATATTATCATTTTAAGACAAGACTTTACATTTGCCTACATTAATCTACTTTAGGGAGTATAATTAGCTTATATAAACACCTAGCAAACTATTGATTGTGTTGTAATGACTATACTGTACTACCAAGATTCTCTAGTTTCATTTTCTTAAGTTGCCATGAGGCTTCTAATTGACAGGAGCAATTTGTGCATGAGAGATAAAAATCATGGAGCAAAGAAAATGAGATTCTAAGATGATTATTTTAAATATGCAAATATAAGCTTCTTTTTAAAAAATTATTTACTGAATGCTAAGTTGATACAAAGTATTTAAGTGTGTGTTTGTGTGTGTGTGTGTAGATATACGGCAAAATTTCACAAAAAGCCATCAACCCATCACCCAGTTTAAGAAAAAAAAATATATTACCATTAACTTTTATATGGCTTCTGTGCTCCTCTCCATACTGATACCCATATCTTAATCCTCTAAGTATACATATTCCTGAATTTTGTGAGAAACATTCTTGTGCTTTTCCTTAGGGTTATATCATCCATATGTGAATTCACTAATATACACTATTTACTTGTGCATAGATTTTTTACTTCATATAAATGTAATCACACTCCTTATAGTATTCAGTGACTGCCCTTCTGTGCTCAACATTATAAGCAAAGGTTTCACCCTGTTGTTTCTTGTAGTTGAAATTTATATAGACAGAGATAGAGATAGAGATAGATAGAGATAGAGATAGAGATAGAGATAGAGATAGAGATAGAGATAGAGAGATGGAGCCTTACTCTTTTGCCCAGGGTGGAGTGAAGTGGCATGATCTTGGCTCACAAAACCTCTGCCCCTTGGGTTCAAGCAATTCTCTTGCCTCAGCTTCCTGGGTAGCTGGGATTAAAGGTGCCCACCATCACACCCAGCTAGTTTTTGTAATTTTAGTAGAGACAGGGTTTCTCCACATTCTTCAGGCTGGTCTTGAACTCCTGACCTCAGGTGATCCACCCAACTCGGCCTCCCAAATTGTTGGGATTACAGGTCTGAGCCACAGTGCTTGCCCAATTAATGTATTTTTTATATTGAATACTAACCTATTGTATGAATATGCCATAGTTATTTCTCCTTTGTACTGTTGACCACTTGTATTTTTAGTTTTGCTTTGCTATTAAAAGTTTTGCTATGAACATTTTATTCTTGTCTTCTCATTCTTGTATGAAAGAGTTTTCTTAGGTATATATTTAGGAATGGAATTGCTGGGTTTAGGGTTTTCCCATCTTCACATTTATTAGGTAATATCCTATTATTTTTCCAAAATGTTTGTACTACTTTACATCCTATGAGCATCATGTAAGTTTGCTATTGCTCTACTTTCTTCCAACATTTGATATATTCAAGTGTAATATTTTTGCAGATCTAGTGGTAGTGAAATTATAGCTAATTGCAGGCTTATTTTGCATATTCCTAATTCCTAATTATTAAATTGAATATATTTGTGTAGGCTTATATATCATTTTGAGTTTCATCTTGAGTGAAAAGACTAAAGGTTTTTTTTTCTCTCAGGTTGTTTAACTTTAATTGATTTGTAAGGCCTCTACTTACTAATACATACATATTTTTTGACACCCAGGATGGAATGCAGTGGCACCATGTAGGCTCACTGCAATCCCGGCCTCCTGGGTTCAAATGATTCTCCTGCCTCAGCCTCCCAAGTGCTGGGATTACAGTCACCGACCACCTCGCTTGGCTAGTTTTTATATTTTTTATAGAGATGAAGGTTGTGCCATGTTGGCCAGGCTGGACTGTGAACTTCTGATCTCAAGTGATCTGCCCACCTTGGCCTCCCAAAGGGCTGGGATTACAGCCATGAGTCACCATGCCTGGCCTTTACTTGCTAATATTTTGTCAGTTACATAGACTTCAAATATCTTGTCAGTTTATTTTTTATATTTAGCTGTATGGTTTCTTCAGATGAAAAAAAATTCTTAAGGCTAATGAAGTACCTTTTATCAATTTTTTCTTCAGTGGTGTTTTGTGTCTTGCAAATATATTCTTACTTAGAGATATAAATTTTACATTATATTCTAAGAGTTTTATAATTTTTTCCTCTCATTTAAATTTTAATCTGCTTGTTTATATATTTTTATGTATGGTATGAGGTAATAATCTCTTTTGCATTCCCATGTAATTAATCAATTCTTCAAGGGTGAATATTGACCAAGAAGGTCAGAAAAGCCTTAATTTGTCCACCCTCCTTTTCCATGCTTTCTTTATTTATTTGTGATATGGTTGACTATATACCTCTCAAATCTCATCTTGAATTATAGTTCCTACAATCCCCACACGTAATAGGAGGGACTAAGTGGGATGTAATTGAATCATAGGGGCAGTTGCCTCCATGTTGTTCTCATGATAGTGAGTGAGTTCTCATGAGATCCAATGGTTTTCTTAGAAGCTTTCTCCCACTTTTGCTGGCACTTCTTGCTGCTGCCATGTGAACAAGGATGTGTTTGCTTCCCCTTCCACCATGATTGTAAGTTTTCTGAGGCCTCTCCAGTCTTGTGGAACTGGGAATTAATTAAACCTCTTTATTTTATAAATTACTAAGTCTTGGGTATGTCTTTGTAGCAGTGGTGTGAGAACAGGCTAATACAGTAAATTTGTACTGTGTAGTGGGACACTGCTGCAAAGATACCTGAAAATGTGGAGGCAACTTTGGAACTGGATAACAAGCAAAGATTGGAACAGTTTGGAGGGCTTAGAAGAAGAGAGGAAGATGTGGGGAAGGTCAGAACTTCCTAGAGATTTGTTCAACAGTTTTGACCAAAATGCTGATAGCGATGTGGACAATGGAGTCCAGGTTGCGGTGGTCTCAGATGGACATGAAGAACATTTTGGGAACTGGAATAAAGGCCACTATTACTATACAGAGAGACTGGTGGTATTTTGCCTCTTCCCTAGAGATCTGTGGAACTTTGAACTTGAGAGAGATTATTTAGGGTATCTTGGGGAAGAAATTTTTAAGCAGCAAAACATTCAACAGAAAGCAGAGCATTAAAGTTTTGAAAATTCGCAGCCTGATGATGTGATAGAAAAGGAAACCCCATTTTCTGAGGAGAAATTCATGCCAGCTGCAGAAATGTACATAAGTAATGAGAGGCCTAATGTTAATCACCAAGACAATGGGGAAAATGTCTCCAGAGCATGTCAGAGAACTTCACAGCAGTGCCTCTCATCACAGGCCTGGAGGCCTAGGAGGGAAATATGATTGTGTGGGCCACAGCCAGGTCATCCCTGCTCTATGCACCCTCAGGACATAGTGCCCTGTGTGGCCAGCTGCTTCAGACCCAGCTGTGACTAAAAGGGGTAAACATACAGCTCAGGCTCAGGCCATTGCTACAGAGGGTGCAAGCCCCAAGCCTTGGCAGTTTCCATGTGGTATTAGGCCTGCAGGTTCACAGAAGTCAAGAATTGCAGTTCAGGAACCTCCATCTAGATTTCAGGGGATGTATGGGAATACCTGGATGTCTGGGCAGAAGTTTGCTGCAAGGATGGGGCCCTCATGGAGAACCTCTGCTAGGGCAGTGTGGAAGGGAAATGTGAGGTGGGAGTTCCAACACAGAGTCCCCACTGGGGCATTGCCTAGTGTAGCTGTGAGAAGAAGGTCACTGTCCTCCAGACCCCAG
Source organism: Rhinopithecus roxellana (assembly GCF_007565055.1). Lineage (NCBI taxonomy): Eukaryota > Metazoa > Chordata > Mammalia > Primates > Cercopithecidae > Rhinopithecus > Rhinopithecus roxellana. Next base: position 94,730,578 of record NC_044552.1, on the reverse strand, counting down.
AATGGTAGATCTACACACAGCTTGCACCATGTGCCTGGAAAAGCCACCGACACTTTTGCCAGCCTGTGAAAGCAGCCTGTGAAAGCAGCTGGGATGGGGGCTGTACCCTACAAAGCCACAGGGGAGGAGCTGACAAAGGCCATGGGAGCATAATCTTGCATCAGCATAATCTGGATGTGAGACATGGAGTCAAAGGAGATCATTTGGAGCTTTAAGATTTGACTTCTCTGTTGGATTTCAGACTTGCATAGTGCCTGTAACCCCTTCATTTTGGCAAATTTCTCCTATTTGGAATGGGTGGGGTGTATTTATCCAATAACTGTACCCTCGTTGTATCTGGGAAGCCACTAACTTACTTTTCACTTTAAAGGCTCATAGGCAGAAGGGACTTGACTTATCTCAGATGAGACTTTGTACTTGGACTTTTGAGTTAATACTGGAATGAGTTAAGACTTTGGGCTCTGTTGAAAGGGCGATGATTGTGTTTTGAAATGTGAGGACATGGGATTTGAGAGGGACCACGGATGGAATGATATGGTTTGTCTGTGTCCCCACCTAAATCTTATCCTGAATTATAGTTCCCATAATTCCCATATGTTGTGGGAAGGACCCAGTGGGAAGTAATTGAATCATGAGGGCAGTTACCTCCATGCTATTCTCATGACAGTGAGTTCTCATGAGATCTGATGGTTTTACAAGGTATTTCCCCCCCATTTTGCTCAGAACTTCTCCTTGCTTCCACCACATGAAGAAGGATGTGTTTGCTTCCCTTTTGATCATGATTGCAAGTTTCCTGAGGCCCTCCTGGCTCTGTGGAACTGAGTTAAACCTCTTTTCTTTATAAATTACTCAATCTCAGATATGTCTTTAAAGCAGCTTGAGAACAGACTAATGCAATTTGCAATATTGATATTATGATAAATCAAATTTTCACATAAGTATGACTTTTATTTTGAACTCTCTCCTATTGCATTGCACTATTTGTGCATACCTGCAATAACATCATACTCTCTTAATTGCTATAACAGGTCATGATATCTGGTATGGTCAGTTCTCTTCCTTTGTATTTAATTTTCAAGAATGTCTTGATAGCATTTGGAATGTCATGTAAATTTTTAAAACCACGTTGTCAAATTCCACTGAAAACATGCTTGCTGTGATTTTGATCAGAATTTCATTGACTATGTATCAATGTTGAGAGTTGTCACCTTCCTGTTAACATGTGAACGTGGTCTTATTAGTCCATTTTTAAACTGTTATAAATAACTGTCCAAGACTGGGTAATTTATAAATAAAAGAGGTTTAATTGATTAACAGTTCCTCATAGCTTGAGAGGTCTCAGGAAACTTACAATCATGGCAGAAGGTGAAGGGGAAGCAAGGCACTTTCTTCACAAGGTGGCAAGATGAGAAGTGCCAAGCAAAGGGGGGGGGAGCCCTGTATAAAACTATCAGATCTCATGAGAACTCACTCATTATTATGTGACTAGCATGAGGGAAACTTCCCCCAAAATTCAATTACCTCTCCCTTGTCTCTCTCTGGACACATGGGGATTATGGGGATTATGAGGATTACAATTTAAGATGAGATTTGGGTACGGACCCAAACCTAACTATAACATGATGTGAATTTCCATTGATTCATATATTTTTCTATATTTTTAACAGTGTTTTAAATTATCTACAAAATATTTGTTAAATGTTGTATTTAAAATTTTTATTGTTAGAAATAAATGTTATTTTCACAGTTGTCAAAATTTATATTATTTTACCATATAATTTTTTTAATTTATAAATTATTAAAGTATTTATTTTAAAAGCTAAACAACATTCCCAGAAGAAAATCAGTATGTTGGATAAGTTATAGATATACAGACAGGAAAAAGTCAAAATATAATTTTAAAATGACGTCAACAATATAATTAATCTAGTATCTGCGCCTGGGTTCTCCTAAAAGTAGAGCCTGAAACATAGACTTATTCTGAAGTAGCTCATTTGGAATACCAAGAATAAATATTGAGGGGAAGCAAAAAAGGAAGAAATTACTGAATTGGTCACTATAGGGATGACTTTCCTGTCAACTGCATAACAAGCCTTATACAATACGCCTCGGAACCATCTATTTCAAAGAATAAAGAACACAATTATCCATCAGCTCCAATCCTCATTGGTCAAGAGTTGCTCCGCTGGAATTAAATGCCCTCCTTTTACTTCCATGTTGCATATGCAGGGTGGCCAATGGGTTCCCCCAGGCAATCCAATCACTTGGTATCATATAACATCTTGTGGAAAAAGTAAACAGTTTTTTTTTTGTTGTTGTTGTTGTTTTTTAAACTGACAATACAATTAATAAAAACCATCACATAGCACAATCTTTATATTTATCATCATTTATGTTCAGTTCGAATGACACAGGCATCACATAGCCCAGTGGTTCACTCTCCACTTGCCCCTTGACCCAATCTACCACAGGTAAGAATTTTAATAACGGTGATGCCACTGCTTGCACAGAGTAACCATTAGCCCACTTATTAGCTTGGGCCCTTATTGCCATTTAATTTGTAAATAATCCAGTTCTGACCTTATCTTGAGGATCTTCTTTTTAGGATTATTTCTGGTATACACTATCTCAGTCTTGATTTTCCCAAAAGCAGAGCCTCAGATCAAGTTATATATATGAGTAGTTTATATAGAAATATGATTCAAGAGAGCAGGAAGGATTGACAGAGCAAGTGAAGCAGGATAAAAAAAGGATGAATTATCAATTTGGCTATAGTAACAGGCCATAAAACAGGCCTTGTGAAATGCACCTCAGGATCATCAGGCAGGAAAAGAAAGAGGAAAGCATTTGCCCAATGGCTTCTATTTTCTATTGAGGACTAGAATATAAATTCCAAGATAGCATGGAAAGATTTATATCACTTTTATTCACTAGTACATACCCAATAGGATAGTAGACACTGAGTAAATATTTATGAGAAAAATTAATAAATTTCTTCATAATTATAGCCCATTATTTGCTCAGATATCATGTCTGCCCCATTTTCTGTCTCCTGTGATCCTAGTATTCCAACTATACATAAGCTAGACCTTTTCAATCTATCTTTTTTGCTTTTAATCATTATTTCATATTTATCATACCCCCCTACTACATTCAGAAAAATTTCTTCAGATCTTTAGTTCAATAATGCACTGTATAGTTTTGAATTAATTACATGTTTTTATTTGAATGATTATATATTATTAGTCAAATTCTGAAGCTAAGGCAGGAGAATTGCTTGAGTCCAGGAGTTCAAGATCAGCCTGGGCAACCTAGTGAGACCTTGTCTCTATAATTTAAAAAAAAAAAGTTAAAAAATAAAAATTAAAAATTAAAAATAAATAAAATGAAATAATTCTGGGTCATTTTTCTTCAAACGTACTTCATTATTTTACAACATTTTGTGTTTTTACTCATATTTTCAATGCATTTCCTTAAACCAACTATTTCAAGATATTATAATATCCAAGATATTCTGTATCTGCTCATTCTAATATTAAGTGTTACTTCTAAGTCATCTCTCTGTTTTATTCTACTGGCTGGAGTTCATGGAACCTTCCTTCTTTGTGTATTTTGTGATTTTTTTTTTTTACTATAAGTTTATAATTCTCATAACACCATTAGTTAAATTAACTTGAATATTTTTGAAGGCAGACTTCTGCATGGAAAATTTGCATTTGCTCTGCAAGTCCACTGGCAGCATAAGTCAATAGAATTTAGTTTAAACTACGTTTAAACTAAATTAATAGATTTGGGTCAAGCACAGTGGCTCATGCTTGTAATTCCAGCACTTTGGGAGGCTGAGGAGGGTGGCTCACCTTAAGTCAGGAGTTCGAGATCAGCCTGGCAAACATTTGAAACCCCATCTCTACTAAAAACACAAAAATTAACCAGGCATGGTGGTGGGTGCCTGTAATTTCAGTTACTTGAGAGGTTGAGGCAGGAGAATCCCTTGAACCCAGTGGGGGGAGGTTGCAGTGGGCTGAAATGGCACCACTGCACTCCATCCCAGGTGACAGAGTAAGACTGCATCTCAAAAAATAAAATAAAATAAAAATAACAAATTCAAAGTTTGGTATTGTATGAATTGAGGCTTGAAGGTCATATTAAGGCAATTTGAGTTATGGTATTCATAAGGAAAATCTATTCTTGTTTCAGCTCTTTGCTAAGGTTTTAAATAGACAGTTTTCTTTTAGATGCTTTCAGGGCCTAAGTTTGGTTTGAATTCATTCTTATATTGAGGATCATGCTATTTTGACTCTGTCTTATACAAGAAAGTTTTCAGTTAGACTCCATAACTTTGACCAGCTCTGGACTTCATATTCTATACCTCATTTCCTATATATGACCAAAAAAATAAAAGCTCAGGTTCATCTGTTTGACTCCTAACCCCCTGCAAAAATCAAAAACAAAACAAAACAAAACAAAACAAAACAAAAACAAATGAACAAACAAAAGCACAGATTTTGAGTCAGCTTACAACTTCAGGATTCTAAATTTGTTTACATTACTGCTTCTTAATATTCTTTGATTTCTAGTCAGCTTGTTGATGAATCTCAAGATATTATAATTTTGGTCAGTATTTTTAGATTTTTCAAGGACAAGTTTTAGTGACAGCAGCCAGTTTGGCTCAATACTGAAAATAAAGGACAAATGTGTAATTATTTATAAACTAATTTTAAAATGAAAATAGTAAAAATAAAATTACAATAAATTATTTATTGAATATACTTTACGTACCTGGCCTATCGTAGGTCCTTTATATATGCTATTTCAATTAGTGTCATTATTAACATTAGAAAAGAAGTATTTATAAGGATTCTCTGGTCAGAAAAGTGTGCAATGAAATGCTCAATATCATACAAATAAAATGGTAAAATCTGCATTTATAGAAGCTTGATGATAAAAATGTAAATGTAACTGAAGATTTATTCTTTTAGAAATAATTTATTATTTAAGAATACATTTAAACATTTTCTAGAGAATGCAAATTTATTTAAAGGCCAACAAGAAAGAGCACAGGCCAGTTTTAGATGGACACGAGCATATATTACTTTACTATTGCTGCCCAATTGGCATCCTAATCACTACTAAGCAATTTATGACCCCTGAAATTCAATCACATATCATTTTGCATCAATCAACATGAAAAGTCTATTATACTCTGACAACTACCTCCTTGAGCCTTACTTCCAAAACCAAGTTGAAGTAAACATTCATTTATCAGTGATACCAAATCATGGTTTAATTTAAGGAAAAGTAATTACCGAATGATGTCCAAAATCATCACATACGATGTTTCAAAGAAAAAAGTAACAACGAAGTAATAACAAATTAAAAAATAAAATTCATAATCAGGTTTTACTATTTTATCCAAATATCAAAGTAAAATTGCATGGTAAGTTATCCTTCACAAAAATTAATTATCTGGCATCATAGAATTGGCACACATTACCTTTCTAGCATGTAATGTCAATAGAATCAGAAATTCTACAGAAACAATAGCCCTTGATATAGTTTGGCTCTGGGTCCACACCCAAATCCCATTTCAAACTGTAATCCCCACGTGTTGGAGCAGGGGCCAGGTGGGAGGTTATTGGATCATAAGGGCAGCCTCCCGCCCTTGCTGTTCTTGTGTTTTTAGAAGATCTGATGGTTTAAAAGCGTGGCATTTCTAGCTTTTCTCTCTCTCTCTCTCTCTCTCTCTCTCTCTCTCTCTCTCTCTCTCTCTCTCTCTCTCTCTCTCTCTCTTCCTGCTACCACATAAAACATGCCTTGCTTCCCCTTGACCTTTCACCATGATTTTAAGTTTCCTGAAGCCTCACTAGCCATGCAGAACTCTGACTCAATTAAACCTTTTCTTTATAAATTACTCAGTCTTGGGTAGTTCTTCAGAGCAGTGCGAAAACAGACTAATACAGTCCTTTCATAGAAAAAGCATTTGAGGTGCAAAAATCTGTCATAACATTTCATAACAGAACCACGTGCCTTTATTCAGAAATTAACTACTTTTATTTTAAAACATTATTCTAACTTTTCCTCTAACTTCTTAGCCTGTATTTAACTAAAACTTGAAAATATCCCATAAAAGAGTCATTAAAAGCATAAAATAATCGCATATTTTTGGCATAAAACAAGCAGATAACGTTTTAAAAAGCAGATACACAAAGGAGTATATTTTAAGAAAAGAACAAAATAACTTAATATTCTCTGAATGTACCAGTAGGCTTTTCCATCTCATCTTACATCACTAAGAATATTTGTAAATGAGGATTTGTAAATAAGCTTCATTTAAGTGAAAAATTCACAAAGAATGTTCTGATTGATAAATTAAAACAATACTTTGGTATTCATGGCATTGTTGGTCTTCTTTAATTATAGTAGAAGCATATGTGAGATAAATATTTAGATTAAAGCTATCACTTTATCAGTTGCTTTAGAACTACTCTCTAGTTTTATCTACTTAGCATCTGTCTGCCTTTTTTAGAAACAGCATCTCCTTTATCTAAGCACTGCTTCTTTTTTCCACTCCAAACCTCTGCACTGTTACATAGCTTGACCCACAAAACACTGATTCCTTTGGAGGGGTTATCTGATCTTATGAGTTAATAACAGTCTTCCTTGAATTTTTGAACTTTGGTCCAAAAAGAATAATAGATGCACCTTCTTTCCAGATGAGAATCATAAGATATACAATTTTGGCACTTTCAGTTGTCATGTTTTCTATTACATGCAGGAAGTCAATTACTGGTAAGAGAGGAGTATTTAGTAGAAGAAGGTAAGTAAATCTCTGATAAATTATAAATTTTCTCCTTTTTATGTTTCTTTTAAACCTTGTAAGTTCATTGTTCTGTTTTAATAGTATTCTAAAAAGATTTTGCATACAGCTTTTTAAAATCTTATCCTGAAGAGAATAATGTCTTATAAAACAAAATGATCATGTCACTTCGTAATTGCTGGAAGCAATGTTGTCAAGAAGCAAAAAGTGGTAAAATCAGTATCATGAGAATTACTATTAAGTATGTTGAATTGTCCACATGCTGTAAATGCCTTTCTTCTGTAAACCTCGCTAAAAGGAAAATTAAAAATATTAAAGGCATAAATATCTGAAAACAAAGGGAAAAAAAAGAGAAGATACCAGTAGACAATAGATTTTAACTATCTTTGAAAAACAGTGATGGTGAAGTGATTAATCAGCAGAGACCATTTTCTAGAACTCAAAGGCACATGAGTTTCCAAATTGAAAATGTCCATCAAATGCTGAGTATAATGAATGGAACACACACACACACACACACACACACACACACACACACACATACACATATGCAAACATACACCCTTAAAGCATATTATCATGTTTCACACATTATAATCAAGAGAATATCCAAAACTATAAAAGTTAAATTCAAAGGAATGTGAATAACTTCTCAATAGTAAAATTGAATATTATAGATCGATAGTGACACATCATTGAAAATCCAAAATAATATTATTTTTAAACATAAAATCCTACACTAATCCAACAATCAATAACATCTGACCACTTCTCTTTATTTCTCCCAATCCATTACTATTCTCTCTTATTCACTCTACTGTAATCTCTTCTTAATTCTCCTTCCTACATCCTTTAGGATCATGTTCATTTTGTTCTTCACAAATGAGCCAGAATTATTTTTCTTTTAGTATGATATTTTTAAAACACAAATCCAAACATGTCCACTCCCTGCTGAATATCTTTGATGGCTTTGCTGTGTCCTTAAGAGAAAAATCCATGCATGTCCTTCATGCTCTGTAACGGTTTTCCCCCAACCTGTCTCCCAGATTGACCCTGAGATTTAATCTCAATCTTTTACTTCCTCCTTCTCTGCCACACATTTGCTGCCCTCAAACTCTTACATTTACCATTTTCCTTCTTTCTGTAAGAATTTTACACTCCAGAAAACAAACTCATCAGTTCCTTCTTCAAATAGTAAATGTGTACTTACTTTTTATTATTGGCTTAATAATCATTTCATCAAAGAAGAATTCCTCGGTCTCACCTACTAAGCAACCCTTCCTCCAGTATACAATCTAATGGTATTATGTACCTCATATGTAAAACTCTTATCACATCTGTAATTTCATATTCTCATATAACAAATAGGATCAAATGTTTTGGACACAACATAATAAGTTGTATAAGAAGAGAAACTTTGTCTATTCTCATATTCTAGACTGCCAAAATCTTAGTAAGCCTGCAATTTTTATTTGATAGGGAGATATATTGATGAATAGGGGGATAAAAATGAGTGGATTCTGAGTCTTCACATAGAGTAATGTTGTATATCTGTGTATATGTGTAATTCTCTTAAGTTTCTTAGCTAGATTTTGTCATTTTCTTTATAGAGATCCTAGATATTTCACATTTACTCTAGGATATTTTAATTTTTTTTTTTTTTTTTGGCTGGAGTAAGTGAAGATTTCCCCATTATCGTTTGCACTTGGTTATTATCTTTGAATCAAATTAGCAAACTGGCTAAATCCAGCTCTCCACCTGTTTTTATAAATAAGGTTTTATTGGAATACAGCCATGCTCATTTATTTACATACAGCTTATGGCTTCTTTAGTGCTACAATAGCAATGCTGAGTAGTTGCAACAAAGACTGTATGGCTTATGATGTCTAAAATATTTACTAGCTGTACTTTTACAGAAAAAGGTTGCAAAATGTAAAGGATAAAGATTAAAGTTAGAATTATAATGATGAGTGCAATCATTTTACTTGGGCTTGATTTTAATGGGAACCTCTAGAATTTCATGACTGAATCAGATCCTTTTTGGATTTAGATTTCTAGGTTATCTTATATGAACTCCAGAATTTGGAATACATCTCTCTAGTCTTCTACTGGCTTATGCTGCTGATGACAAGGCTTTTATACATCTAATTTCCATTTGCTTCAAGCAGTTTGTTTTTCTTTTCTAGTAGTTTTCATTTTTTATATATTTTTCACCAATAAATGAATTTATTCTTACTCTCCCCTGGGACACAGTAGGGCTACTTCAATGTAAGTTCAATCTCTTATATTCTAGAAACATTCTTAGCAACTAGCTTTTGATCATCCAGCTCCTTTATTACTTTTTTCTTTTTCTTTTTTCAAAACTCCAGAGAGTTTTTCCTTCTGTTCTCTATGTTTTTTAACTTCTGCTCTATTTCATCTCTTATCTCCCTACATTGCATTCTCATAGATTTTCTCATAATTATTTCACAATTTATTAAGTGACTCTGAATCAATAGTAGCATTTTCTGTTTATCAGATTGTTTATTTCATTGACTATTTTTAGTTTCAAAATTTAGAGTTGGTTTATTTTTATATCTGGCCTGTTCTTGTTTATATTGTCTTTATTTTGTTCCTGAATGCTAGTTTTTCTTGATTTCTTGAAAAATTCAGAATGCATTCTTTTATTTTTTAAATTTTATTTGTATTGTTCTAGAGTCTTTATTTTCTTGTGTCTGACAATGCCTGTTGACTGAGTCTTCTGAGTTCTTTCAAAATGCTGCTAACAGATATTAAAGTTTCTTTGTGTGTTTTATAATTTGTGCTTAGGAATTTGTGTGTGTGGGTGTTTTCTTATTTGTGTACTACTCCTTCTGGCACCATTGCACCACTAAAAGACTGCTTACCCCCACACCCTCCCACCCCTGCAAGCAGCTTGCTTCTGAAATAGGCTTTCTATTAGCAGATGTGCTTGAGTTTCTGCTGGGCTGTTAAGTCTCAATTGGTAGATTTGGGCAAGATGAGATTTTTTCTACCTACAGTAGCAGGCAAAGAGAATAAGCTATTTCATCCATCATCTACAGAGGAATTATTTTTTTTCAACTATTAGCTTTTCTGCAGAGGGCTCTCACTCTTATGCCACTCCAGAAACTGAACTCTATCTTCTCTGTCATTGTATCCTATTTGTAGCATTTCACTGGTCATGTGACTTTAGCCCCAAATTACTAATGATGGTGCTCCTTTCTTTAGTCCACTTCATTCTCTATTTATTTTTGACAGCTGTACATTTTTATATAATTTTATATATTTTATCTATTGTTCCTGAGTATTTTCAATAACAGAGAAAGGGTTCTTAAAGGAATTCAGAGGCACTGAAATGTTTGCTCTTGAACTAGAATTCCATTAGTCATAGACTACAATTCCAACCTGCCTAGGCATCACACTGAGACAATCCAACAATGAAATAAATTATTTGTTCCTGGGAAGAATGCAATGTCATGAATTATTTAGTTACAGAAAGTCATTTGGCTTCATTTGCTGGTACAACTATGAATTAGAGGTATGACCATAAATAAAATGTTCCAATTATATATGTTTTAGCAAAAGTCATATTTGATAATTTCTTATTTATATTTCTTTCTATTCAAGCTAGAGAGGACCTAGTTTTCTATTTTGCTGTCTAAGGGATCACATTTAGAAAGCTGGACATAAAATTCTGGGTTTTCCCAATGGTCTTTTAACATCCACATTGAGTGATTACTTAACAGCTGAAATTTTCAAGTATTATAGAAAGGAAATATCTATTCAGCTCTTTTGCCCATTTTTTAAATCAGATTATTTGGGATTTTTATTGTTGATTCATTTGAGTTCCTTGTATTTTCTGGCTATTAATCTCTTGCCAGATATATAATTTGCAAATATGTTCTCCCGTTATGCATGTTGTCTTCTCACTCTATTGATTGTTTTATTTGCTGTGCAGAAGATTTATAGTTTGATATAATTCCATTTGTCTACTTTTGCTTTTGCTGGCTATGCTTTTGAGGTCTTAGTGATTAAATTTTTGTCCAGACCAATGTACTGAAGCATTTCCCCTATGTACTTTCCTCATAGATTTATAGTTTCAGGTCTTACATTTAATTCTTTAATTTTGTATATAGTGAGAGACAAGAGTCTAGTTTCTTCTTTCCACATATGAATATTCAATTTTTCCAGTCCTGTTTATTGAGAAGACTGTTTTTTCTCCAATAAATGTTCTTGGTGGCTCTGTCAAAAATCAGTTAGCTGTAAATACATGAATTTGTTTCTGGGCTCTCAATCTAATGGTATTATGTACCTCATATGTAAAGCAATTCCACTGGTCTATGTGTCTGTTTCTACAGAATATTACGTTGTTTTGGTTACTATAGCTTTATAGTATATTTTGAAATCCAGTGGAAGAGTGAAACTCTTCCAAAAAAGAGTTTGAGGCAATGTACTATAAATGTCTGTTTGATCTATTTGATCTAAAGCCCAGTTTAAATATAATGTTTCTTTGTTGAATGATTTGTCTAGTGTTGAAAAAAATAGAGTGTTGATGCCTCCAACTAGTTTTATATTGAAGTCTATCTCTTCCTTTAAATCTAATAATATTTACTTTATGTATCTGAGTGCTCCAGTATTGGGTGAATATATATTTACAATTATTATATATTCTTACATAATTAAATTTTCACTATATAATGCCCGTCTTTGTTTCTTATTACAATTCTTGACTTAAAGTCTGTTTTATCTGGTATAGATATAGACTCTCCTGCTTGTTTTGATTTCTGTTTGCAAGGAATATCTTTTCTCATCCCTTCACTTTCAATCTATACATGTCTTTACAGATGAAATACATTTTTTGTAGGCAGCATATATGTATAGTTGAGTTAATGTTTTCACCCATTCCACTAGACTATACTTTTTAAGTGGGGAATTTAATATATTTATTTACATTCAAGATTATTCTTGATATATGAGGACTTACTACTATCATTTTGTTAATTGTTTTCTGGTTCTTTTATATAACATTTTTCCTGTTTTCCTCTATTATTGTTTATCATTGAGTATAACTTAGTGGTATTCTGTAGTGATAAGGTTTAATTATTTTTTCTTTCTTTTTTATGTATCTGCTCTTAACCAGTAAGTTTTCTATTTTGCAAGTGTTCATGATAATAATTACTGCCTTTTCACCTTCAGACAGAGGACTCCCTTGAATATTTTCTGTAAGGCTGAGTTAGTGGTGTATTCCCTCTGGTTTTTGTCTGGGTAAGATTTAATTTCTCTCTTACTTCTGAAGGGTATTTCTGCCAGATATAGTATTTTGTTTTATTTTTTTCTTTTGACAATCTAAATATAGACATTTTCTGCTGGCTTCTAGGTTTCTGCATACATATCCGGTGTTAGTCTAATAGGGATGCCTTTATATGTGACTTCACACTTTTGCTGCTTTTAGGATCCTCTCTTTGTCTTTGTCTTTTCACAATTTGACTATAACATGCCTTAGGGAGGACCTTGGAGTTGATTCTATTTCAGAACCTTTGCAGTTTGTTGATCTAGATGTCTATAATCTTCCCCAGACTTGAGGAGTTTTCAGCTTTTATTTCATTAAATAGGTTTTCTATGTATTTTCTTCTCTTCCCTTTCTGAAAATGCCCATAATGTGAATATTTGTTTGCTTAACGGCATCCCTTAAGTCTTGTAGGCATTCTCCACTCCTTTTCATTCTTATGTCCTTTTTTTCTCTAATTTCCAAAAATCCATCTTCAAGTTCAAGATTCTTTTTCTCTGCTTGATCAAGTCTGCTGTGGGAATCTCTATTTTGTTTTTATGTCATTCATTGAGTTTATCAGCAGCAGGATTTCTGGGTTATTTATTATTTCTATCTCTTTCATGAATTTTTCATTCATATCATTGTTCTCCTGTTTTGTTACATTACCTATCTGTATTTTCTTGCATCACATTTAGTTTCCTCAAGATCATTATTTTGAATTATTTTTCTGACACTTCATTGATTTCTTTTTCATCGGGGTCTGTTACTAGAGAGCTATTATGTTCCTTAATGTTGTCACATTTCCTTGTTCTTTCATCTTGCTTGTGTCTCTGTGCTGCCATCTGTGTATCTGGTGAAACAACCACCACTTCCAAACTTTCTATAGTAGCTTTTGCAGGAAACAACTTTCACCTGTAGTTGGGTTTTATATGGTGGTTGGGAAAGGTGCAATAATTCTTCTGGATATATGCAGTGGTATAGTCTCTGTACAGCTTCTTCAGTTGTGTTTATTGTCCACAATCATTTTAGGTGCCTCATTGGCTTAAGCTGTTGAAGTTTGTGGCAGTTGCAGCGGCAACGTAAGTTGTTAATGTCCTAGGTTTCAAGGGCTTTTAGGGGCATACTATTATCATTTTCTCCACAATTGGGAGACTTATCCAAGTGGTCCTTCCTAGTATCAGGTCTGACACAATCTACAAGCAGCTACAGCAGTGCTGAGTTCCAGGTGCACGTGCTGACAGCAGCTGAGGGGCCAAGCTTCTAGGCTCAGAGTTTCATGAGGCTATCATGGCACCTGAGTCTTGGGGTACAGGCTAACTCTCTGTGGGCAGGGTGGAATGTTGATTGCCCAAAAACCAAGATCTGCCACTCTGAGGGATCCTCTAGCAACCAGGAGATAGGTTGTAGCTCTGAATGTACCCCTGAGGGCAAAAGAACAGCACTGGCCTGACTTCAAGGAAGAAGGGGTGCTCTGGAAGTTTGGACCTGAGGACCGGGATAGGGCTGCAATTCCTGAACCTGATCCAATAGGGTTCAGTAGCAATTCAGGTTCTAGGGGTTGAAGCACTGTGTTTCAGTGACTGTAGATCCTGGCATGGTGGGGCTCAGCAGTATTTCGTCCTCTGTAAAACCAAATTCAATGGTAGCAAGTAATCCGAGTTGGCAGAGAACAACTATTGTTTGCACCCTGGGAGATCAGGGAACAGCTCACTGGTGACTCCACTACCTGGGGACTGGGGTCTCTCAGCAGCTCAGCCTCTAAGAAGCTAGTCCACCTCAAAGGAAGCAGAACATTAGAAATGTTTGACCTATAGCATGACATATCTCAGCTCCACCGCATTATGTCAGCACATCCCTGGAGTGGCCAGCTGCTCAGTTTGACCACGTCACCAGTTCCCTAGGGGTCAATGACCCACTTTCGCTCAAACTTGTGGGGCATGACTTTTCTGTGAAGTGCAGGCATGATTTCCCGGGATGCCCGGCAACAGTTCAGCTTATTTTGGGTGTGCAATTATTCTGAGTAGGCAAGGCACTGTTTTTTGGAATGCAGCGTGCTGCTTCAACTTACGTATTGGGGTGGTATGACTGCTTTGAGTGGCCAAAGTATTATTTTCCCATGGGCCCCCTACCACTTCAGCCATGGCCTAAGTTGGGGAGGGCAAGGGGTAGGTTGAGGGGCTCCACTTCTAATTGGCCCCATGGAAAAGGCTGTAACAGCTGATCACAGCTCAGCTTGGGGATGTCAGGCCATAAGTCTGGGGAGGTTTAGTGGCAGCTTAGCCTTGGAAAAAAGAAAGTCATGGCTATATACTCTGGCCATAGTGTCACTTCCAAGATGTCATAGTGCAATAGGCACACAGGCCACAGGGGTAGGACACAGTGTTGGCTCCTTCTTGGAGGGAGCACAGCCATGTGGATGCCAGGTAACTCCCTCAGCTTGACTTAGTGCCTGTGAAGACTGCAAGGGTCCCCAGTGGTGAGGTTTATAGGTGTCCAAGGGGTTGGTCTTGCATACCTCCTTACTACAGGGAGAAGTTCCTCCTGGTTCCCAGTTGATCGCAGTGGGGGCTGGGGTGATAGAAGCCTCACATTTCCGTCCATTGTCTATATGATCATCCCAAGTTTCTATGCTCATCAGGGTTTCTGGTATTCATCTGATTCACTCCAAAATTCTCTCTCAGTTGTTGTCATTGAAATGTAGTTTCTTTGTTCTGGTTGTTTTTGTGAGGGAGACAGTGCTAAGGGCTTCAAGTTGGCTATCTTGCTGACATTCTGTGTGTTTTTATGAAGGGGCTTTTTGTGACTTCATATAGTACACGCTAATTAAAATACACTGACAACAAGAAGTCTCCTAGAGTATGAGAGCAGCTTGTTGATAGAAATGCAATAATTTTTCAACAGCAGACAGCTATTCTGTTTAAATATTTTATCCATTCATAGAGATACCATTTATCTTTCCTGAAAATTTAAACAATCAAATTATACTTCTGGAATCTTCATAGAGGGAAAAACAAATTAATAAATATATATATTTAATATATATATGCACAATCAAATTAGAGAAAAAGAACAATAGATTTGGAATATATCCACTTCCCCTAGACTATATAGAAGATACCCAAAGCTAAAGTGAATCCTTTTGAAAACTACTTGAATCAAGATTTTTAATTGTGTCAAATAGTATTATTTACATTTTTAAAATAATTTAAAATGCACTATTTTGTCTACAGATACATATTAAATTACATCAAGAAACCAATGACCATTATTTTTAAATGTAAATGAATCACAAAATTATTTTGCCCAACAATGATTTTTAGGGCATTTTGGGATACTATTTAATGCCTAGTGGCTATTTTTGGCTAAAGTTAATATGCCCACGGCAGTTTCTTATACCTTGAGTATAAACCAAGCAAAAGGGAGAGTTAATCTTTTATACAGAAATTTTTCTTTACAGGTTTCATGCATATACACTGAGATTACAGCGTAAGTTTCCAAAACACCTAAAATATTCAGGTATTTGCCCCAACTTTCATGTCCTTTTGTCTAGATAACTGTAGACTCACTAAAATGTCTAACTCTGAAGAATTTTAGCAATACTCACGGAATAATTTATGAAGTTATCATTCCTTATGGCCCTGTTATATAACCGGTAAAATCATCTTCATAGTCCTTTTTCCTTCAAGCTGTTTCCTAAGGTGGCAGAATGGCTCTATTATTGTTTTACTGTTGCTATTTAAAAAAAAAAAAATCTAGGCCCTCAGGATCTCATTCAAACTTTTGTTCTCAAGTACTACAGATGGAATCAAATATCATGCAATATTTATAAATTGTACTCAAGCTATGAAAGAACACGTTGGGAAGGGAATAGGGAAATAAAGACTGAAGACAAGAGGACATGGAATGGTAACTGCCATTCTATAAAGTCTAGTCTTCGCTTGGTGGAAATTATCTGCATAGTTTACATACTGACATTTGGCAGTTTCTGTTTAATGTCCCCTTTTTTTGCAAGACCTGATTGCCAATGGCTGAACGGAGAATTCCTGGTGCCAGTAGGCATTTCTGTTGTTGTTTTTGTTGGAGGAAAACATAGAGAAAGAGAGTGGATGGCAAACACAGCGAAGCCTCTTGATTTGGAGTAATATACACCATGTTTTGTGACTTCTTATGGAAATGTTGATGTTGAAATAATCTTTATGGAGGAGAAAAAAATAGTTTGTTTATACCATTTTCATGAAATAAGAATTTGACGAACTCACTACTGAATTTTATAATAGAGTTTAAATTTAAATTATTGCAACGAAAATAATTGAAAAAGGCATTCAGATATATTTGAGCAAGACATACATTTTTTAATTATGAGGAGTCAAAGGTCATGTCTACATGCATCAGAAGATTTGGACATATACTTAATGTGTGTTGAAAAGAGCCCTGTAAATGTATATGTAAACTGAACCTACTCCCATTTTAGCTACTAATTTTATTCTAACATCCCTGAATGTTCACTATTTTATGGATGATCAAACTAAGTTCCACCCAGTTGCAAAACAAGGATTCTGTGAAGATTTTATTTCACTTCATTATAGAGCAGGATAACCCAAAAGGAAATACAATGTAAGCCACATCTTTAGTTTTAAGCCCCTTTTGTAGCTACATTAAAGAAAGTGAAAAGAAACAAGTAAAAATAATTTTTATAACACATTTTCTTTAACCCAATGGATTCCAAATATTATCATTTCAACTTATCATCAATATATTAAAGTAGTAAGACAATATTTTATATTCCTTTGTTAACACTAAGTCCTTAAATCTCTATGTGTATTTTACACTAGGAATGCATCACAATTGAGGATAGCCACATTTCAAACACTCAATAATCATATGTGGCTATTGGTTGTCTTACTAGGCAACACAGCTACACATGATCTTGAATCATGTAGTTTCAAAAGAAGTAAAAAGTAGTTTATTTCATTATTTCACAGCCATATGGATGAATCAGGAAAATCAGATCTGGTGATTTTATTCACATAGAGTGCATATTATCATAATTACATTAACAATATTTTAATGTGTTTCAAGAATGCACATTCTATTTTATAATCAGCTATTCTTTGTTCTTTTGTTGAAAATATTTTCTGCAATACCTGAGGTTTCATAGGCTTGCATTACTATCTCCAAATGGTCTTGTTTCTTCCCTTAGAAATACCAACACTTGCAACCTGTAGGCTTTGATGGATTGAACATTTTGGCTAGATAGCTTGTCTTACAAGGTATGCATACTGATAGAAAAATAATGTAGAACATGATCTAATGGAACTAATATTTAAAACTATCTGCCTAAAAGAAAACATTAGGTATTATTTCTCATCTGAGCTGATCTTTTACATGAAGAAGAAGAGGAAGGGAAAGAGAAGGAGGAGGAAGAGGAAGGAGGGAGAAGAGGAAGGAGAAAAAGAAGCAGGGGCAGAAACAGCAGCAGCAGGAGGAGCAGGAGCAGCAGCACCATTGCCACAACCACCACCACTGAAACAACAAAGGAGAAGCAAAAGAAGGTGGAAGAGTGGGTGAAGAGAAGCACAAGCAGAAGAAGAAGGAGAAAGAAATCCATGAAACTGAAATCCTTTTGCTGACAGGAAGTTATTCCAGAGGACACTCCAGTTTTTTTATTCAACCAGCATTCATTGAACATCTAACATCTTGAAGAAGATATGGTTCTTGCTGAGAACTACTGCAAACAAAAAGAACAGGTAGCATAGAGCTGAAAAAGTGTTTGCAATCTGTACACTCTGAGAAATTCCCTGAGCTGCATCCTGACAAATGTCATCCACTTAAATACTTCTAATAAACAAAAATTGACCACCTCTGAGGCAGTATGTTTTATTTTTACACCATTGCATCATTCCAAATTCCCACATGAGGCTGCAGTAGATCACTCATGTGCTCACAATACACTACTCTGACCTCTGTAGATAACATAAATCTGTCTATCTACTCTGCAAAAGGATCCTTAAAATATCTGAGAATGTTTTTCTTCTTATCAGCACCTTTCTCTGTATTTTTTTCTTCTCATAAAATATAATTTTAACCCTTTTGCCATTCTGATCTTTGCACCTTAAATGCATATTTGGTGAATTCTATGTTAAAATGTTTTGTTCATAAAAAAAATTTTATTGAATATTAAAGTGGCCTAAGATATACTTAGTATTTTATTAGCCACCTCATAAATTCTGATTCATTCATTACAATAATCCATTGAGAACCTGTCATGTAATAGGTGGACTAAGAAATGTGGTTACAAAAATAAATAAAACACAGTCTTTTCCTCAAGTGTCATATGATGTAATGGACCACGAAGTGGCTCCTAAGGACACATGCCGAGGGTGCTGTAGGCATGGAGGAGAAAGGTACAGCCTAATCTGGAATGACACTCATCACATATTGATTGATCAACTAAAATCATTAGATTGTTTTTTGCCTGTAATGCCAGGAAGTGGGATTCCCAATTTATAACTCCTAAAAGCTATTTACTAAATTTTCAATGAGAAAATTTACAATTATTCTACCTCAAATTTAACTTTTTTTTTTTTTTTTTAATTTATTTCCAAGGTAGTTTGGAACATGAATTTTGTCAGAGATCTTTTTGACCTCTTTTTTTTTTTTTCATCTGTAAATTTGGTACTGTGTGTTTCACTCAACTTATTGATACAACTCTTGACAAATACTGGGAGATGGCACAATACTACAGGTAGCACTTATATTTAGGCAGAAACCAGACCACTTATCATCATTTAATAAACCTGGCTGTTCACACTTCTGTGAATCCACATCACAGATCTCTTATTCAGGCCACACTTTGCCATCTTATTCACAAGGCTAGGATAGAATGCTGAAAAAATTTTTTTCTGAAACAACATAATATTTACATCATTCCTCTTTGGCTCCAAGCATCTACATGTATAAAGGGCTTGGATGTGATCTGAGGTGATTGTGTTTCATGAATCTTTGCTGCATTCTTATGAATGACTGGAAGAGATAACGGCTGTCTATGAAGTTTTGAAGGTTAACTCAGATGGAATGGTCTGTGGCCACACAGTAGGAGGTCAACAGCAGGCAAGTGAACAAAGTTTCATCTGTATTTATGGCCGCTCCCCATAGCTCTCGTTACTGCCTGAGCTCCACCTCCTGTCAGATCCGTGGCAGCATTAGATTCTCATAGAAGTGTGAACTCTATTGTGAACTGTGCATGTGAGGGATCTAGGTTGTGCACTCCTTATGAGAATCTAATGCCTGATGATCTGTAACTGTCTCCCATCACTCCCAGATAGGACTGTCTAGTTGCAGGAAAACAAGCACAGGGCTCCCACTGATTTTATATTATGGTGAGTTGTATAATTATTTCAGTTATATATTACAATTTAATAATAATACAAATGAAGTGCACGATAAATGCAATGCAATTAAATCATCCCCAAACCATCTCCCCAACCCCAGTCCATGGAAAAAGAAATGGCTTCCACAAAACCAGTCCCTGGTGCTGAAAAGGTTGGGGGCCACTGCAGTACATAATACTTGACAATGATAATAAATTAATATGTTACTGGTTTATGTATTTATTATACTATACTTGTTATTAAACAAAAAGAAAGTTACCTGTAAAATAACCACAGGCAAGTTCTTCAGGAAGAACTCCAGAAGAAGGCATTGTTATCATAGGAGATAACAGCTCCATGCATGCTTGCCCCTGAAGACCTTCCAGCAGGACAAGATGTTGAGGTAGAAGACAGTGATATGGATGATACTGATGAACCTGACCCTGTGGAGGCCTAGGCTAATGTGTGTGTTTGTGTCTTAGTTTTTAACAAAAAAGTCTAAAAAGTGAAAAATGTTAAAAATAGAAAAAAGCTTATAGAATGAGGAACAAAGAAAGAAAATATGTCTGTACATCTATACAATGTGCTTGTGTTTTAATCTCAGTATTTATTACAAAAGAGTCAAAAGGTGAAAAAAATTAAAACTTTAAGTACAAAAGCTACAGTAAGCTAAGGTCAATTTATTATTGAAGATAAAAAGAACTTTTAATAAATTTAGTGAAGCCTAAGTGTACGGTGTTTATAAAGTCCATAGTAGTATAAAGTAATATCTTAGGCCTTTACTTTCACTTATCTCACACTGAATGACTCATCCAGAGCAACTCCAGTCCTGCAAGTTCCATTCATTGTAAGGGACAGATACAGGTGTACCATTTTTTATCTTGTTTACCATACTTTTATGGCATCTTTTCTGTTTAGATACACAAATATGTACCATATGTCACAATTGCCTACAATATTCAATACAGTAACATGCTATACAGGTTTGTAGCTTAGGAGCAATAGGCTATACAATATAACCTAGGTGTGTAGTAGGCTACACCATCTAGTTTGGTGGAAGTACACTCTATGATGTTCACACAACCAAGAAATCACCTAATGACGCAGTTATAAAAACATAACCCTGTCATTAAGCAATGTATGACTATATAAATACACAAAAACTTAAAGCTATAATAAAATATTAGATAACATTTCTAATATAATGTATAAAATATGTAGGATATATATGACATGATTATAATATAATAATTCACCTCAGCCTCCAGTGATTTCCAACCATAGGAACCATAGCCACAGGCAAAAGACAGGAAAAAAAGAATATGTTTTCATGTCTAAAGCGGGGAATTGAGAAGTATTTCCCTATCAAAAATTGGTATACAGTGGTCACATATATTCAGAATGGTTCGGCTAACACAGTATTTTAAAAACATGATAAGTTAAAAGACCCTTTGGAGCTGATCAGGGAGTTTCAGCACAATTCATAGCACTATTTCAAAGAGAAAATGAGTTCTAAAATCCCAATAATAGCTTTTCCAAAATAACTCTTTCATACACAATTCAATTAGAGGTTTAAATTGCCTGAAGTGTAGTTTCAGTTTCACAAAAATCCAAATATATATGTAGGTGTGTATTTTGAATACTTGTCTGTTTTATATAAATTTCTGTAAAATATAGGTGTGAGTGAACTTTTTACATTTATGAATGTATATAAATGTTGGCAAACATAAGCAGTTACAATTCAAAAAGATTAAGATTAATATTTTAACTAAGATTACATATTTTGATTGTATTTTCAATCTTATCCATAATATGAAATCAAATTTAATTTTAAAAATTATATCATTTGTGAAAATAAAATATAATTTTTCACTTTACATGAGGATATCATAACCATAGTTTTCAAAATATAGAATTTATAAAAATAATTTTGTATGTGCCACACATTTTAAAAGTTTCCTAAAAAATAAAATAAAGATAAATTGTGGCCGGGCGCGGTGGCTCAAGCCTGTGATCCCAGCACTTTGGGAGGCCGAGACAGGCGGATCACAAGGTCAGGAGATCAAGACCATCCTGGCTAACCCAGTGAAACCCCGTCTCTACTAAAAAATACAAAAAGAAAAAAAATTAGCCGGGCGAGGTGGCGGGCACTTGTAGTCCCAGCTACTCGGGAGGCTGAAGCAGGAGAATGGCGTAAAACCCGGGAGGCAGAGCTTGCAGTGAGCTGAGATCCGGCCACTGCACTCCAGCCTGGGCGACACAGCGAGACTCTGTCTCAAAAAAAAAAAAAAAAAAAAAAAAGATAAATTGTAGGGCTACAAGTAGGTACAAATGTCTAGTAAGTCAATTCAAATTCACACTAATTTGTCTTTAGATGAGAGTAAGAAGTATGTTATGCCTCTATTATGTACAAAATATGACTGAATAAGTTCTGATATTGTAACTAACACTATATACTGAGTATAAGTAGCTTAAATATATTAGTTTGTCATTCTATTGAGGAAATTTTCAAATGTCACATTTAAAAATAGTTTTGCTACTCCTATAATTATTAATAACACTTTTTATCGAATGTTTCTGTGTGCCTGACCTTATATAATGCTGAACATGCTGTTTTCTTTTTTTTTTTTTTTTGAGACGGAGTCTTGCTCTGCCGCCCAGGCTGGAGTGCAGTGGCCGGATCTCAGCTCACTGCAAGCTCCGCCTCCCGGGTTCACGCCATTCTCCTGTCTCAGCCTCCCGAGTAGCTGGGACTACAGGCGCCCACCTCGTCGCCCGGCTAGTTTTTTGTATTTTTTAGTAGAGACGGGGTTTCACCGTATTAGCCAGGATGGTCTCGATCTCCTGACCTCAGTGATCCGCCCGTCTCGGCCTCCCAAAGTGCTGGGATTACAGGCTTGAGCCACCGCGCCCGGCCGCTGTTTTCTTAATTATGACAAAACTAGAAGTAATTATCATCATTCTCATTTTATAGATGAGGAATTGTGGCTCAGAGAAAGAAAAAAATATATTTTCCATCTGGAAGAATTAGGGTGAGGATTTAATCCTGGCTCTCTTGTTCCATACATTTTGTGCTTAACCACCATGATATTTTTACCTTTCAAAAATCATGGTTGGTCAGAGAGAAAACATTTCACTCTCATAGTTATGATAGTTATTTTATTGTTACCAAGACATGGAGCTATATTATTAGAAATGGTGTTTGTCAATTTAGCATGAAGCACTAAGGAGGTAATAGCGTCAAGAGTCATTTTACAGATAGAAGTTGCAGTCACTTAATGATTAAATCCATAGAGTATAATTGTCACTTTTCTTAGCCAATGACAGTTGTTCTTTTGCTTATTTCTATTTTTCTAACCCCTATGACAGGCACTTGCCCATCACTAATTCTTATTAGGTGCACTAGTGGCATTTCAGTTTTTCAAGACTTCTCAAGTCTCCTGGATTCTATGCATGACATATGGTTTCAGTAGGGAACTACTGATTACATGGTGAAGCCTCTTATTTCTTCCACTTTTCACTGCTCCACTCACAGCTTGCTGGCAGCTGAGCTGCGAATAGGATTTTAAGGTTCAGCATGAGATCCAGGAGCCCTGAAACAACAACAATAATAAAAGTGGCTCTGGTTTGTGCTGGAGGCAAGTTCTGCTTTCTGTATTCAGAACTTTTTGAAAGGGAGCACTGCAAGTCAAAGAGACAGGAAATGAAAACGTTACCCAGACCCCTGGTTTCCAAAAGGAAAACTCTTGCTCCTTTGAAATTGAATTTTTTTTTCTAGGTACCGATGTAAGCAAACTACAATACAGCTTTATTTCCTTTTCTGTGATGTGAAATGCCACAATCCCAGCCAAAGTTTTAAGAAATGCCATGACACACATAAAAACAGTCAATTATGTTGCTGAAGTAATCCAGGCACATTTTTCTCTCCAAAAACACTCTGTTATATTTTACATGAAAAATTACTACAAATACATGTGTCAAAAAGTCCTCCCCAGTGTGAACCCTGGGTCTTGTGACATCGGTAGATTAACACTTGTAAGCTTCAGTTCTAATTGGAATAAAATCAAATGTCTGCCTTTAAAAAAAAATATTTCAAGGAAATCAGTGTACTTTTAACACCAAAGGCAGAATTCTTTATTGTTACACAGACATGAGATGGTTTATTTAGGTCTCTGTTTAGGTTGGTTACATGAGATGATCTTACTCATTTGTTTAAGAAATAACACTGACACTTAAAAACGGTTCAAAACAATCAAAAGCAGTAAATTCTTGATGATTGGTCTTCAGCTAATTTAGAAACAATTTCTGACTCATAAATGTGTATTATATAATTGAGAAGGAGACTAGGGCCAGGCAACAAGCAATTTATTAGCAATGAGCAGTAAAGATGGAAGAAGCAGCATGACTAAGTGAAAAGGCCCAGAGAGTTACAGCATGAGGTCACATTATGGCATTGCTGCTTACAAGCTGTTTGATATGAGACGTGATTCTTAAATTTTCTAAAACGTGGTTTCCTCATCCATAAAATAGGGCTTAAGATTCCCTATCTCATCTTGGGAGATAATTCTCCACAGGTGTCTCACAGTTCTGCACATCTTTTGAGCAAAAGCACTAGCAGTTTTCATTCTGGATTATCTTTTTAAGAATGTTTGTATAGCAAACAGAATTGGAAGTTAAAAAATACGGCCTTTCTCTGGGGCAGAAGGAAGATTTGTTTGCTGTTCAGGATAATAAAGATGTCTCCCTCTGGGGCAAAGGTTGGACAGGTTTACCAGAAACTTCCTTATAAAAGTTTGTTGTTTCTTAAACTTGAGGTTCTTTTGTAATAAAACCCCACTGAGTGTGCAGATGTCACCTAGCCCTTGTTGCACTGCCCTGTGGGAACTGGGGCTCAAAGAGCTGGCACAAATGATGTTACTCCGGCAACTGCAATTGCTTTGACTGAGATACTGTCTTTTGTCTCTGAGCCAAAAGTCTCGTGTTTATGGCCAGTATCCATGAAACTGTAAAAGGCTAACTTATTAGCTTGCAAGTGGAGTAAGATCTCAGACTCTTCAGAGTTCTTGACATTCATAGCGTTTCTGTTAAAAAAAAATTAAATTGTATGTAAAGATTTAATGAAGTATTTTACAATATACAAAGTGTTCAATTATTTTGGTATTTACTATCACTATCAATATGGTGATAATAGTGATGTCTACTTTAAATAGCTTACTATTATAGGAAACAAATGAAATAACATACATGAACAATTAATCACATTAGAAATGTTATAGATAAACAGATTGAGTTGTATATTTAAATCAATAACTATTTATTAAACATTTATGATATGTTGCCATATAAAGGCAATGTAAGAAATGCAAAAAGTATTTTAAAGTTTCCTGCTGTCAAAGATTCCATATTCTAGTTTGAGAGATGAGACCCAAATCTATGGAAAATGAAGCAAGAATATAAAATTTGACCTACAATCAAGAGGAGAGTTGATGTCATAAAGCAAATTTTTAATTCATCAAATTTGTTATACATAATAAATATTTTGGACTTTAGACAAAAGATAAATTGTATCCTCGCCATCTACAAAATGCTTTTTCATTGCAGATTTTTGTATACTTTAGGAATTTTACTTACTACCATAATTATTACCTTGGTCATGGATTTTGAAAAAGCTATGGTACTTGATTCCAAAGTCTTACAAAGCCTAGGAAAATGCCTAAAATTACTGTCTTCTTGATAGTGATGTATGAACCAAAGTATATCTTCTCTTTCGGGAAGTTTTATTGTGATATATGCAGATTCCATTGATAAAAGACTGGTATAAGATAGAAAAGATATCTAAAGGGAGACATAAACAGATACAGTGAGTCAGAAGATCCAAGAATCAGGTGAATGACATTGAGAAAAAGAATCAAGAAGGGAAGAAGCAAAGGCAGGACACTGGTGGGCACTAACGTGAAGACACCCACTTCTCAGGAGACAAACCAACAGAGCCAGGGCTTTGTTATCTGAGTTCCTCCCAGGCTGGGAGTTGCTGCTGTTGCATTCTGAAAATCTCAGTTATCAGTGAATTCTGGTTCTGAATCTGCAGGGGTTTCTTCCTGGCTTCTTTACTTGTCTCCTAAAGTCCTTATAGAGCCACCATTAAAAAAAAATGTTTGAATTACCAGTTTGTAGCAATCTAAAGTCTAACACATTAAGTACCAGGAATAGCAAAGTTCTCAAAAAGAGTTCCTGGGCAGGACATTTACATAAGCCCTGCATGTAAGCCATATGTATTTGTTATGCAGGGCTTACGTACATGGAAGACGATGAGGAGACCCACTCATCTGGAGCAGAGCTTTGGGATTGAATAAGGGAGACAATTCTGTGCCAAATAATGAAGAACCTTAAGAGCAAGCCTAGAAATTCTAAATATTATTAAATCTATAATGAGGAGTGAGAGATATGTTCTCTTTGTTTGTTATGCATGAAAATAAATGACAAGATCAAAGACTGTTTATCAGTAAAAATGATGGGCCAGGTATGGCGGCTAACACCTGTAATTCAACAATTTGGGAGGCTGAAGTGAGCAGATGGCTAGAGCCTAGTAGTTCGAGACCAGCCCAGCAACATGGCAAAATCCCATCTCTACAAGAGATACAAAAATTAGCTGGGCATGGTGATGCATGCCTCTGGTTCCAACTACTTGGGAGGCTGAGGAATGAGAATTGCTTGAACCTGGGAGGCGGAGGTTACAGTGTGCTGAGATCATGCCACTGCACTCCAGCTTAGGCAGCAGAGTGAGACTGTATCTCAAAATTAAAATAAAGTAAGTAAAATAAAAACAATTTGTAAAAAAGAATGATAAGAGCACTAACTCTGTCCAGGTTTACGACTAAAAGTGATGCTGCTAACAAGTTATCCTGAATCCTGAAAGGCAGGCATGTAGCCCAGATCCACTACTGAAAATATTGTCTTAGAAGGTTTCTTCTATTCTGCTTTCTCTTCTCCTAAGTTTTAGGTCTATCTGTGTTTCCCCTCCTCTGCATAGTCAACCTTTCATACATGCTCCTCATTTCCTCCCACCCTTAAATATATAAATTAAGGGCACTTTCAACTTGGTTTCCTAGTGTTCATTTATATAATGTTGAAAAAACCGTATTTCCTTCTTTTAGACACAGTTACATTGAGTTGCTTTTGCTTTTTAATTTTATGTGTCCTTTGATCCAAGCTTCTGCTGTAAAATTTCACTGGCTCCCCCAGGTTTACCAAGGCATTCTTTAATTTCCAAAGAGAGCCTATATGCTTCTATCATTACTTTCCTTTACTAATAACTTTCCCATCTGTCTTGCCTGCTAATCTATAAACTGTTTTAAGTTAAAATTGTTTTTTAATCACCTATATGTTTCCAGAGCCTGGCACAGTGTCTGTCACATTATAGGCACTAAATAATCTTGGTATAAATGAATTAAATCTTTCACCTCTAGTTTAGCATAAAATTTAAGATATTCACATGTAGTAGTCTATAAAATGCGAACACATTTGCCAGAATCAATAATCATCGTCATTTTTGTTTCTCTTATATTAAATGAAATTGCACTGGCTAGTATTGTTTCTTCTTGATTTATATCTTCCCACATGTCATTGTCTCACAGCAGCTGGAGCAGCAAAAGAGATTTATGTCTTTTCCAAAGGCATAAAATTAATCTGATTTTTAATTATTTTTCCCAATAGCATATAAGCTTCAATTTAGTTTCCACTTAGAATCAATATTGACTTAAGTTACCTTAGTAGTTTCACCATTTTAAAAAGAAGCCATGTCACAGCAAGCCTCATAAAATTATGGCCTAGTTCTCATTAATATTAACCAAAAGCATTAAACTTAATTTTTCTCTTTGGGTTTAGGAAGGTATAAAAATAGGCAGGGGAAAAAAAATACTTCTTCCCTGAATGAAATTAGGATCACTAACTGGTAGTTCAGCATGTTCCACCTGTCAATTGGAATGCACTTTCTATTCTACTACTAATAAACAATTTCCATGGGTACTCAATCTTATTGCTAATCCTTAAGTGTAGTTGTGTGCCTTATGTAAATTTAGGAGAGGGTTGCAGTGGCTTCAGCACAGGAATAAGGACACCTTGCCATCTTTTTATATGAAAAACCAGCCTGACCTTCACTGTTCAGCTAGGTATTTAGAAGATACAGAAGCATAAGATCTATCATAAGGTGAATAAGTCAATTACTGGGGACACAGGTAGCAAACCTGAAGCATTTATGCTCCCATTGCTCTGTTATGCATCTATGAACAACATACTCGTCTTTCCTGGATTCAGTGCAGAGCCCTATACAAACAATAACTTCAGGCACTATGACTAGTCACTACAATTACATCAAGTGTATAAACATCCTTACATATTTGCCCTACAGCATCACATGTGCAAAACCTCACCCAACAAAGATTAAATCTCTCCCACTTTAAATCAAGGCTGTAGGACACTCTGTATCACTGGACTTGAATATGTCTCTCATTTCTTCATATGGTGGTGTATTATGTAAATCACTTACTATATTGCCTTGATTTTAAAACCCATGTTCAGATTTCCACATTTCTGAAATTAAGATATATGTATATAATGTGATAGTACCTTTTGTTTAACATTATTTTGTATTCTGAATTTGTTTTAATTTGATATGATTTTACCTAAAAATTTCTTATTAAAATGATGATTGTTTACATAATAGAATAATATTATAAAAGTTATAATTTTTTATCTTTTTTAGGAGTAGATGTGCTATGATTTTTTTTCAAAAGTATATTTTGACATACATAGTGCCTGATATTAACTTAAAAGAAAATAAACTTTATTATAATCAACCATTCAGATTTCAGTAGCACCATCAGGGCTGATAATTTTGGGTGCCTCTAACAGACATTATAGCTTAGCTAGTAAACCACTGTAGAAATTCATATGGCATAGCTCTGTCAACAGAGATCAAAAGCAAAGTCATGTAGATTATAGTTTAACTTAAAATGATATTACCTCTATCATTGAAAATAATGTAAAGATAAGAATGTATGTGTCAAAAATAAAACATATAAAATAGGTTTAGAAAATGACAAAGGTAGGCAACTTTGGAAGAATATAACTTGTCTCATTTTTGTGTGTGCCTAAGACCCTGCCACAAGGAGAGGTAATTATGTTTAGTGAATATATTGACCTTCTCTTTTATCAATAGTTACGAAGAAATATACCTATATATATATCACTTTCCTGAATAAAATATGTGTATTCTTGATAGTGTTCAAAATAAACTACATCTCTTCTTTGAATAATTTTGTTTTATTTGCAGAGATAATTTTTTTAATTATTTCCCTCAAAAAAGCTTATAATCATATTAAACTGGATAATTTATAGAAAATGAGAAAACCACATAGCTATAGTGCATCCTCTAGTTGCAAAGAATAACTTCAGTAATGCATTTCAAAACATACAAGAAATTATTTAGTCTAGACTATTCTTTGAAACTTTCCTACAACAAAAATTCTAAGTAAAGCATTGCAATATACTGTTGCAAATGTGTATTTATGCTCATGAAACAGGAAGAACACTACCCAGGAAACAAAAATATAAATCGCAACAGCAGAGTGATAAGGAAATTCCAATTCACAATGACCACGGGTGCTTATAGAGACATAGGTGTCATAACTTCTTGGGGTAGGAGGAGAAGCCCTTGGTGATGGTGACTTAGGGAGTTGTGACAGAGAGTTCTGCATAAAGCCAGGTTCCTAAAAGAAATATCTTTAGGAAACGAGAATATTGGATACAATACCACTGCTGCGGTTTTAGCATGTTCCCCCAAAAAAACATGTGTTGGAAACTTAATCCTCAATGCGACAGTATGGGGAAGTGGGACCTAATGAGAGGTGATTAGGAATAAGGGCAGAGTGAAGAGATTAATGCTGCTATCATGTGAGTGGATTCATTATTGTGGGAGTAGGTTAGTTATAAAAGAGGGAATATGGGCTTTTTATTCTCTCTTTCTCTCTTTCTCACCGTCTCTTACCCGTCTGCTTTAAACCATGGGATGACAAAACAAGAAGGTCCTTATCAGAGGCTAGCACCTTGATATTGGACTTCCCAACCTATAAAACCATGAAGAAATAAATGTCTGTTCTTTATAAATTATCCAGTGTCACATATTCTGCTTATAGCAACAAAAACTGGAGTAAGACAGAAAATTGATGTCAGAGAAACAGAATGTTGCTACAACAAATACCTGAAAATGTGGAAACAGCTTTGGAACTAAGTAATGGACAGAAGCTGGAAGAGTTCAGAGGAGCAGGATAGAAAAAGTCCCTGTATTGCCATGAATGGAGCATTAAGGGCAATTCTGGTGAGGGCTCAGAAGAAAAGAAGAACTGTAGAAAAAGTACGAACTTCTTAGAAATTACTAATGGAGTCATGATCAGAATTTGTGAAGAAATATGAATTGTAAAGGCAATTTTGATGAGGTCTCAGATAGAAATGAGGAATATCTTGTCGGGGACTGGAGTAAAGGCCCTCCTTTTTATAAAGTGGCAAAGAACAGGCTAAATTTCTGGCATACCCTAGGGATTTACGGCAGGCAGAATTTAAACGGGATGGATTACTATATCTAGCTGAAGAAATTTCCATCCAAAATACAGAAGGAGCTGCATGGCTTCTTTTAACTGCATACAGTAAAATGAGAAAGGAGAGAAAAGAGTTAGAGATAGAATTTATAATTAAAAATGTAGCAGAACATAAAAATTTAGAACATTCTCAGCCTGGCCATTAAATAATTAAAAGGTGTGTTAGGGAGAGAATATCAAGAGTGTGACCAAGTGACTGTTTGGTAAGATTAGTATGGCTAGAAGGAGGCCAGGTGATATTCATCAAGGCAATAAGAGAATGATCCTGAAGGCATTTCAGAGATCTTTCAGGCTGCCCCTACCATTACTCAGAATATTAGGACTTTGAGAGTGGAATAACCTTGCTGCCCAGGGCCACCTAGAGTCTCTGCTCCCCAAGTTCCAGTGCAGTGCCCCTCAGCCACCCCTGCTATGAATCAAGCAGGCCCAGGTGAGGCTCAGACCACCACTCTGGAGGGTGCAAGTGGTAAGCCTTGGTAGCATCCACATAGTGCTAATTCTGCAGGCATGCAAAGTACCTGGGCTATGCAACCACGGCTGCCTCTATCTCGATGTTAAAGCCTGTGTCAGACAAACTAGGGGCCCAGGCAGAAAACTGCCACAGGGGAAGAGTCACTCCAGAGTTCCCAGTGTGGCAGTAATCAGTGCTGTCACAGGAATGGGGCTGCCACCAAGACCCCAAAACTGTAGAAACACCAATGTGCAGCCCCAGTCTGGGAGAGCTGCAGGTAGTGGATTTCAACATGTAACAGCTACTGCTGAACAATTACTTCAGGCTGAGCCCAGAAAAGTCATAAGCGTAGGGCTACCGGAGGCACTGGGGCCCCAATCCCTACCACAGAGTGTCTGGGAGGCAACACATAGAGTGAAAGATTATTCTGGATTTAATAATTTTAATGTTGTCATCCCTATTAAGTTTTGGACTTACTTGGAGCCTGTTCCTCCTTTCTTCTTGCCTATTTCTCCTTTTTGGAGTAAGAATATCTATACTATGCCTTCCTTCCAATGTACTTTGGAAGCACATAATGTATTTTTGATTTCAGAGGCTCACAACTAGAGGGAAATTGGCCTCAGGATAAATAGTGCCTTAAGTCTTGCCCATATCTGATTTAGATAAGACCCTAGACTTTGAACTTTTTAATTGGTGCTGGAATCAGTTAAAACTTTGAGGCTATTGTGATGAAATAAATGTATTTTAGATAGATGAAGAGCATGAAATTGGGGGGCCAGAGGCACAATGTTGTGGTTTGAATGTGTCCCCCAAAAAACATGTATTGGAAACTTAATTGTCTGTGCAATACTGTTGGTAGGCTGGGCCTCATAAAAAGTCATTAAGCAATGAATGCAGAGTGAATGGATTAAGGCCATTATCACAAGTGTGAGTTTGTTATTTCATTTGTGGGTTCATTATAAAAGGGGGAGTTTACCTTGTTTTAGTTTCTCTCTCTCTCTCACGTTCTCTTTTCCTTCTACCTTCCACCATGAGATGGCACAGCAAGAAGGTCCTCATTAGATGCTGGCACCTTGACCTTGAGCTACCTAGCCTCCAGAACTGTGAGAAATAAATTTGTTCTTTATGACTAACCCAGTCTCATGTATTCTGCTGTAGCAGCACAAAATAGACTAAGACAACCACTCATGAGAAAAGGGAGGTTTTTTTTGTGTGTTTTTGTGTGTGTGTGTGTGGTTTTGTTTTTTGGTTTTTTTTTTGGAGGGGGGTGGTTGTTTTTGTTGTTGTTGTTTTGTTTAATCTGAGAAAGTTTCCTATAAAAATGTATTACCCCAGACTTGCTTTCACACAGGTGCTAGCTTCTTATGTATTCTACCTAAATGTTCAACTTAGATACCTTAAGAGGAATTAAGTTTAATTAAATTGACCCTATACTGCTGGAATTACTGTGTTATCTGGCAGAAAGAAACTAAAATTCTTGGAAAGATACTTCCTCAAATCCAGTTTTAGTATTCTCAAAGATAAACTCAGCCAAACCTGAGTTCACATTCCAAAATTTTAAAATATTTAAGAAAAGAAGAGCTAGGAAAAACAGTTGAATAAAAGCAGAATTCCACACCCCATGAATGCAAATAGTACAACTACTGAATCTTGAATGGAAAATCATATGTTTAATATGTTCAATTAATATATATATATATATATATATATACTTTTTTTTAAAGAGCAAGTGTATTAACCCATTCTCACACTGCTATAAAGAACTGGCCAAGACTGGGTAATTTATAAAGAAAGAGGATTAATTGACTCACAGTTCCACATGACTGGGGAAGTCTCAGGAAACTTATAATCGTGGCAGAAGGGGAAGCAAATATGTCCTTCTTCACATGGTGGCAGGAAGGAGAAGTGCATAGCAAAGCTGGGGAAGCCCCTTATAAAAACATCAGATCTTGTGAGAACTCACTCACTATCATGAGAACAGCATGGGTGTAACTGCCCCCATGATTTGATAATTTTATGGTTTCCCAGTGCATATAAAAGTTGTTTTATGCTCTACTGAAGTCTATTCAATGTGCAATAGCATTATGCCTAAAAAACAATGTACTTCTCTTAACTGCAGAATGCTCTCTTGCTAAAAAAAAATAAAAATAAAAATAAAAGATAACAATTATCTGTGCCTTCAGCATAGTATAAGGTCTGTAGAAGGTCTTGCCTCCATGTTAATGGCTGTTGATTGATAAGGGTAGTGGTTGCTCAACATTGGACAGGCTGTGGCAGCTTATTTTTCTTTTAATTTTTCAATTTTTATTTTAGCTATGGGGGTATATGCAATTTCTCAAAATGAGGCAACAATGAAGTTGGCCCTGCCAATTGACTCTTCCTTTTATAGAGAATTCTCTGTAGCTTGCAATACTGTTTGATAGATTTTACCCACAATAGAATGTCTATAAAAATTAGAGTCAATTCTCTCAAACCCTGCCTCTGATTTATAAACCAAATTAAATAGTATTCTAAATCCTTTGTTATTTCAACAATGTTCACAGTATATTCGCCAAGAGTAGATTTCATCTCAAGAAGTCACTTTCTTTGCTCATCCATAAGAAGTAACTAACCCTCTATTCAGGTTTTACCATCAGATTACAGCAATTCAGTTATATCTTTGGATTCCACTTCTAATTTTAGTTAATTTTCTATTTTCATCACATTTTTATTTAAAATGAGAGGTATGTAACTTGTCCTTTCATTTGAACCTTTAGAGGCCACTGTAAGGTAATTATTTGGCCTAATTTCAATATTTTTGTGTCTCAGCTAATAAAGAGGCCCAAAAAGAGTGAGAAAGATGGGCAACAGTCAGTCATGAAGCAGTCAGCACACATACAACCTTTATCAACTAAGTTTGTCGTCTCACACGGGCACAGTTCTTGGTCCCCCAAACCAATGACAATAGTAACATCAGAGGTCATTGATCACATCTCATCATAACAGATACAATAATACTGGAAAAATCTAAAATATTGCAAAAATTTCCAAAATGTGATATAGACATGAAGTGACCCTGTACTGTTAGAAAAGTAATGGCAAAAGACTTGCTTGATGCAGAGTTGCCAGAAACCTTCAATCTGTAAAAACATGCTATATGTGTGAAGCACAATAAAGCAAAGCACAATAAAAAAAGATATGCCTCTAAATAACTAAAATAAAAACTTTTTAAAGTTACTTAATGAGACCAGTCATACTACAGAAAACAGTCAAAGACAAAGAGTTCAAAGTTTCCAAAAATAAAAAATAAAGATTCCTTCAAAGACAATGAAAATTGTTTTCAATGTATTGAGAGAAAATAACCATCAACTATCTTTCATCATCATTAAAGGTTCAGGGCTAAATACATATAATTTCAAACAAAACATTGAGATTTTTATCATCAACATATCATTCATTAGAGACATATTCAGGGTTTCTTGTTTGTTTGTTTATGTGTTTTGGTTTGTTTTTAAAGGGTTTTTGTTGTTCTTGTTGTTGCTTGAGACAAGTTCTCATTGTGTCACCCAGGCTGGAGTGCAGTGGTGCATTCACAGCTCACTCTAACCTCCGTCTCTTGGGCTAAAGCGATCCTCCCACCTCAGCCTTCCACATAGTTGAGACTACAGTCACACAACCCCACACCCAGCTTATTTTTGCATCTTTTCTTTTTTTTGTAGAGACAGGGTTTCACCATTGTTGCCCAGGCTGCTCTTAAACTCCTGGGCTCAAGCAATCCACCAGCCTTCACCCCCCAGAATGCTAGGATTATAGTCATGAGCCACTGCACCCAGTCAATGAAAGATGTATTTTAAGATGGAAAATAATTGTGGAAGGAATGTCTTAGAGTGAAAAGTTATGTTAAGCAAATAAATTAGACTGTCAAAACAAGCATGGACAATATCTAAATGATAATATTTAATTTTGCAATCTTAAAACACAGACAAAACTAGTATACTAGATAGCAATATAAAATGAAGACAATACTTACTCAGAGAGAAGGTGTTTTATGTCTTTGGATTGTTCAGAAGGAAGGTCCAATTATTGATTTACCTTACGCATGATTAAATTAAAATGTGTATATTAATGTTTAGGGTAATTAACTTAAGAAAATAGTGTGT
The DNA here is from genome assembly GCF_007565055.1 of Rhinopithecus roxellana. NCBI lineage: Eukaryota > Metazoa > Chordata > Mammalia > Primates > Cercopithecidae > Rhinopithecus > Rhinopithecus roxellana. Next base: position 94,695,880 of record NC_044552.1, on the reverse strand, counting down.
ATAATTTCTACATTGGTACATAAAAAATAGACTTAAAAAATCAATCCATAAAGAAAAGAAATACAAAAAAAGCATAGAAAAATCAAGACAAGTAGAAAGTATAAAATACTATAGTAGAAGTGAATTCAAACACATAAGTAAAAGCAATAAATATAAGTTTTTAAAAGAGAGACACCTAAGAAAAATGAGTATATTGTGTTTAAAGTAAATCTTGAAAGTAGATCTAAAAAGGAAACCCCAAAGTATGCCTAATGCTTTTAGAAAGCATTTAAAAGCAATTATTAATTTCAAAGAAGATTAATGTGTAATGATAAAATTTGAAGTCCATAGATATGTAAACATCATAAAGTGGATGCATTAATAAAATAACTGAAAAATGTGTAAGTAAAAAATTGGCATAATTACAAGAGGAAATAGGAAAATCGCAACATAGAATATTTTAAAATTCAGATCCACCAGGTAATTGATAGGCTAAGCAAAAAATAAATTTATAAGGCTATAGAATATTTGAATCACACTGTTAGCAAACTTGATCCAGTGAATATATATGCAAACCTGAATCCAACAATTATACCACTTGTAAACATACATGGAGTATTTTTTTAAAAAACACAGATCCTAGGTCTATGTTTTTCTGTATAATAGCTACTAGCCATATGTGGCTATTTAAATTTTGAATTAATTAAAGTTAAATAAAATTAAAAATTCAGTGCTTCAGTCATAGTTACATTTGAAGTACTCAATAACCACATGTGGCTACTATATTGGACAGTACAGAATATTGACATCATTGAATACAGTTCTACTGTGTAACAATGCACTAGGAAAAATTATAAAAACATTTCTGCAGTGCCACTCATAGAGGTAATTATTACAAATTCAAAGAAATAATTTTCAACTTTGAAAGGGAAAATGTCCTTTTTTTCTAACCCAATCTTTCTAAAAAAGGTATATCTGGTCTTAAAGTTATTTCAGGGGTCTGGCATACTGGAAATAAATACATAAATGAGTAAACTAGAAAGGAGGATTGCATTATGCACAAAATCTAGTAAAAAAATCAAATGATTTTAAGTAAATCACAAAAGATTAGAGAGAAATGGTGAAGAGTTATACCAATTAACTAGTGCCCCTTAAAGAAGAAAAAGCATGATTGACAAGTTTATTGCAGCACTATTCACAACAGCCAAGATATGGAATCAACCTAAGTGTTCATTAATGCATGAGGGGATGAAGAAAATGTGATGCATAGAGGCATATTATTCAGCCATAAAAAAGAATGAACCCATGCCATTTGCAATAACATAGATGGAACTAGAGGCCATTTTGTTAAGTGAAATTAGTCAGGCCCAGAAAGACAAATTTCACTTATTCTCATTTACATGTGGGAGCTTAAAGTTTAAAAACACATTAAACTCTTTGAGATAGAAGGAAGAATGATGACTACTAGAGGCAGGGGAAAATAGTCGGGAGGTGGGGGTTGATAAGAAGGGATAGTTAATGGACATAAAACTACAGCTAGATGGAAGGAATAATATCTAGTGTTCAGTAGTACAATAAAGTGACTATTGTTAACACTAATTTATTGCATACTTCAAAATAACTAAAAGAGTGGAATTGAAATGTTGAAATGTTGCTAACACAAAGAAGTGATAAATGCTTGAGGTGATGGATATCCCAATTATCCTGATTTGATCACTACACATTTTACACTGCTATCAAAATATCACATATACTTCATAAACGTTTACAGCTATTATATATCCACAGCAATTAAAAATTTATTATAACAAGCATGATTGTAACCCTACCTGGAAGTTCAAAGAAATAGGAGCCCCATACTCGATTTTCTTGACTAAACTATATGCATTAGACCAGCTCTCTAATTTTTTAATGCTATCATATGAAAATACTACAGGCAAATCAAACATACAGTGAACCTGATGGAGCTTAAAATAATGCTGATTCCATGGTTCAAAGGACCAAAACCATGCGGTCACAAACTGTGGTCTTCTTAATGGGTTGAATACACATCTGGAAGATTTCTCATCCAACTCTTAACCTGACTAACTCCTAAACACCTCTCTCAGGTCTCAGGCGAAAAAAAAAAAAAAAAAAAAAAAAAAAAAATGTTTGCATCTCCAGTTCCAGAGCAGGTCCTGCCACAGAGTAGGGGCTAGAGGAATAATGGTTGAATGAAAAAGGGGATAGATAAGTTGATAAAAGTCTTTCCTGTGTAACAGTCTATGATTCCAAAGTTTACGCGACTATAGGAGTAGTAAGAGGAGTTAAAATAATTTCTGGAGAGATCAACTTTACACGTTGATGCACACATTTCTCTTCCATGGAGAATTCTCAGTCCCTCTCACCTCTAGATACCCAGAGACAAGGAATTAACCTCTGTTGAACTGGAGAAACTTCAGCTACATACAAAATGTAACCATGATGCTTTTCAACAGAAACCTGCATTCTATTTTTAAACAAGAAAGATAGTTGCCTAAGAAAATTCCCTTTGCCTAGATCTACAGCAGGGTTTTCCAGTGGAAATTAACTTCTCACCAAGATTAGTTTTTGTTTGTTTGTTTGTTTTAAATCACAAATAAATTCAACTGAAAAAAGCTTAAATGAGAATGCAAATATTGTTATGGACATCAGGTCTTATGCATCAAGAACAAGGCTGGTCCTGGCTAGCAGTATTTCCAATACCATCAGAGTTCCCTTTTTCTTCTGCATCTCTGCTCCATTCTCTCTCTATCAAGAGAGATTACCAAGGGGAGAACTTCAGCAATGCATCCATGTCTATCTTGGGCGAATTGCCAAAACCTGTACCAATTTATTGTGGCCAAATGAGGGAAATAATTTGTTAAAAAAGACATTTCCCTGAAACTATGTTAAATAGGAGGGTGGGTTTTCCTGGAAACTGGGCAAGACAAAACACAGAGTAGACAAAATACTAGGTTCCTACTACACTACACTCGATTAGGTTGTCTGACTATTTTACTAGGGGCGTTGATATGGATACCATCTGACCCTAAATAAAAAGTACATCAGCAACTTGTATTTTTTCTGCACATTAAAAAAGTAAAACAAAACATTTTGCAACATGCATTAAAAACACTGTTTTTAGAGTATGAATACCACTTACACTATTCAAAAAGTCCTCATGTCCAGAGTTTTCCTAAATGCTGTGACCTGCTTCTGTATCTTCACTTTTTTTTTTTTTTTTTTTTTTTTTTTTTGAGACGGAGTCTCACTGTGTTGCCCAGGCTGGAGTGCAGTGGCGTGATCTGGCTCACTGCAAGCTCCGCCTCCCGGGTTCACGCCATTCTCCTGCCTCAGCCCCCGGAGTAGCTGGGACTACAGGCGCCCGCCACCACGCCCGGCTAATTTTTTGTATTTTTAGTAGAGACGGGGTTTCACCGTGTTAGCCAGGATGGTCCCGATCTCCTGACCTCGTGATCCGCCCACCTCAGCTTCCCAAAGTGCTGAGATTACAGGCGTGAGCCACCGCGTCTGACTGTATCTTCACTTTTTATAGCCTTTACTTGCTCCAGAATTACTTTTGTATTTTTAGCCAGTTCTCTGAAATCTATTCATCTAGCATTGATATCACGAGCCTTAGCCTTCAACACTGTGCTTGATTCTATAAAATTCCTGCTTCAAATTTCCATAAAGGTTTTAGAAAAAAAGATGGTGTTGCATAACTGCTGCAACTGGGTTCGTCAAGTATCCTTGAGTATAAGTCATAAACTAAGTACAGAATTTTGTTTGTTTGTTTGTTTGTTTGTTTGTTTGTTTGTTTTTGAGATGGAATCTAACTCTGTCTCCCAGGCTGGACTGTAGTGGCACAATCTCGGCTCACTGCAACCTCTGCCTCCCGGTTTCAAGCAATTCTCCTGCCTTAGCCACCCGAGTAGGTGGGATTACAGGTGCCTGCCACCACACTTGGGTAATTTTTGTATTTTTAGTAGAGCAGGGGCTTCATTATTTTGGCCAGGCTGGTCTCAAACTCCTGACCTCAAGTAATTTGTCCGCCTTGGCCTCCCAAAGTGCTGGGATTACAAATGTCAGCCACCATGCCTGGCCGGCAGATGATTTTTTTAAATAATATACTTAGCCAGGTGTGGTGGCTTGTGCCTAAAATCTAAGCACTTTGTGAGGCTAAGGTGGGAGGATTGCTTGAGCCCAGGAGTTCCCGACCAGTCTGTGTGACATAGCAAGACTATCTCTACAAAAAAAAAAAAAAAAAAAAAATTAAAAATTAGCCAGGCTTGGGCCTGTATTGCCAGCTACTCAGGAGGCTGAGGCAGGAGGATCCCTTGAGCCCAGGTGGTAGAGGCTGCAGTGAGCCATGATCACACCACTGCACTCCAGTCTAGGTGAAAGAGGGAGGCCCTGTTTCAAACAATAATAAACTTAATAATTAAAGTATGGTTGAACCAGAACAATACTGAGAACAATCTGTAGAATGCTCTTACATCACTACTCTAGGATGCAAACAGAATCTGATCTGTCTGAAAGATTTGTTTCCTCTAATAATGAAGCAACATTGAGTAAATGCTTGCTTACTCACTCAATATGTTTTATGTGAATACAGTACATCAACATTTAAAGAACATTCCTTTCCAGAATTAGTGTGCAAAGGAATCCTTGCATTATAGAAGTGTGTCCTTAGTGACCTGGGGATATTTATTCACTTAGAAAATGAATTTACTACAGCAAGAAATAGATTCCAAACTATTCAATAAAAAGGAAACTATCTTCGCTAAATTTGTTATCAATGTATACCCTTTGCTGATTCCTCATTATAATGCTGGCAATACTCAGAGGGAAAAGATCACAGAAAACAACCGCAGAACCTCAGCTGCAGGAGGACATTTACCATTTGAAAACACTGCATTGCTCATAGTAGATTGGTATGTTTCCCTCTAGTGGTTAAAAGGCACTTAACTGCATCAACCAAGTCACCTTTTGAGAAACAAAGCAGGAATTGAGAACGAGGCAGCATTTAGTGAGGCAAAAATTAACATGGTCTTAAATTAAATGATTTGCAAGTAGAATCAAGTGTGGTTATTATGGAGAAACTAATTCATAGTTTAAATACCTGATCAGTTTCCATGGGATGAACAAGGACAGAGAATATTTTAAACTCTGGCTGATGAGAGATCCTGATGATGAGTAAGGAAATGAAAATCAGAAGGGGAAACAATTAAAATACTTAGTAAAACCAATTCATTTTAATGTGGCACAGGATTAGTCATGAAGCAAGATTAGCCATTTTTAATACCATGCTGCATTACTTATTTTAAAATCCCTTATTACAATAATTTCATTTTTGAAAAAATCCAAATTCCTGTGCTGGCTTTATTTCAATGAAGACTGACTGCATTTCTCTTGTGACTCTGCAGTCTCAGGGTGGACAGTGTTCTGCTTCACAAGGAGGAAAGCAGTGACACTCTAATCACAGTAATCGTTTGTCAAAATACATCATCGGGCCTAAGACATTCCACTAAACAACTCAAGGTAGTTTACCCTAGACATTGGTTGCATTTAACTATTTAAAATGCAAGACAATTGCATAAAAGACTCGATGTGCCTTCTAAAAACTATGTTCATGTTAGGATATTGACCATCAATTCCACAGCAAAATGCCACACCAGCTCCAAATATGCACACCGGGGTTCCTTGAGCAATCAAACTTACTGAAATTAAGGGTCAAAAGATCAGCACTGTAACTTTAGGCAACCCAGGGGAAGACAACAATCTTCCACCTTTGTTGTATTCTGTGAACTGGCCATGATCACAGAATGTGAAAACCGGCTATCAGATCACAGGATCATTTCTGCGCCAGAAAGCACCTGCAGTTATTATGTACAAAAGAAGCTCACAATGCCAGGCTTTCAGAAGCACATAAAGCTAGCTGTTCTCTCAATTTCTCATAGGGAAGTATGTGCATGCTGCAGCAAAGAAAACATCTATGATAGAGACACACATACAAACCTTTCCCAACTCTACTACTCAGAGTTTGGTTTACACAATGAATTATTGAGGAGTGTGAAAAACAAGAATTAAAAACAGAAGCTCGAAATTATCAGCTTATCACCCATGAAGAGGATATAGACCCTCAAGAAGGAAGGCTGAATAGAAAGGAACAATTATTCTACAACTCCTCTTTGTGTTGAACAGGTAATAAGCAATGTGGCAAATAAATTTATCTTACCCTTCTAAGCAAATAAACAGATGGAAATAGAACTGCATGCAATTATCGATAATTTACTTCATATATTTATTCATTGTCCACAATGAGCTATACAGAAAATACAAGAAAAATGGCTCCAGCCCTCTAGAAAATGAGATTAAAAGGAGAAATATACAAATATGCTATTTTAATTTTTATTTTGTTTATATTTAGTGGCAACTATATAAAGCTACAGAGATTGAGCAGAGGTTTCGTGGTTTTTCAGAAAACTTGGAGATTACAAATTGTGAAACCCAAAATATGAAAATTCAAAATATACATCTTCCATATTGTGGTCAACCAAAATACATTACACAGAAAATATGTTGATTACTGAGTCATGTCAGGACAAAAAAAGGATATATAAAGCACGTTAATTAAAGCTCATGCAGAATATCATGTGTAAAAGGCTTCAACCAATAATAGAACACTTTAACAATCTGAGATTATTTTAACCTTATTTTGGTTTTTTCTGATTTTCTATTGAAGCAATTTATAAAGTCTGAAACATTCCTCAATCTCTTTGGCACAGATGAAGTTGCTAGGACAGGAATAATTTTTTGTCATGTGTTCTAATATCTATTAAACAAACTATTTTAGTGACCTAAAATATAATTTGGCCTTTCTTGTTGACATGACAGCAAAATTGAAACCTGTGTTTTTGCACGCAGGATACCAAATTTAATCATTGCAATTGCACATAATTTGATAGGTGTATATAAACAGAAGCTATCACTGTGCATATCACAATCAACCTAGGCGAAATCCTACACTAGGTTTGAAAAATAGAGCTTTTAATCTAGGAGGTCTCTCTTGACTTTACTATTGAGCCAATCCAGGTCGAGAGCTTAAATTTTTTTGACGAAGTCTTATTAAAATGAAAAATATAAAAATAAAGAGATCTTGGTAAAATGTTTTCTCACTGGAAGACAGAAGATGGGTGATGAGAAAGGAGGAATCTTTGGCCAAGGGAGTATATAGATGAAAGAAATGAAAGACTAGCAAATGAAAAATGGAAAATGGGTGGCAGACCCAAAACACTTCATGAAAAGAAAAGACCAATTGTCAAGAACACATATTAGAGCTGTATCATATTCTTTTTTCCCACAGTATACTAATTTCATTTTCTGATTGATGTGGAAAGAACTTTTTCTCTCTTCACCTCCTATAAATTATTTTTTACCGAGTGCTGCCTTAAGAGCAAACAAAGGCACACAAAGAAGCTGGGGCATTAGTATTTCCCAGGATGTACACAAGATCCTTAATAGAGGTAATGAATGTCCTGGCCAGGAGCCAGGACTACAAGCTTCTGCTACAAAGCAGTGAGTCAAGTTCAAAACAGCCACACAAATGCAGAGGCCAAACAATAATTTCTGCTAAACAGAAATTTTTATGCCACCATAATCAATTAGCTGATTTTCCCCCCTGCTAAGAAACTATTTCCTGAACGATTCTCTGAGTGGTGGTATTGAAATGCTGTCTATCATGCAGTGGAAAAGTGAGATTAAAAGTTTTGAGTGCCTGGGCATGACGCTGAAAAGAGAAAGCAGAAGAGCCATCCTTCCTAGTTGTAACAAGGTGCTGTTTTTTCCCTCTGCCTTTTAATGTTGAAATTGGAAGAACTGTAAAGAGTCAAAAAGATTTTCCAGCATGTCAAATGAACCTCTTGTTTTTCCTCAACAATGATGAGACTCATTAATTCTTAACAAGTGCCAGTAAATAGCATAATGACTATGATAGTAAGAAAGCATTTACTGAATTGCCTCTATGACTTTTAGTGGAACTAAGTTTGTGGAGAATTGTACTGTTTAGTAGGATATCTATTTTAAAATACTACAAAATCTTCCCGTCAATGTACTTTTCCTTGCATGACTTCTAAAGGGCTCCCTCTCCTTCTTCCTCCTTCTCCTTCTTCCTTCTTTTCCTTCTCCCTCTTCCTCTCCCTCTCTTATAAGGCAACACATGTAGAGAAGCAAATATCACACTGACTAAATAAATGACCCAGCAACAAACTGAACATCAGTTGTAAGTCAGCACACTCATGCCTCATTTAGACTTTCACCATCAAAATGAAAGAATTCAAAAAAATTGGAAAAATTCTTTTGAAAATTTATAAAACTATATTTCTCACTTTTTACAGGATTTGCTTAAAATATTTACATTAGTTACCCTATTTAATTATGTCATCCATCTCACGGACAATGCACACCTCAACTATTCTAAATGACCATTTAGAAAAATCCTTTTATGTAGAGTTTTAGCCCTGGAACCTTCCCATGAATTTCTTCTAACATAGGTTTTGAAAGCACTGTGGGTGTTACCAACAAGCCCCATCCAGATGGTTCCTGACTTACAATTGTTTCATTTACAATTATTTTTACTTCAAGGTGATGTGAAAGCAATACATTCAGTAGAAACCATATTTTAGTACACATGCAACCATTTTGTTGTTCACTTTCAGTACAGTATTAATAAATTACATAAGATATTCAATACTTTATCATAAAGTAGACTTCATGTGAGATGATTTTGCCCAAGTGTAGACTAAGTGTAGCCTTAATGTAGTGCTGTTCCAAGCACGTTTAAGGTTAGGCTAAGCTATGACATTTGGTAGGTTAGGTGTGTTAAGTGCATTTTAACCTTACACAGTTTTCAACATAGGATGAGTTTGCTGGGATATAACCTCATTGTAAGTCGAGAAGCACCTGTACAAAGGTTTAATATTTTGCTGCAAGTCTAAGAGAGCAGCACAGGGAGATGAAGACCTGTTACTAGAGGATCTAATCTAAGAGAGCAAACTTTAGAATGAATAAAAACAAAATGGCTATTTTCAATGAAAGGGATTAGTTTTACATTTTACCTGTCCTTACCTCTGTCTTCTTTTTGAATCACTGCCGAAGTGTGGAAATTCCTAGCGATTTCCCCTGCTTGGGTATAAAGCACGATAGACAGCCTACAGTTAGAGTTGAGTGGGTTTTCCAAACTGAGACAAGATCACAGGCTGATATTAACTGGGAGGCAGAACCAGCATTAGCTTAGTTTGTGAAGAAAGGTGGCATTTTCATTAAAGAAAAGCTAACAGGAAAATTCCAGCTTCTTCTAACATTCTACATAGATAGTAACATTCCACAAAAGTCAAGAACCCTGAACCCTAAAGTACCCTGTATCTATGCAGGAAAAGGAACAAAGCAGTAAGTGCCCTAAGAGAAGTGATTAGGTGTTGCTGACTATGGTTCCTGTAGATTTCTGAGTAGCTATTTGCAATCTATGTACTTAATGTTGGATTGCACATGTTATATATTTTCTGTGAATTAAGCCTCTTAGCATAACTTTCTAGCAAAACTAAATGTCCTGTAATTCACACATTTCCAAAAGTGCTGCAAAGTAGCAAGAGCTGAATATGCCACCCAGCAATATTCCGGGAAACTAATTAACTGAGGGAATTCATGAAGGATTGCATAGATTACTGTGCCTCAACAATAAAGTAATGAGACTGGTCCACAAGGCATACATAAAAATCACATCTATCTGGTGTGTATTGATTTATGCACACATTTGAGAAGATCTGTGTAAATCCTACCTGGCTCAATTCTTTCCTTTTTGCAAAGCATACCCTACCAATACAACTGAACATCGTATTTTTCTTCTCTTCACTTTTTTTTTACATGCCACTCACTTAAAATCTAGCTATCTTGTTATGTTTGTATGTATTAACCATTCAAAACAGCCTTTTTCATTAATATGAAAACCATATTAGTTATCTATCGCTGCATAACAAATCACCCCAACATTTTGCAGCATAAAACAACATTTAGTATCTCATACAGTTTTTGAGGGTCAGGAGTGGCTTAACTGGGTTGTACTGACTCATGTGTTTCATGAGGTTTAAGTCAAACTCTTGGTCACTTAAAGCCTTTACCTGGGCTGGATAATATACTTCTAAGCACACTCTTGTGACCTTTGTTAAGTCTTAGTTCCTCACTAGTTGTTGGCCGCAGGCCTCATTTTTTTACCATGTTAAAGCAGAGATGCTTCTCAGAACAAGGCCGTTGGCTTCACCCAGAGAAAGCTGACGAGAGAGAGGAGAGAGAGAGAGAGGGATAGAAAGAGAGAGAGAGGCCAGGAAGGAAGCCATGATGTCTTTAATAATCTAATCTTTGAAATCACAGTAGCATCACATTTACCATAGTCTATTGGCCACACAGGCCATATGGGAAGGGACTATACAACCATCTGAACACAGAAGGCAGAGATCAGTGCAGTATATCTCACTGGTAGAGCATTTGACTACAGAAGGCAGGGATCGTGGGAAACCCTCATAAGGACCAGCTACCACAAAAACTGTGCTTTATTTCTTTTCACCACAACCTCTTTCAGGTATTCTAACATGATGCCTTGCTTGAAATAAGGAATCAATAAATATTTGTTGATTTTTTTTTCATCTCCCATTTCCACAAAATATTCTGTTTATTATTTTATTCTTCATCAACTGTCACTGCTTTTAAGCACATTGATAATATCAAAGTTATTCTTAGCCTATTAACATCTAGGGTAATAAACTAAAAATAAAAGAATATGGATGCATTTTACCATAAAATATACATGTGTCTGTTAGTTAAATTATTCAGTTATACTTTATCTTTGTTTCTCAATATTTATTCATACAAAAAATGTTTATCACCACTCACTAGTTTCCAGGGATATGAAATTACAATAATTTTTATGAATATTATGGTAAGGGAAGCAGAGAGTCATGTGGAATCATACATCTTGGAATACTTTTTTCTCTGTGACATTTAGCACAATTTAAAAATAGAAAATTAATGATAGAAAACAGGTTTACATACATAAATAATATATAAATATACTAATATTTCAAGGAAAATTAAATTATGTTTCTACAAACTTATGATAGTATGATTTGTACCAAAAACTCATGATGATTACATGTCAAATTTGATATTATAGTATAATATTTAGATACGATTCTCCTATGTATTATTGTAAGAGAAGGGAAGAAAATGAGCATATAGTATCATGTACAAGCTGGGTTAGGAGATATTGTTGGTAATTTACATACTCTCTAAATATTCACCTCATATTTCTTAAAAGGTTCCAAGACTGTTCAGATTTCTATCTCTCCCCACACAATTCAGAGCTCCAATAATTCTACTGTTAAAATCTTTTTTGGGTGATTAGTTCAAAACATCATTTTTTAATATTTAACCTGAAAATTTCATGAACACAGTGACAAGGTCAGACGTAGGAACAACATGGAATTAAGTTAAATGTCCATTAACTTTATTCTTTGTAGTGGGTTGAATAGCAGCCTCCAAAAAGATATGTCCATGTACTAATCTTTGGAATCTGTAAATGTGACCTTATTTAGGAAATAGATCTTTGCAGATGTAATAACTACATTAAATATATTGACTTGAGTTCATCCTGAATTATTTGGTGGGCCCAAAATTCAATGATATGTGTCTTTATAAGAGACACAGTGAGACACGCAGAAAGAAAAAGAGAAGCCTGTATGAAGATGAAGGCAGAGATTGAGGTTATGAAGCCATGGAGACGAAGGAACTCCTGGAGCCACCAAGAAGCTAGAAAAGGCAAGGAAGGATGCTCCTCTAAAGCCTTCAGAGGAGAATACAGCTATGTCAGAAAACAGAATGAAACCCTGTCACTCAATGGTCAGACACCAAATTTCTACTGTTTTAAGCCACCTAGTTTGTGGTGATCTGTTACAGCAGCCACCCAGCCTAAATAGTATCCCAACTCTAATTGACATGTTCTTTTTGCAGCAGGCTCAGGCTTTCCAAAGTCAATGCTAGCACTTGCACTAACTCTTCCCATTGTGAACACCTGCACTAACTTACGTTTATAATTCCAATACCTGCACTACTCAAATTTTCTCCCCACGTAGGGGTAAGCCTGTTTAGTGAACTAATTCAAACAAATAGTTAATGGTATAAATACATGGACTGATCCATTAGCATGTGCTATGATTTGAATGTGTCCAGGAAAAATTTATGTATTAAAAGCTTGATCCCCAATGCAACAGTGCTGAGATATGGAGCTAATAAAGGGTTATTGAGTCATGAGGGCTCATAAAGTCTGATTGAGGTCATTATTGCTGAAAAGGGTTAGTTATCATGAGAGTATGTTGTTATGAGCCTAGTCCGGACCTTGGTGCCTATATCTTACACGCAATCTCTTGTTCTTCTGCCTTCCATTAGGGGATGATACAACACAAAGGCCCTAACCAGATACCAGTTCCGTGCTCCAGCATGTGAGAAATACATTTTTTCTTTATCAATTGCCCAGTCTGTTATAGTAAAAAAGCAGACTAAGATACCATGTTATCCTTCACAGATAACATAAATAGGACCTTTCCAAGGGCTTTGTTTCATAGTGTTTAATAGTCAGACTATTGAAGCATGTCAGTGTTTAATAGAAATCCACTCTAACCACTTAATAATCTCCCCTTCCATGCATAGACTCCATCAGTAAACTGCAGAAGATGAATGAAAGCAAATATTTCAATAACAAAAAAGATTGTCTCTGAAGACATCATGACAAGGCTGGAGAATGAGGAAAACAAGGTAGATACTAACTAGAAGCTTGCAGAAGTGTGTTTTCCAGACTGTGATTCAAAGAAAAAATTGTTTCAGGAAATGCTCTCCAGGGAAAGCATTATCTAGTAGAATAAACTATTTTGTAAAACTCTATTTTGGAGATAAACATGTATATAAACATGTGTTGTTAAAAAAAAAAAAAAAAAAAGGACAAACAGAGAGAAAAAGAGGAAGGGGAGAGACCAAAGGGGGAAAAAATAAGTGAGGGGAAAAAAGAATGAGAGACAGAAAAAAGAGAATCTTAGTTATCATTCCAGTATACATACTACTAATGTAGTTGGGGTTGTCACGTCAAGGTAGAACTTTGGAGTAATACAGACAAACTTGTTTTCAATCCACCTACTTACTAGCCAAGTAATCTTCAGCAAATTACTTAGCAGTTTTAGCTTCTTGATATGAAGGAATGGAGTTACCTGTTACATTATATTGTGTTTATTTGTTGTAATTCATGTAGAACATATGTACTTCTTACAAGCAATCTCTACTGTAGTTAGTTCTCAGTAGTTTGAGATTTTTATGGTTATTACGATCACCAGTAACAGAGGCTATAGTAGCCAACATCTCTTTTGCCATCCATCTCAACTATTGAAATGCAATTATCATCAGGAGACTTAAGTTTTAAAGTCAAACCATAATTGATCCCAGCAGAGGTGACAAACTAGAGCTGTTAATTTAACAAAGGGAGGCTCTACAAAACCTGAAATAATTTATCAGTATATCTAAAGAATACATTAATCCCTCAGATAGGGCATTGGACTGCCTTGAAACCTTAGAAAAAGGAGAAGCATAAAGATCAACTCAGCACTGATGTCCAGGAGGGAGAACCATAACCAAGATTCTCAAGTATTCTGGTGCCTGAGCAAAGACAAGAAGATTGTTGACATGACTATGGAATTATTGTCACACAACTTAAAATGGTCCTTTTAACACGATGGTCTTGAGTTATAAATGTTTGAATTAAGCTATCAAACTATCTTATCCTGTTGGCATTAAATACTGAATTAATTCATTATTTAATTCCCTGTACTGAGTTGAATAGTGATCCAACAAAATTCACATCTGCTTGGAACCTGTGATTGTGATCTTAGGAGGAAATATGGTCTTTGTGTGATCTTTGTAAATGTAAGCAAGTTAAGATGAGGTCATACTGAATTAGGGTGTGACTTGTGTCCCAGTAAGAGGGAGTTTGGCACACAGAACCACATGGAGAGAATGCCATTTAATGATGCAGGCAGAAATTAGAGTGATGCATCTGCAAGCCACGGAATAGTCAAGGATTGCCAGACATCAGAAGCTAACAAGAGGCAAGAAGGAATCTTCTCTAGAGCCTTCAGAGAAAGCATGGCTTGACTACATCTTGATTTCAAACTTCTAGATTCTATAACTGTGAGAGAATAAATTTCACCTGTTTTAAGCCATCAGATTTTTGGTAAATTATTATGGCAATCCTGGGAAAGTGGGCATGTCCCTTTCTTATGATATGTGTTTACCAAGCAATTTTCTGGATAAGAATTAGTTGTCCAAGTAAGCAGATATATATGCAGGTAATAATACTTATACATACATGAGTTTTAGAATTTCCATCTCTATGACAATTTCATATTTGCAAATCAGCATTACAGCTTTTATCCATCCGCCTTATGAACTTGTTAAGTAGAGTCTATCATTGAAAGATAAACCTGCTTTTATAGGACATGGACATGGACATGGACAATATAACGTGTTTTTTGTTTTGTTTTGTTTTTTTGTTTTTTTTTTTATTTTATTATTTATTTATTTATTTATTTATTTATTTATTTATTTTTTTTTTTTTTGAGACGGAGTTTCTCTCTGTCGCCCAGGCTGGAGTGCAGTGGCGCGATCTCGGCTCACTGCAAGCTCCGCCTCCCGGGTTCCCGCCATTCTCCTGCCTCAGCCGCCTGAGTAGCTGGGACTACAGGTGCCCGCCATTACGCCCGGCTAATTTTTTTTATTGTTAGTGGAGACGGGGTTTCACCTTGTTAGCTAGGGTTGTCTCCATCTCCTGACCTCGTGATCCACTCACCTCAGCCTCCCAAAGTGCTGGGATTACAGGCGTGAGCCACCGCTCCCAGGCCAATGTGAGATTTTAAAATGCCCTCTTCTGTGGCAACAGATAATAAATGAAGCTCTGCTTTAGGTCCACTAAGCCTTATGATCTTTCTCTTTTTTATCCCAGTGCCCTGCTTCATACCATCATTTCCTCTATTATATTTTTGTTGACAGAGCAGCAAATAATTTGTCTTCAACAGAAGGCTGGACTAAATAAGGAAAGAATAATGAGCTTGAAGTTAGGTACATAGCAACCCCTCAAACTGCAATGCAGTGAAAAAAAGAAAAAGAATATTCAAGAACAGTGGGACAATTATAAAAGATGTGGCATATGTATACTACAACACTAGAAAGAGATTTGTTAAGTATTAACTCACATGATCACGAGGTCCCACAATAGGCCATCTGCAGGCTGAAGGGCAAGGAGAGGCAGTGTGAGTTCCAAAACTGAAGAACTTGAAGTCCGATCTTTGAGGGCAGGAAGCGTCAAGCACAGGGGAAAGATGTAGGCTGGGAGTTAGGCCAGTCTCTCTTTTCACATTATTCTGCCTGCTTATATTCTAGCTGCAGTGGCAGCTGACTAGATTGTGCCCACCCAGAGGGGTAGGTCTGCCTTTCCCAGCCCACTGACTCAAATGTTAATCTCCTTTGACAACACCCTCAGGTACACACCCAGGAGCAATACTTTGTATCCTTCAATCCTATCAAGTTGACACTCAGTATTAACCATCACAGTCCTCCAGCTGAGAAAAGTATATACCTAGTAGAATTGAACAGTTATGTAAATGATAGGGATACTGGGAGCCAGACTTCTCTATGTTCAAGTAGAAGTTTACAGATAAGCAAGAAAAGCGAGTCTAGAATGATCTGGTAATTGAGTAGAGTCAAAGACATCAGGATGAACTCTTATTTAGCTTAAAATAGATACATATCTTACTTCTGCCTGCTCTTATCCAAAGTCCATTCATTTTTCAAGGCCCAATTCTCTATCTGCTTAATCCATAATTATTTGCCTAAATGCTCAAGTATTCATTAAATTTCTGCTGTACTTATATCCTGAAGCAAACATCCTGGAAATTGCTATGCATTATTAGGTATTATATAGCAATATTTTAATTTTTAGAAATAATATTACTTTTTTCTTTTGCTAACTTTTATATTCCCAGAAGATTCGAACCAAGTACTTCTTTGATCTAGCTTCTGTTATATAATAAAGTGACAAACATATACCAGGCAATAAAATAAAGAATACTCTCTGATTTATGAATAATAGTGTGACCCAATCTGCTCATTGAAGAAATAACTTATATGCAACATTTTTATACAGTGGCTTTATATGGAAACCATTGTAGAAAATGTTTCTGCTAAGTTCCTTAATGGAATATTTTCTTCATTATTTTAGTAAAAGTAATATTTATATTAATATTGTATTCATATTAATGTTTATATTTGAACATTTCTCACCATCAAAACTTTGTCATATAAATGAGACATTGCATGTAACAAAGAACATGCTTGTTTTTGATGAACAAGTTAAATATTCACAAAAATTAATTATGTATTAAACCATAAATAAAACCTTAATAAACTTAAAAGATTCAACTGTATATAGATTATGCTCCCTGATCATGATGCCATAAAATTAGAAATGAACAGTAAAAGGATGGCTACAGTAAAAATATTCATATTTCTGATTGCCAGTCTCCAGTAAGCGTTTTTTTTTTAACAACTCCTTAACCGAAAACAAGTGTAAACAATGTTAGAAACAATAATCCTCACAAAGGCAGCATGAATATGATGAAATATTTTAAAATGCTCAGCCCATAATCTGAAAGAGAATAAAAACAAGAGAGACAATAAAAGATCTAAGCCACTTAGCCACTAGTGACTATAAGCACCTGAAACTCTCATAGTATTACTGAACTTGATTTATCTCATCAGGATTGTCAATAATTTATTTCCTATTCATACATTTAGCTTAAAGTGATCCTGGGTTGTTCATATTATTGAGCACTTGGAAGAAATGAATGTATTTCCTTTCTGGAGAATACTACCTCTATTTTGGCCCTCCCCAAATCCTCACAAGTAATTTTTATGGAAATAAATTAGATGGTAAAATATCATCATACACAATAGAAAACAAGGCAATATGTGTGAGATCCAGCAGGAACAACAGAAAGTAGAAACAGACCAAAATATGCTTGAGAAAATCAGATTATCAGACACAAATTGTTTGCTTTATCAAGAAAACAAAAACAAACTCAGCTGGGTGAGGTGGCCCATGCTTGTAATCCCACCACTTTGGGAGGCCGAGGTGAGCAGATCACTTGAAGTCAGGAGTTCAAGACCAGCCTGGCCAACATGGTGATACCCCATCTCTAATAAAATTTCAAAAATCATCTGAGTGTGGTGGCATGCAGCGGTAATTCCAGCTACTTGGGAGGCTGAGGCAGAATAATCACCTAAACCCAGGAGGCGGAGGTTGCAGTGAGCTGAGATCATGACACTGCACTCCAGCCTGGGTGAGGGAGTGAGATTCTATCTAGAAAAATAAAAAACAAAAACAGAAACGAAAAAATAAGTCTATTCTAGGCCAGGCGCGGTGGCTCAAGCCTGTAATCATCCCAGCACTTTGGGAGGCCTGAGACGGGTGGATCACGAGGTCAGGAGATCAAGACCATCCTGGCTAACATGGTGAAACCCCGTCTCTACTAAAAAATACAAAAAAAACTAGCCAGACGACCGACGTGGCGGCGCCTGTAGTCCCAGCTACCCGGGAGGCTGAGGCAGGAGAATGGCGTGAACCCGGGAGGCGGCTGCAGTGAGCTGAGATCCGGCCACAGCACTCCAGCCTGGGCGACAGAGCGAGACTCCGTCTCAAAAAAAAAAAAAGAGAAAAAAAAAGAAAAAATAAGTCTATTCTATTGGGGTCAAGGGGGAGGAAAAAACAACTTAAAGTTATCAGAATATAACAGAAAAGTATTTTTTAAATGTATACCATATTATAAGAAAAGTAAAATTATAGAAGTAAAAGTTGCAGTAACTAAAATTTAAAACTGAGTGAATGAATGTGGCAGCAGATCAGTCATAAAAGAAGAGAGAATTAGTAAATTGGAAGCTGAGCCAGGAGAATTCTGAAAATAGCACAGAGAGAAAAAATAGGTGTAAAATATAAGAAAGAGACTAAGATATATAAATTAAAGTTAGATGATTTAAAATACATTTAACTTCAGCTTGGAAAAAGAAAGGGCAGAAAAATATTTAAAGAGAAAACAAGAACATACATCAGATCCAAACAAAACGTCCATCAAATTCCAAGTATGTTAAAGAAAAATAAATACAAACTTTTAAATATTTTAGTGAAATTACAGAAAATAAAAGACAAGGAGAAAACAACACCAAGAATAGCCAGAGAAAGACAATAGTGAGTATAAGATGGATATAGAATTATAAAGACCAAGTAAAGACACATCATGCAAATATTAATCCCCAAAAAGTTGATATCGGATAAATGGTTTGGAAGAAGTAGAGTCTTGTAACAATATAGTTTTTAACTTATCAGAATAGTACGAGTTGAATTCATATATTTTGAAATACACAGCCTTAAAATGAATAAAGAAAAAAATACACAAAGACTCCTTTCAGGAATCATTTTCTTAGTTCCTACTAGAGAAGCATCTCTTAACATGTAGCATACCAGAAGCCACAAAGAGGAGGTGCGGCATTCTGTCCTAAGTGTGAAGTGGATGCTTAGTGTTGCTGTGTTGCAACTGCCATTTGCTAATGATGACCTTGCTTTTCTTACTTAGAGTAAGACAGAGAGAAGGCAGTCAGCCTGAGCAATTTCCATTTATGAAAGCAAAAACAAAAACAAAACCACTCTAGATTTGCAAACCAAAATAGACTATAATCCGAGTGGAAAATTTTAACATAACTCTCAGTAATTAACAAAACAATCAGACAAAAACATCAGTGAGTTTACAGAAGGCATGAACATACAAACACAACCACAATAATAGAATAATGAACTTTATTTTTTAGCACACCTGGACCACTTACAAAAATTGATTTTGTACTTGACCACAAAATCTCAACAATTATTAGAAGACTGATATAGTATAATATTCTCTCATCATAAAACAATTAAGTTAGAAATAATGAAATAACTTTTAAAAATGTCCTGTAGTTATACATTTAAAATTGTATTTGAAAGTACTCATGAAACAACACTTAAAAAAAAACACAGAAATTATAAAATACTTTCATCTAAACTTTTTTTTTCTTTTTTTATTATGCTTTCAGTTCTAGGATACATGTACACAACGTACAGGTTTGTTACATATGTATACATGTGCTGTGTTGGTTTGCTGCACCCATTGACTTATCATTTATATTAGGTACTTTTCCTAATGCTATCCCTCCCCCATCCCTCCACCCCACGACAGGCCCCAGTGTGTGATGTTCCCATCTTTTCTAATCTTTGTAAATGCAGCTAAAACCATATTTAGGGGAAAATTTAAAATCGTAAACAATACATTATAGAGAAAGAAACCTGAAAACTAATGAGGTAAGGATCCATCTCAAGAAGTTAGAAAAATTATAACAGATAAACCCAAGGAAATAGAATGAAGAAAAACTTTATTAAGAGCAGAAAGTGGCGAAATAAACAAATACGATGGAAAGGATCAACAGAACACAAATTTTATTTTTGCATATTGTTAATAAAATTGTCTAACTCAGCAGAAACTAAATTAGAAAAAAAGAGATGAGTAAGCAATATCAGTAACGAAATAGAGCACAAAACTGCAAATGCTATAGACATTAGAAGAACATATATATATATATATATGTGTGTGTATATATATGTGTGTGTGTGCATATATATATATATATATAAACTTTGGCTGGGCACGATGGTCCACGCCTGAAATCCTAGCACTTTGGGAGGTTGAGGCGGGTAGATCACCTGAGGTCAAGAGTCCAAGAACAGCCTGGCCAACATGGTGAAACCCCGTCTCTACAAAATACAAAACTTAGCTGGACACAGTGGCAGGTGCCTATAAGCCCAGCTACTCGGGAGGCTGAGGCAGGAGAATTGCTTGAACCTGGGAGGTGGAGGTTTCAGTGAGCCGAGATGGTGCCATTGCACCTCAGCCTGGGCGACAAGAGTAAAACTCCGTCTCAATCAATCAATCAATCAATATTTTTAAAAAGAAAAAAATTTATACCAATCAATATGAATGTTTCAGATACTTATAAAATATACCAAAGTGTCTGTCTAAAAAGGAAATTGAAACACTGTATAGTCCAGAAGATTGAATCAATAATTTTTTTTCAAAGAAAACTCTAATTCAAGATGTATCTATCAGTAAGTTCCAGAAAAGTTTCAAGGAAGAAATATTTTCTATCTTACCCTTCCACGAGGGACAGGGGTGCAGGGAGAAAGAGAGAAAGAAGAACAGCCCAATTAATTCCACTGGGCCAAAAGTTCTTCACACTGGACATTACCACACTGCACTTTCAAGGTCTCTCAATCTTTCTTTCCAGTTTGTATTATGTTTAATACTGAGTATGACATATTCTCAAAATTATTTTTTCTTATTGATATTTAAAAAGTTATGTTCTTATTGATGACAATTTCTTCTGCAATGTCTTAAGTGTAGTCACAGAGAAAGGAAAAAAGTAATAGTAGTCACTTTAAAAATATTTGGTACTGGCAGCTCCAAATATGGCAGTGGTCAACATTTGAAATCTCCAAACTCATTAAACTCTTTAAAAATTATATGTCACAGTAGTCTCTATTAAAGGGTAAAAAATGATTTATTTTACAATATTGCTGTATATATCATACCTCTTCCCAGTCTTTTTAAGATACCTTCAATAGTTTGCAAACACTGTATTTAACTGTTTCCATAAAATGAGCTAACAGAAAAAAAGTATTTATATATCCTTAAGAACAGAATTTTTAGATTAAAATATTTCTACGTGAATCTATGATTATTTAAAGAATCCAAATTAAGTACTTTGAGATAATCTTGGAGGATTTTAAAATGAAAAGGAAAATACCAATTTTTCTATTATCTACCGAGTTCTTCATATTTGGTTTATGCAATTTAAAAAGTAAGATCTGAACATCAGTACAAATAGGAGAAGTATTAATAAAGCCTGGGAGACCTTAGAAGATCAACATGGACACCCTCTCATTCCAGTTATTCAGTAAAGTTTATTCAATGTTTGGTATAAGGAGATATCTTGTGAAAGCACCTAAGGGGATTGTCGACACGTTGTGATAATACATAGACTACACACAGGTTAGAAGATGAAGACGAAAGGAGTAAAGAGAAACCCCACGCTTACAAAAGTGCCTGAACATTGGAATCATCAGAGTTCTTGAATCTTAGGTGAGGTTGTAGGGCTTGCATAAGTCATAAAATTGGGGTTGGAGAATTGTTTAAGGTGGTTTTTGCCCAAGTTTTTTATTGTGGTGAGATACACATAAAAAAAAATTGAGCATCTTGACATTTGTATGTAATAGTTCAATAATACTAAATACATTCATGATGTTGTGCAACCATCACCACCACCTACCTTCAGAACTCTATTCATCTTGTAAAACTTGAAATTCTATAACCATTAAACAATAACTCCCCATTCCTCCAAACTCCAGCCCCTGTCAACCACACTATATTTTCTACTGCTTATTATAATTTTGGTCCTTACATTTAGGTCCTTGAACTATTTTGATTTTTTATTTTAATTTTTGTATATGGTGTTGAGGGTCTGACTTCACTTTATATACATAGATAGATAGATCGATAGATAGATAGAGATACATAGATATCTAGTTTTCCAAGCACTGATTGTACCTTTACCTCATTGAATGGCCTTGGCCTCCTTGTCAAAAACTACTTGACCATATATGTGATGGTTTATTTTTGAGTTTTCTATTATTTTCCATTGCTCTACCTCTCTGTCTTTATGCCAGTACTATACTTTTTTTTTTTATTATTACGATAGCTTTGTAGAAAATTTTGAAATCAGAAAGTTTGAGTCCTCCATCTTTGCTCTTTTCCAGGTCATTTTGATTATTCAGAGACCCTGAGATTTCATATGAATTTTTAGACGAGTTTTTCTATTTTTGTAAAAATACCATTGGGATTTTGATAGGGATTACATTGAGTCTGTAGATTGCTTTGGGTACTATTGAAATCTGAATGGGATTAAGTCTTCCAATCCATGAGCATGGGGTGTGCTTACATTTATTTTTGAATCCTTTATTTCTTTTAACATGTTTTGTAATTTTTATTGTACAAGTGCTACAGTCTGAACGTGTGACCCCAAGCTTTGTGTGTTGAAACCTAATTCCCCATGTGATGATATTAGAAAGTGAGGCCTTTAGGAGGTGATTAGATCATGAGGATGGAGTACTCGTCAATGAGATTAGTGCCCTTATGAGGGGCTGAAGAGACCAGAGTTTTCTCATTTAGCCATGTGAGGATTCAGCAAGAGGACTTTCACAAACGGGAAAGCAGGCCCTAACCAAACAGAATCTGCTAGTGCTTCCGTCTTGGATTTCCCAGCCTCCAAAGCTGGGAAAAATAAATATCTGTTGTTTACAAGCTACTTACTTTATGGCATTTTGTTATAACAGCCCAAACAGACTGAGACAAGTCTTTTGCCTCCTTGGTTAATTCCTAAGTATTTTGTTGGTTTTGATGATATTATAAATTTAATTTTTAAAAAACTTTTCCTTTCAGATTGTTCATTTTTAGTATATAGAAATGTGACTGATTTTTGTGTGTGGACTATATATCCTGTTGCTTTGCTGAATTGATTTATTAGTTCAAACTTTAGGGATTTTTATATAGTTCTATATATGAGATCATATAATCTGCAAATAGAGATGTTTATTTCTACCTTTCCAATGTAGGTGCCTTTTATTTCTTTTTCTTTCCTGATTGCTCTGGCTAAAACTTCCAGTGCTGTAACAAATAGAATTGGTAAAAGCAGGCATCCTTGCCTTGTCATGTTTTTAGAGGAAAAGCTTTTATTCTTTCACCATTGAGTATGTTGTTACCTGCAGGATTTTCATATATGACTTTTATTATACTGAGGTAATTTTCTTCTATTCCTAATTTGTTTAGTTTTTGTATCATGAAAAGGTGTTAAATTTTGTCAAATGCTTTTTCTAAATCAACTGAGATGATTATATGGGTTTTTTTCTTCATTCTCTCAATGTAATGCATTATATTGGTCAATTTTTATATGTAGAGATCATTCCAGGAATAAATCTCATTTGGTCATGGGGTGTAATCCTCTTAATTCACTGCTGAATTCAATATGCTGGTATTTTATTGAAGATTTTTTATATTAATGTTTATTAAGGATATCTATAGTTTTCTTTTTGTGTAGTGTCTTTGTCTGGCTTGGGTATCTGGAAAATACTGGCCTCATAGAATGAGTTAGAAAGTGTTCTCTCCTATTCAATGTTTTGAAAAATTTATAAAGGATTGGTATTAGTGCTTCTTAAAATATTTGGTAGCATTCACCAGTGAAGCCATCAGGTCAAGGGCTTTCTTTATTAGGATTTTTTAAATATTAATTCAATCTTCTCACTAGTTATAGGTCTATTCGTACTTTAATTTTTTTGTAATTTAACCTTGGTAGGTCTTATATTTCTAGAAATTGATTCATTTCCTCTCTCAGGTTATCAAATTTGTTGGCATACAATTGTTCATAATACACTCTTACAATCCTTTCTGTTTCTATAGAATTCGTAGTAATATTCCACTTTTATTTCAGATTTTAGCAATTTGGGTCCTACTTTTTGTTCTTATTAGCTAGCTAAAAGGTTTCTCAATTTTGTTGACCACTTCAAAGAACTAGCTTTGGTGCTTTGATTTCATTGGTTTTGGGTTTCATCATATTCTCTACTGCTTTTCTGTTCTCTATTTGTTCACTTCCTCTCTACTCTGTCTTATTTCCTTTCTTCCGCTAGCACTGGGTGTATCTTGCTTTTCTTTTGCTAGTTCCTTAAATTGTAAAGCTTGGTTGTTGATTTGAGATTTTTCTTGATTTTTAACATAGGCATTTATAGCTGTAAATTTTACCCTTTACACTCACTGTGTTCCATAAGTTTTGGTACCTTGTGATTATGTTTTCATTCATCTCTTAGTTTTTTTTAATTTTTCATGTGATTTTTTTCTTTGATCCATTGTGTTTAAGAATGTATTAATTGGTTTCCACAAATTTGTGAATTTTCCTCTTTCCTTTCTTTTATTGATTTCATACTTCATCTTATTCTGCTCAGAGAAGACACTTTGTATGAATTATATCTTTTAAAATCTATTGAGACTTCATCTGTGGCCTCACATATGGTCTGTCCTGGAAAATGTCATATGTGGACTTGAGAACAATGTGTCTGTTATTGTTTTGGGGTAGAGTGGGCAGTATATCTGTTAGATCTTGTTGGCATACTGTGTTGTACAACTCATGTATTTCCTTACTTATCCCTGGTTGTTCTATACATTGAGAATTTGATTTTACGTCTCCAACTATTATTGTAGAACAAGTTCTCCCTTCAATTCTATCAGTTTTTTAAATATATTTTGATGGTCTGTCATTAGGTATGTACATGTTTATAATTGCGATATCTTCTTGTTGTATTAAAACTTTTATACATAAAATGTCCTTCTTTGTCTTTTCTATTTTTTTTTTTTAATTTAAAGCTATTTTGTCTGATATTATTATAGTCACCTTGCTCTCTTTTGGTTACTACCTGCATGAAATATCTGTTCTCTTCCTTTACTTTTAATCTATTTGTGTCTTTGGATGTAAATTTAATTCAAATATAGGAAGCAGGCAGTTGGATTATGGTTTTCTAATCTGTTCTGCAAATCTCTGTCTTTTCATTGGATATTTTAAATTATTTTCATTTAAAGTAATTGCTGAGGCTGGACACAGTTACTCACACCTGTAATGCCAGCACTTTGGAAGGCTGAGAATCACTTGAGGCCAGGAGTTCAAGAGCATCCTGGCCAAAATGGTGAAGCCCCATCTCTACCAAAGATACAAAATTGAGCCAGGTGTGGTGGTGCGTGCCTGTAATCCCAGCTACTCGGGAGGCTGAGGTAGGAGAATCACTTGAATCCGAAAGGCGGAGGTTGCAGTGAGCCAAGATCGTGCCACTGAACTCCAGCCTGGGCGACAAAGAGACTTTGCCCCACACCCCCCATAAATAAATAAATAAATAAATAAATAAATAAATAAATAAATAAATAATAAAATAAAATAAAGTTACTGCTGATAAGTAGAAACTTACATCTGTCACCTTCCTATTTGTTTCCTATATGCCTTATAGCTTTTCTGTCCCTCATTTTCTGCATTTCTCTTCTCCTTTGTGTTTAGTTGATTTTTTTTTTTTAAGTAAGACATTTAAAATTCTTTTTTATTTTCTTCTGTTTGTATTCTATAGCTATTTTATTTGTGGTTATCATGGCAATTGCATTTAACAACATAAAGTTATAACACTGCAATTTAAATTTATATCAGCTTAACTTCAAAACACAAACATTGCTCCTTTATCAGCTTTATCACCACCTTTTGATTGTTATTACAATATTACATTGTGTGCTCCAAACATAAAGAAATACAATTCATTATTTCTTGATATATGTAGAAAACAAAACATAGAGTTACAAACCAAAATTACAATAGTATTAGCTTTCAGACTAAATTTTTTAAATGGAATAATATATTAGATCATATAGAAAACAAAAATTGTCATTACAGATGATTGTTATAATAATATTAGCTTTTCTGATTGTCCATGTGTTACTTTTGTTGAGATATTTATTTCTTCATATGGCTTCAAGTTAATGTCTAGTGTCCTTTTATTTCACCCTAGCAGGACTCCCTTAACCATGACAAAACAAAAAAAAACAAACAAACAAAAACCTCCCTAGCTTTTGCTTACTTGTAAATTTCTTAATTCCTCCCTCATTTATGAAGGATAGTTTTGCTAGATACAAGACTACTGATTGACAGTATTTTTCCAAGCAGAACTTTGAAATATTTGCCCACTGCCTTCTGTCCTCTAATGTTTCTAATGAGAAATCTCATAATTTTGTTGAGATACTCTTGTATATGACAAGTTACTTCCCACTTGCTGCTTTCAAGATTCTCCATCTTTGGCTTGTAAAAGTTTGATTATAATGTTTCTCCATGTAGGTGTCCTTGAAGTTAATCTTATCTACAGTTTGTTGAGCTCTTTGGATGTTTATATTCATATCTTTCATCAAATTTAGAAAGTGTTTCACTACTATTTTTTTAAAATATTCTCTCTGGAACTTTGTCTCTTCTCCTTTGGGACTCCTGCAATTTGTATGTTGATATCTGCTTAATGGTGTCCCACAAATTTCTCAGCTTTAGTTCACTTTTCCTCAAACTATTTTTCTATTTCTCAGACTTGATAATTTCCAGTGTCCTATCTTCAAGGTCACTGATTCCTTTTTCTCCCTACTCAAATCTGCCTTTGAATATTCTAGTATTGTTTTTTTCATTTTAACTATTGTATTTTCCAGCTCTATAATTTTTTTTGGTTCATTTATAGGTTTTCTACCTTTTTGTTGACATTTCCATTTTGTTCATATATTGTTTTCTTAGCTTTCTCCCTATCTTTAATTATTTGAGCATATTTAAGACAGTTCTTCAAAATCATTATCTAGTAGATATGCTTTCTGTTCTTTGTCAGGAACAATTTCCATAGTTTATTTTTTCTTTGAGTGGACCATACTTTTCTGTTTTTTGTGTGTTTTGTGATTTCATTTATTTATTTTTATTTTTTTTGGCAAGAACTGGACATTTGAATCTAATAATGTGGCAATTCAGGAAATCACATTCTTTCCCTTCCCCAGAGTTTGCTATTTGTTGTTTTTATTTATTCTTTTTAAATTGTTGTATGCTGTCTCTGTGCTAAGGATCAGCCTGTGATGTAAACTTAAGGTTTTCTCAGGTGTTTCCTGAGTCTGTGCCTTTTCCTGGCAAGTAGAGTCACTTTCTAATTTTCCTGTATATGCTGTTATTTGTGAATGTCCTAGTCTTAAATATCTGGCTCCTAAAAAAGAGAAAAACAGAAAAAATTAGGGAGTGGAGGAATAGGTGCCAACCCTTTAAATCCCCTGAAAGTCACTTTAGCTATAGGGTGGGGAGCTTGCAACAATAAGGGAGGTATAAGAACAATGGCTGCCCACCTCCTTTTCTGCACCTCAGTATTCAGAAGCAGCAATCAGCAATCAGAGCACAGCTCCCTAATATTTGGAGAACGGAGTCCTTTTTGCCTACCCTGGCTCCCACTAACTGTATGTAAGCTGCTCCTGGAATGCATGCACAGCTGCTTACCCTACATGAGGGATAAGTGCTTGCAACTATGCTGAGAACTAAAATTGACCTACTAAGCCTTCCCCTGGGAGTTGCAAGCCTTCAATAGACTCCAGATTTCCAAAATAGTTACAAGAGTCAGATTCTGCCACTGCAATTACTATTGAGGTAGAAAGAATGATTGCTGGTGCTTCCTACTCCACCATCTTCCCAGAATTCTCTTTGGACATTGTTCAAGGTAATTTTGCCAGTCATATGAGGCAGAGATATCCAAGCCTTTTATAAAGCTTAGGCAGAGAATAAGCTTTATAACTATCTCTTCATGCTTAGGACAGAGAGCCACTCATGCAAATTAATGCCACCAAATGTCTATGAGAATATTTGGAGTTGGAGTCCTAGAAATATTTTTTACTTTATTCTAAAAGATGCACATAGTAAAATTTTAATATAGTAAAAATTTTGTCTTCAGCACTCCCTAATCCTTGATTTACAAACCTCTTTCTTCATGCCAACAACCAAAGAGAGGCACAATTCTCTCATATTAAGCTTAAATGTCCTGGGACTTCACTTTTTCTAAATGTGCCTCCATGCTTATTTTCTTTCACTCTTTCAAAGGTGTAACTAAAAGTAAAGTTTCACTTAAGATATTAAAGACACAATTTTTAAGGATATCTTATATTTTCTGTACATAAGATTTTATCCACAAATAGTACAGGGAGTAATATTATATAATGCATGACAATTTTATCTGAGACATGCCAGGGCCATAACTTGAAGACAATGATAAGTGATTAAAGTATTCCATTGCTTTTTAGGCCAGCAAGGAAGGAGGGTTGTAGGTGTGTGTGTGTGTGTGTGTGTCTGTGTGAATGCGTGCACATATACATGCATGCAAATATGTTTGAGAACACTGTGGCCCTCAAAACAAAACACAAATATTACTCTTCTCAATCAAAGGAATTCCAGAAATTTATGACATAGGATGATATGAGAATGAACATGTCAATTCTTACTATACATTCAGATGGAGAAGCCACAAAAATAGTACAGTGCCCTACCCACAATATCATGTTAGCATCCTTTCCTTTCCTTTCCTACTGCAAAACTTCCTCAAACTTCATCAGATTAATTTGGGCACCCCCTCCCTCCACATATATGCAGGATTGTGACTTAGCCAGTTCCGTCCAATAGAGCCATCAAAGTTTGTCTCTCTCCTTCTTGAAGTTCCCCCCCAACATCCTTGTATTGCTCTATATAGCTTTCAGTTACACTTGTAAATAGGCAGACTTAGTCTCATGCCTAATTTTCTTTGTCATTACAGCAAGGAAGTTTGAGGTGTAAGAGTAAAGAGGAACTGAGGACACGAAGGAAGAGAGTAGCTATGAGCCAGTAAGCAAGGCTTTGAATTCTCTGCTATTGCAAGCAGCATGACACCATCTTGTAACTCAGAAACAAACTTCAATGTTTTCAGCTCATTCTAAACTTTTTACAGGGCAGCAAGGCCATTATTACTGAAATTCTCGGTCTGGGGTTCTTCTATGTCAGAAGCCACAGTCACATTGCTTTCTGACTAAAACCACAAGGTTTGTTTGACTGAATCAGGCTTGATTTGTCAGTCTTTTTTTAGGAGACCATTTTAATCCATATCATCTGCTGTCCATTACAAGAATAATATCTCTTAAGTTTTCCTTCAGTAGGGAGAGTGACTTGTTATCTTTCCCTTCACATAAAGGTTCTTTAAGCCAAAGGAACTCTAACCTTGCAATGTTTGTTTTGTGTGATTTCTGTTATTTTTACTGTGCGGTTTTAACACCCTACTCTAACCTCTACTCCAGGGTAGCAAGGTTTGCAGAATTAATTTATCAACTTCCTTTTGTGTCTGTTTCTTATTTTCTCATGAGTTAACTGCATTCACATTTTAAACCAAATCTTAACATTAAGAGCACTAGTGCTAGCTATTGCCTCATCTATGATTTTCCATGAAAAATCATCTCTCCCATGAAATTCTTCCTGAGAGTACCAAAGCTCTCTTATAGCAGCCAGGACTCACTGCAAAATCCCTGAGACAAAGTGAATTTAAGATTGGCAGCAAAGACTGTAGGCAGTGCTGAACTGTAAGATAGCTCAGCTGTTGCCATTCTTCTTAACGAGCATTTTATGTATGCCCGGCCCCTCATCTCTCAAGCACCAATAAAATTTCTAATGATTTCTTGGTTTTCTGCCACAGTGTTGATGACAGTCTCTTGTTTCACCTGTGTGAGTGCACATCTCTATAAATATTTTCCAAAGAGGGTCAGAAACATCTGCCCTCTCTCAAGCAAATATTAGTATGAGTTGCTGCATGTGGGGCAAACCAGGGACTTGATGCAGATTGGTAGAAGTGCTCCCCACACCCTCCAGCCTGGAAGGCAGTTAGCAACACCAAGGCAGTGTTTGGGTATTTGTCTTAGAACTTGCTTTCAGGCTCTCATCTTGCAATTTGTCTCTCCAATTTCTCCTCATCAATAGAAAATAAAGTAGAGGACCATTTATTGCCTGGTTGAACACACAATTTTGTCAACATTTCATTACTGGTCTCCATGAACTTTACTCAGAGTTTGATAATGAGTCCTCAAGGGATACTCTTCCAGAAAGCCATCTCTCTATAAGAATGTCACCTAGGTTACCAAGACCTGTCAAACACTCTTAAAGGTTGGAAATAGACTGTCAAGTTTCATGGATGCTGTTAGATGACACAAGACTCCTGGGGCCGAGGTAAAGGATGGTTTATTGTAATAGCACAACAAAGGATAAGTATTTGCACTATTTCCCCAAGCCCCGATTCTTTCAGAGCAACATGAATTGGTCTACATGGTACCCGCATTGTATTATAGAAGAGAAACCCTGAGTTTAGGGGACCTGAATATTTTATATTGTATAATAAATATGCCTACCCTTTCCTCCCAAGGGAGACATGAGTATACTTATTCCATGAGTATAAGCAAACCTGTTACTTCAGAAGGAGATATTAACTTTATGATCCTTGACTGTTCTTTATACAAGTATCCTTTAAAAGATACTCTGGAACAAAGAGCAGTCAGTGTGCCTGTTTGCAAGATGTACAGAAACAAACGACCCATGAAGAATTGTCTTCCAACATTTCATCACTAAATAAAGGGAATTTCAGGAATAAATTGGTTTACCTAGTTGATTTTTGCCACCAGAATGTTTGCCAAATAGAATTATTTTGTGGTATGCTAAATCACATGCATGCAAAAGATAACAAGCAGTGTACAAAGCAGTACACTGCAGTACAAATTAGTACAAAGCAGTAACAAATTAGACTAAGCAACTTTTGGAGCTACAGTCTTCAGAGTTGGAAAAATAGTATGTATTATCTAAATCAAATATTAGAAAAGAAAAAAATGAACTATAATAATGGTATATAAAATAACTGCAAACAAAAATATGTAATGATAGAGACAAGAATGGACAAAAATGAACACCAGGTTAGATCAGCACAATGGAGTAAGAATCTGAAATAAAATGAAGCAAGAATATGTTTTGGCTTTGCAGCTAAAGTCAATTTTGGCAGAATGAGATTTACTACTTCAAATTGTGTCTGCTTTTTGAAAATAAATATTGAAGATGATTCTATGATATTGAATGAGAGCAGGTAAAAACAAATTTTGAAAAAGTAGAGGTAGTTCAATTTTAAGTTTTGAAGTTTAGGAGGTAAGAGAGATAGTATAAACAGTACAAGAAAAATAAAGGAACAGGCCGGGCGTGGTGGCTCAAGCCTGTAATCCCAGCACTTTGGGAGACGGGCGGATCACAAGGTCAGGAGATCAAGACCATCCTGGCTAACATGGTGAAACCCCGTCTCTACTAAAAAATATTAAAAAACTAGCGGGGCGAGGTGGCCGGCACCTGTAGTCCCAGCTACTCGGGAGACTGAGACAGGAGAATGGCGTAAACCCGGGAGGCGGAGCTTGCAGTGAGCTGAGATCCGACCACTGCACTCCAGCCTGGGTGACAGGGCGAGACTCTGTCTCAAAAAAAAAAAAAAAGAAAGAAAGAAAGAAAGAAAAATAAAGGAACACATAAATATCGCAAAGCTAGACTTTGGGGAAAAGAAATAGTTACATTAAAAGAAAGATGGAAAAAATCTCTCTCCTACCAGTTGAACATTTTCAGACTAAATAACCCATTTTATGTGACTCAAGTGAGCCCAACAAGAAACTCTCTTAAAATTTGCATAAATTTAGATTAATCTAGCAACTTCAGATTCAGGAAATTATAAGGGCCTTCACTCTGGTAGCATTCTCATTTTGACATCCTAGTTGTGAGTAATGCGAAGAGACAGGAAGAAAGGAGACAGGTACAAAAGAAGAGGAAGAGAAGCGAATAAAGAAAGGGAAAAAGAAAGAAAAGGAAGAAGAGAAGGAGGAGAAAGAAGAAGGGGAGGAGAAAGAGAGATGAAAAGAAGATAGACTAATGGGATAAAAGGATGAAAAGGAAGGAGAAAGAGAAAAATCTTCATTCAGTTCCCAGACATATAGGTAACTTATAATTGTTCCAGTAAGTACAGATGAACAAAACACTTTGTTATTGGTGCATTTTGTAAGCTCTAAAAACTATATATGATTTGTTTGGTTTCTTTTATTATTAAAAGATAAAAACAGGCTGCAATGGCATATCAGTGACACAAATACGGAGGTAGGTTAGAAGCCAGCTTTCATCGTAGTAAATGGCCAAACTCACTCACTGCTACTCTTTTCCATCCAAAGTCAACACATTCTCAGGCTATAGCATGGCAGGGAAAAGGGTTGTCAATATTTGTAATGAATCTTATTGTTAGACTTCTTAAAAGATAAATGATTAAAATGTTGGAATGCAATGAATTACTGAATTATATTTCAAGAGTTTCCAAATCACATTCAATATTTTCCAGAATATTAGTAAATTTAAATGCATTCACTTGTTGTTTTTAAAGGACATTTGGTGCAATAATTTTAAATTAAATTATTTTATTATGGTACTCTCTTTCGGAGAGTGAGATGATAAAAGGTGTACTGAGTATCAGTTTTTTCCTCAATGTTATTAGAACATTAAAAGATTTATTTATAAAGCTGAAGTTTATTTCAATATCTCTCATGTATTTATCTATTTTATAAAAGGATACAATGTACTCTAAAAATGTCTGGGTTAATATTAATATCGTAAACATAGGCTGAACGTTAGATTGTATTACATTTTATATTCCTTAACACATGACAACTTTGAATTTTGTAATGCTATCCAAATGTATACATATGAACTATTTGACATAAAATTCCTTTAATAACTTCAGAGTCTGTCAGAATTCAGACATTTTGTGTATTGCCTGCCATTTAAAGGAAAATTATTTGCACCATTTTGGTGTACTGACTTGTCTGTTTTGTTTCCTGGAGAGAGTCTACCATGGAACTGAAAAAATATTCAACAATCATTTTGCTCTAACTCTCAGTAAGAAGGAATTGTTTTAATATGATTATAAATTAAAGAGTAAAGTAAAATCTTCCTTATTTATCTTGGTCAGTTCAGCTATGTTTCTCAACTGAAATTATCTTCTAAGAAGTTACAAACAAAACATTATATACATGGGAACTTCAACGTTGCAGAGGCCTTCACTTACCATTTTAAAATTAAATTTTTTAAAGACAAACTTGACATATACTCAAGTATCAAATGGCTGTTTATAAGATTTTATTTTGCATTATTCAGTATTATGTAAATAAGGCTGACAAGGTTAGTGAATTTGGACACATTTGTTAGATTCCATATGCTCTTATACAGAGGTCCTGAAAATATATTGTGATAAGTTCTTGTTCAATTAGGCCAAATTTCCTCCACTTGGCTAAGCTTCATGGAAACATCATACTTTATTTTCTGCCTACCAAAAGCAGAGTATTTTAAGATATCTACAGTAGCCTAAATGTGATCCTTTTAAGATTGCAACTTTTGTATCCTACTAGTGTTTTTAACATTTATCTTCACTAATATTTAAACAGTTGAATATTTTTTACAAATAAGAAATAGAAATGTCCTTTCAAGCGTCATGAAGGTCTTGTCATCCTTGAAATAGATTGGTGGAATGTAGGCTACTCTGTCCCTTCATCTTTCCATCAATCTACTGAACAGCGTGGCTGCAGTCATTTACACACCAGGAAGAAATAGAGTCCCTGAACCACTGCTTGTTCAGTGTGTTATTTCACTCTCCCAATGTCAGTTGAAAGTGTTTTCATCCTTCAGTGTTTTCTCAGCCTGGCAGAAAAATGGATAATGGATGATGATGTGGATGACAAAGTGCATGGACTCTGAAACTGATGAAGAGGAGAGAGAATTTGATAAGAAAAGCACTTCTGAAGCCACAGCATTATGAAAAATCTCAAACACACAAGTGGAGCCCTTACGTTGCTTCTCTGTTACAGAATGCTTTTCTCTCTCAAGCTCATGCCATCTCATCTATTTGCTTAGATACAATGGTAAAAAATGTAGACACATAAAATGAGTTACTAAGAAGGATTTTTATCATTTTTCCAGTAAGCGTTTAAGGTAGATTCATGAATCCTTACCTTTTCAATTTCCATTTTTTTTCTCCTCTTTTAGATCACTACGGCAAACTTTCACTATTAACAACAATTCCTATTCTCTAACATAAAAATAAAAGTTAGATAAGAAACAACCTAAACTTACATAAACTAAAATTCTGGTATGTTGTCATGAAAAGTTGCACTGTACATTTACCTGTGAATCAGAGGAGCATGCGTCTTTCCGATGGTGAATTGGGGAATATGAAGAGTCTTGGTTATCAGAAGGAAATAGAAAAAGGTGAAGTATGATATCAGGAGTGCCAAGAGAACAAAATATGTGTAGTTGATGAAACAAAAAATATTTTATTCATCTGTCATTGTTTTTTCTTCTTTCTCAGTGTTTCTTTCCCATCACCACTCTTGCCTACACACTTTTACTTCCTAGTGTTTTCACCAATGGTGTCTTTGCAGTTTCCCCCCAAATACCTGATCTGTGGTTGGTGTTTTTGTTTCTAGAATGAATGACTTGTTTCCTTGCTTCTAATATTTATTTTTCTTTAAATCTTTGATGACTCACCTATGATGTAACGAGCCCTGTGCTAAGAACACAGCAAGTGCTCTACTATGTGCATAACTAGGAAACACGTAGCTCACGTCTTCTTTTGGTTTTCACTCAAATACGTCCAATTCTTCTTCTCCAGTTTGCCTGATTAAAGTTTATTAGTGCTTCAAGTCTCAGCTAAAACATTATTTTCTTCAAGAGTATGTCCTCAAACCTCTAGAGCAGGTTAGATATATTTGCTATTTGCTCCCACACAACCTTGTGTGTAACTGGTTTGTCTTATTAAGAGCTAAATTTCCAGTAACTAATAGTATCGTCAGGTAAATGGCACTTAATATAAATTTTTATTTTAATAGAATAAAAGGAGTATAAACTAAAAAAAAAAATATTGTTTACTATAGTTTTATTATCATGTTTCAAAGAAAGTATCACATGTTTTAGAACTAAGAAGAACAAGCATATACATAAAAATTTAGTTTATACATATACAGATAAATTAAAAAAGAAAGGTTATATTATCATAGTTTTATTATCATGTTTCAAAAAAAGCATCACATACGTTTTAGAACTAAGCAGAACAAGCACATACATAAAAAGGAAGTCAAGATCCTATAAAATATATTAAATCTTCCCTCTCTTCTCCCCAATTTTTGGTTCATTAGATAAGTAACCAAATTGCAGAAATTTTTAAGAAAAGAAAATATATTGAAATTCATTATGATAGATTTCCCTTTTTGTTTGAATGTATAAATGAAAGATATCCCAATAGCTGAGGCTTAAAAGCATGTGTAACGAAGGTGAGCAAAGTATGTATTGATTTTACTGAACAAGTTGGACAATTAGCATGTTTTTAAAATTTTAATTACTGGTCTCTACCTAGCATTCTCCAACCTGATGGTTCTGCAATTACTGTGAAAGCTCCCTAAATCTGACTTGCAAGGAGCTCTGTGTTTAAACCCACATATCCATCCCAGTCTTTCCTGGCCATTCAACACATAACAGATTCAAATCTTTGCTAATTCATTCACAAGAATCAAAGGCCAGGCTGGAGAGTAGTGCCCTTGAGCAAGAGACATTGCTTCTGTGTTAAGTGTTTATAATATTTGCATTCTATTTAAGTGAAAACTTTGTGCTGTTGAAAATGTTATCTCAAGCTACTTCTAATTATTTTCCAACAACGGTGATGACTGTTTACTATTTCAAACAGATTTTTCGTCAGTCCCTCCTACCATCAAATAATTCTTAAATTCTCTCCATAGGAATGTTTTTCTCTTTAGACCATGTTTCTAGTCAGAGTGAAGCAAAAGGTCCTTGTCATGTGTCCGACATTGCTAGCTATAAAAGGTAAATAGAATAAAATGCTAATCAAAGTCTTAAAAAATTCTTCTGTTTCCTTGGGACAATTATTAAAAAAATAAACCATTAATATTTTAACAATACAGTTATTATTAATATAACAATAACACAATATGAAATTAAGTCATTTTTCCTGCAGGTTAGATGAAAGATACATGGTTCTCACGTACAGCAACATCAAACATTATTTTTGGAGCCACAATGTTTTTAAAAAATGACAACTTTACTTTTAAACGTAAACATACCCCTTTAGATAGATAGATATAGATAGATATAGATAGATAGATAGATAGATATGATAAGCAGTCTGAAAGTAAGAAAACAATTTCTAAATTTGAATGGATATTGCACATGTTGTATTTATTTCCCAGAAATATAAACAAATATTATATGCTTATATGGATATTACTATAATTGTATATATATAACTGTATGGATATATATATCATATATATAATTGGATATATATAATTGTGTATATATATATATAATTTTATATTATATATAATTGTATATATACGCACAACTATATATATAATTGTAAATATATAACTATATGGATATAACCATAGCATATATTTATATAACTATATGGATATAACATATAACTATATGGATATAACCATAATTACATAGCTATAACTATAAAGAAAACAGATTCATTTTTCTTATGTGAATCACTAAAAAATTAAATTGTTCTGTGATTACAATTTATGCTTCAGTGCTCATGGTTTTTAAATTAAATATCGAATACTTAAGATAATTTGTACATAGGTTTCATGGTTTTCAACCACGTCTAATGAAAGTTTCAGTCTAAACAAAATAAAAACATTTGGGAGGTGATGAATGCTCATCTTCTATTAGAGTTTCCAGTACTTTGTCCTGGAGCTTCTTAAATTTTTACATTCACCAAAAGGAGATATTAGTAGTCAATCATCATTTGTAACTTAAATACTTTTTAAGTATTGTATTACACTATTAGTGTAAGGTGTTGTTAGTAAGCAAAACTATTCTTTCGATTTATCAGAATCTTATTTACACTTTTTATTAAAAAAACACTTTTTACTGAATATAGAATATTAAAGATTTGAAATAAAATGTTGACCCTGGCCGGGCGCGGTGGCTCATGACTGTTATCCCAGCACTTTGGGAGGCCGAGGCAGGCGGATCACATGATGTCAGGAGTTCGAGACCAACCTGGACAACATGGCGAACCCCTGTCTGTACTAAAAATACAAAAAAAATTAGCCAGGCATCGTGGTTGGCGCCTATAGTCCCAGCTATTTGGGAGGCTGAGATAGGAGAATCGCTTGAACTTGGGAGGTGGAGGTTGCAGTGAGCGGAGATCACACCACTGCACTCCAGCCTGGGTGACAGAGCAAGACTTCATCTAAAATAAATAAATAAATAAACAAATAATTTTTTAAAAATTGACCCTTGAAAATAAAATCAACATACAATTCAGTATTTTTCATTATTTCATGAGCTTGTTCATTTTCTGGTCTCTAAGATTCCTGATAGTAATGACAGTGTTTACTTCACACACACACACACACACACACACACACACATATGTTTTAAACAGGAGTACACATTATAAGTGTAACTCTTGTCATAAGTTGCTTCAAATAAATGAAAGCCAATAAATAGAAGGTTGCAGATTAAACAAAATATAATACTGACAAAGTGTTGGCATGCTTATGATGTTCTGCTGGGATCTTTAAATAGGAACGTATGTGAGAGGTCATTTACCTTATCATACAAAATCAGGAACAGGCTAGTTGTAGCAGCAGTTCAAAACTTTTAAGGAAATGCTACTTGTGCATATCAAGTGCACAGCTTACATTATTTCTATTATCAGAGACTAAGCAAAACTCTGTGATTGCCATTAATGCTAAAATGTTTAAAAAAAAAAAAGTGAGGGCTTTGTTTCATAGTTGCTACTGTTGGCAAAAATGAAATGTTACTTCCACAGCATAAAACTGACAGTTTCTTCACCTTCTAAAAGTGCAGACTATTAACATTTTGTATATAAAACAAGTAAAATTTGAGTCTTTCGAAAAATGTAGTCTATAGATGGATAAGTATGTACATAATTGCAAACTGTATAAATTGCATAATAGTCAACACAGATTTTGTTAGTCTTTCTCATTTCTTTCTATGTGACCATCTTAAAAGTGAGTGAAAGATTTACACATATTTCCTTTATCCAACTTTTCCATTACTCTTCCATATTCTCATCTGAGATTATAATTCTTCCCTACCCTGAATGACAGGTACCATATTGTGGAACAAAACATTTCAGGTGATTCTGTCCACTGTTCTAAGGAAAAGTAGAATAAATTTTTATTAATCCTGCAATCCAATTATAAGTTTGAGTGCAATTTTGAGATGTTTCTAGTAACTGATTTGAACCAAGTCTTCAGAATCTTTCTAGTTTTATGCAAAGCTTACCTAAACTCTTCTGAGTAGTGAGAACTTTGGTATTACCCCTTACATGCATCGTTTGTGACTAAGGTATTCATCCAGGAAAAAAAAAAGTCCTTTCTTTTTTTCTTTTTTTTTTTTTTTTTTTTTTTTTTTTTTTTTTTTTTTTTTTTTTGAGACGGAGTCTCGCCCTGTCGCCCAGGCTGGAGTGCAATGGCTCAATCTCGGCTCACCGCAAGCTCCGCCTCCCGAGTTCATGCCATTCTCCTGCCTCAGCCTCCCGAGTAGCTGGGACTACAGGCCCCCACCACAACACCCGGTTAATTTTTTGTATTTTTGGTAGAGACGGGGTTTCACCCTGTTAGCCAGGATGGTCTCGATCTCCTGACCTTGTGATCCGCCTGTCTCGGCCTCCTAAAGTGCTGGGATTACAGGCGTGATCCACCGCACCCGGCCCGAGAAAAAAGTTCTTTCAAGTCCTAGTCATAGGAGGACAGTCATTTTCTGAGGATTAAAATGGAAATGGAAACTTAAAAGGTTGGTATTTTCTTACTGGATACCACATTTAAAAATATGTTTAACATAATAGTCCAATTTAAAGGAAAATGCTATCATTATAGATGTCAGATAGTAGTCTTTTATTCTTAACTGTATACTAATCTTCATGAATACAAAGCACGGTATGTTCAACTACTAAACCTGAATATTGCAATATTTCCATATTAAGCTTTATCTTCTTTAACTTTCTCATATACTAAAAGGACCCCATAAGGAGTTGAGAATTTTTAGGATTATAACACATCCTAAGAAACAGTCTGAATACATATACTTTAGTAAATATATATAATCACAAAATGCAACTACCTCTCAAAATTTATTTTAAATCTATAAATAAATCACCATTTCTATTACAGTCCACTGAAAAGACAAAGAAAAAAGTTTAGTTTCTCTGCTGAATTTCCTTTTTCATTACAAGGTCAACAGATGTAGGTGGGAGGCTATTTTGGCTTTTCAGTTTCCTGATTGCTGTAGATAGATCAACTATTCACCTTCATGTTAGTGACTTCATTAAATTCTGATATAGAAACTAATTTGAAAAAGGCTGACCTTTAAAATACTGAAGGTGACAAGAGGGTAAAGGAAGGAGGTGCAGAAGATGCAACTGAGCAGATCTCAAATCATATTTATGTTTTAAAAGCTACCTTATGAGCTATTCACCTCTCACAATTTAGCTTTTTAATCCAAATTTTAACTTAAAAGTAGCCCCTGCTGACTCAAAAGTGTTATACCATGCAGTGGCCAGGTGGGGGAGAAGTGCAGCCTTATTCCTTTGAAGCTT
The DNA here is from genome assembly GCF_007565055.1 of Rhinopithecus roxellana. Taxonomy (NCBI): domain Eukaryota; kingdom Metazoa; phylum Chordata; class Mammalia; order Primates; family Cercopithecidae; genus Rhinopithecus; species Rhinopithecus roxellana. The sequence continues at coordinate 94,656,321 of NC_044552.1, read as the reverse complement.
GGCAGCCCAAGATCAATAGATGTTCACAGGTGGCCATACTTCAAAGGGGAAGCACTGTGTCTCTGTTTTGGTCCAGCCCCTGTAACAGTTATTTTCGCCCCCTCTGGAGGCTTGGAATTGGCTTTCATGTTATATTTTCACTTAAGAAAGTAAATGAAGAGCATTAGAGGCAGATCTTGATTAAAAGAATTTTAAAAGAAGCCAACATCTTGAGAGCACCAGCTACCTTTTAAAAGCACCTATTAATGCAATTGCTGGGTAGAAGGAAAGGTAAGCCTGCAGGGGAGATTTTTAAAAGCAACCCATTACAGGGTTGCATCTGACATTTTAGCAAGTAGCTAAATCTCTTCAACAAGCTACAATGGTTGTAGGTAAATTTTTATTCAACATTTTGTAGCTGGGTATCTGTGTAGTTAGAATGAGAAACATGCCACAGATGCGAAGTTCAGGTGAAAAGAACTCCGTTATATTAGTTGAAAAACAGCAATGATTAAGTTACCCATTAAACATATTTCTACACAATCAATGCACAAGAATGTAGTTCCTGAGTACATTTCCATGTAATGTTTGTTGAAATATGTTTTTATTAATTTTTATTTTATTTTTATACTATATATTTTACATACTTTTATAAACAAGAATATGAACTAATGGATAGTGTTTCTGTTATCACAGATAAATAAATCATATAAATCACAATCATTTTTATAAATAAAAACCAGAGGAATTCCTTATAATCAAGAAAAATGGTTCTGCATGTTAGCCGCATATTGAAATCACCTGGCATACTTTTAAAAATACCCGGACCCCATCTGGAGATTTTAATTTAATCGGTTTAGAGTGGGCCTGGGCATAGGAATTTGAAAAGTTCCTCAAGTGATTTTCATGTGCACCACGAGTCAGAAATGCTGACCTAGAGCACAGCTTCTCAAACTGTAATGTGTATATAACCATCTGGGGACCTTGATACACTGCAGTTCTCATTCAGTAGGTCCAGGGTAAGGCCTGAGATTCTGCATTTCTAATAAGCTCCCAGGTGATGCTGAGCTGCTGGTCCCCAGAGCACTCATTGTGGAACAAGAAGTTATGATTCTCAGCTCAGGAAAAGGACAGACACTGGGATTATTAAGGTATTTGAGTTGAAACTACCTATAGTCTCCTAACCCCAATCTAACCAGATACCTAGTGCCCCAACTCCAAGTGCCAGTATATTTCACCTTTCAGAAGAAACTTGTTGCTGAAGGTCATTAAATCCGGTTTCTGGCACAATCACTAGAAGGCTGCAATGGACCTTTGAAATACAGTCACTAATATAAGTTGCATACTGGTATGTTTCATAGGAAGAAACTGCTTACAGCAGGCATTTAAAAAAAGAAAAAGCAGCTCTGCATTGTTAAACTTCTACTGTGTGTATTGAGCTTGATGCCAGCAAGAATGCTAAGTGGGGCCTTACTCTGATTGGACATATTCATGACATTTGTTCAAAGAAAGGATAAGCTGAGTGAAAGAACCAAAGGAGACACCTGGTTATCCACGTTGGCGGAGATAGGCAGTTCTGCATGCACAGGAGGGATATTTTACCCTGAATCAGAGTGTACACATCCTAAGTGACCTCTGTGGGACCCAGGCTGCTAGCTGTGCGGGATAGTCTACCTTTCTATGAAAGTTTTAAGTTCCTGACGCTGGGCTCCAAACACACCTTTGAATATATCTCCTTTTAGCAATAGATCTTTTAAATAAACCAAAGTATTTGTCAAGTACAAGCAAAAATTCTATACATTATCCTTCAAACCTTCTTGTGTTCTGTGACAATGTGATGTTTTAGAAAACTCATGAATTTTTGAATATGAAAGATATGAAACTGAATGTGGGCTCTGATACAATTTAAGTATTTGGGCATAACATTTCTAAGCCTCCTGTTTATCTCTTGAGGATCCTTCTTACCTCTAGTGCCTTGGCTACCTGGGAGCCTCAGTCTCGGGTTTTGAAATTGTAGCATTCCTAATTAATGAAGCCACTATTTTTCAAAGCTCAAACAATGCACTGGGTTAACTGAGTCTAGGAAAGCTTTCAACACCCACCACAAATTATGATATCAACACGTAGACCCATTCATTGAGTGATAAGTCAGTAGACTAGATTTCCTTTGATTTAGGTACCTCTTCTTCCCTGCCATGTAGGCTTGCTTTGGGCAACTCTAATCCTCCCTGACCAGTCATCCTTACTCTGAGTCCTGGAGAAAAGAATTGGATTTTATTCCCTTCCAAGAAACCTGAAGAAATCGTATGCAAATTGATCCACCTGCTCCCTAGATTTGAATGAGAAAAATTAAGAGAGCTATAGTTAACAAACACCAAAAAATATGTTTTATTCTATCTTGCCCCTTGGCAGCATCTTACTTACGGTTTCTTTATCACTTAATTACTTGCTCACCTACGAAGTGCCAGACAACCTTCCAGAAACTGAGAATTTAGAAGTTTAAAAAAAAAAAAAAATAGATAATGCCCTTGTTCTTGAACTGCATATTCCCTAGATTAGGGTGAAAAATAACATAAGAATGACAACTATATTTTATTTTAAAATCTACCATTTTACCAGGTATTATGTTAAGAGTCTTTTATAGATTTATATATTTAATTCTCACGACAGTCTTTTGAAAAGTATGTGAATGAGAGCCAAGGTTAATGTGCCTCAGAATCACAGAATCACCTAGAATGCTTGTAAAACTATAGCTTGCTGGCCCTCGATCTTATAATTTCCAATTCAGTAGGTCTAGGATGATACCAGAATTTTCATTTCCAGAAAAATCTGCAGGTGATGTTTATGCTACTAGTCTTGAAATAACATCCTTAGAATTACTGGATTAGATAAAATTTATTCAGCAGAAAATTTAGCTAATATTTCATGGTTACCTAGCACATTCAGGGTGTTTTATATGAATTGTCTAATTTTACAAAAGCCCTATGAGATAGAATGTGTTATTATCAGCTCAGTTTGACAGATAAGGAAACTGAAGACTAGGCCAGCTAAGTGACTTTCCACATTCACATTTTGAGTCTGTTATTCCATTGACATTTAAGTCCAGCCTGAACTCTAGACTCCTACCTCTGTGTGAATGGTTGGGTGCCCCCATGTGCTAGTCATACTTCAGTAGAGAAAAATCTCAGAATAAACAAGATGGACAAAATCTCTGGTTTCATAGAGCGAACGATTGGATTTGATTTGCTTTAGGATGCGAAACATGAGTCCAGGCATGAAGAATGAGAAGGGTATGGCCACTCAGAGAGCCAAGGGAAGGGCTTCATAGCAAGCTTCAAAGCAAGACCAAAGGGACTTCGCAGACACAAGGCTGAACCTGAAAACAGAAAGCAGATGAGTAAGGGAAGCATAACCCAGAAGGAATCAGAGAGATATGTATGGGCCAGATCACACAGAGCCTTAAAGATCGTTGTAAAAGTTTACATAAAACCCCTCCATAGCTTTACACATCTCTGAAAATAAAAGTTTACATTTATTTTATCTTTAAAAAGATTGTCTTTAAAAAGATTATGTTTGTATTTGCAACATGGAGAATAACTACAACATGGCCAGTCAGGAGACTATTGGAGGAATCTGAATGAGAGATAATGGCACACAGATATGTCAGAGGCATCACGGAAGACCTGCTCAAGCAAAGTACATAGTGAATCCTAACAGTTATTATCATAGTCCAAGGAAGAACTCTGTGGTCCCTCTATGATGCTCTCGTCAGGCTGTATTGGAGGCCAGGGCCACCATTGCTCCCTTATGTCTGACTAGCTTGTTGAGGTTCTTACTTTCCCAAATAACAGGAAGCATTTTCCCAACAAAACCAGATCTTTAGAATTAAAATATTATTTCTGAAAATGTGTTTTAGGCAATACATTGACTCAGTCTCATTATTTGATACTAATGCAATATTTTAAAGATTCTGATATTAACATAAATTAGTAAGTTTAAATACATAAAATCTTCATTTTCCCATTATTTGTCCTTAGATATAAAGTTAATGATATTTGTGAATAAAAGGGATAATAGACTTAAATTACACTACCTCCTCAATTCTAACAGGTTTCTCTTATAAAAATCACATTTTATTTTTTATTTTTATTTTATTTTATTTTTGAGACAAGGTCTCACTTTTTTCTCCCAGGGTGGAGTGCAGTGGTGTGATCTCAGCTTACCATAGCCTCTGCCTCCCAGGTCAAGCAATTCTCCTGCCTCAGCCTCCCAAGTAACTGGAACTATAGGCATGTGCCACCACGCCTGATTAATTTTTTGTAAGTTTTGTAGAAACAGGTTTTTGCCATGTTGGTCAGGCTGGTCTTGAACTCCTGGACTCAAGTGATCCACCCGCCTTGGCCTTCCAGGGTTCTGGGACTGAAGGCGTGAGCCACTGCACCCAGCGGTAAAATCACATCTTAAAGTATTTGGAATTGGAAACCCTCTTAGAATTGATGTGCACAATTAATGGGATAGGGTTCTTTTTTTCTGAAAAATTACTATTACAAATACGCAGTGTATCCTTCAATTAATGCATTTTTAGGATCATGAAATAAAAATGTTTTAAAATAATACATAAATAAGAAAAAATCACTTATAATATCAAAACATAAATGACTAGTAAATGAGACAGCTTTTTCAACAGTAAGGCATTGTTGAAAATAGTTTTTCATTTTGTAACATACAATGAATGTAGAACATAAAAGTTATGTATTCTAGAAATTCACAATTTCAAAACATATTGCTATAGTGAAAGTTCTCTAATACTGTGAAAAGGTTTATTTCTCATGTAATATAAGGAGAAAAAATTCAGGTACTCAATTTAAACTATGACCTCAATACAGGAATCACAAATAGAGAGTGTTGTCCCAATTTAGTAAGATAATAAAGAGAATAAGTGATACAAAATATTGAAATAGTGTGATTAATCTCTAAGAAAGAGATTTAGAAGTACTATACTCTCTCATTGCTCAGATGTCTTTTGTCCTATAACTCATGAATACATACTTCATCTAAACTGTTGGCATATTCTTTAAGGTAATCTTTAAGAGCTAACAGGTAATCCTTAAGAGCTAACAGAATCAAGCAAATTAAATAGTACATTTTATTCTATAATGTTTTTATTGTATAAAAAACAATAGCATGGTATAATTAAGTTATAGAAGAAACATAAGTTATGGAAACCATGGTAGGCTTTCCAACAATGTCTACATGGAAGAGGACTGCCAACACATAAATGATTATCATAACAATGCTAAATACCTTTCATAAAAGTATAAAGAATTATGTATTGCCCATTAAATATGTTTCTAAAGGTTGACTTGTGAAACATTGTTTTACCAACTCAAGATGGATTAAAGACTTAAATGTAAAACCCAAAACTATATTTAAAAAAAACCTTGGAAGACAACTTAGACAATATCGTCCTGGACATAGGAACGGGAAAAGATTTCACGACAGGGACACCAAAAGCAATCGCAACAAAAGCAAAAATTGATAAATGGTATCTAATTACACTTAAGAGCTTCTGCACAGCAAAAGAAACTATCAACAGAATAAAGAGATAACCTACAGATGGGAGAAAATATTTGCAAACTATCCCTCTGGCAAAGATCCAATATCCACCATTCATAAGAAACTTCAATTTACAAGAGAAAAACAACCTTAAAAAAATGGTCAAAGGACATGAAGAGACACTTTTCATAAGGTAGACATATGGTCAACAAGCATATTGAAGAAAGCTCAAAATTACTGATTAGAGAAATGCAAATTAAAACCATAAAGGGATACCATCTCATACCAGTTAGAATTACCGTTATTAAAAAATCTAAAAATAACAAATTCTGGCGAGGTTGTGGAGGAAAGGGAATATTTATACACTGTTGGTAGGAGTGTAAATCAGTTCAACCATTGTGGAAAACAGTATGGAGATTCCTCAAAGTGCTAACAGCAGAATTACCATTTAACCTAGCAATCCAATTACTGGGTATTAACCTAGAGAAATATAAATCATTCTACCATAAAGACACATGTATGCAAATGTTCACTGCAGTACTAGCAAAGGCAAGGAATCAATTTAAATGCCTATCAATTATGTATTAGAAAGATAAAGAGAATGTGGTACATATACACCTTGGAATACTATGCAGCCATAAAAAAGAAAAAGATCATGTCTTTTGTAGCAACATGGATGTAGCTGGGGACTATTATCCTTAGCAAAGTGATGCAAGAACAGAAAACCAAATACTACATATTCTCACTTATAAGTGGGAGTTAAATGATGAGAACACATGGACACATAGAGGGAACCAACACACACTGGGGTCTAGTTGACTGGGGAGGGTGGGAAGAGAGAGAGGAGCAGAAAAGATAGTTATTGGGTACTGGGCTTAATACCTGTGTGATGAAATAGTATGTGCAACAAATCCCTGTGTTTACCTTTGTAACAAATCTTCATATGTACCCAAAACTTAAAATAAAAGTTTAAAAAATATACATCAAAAAAGTAGTAATTTCCTCCTTGATTTCCATTATAATATCAGATATATCATTTTTTATATCACTTAATTATCTTTGGTCACTTCTGTCACTTTCTTTGCTGTCTAGTTTCAATCTTTTAAACAAATATGTAAATACATAGAATACTTACCACCAATTCTTTTTAAGGCAAATAGGTACCACTAATTAAATTTATTGAGTAACCTCTGATATTTAAAAACACTTAAATGAGCTAGCTAATATATATGATATCTGGAGGCAGAGAGTTCCTTCCAACAAAATGACTTAAATTGTATGTGGTAATAAAGAGTAATTCTTGCTCCACACATTCAACGTTTCAGCCATGCACAGGAATCATGAAAATTATTCCATTAGCTTCAGTGGCTGAAAAATAATGATACCTCTTTTTTTTTTTTTTGAGACAGAGTCTCACTCTGTCGCCCAGACTGGAGTGCAGTGGCGCAATCTCGGCTCACTGCAAGCTCTGCCTCCCGGGTTCACGCCATTCTCCTGCCTCAGCCTCCCGAGTAGCTGGGACTACAGGCGCCCGCCACCATGTCTGGCTAATTTTTTGTATTTTTAGTAGAGACGGGGGATACCTCTTTCTATCTATATGAAGCACTGAATAATATTCAGAAAGTTTGCTTCTATACTCATTCTTTCCACCTGAGAGATTTTGCACATTGTTGCTCATTTACCTTCTCAATCCTGCAGTATCATGTAAACAATCAATTCATTACATATATTTTGTATTGAGATTTTCATTCTTTATGTCCATAGGGTGTTTTGTAATCCACTATAGGAAGCAAAAGTAAATAACCTTTCCTGCCATTATTTTTATTCCAGGTTTGAGTTATTTATTGGAGTTTTCATAGAGATAACTACAATAGATTAAAGAAGTGTAGATTAGAATGCTGATTCCTAAGATAATGGCCTCCCTGTTTTAACTCAGCCAATAAAGCCTGTTTTCCCCTCCAAAACAGTGGGCTTCCTTAGAGAAAATAAGTAGGCTCATTCCCTATACAGAACTAGGTAAGCACACAATGGAGAACCTTTTGGCATACTGTATCCCTGTAAGTAGAGATGCCAACAGAAGCATTAAGGGGTCGAGTGCAGAAAGGAAAAGTGAATAAGTGAATAAATGAAATGAACAAGGTTACAAGCAATAGCGGAAACTGTGGGGGGGGGGGAGTCATTTATAGATAGAATATAAAATTATATAGCTAAACACAAAAGCTTTCTTAGAGTCCTCTTGATCTCACTCCACTCATCCAAGAATTAGAAAGATATTCATCTTCAAATCATATCCCAAATGCAACTCTTTTCATTTACTCCAAACCACCTGTGCATAAATCATCGTTATCTCCTCTTGTCTAGCGGCCGTTCTTCCACCCTGACTTCCTGGAGAAGCCCCATCCAACACCATCCCCCAACAAATGATCTACACAGGAGCCAGTTGTCTGAAACTAACTGGATCTTCTCATTCTCCCTGCATTAAACCTTTTCACAACTACCAGTGTTAGTTAGAATAAAATCTACATTTTTTACCAGTTTTTCAATCTCAATGTTTATCTGTTCCCATATTCCTCTGTCTTCATCTCACGCCTCTCTTCCTTCATTTCTTAAATTCCAGCAATTTAAGGTCATTATTCCATTCTTCTATTCCTCGAATGACCTTTATTCTATTCCTAGAATATGAAAAGATTGTTCCTGTCCTGCAGTGTTTTCACTCTTTCTTCTCCGAGATACTCTTCCCATCATTTTTGCATTGGCCTGAAAAACTTTTCCTTCAGCTTCTTCTTATCATTAGAGCTCAGCTAAATCCTCACCTGAAAACTATCCTGACTCCTTGATTTTAAGTAGCCCTCTCTTTCAATCCAGCACATCACCCTATGCTGTTTTTTTATGTAGTAATCATCACGAAAATATATTTTCTTCTTTGCTTCCTGTATTTTGATTAACTACAGCCTGCCTCCCTTGTTCCACTAACTAGATGGAAAGCTCCATAAGAGCAGGAACCTTGTCTGCCTTCTGTGCTGTTCCACTTCCAGTCCTAGAATAGTGTCTAACATATAAAAAATGCTCAATGACTATTTATTGAATAAATGAATAGTGTACTCCTACCTTATCTTTACCTCATTAAATCAGGTTTGTTTGTGATTTGCCAGATTTTCTTTGGTTATTTCCTTGGCAACTTCATCTTTCTCCTCATTTCTAGATAGAAATGCTGGGTGGGCTCATTGCATATTAATAATTTCTAATTTAACCATTTTTATTTATTTAAATGTATTGCAATTTTCACTTACTATAGAAATATTAAATATATGATATGAACAAAAAACCTTGAACTAATATATAACTAATTTTTTTTTTTTTTTTTTTTTTTTTTTGAGACACAGTCTCGCTCTGTCGCCCAGGCTGGAGTGCAATGACGTGATCTCAGCTCACTGCAACCTCCACCTCCCAGAATAAAGTGATTCTCCTGCTTCTGCCTCCCGAGTAGCTGGGATTACAGGCTCGTGCCACCATGCCCAGCTAATTTTTGTATTTTTAGTGGAGTCAGGGTTTCACCATGTTGGCCAGGCTGGTCTCGAAATCCTGACCTCGGGTGATCCACCTGCCTTGGTCTCCCAAAGTGCTGGGATTACAGGCATGAGCCACTGTTTCTGGCCATAACAAAAATAATACTAACCAAATTATGTAAATATTTAGCCCATGTGCTTGGCAATTATGCTGATGTTTGCCAAATATCTTACCTTCTTTTTTCTTTGTTTTACCCATATAGCTTGTCATTGTCTTATACATCTTGGTATATATAATATCTATTGCATGAAACCTGAAATACTGAGTATTTTAATTGTTTGCATACCTAGTGTTATAACTATACATTATCAAAAATGTGTTTTATTTGCTTTTCTTGGTAGACATAGCGGAGAAATCCATTTTGAAATTCTTCCTATATGTTTTAAACACAATTTTGGAATTCTGACAAGCTACAATTTCAACTCTTTTAGAGGACATAATTAGAGATGGACTGATGTAAGTTTTCTTGGTGTTCATTACCCAAATTCAGGAACTATTTAGTTGCTTGACCTATAGTGTATATTCAAAAAATATTTGTTGAGTTACTGTTGAAGTTGTATTTTGCCTTTATTCTATGTTGAAATGTATCTGATGTCCCTCTAAATGCCCATCAAATATTTATGTGCTACTCTCCATGGTTTTACCAAACATACCTACAAACAATTCTTTAGCAGGGGGATTTTATAAAATTTGAGGCAACTTGACACCTGAAAATTTCAAAAACACACAATATAAATAAGTGTGTCATTATGCAGTGAATAGTTCTGAACAGAACTATGGAAGTTTTGCTTGGAAAGTTACTTTAAAAATCATCTCATTTAACTATCTCATTACATATTTTGGCAACCAGAATCCCAAAAAGAAAAAGTAGATTGAAATAGATTTGGAAAATAGTAAAAGAATAGTACCTAAAAACTAGGTTTCTTGGTGTTCATTCCCCAAATTCAGTAACTATTTAGTTGCTTGAAATATAGTGTATATTCAATAAATATTTGTTGAGTTACAGCTGAAGATGTATTTTGTCTTTATTCTATGATAAAACAAATCACAAGTACATATATATGTGAAGAAATCCTTGAGTGTTTATAGCATTGCGTGGTTAACATATGCTTGCAAAAAATATTTCTGAGTGAAGCATGCCTAGATTCTAATCTTGATCTGCCAGTGTCACATCCTGAACATGCCAAGAATGTAATATTGTAATATTGGATTGGGTTCCCAATAGTAACAGTTAACAATGTTTTTTTTAGGGAATTGATCATACATGTGTTTGAGGCTTGACTGAACTGACCAATGGTCCATTCCATGTAGCACAAGGGGAAGTATTATCCTCGGCTTTAGAGCTATAGCTACTCTTTGCACAACCTGGCATAGTTTGCATCTCTGCCTTTTTGAATAATGGTCAATGCTTTTGCTCATAAAGAATCACTCCATTTCCGGTTGCTCAATGCCAGATTGTTCCCGCTGCTATTGTCTCCCAGCAGGCCAAAGCTATGTAGCATCATTTAACACGGAGGGGTTTGTCGACATTGTCAGTCCTCCATATTTATGAAGCATTGCATTTGTGGAGATGAAATATAGCCAAATTCATGTCGTTTCCAGGCTGCCTTTTCCATAACTGTCATTTATTTGGCTTGAAGTGGGTAATGCTTGCTTTCCAGGGAGCAAATCTAGCCTTCTTTCAGAGTGACGTTTGGAAAGAGATTTACATTCTCGCACTAAGCAGACTTCTTGTTCTAAGAGTAGCAATCAAGAATCACAAGAAAGAAAAAGAGGGAAGAAGATACTGAAAAATACAGAAATGTTTTTGTATAGTTCAAAACTCAGTGGGATTGAAACCTTTAAACACTAGCAAATATGTGTGACATTTTCTGTATTCGAGGTCAATACCTGCTTTAGTGCATAAATATATTACCAATTCAATTCTACAAAATGTTGTGACACTCAGATGCACATATGGTTTATACAACATGGAATTCAAGAACTACCAAGAACTACCTGCATTTGATAGAGGGACTGTACAAAATTGTAAGAAGTACAATAAAAAGATGTAAATTGAGCAGCCTAAAAGACGCACGTTAGAGGTATTAAAAACCTTTACCAATTAGTAATTCCTGACAGTATATTCTAAGTTAACTGTCACAGAGGAAGTCTGTATCATCAAATAAGATTCTAAGAATGTTAAATCATAATAAAACCCATGAACAGTTGTAGGGAGAAAACACACAGTTGACAGCTTTCTGTTTTGGGCTGATCGGGAGGAAAAGTAACAAAAAGTCAGCTCACAACCATGACTTTATAAATCAAATTCAATTAACCATTGTTTTAAAATATTCATTTCTAATTTTAAAAATGTAAGTAAGAAGGTGTCATTGGACCGAGTGCGGTGGCTCACGCCTGTAATCCCAGCACTTTGGGAGGCTGAGGCAGGCAGATCAAGAGGTCAAGAGATCCAGGCCATCCTGAACAACATGGTGAAACCCCATCTACTAAAAATACAAAAATTAGCTGGGCATGGTGGTACATGCCTGTAGCCCTAGCTGCTCGGGAGGTTGAGGCAGTAGAATCGCTTGAACCTGGGAGGCGGAGGTTGCAATGAGCCGAGATCATGCCACTGCACTCCAGTCTGGAGACAGAATGAGACTCCGTCTCAAAAAAAATAAAAAAGCAAAACAAAACAACAAAAAAGGTGTCATTGGCTATTAAGGATATGATATTATTAATACTTAATGGACTTTTTCATTGACTTCATAAGAAAACATAGTATTGCAGTTTGTGTTTGAAGTACACCAAATCATTTAGAGAAAGAAAATATAAAGTTGGTTTATGTCATTTTGTAAAGAAAATTCCACCATTTAAACAGCCTTTTAACCTAAATTTAGCTAGAATTGAACTATTTGAGGGTGATTTGCTTGTTCTATAGATAATACTTGGGTACTATTTTATTGTTCTAGTGTAATTTTTCTTTGCAATATTCTACTTTTTATTCTACAACACCAAGGTTGCTTTGATCAGGGGAAAAAGGCTAAAAACATACAGATGATGTAGGACAATAAGAATGCAAACATTATAGGAACATTAATCATGTAAATAGTTCAGCAAATATCTGGACCTTCACAGCCCATTTGTTCTTTTTGTTGTGTTTTATATTACTGTATTATGATAAACTATGGTTTCACATCATTCATCTGCAATTGGATTATAGCTGTACTGCAATTTGCTTAATTGGTATCAAAGCAAAAATTATGCTGTACTGGACAGGTTGTTAACAAAATGTAACAAAGGGAGGAAAACGTCGTCTCTAGCAAATCTGAACATCACATTATAATGCTATTCCTATGAAGGCAAGTGGATTGGTTTTTAAATGTCATGATGAATAATTAGGAACTGTGAGCATGATCTGTGATCATTCAGAAAGTATTCTATAAAAATACTATACACTTCTGGCTAGCAACCTTGAATTTTTAAATCACTTATTAAGGAAAAATACTAAAGAAAAGAGATAATATTGTACATCAAAAGTAGAAGTTAAGTTTTCCTTCCTTGGAAGCAAAAGGACATTTTTTAAAAAACTTAATCATTCAAAATGAATGTACTTACCCCAAGATGAACAAAAGCCACATTTTTCATAATCAAAATTCAAATTTCTATCCACTTTGAAATGTAATTTAAAAAGCTAGCAGCTGATTTGAACATGGCCATATTCTAGTTGGATTCTTGACTCCTTTTTACATCAAACAGTTTCAAAAAGAATTCTCAAAATGCATTAATTGGGTGAGGATACAGACTTTCAAAGGTATATATTACACATACACACACACACAAATGCACATATATTTATGCCTATATCTCTCTACTCATGTTCATGTAAACATAAAGCCTAAAACCAGCTTTCTAAAATTTATTTGAAAATGGAATATCAGATCTGAAAGTAAAATAATGGATGTCTTACACATAAATATAATCATTTATAATAAGTGCTACCTAAGTATATTTTCAAAGCCTAATTTTAAAATAAAATATGGTCCCTCATCAGTGAATAGTAGAGAAAAGAGATGTAGAAATCAGCTTACGTACACCTGAAATTAACTTATATTTTAAAATGGAAAAGGTAATTCACAAAATTGTATGTCTTACATAAAGCTAATATTATTGTGAGGTGCATTATATACCTTATGACATATTCTCAGAGGCATTTGAACCAGAGTGCGTCCATCTTGAATAGGGGCTGAGTAAAATAAGGCTGAGACCTACTGGGCGGCATTCGCAGAGGATTAGGCATTCTAAGTCACAGGATGAGATAGGAGGTTGGTACATGATACAGCTCATAAAGTCCTTGCTAATAAAACAGATTGCAATAAAGAAGCCAACTAAAACCCACCAAAACCAATAGGCCAATGAGAGTGACCTCGGATTGTTGTCACTTCTACACTCACTGCAGCAATGTCAGGAAGTTACCCTATATGATTTTAAAAGGTGAGGCATAAATAATTCACCCCTCGTTTAGCATATAAGCAAGAAATAACCCCCCAAAAATCGGCAACCAGCAGCCCTTAGGGCTGCTCTGCCTATGAAGTAGTCATTCTTTTATTCTTTTGCTTTTTTTTTTATTTTTTTACTTTTATTTATTTATTTTTAGATAGAGTTTCACTCTTTTGCCCAGGCTGGAGTGAAGTGGCACGATCTCTGCTCACTGAAACCTCTGCCCCCTGGGTTCAAGCAATTTTCTTGCCTCAGCCGCCCAAGTAACTGGGATTACAGGTGCCCACCACCATGCCTGGCTAATTTTTGTATTTTTAGTAGAGATGGGGTTTCACTATGTTGGCCAGGCTAGTCTTGAACTCCTGACCTCTGGTGACCCACCCACCTCAGCCTCCCAAAGTGCTAGGATTACAGGCATGAGCCACCGTGCTTTCTTAATAAACTTGCCTTGTGCTGTAGACTCACCCTGAATTATTTCTTGTGCGAGATCCAAGAATCCTCTTTTGGAGCCTGGATCTGGACTCCTGTCTGGTAACAATATGATTTTACATAAACATTCTGCTTAGCATATGCCTGCATTCAAGTAGACAAATACAACTCTGTGGAAACAAATGTAAGCACCCCTGTTTCTTTGATGAGTAATTGCTGAGCTCACGGGGCTTTGTGCTATTTCACTTGACAAATTTAAAAGAGCATCATGGATTCATTAAATATTATGGACAAAAGAGAATTTTGAGATCTTTTACCTCAAACTTAACATGCAGTTCAAAATGTCAATCAAAATGTATTTAAATACATTATAGGTGAATATTTTTATCAAGCTGAAGCTTGTTAAAAGCTCAAAATTAAGCAGGTCTTGTGATGATGTACATACACATCCAGACAGGTATTAGTCATTCTCAATCTCAGCTTCATATGAGAATCATCTGAGTTTTTTTAAATGCCCATTCTTGAGCTCCTTATCCCCAGAGAATTTGTATAATTTGCTCGGCTGAAGTCTCATCATCAGTATATTCTAAAACTTACCATCAGTGTATTTCTAAAGCATACACTAATTGGCAGACAGGGTTGAGGACCACTGACCCATATGGATCATATAAGTAGTCATTGTTAGAAGGAGATATCAAAATGCAAATAAAAAATGTCAAAAATGAGCAAAGTCTATTTCCAAGTTAAAATAAACTGTTAATACTGCAAACCTGATTCACACATGTAAATTCATATAAACAGTTCTTTGCATGTTTATTAAATGAATCATTATGCATACATATTTTTAAATTTTAAATTAAGGCTATTTTACATTTCTGTGACATTGAGTTTGTTAAAAAGTACTTTACAAACATTAATTGTGCTTCACAATATTCTTATAAGCTACATATTACTATTTCTGTTTTACAAATGGGAAAACACAGGCATGAAGAGGCTAACCTAATTGCCCACAGTAATCCAACTAATGAATGTTAGAGGTGAGAAATTAAGGAAAGGATTCTAGTTTTTAATTTTCTTATCTACTATAGTTTTCCACAGAGGTGGAGAAGGGACAAACCCTGCAAAAATATTTTAAATTTTGTGCTTTCTTTTCAGGAAGACACTCTGTCATAATTCATACACATTTATCATGTGGCTTCTATGCATAGAATACTGTGAAAGGAAAATAAATCTTTGGGGCCCCAAATCTCTAACCTAAAGTAAAAAGTCAAGCTGGGAACTACTTGAGGCAAATTTGCCTCACATTCTATTCAAAGTCACCCCTCTGCTCACTGAGAAAACTGCATATCTGGTTGCCTCATTTGGAGAGGCTAATCAGAAACTCAAAAGAATGCAACCATTTGTCTCTTATCTACCTCTGACCTGGAGGGCCCCTCCTCTCTTGGAGTTGTCCCACCTTCACCTCACATTGTCCCACTTTTCCAGTCTGAACCAATGTACATCTTACACATATTGACTGATGTCTCATGTCTCCCTAAAATGTGTAAAACCAAGTTGTGCCTCTACCCAACTTGGGCATATGTCGACAGGACCTCCTGGGGCTGTGTCACAGATGCGCACCCTCAACCTTAACAAAATAAACTTTCTAAATTAACTGAGAGCTAACTCAGATTTTCAGGGTTCACATTTTGGTAGCCATGGAAGGATTCTGAGTGAAGATGCCCAGACCCTTGACAAATCTCCTATTGGTGCTTGGTACCAGCACAAGCTAACTTTACGGCTCAAACCAATAGGACACTTAGCTGAGGTCTGGGAGCATGCCCTCAAGAGAATCCCTGACCTCTCCAAATTTGGTCAAGATCTGAAGTTTATTTTGCTGTATAATTCTCTTATTTTTCTTTTGGAGTTTTACTTGCTTCCAAAAAGGAAGGCAAAATTTCCTTTTTCCATGATGATAGAAGGCAGGTAACCCCTTTATAGGATTTGAGTTCACTCACAGAAAGGAAGATGAGTTTAAGGTTTTGTGTTGTTTTGTTTTGTTTTTCCCTGCTTCTAGGATGGTGGAAAGCAGTCTTCAGCCTAAGATCCATTCCTAGGTAAGTAGCTGGATTGGGGTAGTATTAATTTCTTCTCACCATTAGGGCTCTCAGTGATCATATTATTGGGGTTTTGTTGTTGTTGTTGCTGTGCTTGTTCTAGTCTTTATCCCATCAGATTTAACCAACTTTATCTGACTTGGTCAAATTGGAATGAGAATTCCAAATTATGGGTATCAAAGTCTCTCTAATGTGGCCAAAATTCCTTGCATCTGCAAAAGAGGAAACAAAAACAGAAACAAAAACATGCTCTTGGTTTCTGTCTTTGCTTTCTGTCTTAAAAACAAAACAAAACAAAAGTTCTTTCATTTACTTTTCTTTCACCCTATACCTTCTTCCCCCTTTGCCATCTGCAGTACCAAAAAATCTAGAGAAGGCTTCTAATGACTTGAAGCCCTTTAAAGAGTTCAGAACAAAGATGCCACTCACCACTTTTGGGTTTACTGTGTGGATTTCCAAGAGTCATGGGCAGGTTCTTCTTAGGTCTAAAGTTTGGTTTTCCTGTATTGCATGACCTGAACTCTTGGGCTTTGAGGGTACCAGAGATTACCTTGTTCTGTGAGAGGAGTTGACCTTTGCATGTGTAATGGTACATGAGAGCTACAAAGTAGGAGTGGCAGAGCACAGTTTACAGGAAGCAGTTTTGGCTGTTGTTGTTGCTGTTGCTGTTGTTTTTCTCCTAGGCAGTTGTTGTTTAAGGATCTAAATTCTAGTTTGGAGGTGCATTCTAAGGGGTTTTCTCTATTGCTTTTTCTCTGCAAATTAATCTCCATTCAGCTTGTCTGTGCACATTTGCATGAGATACTAAACTGTTGCTTTCATAGGTAAATGACTGAGTTTGTTCAGCTCTGAAGATAAAAGGCATTTTCTCCTCCCAGATGAAAGGTGACCCCCAGCAACATGCAGCAGTCCTACAAGAAATCCCCAACAAAAATTAATTTTAAACAAAGACTCATTCAGGAAACACATATATGGGCTGATCAACTGGCATGTTGGACCCTCTCAGATGTCACTGACATCTGGAAAAAGAAACTGAGTCATGTAAGAGGGTGGAAATGACTCAATGGTAACACACTGTGGAGTCCTGTCCACAAGCAGCACAGGTCAATCCACCACACAAAAATCCTAGACCACAGCTTGGTTCCTCATTTTAAGAAAAAAAAAGTGGGAAACAAATAATCTAAGAATAAGGAGAAAACAAGGAAAATTACCCCCATTCAAGCACTGCATAGGTTTTATGGCACCTCTACTTGCCAGGGTTTATGTAAAATGGAAGTAATATGGTCTTTGTGCATATTTACATTAAGGAAAAAGTCCTAAGGTCAACCTGCAAAGTGTAGAGTTCCTAAGTTCTCTTTTTCTCTACTTATTTTTCTTTTCTGCCTGCTTTGACTCTGTTATTTTTCTATTAAAATAAAGACCAATTTTTAAATCCAACAGATTCTTTTTGCAACCTGGCGAATTTGTATTCATCTCATGGCTAAGGTTCTGAAGTAAAAGCTATAGGATCCTATAGGATTGTATAGGTGTATGTATATATTTAAAAGGCCTTTATAAGTTATATAATTTTGTGTTCTAGCACACAAGGCTTTTTTTCTCCATATCTTATAATGTATTTATAAAATGTACTTCTATCAGCATGCCTAATATGTCTAAGTATTTATGTGTTCTGGATACAATGTTTCACTACTGAAAATACATAAAAGAGCTCTAATTAATAAAAGAGCTCTAATTAAGAAAATAAAAGTACTTGAATCAAATACTTTATTAGAAAAAAAGAAAGGACTAGTCAAATACTTTTTCAAGTTTATGTAACTTAAGTAAAATCTTTAATAAATAAACTAAATAAACTAGCTTTAAAATTATTGGTAAAGTAATATTATAAATGTCTTAAGAACTGCCAGCATACTTTTTTTGTTTATATTTATTTATTTATTTAGATGGAGTCTCACTCTGTCACCCAGGCTGGAGTGCAGTGGCAAAATCTCGGATCACTGCAAGCTCCACCTCCCAGGCTCATGCCATTTTCCTGACTCAGCCTCCCAAGTAGTTGGGACTACAGGCACCTGCTACCATGCTGGCTATTTTTTTGTTTTGCTTTGTTTTTGTATTTTTAGTAGAGATGGAGTCTCACCATGTTAGCCAGCATGGTCTCTATCTCCTGACCTCATTACCTGCCTGCCTTGGCATCCCAAAGTGCTCGTTTTACAGGTGTGAGGCACCACACCTGGCCTTGTTTGCATTTATTAATCAAGCAATTTCATACTTATCCCTGCCAAATACTATATGTCAAAATTTGGCATAGGAGTTACAAAACTATAAACCCAGACACAAACAGAATGATCTTTGCTTGTATAATCTTTAATAAATAAAATAATGACATTAGTTTAATAAAAATACCTACATCTTGAATTTAGTAAGATTATCATAACTTCTAATCTTATGGCTTTAGGTGATCTAATCCACAGGAAGTAAGGTTTGTTTTAGAAAGAGACTGCTATTGACTGTTTCAGAGCTAAGCTATAAACTAAGTTCCTCTCAAAGTTAGTTAAGCCTACATTCAGGAATGAACAAAGACAGCTTGGATGTTAGAAGCAAGATGGAGTCAGTTAGGTAAGATCATTTTCACTGTCTCAGTTACACTTTTCCAATGGTGGTTCCATAACTTAAACTGATGACTATTGCAGTTTTCATAAAAAATCTAAATGATTAAAATAAAATACTTAGGTAAATGTAATGGGATAATTACATGTAGACAAACTCATCATAATTTAGAATCTACAGTGATAATGAAATAAATAATGAATATTTTGTTATTTGGATATTTTCCAATAAATATGTATTTGTAGGAAAACATTCTTTACAAAAAAAAAAAAGTGTTCTTTTTAAAAAGGCAAGCGATTTTTGTCTGATTCAAACTTATTTAAAGATTATTTATAAAACAAGGTCAAAGAAACCAGGAAATAAGAGAGATGTAAAGAAAGATTTTTTAGTAAGAAAGCCTAAAGAGAAATAATTTTATATGAGAAAGAATCTAGGATGATAATTTTAGTCCTAGAATGAATGACTGGGAATGGGTGCGGTAGCTCATGTCTATAATCCCAGCACTTTTAGGGGACCAAGGTGGGCATATCATGAGATCAAGAGACTGAGACAATCCTAGCCAACATGGTGAAACCCTCTCTTTACTAAAAAATACAAAAATGCACTGGGTGTGGTGGCATGCACCTGTAGTACAAGCTACTTGGGAGGCTGAGGCAGGAGAATCACTTGAACCCAGGAGGTGGAGGTTGCAGTGAGCAGAGATCACACCACTGCACTCCAGCCTGGCAACAGAGTGAGATTCCATCTCAAAAATTAATAAATCAATAAAGTAAAATGAAAGAAATGACTGGTTGTTTAAGAAAGAATGGTGTTCAGGACAAAAAGTCCAAGCATGTCATGAATGGTCTCTGTAAGACACAATAAGGGCTTTTTTTTTTTTTTTTTTTTAATTATATAATTGGCTGGGTGTGGTGGCTATCAACACTTTTGGTGGCTGAGGCAGACGGATCACCTGAGGTGAGGAGCTCATGACCAGCCTGATCAACATGGTGAAACCCTGTCCCTACTAAAATAGAAAAATAAGCTGTGCTTGATGGTGCATGACTGTAATCCCAGCTACTTGGGAGGCTGAGGCAGGAGAATCGCTTGAACCTGGGAGGCGGAGGTTGCATGGAGCCAAGATCACGCCATTGCACTCCAGCCTGCGCAACAAGAGCGAAACTCTGTCTCAAAAAAAAAAAAAAAAAAAAAAAAAAAAAAAAAAAAAAAAAAAGAGTGTGTGTATATATATATATATAATAAAATTGTCTATTAATTAAAGGGAAATTATAATGGTCTTTCTAGAGATTTGGCTTGATGTAAAAAAAAATAAAAAATACTTATACAATAAATAATTGGTTAAAACAATGACAATTTCTTAAGGGGTTGATTTGCTCTTAATAAATCATAAGAGGTTTTAATTATTTTAATCCAAATGTCAACTTTTATTGCATCTCTCTGCTTTCAGTTTTCTCTCCCCTTTTAAATAGTGCAAGAGTGTAATGCCCTCCTTTAATTCATTTTCAGTTCATGTGAGTTTTTTCCTCGAGTTCTGTTTGTTGTGGCCTAATGTTAACAATGTGTCTTCTTGAAAGTTTAAGGGAAATGTTTTCTTCCAACATAATATTATGTGCAGTGCAAAAGGCCTTTTCTTCTGTCTTTTGGTAACAGAACTAACAGATTTTATGTTTTATCAAAACAATGCCTATACTATTATCATTGAATTTTGGTTTGCTTAGGAAAAAGACTGAGATAAAATAATTATAAATTAAGGTTATTACATCCATGTATCTTTCTGTAGGTGCTTTTAAAGTACTTGTTACATTACGTTACAGGACTCTGACTCCTGGGTCTATAAAGGACACCAAGTCCTGCTAAATCTTAAACACTGACAGCAATTAAAACCTCATATTCAGGCCCAGTAGAAGATGCCAATCAAAACAAACTGCTTTTCTGAGACACGGAGCCAGAAATTTAAGCTATTCAATTCCTCAAGGCCCAGGACTACTGCAGAAGAAGTAGGTGTGTGAGACCGTAAGAGCTGATTTTGAGAGATAAGTAGGTAAAATTTCTCTCAAAATTAATCATTAATGTCAGGGCACACTGATACAAGACCAGCATATGAGTCCCTTTGTCAGGTTAACAAAGTGTTTTTAAAACATTAATCAAGTCCTTAATAAAGATGAGTAAGTTTATAAAAGGCTTATGCAGGTCATATCTCATGGTCAAGACTAAAATTTTATGGGCTGTTTATATAATTTTGAAAAATTAATTGAATTGGCTTAATGCTGTTTTTATAAGGCATTATTGTTTGGAAAATTATGTCTCCTTGCCCAAAGAATGGAGATTTTCACCTTTTTGTGAAATCTTTGAGTTATCACTGGTGAAATGAATAACATTTTAGAATGACCTATAATATCAAGTGTTTCAAACCTTTAGTATTCAACAAACTTTCCAAAATCAACTTATAAGTCGTGTCTTTTTCTAGTCTAATTAATCCTTTAAGATATTAGGTTTCCTAAATTCCAAAAATGACATAAGTTGGCTTACTTGATATAAAAATTATACCGGAAACATTGTCAAATATGAAACAGTGTTTAGGTTTTTTTGGCTGTATTTGTATAAATGTTATTGGTATGTGTTCCAAAATTTTGGGAAACTCCCATAATTCTGATATAACTTAGTGTACATTATCATTAATAATTATAATTTTTTTTGTTTTTTTGGATTTGGAGTCTCACTCTGTCACCTAAGCTGGAGTATAGTGGTATGATCCTGGCTCACTGAAACCTCCACCTCCCGAGTTCAAATGATTATCCTGTCTCAGCCTCCCAAGTAGTTAGGATTACAGGCACACACCATCATGACCAGATAATTTTGTATTTTTAGTAGAGATGGGGTTTCATCATGTTAGACAGGCTGGTCTCAAACTCCCGACCTCAGATGATACTGCTCGCCTCAGCCTCCAAAGTGCTGGGATTACAGCCGTGAGCCACCATGTCCATCCAGCCAATAATAATAATTTCATGTTAAATTATTGTGTGCCACAGAGGTAACAAATTTCCTTGTCAATTGTGTCCTTCACTATGTCTGCCTGAAATTTTTTGTCATCCATGGACAATTGTTGTCTTGTTTTGGTCCTCTTTAGAAGACGGTTTTATAATCAGCTATTTGACTCTAACAGGTTCTCCTGAATACAAGTGTCTGCTAACTTTGGAGACTATGACATCAGACTAGAATAAAAACTTTTAGGAATCATGGAGAACTGAAATGTTCATGAATGTCAAGCAGAATAGGAATTAACTACATGGACCATACTAATAGAAGACTGAAGCAAACTTTTTACTTTTTGCTTAAAATGTTGCTAATCCTTTGTTGTTTTTTTTTTTTTTTTACAGTGTCAAATAAATTTTCTTTTGATAGCTTTCAACAGTTTAGTATACTCCTGTGAATGAAATTTAGAACATACTTGTTTCTCTCTATCTGATTTCTCCAGAATTTGGAAACAATTTGTGTGTATTCATAACTTATGGCAATACAGTTATTTGCATAAGTGCAATAAGAATCTGTTTTTATTTGTAACAGGACACAATTGGAGTAACTGGTTATTTTAACAAGGCTTTGACTGGAATGTTGTCCTTTCCTTTAAGGAATCAAACTTCACTTACGAAGCCAATAAAAGCCCCTTGGGAAAACTGGCCTCATATCTTGTCTACACAGTCCCTGTACAGGATTCCTAAATAGCCTGTGGTGAGCAAATAATGTCACTTTCTAACAGGCCCAGTAGCCTCCAGTTTATCTTGAAGCCTCAAGAGGAGAGGAAATTCACCCAACTCATAGGTATTTGATGGTACAAATCCATGGCTGGACTCAGTTTTAAAAAAGTCTTATCTGAGATTCCTTGTATGGAAGAAAGTTCCATCAACGCCAATCTAAAAGCCTATTTAAAGAAAAAAATAATTATTATTGCTGCACTGTATACAAATAATCAAGCTAAGTATAATAAAGCAAATCAGCCCTACTATGATTTATCTTCAGTAAAAATGAGAAACTGGAGAGAGATAAAATTATGTTTCAAAAATTATAGTGCACCTGTTGTTAGAATCTAGTCTTACCTATTGTTTTCAAATGTTTATTGTTTTCTACCATTTGGACTGAATTATCATTTTTCTTGGCTACAAGTCTTCAAAACAATCAATTTTTTTCCTTCCTTTTTTCCCCATTTTTCCTAACTTGGAGTCACCAAAAACTAAGTTGTGCTTCCATAAAGCCCTGTGAGCTAAAGCTAGACAACTCGAATTTCAGAAGAAAGTAACAGCAACCTATTTACATATATAAGCCACTTTCATACCTGCCTACTAATGTATGGACTTCAGAATAAGGTGGTCTATATTAATTTTCCAGGATTATTCGTTTGTTTGTTGTTGTTTCTCTCCCTTCCTCCCCCTATTTTCTCTTCACAGGACATGAGACTTCACAACCTGCTAAAAATGAACTTTCCTAATAACTCAGGACCTACCCGCCTAGGAATCAACCATCCTAGCCGTGAGAGATCAGACAACACCTGACACCAGAGACTCATTTTAACCTAAAATGCTTGCTCCAAAAGATTTTTATAAGTGGGGAAATGTGAAGGAGAATATATCTTTGGGCCCCAAAATCACTAAGATAAAGGGAAAAGTCAAGCTGAGAACTTCTTAGGGAAAACCTGCCTCCCATTGTATTCAAAGTCACCCCTCTGCTCACTGAGATAAATACATTTATCTGATTGGCTCATTTGGAGAGGCTAATCAGAAACTCAAAAAATGCAATCATTTGTCTCTTATCTATCTATGACCTGGAAGCCCCCTCCTTGCTTAGAGTTGCCCCACTTTTGCCTCGAGTTGTCTCACCTTTTCAGAGTGAACAAATGTACATCTTACACATATTGATTGATGTTTTATGTGTCCCTGACATTTATAAAACCAGCTGTGCCCCTACCACCTTGGACACATGTCATCAGGACCTACTGAGGCTGTGGCATGCATCCTCACCTTGGCAAAATAAACTTTCTAAACTCACTGAGACCTAGTTCAGATTTTGGGGAATCACAATACCAAGCAGACACATATTACATGGAACAATCCAGGACCAAGAACATTCATTCTAAATATAGAGCTCAGAAATTCTGTCTGAGGTGAGCACATACAAAACATAGAACTATACAAATATCACATGTGCTGAAAGCTGAATGTGTGATAAAGAAAGAAAAGAATGAGAATTCAGAGGTGATTTTTGGAAAAGTTTAAAATCAAATTGGTATAAAGACAAAAAAATTGAGGCAGAAATATGTATAAAATGTTTGGAAACAATTGTTTTAATCCTTTCTATCTCAGTATCCATGGAGGAGAGTGTGGATGATGAAGTTTGGAAACGTGGTAAAGATGAAAAGACTGAGTAGCAGTCTTAGAACTTTGGATAGCACTCAGTGGGAAAAAGGGAAAACCGCCGATAAATTTTAAGTAAGGTGGTTTCAAAGGCAAAGTACTACACAGAAATATTAATCTAAAACATAATTTGTAGGACAGATTTAAATGGGAGATGTAAGAGGCGAGAAGACCAACTAGGATATGAATTGTTCAGCGAGATGGAGAAGAACCCAGTCAATTACAGCAAATGTGGGAATAGAAAGAAATATGGGAATTAGCAAGACCTCTGAAAGAAACTTTGAAAGACTTCATAAATAACTGAATGCAGAAGGCTTTGGAAAAGAACTTAAGGGTGACATAGCACTGTCAGCATACGAATGCTCTTTGTATCTAGCTAAATCTTGAATGCATTTTGTGATGTAAACCTCCCTGTAACATGTAGTAATAGCCTCAACAGCAGCCCCTTTCCTATTACAATGGCCCTAATTACTAGAAAACTTATTCTATTAGGCAAAAATTTCACCCTAATGTAACTTTTATCCATTGGTTCTAGGGTTGTTCTTATGTCACTCTAACTCATAGACAGGCAATATTTTTCACCAATAGAGCCAGAAAGTAAATATTTTAGGTTAGGCCAGTCATATGATCACTGTCACAATTACTAAACTCTGCTGGTATTGCATGAAAGCAGCCATACACCATAAAGAAGATGAATGTATGTGACTGTATTCCAATCAAACTTTGTTTATAAAATCAGATGGCAGGCCAGTTTTGGCCCAAGGGCTACAGTTTGCTGACTCCTACTCTAGATGTTTATGATGTTTAATATATTTTAATTTAAGACATATTTATCCCCTCAAACTTTCTACAAAATATTATCTTCTCCATCCTATATATGGTCAAGTCCTTCGACTATTCCTGGAGATATAATTTTGAATCATATCTTCATACTTTTCAGCAATGTGTTTATATATTTTTATACTGTGGCACTCACTTTAACAAACCTCTTTTGCAATGGTCAGATAAGCAGAATAAGGTTATTGGCCCCATTTTTGTGAACACTGTACTCTACTAACACATTTCAAAACTGAGTTAATAGCCACACTACCCTTTTGACTCATGCATCTGATTAAGACTCCTCTCTGCACTTTGAGGAGGTGGGCTGCTACGAAAGGTGCCACCTCTGTTCTCTGGGACTCTCATTTTTGTTAATTTTGCTCTGTGGGGAACGGGTTAGTAAAGGTTGCCATGTGCTTAGAGCTCTAATAAAGCAGATGAACTACTGAGTGCCTAATGGATTGGCTCTTTACCCCCAAAAGCCCCGTTTCTATTCTGTTTCAGATTCTTGATGTTTCCTAGTTCTGCTAATTTCCCCCATTGTCCTGTGAGCTGGAAAGGTGCTGTGAAGAAGCAGTCAGTGCAACCACACCTCAGATTAATCCACAATGGGCTGTGTTTAAACTGGCCTTAGGTAAAGGAGAAAATTTTTGACACGGGAGGAGTGTCATTCCCATCCCCTGGAAATCATGAACTCCCTGGAGATTTAACTCAATGATATCTACTATTGTATATTCAGTCTTTGGTTAAAGAGTGGAACTAATAACTACAAATGATCCTTTGTTATATATGCTTTTTTTTATCTTTGTGCTTTAGTAAATACACTCTGAAGAACTGGTGGGGCTACTAAAATCAGCCACTCTTTACCAAATCACCCTTCATAATTGTATCCATTGTATTTATCACCATGTGAATTACCTTATTTGTTTGTTTATTAAGGTATATTCTTTCTCTCTCTTCAATGTTTATGAAACTGTTTGGAGCTAGAAGATCAGTGGTAAATAAAACTTGGCTTTGCCCTGCAGGATCTAACCTTTTACTGGAGAAGCAAGAGAAACATGAATACAATTATAATACATAATTATTACTAATGCTCTTGGTATTAACGTAGTGTCTCTATGCTTTTTGGCATGAACTACTATATAATAACTCCTCTATATTTATTAATAAATTGAACTATGTCTATCCCAATTGTCAGTTGCTAGGTTGCAAACATCATAAAACTTGACTTAAAAACCTTTTATTTTGCTCCTGAACCTGTAATTTGGGTGAGGCTCTGCCTCTGCTCCTTTTGGTAGCATCTGTGAGAGCTGGAAAGTTGGAATCAAATGAAGGCCTATTCACTCACATCTGGGGATTGATGCTGACTATTGACAGGGATCTTGGCTGAAGTTGTTGGCCAGAATGCCTAAATGTGGCTTCTCCATGTGATCTCATCCTACCTCATGACTAATTTCAAAGGACAGTATCCCAAGACAGATCTTGGCAGAAACACTGGGGCCTTTTTTAACCTAACCCTATGGTCATGCAGTGAACTGTGCTACCTTCTATTCATTAGGAGAATGTCACTAAGGTCTGTTCACACTCAAGGAGAGAGGAAATACTTTGTCATTTTTATAGGAAAATTGTGCACATGATTAAAATCACCATAGTACTTCCTCTGTGTGCCTCAAATTCCTTACATTACTTCAACATAAAAAAAAAATCATGTCCCCTCATAAGGCCTCTCAAAAGTCATTAGAGCATTGGACTCAACCTTGAGGACCAAGATTTTATCGCCTATATCAGGTCCAGGTTTGGATGAGATTCCTGGGATGCAGTCACTTGAATACAGCACCTCAAGTAGTCTCTTATTCTGAAGACTTATGAACTAAATATGAGAGTTATCCAACTCCCTCATATACCCAACATACAATGGTAGGACAGGCAT
This sequence comes from Rhinopithecus roxellana, assembly GCF_007565055.1. Classification (NCBI taxonomy): domain Eukaryota; kingdom Metazoa; phylum Chordata; class Mammalia; order Primates; family Cercopithecidae; genus Rhinopithecus; species Rhinopithecus roxellana. The sequence continues at coordinate 94,629,454 of NC_044552.1, read as the reverse complement.
AGGATAACCACTATAGACATACCCACTCAAAGAAATAAAAGAGCAGAAGGCATACAATAGTCACTGGTCCATAGCAATACTGAATTCCAGCCAGACACATTACCATTTCTAATTTCTGGGAACAGTTATCAAAAATTCTTCATACTGCTCTCTAGGCTCTGGGCTCTAGCCCTTGAGTCATGCTTCCTTTTATGTAAAATATGGCCAATGCTTCCACCCGAGTACTTTTCTTAGTCCTTTTACTGCTCATAATAGTTCAAGAGTTCAAGGGACTCATTTTACTTTTTAACATCTCTGTCCCTTTTAGCTCAAGTTGATGCTTTTTTTTTTTTTTTTTTTTGAGACAGAGTCTCACTCTGTCACCAGGCTGGAGTGCAGTGGCATGATCTCGGCTCACTGCAACCTCCAACTCCCAGGTTCAAGCAATTTCCCTGCCTCAGCCTCCCGATTAGCTGGGACTACAGGTGTGCACCACCACACTCAGCTAATTTCTTTTCTATTTTAGTAGAAACAGGATTTCATCATGTTGGGCAGGATGGTCTCGATCTCCTGACATCGTGATCCACCCACCTCAGCCTCCCAAAGAGCTGAGATTACAGTCATGAGTCACCACACCCAGCTGCTGATACAATTTTTTAAATATAAATTATTAGACAAAAGTTACCTCTTCGAAAAATCTCAAGATAAGTCTTGTTTCACTTAGGTTTCCTGGAGTGCTGCTGTGGGAACAATTCTCTCCAGATTGTTGGAAGACCTTTTGTCTGTTTGAAAGGGTCTATAGGGCACCCCCTTAAATCTTTCAGGGGTCCTGACAAAGACTTTTACAGTTAAATACTTGGTTTTATGTGTAGACAAGGGGTCCCCAATCCCAGGGCCTCAGACTAGTAGTGGTTCATGTAACTGGTCCATGACTAGTTACAAACGGGGGCTGCACAGCAGAAGGTGAGCTGTGAGCGAGCAAGCATTACAGCATGAGCTCTGCCTCCCATCATGTCAGCAGCGGCATTAGATTCTCATAGCAGCACAAACCCTGCTGTGAACTGCCTGCACATGTGAGGTTGTGTGCTCCTTATGAGATGAAGCAGTTTTTTCCCAAAACCATCCTCTCCCACCTTGACCCCGTCCACGGGGCCAAAAAGATTGGGGATCACTGATCTAAATCATGTCTTTCTGAGAGTGCCCTCGATTTTATCTTTGCCTGGAAGCAGTTTCTTAATTATAATATCTTTGTAATTTGTAGAGTCCGGAAATAAGAAAACATTTTATTTTCAGCCCAACAAGCTCAGGCCCCATTTTACTTAACAGGTCTTTCTTTAGCTTCTTTCTCTCCTCTCACATTTTACTATTAAGCAACTAGAAGAAACTGGGCAGCACTTCACACACTCTGCCTGGAAGTCTCAGCTAGATCATCCAATTCCTTAGGTACATTTTCTGTTTTTCACCTTTTGATGGGAGGAGTTTCAAAGAAGTTGAAGACATCCACTAAAACCACCACAGTATCCAAATGCAAAGATAAACATGGTCTCCCTGAGCCAGCAATCTCAAACACATTCTATCTCCAACTGTATCATTAAGTAGCAATATCACCATATGTAGGTCAAAATTTAGAAAAATGTTTTGTAATAATTGAAGGCATATGTGATTATTGTCATTAAAAAACCAGCCCAAACTATCAGGCAAATAATTTTTATAAATAAAAAGAGAGAATGTGCATTAGTCTCACATACTTGTTCATACTGAAGCAATGATGATGTCTGGTAATGTTTCTATTTTATTAAATATTCCCACACATCCAGTAATCACTTTTTCTGAGTATGCCAGAAATTAACAGAAAACTCTCCTTTTTAAAATAATTCTGAGCAATTGCCCATTTATAGCTTCTCAATAACCTTTCAGGATTCCAGTATCTCTCAGAGGATAGAGATTACAGCTTGATATACTTAGTGTAAGTTTCTCAGCACCTAAGATGGAACATTTTACTTATAGTCAGACTAAAGTTATAAAAAGTAGCTAAAACTTCAATTACTGTCTCCTTATCAAACTTGATCTTCAATTATATTCCAGGGAAATGAAATTATGTTATTTTAGCATTAGAAAGAACTATTGTGGTCATCTAGCCCAGGAATATACCGATATCAAAGACACATGAAGTAGAAAGTGGGCTATGATAAAATTAGGAAGATCTATGAAAGTGAAGAGGGGTTTCAGACATTATTCTTTAGGCAATGGAAAATCAGTGGAGCATAGAATGATAAGAGTGGCAAAGTATTGTATTTATGCAATATTTAAAAGGGTTAATAAAATTTGTAAGTCAGCTTTGTTTATACAATTTAAGATATTGTCAAGGACAAGCCCATGGTAAAAGCACCATCATAATTAGTTAATAAACAGTGTAAGAAACTATATTTTTGGTAAAATGTCTTAGGGATTCTTTATGCCATGTATTGTGTGTAATTTTCATTTCTTACTAGGAGAAAAGTCCCCAAGTATACCAAAGAGTTGAAATACTTTGAAACGTTTTTCAGAATCTGCCAAAAGTTAGGAAATTTTGCTAGAATACATATTAAATTTAATCTAATAATCATTCTTGATTGGGAACACTGACCCAGTGACACTGAAGCTGTTAGATTAGTGTAACCAAGCTATGAGATGCACTAGGAGACCAAACAACAGAAGATCCTCCTATGGAGTGTAGGGCCTTTGAAAGGAAAGGAAATTCATCTTGAATTTAAGTTAACACTATAGAGTTTTAGAATATGATCTGTTGCTTGATATTGTTAGTGAAGGCTCACAAGAAAAGATGTAACTGATCATTTTACTTTAAAAATAATTAAAATTTATTGAGTATGTTTTCTAAATTGAGACAAAATATGTGTAAAATAGACAACAAAAGTGGCAATCCAAAAATATACAGAATTTGGAACCAGAAAATAAAAACATTTGTGTGACTGTGAGAAAAAAGATTCACATACAAGTCCACAATTAATTTCCATAGGACTATTTTCTAGTCATTACTGATGCAGTGTAATTTGATTGAAGAGATATTTGAAATCAATGAGGCATTATATAAACCCAATAAGTCACTAATTTTTGTTTTCTTTATAATACCCAGGCATTAGAACACTGAAAAACTAAGAGATTAAGAAATAACATATGGAACTAGATATTGTAGTAAGAAGTGGTAAAAATCTTGCTATACTTCACAACCATGTATATTTTATAATATGTTCTGTATTACGATACGTAAAATTCATGGTTTCATGTTTTAATGCCAGTTGCTGCAACATCAGCTGATAGAAAGCTAGTATAGTTTGATGTCACTAATAATAAAATACAAATTATATTAAAAATGATTACACATAATTATCACTGTTGCCAAAAATAATTTTAACTGAATAAACATATATTAATTCATTAAGTACATATATCTTTGTTGCACTATTAATTAAAAAGTAGTTAGGCCTTCAAAAGAATACCAAAAAATGTGCAATAATAATGAAATTCAGTGACTTGAGATATTTTTCCAACTTTCAGTCACCTTTGATATCTCTGATAACTTTTACTAATGCAAAAACTATGGCTTTATATATATAACTTTATAATACAACTTTAATATTTTGTCATTATGAAGGCATATTTATCATGGTAGTAGGGGAGAACATATTTTATTTAGCAGTGTCTTAGTTTAACTTACACACATGGTATGCAAACCCCCATCATCCCCTTTGGCTCTGCAAATTTTCTAGGCAGAACACATTCATCTCTCCAGTCTGGATTCGTCTTTGCAACTCCAGACCCTAGCTTCCTACTTGACAACTCTACTTAAAAGTCTCACATACACCTCAAACTTAACACATCCAAAAGAACTCTATTTTCTCACTAATTTGTTACTACTCACTTAATTTACAATCATGCGATGTATAAGAATGTTTTGGTCAACCATGGGCCACATGTAAGACAGTGATCCGTAAGATAATAATATAGCTTAAAAAAATTCCTATTGTCTAGTGACATCATAACCATGGTAATGTAGTGCAATGCATGACTCAATGTTTGTGGTGATCCTGGTATAAACAAATCTACTGGGCTGCTAGTTGAATAAACTTATGGAACATACTGTACAATTATGTACAGTACATAATATTTGATAATGACAATAAATGACAATGTTACTGCTGTATGTATCCACTATAGTACACTTTTGATGATTATTTTAGGGTGTACCCCTTCCAAAGTTAACTGTAAAATAGCTTCTGGCAGTTCTTTCAAAAGGTATTTCAAGGCATTGTTATCATAGGAAATGACAGCTCAATGCATGCTATTGCCCCTGAAGGCCTTAAAGTTAGACAAGATGTGGAGGCGGAAGAGGATGTTGATGATCTTGACCATGTATAGGCCTAGGTTAATACATATGTTTGTGTCTTCGTTTTTAACAAAAAAAGTTTAAAAAGTAAATATACATATACATGTGTATATACATATATACCTATACTTATATACATATATGCATATGTATCATACATATATGTATATATGTATACACAAATATGTATATATGTATATATGTATATATACACACAAAGCCTATAGAATAAGGATATAAAGACAAAATATTTTTGTATAGCTGCACGATGTTTGTGTTTTCAGCTGTGTGATTAAAAAATAGTCAAACAGTGGCCAGGCGTAGTGACTTACCCCTGTAATCCCAGCAATTTAGGAGGCTGAGGTGGGTGAATCATGAATTCAGGAGATCGAGACCTGGCCAACATGGTGAAACCCCGTCTCTATTAAAATACAAATATATATATATAGTATTTATATATTATAAATTATATATATAATATGTATAATGTATATATACTATTTGTATATTATAAAGTATATATCTATATTTTTAAATCTTTTATACCATATTTTTTCAGTACCTTTTCTATGCTTAGATACACAAATACTTAGCATTATATTACAATTGCCTGGAATATTCAGTACTGTAACATGATGTACAGGTTCATTGCATAGGAGGAATAAACTATACCAGATAGCCTAGATATATAGTAGGCTATACCATCTAAGTTTGTATTATATAAAGTATACTCTATAATGTTTGCACAACAAAACCACCCACCGATACATTTCTCACAATGTATCCCCATCATTAATCAAGTCATGACCATGTATCTCAGTATAAAGCACCTCTACTTTCTTGGTTATTAATGCCATCTGGAGGTCAGCCTCAACAACCTAGTCCATCATTCATAAGGATTCTATATTCAAGATATATTTTTAAACTCTTCATTTCTGCTACTATTACCTTAATCCAAGCAATGATTTTATTTTTCACAAAATTGCTTCCTAAATGGGCTTCCTGTCTGCACTCATAACCCTTCAATCTATTTTTCCCCAAACAGTCAAAGAAGTCTTTTTAACTCTCAAGTCAGTGTCTTGAATAAAACAAACCTTTCAGTGTCTTCCCATTGCTGTTAAAATCCTTAAGGCCCTGTGATTGTTGAGCCTTGTTCACATTCCCAGGCCCAACTTGAAATGTTCTGGCTTCCTCAGTCATGGTGAGCCAGCCACACTGTTCCTCAGGCCTGCCAAGCTCCTTCTCCTTCAAAGCTTTTGTACATTGTACTTCCTGTACCTGGTACTTTCTGTAGCTAGTTCCTAATGATTCTTCAAGTGCAATGCCTCCTCCTCAGAGGGGTTTTCCTTGATCTCCATCTAACTTAGATCTCCTTCTTCCACATCTTCCCAAAGCCATAGGAACATTAAAACTCCTTTCATAAAATAAACATTAACATCATATTGCCACAGAAGCCAGAATCACTCTGATCACTTACTACAATCTGTCTTTGGATAGTAATGTGTGTGGTTATTTATTTAATTACTGACTTTTTTACCAAAAGAACAGTTCGATTGATCACAGGCTCCTGGAGGTCCCCAAGTCCCTTTTAGGGGATACGTAAGGTCAAAAATATTTTCATAATAGTCCTAAAATGTTATTTGACTTCTTCACTCTCACTCTTTCAGAAGTTTATGGGGAACTACATTGGAGAATGCAATACATACGCCTTGTTGGTTTATAAATATAAGCTTATTTCTTTTTTTCATACGCTTCTTGACCTATGATGTCATACTTAACACAGAAGCAGACATGAGAATTTATCCTCTTCTGTTGCATCAGACATTAAAGAGATTTGTCTAATTGCCACTCTTCCACAAAATTGTTTTATAAAATATAGTTACTTTTTACAAAATATAATTTTTTCATGTTCATTGATTTATTATTATTTTAAAATATATTAAGAAATAAACATTTTATTTATACATTTTAACTTTTAGTTCAATAAATGTTGTTAAGTACAATCCACATATGTGCTTCTGGCTCCCTGTGTATCATGTCTACAGAAAAAGATATACCAGTTAGACAAGTTGACATATCAACCATCATTTTGAGATATAGTCATAAATGAAATAAAATGTTCTTTCTCCAGTTTGCAATGGGAGTGCAATTGTAATTACTGATATCAAGCCCCAGAAATATCAATGAGGAGCAGAACACAGTATGAGACTCGAATACCACCAAGTGAGTGTGTGCAAAACTAGCGAGGGAGCAATCTGGGTGAGAACTTTCAAGTGGTGCAGTGCTATTCACTCTCCCCAGTAAACCTGTACTTTTCCCTATGGTATTCTTTATCTGAATTTCTCTCTCTGTCTGTCTCTCTTTTTAAAACTTTGATTTTGAACTGCCAGCTCTTATATTTGTGTCTGACTTTGCTGCTACCTTAATTTTCTTTAAGGTCAGTCCCACCTGACCATTCAGAACACATGTGGCTATCCCTCTCTAATAGTTCCTGTTTGCCAACTTAGAATTGGAAATGGTCCTTCTAGAATCAGATAAGAAAAAGATTTAAAGATGAAAAGTAAAATCCATGGTATAAGTTTAATAAGCACACTGGATGTAAAGTAAATAGTGTTTGTAAAAGAAAATGGCTTTGTGGTCATCATTTTAGTGTGAAAAGGACTGCGATTTATAGTCTGGACAACATGCATACCTGTTCCATTACAATAATTGAACTGACAAGACATAGTGGGCTGAATGGTGACCCCCAAAAAGATATATCCATGATTTAATCCCTGGACACTGTGAATATTGTGGCAAGAGATATGATTAAATTAAGAGAGGAGAATTTTACCCTGGATTATCCAGGTGAGCCCTAAATGGAATCACATGCCTTTTCATAAGAGAGACTTTCGAGACACACATGCCAAGAGAGAAGAGAGGAGGGGAAAAGGTAAGGTAGATGCAGTGGCAGGGATCAGGGTGATGTGGCCACAAGTCAAGGAATACCTATAGCCAGAAGAAGCTGAAAAGGCAAGAAATGAATTCTTTTATAGAGTATCTAGAGACAGTATGGCCTTGAAAATATGTTGATTTCAGACTTCTGAACTCCAGAACTGTGAGAGAATAAAGGTTGCTGTGTTGTCACCCAATTTGTGGTAATTTGTTATGATAGCCCCAGAAAACTAATAAACAAAATAAACATTGAAGCTACATTATCCCATTACTTTTGTTTTCTTGAGGTTCAATTTGTGTGTGCGTGCGTGCATGCGTGTGTGTGTGTGTGTGTAATTCAATTGAGGAAATGTGAAGCCCAAATTATATGACACATATGAGTAAAGGCTGAGCAGAGAATATGTTTTGTATCTCTTTCCTATAGACACACACATTTATAGTATGTAAGATGCTTCAATTAGCAAAAAGTGAGCATTTCCAATGTTGAGAGAGCTGTTGATTACACTCACGTAAGCATTAAAACTCCTTTCACAAAATAAATATCCCTTTGAGGCAGAAGGAACCAGCACTCAATGAATGCATAAATTGAACGTGATCATGATCACTGTGCTGTAAACACCTGTTTACATTTCCCAGGATCTTGCCATGATTTCCACATTTTGTCTAATTTGTCATGACACCATCTGTTTGAAGATAGATTGATCACTGGCGGTTGGGTTATTGGGTAAGTAGCGCTTATGTTTATTATCATGTGTATAACAATACCTTAAAATGATATTTAATGTGAATTAATTTTTAGGTGACAGTGGTTGTCCGGGAGGTCCCATTTGCTTACAGCAGTGGGAACCACTGTAGAACAAAATACAATTTTATAATCAGTTAAATACAACACATCCCAGAAATAAGATTTCAAAATTCAAGCCTAAACCTCTTTGGATGAAAAAAGGCTCAATTTTGTACCTTTGATAGGATACACTCCACAAGTCTTGCGACCTTGATACTTGCCAATGATAGAGTTAAGGTGATGGCTGAGTAAGTATCCATCTGAACTGTGGCAGAGCCCTGGGCAACCCCAAGGCTCAGGCTTCTCAAGTCCTGAGTTTCCTGAGGTGCATTTGTTAACAGGGGCCAGTCTTAGATCTATAGGCCACAGTGAGTTCCACCTCAATTTGATATATTGAGGAGGTCTTTTAATCTTTGGAAGTATATTTCTGAAATTTAAAATTTTAAAATACTCCATTATCAATCAAAGAGTTGTTTTCAATGCTTATGCTAAAATTTTAGGTTATTTTAATTTAAATATCAATTTTTTAATTTCCTGACCAAATTGATTCTAATAAGACTAAAACTTCTTTGCTATTGTAAAAGTTGCTATTATAATCTGCTTAAATGTTTAAGGAGTTTTATCCATCCTTTGATCCTACAGTCTTAAGGCTATATGTCTTCATGGACATAATTAAAAATTTACCAAAAATAAATGAATTTTGAATAATATCTGTTCGATATAACAACACTTCAAGCTAAGATTCTATGTTACTGTACCATATTCTTCACAGAGATATATAATTCAAACTGACACATATTAAGCTGAAATTAAAAGTTTACACACACACACTCACACACTTGAGCATTATACCAAATGATTATACTTAGCTATTTATTTGCCTCAGGTTATAATATCTTCATGCTAACCAGCATTAAATTCCCCACCTCTAAATAGTCCACTGAATTTTAAGTGACAGAAATACTTTACATGCATAATTATAAAGTAAAAAGAGATGGTTATGAGCAAACATAGAACTCATTTTTCCAAAGCACTGTTGAACTAAGTAATTGTAGGTGTTTTTTTTTTTTTTTTTTTTTTTTTTTTTTTTTTTTTTTTTTTTTGAGGCGGAGTCTCGCTCTGTCGCCCGGACTGGAGTGCAGTGGCCAGATCTCAGCTCACTGCAAGCTCCGCCTCCCGGGTTTACGCCATTCTCCTGCCTCAGCCTCCCGAGTAGCTGGGACTACAGGCGCCCGCCACCTCGCCCGGCTAGTTTTTGTATTTTTTAGTAGAGACGGGGTTTCACCGTGTTAGCCAGGATGGTCTCTATCTCCTGACCTCGTGATCCGCCCGTCTCGGCCTCCCAAAGTGCTGGGATTACAGGCTTGAGCCACCGCGCCCGGCCAGGTGTTTTTTAACTAGTAAAAATAATTCACAATCATGCCTTCATTCCTACTCTACACTGTCTTTTCCATTACCACTGTAACCCAGGGTCCCAGGGTTTTGGGCTATATACTCTGAAAAAGTACCCACTTTTAACTCTTGCTCCTTGAGTTCCTGTTTTTTCAAAAAAGTTCCAAGAAGCAGCTCAGTCCATAGATGCCTGAGTTGGAGATAACCTTTGACAAATTCCCCTCATTACCATTACCATACTAAAATCCTTGCCCAGGGAGGTGCTTTTTCACCATTTTTTTATGCATACAACGTATGTAGAGGAGTGACTGGCAACTGTGCTTGTGCTGCCTTTACTCTTCCTCTACATACAATGACTCAACTCAGCAGCCCAATAAAACCTCTGTTTTCACAGTTGTTCTGGGAGATACTGCTTTGAGAACTATCCTTGGTGTCCTCCTTACTTCTTGAAAGTAATAAAATCACCTTGTTAAATCCTCCTTGGTTGTGGTCACCGGATTGCCACATACCAAGTGATTGAACCCACCTGTGGTGTGGATAACCCTACCAATAGTAAAATGATACTCTCCCTGCAAAATTATTACCAAATCTGTGGTTTGGAGTGCTCCTCCCCTCATGAATTCAATGAGTGTTTGTTCTAACAGCCACCATTCCACGTATTCCCATAAGCCCCCAGAGCTACAACCTATCCATCCAATCCTTCGTCTTCTATTCACCCCAGCCAAGGACAATTGTCTCCTTTTAGTTCACAAAGAGTTTTCCTTTTGGGGGTGTAAGGTTGAGCTAATCAAAATAAGAGATGATTCTTGTGAAAAAATGAGATTAGGCCTCACTGAAATAGCAAGGGAAAAGCCATGTATTTTGTCCCCAGGGTGACAGCTGCTGACACAGGTTTGTCTTCCTGTGGATACTCGGTAAGGCAGAATATTCATTACTCTTTTTTTCTCAGTAGAGATTAAGGTGTGAAGAGGAAAAGGATCATATGTTTGGGATTAAGTTGCTATTCCTAGACTAAGTAAATTGTTCTCAGCCATTCAGTAATAAGGATCAGCCATTCATTTCATTTTAGAGTAAGAATTAGTAAAGTCTAAAGGGAGAGAAAGGCAGGTGTATACAGGATTTATGTGTGGATGATGCTAGTTTAAAAGAAAGATCTATTAGGTGCATCACAGCATGGTGATATCAATATTGAAGAAGGGAAGCTGGGATTAAGAGAATTGTTTTTGTTGTTTTTTAATCCTAGGTTCACCAACTGAGCCACCTTGTGAAAGGAGAAACTGCTAGGTAATACAGAGTGCAACAGATATATTTATTGAATATGGCCCTTGGATTCTTTGGGAAGAAACAAATCCTAAAGAATTAATTTTTCAGGGAGAACTTGACATAGTTGCTTCAGGAAAGTCACTGCAACATCAGGTTATGTGAGTAGGAAAGAAGTTCAGGAGCAAGGTATTGATAATGTTAAGAGCATGGATTCAGGAAGCAGGATGTCCAAATTTTCATCCAAGCTTCTACAGTAGTTTGTTGGATGTTCACAAGTAAGCTATTTTACCACTGATGGCTTCAGTATCCTCAGCAGTAAAACTGGGGCTGGGGAGGGGTGTGTGTGTGGTAGTATTAGAATTTAGGTGTGTGTGACAGCATTAGAATTTACCTTCTATGTGTTGTAAAGATTTATGAATATTTTATGTGTCAGATATTTAGTACAGTACCGAAATATAGGTAACTCTCATTAATTGTTAAAACATTTTTTTTTGTATTATTATTTTAGGCTAAAAAAGGGAGTTGGGAGTTGCTGCTGGTTCAATGGTTTGACTAACACTCCTCATGTTGTTACATGGAATTATTATTTTGTTGTAGGGTGAAGAAGGTTTTAATTCTATTATATCCTCCACGAGTTGGCATGAGCTTGGAAGTTAAACAAAGCTTTACATCTGTGCTTCTTTATCTGGGTTCATTACTGAACTAATCTGAGAGTCAATTACCTCATCAGTTAAATAAGAGATGTATATGAACTACCCAACACTTAGCAGGGATTCAGTATCGTTTATTTTCATGCATCCTTCCTCTCAACTTTGTACTTATACTAAGAAAGAAAAAGTAACAGCAAGTGACAGAAGCCACAACAACAGAATCTTAGAAATAGAAAAATGTTTGTGCTTCAACGAATCTACGTGCTAAATAGCTACAACTTCTTAGGCTCTGAGTAAATTGTGGTTCCTTGGGGAGCAACCTAGGCTACTTAAGGTTAATCACTAGTGCTTAGAGTTAATTGTTATCAATCTGGTTTTCAAAGGCTGCTCTGCCGGAGTTTCCATACAGAGCAATCCGTTCAGATAGCAGCTCCAGGCCTAAATGAGTTCTTCTAATACTTTTCCCATCATCAATTATCAAAAATACATCAAACACAGTGAAAAATAGACCTCATCATTAAACTCGTCATATAGGTATGTGGTGTTTCAAACATGAGAGTGCATCCTGGAGGACTTGTTAAAACACATTGCTGGACCTCAACCTCAAAATTTCTGATTCAGCATGTCTGGAGTAGGGGGAGCAAACCCAACTGCCACCGATGTTGCTGCTCCTGGAAAAGGAGAAAACGTTAGGATTTGTGGAATTTGTAAAGAAGCAAGGGTGATAAGCAAATCTCTTTTGAGGGTTCCAACTTGACTAAAATTGACCAGCTTCTTTGTCATTACCAAGCATTCACTGCCACCCATGCACTCCACTCACACAGCCCATCTCTTCTACACCTTTTTCAACTCTTCCTCTCTTTCTACATCACCTATCAGGTTGCTTCTTTGCTCATGGAAGAATATGAGTCGAAATCATTTCTAAAGCAGAGGTACGTGTCCAGAAACTCTCTTCTTCTCTGGACTGCCCAATCTCAGAGTTTCATGGTCCTGTTGGCCATCTGCACCTTAAACTTTGGAGTTCATCCCCTCTGGTCCTGTAGTCTTAAACAGATATGCATTTTTTTTTTTTTTTTCCAGAGAGTGGAGGCATAACCAAGATTGCCTTACTGTTACTTGCCACTTAACTAATTTTTTTCCTTTTCTTAGAGCATTTACAATAGAAATTTTTTCTCTGCCTCTTTGAGATGTAAATCTATAAGCCAGAAAGGTGTTTCTCAAGGACCTAGGAGCCATCCCTTTGAAATGCAGTCATTAAGAAAAACAGTGCCACTATCTCCCTATTTGGGGAATAAGAGCCTAACTTTGATAAGGACCAATTAGCAAGCAAAATGGCCTTATCACATTAGCCAACCTCCCCGCTAAGGTCTTCCAGGTACTTTTTCTTTTAGCTCACCCCAGCATTCAAAAGTTCTCCTGCCTTTTGTTTTAGCAGAGTTGAGCTCACTTTCTTATTCAGATTGCAAGAGGCTTGACCCCTATTACAATAGTCTTGAATAAAGTCTTCCTTGCCTCTTAACTATCCAGTGAAATTTTCGTTTGACAGGAGACTCTCCCTTTCTGACTTGGATTAATTCGTTCCTTCCCTGATTTATTGAACAAGCCTGTTTCTTGCTCTCAACTTTCACCCACATTTCTGTTCAGTTGTTCCTGAATTTGAGCTTGAGATGTTCAAGTCTTCATCCTAGCTACTAAGTAAGGAGGCAGATTCCATGATACATTTTAGCATTTGGGGCGACAGCACCAGTCTCCTGATGGCATAATGAGATCACGGCATATATCATAAATATTGCATGTTTTTCTGGTCGTCAGTGCCAGGCCCTGGTGACACAAACACAAATAATCTGGCCCCTGCTTCTAGTTGTCAAATATCTTTCCCTGGAGTGGTAGAGAATAATACTATACCCAAATGCTATATCCAGGTAAACTACCTGTGAGAGGAAGGTGACTACCTACTCTGGTTTCCCTGATAAACAGAAGGCAAAGAACAACTTGAGAAACTGGGTCAGCACCACTTATCTGGATGGGAAGAGTGACTACAGACTGAGAAAGTATCTACCTTCACTGACAGCCAGTCATTGATTCTGTATGAGGCATTCTGATTATTCCTTAATACTAAGGTGACCTTAAAATTTATCAGTCTATTGTGACACTTTTGAGAATGATGGCATGCTACTAAACATGCTGGGACAACACATATAAACAGAATTATCACGGACATAATGGGATTTAGGGCAATCTTATCTGATACTTTTACCGAGAGGTCCTTGCTCCCAGAGCTCCCAAGATGGTGGCAGGCCACTTCCAAAATGGCGCTGGGCTGCTTCCAAGATGGTGGTAAGCCTCCTGTACTGTGACCCGGGATTCTTGGCCTCACGGATTCCAAGGAATGGAATCTTGGGCCATGCGGTGAGTGTTACAGCTCTGTTAGAAGCCGTGGGTCATGGAAGAGAACCGTGGAACCCAGTGACTAGTATTCAGCTCGGGGTTAGGACAAACCCGGGCACTTAGCAGTGCAGGAACAACAGCAAGCCTTTAGCCTGATCAGGAGTGACAATGGGCGCCTCCCTGGAAGCACAGCGGACATCCTGCTGGATCCAGAGGGATGGAAGTCAGCGGCGGGTCTGCCATGGCGGCAAACAGCAGTGGTGGACAGCCAGCGAAAGTTCAGCTGGAGCTGTAACAAACACAGACCAGAAGATAGTGCAGTTGCAAGATTTAATAGAGTGAAAACAGAGCTCCCATACAAAGGGAGAGGACCCAAAGAGGGTAGCCGCCACTGTGCTCTCAGGCAATAGATGATTGCTATTTCTTTACCTCCTGTTTTTGCCTAATTAGCATTTTAGTGAGCTCTCTTTACTATCTGATTGGTTGGGTGTGAGCTAAGTTTCAAGCCCCATGTTTAAAGGTGGAAGCAGTCACCTTCCCAGCTAGGCTTAGGGATTCTTAGTTGGCCTAGGAAATCCAGCTAGTCCTGTCTCTCAATACCAACCATGAAGACATTTGTAATAATTAGTGTTGAGGGAGGTGGTTTGTTTCCATCCTCACCAGTGCTCATACACTCACAGACAAACACAGAGCCATGAATAATGTAAACTCAGGTCTCATTTCAGGGTAATATAAACATTAGGGGGACACCCCTTGTATACACCCCTGAGGAACCCACAGACTCAATTCCTGTGTGACAAAGGTCCTACTGGGCTTTCTTTCTCATGCCTCCATAAATAAATCTTTTTTGAACACTAAAAGTCCCACATCCTCTTCAATCACAGCCCCTCTGACCTATACTTTATTACAGACAGTGAGGAAAGGTAGTCTGGGCCCAGGCGAAATATCTAAAAGAAGAATGAAAAGAAAATGCTGGAAGATTGGCCATTTCACATTGTCAGCTTTAATTTCCTGCCTGTTTATCTTTGAACATTACTTAAATGGAGTCTCTTTTTCTAAATCTGAGTCACATTATAAACATCCCTCTTCTATTAGCTCAGCCTGGAAATATCCTCACCTGGAAGAGGAAAGGGGTTATCACCACCACCTACCCTCCTCACGTTAGTCTGAAATTTCCCTTGACTCTCAGAAGAGGTCAAAGCAGCACTGATACAGGCTCTGTGTTCCTCCCAGGGTATATGCAAATATAAACTTATTAATTCTGTCCTCACTTTTGTTGAGCTGTAAAAACTACTTAATATATGATTTTGTGTGCTTATTCAATGATTCAATTATCTTGCCTAGTGTAGATCACTAGAAGTGGATGTCATTTCATCCATTTTCCCAGCACTGAGTAATGGGCAGTGGGTCCTGAGTATCAGGACCTCTGAATAAATGGCTGATGTTCTTTCCTAAAAAGCTATTGAGACTGGCTCAGATGGTCAGAGTTTCACAAATCTGAGACTGGGAGAAAGTGCTTGCTTTGCAGAAGCCGCTAGAAGCATGGATCTGAGTGAAGGTGCCAACATCAGTAACCAGGACCAGAAGCTGTGTAGAGAGGAGGGACGGGTAAAGCTTTCAGTACTCAGAGCACCGTGGCAGTTAATCTGAAGGCCATTGAAATATAATCATGGGTTTAGTGGGCAAGTGAGCCAATAGTTCAGAGCAAATGCCAGAGGCTTGGATGTTTCTTATAGTTAGTTATCTAGGGGCTTCTGCCCAAGCCATGAAGATAAGTTCCTGCTTTCAAATGACCAGAGATACAGCAACAATACTGGCTGTTAAAATCAACAAAACTCTTCCCATTTCCTTCAGGATTAAGCCAGCAAACACCATAGCTCAGCACTCAGTTACTTCATGTCCTAACCAAACTTTCTAGATTCTTGGTCCTTTCTCGTGTATTTACTCAGTACTCCAAGTTTGTTTGTCTACTCAAGTTTTTTTAAATACCCTACTTTATTTTATTGCCTTATGACTTTGTCTATGCAAAGCCTTAATTAACTTCCACAAATCTGAAAGCTTGCAATAGTTATTGAACTATTTTATTACAAAAAATATGTTGGCATCTATAAGGTGCTTGATAAGATGAATTCACTAAATCCATGAATGCTGCTGTTCCTTCCTGCACTGTGTATATTCTGAGTCCTGACTGGTCAAATCCATGTATGTTTCATCTTTGATCAGGATTTCTGTTGCAGTTCTATCCCATGACACCATAATTACTATTTGTATGGCTACTTTTACTCCTGGACCTGGGAGATTTTGGATGGAAGAGACAATGATTATTCTGTGTGATGGTTGATTTTATGTGTCAACTTGACTAGCCCAAATATCTGGTTAAACATTTGCAGGTGTCAAGAGAAAACTTCACCTTTACCCTTTGAAGATTCACTGAAAAATCAACAAACAAAAGGCAGATTAATCAGAGAAAAGGTATACAAATTATTTAATGTATATATGGAGAGAATCACAAAGTGATAATTCCCCCATCCCTAACAGAGGTCAGAAGCTTATATATAATCCTGGCACCACAGGTTATTGGGGGAGGAAGGAGAAAAGGAATTCTGCTGAGGGGCTTACTAGGGAGAATGAATGGATCAGGTAACAGAGTTGACATTATCTTGTCAAAGTGTCTCTTCAGGCGTAGTGTTTTGGTCTTATAGGGAGAACAAAAAACAATTATTCTCCTTGGTTGGTCTGGATCTTAGGCAGATAAAGAAACTTCAGTTTCATAGATGGCAGAAGATGAGGAAGTCAGAGAACCCTTGAGGTTTTCTCCAGTATATTAAAACACCATATATTGGGGTATCAGCTTGTGAGCCCCAACCAATGATTTATGGGTGTGTCTGTGAGAGTGTTTCCGAAAAGATTAGTGTTTGGACTGGTGAACAGAATCAAGCAGATGACCCTTCTCCATGGAGCTGAAACATTGGTCTTCTCCAGCCCTTGGCACTGATGGTTCTCAGGCCTTCAGGGTAGGACTGAAATCTATAACATCAGCTCTCCAAATCTTAGACCTTTTAACCACACCATGGCTGTCCTGGGTCTCCAGCTTATAGAAGGCAGGTAATGGGACTTCTCAGCCTCTATAATCATGTGAGTGCATTCCTTATAATAAATATTATTTTATACATAATATTCATATAAATGATATTTATACCTTACAGGAAAAGTGTGTGTGCATGTGTGCGTGTGTGTGTGTGTGCAGGTGTGATTCTGTTTCTCTGGAGAACCCTGACTGATATACTCTATAACCCTGGCACCAGCACGTTACTGTTGCAAGGAAAGTGTTTCATAAATATTCACAACCAAAGCTGATGTGGGTCCATGTTACCTAAAAGAACTTAAATATAAAGCAAGCATACATTATAATATAAATTAGAATATATAAAAACATATAAAAAGTTAAAAATATAATCTTAAATAAATGTTTAAATATACATTTATTTTTAAATTTTCAAGGAAGTTATAAGTTATAAAAGTATTAATTATTTTCAGATGAGGCCCTACGGAAAAAGAAAAGTCCTCTTGGAAAACCACTTCTAGAAATGTAATGGGTTCTAAGACTAGCTGTAGAAATAAAGAACAATACTTACAAAATCAAGGCAAAGGTGAGCAGCAATTTAACACATGAAATTCCTGGAAGAAAATCTGCTGTATTGAGAACAGTTGTTAGAATTAAGTAGTAGTAGCAGGTTCAAATTCTGTCTCTGGCATGCATTAGCTGTACTTAGGAACAATTTACTTGAATTTTCTGAGTTTCAATATCTTTGAGTGTGGAATGAAATTAACACTATCTGTACTGATAGGGTGTTTTGAGAACTAAAGAAGATAAGGACTCTATAGCATCTGATATATAAATGAATGTCCAGTAAATTTTAGATCTCATTCTCATATCTGATATTAAAATTAAGATATATATATGAAGATTAGGATATCTTTAATGAAAAAAATCAAACAGTGAAAGTAATCAATAGACAAAATTGATATTATCTAGCAGAGGCGGAACATTACCATGTATTTCTTAAAGGAACAGTTTTTATCCTCCAACTCAATGCCAAATAGTTGATTTCTATTCTATTTTTAAAATAAAGCTGATAACCTCTTTCTCCTTAATTTTATCTCTTGGAAAATCATACTAATCAATATCTGTAAGTAAACATTATTCCTAAGTTTTAAATTTATCAACACATTATAAATTAAAAAGGCTTTAGTTTTTATTTTTACATCACTCAAAAAGATATAACATGAGACTTTGTTAGGAAAAGCAGATCAGGAGCCTCAAGCATTTGGATATCTTACTTTGGAAATTTGGAACCAGCTCCTTCAAAGATGTGCTCTTTCTTCCCCCACTCTACTCCCAAGAGACTTACATTGAATGTAACTCCACCTCTGTTTCCCTTGCCTTTTTGCTCTGCATACCCACCCTAAAGAAGTGAAAATTAGATGTAACATCTCATCAAGAAAAGGCTGAAAATGTATCATCAACGATTATCTATCAGTTAGAGAGATAAATTCTGATGCTTCTTCAAAGTCACATGTAAATGATATTTGAGGTTTTATAAATAGAAGCAATGCTTCTGAAACAGTGCAAAAACAAAGCATAAGAAGAAGGTGGTGGTGAGGAAACAGAAGGGAATTATTATTGTGATTATTTAGTAAACTAAATTTAGACTAGGGGTGACACTCAAGATACATCCATTACCATATTTTCCATTAGCCACATGTCATCCTAAGCAATATCGCACTGCTATTGCATTGCTAATTTTAGCTTGAGTAATATAAATTATTTCTTATGTTCAATTTACTTATTTGATATGACAATTTAAGAGAAAAGCATTCCTCTGAACTTAGTATAAAAAATGGCATGCGATGTGCTTATTACTGGAAAAAGCAAGGGTCTGTTTCAATTCTCTCTGTCACCTCTGAGGTAGTTGTAACAGTTATTGCTTTCCCAGGTTTTGCATTTTGCTTCTTGTTTGAACCAGCACTGCTCTTTTTCTTTAAAGTTGCTCAATTTGCTCTTCACATATTTGAAAATCAGTGCAAATTAAGGTTTCCGTTAAGAAAAAAAATTAATTTGAAAAATGCTGACATTATAAAACATATAAAATACCAGCTGTAATTATCTTTTGGTAGTTTAATTCCAGTACTTTGCTGAATACTTTTATTTTCAGGTGAAATAGAGAAAAGAAATGTCCCCTTTTTAGATAGGCATTGAGTTCAGAAAAATGTATTGGGATTTTAATTTAAATGCTCTATAAGAATAACTTGGGTAATGGTTGTATTTATTAGAAATATAATTTTGGAGAAAAGACTTCACAATTTTAAATTTGTAAAGTGGAGAATAGTTCAACAACCTTGAATATAACCAACTTCCTTGGTTAATAAGCAGTGCTTCATGAAAGGGGAAAAGCTGTAGGACCAAACATATTTCTACTGTGAGGTTAAAAATATTGTCTTAATAATGTTGCTATTTTATTTAAAGATCTAAATTTTCAAATTATTTTATGAAAATAATATCTTTTCACATAAGTTAACATTTAGCTTCAGCTCTAAAATAACATGCCTTCAATTAAATTTCATTTAGGTGAGAAATATTTATTACCTTTTTTTTTTTTTATAAAAGCAAACCAATTTCAAACGTAGCATATTCCTTTAACATCAGTTCCGAATCAAAACTATTTGTTTGGGGAAAAGTTCATAAAATCATAACAGTTCACATTGTAAGCCACAGTCAATTACAGTGGATTTTATAGATACTGTAAAATTGCTGTTTGAAAAAATATTGCCGAACTTCAGGTTTCTAAAAGTCTCAATATCTTAAACTGCACCTCATGTTTTATGACATTTAATAATGGTTCACTTTTTTCAAGTCTCAAAGGTTTAAAGACCATTTAGATGTGTTCAAAAGGAAAGCATCAAATACTGTAGATTCCCTGAAACATAAACAAAGATCTTTAAAACTAGTACAAAAGAGCAAGTGGTTCAGTGAAAAATTTGCTTCATAATTAAAAGTCTGTATACAACTATAAGAAATAAAATTAGAAATTAATGTATTTAAAGCTTTTAATTAAAAAGAAAATTTGTTTTAACATTCTCACAGTATACAACATAAATGAACATGATACTTTGGGTTTATTAAAAAATTGATGTTTAAAATATTAATAACAATTATGTTCACAGCTGAATTAGGAGAATATTAACTAGAATAGATACATTTCAAAGATTTGTCTCATATTTTCTTTTGCAATTGTTTCCATTATCAGAATCCTAATACCCACTTCACAGTAGCACAGATTGTCCACAGGCTAACACTAGATACTGTTCATAGATCAAGGCTAAGTTCTGAGTATGTTGTCCTGGGGAGCTTTTGCTAGATTTCAATACTTTTTAAAATTATAAATAATGTAAGTGGTGTCTATTATTCAGTCTCCAAAGAGAATACTAGAACAACACATTGATCAAGAAAGCCTAGATTTTTACCTACTGCACAGGACAGAACACCATCTTGACTGAGGCTTAGTAGTGTCTTAGAAGGGGAGTTTAAGCCTGATACTGTTATGGTTCAGGGATCTCCTTGCCAGTGGTTTAAGGCAATCCTTCAATGTAGCATTTAATTAAGGCTAAGCAAAATTCTTAATATAATAGTTTATTATTGTAAAATAGATGAATGCAAGGAATGACTCTTGGTAAGTAGATGCTTGATAGGCAAGTATGTTTGACTAGTTGAGTGAACTACTGTCCTGAGAAGGGGCTTGGTCAATATATTAGTTCATTTTCATGCTGCTGATAGAGACATACCCAAGACTGGGAAGATAAAGAGGTTAAATGGACTTACAGTTCCACATGGCTGGGGAGGCCTCACAATCATGACAGAAGGTGAAAGGCACATCTCATATGGTGGCAGACAAGAAAAGAGAGCTTGTGCAGGGAAACTCCCCCTTATAGAACCATCAGATCTCATGATATATATTCACTATCATGAGAACAGCACAGGAAAGACCTGACCCAATGATTCAGTTACCTCCCACCAGGTCCCTCGCACAACATGTGGGAATTCAAGAAGAAATTTGGGTGGGGACACAGTCAAACCGTATTACTCCAACCCTGGCCCCTCCCAAATCTCATGTCCTTATATTTCAAAACCAAATGCCTTTCTAACAGTCTGCCAAAGTCTTAACTCATTTCATCCTTAACTCAAAAGTCCACAGTCCAAAGTCTCATTCAAGACAAGGCAAGTCCCTTCCACATATAAGCCAGTAAAATCAAAAGCAAGTTTGTTACTTCCTAGATACAACAGGGTACAGGCATTGAGTAAATACAGCCATTTCAAATGAGAGAAATTGGCCAAAATAAAAGGGTCACAGGACCCATGGAAGGACTTATGCCCCAAGTCCAGTGGGGCAGTCAAATCTTAAAGTTCCAAAATGAACTCCTGATTCCATCACATCCAGGTCACCCTGATGCAATAGGTGGGCTCATATGGACTTGAGCAGCTCCTCCCCTGTGGCTTTGCATAGTATAGCCCAGCTCTTGGCTGCTTTATTGGGCTGGCATTGAGTGTTTGCAGCTTTTCCAGGTGCACAGCACAAGCTGTCAGTGGATCTACCATTCTGGGGTCTGGAGAATGGTGGCCTTCTTCTGACAGCTCCACTAGGTGGTGCCCCAGTAGGGACTCTGTGTAGAGGCTCCAGCCCCACGTTTTCCTTCTCTACTGCCCTAGCAGAGGTTCTCCATGAGGGCCCTGCTCCTGCAGCAAACTTCTGCCTGGGCATACAGGCATTTCCATATATCCTCTGAAATCTAGGCAGAGGTTCCCAAACCTCAATTCTTGACTTCTGTGCACCCACAGGCTCAATACTACGTGGAAGCTGCCAAGGCTTGGGACTTGCACATTCTGAAGCAGCAGCTCAAGCTGTATCTTGGCCCCTTTTAGTCATAGCTGGAGTGCCTGGGATGCAGGGCACCAAGTCCCTGGACTGCACACAACAGAGGGACCCTGGGCCTGGCCCACAAAACCATTTTTTCTCCTAAACCTCTGGGCCTGTGATGGGAGGGACTGCTGCAAAGGTCTCTGATATGCCCTGGAGACATTTTTCTCTGTTGTCTTGTGGGTTAACATTTGGCTCCTCATTACTTGTGCAAATTTCTGCAGCCAGCTTGAATTTCTCCTCAGAAAATGAGATTATCTTTTCTATCACATTGTCAGGGTGTAAATGTTCCAAACTTTTATGCTCTGTTTTCCTTTTAAAATTCAATGCCTTTAACAGCATCCAAGTCACTTCTTGAATGCTTTGCTGCTTAGAAATTTCTTCCATCAGATACCCTAAATCATCTTCCAGATGTTCAAAGTTCCAGAAATCTCTAGGTCTAGGGCAAAATGCCACTAGTCTCTTCACTAAAACATAACAAGAGTTACCTTTACTCCTGTTCCCAACAAGTTCCTCATCTCCATCTGAGACCACTTCATCCAGGATTTCATTGTCCATATCATTGTCAGCATTTTGGGCAAAGCCATTCAACAAGTTTCTAGGGAGTTACAAACTTTCCCACATTTTCCTGTCTTCTGAGCCCTCCAAACTGTTTCAACCTCTGCCTGTTATCCATTTCCAAAGTTTCTGCAACATTTTCAGATATCTTTTCAGCAGCACCTCATTCCTGTTACCAATTTACTGTGTTAATCAGTTTTCATGCTGCTGATGAAAACACATCCAAGACTGGGAAGATAAAGAGGTTTAATGAACTTACAGTTCCACATGGCTGGGGAAACCTCACAGCCATGGTGGAAGGTGAAAGGCATGTCTCACATGCCAGCAGACAAGAGAAGAGATTGTTCAGGGAAACTCCCCCTTATAGAACCATCAGATCTCATGAGACTTATTCTCTATCAAGAGAACAACATGGGAAAGACCTGCCCCCATGATTCAGTTACCTCTCAAAGGGTCCCTCCTACAACATGTGGGAATTGAAGATGAGACTTGGGTGGAGACACACCAAACCATATCAGTCAAGAACTCCATTGGTTGTACAAACAGGTTTTTGTCCGGAGTTTCAGAAAAAAACAATACAGTTAGATATTACAGCTTTATTTTCCTGGGTAGAAATTCCCTGGAACAAAATTTAAAGTCATTTACTATAGGCTTAGTCCTCATAGTTAAACTGTGGGACCCCAAGGATATCAATTCTTAGTATTTGGAAATGATAACAATCATCACTAGCTCTCTACACCAGAAGCAGAAGAGAGAGAGAGAGAGAGAGAGAGAGAGAGAGAGAGATTCTCTCATATAAATGCAAAAATAGTCATATATGTGTATGCTATAAAAAATATAAAGACAGTTGCTAAGTAAGCACATTCACACACAATTACAAAAGGATTCTACCTGGTAAAATGTACAATATGAGCCACTTGAATAATCCTGTCAAATATATACTTCATTTTTTTCTTTCTGAATTTTTGAAATGAGGCATTTTAATGATGAACAATGGCATTTTTATTGGGTATTATATCGCTGGTTCTCACTTTGTTAAACTGTGTATTAGATTAAACTAAAATATATAACTGTGAACTCTAAGATATTTCCAAGTATTCAAAAGTGTTCGAATGGAAGATCTGAGCATGAGTACAACTGAAAGGCCACATGGGGTCTGCATCAAAGAATCAGCTGGGTGTTAAAGTAAGTAGCCATGGGGTTGGTGTATTTTTGGAATCCGTTGTCTGTTCATACGAAATACAGATTCATGAAATAAAATGCCACTTGGCTTCCCTAACAATGTATTTGAAATTATTTTCTTCATCATACTTCTTATATTGAAGAAATGTATTGGTTGCATAAATACTTCCTCTTCCTCACTTTGTTTATGCTTAATCTTTGGCTTCCTTCTCTTCCTCACTTCTCTTTATCTCTTAATTTTCTTTCCTTTCTATCCTACAAATAGGTATGTCCCAAATTTGCACTAGCCACTGTAGAAAGACTGTAGAGAGGGATAGGAAGATGAATCAGAACTATGTACATAAACATTTTCCTGTCTTTTGTAATATACTTAAATATTTTAAATAATATTAAATATAGTAATGAAAGAAACATCTGTAATGAACAAATATTACTTTTCAGGTTTTTGTGACATCTCTCCAATGAGACCACATACATTTACTTCTGATGAAAAAATACAGTTTGTTCTATGATTTCTTCAATTTCAAGAGATTTTTGGGATTAGTTCAAGCCTATGTATCTGTCTATGTGAACTGTCTATGCTTCTTGCCATTACAGGTTTCCTTTCAATGAGGAACAGCATTTAAATAATACGTTAAATTCTCATCAGAATTTTCAGAAATCAGGCCAATCGAATATATAAATATGTATTTTACATCTGTTGAATAAAATGGTAGCAGTTAATTCAATGATTTTCATATGGGCTTTATTTTATTCATGAGTAGTGATAAAAATTCAATAAAAAATGAAAACATATAAAAAGGAAAAGGTAAAATGAATAAATGATGTCAGATAGTTTATGTAAGCATGACTTCATATGTAACCTACAAATCACATGGAGCATCTTAATCATTCCCCTTCCTATTTTGTTTATTCTACAGATATTATCACTATGATCAAATTAGACATTAGTTCTTGCCACCTAAACTGATGTTTGGTAGTTACGTGGCCAGAGGTGAATCTGTAATAGTTCAGTAGATGTTAAATGCAAAAAGTTTATCAATTAGTGTTCTCTGAAAACCTGGAGTTTTGATGAATACCCATTGTTTTCCTCTCATCTTTTATAATAATTCATAAGGCACAATTATTTACATATTTTTCTTTCAGAAATGAATACAATACAGGCAGATATTAAATTCTAGTGTTCCTATTATTTGCTCAGATCTTCTGCATGCTGGTTCTTGGATGAAGTGATTGGTTCACCAGAGTCCTAGGACAGTGCTTTGAAAATTGGTGTCATAGCCTAATACAAGGGATACATCCACAGCATAGCATCTACTACAATCAAATGGTACTGGTACATGAAGTTGCTTAGAAGATTAGTTTCAAGTGAAAAAATGCAAGACATTTTGGAGCCTTATAGATATGGTCATGTCAGCAGGGACAAATCATAATCAATTTTGAGTAAACATATAGTTAATGGCATATTGCCTTTCCACTTCACAGATGTCAGGAAATATAAAGTAAGTGCCTGAGAAAAAGACACTACAAAACACACAAGCTATCATTATGTTTTAAAATGATTACAATCATATTTTCAAAAATATAGTAAATTTCTATATATAACTATAAAGTATGTTCAAACTTCCAACATCTGTGGTCTACCTATATAATCAAGGAAAGTAATCAGGAAAATGAATATTCCTAGAGTCTCAAGCAAATCACTCTAAAATATGCTACAGATAACAGTATAAAATTAAATACAGGTCAAGATTCAGAAACCATGGGGAGGCTTACATTTCTGTCTGGTTATCATGAGCATTACAGAAAGATAATATTGAAATAAGTAGGAATTACTACTGTTGGACAGAATTCCCATTTCACATTCTTAAATTTTATACCATTCATCTGTGTTTTAAAAAGAAAACTAGGATCACATTTTTGTCTCTAAGACAATAAAATTAAATATAATAATGGGAAAATTATGTTCAAAAATTCTAATCAATTTTAGCAGTTTACTAAAAGTATTCAGTTGTGGAAACAGGAAAATCATAACGGGATTTGAAAATGATTTGCATGAGAGAAAAACTAAGATAGTAAATTAATAGGCAGTTCTAGTTCTAAAATGACATCTGTGTGTTTGTGTATGTGTGTGTTTGATAAAGTTTTAGAAGATTCAACATTTGAAAGATAGGACAGTAGGCTTATAAGTCCACTATAAAAACAGTAATACCGGCCGGGAGCAGTGGCTCACTCCTGTAATTGCAGCACTTTGGGAGGCCGAGGGGGGTGGATCACGAGGTCAGGAGATGGAGACCATCCTGGCTAACACAGTGAAACCCCGTCTGTACTAAAAATACAAAAAATTAGCCGAGCGTGGTGGCGGGCGCCTGTAGTACCAGCACCTCAGGAGGCTAAGGCAGGAGAATGGCGTAACCCGGGAGGCGGAGCTTGCAGTGAGCCAAGATCACGCCACTGCTCTCCAGCCTGGGCGACAGAGCGAGACTCCGTCTCAAACAAAAAACAGTAATATCGACTTGGGCAAATTACAATCAATGTGATGCAATGAGCACATTTATTTCTCATTGAATTAATGAGTAATTAATGCAGAAATATGGTAAGATCAGAGTCTGAAGCCACATCATGTAAAAAGGAAACACATTTTTATCTTCTTTCTCTATTTTTCCAATAAATATTCAACCTTAAAAATCATAGATCTTTTAATTTGGCCCATATCAGTTAAATTCAAAACAGGTAAGTCTGAAGTCTGTTCCAAACAAAGTCGGTTTGGTAAAAATTTGACTTTAGAATAAGAGAACCTAACTAAAATCAATTTGAGAGGAATATTATGAAAATTTTCTTCTAAGACATTATTCTTAGAGGCATTGATATTAGACACCAAAACAATGCTTGAATTAGAATTAATAGCATGTATTAAATTTTCCATGGCAGAAATTCAGAGTACTAAATATACCAGGGAGAACTGGATCATTAACCATTTAATTTTAAATCCTTTAAAAAAAAATATATGGTCCTCAGACAATGATCTATACCTTCCTTCAATATATGCTTTCTTTATAAGTTGTTCAGGCACTTTAATATTGGGCAGATAATTGTTATACAAGAATCGATATGCATTTCAAAAACTATATAAGTATACCTTGACTTACTGCTATTTAATTAATTTTAAGACCTGTGGTTTACAACTGGGAGATTCCTTTTATTCTATTCATCCCTGAAGGCCCATAGACTAATATATCTCATATTAATGAAGTTCAAGTTTTCCAGGAAACAGGAATATTCTTATATTATGTTATGGGAAGCCAAAGCATCAGCAAAATTAGTTTTCACAGTATATATATTTTCCTGTGACATAATATGGAAAATTGTGTAAATGCATGTATTAATTTCATGAAAAACATGAAATGATCTTTGAAACAAATGGGCATATCTTTATATATCCTATTTCTGGATTTTTAGGCAGTGCATAATAATAACTAACACTTAGTAACCATATGCTAGACACTATTCTAAATGCTTTATACATAGCATCTCATGTAACCTCTCCTGCAGCTCTGTGTGAGGGAGGTACATTCACTGTCCTCAATTTACAAATGAGGAGCTAAGGCACATGAAAACTTGGAAAACTGGCAAAAATTACAGAGGCATAATTGCCAGAACCAGGATTTAAAGTGAGTCAATGCAACTGTAGGACCTGTGCTTTTAACCACAACTGTTTTTCTTGCCCTGTAAGATATTAAATGTTCCTTGGCCCACACTGGAGTGCTTGAATTATCTAAAGAAGTTTTCAAAAAACTATTCATCTCATCTGCATAAACAGTGTGTGATGTATTTGGATTTTCTATTGAATATGCAGAGGCTAGGTTTGCTTTTTTGGCCTTGACAGACCTTAGGCAGAGGACTGATGAGAGTCTATAAAGCCTGAGAGGTGGCCAGATCTCCCCTTGTTTAGCTGCACTCTTCTCTCTCCAGGTATTCAGGCATTCTCCTAAAACCCTAGCTCTGTCCATATCAGTGTTCCCTTACTTAGTCTGTTACCAACTAATCCTTCTAGATAAAACGTCAAAAAAAATTATAACATATTCTGTCCTATTTATTTAATTTTCAATATAATTAAATTGTTCAAAAAATCAACCATTTATGAAGCAATCACGTTCTTAAAAAAACAGTTATCACTAATCTTGTTTAAGCAAAAAAAATTAGATTAGAAAGCAAAATAAAATGAACTGTGTATGGTTCCATTCTCTACCTGATCTGCAGGGAATAGAGTTCCCTGGGGGAGGGCTAGAAATATCACACTTTTCAAAATTAGATCTTAATAACCCCAGGCTACAATGATGGTTTGTGTGTGGGGAAATGTGAGTGCTAAAAGCCACAGATAAATACGATATACCTTCCAGACACATAAATTGTAATACATAGTAATAATTTAAAATATATTTTATTTTAAAAAGACATAGTGTGAAATCGGATGCAATATTGACACGATTATTAAGGATAAAACAGACACTTAAGATAAATTTTATGTTTTTACCTGTTAAAGCCTATATATCTAAATCCCTCCATCCTTTTCCCAGGGCAAAGTATTTAGGACTCTAGGGCGAAAAGGACTTAATCAGGAATACATGGAAATTGAGAAACACAGATATTCTAAACTCTGATTTAATGAAATATATTTTGATACTGTCGGCCTGACAGGTGCCAGCTTCTGGTCTCTAAACTTAGTTAATATTGTATTGAATTAGGTAAAGAAAGAGAAAACTATCTTACTTCATCAACATTGGCCTTTGCAAGAATGGTCCCTTTTGTTAAGAGCTGTGATGTTTTAGAGTTAAAAGAAAAACTAACAATCAGTTGGTCAACCTTTTCATTTTTCAAAGGAGGGTAAACGTGAGGTGAAATGATATTCAAATTGCGGTGCACAATATGGATAGTGATCAAGTTAGTACTGGAATCCAGGTCTTCTGGTTCCCCTTTCAATCTCTTTCCATTGTAATGCTATGAATTGGATTTTTGTATCTGGTAAATTGAAAGCCTTATGCACCCAAAGTTACATGCTTCATTCTTCCTTTTGAAATCATTAGGTTCCAACCGAAAAAGGAAGCAGCCGGGAAAAGGAACTAGATGAAATTGTGGGAGGGAGGCTACAGTAGAATAATCAGAGGAAAGTTTGCACCTCTATCGACTCTTCATAGCCAGACATGATTTACTAGATAAAAGAAACTGCTGGAAATAAGCCTTCAGTAACGTGATGGTGACGTGTGCAAGGAAGAGAATGGATTAGCTTGTCCTATGATTGGGTTTCTCTCAGCCTTTTAGTGAGTCTATGGCTCTGGACTATGAACTTTACAAGTGCTTCTAAATGTTTATCTACTCTGCCTTAGGTGAGACAGGGTGGCTGTAGTAAGCTAGGGTTGGGCATTTTCCTTCTTTCTGATGGGTTAATCTCTGATAAAAGCCCCAGCAGGCTAAGCTCTGGTTAACTACTTTCTCCTGAGGCCAAACCTCATTAAGAACAAAATCTGGCATATTTTGAAATGGTTCTTCTTCCTTTCCCCCCAGCGGAATTTTCTTTGTTATCTACTGTGAAAACCTAGGTGAGTTCCTGGAGGTAAAACTTACACACACACACAAAGCCTGGGTGCCCCGATATGACTGGGTCCCATGGGAGTTTTCAACTCTCGCCCTTTTCCACACTGAGCCTCCAGCAGTTCATCAATTACAGCTCAGGTTTCCCTATGGTGACACTGGTTCTGTGGGTTTCTGCTCTGGTATGTTGTGATGCTCTGTATCTGCCTCTCTGTCTCTCTAATTCTGCAGCAGTGATTTGCCCTGCGACCTTACTTCTTTTACAGATCTAAGAAGAGTTTTCAATAGTTCCGTTTGTTCAGGTTTTTATTTGTTGTTTGGACAGAGTGTTGACTTCCAAGCTGCTTACACACAGAACTAGAAACAGGAAGTCCACACCTCTGTCAACTCTTGATCTAGCTTTGCTGAGTTTGGCCTCTGTCTGTGCAGCCTTAAAGCAGTAACTTAATCTCTATGTATTTTCATTTCACCATTTATAAAATAAAGTCCTGAACTTGATATCACAGTCTAACTTGATTAAAAGCCCAAGAAGCAACAATGTTTTGCCAATCTCTATATTATCTTCCCTTTTAAAAATTCTGTAATGCTGTGATTACAAATAGCTTCTTAGTTCCTAAAAACTTGATGTTTTAAATGTCTTACCATTTAAGGGTTTAAGAAAGGACATTTGCACAATTATATATGATATCCAAATTTAAATATAAAATATGCCCAAGAAAAACAGATAAGGTCTGCAGTACCTCAGTGTCCATATAATTGCTGTTGCACAAATGGAAACAGATGGTCTGAGATAATTAGATGTATTCTTCTGTATTAACCACTCCTAAGAGACCATCCCTCAAATAAGAGTTTGTCTAATAACAGCTTGAGGTCTATACATTATAGATGAAGACATTTGAAGACCAAAATCATTCACATCTGAAGTTTTGAAATTTTAGGCATACTGAGAGTTGTCAGGAAAAATATTTCTGCTAGGGCCCTTTCACACCACATAAGTGATAACCTTATCGGCTTACATCCATGTGATGGTTTGACCAAAGGCCACAGGTCCTTTTACAAAGCAGGGCCTACTTTTATTGTAACCAACAAGAGCAGACAAAACATAATTTTCTGATTGGCAACTGTTCTTCTTTGGTTGGAAAAAGATCAGCATGTTCCAGAGGCATCACCTCTATCTTCAATGATCAGGTTAGCTAACATTTCTTTTTGGGATATTCTAGTTGTATCAGATACAGCCAGAAATACCAATCTTTCTATGATTTATATTCCTTCATGCAATTGCCTCCTTTTAACCAGTTTTCATGATATAAATTAAGGATATGCCAGATAATAAATTACTAATTTGATCAATTAATCCATACCAGATAATTTGATTAACCAAACGAATACTTATTGAGTTGCTGCAATATTCTAGGTTCTGTATATGCTAAATACCAGCAGACAAAGACTGTGTGACACAATCCTTATCTGACTATTAGCTCCAAGATTCGTAAACATTGTTAGACCAGACAGATCTGTCTTCCCTATAGATCTGTCTTCCCTGTTACACCAGCTAGATTTGGACAACATGAATTGCTGTGAGACCTAGACTTAGAGTAGAGGCAGGCCTAAGGAAGAATCTCATCTGTTCTTCACTTGCTCCTCTGGTTCTCACCATTCTTCTTACATGGATAAAAGGAAAGACATTCTTCCTTAAAACTTAAAGCAAAGGTGATCTATGCCATCCCCTATCTTTGCATTGTTTTATTCTTCCAATGGAGGGGGCACCTCCATGCAGGAAGTAGCTCTAGTTTCAATATACTACTTTATTTTTATGAGACAGAAACCAGTAGAGAAGAAGCAGCTGAGTATAAGAAGGAATATCATTTTTACATTTTATGTTTTATATAATTGTGTTCCTTCCACAAAACTTCGACCACTATTGTTAATGTCTTTAGTTTGCTCCTGGTATATGTCAGGTGTCAGTGGAAGAGGAGAGAGGAGAATAAAATATGAAAGAAGGAGAAAGAGCAGAAGGAACTGTGGCCACTCAGAGGCACCTGGAGCCTTCTTCTAGCTAAGACTAGTCTTTCTACACCACAGTGTAGCATGTTCTGGAGGCAGCCTGAAAAAATCATGTAGCCAGCTTAAGGAAAAAATGCCAGAAAAATGATGAAGATGATTCCCTCTTCCCCTTATATTCCAGACAGCACATTATTCATGCTGTTGCTGGCACCAAAGGATAAATTAGACTGTCTGAATATTCTCGGCAGAGAAGAAGCTATAATAGCAAACTGAGTTATACAACATTCTGAACGAAATGCAATAAGGCATGTAACAGGCCAAATCAACTCCAAAGTTAAGCTTAAGAAAAAGTCCTCTGCTCTTAATTGTGTGTTTGTGGGGCATAATCTATTTTCCATTCTGGAATAAAGTGAAAGTGAGAGCAGCTTTGACATTACGAATCACCTGCATCAGAGTGCGCTCTATCACACAGACAATTTATTTTTCATAATAGAGTTTAAAGGAGGAGTAAAACGAACTATCACAGGAGACATGGTTGACTGATGAATTCATCATGATCATTACTTCTTAATTAATATTTATTGAACAAAAAAAATTGTACTGTTGAAATACATGGTGTCAATTAAGTAGTGTACAGCTATGGATCAATAGTCACTTAAATAATAAATAAGGTTTTCGTGTTTTCTCACTCTAAGCCAAAATGTGGCTCACACGAAAATGGATCATCAAGATTTCCCTTAATTCTAAGTGGTTATCTCCATTTTTAGTCATACTTTAATTCAAATTCTAGTTGTTACATTTTAAAAAGGATGTGCTATGTTTATGTGTGCTTATCTGTTCAGAAAAACTACACTTAAACCCTCATTAAACCTAGACCCTCAATTCATTTTATACATACAGTATATAAAATAATCTTATCAGCCTCAAAACTGCTAATAGTTACTCTCCAAAAAGAAATACAAAAACCTAAAACAATGTTAAAATACATGTTTTGTAGGCAACCACATTTGGGTATTTAATCTTGCTTTCATCACTAATGAGAACACACCGTTACGATGTAGGCGGCTTTTCTTAGTTTCTTTTGGTAGCATGTTGTAGAAACAGGAAAAAGAATAGCAAGGAGAGAAAAGTTGATTAGTAAATTCATTTTTAATGCAGAGTTCACATTTTACTCTTTGATTTTTTGCTTAAGATGATAGAATAATGCTATAGGATTTCATGGAAATTCTTCTGGAGAGCAATTACCTGAGGTATGTGTAGGAAGAGCAGATATGGGACAGCTTGTGATGACCAACAAGTAAGTTTTTTTTATTATTTAGTCATGACATTACTTGATACAAGAAAGTGATAGACATTTTGAAAAAAAAATATATATATATAGTAAAAAGAATTTCAGAAAAGGAATCTGTAAAGTCAGCAATAGAGAGCAATGGAACTGATATATAAAATCCAGCTGCAGACTTGCATGTTTAATTGAACAAATAAATATCTGAGAGTCACCATATCCCTAAAATGAATGTGTCATATTTTCCAGAAAACACACACACACACATACACACACACACACACACACACACACAACTGCCTCTTCTCATAAATTACCTCTCAAATACACTATCTACCCAGCCCAGAAATTTAGACACTACCCTCAATTCTACTCTCCCTCTCATGCCCTACATCCAAGCAACCACCAAATCTTACAAAACTAACTACTTCCCCAAAGCTTTGAGCTCTACCCACTTGCCTCAATTTCTACCATGTCTACCCAAATAAAGCCATGATCTCTCTACTGGATTATTAAAGTAATTACTTCACTGGTGCTCCTCTCGTTGTTCTAGTTTTATTCCACTAATCCATTCTCCTCACTGTAATTAGAGTGATCTTTTTGAAATGCAAATTTGATTATTTCAGTCACCTGCATAAAACCTTATGCTCTTAGAATGGAATAAAATCTTCCTATTATATCTTTCCTAACATGGCCCCACCTTCTTCCCCAGACTCATCTTTCATCACCACCACACTCTTTTACCACGCCCTACGATACTATAAAGCTTCTAGGTTCTTGAACATGCTGTGAGCTGCATTTCACTACCAAAAATTGGCCAAGATTTTATCTGTATCTCTAATATTTTAACAGCCTGTCATTTAACATCTCCCTTTTTCTATCCTGTCTGAACCTGGATGAATCGGGTAGAAAAACCCTAATGTAAACATAGTGAGAACATTTTTTTTTTCTATTATTGGGCAACTTTGCTTAAACATTACATGCAATTTACATATGAGCCAGGATCTTATTTGAACCAGCCTCACTGATGAGCTATTAAATTCAAAAAATTATAGGGTATGAATCAAAAATAAACGTAATTTTCATCACTGCTATCTTCTCCCAGGGGGCACTTACAGATTCACTTTATGACCACCAATTCTACTCATTTCCCCAATCCACTCTTCACTAAAAACCTACAGGTGCAACATTTAATATTCTTTTACTTCCATAGCCCTACTTTCTCTAAGCTCTGAACTGTTTGGGTAAATCTGACCTCTCTGGGCTTCTTTGAGGTTCACTTGCTTCACTCATTGTTCTAATTCTGTACAAAACCCATGCTCAAAGATTTAATGGAGCAAGAATGTGAATTGGAAATGGGGAAATTCTGAAGATGTACATTAAGAACTTTTCTCCACTGCATATTTATATTTTTGTCTGTTATGTACACATCACAGTGTTTCAGTGGTGCAATTACAATGTTTTTCTTGAGGAAAATATCAAGGAGCTGTCTAAAATATCAATGGAATGTCAGGAGAACTGATTTAAACTTTATTTTGCCGAAAAATACATGAACAACAAAATGGAAGAAGGCGCTGACAAATGCAAAGGAGTGACACTCAACTGAAAAAAAGATTATAAAGAAGGTGCAAGATCTCAGTGAGCTGAGATCTGCCTTACTGTTAAGGGAAATGGCAAGCATTTCTGCTATAAAACTTGTTTCCTTCCCTTAGCTTAAAAATTACGCTTATCTGTTACATTGGAGCAGATATGGTAGATAGACAAACTCAGTATCTGTTCTAACAGATGTTGACAGTGTTTGCCTTTGCTGCAGAAGCTGGAAACTAAAATCTACATTTCCTAGGTGCCCTTGCAGCTAAATTTCAAAATGATTCAGTTTCTACCAGTCAGATATTATTTTGCAAAGCATAAATGTAGAACAGAGGACAAGTATACATATTATAGTATTATTTTTTAAAGCCCAGTCTAGCTATATTTTATGCTCCCAGTCCATTATGCTTTTGCTCCCGTTCTTATTTGCACTACTTTTCATTTGTGGATATTTGTAAGCCACCTTAAGAACTTTCAAGAATGGTCCATATTGAGAATGTACATTTAGATAATTTTGAACACTCTTATGTCCAATAACATTGTCAAAAAGTCTTCTTGAGAGCATTATATAAAAGTTTTTAAATTCTTGGCTAGTCTGATACTTAGAAAAAATCACCTCATTGTTGTTTTAATTTATATTTACCTAGCTTTTGAAGGTGTTGTTTTTTTTAATTTTTTTTTAGAAACTTATGGACCTTTTTTGGAAAAATTAAAATTCATGCCTAGTAGGGTTTGAATTCATCCCCCAAAGCTTATTTGTTAGAAATGTGGGCCGGGCGCGGTGGCTCAAGCCTGTAATCCCAGCACTTTGGGAGGCCGAGACGGGTGGATCACGAGGTCAGGAGATCGAGACCATCCTGGCTAACATGGTGAAACCCCGTCTCTACTAAAAATACAAAAAACTAGCCGGGCGAGGTGGCGGGCGCCTGTAGTCCCAGCTACTCGGGAGGCTGAGGCAGGAGAATGGCGTGAACCCGGGAGGCAGAGCTTGCAGTGAGCCGAGATTGCGCCACTGCACTCCAGTCTGGGCGACAGAGCGAGACTCCGCCTAAAAAAAAAAAAAAAAAAAAAAAAAGAAATGTGATCCCCAATGCATCAGCATTGAGAGGTGGGACCTTTAAGAGGTGATTAGGTCATGAAAACTCTGCTCATGAATAAATTAATGTTCTTATTGCAGAAGTGTTTGTTATCATTAAAATGGGTTTATTATGAAAGGGAGTTCAGCCCTCTCACAGATAGTTTCTCTTAATTAAATGTCTTCCACCATGGGATGACATAGCACAAAGGCCCTCACCAGATGCCAGCACCTTGATATTAGACTTCTCAGGCTCCTGAATTGTGAGAATTTTTTTCTTCATAAATTACCCAGTGATATGGTTTGACTCTGTGTCCCCACCCAAATCTCATCTTGAATTGTACTCCCATAATTCCCATGTGTTGTGGGAGGGACCCATTGGGTGGTAATTTGAACTATGGGGCCAGTTTGCCTCATACTGTTTTCATGGTAGTGAATAAGTCTCATGAGATCTGATGGTTTTTTCAGGGGTTTCTACTTTTGCATCTCCCATTTCCTCTTGTCACCATTGTGTAGGAAGTGCCTTTTGTCTCCCACCATGATTCTGAAGCCTCCCCAACGATGTGGAACTGTAAGTCCAATTAATCCTCTTTTTCTTCCCAGTCTTGGGTATGTCTTTATCAGTAGCATGAAAATGGAGTAATACACCCAGCCTGTGGTATTTTGTTATAGCAACACAAAACAGATTAAGGTAATGTCCTTTGTTCGTTTATCTATTAAGACTTTATATTAAAACATATTGTCATTATTTGGAGGATATTATTTATTACTTTTTCATTGCATGTATCTTTCTAATATATTTGTTAGATTTTAACAGTATCTGGGTTATCATTCTTGTTGTTTTCTTAACTGTGTTCAAATTAGTTCACTGGGAGCCAGGGCAACATGGGAAGTCATATGGTTAAATACAACAATGAAAGCACATAAAACAGAATTGTTCAACACTTAGACATTATTTGGATATTTCATTTTTGAAAGATAGAGTGAACACTGAAAAGAGTTAACTCAAACCTTAAAAGGTGAGGAAGAAAACTTAAAACAGGTTTTGAATCAAGTATTACCACATAACTGCATTTAGTAATGTTTTAAAGGCTGTGAAGGAAAAGAGAGACAATAAAAGCCTAGAAATGAGAAAATATTGTTCCTATGTCCAGAGAAGGAGAAAAAGATAGATGTAAAAACTATACAGTCAGCTTGATATTATATCCTGAAAAATATCCTAGCCCTGCTAACTAAATAGATGATTTGTAAATATTTAAGAAGAGTGATCTGAGAGAACCATGACATTCCTAAATTGTTATATTTTCTTCTCTGCTCAGATAACAAACTGAACAAACTGGCAGATCAGGAAATTCAACCTTGTTGCATTTCAGCAGAATATTTGATAAATCTCTCATATATCATTGCTGTCAGGAAAAGTGAATATGGACTGCTGGGATAATTTGTAGTTGGCTAAACAATATTTCCCCCAAAATTTGTTCATTTGGTTAAGAGAAGTTTCTTTAAGTGGTGTTGTCAAATTTTTCAGGTTGGAACATAAAATAGAACATGTAAAACAAATTTGAGTATGCACACTTTGTATTTATATATAAATTATTTACATACTTAAAATTATTTTAATTTAACAATTGCATATATTTATCATGTAAAAAATGATATTTTGAAATACGTATACATTGTGGAATGGCTCAACTGAGCAAATTAACTGATGTATTACCTAACATTCTTATTCATTTTTTTTTTTTGTGGTGCAAACACTTAAAATGTTTTCTCATTGACATTTTCAATAAAATATACTGTTATTAACTATAATCATCATATTGTATAATTATTCCTCCTATCTAATTATAATTTTGTATAGTTTAATGAACATCTCCCTAACCCCACCCCTTAAAAATACCCAGGCTTTGGTAACTACCATTCTACTATCTAATTCTATGGCATCCATTTGTTTAGATTACACATGTAAGTCAGATAATATGGTATTTGTCTTTGTTTGCCTGGCTTGTGTCAGTAACAGCATGTGCATGTTGGTACAAATATAGGATTTCCCTTAATTAAGGCAGAGTAGTATTCCATTTTCTTTAACCATTCATCTGTTGATGGACACTTAGGTTGATTCCATATCTTGGCTATTGTGAATAATGCCGCAGTGAGCATGGGTGTGCAGATATCTCATAGATATACTGATTTTATTTCCTTTGGACATATACTCAGTTATGGGATTGCTGGATTATATAACAGATCTATTTTTTCTTAAAGGACAGGGACTTGCTCTGTCACCCATGGTGGAGTGCAGTAGTGCAATCACATAGCTCACTGCAGCCTTGAACTCCTGGGTCCAAGTGATCGTCTCACCTCAGCCTCTCAAGTAGCTGGGACTACAGATGCACATCTAATTATTTCTATTTCTGTTTTTATTTTTTTGTAGAGATAAGATCTTGCTCATACCGGTCTCAAACTGCTAGGGTCAAATAATCCTCTCAACTCTGCCTCCCAAAGGTCTGGGATTACAGGTATGAGCCACCATGCCCGGTTCAATAAAATAATTCTATTTCTTTAATTATTGAGGAATGTTTTACTGTTTTCCATAATGGCTATATCATCAGATGTGGATCCCTCCAAATTTTATAATTTTTTGTTTCTTTGAAAAATATTGAGTTCAGACACAGTGGCTCATGCCTGTATCCCAGTGATTTGGGAGGCTGAAGTGGGAGGATCAGTTGAGGTTAGGAGTTTGAAAGCAGCCTGGGCAACATCACAAGATCCTACCTCTAAAAAGAAATAAAAATTAAATTACCAACTAGGCATGGTGGTGCATACCTCTAGTTCTAGCTGTTAGGGAGACTGAAGAGGAAGCATTGCTTGAACCTAGGGGTGTAAAGTTACAATGAGCTATGATTGTGCCACCGCACCCCAGTCTGGGACACAGAGCAAGACTCTATGTCAGAAAGCAAGCAAGCAAACAAGAAACAGCAAGCAAGCAAGAAAAAGCAAGCAAGCCTGGAGGGAGGGAGGGAAGGAAGGAAGAAGGAAGGAAGGAAGGAAGGAGGGAGGGAGGGAGGGAGGGAGGGAGGGAGGGAAGGAAGGAAGGGAAGAAAGAAAATTAAAATTTCTTTTTAAATTTCTTCTTACACCCATTGGTTATTCAGGATCATGTTGTCACCCAAGACTGCCTTGTATACAAATTCCTCTGAATAAATCTTTGACCACTTACAAACCTGGAGTGGTCTGCCTCATTTTTAGGTCTGAGCTTGTCTTGCATGTATAGAGGGTGATTTTCTATTCCAGAAGATAGTTTTTCCAACACATGAGGGTAACATAAGAGACTAGTTATAACAGACTGTTTTAAGATAACAACAACATAACTTTAATCTCATTAAAAATTCAACATGTTTCACTTCTCCTCACATTTTCCCTATTTTATTTTATTTCATTTATTTTTATAAACTTTTAATAACGAAGTTCATCAGGAGGGTGAAACACAAATTTAACAGTTAAGTAACGACTTCTATATAGCACTACATTTAGGACAATTAACAGAAGGGCCATGAGCAAGCTTATCATTCATATATTAAGCATTATATTGTACATTCAGCAAACTTCATCAAATGTCCTTTAATTTCATAGAAAACAATATGATACATATTGTATAAGAAGCACACAGTTTTTGTGTGCTGGGGTGCAGTGGCACAATCATAGCTCACTATAGCTTTACACTGACAGTATTTTTGAACTTCATATAAGCTGCATACAAAATGTACGATTCAAATACTAGCCAATCTTAAAACTGTACTTCCTATAATATAAAAATAATACTTTGACATGCATTTTTTAATTAAACAAACAATACAAACATTTAAAATGATCATTAAAAACAATGTTAGAATTTATAAACATCAGTTATAAAAATATTTTGGTAGTCACTTTTTTTTTATACTTTATGCTCTAGGGTACATGTGCACAACGTGCAAGTTTGTTACATATGTATACATGTGCCATGTTGGTGTCCTGCACCTGTTAACTCATCATTTACATTAGGTATATCTCCTAATGCTATCTTCCTCCCTTCCCCCTACCCCATGACATGCCCCAGTGTGTGATGTTCCCTTTCCTGGGTCCAAGTGCTCTCTTTGTTTAATTCCCACCTATGAGTGAGAACAAATGGTGTTTGGTTTTCTGTTCTTGTGATAGTTTGCTGAGAATGATGGTTTCCAGCTTCATCCATGTCCCTACAAAGGACATGAACTCATCCTTTTTTATGGTTGCATAGTATTCCATGGTGTATATGTGCCACATTTTCTTAATCCAGTCTGTCACTGATGGACATTTGGGTTGATTCCAAGTCTTTGCTATTGTGAATAGTGCCACAGTAAACATACGTGTGCATGTGTCTTTATAGCAGCATGATTTATAATCCTTTGGGTATATACCCAGAAATGGGATGGCTGGGTCAAATGGTATTTCTAGTTCTAGATCCTTGAGGAATCACTACACTGTCTTCCACAATGGTTGAACTAGTTAACAGTCCCACCAACAGTGTAAAAGTGTTCCTATTTCTCCACATCCTCTCCAGCACCTGTTGTTTCCTGACTTTTTAATGATTGCTATTCTAACTGGTGTGAGATGGTATCTCATTGTGGTTTTGATTTGCATTTCTCTGATGGCGAGTGATGATGAGAATTTTTTCATCTGTCTGTTAACTGCAAAAATGTCTTCTTTTGAGAAGTGTCTGTTCATATACTTTGCCCACGTTTTGATGGGGTTGTCTGTTATTTTCTTGTAGATTTATTTGAGTTCTTTGTAGGTTCTGGATATTAGCCCTTTGTCAGATGAGTAGATTGCAAAAATTTTCTCCCATTCTGTAGGTTTCCTGCTCACTCTGATGGTAGTTTCTTTTGCTGCACAGAAGCTCTTTCATTTAATTAGATCTCATTTGTCAAATTTGGCTTTTGTTGCCATTGCTTTTGGTGTTTTAGACATGAAGTCCTTGCCCATGCCTATGTCCTGAATGACATTGCCTAGGTTTTCTTCCAGAGTTTTTATGGTCTTAGGTCTAACATTTAAGTCTCTAATCCATCTTGAATTAATTTTTGTATAAAGTGTAAGGAAGGGATCTAGTTTCAGCTTTCTATTTATGGCTAGCCAGTTTTCCCAGCACCATTTATTAAATAGGGAATCCTTTCCCCATTTCTTGTTTTTTGTCAGGTTTGTCAAAGATCAGATGGTTGTAGATGTGTGGTATTATTTCTGAGGGGTCTGTTCTGTTCTATTGGTCTGCATCTCTGTTTTGGTACCAGTACCATGCTGTTTTGGTTACTGTAGCCTTGTAGTATAGTTTGAAGTCAGGTAGCATGATGCCTCCAGCTTTGTTCTTTTGGCTTAGGATTGTCTTCGCAATGCGGGCTCTTTTTTGGTGCCATATGAACTTTAAAGTAGTTTTTTTTCCAATTCTGTGAAGAAAGTCATTGGTAGCTTAATGGGGATGGCATTGAATCTATAAATTACCTTGCGCAGTGTGGCCATCTTCATGATATTGATTCTTCCTATCCATGAGCATGGAATGTTCTTCCATTTGTTTGTGTCCTCTTTTATTTCACTGAGCAGTGGTTTGTAGTTCTCCTTGAAGAGGTCCTTCACATCCCTTGTAAGTTGGATTCCTAGATATTTTATTCTCTTTGAAGCAATTGTGAATGGGAGTACACTCATGATTTGGCTCTCTGTTTGTCTGTTGTTGTATAAGAATGCTTGTGACTTTTGCACATTGATTTTGTATCCTGACAATTTGCTAAAGTTGCTTATCAGCTTAAGGAGATTTTAGGCTGAGATGATGGAGTTTTCTAAATAGACAATCATGTCATCTGCAAACATGGACAATTTGACTTCCTTTTTTCCTGACTGAATAACCTTTATTTCTTTCTCTTGCCTGATTGCCCTGGCCAGAGATTCCAACACTATGTTGAACAGGAGTGGTGAGAGAGGGCATCCCTGTCATGTGCTAGTTTGCAATGGGAATGCTTTCAGTTTTTCCCATTGAGTATGATATTGGCTGTGGGTTTGTCATAAATAGTTCTTATTGTTTTGAGATGCGTTCCATCAATATCAAATTTATTGAGAGTTTTTATCATGAAGGGCTGTTGAATTTTGACAAAGGCCTTTTCTGCATCTATTGTAATAATCGTGTGTTTTTTGTCTTTGGTTTGGTTTATCTGCTGGATTACATTTATTGATTTGCATATATTGCATCCCAGGGATGAAGCCCACTTGATCATAGTGGATAAGCTTTTTGATGTGCTGCTGGATTCAGTTTGCTATTATTTTATTGAGGATTTTTGCATCAATGTTCATCAGGGATATTGGGCTAAAATTCTCTTTTTTGTTGTGTCTTTGCCAGGCTTTGGTATAAAGATGATGTTGGCCTTATAAAATGAGTTAGGGAGGATTTCCTCTTTTTCTATTGATTGGAATTGTTTCAGAAAGAATGGTACCAGCTCCTTCTTGTGCCTATGGTATAATTCAGCTGTGAATCCGTCTGGTCCTGGACTTTTTTTGGTTGGTAGGCTATTAATTATTGCCTCAATTTCAGAGCCTGTTATTGGTCTATTCAGGGACTCAACTTCTTCCTGGTTTAGTCTTGGGATAGTGTATGTGTCCAGGAATTTATCCATTTTCTTCTAGGTTTTCTAGTTTATTCACGTAGAGGTGTTTATAGTATTCTCTGATGGTAGTTTGTATTTCTGTCGGGTCGGTGGTGATATCCCCTTTATCATTTTTTATTGTCTCTATTTGATTCTTCTCTCTTTTCTTATTTATTAGTCTTGCTAGCAGTCTATCAATTTTGTTGATCTTTTCAAAAAATCAGCTCCTGGATTCATTGATTTTTTGAAGGGTTTTTGTGTCTCTATCTCCTTCAGTTGTGCTCTGATCTTAGTTATTTCTTGCCTTCTGCTAGCTTTTGAATGTGTTTGCTCTTGCTTCTCTAGTTCTTTTAATTGTGATGTTAGGGTGTCAATTTTAGAACTTTTCTGCTTTCTCTTGTGGGCATTTAGTGCTATAAATTACCCTGTACACACTGCTTTAAATGTGCCCCAGAGATTCTGGTATGTTGCATCTTTGTTCTCATTGGTTTCAAAGAACATCTTTATTTCTGCCTTCATTTCGTTATGTACCCAGTAGTCATTCAGGAGCAGGTTGTTCAGTTTCCGTGTAGTTGAGCGGTTTTGATTGAGTTTCTTAGTCCTGAGTTCTAGTTTGATTGCACTGTGGTCTGAGAGACAGTTTCTTATAATTTCTGTTCTTTTACATTTGCTAAGGAGTGCTTTACTTCCAATTATGTCGTCAATTTTGGAATAAGTGCGATGTGGTGCTGAGAAGAATGTATATTCTGTTGATTTGGGGTGGAGAGTTCTGTAGATGTCTGTTAGGTCCACTTGGTGCAGAGCTGAGTTCAAGTCCTCTATATCCTTGTTAACCTTCTGTGTTGTTGATCTGTCTCATATTGACAGTGGGGTGTTAAAGTCTCCCATTATTATTGTGTAGGAGTCTAAGTCTCTTTGTAAGTCTCTAAGGACTTGCTTTATGAATCTGGGTTTTCCTGTATTGGGTGTATATATATTCAGGATAGTTAACTCTTCCTGTTGAATTGATCCCTTTACCATTATGTAATGGCCTTCTTTGTCTCTTTTGATCTTTGATGGTTTAAAGTCTATTTTATCAGAGACTACTATTGCAACCCCTGCTTTTTTTTGTTCTCCATTTGCTTGGTAGATCTTCCTCCATCCCTTTATTTTGAGCCTATGTGTGTCTCTGCATGTGAGATGGGTCTCCTGAATATAGCAAACTGGTAGGTCTTGATATTTTATCCAATTTGCCAGTCTGTGTCTTTTATTTGGACCATTTAGTCCATTTACATTTAAGGTTAATATTGTTACGTGTGAATTTGATCCTGTCATTATGATGTTAGTTGGTTATTTTGCTTACTAGTTGATGCAGTTTCTTCCTAGCATCAATGGTCTTTACATTTTGGCATGTTTTTGAAGTGGCTGGTACCGGTTGTTCCTTTCCATGTTTAGTGTTGCTTTCAGGAGCTCTTGTAGGGCAGGCCTGGTGGTGACAAAATCTCTAAGCATTTGCTTGTGTGTAAAGGATTTTATTTCTCTTTCACTTATGAAACTTAGTTTGGCTGGATATGAAATTCTGGGTTGAAAATTCTTTTCTTTAAGAATGTTGAATATTGGCCCTGCCTGTCTTCTGGCTTGTAGAGTTTCTGCTGAGAGATCTGCTGTTAGTCTGATGGGCTTCCCTTTGTGGGTAACCCGACCTTTCTGTCTGTCTGCCCTTAACATTTTTCCCCCTTCATTTCAACTATGGTGAATCTGAAAATTATGTGTCTTGGAGTTGTCCTTCTTGAGTAGTATCTCTGTGGCATTCTCTGTATTTCCTGAATTTGAATGTTGTCCTGCCTTGCTAGGTTGGGGAAGTTCTCCTGGATAATATCCTGCAGAGTGCTTTCCAGTTTGGTTCTATTCTCCCCGTCACTTTCAGTTACACCAATCTGACATAGATTTGGTCTTTTCACATAGTCCCATATTTCTTGAAGGCTTTGTTCATTTCTTTTTACTCTTTTTTCTCTAAACTTCTCTTCTCACTTCATTTCATTCATTTGATTTTCAATCACTGATACCCTATCTTCCAGTTGATTGAGTTGGTTACTGAAGCTTGTGCATTTGTCACATAATTCTTGTGTCATGGTTTTCAGCTCTATCAGGTCATTTAAGGACTTCTCTGCATTGATTATCTAGTTAGCCATTCGTCAAATCTTTTTTCAAGGTTTTTAGCTTCTTTGCGATGGGTTCAAACTTCTTTCTTTAGCTCAGAGAAGCTTGATCGTCTGAAACCTTCTTCTCTCAACTCGTCAAAGTCATTCTCCATCCAGCTTTGTTCCATTGCTGGCGAGGAGCTGCATTCCTCTGTAGGAGCAGAGGCACTCTGATTTTTAGAATTTTCAGCTTTTCTGCACTGCTTTTTCCCCATCTTTGTGGTTTTATCTACCTTTGGTCTTTGATGATGGTGACGTACAGATGGGGTTTTGGTGTGGATGTCCTTTCTGTTTGTTAGTTTTCCTTCTAGCAGTCAGGACCCTCAGCTGCAGGTCTGTTGGAGTTTGCTCGAGGTCCACTCCAGACACCGTTTACCTCAGTATCAGCAGTGGAGGCTGCAGAAGAGTGAATATTGCTGAACAGCAAATGTTGCTGCCTGATCATTCCTCTAGAAGCTTCATCTCAGAGGGGTACCCGGTCCTGTAAGGTGTGAGGTGTCAGTCTGTTCCTAGTGTGGGGTGTCTCCCAATTAGGCTACTCTGGGGTCAGGGACCCACTTGAGCAGGCAGTCTGTCCGTTCTCAGATCTCAAACTCTGTGCTGGGAGAACCACTACTCTCTTCAAAGCTGTCAGATAGGCGCATTTAAATCTGCAGAGGTTTCTGCTGCCTTTTGTTTGGCTATGCCCTGTCCCCAGAGGTGGAGTCTACAGAGGCCGGCAGGCCTCCTTGAGCTGTGGTGGGCTCCACCCAGTTTGAGATTCCTGGCTGCTACTTTGTTTACCTACTCAAGCTTCAACAGTGGCGGGTGCTCCTCCCGCAGCCTCGCTGCCATCTTGCAATTAGATCTCAGACTGCTGTGCTAACAATGAGGGAGGCTCCATGGGCATGGGACCCTCTGAGCCAGGCACAGTATATAATCTGGTGTGCCATTTGCTAAGACCCTTGGTAAAGTGCAGTATTAGGGTAGGAGTGACCCGATTTTCCAGATGTTGTGTGTCACAGTTTCCCTTGGCTAGGAAAGGGAATTCCCTTCCCCCTTGCGCTTCCCGGTTGAGGTGATGCCTCACCCTACTTCAGCTC
Source organism: Rhinopithecus roxellana (assembly GCF_007565055.1). Lineage (NCBI taxonomy): Eukaryota > Metazoa > Chordata > Mammalia > Primates > Cercopithecidae > Rhinopithecus > Rhinopithecus roxellana. The sequence continues at coordinate 94,584,524 of NC_044552.1, read as the reverse complement.
TTGCTCAGTGGGCTCTGCATCTACTGTCCTGCACCTACTGTCTGACACGCCCCAGTGAGATGAACCCGGTACCTCATTTGGAAATGCAGAAATCACCCATCTTTTGTGTCAGTCACACTGGGAGCTGGAGGCTAGAGCTGTTCCTATTCGGCCATCTTGGTAGTCACTTTTCTTATAAAAGTACCATGAACTACAATAGAAAATAGTCTCTAACATAAAATTGTGTTAATGACTGTACTATTTTAGATTCTGCTAAATCTTACATTAAATTTATTATAAAATCTTCTTGAGGGGTGGAGTCAAGATGGCCGACTAGAAACAGTGGCGATCTGAGGCTCCCAGCAAAAAGAACCATAATAAGTTTACGAATCCTTCACTGGCAACCAAGGTATCTGGGTTCTCTCATCAGAACTGACTAGGAGGCTAGTGTGATCTACAGAGAGGAAGGAAGAGCAGTGTGGTGTGGTGGCCCACCTGAGAGTCACACAGAGCAGGAGAGTCCCTACCCCCCAGCCAAGGGAAGGGGTGAGTGAATGTGCTACCCAGCCAGGGAAACCCATTCAGAGTAGACACCACCAGGGCCTAGCATCCCAACTGCAGAGCTGAACAAATTCTCAACAGACTCTCAGCTGGAATCTGCTTAAGCCTACAGAGCTCCCAGAGGGAGAGCTGACCAGCACCACAGCTGCAGCTGTCTGCTGTCTAAGCTGTTTGAGCTATTTGGGGAGGGCAGCAGCCAGCACTGGGACTCACAACTGCCTAACATGCTAAGCTCCCTGGGTGGGGGAAGAGTGGCATCCATCTCTAGAGGTCCAGGCCGCACTTTTCCTTTGCTGAAGGTAGGGAGGCTGGATCATTTTGTCCCATCGAAAGCTTTTTCGGCATGTATTGAGAAACTCATGTGGTTTTTGTCATTGGTTCTGTTTATGTGATGGATTTTTGCCTTGATGTTTATCAGGGATATTGGCCTGAAATCTTTTTGTGTGTGTGTGTGTCACTGCCAGATTTTGGTATCAGGATGATGTTGGCCTCATAAAATGAGTTAGGGAGGAGTCCCTCTTTTCTATTACTTGGAATAGTTTCAGAAGGAATGGTACCAGTGCCTCTTTGTACCACTGGTAGAAATCGGCTGTGAATCAGTCTGGTCCTGGTGTTTTTGGTTGGTAGGCTATTAATTGCTGCCTCAATTTCAGAACTTGTTATTGGTCTATTGAGGGATTCAACTTCTTTCTGGTTTGGCTTTGAGAGGGTGTATGTGTCCAGGAATTTATCCATTTCTTCCATATTTTCTAGTTTATTTGTGTTGAGGTTTATAGTATTCTCTGATGGTAGTTTGTATTTCTGTGGGATCAGTGGTGATATCCCCTTTATCATTTTTTATTGTCTCTACTTGATTCTTCTCTCTTTCTTCTTTATTAGTCTTGCTAGCCGAATATCAATTTTGTTGATCTTTTCAAAAAAACTAGCTCCTGTATTCATTGATTTTTTGATTTTTTGTGTGTGTCTTTATCTCTTTCAGTTCTGCTCTGATCTTAGTTATTTCTTATCTTGGTCTCAAGACATGTCCCCCACAGCCCAACACACCGTCTGTGGCAGACTGTGACCAGGGTGCCTCTTCAGGCCTGACCTTAACTCATCCTTCCTCACTGGGTGGGGCTTCTCTGCAGGAACTCCAACAACTCCAGCCAGAGGCACAGAGATGAAACCCTGATCTCCCTGGTCCTGAGCCCTAGGGGGACAGATGGCAAAAGTCTCCCTTTCCTCCTGTTGGTTCTGAAGAATCTGGGTAGCCCAGATCAGTGAGTTTCCCCCAGTGAGGCACACTCCTTGCACCAAGGGGCAAAGTGCTTTGTTAAACGAGACCTGTTCCCCAAGCCACCCAATTGTGTGAGACCTTCTAACAAGTGTTGTCAGATATCCTATACAGGAGTGATTCTACTTGCAACAGGTTAGGCCCCATCAAGGTCAGATATCCCGGAAGAAGGAGCAGCCACCCATCTTTGCTGTTCTTCAGCTTCTTTGAGTGACATCTCCAGGTGTGGAGTGAACCAGATAAATAGGACCTGAAGTGAACCCCTAGCAAACCGCAGCAGTCCGACAGAAGAGGGACCTGACCATTTAAAGAAAATCAAACAAATAGAAAGCAACAACAGCATCAACAACAAAAAAGCCCACACAAAAACTCTATTCAAGTTTCAGCAGCCTCAAAGATCAAAATTAGACAAACTCATGAAAATGAGAAAGAATTAATGAAAAAATGCTGACACCCAAAAGGCATGAGTACCTCTTCTCCTCCGAATGATCACAATGTCTCTCTAGCAAGGGTGCAGAACTGGATGGAGGATGAGATGGACGAATTGACAGAGTAGGCTTCAGAAGATGGGTAATAAAAAACTACAATGATCTAAAGGAGCATGTTCTAACCCAATGCAAGGAAGCTAAGAACCTTGATAAAAGGCTAGAGGAGCTGCTAACTAGAATAACTAGTTTAGAGAGAAACATAAATGACCTGATGGAGCTGAAAAAACACAGCGCAGGAACTTTGTGAAGCATTCCCAAGTATCAATAGCTGAATCAACCAAGCAGAAAAAAGAATATGAGAGTTTGAAGACTACCTTGCTGAAATAAGGAATGCAGACAAGACTAGAGAACAAATAATAAAGAGGAATGAACAAAGCCTCCAAGAAATATGTGGCCTATTAAAAAGACCAAACCTACGATTGACTGGGGTACTTGAAGGAGACATGGAGAATGGAAACAAGCTGGAAAACACACTTCAGGATATTATCCAGGAGAACTTTCCCAACTTAACAAGAAAGGCCAATATGCAAATTCAGGAAATACAGAGACCACTAAGATACTCCACAAGAAGATCAGCCCCAAGACACATAATCATCAGATCCTCTAAGATTGAAATGAAGGAAAAATGTTAACGGCAGACAGACACAAAGGTCAGGCCACCTTCAAAGGGAAGCCCATCAGACTAACAGCAGACTCCCAGTAGAAACTCTACAAGCTAGGAGATATTAGGGGCCAATATTTAACATTCTTAAAGAAAATAATTTTCAACCCAGAATTTCATATCCAGCCAAACTAACCTTCATATGAATACAACACTAAATATGTAAAGGAAAAACTGGTACCAGCTACTACAAAAACACACCAAAATATAAACATCAATGACACTATGAAGAAACTGCATGAACTAGTATACAAAATCACCAGATATCATCATGATAACAGGACCAAATTCACACATAACAATACTAACCTTAAATGTAAATGGACTAAATGCTTCAATTAAAAGACACAGACTGGCAAATTGGATTAAGAGTCAAGACCCATCGGTATGTTGTATTCAAAAGTCCCATCTCATGTGCAAAGACACACATGGCTTAAACTGAAGGGATGGAGGAAATTTTACAAGAAAATGGAAAGTAAAATCCTAGTTGCAATCCTAGTATCTGACAAAACACACCTTAACAACAAACACCTTGACACCTTAACAACACCAAACACATCTTAACAACAAAGATCAAAAAAGACAAAGAAGAGCATTACATAATGATAAAGGGAACAATTCAACAAGAAGAGCTAACTATTCTAAATATATATGCATCCAATACAGGACCTACAATAGACTCCCACACAATAATATTGGGACTTTAACAACCCACTGTCAATATTAGACAGATCAATAAGGCAGAAAATTAACAAGGATATTCAGCCCTTGAACTCAGCTCTGAATCAAGTGGACCTAATAGACATCTACAGAACTCTTCACCCCAAATCAATAGAATATATATTTTTCTCAGTGCCACATGACACTTACTCTAAAATTGACCACATAATTGGAAATAAAACACTTTCCAGCAAATGCAAAAGAACCAAAATAATAAAAACAGTCTCAGACCACAGTGCAATTAAGTTAGAATTCAAGATTAAGAAACTCACTCAAAACCACACAATCACATGGAAATGGACCAGTGTGCTCCTGAATGACTCCTGGGTAAATAATGGAATTAAGGCAAAAATCAAGAAGTTCTTTGAAACCAATGTGAACAAAGAAACAATGTACCAGAATCTCTGGGACACAGCTAAAGCAGTGTTAAGAGAGAAATTTATGACACTAAATGCCCACATCAGAAAGCTATAAAGACCTCAAATCGACACCCTAATATCACAATTAAAAGAGCTAAGAGAAGCAAGAGCAAACTAATTCAAAAGCTAGCAGAAAACAAGAAATAACTAAGTTAGAGCAGAATTGAAGGAGATAGAGACAGAGAAAAGCCCTCCAAAAAGTCAATGAATCCAGGAGCTATTATTTTTGTTGTTGTTTGGAAAATTTAACAAAATAGACTGCTAGTTAGTCTAACAAAGAAGAGAGAAGAATCAAATAGACACAATAAAAAAAATGATGAAGAGGATATCACCACTGACCTCACAGAAATACAAACTACCATCAGAGAATACTATAAATACCTCCAGGCAAATAAGCTAGAAAATTTAGAAGAAACGGATAAATTCCTGGACACATACACCATCTCGAGACTAAACCAGGAAGAATTTGAATCCATGAATAGACCTATAAAAAGTTCTGAAATTGAGGCAGTAATTAATCGCTTACCAACCAAAAAAAGCAGAGGACCAGACAGATTGACAGTCGAATTCTACCGGAGGTACAAAGGCGGAGCTGGCACCATTCTGAATTATTCCAAAAAATTGAAAAGGAGGGACTCCTCCTCCCTAACATTTTATGAAGGCAGCATTATCCTGATACCAAAACCTGGCAGAGACACAACAAAGAAAAGAAAACTTCAGGCCAATATTCCTCACGAACACTGATGCAAAAATCCTCAATAAAATATTGGCAAAACCAAATCCAGCAGCACATCAGAAAACTTATCCATCACAATCAAGTCAGCTTCATCCCTGGGATGCAAGACTGATTCAACATGTGCCAATCAATAAACATAATCCATCACATAAACAGAACTAAAGACAAAAACCACATGATTATGTCAATAGATGCAGAAAAGGCCTTTGATAAAATTCAACATCTCTTCATGTTAAAAACTCTCAATAAACTAGGTACTGATCAAACATGTTTCAAAATAATAAGAGCTACTTATGACAAACCCACAGCCAATATCATATTGAATGGGCAAAAGCTGGAAGCATTCTCATTGAAAACTGGTACAAGACAAGGATGCCCTCTCTCACCACTGGTATTCAACATAGCATTAGAAGTTCTGGCAAGGGCACCCAGGCAAGAGAAAGATATAAAGATATTCAAATAGAAAGAGAGGAAGTCAAATTGTCTTTGTTTGCAGATGACATGATTTTATATTTAGAAAACCCCATCATCTCAGTCCAAAAACTGCTTAAACTGATAAACAACTTCAGCAAAGCCTCAGAATACAAAATCAATGTGCAAAAATGACAAGCATTCCTTTACACCAACAATAAACAAGCAGGGAACCAAATCATGAATGAACCCACATTCAGAATCGCTACAAAAAGAATAAATACCTAGGAATGCAGCTAACAAGGGATGTGAAGGACTTCTTCAACAACTACACACCACTACTCAAAGAAATAAGACAGGACAAAGCATGCCATCCTCATGGATAGGAAGAATCAATATCCTAAAAATGGCCATACTGCCCAAAGTAATTTATAGATGCAATGCTACTCTCATTAAACTACCACTGACATTCTTCACAGAATTAGAACAAACCACATTAAATTTTATATGGATTCAAAGAAGACCCCATATAGCTAAAATACTCCTAAGCAAAAAGAACAAAGCTGGAGGCATCATGGTACCTGACTTCAAACTACCCTCCAAGGCTACAGTAACCAAAACAGCATGGTAGTGGTACGAAAACAGACATATAGACCAATGGAACAGAACAGAGACCTCGGAAACAACATCACACATCTACAACCATCTGATCTTAGACAAACCTGACAAAAGCAAGCAATAGGGAAAGGATTCCCTATTCAATAAATGGTGCTGAGAAAACTGGCTAGCCATATGCAGAAAACTGAAACTGGACTCTTTCCTACACTTTGTAAAAAATTAATGCAAGATGAATTAAAGACTGAAATGTAAAACCCCAAATTCTAAAAATCCTAAGAGAAAATCTAGGCAATATCATTTAGGACACAGGCATGGGCAAAGACTTCATGATGAAAACACCAAAAGCAAATGCAACATAAGTCAAAATTGACAAATTGATCTAATTAAACTAAAGAGCTTCTGCTCAGCAAAAGAAACTATCATCTGAGTGAACAGGCAACCTAAAAATGGGAGAAAATTTTTGTAATCTACCCACCTGACAAAGGTCTGTTATCCAGAACTTACAAGAAACTTAAATTTACAAGAATAAAACGAAAAAAAACCCTATCAAAAAATGGGCAAAAAATATGAACAGACACTTCTCAAAAGAAGACATTTATGTGGCAAAAAAAAAACATATTTAAAAAAGCTCAACATCACTGATCATTAGCAAATCAAAACCACAATGAAATACCATGTCATGCCAATCAGAATGTCAGTTATTAAAAAGCCAAGAAACAATATATGATGGTGAGGCTGTGGAGAAATAAGAAAGTTTTTACACTGCTGATGGGAATGTAAATTAGTTCAACCATTGTGGAAGACATTATGGCCATTCCTCAAAGACCTAAAACCAGAAATACCATTTGACCCAGGAATCCTATTACTGGGTGTATAACCAAAGGAATATAAACCATTCTATTATAAAGATACATGCACACGTATGTTTATTGCAGCACTATTTACAATAGGAAAGTCATGAAACCAACCCAAATGCCCATCAATGATAGACTGGATAAAGAAAATGTGGTATATATGCACCATGGAATAATATGCAGTTGTAAAAAGGAATGAGATTATGGCCTTTGCAGGGACATGGATGAAGCTGGACACCATCATCCTCAGCAAACTAACACAGGAACAGAAAACCAAACACCACATGTTCTCACTCATAAGTGGGAGTTGAACAATGAGAACACATGGGCACAGGGAGGGGAACATCACATACCAGGGCCTGTTGGGGAGTGGTGGTCTAGGGGAGGGAACTTAGGATGGATCAATAGGAGCAGCAAACCACTATGGCACATGTATACCCATATAACAAACCTGTAAATTCTGCACATGTATCTTTGAACTTAAATACAAGCAAACAAACAAGCAAAAAAAAAACTTCTTGAAAAAACTTTGGTATGAATCTTCAGAAAGTTTTTTTAAATGACATTTTAAGAGCCTGTGAACATTCCATTCTATTAAAGCACAACAGAGTACATAATGAATATTTAATGGCATACAAAGAATAGAATTAAAACAAACAATTTTCTTAAACAGTTATCTTTGACTACTTATCAAGGTAGTATACTTGATAGTAGTAAACTACTTATCAAGATAGTATACAATCAAGACTACTTACTGAGGTAGTATTGAGTTTTTCCTGAATATTGCCTGGAGTTAGGTTGGTAGGTAGTCAAAGAGAACTGTTTAAAAATGTTACAAAATCACCATACTTCATTCATGTACCTTATATGCCTTTTAGAACAAGACCTCAAAAATAATTAACCCAGTCTTGAAAATCTTCTCAAGTCCAACAAACAAACTTTTAAAACCCCATTTTAAAGACTTGACAATAGAACAAGTATACATAATGAAAACACATAATTTGTATGTTTACTAATTTAATGGGTTTTCATTTATATTTGTAATTGAGAATTTATTGGCAGGAATAAAATACACACACACATAACTGAAAAAGGTAAATTTCAGGACCTAGAAATGCAGTCCTATGTGATAAATTAATTTGCTTTTAAAAATATAATTTACCAAACTTTTTCTTCTCTGCCATTTTGGATTGACAGCTATTGTTATTTAGAAAATTCATATTGCTGCGAGTTTATTTCTTGCTCCTTGAGTATGTTTAATTTGTACAAAGCTTTCATTCATGCTAGTAGCTGCCTTGGGGTCATTTTCTACTTAATCTTCTGTCACCAGATAAATTGGACAAGATTCTTATCCTTGAGTTGCAAAAGCCTAAATAAAAAGTTTCACTTTTAACCTTTTAATTTATAAAATTCCACTAAAATTTTTATTTAATTTTTATGAAGGTCCACAAAAATATCTTCTTTCTTAAGAATCAAGCACTTTTATTCAAATAATTATTCTTCAAAGTTTTTAACTCTTCTATTAGAGTTTTATTTTCATTTTTCATAATGATAATTCGATTTTCTAGGCTTTTCACATATTCTTCCTTCTGTAATAGTCTCAAGTGGCTTTTCTTGTCTGAAATATTTTAGCTGTTTTTGGTTGTTTACTCTTCTATACATTTTAGAATCAACTTGTCAAGTTCATCAAGCAATCTATTTTTCATTAACCTTATTTCTCCTTTCAAATGGGGGTCTTCTGTATTATTTGTTTGACATGTAAGAGTCATAGAAGATGTCATCATCATAGTTTGTGGCAGAGAAGTAGCTGAAGGTAGTTTGGATCTGATATGTCTGCATATCTCCTGTTACAGTCTGTACAACCAACTGATTGCTGGACACAAGTATTTGCTGTCCATCAGAGACCTACATATACTAGAGAATAGTTGTACCTTGCTGAGTATTGCCTGAATTTGTCATGGTTAATTATGTCTGAAGTCTCTGGACTCTAGCTGTGCCTGGACTGGCCAATGGTGAGTCTCTACTGGGGACAAAGGCAATGTACTATTTGCTGCCCTTCTGAGAGATAGGAGTGGAACAGACAGAAGTGACAGCAAAAACTCCAGGGTTTTCTTCATCTCCTTTTCTGTCCCATATATCTTCAGAAGATAGGTCTTTAAAAAATTTTCTGTAAGATGGATGCTGTGCTAGGATCCTGTAGGCTTTCCATAACGAGCCTAAGCTGTCAGATGGGTCCTGAGACTCCTCACCTTCTGATAAAGATCATACTATTGGCACATGTGGGGGTGAATTACAGAAGACTGAGCTGTCTGGATGACATCCTGAACCTGTACTTGCTCTCCAAGAAGAGGTACCGTTATCATTAGTACAGATCATCTTAATGCCATCTGTTTAGTAATATGAGAAATATGAGCTCCCTGAACTGCTGAACCAGATTGAGATGCTGTCTCTGATGTGTTACACTTGCAAGAATCTTCCATAATCGACTCTTGGGGGTGAAGAGAATTAGTGTCACTTACAAGTCAACTGTCCTAGACTACCTTTTCCTTACCAATTAGGACCACCCCTGGCTTCTCCCAACTGCATTTTATATTTTTGATGTCACAATTTACATTTTTTGTATTGTGCATTTTTTTAAAACTTATTACAGCTATTATTATTTTTAATCATGTTATATTTTAACCTTCATACTAAATATATGAAAGATTTATACACCATCATTAGAGTATTAGAGTATGTTGTATTTGACTGTGTATTTACTCTTAACAGTGAGATTTATATGTTCATATTTTCCTGCTACTAGTTAGCATCCTTTACTTTCAGCTTAAAGTGCTTCCTTTAGCATTTTTTGTGAGACAGTTCTGGTGGTAATAAACTCCCTCAGCTTTTATTTATCTGAAAAAGTCTTTATCTGTCCTCTATTTCTAAAGGACAGCTTTGCTATTTAAAGTATTCTTGAATGGCAGTTGTTATTATTATTATTATTATTATTATTCAGCACTTTGAATATATAATCTCAGTCTCTCCTGGCTTATTAGGTTTATACTGAGAAGTGTGCTCTTGGCATTATTGGGGCTCCTTTATCTGTAATATGATTATTTTTTCTTGATGCTTTTAGGATTCTCTCTTTGTTCTTTATTTTATTTTATTTTATTTTATTTTATTTTATTTTATTTATTTTATTTACTTTTTAGAGATGGAGTCTTCCTCTGTTGCCCAGGCTGGAGAACAGTGATGTGTTCATGGCTCATTGCAGCCTAAAACTCCTGGTCTCAAGTGATCCTTCCATCTTAGCCTCCCAATAGTTGGGACTATGGGTATGTACCACTATGCTCAGCTAATTATGTTTTGTACATACAGGGGTCTCACTTTGTGGCCGAGATTGGTTGTGGACTCAAGCAATCCTCCTACCTTGGCCTCCCAAAGTTCTGGGATTACATATGTGAGGCACTGTGCCTGGACTGTTCTTGTATTTGATAGTTTAATCATAACATGTCTTGATGTAGTCTTGTTTTTATTGAATTTTACTGGCGACTTTTGACCTGTACCTGGATATTTATATCTTTATCCAAATTTGGAAAATTTTCTACAATTTCTTTTAACAAGTTTTCTGGTCCTTTGTTATTTTCTTCTTTGTGAAAACTTTCTGGTTTGAGTATTTGCTCTTGTGATGCTGTCTCACAAGTTGCACAAGCTTTATAGTTCTTTTTTATTTCTTTTTTCTTTTTTCTCCTCTGACAGTATATTTTGAAATAACCTATCTTCCAGTTCACAGATTCTTTCTTCTGCTGGATCAGTTCAGCTATTTAAGACTTTCTATTACATTTTTTTTTTATTTTGCTTATTGTATTTTTTAGCTTCAGAATTTAGATTTCAACTTTTAAAATAATTTTATTCTCTCTGTTCAATTTCTCATTTTGATTGCTTATTGTATTCCTGATTTTGTTGAATTGATTTTATATATTTTCTTTAAGTTCATTGAGATTCCTTTAAAGAATTGTTTTGAATTATTTTTCAGGCAGTTTGTGCATCTCTGTTTTCTTAGTGCTCCTTATTGGTACTTTTTTCGTTCCTTTGATGATGTTTCCGATTATTCTTAATCCTTATGGCTGTACATTGGTGTCAGTACATTTGGAGAAGTAAGGACTTATTCTAGTCTTTGCATATTGGCTTTATCTGGAAAAATTCATCACTAGTCAGCCTGTTCAGAAATTTGGGGCCAGGCTTTTAGTATTCTTCATGGGCCGGCTTTCTGCTAGAGTCCTTGGGCAGGCTGACTGGTGCCTGGGTGAGCAGGTGCATGAGCCTGGCATCTGGGTCCATGGGATTGTGCCTGGAGCCTGGATCTACTGGGGTGGACTTGTTGACTGGGTCTATAAGGGCAGGCCGGGAGCCTGTATCTACAGGATGTAGCCTAAAGTTTGTCTCTAAAGGGGTTAACTTGGTGCTGGTGTGGGCTTTGAGCCTGATTCTGCAGGGGTAGCCCCAAAACTTTAGCCTACTGGGGTTGTTCTGGAACTGGAATCTACTAGGGTAGTCCTGGACCCTGGACCCACTGGATCCTGGAGCCACTGTGACTGGCCTGGATCCTGGAGTTGTCCTGGTTCTAGGGCAGGGCTGAAGCCTAGGGCTATGTGAGCCAACCTGGCTTTATACTGGCCTGGGCCTGTGTTGGGCCTGGAGGCTGGGGCCACAGGGACTAGCCTGGAGCATGGGTCCATGGATTGTCAACTTGATGTCTAAGGCTACAGGAGCTGGCCTGACACCGGTGAACCTAAAGCCTGGGGCTGCTGGGGTAGGCCTGGACCTGTTGTGGACTTAAAGACTGAATCTGTGGGGTCAGCCTAAAGCCTGGGGTCAGAAAGGTTAGCCTGGATTGAGAGTACGTAGGAGCTGGGCTGGTGCTGGAGTCAGCCTGAAGCCCAAGGCCACTGGTGCCAGCCCAGTGCTGGGGCCTGTTCAGAGGCTAGAGCCTGCCCAGGGGCTACAATAATGCAGACTGTTGGTGGGGTGGGCTCACAGAATGAGTCTTCTGGGTAGGCCTGGAGACTGGGGCTGTGTGATCCAACCTTATGCGGGAGTGGGCCTAGAAGTTTACTCTGTGGATATAAGGCTATAGTCTAGGGCCATGGGGACCTATATGGTGCTGGATTTTACTGGGAGAGTCCTAGTGTTGATCAGAGGCAAAGTCCTGTGCTTGCTTCCTTCTCCTTCACCCAAGCACAGGGTTCTCTCTCCATGTTATACTGCCTGGGATTGGGAGGGAGAAGGATGATGCAGGTAATGTAAAACTGTCCTGCCTACTCTCTTCAGTGTGTCTTTTCTTATTTCTGTGCTACATTCCTGGGCTGTAGTCTCTCACCTGGATTCCTTAGTTTTTTGTGAAGGTGTTTTCAAGCACGTGTACTTATTCAAATTGATGTTTTTGCAGGGGATGAGCACTGCAAAGTCCTGTTCCGCTATCTTGCTGACATCTGACTTGTAACTTATTTACCTACTTCTGTGTTAAAACTATGTTCATTATAAAATCTATACAAAAAGTGAAATGGAAAATAATGAGATAAAGACTGAGCAAATAACATTTGATTTATGAACATAAAAAGTTACTCTAAAAATATATTATTAATAACATTCTAACAGCTTGCTTTTTAAATACCTTCCTACTTGTGATGCTTTCATTTAATTATTTAGTAATATCCCAAGGCACATCATAAATTTATTACTGTATTTATTCTCAACATTTGAAGGTATAAAACTGTGTTTGGAATAATCTTCTCAATAATTAAAAAATTGGGGGCTGACTTTTTGACAATTCTGCTTAGATTCTCATGTGTATGTAATGTGTCTGATTATTGGGCTATACTGGAAGTGGATCAGTTATGCCATTTTTTCTTTTGCTTACATTTGCAAAATCATATTATTTTCAGTTGTATTTTCTTAGCAGAAATCTTTTAAACTATTGTTCATATAAATAGCCAGGGAATGTGCTTAGAATATGAAAACTTCAGTATGTAGCAATATGTTAAATATGACAGAACCTTAGATTATCATCATCCAACCTTCTGTGTTAAAGAACTCACATTCACTCTGACTTTAAAACCTGGCTGGGTTATAAGTCAATCAATATTATAAATATTAATGAGAGTTAATATAGCCTAATTGTATAGATAAATATTTTCTTTTCTATTTTAATGGCTCTAATCATCTTGTGCAATCCCAGATGAAAACACCTCGTTTTACAGACCACCATTTTTTATGTGAATGACTTAGCTGGAGACATATGAAGTGTGATCATGAAATTTGCAGATGACACTAAATAGGATGGACAATTAACATGCTAGATGAAGTTTTAATTCAGTCCAAATTCAAGCACAAAATTTCTCAAGATGGTTGGGAACAGGAGGGTACAGGTAGAATCTGCCAGTTACCAGTGGTTCGTGGTTCAGTTATTAATGATGTCGAATATGGGCACGGGGGAAGATAAATCTCAGAAAGGAATTTATTGGGAATGTGGGGTGACAGGTTAAATTAGTAAATACCTGCAATGATAGACGGTCCTGATATTGGGATATTAAGTATTTAAGAGGTAGATACCACTCTACTGTGTATTTAAAGAGGTCTAGTTTGTTTTGCTATGTGAGTAGGAGCCATTCATAATGCTTTTGTACATCTAAGCATATTTATTCGATGGTGTAAGCCTTATGATGTAATCAAATTGCCTTGAGCTATATTAGGTCTTACTCATGTAAATGAGCCTCCTCTCTTTAGGTACAACTTTTCTTTCTTCCTAAAGACATGAACAGTAATTTCAAAAAGCTGAAGTTGTTTATGCTGGGAAAGAAATGTGAGAAAATACCATATGGTCTTAAAATATGTGAAAGACTGTAGAGCAGAAAAGGGATTATGCATAACATGAAAATTTCCAGAGGGAAGAACTAAAATCAATGAGAGGAAATTATTATTTAAGCAAACATAAGAGAAAAAATATTTTTGTAACACTGATGAAACTACCTAAAAAAAATTGTGCTCTGTCCTGTCTTGTAAGGTAGAGTGTTGAAGTAGAGAGAATGGTCGCTTGATCACAGACTTCATGTAATAATTCATGCCATAGTGTGTGGAATAAATTTACTCATCATTACGAGATTTTCCTGCTGTAAGATTCTCTGATTCTACAAATCAATTTATACTTGAGAAAACTTTATTTTTATATTTGCCTTCTGGAAGTACTCATTAACTTGTTATATGTTTAAAAGAGAAACAAAAAAGAATTCAAACTATATTACCATATGCATTAATTAAATCTTTTCTTTAATAGCATATAAATAATTTACACAAAAATGTTTTATTTTACTGGGTTTAATTCTACACTCTCCCTACCACCTAAAGAAACACACATGAATCTCTCTCTGAACACTGAAATAAACCTACATTACTAAGTACAAAGTTTCTGTTTCAGTGAAAATTTACGAAGTGTACTTTAAATTTATAATTGTTTCAGAAGAGGCTTAACATTTGGTTGTTTTCAGACTTTTTTCCTTCTTGGAGTTAATCTTGGGTGATCTGAAGAATTTACCACAGCCAAATTCATCAGAATCTGCTTTCCTTAACTCATTAAATGACCTTTAGAAAGTAATTTATCAACTGTGTATATAGTTCAGTGTCTCCCTCCATGTAAGTTCTATTTTCTACTAAATATAGGAATTTAGCCTAACTCTTCAAGATATCACTAGAATCAACTCTTAATGACATCACTGAAAAATTACAGCTTCTAGTACATTCACTTCTATTCATTCTGTAAGCAAGCAGCAAGTTTTTCAGTAGCAGAGCTTTGTTCTTGTTCTATGGGAATATTTATATTCTAGGAACGTTTATGTTCTATTTTAGGTACTGTTTGTTTGGGTACTATCAGGTTTTCTTTCTCAATAACTCTATTGCATACTTTTCCTCAAAGTCTACTTGTTTTGTCCAATTTTTTTTCAAATTAGAAAATTTCAAACTCAATAATTAAATTTGACGGGTTCATTTTATTGGCAATTTTCTATTTAATAATAGTAACATATCTGTGTTTATTTTTGTTTTTCATGTCATTAATATCAAATCCATTAAAATACCATGACAGTCATTAATTTGCCAGTCTGTAGTACTTTGGTAAGTAACCTGCTGTCATTAGTAAAGTTTTATCTTATATAAGAAAAGTGTATTTGGATTTTAATAATACTTTTTGACATTTGTCTTCAAGAAGACAAAGTAAAGCTTACGAATCTAGAAAGGTGGACTAAAAAGAAACAAACACCACTTCACATTCAGATTTAAATTAAAAAAAAAACCTTGGACCTAGTTTCATAGTGTATCTTTAGCTCTTATTAATTACTTACAAACTTTTTTCAAAAATGGAAGAGATAAAATTATGTTTCTATGAGAAAAAACGAATAAATCTAGGCTTAAAAATTAAAGTCAGTTTCTGCAACACTTTTGCTGAAAGAGGGACAGTCCTACCTCTTTCCTCAGAATGAGAAAAAAGGATGCCAATATCTGAAGAGTTAGACTGTTTTTATTCAAATACAGGAGAATTGTTGCCTTTTAGGCTGCAACTGACACTGGAATTTTTAGTAAGCCCTAATCAATCACAACTCTTGAAAGCAGCTATTACAATATGATATGAAAGTCAGACTGTGTGACATGAACTTTCCAAAAATCAGTGCTGACAGCTGCTCTCTCCAAGGGCACTCATTTTCTTCCCCTTTGCTTGAAAAAAAAGAAAAAAAGAAAGAAATAGAGGGAGACTGTGAATCTTCCAAGTTCCAAAAATGTTATTTTACCTATACATTATTTGGATATATGGAATCAGTATTTTATAAATAATATCTGCAAACTGACAATGTACTCAAAACAGACACAATGTGAAGGCTGGCAAACATTGACAAATCAAAAATAATTAATGACTCTTTCTTCTAAAGAAATCCACCTAGAGTAATATTAGCTTTAAATGTATGTCAATAAATAAAGTTTTACAGAATCATATATAATGAGGTTCACAGATATATGACCAATATAAAGTTTATGTTGATTAGGATAGGCACAACGCATGCTTCTTATCCATTTTCTATTCCTATTTATTAATCAAGGAAAGTAATCATACTTCTACATAAAAATTGAAGAATGTAGATGGTGTTTAAATATGACAATAAATAACCAGCTGGAAACGAAAGAAAACAGACTTCTAGCAGGCCATCCTAAGTAAACAAATGGCTCAGTAAAATTGTCTGTAAATAGTAAATCTCAAAAACAATAAATGTTTTATTTTGGCAGTTACATTAAGGAAACGAATACTTTGTTTTTTGAATTCCTTTATTTTTTCCTCTCTCTTTCTTTATTCTACCGGATCACATACACAACTGCGGTAGGAGGCAGATGAGAGAGATTACTATTAAAAGGATTTAGAATATGGCATACAAAATATCCTATTTTGGCATGAGGATTATTTTGAACTGAAGGTAATTGAGGAACAGCAATACATGAGGAGCTCTCTGCCTTCCCCCATCAGCCTAAAAGCAGAGCATAAATTTCCCTTTGCAATGGTGACATACATTTTCATTTGTAAAGGTGTGCCCTTGCCTGTATCAGGAAGATGAGGACAACTTCAAAGATTACTCTTCTCACTGGAGATTTGAGTCTGCATAACAAACTTTACTAAACAACATTTATTTATCATAAATGTGCTAGTCACCTTCCCACAATTTACCTCACCTAGTAGCCCAAGCACACCTTTCCTTTGTCATCACTTTTCTATGATGTATTACATTTTTTTAAAATAACATAGAAACCCCCAAGTCTAACTACTTCTTTGGGCTTTCATTTTTATGTGAAGCCCTTGTGTACACAAAAATATTAATAAATTTGTATGTGTAACATGTCACCTGTTAATCTGTCGTTTGTGAGTTTAATTTACAGGCTTCAGGAATAAACCTAAAAAGGTACAGGAAACATTTATTTTTTCCTCCCCTATAGTATTACTATTTAACCAAGGTTTTATATGATAGTAATGTCATAAGATGCTGAGAACATGTTCAGATTTCTGTAATTTTGAAGCACATACCTAACATACTTCAGGTTAAGTATGAGGCTTTCAAAAATCAGATTAGGAAATGCAAAGGATTATTTTATAAATGTTTAATACTTTTCCCTGTAGAGAACATGATTTAGTAAGTCTCATATTTTGACTCATAGAACCATGACATATTTTCCTCTGTTGTTTATTAACAAAAAGTTTCTAATTAGCTTTGAAGATATAATAAATATCCATAAACATCACAGACTAAATTTGGTTGACATATTTCAAATGATTTTATCTTCCTGTTGATTCTGTATTATATTCACCTTTTAATGAAATAAATGCTGACAAAAAGGTGACTGTATTATAGAAAGTCAAAGGTTAGTTCCTACATATATAGCTGGGTATTTGAAATAAAATTAAAGGCTTTATAGTAACTTATGTTCATAATATATCTATTTCATTTGTGTGTATGTAACCTGAAATTATATTTACATAAATGTATGCAACATATATAGAGATTTATATTTGAATAATGAGTAATTAAACAAAGATACAATCTTGTGTCTCAAAATCACGTTTTGGTCAATGACAGACTGCAGATAGGAGAATAGGCTCATAAGATTATAATTGAGCTGAAAAATTCCTACCACCTAGTGATGCCCTAGCCTTCTTAATGTGGTAGTACAATGCACTACATTTTCTATGTTTAGATATGTTTATGTAAATACTTACCTTTGTGTTACAATTGCCTACAGTATTCAGTACATTAACATTTTGCACATATTTGTAGCCTAGGAACAATATGTCATACCATTTAAACTTGGTGTGTGATAAGTTATACCATCTAAGTACACTCTATGATGTTTGCACAACAGTGAACCTGCCTAACAATGCATTTCTCAGAATGCATCCCATTTACATATATATGACTGTATATGTACTAGAGATATATATGGCTTGGAATGTATTACATTGAAACTTTGAAATATAATTATTTTTTGATTTATTGTTATTTATGTTATATATTACATATAGATATGCAATACATACATATATGTGCATATATATGTATATATGTACATATGTGTAATTTATAGTAACTATAACATGTTTTATCACTAGTTACAGCTTTTATTTCTTTTGTTACTAGTTATAGATTTTTTTTTGGTGACATATACTTCTATGAGCATAAACATCAGTGACTAAGGGGTAAAAATGTTTTTTGTCTTCATACTGTTTCCAGAGATTACAAGAAAAATAATCTGTAAATAACATTTTTTTAGTTCTACCTCTTCCTTTCTGTCAACATTGTATTCATTGCACCAAATAAGCAAAAGCAACTAGATGGATGCCAAATAAATGATCTGAAATTGAGAAAAACTGATAAAAGCAAATTTTTAATCTGAACAATTTAAAATGCAACCATTTTTATCTGTGAAAGTCTAAAGAAAAAAGGTAATATGAGTTAAATGTGGGGTGAGGGGAGGTGAGGGAGTTTTAATCACTGAAAACTCGCATTAATAAAACAATAAATTCCTAATTATGTAGGAAATTTCTTCCTCAGGAATAACTTCTCTAATAGCATTTTAGCAATTGTGTTTAAACAATGATAATGTAATACTATTGTTTAACTTGGATAATTTATCATTATCCAGTGATAATGGTTTATCCTCAAGAATGCTTTTTAACACCATTTCTACATTTCTAAAATTTTTAGGAGAGCAACTTTGATATATGGCTAGAGTTAACAATAAAGTGTTCACATCTGAGTTGGGGAATGATTAGGATCTTAAAGACCTATAGAGAGGGTGCACAGAGTGGTCCTGACTTCACTGGAGTTGGATTTCTCCTTATGCATGATACAACCTATTCGCTAAGAAATGGTACACTGGTTATAATACATCCCTAAGGCTGAAAAAAAAAAAAGCAGAAATTGTCCTCAGTGTTTATATATTTGAATTTTTGGCCAATCTGTGCCTCTGTTTCAAAAATTTATTTTTGCCATCCCAGAATCTCTTTTCTTATGGAGGTTCATATTCTTTATAAGACAATTTTATACGGTCAAAATACTATCTCTTTTATTTATGATAAATTAATATAATTCTAGTGGCATAATTATAGCTCACAGAAGCCTCAAACTCCTGGGCTCAAGGCAACCCTCCCACTTCAGCCTCCCGAGTACCTAGAACTACAGATGCATGCCACCCATCCAGCTAATTTTTCCTTCTTTCTTTTTTTGTACAGATGGGAGTCTCACTATATTTCCCAGGCTGGTCCTGAACTCCTGGGCCCAGGGATCCTCTTGCCTCAGCCCCACCAAGGTGCTGGGATTACAGGTATGGACCACTGTATCTGGCTGGAAATATTATTATTTTATAGCTGAATATTAGTTTATGAGACTAGCAAAACAAAACAGATATCCCAGCAAACTCTTTAATACCATTACAGTTTGGATTATAGTAGCATTGAAGCCTCAAAATTCTTGTATGTATGCAAAATCAAAATCTCATCTTGATTCTTAATATCAATACAAGGAAGCATAATGTAGATATCCCAAGAAAAGCAATTTTTCATGATTATCTTTGAAATAAATCTTGCAAATATCTACAGTTAATGAATCCAAGCCTGTTTAGAGGGTTTGCTTTCCCCTCTCATTTTTACTCTAGCCCATCCTCCTCTTGAAATCCAGCCTTCTTAGGAAAGTCAAGTCACCTCACCACAAAACAGGGTTTCAATCCAAATTTTTTTCTTCAGAGAAGAGATAGTTAAGCTTATGGCTTTTTAAATGCTGTGCCTGCTGTCAAGCAGTTGTAGGTACACAGGGAACATACCAACATGCCAACGAAAGAGGCCAATCAGTAGAAAATTTGTTTATTTGGAAATAATGTTTGCTTGGTTTGAAGCAGAAAGCCTATATGAGAGCTAGGGCTTGTTTTTGGGTTTTCCTTTTTATATTTTGAACATGCTAAGAAAAAGGAAAAATGATATTTTAAAGTCTTAAAATGCAGTTGCACATATTGATAGTTAGGAGGGCAATATGTTGTCATAGAGGATTCAATAGGGTTCTGAAGACAGGAGACCAATTATTAACTCTGGTTCACTTGCTCTATGCTTTGTTCTGGTCCCAACTGCCTCAAGACTGAGTTTAGTTATGAAATAAAGAGCATCATCTTCACAATCTCTAAGAGTCTCCCTAACTCTAAAGTGCCCTTGATTAATTTATTAAAAGAGTCTTCATTAAAAACAATTAGCATTACTGGGATCTGGGTAGAAGGTTGGTAAGTGAAATTCTAGTTTTTATGTTGAGGGGCAACCAAATGGTTTGAGGCATCTTTCTGTTTTTTTCTTTTTCTTTTTTTCTTTTTGAAGCATAATTGTAGTCTCTCATTTGCTACATAATAGTTTTCATTACATTCACCAAAATTGATTGTTAACGAGAGAAATTCTTCACATTACACAAAGTGTAAAACTTGACTATTTTAAGTGAGACTCACAAATGACTGATGTGATTGTAAGAACATCTTATGTGGTAAAAATAAATTTTTTTCTCCAAATGTGATGTGATTAAACGAAATGTTGTGGTAAATAAGCGTTATAGAAACAGGACATTCTATTTCTAGAAAGGTGTTCTACTTTTTAAAAAATCTGCAAGAGTCAAACAGCTGTTGCTTATCTGAAGCAATTAATTATAATGATTTAAGGTAGACTTTCTTTTTAAATAAATAACATACAAAGACTATAAGAGTTTCCCTACTATGTAGCTATATTTTTGTCCAACAATGTAATATTTTTATACGAAACCTCCCTTGACTTCGTTTTGTAATGATAATACTAAAACGTAGTTCCTTTTTTCTCTTACTAACAAATCTTACGTATTTACATAGGAATAGTTTGTTCTGGATATGCTAAAATTGGACAAATAGGATTCAAATGGATTTTTCTGAACAGAGAAATCCTCACAATCAAAAAAAGAGCAACATAATAGGGTTTCTTCAGTAAGGCTCAACTCAGTTCAAGATAATCATATCAGTATGTTACAAATTGAATACTCTTCCTGCTTCAGTGAGAAAAACCACAAAATACATAAAGGCCTCAGTGCTGACGACATTTTGGTTTAAATTATTTTCTTTTGTAGACCATGTGTGTTCCTTCTCCTGACAGACTACAGATCCCATGAAGGCTGTTATGTCTTTAGATTTGCCTTGTTAAGGGTCAGTGGTATAATTATAAGAGTTTGCACAGCTAAGTCGGTAGGTGGTGTATTTATTTGACCCAGGAATGCCTAGGTGGCTTGTTCATGTCCAGTAATAACCAACGAACCTTACTACTGCATAAGCCTCTCAGTATTTGTTTGTTATATGCATAACTGAGTTACTCTAGTTACCATATGCATGTATAAATCACAGGAACATTATTTAATTATGTAAAATTAAGTATCAAGTATATGTGATGTTGTTTCTGAATTAACTTATGTAATATCTAAAGTGTATATATAAATAGGGCTTCCTTTTAAAAAATTATTTGAGAGTACAGCAGGCATCACACAATATTGATTTGTCTTTTTTCCCTCCTTCTTTGACAGATTTATTCATAAAATCTCTTTGATTTTTTTTCTCTCTTCCACAGACTCTTAAAATGTATACAATTTCTGAGCTCGTATTTTGGGCCCAGATTCATGGGAGATGTTTAGGGTGCTATACTAGTGAATTGGCGACAAGTAAATAAACCAACAAATATTAGTAATACATTAACAGATAATTATGCTGTTGGTACTCCTAGAACAGGGAATGTGTCATGGCCTCAGTATCTAGCACACAGTAGGAACAACAAATATTTGCTATTTATTTATTGTAAATCAATAAATATTTATTTAATAAATGACTTCCCTCAATGCAGATGACTAGTTTTAAATGGTCATAAAATGAATGATTAAAGGAAAACTTTAAGGATGAATTAAGCACCATAAGCTGCTTAAAAATAGCAGTTAAAGGAGTATTTACATTAGGTTATTTTGATGCTTAACAAAGCCAGTACTTTTGAGTAAAAAGGATTTACTAGTAAAGAAGCAGGTAGAATCCTGATGTTCATGTTAAATATAGTTCAATTGGAAAAGTTTTTTTTTTTTTTTTCTAGGTCCAGTTGGAATTGGAAAAGGAGGAAGTTTTGGGGGATGATGTTATGGACACATGAACATTTCAGGCCTGTAAATAATTGTTCATAATGGAGGATTGAGATTATTGCCTTTGTGGTTTTTAGAAATTGTCTTATTAATGAAGGAGAGTAATGACTGGTTTCCATTAAGAATGTCTTTAACAAAACTGTCAACACTTTTAAATAATAGCTACTGAACCATTTGCTTAGCTGTTTTTGTGTATTTTGTTCATATAGAAACACGTAAGCATATTTCCGCAGCTAATGAGAAGAAGGAAGTGCTATAGAAAACTAGAGTGGTTAGAGGCCTACATCATTCTGGAAGAAGAAAACTGAAGAAACAGTCAAATATAATTTCTTTCTTGACATTGCCTGATTAAGTTATGACCCTCATTCACAAAGCATATGAAAAATGTTAGCCCCTGGTTCTAACATTTAGAAATGACAATCCAGTGGAAATTACAACTTACACAGGAAGAAGATGAAATGCTCATTATTCCTCTACTAAATTGTTTGTTCATATAAAAAAGTTTTCTTCTCGGAATGTGTTATGCCACACAGCATCCAACTCCATAGCAAGCAGTTTTGAGTTGATGGATTCCTTAAAGGTAGTCATGTAGTCTGTGGATACTTCTGGTTGTAATTTCTTACAGATCTCTCCCACTTCTATTATTTTCTCATAACTGTAATCTAGACCTGGAACCTCTTTCAGCAGAATGACTGAAAGTTCATGAGTCTCTCTTCCTATCCAAATGAATTTCCTATAACCATTTTCCGATTTCAGCTAAAGCCATGCTCTCTGCTTAATTTCTCAATTGTGGCCGGGCGCGGTGGCTCAAGCCTGTAATCCCAGCACTTTGGGAGGCCGAGACGGGCGGATCATGAGGTCAGGAGATCGAGACCATCCTGGCTAATACGGTGAAACCCCGTCTCTACTAAAAAATACAAAAAACTAGCCGGGCGACGAGGCGGGCGCCTGTAGTCCCAGCTACTCGGGAGGCTGAGACAGGAGAATGGCGTGAACCCGGGAGGCGGAGCTTGCAGTGAGCTGAGAGCCGGCCACTGCACTCCAGCCTGGGCAGCAGAGCAAGACTCCGTCTCAAAAAAAAAAAAAAAAAAAATTTCTCAATTGTACATTTTTTCCTAAAATTTGTATTGAGGTATAACATAACGCATCAAAGTGCACAAATGATAACTCTATGTATTTTTTTAAGTAAGTGAACACCTTAGTGAACATGCCCTATATAGAAATAGAATATTAGTAGCTAAGCGAAGTCTTTTTTGTTTGTTTTTTGTATTGTTTTGTTTTCTGTTTTTCTTTTTAAATTAACACTCCCTGAGAGCTTGAAAGTTCTAGCTGCTCCATGTCTTTCCTAACCCTTGGTGGTGTCAGCATCTCCACTTCCAGTTTAGCCATTCAGGTGTGTGTATTGGTAGCTAATTGGAGTTTTAATTTACATGCTTCTGGTGACTGATGAGATTATGGGACTTTTCCTATGCATATTGCCCTCTTCTCTTATGGGTCTCTCCAACTCTTTTGCCTATTTCTTAATGAAAGGTGTGACTTTGAATAACTAAATTTTTATAGTTCTTTTATATATTCTGGAAAATTGAGCTTTATCATTTATGTGTTGCAAATGTCTCCTCCAACTGTGTTGCTTGCTTTTTTCTTCATTTAATGGTGTCCCTTGATAAACAAAAGTTCTTAATCATTAATTTTTTTGTCATTTCTGGTTCATCTTTATTGTGCTCTTAACATAAAATTTAGGAAGTTTGGCCTACTCAAAAAAGTATACATATATATATTATATATATATATAATATATATATATATTTTTTTTTCCATATTCTACATTACCAATAATGTCATTGGAACATAATGACTGCTTTATTTTTTGTTTCAAATTCTTATGACTTCTTTTTTACTTTCTTTCACTGTCCTCCAAAATGCTAAATAGAAGTACAGTGGATATGCTTGCCTCATTGTATATCTCAGAGAAAAATTTTCAGTAGCTGATCCGTAAGTGTGAACTTCACTAGTGATTCTTTTTAAAAACTCTGTATGACATAAAAGTTTCCCTTTGATTACTTATTTACATTAGTTATTAAATTTTATCAAACATATTTATGCATATATTGAAATAAACATGATTTTTCTCCTTTGTGTAGTAAATTACATTGATTTGTATACCTTCATCCAATCTTGCATTCTTTGGATAAAAGCCCACTGATTTTTTTTTTCTTTTTAATTTCTTCATGAAAAAGATTGACATGAGAATTGTGGAGCCTCTAAATGGTGTTTTCTTCAAGGGTTTCCTTTCATTCACTAGCAGACAACTAGATTAAGAACAGATCACTTTACTCCAATTAATGACAGATAGGAGCCACGTATGGGTTTGAGTTTTTGTGATATTTGACTTATTTTGGCTTGTCCTCCCTCCTGAAATGCAGCTTAGGAGTGCCTCAGAACAGAGCAAACCTTCCCCACGGCATCTCCAGGGAAGTGATAAAATTCCAAAGAAAAAATCAGGTATGTTCAGACAGGTCCACCAAAGAATTTATGAATAAAATACAGCACAAAATAGCAGAGAATTACAGGCCATAAGAGTATTCTTTTTCTTTATAAATAATCATTTTAAATAATATTTGTGTTATTGGAACTTTTGTAATTTGTAAATTGCAAGAGGTTTGCAATTATTAGTGTAACCTATATGTTTCTCTGTAGTAAATGGTATCCTAAAGAAAACCTTTAAAAATGAGGTGAAGGGAAAGCTTCATCTGCTGATGGTTTGGTAAGACAAAGAGTGGGAAGGTGGGAAGGAAGGATTCCCTCACTACAGTCAGTCAGTATCCATGGGACATGGTGGGGGGATTGAATTCATCATGGGCTTAGAGCTTGCTTGTAGAAATGAGAAGAGTCTTCCCAGGGCTCAGAAGAGTCTTGGGGCTCAGCAGGTCTCTAGACTTGGGACTTGTTCATATAACACAATCCTCAGCAGAGAAGCCACACATTTAAAATATAGAGTGACATTTCCTCCTGAGAGATTTGTAATAACGACTTTCTTACATGGAACTACACATAATCCAGAAAATTCTGAATGCAGTAGATTTTGTTAATTCAAATTGCATAGGAAAGCAATTCTACCTGGGTATCATATTATATATAATATAAATTTATTTTTATTTGTATGAATTAGTCTAGCATAATTTATAAGGAAGGTGTTTGATAAACTGTTGACATATTTTAGGGAAATTTTTCTTACTGTAGGGGAGAGCATCAGGAAAAACAGCTAATGAATGCTGGGCTTAACACCTAGGTGATGGGTTGATCTCTGCAGAAAACCACCATAACACACGTTTACTTATGTAACAAACCCAAACCTGCACATATACCCTGGAACTTAAAATAAAAGTTGAAGAAAAAAAATCTTCTAATTTTATAGTCAGGCTGTATTTTTATGGCCTAATTTATCAGGTGTTCTGGTCCATTTTGCACTGCTATAACACAATAATGAGACTGGTTTATTTATAATGAGCAGATATTTATTAGCTCACAGTTCTGGAGGCTGGGAACTCAAATATGAAGACACTGGCAGGTTTGGTGTCTGGTAAGGACCTGGTCAAGGTCCACTGTCAAGTGGATTATTCTACTGCTTTTCTCTCTGCTTTCAGCCTGGACTTCCCTATAACTCATCCTCCAAGCTGCTCCTAGAGTGACCTTTTTAAACACTCAAATCTGATCATATTATCAGATACTTTAAAATCCTTCAGTGATTCCCTGTAGCTTTCAGGACAATATTGAAATGGCATTGCTTAACATATTATGTCATTTGTTATTTTGGCAATTGCTTACTTTTATGCCACTTCGTTTGGACGTTCAAAAAAGCCCACTCTCCCCAGCCCTCATATCATTAAATAATACCTATTAATTTCCCCAAATTGAGCATTAGTTTTCTATGGTCACCTGTTTAGATTTAGAAGTCTTTCCTCAGAGCAGCTTATCAAAAATTCAATTAGAACAATTACCACAGTTTATTATACACAGGGATTTCTTTTTCTCTCAAATTAAGCCTTAACAACTTTGAAGACAGTGAATTTTTCCTTATTTGACACTGTAGACCAGGGAAATAGCATAATAAATACCTACTGTATAATCAATGCCCAATAAACTTGTGCTGTATGCATGGATGAATAAATTAATGTTTGAATGCTACATATTTGACACATACAAAAATAATCCAGTCACAATCCAGCAATATAGATATAGAGAAGACAAAATATTTTCAATCCATACAGTACTCACAGTATAAACCGTGAAGAGTTGACAAATCAAAAGGAATTGTTTATCAAATGTAACTGCAATGGTATCAGTGATGAAGAAAGGATTTTTTCTTTTAAATGCTGTATTCAATTTTATGATAAAAATGCATACGGTTATAAAATTTATTATACGTTTTCTTATTTCAATAGCACAAATGCCAACTTTTAAAAGAGGATTTGGTAGAGTTGCTTTTATATGGATCCTTTAAATTTGCCTCTTATGTTAGGTCTTTTAATTGATTCAATAACTTTTGCAAATCAAAAAACAGCCAACGAGAAGTTGAGTTGTCAATTGCCTCTTAATTATAGTTATTTGGAGACGTCTGGAAGATGACCCTGAGGGCACTTGGAAACACAGATTTTCTTTGCTACATTTCTGTGGTTTTGTTAATGTGGCTTGTGGTTATTTTGTTAATTAGAAAGAATAGTTTTCTATAAACAACAGGCTTTCTGAATAAAATATTTCCTGTAACTCTAAAGGCAAGGATTTACTGCCTTTGTTTTAAAAGTCATAACTGTACATGATAATTAAGTTCCTGGTAATAATGTTCTAAAATTCTAGCAGTAGGGTCAAAATCTTACCTTTAGTCAAACCTGGATATAAAATAGGGAGCCCTGATACTTGTTTTCAAATGATTTCCAAGGGATATATTTTTGCATGTGTTTATATGTATATATTCACTTGTAAAGGATCAGAGGGATATGTATTTAATGACAATGTATTCAACATTTCCTTTGTTTTGTTATAACCTGCCTCTGTAAGAGTTTTCAAAATAAGACTTTTTCCTCTATATTTCTTGTTCCCCACTTAAGTCTATTTAATATGTATAGTACATATGTATAGGACATATTAAAATGTGTGCTTACATATTTCATAGCAACATTTGTTGTGCAAAAGCCTTCAAATTTAAATATGTCAATGCTATTATTATAGTAAAATGAAGGCAAATGCAAGAATGGCTCTGAGAGGTTTATCCTTTTAAACTGCAAATTTAGCTCTTTTACATAGGTAGGTTTAATTTGAAAGATTTTCACAGTGTAGGATCTAATTAATTAGTTAGTAATGCATGAAGCCAGTAGAGCATTATAAGTGTTGTATCCCAGATGAAAAACCAGAACAAATGAGTAAATTTACATTTAATTTGACCCTTTTAAACATGAAAACTTTCAGTTTTTCTTGTCTTTTTATATTTTCATCAGTTTATCCTTCATGTCTTTAGTTGCCTTCTACCTCCATAAGATTATAGAATCTTTAAATTCCTGAAGTGGAAAAGGGAGGTAACAACAATTTGACAATGACAAATCATTTAATGGGCTTGATAAAGCTAATTGTAAAACCTAAAGTGATTATTCACTGTGATAGCACTTCATCTTGTATGGGCTGCTAGTTCCCATTTGCTAAACTGACTTCCTTATTATGGCAAGTGGATACCTAGTGGTCTGATGGAGTTAATGCTCCCAACCTAGCAAACCTCCTGCATACGTACATTCTAACGACTCCCTGTAATCCGAGCTCCTCCACCTTCAAGTTTCCCCATATTATTCCAAAGTGCTATGTAAAAGCTAAATAATAACGTAATTTTAATCAGCAAATGCATTCCTTTCATTCTCATCTATTATCAAATATGATACTGATTTGATAGGTGGCGTTTTTAAAGCTATCATTGCTCTACCACTGTTTTTATGATCCTCTTTGATAGTTCACAGATAATCTACAAATTAAAATATTTGTTAACCTATTTATTTTTTCTTTGGTTTAGGACAAAATTCAGGCTTCTTCAGTTCTATTTTATTTACCAGTAACAAAGAAGACAATGTGTTAGTATCAACTCTGGTTGTCTGTATAAAGGGATAGTATTTCTCTGAATATCTAAAACGGAGAAAGTACAAACTTCCGTCCTTGGGAATGGAAAGTGAAATTGTGAATCCTTAAGAGTTTCACTCCAAGTAATAGGAACAGAAAAAAATAACCGTAGAAGATCTTTGTTAAAGGTGTTCATGTGTTATCCTATCAGTTGAATACTGAGAATTGTGAAATCACAGCTTGGAAGCACCATTAAAAAGTAATCTATTAAAAATATGTCGCCATTACAATAAGAAAAGTAGGCAAATTCCTTTCCAAATGAAGAAGACTGGTTCAGAGATGGTACTGTCCCGTTGGTTCCACCAGGCCCAAGCTTTGGTAGGGGGTGGAGCAGATTGTCATTGATGTTAAGACAGCCTTTACTTAAGAATACGAGTTCCAAAAAAGAAGCCAACAAAATGAATACCAAAATATAAATATCATGAAATAATCATAAACATAAGGTGGAGAAAATCCCTTATCAAGGAGCCAGGAAATCAAAAGGAAAGGAGCAGCAGTGCATGCAACTTAAAATTCATCCTACAGAATTCTAGGTTCCTCACGTTTTCCTTTACAAAAAAGTTGAGATAAATGGGAAGATCAGGGTATTCTTGAAATTCAGTAACAGTTAAAATAGGCTAAATTACAGTTGGTCCTCTCATGAGTCCAAAAAAGACTTAGTTTTACCTCCCAATTTAATGAATGCAGTGAATAATCCACTTTATACTTAGATGTTTCCCTAAATTATACGCATTTACTACTTCATTTAACAGTTTTGTATTTGCCACATTAGTTGCTAGGAATACATGTGTGAATATAATGAGTAAAATTCTGCTCTCACAAAGCTTCCAATATTGTGTGGGAATCAGTTAATTAAAGAAGCAATTACAATACAGTGTGACAGGCACAATTTACTGTGATAGATCAGAAAGTTCACAAAAACAAGCCAGAGACAGTAAGCCAGGTTTTTGTGTGATTTGTTTGTTTGTAGGAAGAGTGGCAGTATGCTTTCAAGGATATGACATCTAAACTATAACCTAAGGAATGAGTAAACAGTTGACTTGGGGGAAAAAAGAGAGAAGATTGTGTCAGAAAGAGTTTTTAATGAGATATTAGTGGTCAAAGAAGAAGCAAGTCACATTCAGTGAAGAAAGTCATGATGGTAGGATTGAGGCATGGAGATGAACCATGGGATGAATGGTGAGAGACGGAGTAGGTATGATGTGTATATTTAATGTAAATTTTTGGACTATTCTTCAGTTTTTTAATTGTTATTTTGCGGTAGTGGCAGAATTATCGTGTGTATTAATTATAACTCATTCTGAATACCGTGAACTCCAGGGCTTTGACAAAATCCTAAGGCAGCAAGACTGAGAATCGGATGTTGAGATACGAGGACAATGCTAAAGTAATCTCAGTCAGACCTTGAAGAGAGCCTTTTAATTGAAATATAAGGCATTTTTTACTACATGCCTTCCCTCTACCTCTTTCTCCCTTCTGTCTCTGTCTTTCTGTCTCTCTGTTCATTTAATACTTCTCAATTTGGTGGATTTTCAAAGCATCAGCAGAAGCAATGATAGATTTTGTTTCCTCGATCACCTAACTTAACTATAATTATTTAAATTTCCTTTACAAATTTGAATACACTCTAGGCTGTTTCATTTTGAAAGCAAAAAAACTTTGTTTTTAGATGCCTTTTCTATGTCTAAGCAAATATTTGATTCCTAATGTTATTTCCCAGTACTTTAATGATAGTCAGCTCCTCCCAGGAGCAACACAACCCCAGTCCTTTGGGGAAAATGTTGTAAACTAATACAGTGAGAACAACAACAGAAATATTTTCTGTACATTCAGCACTTGGAATTTGTAGCATTTTCAAGCAAATCTTATGAAAGAAATGGGACACGATTTGGCAGTAGTTCTAGAAGGAAGATGTGTTTTACTATTTTGTGTGCTGTTTTGTCATTTTCCATCAGAAATGGGTGCATAATAGTTTAGCAAAGACAGCAGTTATTAATTGCAAAAATAAACTAAACCTAGATTTTTCACTTTATCCAACATTGTAATCAAGTTCTAGCAAGTGTAAGTTACATCTTTCCTGAATCAGGTCTTCCCAAAGATACGTTTGTTTAAGTGTAGAAACATCTCATTTCTACTGTAATAGATTTGTGATACTCCAAAAACTGGAATTCATTATATGATTTCTAGTAACACATGAACAAGTAGGTAGTTGCCGAAATCAAATAAAGGAAAGGATGGAGAATGTTTTTAATTTATTCATTGGGTCAGTGCCTATTTGTCTGTATGTGCTATTCGGGTAGGAATATATATATCATTATACTACCACTTTATTTCTGATATTGTCTTCAGTAAAGTGGAGCAAAAATGATAATTTCTTTGGTAGTCTGTAATCATTTCCCTACAAGTGAATAAATATAGTACAAACACAGGCCAGTAGTGTTTTGGAGGGTCACTTAGTTTCTCTTCTCTTAAAAGCTAGTCAGTTATAAAATTTGGATATAAATTGTAATTCTTCACTTCACATAGAAATATTATGTGAAATAAAAAACAAAATTATATGCAAAAATATAATTACTATCTTGGTCTTGACACAGAAATCGTGTAAGGAATGAAAAAGACAAAATATTATCTGCATTTGAAAAACATTTAAATTACTCTTCCTCTCATGCATATACAAAATATATCTTAGAATATTTATTATCATATCTGGATTTAATTCAAAAATTCATCTAATGTAACAGCTAACATGAATTTGAGTAGGTTTTGCCAACTTGGCATTTATTTATCCCTTTATTTCTTTTCATTTCTTCTCACTTTATTGTTTTTGCTTTTGTTTTGAATTGGTGGTGGGATGGGGAGGATTAGTAACCTGATGTTTTCTTGGAAATTCACCACTCCTTCATCCTAAGTCTATGCAGTTGAGGTCAGCTGGAAGCTACCAAACACTTTCATAGGCAGGCTTGTGCCCAAAACCAAATTAATGAAAATTCTAAAACTTGGATTGAAAACCACTGGAAAAGAAAAGCCTCTTTCTGGCCGCATGCAGTGGCTCATGCCTGTAATCCCAGCCCTTTGGGAGACTGAGGCGGGTGGATCATGAAGTCAAGACACTGAGACCATCCTGGCCAACATGGTGAAATCCCATCTCTATTAAAAATACAAAAAAATTAGCTGGGCATGGTGGCACACAACTGTAGTTCCACCTACTCAGGAGGCTGAGGCAGGAGAATCGCTTGAACCTGGGAGGTAGAGTTGCAGTGAGCAGAGATTGTGCCACTGCACTCCACCCTGGTGACAGAGTGAGACTCTGTCTAAAAAAAAGAAAAAAGAAAGAAAAGAAAAGAAAAGCCTGTTTTCTCTTTTGATTCTTTTGAGGCTCAGCTGTGAGAATAATACCTAAAGCTATTTAGGCCTTCTAGAATAGGAAAGCCTGCCTAAGAACCAAGCCAACAAAGAGGAAATAGTCAACAGATGGTAAGAGATGATTTCCTGACCATATTACTTTAGGACTTTGATCTAGTCATGCCTAGACTTTTCCATCTTCTTGAGTAAAATTTTCTGGTTTTGCTTAAGGCAAATTGAGTAGACTTTTTCTGTTATGTGTAACTGAAACAGCCTTAATTACTACACTAGTATCATTTTCATGGAAAGGACCACAAATTCCCCAGAAAAGACTGTCTTCTAAAAAATCTACTAAGTCTTTGAAAAGTAGTTCTAGAAATCAGTAAGACAACAATGCATATCTTTTGAAAACTCAAGTTTGAGAAGCGTTGCTCTAGAAAACAGTCTCAACTTATATCTTATTTATTTTTGTATCCCTAGAGGCTTGTATTTGGTCCAGTGTATAATTAATATTCAATGATTATTGAGTAAAGTGTTCTCAAAATTCTACACATTATTTGGGCAACAGAATACAAAGAGGTAAGTAAACAGGTTATTTTCATTTCAGAACATCAAAAATCATGTAATTCAGTATTGATTGCATAATTAAATGATTGATTACATAATAATTAATAATTCATATTTTCTTACTTGTCCAAGTAATATTAAAATGTGCTCTCAAAAATTAAAAATGGCTACAGGTTTAAGTAAATTTGGGAAACATGCCTATTATTATTTTTCTTAAAATCTTCAAATACATACAGTAAATATACCAAGAAGTCCTGCAATTCCAGGAGTCAAGTTCGGTCTTCAAATTTGCAAATGGAAAACTTTAAAAAAATGAAACACTAGTTACTATCTCACATGAGTATTCTAAATATTACCACTAGAAAACCTGTAGCATAGCATGATAAGGACAATATATTGAGAGTGGATGAAAGGACTGGGGTGAAGTTGTAAGATAATTATATTTAATGTGGCTCTTGAGGCATCTTTGAGTGGTTGTCAGAAAGAAGGGGTATTTAGTTGTATTAGAGACAGAGGGCAGAGTGTGTGCAAAGCCATGGGCTTCTGCCAGCACTGTGAGTAACAAAAAAGGCAAAGATTTTTGATACTTATTCTCAACATAATATCCTTGTAGGTGCTAATTATTAACACTTTCTACTTTTTGTTAGCTGTTATTTTATTCAATTTTTACAATTATGTGAAAACTCTGATCTTTCCATCCTTTCTTAAATAAGTATTAGGTGCCACTAGCACCAATAAGAACAATAATAATAGCAAAAATGAATCCTTACTATATGTCAGGTAAGAGCTTTGCATGTTTAAGTAATCTCTCAAAACAACCCTGCAAAGTAAAAATTATTATTATCTTCATTTAACATCAGAGTATTATTGAGATACTCAGTGTCTCACCAATACTGAGACAGATATGAGATACTCAAGTTCAGAAGACCAATGGATGGCAGAGCCAGAGCCAACTCAGGAGGTCTGGTTCCACCACCTGTGTCCTTTAATGTCATACCCTACCATGTGCAACACTAGTCTGGGTGTCTATATATTGTTGCATAAATAGATTTTCCCCTACTCTGGTCAAATTACAATCTGTGAAGAATGTAGACAAACCAACTACACACACACATACACATACACAGAGTAACACATGGGCAAACTAGGGCCTGGGCAGAGCCTCAAGGTACAAAACCAGAACAACAGAGTAGGAAGAAGAGGTGAAAATTCACCTCTTGCTCCAGATTGCCGTGGTTATTCAAGGTCTTCTCTTGGATCCATATGAGTTTTAGGATTTTTTGTTTCTATTTCTGTCAGTAATACTGTTGAGATTTTGACTGAGATTGCACCGAATCTGTAGAACACTTTGAGTAGTACGAATACTTTTAAAATTTAATTTTTTTCAGTCCATGCACATGACTTTCCATTTATTTGTGTCTTTAATTTCCTTCATAATGTCTTATAATTTTTAATGTACAAGTCTTTCACATCTACAATTAAGTTTATTCCTAAGCATTTTATTCTTTTTGTTGCCATGGGTAATGGGATTATTTTCTTAATTTATTTTTAGGCTGGGTTGTTATTTGACTAGAAATAACAGCAATTTTTTATATTTATTGTATCCTGCAATTTTACTAAATTTGTTTATTATTTTAAAATTTTTTGTTGAGCCTTTAGAACGCTTCTTCCTTCCTTTCTTCCTTCCTTCCTTCCTTCCTTCCTTCCTTCCTTCCTTCCTTCCTTCCTCTCTTCCTTCCTTCCTTCTTTCTTTTTTTCTTTTCTTTTCATTTCTTTTTTTTTTTTGTAACAGGGTCTTGATCTGTCACCCAGGCTGGAGTGTAGTGGAGCAATCAGAGCTCACTGCAATCTCAAGCTCCTGGACCCAAATCATTCTCCCACCTCAGCTTCCTGAGAAGCTAGGGCTACAAGCATGTGCTACCACACTCAGCTAATTTTCCTGGTCTCAAGTGTTCCTCTTCCCTTAGCTTCCCAAAGTGCTGTGATTACAGATATGAGCCACCCCACCCAGCAAGTCTTTAGAATTTTCTAAATATATGATCATGTCATCTGAAGACAGAGATTATTTTACATCTCCATTTTCAATTTGCATCGTTTTATTTCTTCTTTTCCTCTGATTGCTCTAGCTTGAACTTTTAGTACTACATTAAATAGAAGTGGCATGAGCGGGCACCTTTACTTTGTACCATATCTTAGAGATAAAGCCTATTAAACTTCCTGATTTCAAAATTTTTACAAAGCTGCAGTAATCAAAACATTATAGTATTGGCATGAAATAGACAAATAAACAAGTGGAATAGAATAGACAGTCCAGAAATAAATCCACGTATCTATGGTCAACTGGTCTTCAACTAAGGAGCCAAGAAGACACAATGGGCAAAAGACAGTCTCTTCAACAGTGATGTGGAAAAACTGGATGTCTACATGCAGAAGAATGAAATAGGATCTGTAACTCATACCATATACAAAAATCAGCTCAACATAGATTAATGGCTTAAACATAACACCTGAAACTGTAAAACTACTGGAAGAAAACATAGGGAAAACCTTCTTCCATTGTACATTGGTCTGGGTAATGGCTTCTTGGCTATGACCCCAAAAGCATAGGTCAGAAAAGCAAAAACAACGTTGGATCACATCACAGTAAATATCTTCTTCCCAGCAAAGGAAACAATCAACAGAGTGAAAAGGCAACCTATGGAATAGGAGAAAATATTTGCAAGTCATATATCTGATAAGGGCTTAATCTCCAAAATATAGAAACGTATACATATAAATAGCAAAAACAAAATTAAATCCCACAAGTAACCCTATTAAAAAATGGGCCAAAATGACCCGAATAAACATTTCTCCAAAAAAGTCATACAAATGGCCAATAGGTATGTGAACAAAGGCTCAACATCGCCAGTAATTTGGGAAATGCATGTTATAACCAAAATGAGGTATCATCTCACACCTCTTAGAATGACTACCATCAAAAACTCAAAAGACAAATGTTGACGCGGTTGTAGAGAAAAGGAAACCCTTGCAAACTGCTGGTAGGAAAGTAAATTGGTACCACCATTATTGAAAACAGTATGGATATTCCTCAAAAGATAAAGACAGGACTACTATTATCCAGCAATCTATTTTGGGTATAAATCCACAGGAAATCAAGTCACTATGTTGACAAGAACTCCCTTGTTTACAGCAGTATTATTTATTCACAATTGCCAAGATATGGAAACAACCTAAATGTTTGCTGATGATTAAATGAATAAATAAATGTTGGTATATACTGTACAAAAAAACAGTAATCAAAATATTATGGTACTGGCATAACACAGACACACATACCGCAATGCCTATTCAGGTACTTTGCTCATTTGAGATATGAATATCACTCAGCCTTAAAAAAGAAAAAAAAATCCCGCCATTTGCAACTACAACACATGTGAAACTGAAGCATATTATGATAAATGAATTTAGGCAGACACAGAAAGAAAAATACTACATGATCTCACTTATATGTGGAATATAAAATCAGCTCACAGAAGTAGAAAGTAGAATGGTGGTTTGCAGTGGCTGGAGGGTGAGATGAAAAGGGGAGACGTTGGTTAAAAGATAGAAAGTTTCAGTTCTGCAAGATGAGTAAGTTCTGAAGATCTATTGTAAAGCAACATGACTATAGTTAACAATACTGCATTGTACACTTGAAATTTGCTAGGATGGTATATTTTATATGACACAAAAGTAAACTTAACTTGAAAAAATATTTTAAGGCTCTTAAGAAATATAGTATTGGAAAACTGATTTTAGAAGTTGATTAAGAGTCAGTCCAACCTTTATGCCCCTAGAAAATACATAAAACCTAGCAAGAGATATTGGTTAATCTCCAGAATGGTATCAATAGGGTATGTAAACTAAGTGCAGTTTGGCACATGATACTAGAGGTATTTTTTCATATTATATAATTCAAGGCGACATTATACAATTAATACCCAATATTCAAAGAAAGAAAAAAGAAAACTATGACTGAAAGCATAGGTATTTAGCTACTTTTTAGCATGGTTTTTATAAAAAAAAAAAAAAAAAAAAAAAAAAAAAAAAGAATATCCAGGCAAGCAAGCACATTAAGCACATTGAGTAATTAAGGTTAAAATAAATGAAGTATGTAAATAATTTATTTTTCTGTGAAATACTACGCAGTGTTATACAATTTACAGAGTGCAGGGCGTCACATATAAGTGTTTGGAATCTCATTAAAACATAATATGGGTCTATTGATCGATCAGCTAAAATCTGAATTCTAGAAAATATCTCCAATTTTGAATAATGAAGAAATAGACATTAACATCTATTACATTATGGCTTACCTGCTCCTTGTGGCCCATGAGTTTATACTGTATTAGGACCTTTCTACCAAGAGGGAAAATAAAATAGAACCTCCCAAGAAACTCAAAATTGTTCTAGCCTATTACAGTTTAAATGTTATGTATTGCTTTTACGAACAAACATAAGGAAAATGCATTCTGGAACAAGAAAATTACAA
Organism: Rhinopithecus roxellana; assembly: GCF_007565055.1. NCBI lineage: Eukaryota > Metazoa > Chordata > Mammalia > Primates > Cercopithecidae > Rhinopithecus > Rhinopithecus roxellana. Next base: position 94,547,975 of record NC_044552.1, on the reverse strand, counting down.
AATAATCCAGTTCAAGGTTCTCATTTTATAGACAAATAAATTGAGCAACAGGCAATCCTCCAGCAGAAGTTATAAGGAGCATTATGATTTTACTTCCCCCATGCCATAATTAAGGGAGTTTGCAACTCAGGGTGTCTAGCCACTTGGTATCATAAGATCTGACCATATTATAACCTTGTGAGTAACCAGAAATTCTGGTTCTTCATAGAGTAATTTTCTGACTCTATTTACCACCTTGTATTATTATATACCAAAGGGAGATGTCATATTCCACTGCTCTGATTTTAATCTGAGTAAAACTGATTTTTTTTAAAAAGAATTGTCAGGCTAGAGACATATTGGATAACAACTACTCCAGACAGCTTAGGTGATGTGTCTGGAAGATATCTGGTTTCTTACCAAAAACATAGCCCAAGATTCTAATTGTAGTTATTTTCTTTTGAAAAATGGATGGTAAATGACAAGATGATACTAAACCCTCATAACACAAAGTCATGAAATTTATTGATCCACCTCAAAACTGCTGGAGTTTTCATATATCAGGGCTTTCAAGTAGTAGTGTATTCTCTGTATATCATGCACATTAAGGTTTTATTAAAAATTCAATGAAATATTTATATCTCAGTTATAAACCCCTTATGGGTAGATGAATGCAATCAAGACATAGTGATTTTCCAATGTGAGTTTTATACATAGAACAGTCTGTCATGGCAATGGATGTTTTTTGTTTTTTAAAAAGACAACGGTTTTAAAATGTCCTACTTCTTACATGGGAATGACTTATGTGACTTCTGTTTCAATGCTTCAACTTCCCCAACCCAGTCTCCAGGCCCCTCCTGAGCTGAAGAATAAAACTGATTTCCCAGAGAATTCCCATAGGACCTGCTTCAAATTTCCCTGGGTAATTCAGAAATAATTCCAAATTTCTCCGGGTAATTCAGAAATAATTTTATAATAATGCATAATAAAATTCATGCAGATTTTAAAGTAACAACCTTTCTGTTAAAATTCCCAAGATAACATCTCTTACAGTAATTCCATTGTATAAGTACAAAGACAATTGTCAGTAATTCCAAATGATGTCGATACTCGAAGATAAGCAATATCTATCTCTCTCTCCTGAATTCCACTAGCAGGACTGCCATCTTGCTCATCTTCAGGAAGCAGATTTCACAGAAAATAGAAAGTGAATCATACCTTAAGAATAGAGGCACTGAAATCCTGGCCAAGGAACTCATAAAACGTTAAAAGTCACGTTGGAAAACTCAGTTATAGATTTAAAAACATTCAAATGACTATATCTTCTTAGAAAGTTTCTTAAGAATTTGAGAGGTTTTATGTGCTGCCTTAAGTACCAATAAAATCTGGAATAAACAGGTTTCTTCCCAAACAGCTTTTTTTCTTTACAATAAACATCAGTATTTGATCTGAAAATGTTTTGGCTAGGTCTCCTTTAAGTACTTTTAAACAATATTCAGTGGTATAGATACTGAGACAAAACATAACAAAATCTAAAAGAAGAGCAGTAAACTCAATATTCTTTTCCAAGTTATTGGATCTTGAGTTTCTTCATAAAACACAAGTTTACAACATCATCACTGAAGCCTGCTTTAAGAAGGGCAAGTGGATAGGAGTAACCAAGCATGATCTCTAACATTTCTGTCTCACTCTGAATATTTCTGCTGATAATCTTTTTTCCTTCTAGTTTTAAAATGCTGATAGTTATCTAATAAAATGATACCTTCATTTCTATGTTTTTTCAAATAATTTACAGTTCTTTATAGAAATTTAAAAAGCCACAACCCATTCACACATATACGGATTTAAAATATTGTCATTAGTATTTCCTATCTTTCATTCTTTCATACAGAAAAGCCAATGTCTTTAAAAATAATAAGTCTAGACTTAATACCTCAATATTCTCTTCTATAACAAAGTTCAACTTTTCAAGTGCATTTTAGCAAGCCTTTCCTCATATTTTTGCCAAACATTCTCCATAATCCCCCTATTATCCATCTGCATTTATACTTGTATAGGGTCAACACTGAGCAGCTCTTTGAGAAGGTCTAAACTGACAAGTTAGGTTGCTAAGAAAGCAATAACTTGATAAACAAACCTATTTTTAAGGAACATATAGAATTTTAATTGATGACATTCCCAGATCCTCACAAAGAATATCTCTTAACTATCCATTGTTTTCTTTAGTCCTTGAATTTTCATTTAAGTTTAGTGAGGTAGAGAATAATGAGGAGAAAGATAATCTCATTCAACTGTTCATCAGTAAAGACAGACAGAGTAAACACATTTGAAGTGGGGGATGGTATTCAACATCCTGATAAAGAAAATTCAAATCAGATCATCTTTACATGACAATTTAAAAAATCAATTTCTAGAAGTAGGTTAGGACAAGGGGCAACTATAAAATACTTTTTTTATAGAGATAGTAAAATTATTCTACCTTCTCTCAATAGTGTTACCATCTTTTAGTCTTTTGTTGTTTAAACTTCCAAGGAGTTTGAAGTCTCTAAAAGCAAGGCCAAATATTGTGCATTAACACTGCTCCTTCAGAAGTGTCCTTCGCTTGTCCTACCATTATGGTAGTGTCATTGCAGAACAGCAAAGTCTGACATTGGCTATTTTTTCTGGAGAGCCAAATAATCAACCTCAGTAAATGATGTTGATGTAACCAGCCTTCCTTGTACTTCTCACCTTTCCTTCCCAACCTGCATTATAATTTAAACTGATTTCATCTTCGGTCTCACCTTTCTAAGCTGATTTCTCACAGATTAATTCTAGACACAACAGAGTGGTAGTTGAGACCTTGAAATAAAACTTGAAAGTGGTGAGTGAAATGTACAGGAATTTCAGATTTTGCATTTCTCTTTGCATTTTATTTTTGTCTAAAAAAGAGGGAATTTTCTAACTGCCTTCTTCTAATGCTGGCATTGAGCGAGTCTTTAAATTCCTCTGAAAACATGAAATTACAACTTCTAGTGTAACTCAGATCACCGTTTCTTAAATCAGATTCTCTTTGACACATTTATTATTTTATGGTTGCATTGCTAGATATCTCCATTACTCTACTAATTATCTCAAGTCTAGCAGAACTTTTTAATCTAAAGAAAGGTGTGCTTTCTGCCTCACAGATGATTTCACGGAGGTCAGAACAAGGAATTGTATTTGCTGGAAGTATGCTAGTTAGTCATTTGTTTAGCTTAAAGGATGATGTAGCTTTAGAAATAAAAGCAATTCCTGCACTCATTTCTCAACATTCACTGCTGCCAGAAAATTGGTGGGAAACTTGGCTGTTAGGACAGCCAGTATTTTCCTGGACAATTTCCAAAATGTGGATGAGTTGTTATTAAAAGTAAAGTCTGTCTGGTTTACATAGACATAAAAGTTGTGATTATACATCCAGCACAAGAATTCTCAATAATTCTTGATATTTCTGAATATTTTGGCTAGTTTTCCAAATGAGCCCTCTTAGGGCCTAAGTGAAATAACCTTAGTTTTTCTTAAGATTTAGTATAATGTACATAATTAAAATATATAGATGTTTAAACATGAATGAAGAACAAAGATAAATTCATGAAAGTTGGTAGTATTACCTAGATAAAATTAACTTTCTGTAAGTTATACCTTTTTTCTCTGTTCTATGCACCTGCAGTAACCATTTTCAAATAATATTAATGTACTAACTCCAAAGCACAATGCTGGATATTAGAAAGACATATAAAGTACAATGCCTGGCCTCAAGTCTCTTACATTCTGTTAAACAATAACATAGTTGATCAAAAAGTGGTATAAAATGCAATAAATGCCATCTGCACAGTAAAAGCAAATACTATTATTCAAAAGAGGACACAATTTCTTTCACTTAGGAGAGCAAGAGTGATCAAGGAATATTTTGTAACTGAGCCTTAAGTAATATAAAGACTTTAATAGGCAGAAACCTCAGTGGGTAACATTTCAGGTGAAGAAAGGAGTATGATAAAAAAAAAAAAGAAAGAAAGAAAAAAAAATGATAAACCAAGCCAACCCAAAACAGACCGAAACCAGGAGAGGATACACATAAATTAATGAATAGTTCAGTTCAAACTCCAAAACCTAACATAGGACATTGTTCAGGTAAGCTATTGCTGTGTACTCTGCAGCATATCACGTGGAAACTCAGTGGCTCAAAACAGCAATGATGTTATTGTCTATAATGGTTTCTGTAGATCAAAAATTGGCGACAGGCTTGGCCAGACAGAACAGGCTCAGAGTCTCTCCTGAGGTTTCAGTCAGGGAGAGGCTGGAGAAAGAAAGTGGGGGCTGCAGCAGCCGAAGGCTGGCAGGGCAACTGCCTTCCTTCGCCTAGTGTCTGGTCCTATCCATGTGGTCACTCCGTATGGGCTAGTTTAGGCTTCTTCACAGTATGGTGGTCTCTGGGTAGCCAAACTGCTTACGATGTGACTGAAGGCTCCTAGAGCAACTCTAGGGCACTGTGTGAAACTTGCATCATCTTTTGTGACTTAGTCTGAGGAGTCCTGCAGAATTCCCGCAGTGTTATTATGCAACATCCCATTGTTTATCAACAGGTCACAAATCTGCCTCGATTCAAAGGGAAAGGAATTAGATTATCTTTCTTTGGTGAGGGAGTGTCAAGGTTCTATAAGGGTATGTGAGGCAGGAAATAGTGTTTCTGTCTTTGGAAAATGTAATTTGCCACGAACAATTTGTAACCTGGTCCCAGCTAACATTTTCCGGGTTGAATTACATTTCTTCATGTTCAAACATGTATCTCCTGACATGCAGAACCATTTATTTCAAAATATTGAGATGCTTCTGCATATCCCCTCACCATTGAGATTACTGTTACTATTGTTACTCTGGATGAATTGTCCTTTCTTTTATGTCTCCCCACCAAAATCCTATTCAGCTTCAGCAAACACCTGTTCTAGATACAGCCTTCCCTGGCTCCTTCAGAAAGCCAGTGTATTCCTGTGGTCCAGAGGATTTTTTTTTTATTTATTTATTTACTTTTTAGATTCATTGGGATAAGATATATATAATATAAAATTTACTATGTTCAACATTTTCAAATATTCAGTACAGTGGCATTAAGTATATTCACGTTGTTTTACCGCCATTAACCAGAAAATGTTTATCAGTCCAAACAAAAACTCTGTACCCATTAAAATATTTAGCTCCCCACTACTCCTCCCTCCAGCCCCTGGTAAACACTGTTCTACTTTATGTCTCTATGAATTTGACCATTTTAAGTACTTAAGATAGGTGAAATCATACAATAGCTGTCCTTTCGTTTCTGGCTTAGCATAATATCACTTAACATAGTATTTTCCGGGAGGCATCCATGTTAGAGCGTGTGTCAAAATTTCATTCTTTTAAGGCTGAATAATGTTTTATTGGATGTATATGTGACATTTTGTTTATGCATTTGTCATTGATGATCATTTGAGTTATTTACTCCTTTTTTTAAATCTTACCCATTCTAACTGCATTTTGTGTATCCATTAACCATCTCTACTTTATCCCCATCTCCCCACTACCCTTCCCAGCTCCTGATAGCTTTCCTCCCACTCTCCATCACCATGAGTTTAATAGTTTTACATTTCTAGCTGCCACATATGAATGAGAACACGCTTAATTGGTCTTTCTGTGCCTGACTTATTTCGCTCAGTATAATGTCCTCCAATTCCATCCACGTGATTGCAAATGACAGGATCTCATTTTTTTTTATGGCTGAATAATGTTCAATAGTGTAAGTTTACCGTATTTTCTTTTTCTGGACATCTTTGATGGATACACGGTGATTCCATATCTTGGCTATCGTAAATAATGCTGCAATAAATATGGGAGTGCAGATCTATCTTTGATATACTGATTTCTTTCTTTTGGTTATGTATGCACAGGAGTGAGATTGCTGGATATACAATCTCATTTGTAGTTTTTTGAGGAACCTTCATATTGTTCTCACAAGTGACTGTACTAATTTACATTTATACTAACAGCATATGAGAGTTCCCCTTCCTCCACATCCTTGCTAGCATTTGTTCTTGCCTGACTTTTGGATAAAAGCTATTTCAACTGGAGTGACACAATATCTAATAGTTCTTATTTGCATTTCTCTGATGATTAGTGATATTGATCTTATTTTTATATAACTGTTGGCCATCTCATCTCTTTTGAGAAATGACTAATCAGATCTTTTTCTCATTTCTAAATTGGATTATTTGATTTTTCTGTTATTTGAGTTCTTTATATACCCTGGTTATTGTCAAATGGATAGTTTGCAAATATTTTTCACCCATTCTGTGGGTTGTCTGTTCACTTTGTTGATTATTTCCTTTGCTGTGCAGAAGCTGTTTATGATGTAATCCTTGATATGATTCTTGATCCTTGAGGTGATCCTGTTTGTCCATTTTTCCCTTGGTTGCCTATACTTTTGAGGTATTACGCAAGAAATCTTTGCCTAAACCAGTGTCTTGGAGAGTTTTCTCAATATTTACTTCTAATAAAATTGTAGTGTCAGCTGTTAGATTTAAGTATTTAATCTATTTTTATTTGATTTTTACACATGGCAGGAAATAGGTATCTAGTTTCATTCTTCCGTATACAGATATCTGGTTTTCCCAGGACCAATTATTGCAGAGACCGTCCTTTCCCTAGTATATGCTCTGGGCACCTTTGTCAAAAGTGAACTCACCTTTGTCAAAAGTGAACTCACCAATAGTTTCAGGTCTTAGAATTAAGTCCTTAATCCATCTTGAGTTGATTTTTGTATAAGGTGGGAGATGAGGATCCACTTTCTTTCTACTTCATGTGGCTAGCCAATTATCCCAGCACCATTTGTTGAAAAGGGTGTCTTTTCCCCACTTTATGTTTTTGTTTGTTTTGTCAAAGATCAGTTGGCTGTAAGTATTTGGGTTTAATTGGGGTTTTCCATTCTGTTCCATTGGTCTATGTGCCTATGTTTATACCAGTACCATGGTGTTTTGGTGACTATGGCCTTATAGTATAGTTTGAAATCAGGTAATATTGATGCCTACAGATTTGTTCTTCTTGCTTATTCTTCCTTTGGTTATATGGGCTCTTTCTTGGTTCCATATGAATTTTAGAATTGTTTATTTTTCTAATTCTCTGAAGAATGGTGGTGGTATTTTGATGGGAACTGCATTGAATTTGTAGATTGTTTTTGGCAGTATGGTCATTTTCACAATATTTATTTTACCCATCCATGAGCATGGGATGCATTTCCATTTCTTTATGTCATCTATTATTTCTTTCAGCAGTGTTTTGTCATTTTTCTTGTAGAGTTATTTTACCTCCTTAGCTAGGTATGTTCCTAAGTATTTTTTTTCTTTTTTTTGCAACTATGGTAAAAGGGGTCGAGTTATTGATTTAATTCTCAGCTTGGTCACTGTTGGTGTATAGAAGAGCTACTAGTTTGTGTACAATGATTTTGTATCCAGAAACTTTGCTGAATTCTTTCATCAGTTCTAGGAGCTTTCTGGAGAAGTCTTTAGGGTTTTCTTGGTAAATGGTTGTATCATCAGCAAACAGCAACAGTTTGACTTCCTCTTTACCAATTTAGATGCCCTTTATTTCCTTCTCTTGTCTGATTGCTCTGGCTAGGGCTTTCAGTACTATATTGAAGAGTGGTGAGAGTAGGCATCCTTGTCTTATCCCAGTTTTCAGAGGAAATGCTTTCAACTTTTCCCTATTCAGTGTGATGTCAGCTGTGGGTTTGTCATAGATGGCTTTTATTATATTATGATATGTCCCTTTGTGTGCTTATTTTGCTGAGAGTTTTAATCATAAAGGGATGCTGGATTTTGTCAAATATTTTTCTGCATCTATTGAGATGATCATGTGATTTTTATTTTTGATTCTATTTATGTGTTGTATTACATTTATTGACTTGTGTATGTTAAACCATCCCTGCATCCCTGGTATAAAACCCACTTGATTATGGTGGATTATCTTTTTGATATATTGTTGGATTCAGTTAGCCAGTATTTTGTTAATAACCTAGAACAAAATAGATGTTCAATAAAGATATGAGTATTAAATAGTTAACAACTGAGAGAATGTCCATAGCATATAACCTGTTTGTGACCTTCAATTCCTTTTTGTGAAAGGCTTTCTCAATTATTTGATCTGAATTTGAATCCTTCATTCTATAAATAGATCAGAATGCACTAGATGCTGTAACAAACAGCTAAAAGAAGGCCTGATTTCCAAGAGTTCATATTTTAAAGTTAAGGTTTAATTCTTCAATAAAGTTTGAGGAAAAAAGAGTTCACAGAAAACAAGTATAGATTTATTTCATGTTACGTTTAAAATACTATGGCTTTCTAGAAATTGGGTTATGATTAAATTCTTAAGCTATAAAATATAGTTTATCTTTTTCCTATAACTGTATGTATTACAGTACATTGTGCTATGTTTAACTTGTTCATTTATCAACTCTTTAGGCTGTAAGAGGTATCATCAAGCATAGGAGCTTTGAATTTAGAAGCTATAATTGAGTTCCAATATTAATGGCTATGCTCTAAGTAAAAGTAAAAAGGAAAATATTAGATCCTAAGAAAGTGAGGGGAAATTATCTTGGTGGCTATTGGATAATCAACATAATATCCTGGGACATCAATTAACAACAACAACAACTGCAAAATGCCACTTTGTAGTTCAGAACTAAAAACTTAGAATTTTATTCATATATAAAATCTATATGTAGTGGGAAAAAAGGGAAACATATGCTTTTTATTGAATTTGCTGAACAGGAAGAAGAAAATATTTTCAAGTAAGATTTCCTGATAATAAGTTTGTTTTCCTCAGGTTTCTGAGATATGTTGATTAAAATATGCTGTCAAATTAAGAGATGGTAGCCCCTAAAACCTTTCTGATACTCACTTACATTAGTTTGCAAAGTGTTGCTATGCATTTTTTGTTTGTTTCCACACTACATCCAGCCCCTAGAAGACTGAGCGACAAAACAAAAACATTTAATCAACAAATACCATTAAAGTGGTTATTGGTTGAATGAGTAAGCTAAATATTTGGCTTTTAAAATAGTCATTTTATTATTTACAGTAGTAAAAAATCAAAACTACTTAAATGCCTAACAATGCAAAGTGGCCAGATAAATTAGGGTACATGTAGAAGGTAAAATATTTTAGTCATTAAAATTATGTTCTTGAAAAAAATTCAGTAATGTCCAAAATTGCCCAAAAGGTAATATTAACTGAAAAAATACAGACATGTACATTTGAATGGTTTTTGCTTATATATATATATATACACACACACACACACACACAGGAATACTTTAAACATATGTGGATATATGTATATGTCTATAAACATATTTTCCACATACGATGTGGTTTGGATGTTTGTCCCTTCCAAATCTCATGCTTAAATGTTATCCCCAATGTTGGAGGTGTGACCTAGTGAGAGGTATCATATCGTGGGGACAGAACCCTCATGAATGGCTTAGCATTCATCATCCCCTTTATGATGAGTTCTCACTCAGTTAGTTCACGTGAGAACTGATCATTTAAAAGCGTCTCAGACCTCCCCCTTCTCTCTTTTTCTCCCTCTCGCCATGTGACGGGCTTGTTCCCTTTTCACCTCGCACCATGATTATAAGTTTCCTGAGGCCCCCACCAGAAGCTGAGCAGATGTTGGTGCCACGCTTGCATAGCATGAAGAACCATGAGCCAAAATAAACCTCTTTTCTTTATAAATTACCCAGCTTCAGGTTTTCTTTTCTAGTAACACAAATGGACTTACAAAATATATATCTGGACATGTTTTACCTGTACCTTTAAAACATTAAAGTTCTGTGCTTTATAATACCGTGCCACATAACCATTTCTGAGATTTAAGAGCAATACATTGTTATCATTATTTTACTTGCCAATAAGAAGAAGAAAAATGAATGTGTTTATACCAAAACAACTGTATATCCTTGATGTGGTTTGGCTGTGTCTCCCTCAAATCTCATCCTTTTTTTTTTTTTTTTTTTTTTTTTTTTTTGAGGCAGAGTCTCGCTCTGTCGCCTGGGCTGGAGTGCAGTGGCCGGATCTCAGCTCACTGCAAGCTCCGCCTCCCGGGTTTACGCCATTCTCCTGCCTCAGCCTCCCAAGTAGCTGGGACTACAGGCGCCCGCCAACTCACCCGGCTAGTTTTTTGTATTTTTTAGTAGAGACGGGGTTTCACCGTGTTAGCCAGGATGGTCTCCATCTCCTGACCTCGTGATCCACCTGTCTCGGCCTCCCAAAGTGCTGGGATTACAGGCTTGAGCCACCGCGCCCGGCTCATCTTTAAATTGTAGCTCCCATAATTCCCAAGTGCTGTGGGAGGGATCAAGTGGGAGATAATTAAATCATGGGGTTGGTTTCCCTCATACTCTTGTCATGGTAGTGAATAAGTCCCACAAGATCTGGTGATTTTGTAAGGGGTTTCCCCTTTTGCTTGCCCCTCATTTTCCTTTTGCCTGCCACCATGTAATATGTGCCTTTCACTTTTCGCCATGATTGTGAGGCCTCCCCAGCCATGTGGAACTGTGAGTTCATTAAATCTCTTTCCTTTATGAATCACCCAGTCTCAAGTATGTCTTTATCAGCAGTGTGAAAACAGATTAATTCAATCCTCTAAGCGAGATATCTGTGAAAGAGTAACTTTCATTGAAACTCTCAAAATTAACTTTGTGGGGATAAAATTGCAGGTAGAATTATTTCTTTAAATCATTTGAAAAAAAAAACCTTAAAGAACTTAAAAAGTTATCACTTTATGAGAAAAGGAGAATTAGATGCATCAAAAATAAAATTTGAAAGTTAAAACTCAGCCCACTTTACCTGATTTCAAGCAGACTGTCAGCATAAATTAGATCTGAATTACTATAAACACACAGTTTTACAATGAAAGTTACAATGTTCCTTATTATAAGAGAGTTTTCTTTGGGGCTCAAATCTGTTAAATATTTTGTTTGTGGGATTCTCATTTAGAGTACTCATGAACCTAAAGAATTATAAATCTTGTTTTCTTGTAACAGTAATGAATGAAGCAACTTACCATAAGTTGTGTAATGGAGCAATGTAACAAAAATGAATATGAGATAACTTAATATTGCATAACATAAGGAAACTGATGTGGGCCAAAGAAATCCTGTGACAAGCTGTATCCATAAGCAATAACAGAGCAAATACAAATACAATGGCAATATACTTTTATTGGACTGCAAACCACTAATTTGGTTATGTAAAATAAAAATGGCACTTCTGTGTGTGATTGTATGGTGGATTATTATACATGGATTGACTTTTGCCACAGAAAATAATTATGCATCCTAGGATCCTAGATAAAAATGTATGCTATATGTATTTACAAAAATAAATATAATTAAATTAAATTTCTAATTAAAGATGTGAATAATGAAAAAATGTCACTAGTATTGATAGATATTTTTGAAAAGTTCATATAAAAATAGTAATAAGCCAGGCGTGGTGGCTCACACCTGTAACCCCAACACTTTGGGAGTCTGAGGTGGGTGGATTACCTGAGGTCAGGAGTTTGAGATTTGCCTGGCCAGCATGGTGAAATCCCCTCTCTACTAAAAATATATATATAAATATAAATTAGCCAGTCATGGTGACATGCCTGTAGTCCCAGCTACTCTGGAGACTGAGGCAGGAGAAGTGCTAGAACCCAGAGGCAGAGTTTACAGTGAACCGAGATCGTGTCACTGCCCTCTTGCCTGGGCAATAGAGCAAGACTCTGTCAAAAAAAAAAAAAAGAAAGGAAGAAAGAAAGAAAGAAAGAAAGAAAGAAAGAAAGAAAGAAAGAAAGAAAGAAAGAAAGAAAGAAAGAAACTAATAGTAAAATTAAGAGTCAGTAGAAGGTTCTATATTTATTGCTTAAAAATAATATAATTATGGAACTAAGATCATTGACTACTACTAAAGTTTCCCATAATGCCATAATAACTCCTTTATTCTGCTCATTCACTATTACAAAGCTTTTTTTTTTTTTTTTTTTTTTTTTTTTTTTTTTTTACCAATTTTTGAATAAGTGACACTTTCAAAGGAAGATGAAAACTTAGGCGATAATTATATTCTCTGCATATAGAATTTTCTGTGTATATCTCTGCTCAAAATAAAGATATAAAAATTTAAGGTTTATCAGAAGATCATAAAATAGGCTTCTGCATTTTGATGTATAAGATTATAAGCTATTTGGGTGTTTATCTTCATAATTTTTTATAAATGTATTAAATATCCCCAAATAACTATTTAGGTGTAGTGTCACATATACATCTTGGATTATTAGACTGTATGCCAAAATTTAAATCATTCTGTAGAAAAAGTCACATATTGATTTTTAAAGGGTAATGCACACCAAAGATTCAATCCGCTGTACTGACAACAGCAAAGGAAATCAATACCAACCAAGGTACAAGGTTCAGGAAAAAATTTAAAAAGAACGACACTGCTAAGCTAGTCGTCATTTGTTAAGTTTTACAATTTTTATGCAAAAAGAAAGAAGGGGAAAAAGCCAGGGATGTTGATGAATCAGCCTCAAAGCTTTGCACAGCATCACCACCACCAATACTCAAATATGTCAAAGCCTGTGTGAAAAATGAAAAACAGTGACAATGAAAGCATTCAGCTTGAAAGATATATTACCTCTTTCCCATGTCACACTTCAGAAACAATACAAAACACGATTACTAGTCCCAGCGGAAGGAAGGACTCTTTACAAGTGATATTACCATTTCAAAATATCTTTGTATAAAGGCAGAGCAAAATAAAGACTCTGAAACATCAGGACTTCTGAGACATAGTTGGAATTTCTATATAAGAAATATATTCCCGGATAGAATAAAGATGGCAGATGGGAGTGGAAAGGAGTCAGTTTGCACATCACTGGTTCATGCTTAGTTGGGATTCAGTAAAAGGAATAAGAATTTGTAACTATAAAGACTGTACATATATTATTAGCATGAGTAGTGTGGATTTGATAGAGCATAAAATTTAAATCAAATGTTTGTATGCCACTGTCAGAGGAGCCAGTGCCCCCAAAGGAAGTCCCCATTCAGAGCTTAAAGTGTGAAATGTCTGTAAATCAGCTGAAAATTAACATGCCATCTAGGTGGTGATGAGATTCCATTTTTGGTCTGTGCTGGCCATTTTATGAAACTTCTAGGAGTCTAAACAGGAAAGAAGAATATCACATTTCAAGTACTGTGTTCCTTTCTTTTTTTTTTCTTCAGGCACTATGCAGGCACTATGCAGTATGAACACATTTCTCTAAAAGTGAGGCTTTTCCTAAGAATTAAGGGAAAAAGTTTAATTTTTAAAATGAACTATTTTAGTCTGTGCAAGCTGCCATAAAAAAGCCATACATCCTGGTTGGCCTAAACACCAGAAATTTACTTTCTTAGCGTTTGAGAGGCTGGGAAGTCCCGGATTAAGGTCGTGCATAGTTGGTTTCTGGTGAAGGCTCTTTTCCTGGCTTGAAGAGAGCTGCTTTCTCCCACTGTTCTCTCTTGGTAAAGAGAGAGATAAAGCTCTTTGGACTCTTTTTATAAGTACACCAGTTGTGTTAGACCAAGGCCCCTTATATGATCTCTTTTAACCTTATTTTCTCCTAAAGACTCTATCTCCAAATAACAGTCACAGTCACATTTAGGACTTCAACACCTGAATGTGGGGTGAGGGGGGGACACAATTCAGTCAGTAGCATGAACTATGACAAAATGTTACATAATATAAACTAATAAAGCTAAGATGGGGGGATCATCACTTGAAAATTACTTCAACTAATTTGAGGGCTTAAAAACAATTTTACTCCAATGGTTTAGTCCCTTGCAAGACATGAAAAATGGTCATGGTAGCTTTTCCCAGTTTACATAATCACTAACGTGAGAATCATTCAAGTGTTTCTGCATGCCTATGCATATGTTCTAAGTTACATTTAAACAACTATTAGTGCTTAAGAAATACAATCTATTTTTATGCATTGTCATATGTTCAAAAATTGTATTTAGAATATTTGAAAAAAGAGAACCTGTGATGCATTTCAGAACTAAGATACCAGAGTCAGCTTTGCTGAATATCCTCAACTATCTACCTGGAGCCAAGGTGCCTGAACAATGACCATGCTCACAAAATATTGTCTTTTATTCATCCTTATACAACTAAAACAGATTATATCTGTAGAGACCTAGTAAATAAACTTGAAATAAGTAACTGACTAAATGAACATTAAATTAACACAGCAGAGAATGCAACTAAGGTTGTATGAATTCTTCCTCCCTAAATTCAAAGCTCATGACTTAGTGAGGGTGCCACATTTAAAAAATTATTACTTTAAGAAAATTGATGATACATAACTAAATGTCTGTATCTGTATCTGTACCTCTTGTGTACCTGATCTTTCTCCCAATTTCACTGTTTCAACAGAAAAGATAACATGTATAGAGCTAACTTCATCATTTGCTGAGTAAATATTCTACTGACTTACCCAGTTGGCATAGGTTATGAGGAAGTACATATGACATAATATAAATCTTATTTTTTCCCCTTTCACTCCAGCCTCAGGCAGGTTTTGACATAGAAGCACTTCCAAACATTTAGGTTGTTTCAATTAAACATTTTTGGAGGTGCTGGTGCCACGTGGATGTCAGGAGAGGAATGGTTGTTGTCTATACATTCTTCCTCAATTTGTGTGCCTTTTGACAGAAAGTATGAAAAGCTTTCGAAGGGGGGAATGATTCATAGTCTCTTGTTTCATTAATTCCTTTGCACAAGTTTGTTTATATTCTGTAAATACAGCCATTAGTCTTCTTTCTATCAGCAGTTACATTTGTAATGAAACCCAGCTTTACAAGCTTCTTTTAAAACTCTTTGCTTATACCTGCTAAAGCTAAATACATAGCTATCTATGATTCAGAAGACAAGTTCTAGCATGTACATAGTAACATAATGCTAAATAGGCCCAAACTGATAGCTTCCAAAATGCTCTTTATTTTTGCCCAGCAGCATACACTAGAATGGATAATTACACTGTGCCATATTCACAGAACTGCATACTATACAGCAATGGGAAAGAATGAACACAAATACATCAAAAAATATGATGAATGTCACAGGAATGATGTTGAACAGAAAAGAAAACTGAACTAAGACTTCAGACTATGATTTCATTCACAAAACGTTCAAAAATTAACAAAACAATTTACAGTTTTAGAAGCCAGAAGAGTGGTTACCTTTGGTATGGGATTGTTGACAATAAGGGAAATGAGGGAAGCTTCTGGATGTTGATAATATTTTTTCATCTTGGTGCTAAACAATTGTCTTTAGCTGGTGAAAACACAATGCACTGCAGACATAATTGTGTGCTTTTCTACATAATATAGTTCAATAAAAAGTAAATATCAAACAAACAAATACACAATACTCTCAAGGACAGTTGTGTTGGGGGTTGGTTAAGGTAGCTGGAAACGTTATAAACTCAGTTTAAAGTGTATACGCAGTCAAGTTCTTAAGCTTTTGATTTGTATTTCTTATAGATGTAATGATTAAAAATCTGAAATTTTCACATCCAGTCTTTGGGATGTCTTGTACAGATTTAGCTTTATATAACTATCTCACTTGGTAATTTTATATAACTATCTCACTTGATAATTATATCAGCTAATCCTTTTTCTCTCCAGGAATACTATGATGATATTCTCCATTAAATTACTGATTTTCTTCTCTTCGTGATTTCTGTCTTATATTTATTCACCCTCCCACTCCTATTTCTTTCATTTCTGTATTAGTTCATTCTCACGCTACTATTAGGACATACCTGACACTGGGTAATTTACAAAGGTAAAAGATTTAATTGACTCACAGTGCAGCATGGCTGCGGAGGCCTCAGGAAACTGACAATCATAATGGAAGGGGAAGAAAACATGTCCTACTTCATATGGCAGCACTAATGAGAAGAATGAGTGCCCAGCAAAGAGGGAAGCCCTTTATAAAACCATCAGATCTCCTGAGAACTGACTCACAATCAGAAGAACAAGATGGGGAAAACTGCCCCCATGATTCACTTATCGCCACCTGTCCCTCCCTTGACACAGGGGAATTACGGGAGCTATAATTAAAGATGAGATTTGGGGGTGGACACAGCCAAGCCATATCAATCCAGCCCTGTCCCCTCCAAAATCTCATGTCCTCACAATGTAAAGCACAATCATGCCCTTCCAACAGTCTCCCAAAGTCTTAACTCATTCCAGCATTAATGCAAAGGTCCAAGTCCAAAGTCTCATATGAAACAAGACAAGTCCTTTCCACCTATGAGTCTGTCAAATCAAAAGTAAGTTAGTTACTTCCTAATACAAGGTGGGTACAGGCATTGGGTAAATACACCCATTCCAAATGGGAGAAATTGGCCAAAGCAAAGGGTCTAGAGGTCCCATACAAGTCCAAAATCTAACAAGGCAGAAATTAAATCCTAAAGCTCCGAAATAATCTGCTTTGACCCCATGTCTCATATCCAGGTCATGCTGATGCAAGAGGTAGTCTCCCACAGCGTTGGGCAACTCCACCCCTGTGGCTTTGCAAGGCACAGCACCTCTCCAACTGCCTTCACTGGCTGGCATTGAGTGTCTGCAGCTTTTCCAGGTACATGGTGCAAGCTGTCAGTGGATCTCCCATTCTTGGGTCTGGAGGATAGTGGCTCTCTTCTCACAGCTCTACTAGGCGGTGCCCCATTGTGGACTCTGTATGTGGTTGTGGGGGAGGCTCCACCCCCACATTTCCCTTACACACTGCCCTAGCAGAGGTTCTCTATGAACATCCTGCCCCTACAGCAAACTTCTGCCTGGTCATCCAGGCATTTTCATACATGTTCTGAAATCAGGACAAAGGTTCCCAAACCCCAATTCTTGGTTTCTATGCACTCAAAGGTTCAACACCATGTGGAAGCTGCCATGGCTTGGGGCTTGAACCCTCTGAAGCCATGACCCAAGCTGTACCTTGGCCCTTTTTAGCCATGGCTGAAGCTGAAACAACTGGGACACAGGGCACCATTTCCAGAGCCTATATACAGCTGAGGGAGCTGGGCATGGCCCATCAAACCATTTTTCCCTCCTAGGCCTACAGGCCTGTGATAAGAGGGGCTGCCATGAAGGTCTCTGGCATGCTCTGGAGATATTTTCCCCATTGTCTTGGTGATTAACATTTTGCTCCTCATTATTTATGCAAATTTCTGCAGCCAGTTTGAGTTTCTCTCCAGAAAATGGGGTATTTTCTATTACATAGTTAGACTGCAAATTTTCCAAACTTCTGTGCTGTTTCCCCTTGAACACTTTGCCACTTAGAAATTTCTTTTGCCAGATACCCTAAATCATCTCTCTCAAGTTCAAAGTTCCACAGATATGTAGGGTAGGGGCAAAACGCTGCCAGTCTCTTTGCATAACAAGAATGACCTTTACTCCAGTTCCCAGCAAGCTCCTCATCTCCATCTAGACTACCTCAGACTGGACTTTATTGTCCATATCACTATCAGCATTTTGGTTAAAGTTATTCAACAAATTTCTAGGAAGTTCCAGACTTTCCCAGATATTCCTGTCTTCAGAGCCCTCCAAGTCTCTAGGAAGTTCCAAACTTTCCCATATTTTCCTAACTTCTTCTAAGACCTCCAAATGATTCCCACCTCTGCATGTTACCCAGTTCCAAAGTCACTTCCACATTTTGGGGTATCTTTACAGCAGCACCCTACTCTATCAGTACCAATTTTCTGTATTAGTCTGTTCTCACGCTGCTAATAAAGACATACCTGAGAATGGGTGATTTATAAAGGGAAGAGGTTTAATTGACTCACAGTTCAGCATGGCTGGGGAGGCCTCCAGAAACTTACAATCATAGCAGAAGGGGAAGCAAACACATCCTTCTTCACATGGTGGCAGCAAGGAGAAGAATGGATGCCCAGCAGAGTGGGAAAACCCATTATAAAAACCATTAGATCTCATAAGAACTCACTCACTATCGTGAGAACAGGATGGAGGAAACTGCCCCCATGATTCAGTTATCTCCACTTGGTCCGTCCCATGACACCTGGGGATTATGGGAACTACAATTCAAGATGAGATTTGGATGGGGGAACAGCCAAACCATATCAATTTTCATTTCAGAGTACTAGACATTTATTTCCTTGGTTTTGGCTACTTTGAAAACTATCTTAAGATATATTTGCTATGACTGAATATCTGTCTCCCCCTAAATTACTATGTTGAAGCCCAATCCCCAGTGTGATGATATTTAGAGGAGGGGACTTTGGGAAGTAACCAGGTCATGAAAGCAGAACCTTGTGAATGGGATTAGTGTCCTTATAAGAAGAGACAAATGAGCGCTTACTTTCTTTCCCTCTCTCTTTCCTCTCATGCTCCTCTGTGTGAGGATACAAGAAGGTGTCCGTGTGCAAACCACAAAGAGCTTCCTCACTAGGAATCCAGTCAGCCAGGACATTAATCTTGGACTTCCCACCCTTCAGAACTGTAAGAAATAAATTTCTGTTGTTTAAGCCATCCAGTCCATGGTACTTTTGTTTTAATCACCCAAACTAATTATGACAGTATTCTCAGATCACATGCATAGCATATGGTTCAAATTTAAAAATCCTAAGAAGACACCAAAATTAGTGATCACCACTGCTCACCCATTTGCACAGCATAGAAAAGACATGATCCTCATCCATTAACTTTATTAATCAAAGTCATATTTCTAACCCTCAACACAAGAAATAAACATTCTAAATATGAAGGTGACATAAACAATTCCTAAATTAAATCGGTGCATTTATTGTGCCGGACTTCTATTAACTTGAAAAGGAAGAACACTTTGTTCAAGAGGCTGAATAAGAGACCCAGAGCCAGGGAATGAGATACAGGGTTTTACTGTGGGGAATGAAAAATATATACTCCCTCCAGGATAGTCCATCTACAGAGGTCTGTGGACCCCAGGCCATGAAAGATTTTGAGGCTGTATATGTATCCCTGGGGCAAAAAGACAAAGAAAAAATAAACACAATGTTTGATAGAAGAATAGGGTGGTTACTCTTAGCAACAAAGGTTGTATATTTTAAAGTGACCAGTGTCACGCCACATTTGTCAGCAGGTCACTCTGAGTGTACTCTTAGCTGTCTCCTTTCCTGTGGCTCACTTGTCTTTCATCCCAGCAACATGTACCCCTTGCTCACATGGTCTCTCCATTTCCCCTAAGTCAGTGACAAGTTGGGTCATCGAGACCTGGCATCCCACCAGGGGGCTCAGGATAGACATTAGCATGCCATATCATTGGTTGGGTGCCTACCATAAGATGTTATCTTTCACACTGGCAGTGAAAATCCAATTATGGGATCTCAAAAATGCTCAGCATAGATAGCATGCTTCATCCCTAATTCCTGGAGGATGTCCTGCAATTTCACCATAGGCTGCCATTACACAAGAGACTTGGGGAAATCTCCCTTATTTGGCCAGGCCACCTTGCAGCCCACAACCACCCATATAAGGGAGAGTGTGAACATATTCTCATTATTGGTGCCACAGAGGCACTGCCTCAGGGCAGGGTGGTTTGTAATGTATGCTATTTAACTCCCCTCAAATTTGGAAGGTATAATATCCTCTGCCTGCATGTCCCATAGACAGAGAAGCCACCCCAAAATCAACTCTCTTCCCTTCCATAGGAACCTATTCCACAATTCCACAGTGGCATAGCCCTGCATTGTGGTGTGCAACACTACAAGACTTGCTCCCTTTCAGATGGAAGCAAGTCTTGTAGGGCTACTCCTTATAGGTGCAGTTGGTCTGTCTTTATCTTGGTAGTACCTATGGGACAGGTGGAGAGCATGGGAACTTCTGCGGACTCATAGAGGTCCTCACTCTCCTCCCCACTAGACATCTCCATGGGGTCCCTGAACATAAGATCCAGGACAATTCAGCCAAGAAAGCCCCAACTTATTGATGCGACAGCCTTCAAAACAGGCTACCCAACAAGCCAGGCTCTCCATTCCATTATCCTGGTCCCACATTTGGGGCACCAAGGTCTCCAACCTTTCAGCCTGAATTAATGTGGCATCTCTTTCTAGCTGCAGCTCATTCTGTAACTGATGAGCTCTTGCCTATGGTTTAAGCTTAGCTTCAGTGGCTGCTCAGAGTGCAATCAGAAGTGGCTAGCCAACCACAGCTGCCAGAGCCCAGATATCGTACTTTTTCTCAGTTAGATCTGCCTTATGCAATAACTGTTCCAGACCTTTCAGCATTTACATGGTGTCTCACTACTCACACGCTGGGCCCCGTTTCCTCAAAGACAGTGGCTACAGGCTCCCACATAGAAGTGGATGGACAACCCAGAATTTTCCTCTTCACCCATCCTATTGTCTTGGCACTCATGGGAATTTCCTCAGCCTCATAAAGGGCTTGCCAATTGTTGTACAGACCCCTATTAACTTCAGTAGGGATAGCACCGTGTTCAAGAAGCAGAGGAAGAAACCTGCAACCAGTAAAGGACATATAGGTTTTTACTGGGGGACTTATGTCAGGGATGGTCTAGTGGTGGCATGCTGGACAAGAGAAAGTTCCATTTGTAGAAAGCATATGGTTTATATAGATCACGTGTGTCTGCATTCTCAGGGAATGCTTAACTTATTGCTATCAGGTACATCTCCCAAAAAGCTATAAACAGAAGGAACCAGTGTGGTCTGTCAAATAATTCAGGAATGATTTTGCTGGCTAATATAAGTACCACATGAAAACCCTCAGAGGATTCGATCTGGTTTCCCCAAGCCTCAATGAATAAGGATGAAGATGGTGAAAATGGATGCAAGTTCTGGAACATGCTACTTGAAAAACTTTAGTAAATTCTTCTATCATGGTACAGCAAAAAGCTCATGGCAGTGCTAATCAAGAGTGAAAAGGACATTTTCTGAATGCATGTGGGACTATTATTCTAGGCTTCATGTACAATAGAGACTGAACCAGGCTATTAGTTTAGATCAGCGCTCAAGTCAATATTATTTTCTTTTCCTTCTTCACCTCTGTATTCCTGCAGCCCAGCATAATGTATATTGCACAAGGTAGGCAAAGCAAACATCTTTTGACTATATGCATGCATAATTTGAAGAATGAATGGAGCAAGAGGGATTTGAGAGTAGGTCATTTGCTCTGGGCCTAATGAGCAGAACTGTGAATGGCCTATAAGAGGTAGAGACATGTGGGTGTGCATTAACAAACACTTAATGAGTAGTTTAATTACCATGCTGAGTCTGGCCTATATTACAATACATTATTGTAAGGCTATAAATTATTCATATGGCTTAAACATATGTATCTGCTTTCATCCTCTTTTTTCTAAATACTTGGTATTAACTAGCATCTTGACAAAAAATACAATTTTATGTATTTCCTCAAGATAAGGAAGAAAATACACCCGGAATGGAAAAATCAATTTGTGAAATCTGTATTTTTCATGTTATAAAGTATTTTCACTTTGAGAATTACCAGGATTAATTGACCTCATTTGTTCTCCATGTGGCAGTATTCAGACCTTCCAATAGATATATTCTCCTTTCCTCCAACAAGTGAACAATAATTTCTTAAAAAGCTCCTTTTGGAAACATTCCCAGATTTAAGTAAATATGTTGAAAATAATAGAACTGAGAAGATAGTGTTTTTCAAAGGGAAAATCATAAAGGTAACTTTTAGACGGAAACTAATTTTTGTTGAATTAAAGAGAAATGTGTTACCAGAGGCCTGTGAAATACCAGCATAAGGGTGAGTAGTGAATGAGTACATGGCTCATCAAGACTCCAGCAGGAACTTCAAACATTACTTTAAAGAAGGAAGTGGGTATAGTTCCACACAGTTATTAAAATAAACACATTGGGTCTATTGTATGGCCTGAATAGCATTGCCCTTAGTAAAAACATAGGTGAACTGGGATCCATCAACTTATAGCCACAATTGAAAGAAAAACAATTTTGTTAACGGATGTAGGTTCCCAGAAAGACTACATGATATTATAATTAACTACTTAAGAAAGACAGGAAGGATATGAGTAAGTGTGCTAAGTTCAATTCTAAAGTTGTGACAGAAGCAATAAGCAGTCAAAATAGCAAATGACTCTGACTTTTTTTTTTTTTTTAATTTGGGGTTAATGGGTTTTTTTTTGTTTGTTTTGTTTTGTTTTTTGCACTGCAAAAAGTCAAAGAAAACATTAAGAGAAAGTCTATATTTGTTACAACAAACTCATTGCGATGCAACATAGGGAAAAATGGTCCAGAATGTGTCCAGGAAATTTCTTCCATGCATACTGAATGGCTGCTTCACTCTCTAGTTACTTCATGAATGTACTACATGAAGAAGACCAATGAAGCAATCTAGGTTTGAGCCACTCAGCTTCAGATTGTTACACAGTCACAAACTGAACATCCCTAAATATTTAATAATTGTAACAAAGGATGAGGGATGCATGATAGTAGGGAAACAACTGAAAGTGAAAGGCTGTGGCTATTGATGGTGAGCTTACCATAATAGATACAGGTACACACAAATATACGAACTTAATCACTCACCCCACCTCCTTCTGTTGTGCACACACTATGTAAGGCTTATGAAAAATTCCTAAAGTGACTAAAGAAACATGATTGACTCTGCACTTAATGATCTTGGGTATAATATTATAGTAGGGCCATAGACTAGTGACTCAATATTCTGGAAATCATATATACCTGTGAGAATCAAATGAAAATGAGGAGATTCTTCCTTTAGGGGAAAGAAATCACATTTACACAGATATCCATATAATTCTACATGTAATTTTGATGGTTCACATACTTCTAAAGCCCATTCATGGGCCCAGGAGTTCATGGATTACATGTCCCAACTTTTGCCTAGATGGTCTTCCCATACCTAATTTCCTACCATGATTCCAAATTTTATGTTAGTCTGACATATGCAAGAAAGTTTTTACTAGCACATTGTACTGGCTATATATTGCTTCATAAACCTTAACTACCCCAAAACTTATCAGCTAAAAACAAAAAAATAAATACTCTCTCACACAGTTGCAAGATTAGGTCAGGAATCTTGAAGTACCTCAGCTGAGTGGTCTGGTTCAATACCTCTCAAGAAGCTGTAGGCAAGATGTTTGCTGGCACTGCAGTCATCTTTGAATCTGATTGGATCAAGAATATCTGCTTCTAAGCTTACTCACATGGCTGATGGCAGGAGGTATCTGTTCTCTGTTGTTTATTGGTTGCAGTCCTGAGTTTTTCATCACATCGGCCCCTTCATCAGGCTGCTCAGACTTGGCAGCTGGCTTTTCCCAAGAGAACCAAGATGACTGAAGAGAAAGCCATAGTATCTGGTATGAACTAGGCTCAAAAGTGAAATAATCAGTTATAATCTATTGTTCACACTCAACAACCTTGATACAACATGAAAGAGAACTTCTCAAGGGTATGAGAACTAGGTGATGAGGATCACTGGGGGCCACCTTAGAATCTGACTACCACAACATTGAAACTGAAATAATGAAAACATCATTGAACTAATGGACTTGGAGTGGTTAAGGAATGTGGTGCATAACCTAGCTTTTGAAATTAATTGTATGATACTGGTCAAGTAAATCACCCTCATATGCAGAATAGAAGGCTTTGATTAAGTAAATTCTCGGGTCTCTTCCAGCTTTAATACAGTGTGGTTAGATTACTTTCCCATTATAAGTTAAATGAATACCAATTATATGGCTATTAGGGAAGAAATCCTAAGATTCACTCAAATCCAGTGTAAAGTCAGTCAACAAATGCTGAAATGTAATAATTATTGATAATAAATCTGGTATCCACATACATATGTTTTTACTATAAATTTTCTTACCTGGTAATTATTAGTGAACTGATAAACAAACTGCCAGCACTGTCTTCTAAAAATTGAGTGCTTTGAATTGTTTTAGGATTTTATTAGCAAAACCTTGATATATATTAAGACATCTCCAGCTTATAGACAACTCCTAACACAGGCCTACAAAACTTTCTCAAATCCATTTTAGGTCATCTTGGGTATGTTGTCATCAGGAAGGAGTAGTTCATGAACAACTGCCTCAAGGACTTTTGAGGAGGATTGCAAGTTGTTGAAGTGGAAAAGCCTTTTAGGGGATCAAAATATATCCTAATATCAACCCTGAGGTCTCCTGTTGCATAGTCAAGCATGACTGCATAAAATAGATTGAATAAAACTGGAACCATTAGATATCCCTGCTTCCCAGGATTAGTGATGGACGGCTCTGGCCAGATGCCATCAACACTAACTTGACCAGTCATTTCATCATGAAACTTTCAAGCTGTTGGTAAATTTCTCTGGCAAACCAACTTTATTGCAGTTGTCAGAGCAGAGATTCTCTGCTGTCAGCAAAAGTTATGGTAGATTAATAATCACAACATTGACAGCTGAAGAGATGTAATAATCCTATTCAATGTAAGATGGTATTACTAAAACTATGTAACATATCCCTAAAAAATCTTAAGATGAGCCATTCTTGATTTTCCAAAATGATTAAAATGAATGACATATACTTATCATTTAATGTGATTCAGCAGATATTTAATGAGGACACTTCAGGAAATGAGATGAGTAAGAGCTTTGTCCTCAGGTAGTTTACAATCTCAACTTTGAAGGAAATACAATGCAAACAATTATGAGGTTGATGAATAGTAATTGCCATAATCAGTTTTTGCAATTCTTGTAATGAAAGTCATTCCAAGGGCTTATAATTAAAAATTTGACAACTAGAGAGTAAAATGCTTGTCTTGTGTTTTTGTCTTTGATATTGCCAGCTACAACGTCATGCATTCTCTCTCCATTCTCCCTCCCTTTTTCTTTTTCTCTCTCTCTCCCTCAACCACTTCCTTTTCTCCCTCCCTCCCTCTTCCAATAAGCTCCTCTGCCTTCTGGCTTTCATTAGGATTTGGACAATGGGGAGCCACACCATGAAAATAAAGAATAAAGCAGGTTGAGTTCAGTATATTTATTCTCCAATTCCTTACCTGGAATTCGGTCACCCCCAGTTGACCGAGTCCCTTGACCAATGAGTCACACTGTCTCTCCCTTCATCTCTTTGGGCCTAGTATGGTAACAGGCTGAGAGCTCTGCACTATCCTTGTGATTTCTTTATACATAGAGACTACTTCCTGTTGAAAAATGAGCATTGTGTTAAACTGCTCTTGCATTATTCTAATTAGAGTGCTCTGTTTTCTGTTAGGATACACAAAATTTGAGCACGTTTCTCCCTTCCATTATGAGAACTCCTGGCCTTTAAGTCTTCTCCTGCCCAGATACTAGTTTTGTCTCTGGGTCATTTGTCTTTTCTCTTTCCCAGAACAGATCATTTTAGAGATAAACAAAGCAAAGCAAAACAAAACAAACAAACAAAAAATTGAGCCCTACGCACAAATGTCTGCCTGAGACACATCATTTGGCTCACTAGCCAGTAGTTCTTTTGTATTTGTGCCTCTGCCTCTTTGTTTCTGCTTTAATGAGGACTAGGAGAGGGAACCAGAGGACCAGTGAGAGGGAAGAAAGAAAGGTAAATACAGAGTAAACAAAATAAGTGCTAGACATGTAATTCTGCCATAAAAATTCATGTTTCACTGCTGTGGATTTCTATACTGGAAACTTAAAATCAAGTATGAGGGGACAGGACTGTCCCTCTCCACACTATCCTCCCCTGTTGCATTCTTAGAAATAAAAAGATTAGGGCATACTTACCTTTAATAAGACAATTAACCACTGAATTTATTTTGAGAGAGAACTAAAGAATAATTACAACAGCCATTTAAAATAATTCATAACATTTCTATTTAAATTACTCTTCAAATTACTCTTAAAGTTACTTATACAATAACTTTACTGTATAAAGTAGAGAACATTATACTATTAAAGTGCTGAATGATAAATGTTTATAAGACAGAGAGATTTTAAATTCTATTAAAGCTACACACAGACATACACACAGGAAGATAATACAATTTCGTGTCAGGCTATTTACTCATTGTGTCTAAGTTATTAGTGACTACTAGTAAATTGAAGTATATGTGCATTTCACATGCATGTTAGAATTTCACATCTGGAATGGATCTCTTGGCTGAGACTAAACTTACTCAAAACTTGTTTTTGTATATAAGTTACAGAATCATTCCTAACTAACCAGTAATCACATTTAATCATGAAAACAGAAACAGGCTCTTGAGTAACTCAAAGACACAGATGGCAGTTGGGCAAACCAGTGATTCATGACAGAAAAAAAGATAAATACCTCTTTTATTTTTATTATTCTTATTAAAATAATTAATGCTTATTATAAAACATTCATAAAGTAGAACGTGTTGGACTAGATAGGGCCACAATTTGTTGCAACTCCTCCCATTAAGAGATGAAGTCTATTTCTCCATTCTTTGAATTTAGCCTGGCTTTGCTAATTGCTTTGAAGAATAAAATACAGCAGAAGTGACACTGGGGGACAACCAAGCCTGGGCTTCAAGAGAGATTGTGTTTTCTGTTTTGTTTTGTTTTGTTATGTTTTGTTTTTGCCCTCTTGGAACACTGCTGCCCTGTGAACAAACTTGAATAGAAACCTTGGAGAAAGAGGCCTAGCTATCTCAAGTCATTCCAGCACAGCACAGGCTCCAGACATGTGAGTGAGATTATTCAGGATGAGCTAGTCCCTAATTAACCCACCAACTTTTTTTAGACACAAGAGTGAACCTAGACGTCACACAGAATAAAGAGAAGCCATCCAAATTGAACCTTGCCCAAATTGCCAATTACACAATTGTAAGCGAATAAATGGATTTTAGTTGATGTCACCAAGCTTTGGGTTGCTTTGTTATTCAGCAATAGGCAAATAATATATAAAGGAAGCATAAAACCATAGGCAAAAGTTTCCCTACCCAGGTTCTCCCAACTCCATTCTCCAGAAATTATAATGCATTATCATGGTTAAATTTTTCATTTGTGTTTATTTTTCCAGACATTTTATGTGCCTTGAGAAATAGATACATAGAAAGATGAATGAATAAATACGTACATGAAAGGAAAAAAGAAAGAGAGGAAGGAAGAAAGGAAAGAAGGAAGGAGGAAGGGTAGGAGGGAGGAAAGAAGAGAAGGAGAAGGAGAGGAAGGAGGAAAGGGAGGAAGGAAAGAAAAAGAAATCACAACTGGTATATCATACTTTTTTTGTAGCTTTTGCTTTAACTAAGAATATAGCATAAATAATTTTTCATACCAATACATGAATGCATTCTTCATTGCTTTCAAAAACAACTGTGTAATATTAGTATCATTAGGCCATACTTTACATATCCTAATTGGTGCACCAGTAGGTAGTTGACGTTATTCCTCCAATACAAAATGTTATTGCAACTAATTTCATCATGTTTTTTAAAACTTGTATAAGCATGTCTGAATAAAGTAGACTATAAGTGTCATTGTTAGGTAGAAGATAATTTCCTTTTTAATTTTTGATAGGAAGTTCCAAATTGTGATCCTGATAATTGGTACCCATTTAGTGTATTTTTTCCTGAATTTTTGGGCTGTTTCTGCCTGTTGCTGACCAACTTGTATAGAAATGCACATGCTTGTTTCTACCATATTCAGATTTCAAAAAGTACTGATTATTGTACTGATTATTGTGGGGATGTTGCCTTTCTATGATGCTTTAGTGCAACTCCCAACCATTGATGGTTTGTATGCTCACTTTTCCTAAACTTGTAACAACCAGTTTACCCAGTGTGTGATCTATTTAAAACTACCTTCAGAGCAAATGCAGTTCATATAATCTGCTTATGGCCAGGAAAAGGTTCAGTGCTCTTCCAGATCCATTCAGCTTGAAGTCAGTAAGCCTGTAGTCATTTCCAGTGAGTTCTAATGAAATAGTGCATTACAGAAAATGATAAGAAAAGATGTAGAAATCTGAAGGAGTGTCTGAGTAAGATACATAAACAAAGCCCAGGTTCAGCATAGAACTATGAAACTTGACACAAATAAAAATCTTAAACTTTTCATAGGAAAAAAATCCCCACTGTATTCACATATGTACTGAAACAGAGAATATAAAAAGAAAACACAGTAAACCTTCTTAGATTTATATTGCAAGTGTGTGGTTCCTGCTGTTTCCCTTCCAGATGTGTTATCCATCAAAGAGCTACCCTATTAACCCCGGTGGATAAGTCAGCTCTGTGAGACATGGAGTAGTCATTTCCCTAGTTATTCAGGGATGCCTGGTAGTCAGGCTAATACAGAGCTTTGGGCCCTGTCAGTGGCTGCATCTGAAATGTTCCAAACCCAGGCAAACTGGTCCTCACATGGTTCATGAGCTCACTGGGTCATAAGTCTCAGAAGGCAGCTGCAAAGGGGCGATGACTCTCTCCTTCTGGCTGCAGATGTTCAACCTCTTCCCTGCACTTCCCTTGCCTCCTGCAGCTCCAGAAAGGGCTCACATAATTCTTGTCCAAATGGTTTTGTGATGAGCTACCCGCAGCTACAGAGCAATACCACCATTTAAGGTAAGTTTATATTGTTGGCTCACAAAGCCAATTTCAACTACAGATGCTTCTCAACTTACAATGGAGTTACCTTCCAATAAGCCCATTGTAAGTTGAAAATATTGTAAGTCAAAAATGCATTTAGTATCCATAACCCACCAAACATCATAGCTTAACCTGACCCACCTTAAATGTGCTCCGAACACTTGCATTAGCCTACAGTTGGACAAAATTACCTAACACAGATCCTATTTGATAACAAAGTATTGAATAACTCACGTAATTTATTGAATACTATACCAAAAGTGAAAAGCAGAATGGTTGTACAGGCACTCAAAATGCAGTTTCTACTGAATGCTTACTGCTTTCACACCATGGTGAAGTCTAAAAAACATAAATTGAAGCATCCTAAGTCAGATGCCACCTGTATAATACTTTTACCTGTCTTTCAGTGTATCTGTTACATTTTCCTGCTGTGGTACATGGTGCAAGCTTGTGAGAAACCATAACTACTTTAAGTGGTAAACTATTTTTCTGATACAGCTAAAATAAGTAAATAGCTCCTTGATAAAAGTTTTATTTAGTTTTAATAACCAAAAGTTGGATTTTGTTTACATTGGAGAACATTAGAGTTATACCAATAAATGAAAATTTAAATTAATCTGAAATCCAAAAGGTTATAAAGTTCATCTTCTTTTCAACATTGCTTCGTCAGAAGGAGTCAAGGTGGTAGCTAAAATCCTTATTTTTTTCTCCAAAATAAATATACTCTAAAAATGTGTCAAGGAGCCAGCACAGGTTTAAATGAAATTCCTAACTTTTATGAAGAGATTTAATGATTTTATTTATGAACATGAGGACTCATATTTATGAGTACAGAGTTCCAAGTATTTAGGTTTAGTCTAAATATTGTTTTAGTGATAATAATTTTTAAAATAATAACGAAGGTAGTAAGTGCTCAACAAAGGTAAGTAATGTGTTAAATGGTAGTACAAGCACTCTATCTTACCATTTAATTTTTAGCACAACTCCATGAAATTCAAAATAATATAATCTTTTATTGAGGAAATTCTAGTACAAACAGATTAGTAATTTACATAAGATCAGATAGCTAGTGTCAGAGCCAGAATTTAAGTGTGTGCAATCGATTACTTTGTAAATAATGATTTATTTCAGATTTTTTTAAACCACATGTATTACAGCAGTAACAGTAAACTTTCACATTCATTATCTACTTCACTCTGCCAATAGTCTTGTAGGTTAAGTTCAGAGCTGTTATCTTTACCAGTTTGTAAATGAAATAGATGAGGCTCAGAAGATAGACTTTCTCAAGGTCACCCAGTTAGCATGAGGTACACTTGACCAAAATCTAGTTTTTCTGAAATATTTTTTCCTAAGCATACCAAATGCTAGTCTGAGTGATACTTGATAAAAAATAATTTAGAACTAATATTATCAAGGAGATGAATAATTAAAACATTTTGATAAATTAATAGGGGATAAATTTTAATTCTAAATGGTGAATGAAGAAGTATATTATTAGTAGAAAGATTGTTTTGTACATGACTTTATTCCTAAGTCCAAGAATATGGCCTAACACATAATAGGTTCTCAAATACTTGTTGAGGGTAGAAATGAACACATGAATTAATCTACTATGAGACTTCAATGTATTAAGATCTTTTTCTTGTTATTGTTTTATCTAAAACACTAAGAAATTATGCATCTGTGATTTTAAATTTTGAATATTTAAAATTTTAGTCCAGCTCTGTTCAAATTTCTGCAATAATCTAAAATTGATATATGTCCGTATACTATGACTTCTTGTGAAGTAAATAATAATTCACAGTACAAGACACATTAGCAAGTGTTAACAATTATGCTATTATAAATTGTGAGTACTTATTTGAAATATTTGTGGATTTTTCAAAATTAACCAATATGTTCATTTTGACCAAATCTCAAAACAGTACACACACAAATGAACTTTATCCCACTTAACATGTCATAATTCTGCCCAAATGTTATCATTTAAAAATTTATACAGTATTTCTCAAACTTTAACATGCACTAGAATCACCTGGAGGGCTTGTTAAAATGTAGATTACTAGACCCTATTAATAGGTCTAGGGCAGAGCCTGAGAATTCGCGTTTCTATCAAGTATCCTGGTTGTGCCCATATTGCCCCTCTAGAGACCACATTACATGAACCATTGTCGTAATGGAAAGCACTAAATACACCTTCAACTTCTGCTTTAAACATTAAGAACAGAAGATACCAGAGTGTTACAGATTCACAGATCTTCTTAACCACCGTCTTCCCCGGGCACATTATTTTCCAGATTTGGTTTATCTGATTTATCCGCGTGCTATAATACAGTGCGTGTTTGTAAGAATCAATAGATTTCCTAAACTTATAAGTTTCACCATAGCTGCAGGGTTTTTGATTGATTGTAGAATAAGTTCAGCTTATAATGAAATATCTAATTATTACAACAATTATTTTAAAAGTTCAAATGCTGAATCATTGCAATTGGTCTTTCTCTCTGGTTGAAAAGCACATATAATTAAAACTGAAATATTTTACCATCATCCAGCAAAGGTGCATTAAGTATTGCTAGTCCATCTAACAGAATATATTTCTGTGACTATATCCACAGAGGTATCATGTCTAAACATCTTCTGCCACTTACAACCCTAACTAGAAGTAATTAACATGACCTTGAACATTTGACTTCATTTCAAACAGCTTGTGTTTGTTGTAAAAATGATTCTGGCCATAACACTATAAAATCTGTGAAACATATGCTATGTGATTACATGTGACTGCAGAAGGAGGACTGTGTTCAAATCAGAGTTTAAATGATACTTAGTTTTATAAAACCTGACCAAGGAAAATAGATTATGTAGGACAATGTTAAAATATCAGGATTGGTAAAAATAATAATAATAATAATAATAATAATAATAATAATAATGGGGGTTTCAAAAATCTTTGTTTGGAAAATAAAAAGAGTTAAGGGAGGAATTGCTACTTGATTATGAAAGTGTTAAATACTTGCCAGAATTAGTAGTAATATTAGTAGTCATGATGTATGCAGTTACTGTATTAACATTGATCTTTACAATATCCCAGTTTTCAAAGGAAGAAACTGAGGCCCAAGTATTTGGCTTGTCTAGTCAGCCAGTGTGTCAAATTATCTCTAAGTATTTCCAATGTAGAGTTAAGCCACATTTATTACAATAACCTGGCTTATTAAACAAGCCTGCAGAATAGAAAAAAAAAAGTTATATATTAGCTTCAAATATAACCTTTTTAACACCTAAATAGTTGTCAGGGGCTCATATTTTACTAAATTCTTTATTCTTCCCTTGACTATAGATTTGTTTCCCCATAGCAGAAATTTATGCTAATGGATTAATGCACATTATAGCAATAACATAAAGCAATGACAACAGGAACTTCTTGGATTAACTCATACAAAGTCTGCTGCTCTCCTGAAATCCATGCAAAATAAATTATTTCAGTGTGTTTTTCCCAACTGAGCCAAGTTTCTCAAGTGTATTATACCTGCTTTTGTTAAGTTTTTACTTTTGTAAGACTTGTATTTCATTTTAATTATTGATATTTTTTATTTCTCTTGTTAAAATAGTTTAGTATCTCAGTCATTTGAGGTTATCACTGATTTCTCTAATTTCCTACCTCTCCTAATTTATTAGTGAACTTATTTTCTATCTCTTTTTTTACTGATATGATTATAAAACCTCATCTTTTCGCCTCAATGCATTTTGCTTTCTTTATCTCAGGCTCCTTTCTGCATCTTATTAACTTTTCTGCAAGATTTATTCAATGAAACATTATTTCTTAGTTCACATTCTACTTCTCTGACAGTCTTTTAACTCTCTCTCTCTCTCTCTTCCTGTCTTTCTTTCTCTCTCCCTCTCTTTGTGTGTGTGTGTGTGTGTACTCATACACATTTGCCCTTGCAGAAAGGAGAGTTTTTAAATTAATTCAATTCACATGATATAATTACAGAGTCTCACCATAGTCTACTCTTCTATCTTGACCTATTTATGTTTTATCTATCTATCTTCCTATGTTTATTACTATTCTTCATGTCACAATGTTCATTTTATTTTTGCTCACATACTCCTTTAACATAATGTTACATTCAATGTCTTAAATATTAAATGGTTAAATGGAGTAATTAATTAAACTCTAATTATTTTTGTATATACTTTGGGGAACAACAGTCTGCACTGTAAAAATAATAGGCTATAGGCTGTAAGAATTAATGTAAGTTTTATACATAAAAAAATGATTTTTAGGGACAGGGTTGAGCTTTGAAAGGTCACAAGCAATTGTAATATCTAAGGGTTTTTTGCCCTATAAGATTTCATTTTCATCTTACTGGGGACAGTATCATCCCTGTTGAAAATACATAAGCTATAGCTTCAAAACTCATAGCCTTGGCAATAAAAACTCAGCCAAACTGCTCACTGACCATATGATTAGTTCTTAAATACTCCATCATCATATAGGGTAGAAAGGTAAACCAGTAATTTAAAGCCTGATTGCAGATTCGTGTCCTGAAGAAAAATGTAGGTAGTAACTGAAAAAATGCTGGACAGAGAGGCAGATGGGGAGAGCCAAAAAAAAAAAAAAAAAAAAAAAAAAAAAGGATAAACTAAAAACATAAGTCTTATCCAGAAATTACTGGCTAACCAAAATTACAAAACAACAAAACTTGGATGCTAAGAAAGACAGCCAACAAGATTAAAAATCATGCATACACTTTGAAAAATTAATTTTATGCTAGCCATGGTGGCTCACACCTGTAATCCCAGCACTTTGGGAAGCCAAAGCGTGCAGATTGCCTGAGCTCAGGAGTTCAAGACCAGACTGGGCAACATAGTGAAACCCTGTCTCTACTAAATTACAAAAAATTAGCTGGGCATGGAGGCATGCAGGATACTGAGGCAGGAGAATTGCTTTAACCCAGGAGGCAGAGGTTGCGGTGAGCCCTGAGATCATGCTACTACACTCCAGCTACTGCACTCCAGCCTGGGCAACAGGAAAAAAAAAAAAAGAGAGAGAGAGAAATTAGTTTTCTAAACCATCCTGACAAAGACTTTAAATGAGAAACATTGAACATTTCCAAAAAGAGAGACAACACAGCACAACCTCCCTTAAAATAAAATTCAAAATTTTTCAACAAAAAAAGGTAAAAATGAAAAAAGAATAGGCAAATATTTAAAAATAAAATACTAAAGATATGGTAAAAGAAATTTATTGATTAAATAAAAAATTATAATAAACAGGATTGTATTGTTCTCCCTGCTAGACTTAGAGAGGGATAGATATATATATTTCAATAGCAGTTATGAGTTATGGAAGATAGAGATATTCTGACATTTTAATAAGTAGAAATTCCAGGAGAAAAAAAATGAAATGAATAATACGGAGGTAATATTTGAAGAAATTGTTGTGTTGATAATTTTCCAAAATTAAAGAAATCTTATAAATAATCAGATCAGTATAACACAAATGCCGAGAGAATAAATACAAATAAAACTAAATATTGACACACTGAAAAACTATAGAAATCAACAGTAAAGAAACAGTATTAAAACCTGTCAAAGAGAAAAAGATGAATGATCTAAAACAGAGTAACAATTGTCCTGACAGTAGGTTCCTTGACAGTAAAACTAGATATTCAGAAGTCGATGAAATGTCTTAAAAGTAATGAGAGGTGGTCATCTAAAATGGCGATATAGAGAGAAAATGGGTGTGGAGTACACAAAAACCAAATTATCCTTGCAACTTTTCTGTAAGTAAAATAATTCCATCAGCAAGGAGTACATTTAACATAGAAAAAAATTTAAGGTTTATAAAAACATGATGAACTTACAAATTGATAAATTATAATCCATTCTTCCTCCTTCCTTCCCCTTCCCTTCATGAATAACTAAGTCCAAAATTCATTAGTGGGTGAAGTTGCTTGTTTTAGTTGTTTTCTGACACTGCTAATAAAGACATACCCAAGACTGGACAATTTACACAAGGAAGAGGTGTGATTGAATTTACAGTTCCACATGGCTGGGAAAGCCTCACAATAATGGCAGAAGGCAAGGAGTTGCAAATCCTATCTTACATGGATAGCAGCAGGCAAAGAGGGAATGAGACGCAAGAGCAGAAACGTCGGAAAAAATCATCAGATCTCATAAGACTTATTCACTGCTGGGAGAACAGTATGGAGGAACTATCCTCATTATTCAATTATCTCCTCCTACTGAGTCCCTCCCACAACACATGGGAATTATGGGAGTACAATTCAAGATGAGATTTGGGTGGGGACAGAGCCAAAGCATATCATTCTGTCCCCGGCCCCTCCCAAATCTCATATATTCACATTTCAAAACTAATCATGCCTTCCCAACAGTCCCCCAAAGTCTTAATTCATTTCAGCATTAACTCAAAAGCCCACAGTCCAAAGTCTCATCTGAGACAAGGCAAGTCCTTTCCACCTATGAGCCTGTAAAATCAAAAGCAAGGTAATCATTTCCTAAATACAATGGGGGTACAGAAATTGGGCAGATGCAAACATTCCAGAAGGGAGAAATTGGCCAAAACAAAGGGGCTACAGGGCCCTTGCAAGTCCAAAATCCAGCGGGGCAGTAAAATCTTAAAGCTCTAAAATGATCTCCTTTGAATCCATGTCTCACATCCAGGTCATGCTGATGCAAGAGGTGAGTCCCTATGGTCTTGGGCAATTCCATCCCTGTGGCTTTTCAGGGTACAACATCCCTCCTGGCTGTTTTCATGGGCTGGTGTTGAGTGTCTGTGGCTTTTACAGGTGCATGGTGCAAGCTGTTGGCAGATCTACCATTCTGAGATCTGGAGGATGGTGGCCCTCTTCTCACAACTCCACTAGGCAGTGCCCCAAGAGGGAATCTATGTGGGGACTCTGACCCCACATTTCCCTTCTGTACTGCCTTAGCAAACATTCTCCATGAGGACCCCACCCCTGCAGCAGAATTCTGCCTGGGCATCCAGGTATTTCCATACATCTTCTGAAACTTGGTGGAGGTTCCCAAACTCCAATTCTTGACTTCTGTACACCTTCGGGCTCAACACCACATGGAAGCTGCCAAGGCTTGGGGCTTGCACCATCTGAAGCCATCACTGGAGCTCTAAGTTGGCCTCTTTCAGCCATGGCTGGAACAGCTAGGACACGGGGCACCAAGTCCTTAGGGTGCACACAGCTCAGGGACCCTGGGCCTGTCCCACAAAACCACTTTTTCCTCTTATGCCTCTGGGCCTGTGACAGGAGGGCCTACTGTGAAGACTTCTGACATGCCCTGGAGACATTTTCTCCATTGTCTTGGAGATTAACATTGGCTCCTCATTACTTATGCAAATTTCCGTGGCCAGCTTGAATATCTCCTCAGAAAATGGGATTTTCTTTTCTATCACATTGTCAGGCTGCAAATTTTCCAAACTATTTTGCTGTGCTTCTGTTATAAAACTGAATGCCTTTAACAGCACCCAAATCACTGCTTTAATGCTTTGCTGATTCGAATTTTTTTCCTCCAGATACCCTAAATAATCTCTCTCAAGTTCAAAGTTTCACAAATCTCTAGGGCAGCAGCAAAATGCTGCCAGTCTTTTCCTAAAACATAACAAGAATCACCTTTGTCCTGGGCCCCAACAAGTTCCTCATCTCCATCTGAGACCACCTCAGCCTGGACCCTGTTGTCCATATTGCTATCAGGCTTTCGGTCAAAGCCATTCAACAATTCTCTAGGAAGTTCCAACTTCCCCACATTTTCCTATCTTCTTCTGAGCCCTCTAAACTGTTCCAACCTCTGCCTTTTACCCAGTTCCAAAGTTGCTTCCACATTTTCAGGTATCTTTTCAGCAATCCCCCACTTTACTGGTACCAATTTACTGTATTAGTCTGTTCCCACGTGCAAAGACATACCCAAGACTGGCCAATTTGCAAAAGAGAGAGGTTTGATTGGACTTACAGTTCCACATGGCTTGGGAAGCCTCACAATCATGGCAGAAGGCAAAGAGGAGCATGTCCCTTCTTACATGGATGGCAGCAGGCAAAGACAGAATGGAGGAAATGCAAAAGCAGAAACCTCTGACAAAAACCATCAGATCTCGTGAGACTTAATCACCACCACGATAACAGTTTGGGAGACACTGCCCCCATGATTCAATTATCTCCTTCCACTGGGTGCCTCCCACACACATGGGAATTATGGGAGTACAATTCAAGATGAGATTTGAATGGAGACACACCCAAACCGTATCATAGGTTGCTGGGTATTGTGAGGAAGGAAGTAAAGGCAGCTCAGCATGGAGTGCTGAAGCTTGAGCAAAATGGGGAGATCTGTGCAGCCATGCATGGGTTGTTCCAGCTGAAGCAAGGAAGGAGGATATCCACTTGAGAGAGAAGTGGTAATAGCCCAGCACACTGGGCTATTGGGCTATCAGCACACTGACACAGTGTCAGAGTCCAAGGAGAGTGACAAAGTCGTTTGTACAGGGGGGAACAGTGATGGTGGAGAAGGATAGGTTATAATAAGAAAATATATTGAGAATAACATAAGTCAGGTTTTTCACTGTCAGCAAAAAGAATTACAAATAGATTTACAGATAAGAAGAGAAAGCTAGGATTAAAAAGAATTAGTGTAACATTTAAAATGGCTAACTTTCTCACAGAAAGTAACTTAAACTCTAGCTTATCGTTTTGAAAATGTAAATACTTTCTCATTAAAAACTCAGATATAAGATTTTTAAAAATAAGCTAAGATTTTTTTATCCTCATATAATGCTTCACAAAAGCATATTTGTCATACCATGAAGATTTTAGACCATACTTAAAGTCACTTCTGTGGGTGACTTTCCCATTCACAGTGTTAGCTGAGGGGCAGTCACATGTATGTCACATAAGTGTCACTTCCCTACTTCTGCATAGGAACTCATGACCCAATAGTAACCAAATCATAGCTTGTGTAGGTATTTGTGGAGTGTTCTGGTTTGAAAGCTCTGCCCTGAGTTAGTTAGGTAATCAATTTTTGTTCTTGAATCTAGAAACACAGAGAAGCAGGCAGTTACTTGTAAAATCTAAAATGCAAAGAATGCATTCAGAGAGACAAGATGAGTCAAAATTAAGGAAAACTATATATAGAAACCAGAACAATTAATTATTAAAAGAGTACACATTATAACAGTGGTTCTAAATGAGCATGAATATGGGTTATACATTCCGAGAAAGAAGGTTCTCAGAGCAAGAGTGGAATAAGCTTGAAAATATCTGGCAATAGATTTAGGGCAAAAAGAGAGAAAGCCCAAGAGATAAAGATACATTGGAAAGTTGTTAAGAAGCAGTAATAGTGAGGCACTAAAGGGAAGATTTGTAATTTTCTTCTGCAAAATTGCTAGAGCTGCCCTAGTTAGACCTTCTAGTCTGTCTCTAAGTCCACATGCTAGTATAGTTTGCAGCACATGATTATAATCACATTTATCTTTATAATAAGTTATCACCAACTTGAGCTACCTTCAGTGAGTTTATTTTCCTTATAACCATTAAAGGTCCAGCAAAAAACTTACTCTCATTTGATTCCGTAAGTATTTCTTGATCACCTGCAATATACAATGCCCTGTGGTAAACGACATGGGAATACATACATATATATTTAAAAATGATTTGTTCACAAGTTCTATTCTTAATAAACTTGTCATCTATAGGAGGAAATAGCTTTATACCAATAATTTTGAATTTAATATTAAACAAATCATAAAACACACCTGAAAAAGGAAAGGTCAACGTTCACAATAAGAATTTCGCTTCTTATTTTTCCAGTATTATGTTCTGTTGATTAAGTGACATTACATATTTTGTGGGAACGTAGATTGAACTGGAGGCCATTATCCTTAGCAAACTAAGGCAGGAAAAGAAAACCAAATACCACATGTTCTCACTTATAAGTGGAAGCTAAATAAGAGACAAAGGAACAACAAACACTGGGGCCTACTTGAGGGTAGAGCAGGGAGGAGGGAGGGGATCAGGAAAAATAACTATTGGGTACTAGGCTTAGTACCTGGATAATAATCTGTACAACAAACCCTTGTGACATTTAGTTTACCTCCATAACAAACCTGAGCATGTACCCCTGAACCAAAAATAAAAGTTAAAAAAAAAAAAGAGTCTTCTATGTTGTAATCCACATAAGATAACTAGAAGTGATGTTTGATCTCAAACACAAAACTTGAGAATATCAAATAAGTTTTTAAGAAAAAATTGTTTTTTCACTCTTTCCAGTATTGAGAATGGGAAACTGACTAGCCTTGTAGCATGATTTTTTCTAGAAAATAAATGTGATCACTGTTGCAACTCAATTAATGGCAAACATATTCATGCTTGACACATTAAAATTCTAACCTTTAATTTTTATATCCATATTTTGCAAATGTTACTTTAAAAAATCAGTCTTCCCAAAAGCATTTTTTAAAAAATAAGAAGGGAGTCTTTGTTAAAGATGACAGTTGTTCAGAGTTTGATATTGTCTGTCTGAGGACACTGCAGAATTATCTAAAGTCATCACAGTCATGAGTAATTATGAGTGAGGACTATTCTGATTACACTGACAAGACAAGGAGAAGTAGGTTAAGAGAGGAGCAGATGGGATTCAGATTAAAAAATTAGAATGACATTTCAACTCTAACTGAAATATGCTTTTTTGGCACCAGGAAAGAATTCCTCTTCCCAGAAATTTTTGAGGACAATGAAGAATATAGTATAGTGCTTTTCAGAAGCAGAAAGATTTAAGTTTTCTGTTTTAATTAGATTCTGATTCTGACTCTAAATGTATATTTTATTACAAAAGATACTTATACACTTGAACAAATGATATCACACTTTGCAGCAAAAATATAAATATATGTTTACAGACACCTATACATGCATATTAGCAACTACCTCAATAGCTTTTCAAAGCAGCTTTATAATTATTTCCTGAAAGTACAATATTTGTTTTAACTGTTCACTAATCCATTCATAAAATATTCACTGAATACCAGTAATGTGTTATATATCAAGATGGTTGCTATAAGGATATAAAGGTTACCTGCACTATATTATATGAAAAGGTTATCAACTAAACTTAATAAACTGGGATCCTCTGTCTTTAGACATCACATCTGACACTGAATAAGGAGCTAATTTTATTGAAGTAACTTATCCTTTTTTCTTGTTGTTTTTGAATTATGGCATTCACACAAATAGCCCTATTTATGGAAACAGAAGGAAAAAAACATAATATTCTTTTTTGCACAAAAATCTCAGGATGTTTCCCAATGAGAACCCCCTACAAGCAAAACAAATTGATTCAAGCTAAGTTACAATATTGATTATACTCCTTTATTTTTATACAATCAACACTTCTATAACTCTAGAGTCAAGCTAGTAAAATGACTAATTAAAATATTATTAAATTGGGTCAATAATGGAATGGTATATAGATCTAAATTGGCTTTTAATAATCTTGAAATTCTGCTTTATTTCCTTAAGCAATAAAAAGTGAAAAATGTGAAGTAAATTAAGTGTACTCAAACACTGCACAGTGCAGAGAGTTGGGATTAGATAGTTTATGAAAGCAATCTAACTTTATATAAATAAAAACAATGGTGATGATGAGTTCTTTAAAAAGAATGAATGAGACAGATAATCACAATTTAGTATTCAGAAATGTAAGCCATAAAAAGAATCAAGTGGATAAAATAGTCTCCCCACTGAGCATCATATTTTGTATTATCTTGTACAGGAGATGAAATTTACAGAAGAAACATTTTACCTTTAATGAACTCTAATTTTGATAATCGAGTTTCCAATTAACAGGGTAATTGCAAGGGTAGATTAATGTCACAATTCTCATTCAGTTATCTTATAGCTACTCTCTATGTGTGTGGTAAATATTCTGAGTACATTTTTTTCTTAACATTTCTTCAACCCAGATTTTACCTTAGCATAATTGACAAATTTGGAGGGCATATTTTACTACAAGAGCCTGAGGACCTGGTCCTATCATTAAAAGCACCCCAGGAAGAAAACTCCAAATGCAAATTTCAACTGACCTTTGCGGAAACAACTCATATTATTTTGCATCAGTAGCCACTAGAGATTTGTCTGGCTATATATGGATTTCCACATCTGTCAGCTATAAGTGCACTTCATCTGTCTGCTAAATCAGAGAGCCAGAAATAGATGACAGTGATCAAGACTTTGAGCTTCTCTTAAATTAGCCACATTATGAGGTAAAGTTGGTTTCTCCACTGGGCTTTCATTTTAAAGGTTTACTCATAAGAAACTTAGAGAAAAGAACACATTAGAAAAGCAAATCGAGTCTTACCTCTTCCTTTCTGCATTTTTTTTTTTTTTTTTTCTCTTGGAATGGAGTGCTGACCAGACAGCCTGTCTGGGGGTAGGTCCTGCTGGGAGAACTGAGCATAAATTTCTCTTGTTTGTAGCTACCTGTGTTCTGCTACCAAAACACAACATCAGCAAGGGCTATAACGAACTTCACCTGCACCCAGGTTCCCCTACAGATCCCTGTTACTAACCCCGTAGTGTTTCCTCCCTTTGTGAGCTGATTAAAAAATAATAATAAAATCTTACTCATCCTTGGACATGAGTCCAGAGTGATGTGTACATCAGCTGCTAACATGGAAAATGCATTGATTTTTTTCCCCTTAGTCCTTTCCATCTACACTCTTCATTAAATAAAGGGAAAATGGGATGAGATAGAGAACCACAACCACTTGTATAGGAGAGCACACTCTGCCTAATATTTGGCTTCCCAGTTTGACCATTAGACTTTGGAAAAAAGTTTCTAAACCAGGGTTAAAGGAAAGCCAGACACCTCCGAGTCACACTGTGTATTATCTGTGTATTATTTTCCGCTTGTGATCAGGTGGAAAGAAAGAGTTGATAGAAAAATAGAGAGAGAAATACCTTTCTGTAGAGAGTTCAAGAACAAAAGTTTTTCACTTGGCCTGATAGAGCTCCATCCCTTTCCCCTCTTTAGGGCAAAAATAGGGGCTGGGTAATTTCGCTCGGAAGAGAGCAAATAAGTTTAAAACTTGTGTCCATGATTCACATCCTTGCCTATGTGTTCACTGCTTCCTGGGTACATGAACGTTAACCTAATGATAAGACGGTGTCTTCTCTATCATATGTCACTTAAAGGTGCTGAGTGTTAAATATTACTTGGCCAATTACAAACAGACTACCTTAGCTAGAAGCCCCACATTTTGTTCTATATGAATGGAAGTGAATCATTGAAGTATATAAAGAGCTTGATCATCACTCTCCCAAAGATGTTAAACTTATTCCTAATGCCTTGATTTTATGGTGGGTCTCGGGAGTTTCAAGGAAAAATATGGGTATATAGTACATAACCAGCTCATTATAATTCATTATATGGTGTTAACATTGTACTTCTTGGCAAGCCAAGGAATTCTTGATGCATGCCAAATGTCATTTTCTAGCCAAAAATTCTTAAGGTAGTATCATCAATTCCTTCTATATTAAGGTTAATAATTAAGTAGGGCTTTCCAACTCATGTTAATGTATTTTATATTATTACTCAGAGTAATTTTATATGAGCTACAATTCAGTACATATTGCCATTACAAAGTTAATATCTACATCAATAATCCTTCTACTCCTTCTCAGCTCTAAAATAAGCTAACATTATTATTTTCTGTGCTATTAATAAAAGTCTTCAAACACTTACTTTTTAGGCCAGCTGGAATTTAACTTAGGTAAAATAGAAGGAAGAAGAGAAAGAGGAGTAGAAGAAAAACCACTTGATGATATCACAAATACCTTGGCGAAATGCATCTATTTTTACTTATCAAAGGTTATTTCTTCTAGCGTCTCTTCTTATTCATCTGATGTTTCCTTTCAAAACCAGACTTGAAGTTTCTAAGAAAGTGCAAGAGATACTCTTCCGTTTCTCAGAAGTATGTCTTCATCTGGGAGGACTGGCAATAGCTGAGCAGTGGTTCTAGAATAATCAAAAAGGACCTGGCAATTATATATATTTACTTTAGGTACACAAGTCATAAAAGCATGCATATATCTACAACCCCATCTAACACACATTGTCTTTACATTTAAATAATATATGTGCTTTACATCTTTATTATAAATGTAATAAACAATATTTCCAAAATCAACGTTACCAAGTAGAAAGGGCTATGCCGACTATGGAGGAGCACATAATCTGTTGCTCAAGAACATTAAAGACAGGAAACAAAGGTGTCTCTGTAACCTAAGGCAAATTACTTAAACTGTATGTCTCTCACATTTCTCACCTATAGAAGGGAGAAACTAATACCCATTTCATAATGTTATTGTAAAAACTAAAATATTTCATAAGTCCTTAGTACATTACAGTCAATTGATACGAAACCTTTGTCTATCCTTGTTTA
Organism: Rhinopithecus roxellana; assembly: GCF_007565055.1. NCBI lineage: Eukaryota > Metazoa > Chordata > Mammalia > Primates > Cercopithecidae > Rhinopithecus > Rhinopithecus roxellana. The sequence goes on along the minus strand of NC_044552.1, from coordinate 94,504,867 downwards.
GACCAAGTATGTAAAAAAAAAAAGAAAAGAAAAAGAAGAAACAAGACAAAAGTCTGTCCATTCCTCACTTCTCTTATTTTTAGTTATTATTTTTAATTATTTCCAGGTCATTAATCACCTCTTTTATTTCCCAGTCATTTGTTTTCTTCTTCCTATCTAAAAAGTCTTAAGGCTCAAATTCTTGAAATATGACTTCACCATTTCTAATTTGTGTTGTTATTGACACAGGTGTGCTCTCCTTTTCATTGTCGCTCACTCTGATTGCCAAACGTTGGGGAGGGGAAGCAGCTTGTGATATCTCTTCCTGCCAATTGATCTCTTCCTCTCATTCCCCACTCCTCTCCCCACCCTCCATCATTCTTATGCTCTGAGGCTTCTCTTCATTTTTCTAAGATTATATCTGAATTTCCTTTTAAAGTAGACTGGGACTGTTTTAAATGATATCTCTACAGGAGAGTATAACACAGTATCTCCTAACTCTCTATGAAAAACAAATTAACCCCCCCCCAAAAAAAACCCTCAAACTAACAATAAAAAAACTGAGAACTCAGAAAAGAAGATGAAACCATACTGCCTATGCTATGTTAACTTTTATGTTGTGAAGAGATGGATGGGAAACCTAATGTCAGAGTCTGGGACAAGTGTAGATCTGCATGTAAGGCCACCTACATTCATTATCTGCAAGTCTCTGAAACTAGGAGGCAGTCAAGGGACATGTAAGGCCACCTACATTCATTATCTGCAGGTCTCTGAAAATAGGAGGCAGTCAAGGGAAACAAACAGAGCATGCATGGTGAAGACAATGCGTTCTGGAAGAACAAGAGCTGCACATATCAACTCACTTCCAGCTCTTTGACTGAAAACATTTGACAGCCACCCAGGTGGCTTTTTTTTCATGTGCTTATTTTATCAAGTACCTGTTTATGTTTTGTATTCATTTTCCTATGGGATATCTATATTTTTTATTGATTTTCGGAGTTATTTATATAATCTATATACCAGCCCACCATCATAGGTACACATTGCAAATGTCTTGTTCTTCAGTGTGCCGTTATACTCTTAATGTTTCTTAAAATATGTTCTTAGTTTTAATATAGTCCAACTTAATCATTTCCTTTAAGATTAGAGTTTTTCATTCTGTTTCAGGAATCTACACCTGTCCCAAGTTCATGAAAATATTGTGCTGTACTTTCTTCTAGAAATTGTATTGTTTTGCTTTTAGATTTAAATCTATAACACACCAGAAATTATATTTGTATGTAGTGTAAAAGATAGGCCAAGTTCTATTTTATCTCCATTATAAATATCCAACAGATCTTGTACCATTTATTAAAAAGGCTGTTACACTGATGTGTAACACAACCTTACCCAGAAGTGTCCAAATATGTGTGGGTCTACTTCTGGGTTGTTGATTCTGTTTATTTCATTGATAAATCTCTCTTTCCTTGTACCAATTATATCTTAATTATCATAGCTTAATAATCTCTTGATGTTTGGTATTTCTATTGGAACTTCATTGAATCATTAAAGAGAATTGAAATATTTTCAATATTGAGTTTTCTATCCCATGAACATATGTTCCCATTTGTTTTGGTTCTTAAAATTACTCTCAATAATAATTTATTATTCTCTTCAGAGGACAGACACACCATGTATTTATTCCAAACTTTTTGTTCATGGCATTAAAAATAACATTTAAAATATTATTTTATTGTTCTTTGCTATAGTGGAGTGTAACAAACTTGTATATGTTGAATATATATGCATTAAACAACCTCCTGTAACCAATTTATTCATCCTTTTATGTATAGATTTGTTTGGATTTTCTACATATACAAATACACCATCCACAGATAATTAATGTTTTAATACTTATTTTCCAATTCATATATACATTTTCTTCTTGTTTAATTATACTAGTTAGAACAGTGGTTCTTAACTAGCGATATTGCCCTTTCTTCCACGGGATATTGTCAAGGTCTAGAAACATTCTTACTGGGACAACTGAGAGAAGGCAGAGTGATATTGGCCTCCAGAGGTCAGAGATGCTGTTAAACATCCTAAAACATACAAGACAGCCCCCCAATAAATAATTTTCCTCACCAAATAAGGCTAAGGCTGAGAAGCTCTGGATGTGAAACTTCATGAAATGTTGAAAAGTTACAAAGAGCAGAAGCCCTCATTTTATTCCCAATCTCAAAGAAAAGATTTAAGTATTTCATCATTACATAGCACATTTATATCAAGTTTATGGAGATATCATTTATAAGATGGAAAAAAAATCTTCCTATTTCTAGTTTGCAAGTAATTTTTATTTTTAATGTATGTTAAGATTTATCAAATGTGCTCCCTTGTAAGTTGTTGCAGGGACATGGATGAAGCTGGAAACCATCATTCTCAGCAAACTAACATAGGAAAAGAAAACGAAACACCACATGTTCTCACTAATAAGTGGTAGTTGAACAATGAGAATATATGGGCACAGGGAGCAGAACATCACACACCAGGGCCTATCGAAGAGTGGGGGACTAGGGGCGGGATAGCGTTAGGAGAAATACCTATTGTAGATGACGGATTGATGGGTGCAGCAAACCACCATGGCACACGTACACCTATGTAACAAACCTGCATGTTCTGCACATGTATCCCAGAATTTAAAGTATAATAAATAATAATAATTAAGAATTCAAAGGGACCCCATCTCTACAAAAAATAAAAATAAAAGGAATTTAGCCATGCAAAAAAGAATTTATCAAATGCTTTTTAGGCACCTATTGAGATGATCATATTATTCTTTTTTATTCTACTAATGTGGCAAATTGAAATGGTTTTTCAAATGTTAAATTAATTTTGTATTTCTGAAAAAAAAAAATGTAACTTTTCCATGAGGTATTCTCTCTATGTGTGTGTGTGTGTGTGTGTGTGTGTGTGTGTGTGTGTGTGTCTGTATAAATTTGCTTTGCTAGAATACTGTTTGCAAATTTTACAGTCTGGTTTGGTATAGAGGTTGCGTAGGCCCATACAAATTTGGTGGGAAGCATTCTCTAGTTTTTCTCTGGAGTCTGAAGTTTGGGTAAGCTTGACATTATGTCTTCCTTAAAAATTCTATGTAATTCATCTGAGAGCCATCTGGACCTACTTTTTTTCACTTTGGGGAAGATTTTTAATAATAGATTTCAATGTATTCAATCTGCGTATACAAAGTCACAGCTTCGTATCCATGTGGGATTGGTTCCAGGACCCACCACAGATACCAAAATCTATGGATACTCAAGTCCCTTATAAAAAATGATGCAGTATTTGCATGTAACTTACGTATATACCCTCCTATACTTTAAATTATCTCTAGATTACTTATAGTACCCGATGCAATGTAAATACCAGGTAAATAATTGTTAGGCTATGTTGTTTAGAAAACCATGAGAAGAACAAACAGTTTGTACATGTTGAGTACAGACACAGCCATTCTTTTTCATTTTTAATATTTTCAACCTTCATTTGATTGAATCCATGGATGCAATATCCACAGATATGAAGGACTGATTATACATATATCTGTGTGTATGTATATATACACACAATATATATGTACATTTACACATATATGTACATTATACATGTACATGTGCATTTTACATATAGAATATATAAATATATATAGAGAACCATTCATGCTTTCTATTTTTGTGTCAGTTTGGCAAATTGTATTTTTCTAGCTACTTAACCATATAATCTATATTTTTAATTCATCAGCATTAAGTCCTATATGATCTCTCCAAGTGACATTTTTGTCATGATTCCTTTTTCACTGCTTATAAATGCTATCTGTGATTTTAATTGTTTTTGATCCAGAACACTTTTTGAATGTATCAAATATTATGTTGTAATTTGAATCTCAAAGTTTAAGAAACAGATATGAATACACCTCATTCTGTAAGTATAATGAACAATCAGAGGTAAATACTAGTATCTAAATACTTGGAAACATAATTCGTTTATCCTAAAGAGAATAAATCCTATTTAGAAAAACAATGGCATAATATATGAACATGTATAGAATGTTACCACACATCTACTGTGAAGTAAAATAAAAAAATTATATAATAAAATATAAAATGCATGAGTAAGACAGCTTCCAAAATAAGAAATACAGCAGTGGAATTAAAATCTTCCTTAGAAGAAGGAAACATAATATACTGTGAAATAATGGAAATAAATCACAAAACAAGGTCAATTAGTAAAGAAATAATAAAACAGAAAACTTACAACAAACTATTAAATAGAGAAACCTTGAAAAATAGTCTTCCACGTTAAGGTAGTAGAAAGAAGCTACATTATTGAATCCCTCTTTAGTCTTTATATAATTATCTTAATTTAAATAGTAAAAATTCACCACAACAGAAACCAAGCAATGAAAAGGGATACAACCATATGCCACAATTCAAAACATGTTAGCAAAAGTAAGAAAACAACATCCTAGTAATCACAGTTTAGTGGAGTGCAGCAGCAGGCATGTGTGTATGAGAGAGGCAGGTCTGATGAGGCAAAGAATACCTCAACTTGCTTCCCTTCTGTTGCCCTACACTACAGAAAGTGGCTTCATAGCAGTACCTGCCCTCTGACATGCACAGAAATACTTCAGTACTCTTCCTAGGTCCCAAGCAAGTGGTGGTAGATGTCAAAGAGAATTCACATGTATTTTTTAAGGAAAATAAAGCAATTGGCATCTCTGTCTATTAAGCAAAAAAGGAATTGAAAAATATGACATTGTAGCTACATAATTATGTTATAGGGTATATAAAAAGAAAAAGTAATTTGGAAAATATAATGCAAATAACAGAAAAATAAGCATATCTAAACTTCACACTAAGAAGAGTCTTTAAAAATATGAATTAAAAAAATCTAAAGAATATGCAACAACTAATTTAGACAAAAAACAGAATGAAACAATGTGATTACAAAACTAATTAATAATTGGAGACAACAAAGTCTAGAATAGATAGAGATAAAAGTCAAATTACAGGCATAGGTAAAAGGCTTGATGTAATCACAATGAATATAGAAGAAAAATACAAATATTAAAATACAGAAGGTCGTTGACAGACACATACATATATATGTAATTTATGTATATATAAACACTTGCATATATGAACATATGTGTGTATGTGAGTGTGAAAAGAGACAGAGACACTATGATAAAAAATAGAAAACCCAGCACTTTGAACAGAAAATACACTTAGGGGTATAACAGAGTGGTATTTCCCAAAAATAGAGAAGGAATGAAACATGCCAAATATGAATATTTAAAGAATAACTTGTGTTCAAACATAAAAGAAAAATGTATTTTAAAAAATAAATATTTAAAAAAACAATTAATACACAGCTGTATCCTGGTTGCTATTCCAATTCGGGAATGAAGAAAAATATTTAGGGATATAGACAGAAAGAAAAAAGATCTACAAGAAGTGAAAAATAGGATTGGCTTCATACTTGGGCACAGTAGTTCTCAATGCCAAAGAAAATTGAACAATACCTCCAAGTTTTGAGAAGACAATTTAATCTATGAGTATGATGCTTAGTCAAATGGTCATTCTGGGTAGAAACCAACAGACAGACATTCTAAAGATGTAATAACTCAGAGAAATACCACTCATGTGATCCTATTGAAAAATCACTTGGCAATGAAGTCAGTTAAATAAATGAATCAAAATATATAACTTGGGAAAGAAAACTAAGATCCCTTTAAATATAGAACTTAAATAAAACAACAGATGTTGTATTTGCAGAACAAAATCTAGACGGGTACATTTTGACAAGTCATCATATATCTGGGGTGGGGAACGAGCAATGAGAGAAAGTATCCAAAAACTGGAGATCAATCTAGTGAGCAAGAGGTTAGTTAACACAAAGGACACGTGCAATAAATAGAAAAACAGAATGCTCTCAAACTCTGTATGTTCTTAATTTGTCTTTACTTGAGACAAATATTCTCAATAGTAATATATTTTATTATTTAAACACTAGATTTTTCAGTTTTACATCTTTTTGTCTATTAAATGCAAATGAAACCAATGTGATATTTTTATTAAAATCCATATAGAGTGTGTACCTATTTTTATATTATTAATTTGACCTTCATGTCTGTCTGTCATGAATCTTACTTTGATGTGTAAGTTTGTGGAGATCAACATCTGAAACATTGCTTACTAAATGTTTTGAGTGGTTAGTATGTACAGTAATACTGTCATTTACCTTTTAAAACTTTTCTGTATTGTTTAATTTTTAATAGTAAACATTTGCTACTTCATAAAAACAATGTCCTTGGAATATAAACAAAAAGGTTTGGTCACAAAGAAAGAATAATATAAAACTCCTTGCAATATTAACATGAAATATTAAACACACACACATACACACAGACATCAGAATTTTACTATAAGATAATAGAAAAAAAACATTCCATCTTATCAGATGAGAATTTTTATAGCATAAAATGTTAATTTTTCTTAAGTTATAATTTAAATATGATCTCAATTTAATCTGCTTGACAGTTGAGACATAATCTTTCCTCTGGAAGAGCAAATAGGTGAGAGAAGCCAATTGAAAAAGGAGACCGTGGGCCAGAACACTAGAGGATCACTTGAGGTCAGGAGTTTGAGACCAGCCTGACCAAAATGGTGAAACCCCACCTCTACTAAAAATACAAAAATTAGCGGGGCATGATGGTGGGTGCCTGTAATCTCAGTCTACTCGGGAGCCTGAAAGAGGAGAATCGCTTGAACCCAGGAGGCGGAGGTTGCAGTGAGCCAAAATCACGCCATAGCATCCAGCCTAGGCAACACTGCGTAACTCCATCTCAAAAAAAGAAAAAAGAAAGGAAAAAGAAGACTGTGGAGTGGAAGAAAACACTTGAAATTACTTTTACCAAGAAAACACATACAAAAACAAAAACTATTATAACGAAACGATATTTAGCAGGATATCACTAGACAGATTTGTGGACAGTATTTGTTCTTAAAAATTTTTTGATTGTAATTTTTCTAATCATTAAGAAACATTTATTTAGTCCTCAGCTATGTGAGGCTTCTGGAAAAATATAACCAAGTTATTTAAAAACATAGAGGTAAGATGTACTCAACATAAAGAATTAAAAATGTTTAAATGAAGTCATCAAAGAAATAAAGAAATTTGTTTGACTTGGGTGTAATTTCACTGTGGGAAAAAAAAATTGCAAACAATAGTAGCAATCATAAAGAAAAAAGTAAAATTTTTGTTTTCCATGAAATACCAGAGGACTTTGTGCCAGGATGACTTTGAATTTTTCCCTCAGCTTTAAACATAACAATAATAAATAATATTGTCAGAACATTTAAAAATAAATATCCTTATTCAAAGAGTGAGGCTAATATTTAAAGAACAGAACAGAAACATGTGTTACATGGAAGCCCAAGCCAAGAGCATCTAGGACTCTAGGATCATTAACAGAAGCGACTGTGTGGTCCTATGTAGCAGGAACAGCAGACGCAGGTTTACCGTTTGAAACCTGGGCTGAGGTGTGTCTGTGAAGCCTGTGAAAGAAAGCAAAAAGTCACCCTGAATGTTGCTGTGGAGGAAGAACCAGAAAAAATCACCTTGGACAGTACCCGTGACAAGCCATCCTCTGATTCTGCCTTCAGAATTCCGAGGTCCAAGGGCAGATAAACAAAACTATTACTGGAGTGGAAAAGAAATTGGCAGAGAGAAATAAAGAGAGAAATAGTCACCTCAAATAAGCTCACAAATATGTTGAAGCACTAAACTAAAAACTTTATTAATAAGGAAATCCATCAAATTTAACAACCAAGATATAAGGACTATTGTTTCCATTGTTTACATTTGGATGAAATGTAAGCAATAGAAAAATCTTAAAATAATTTTTAAAAGTATATTTGAGATCAATATTCATTAGAAAGTTAAAGAAAATAGAAAACATGTAGATGACTAAGAAATATATGAAAAAATTCTCAACCTGAATAATCCTCAGGGGAATGCAAATCAAAACCAAAACGAGGTATCATATCACCCCAGTTAGGATGGCTATTATCCAAAAGACAAAAAATAACAAATGCTGACAAGCATGTGGACAAAAGGAACTCTTATACTCTGTTGGTGGGAATGTATACTAGTACGATCACAGTGGAGAACAGTATGGAAGTTCTTCAAAAACTACAAATAGAAGTACCATATGATCCTGCAATCCAACTATTGGGCATCAATTCAGAAGAAAGGAAATGAGTATATTGAAGAGACATCTATACTCCCGTGTTTACTGCAGTACTGTTACAATAGCCAAGACATGGAAATCCATCTGCGTGTCCATCAACAGATGAATAGATAAAGAAAATGTGCTATGTTTGAGCAATGGAATAATTTTCAGCCATAAACAAGAATAAAACCTAGTCATTTGCAGCAACATGGATGGAGCTAGAGGACATTATGCTAAGTGAAATAAGCCAGGCACAGAAAGTGAATACCTCATATTCTCCCTCATATGTGGAAGCTAAAAAAAAAAAAAATGTTGATCTCATAAAGTGAAGTAAAAAGTAGAACAGAGAATATTAGAGGCTGGGAGAAGTAGGGGGAAGTGAGGATAGGGAGAAATTCGTTAAAGGATACAAAATTACAGCTAGATATGAGAAACAAGTTCTAATATTCTACAGCACTGTAGGATGACTATAATTAAGAATAATATATTATTTAGTTTCAAATGGCTAGGAGGATATTGAATATTCCCAACACGAAGAAATGATAAATGTTCAAGATGATAGATATATTAATTACCTGATCTGATCACTATATATTATATGTATCACAACATCACTATGTAGTTCATAAAATTATTATGTATCCATCTAACATTTTTTGAGCCAGGGTCTCACTCTGTCACCCAAACTGAAGTACAGTGGCATGATTATAGCTCACTACAGCCTCAACCCACTAGATTCAAGCTATTCTCCCACCTTGCCCACCCAAGTAGCTAGGACTACAGACCTGCACCACCATACCCAGCAATTTTTTAATTTTTTGTAGAAACAGGGTCTTGCTACATTGCCCAGGCTTGTCTCAAACTCCCAGCCTCAAGTAATCCTCCTGCCTCGGTTTCCCAAAGCATTGGGATTACAGACATGAGCCACCACATCTGGCTTTAAAATTTTTCTTAATAAAAAATTACACTATAAAAATTAAAATAAAATTTTAAAAGAATAATTAAAAAGACCTTTGTACTTAAATTTCAATGAATTCCTTTAGTACGAATTTTTGTCCTCAGAAGTAAAAAGTGTCTGATGTCTGAATTGCAGAACCATTCTTCTGCTTCAAGTCAGAACCACTGTCCTTACAACTATTTACATTGCAAACTGGTAATCTCAGATGTTCCAAAAGAAACACTGTAAATTAACTTTCTTGTTCTGGGCTCTCAACAACATGCTCCACTTTCCTGAACTAAATATTTCATCTTATTTAGCATATTCCAACTTTTCTCCATTCTTGTTAAGGAACTTCTATTACAAGAAGCTAACTGACAGTTCTGACTCCTCAACTTGACTATCAGGGACTCCTACTCTTGCATTTATGATTTTCACCATCCCACTACATCCACCCATCATACAATATTTTCATGATATTCTTTCTCTCAAGCATTAGCGAACCCAATAACTGCTCTGAACCTTAATTACAATACTATTTCTTTAGTCTCATCCAAAATGGATATGTGCCTTCATCTAAAATAATTTTGGGGAAGGAAATTCTTATCTCTTTCCAGTGCACAGTCTCTTGGTTGTCCTCCAGACAAATTAATAGAACTAGGTCAGGATATGCATGCTGTCCTTCTTGATACCAAGTGACTTGTGTAAACAGCACACACCCTCTGGCTATTTTCTAGCAGCAGTCCTTAGGGTTAAGCCACATTAAAAATTTGAATACTTCCCTGTTAACATAAATTGAAAAAAACAATGCCTGATGAGAGAAGTAATAGGAAAGCCTCTTTTCCTTCATGTTGATACTATTTCCTGATTTTTTTTTCCTTTGGAATAGTCTAGCATACAACAGGTCTCTGGAAATAAAATACCTTAAATCTGAAAATATCCATAGCCAGCTGCCAAGACATTGAGAAGAGTGGAAAGGTCTCACTCCATCAATAATCCTAAACATACATACTCCAGCCTGAAATACCAGTGAAATTCTTTGGAGCTCACAGAGGGAGATATTCGTATTACAAGTCTTCCTTTCCTAATAGAGTCCCCATGAATGTAGAATTGAGATTTCACTTCTGTCCATCAGATCACAATGCCTTACAAGCTTTCTAATAACACATAATTTTCATTTTCTCCAAAAATAACCAGTTTACAATGTTAGCGATTTTTAAAGTTCATTATGTGTAGAATGATTTTATATCTTTGTTTGCCCAGGACAGTACCAGTTTAAGATTCTTGTTTCTGTGTAATTATTAATAGCACTTGCTTCTACCCTCACAAGGTTGCACGATAAATTTTATGGCCACCTAATTACAAGGCTTTGATGACTAGGACTAAGTGTTCCAAAATAACTTGCATGAAGAGTGCTCCATGAACCATACATTTAAAAGTACAATATTTACCTATCTGAAAGCAGACAATGTGTCTATTCAAAGAGCACTTTTTCAAAGAGAAAAAAAAAAAAAAATACTCTCTGCAAAGACCCTGGGTGTGACTATTTAGAATCCATGATTAGATTCCTTTGAAAATGTCACATTAGTTATTACCATTGCACTGTGCAAATTGCATTCATCTCCCTAGTGGTCACGAGACAAGATGAACAATAGTTTATCATCCACTTCACAAATAGATGTGGTTCCCAGATAACAATTTTCTCGGGATTCTTCTCAGGTACTTGGTGTGGAAAGGACTGACCCAGGTCAAACCTTGTCACCTCTCTTGTGTTTGAATACAAAATGTGGCAAAACTGAATCTTGGCTTTTCTGGGGACAAATAAATATTACATTGGTGGATTAATGGAAAGACATTTAACTTTCAGTTTGCAAGATGAAAATATATCTGTAAAAAATCCTACCACAACAGTATTCAAACCATATGTTAAATGGCTCAAAACATCTGTAGTACTGTAACTTGTCCTGAAAACCCTGCTGGTTTTAAGCACTGATGGGAAACAGTATGTAAGCTGAAGATAAAACTGCTTTTTGACAAATATCACCTCCTCCTTTAACCAGTTCCCCCCCTCCCCATCTCAGGATACACATATAGTTCACAAAGTGTTGTTACATAGGACATTCTAACTCTTTTCAGAATTTTCCAATCTATAAAGCAGTTAATTTGTACAGGCTACATTCTGAAGCTAAGAAAACATTTTCACACAATAAAGAAGAGCAAAGTCTGGAATGATCTCAAGAGCTGAAAGATCTGATAGTGTTTCCTTACATAAGTTTGTGATTTAGTCATCACTTCACAATAAGTTATGTTTTCAAAGCAAGGTCTCCTTTGATGGGAAATGAGTCATACCTAAATAGGTTGGTTTAGGCAGGAAAGTCACATAGAAAAAATCAATCAACTTAGAACATAAAGAATTGTGACAAGTATGAATAATATACACTATAATTTATATGAGAGAAAAATATTGTTTATTTAGGAAACTGAACATGAATTCTTCACCAAATTGTCTATGTATAAACTAGAAGATAATGTGTGGTTTACACACATATAATCTAGAGATTAGAACGACATAAAAGAAAAAAAAAGAAAGCAAAACAAGACATACCATGAGACCACAAGAGAGCTGTTTAGATACTTTAAATAATTTCATGGTGCCAATTCTACCCGATTTATTTTCCAGGGATTTTAAGGAATCCGTGAGTAAAAAGCTTATGGAATGATGACATGCCAGAGGACTAGAAGCATTCATATGTGCTCTGGTCTTTCAACGTCAGCAAAGGATCAGTTTTGGAAATTACTGAAAGGCCTTGATTAAAGCCCCTGCCCAAATTCTCCATTGACCTTCACATGTGTACAAGATTAGAAAAACAAAATATTATTGTCAAAGATGGCCTGAAGTCCTCTCCTTTATGAGTTCAAAATTGACCTGAAGCCCCACAGAATAAAATTAGGCTACTGAGTGATTTTATGCTTCTATTTATGAGGTGTCCCTTAATTCTACACGGGATTGAAATTGCATTTTCCTTAACTTCTTGTGATGCAGAGTTGCTTCTGGAGAAAATGGTGTGGAAAGGGAGAAGAGATGCTAAAATATGTCAAGCCCGGAAACTTCCCATTTTGTAGGTGGTTTCATGTTTGTCCCTCCCTTTGGGTGCATATCCCACAAAAGAAATAGGAGGCATTTTTCCCACTCCTACATGAAACAAGCCCTCCTCCTGAATGCTAGTTCTCTGAATAACCAGTCACAGCCTGGTTGTTAGCCAAATGATACACCCTTGATACACTTTCTCCTCCTTTGTACCCAAGGTCAGCTGTACACTTATCAGCAATTCCAACTTGGCTCTTTGGGGCAAACTTCTTCCCTTGTCTTTTAAGTAACAGAGGTTTTGAAGTACATGCTGATGGATTCCTGGTAGGCCTCATCCCCAAATCCCAGCTTCTTTATTGTGTAATGTTTTTTGGAGTCCTTGGGTCCTTTATTTCCTGTGGCTGTCTGGTGCTAGAATTTCCAAAGAAGTCTTCAGATCTTCTCTCTTTCTATGTTACCCAGTTACACTGGTCCTTTCTATTTTTGAAGTTAGCATAACCCAGATAGAGATTCTAGTTTCTTTTCATCTCCCTTTCTCTCTGTCTTTAGTCTATGAAGAAAGAAAATTTCTTTCCAAAGTGTCCTTTATTCAACAGACAGATACTGATCACTTATGTTCCAGATACTGTGCTTTGACCTTGCAGCTACCATGGACCTGCCCAAAGTGTGAAATGGCCACTACCAGTGCAGAGGCCTAAAGAACTCTGAGGTGAGATATTACCTGGGAAGTCAATGCACAAATTTCCAGTGATTATTCTTTAGAGTTGAAGCAGTGGTAGAAAGCTTTTGGGCTTAATGATGGTATAAAAATCATGCCATGACAAATATTTTTGTAAGTTGTACAGGGAGATACAGGTATTTGGTAGCAATAGTAATAGTCGAGAACCAAGAAACTTCTTAAGAGGTATGTGAGTAATAAGGCTAGAAGTGTTTGGAACTTTCATGGGTCCTACTCTTAAGGTCTAACATTATTATATTTCTAAAATTTCCTAAATATTAATCATTTTTAAAATTTTCATTCATGTGTATTCTCAAAACTAAAACTTTGCTGAAACAAGACCTTTCAAAATTATGAAGCAATCAAAATTAACCATAGAGAAGCTTTGTGCTTTGTTTTAGCCTAAATTTTCAATGTGAAGTAAATATTGTCACTGTCATGTTTTACAGTGAGAAACTGAGGATCAGATTGGTTAAAACTAGTACAGTGCTCAGACTTGTATTGTTATTTTACCAGAGATTAATTTTCTTCTTCTCTTCTATAGTGAGACGATTGCCAGTTCATTTTTATTTTGGTTAAGACACAAAATTACTTTTAAATCTCTGAGAATAGTTTTCAGAAAAGGTATAATAACAGGATCTTTTTGTTTTATTTTTGATTCTTTTATTTTTATAGAAAGATATTTTCTTATCTCTGAAGTAAATTGGTTTTCAGGGAAGTGAAGGGATTCACTTTTTTTTTTTATTTTTTGAGACAGAGTCTCACTCTGTTGCCCAGGCTAGAGTGTGGTGCCACTGTCTTGGCTCACTGCAGCCTCCGCCTTCCAGGTTCAAGCATTCTCCTGCCTCAGTTTCCCAAGTAGCTGAGATTACAGGCGCCTGGCACCACGTCCAGCTAATTTTTGTATTTTTACTAAAGACAAGGTTTCACAATGTTGCCCAGGCTGGTTTTAAACTCGTGGGCTCAAGCTATCTGCCCTCCTTGGCCTCCCAAAGTGCTGGGATTACAGGTGTGAGTCACCGCACCCTGCTGGGATTTGCTTTTTGGCTTTAAGGTGAAGGTTGCTAGAACTTATCCAAAATTTGCACTCTTATAGCTGGTGAATTCCATGATAGGTAAACTGTATGTGAGGGATTTATAGGTTGCTAGAACTTATCCAAAATTTGCACTCCTATAGCCGATGAATTCCATGACAGGTAAACTGTATGTGATGGATTGATAGGTTGCTAGAACTTATCCAAAATTTGCACTCCTATAGCCGATGAATTCCATGACAGGTAAACTGTATGTGAGGGATTTATAAATACACTGAGGGATTTGTAAGTTTAGCATAGAAATGTTGCCCCTTTTGATCAAACTTAGACCTGACAGCATGAGATCGGCATCCTTCCCAGTGAACTCTCAAAGGTCTCCAAATTAGCAATAGTGCCTTCAAAATCATGGAACTGCCTCACCTACAGGATATTTAAGAAATAAACTTCAAGGGTGATGCTAACACTCAGAAGGTGAGTAGATTCCAGTTCTCTGTAAGACTAATGTAGAAAATTCTTTAGACTGAATACACTCCTGGGAAAGATAGGATGGTGACACTCAAAGATAGTGTCCCAATAAGAGTGTACAGTGAGCTAAGTGGTTAGTTAGAAAAACAAAATAGATTTAACAGGATTCTCATCCCTTTCTCCAACTCCAATTTGTATAGTGGTTTATGGTGGTTTCACAAGTAATTTGCCCAAAGTGTAAAGCTAATAAAAATGAAGCTAGAATTTATTTCTACATCCCTATGATTCCAAATACAAGATTTACACCATGCTGTGTCATCTCTCACAATTTAAGTGATAAAAATAATTTTGACACAAATATTTATATAAAATCATAAATTGCCTTCTATTTGGTTTGATGAAATATGTAATTGGTTCATATTGTCTTTTTATATTTATTCCTTTTTCCCTTTATATTTTTTTCTTAAAAAAATGCCTGAATCATATTTGCCTTTTTCAAACATATTGAAAATATAAATCTACTTAGTCTTTTGGGCCTGTAAAGTTGAGGAGAAAAGAATAAAACTGAATATTAATTTCATTTACTTTTCCAGCTCTTTATTTACTAATGGGATATTTCATTACTAGTAAATAGATATGACTTTTTTTTAATATCAAATCACTCACATACAGAATGGCACTATATGTTGAACCTATCTTATTGAACAAAGAAAATAGGGTGAAGGCTTTTCTCAGAAAGAGAGCATGAAATAAAATGGATGATGTGGGGAGGTCTTTTAGTGATCTTCTAGTCCTGTTATCCCAAATATTTGAAACTGCTTCTTTTGGAACTTCCTCCTGATGAAAGAATATTCATCTCACCCTATTGATTTGGCCAATGAAATGTGAGAGAAAGTGGAATGTGCCACTTCCCTGCAGAAACTTTGAGAATGATTGGTTAACCCACTATTCCACTAGCCCATATCAAAGATAAAAGATGCTCCATTATTCGGCACTCTGGAGTAAAGAGTTAAACTGACCTATGGTGGACAAATAGCGTGGGTAAGAATTACATGGTTGTTACTAAGCCACTCAGATTTGGGGTGTCATTGATTACCACAGCCTGATTTAGCTAAGCTGCTTATCTAGAAAGTAGAACCCAAAAGTGTAATGCTTCCCTAACAAAAATAAAAAATATTGGCTTTGGGGTGTCAGATAGTGGATAGTGAGAAAACTGTTAATGAAGGTTGGAAATATGCTGACCTATGTTTGCAGTAGCAAAACAATTGATGAACCTATCATCTGTTATATCTTAGCAGATAAGGTATATTTTGGCTTTGATTGTAGAAGGGGGAAAATAGGATTTTAATAGCATGAGTTGGTTGCATTTGACAAGATACTACAAAATGAAATGCACTCAGAATAAACTTGGACAGGCTGCAGACATGCTTGGAAGGCAGTTGAGAAAGTCCTGAAATTCCGGGATGTGTAGGGCTAGAAGATGCAAATGATACTTATTGCCAATATGTAAAGGGTTTAACTAAGAAGGCCTTTGATAAACTATGGCAGATTGTAACTTAGTCTTCTTAAAAATGGAAAACAAATCAAGTCATATTTATAACTCTCTTTTTTAGAAAGGGACAAAAGAAATGTTTTTTTAAAACTCTCTGAATCTAGAAATGCATATTTTTCAGTTGGTTCAAATAACTCCAAAAAGACACTGAAAGTATAACTATTGTAAGAAGATTGATAGACTCAAACCAACAGAAAATACATCGAGACAGAGAAAGACTGAGAGACTTGTTTTACTAAAAATATGAGTTTGGATTATTCAAATAGAGAGTTGATTGCAACCAAATAGATAAAAAACTGACTCAGGTTCTTAAGAGAACTGCCTGGTCAAAAAGAACCAACAGACAGGACTAAAAGGTACAGTAACTGATTAATTCACAATATAATTTTTGCATTTCCAGTCTTTTACTGGCAGAAAGCTGGTTGAGAAATCTGCTCAGTCTCTAAGGAAGACATATTCTCTAACCTCCCTTCAGACGTGACCAAGAAGGAAAATGTGAAGAAAGGGAACTTTCAAAGAATAGACCCAATAGCCATGGGGAACAATTGATTAGGAGAACTACTCCCCATTAGCAGAACTCAAGGCTTAGTCAAGAGGGTCTCTGCTCTTCCCCTTGTCCAAAACTATTACCCCTCAACCACTAAACTCTAGTTCATAGCAACCTTTTGTAGACTACCAGATTGGGTCTGGACTCCCCTGACTGTTCTCACTAGACTATGCACTACTCTCTATCTTTTATCTAATTTTCTCATGGGGTATTTATTTTTGAGATTATTTTACTAATTCATGTCTTATGAAGTTGTAATTTTTATGAAAGTAGGGATGCTGTTTTGGCTCATCATTATACTTCCAAAACTTAGTTCCATGCCTAGCACATAACTGATACATATTTGTTAAATAAACGTGTTTTCTCAAACTTGTTTCCTTAAACTGAGAGTGTTTTGAAGATGGACTTCTCAGTATACCCCTGTCATTGTAGAATCAGAATTATGAGTAGGCTGAACCTCCCTTTTTTTCTTCATACCCATTTTAATCCAGTTTGAAATTCGGCACTATGATTCTTCCCCTACAGGGTCTTAATTATGACTTTAACTCCTGGTTTGCCTGGGATAAACCTGGTTTTCGTCAGGTCTCTAAGCATAGTTATAAATTATGTCCTCTTTCACTACTGAAAGTGCCCAGGTTAAATTACTTAGTGTCTCTGTTCTTAGGGCTATACTGCTTAAAACTTTGTACACCCCATCTAAAGTGTCAGCATTCCCCAAGTTTAAGATAAAGAAATGAAATTTGCCTCTGTTACAATCTAGAGTGCCAAACACAGGCAGAAGTCTAATTATAGACTTTATCCCATGAGTTACTGTGGTTATATAACCTGGCCTATTAGAAAATAAAAACAGTTGGACACAATTTCCTCAACTGAACCGAAACAGGAGGCCATTATCAATAATACATTGCAATGAGTGCCAAATTGCTCTCCATTTTTAGGACCTGAAGACTCTCAAAAGGTTCCACAAGACAAAAAGATATATGGGAATTCTCTGCCTTGGAGAGACTCCCACACCGAGTTCAATTGTAATGTCTCTGTATTATAGGTCTTTACAGCTAGAGCAAATGAAAATGCAATCTGAGGGGAGTGAAAAACTTAGAAAATCCCACACTGTTAGTAAATTAGGTCTTTTAAAAACGGAACATCCTAGCAAGCTCAAATAAATCAATGGGACTCTAAGAAACAACACTGAAAGGTAAGTGCACTTTCAGGGTTACATCTTTGTTCTCTTTCTTTCTTAGCTATTTGACTCATGTGGTAAAGTAAATTTCTCTTGAGTTTTTTCTTTCATGATCTACTAGTTACTGAGCCTGTCGGACTTAACTCACTAAAGTTTTAATTACAAAGCAGTAAAATTGCCGCAGAGAATGGTAACACAGTGTTACTGAACCAACTAGGCCTGAGATGTGTGGCTGGAATCTTATATTTCCCTCCCTTTCTACAGATGAAAGACTGACCAGATGCCCTAACAGCAAGGCTTCTTTTTGATAAGAGGTAATTAAACCTCACAGACAAATGCAATAATTTAAGTTTTAATAGACCCAAACCAGTTAACAGTCAAAAAAAAAACACCAGCACAATACACAAAAAACTGAGTCACTCTGATGAGATTTTCAAATATGTCTTTCTTATCATCATCTCGTTAGAGTAACTAATTGCCCTACTCTTTTCTTTTTGTCCGAATGAAAAATATAGCTCAAAATTAGAAATAAATAATGCATCTACTAAGTCGTGTGAGGATACTAGGCCACAAAAATTTAAATGCTCATACCTACTTAGAATGATGAACCTTCCCAGTTTGCCTGTGATGTTACAAGTTTTCACAATAGAATCCTGTGTCCTGAGAAACCCTCCTCAGCCATGAGCAAGATGAAACAGTTGGTCACCCTACTACTTACTTTCAAGGAGATAGATGGTCAATTCAATTTCATAAATTCAATATTATTAAACCTGTCTACATTCTAATGTATACTATATAGGGGTGTGTGTGTGTGTATGTATATCTATATAGCATATAGACCTACATGCCAAATGTATTTAAATGCTATTTAACTTTCTTTTTGTATATTTTGTTTCTTTCCTATTTTTAGTCTTTTTTTGTCTTTCTAATAGAAGATAATTTTTTGAAGATTGTTAAATGTATTTGTCAATGCAAGAGTAGTGGATTAATATTACAGACCAGTATGTTGTGTAGGTCTTCATACAAGTTTCCCACCTTCAGGGATAATGACCCCAAATAGGCAAGGAAAAAAAAAGACATGAGGTGAGAGTCAGAACTCCTTTTCCTTGGTGACTCAAGATTACATGAAGATAAAAGGAAAAGGTTGATATGCATTTTCTGCAATTTGTGTAATGATGGGCTTTATAAATCTAGGAAAATTTCCTGGAGGAATCACACTTTTTAGTATTGGTGCTGCTATCAGCTTTCAACTGTCTAATGGAAGCTAGGGTATAAAGGTGGGAATTTTAATTAAAAAAAAATGTATTTTGGTTAATATCTAAATAATTAGAAACGATGACTGTTAAGAAAGGTTTTTTCTCTTTTCTCAGATTTAATAAAACACAATGAAATTTTGAAATACATAGACAATGGAGACAAATCTAAAAATTCTTAGCAAAACTATGATTTTCCTCTCATTATAATAACATATGAAAGCAGAAATGACAAATCAAATTTTATAGCAAAAATATTCTATACAGAGAGCTATTAATTCCTGGCACAAAACTCAACTTCAAGAGGTGGATGAAGTGCATATGATGGATACCTTATTATGTTTAACGATACATGGAAGGGCTCTTTAGGAACTTTATGAACAACATAAGTGATATGATTTGTGATTTAAAACACTTAATGAAATGAGAAATGTATATATTATGATACAACTGATTTTAGCATAAATATACCTAACAAAAATTGACTGTTAAATACTCAAGCCCAGACACCCCTATATATTTCCCACTCACTCACTAAACCTAGAGTAACCCACTTGTTAGAAATGTTCTTCCTATTCTTGCTCCAGGACTATTCCTCCACCTCCTCCAGGTTCTTCTGTCTTCTTGCCGTGTCTCAGCCTGCTTTCATGTCTGCTGGTTTGTGCTTTTCTGTTTCTATTTCTGAGGCACATTGCCTTGCTGTCTATCTCCTTTCAATATCTTGTATCCTGTCACTCTGAGCAAAAGCAGTTGTGATTTATAATATTTTGGGAAGCAACTAAATTCTTAATAGGTATCCAAATTGAAAACCAATTTTTCCTTTCGGCCAGAATCATGAAAACCATTGTAAGTTCTATGGAACTTGTATGATAACATTAAATAGTTTTTTGGGCCATGACAATCCTGAATGGGTCTCTTTTTAATGATTTCCTACTTGGCATTATGTGTGACAAACATACAGTTCAAGTCTCTAGGTGCATGTTTAAAACCAACAATGTATGCATATTCATGTCCTGCGTTTTCTTTTTGTACTAGCTTTTTTAGTATATAGATAAATGGTTATTCAAAATGTTAGTTAAACTTTATAATTTTTAATTGCTTTCTTTAAAAGCAGCCTTGCTATTTTTCCCTAATAAAAAAAAGATGAACATTCTACACAATAAAAGTCTTACGTTTTATTATTTTTACAGCATGTGTAGCATTTGTGTTTCTTTTTTTATCTTCACTTTGTGTCATCAAAACATAATGCTCTGCCAGACACATATCCCCTCATAATCAATATTAAATAATTGTATGGCTATTTTAGGATTTGAATTTTTAAATTTAATTTTAATCAAACCATTTTAAATAAAGATTATATCTAGCAACCTTTCATTCTATGTTTTGCTGGTTTCTCATAGTAAATATTTGTACTGTGCTAGAATATTTTGAGTTGAGTTTTAAACTATTTTTTGGTAAGAAGATCAACTTCTTGATAGTAATTTATGCTGGAAATGGAGTATCTTTAAAAGAAAGTTTGAATGGTGAAATTCAGCATAAGTCATAAAAGTTTAAAAATAACTGTAATAGCCTATAAACTCAATATTCATTTAGAAAAGACATGTAACAAATCAAACTAGCAAAAATAAAAATAAGCTATCTACCTAACTCCAACATATCATTGTCAAAGTGTATCAAGGCAAGGGAATTGATTCAGCATCTTTGTTTTTGTTTTGTTCTGTTTTCGTGTAGTTGGGAAGATTTTAGTAAATCTGGGAAATCTTCCTTTCCAACAAATAAGCAAACAAACAAACTTGTATTGCAAATGTGTTACTCACCAAACAGAAACACAAACCTTGATCTGTATCAACAAAATGTTGACCCATATGTCTTACCCCCACACAGAACATGTGTAGGGTTTGTATCCCTCAGGCGACACTTGTCAGTGGCTCAACATGGAAAAAACCAAAAGGCAAAAAGAGAGTAATTAAACGTTCCAGGATATATTACCGTATTAAAGTCTTATGAATTGTTTGGTTTCTGCCTGAAGAATTTCTAGACTTCTTTAAAAAATAGTCAATAGGACATAGAACTGTTCTGCAAATTGGTATAGCTCAATTTGCCAACTAAAGGAAAGTCACAAAAGCGCATAAGACATCAATATATAGTTGTAGCTATGCAGAAAATGACCTGCAGGACACTAATCTTAATCACTAAGACATTACAAGGCCTTTTAAACCTGGCCAATTAAAATGTGTTTCTCACACCAGCAGCCTCAGCACCACCTGAGAGCTTCTAAAAAAAAAATCCCAGCCCCATCCAGACCTGCTGAATCAGAATTACCTGCTCATGTTAACAATCTTCCCAGGTGATCTGAAGGTGCAGAAAAGTTTGAAAAACATGGTTTCAGAACATTGCTTTCCTATATGTCTGTAAGGCAAAAATCCTACATCTACTTTCTCTGTTGTGGAAAAGTATGATGAAATTTGTGACGATAAGGCTTAATTCTTCAAATTGTGGTTTGGAGTAACCATCCTCTCTAATGAGTCATTCTGAAGTCAAAACACAAACATTGCACTTAGAAGATAAAGGTTTTTGCCTTTAGAAGTCCTGTCAATTGTTGCCTCCTAAAAACCATGGACATTTGTGAAAACAATTCTGTTTCTATGGCTTTACCTGCAGTCTTCTAATGTTTCAAAGTGTATCAACACTATTCAGTGTGGCTATGCAGCTCTGTGTCTTAATTTTTGTCATATTTGTTGCTTTTTGCTCTACTGCTGTATATGTCCTATGCCCTGCAATCCTAAGCAACCCAGAGTGCAATTCCAAAAATCATGACAAATAACTGCTTTGGTTCGATTTGAGAAAAAAATACCATAAATGTGCTCTTTATTTCCCCAAAGAGCCACAAGATGGAAAATACCCGTGAAAGTCACCTTCTTCAGGAATCATTTATTCACAGATTTAGAAGCTTTTTGGCAGAGATAGCCAGTTAAACTACGAATACACCAGGCCCTTCTCTGAAGTGAGGAAGTGGAAAGCAAGAAAAAGTAAACACATCTTCTCTTACCCTAGTATCATACCTGCCGGCCTTTTTTTTTTTTTTTTTTTTTTTTTTGAGACGGAATCTTGCTCTCTCACCCAGCCTGGAGTGCAGTGGCGCGATCTCGGCTCACTGCAACCTCCGCCTCCCTGGTTCAAGTGATTCTCCTGCCTCAGCCTCCTGGGTAGCTGGGATTACAGGCGCCTGCCACCACGCCCGGCTAATTTTTTGTATTTTTAGTAGAGACGGGGTTTCACCATGTTAGCCAGGATGGTCTCGATCTCCTGACCTCGTGACCCGCCCACCTCGGCCTCCCGAAGTGCTGGGATTACAGGCGTGAGCCACCACAACCATCCCATACCTGCCTGCTTTCTCAAATCCTCTGACAGCACTTGAATGTGTGACTGGAGGACAAAATATGACAAAACTGGATATTATATCTTAGAAAGTGCAACTTAAAATGAACTCCCCCCACATATCTTTTTAATCCTTTTCTAAATTAAGTGAATCTATTTTTAATATTTTATCTCTTGAGTGATATGAAACAACAAAATGGGGAAGTTCTGAGAACTTACAGCTCATCATTAGTCTGTGATATTCACCACAATTTTGCTTTATGAATAGACTTTTGTTAATCTTTTTCATTTTTTTTTAAAGGTCCCTATATAATTACTACTTAGGGGAGGATTCTTCTAATTTTAACCATGTTTTCTAAACTGAAAATTGCACATACAAACAAGTGATGGTGGTGTCTTTCTAGCTCTGTTTAATGGTGAGGGAGAGCCAGGAAAGCTAGTGGTTCTGAGGATTTACACCATTGGAAAGGATCCATGTCATGGTTAATCTAGGTGGCTTTGTGAGAGTGTGATCACGTACTACATTTTCTCATTACTTGGGTAGGTTGAGATATAGCAGGCCCAGATCCCTTTTCTAATTCTCTCAGGCAGCTAGACTGCTGGAAGCTTTACAATGTAGCCTCATGATCCTCTTGCTTCTAGCAATAGAAAATGACTCTCAGAACATGTGCAGAAAATCAAAAACTGATAATAATTGCATCTGGCTAGTGCAAATCTCTTCCAATGTTAAGATAAGCAAAAAATATAAAACAAAACTATCCATGTAATTGTAACAATTTAATATCAAAATTTATGTTGCAAATTTTAAAATATATTTTTTCATACTTGATATAAAACAACTAGAATTTTATTAATATTCACTGTTTAAACTATTAGCCTTCAGACATTTCATCTAACCCCTTTAAATTGCTAATATGTTCACATTTCAAGTGATGTGAGTCAATGTCAAAGACTGCTAAAGAAAATGTTCTAGAATTAAAGCAGTGACCTCTCTCTCTCCCACTCCAGATGTGACTACTCCAGCTGAGAGCATCATGCATGAACTTTCATCCCTTACAATGTTAAAGGGGCTATATGCATGTAATATCCATGGTGAAAGCTTTCTTGTGTTCTTAATAAAAGAATTCAACTTTGCAGGAAAGTGAAAGGAAAAGTTGCTTTTTAAAAAAATAAAACATCACTGTATAGGTAAAACCTGTAGGGATTCAACAGTACTTGAAAGACGACTTTTAAGTATTCTTGATCTAAATGATCTAAGGGGATTGTGAGAATTAATGAATAGTGGGTTGCAGACTAGGTCAAAACAGAACTTCTCTACTCTGTTACCCCCAAAAGTTTTTATTGTAGAAGCTCATTTTTAAACACTATTTGGAGTTTATTCTATTGGATATTTGCATTTCAAAAAATCATTTAAATACCAAATAATTTATGGAAATCTAATAAAATTACAGAAATAAAATGATTCACTTTTCAAAATATGTCCAAATTCCATCTTTTAGAAAACTCTATTTGAAATGTAAATGATATCGTTGGAACACATTAATTGAATTTCTGTTTTGTATAAAGCACAATGTTATGCACTGGAGGCAGGGTGATAAAGCTTAAGGCTCAGTCACTGCTCTTTATATGAACATCACCTAGTAAGGGAGAAATAAGAGCATAAATTATTTTAATTAAAATTACAAACATTTGTCCAGGCATGGTGTCTCATGCCTGTAACCCCAGCACTTTGGGTGGCCGAGGCAGGTGGATCACTTGAGGCCAGGAGCTTGAGACCAGCCTGGCCAACATGGTGAAACCCCGTCTCTACTAAAAATACAAAATTAGTCCAGTGTGGTGGCGGGTGCCTGTAATCCCAGTCACTTGGAGGCTGAGGCTGGAGAATCGCTTGAATCTGGGAGGCGGAGGTTGCAGTGAGCCGAGATTGCACCACTGCACTACAGCCTGGTGACAGAGTGAGACTCTGTCTCAAAAAAAATAAAAATAAAAAATAAAAATAAATTACTAATATTTACTTATAAATCTACACTACTAAATATATCTCAATTGGTGATTAATTGTGAAATGAAAGGAGCTAGTAATATCATGAGTTCACATAAGTTTGACAAATATGGAATTATACACTACATAAAAAGGGATGCAATGTTTTGGATGAGAAAAGCAAGTCGGTCTTCATTCTGTTCATTTAGGACTTCTACACCAGGAATCAGCAAAGTTTCTTTGTCAAAGGCCAAATAGTAAATATTTTTGGCTTTGTGAGTAATTCGGTCTCTGTAAGAACAGGTCAATTTTGTCACTGGAGTGCAATAGTGGGCACAGACAATATGTAAATGGCTGATTGTGGCTGTGTTCTAATAAAACTTTGTTTACAAAAATAGTGGTGCTGGATTTGACTCTCAGATCACATATGCCCAACCCCTGCTCTACAAATGCTTAAATTACATTTAGAAAGGCAAATTTATACATGACAGTATCCATTGGTTATGGTATTTATATATGTGATAAAATAATCAGCTTAAAAGCTGATTCTAAAGACAGGAGATCTGCTATGTCCACATTTTGTGCTGAATCCCACATGGCAATTACTTAGTGTATCTTGAATGGTGGTCATTTAATGGTTTAATATGGGGGAGGATAAAACACTAGAGGATATGTTTCACAAGACATTTTTATTATAGCCTCAGGGGATATAATAGATTAGTTGCAGAGTTTTCCCCACTTCCATTTTCACTATTTTTATGATATATTCAAGATGAATTAATACAATCATTTTTTTGCTTTAGATTCCATGTATTGAAGTTTAATAAGCTACAACCACCAGTCAGCAT
Organism: Rhinopithecus roxellana; assembly: GCF_007565055.1. Classification (NCBI taxonomy): domain Eukaryota; kingdom Metazoa; phylum Chordata; class Mammalia; order Primates; family Cercopithecidae; genus Rhinopithecus; species Rhinopithecus roxellana. The sequence continues at coordinate 94,479,639 of NC_044552.1, read as the reverse complement.
AAACGATTTGTTTCAAATGACAAAAACATTAGTTTTAGATCTTCTTAAAGGAGAAATATTGCATATACCAAAAACACACACACACACAAAAATCAAACTAACAGTATTATAACCCATTGCAAATACCAACAGGTACCTAAATTAGAAGATATATTTGGCATATCTAATTTAATTCAGAGTGAGTTTACCACATTGACTACATTTTTTATTCTCTGGGAAATTGTAAGAATAAAATATTGTAGCTTTTATTCAAAGATGAATGATCATGAAGGATGAAAGAAAAACTGTATGAAATATTTGCAATAAAGAACTCAATATCTATGCTGTAAGTATTGTAATAAAATTGTGCTTTGCATTGCAAATGATATCTTCTGTGTTTCTTACCAGCTAGTTTGCAAATGTTCAAAAGGCAACATTCAACTCTCAGTCTATAACATCTGATTAGCTAAAAAGTCATTTTTAAGTTGACAACTGTAAATGTTTAGTACACATAAATTTTACAAATAAAGAGTAAAAGCTTGTGATTTACTGTGTAATTTATAAATTGATGAAATGTTAGTCTGCTTAGATTTACTTATTTTGAAGCTTTATAATTTATATCCAGCAGCAAATATACAAGAGAATAAAGCTATTTGAAGCTTTTCATTGAACGATCTGAGAGCTTTTAAAACAAACTTAAGCAATAAATTGTAAAAACATTTTTACCTATATAAAAGATATTGTATTTTAAAAAGTTTAATAATAAGCATAAATAATCTTTAAGAAAATATTGAATGGTTCTATGCCTCTGTAAATGTTCATGAATGACCTAGCCTTTGCAATTCCATATGAGAGTCTTTCTTCAATATTGGTCTGCTCTGAACTTTATACAATGAGGACTCTGGACTTTGTTTCATTTAGAGTTGTATCATTAAGATTCCTAACATTCAAATTGCCCAAAACCAGAAACTGAGTAGGAGGTCCTGTTGACTCATTCCAGGTTAGCATTTTGCATTTTTCAGTCCCCAAGTAGCTTTTCCAAATTAATTGAGGGCTATGTTGTAAACCTACTTCATATACTTGCATTTACAAAGTATCTCAGCCTGATTGATGTAGGTAAAGAATATATGTAGAAGGCAAATAGAAATAAATAGCACCTTGATTTAGACTTCCTATGCAGAACTATCTTTCCAAAAGTTGTGTCCAGTCTCTAATTAGAAACAATTTGGCTACATTGTTCTTTTCTCATTGATTGAATTTTTCTTCCAGTATCTGTCAACATCTAGGGGAAAATCACTTTTGAAGAGGATAGTCACATCTTTTTTGTTTTTCTGATTTTTAGATATTTCTAATAGTGATTATTGTTTCAGATTAGAAATTGACTAGTTTATTTGACATTTAAACCTTATTAAAATGTGTTTTATTCTTAATATATCTTCAGTATTGACTTTAATCCTGATTTTAAAAGTAGAATTTTAAAAATTATTGCATGTTTACATTTTTCTTGTGGATTATTTTATGGAGGAATATTTAACCCTCAGCTTTTATTTGTTATGAAACCATTCAGTGATCAAACACGGTGCATATGCCTAGAAGATTTGAATGTGAAGATTTCATACTGTGAGGAATTTTAGATTGCACTCTTCAAAATGGATTCCACAATCTCAAAATGTATGATATGCGATGAATGTGTATCTTCCAGACAGGATTTTGTCACTTCTGAATACCCCCAAAGCTAATTACCTGAGGAAAACAAAAAGTGAATTATTGCAATTTTATAATTAATCATATTAAGCAATGGCTGAAGAGTTTGGAGAGTTGGAACTTAAGTCTCTAATCATCTTCAATTTTTAGATACATTTCCAGAAGCAGATCTGGATCTCCAGCTGGCGAGATAGAGAAACTAGCTGGTTAAATGTTGACAATACCATACTCTTTAAGTACTATCAATTCAATATCTGTTTTTTATTATTTCTTCACATAGTGTAAGTAGGTATGCTTTATTTTATAGTTTTTATAACTTAATTTTCTCACCAATGACTTTTATGTAAGTCAGAACACATTTTTATTAAGTCTTAATAAAACTAACTACTCCTTAAGAAACCAATTATTCCCTCTCATATGGGGCCAGACCATCAGCAAATTATCATAAGGGGAAACATAATATAAAGAATAGCAAGAATAGACATTGGACTTATGTAGGCATGGCTTTTGAAATATAATGAAAACCTTGCTTATCTAGATACTGAACACTTAGCTTCAATTTAAATATGCTAAAAGGCTGGACATGGTAGCTCATCCCTTAATTCCAGCACTTTGAGAGGCCGAGGCAGGGAGATTACTTGAGGACAGAAGATCAAAACCAGTCTGAGCAACACAGTGAGACCTTGTCTCTAAATAAATAAATAAATAAATAAATAAATAGCTTAGTGTGGTGGCATGCACCTGTAGTGCTAGCTATTTGGGAGGCTGAGGTGAGAGGATCACTTGATCCCAGGAGTTTGAGGTTACAGACAGTTATGTTCACCCCACTGCACTACAGCCCAGTTGACAGAGCAAGATCCTGTCTCTACAATAACTAACTAAGTAAGCCATAAATAGCTCCAGAGCTAGAGATAATTTATTGGATAAAATGATCATAAAAATTCTGACATCATATTATATGCAATAATAGGGAAAAACTCTTATATATAGAATGATCTACCACTACATATGTGAGGGTTAATACTGAGTGTCAACTTGATTGGATTGAAGGATGCAAAGTATTGATCCTCGGTGTGCCTGTGAGGGTATTGCCAAAGGAGATTAACAGTTGAGTCAGTGGCCTGGCTTCCCAGGCAGACTCACCCTTAATCTGGGTGGGCACAATCTAATCAGCTGCCAGTACAAAAGCAGACAGGAGAACGTGGAGAGATTAGACTGGCATAGCCTCCCTGTCTTCATCTTTCTCTCATGCTGTACTCTTCCTGCCCCCGAACATCAGACGCCAAGTTCTTCAGTGGGACCTTGTGATCATGTGAGTTAATACTGAATAATATTAAGTATTATACTCACTTAATAATATTAGTCCCCTATTAGTTCTGTCCCTCTAGGGAACCCTAACTAATACAACACATTTGTTGTATATGGTATATAGTGTATAATATAAAACATATACAGAATGAAACTATTACATAGAGTGACTATATGCAAGAATAAAGGAAAACTATTATATACAGAATAAATATGCATAATATGTTCTATTATATGTAAAATGGGGGCAAGCTATTATAGAATAATGAGGGGAAACTATTATATACAGAAAAATTTTTTATTTAAAATAAAAAGGAAATAAAACTTCTGCTCTTATCTAATAAGCTTCAGCTAACAGATTCTTCTTGGAAAGAAAGTTGAAGGGTTGTTTTATACTCACTCATTTACTTAAATCTCTATTAGCTCTATATGCTACCTTATAAGAATACTCTGGCAGTTGATTTTAGTTCTAGTTAATAAAGTTAAGTTTTCTATTCCCAATTTAAAAACATACTTTTATTTTTAATATTATATCCCCTGTATCAGTTGATGTGGTTATTTAAATGAATTATTCAGAATAGACATTTCACAATTACTACACAGATATCTCAGAATGAAGAACAATAATTCAGAAAATCCGTGAAGAAAAAAAATGCTTATTATAAAGTCAAAGGAAAGCAGTACCCAAAGTATACAGCCAACATGAGTGTTTTATCTTCAATCATTACTAAATTTGGTATGTATACACATATAAAGAAAATGATTTATTTTCTAATAGCAAACCACAGTTCTGACTACAACTTGTAATTTGTTTTTTGAGAGTTTTTCTCATTATTTTTCACACTGGTAAATTTTTATTAATTTGAGATAATGTGAATATGATTTAACTAATGGGAAAGAGAATCATAAAGATTCGAAGAAACCGTACATGCCATATCATTGTTTAAATGGTTCCCAAGTGTTCACAATTCTTCTTAATCATCTCAGGACAATGAGCATTGACAGATTCACAATATAGACCACCTAGGCTATGAGGTATGTCTGATGTGTTCCCACAAATCTGATTTATTTCCAAAGAAAATTATTACAGTTTAAATTTAATTCAAGAAATATAACCTTAAAATATAAAATGTTTAGGTTTTTACAATAAAATTAAAAATCATAAAATCCATTCATAAAGGAGTGATTAGAGGGAGGTTATCCCAATGATAATATAATTGGAAACCACTTCAACAGTCAAGCTGGCCTACTCGCCACCTTACGAGAAAGATGTCGTGAAGATGCCTGTCAAGAGTCTGAGGACAGCACACTCCAAGGGGAAACTGGCAGGCATTTGATTCACTCATTTTGGAACTAAAAATGGCATCTGGAAATAACTTACAACATATATCATGCTCTTGGTATGGAAAGGCTTTAATTCAAACTGAGTTAAAGTTGTAACAATGTAAATGGAGAGATAGAAAGCAGTTGTTTGGTTATTATACCACTTCCTATTGATGATGACACTGTCTTAGTATGTAAATTCAGAGCACAGAGGCAGCATTGTTCTAATAGAGAATTTCCAATATGTTTGCCATTTGTCGCATGTAGCACATCTGCTATAGTCAAACAATAGCAAATTGAAACTCCCCAGTCCATTAGGGACCCGGATATGCAGAGGTGATTGGTGTATTATCATGAGCAGCAGTAGCATTGTATTTCATGGTTTTCAATCACGAAACATGGAAAATGTTCTCAGAATAACTCCTCTCTCTACCTGATTCCCAAACAGTTCAAAACATGAACAGATTACAAATTCTGATAGAACGGAGCACAGCTGCTGATCATCCCTCTAATCCCAGCACTCTGGGAGGCTGAGGCGGGCAGATCACTTGAGCTCAGGAGTACCAGACCAACCTGGGCAACAGTGTGAAACCCCATCTCTACCAAAAATACAAAACAATTAGCCGGGTATGATGGTGCACGCCTATAGACCCAGCTACTCAAGAGACTGAGGTGGGAGGATCCCTTGAATTCAGAAGTCAGAAGTCAGAAGTTGCAGGGGGCTGAGATTGCACCACTGCACTCCAGTCTGAGTGACAGAGTGAGACCCTGTCAAAATAAAAATAAAAATATGAAAAATTTAAAAAATCCTGAAAGACACCAATGGATTGGGTTATGCTATGACATTGCCATTTTTATAGGTCAAATAGTGGGAATTTCATGTAATCCAAATTTAAGATGAATCACACTAAATTTCAAATGTGATTCTCTTTTCAAGAATGAATAAATCAGAAATCATAGCTGAGAACAGGCAGCAGGAGGAACACCACAGTTCACATTTTGAGGATGACCAGTCTTTACTCAGAGGTGCAAAGACTCCCCTGGCCAGGGCTAACACTATCACAGCCCACCACACTCCTTGGCCAGCAGAGGAAGGCAGCAGAGGAGAAGTCTGAAGAGCAAATTCACATTTTAAGTAAATGCAGTGTTTTTGAGAAGAGAGTATTCATTCCCCTTACATCCCTCTGAAGAAGGAGAAAGTGGTGCATCTTCCCTGTGTATGTGTCAGGTATGGAGTCCAAAAGAAAATGAAATTGCTCATAAAATTAGGGAGTAAATATAGCACGAGTTATTGATCTTTTGTGCTTGATTGGATATCTCTGGGTTGCCGAACTTGCGAACCGAGGGCTGCTGACAGAGCAAGAAAGCCTTGAGAAGAGACGATGAGATAAGGGGTGGGGAGGTGTGGCAAAAAGAGTTTCAGGGCCACCCCCTCAATATTTCAGTTTCCAAGTGACATAGAATAGAGATACTATTTGTGCTCATTGCAGGTGAACTTTAGGATCATGGAAAGTGGGTAAGATTGGGGGCTACAGTCTTGCTTGGAATTGTCGCTAAAAAAGAGGCCACCAGGAATGATTCCTCAGCTGAGTTTCAATCAATAAATGTAGTCATAGGACCATCAGTAGTACATCAAGTGTATATCAGATGTAGTCCTTGTCAAGACGTATGTTTTAGTAAAAACAAAATAAAACAAAATCATCAAATAGACAACGATTCTGAATGATGTTAACACAAGGAAAGGGATGTGTCCAAAAACAAGTGAAGCGCTGCTGCATAGACAAGCTGTTGAGGGTGCAAGTCAGGTGAGAATCAAATATTACAGTGATGATTTTAAAACAACAAGACTACATATTTGAAATTGAACCATACTGTTCTAAAAAAACAACCAAAAAATAAAAGGTTAGGGAGTAAAACTGATTTATTTATTAATAATGAAGACTGCTACCCAGAGTGAGATGGTATGGCCACATGCAGTTATCGGAAATTATTGGGGAAAACAAAATTGCTCCAAGTTAATATCTTAAGAATTTGAAGCTCTTTTCTAAAGCATTTGCTATTATTTTGGAGCATAATTACATTCTGATACTATGGGTACATCTAGGAACATTCATTATTTATTATTCATTTTATGTGTAGTTCTCTGATTTACCATAGAATTGTTTCTCAGGAGATTTATGCTGGACATATGAAAACATCCATGAACGCTTTTACATCAAAATATGTCATTGAGTCAGTCCCTGTGACCAACAAACATTAACTGAGTACTTACTGTGAGCTAAAGTTTCCAAGAGGAAAAACCATAGAGTCCCTGAAATTAATAAGCTCAAAGTCTATGAGGAAGGACCAATGATTGTTCAAACAGTGAATTTTAACAATTCAAGATTTATAATATAACTTGTATTTCTTTGCTGATTAAATATATTTTTGTTATCATCCAATTAGAATAACACAAAGAATGCATTGTTATTCAAATTGTTTATGTGTGCATGCTAATCATAACACATATTTCAGAAGAGAAATTATATTCCATTTAATTGATTATTTTAGAAGACCAATGCTTTGCACACATATAACAAATTTTGATTTAATATCTCACTGCAAATAGTTTCCAAATGAAATTACAAGAATCATTAGGCACAGAATCCATGATCGACATCTTCATAATTATTTACTCTCACTTCTATTTGGTCTACTTTTCCTGTTTATTTCACTGCAAATAGTTTGTAAATGATTGATGGCAATGCAAAGTTTTTGAGTGACAATTTGTGATATTAATTTATGATGTGTATGCACTAATTTAATTAGGCCTAATAATTTTCCTGAATATATTATACTATCTACATACAAGATGATTTGTATAAGTTTCCAACGGCTTTTAAAAGCACATACATTTGGTTAATAATTTTCCTGTTACCTAGTTCATTTAATTCATTAATATATACCTGGCCAACATAGCCAGAGATTGTAGAGTTTATTTTTACTGTCCTGTATCCTATAAATTTAATTAGCCAACATATATTCTATCAATACTTTGAATCCTTTCAAATCTTCCCCTCCTATTTCCTTCACATTCCTATTTCTTTTGTTATTGTGTAATGCAAAAACTTCTTCCAACCTCTGTCTTTTACTTGTTAAGCATCACCCCTCAAAAATTCACTATGCCAACTCTCTTCATTAAAAGTGCACAAAATAAATTCGATAGTTTTATGTTGCATCCATACTCTTGATAATGATATTCTGGGTTCTTCCTGGGCATTGACACTTTTATTCCCAATTTTTTACAAATCTCTTTACCTTGTAATCTCTTTACCTTATTTAGTCCTCAAAGATGCCATGAATGAGGCTGTATTGATAAGGATTGGATCGAATATATTGTAGGAACCAGCAACCTACTAATCTCAGTGACATAAAACAATAAAGATTTATTTCATAATTATCAAAACGTCTAAAGATTCTGTTTTATGTTCTCCTCACTCAGTGACACATGCAAACAGTACCTCAAGAGAACGTCTGGGAAAAATGAATATAGAACATTCTGTTCTGGCTCTTGTATGCTTCCATTCAGAAATGGTACATGTTCTGCTCAATTTTTATTGGCAAAGCAAGGTATATGCAAAGTCACATGACTCTGCTTATTCTAGTGTTGTTCCCCACCCTTCTGTCCCAATTTTACCCTTTTTTTGTATAGTAAAATCCTTTTTATCCTACCTGGCTGAGCCTCGTTTACATTCCTAATGATATTGTGTTACTGTGCAAAATGAGCATTTGTCTCTATATTGTGATGACAGCATCAATAAGGGTAACAACAGTAATAACACCAAAACCACAGCTATTTTTATTACCTTCTATGTGCCAAGCTGTGCTGGGTACTTTATAAATATTATCTTATTCAAGCCAGAAAGCAACTATAAACTGCTATATAGGTAATATATCCTTTCAGCAGAGAAGCAAGCATTGTGTTATGGAGGCTAAGAGACTTGACTGGGTCTACACAGCTGGTAAATGGACTGTTTAAGACTTAAAACCTAGCCTCTCCCGCTACAAAGACTTGTTGCTATTCAGTATTCCACAATCTCTAAGTTGCATAATTGCACTCTAAGTTATTTAATTAAATTTGACCTGAGGCTGTCTCTTTGGGTCCCTGCTTAACAAACTGCAACTTAGTATACGAACAAACCAAAACCTAATTTAAGAGCTTTTTTGTTTTCCCCGCATAACATATAGCCAGGTCTCAAACAATTACAGACAACCTAGTTTCAGTCAATCACAAGCTGCCAACTATTAATAGACCATGTTCAAATAAGGTAAATGCCTAGTTATAATCAGTCAAGCTAGTTCTCTACTTTCCTGTTCTGTCTACAAACCCTCACTGCCCACATTGCAGAAAGGAGCTCTTTGAATCTCTTCTGGTTCTGAGTGCTGCCCAATTCATGAATCATTCTTTCTTTGTCTACATAAGCTCTGTTAAATTTATTTTGTCTAAACTCTTTTAACAGAGTTAAGTTCACAGCTATCTTTCTATTTCTTCCACATATGAAGCTCTCAGTAAATAATTGGCAAGTTATTTATTATTGTTAGTGTATTATCTAATGACTCCATAGTCCTCTGTTTTTCTTGGAGGGATTGGTAATTTTAGTGCTATGTTTTTCTTCCTCTATGTTTAGACAGTCCTTTAAACAAATTACTTGGTTCACCTATGGAGAAAGACTCTAGGAAGCACAAATTTAGATTAACTGCAGAAATCCTGTTAGGTTTTGCTTGCCATTAAACTATCAATGAAACCAGTGGAAGAACAAGTAAGGCCACTGAATCTGGATTTCACTTGGACCATTCCCAATGTGCAAAGAAACAATGGTAATTCAAAATAGATGCTGAAACCTCCATGGAGAGCCATTTTAGAGTTGAATGCATAGTATAGCTCTGCATCTACGAGGCAGAATGGCTGCAATATTTGAACTATATCAAGTTTCACTATATTTTAGCAGCCCATTTACATGTTATGAACTCTGACTACATTAATTATAGCTGCCACTTTCCATAAATAAATATAAATAGCAAATAAAACTAGTATTCAATATTGTTTTGTACTTTTCCACACATAGTCTGTCAGTAAATGAGTTAGAGTCTTTGATTGTCATTTTACACAGAGCTCAGTTAGTACCAATATAATTGGTATGAAAGAAATGAAATTACATAATTTCAGAAGCAATATAGTTACCATATGCTTGCATTATAATATAACTGTTGGTTTTGTTTGCAGACTACACATGCTCCAGGCATGTTTTAGAGTCATTTCAATTTATTTAGAGAAACTTCTACGTGCAACCCACTGTAACGGTACTCACTAAAACATTTAAAGAAAATAATTGCTTAATTATAAAATATAGCTATGTTTGTTCTTACAGCTAATAATCAGGAAAAGCAAAATTCCTTAAGGTTTTACAATGAAATTACAGATGGACAAACACAAAATTCTCAATGTTAACTCTAACACAACTGACCAATGCAGAAAATATTTTTCCCTCTGTGGTGGTCATTGTATGGTAACAGAAATCAATTTTTAAATTATAGTAATTCAAAATATCATGAGAATGCTCTTTGGGTCTTTATGATGTCAGGCTTCATGTAGAAAGTGTCAGACCAAGATTGAATATGAAGACTGAAATAAAATTAAAATAGGTGGAATTAAGTGTTAATAATCAATGACAAAGAATAATTCTGTGGGTTAAAATTTAAATAAGCAGATTGTCCTTGCTCCTTGAATCTTTATAGTTACTATACCTTTGAAAGCATCATAACAAATTCTGTGGCATAAAGGAGAGTAAGATTTTTCTAGTAAATTAGTCAATTTAAAATTGCTTAACATTGTTATTTTCAAAAATTCAGAATCCATAGCCATAGACTTAAAATGCAGTAAGCAGAGTTTATTAAATATTCAATAATTCGGAAGAAAGTTTGTGCCTTATTACTTCACATTTAGCTCTGCAGGAGTCATTTATCACGGGCTCAGAGTTAAACATGACTGTCTTCTAGCGTAATTGCAGAGGCATACCTCCTAGGCTAAACTTAACTACTCAAAAATGTTTGAAATTATTTTACCAGGGAACAAAAATCTTTAAATGCACTAATACAGATAAGGCTTAGAATCTAAATATTCATGGCTGAGAATATATTAGATAAGATTCATAATAAGGTGATGATGTCTCTTAGCTCTTTCCCCCAAGAGTAGGTTTGTATAGTTAAAGAGTGAAGCAGTGGATTCAAGAATGATGCCAGAAGCATTATGAACCCTCTTCAACCCTGTTGTGACATGTTTTACACTAATCCTGGGTGGAGGCTGGATAATGAAAAGATGAAGCCCTGTGTAACATAACACTATGGAAGCAGAAAGGAGTATGGATGTCGAAATCTAAAAGCAAACATGCACATACAAATGTATCTAGTTCCTTGGCTTCAGTTATCACCTGTATTTTAGTTACTCCCAAATTAGGGTGACCTTCCAGATAATCAACTATAACTAACCATCTTTTACGACTATTCTACTTCTGCTGGACATATGTACCATCATCTCAAACTCAGTAGACTTTAAGGGGCATTTTGATCCTAAAATTATTGTGAAAAACACAATACCTTTCCAACCCTTTAGAAACCACCTTAAACCCAAGAGAAAAAAAAAATCCACCCCTTTCGTTTAAATTCAGAATTCTCTCCACTAAGCTGTGAACCTTGACAATACAATTTTGCCCCTACCCGTGCCTCATTCACTCATAAGTATGGATACAAAGTCTTGCGTTTCTTTCTTTAAAATTTTATATTTCATTCTCATTCTCCATATTTACTTCCATCATGTTATCCTAGTCTTTATCGCCTCACTTCTAAATCAACTGGAAGCCTCCTGTTTGTCCTTATCTTAAGTATCTTGAGGTCATGTGTCATTAAACTTGTAACATAGGCAAACTATCTTAAAACGTTCTTTTTATCAGATTGGCACCTTGTGCAAGAATGTGTAATGGCCTTATGTGTTCCATTTTCTCACATAAATATTATTTATTTATTATTTCCCAATATGTAGGTTACATTCTTACTATGTGCTGTAATGCAACTATAAATGTAATTTATTTGTGTATATATAATTCAATTTATTTGACTATAAACACAACTTTTTCTCACCCAGTTATCTACCAAAATCTCCCAATTCTTACAAGTCCAGTTTATACCTTTCTCCTTTCATGATATTCTAGCCCATTTAGATTTTCCTTTTGTAGTTCTACTCTATTTGTGGCCAGTACTACCCACCGTAAGCTAGTTTTTTTCTCTAATGGCTTCCAATGCCATAGCTTCCCTTTGTTTTTCCTGAATACAACAGTGATGTCTATATTATTTTTGTGTAACTTTCAGTACATAGTCAATAATAGCTATGTATCAGGTTCTCATATTCATTATCTTGTATATTGATTTCCATTGGGTAAGTTACTGATTTCCATTGGGTAAGTTCCATTGGCTAAGTTATTGGTCTAGACTGAAGTAAATTGTTAAGTAGCTTAATATATTATTTTTATTTATATATTGGTGTTCAATTCAAACAAGTTGACAGGTCTTGTCATTTATGTATAATTTATGTGTTTACTTCCCCTCCTCTTCTCCCCAAAACAGTGAGTTGTACCAGGTGACCACTAAATTTTATTTCATTCCTAAGATTTTATTATTCTGAAACCAGATGACTCACATGAGAAAGCAAAACAGCTTGCATAATGTGACCCATAAAGGAAAATTTCTAAGGCAGGTGGCTGCCACACACACACACACACACACAAACACACACATTTTGTCAAATGTATATATGTATCTATATATAAACATATATGTGTATATATATAAACATATGTTTGTCAAATGTATATATGTGTATATATACACACACTTTTATATATATTCACTCAGTTATATATATAAGTGTATGTAATATACATTTTTTATATATGCATTATATATGTAGATGAATAAATGTATACATCTGAAATAAAAGTAAAATGATATTTTGGCATCTTTGCTAACAAGAATGATTATAATAACCTAGATTTATGAAGCTTTGTGAGCACTGGCCTAGTTATCAAAAACTGAGGAAAAAGTTCACTAAAAGCATTTAAACCTAAGAATCAAAAATTAAAGTTAAAACACAATTGTTGTTATTGCACATTTGTGCCCTTTCAGAATTGTGTGTGCTATAATCAATGCTATTGGTTTAGAAGTTAAGGGAAGTATATTTGAGTAGGGGTTCAATTCACTATTAAAGCTTATAAATGGCCAGGCGCGGTGGCTCAAGCCTGTAATCCCAGCACTTTGGGAGGCCGAGACGGGTGGATCACGAGGTCAGGAGATCGAAACCATCCTGGCTAACACTGTTGAAACCCTGTCTCTACTAAAAAATACAAAAAAAAACTAGCCGGGCGAGGTGGCGGGCGCCTGTAGTCCCAGCTACTTGGGAGGCTGAGGCAGGAGAATGGCGTAAACCCGGGAGGCGGAGCTTGCAGTGAGCTGAGATCCGGCCACTGCACTCCAGCCTGGGCGATAGAGCGAGACTCCATCTAAAAAAAAAAAAAAAAAAAAAAAAAAAAAAAAAAAGCTTATAAATGGCAGGGCATGCAATTTATTAATTTCTGGGCTACTCTAATCTAGTGTGAACTGTGGGAACAGTTTCCCAGCAATCTTAGAGAGTGTAAGGATAACTAGCAAGACCCCAGTGAAAGTTTTTAGGACCCAACCCTAAAGGAGGCCTGAGTTTGAATATTTATATTTGAAAGCTGCCTTCATTCTGCCCTCATTCCTCATTCTGGGAAGTGGGGACAGGCTGAATAACCACTCTAGGATGCTTCCCTAATGTCAGGGGTTTTAGGAAACCTGTCCCTACCTGGCTGGCCTCATTCTGTATCTGTAAAATTAAGCTGGATAATAGAGATTCGTGGACAATACAATGCCAGAGTATGGAATCTCAATCTGGTCCTTTTCTTCTTAATGTCTCTTTCTCCCTACTTACACTATGGGCCATGCCTTGCCTTCTTCCTCCCCTGCCACCCATGTTACTCTGACTCATCTTTCTCATTTCCCACAGGGGAAAAGATGTATGTAAAGTTTTCTGTATAAATCTTAAATCTGTGAGGGAAAGTTAAAATCTTTTAAAGTAATGATTATTTTCCCATGTAAAATTGATTCAAATTAGTTTGCAGTCAGTAGGTGGTGAAAGCAAACCACATCCTTGTATGTTTCCATCACGTATATAACTGTTAAAAGTGCTCTTGGGATAATTAACATAGGAAATCCATAGGAGAGGCTTTAGAGATAGAAGTTCAATGACAAAATTACTATTTGGTGATCAAAGTGCTTAGAAACCCCAAAATGAAAGTTGTCTACACAGCACTTTAACAGAGAACAATGTTACAGATAAAGTGTTATTAATTTTTAAGGCCTTGTGGTATTTTTTATAATAAGATTCTTTGTATTACTTTCAAGGAGGAATGACATCACACCAAATTCTGATGTCTCTAGGGCAGTTGGTTTAAAATAAGCATCTGTTTCAGAGAGGAACAGATACATGCATATGAATGTGGGATTACTTTCTTTGCAGCTGGATTTATCTTTTCCCAGTGATAGGTGTTGGGGAGATTCTCTGTTAACTAGTTTGTAGGCTAGGTGTGAGACACAGGCAGTTTCTGACTGATACATTTACTGTGTATTTACTTACACAGCTAATGAAAAGGCCACCAATGGAGGAATCACTGTGTTCTGCAGCAAGTGAATCCTTAAAGGAAAGGACACAATGAACAGTAGATTTTTTGTTTGTTTTTTTAGATCAAACCAGAAACTAAAGAATGTAAAATGTTCAATAAACATATGAAATGCCTAGCTTTTTTCTAGTAGCATCTCTCTTTTTCTGCCTATTACACATTGTCGGGTATTACTTTCAAATTCATAGAGCCATAGGAGCTTCCAACAGAATTTCGGTTTGAAGAAGTTCTGAAATGAAGGCAACTTTATTAGAGTAGATGGAGGTTACTTGTCATAAGTGCTTAGTGTGTTGTTTATGACCATTAGTAATGTCTGCTGATTTGAAAAGCGTGTTAAGAGGCTCTGTGCAGAAACAGCCATGTAGTGATGAACTATAGTAGGTATTATTGCATTCTGATATCAAATTATACTTTACAGTGTATCTGTAGGGTTGCATCTAAGCCAACAATATAACATTTGCTAAGCAAAAGTACTTTAATGTCTTTTCTAGGCAAGTAAATGGCAAAGCAAGTGCATATTATTCTCAACAGGGAAATTCAAGTACATTTTGCTGCTGCCGACAGAGATTAAATAAAGAAAATCCAATTTAATATATCAACGTTCCAGCACTAACCTGTGGTGAAAACAGAATTCTGAAATGAGATATTTGTCACTGTCTTCAGGAATATGGACTTGCACCATTTAAGGTAGATAAATATCATGCCCTCTTTCATTTCTTAAAAAAGTTGTTTGCACTAAATTATTTTTCAAACAACTGCACTTTAACCCATGGACAATAGATGTGGAAAGAAAGATGCTTTTGCCTTTCAGTACTGAAATATCATTGAGCATTTACTAGGTATCAGACACAAGAATAAGCACTTAACAGATATCTAATTACAATCTCTAAGCAGCCTTATAGAAAATGCTATTTTGTTAGAATTTCACAGAAGAGTAAAGTAAAATTCTGAATATTTCAACAGATAACCCAGTGTTGCATGGCTAGTAAATTGCACAGCCAAGATACAAACTTCTGGCCACTCTGCTTCAAGGCTAATCAACACCTTTATCTCAATGCTACACTTAATTGTGCCATAAACTTTTCTTCATCTCATCTAGCACTTTTATATATTAAATGTTATGATTAATGATATTCCAAGAAAACATAGAAAATAATTCTCTTCTATAAATTAAAATAAATTATAGTGTTGCTTTTTAAAAATTTTCCAATATAGTGGATTAGAGGCTTTTAGCATGCCTCAGCACTTGGAAATAATAAAACAGTGCATACAAATGAGCTCTGTGAGCTTTAATTCAAGATGGAAAATGGGAATACACTGGAATACCTAAAGACACTAGATCCTGGGGAAGAGAAGGTGGGCCCCCATGTCAGCATCTGGCTAATAAAAGTGAGTGAAGGCCCAGTAAATGAGAGGGGCAGGGTCTCCCTCTGTTATTCACTTTTCCACTAGGGATCCATGCAACCCAGGCCAAGGGAGAGCATCTTGTTTCTCCCAATCCCTGAAGCTAATTTGGAGGGAGACTTACAGATATTGACAGGGAAAAGCACTGGGAAAAGGAGCATATTTTCCGAGACCTGGGACCAAGAGGTGACAGCCATTTGTAATCTAGGCTCACACAATGTTAGTCATTCTTTGGGGACCTGGCAGCCACTCAGACATTTTAGTCTGAGATAATAGATTGGAGCACTTGATCTGTAGTAGGGGAAGGGCCTCCACCACCAGAATTGAGTGGCAAGTGTGAAAAGTACACCAGTAGTAGGTGCTGGAATTGGGCTTTTCCCCATCACAGGTCTGGAGTGGGAAGATAGTTGGCTGCAGCCGTGGTTTCTCCTGGCAGTGAGATTTGCAGCTGGGGCCAGCATGGCAAGCTGGAGCCAGTCTTTGTGTGTGCTATTGCTGGGGACCCCAGCCTGCTTCCCTGAGATCATGGTGCAGTGGAACCCTCTCCACTCTGCCCCAAGGCAGATCTTCTGGCATTCAGATCACCTGCTCATCTGGATTAGCAGCCTGAGCCACCCCACCCTTCCTGAGCAGAGATCTTGGTGCAGCACTGCTCCCTTCACTCCACATCCGGCCATATTTCAAGACACTCACCTGGATTAATTGCCAAAGCTACCTCCTGCCTCTTTCATGCAAAAACCTTATTCTACCACCAGTTACTCTACTCCCAGCCAGGGGACATATTTCCAAACAATTGGAGTTCCTGCTTGCCTAAGTTAGTAGCTTGAGCTCTCCTTCCCTTCCTCTGTGAAGACCCCGTTGCAGCTGCAGTTTCTCTACTCCTCATCAGGGCATACTCCAAGACATCTGGCCCACTCACTTAGCTGGATAGAAGCCTGAGCTGACCCTATCTTCCTGTGCAGAGATCTTGGTGTAGAAGCATATATTCTCCATTCCCAGACATATCTCCAGGACTTTGGTGCACCTGGCCCCCTGGAATAGGAGTTTGAACCACCACCCCTCCAGATGCAAAGACCTTGGTATGGCAGCAATTCCTTCACTCCACAACTGAGCATAACTCCAGGCATTTGGCACACCCATTCCAATGGTTAGGAGTTTGAGCCAATCCTTCCTTTTCATGCAAAGACCTTGTTATGGTGGTGGTTTCCCTGCTCCTTCCCTGGGCATATCACCTGGCATGAGGCACATCTGATCCTCCAGAATAAGAACCTGAGCTCCCTCCTTCGCAAAGACATTGTTGCACCTTCAGTTTCTCCATTTTTTGCTAGGGAATATTTCCAGGTATATGGTATATCATTTGTCTGGATTTGAAGCATAAGCCATCCCTGCTTCAGGTGCACAGATCCTGATGCAGTGGTATTCTCTCCTCTCAAGGCTCAGACATATCTTCAGGCATTTTGAGCACCTACCCACTCTTCTAGATTAGAAATGTAGGCCACCCACCTACACACGCAGAGAACTTAGAGCAGAGGAGGTTTCTCAACTCCATGCCTAAACTAAATGTCTGAGTGTCTGAGGGTTGCTCACTGGACTTCTCTACTCTCTGGAGCTGGTGCCTGTGACTGCCATTGGGGACATTTGGTGAGCATACCTAGTCTAGCCCCACCCATGTTGATCCCTCCCCTGGGGCTGAACAGGGAGCTCAGATCATTATGCACTCCATGGATCAGCCCATTGCCTGAGGCAACACAGAGCTTCTCCTAGTAAAAAAAAAGGATCAAGTATATGCCCATCCATGTGGGCCACAGCCAACTCTTGGCCATAAGAGCCACCTATGGACCTGGAGGTTGAATGGTACAACACAATAGGAAATCTGCAGATGCAAGCACATAAGACTGGGAAATGAGATAAGCTTCCTGAGACAGCTGCAACCCCAGAACCACAGGAGGGATTGAGCCTTCTCCCACATCCATTACATTACTACTGCAACCAGCAATTGTGAAAGCCACCTTACAAAGAATATCTATAACCAAAGAACTTATACAGACTCTTTGCCACTGACAACACCCAGAACCAGAGATGTAACTCTTAGTCTGTCACTAAGGGAGGGGAGAGTGCAGCCCACCAAAAGTCCCCTTAAGTCAAAGGAAACATGAGCATAGCACCAGCTATTGGAGGCAGCACCACTAAAGCGAGAGGGTTATCTCTTGCCACCCTCCCCCACCTCAGTGCACTGCGGCTGACTCATCAGCGGCTCTTCTCAAGAAGGCTTGGGGATCCTGATCTGAAATCGATCACTTCTCAAGCTTTTACAGTGGCTCTACCACTACTGAAGGCTAAAGCGCTCTGGGGATGGTGCTTTTCAGCTTCATCCTGGCCTCTGCCCTTGCTGCTACTGGACAGCTCCTACTCTTAAGCACCACCAACTGGACTGAAGCCTGAATGACACAAGCAAACAAAATTGCATTGCTACAACAAGCAATGTCTCAGAAAGCCACTACACAAACCTATCTGCAACCAAGGAACCCATACAGATCCTTGGAACTCTGAAAGCACCCAGAAACAAAGCCAATAAATCATACACAATATACATCACAGTCATACACCCAAGGTAAAAAAGAATAAAATATCAATATGCCCCACCCAAATAATAGCAAATTTATGAAAGAAAGAAAGGAAAGAAAAGAAAGGAAGGAAGGAAGGAGGGAGAGAGAGAGAGAGAGAGAGAGAGAGAGAAAGGAAAGAAGGAAGGAAGGAAGGAAGGAAGGAAGGAAGGAAGGAAGGAAGGAAGGAAGGAAGGAAGGAAGGAAGGAAGGAAGGAAGGAAGGAAGGAAAGAAGGAAGGAAGAAGAAGAAGAAGAAGAAGAAGAAGAAGAAGAAGAAGAAGAAGAAGAAGAAGAAGAAGAAGAAGAAGAAAGAAAGAAAGAAAGAAAGAAAGAAAGAAAGAAAGAAAGAAAGAAAGAAAGAAAGAAAGAAAGAAAGAAAGAAAGAAAGAGAAAGAAAGAGAGAAAGAGAAAGAAAGAAAAGGAAAGGAAGAGAAATAAAGAAAGAAAGAATTGTCTCTCTCAGATCAGAAGAAACCAGTGTAAGAACTCTGACAATATAAAAAGCCAGAGCATTTTGTCACTAAAGGATCCCACTATCTCCCAAGCAATGGATCCTAATCAGCATAAACTGTCTGAAAAGACAGACATAGAATTCAAAATATAAAAGACAAAGAAACTTAGTGACATCCAAGAGAAAGTTGATCCAACACAAAGAAGTCTGAATGATCCAAGATTTTAAAGATGAGGTAGATATATTATGAAAGGCACAAACAGAACTCCTGGAATTGAAAAATTAACTATAGAAATTTCAAAATACCCTTGGAAGCCTTAACAACAGATTAGATTAAGCAGAAGAAAGAATTTCAAAGCTCAAAGACCAGATCCTTGAATCAACCCAATCTGAAAAAAGAAAAGAGATAATAATTTTTAAAAAGAACAAATAATGAAATATGGGATTATATAAGTGACTAATTATGTGATTTATTGGCATACCTGAGAGAGAAGAAGAGAAAGTAAGAAACTTGGAAAACATATTTAAAGATATAATTTAGGAAAATTTACCCAATCTTGCTAGAGAGGTCTACATGTAGTGATATGGTTTGACTCTACGTCCCCGCCCAAATCCCATGTCAAATTGTAATCCCATTGTGTCAAGGGAGGGATCTGGTGGGAAGTGATTGGATCATAGGGGTGATTTCCCCCATGCTGTTCTCATGAGAGTAAGGGAGTTCTCCCAAGATCTAGTTGTTTGATAAGTATCTGACATTTCCCCTGAGATCTATCTCTCTCCTGCCACCATGTAAGATGTGCCTTGCTTCCCCTTGGCCCTTACTATGATTATAAGTTTCCTGAGGGCGTTCCAGCCAATGTGGAACTGTCAGTAAATCAAATCTCTTTTGTTTATAAATTACCCATTCTTGGGTAGTATCTTAATAGCAGTGTGAGAATATACAAATACATGCAAATACAAGAAATCCAGAGAACTCTGGCAAGATACTGTACAATATGACCACCTCAAGTCACATACTTAACAGACTATCCAAAGTCAATGCAAAAGAAAAAAATCTTTAAGGCAGCTAGAGAAAAGGGTCATATTACCTATGAAAGGAAACCCATCTGACTAAGATTGGACCACTCAGCAGAAAATTTAAAAGCTGGAAGAGATTTGGGGCTCATTTTTAGTATTCTTAAATAAAAGAAGTGCAAGTCATGAATCTCATATCCTGGTAAACAAGTTTCATAAAGAAAAGAGAAATAAAGTATTTCCCAGACAAATAATTGCTAAGGGAATTCATCACTACCAGACTGGCCCTTTTAGAGATGCTTAAGGGAGTTCTAGACATGAAAACAAAAGACTGATACTTGCTACCATGAAACCGTATGCAAGTATGTAGCTCACAGACTCAATAAAGCAACTACATAATAGAGACTAAGTAGCAACTAGTTAAGAACACTATGATAGGAATAAAACCTCACATGCCAAAATTAACCTTGAATGTAAGTGGTCTAAATACCCCATTAAAAAACACAGGGTGGCAAATTGGATTTAAAAAACAACAACAATAAAAAACAACTCAAGCTTCTACTGTCTGCAAGAGACCCATCTCACATATATAATAATAATGTCCACAGATTCAAAGTAAGAGGGCAGAGAAAGATCTGACACACAAATGGAAAACCAAAAAGAGCCAAGGTCTTTTTTTTTTTTTTCCTTTCATCAGATAAAATAAGCTTTAAACCAACAATGGTAAAAAAGGATGAAGAAGAGCATAACTAAATCACAGAGCTTTCAATTCAACAATAAGTTTTAAGCATTCTTCATATATATGCTCCCAATATCGTAGCACCCAGATTTATAAAACAACTACTTTTCATCTAAGACTTTGTCTGCTACAGGATAATACTGAGGTATTTCTTTCTTTTCTTTTCTTTTTTTTTAAATTATACCTTAAGTTCTAGGGTACATGTGCACAACGTGCAGGTTTGTTACATATGTATACATGTGCCATGTTGGTGTGCTGCACCCATTAACTCGTCATTTATATTAGGTATATCTCCTAATGCTATCCCTCCACCCTCCCCACTCCCCACAATAGGCCCCAGTGTGTGATGTTCCCCTTCCTGTGTCCAAGTGATCTCATTATTCAATTCCCACCTATGAGTGAGAATCTGCAGTGTTTGGTTTTCTGTTCTTGAGATAGTTTGCTGAGAATGATGGTTTCCAGCTTCATCCATGTCCCTACAAAGGACATGAACTCATCCTTTTTTATGACTGCATAGTATTCCATGGTGTATATGTGCCACAGTTTCTTAATCTAGTCTGTCACTGATGGACTTTTGGGTTTGTTCCAAGTCTTTGCTGTTGTGAATAGTGCTGCAATAAACATACATGTGCATGTGTCTTTATAGCAGCATGACTTATAATCCTTTGGGTATATACTCAGTAATGGGGTGGCTGGGTCAAATGGTATTTCTACTTCTAGATCCTTGAGGAATTGCCACACTGTTTTCCACAATGGTTGAACTAGTTTACAGTCCCACCAACAGTGTAAAAGTGCTCCTATTTCTCCACATCCTCTCCAGCACCTGTTGTTTCCTGACTTTTTAATGATAGCCATTCTAACTGGTGTGAGATGATATCTCATTGTGGTTTTGATTTGCATTTCTCTGATGGTGAATGATGATGAGCATTTTTTGATGTGCCTGTTGGCTGTATGAATGTCTTCTTTTGAGAAGTGTCTGTTCATATCCTTTGCCCACTTTTTGATGGGGTTGTTTGGATTTTTCTTGTAAATTTGTCTGAGTTATTTGTAGGTTCTGGATGTTAGCTGGCATCATGCTACCTGACTTCAAATTATACTCTAAGGCTATAGTAACCAAAACAGCATGGTACTGGTATCAAAACAGAGATATAGACCAATGGAATAGAACAGAGCCCTCAGAAATAATACCACACATGTACAGACATCTGATCTTTGACAAACCTGACAAAAATAAGAAATGGGGAAAGGATTCCCTATTTAATAAATGGTGCTGGGAAAATTGGCTAGCCATAAGTAGAAAGCTGAAACTGGATCTTTTCCTTACTCCTTATAAGAAAATTAATTCAAGATGGATTAGAGATTTAAATGTTAGACCTAAAACCATAAAAACCCTAGAAGAAAACCTAGGTAATACCATTCAGGACATAGGCATGGGCAAGGACTTCATGTCTAAAACACTAAATACTGAGGTATTTCAATACCCTACTGACAGCATTAGACAGATCAATTAATGCAGAAAACTAACAAGGAAATTCTGGACTAACATTCAATGCTTGATCAAGTATATCCAACAGACATCTACAGAATATTCCACATGCAATAGCCACACACACACAAAAATTAAAATACCCAGGAATACACCTAAGCAAGGAGGTGAAAAATCTCTATGAGGAGGACTACAAAACACTGCTTAAAGAAATTATAGATGACAGAAATAAATAGAAAAGCATTCCATGGTCAAGGGTTGGAAGAATCAATATCATTAAAATGTCCATACTGCCCAAAGCAATCTACAGATTCAATGTTATTTCTATCAAATTACCAACATCACTTCACAGAATGAGAAAAAGAAAAAAACAAAAAACAAAAAAAAACACTATTCTAAAAATTCATATGGAGCCAAAAAAAAAAAAAAAAAAAAAAAAAAAAAAAACCTAAATAGCCAAAGCAATCCTAAGCTGAAAGAATAAATTTTGACTTCAAACTATGCTACAAGGCTACGGTAATCGAAACAGCATGGTATTAGTACAAAGATTGACACACAGACCAATGGAACAGAATAGAGTCCCCTGAAATAAAGACAAAAACTTACAACCATGTGATGCTAAACAAAGACAACCAAAATAAACCTAAGAAAAGGACATTCTATTCAATAAATGGTATTAGAAAAACTGACTATATCCAGAAGAACAAAACTAGAACGATTCTACATATGTGCTGTCTAAATCTAAAAATCTAAAATAAAAGTTGAAATTAAAAAATAAAAACATTAGGTTCATCCTCAGAATGGCAAGATGTTCCCCTAATATTGGGATATAGTCTTGTGAAGTTGAATGGAGTAGGATGTGGGCTGAGAATAAGCCTAATATTTGCTTTCTTATGTGAATTATTTACTACGTATGCCTGCATATGTAACTGTGCTAAGGTAAGCATAAGTATCACTCTCAAAGAAGGAAGCATTTTCTAATCGATTTTTTAAGAATGTCTTTTCCTCTAAACTACACTTGGTGGCCATTTTAACACATAAATAGTAACAATAGTTTTTGTTGTTGTTGTTGTTGTTGTTCTTGTGGTTTGGTACAGAGTTTCTCTCTGTCACCCAGGCTGGAGTGCAGTGGTGCAATCTCCAACCTCAACCTCCCGATCTCAAACTATCCTTCTGCCTCAGCCCCCATGAATAGTTGGGATTAGAGGTGTGCACAACCATGACCAACTAACATTTTGTATTTATTGTGGAAACAGGGTCTCAGCTAAATTTTTGTATTTATTGTGGAGACTATTTCACCATGTTGCCCAGGCTGGTCTCAAGCTCCTGAGCTCAAGTGATCCGCCCACCTCGGCCTCCCAAAGTGCTGGGATTACAGGCATGAACCGCTGCATCCAGCCTAGAGGTTTATTATTTTAGTTCTCCAATGAGTACTGCATAAGATGTGCTTTGGCTTTTGTAAATAAAAAAATTTGATGAATTAATTTTACTTGCATTGTGCTCCAAATTAGATAGGTCAATTAGATGAAGAAGAAAAGAATGGCTAAACTGGCACACAAAAAAAGTGTGAGCTGGGGTGAGGGAAGGGTCTGCGGAGGAAGCACTTATCAGATTGTGAGCTGTGAGCTGTTTGGCAGAGGGGAAGCACTTATCACATTGGTGCCATCTGCCTACTCCCTGGTTAGTTCATTCTCACAGTCTTTGAGTGCAGGCCTGTTGGTAACACTCATCAATCAAACTCACATTCAGTGTTTAGACGAAATAAAGTATTTGTTTTTTGTTTGTATTTTTTTTCACTCTCTCCACCCCCATCCTTCACCCCTACATAAACGCTAGTTTTAAAATTTCCAATTCAGATTACAATGGCAAAATAGAATTTTTTATGTTTGGTTCCCACTTTAACTTCTTTTATTTGTGTTGTGCTTCATTTGTGTCTCTTTGCAAACAAGTTTTCTTCTTATTTATCACAAGTTTTCATGGTTTATGGATTTTAATTCAAGCTATTAGGATAATACCTTGCAGCAAACTGATTTAAATGCAAATAAAAATAGCAACATCAGCCCCAGTCCTTTCATTCCTTAGAATATCTGCTCCAGAATATTGTGGTCCAGAAGAGGTTATGCTATCTGGAGAATGTTTTATCATGCTATATTCAAAAATATAACAAGAAAGGATATAAGGAGGAACAATAAGGAATTTCAAGAAGGGCAGTAGAGCTAGAAGAAGTCTGGCTAGGACATAATGTCTTCAAATCTTTTCAGAAATGTGTTCCAGCTTCTTTATGATAGCAGTTAGCATCCCTGCACATATGTGAGCATATAGGACTCAAGAAAAATGGCAGGATAGGGAAGACCTATAATTATACTACAGAAAAGGACTTATAAAGAGATTCCTTGTAACTATTCCTTGGGGTTTGATTAATTACTTGCTTATTGCTGAAGACAGAATAGAGTGACCAGTACTGTGATTTTAGTAGTGAAAATGAGATTGCAGTTGGAGAGTTCTTAGTAGGGAGAACTGATTCACTAAAAAAGTAAGTGTTTCAGATTTAGTCTACCTCCCTTAATTTCTAATAGGAGGGGGACTTTGAGGTTCCTTTGCCTGCTGAAGATTACTGAGATATTTAACTCTCAAATGAGAATGCTAATCTCATTCATTTTGTTTCATTTTAGAGATATTTGGGTAGCTAGATTATCAGACAATAATCACGCTCACATTTACCATCACGTATCTAAAAACCCAGGCATTTGTGCTTATGGGTTTAGTGTGGATTAGGATGTATATTTGCTAAATATTAATGGATTTAATCAATCCTTTTAAATCCAGGCAATTGTTTTCACTTGTAAATGAACATTTAGGCATTGACTGTTCATTGACACTTTAGTAGCAAGTAACTAAGAGGAATAATTTTATTTTATTGTAATTGTTATCACTGGCATCATCATATAATCTCACTTAATTATAATAATCATTGATATCCCTACATTGTCCTGAACACTATGTGAGCAATTCTCTGGTAAAGACCAGTTTGTTTTTCTTTCCTCTAAATTATGAAGACAAACCTCACTCACACTTTTGGCCAGGCATCAAATGAAGGTGAAATACTGTCATAAAGCAAGAAAACCTGTACTACCATAGAAAGAAAACAGAAATATCCTATGCTGGTGGAAAGAAAATGCAAATACACATTCACACACACATTCACAGAGTCACACACATGAGAGATTATACTCAAAATAATTGAACAAAAATTACATAAGAAACATGGTTTCCTTATTATATATTGCCTTGGTCAATTGTATTCAACAAACTTTCAGTGAGACATTACTCAGTACCATAGTCCGTGCTAGGATTCAGGGCTAGAAATAGTACTTATGCCTGAATTCTATCTTTATAGACCTTAAAATCTAATGTTCACTTAGAGAATTTAAAACTTGATTTACAACTCAGGAATTGAAGACATTACAGATTATTATTATTGTTCATTGACTTTTCGAACTGGTGATCAGATGAAATTAAACAAAATAGAACAGTTTATTGAAGAAAATTGAACCTTTTTATTCTATTATATACATAGCAGTGTATTAAGAATATACATTGGCTACTGTCTTAGTTATTTCTTATAAAAGAATTGATAGCTAGCATTATGCAGTGATGAAGTAGTCCTAGTCTAACAGGGTATGGGTGAGAGTGTGTGTGTGTGCACACACGCACGTGTAATCAACATGTCAGCAGAATTGTGTTCATTCTAGGGGAGAATACATTTCTTTTACTTTCCTAGCTTGTGAAGGCAACCTGCAGCCTGTGGATCATGTTTACTTCCCCCATCTTCAAAACCAATTGTAGTATCCTCAGATTTCTGTTTATGTCTCCGATTCTGCTTCTGTTACTGCATTCTCTTTCTGACTCTGACCCTTTCTTCTCCCTGTTATGAGGACTCTTGTGATTGCATTGAGCTGAACTGAATAATCCAGGACAATACTCAATCTCAATATCCTTAATTCAACTACATCTGCAAAGTCTGTTTTGCCATGCATAGCAACATATTCACATGATTTTAGGAATTAGGATGTGAACATCTTTGGGGACCATAGTTCTGACTACTATAATCACTACTTATCTGTGGAAGAAAGACAATCATACTACTTACCCCACAGGAAGATTGTGGGGATTAAATGTGTTTATGCTATTGAAGTGTGCCAGATAATGCATTAGAA
This sequence comes from Rhinopithecus roxellana, assembly GCF_007565055.1. NCBI lineage: Eukaryota > Metazoa > Chordata > Mammalia > Primates > Cercopithecidae > Rhinopithecus > Rhinopithecus roxellana. The sequence continues at coordinate 94,453,624 of NC_044552.1, read as the reverse complement.
ATATCTATTAACTGCTCTGTAACTGTTGGCTGTTTTTGAGTGCTGGAGGTGGGATGGGTTAGAAAGTACTAGGTACGATACTGATTGCTGCCATTGTGTTACTTAAGTCAAATTTTCCTTGTTTTCTTAACTTATATTCTTATACTCTACATATATTTTATAGATACATTGTGAAGATCTTTAACATTTGGTTCCATTGATGAAGAACAGGAAAACAAGCACATATTTTCTGTATTAGTCCATTTTCACACTGCTATAAAGAACTACCTCAGACTAGGTAATTTATAAAGAAATAAGTTTAATTGAGTCACAGTTCTGTATGGCTGAGGGGGCCTCAGGAAACTTACAATTATAGCAGAAAGCAAAGGGGAAGAAAGGCATATCTTACATGGGAGAAGGAGAGAGAGAGAGATGGGGAACTGTCAAACAATTTTAAACCATCAGATCTCATGAGAACTCACTGACTATCATGGGAACACCATGGGGGAACTATACCCATAATACAATTACTAACCACCATGTTGCTTCCTTGATGTGTGGAGATTACATTTGGAGATGAGATTTGGGTGGGGACACAGAACCAAACCATATCATTTTGCCCCTGGTCCTTCCCAAATCTTGTCCTTCTCACATTTACAAACACAATCATGTCTTTCCAACAGTCCCCCAAAGTCTTAAGTCATCCCAGCATTAACCCCAGAGTCCACATCCAAAGTCTCATCTGTGACAAGAGAAGTCACTTTCACCTACGAGCCTGTAAAATAAAAAACAAGCTACTTACTTCCAAGATACAATGGAAGTACAGGCATTGGGTAAATTTTCCCATTCCAAATGGGAGAAATTGGATAAAGCAAAGGGGCTAGAGGACTGATGCAAGTCTGAAACCCAAGAGGGAAGCCATTAAATCTAAAAGTTCCAAAGTAATAACTTTTGACTCCATGTCTCACATCCAGGACAAGCTGATGCAAGAGATGGGCTCCAAGGGCCTTCAGCAGCTCTACCCCTGTAGCTCTTCAGTGTACAGTCCCCATAGCTGCTTTCACAGCTGAGTATCTATGGGTTTTTCAGGCAAACGGTGTTAGCTGTTGGTGGATCTACCATTCCTGGGTCTGGAGGATTGTGTTGCTCTTCTCACAGCTCCACTAGGCAGTGACCTAATGGGGACTCTGTGTAGGGGCTCCAACCCCACATTTTGATTCTGTACTGCCAGTAAGTTTGCCATGAGGGCTCCATCCCTGAAGTTGACTTCTGCCTGGACATCTAGGCTTTTCTATACATCCTCTGAAATCTGGGTGAAACTTCTCAAACATAAATTCTTGACTTCTGTGCACCTGCAGGTCCTGTACTATGTGACAGTCACCAAGGGTTGGGGCACCCTCTAAAGCAGTGACCCAAGCTATGCCTTTGTCCCTTAGCCACAGCTGGAGCTGGAGTGGCTGGCATGCAGTGCACCATGTCCCAAGGCTGCACAGAGCAATAGGGTGCTGGGTCTGGCCATGAAACCATTTTTCATTCCTAGGTCTCTTGGCCTGTGATGCGAGAGGCTGCCATGAAGATCTCTGAAATGCCCTGGAAACATGTTTCACATTATCTTGGCTATTAACATTTGGTTCTTCATTACTTATGCAAGTTTCTGCAGACAGCTTGAATTTCTGCCCAGAAAATGCATTTTTATTTTCTACTACATGGTCAGGCTTCAAAATTTCCAAAGTTTTATGCTCTGCTTCCCTTTTACATTCAATTTCAGATTATCTCTTTGTGAATGCATATAACGATATGCTTTTAGAAACAACCAGGTCACCTCTGGAATGCTGCTTATAAATTTATTCTGTCAGATACCTTAAATCATTTCTCTCAAGTTCAAAGTTCAACAGATCTCTAGGGCAGGGGCAAAATGTTGCCAGTCTCTTTGCTAAAGCATAGCAAGAATGACTTTTGCTCCAGTTCTCAATAAGTTTCTCATCTCCATCTGAGACCACTTCAGCTTGCACTTCACTGTCCATATCACTATCAGCATTTTGGTCAAAACCATTCAGCAAGTTTCTAGGGAGTTCCAAACTTTTCCCCATCTTTCTGTCTTCTTCTGAGCCCTCCAAACATTTTCAACTTCTGCCTGTTTCCAGTTCCAAATTTGCTTCCATATTTTCAAATATAGCAGTTTCTCACTCTCTGCAGTACCAATTTTCTGTATTAGTCGATTTTCACACTGCTATAAAGAGCTACCTAAGACTGGGTTATTTTTAAAGAAAAGAGTTTTAATTGACATGTGCTTCCACATGGCTGTGGAGGCCTCAGGAAACTCATAATCATGGCAGAAGGCAAAGAGGAAGCAAGGCATATCTTACATGGTAGCAGGAGAGAGAGAGAGTGAGGGGGAAGTTCTACATTTTTAAATCATCAGATATTGTGAGAACTCACTCACTGTCACTAGAACAGCATGGAAGAAATCTGCCTTCATGATTCAATCACCTCCCACCAAATCCCTCCCCTGACCCCACATGGAATTACAATTTGAGATGAGATTTGGGTAGGGCCACAGAGCCACTCAACACTAACCACAACTATAGATATTTTGTGTATGCAGGTTGTGAGGGATTTTCTGATGATGTAAAAGCTTCTTAACATTAAACTATTGAAATTATTTAAGTATAAATAAATTTCAATAAATATTGTAAATCAATATACATTTGAAAGATAAAAACAAATATAAGAAACTATTTGATGGGAGGTGCCACCTGCTAGTTCATTATATAGGTGAAGAAGGAGAAAGCATTTCTAATTATTCTTTATAAACACATAGAAATGAATGACAGAAGCTAATGGCTCATGCCAAGTAAATCCAACTCGGTAGAAAAATGAGCCAAAGAATTGCCATGGTATAAAATTTTCTTCAACTGTGGTCCCAGCTACTCAGGAAGCTGAAGTGGATTACTTGAGCCTGGGAGATCAAGGTTGCAGTGAGCCATAATCACACCACTATACTCCAGTCTGGGAAAATTAGTGAGACCCTGTCTGAAAAAAGATTTTCTTCGTATTTATCAGATTTGGTGAGATCAAAAATTGCAATTATGAAAACTAATAAACAAGTCTTTATCTTTTGCTATGTTTATGAAATCCAAAGCAAATTATTTTAAAAGATACTTTTGGGCTAGGTGCGGTGGCTCATGCCTATAATCCCAGCACTTTGGGAGGCCAGGGTGGGTGGATCACCTGAGGATGAGAGTTCAAGACCAGCCTGACCAACATGGAGAAACCCCGTCTCTACTAAAAATACAAAATTAGCTGGGTGTGGTGGTGCATGTCTGTAATTCCAGCTACTCGGGAGACTGAGGCAGGAGAATTGCTTGCCTGCAAGGAGGTAGGGGTTGCAGTGAGAGGTAGAGGTTGCTGAGATTGTGGCAGTGCACTCCAGTCTGGGGCAACAAGAGAGAAAATCTGTAAAAAAAAAAAAAAAGATATTTACTTTTCGCTGGTCATGGTGGCTCATCCCTATAAGTCCAAAATCTTGGGAGGCTGAAGCAGGGACTGCTTAAGCACAGGAGTTTAAGACAAACCTGGGCAACATAGTGAGATCCCATCACTACAATATTTTAAAAAAATGTATACAGAATAAATTTTCCTAATTATTGTGCACCTGTACGATAATTGGGAATGGAGGTGTGTACCTATAGTCCCAGCCACTGGTGAGGTTGGGGTATGATGAACTCTTGAGCTCAGGAGGTTGAGGCTGCAGCGAACCAACTTGGAACCACTACATTCCAGGCTGGGTGACAGAGCATGACTCTGTCTCTAAAATAATGAAGAAATAAATAATAAAAACTTTGTTACATTTGGGGGGTCTTGGTTGATCCTATTTAACCAGCTTGCCAGCAATGACATTTCACCAATGACATTTCACCAATTCATGTCAGCAACGAGTTTTAGATGTCTTCTGATGTTCAGGCAGTTTATTCTGGCAGTGTTCTTACAAGATACATAGTGGGAGAAGGCTGGAATCATGGGGCTGACACAGTTAAGGGTCAGATGACCAACTGATTGGGAAGGTCTCCCTCTGAGACCATTCTCAGAGTTTGGGGTATTTTCCCCCCTTTCATATACCTGTATTCATGTCAGCAACATGAGTCAGTTATCAGGCATTTCCTTCATTAAGAGATTTTAAGCTATTCTTGTAAAGGTGAACTTTGTTTTAAGGCTCATGAAAGTTGCATCTGTGCTGAGGTGGCCTTGTCTCTAGAGCAGCCAGGTGTTTTGGACTAGTGGTCATAGGAACCTAGTAATCCCTGGGCCAGGTTTGAAAATCACCAGGCCACCTGTGAAATCATACTTCTACATGACACATAGCATAGCCCCTACAAGAGGCTAAAATGGACCTTATGACTATTATTAGTCTTATAGCCATAATATATCTCTTATAGTATATTACAGCCTTAGAGTAATAATCTATGAATATATATTTGGAGTTGTATCAACTGAAGAATCATTATATTAGTCCACTATCACACTTCTATAAAGACATACGCAAGACTGAGTAATTTATAAAGGGAAGAGGTTTAACTGACTCACAGCTTCACACAGCTGGTGAGGCCTCAGGAAACTTCAGGGTGGAAGGTGAGAGAGAAGCAAAGGCACATCTTACATGGTGGCAGGTGAGAGAGAGCAAATGAGGGAAGGGGGAGGAGCCCCTTACAAAACCATCAGATCTTGTGAGAACTCACTATCATGGGAACAGCATGGGGAAAACTGCCCCTACCGAACCAATCACATCCCACCAAGTTCCTCCTTTAACACCTGGGGATTATGGGGATTACAATTTGAAATGAGATTTGAGTGAGAACACAGAGCCAAACCATATCGTTCCGCTGTTACCCTCCCAAATCTTACTCCTTTTCATGTTTTAAAACCAATCATGCCTTCCTAATAGTCCCCCAAAGTCTTAACTCATTTCAGCATTAACTCAAAAGTCCACAGTCCAAAGACTCATCTGAGACAAGGCAAGTCCCATCTGCCTGTGAGCCTATAAAATCGAAAGCAAGTTAGTTACTTCCAAGACACAAAAGGGGTACAGGTATTGGGTAAATGTTCTTATTTCAAATGGAAGAAATTGGCCTAAACAAAGGGGCTACAGCCCCCATACAAGTCCAAAATCCATACAGTCAAATCTTAAAGCTCTGAAATGATTTCCTTTGACTCCATATCTCACATCCAGGTCATGCTGATGTAAGAGGTGAATTCCCATGGTCTTGAGTAGCTCAGACTCTGGATTTGCGGGGTACAACCCCTCTCTCAGGTGTTTTCACAGGCTGGCATTGAGTGTCTTTGGCTTTCCCAACTGCACCGTGCAAGCTATCAGTGGACTTACCATTCTGGGGTCTGGAGGACAGTGGCCGTTCCTCATAGCTCCACTAGACAGTGCCCCTAAGAAGACTCTGTATGGGGGCTCCAACCCCACAGTTCCCTCCCACAGCACCCTATCAGAGGTTCTACATGAGGGCACCTCCCCTGCAGAAAACTTTGGCCTAGATATCCAGGCATTTCATATATCCTCTAAAATCTTGGTGAAGGTTCTCAACTCTCAAGTTTTGACTTCTGTGCACCTGCAGGCCTAACACCACCTACAAACTTCCAAAGTTTGGGGCTTGCACCCTTTGAAGCAATGACCTGAGCTGTACGTTGAACCCTTTTTGCTATGCCTGGGATGCAGGGCACCAACTCCTAAAAGTGCGCAAAGCAGCAAGGCTCTAAACCTGGCCCAAAAATCCATTTGCCCCTCCTAGGCCTCTGGATCTGTGATGGCCCTCCCATGGTACTGTAAGACCTCTGACACACCCTGTCACCATTTTGCTTATTGTCTTGGCAATTAACATGTGACTCCTCATTATTTATGCAAATTTCTGTAGCCAGCTTCAATTTTTCCTCAGAAAATTGGTTTTTCTTTTCTATTGCATCATCAGGCTGCAAATTTTCCAAACTTTTCTGCTCTGCTTCCCTTTTAAACATTAAGTTCCAATTCCAAACCATCTCTTTATTAGTACATAAAACTTCATGCTTTTAAGAGTACCTAAGTCACCTCTTGAATGCTTTGCTGCTTAGAAATTTATTCTCCCAGATACCCTAAATCATCTTTCTCAAGTTCAAAGTTCCACAGATCTCTAGGGCAGAGGCAAAATGCCACCAGTCTCTTTCTGAAAGCACAACAAGAGTCACCTTTATTCCAATTCCCAACAAATTCCTCATCACCAACTGAGACCATGTCAGCATGGACTTCATTGTCCGTATCACTATCAGCATTTTGGGCAAAGCCATTCAACAACTCTCTAGGAAGTTTCAAACTGTCCCACATCTTCCTGTCTTTTGGCATTCCAAACTGTTGCAACCTCTGCCTGTTACCCAGTTCCAAAGTCACTTCCACATTTTTTGGTATAATTATAGCAGTATCCCACTTTCTGTGGTACCAATTGACTGTATTAGTCAATTTTCATATTGCTATGAAGAACTGCCTGACACTGGTTAATTTATAAAGGAAAGAGGTTTAATTGACTCACAGTTCAACATGGGTGGGGAGGCCTCAGGAAACTTACAATCATGGCAGAAGTTGAACAGGAAGCAAGGCACCTTCTTCACGAGGTGGCAAGAAGGAGAAGTGCTGAGTGAAGGGGGAAAGAGCCCATTTAAAACCATCAAATCTTGTGAGAACTTACTCACTCACATGAGAATAGCATAGGGGAAATTGGTCCCTGATTCAATCACCTCCCACCAAGTCCCTCTCTAAACACATGGGGATTATGGTGATTACAATTTGAGATGAGACTTGGGTGAGGACACAGAGTCAAACACTATCAATCATTAGACATTGTTATACAATGTATATTTGTGAATGAAAACTATGTAGGGAAAACAAAAACTATCTTAAAAAATAGATACTGAGTTTTGATAAAAAGCATTTATTTTTCCCCTCTGAGATTCTGAATACTTGGGAATTAAATACAGTCATTAATTGCCTCTGGCAGGGGTATGAAAAGAGTCATACTGTTTCTTGTGTAGTAGAAATCAACCTCCTAGCTTAAGCTTGAGCTTCCAGGTTTGTGTAAGAAGTTGGTGAGGAAAACATTTACTGTGGCCTCCACAAGGTTTAAGTAGGTTGAGTACTTAATAGTCCAAACATAAATGTTACATAGCTTATGAGAGAAATTGCAGTAAAATATTTATATGAATTTCATTTCTCCTATATTGGGTTTTGCATTTACCACAAAGTGACTGCGTTTGATTTCCTACAAAGCGAGAAAGAACTATTAAGTTATTAAAACAACAAATTAGCAAACAGATTGTTTGAAAGAAGTTTTTGGGTTTTGTTCTTGGCTTTTGGAAGCGTAAGTTGGGTTGCATTCATTTACCAGGAAATTAATCATGTAGTTTAATATGTCCCTACATATCAAAGACAGCTAAACAGTTGGCAAAACTAATAGCCGAAGATTAGCAAGTACATATCTAAATCATTGCTTAGTTTACCTGTGTGATATTTAATACAATAAATTGATATAAAATGATTATTTTAGCAATTATAAGATAATCTAGATTTAAAATTATTTCATTCTAATATATAATTTTTTCAATTATAATTATTAAAATATTCAGGTTAATCTAGTCATTAATTCCAATTTAAAAACATGTATATGTGTGTATGCACACATGTTTATAAAAGAAAACAATTCAGTGTTATTAATAACCTGAAAAGGTAAAATGGAAATTAGCTATATTTCTTTCTTTACTTCTGCCCCATCCTGTCTTATAGTCTTACACTATCTTATAGTCACAAAAACATCTGCTAGATCAGTAGTAAAATTTTAAATGGAATTTCCTAAATTAGGAAGACCGTATTTTGGTTACTGCAATATATTTTAAAATTTACTTTATCATTATCATTTTTATTTTTTAATTTCTATTTTTATTTTGGATGAAAGGGGAACATGTACAGGTTTGTTACAATGGTATATTGCATCATGCTGAGGTTTGGGGCTTCTATTGATCCCCTCATTCACATAGTGAACATGAGATGCAAAAAAAATTTCTCAGCTCTTGTCTGCTTCCCTCCGTTCCTCCTTTTGGACTCCCCACTGTCTATTGTTATCATCTTTATGTCTGAGTGGACCCAAAATTTAGCTCCCTCTTATAAGTAAGAACATGCAGTATTGGATTTTTTTCATTCCTACATTACTTTCTACATTACTACATTTCCTACACTAATTCACTTAGGATAACAGCTTCCAGTCTCATCATTAATTCACTTAGGATAATGGCCTACAGCTGCATCCAGGTTGTGGCAAAGGACATGGTGTTGTTCTTTTTATGGCTGCATGGTATTCCATGGTCTATGTGTACCATATTTTCTTAATCCAATCCACCACTAATGGGCACCTAGGTTGATTCCGTGTCTTTGATATTGTGAACAGTGCTGCAATGAACATATGAGTGCATGTGTCTTTTTGGTAGAACATTTTATTTGCTTTTAGATATATGCTCAGTGATGAGATTGCTGGGTTGAATAGTAATTGTGTTTTAAGTCTTCTGAGAGATCTCCAAACTGCTTTCCACAGTGACTGAACTGAGTTACATTTCCACCAAAAGTGTGTAAGTGTTCCCCTTTTCCTGCAGTCTCACCAGCATCTATTGTTTTTTGACTTTTTAGTAATTGCCATTCTGAGTGATGTGAGATGGTATATCATTGTGTTTTTGATTTGTATTTTTCTGATATATGATGATTTGTGATTATCATATATTTCTTGGCTACTTGTATGTCTTTTATTTTTTTGAGAAATGTCTGTTCATGTTATTAGCCAGCTTTTAAATGGGGTTATTTCTTTTTTGCTTGTTGAAGAGTTTAAGTTTCCTATGGATTCTGGATATTAGACCTTTGTCAGGTACATATTTTGTGAATATTTTCTCTCACTCCATAGGTTGTCTGTTTACTTTGTTGACAGTCTATTTTGCTATGTCAAAGTTCTTTAGTTTAATCAGTGTTCCCACTTGTTAATTTGTTGTTGTTGTTGTTGTTGTTGTTGTTGTTGTTGTGGCAATTGCTTTTCAGGGCCTAGTCATAAGCTATTTCCCAAGGCCAATGTCCAGAATGGCATTTCCTAGATTTCCCTCTGGAATTATCATAGTTAGAGGTCTTACATTTAAATCTTTCATCCATTTTGAGTTAATTTTTGTATATGGTGAAAGATAGGAGCCCACTTTCATTCTTCTGCATATGACTAGCCTGCTATTCCAGCACCATCTATTGAATAGGGAGTCCTTTCCCCATTGCTTATTTTTCTCAGCTGTGTTGAAAATCAGATGGCTGTAGGTATATGACGCTATTTCTATGTTCTCTATTCTGTTCCTTTTGTCTATTAATCTGTTTTGTTTTGTTTGTTTGTTTTTGCCAGTACCACGCTGTCTTAGTTACTATGCCCTTATAGTATAAAGTGAGATAATGTGATGCCTCCAGCTTTATTCTTTTTGCTTAGGATTGCTTAGCCAATTCAGGCTCTTTTTCATTCCATGTGAATTTCAGAATAGATTTCTCTAATTGTGTGAGAAATGACATTAGTAGTTTGATAAAAATGACATTGAATCTGTAGATTGATTTAGACAGTATGGCCATTTTAATAATACTGATTATTTCAATCCATAAGCATGGACTGTTTCTCCATTTACTTGTGTCATCTCTTATTTCATCCAGCAGTATTTTGTAGTTCTCCCTGTAGAGATGTTTCACTTGCTTCATTAGATGTATTCCTAGATATTTTCTTTTTTTGTATGGCTATTTTAAATGTGATTATGTCCTATTTGACTCTCAGCTTCAATGGTGTTGATAAATAGAAATAATACTGATTTCTGTACATTAATTTTGTTTTATGAAACTTTACTGAAGTTGTTTATCAGTACTAAGAGCTTTTGGGAAGAGTCTTTAGTGTTTTCTAGGGATAGAATCATAATGTCAGTGCAGATAGTTTGACTTTTTTTCCTCCTATTTGGATGCCTTTTATTTATTTCTCTTGCCTCATTGCTCTTGCTAGAACTTCCACTACTGTGTTGAATAAGAGTGGTGAGACCGGGCATTCTTGTTTTATTTCAGTTCATAAGACAAATGCTTCCAGCTTTTGCCCATTCAGTATGATGTTGGCTGTGGATTTGTGATAGATGGTTCTTATTATTTTGAGATATGTACCGTCTATGCCTAGTTCGCTGAGGAGTTTTTATCACAAAGGAATTTTGGATTTTATTAAATGCTTTTTCTGTATCTATTAAGATGATCAAAATTTTTTAAGTATCATGTTTATGTGATGAATCACATTCATTTATTTGTATATGTTGAACCAACCTTGCATCCCAGAAATGAAACCTGCTTGGTCATGATGAATTAACTTTTTGGTGTGTGGCTGGATTCGGTTGGCTAGCATTTTGTTGGGGATTTTTGTGTCTGTGTTCATCAGGGATATTGGCCTGTAGTTTTTTGTGTGTGCTGTGTCCATGCCAGATTTTGGTATTAGGGCAATAATGGCTTCACATAATGGGTCAGGGAAGTGTACCTACTTCTTGTTTTTTTGGGATAAAGTAGAATTGATACCAGCTCTTCTTTGCAAATCTAGTAGAATTTTGTTATGATCCATCCAGTTTGGGGCTTCTTTTTATTGTTAGGTTTTTTACTACTGATTCAATCTCATTACTCATTATTGGTCTGTTTCTGATTGCTTCCTGATTCTACTTTGGGAATGTGTGGGTTTCCAGAAATTTATCCATTTTCTCTAAATTTTGTGTCTTGTGTACATAGAAATATTTGTAATATTCTTTGAGGACCTATCTTTGGTCTATCTGTGCTATCATTTGTAATATCACCTTTGTTATTTCTAAGTGTGCTTATTTTGGATCTTCTCTCTTTTTTTCATTGTTAATCTAACTAGTTGTCTATTAATCTTCTTTATCCTTTCAAAAAAAAAAAAACTTTTGGTGTTGATGATTCTCTGTAAAGACTTTTGATCTTAATTTCATTCAGTTCTGTTCTGATTTTAGTTATTTCTCTTCTGGCTTTAGGGTTAGTTTTTTCCTGTTTTTCTAGTTTCTTTGGATGTGATGTTGGAACATTAATTTGAGATATTTCTAACTTTTTAAGGTTTGCACCAAGCACTCTACACTTTCCTCTTAACACCATTTTTGCTATATCCCAGAGATTTTGGTATGTTGTGTATCTGTTCTCATTTATTTCAAATAATGTTTTCACTTGTGCCTTAATTTTGTTGTTTACCCCAAAGTCATGCAGGAGCAAGTTGTTTAATTTCCATGTAAATGTGTGGTTTGGGGATATCTTGGTATTGATTTTCTATTTTTATTCCTTTGTGGTCCCAGAGTACGGTTGGTGTATATATATATATGTGTATATATATATATTATATATTATATATATATTATATATATATATGTGTGTGTGTGTGTATATATATAATATATATATTATTTATAGAGACTAGCTTTGTTGCTGAGCATTTACTTGATCTTGGAGTATGTTTTATGTACAGATGAGAAGAATATATATTCTGTGGTTGATGGGTAGACGATTCTGCAGGTTGATCGAGTGTTGAATTCATGTCCTGAATTTTGTATTAGTTTTCTGCCTTGATGATCTGTCTAATGCTATGAAAAAAAACATTGACATTCCCCATTATTATTGTGTGGCTGTCTAATTGTTTTTTGTAGGGGTAGATGTGGTTATTTTATGAATCTGGTATTTATATGTATTTAGAATAGTTAAGTCTTCTTGTTGAATTGATCCCTTTATCATTAAGTAATGCCCCCCCTTGTTTTTTCTGTTGTTGGTGTAGTCTGTTTTGTCTGATATAAGAATAGTGAACCCTGCTCATTTTGTTTTCCATTTGCATGGTAGATCTTTCTCCAGACCTTTACTTTGAACCTATTGGTGTCATTATGTGTGAGATGAGTCTCTTGAAGACAGCAGATGTGTCAGTCTTTTTTTTTTTTTTTTAACACAACTTGCAACTCTATGCCATTTAAATAGGGCTTTTAGACTGTTTAACTTCAAGGTTAATATTGATATATGAAGCTTTGATTTGATCACTATGTCATTAGCTGGTCACTTTGTGGTTTCTATTGTTGGTTGCTTTTTTAGAGTCTATGGGCTATGTAATTGACATGTTTTTGTTTTTATGGTAACAGATTTTGTTCCTTTGTGTTCATGTCTCGAACTCCCTAAATGAGTTCTTATTAGGCAAGTCTAGCAGTAACAAATTCCCTTAGCACTTGCTTGTCTGGAAAACATTTTATTTCTTCTTTACTTTTGAAGGCAGGATATAAAATTATTGGTTGGAATTGCTTTTCTTTAATAATGCTGAAAATAAGTCACCAATCTCTGCTGTCTTGTAAGGTTTCTGTTGAAAAGTTCACTGTTAACCTGAAGAGGTTCCTATTGTATGTGATCTGACCTTTTTCTCTAGCTGTCTTTAAGATTTTTTCTTAGCATTGACCTTGGGTAGTCTGGTGACTATATGCCTTGGTGATATTCATTTCGTAAAGTATCTTGCAGGTCTTCTCTGGATTTCTTGTATCTGGATGCTCCCTCTTCAGGGAGACTAGGGAAATTTACTTGAATTATTTTCTCAAACATGTCTTTTTGGTTGTTTATTTTTTCTCCTCTCTCAAGAATGCCAATAATTTGTAGGTTTGATTACTTTATATAATCTTATACTCCTTGAAGATTTTTAAAAATTATTTTCTCTTCATTTTTGTCTGACTGGATTAGTTCAAAAGATTGTTCTTCAAACCTGAAATTCTCTCTTCTGCTTAATGCAGTTGATTGATAAAAATCTCAATTGTATTTTGGCATTATAAAGTGAGCTTTTCAATATCAGAAGCTTGGTTGACTTATTTTTTAAGATGTTTATCTGTTCCTTCATTTCCTGGATTGATTTAGAAGTTTCTTTGTGTTGATTTTCAACTTTGTACTGGATCTCATTGAGCTTCCTTGCAATCCATGCTTTGAATTACTTTTCTGTCATTTCTGAATTTCCATTTTGATTATGAACCATTGGTGGAGAGATAATGACAGCCTTTGGTAGTGTCACTACATTCAGATTTTTCAAGAAAATCTTATATGAGTTCCTTCTCATCTGGAGACACTGGCATTTCTACTTTTTATTATTTTTGTATGAATTGGACTTTTTAAAATTTTCCTATGATGTTATTAGGGTTTTTTCCCCCTTTTCCTTTTCCTTTCCCAACTCCCTTGTGAGTGTGACTGTAGAGAATGCTTCTATAGACTATACACTTTTTTTCAGCTGGTTTCATATTGGGCTATGTCATTCAACCTACAAGCCAATAGATGGCACTTATGGGTAAGAGCCAGCTATGGCCAACATGTCTGTTGCTAGGTGTGTATTAATACTTAATCCTTGTTTACCAGGAGATACTCTCTGTTGCCTCAGACATTGGGCTGATCTATGGAATACACAGTGGTCTGAGTACCCTGCTTAGCCCAGAATGTACAAGGGCAAGATAGGTAGGGTCATTCCAGGCAGGTCCACTACAAGTATCCTGGCTGTGGGAACATGCACCAGCACTGGGGAAGAATCCAGTGAGTAACTAACAAGTGTTCAGAGATGTGCCTAGGTGTGGAACTAGGAAACCTCCTTAGCCTCAAGTTCTCTGCAAGGCGAGGAGTGCTACCTAAACGACTAATTCAGAAGAGTGGGTGCCAGAAGATCTGCCTGGGCATGGAGTGTAGAGGGTCCCACTGCACAGTCTCTTCACAGATATGCAGTTGTGGCTCAGGGTGCTAATTCAGGCAAACAAATGTTCCTATTGCCTGGAGACCTGACTGAGCGTGGGGCAGAGAGAACCCCACTGCTCCACAGTCTCTGCACAGAAAGGGTGGACTGGTTTAGGGTACTGGTGCAGATATATGGGTGCTCTGAGTGCCTGGAGATCTGACCGAGTTGAGAGTGGAGAGGGTCCCCATGCACCTAGATCACTGCACAAGAAGGGTAAGGTAACAGAAGCTGGGCAACTGGGTGCTCTGAATGCCTGGGCATAGAGTGGAGAGGGCCCCACTGCACCAATCTCTGCACAGGAAGGGTGGGGTGGCTCAGCCTGCTCTTTCAGGTGAGTATATGCTCCAAAAGCCTGGAGATCTGCCTTTATCAAGCAGATGTATTCACAGGGGCTGTTTCCCCACATTCTTCTCCCTTTAGTCTGGAATGCCCTTCATGGTTCCAGTGGATTCTGCTTTCTTTCTTGAATTAAAGCTCACAGAGTTGACCTTCATGCACTATCTTGCTAATTCCAAATGACTAAGGCACACTAAAAGCCTCTAACATACCGGTAATCTTGTGGGGGGGAGGACCCTAATGCTAAAAAATATCTATTTTTTGTGAAGTAAGACCCTCACATACTATTCAGCTGCTTCTTTTGGTGCTCAGATAATAAATCAGTGATGAATTTTCCAGCAAGATTTTCAGTAGAATTGTCAGGAAGGCAAGGTGGTATCTAACATAGCTCAGATTCCCCTAAGATTTAGTGGATTCATCTGACAAGGCTCCTGCACAAACTCTCTTCCTTGAGTTGCCCAAGTTTCCCCCGTGTTCACATGGTGCCACTTAAAAAAATATCGGACAAGGTTAAGAACCACTGGAAAGAAGTTGGTGCTACAAGTGTGAAAAGCAAACTGAACTGCCTGGCAAGGCTGAAACAGCTTCCCATTTCACATTGCAGTCTAACTTTGAATAATTAAGAAATCTTTCTCTCATGCTGTAAGACACTAGCTAAGGGAAACTAGTTTCTCAAGGACCAAGGATGGTTTAATAGCTTTTCTCTGTAGTGCTTCCATTGTTTCAGTCTTTCTACTCCATTTATCAGGAAAAATATTCTGTGGATGTCACATTATCATGAAACTTTTTCCAATCCTTAGTTATTTCTTTAATAAGCTGCATAAAGGCCAGATAAAAAAGACTCAAGGAGCCAACTGTTTATTATGTGGCAGCACATTCAGATGAAGAATAAACATGTTCTCCATAATGATATTAATATTTCTCTAGGTTAGCTTTACAGGCCTGATGTAACCTACCATAGCTACTGCACCTGTCAGGTAAAGAAGTTGGGATAACAAATACAGCTGATTTTTGGTAAGTACCTTCATAGCCTTGTGTGAAACTACTGCTCCTCCAAGGACCAGATTGAGAAAGAAAATTCTGGCTTTCCTTTTGGAAAAAGGTCAATGTCAAAGTCTAAGGAGCCTATAGGTCGGACAAAAATTACTTTATGAGCTGACCTGGAAGTTTGGTAGAAAGATGAAAACTGCATGAATCAGAAAGAGACAATACAGAGAGGGAAAACACAGAGCTTAAAGAAGTTTTGTAGGAGTGTTTGTCCTGAGAAGGTAGTGTCCAAGTTCAGAGCTCAGTTCCAGAAGAGGTCATAGTAACATGACTTCTTAATCTAAGATGTGTGGTTTCTCAGCAGCATCTCAAGCAAAGAGATTTGAATGTGTTGATTTCAACATTTCTGGAAATGTGGACAAGGCCTCAGTGAAAGAAGGGTGAGAGAACAGGGCAGATCCAGCAGAGGTGTTGCAACTAATATAGTAATTCTTGACAGAAGAGTTTGGTTTTTTTCCAAGTTTGATGAAGTTACTCTTGGCTATCAACCATAAAAGAGAGCTTCCTGGAGAGTCTTCATAGGATAATTCAAGAACCCCTAGGACTATAGAGACCATAGAGGTACTGGAAAGATGTGAAGGGGCCAGGTGTGAGATATTAAAGAGTGGTGAGGACTATGAGGAACTGGAAAGTTTATGTCGATCTAGAGGTAGCAGCCTCTTTTCCAGTCCAACAGATTGTTGTCCTGAGGGGATGTGCAGGTCTAGTATTTGCAGATTTTCTATTTTTTTTTAAAGGAATCTAAATCTGATGTGAAATATTTTATTTTGTGTCTTTGTTGTACATTGCCTTCTGCTGAGACCCCATATTGTGAATTTGCCGTTTTTGTGTATATCCTTATTCCTTTTGGGTAACTGCTTAGTCTATATTATTTTTATAGAATCTCGGTGGAGAATAAGTTAAGCAATTTTAACCTCATCCCATGAAAAGAGGAAGTTTCTTCCACCAGATGCTGTCATTCACCTTCTCATTGCCCTTGTATGAAACGTGTTTCCTAAATCTGACTAATTGGACCTTCTCTTCTAAGATTTTGACTCTCAAGTAATGTAAGGAAAAAAAAAAATGGTATTCATTTTTTCCAGCAGTGGAGCTCAGGTGAAACTGTCAAGTGATTTCTTTTGTGAAGACTTTTGGTAACTGCCTGGTAGCTATTTCTTCTAAGCCTGGTTTTTCAGCCTTCTTTTCCAACATACCCTTAAAAAATGTTCCATTTGCTTAAATTTACCAGTTCCCCAGAGTTTATTTCAGTTACTTACAACAAAAGAGCCCAAGTCACTATACTCCTAGTGTAATCAACAGAACAACAAAGAAAAGAAGGGCGCTACACCAAGAATTCTATTGATCCATTGGTAGGCATGTTTTTCTTTATAACCATGGTCTGTAGCACCTTCCCAAAGGATGCTGCTGTGAAATTTCTGCCTGGTATTTTCTGCAGGGATGATCTTCCTAAACATAGTCAAACTAGTCTCAGGCTGGACGCTGTGGCTTTATGATCCCAGCACTTTGGGAAACCAAGGCAAGAGGACTGCTTAAGGACAGGAGACAGAGGCCAGCCTTGGTAACATAGCAAGACACTGTCTCTACAAAAAAAAAAAGTAAAAAAAATAAATTTTAGAGAAAACTCACCTCTACTGAAGCACTTCACATAGAACAGCCTCCCTAGCCAGGGCTTGCAAATTAAGCAATAAAAGAAATGCAGGGGGATCAGGATGGTAACATGGGGCAGGAAGATGTTTCATATCCTGCCCATTTCTGCATTTCCCTCCTCATGGGTCCCTGTGGTCTTTGCATGACTCAGCATCAAGTAGTCCCCTTATGGGGAGTATGCTCAATAAAGGTTAAAATCATGGCTTTTCAGAAACTTTCACTTGAGTTCAAATTCTGGGTTTGCCACTTACTAGCTTTGAATGACAAGGTGGATTTTCATGTCTGAAGTCATTCTTCTCAACTGTGGAGGAAGCAAATAATCACTCGGTTACTGAGCTTTGTTGAGAACTAGATGACATGATGCCATAAAGTGCTTAGCACATAGTCCAGAACATGTTAAGGATTTATAGATTAATTTGCAGTGGTGTATAAGTTTCAGGATATTGACAGCCAGTAGGTACCAGGATAACAGCTGAAGATTAATGAAAATTATAGTCCTTTTTATAAACTCAGTCTAGTTGGAGCATCCCAACATTCATTTAGATGATGGAGGAAGAGGATATGCTAATAGAAATAACTTTTTTGGAGCAATGGCAGAGTCCACTTGGTAGTTAAGTATTAATTTCTTACAATCTATTCACTGTGTATAATTTTATATTGATCTCATGATCATTTTTTAAATGAAGCACATTAATAATTAAAATGCTTAACTTTCATTGATAAATTTAGCTAAAAAGAATATACTAGTGTTTCTAAATTTTAGCTAATGTTATTATCACCAGAAGATGTCTTAGAAATAGGCATCATCCCAAATCAAACAAATGAAAATATCTGGGGAGTGAACACAGGCATTAGAATTTTTTAAAGACTCCCCAGATTATTCCAATATACATCCTAAATTGAGAACGTCTATATATAATAAGACGAGAAAAACAAAAACATTCCCCCAACATCACATAGGAAGTGGGAAACTTCAAAAATGAATGAGAAATAAGAGTAATTTTTTAAAACCTTAATTCTAAATGTCAAACTTTAGATGGTTCTGAAAACAATAGGAAAAGCAAGAGAAAAGCTGTTTAAAATGGAAAACACTATTGTCATGTGCCAATCATGGTTGTTCTGTAAATATCTGTGCAGTACAGGTTTTAGTGATAAAAGACAATGCTGAAATGTCATAAAAACGTGTTTACAAAACAAAAATATGACTTTTATTTGGTAAGTCATAGTTCTGTCTCTACTTGAAAATCAAATCTGTCCAGATAATCCTAATAGTGTCTCTTCTATTCAGTTAAATAAAGATTTCTTAACTCCAGCACTGTGGACATGTTGGATCAGCTCATTTTTTGTGGGGTGGGAGTGAGGGTGAGGCAGTATTCTGTGCATTGTAAGATGTTTAGCAACATCTCTGGCCCCTACCAACTAGATACCAACACCACCACCACTCCTAGCTGTGACAATGAAAAATGTCTCCAAACATGATTATATGTTCCCTAGGGGCAAAATAGCCCGGCTAAGAACCACTGTGTTAAATGGACCACACATCTGCACCTCATGCAACATATATCAGTGTTTGCCCTGTCTCCATTTAAACACATTTCCTAGACTCAAAATAAGAAATAAGGAAACAAAGACTGATTTTAATTTACACGATGTTGGCTTTAAAAGAATATATATATATAAAGAAATTTTAAGAAAATGCTAGAACCAGACTGTTCCAAGGAATAAGTTTGCAGACTGCATTAAATGCTTGGCATTAAGTCTCTATGAAAGAAACGTGGATTCGAGGAAAAAAAAAAATTGTAGTACATGTGTATACATGTCATATATACACATATATATGCATATAGACACACATGCACACATATTAGAAATCATGAGCCCACACCAATACCTTTAATCCGTTTTGTCCTCACAGAATTCTTTTTTTCCTTCCCCATTCCTTATTTAAATGCCACTTCTTTCATAGTGAGAACTCTGACTCTCAATAATATCAATACATTTACTCATTTGCTTAGTCCTATAATACACCCTAGTTTCAGAATCGCTTTGCCCACATAACAAAAAAGATTTTGCTGTTTTCCCCAAAAACATGCTCCTAAAGATTGAAATGTATTCACAAACCACTTGGATTAGATTTTTTCTTTCTTTCAGTTTGATTAAGATTTATTTGAAATACAATTGTGTTTGTTTTTTCTTTTAGTTTACATTTTTTTTTCTGAAAACAGAAACAAAAACTAACATGTAATATAAAATTGCTTTTATTATAAATAGCCCTTTACAATGTAAACAAATATGTTGATATTATAAAACCACTGGTCCTCATTTGTTTTAATACAGCAAAATTAAATAATCTTTCACATTAAAAACATACTCTCTAGTTTTAGAAATGAGAAATGACTTTCCTTCCTACCATTAAATGTTTTGACTGCATAGATCAGAAGGACATTTAATTGACTAAACATTCAATTAAGTAAGGTCTTTCGAGGCCCCCTCTCTCTGAATGAAAGTATTTTACACAAATTGTGGTTTTAATCAGGACACATGGGTGTCTGACCCGGGAATGTTTGCTGACAAGCAAAGGGTCTCATTGGCCCCACTGGTTCTCCTAATTCAGAAACTATTAGTAGTACAAAGCTAATTAAACTGGTAGCATATTATAAATGCAGCTGTTGTGATTTCTGAGTCAATCTGGTATGTCAGTGTAATATATTGCATAGTCTCAGATTTTGTATCTGACAACCTTGGATTAAATTTTTATCTCTAGATTTTAGGAATTGTCATTTCCTAATCTATATAATTAGAATTATTATAAATACAAGAGAAAAAAAGTGTATCTTTTAAATTTTCTTATTAATACGAGTATAGATATATCTATTAGACATTTACTGGTACCGTCATCTTCCTTCTCATTATTATTCTCACAACAATTTTAATCTTTCTTGGCCAAGTTTCTAGGCCAAAAAATCATATACTTTTAGGCCCAACCTTGGTAAATCTGTCTCTATGTATGAGTAGTTACCTCTGTTACATCTTGTAGTTGTACAACATGGACAGACCTTTCATTATCACTACAACATTTAATTTCTAGAACTCATATAATTAGGACTAAGGAAAACTCACCTAGTTTTCTCCTTGGGCCTTCCAAATCCCATGATGATTAATTGTAGAGACACCATTTTCCTTCAAGTCCAATTGCCATACCCTTATTTCTGCAAGATAAACAAAATTGTTAAGCCCTGTTAGTTAACTGTAGAGCAAATACTTATTCATTTTTTTCCTATCAATGAGAATATGTCTGATTCCCCAGATGCTGACCAAAATTAATATAATAATTCTCAAAACTGGTATTATTTTGTCTCTTGGCACTGACCTGATAAACCCTGTGTGGGCCACCCAGTCTGCTGATACTTGGGCCAACCTAACTGGAAACATAATCCTGACACCAGCATGGCACACACAAAGCAGAGACAGCAAATTCCAGAATCCTCAGATGGGTGCCTTACGTACAAAAGAGAAGCCCCTGGACACTATAATCTCAAATGAAGCACAGCACATACACAGCAGATCATCTCCGGCTAATTCAGAGCTTCGATAACAAACACGCTCAGATAACTGTCAGCTCCTCAGAAACATTCAGAGATTTTCCTTTCCTGATATGGGTCCTTTTGACACTACTGTTTCAAGCATGTTTACAGATAAGGATTAAAACGAACCCATCTTTACTCTTCTAGCATGTTGCAGGCCCTGGTCTCTTCAAGAAATGTTTACATGTAATCAAATTGAATGGCAACATCTTCTCTAGAAAGTCTTTTGGGTTTAAGTCCTACAACATGTCTTCTGTCCCATTTCCTCACTTCAAGAGGCTTCCTAAACTCCGTGTTAGTTGGAGGTGCCTGCTTGGCAGCAAAAAAAAAAAAAAAAAAAAAAAAAAAAAAATCTTTCCTACTCAGCGTTCAATTCTTGGTCTCTTTAGTCTTCCTGTTTTCTTTCATATACATATATATCTAAGGCTGCTTGCTGTGTATACTGTGATCCTCTTGGTCTGAAGGCTTTTTTTCTTGTTCTTCATATCTGACTCCTACAGAGGGCATACCAGAAGTGCCAAGAATTAATATTCCCTAAATCTGCTCTCAACAAATAAGGGACTCAATGTTAAGGATAAACATCTCAGCTTCTCTTTCCTAGAGTACCTCTAAGGTCCCTTCTTTAGTGTTTCCCAGATTTTGCCAACAGGATTGAGCTCCAGTTGCCCTCTTTGGTAACTGGCTCCAATATGCACCCTCTTGTTTTTTTCCCTTCCATGCCCTGTGTCTTTATCTCCTTCTGGTATTTCTCAGACTTGGCTTGGTTTCCCAAATAAACTATGTACTTGTATTCAAAACTTTTTCTCAAGATCTTTTTCAAAGGGAACCCAAACCAAGACAATTGTCTTTTCTTCAGCTTCTGTAAGTGATGAGATAAAACGAAGTTTGACCATCACTGATATGATTGGTTTTAGCTTCCGATCATTGTGGCAACTGATGACAAAAAGTTCAAAGTATATACTAAGAATAATTAGTCATCTTCAGGCTTTGAGGGCTCTAATGACAAATGTAAGAAAGGAAAATTATTCTAAACTTCAGAAGCACCCAATCCTCCCCATGAAATTGAACATATAATTTATTTCTCACCATCTGCACTGGGGAAGAACCTTAGGAAAAATGAGTAGATGTTTGTTTTACACCTAAATGAAAAAAGGGCTTGACAATTTTATCTTGCAGAAAGGGCTTTATCTCAAAGTTAAAACCCAGTCTTCTCTTTCAGAGGCAGAAAACTGCTACACTTTTTAACAGTCCTCCAGCATCATACTTTCCTTTTGACAGTACTGTTTCAGACATGTTTACAGATAAGGATTAAAACAGACCCATCTTTATTCTTTCAGCAGCTTGCAGGCCCTGGTCTGTTCAAGGAATGTTTGTTAAGTATAAACAAATTGAATTAAAATGGCTTCTCTAGAAAGCTTGTAGTTATTATAATTTGCTCTACTAGCCAGTGCAACTCCGGGGTCCTTAAGGTAAAATAATAGCTGGGTTTTGTTTGGCTAATTTTGAAGCCAGTCAACAATTAATGGAGTAATAGATTTTAAATGTAAAATCAAATAGATTTAAAATCAAATACATAAAGGTTAATAATGCAATTGAACAGTGCTGTGATTTGTAAAATAATGTAAATAGGATTTATATTTACTGTAGTTTCAAAAATCAGATTCTAAAGCTACGCAAGGATGATTTTTCCAGATCTCATTTTAGTTGAATTAGTTGGTTAGTAGAGTTAATTATGTGGTGCTGAAAGTGACTCCAATAAATGAAAACTTAGTAAAGAGTTTTGCATAAATACACAATTAATACATATTTGCAAATCATTATTATGCACATTATTGCTTTATTTATAAAACCTGAATGAACTTGTTATAACTTATAGTAGGCATACACACGCACATGCACACACACCACATTCAACTATTTTGGAGAGAAAAATCTTGTGATATCATTTCTATGTTTATTATAAATATTATTCATAATGAAGGTTCAAGTTCTATAGGGTATTAGTATGTGACACATCGTGCTATTTAAAACTGTAAGTGTATTTTACTTAATGACATCTAAGTTTTACTTTAGCTACTCTTCTAGAAACACATTTTGTTGTTTATACCTAGGCTTTCACAGTGTTTACACTTTAATTCTATTAATTTATCTGGTTTATTAATTTTATCAGATAGGAATATGTTTGATTAGATAGCTAGAATTTGTTGATCTAATAGTATGGCTAAAACCTGGCATATTTCATTTCACTTGTCATTATAAATATTACTAATGCTTATAAATACTTTCAAGAACTTATGAAAATTAGGGACAGATTATTTTCCTATCAAATCATAAGAGCTACCTACGTATGTCTAATTATGCATTTTAGAAAGACTCGTCATCTCAAACATGATCACTGGAATATTCACAGTGTTTGACCTTTAAAAAATAAATATATAGGAGAGGATATTATGGTTGGTTGGTTGGTTGTTTTTTGACTGATTCTTGGCCTGTGGCCCAGGCTAGAGTGCAGTGGTGCAGTCTCGGCTCAGTGCAACCTCAGCGTCCCGGGTTCAAGCGATTCTCCCGCCGCAGCCTCCTGAGTAGCTAGGACTACAGGCGCATGCCACCACATCAGGCTAATTTTTTGTATTTTTAGTAGAGACTGGGTTCCATCATGTTAGCCAGGATGGTCTCGCTGTCCTGACCTCGTGGTCTGTGCCCCTCGGCTTCCCAAAGTGCTGGGATTGTAGGCATGAGCCACCAAGCCTGGCCAGGATACTATGTTTTTGAAAATATAAATTGGGATCAAATTAGAGTGAACTCATATGTGTCAACACTGTAAGACTGTTATGTTAAAATATCTTTACACTGGACTTCTGTCAAGAATGAAATTACAGTCTTCTAATAAAAAATTATGAATCAGTGGTAAATTATTAGAATAGTAGTAAATATAGATATTGAAATTGACATATTTTCATGTACACAGTTCATTGTTAGAAGGTTAGGAAGAGGGTAGAACACATTGTGAGGACATTCAGAGCTATGCTATCAGCAAAGACAGACATCCAAAGGCAAGTGCCCCTCCTTTATCCATTGCTCCCCCACCACCCATAGGTCTTGCTGGGTCCACACCACTATTTGCCCTGGAGAAGAGTCTCCTCACTATACCGTCGGCCTCTGGTGGCAGCACAGAAGCAATCATCTCTGCATCCCCAGTCCTGGGAGCATAAGCTGTGCTCAGGCTTTCTTGGGGGCTGAAAGCTGAGTTGAAATTATTTTTCTCAGGACTTTTAAAACGCATGCTGTTATAATTCTCAATGTGCACTCTAACATTAGTATATCACAAAATGTATGCACACGTATCCTAATAGCATAAGAAAAAACTCACTAAAATCACTTTTGAAAAGAAAACTGCAACAATTTTAATATTTGCAAACCATAATGTACTAAAATTTACTAATAACATAGTCTTAAATTTTGTTTTTTTCTTTTTAATTTTGGAATAATATACTTCGTGCTATCCTCTTTTCTTCCTTTGAAGTCCATTCAGTGGCACAAGAAGGGGAGAAGAGCGAATAAAGAAGGGAAGAAAATGCATTCCTATATATTGGAGCATATATGACCTTATATTGGTAGTATAAAACTTTCAGCTTTTCTTCAGTAAATATATTTGGCTCCACTTATGAGTTCTAAATGAACCAGAGGCAAAAGAACTATTTCTTGCTTGGTTCCTATGAGAAAGGCCTAATTGTATGTTAACCAACAACAACAGCAACATAAAACTGACATTCTTATTCTTTTGTTCCCCTATTGGGTTCCTTTTCTCAACTGTCATTTCCAAGAAATTTTAATCCTACATTTTCTATTACTTCTTTAAGTAAATGCAAGTAAGCTTATTATAACTACCACACCTCCTTGAAATCCAGGTCTTTTGCAAAAGAAGGAAATACAGATCTATACTATGTATTTGATTTCTTGACCTCAACTAAAGTCACAGCATAAAATAAATATGAATTAATACTAATCATAATTAGTTATTATTCTAATTTTTGTCTTTGAGACAATGTAAGTACAGAACAAATTTAGAAGGCTGATGTATCCAATAGACATTTTTGTCCTCTGATGCCATTTGAACTTGTCATTGGATAATATAGCACTGGTGATTTAATATAAAAAATAGTTTTATACATGTTGACTGAATTTCCCATTTTCAGTACTGAAGAGCCACATCAATCTTTCCATTAGTGAAACTGGGGTTATATTTTAATATCAAATTTGTTTTGAGGACACTATAAACAGAATTAAGTGTATTGTTAAGTATTCTTTCTTTAATATAAGTGTAAATTGTTGACACGTGGAGAGAGGAGATGCCAGACTACAGATCATTCTTGTTGGATGAAGCATGTACTGAAGTATCACTTTCTAACAATTAAGAAATTAGCACTAACAATTATGTGTCATCTTGTCTCTAGAGCTCACAGCATGATTAGTTTATGCCTAATTAAGGGCCTAAATCAGCAAAGAATGTTTGGCTCCAGCCTTAGGGGGAATTCCTGTAGGCTACTTTCTAAGCTTTCTCTATTTAAATGAGAATGTAATTCAGTTTTAAATGACAATCTAAAAGGATCCTTACTATTTCCCATCTTCTCATTTCAAAACAATCTGATTTTCATCTCTTTATTTCCATGTTGTCCTTTCAATTTGCAAAAAAAAAAAAAGGAAAATAAAAAGAAGAAAAATAAAAATCTACACAAAGTTGAAGGTTTTATTTCTCTACAAAAGAACCAGATTTTCTTTTCTGTTCAAACAGATCACAAGTCGCTTCAACTTCAAATTCCTCGAAAAATCTTTTAAAACTGAAATCCCCAATTCAGCACCAGCAGTCATGCTCCTTCTCTCAATAAAGGGGAAATAAACATTTAGTCTGACATATTTGGAGCATTTTATTAATGATTTAATTAAAACACTTATTAATCACAGTAATAAAAAGATTGGAGACAAAACTGAGAAAAATAAATGAATTATAATGACAGCATGTATGCACACAAATACACACTATTTGTGTAGAGAGAGAGATATACACTTATATTCACATATGCATATATACATACTATATGCATGCCTATATATTGACACTTATATGACCTTATATTGGTAATATAAAACTTTCAGCTTTTCTTCAGTAAATATATTTGGTTCCACATTTGACTTATGAGGTCTAAATGAATAAGAGACATGTATATATATACACACACACACATACTATATATATACTATGTGTGTATATATACATATACTATATAACACACATGTGCATTTACATGTATGCATATATATACATATATGCACATATACACATGATATGCATTTATATGTATATATGGCACTTGCACATACACATATGGAATTTATCATGTTTATATTCCTACATGCATGATATCATAATTTTATCTCTTTTTTTACAGCTGAGGAAACTGGAAACTGAAGCTTAGAAGTGTTTATTAACTTTCACATGGTCATAGAGCTAGTAAAATGGCTGAGGCCCAAAATCAAGGAAACAGGACAGACTAATATAAAATAAAGGTCAAAGGAGTGCAAATAAAATTCCTAATTGAAGGTTGCCTTTATGATTAGATATGCCTTTTCAAAGCTAATTTAACCCTAAAGGAATGTCTTACACAAAAATATAAAACAAATGGTTCAAACAGTTTATCAAAAATAAGAAAAAGGTTCTTAATGCAACTTTTATTTTTCTTTTGACATTTCTTTGCATGACGAATTTAGAAATATGACTAAAAAGAAAGCTGCTTTCTCTAAAAGACAGAATTGTTTCTTAAAAACTCTTATAATATCAATATGGTAAAAGAAAGAAACCAAGAAACCTTGATCTTACGGATATATAAACAGAAATGCCTATATATTAGAAGTTACCTGCAAAAAAAATTTTCCATGTTTAACTAAAACTAGTTTTATTCTTTTCCAGTTTCCAAAGTGGAAATCAACAGCTTCAAAGAAACAAAAACAAAAGAAAACTAAAACAGGAATAAAAAGGAAACAAATTATATTTCTTTAATTAGAGGGCAAACTTTGAAAAGGAAAAATGTCTTTATACATACACTTTAATCCTAAAGGCTCTCCTTCACTTAAATTTATGTATTTGGTTTTCCAGAGTACACTTGGATTAGACATTCGTCTACCCATATGCACCACAAAGCGAGGAATTACTTCATTAACTTTTTTCTCTGAAAAACTTGAAATTTAAAATGGACCAGGTTCAAATCTGAAGATAAACTTGTATCTTCCAGTTGCACAATTTACCTTCAAATAATTTTCAAAAACCTTTGAAAAACCGACTACTGCTGCTGGACTGGAGTCACAGGGATACAGCATTATTGATGACAGCTGATGAATTGTTTTAATTTGCTTAATATTTGAAATACATTTGTTATTGGGGGAATGTTGTTAGAAATTGTTTTACTATTTTTGGAAGACTAATGTGCTGAAGCACATGAAAGTATATGAACATATATATTTATATAAGATATTTATACACATATATATACATATATATACATATATATAACATCTAAATATATATATATATATATATATAAAACATCTAAAATATATGCACTGTTGGTAGTCAGATTTTCTCATGGGCAATGCTTTGATCCTGAGATCACCAAAGGTCCAAATGGTGTACAGTACAAAACACATGCATATGAAGCCATTAACAAATATTCTGAGCCTAAGGAAATCAGAGATTTGACCTGAAAACAATTTATATACTATTATATTTCATTGTTTATCTTCCCTTTAAATGGAATTTTACATGGAGAACATAAAGCCTGGATTAGTTTTTTGTAGGTGTTACTCCATACATGCAGAAAATACAAGCAGCAAAGATATATTACAATACGTATTTTATCAACCTCCAACTATTTCCTGCCAAAGAAAAAACAGGTTCTGACTTCCAATTTAACATGAGATAGATCGACATAATAAAATGTTTATTCCATTACATTTTTAAATGATTTGTTTGGTAATGATACTCAAAAGTGCTGGTTTCTTGGTATTCATTTTATATTGATAACCATAAAATAAATGATTATTATATCTGGGAAACAGATAAAAAATCACATATCAGCTTATTTCATACTCACTAGTTATGCGGTTAGAAAATATTTCTACAATGTTTTGCCATTATTATATCTTCAAAAAGAAGTCCTGTATTTTTAAACCAGTGCAACAAAGCTTATCTTTGTTCCTCACAAAGGCTATAATTTTAACCTTCTTTGTTTCCCCTTTCACAACACCTGTATTTCCATTAAGTTTTGAGAAAGGTGAATGCGGTGGGGGGGGGGGGGGGGGGCGGGGGGACAATGGCTTATTTATTTTACTCAGTGTTTTACCTACTTAAAAAAAATCCCATAGAATTGGCCCTGAGGATTAGGTTAGAGAGAAACTCCAATGAACTTATTTTTTAAGCACGAGTTTTAAAATGCAAATGCCCACTAAAACTATTATTTGTCTTTTAACTGAAATACGCTACTTCAGGTCACAATACTATTGAAAGAAAAGGAAGAAGAAAAGAAAGGAAAAAACACTTACTTGGGACATAAGGCATTAAAATGCACTGTAAATAACTATCTTTGTTGGCATTTTTAATGTGATTTTTGTGCTACTTTTTCTGAGTCTGACTTAAGAAGCAGTTTGTAATAAGGCATTGTTCATTGTATGTATCCAAATAGAAGGCCTATTAATGACAAGTTTCTGCTCCGTATTGTCCAGACCTGCAGGACAGTCGAACGGGCCCTGGAAGGGGGAGTGGGAATGGAGGAGACAAGAAAACACAAGAAATGGAGACAAGACAAATAGCCTGATCAAGTCAACCCAAATGTCCATCTGTGACAGACTGGATTAAGAAAATGTGGCACATATACACCATAGAATACTATGCAGCCATAAAAAAGGAGGTTTGCGTCCTTTGTAGGGACATGGATGCAGCTGAAACCATCATTCTTAGCAAACTATCACAAGAACAGAAAACCAACACCGCATGTTCTCACTCATAGGTGGGAACTGAACAATGAGATCACTTGGACTCGGGAAGGGGAACATCACGCACTGGGCCTATCATGGGGAGGGGGGAGGGGGGAGGAGGGAGGGCTTGCATTGGGGAGTTATACAAGATATAAATGATGATTGATGGGTGCGACGAGTTGATGGGTGCAGCAACACCAACATGGCAAGTATACATATGTAACAAACCTGCACGTTATGCACATGTACCCTAGAACTTAAAGTTAGATAAAAAAAAAAAAAAAAAAAAAAAAAAGAGTGTAGGGTCATGCCTTATATAGGCTGGCAGGGGAAGAGGTTGGGCCAGGGCGGTGACGGGGGGGGGGGGGGGGGGGGGGGGGGGGCCGCGGGGGGCCGGGTCTTCTCAAATTACAATCGCGCATGCGCCGTGGGTTTGTACTTTTCCCGGGCGCGGGATCGCGCCTGCGCCCTGGGCTGCATATCTTCCTGGGCGGGAAAATGTTTGCGCGCGGGCGGGAAAGGTTGGCGCACGCGGGAACAGTTTTGGCACACGCGGGAGAAACGTAGGCGCGCGCGGGAAAAGCTTTGGGCGCGCGCGGGAAGGGTTTGTAAATAAAGAACCCGGGAATGTGCCCTCTTGTCTCCGCTTTGCGGAGATCAAGCAACAGAGGTCGGCTAATTCCGGGCCTCATGGCTCCGGACACCGTATGGTATTCAATATTCATTTAAGAGTTTTTAATGAATATTAGAATATCTTAAGATTTAAGAGCATTATGTGGTAAACACAACTACTTTTTAATGGATGAATCAATGATTTATGTTGGACCAAAATGTTCATCAATCAATAATAAAGAATACTGTCTGTTCTTTCTGAAACTAAATGAAAAACAAATAAACATACACACACACAGACACACACAAACATGAACCACCAAAATTCGGTTCTTCTCATTTGTTTCTGACAGTGGCCCACTTCTTCTAAGATATTAAAGGGGCCTATTAATCCTTAATGAGGAGAATAACATGTTTGCAAAATACTAAAATAGAGGAAATAGTCCCTAGCCTGAGCTACTGATCTGTTCATGCTACTGGAAAAAATGATTGCCTCTTCAAATATTATCCTAAGTAAAATCATAGTTATCCAAATGAATGGCTAATCACTTTTCTCAAATTGCTTATTAACAATTTACTGAATAAGTGTTAACAGAAACAGAAAAGAAAGCCTTCCATAGTCACGGTCAATCATTAGAATTTGAGGAAATATTTGGATAAAGTATTTTATGGGAAATATATATTTTTAGGAAAAATGACTAAAAAACCTAGGTAAAATAGAAAATCCCATAATAAACACAAAAACATAATTTAATTAACTACATATAAATGGGCATCTTCTATGAAGTGAGTTATGGTTGCTTAAAGGGCCACATCCTAGGAGTCAGAGGCTATACCTCAGGTTTGTTAGTGAACAGAAAACTAACACAAGCATTTTCCTGTCTGATTTTGGGTAGAAGAAATTGGGTTGAGTACAAGTGTAATGATCTTTAAAAATTGAAGGTCCACGAGATCGGTAAAGTTTTTTTTCAGTGTGTCCATTCTTTTTCAACTTTTTTTAAAAAGTAATCTTTTATTTTTATATATCTAGTGAGTAAAAGTGCAGATTTCTTACACACATATATTGCATCATGCTGAAGCCTGGACTTTTAGCGTCCCCATCACCCAAATACTGAACATTGTACCCAATAGGTAATTTTTCAGCCCTCAAGACTCTCCCACTCTCCCACGTTTTGTAGTCTCCAATGTCTATTATTCCATTCTGTATGTTCATGTGTACCCATTGTTTAGCTCCCATGTATACGTGAGAACATTCAGCATTGAACTTTCAGTTTGAGTTATTTCACTTACAATAATGGCCTCCAGTTTCATCCATGTTGCTGTAAAAGACGTGATTTTATTCTTTTATATGGCTGAGTAGTATTTCATGGTGTATATACACCATATGTTCTTTATCCAGTCATCTGTTGATGGACACAGATTAATTCTATAACTTTGCTATTGTGAATAGTGCCATGATAAACACGTAAGTGTAATTACCTTTTGGTATAATAATTTATACCCCTTTGGGTATATACCTAGTAGTAATATTGCTGGACCAAATGGCAGTTCTATTTTTAGTTCTTCGTGGAATCTCCATACTGTTTCCTATAAAGGTTATACTAATTTACATTCCTATCAACAGTGGGCAATGTTCCCTTTTCTCGATATCCTGGCCAATATGGGATATGTTTAGACTTTTTAATAATAGACATTCTGACTGGTGTAAAATGGTATCTCATTGTGGTTTTAATTTTTTTTTTTTTTTTTTTTGAGATAGAATCTTGCTGAACTCCCTGGCTGGAGTGCAGTGGTGTGGTGCCATCTCAGCTCACTGCAACCTCCCTTCACCTCCCAGGTTCAAGCAATAATCCTACCTCAGCCTCCCAAGAAGTTGGGAATTACAGTCACCTGCCACCATGCCCAGCTAATTTTTGTGTTTTCAGTAGAGACAGAGTTTCGCCATGTTGGCCTGGCTGGTCTCAAACTCCTGACCTCAAGTGATCCACCCACCTTGGCCTCTCAAAGTGCTGGGATTACAGGCGTAAGCCGCTGTGCCTGGGCTGTGTTTCTCTGATGATTAGGGATATTGGGCATTTTTTCATGTTTGTTGACTGCTTGTGTGTCTTCTTTTGAAAAATGTCTGCTCTTGTCCTTTGTCCACTTTTTAATGGGTTTGTTTGTGAGGGTTTTTTGTTGTTGTTATTTGAGTTCCTTATAGATTCTCAATATTGGCTCTTTGCTGAATGCATTGTTGGCAAATATTTTTTCCCATTCTACAGGTTTTCTCTTTACTCTGTTTATTGTTTCTTTTGCTATGCAGAAGCGTTTTAGTTTAATTAAGTCCCATTTTTCTATTTTTGTTTTTGTTGCATTTGGTTTTGAGAACTTGGTCATGAATTCTTGCCTAGACTATTATCCAGAAGAGTTTTTCCTAGACTATCTTCTAGTGTTTCTATAGTTTCAGGTTTATGTTTAGGTTTTAATCCACCTTGAGTTAATTTTTGTATATGGTGAGAGGTATCGGTCCCATGGGATAGCCTTCTGCATATGGCTATCCCATTTTCCCTGCAGCATTTATTGAATAGAGTATCATTTCATCTGTGTACATTTTTGTTGACTTTCTCAAAAATCAGTTAGTTGTAGGTATGTGGCTTTATTTCTGTGTTCTCTGTTCTGTTCTATTGATCTATGTGTCTATTTTTTTTTATCCATACAATGCTGTTTTGCTTACTATAGCATTGTAGTATAGTTCAAAGTCAAGTAATATGATGCCTCCAGCTTTGTTGTTTTTGCTTATGATTGCCTTGGCTATTTGGGCTCTCTTTTCACTCCATATAAATTTTAGGATTGTTTATTCTAATTCCTTGAAAAATGGCATTGCGAATTTGATAGGAATTAAGTAGAATCTGCAGATTGCTTTGAGTAGGCAATATGATCATTTTAATGATATTGATTCTTCAAATCTATGAGCATGGGATGATTTTCTATTTGTTTGTGTCATCTATGATTTCTTTTATCGGTGTTTTGTAGTTCTCCTCATAGAGACCTTTAACTGTCTTGGTTAAATATATTCCTAAGTAGTTTCTTTGTTTGTTTATTTGTTTGTCTTGTAGCTATTGGAAATGTGATTGCCTTCTTGGTTTGGCTCTGGTTAGATCTTTATTGGTACATATAAAACTTATTGATTCTTCTGCATGTTAATTCTATATTCTGAAAGTTTACTGAATTTATTTATCAAATCTAAGAGGGTTTTGGTGGAACTGCTATAATTTTCCAGATATAAAATCATATCATCTGTGAACAGGGATATTTGATTTCCTCCTTTTCAATTTGGATGCCTTTCTCTTGCCCGATTGTTCTGGCAAAAACTTCCAGTACTAGATTGAATAAGAGTAGT
Organism: Rhinopithecus roxellana; assembly: GCF_007565055.1. NCBI lineage: Eukaryota > Metazoa > Chordata > Mammalia > Primates > Cercopithecidae > Rhinopithecus > Rhinopithecus roxellana. The sequence continues at coordinate 94,421,174 of NC_044552.1, read as the reverse complement.
GAAAGTGAACATCCTTGTCTTGTTCTAGTTGTCAGGGGGAATGCTTTCAACTTTCCCCCATTGAGTATGATGTTGGCTGTGGGTTGGTCGTACATGGCCTTTATTATGTTGAAGTATGTTTCTTCTATGCCTATTTTGTTCAGGATTTTCATCTGAAGGGATGCTGAATTTTATTGTGTGCTTTTTCTACTTTTATTGAGATGATCATATGGTTTTTGTCCTTAATTCTGTTTATGTGATACATCACATTTCTTGATTTGCATATGTTGAACCATCCCTGAACTCTTGGATAAATTCCACCTGATCATGGCTCATCATCTTTTTGATGTGTTATTGGATTTGATTTGCTAGTATTTTGTTAAGGATTTTTGCGTATATGTTCATCAGAGATATTGATTTGTAGTTTTCTCTTTTGGTTGCATTCTTGCCTGGTTTTGGTATCAGGATAATACCTGTTTCATAGAATGAGTTAGGGAGAATTTCTTCTACCTCATTTTTTTTTTTTTTTTTTGGAATAGTTTGAGGAGGATTGATATTAGTTATTCTTTGTATGTTTGGTACATTTCGGCTGTGAATTTATCTGGTCCTGTGCGTTTTTTTTTTTTTGGTTGGGAAGTTTTTTTTTTTATTGCTGATTCAATCTCGCTACTCATTATTGGTCTGTTCAGGAGTTCTATTTCTTCCTGGTTCAATCTTGGTAGGTTGTGTGTTTCCAGCAATTTATCAGTTTCCTCTAGATTTTTTCATTTGTGACCATGTAATTGTTCACAATAGTTTCTGATGATCTTTGGTATTTCTGTGGTATCAGTTGTAATATCTCTTTTTACATTTTAAATTGTGTTTATTTGGATTATCTCCTTTCTTTCACATTTCTTGTTTTCCTGGTAACTAGCACCGTGTCTAGCATGAGAATGACAGAATCAAAGTTGTCTGTGACCATTAATAAGAACCTTAAATTAAGAATTAAACATCCAGTGCACATTAGACTATGTAAGAACTCACATAGTCTAATGACATAAGGAGTTTCAAGAGGAAAATCTCATAAATGATCTCAGAGACCCTCTAAATATTTTTAGTTCTGGAACCTATTGGTTTGCAGCATCAAACCAATATCAAAATTCAATGTCAACTACTTAGATTTGGATGGAGACATATATATATATGTGTGTGTGTGTGTGTGTGTGTGTGTGTGTGTGTGTGTGTGTGTGTGTAGGCAATGCAAATACATACTGTCTTTTAAATTATGGCATCAGAAAATAATTCCCAATAAGTTCTTTTTCCTTTGCCAGAAAGTCTAGAGGTAAGAGAGACTTTAGGCATCGTTATTGATAAAGGTCCGTCCATCCAAGGATAAATATCAAACTTTGTGTCTTTGGGCAATTTACATTTATCATCCTCAATTTCCTTAAAAGTAAAATGTGCAAGTACAGAACTTGTTTGTAGTGTTGTGAGCATTAAATGCATTAATGACCTAAGGCTTCATTTGATAACAAGTGATTACCACATATTAAGTGAAAATATATGTTAGATATCTACTATCTAAAAATTAAAACATAAGACTAGAGTTGTAGAGATAGCTCTAGTGGGGCCATATAGATTTAAGATTCCATGACAGTTGCTGAGTCTATGGAAATAAATAAGAGTCAAGCATGGTGGCTTGCTCCTCTAACCCCAGCTACTTTGAAGACTGAGGCAGGAGAATGCATCCAGGAGTTCAAGGCTGCAATGGGTTACAATCACACCACTGAACTCCAGCCAGGGTGAAAGAGTGAGACACAGTCTCTTAAAAAGAGAGAGAGAATAAATTGGTTATGTGAGAAAAACCATAGGATGAGAGAAATAGGTCAAGGCTCACCTCTGAGATACATAGTATTTAATAAGGAAGAAGGAAGCTATGTGGAGAAGAGTGTGGAAATGGACAGAACACTGATAATAAAGTTGGAGAGCAGTTGCACTGCTATAAAGAAATACTTAAGACTGGGTAATTTATAAGAAAAGAGGTTTAATTGGCTCATGGTTCTACAGGCTGTACAGGAAGCATAGCAGCATCTGTTTCTGGGTAGTCCCCAGGAAGCTTCCAATCACAGCAGAAGACAAAGGAGGAACAGTCATATCACATGGAAAAAGCAGGAGCAAGAGAAAGAGTAAAGGTGCCACACTTTTAAACAAGCAAGTCTCACAAGAACTCACTATGGTGAGGACAGCATCAAGAGAATGGGGCTAAACCATTCACAAGAAATCAATTCACATGATTCAGTCACCTCCCACCAAACCCCACCTCCAATACTGGGGATGAGATTTGGGTGGGGACACATATCCAAACTATAAAAGAGAAAATATGAATTCAAACTTTAATTCTTATTTACTAGCTTAACCTTGGCAAGTTATTTATTCTCTCTGATTCTTACCTCCCTAACCTATAAGCTGTGGGTGATATAAAAATGTCAGACTTTCTAGGAAGATAAAATTGCATTAAAATTTCACATAACAAACCAAATTAAATACATATGGTTGTTATTATTACAGTTTGTAAAAGTGGACAAACAGTGAATAAAGTAAAAAGAGAAAACGAAAGAAAGGACAGAAGGAAGGAAGGAAGGAAGGAAAGAAGGAAGGAAGGAAGGAAGGAAGGAAGGAAGGAAGGAAGGAAGGAAGGAAGGAAGGAAGGAAGGAGAAATGAAGAAAAAGAAGAAATAAGAGAGTGGGAGAAATTAACAAATGGAGGGAGTAAAAAAGAAGGAAGGAAATAAGGAAGGAAGGAAAAGAGGGAAAGGAAGAGAAGTGAAATAGAGAAAGGAAGAAAAAAGAAAAAAAGAGGAAGAAGAGAGAAGAGAAAAAAAGAAAAAGGATAGAATGAAGAGCAGAGGAAAAAAAACAAAGAGAATGCAGAAAGAGAAAAAATAAGAAGAAAGCAGTTAATGAAAAAAGGGACATAGCTGGGAAATTTTAGTTTTGAGAAAACCATGGCAGAGTACTTCAACAATGTGGTCAATATTCCTGCAGGGACATGAGGGATTGGGAGGAGCAAAATAGTTCTAAAGATTTACATTGACCCTTGTTTCCTCTTTTATCTTCAACATAACTCAGAAAATGTGCTTTGGAAAAAGTTTGTTACATGTTTACATAAATAGACACATATACAGATAGGCAGCAAATTTTGTGACAAGTACTGTTTTATTTATTGCTGTTTGCTTACCACAGTGATATTTTTCATGGAATAAAAAGTAATTACATAGAATATCATATCCCAGAGATAAAGTTACTATTTTCTATAAATCCTGTTTATATCTTTCTACGAATATATGTGCTTGTGTTTTTTCACAGCCTCCCATGATACACATTTTATATGCACTATTTTTCATTTAGCATTATACTGATATACTTACCTATATTACTCTAAATTATTGTATAGTCTGTGCCATGTTTCCTAAACTAAGTTATTATTGTTGGATATTTAGGGTATTTACCTTATTTTGCTACTGAAAATAAAGTTACAATGAGGAATCCAGCACATAAATCATTTTCATAGAATATGTTTTTGGACATGAAATAGTTGCATCAAAAATTTTTTTTGTCTTTTTAATTCATAAGTACCCATTCAAAATGAATAAATTTAGAGTGAATTGTATGGAAAATGAACACTGATCAAGTAATCAGTGTCAATATAAAACACAGTCATGTGTTGCTTAATAATGGAAATGCATTCTAAAAAATGCATCATTAGGCAATTTTGTTATTGTGCCAATATCATAGAGTGTACTTACACAAAATCAGATGATATAGACTACTGCATACCTAGGCTATACGATATGGCCTATTGCTCATAGGCTACAAGCCTACGAGTTACTATACTGAATACTGTAGATGATGGTAACACAATGGTAAATATTTGTATATCTAATTTGTGTATCTAGGCATAGGACATTACACTGCTGTAGACTTTATGAGCACTGTACACTTAGGCACTAAACTTATAATAAATAATTTTCTTTCTTCAATAGTAAACTAAGCTTGCTGTAACTTTTTTACTTTATAAACTTTTAAGTTGTTTTAACTTTTTGACTTTTGTAATAATACTTAACATAAATTACAAACACATTGTACAGGCGTACAAAATATATTCTTTCTTTATATACTTATTCTATAAGCTTTTTTTTTACTTTTAAACTTTTGAATATTATTTTACTTTTATAAACTTTAGTGTTAAAAATGAAGAAACAAGCACACATATTAGCTTAGGCCCACACAGGGTCAGGATCATCAATATTACTGTTGTCCACCTCCATATCTTATCCTACTGGAAGGTCTTCAGTGTTAATAATATGCATGGAGCTATCATCTCCTATAACAATGCCTTCTTCTTGGACACCTCCTGAAGGATTGGCCTGAGGCTGCTTTAGAGTTAGCTTCTTTTTTTTATAAGTAGAAGGGGTACACTCTAATCATTAAAAGTATAGTATAGTAAATATATGAACCATCATGAGAATTTTTTATTATCATGATCGAGTATTATTTACTGTATATAATGTATGTGTTACACTTTTGTGTGGCTGGCCATGCAACAGATTTGTTTACACCATCATCACCACAAACATGTGAATAACACACTGCACCACGATATTAAGTTGGCTACAACATCACTAGGTGATAGGAAAGTTTTGGCTCCTTATGAGAGGAAAGTTTCGGCTCCTTATGGTGGTCTCTTATGAGACCACCATTGTGCATGCAGTGTCATTGACTGAAATGTCCTTATGTGATACATGACTGCACTAGAAACTAGGGGGAAAAAATTTGAAGATCATCATTTAATGAACAGTTCAACATAGAGACTTAATGATTAAAGAACAATGGATTTTGCCTTCTACAAAAGAATTTCAGGATGGCAAGGAAACAGGAAACACAACATCATTTGTCAACTTTGTTTCTGATTGTTTTACCATATTCCTTCTGAGAAGAGATAAAAAAAGAAATAATGTAATTGGCTCCAGACAGTGATGCTGTTCCCCTCTTGCCCCACTCTACTGTGAGGTCTGGCAGGTGGAGATAACGTGAATTGTGAAAGATGGAAGGAGAAGAAATGTGGCAGGTGAGCAAACAAGAAGAGAATCCAAAACGAGGGCAGGGCAGGAAGCTGAGAAAGAAAACGTGAAGTGGCTTGCACCTGCTTGGAAGTGAAGAGCAGAACTAATGCTGCCAAGAGCTCCACTTGTGAAGGCATTCACAGGAGTGTTTCAAAAGGCTGGGCGTGTTCCCTCCTTATACACTTTGATCCTTCTTGATTACAGGGAGAGAAACATATTTACCCGTTTGAAAATACTTTTTAGAGAATCTCGCATTCTTTTGCCATATCAGCACTAAAGTTTCAAAGAGACAAAATAGCTTCTTTGCTGGTTCAAAAACATTCCTAAAAATAGACAAAATTTTAGTTTAAATGAATTTTATACATTTTTCTAATTTGCGTTTATATACAGTTTAATTTCACATATTATATAAATATAAAATGGGAGGACAAAAATAGATTTCTTATGTAGAAGATGTGTAATAGGAAAATATAATCCAAGATAGTGGCTGCTCTGTCAGTTGGGTTCCAGCATGATGACAAAACCAATGAGGAGCAGAGCTCCAGTCAACCCACAAGCACATGTAGCAGGAACGTAAATAGAAAACAGAACAAAAACCTTTGTCATTGAAATCTACTTCAGTAAAACCTAACTTGGCCTAAATGATGCACTTCTCAAGGAAAAAACAAAAAGAACCGGGAAATTCACGTAAGAAGTGTAAGCAAAATACAGATGAAATACGTACAGATAAAAAAGCTTTAATGACACAAATAAAAAAAAAATCAATGATTGTGCATGTGTGTGTATTACATAAATATTTAAAAGAGGAGTCAACCCAGTGCTGGTAAAGATATGGTAAGCTAGTCAATGACTTATCTTTCTAAAAAGTGATCCTGGGCCTTAAAGAAATAAACAGAACTACTTTCAACTGTTTCTATGCAAAGATTTCTTCACGATGTTATTTAATGTTGAGAAAACACACACAAACATAGGTACAAATACTTGTTTCACTATTCTCTAAATAAGAGGATGGGTTAATATATTTTTATATGTTCCTATTTTCATTATTATACAGACATTAAAACTATATGTTTGATGAGAAGGTAGAAATGTGGATTTTTATAAGAATCATAAATATTTGTATAATTTCTCCTACTTTGTGAGTCTCTGGTGTATGTGTCACATGCGTGGGGGCAAGTCTGTGTGTGAATACATTTTGTGGGCAATAGTTTGTGACCCCAGGCTTTAGATATTAAGACAGAAAGGGGACAGGAAGAGTGACCTGGAAAGAAGGTGTCTACTGTGAATGTGCTGGGTGAAATGCTATACCTTATGCAGTGTGATCCATTCCTGCAAGCCCATTATCTTCAGTTATGTTATAGAGATGTTCATGGAGAAGGTTCTGCACATTTTCTAAAGGTTTTTATTGTAAACATATGCTCCTTGAATTTGTAAGTTGGGGGATGTTTTTGAAAGTACTGAATTTATATCAAGATTGGAAGTACACTAAAAAGTCAGTCATGAGATTAATTAAAATCCCAGATAATGTAGCTTTTCACAGAGCTATCACCTAGAAAAAAGAAATGACAGGAAGTGAATACATCTAAATATTCACAGTGATAGCTCTGGGTGGTATGATTTTAGGGGATTTTTTCTTTCTTTATTCTCTAGCATAGTTTTCAAATATTCTATAGCAGGCCTACATTATTTTATAATCAGAAAATGAATGTAACTTTTTAAAGGAATTTTTTTTAAAAAGCATTCCTATTGAGACGTTTTCAGCATCATCTAAAAGTTTTCATTATAGACATTGATCATTAAGTCAAACAGCTACAAATAAAGATTTTTCATAAATTCTTTGAATTTAGTATTGGTGAAATGCTAGATTCTCCTAATAAATTAATTAATTGTATTATGTTAAAAAAACAGCATCTCATTTTCTTCTTTTGATATTATTTTATTTTTAATTTTTATTTCCAGAAAACTCAGAACTAAGTTTTATGTTTATTTGAAGCAAATTCTTTTTTTCCTGGATTTTTTGCTCATCTCTTACTTAAATTATATTTTAACATTTTTCTTTTTCTGTGGATAGTTTTATCGTACATTTATCATGCTGTAAGCTGCCTCCACTTCCTAGGAAAGTGCACATTTCTGCCATGCTTCTTTTTGCATTGCAGTGACCAAGCAGACAGCTTTATAAATGGGAAGCAACTTCATGCCTATACATTCATTGTTCTTTCTACCTAACATCTACTTTTTTATGGCTGGACTTATGAAATCCTTCTGATTCTTCAAGATTCAGATGGATTGTTAGCTCCAGAAGGTCCAACAATAATCTATATATTACTCCCACAGTAGTTTGTACATTAAATTGCAATGAATTTTCCTCTTTCACCAGGCTTTGAGTTTCTTGTACACTGGGGTTACCCTATTAAGCTCCTCAGCATCACTACACGTGACTTGGCAGATGCTCAAGAAACACTTAAATGAATAAGGTTGAAATATAAGACACATAAGTGAAAATAAGCTCAATCTACTACTGTAAGAATTCCATTAAATCTCCTATTTTAGGAATTTATTTATAATTTCTTTGGAATGGCAGATTATAATCAAAACTACATTGTCTTTTGTGAACATCTGGTTTCTATTTTTGTGGTCTGGTAGCTATGTTGTGTTCCATTAATCATTTTTTAATTTATCAAATATTTAATGGGCACCTAATTCGTGCCTAGCATTGAGCTAGGAACCAGAGAATAGGAGAAAAATACCATAAACATGATCAATGCCCTCATGAGGTTTCATTAGAGCGGCAGAGGCAAGTATTAAACAATTCATCACAAATTTCCTTTTTTAAAATTCGTAACTATAAAAAAGCCAGAAGAATACAGTATATTTTATAAATTTATCATGAAGATTGAGGATGCTGGATTCTGAATAAGGAGTAGGGAATAGTTTATAAGGATAATGAAGGTTGGTCTGTGGGAAAATAGAGAGCTAATGGGGCTGAGGGAACATTGGTGTGTGTTCGCAACTTTTTCAAAATATTGAAATAAAGTAGTAGCCAAGAGATAAATGATACACTTTAACCATATGACTATGATAACAGATAAATCTAATACCTAACCTATGCAGAAGGATTAGTTTCACAGTAGAATTCCTCTCCATTGGACACCTAGGAAATAAATGTTTATTCATCTTTCTGTGCTTAATACCTTACACAGTGCTGGGCACATTGCAGACACTTAAGTATTTCTTGGACTAGTTAATTCATTATTAATGAGAAATTGATTTTTTCTGGAGTAAACTAAGAGATTTTTATTCTATTTTTGAATGAAGTGTTAATATAGAACTCTTTAATATAACACTATGATAAAGAGTTGGAAATAATTACTTAAAAGCAAATATCTAACCCAACAAATGCACAGTAACAGGTATTTAATAAAAGAACAAAACCATACTAATGACATAGGAGAAGAAAATGAAGTTTTAATGTAACATGCATTTTATTATAAATATAAATATAAAATTACTTATGTTTGTATGTGGTTTCTATCAGAAGCTCCTTAACATAAATTATGTCTTTTGATGGTTACAGTAATCCTTCCTATAAAATATTTTCAAGTGCCTCTTATAAATTCCTAGTCAAATATGATTTACAGTATTCAGGTTTGTCACCACTAAACTAGGATCACATATATTTTATTACATTACAACATGATTATGTTTGGTGCTTTCTATTTTGACTCCAGTTCTAGAAATTGTATCTACTAGTGAGTCAACAACGCTCCATTGCACAGAATTGTCAATCAATAAAAAATTGCTGATTGATTCATTGATCTTGGTTATATTTTATTTCTGTTGCTGTCTTGATCTAATACAACTCGATCAGTATATTTTCAACTTTAAATTCATTTTACCAGAAAGTTTTTTTTCTTCCCACATCTTTCCACAAGCCTATATAACCTATTAACAAGGTCAAGTTTCACTAAATATATTAACATTTACCAAATCAAGGAGGATTAAAGCATATTACTAGCCATCCATACTCATGTGATTTTGCATATTGTTTCTATTTTTAAATGCATTAATTATTCAGTGGACCATAACAACTTCAAAGTCACTACAGTCTGTCATCTAAATATATATGCTTATATAAGAACTAATTTTGACAACAGATTATTTATTCATTAGCCCAAAAAAGCTCAACTACAGTTGTTACTCTCTAATTGTGGAGTCCCATATTTTGGCACATTTTGTAAAAAGGTTTTTAGTGGCCGGGCGCAGTGGCTCACGCCTGTAATCCCAGCACATTGGGAGGCCGAGACGGGAGGATCACGAGGTCAGGAGATCGAGACCATCCTGGCTAACACGGTGAAACCCCGTCTCTACTAAAAATACAAAAAAATTTGCCGGGTGCAGTGGCGGGCGCCTGTAGTCCCAGCTACACGGGAGGCTGAGGCAGGAGAATGGGGTGAACCCGGGAGGCGGAGCTTGCAGTGAGCCAAGATTGCGCCACTGCACTCCAGCCTGGGCAACAGAGCAAGACTCCATCTCAAAAAACAAACAAACAAACAAAAAACAAAAAGGTTTTTGACCCAAAACATGCAATGGCTTTTTTTGTGTGCCATTTAGATAAGGAAATATTGACATAATTCTTCCATGTGAAGGCTTACAGTATGTTAGCTAATAACAACAATAAGCAGTCTGCTTTCTGCTGGAACGTAGTGGAAAAATATTCTCTGGAGAATTAAAAGGCTGATCCAAAGGAAAAAAGTCTTTTAGGAAGTAAAATTTCTAAAATAACTCAGTAAAGAGTAGATTTAATTGGAAAAAAATGTAAGCTTTAAGTTTTACATACACATGCACAATCCCTATTTAGAAGTTAAAAAATAACTGCAAATAATTGGAAATTACTGGTAACTGCATTAAAAGTTATTTGGTGTTATACAATATTGAGTTTGCACCAGCAGTCAAGCCCTTTATTCTGAAAATTCTGTTATAATTAACACCAATTTAACATTCTCCCTCCTATCAAAGAATTTGTGAGCCAATGCTTTCTGCATTGTACTTGAGAATTTCTAGCAGATTGTTCATATCACCCTACACCATTTTTAACAATAAGAATAAAATTAATAATCATTAAGTAAGGGAGAAAGCATCAAGCAGATTGTACACTAGATCTCAGCTTTAGCATGCCATGGCATGGTGTGAAAATCATTCATTAGCAAGGTTGATTTTCAAAGCCTCATTTGAATGTTTCTATTACCAGTCAAATAACCCCCATATTCTTCTCCATATTCTCACCTGCTAATTTCCATTTTCCATATGGCATACATGGTGACCTTTTCAAAATACAAGCATTGTATTTTCAAAATCCATCACTTTCAAATATTCTTGGACAAATTACCAAAATATTTACCTTCACCTGCTTACTTTGTCTTTCTCAAATGTCTTTTCTCCCACTCTTAGCCCATTATCAATGTTTACTTAAACATCCTTTCCTCTGTACTCTACAATTGCCACTTTTGGGTCCAGTCTCTTGCCTATATCACAAGGCAGCATATACCTTTTCTTCATTACACTTATCACTTTTATATTTTTTATTTTATTTTTACTCTCTACTTCCCCTACCAGATTCATGAGGGTTGGAATAAAATCTGGTTTTGTTTCACATTATAGCCTGGTATCTAGCCTGGTTCCTGGTGTGTAGTTGCTTGCTGCTCATTAATCCATGTTACCTGGAATGAGGACTAAACCAGAAATTAAATCTAAATTTAAATCTCTTCCCTCCATTTTTACTGAACTACTTACTAGCACTATGAACTTGGACTAATGTGTGCGTCTTATGGTCAGACTACAGAAGGAGCACTTCTGTGAACTTTTAGGCTTACAGATAATTGTACCTGAATAAAATATTCCCTACATTTGTTGGCATGTCTAAGTGTCATAGCTTTTCTTACCTTAATTATAATCAAATCTTTATTCAAGTGGTATTAGTTCCTAGTCATATGGAGTCTATCAAAGTTCAATTTGGAACCATAATAAGGCAAAAATACCAGGATGCCAAAGTCGTTGAAAAATAGCAACCAAGAGAAAGCCGAGATAGAAACTGAGTAAGAGAGACGTAGCCTGAGAGAGAGAGAAAAAAGAGAGGGGGAGATTCAGAAGGACAGAGAGTGTGTAATTAGCTATCTTGTGACTTTCCATTTATCCCTGAATCCTGCCTCTATTTCTAGTTGCTCTTTTCCTTGAAATTTATTTGTATCCTCAGAAAAACTTCTACTTTTGTCTGAGCTAAATTGGGTGAGTTGCTATTCATTGCAACCAACAATTCCTGACTAAGACATTGACTTTCTTAAACTCTTTGACTCTCAGTTGTCTTATTTGCTAAATGGGATCAATAACAGGTCTGCTGTCTATGTTATAATGTTCCTATTAGAGCAAAATAAAATAATGCATTTATGAAATTTTAAATTTATTTTTCGTGTATTTATTTAATAAACATTAATTACATGCCAACTATGGGACGGATATGGGTTTATGCAGAAATTCAAAAGTCAGTAACTCTCTAAACACCATTGAAAAGCTTATCATCTAATAAAGAGCTCTAAATACAATTGTTTTGTGATTTAAAACTGTCAGGAATCTTTTGTTTTCTACTTTTTTTGCAACAAATTATATAAAACGTCTTGTGTCATTTACTAATTAGTCAAAAACAAGAAATGAATTATTATACTTCATTAAAATCTATTTTATTCAAACTCTGAAACTTTTTGTCATTGCTGTATGGACTTTGGTATGTTACTTAAATATATTGATACCCAAATTTTGGGGTATATTTTGGGTATATTACCCAAAAACATCCACTGAATCACTAATACAGCAAGCTGGTTGAAATTTGTTTTTCCAACATGAAGTATATGTGGCAAACACTACCTTTATTCAGAAACAATGAAGACTTAATTATTCAGAAAGCAATATAGTTATGTTCACTGTCTGAGTGTTCTAACACAGCACACACTTTGAGATTCAATTCACTTTTGCTAAAATCCTATAATTGAGACTTAATATTTCTGAAATATTGTAATGGGCATATGTGAAACATTTTCTAGGTAACCAACTAGACCTCACCCTCTTCTCTCCCTCCTACCTCCTGCTGTGTGTGTGTGTGTGTGTGTGTGTGTGTGTGTGTGTGTGAATATTATATCCCCAGACCAAATTTTGGAAAATGCTATTCTAGAGGGTATCTTGTACTTCTCTCATTTACTGTTATCACAACAGGGTGCCAGCAAATAACATAGTAAGATGATCATTCTTTCAATAATGTATGCCCTGTGCTAGGCACTGGGGAAAAATACGCTGGTAAAGATAACAATGATTCTGCCATGCTCTTCAAAAGGCAGAGGGACAGATAGTAAATGAGAAACATATGGGTAAATAAGTAGTAAATAAGAAAAACAAATATTTAGAAATAAAGTATTGAGAGGTGACAATGTGCTAGCAGTTCTCACTCTCAGCCCCTCCTCGGCCTGGGCATCCACTCTAGAAGCGCTTGAGGAGCCCTTCAGCCCGCCACGGCACCATGGGAACCCCTCTCTGGGCTGGCTGAGGCAGGAGCCGCCTCCCTCTGCTTGCGGGGAAGCATGGAGGGAGAGGGCAGGTGGGAACCGGGCCTGCCTGCAGTGCTTGTGGGCCAGTGTGAGTTCCCGCGGGCATGGCCGCAGCCTCGGTGGGCCCCACACACAGAGTGGCCAGCCGGAGTCACTGGCCCAGGGCAGTGAGGGACTTAGCACTGGGGCCAGCAGCTGCAGAGGTTGCACCAGGTCCGCCAGCACTGCACTCAAATTCTTGCCAGCCCTTAGCTGCCTCCCTGTGGGGCAGGGCTCGGGACCTGGAGCCCCCCATGTCTGAGCTCCCCCTCTGCCGTGGGCTCCCCTGAGGTCCCAGCCTCCCTGACAGGCGCTGCCCCGTGCTCCCTGGTGCCCAGTCCCATCCACACCCCAAGGGCTGAGGAGTGCAGGCACCACTGGGGACTGGTGGGCAGCTCCGCCTGCAGCCCTGGTGTAATATCCACTAGGTGAAGCCAGCTGGGCTCCTGAGTCTGGTGGGAACTTGGGGAACTTTTATGTCTAGCTAAGGGATCATAAACACACCAATCAGCACTCTTTGTCTAGCTCAGGGTTTGTAAATACACCAATCAGTACTCTGTGTCTAGCTAACTCTGTGTCTAGCTGACCTAGTGGGGACTTGGAGAACTTTTCCATCTAACACTCTATGTAGCTCAAGGATTGTAAAGGCACCATCAGCCCTCTGTCAAAATGACCAATCAGCTCTCTGTAAAATAGACCAATCAGCTCTCTGTAAAATGGACCAATCAGCAGGATGTAGGTGGGGTCAGATAAGGGAATAAAAGCAGGCTGCCCGAGCCAACCAGCGGCAACCTGCTGGGTTTCCTTTCCAGGATATAGAAGCTTTGTTCTTTCAGTCTTTGCAATAAATCTTGCTGCTGCTCTCTATTTGGGTCCCCATCGCATTTATGAGCTGTAACCCTCACCAGAAAGGTCTGCAACTTCACTCCCGACATCGAGACCACGAACCCACCAGAAGGAAGAAGCTCCAGACACATCTGAACATCTGAGGGAACAAACTCTATACATACCGTCTTTAAGAATGATAACACTCACTGCGAGGGTCCGCGGCTTCATTATTGAAGTCAGTGAGACCAAGAACCCACCAATTCTGGACACAGTATGATAAGATCTATAAATAAAAACAGTAGGGTACTATGTGAGAACATTATTGTGGGGAAGGCTGGAGTCTGTGTAAAAATGGAGACTAGGGAAGTGCTCTCATAATAATGTTTAAGCTGAGACTTAAATAGTGAGATCAGGTCAATGTCACCAAATGCTTTCTCTGAAAAGCAGACTTTGGGACGGAGATTAACCTCTGGAGAGTCAAAATCTGTAGGAAGAGCCTGATTGTCAGAGGGAGAAGTTGGCCTGAAGTTGCTTGAATGAGTGCTTCTGCTGTCTCCCCAGAGACCTCTGAATGTGGAGCAGTCCTGTAGAATTGCCCATTGTTGGAAGAAAAGGCAAAGATGAGTAAGATAGTAAGGAAAAATGTCTATTAGATTTTTAGTGAAATGGAGGTTATTTAGATGTTCAGAAGAGAAATGAAAAGCATAACTTCTGAGTACAGTGTTAAAGTCCATTAGCAATTAGAGATTATGAAATGGTATCCGTATATATTTTTTCTCTGGTAGTGCTAATGGTATCAATAGTAGACAGATGTTGAGGGAATGTGGAGCTGAGATTTTTTTTCCAAGAAAGTATAATAAAGGAAAAAGAGGGTAAGGGAGTTTAGTGTATTTTACATAGAATAGTTATAATGATGAACTGTGAAATCTAACAGTGAAAAGATGAAGACAGGAAGAGGATGAAGACTACAGTAGTAGTAGAGTATATTGATTAAAATACTCAATGATGAGGTCTTGGAATATAATAGTATTTGAACTGAAAAATCAGATGTGATTTCAGAGTCAGACATTTAGAAGAATTTTATTGCTGCATGTAGGATAATCCTGTTGTTTAGGCATGTGATTAGTGACTTATTCCATGGGAGCTATCTTCCTAAAATCTAGTCTTCAAAATAAATGTTTAGATGTTCTTTGTGGTGTTCCTCATTCATCTCTATTATTTGAAAGCATGTATTTCATCTTATGTAGTAGAATCATATGGAAGAGGTTTTTTTTCTAAATTATCTAATTACTAATTATCACTAATGGTGGTTGGCTTCTTTAAATTGAATGAAAAGTTACTGCCTATTATCCTTTTTCATATAAATAATAAAAATATGAATATGGAATTATGACTTAAAGATATAGTAAATAATGGGGATAAAGGAAAGAGAAAAATCTTGCCCAAGTAGAGTAGAGGCATTGACTATTTATTTATTTATTTTTTATTATTTTTTATTTTATTTTATTTTTTTGAGACGGAGTCTCGCTCTGTCGCCCAGGCTGGAGTGCAGTGGCAGGATCTCGGCTCACTGCAAGCTCTGTTTCCCAGGTTCACTCCTTTCTCCTGCCTCAGCTTTCGGAGTAGCTGGGACTACAGGCGCCCACCAGCACGCCCGACTAATATTTTTTGTATTTTTTTTTTTTTTTTTTTGTATTTTTTAGTAGAGACGGGGTTTCACCGTGTTAGCCAGGATGGTCTTGATCTCCTGACTTTGTGATCCGCTCGCCTCTACTTACCAAAGTGCTGGGATTACAGGCGTGAGCCACTGCGCCCGGTCCGAGTAGAAGCATTTACTATTTATTTAATGTATCTACATGCTGCCACATTTTCCCACTCCTTTCAGTTAAGTAGAGTTATGGGATCTTTTCTACGTCCAAAAATCGTGGGCATCATTTAGGATTCAAGGCATTTAAAAGAAGACTTAAGTTCCTTACCTCCCCTTTTCTCCTGATATGATGACCTGGAAGCCACATGTTGAGATCCTGGAGCTGAGCCAAAGATGGAAATAACCTGGATTCCTGAGTCATCACTGAGAGCTACCTGGAGAAGCCTTTGGACACACAGTAGAACCAAAGATGGAGATAATCTGGATCCCTGAGTCATCAACTGGGAGCTACCCTGAGATGCCTTTGGACACGTAGCAGAGTTTGCATGAGCTCTGGGGCCAGCAGCTGCAGAGGTTGCACCAGGTCCGCCAGCACTGCACTCAAATTCTTGCCAGCCCTTAGCTGCCTCCCTGTGGGGCAGGGCTCGGGACCTGTGAGGCCCGGAAATTGCCGCGGCCTCTGTTGCTTAAGCTCCGCATTGTGGAGACAAGATGGCGCAATTCCTGGTTCTTCATCATCAACTTTACCCGCGCACGCGAACTTTTCCCGCCCGCGCTTAGATAACCTCCCATGCCCGGGAAAGACTAAGTCTACCGAGCATGAGCCTGGTGACGTCTCTCATTATTCTCCTCCCCGCCTGCTCTGAGCCCTTCCTCTTCCCTGCCAGCCTATATAAGGCATTGCACCGCCGCCATTAAATGAGACTTGATCAGGCTATTTGTCTTGTCTCCATTTCTCGTGTTTTCTTGTCTCCTCCATTCCCACTCCCCCTTCCAGGGTCTGTTTGACTGTCCTGCAGGTCGGGACACCTGGCGCCCGGACAAGGACCTGGACACGGGGGAAAAAGTGAGGAAGAAGGCACTAAAGTCGGCCGAGAGTGAAAGTGGAAAGAAATTCCTCCGGACGTCGTGGGAGCCTGCCGCGTTGGAACCAGAGGTGAGTAATAGTGTCTGATTATGGGACAAGAATTAAGCCAGCATCAAATTTATGTAGGGCAATTAAAAGAGGCTTTAAAAACACGAGGAGTAAAGGTTAAAAGTAATGATTTGTTTAAGTTTTTTGATTTTGTAAAAGAAACCTGCCCTTGGTTTCCACAAGAGGGAACCATTGACGTAAAGAGGTGGCGTAGAGTGGGAGACTGTTTTCAAGATTACTATAGTACTTTTGGACCAGAAAAGATTCCGGTGACAGCTTTTTCTTATTGGAATCTGATCAGAGATATAATAGATAAAAAGGAAAAAGAAAAAGATTCTGAGGTAATGGCGGTGGTTACTCAGACTGAGGAAATATTAAGAGGCAGCTCCCAAACCGACCTCGAAAAATCCATGCCTAATAAAGAAATAGACCTTATATCGCTACAAAGTGACGAGGAAGAGGCTGGGGTCCCTTCAATGACAAATATAGAAACATCAAATAGGGAAAAGTCCAAAAAATACCCAGTTTTACCTACAACTAATGAAAGCAAAAGTAAAAATAACCTTAACACTTCAGAAGTAAACTGGGATAATTTGGAGGAAGGGGCAGCAAAATATTATAATTCTGACTGGCCACAAACTCTTACTTATCCCCCTCCCTATAATAAGTCTTCTGTCCCCCCAGTTATGGCAGTAATAGACCCAAAAGAGGAGCTTAGAGAAAAGATTGCACAGCTTGAAGAGCAAATAAAGCTCGAAGAACTACATCAGTCTTTAATCACTAGATTGCAGAAATTAAGGACAGGAAGTGAGAGCGTTCAATACCCTAAAGGAATAGAGAAACCCTCTCACCCTCAGAGACCCGGACAGCATGTCCCAAAAGGAAGGTCGCTTGGTAGTAGGGATAGGGAGGATTCCTCTCCTCGAGATGTTTTTCCAGTAACGGAAACTACAGATACGCAGGGTCAAGCCTGGAGACACCACAATGGGTTTGAATTTACTGTAATAAAAGAACTAAAAACTGCTGTCTCGCAATACGGAGCTACTGCCCCGTATACCCTGGCCATAGTCGAATCTGTGGCCGAAAATTGGCTCACTCCCATAGATTGGAATACCTTAGTTAGAGCAGTTCTTTCCGGAGGCGACCATCTGATTTGGAAGTCAGAATTTTATGAAAATTGTAGAGATACGGCCAAGAGAAACCAACAAGCCGGAAATGGTTGGGATTTTGATATGCTAACTGGCTCGAGTAACTATACAGAAACCGATGCTCAGATGCAGTATGATCCTGGACTGTTTTCTCAAATCCAAGCAGCGGCTACCAAAGCCTGGAGGAAACTCCCTGTTAAAGGAGACCCAGGAGCTTCGCTCACTGGAGTCAAGCAGGGACCTGATGAGCCGTTCGCAGATTTTGTACATAGACTTTTAACCACGGCCAGCAGAATATTTGGAAATGCCGAGGCGGGGTGGATTATGTAAAACAATTAGCTTACGAAAACGCTAACCCAGCTTGTCAGGCAGCAATCAGACTTTATAGAACGAAAACAGACTTAACAGGCTACATCCGCCTTTGTTCAGACATAGGGCCCTCATATCAACAGGGCTTGGCTATGGCTGCTGCCTTCAGTGGACAAACCGTAAAAGACTTCCTCGCTAGTAAGAATAAGAATAGCAGGGGGTGCTTTAAGTGTGGAAAAATGGGACACTTCGCTAGGGATTGTAAGGGAGAACTAGCTAAGACCTTAGAGGCAAAAGCTCCAGGCCTCTGCCCTAGGTGTAAAAGAGGAAAACATTGGTCCAACGAATGTAAATCTAAAACTGACAATCAAGGAAATCCCCTAACACCTCAACAGGGAAACGGATTGAGGGGCCGGCCTCAGGCCCCGAAACAAGCTTATGGGGCGGTCAGTTTTGTACCAACCAACAACAATCCGTTTCACAGCTTAGTAGAGCAACCCCAGGAAGTGCGGGACTGGACCTCTGTTCCACCTCCCACACAGTATTAACGCCCGAGATGGGGGCACAAGCTTTAAGCACTGGGATATATGGGCCTTTGCCTCCTGATACCTTTGGATTAATCCTGGGAAGAAGTAGTGTCACTGTGAAGGGTCTACAAGTTTTTCCAGGAATAATCGATAACGGCTATACTGGCGAAATTAAAATAATGGCCAGGGCTGTTGGCAATATTATTACTGTCCCTCAAGGGGATAGAATAGCACAATTAGTCCTACTGCCTCTAATTAAAACAACTAATAAAGTCCAGCATTCTAACAGAGGAAAGGGAAGTTTTGGATCTTCAAATATATATTGGGTACAGCCAATCACTAATCAAAAGCCCTCCCTGACCTTGTGGCTAGATGGTAAGTTGTTTACAGGATTAATAGATACGGGGGCTGATGTAACCATCATCAAACAAGAGGACTGGCCCTCTCATTGGCCTACCACAGAGACTTTAACTAACTTAAGAGGAATTGGGCAAAGCAATAATCCCAGGCAAAGCTCTAAATACCTTACTTGGAAAGACAAAGAAAATAATTCAGGCCTCATTAAACCGTTTGTTATTCCCAAATTACCTGTTAATCTTTGGGGCCGAGACCTACTCTCCCAGATGAAAATCATAATGTGCAGCCCTAATGATATAGTTACCGCACAAATGCTAGCCCAAGGGTATAGCCCCGGAAAAGGACTAGGAAAAAGAGAGAATGGTATTCTACAACCTATCCCAACTCTAAGACAACCTGACACGAAAGGGTTTGGAAATTTTTAGCTTTGGCCATTGACATGCCTGCGCCCCAAAGGTGCGCTGACCCCATAACATGGAAGTCAGATGAGCCCATTTGGGTTGATCAGTGGCCATTAGCCCATGAGAAACTTGCTGCCGCCCAACAGTTAGTGCAGGAACAATTAGAGGCAGGGCACATTACAGAAAGTAACTCTCCTTGGAACACCCCCATATTTGTCATAAAAAAGAAATCCGGAAAGTGGAGACTCTTACAAGATTTAAGAGCAGTAAACGCTACTATGGTCCTTATGGGAGCCTTACAGTCAGGGCTACCTTCTCCAGTAGCAATCCCTCAAGGATATTTTAAAATTATCATAGACCTTAAGGATTGCTTTTTTACAATTCCCCTTCATCCTACTGACCAAAAACGATTCGCCTTTAGCTTACCATCTATAAATTTCAAAGAACCAATGAAACGATACCAATGGAAAGTGTTGCCTCAAGGTATGGCCAACAGTCCCACCTTGTGTCAAAAGTATGTGGCTACAGCCATACACTCAGTTAGAGAGACATGGAAACAAATGTACATTATACACTATATGGATGACATTCTTATAGCAGGAAAAATGGGAGAACAAGTTTTACAGTGTTTTGCTCAACTCAAGCAAGAACTAACCACAGCAGGTTTACAAATAGCTCCAGAAAAAATACAACTACAAGACCCTTATACATATTTAGGTTTTCAAATAAATGGACCTAAAATTACTAATCAAAAGGCAGTTATCCGTAAAGATAAGTTACAAACCCTCAATGATTTCCAAAAGCTCCTTGGAGACATAAATTGGCTCCGGCCATACTTAAAACTCACCACAGGAGACTTAAAACCCTTATTCGACACCCTGAGAGGTGACCCCAACCCTAAGTCCCTTAGGTCGTTATCAAAAGAAGCTCTTTTATCACTTAATAAAGTAGAGGCGGCCATTGCTGAGCAATTTGTTACTAACATAGACTATTCACAGCCATTAACCCTTTTAATATTTAACACAACACTAACACCTACTGGTTTATTCTGGCAAAATAACCCTATTATGTGGGTCCACTTGCCTTCATCACCCAAAATGGTATTACTCCCCTATTATGATGCCATAGCAGATTTATTTATTCTAGGGAGAGACAATAGCAAAAAATATTTTGGAATTGAACCCTCTACGATCATACAACCTTATTCTAAGCCACAAATCCATTGGCTAATGCAAAACACTGTAACGTGGCCGATTGCTTGCGCCTCTTATGCTGGTAACTTAGATAACCATTACCCGCCAAATAAGCTTATCCAATTTTGTAAACTACATGCTTTTGTCTTTCCTCATGTCATCAGTAAAACACCTTTAGACAATGCCTTATTAATATTCACTGATGGGTCATCCACAGGAACTGCTGCATATACCTTTGCAGACACCACTGTTAAATTCAAAACCAGCCATACCTCGGCTCAGTTAGTAGAATTACAGGCCCTAATCGCGGTGCTGTCAGCCTTCCCTAATCAGGCCCTTAATATTTATACCGACAGTGCATACTTAGTTCACTCAATACCTCTACTTGAGACAGTAGCACAAATTAAGCATGTGTCACATATAGCCAAGTTATTTTTACGATGCCAAAAATTAATACATAATAGAACAACACCCTTCTTTCTTGGACATATTAGAGCTCATTCAGGATTACCAGGACCTCTATCTCAAGGCAACCAAATGGCTGACTTGGCAACCAAGACTGTAGCTATAACTACGAATACAAACCTAAATCAAGCACAGACTGCTCATGCCTTACACCACCTTAATGCTCGAACTCTAAGATTAATGTTTAAAATAACTAGGGAACAAGCTAGACACATAGTTAAACAATGCCGGACATGTATAACCTACCTACCAGTCCCTCACTTAGGAGTGAACCCAAGAGGGCTAGTTCCCAATATGATCTGGCAAATGGATGTCACCCATTATTCAGAATTTGGTAATTTAAAATATATTCACGTATGTATAGATACATTTAGTGGATTTATACTAGCCACCCTACAAACAGGTGAAGCTACCAAACATGTAATAGCTCATTTATTACACTGTTTTTCTGTAATTGGGAAGCCTAAACAACTAAAGACAGATAATGGTCCTGGCTGTACATCTAAAGCTTTCCAAGACTTTTGTCTTAAATTACAAATAAAACATACTACCGGTATTCCATATAATCCTCAAGGACAAGGAATAGTTGAAAGAACTCACCTATCCTTAAAAACTACCATTGAAAAGATAAAAAAGGGGGAATGGTACCCTACTAAGGGCACCCCTAGAAATATTCTTAATCACACACTCTTTATTTTGAATTTTTTAAATCTAGACGATCTAAACAAATCAGCAGCTGATCGATTTTGGCATTCTGACTCCAAAAAACAATTTGCCATGGTCAAGTGGAGAGACCCATTAGACAACACATGGCATGGTCCTGACCCAGTGTTAATCTGGGGAAGAGGCTCAGTTTGTGTTTTTTCCCAAATTCATGACGCAGCCAGATGGCTACCAGAACGACTGGTAAGACAGGTACCTAACAATAGTCAATCCAGGGAGTAATTTTCTCCCTGAGAATACTCTTCTCCTCTATTGCAGAGATGAACTCCAATTACAGATTCCTCTGGACCCTCGTGCTGACTTACAAGGCATTCCAGGCTCATGCCGGTTTCGGTGATCCACATGAAGCTCTTACGATATTACAACAACGGCATGGTAAGCCTTGTGATTGCGCTGGGGGATATTTCGCCAGCCCACCTAATCCTTATATCACAACTGTATCTTGCTCCTCTCACACAACATACCTGCCATCTAATTCCCTTAAGTGGAGGTGTGTATTAACCCCAAGAATATCTGGTGGAGGGGATAACATAACCTGCCCTTGTACCACATTTTGGGACTCTATACACAGCTCCTGTTTCACCGCTTATCAAAAATGTACCTCTGGCGGTAAAACATACTGCTATCTTAACAAGATCTAGAACCCCTACTATAGGGGCCAGCAATATCCCTACAGTATTAGGAAATACCAACAACATTGTATCAGCTGGCTGTACTGGAACGGTAGGACAGCCTGTCTGCTGGAATATTCGCCCCCCTCTTCATATCTCTGATGGAGGAGGACCACAAGACAAGGCCCGAGAAATTATGGTACACAAAAAACTTGAGGAGTTGCAAAGGTCCTTGTACCCGGAAATTTACTACCACCCCTTGGCCTTGCCCAAAACTCGAGGGAGAGAAAAAATTGATGCCCAGACTTTTGACCTCCTCACTGTTACACATAGTCTGCTCAATAATTCCAACTCTGGTCTAGCCAATGATTGCTGGCTGTGCTTACCATTGGGAGATCCTGTTCCTCTTGCCATACCCAGTAATGACTCAAGTTATATACCCAATACTTCCTGCGCCATCATTCCTCCCCTTCGAGTACAGCCCCTCGAATTCTCTAACTCCTCTTGCATCTACTCTCTGCTTCTCAACAATTCCTACGACATTGACGTAGGCATAGCTGAGTTTACTAATTGCTCTATTATCACTAATGTTTCTCATTCGCTGTGTGCCCCAAACAGTTCAGTTTTTATATGCGGCAACAATAGAGCATATACATATTTGCCCACAAACTGGACAGGACTTTGTATCCTAGCCACTCTTCTGCCAGATATAGACATTATCCCTGGAGATGAACCTGTACCTATTCCAGCTATAGATCACTTTTTGGGAAGAGCCATAAGGGCAATACAATTTATCCCCTTACTTGTAGGACTAGGCATCACTACTGCCGTAACAACTGGGGTTTCAAGCCTAGGGGTCTCTGTTACTCAATACACCAAATTTTCTCGCCAATTGATCTCAGATATGCAGGCCATCTCAAGTACTATACAGGATCTACAAGATCAAGTAGATTCCCTGGCAGAAGTAGTGCTCCAAAATAGGAGAGGCCTAGATTTATTAACTGCTGAACAGGGAGGTATCTGCTTAGCTCTACAGGAAAAGTGCTGTTTCTACGCCAACAAGTCCGGGATCGTCAGAGATAAAATCAAGCGTCTACAAGAAGACCTAGAAAAACGATGAAAAGAAATGACTGATAACCCGTTTTGGACTGGGTTCCATGGACTCCTCCCCTATATTATACCGTTATTGGGCCCCCTGCTTTGCCTATTGCTCTTACTCTCTTTGGGGCCTATAATCTTCAATAAGCTCATGACATTCATTAAGCAACAAATCGAGGCCATCCAAGCCAAACCCATACAGGTCCATTATCATCGCCTTGAACAGGAAGATCACGGTGGTCCATACTTACACTTGCCGTAAACCACCTTCCCTGTGCGCTGAACTGGACAGCCAATGACGAGTAAGAGAGTGTCATCTCTCACTAACCTAAGACAGGAGGGCCGTCATAGCTACTGCCTAATCCCATGACGGGTACCAGTGAAGAGATGTGTCACTCCAACCTAAGACAGGCGCAGTTCCGAGGGACTATCTTCTAGTCACTAATAATATAAAAAAGGAGGACCTGTCCGGAGCCGTGAGGCCCGGAAATTGCCGCGGCCTCTGTTGCTTAAGCTCCGCATTGTGGAGACAAGATGGCGCACTTCCTGGTTCTTCATCATCAACTTTACCCGCGCACGCGAACTTTTCCCGCCCGCGCTTAGATAACCTCCCATGCCCGGGAAAGACTAAGTCTATCGAGCATGCGCCTGGTGACGTCTCTCATTATTCTCCTCCCCGCCTGCTCTGAGCCCTTCCTCTTCCCTGCCAGCCTATATAAGGCATTGCACCGCCGCCATTAAACGAGACTTGATCAGGCTATTTGTCTTGTCTCCATTTCTCGTGTTTTCTTGTCTCCTCCATTCCCACTCCCCCTTCCAGGGTCTGTTCGACTGTCCTGCAGGTCAGGACACTCCTGTGTGCTAATTCAGTGGGATTTGAGTTATGCAGGATAACGTAGCCTATTGCGACTAATATAACAAGAGATCAATATTTTTATATAAAAATAAATGAATGTAACAACAAAGGAAATGAGTTATGGTTTCCATAAATAGTTACTTAAAATCTGTGATTACTATGGCATATTTTAGAACATTCAAACCAAAACTAAATCATATGAAAGAAAAAGTGTTTAAGGAGTTTGGGTTAACACATATGTATCACTCGGCTCTTAACATCACTCCTCTTTAGAAAGGAAACATTCTGATACATGATTCTTTCTAGACAAGGACAGTTGGTGAACCACACACCTGAAGTAGCCCAACAGGCCCCTTTTAAATATTTATCAAGAAAACACTCTGATATTTTTCTTCAAAACATTCATTACACTACCTCCTCCTGTCCTTTACCAAATAAGTCTGCCTTTGTAAACAGAGAAATGTCCTGGTTTTAGTCTGAAGAGATTATGAAAACAGTGATGTACTGTTCTTCTGGAACTTTTGTTCATTGGATAAATTGTGCAATCTCAGGTTCCTAGGACCTTCTTATATTCTGAAGCCTATTTGAGAAGTTTCTGCTTGCCTGGAAGGCAACTGACCACAGACTCTTTATTTTACCAAAGCACAGAAAATAATAGTTTTTTTTTGCCCTAATTCTCACAAATTATTCATTTGAAGAATGCAATGCATACCTAGAGAAACAAGTGACAGTGGTGGGGAAGGGGGAAGGGAAAGGAGTAGGAGAAGGACAATTTTGATTTGGAGATTCCAAAGAGATTGTGTTGGGATTGCCAGAATCATGAATTAGGTCTGCATGTCACCTCTCCACTGAGCCCTCTGATTGCCCTTCCCAGGAATTTTGTGTGAAGTGATGGTGGAGCCAGGACAGCAGTGTGGCAGAAACTGGTGAGTGACACTTCAAGGAGGCCAGATGGCCAAGTAGCATCTGGAATCGCTTTGCCTGCAGTTAACCATATATTTTATCTCTGCTACATGGTATCCTTTCTCAAAAAATCTAATAAATCTCTTGTTTTAAGGCAATAAATCTAATAAATCCTTTGGTTATGGGGCACTCTTACTTTTGTTTTGGCAAACTTTAAAGGGGTAACTACACCCACATAATTTGAAAGGGGATAAAAGGTAAAATATCAGTATGGAAAATCCTAACCTCTCAGAGGTTAGGCAGGAATAAGGAAACAAGGCGCATGTTTGGACAGAGGCTTATATATATGCTCTAAATAGACTCAGTATAGATCAGTTGTGACTTAAGCTAAGTCTTTATTTAATACAGCACTTGAAACCATCATAGGTCCATGCTGTATCATCTGTGTTCATTTCATTCTATATTTTTAGCTTTTTTTATTTTCAAAAATTTAATGCCTTTAGACTTCAGTTGGTCCCTACTGACACAAAGAAAGATAATTAATGACAAATCAATTAGCATTCACTTATGATCTTATGATTACTAAATGACTCAGCATTTCATTAAATATTTACATTTTATAAAGAAGACTGTGTGCAGGCAATGAAAAGGCATAACATACTGATTTGAGCCTACCATCATGGATTATATTCAATGTAGAATAATGTTATAGGAAATGGGGCAGTCCAGTGTCTTACCTGTTTTACCTGACACTGGATTGCTGATTACATACTGTTTATAGGAATAATGACAGACTGAGAGATGAAATCTACTTTGTATATTTTGCAAACAAGATCATAACTACCATCAATGAGAATACATATTCAATAATACTCCACCCTTCCAGAACTTAGAACTCTGCCTAAAATACTTAGACATTCACTAAATATTGTCTGAATGACTCTAATATTCAGACTAGCTTTTGTCAATTGACATCCATGCTTTTATCATTACTTACATAGCTATCCTTTGTTCTTTTTAATAGTCCAGTCATAAATATTAAGCAAAAATTTAAACAGCTTTTTCCATATAACAACACACATATCTGGGAATTTAATAAGTCTTAAATTCATAATGGGAGAGCTGGTTCTATTAAACAATCTGACCAAGACCCACTTTCTAATAGACGATGCTGGTGTCATCCATGTAAATGTGCACTAAAAAGGTGACTAACATCAATTGAGCACCAAATACAGTCTATGCATTGTTCCAACTGTAGTATTTGTTATGTCTTTTCATATTTACACAACATATTGACTAATTACTATTATAACCACATTTTACTGGCAAGAAAAACAGATGCAGAAAAGTTAAATAATTTGCTCTAATTCTCATCACTAAAAATACAGAAAAAGTTAAGATTTAGGATTCAGACTTAGGTTTTCTCAATTTTAAGGACTATCGTCTACTTACTATGATGTATAATAAATTTTGCTTTAATCCTTTGTGATATTATAAAACTATAACTTAAATTATGTTTATATTCTGATCTAAATTATCTCAAACTGAAATTTTTACTGAATATATAAAAATAAAGCACTTTTTATTATAAAGATAGAATTTTTAAGTAAACATGCTCCGGTAGCCATGAACCCTTCAAGAGTTACAAAAACTTAGAAAATTCACTGTTGGTTTCTGCCGCCACAAATATTCCTGTGTTTTCTCCCAACCAACAAGGTAAGCTTCCATATAATGACATGTAAAGACAGGAAAAAATTATTTTCCAGACATAATACTAGCCTAGAAACATTACAAAGCACTTGAGGAAAACCAGCATTGTGGTAAACTGGCATAAAATTTTAAAAAAACTTTTGAGGAGATAAATTTGTAAAGGGCAAAAAAGGAATAATTGTAACACTTAGAGTCATTCAAGGAGATATTGCATTCATAAAATAAGACAAATATGCTATCAAAGAAATAATTAGTGACAATGGAAATTAAATTATTTGATTAGTAAAATAAGTAAGAAAAAGGAAATGGTTTAAGAATAGAATAGGCACAATGAAAAAGTCAATTAGAGGTGGAAGGTAATCCTCCACAATGAATGGTAACAAGATAAAGGGTTGAAAAGTATGAGAAAATTCAAAATATTCAGAGTACAAATCTACAAGATTAAATATATAGTGGGATTTCAAAAAGGACACCATAGAGAAAAAGCAGAAAAGAAAGAAAAAACAAATAAAAAGAAGAAATAAATAAACACTGTACTGTCAAAAATGTACTAAAGAAATATTAAAGATCAAAAGGGTCTACCAATTTCCATGCAAAATAAAAGTGGCCAAAATAGAAATATATGAGTGTGATTTAAAAACATTAATAATAAAAATAATGTACTAAAAACATAGCATAGAGATAAAAAATTTAAAGCTATCTACAAAACATTAATAATCAGACTAATATTAGTTTTCTCATTGACTGGAGGTTAAAAGACAAAGGAAAAATGGCTACTGGTAAAAATACTTTTGAATATCAAATCCCATATAAGGTCAAGTCAGCATTTAAGGGAGGATAAATTGTAAACATTTATTGAAATGAAATAACTTATTATAGAACATACAAATAAGCACTTCTGAAAGATTAACAAAACAAATTTAAATTAAAATATGAACTGAAAGAAAAGGAAACCATAAATTATAAGAAATAATGGTGAGGGAAATATAGCCAAATAAAAGCAACAAAAATATATTAAAAAATATATTTTTTATACTTAACTTACAGTTAAGTATAAAGTTTGTTCATTCACCATGTAAAAAATTTCACATAAATTGGAATTAAAATTCCAGATAGTTGAACCATAGGATCCATTGATGGAACATTAGGAAATTAATATATTACATTCGTATTAGAAAACGAGGGAGATAAAAAAAGGAATAATCTAAGGGTATAATCCAAGAAACTAGGAGAAAGCCTCAAATTGGTTAGATTAAATTAATTAAAAATAAATATTAATAAAATAAAAAACAATGAAAAAGCTGATTTTCTTTCTTTTTGCACTTCTTGTCAGGTAATGAAAAAATAAATAGATAAAAACAACATTATGAAAAAGAATTGGGACAAAACTTGAGACAAATAAAATATATTAAAAATTTTATGACTAATTAAGATACTTTTATTTCAATATATTTGAAAAAAAACATGAATTGGAGGAGATTTAAAAATATAAATCACCAAACTTGGTTCAAGAAAGAGAAAAATAGAAAATCTGAATAGATAATAACCAGGAAACAACTGTAAAATTTAGTCAAATATGTGTTACAAAAACCATCAGATTAAGATAGGTTTATAGATGAGGTCTAGCAAAACTTCATGTAATGGTTGATTACTGCCACCTCAATTATACACAGCATAGAAAAGTGTTCAATGTTTCAACTCATTTTTAACAACTCTGCTGTGAAAAGCTTTGGGCAAAGGTAGTGAACACAAGTATACACAAGCATATACACACACACATACACAACCTTTTAACCTAAGTTTACATGTAAGAGGGAAATAAATAGACAAAGAACAAAAAATGCCAAATAAAATATTAGCAGTTTAAATCCAGAAAAATACTAAAGGGTGAATATGGCGTGATTAGCGGTCATTCACTCCAGAAATAGAATAACATTTCAATATCGCTATTTGCTATATTATAAGATGTAAGGTGAAAATTTATCTTATATAGATGCCTATGATAGATAAGATTTGACACTCACTTCTAGCTTTAAAGAGAGGAGAAAGAAACAAAGATGCTCTCTTAAGAAACTGGAAATAAAAATTAGAAACAGATTAAGGAAACGTACCATCTCTCCATTCTTAGCACTGCCCTGGAAGGTCTAATTGATGTTATTTGAAAACAACAGCAACAATCTAAATTATAGAAAGAATAAGACAAAGAAGATAAAAATGCTATTATTTATAAATGAAGAGGATCAAAATACACTATCCCAAAATATGCCACTTTGACATATTGATTATTTTGAGCTGAAAGCAATTAAGAAACAAGAGATACAGGAAGAATTCTGTGACTGCTCCTTCTTACCTAAAACCAAAGCATAAATTTTATTTGTGAAAGGAACCCTTCTTATACCAGGGAGAGGGTAATATTCTTATCACTGGAAATGGGGAGTTAACACTGAGATGAATCTGTACAGGCTTACTAAAATAGCCATTATCTTCTGTTCCTTTTCCTTTTATATTTACTAATTACTTTCCCACTATTTACTGCCCCTAGCCCAAACCTCTTTTTCCTCTATTTTAGTACATCTCCACAATTTATTGTGCATTGTTAAAATGGTATATACACTCTCATGTAATTCTTAGAGCAAACTTGTCCTACCTGTGGCCTACAAGCTGCATGCAGCCCAGGATGGCTTTGAACAGAAATTTGCAAAATTTCTTAAATGGTGCGAGATTTTTTTTAGGATTACTTTTTTTTTTTTTTTTTTAGCACATCGGCTATTGTTAGCATTAGTGTACTTTGTGTGTGGCCCTAGACAATTTTTCTTCCAATGTGGCCCAGGGGAGCCAAAAGATTAGACATCCCTGACTTAGCAGTTATAAGGTATATAAGACCAATTCACTTATTTGGGTCTTCATTTCTTATATATGAAAGCTTCCACATACATGTAAAAATATTAAAATCAAATGAAAGTTTTAAGCTTTTCTCCTGCAACTCTGCCTTTTCTCAGTTTAATTATCAGGCCCAGCCGTAGAACCTAATAGGGTAGAGGGAAAGGCTTTCCTCCTCTATACAGACATTGTGACACACATAAATACTAAGATAATCCCCTGTATTGTTTTAATTATTTTTTCATGAGAACAAATGGACAGTTTGCGTATTTTTTTCATTTAAAACTAAAAACAAAAAGTAGGTCCAGAGTTCTCATAAAACAACCAGATAGGTCCAGAGCTCTATCATTGACTTTATAACTGAATTGGTGTGTTTTCCTTTAAGAAGTGAGCAATTAATAAAGAAAAAGAAAACTCATGGATAATGATAAAGTAAATGTTTGCATACCTTTGTACAGCCCTAAAGAATCAAGGGAATTGAAAAAGGGGTAATGATTCTTTATCTTGAGGAGATTGAGTTCACTGACTTTAGGAGTATGTAGAAATTTATACATACAGAAATTCTGAGAGATAAAATTGTAGCCTGAGAAAATGGCTTAATTATCGTGATACTAAGTAACTCCACACTCATAAAAGATCTAAAGCAGTTGCCATATTGTTCTTGCCCGCTTCTCTGCAGCTTAAGCTTTACATATTTTCAGTCTGAAGACAAAACTGATTGTTTATCTTGTTATTCTCAAGCTTCTTAATTTTTAATCTCATCTAGATTTATGTCTTTAAGCCAGTTTAGTAGTTACAAGGATTCTGGAGATAGAACTGAAAGATTATAAGGCTGAAAAAGAAAATATACTTAAGGAAAAACCTCGTAAGAATTGAAATTCTGTGATAAAAAAACGAAGGTGATACCAACTGTACACTACCAAGAAAAGGTTGATAAGATACAATTCTTAGCATGTTGGGAAGTAAAATAGACTTGTGAATAAAAACATACACTGCGGTGCTTGATTTGCACCCCTTGAACCCTCTCGGATGCTAATGAGCAATGTGACATTGCCCATTTTATGTACCCTATTTGAGTTGAAAGCTTTATTTTCTATGAATTAGGGTAAATAATACATACCTCAAAGTATTGCTGGGAATATTTAATGGCACCTGGTTTCTGATTTATGATAAGCAATGGAGGTAATAAATGGCAGAATTTCCTCCACCCAAACACTGCACAAAATGAAATATATGTCAGATATGTATTACAACATATAAAATAATTTTTAAAAATTATCTTTGATTCAAAATAAAAATGCTGTATGTCCTCTGTGAGGTGATAAACCTAAATCAAAATTAACTGTACACACTTAGCATAGGCCTCTAGCTTAAATTATGTATGCTGGATTGTATCATTAAAGGAAAATACTTTTAAGAACATAAAGCATTTAGTGCTATTCCATAATACATTTCAAACTGCATTTTTCATGAAAAATATTAGTCTGCATATGATAAGCAAGTGCATTTTCAAGAAAGAATGAAACTTGTGAAGTTAAATTTTTAATATAACCCTGGTCTTCTATTAAATTTGTTTATGGAATAAATGGGAGAGTTCCCAAGTTACCTGTGTCATGCTGCTTTTGCCTGATTGTATTCTACTTCTTTTATAGTAACCTTAGAAAACTTTGTTTTATATAATTATTTTTATTTTTTGCAGAAGATGTTTTTATATAATAATTTTACACAATTACATCCTTGCGAACAGATCTTGTGTCACACTACTCAACTGTCTTTGATTTATTCTTTTTTTTTTTTTTTTTTTTGAGACGGAGTCTCGCTCTGTCGCCCAGGCTGGAGTGCTGTGGCCGGATCTCAGCTCACTGCAAGCTCCGCCTCCCGGGTTTACGCCATTCTCCTGCCTCAGCCTCCCGAGTAGCTGGGACTACAGGCGCCCGCCACCTCGCCCAGCTAATTTTTTGTATTTTTTAGTAGAGACGGGGTTTCACCGGGTTAGCCAGGATGGTCTCGATCTCCTGACCTCGTGATCCGCCCGTCTCGGCCTCCCAAAGTGCTGGGATTACAGGCTTGAGCCACCGCACCCGGCCTGATTTATTCTTGAAAAACGATAGGAAATGTATAAACTCCTGCAGACTGCCACTCTGCTTTCCTAGAGCTTAAAAAATCACATCCATAAAGTAGTATTCATGAAATGTTCAGTCTTTATAAGGCAAGAAGAAATAAGAATTGGAATATTATGTGGATATCTATGCTTTTATCAAAAGGGGCTGACCTTCCTCTGCAGTAACATATTATGCAAATGAAAATAATTATTAGAAAATAATATAACAAGCAGTGCAAGAAATCTCAGCTGCAGTCATGGCACATGTTAATTTCATTGGCAATATAATCCCAAAATCAGATGGTTTAGGGCTTCAGTGTCTAGGCTTTGGACTCAGACCAACCTTGGTTTGAATCCTGGATCTGCTCATTACTACATTTGGGACAACAGACTACTTATTTAACCTTTCTAAGCCTCAGGTGCCTCATCTGAAAAACGAACAGTTCCTATTTGAAGAATTGTGATAATTTGTTACATAATGTATCTACAAACTTAGCATATTATTCTGGGTATGTTGAAAACTTGATAAATATTAGGTAATCTTATGTGTGTGATGGGAGATGGGGGAAAAGAGAAAGGGTAGGAGATAGGGTAGGGTAGTAGTGGTGCTAGAATATTATATTATGTTTTCCTGTTTTTCAGTCTTACTTTAAAAAATTGAATATAGGGAATCAACTTTTTCATAATATAACCTTTTCAGGTATTGAAAAGAAAGCCATTAAATGAAATATGGCTTATTTTGGATTATCTTCATGCCAATAATTTTGCCATTTTATTGCCAATTACTAAGTAGTCTCCTTCTCTCCTAATAGATACATTTCTAAATGTGGCACTAATTCACTTAGGAGATTTGGCAGGAGAAATTATTTGTTAATGTCAAATCCAAGAAACAGGCTTCCTCTTTTAGCTTTGTCCTGACCATAAGTGCAAGATTGGTAACATCTTGAATATTATATATATAATATTGGAGGTTTGGGAGTCCCAAAAATAATATTCTTTTTCTCCACCTGGACTTGAAGCAAATTGAGAAAGTAAATAAAGTGCAAAACAAAGCAAACTTACTCTTATTGATAAAGCTGAGATCAGAGGTACAGCTTATATATGCAGCATTATTGAGCTTCCTAACTCCATCGGAGTTAGTCTTGCTTCTCCTATCTCTGAATACCACCTCCTTCCCCAAACCACAAAATAGCACTGTGAGCCTGGAACCTACTGCCCATTGAAGGGGCTGAGTGTGTCTTATAGCACAGCATGTGCTCTTTAGACAGCTCACTCCCAAAAAAAAGAGAGGAGGGAACTGGCCACTTCCTCTGAGCTTCCTGTTAGGTCTGGTAGGTCTCTCTTCCACCCCAGAAAAGGGATGATGGAGTGGCTGGGGAGAGACCAGTAGTGTTGTGTTAATGTATGTCTCTCTAAATGTTAAAGAACTGTTAGGAAAAAGAATTAAATGTATCTCACTAGAATCCCTCACTTTAACCCTTGATTATGCTGTTATCCCATTTAGCCTGTTATCTCTCAGGGAGTGTCTATTGCCCTCAGGGATGGGATGTAGAACAACAAGATAAACGGACAGCTACTCTCATGTTCCTGCATTTATGCTCCTGATGCCAACTACTGCTCTTCTGGGTGTCCTCTTAGGGGAACATATAATGGAAAATATTTGGTCACCCAAAAATGATTTAAATCATTAAATGATCTACATTAGATCAACTGCAAGATCACTCTGTACCTAAGGCTAAAGTACACTGTCTGCTCTATTTCCTATCCCAAGCGATGTCTATTCACATCTTCCATTATATCTGATATGGAGTATAACATCACAATGATATTCTAATAATTACATAAATCAGCATATTGTAATAATATGTCAGAAAGAAAGAAGTCTCACATTTCAATAAAATACCTTTCTTTATCTCATTCCCAAAGAGATCAAGTTATAAACCAACTTCAAAGATCAAGGGAATCGTAGATACAGAGTAAAATATTTCTTATGAGCTGAAAGTCCAAGATAACACATCCATCACCCTATCTCACCTTTACCTCATCATATTCTGTTTCAACCATGGAGATTATTGATGCCTAGGTGAAACAAGTTTCTTCAGCCTCCTGCACCGTGTCCTACAGGAATATGGATGCTTCCTTTTAAAGATTTCAGAAGTTGAATTAGTTCAATATCAAATCCCAAATTTTTGGAGACTACAATAAGTTAATAAGATTTGCAAAATGATGATAGCCCTGGCTTCAAAGCAAGCCATTCACAGTCTTCACAGTAGTTTTCCACAATGCAGTCCTATTTCTAGAAAACAGCACACATGTTCCTAAAGATGAAGGAAAGGCTCAGAAGTGTTTGAATGAAGTAGGACAGCTATAAATCTTCCTTGTTATAGCTTCACAAGGATGCCGGTCCTTCTGTGCTAATTGCCTATCAATTTATTTTACTGAAAGAATTCTCTTGAGCAGATTTGTGTGTTATTATTGTGACCTTCTATAAAGAATATTCTACCTGAGCATGTTTCCTCTTGGAGTATTTCAGATATTAATGATATCCTGCAACATTTACAAATTTGTAATGATGACACGACTTATTTGAGGTACACTTTTTATCCCCCCATTCATATTGAGAAGCTCTTGACTTACATTCCCACTGTGCACTACTTACTTATGCCTGACACTAACAATTTAATTCTGGAACCTCATCTGTGTTGTGTATCGCACATCGAACTCAACATTTGCATAGTTTGTTTGGGCTACTGTAACAAAATACCATAGATTGATATTCCATGGACATTTATTTCTCACAGTTATGCTGAGAAGTCCAAGATCAAGGTGCCTTCAGATTCGGGTCCTAGCAAGGGCTCTCTTTGGTGTGCATAGGGTCATCTTCTCACATTGTCCTCAAAAGACAGAGAAAGGGAGATCTCTGGTCTCTCTTTCTTTTCTTATAAGGACACTAATGCCATCATGGGGGCCCCATGCTCATAACCTAATCTAAATCTTATTATCTCCCAAACACTAGACCTTCAAATGCCATTGTGTTAGGGTTTAGGTCTTCAACATATATATTTTGGAAGGATAAAAAACATTCTGTCCCAAATAGCATTTTTGCAATTTAAAAATCAGTAGATCTTATATTCCACCTACCAATACCTAAAAGATCTGTTCAGAGAAAAAGGCTATTTTTCTAGGAAATATTTGCCTCCACAATTTATTGAGGCCCTTATAGTAAGCCTGGGTCTACAAATTTTCCTGAGCACACGTGTTAGGAGGCCAACATTCATGAAGTTCAAGATCAAGCTATAGAAACCTGTATAATAAAGCCCCTTTGAGGGCATCAGCTCTTTGGGTATCACCAGTATAGCCCATCCCAGTTTACTAAGTTCCACAATACCCTGCCTATCACTCGCAGATGAGAGGGAGATGAGACACTATGACTGTTTCACTAACAGGTCTCCCACTTCACAGAATAAATTATCAGAACCAGGGAAGAATCACTCCCTTTTCTTTTGTTATAATGTATATAATTTTTAAAATACAAAAATCACTTCAATTGTAAGTTGACTAATGGGTCTACTCACAAAATTATTGAAAACCATTAATTTAGAAATTTAATTAGGTAATACCTTCATTATCATGAAAAATTTTATTACATTTCACTATCAGAATAGTGACTTTTAAAACTAGCTTGAGTTTTAAGTTTATTTTGCTAAACCGCCAATTGAAAATGAAAACAAATATTTACCTTGTTATTTTGAGAGTTTTATTCATTTACTTGGACTTTAGCTTGTCATATTGGAACCTAATGATAATACAATTTCTTTTAATACACTTGATAAATGTTTCAATTCTGTAGCAATATTGCAATGGACCATCTCCTACCAGTGGTAAGTTAGTAATCCTGGAAGATAAGCATGCAACAGAAGGTTGTATACAGCTAAAATTAATACATGATTTTTAAATGCCACCTTTTTTCAGTTATCATGTGAGACTCATTTGTCTGAAGAAATCCATGTTCTGCTACAGCAATAATAAAACAGCAAAGTATGATGAATGTTTTCTTCATTCCTTCTGACTTTGATGGAGGAAGTAGGACTTTTGGTAACGTGTTTACCTTTTACCCCGTGTTGGCCATGCTTGTCTTACCTCTTTGAAGCTGGATATTAAGAATCCTTAAGACTTACTTGGGCACCAACTAATGATTTAAGCATATATAATTTCTCTTCTTCAGCCAATGTGGCACTGTTTTTTTTTTGTTTGTTTTTCTTACAGTCAAAACCCCTCTATCCTACAACCCAAAAATGTTGTGGAGGAAGTAGCTAACTAAATGTTGAGGGGTGTGTTATTATGTTATCATCATCATTATTAACACTCAGTAGAGCCTTTTATCTTCAAAGTGCTTTGTATGCATGAGTAACCCCCTCTTTCTCTACTGTCCACCTCTCCACTCTTTCTTAAGAACTGTGATGGATCTTTAACTCTACATGACCTCTGAATTTTTAGAAAGTGCAGTCATTGACGACAACTAGTCTTTTGGGGTCAGTCTTATCTGGTGGTAAGGAGGAACATGTGCCTTGATGTTCAGTATTAATACTAAATAAAATGCTTTCCAAGCACAATTCAAAAAATCCTTTGAAATGCATTTTGCTTTACTCACCTCTCCATTCACCCTCACTTCAGATCTTTAAAGTAATGCAAACAAGCCCACGCTGTTCCACCATGTGGGGTTGTGCAGAGATAAGTGAGCTACTATGCTTGGTCCTCAAGATTTATTACCAGGAGATAACTGAAAAGCCAATGTAATTTTTTAAGACTAAGAGGAAAACAATTCAGTCAAACATTCAACAGGATGTGGAATATTTTAATGCCAGAAAATATTACTTGTGAAGACAATGTGTTTAAAAGAAATGGGGCATAAACTCAACTGCAGAAAGGACTGCTGGCTGCTTTTCATCAATGTCTCCCTCTAAAGGGTTATTCATAAAAGATAATTATATTAAGCACACAGGAAAAATCAGCCTTGAACATATACACATAATTGACTAACTAGCTGAATGTGTAGAAGCAGAAAACAGGCAAGGGTACAAGGAAATGCTGAAGAAGCATTCCTGAAATACAGGTTTTGTTTTTGTTATGAAAAGTCACCAGTACAGATTCCCACCTGTTAATCACTAAAGCAGGGCAGCCACCTTGTCAGCAAAGCAAAGGATTAAAAAAGAAATGTATGACGTATATATTTTTTTAAAATACATGGAATGTTTTAACATAAATGATGACTCCAGATTTAGACTGAAGGGTACTGCTATTTATGGGAATGACTGATGCTCTTTTGGTATTTGGAATGGTAACTATAAATAACTACAGGGGCCTGAAGAAAGAAAAATTCTGAAAGTTTCATCTGAAGTTACCTGTTTTTGCATTTTCTTGGCCCTCTCTCCTTAATTCTGAGAGGATCACTCTACAGAAATGAAAGAATGTGGTTTTCCTTTTTGAAAAAGAGGGATGGGCCTTATGTTTTCTTTTTTAACTGTTTTAATCTGGGATAGGTTAGCCAGGGATGTAAAGTGTTTGCCTTGGGCAAAAAAATCCAAATATTCAACATTCACATTGTTTTGTAAAACTCCTCAGCAATGATTTAATGCTTAGCAAATGGCAGCTCTAACTAAAAGTTAACTTGTGATGAAGTATTATAATGTTTCAAAGAACACTCACAATAATAGATTTTTGATTCCTTTGTTTTGTTTCCAATGTCTTTTTTTTCTTCAATTTTCCCTCCAAGAGAAAATACTGTGCCTTTGTTGAAATCCCTTTGATAAAAACCTATTTCTGGTTAATCAGTTCCACATTTTTAATTGTTTTCTTAAAGAAGCTAAGGATTATTCATTTGGTGAAAGTTGTAAATGTTTGGCACCGGAGTTTCTGGGGGAATACTTTGGTATGATTTGTTGAAACCACGTGTTATAAACTACGCTCTACACCCTACATTGATAGAATAACAAGATCCAATATTTTTAAGCCTAATTGCTCTTTAGGGATCAAAGTCATGTTACTTACTCATCTTACGCTAGGTTTTGGATGAGAAAGAAAAGTAGCTTGATCCCCCCAAAAAGCTACTATGAGACAAATTGAGTGCAATAACCCATATTTGAGCCAGGGAAAAGCAGGGAGAATAGATTTCTAGTCAGTTTTGTGCAATGGATAATACAGGAAATATATAATAAGAAAAAAAGAATGCTTATAACACATAGTTAACTTTACAATTATAATCAATAGGTATTTAATGACCTGTTAAAAGATATTTAAAACATACATGTAGTAATTGAGTTTTAGATTAACCATCTTTTTCCAAACATGACCGTTAAATTAAAAAAAAATGCTTTTGTCTGTATTAAGGTTTTGCACAGATCTGGACTTGTAAAACTAGTCTTTTTTTTTTTTAATTTTCTAATATTTAAAGAGTGAAAATTTAAAGAATCAAATAACACCTTGATGAAAACCATCCTGTGAAAGGAGTTTTTGAAATATTGAGAGGCGTGAAATAATTTATTTCCTAAAATTTAATAAATGAAGTAACAGGATTTAGTTCTTTATATTTAATTTGGAAGTCATACCCTCTACTCCTATATATTTGAAAAACACGCCCAGGACTTTCTGCTGATTCCTCCAACTAACATCTTCCCTTTTTTCCAATATATGCCCTAGAAGAGTCATAATTTTCAACCTTAAAATGAGAAATGTTTATGGTGTGTTTGGACCGAGGCAATCTAGATAATCACAATAGCTAACTAACATTTAGTGAGCAATTGGCAAATGTCAGGCACTGGCTTAAAAATTTCACAAACATAATATTTTATCCTCAAAATAAGTCAAAGAGGTAGAATGACAATTATCTTTACATTACAGATGAGGAAACCCTGTCACAGAGAATTTAAATGACTTGGTCAAGTTCAGCCAAGCAGTCAGATTTCAGGCTCTTGATCACACCCCCTAGCTTTGTAAAAGTAGAGGCACCATTTCTTGCATTTGCATCAGTTAAGGGTCACATGTGGATTCAACTTCACCTGAATTGTTTCTTCTGTCAGTTAATTCCCTTATTTGCATGTCTGATCTTTCTCTTTGACTCTACCTTTACACCTACAAAACATTGTTTAATATCTTCGTATCCTCATGGAATACAAAGTATTTTCTAGGTCAAATCAAATATTGTATGTAAAAATTACTTTGAATGTGGAAATACTGTAGAAACCATTCTATTAAAAAGATTATCTTATATTCTAGCTAATAGGTTAACTAAAACTCCTTTAACATGTAAGAGTTTGATATTTTCTTATTCTTCAAACTATATAACTTTGCAGCGTCCATGGTTTTCTTCTTCTTTACATCTACCACTAAATTCATTTGTTACCTTGATATTATTGAAAGCGGTAATAGTCCAACTTTATGACAATTTAGAGCTAGATTGGGCTTATCTGCAGATAAGTTAACAGGAAAAAATCACTTAGGATATAAAATTAATATTAAACTGAAAAATGCTTAACATACTAAAATAAAAAATAATTTGTCAATAGCCCAGTGTGGTGGTGCGCGCCTGTAGTCCCAGGTGCTCCGGAGGTTGAGGCAGGAGAATCACTTGAATGCAGGAGGCCGAGGTTGCAGTGAGCCGAGATCACACCACTGCACTCTAGCCTGGGTGAAAGAATGAGACTCCATCTCGAAATATATATATATATATATATATATATATATATATATATATATCCCACACATTTACACATAAACATAGAGACAAAGCGTAATTTAAAAGTAACCAAGCTAAAGCAGATTCCAACAGACCATTAGCATACATTTGTTAACAGAGTCTGAGTTTTGGTTTGTGTTTAAAATAAAACCCATTTCTAGTAAAAATTCAGAATCTTTATGAATTCTGTCAATTTGACCTGGTATCATTAGGCTGCGTTGGTTGTGTTTTCATTATCCTGTGAGTAATTTCCTTTAGCAAATTTCCATTTCTCTTCATGCCCTTTATATATTTAGTGAAACAAGTTAACATCTGTTAAATTGTAAATATTCAGGACAGGGACTTCCCCTTTAATGTGTTAGATTTGCATCAGGTATGCCTAAATGTTTAATAAAATGCTTTTGATGATTATTATAAGGATAACAAAAATGGCAATGATAATCTAAGTTTAAAGTTTTTAATCTCTGGGTTTATATTATAAATGTAGAAGATGCTGAAGATTTAAATGCACAACAGAATGTAAAAAAGAAATTCTCAATAGTCATTTTTACCTTTCTGATTTAGTAAAAATTTATATTTGAAATATTCTGCTTATATATTTAGTCAGATATTTTCAAATCCCCTCTTCCCCAGTGTTTTAGCTTAAAATAACTCGCTTTCCTTGGTTTAAAAATAGAGTACACATTTTGTAAGCCAACTTCAGATAGGAACCACTTCACAACGACTGTATGGCCATTGGAACTATCCCTATTCAAGTCAGACTTCTATAACAATATCTACCCTACATCCACATCACTGCCAATAGGCAGCATGTATTTGGGAAGCATTAATGATTTTAAAAGGCTCTGTCTCTTAGGATTTTTCTTCTTAAGATCCTTTGCGTTTTACTTTTCAAAGGGCTTCAATATGGGGACCTGATAAAGAAGGATTAATGTAGTTTAACAAAGTGAAAAACTAATTGAATCATTAACTCACTATTCAGATTCAAATATCTTCATTCCAAACCACATTCACTATTTACACTTCTGCTTTGCTCCTCTGCCTGACTCTTTTCTTCTCCCTTATTGGTAAAACTTCTTAGTCTTAGCCCTAACCCTGAAAAGGTCATGTGAAAATTCACATCAGGCATGTCAGAGAAAATCATGGCTGCTGGAGCAAAAGCTTAGAAGGTTTTTGCTCTAGAAGTTAAAAATCTTACATTTCAATGTTTCTTTGAATATCTTAGAACTCTGTTAAGTTACTAAAGTGGACACAAAAGCATGAGTAGCTGTCACGACTTTGAAAAATAAGTATTTGCTACTTATAAGTTGCTTTATATGCCCTATTGAACCATCTTCTTCCTACTTAATAACAAAGTATTTGAATGCAAAATTATAATTTAATATCTCTGAAATTTTGTATTTGATAGTAATTTTTTTCATATAAACACACTACTATAGATTTTAAAATTGTAGAATAATTAAAAATGCATACATGGTACAATGTAGACAGGCAATCATTTAATATATAGAGAGACATAAATTTTGTCAGAGAAGGGTGTGCTTGCAGGAGACTATTTAACAGACCCACCATTAATGAGACCTTCCCAGTAATTATTT
The DNA here is from genome assembly GCF_007565055.1 of Rhinopithecus roxellana. Lineage (NCBI taxonomy): Eukaryota > Metazoa > Chordata > Mammalia > Primates > Cercopithecidae > Rhinopithecus > Rhinopithecus roxellana. The sequence goes on along the minus strand of NC_044552.1, from coordinate 94,380,242 downwards.
TTGTATTTCACCCTCCTCCCTTCAAATGCTATTGGACTGCAGGCAAATTTTAATCTTAAATACAAAACAAGTGATAATAGCATAACCATCTTGAGTGGTACATTCAACGTATTGCAAAAATTATTACATTTCTGTTGGTCTGATTTATTTTAGGTTCACTGATTCCTCTAGATTTAGACACATAGACCATCACTAATTTATGTTGATGACACAATACAACATTTAGTTGAAAAGAAATAATTTATGAACTAAGAAAATAGTTCATGAGCTTTTTGCAAATTAGCAGTTTTCTCCTGGATCACTGGTAGACTCAAGTCCATTCTAGTTAATTCATCTTCATCATAAGTAGTTACAAAACAAACATTATGAGCAATTACTCAGGTGTGTTTTAATTCCCTAGATAGAAATGTTAAGTCCTGAACTTAGACTTAAAATAAAATTCACTCTAAGCAGTGTTTAATCATTTAAAGAAAAAAAAATTGCTTCCTTAAGTAAGATCATGCCAGGTAGAAAACCTAAGTCCTAATTAAATGCATTCTGTTTATGGAAAGCACCTAACACGGTACCTGGCATATAGTGGGTGCTCATTTGGTGATAATTATAGTTATTAGCAGAATCAAAACTATGCCAAATGCTTCAGAACTCCCAGTCTCTTTTCTCCATATTCTATTTCCTTCTAAATATCTCTAGTACCTTATCCTATGCAATTTAGGATTTTTGCACTAATCACACTCAAACTGCAGCTTCCTAGAGTAAGAGAGGGATGAACATAAGGAAGGCTTGTGTGCAGTATTTTCAGAGTCAAGGCTTACCTGAAAAAGATCTGGTTTGAAATTATCAACATATCAACTACAAAGAGCCAGTATTTTCTTCATTCGCTGACCAATCTCCAGAAGCCAAATTTATAGCTGAAAATCAGCATCAAAATAACAATTTTAAGAGATTATTTTGAAAAATTAAAGTTTTTTTGTGTTTGACGAAGTGTAGCTCTGAATCAGCCTAGATTTGGGGGAATCTATTATCACCGAAGATAATGAAGTGTATTGCCCTTTTGCATAATTGAAAGGAAAAGATAAATGTTCCAGACTTAGACCCAACTTCTTTTTGATACATCTCAAAACCAAAGGGAAGACAGAAAAGAGATAAGAATAAGGTTAAAAAAAAAAATAATGACAGAACTCAACGACAAAACATGAGTTTTCCTAACGTTTTTAAAACAACGTAGTATTTTTTTCCTCTAAACTTTTGTTCCTAATTTGGTATCCTTCACTAAACAAAAACCAAAGACACTTCTGCATAGCAGCAAAACCTCTGAGGAGAGTTTTCCTGCATCCTTTACACTGCCTTGTCTCACTCCAAGCCCAGAGCTGGTGCTAAAATCAATGATATAAGACCGGGCCAGGGAAGAGCCCCAAGAAAGACCCCATGGGTTTTAGGTAAAGTTTTACAATTTTCTTTTCTCCACAACCGAATTATCCCTTTAAGGGTGTGTGTCTAAGGCATGTGCTTCATACCGACACCACATTAAGGAAATGGAATAAACCACTCCCCATGCTTTCTTGAGCTTGGCTTCCTGTTCTATACAAAAGGAGGACGCAATTTGGATTTACCTCAATTCTCGCCTTACTTGCCGAGGAAGATGTCTTAAGCACTCTATTTTAAGGATTCAAAGCCCGTAATATTACTAATAACTCCACATACTTGTTTGCATTTCCCATGGTACATATAAATGTCAGAAGCAATGACTTGCAGCCCCCTTTAATCTCGTGACAGCTTTATTATCATTGGTTGGCTGAACTTCAAGAAAAGTTATGACAGTGGCGAAGTTCTGCAAACTGCAGCACATATTTCGGTAATTAGGTAAAGGAGGGAAAGCTACGTTTAGAATGCACAGCTGGAATTATTTGCTAAACACATAAGATGCTAAGGTATATCACATTCCTCCCAGGACAGCTTTTGAAGGGTGATTTACAAAGCATTTCTTTTTACTGTTTTGCCATTTCTTCCCCCTCCAGTTAGGCTGTTTTAGCAGCAGCTCTGACTTGAAAATGGATCTTCTGATAATGGAAATATAGTATTTGCAATATGAGAAGGTGGAAGGAGGGAGTGGTCTGAGAGGCTATGGTTTTCATTTTGTTCTATATTGAACTCAGCTTTCCGAATGACTGCATCTCTCTCATGAATGCTTTAGCGTTGAATATAGAAACTGATTTTTTTCATAGTTTTGGAATCAGGCCAAGGTTTTCTAATCTTAGAAACTATCATATAAACTGCTTGAAATACATTTTTGATCCCACACAAACAAAACCATTTGTCTTTTTACAAATTTAACTATCAATAAAGTTCACACTAACAATTACCAGTAATCAAGTTGCTGTTTTATTGTATCTCGTTAAAAGGTCACATACTTCAAGAATTACTTTAAGAGATTTGCCAGTAAGGTAATAGATTTCAATGACAAACTTCTTCATTCAGTTTCCTTTAGAATCAAAACCATGGACAGTTTGAGAAAATAAACTTTGTGATGGAAAAAATCCAGATTTTGCTTAAGTGCATACTTTTTGAATTGATATAATTAATATCCAATTTTAATTCCCAAAACTAGCCTGCCCAGGCTATTAGTTAAATAAACTAGTAAGCTACCTAGTGAAAACCTATGATAAGCTGGGTGCAAGGGCTCATACATATAATCCCATCACTTTGGGAGGCCAGGGCAAGAGGATCTCTTGAGGCCAGGAGTTTAAGACCAGCCTGAACAACATAGTGAGCTCATGTATCTACAAAAAAAAAAAAAAATTAAACCAAAAAAAAAGATAAAAACCTGTTTATTGACTTCTGAAAACCTCCAATTTTTGTTTTGATTTGAAATTTATCTATTTTGATCCAGTCCAACAGCTTTCTTTAAAGTTAATGTGAATATCATTTAACAAATTTACAGAAATTTCTTACATTTTCACAGAAAAAAATACGTTGTTGTAAACTGAAGGAGAAATCGCCATTTCTGTTTCTACTATCCCCTTTGTCTAACTTATGATGGAGCCTATAACTTACGATGGAGAAATACAGAACATAATTCTCTCACTCTCCCTTTTCTTCCTTTCCCTTCCTTTCTCTTCTTTCTTCTTCTCTCTCTCATTCTGCCCCAAATTATGTATATTGGACATTGATCCAAAATAGCTTAAAAGAAACTTAAAATATATACAAGATAAAGCAAAATAAAATAAATTATAATAAAAAGATTAATCAAAGAAAAAAAAACAAAAGTTAAAAATGAGAACCTTATAAAATATATGTCATTATCCAATGCAATTACTAAAAGTTGGCTATGAACTGACTTCAAACAAAATGAAGAGTTTGGTTGATCATATGATTGGGTTATCAATGTTTTTAAACAAAAGCAAAGCCAAATACTCGGAGAAGGGCAGATGTTCATGATAGTAGAATGAGAAATAAATTTCTTCAAGGATACTCATTAAAAGGACATTGTATAGTATCATGCATTAAACAGTGTCATCTATTCATACCACATCCTTATAATAAGCGGAACAAAGGACTTCAGAAATTTGTCATAGTGTCTTCTCCTTAGTCCCATGTTTCTTACCAACATCCACTTGGGGAAATGCCATCCTACAAGTGGGCTATCATGTTTTGGATGCCCTGGCTAAATTCAGGAGTATACTCTTATCTAAAATAATAGATGCACTGTATATCTTCCAAGTGATCTTGCATCAACATTATTTCTTTCAGTTTAGCTTTTGTTAGAAACACTGGGAAACACTGAATACAAGATTATACTTCTGAAAAGAATATAGACTATAACTAGTCTATGTTGCAACACAGTACACATTACTGTGATTTAACATTCAGAAGAATTCCAAGAGATTTGATTCAACCCTTGTGTTCCCCTAATTAGATACCTTCTAGAAAACCAAGGGTTTCCCAACTACCCATATTCAAGTTTACCATTTACAAGATTACCAGTAAATAAAAAGAGAGAGAGAGAATGCCAAAATCTGAGATACATTTCATAGAAAAGAAATCAGCAGAGCTGCACAACTGTCAATTGTACTTCAACAATTACATAGATATCAATCAAGTATTTGAATAAAATTTGTAGTAATATTTAAGTGTTTCAGATAAAATTTTTCTTATACATTTACACATAAAAACTTATAATTTTGCATTCTATTTACTGAAAGATGTTTAAAACCATTTTATACTCACCACACTTTCTTTAAGTAAAATGAGCTTTCGTCAGCTGTTTTTATTTTTGATTATTTGGCTTTCAAAATGAAGATTAGCTAAACCTAAATGCAATAAATATTGATTTAAATTTTCTATCAAAAGCAAATATGATACAAGCTCTACACAGATAAGTATTTGATTTCTATGAAATCCATTTATCTAAAGCTTAATTCAGTATTTGCTTTGTTATTAAAACTCACTAGCTATCCAATATTTTAAAATTAGAAGTCAGGACTAATATAAAAACCCTCCTCAAAAGTTATAGGGTTCTGAAAAATTATGAGAATAAATGTGGTCAGTAATTTCAATGCTCAGATATAACCTTGACAAGAGTATTTGATAATGAAGTCTTGTTTCTCTAGTTTTCTCTAGTTTTCAGAAAAGGGGAAATTAGAGGGGAAAAACCTAAGTCAAAAGGTAGCTAATGTAGACCAACGAATTTGTGCAAAAAAAAAGAGAAGCCAAAAAAAAAAAAAGGCTATTTAAAAAAAATGTTTAAAGAGTTTTATTACAGGATGTTAGTATTCAAGACAGGTCAGAGCACCTTATACTTTTAATCCGATATTGAGTAACTAGTTTTAAAGTGTTACCTGAGTATTTTTATCATATTGTCTTTTGGGAAAAGCACTTCTCAGTGACTGTTTAAGAGATGTTACTCTGATCAAACAGTTTATCCTTAATAACTTGACACGTCAATCCATGGATAGCTTCTATTATAGTTTTCTTGCTGTCTCTGTTGGCTTTGGCACGTTTGTCTTCTGATTTTTGATCATGTGTTTCTAAACCCAACAATGAAACTCAGTGTACCCACCCAATATTTATTCCACAGAAACTGAAGCAATTTGCAACCCAAAGAGAATTTGAAATACAAGACTTCTGAGGCATAATATTGTCTGCAGTGTACACCAAAGTCTTCTATTTTATTAAGCGGGATAGTCCGGTATTCAGAAGGTCCTTCATCAGGAGGTTTGTAGCCCTTTGGGTATGTCCTAAAGGTATCAAGATTCACTTTCCCTGCAGATATTGTTCTTGTTGGATCAATCACCACTGCTGTAAATGGTTCCTGGAACCGCTTATTGAGCAGCCGAGTACTAACATGATGCCAGAAAGGCAGCAGCCATGGCCAGGGTGCCTATAATACCATCCGATCGCATTTTTAAGTTGGCCAACCTTTTTGGCATTTTCTATGTATGTGGCCACGTACTCATATGCAGCAGCCTGAGAATTTTCTAGGGTTTCAGTGTCCTCCACAGGCAAAATAAAACTGCCTATAATAATCGTGGCTCCTTTCCTGGCATCAAACCCATCACTTCCAAGTTGCCCCCGATCTGGCATGCATCACCATCTTCAGTAGAGCCAATGCTGAGATTTTACAGTACTTTAAAGTAATGGTGATTGGTAACCCAGGCCTTTGCTGCCAAGATTTCTTGCTGCTGCTTCTTGTCATATTTGTAGTTTTCATGGATACTCTGAGCTTCTTGCATGTTGTTGGCCAGTTCCCAGGTTTTTTGGACCATACCGCTCCTGGATGTCACCATCACTGAGGAATCAAAATTGTCGCCTCTATAACCAAGATGCAACGTTAGCTCCCTAGATCTCTGTGTGTGGGTTTCAGATCCTATGCACCACATGAGAAAACTCTTTTTTAAAATTTTTATTTGTTTTATTTATTTATTTATTGAGATGGAATTTCCCTTTGTCACCTAGGCTGGAGTGCAGTGGCATGATCTCAGCTCACTGCAGCCTCTGCCTCCTGGTTTAAGTGATTCTCCTGCCTCAGCCTCCCGAGTAGCTGGGATTGCAAGCACACACCACCATGCCCGGCTAATTTTTTGTATTTTTAGTAGAGTTGGGTTTCACCATGTTGACCAGGCTGGTCTCAAACTCTTGACCTCAGGTGATCCGCCCGCTTCAACCTCCCAAAGTGCTGGGATTACAGGCACGAGCCACCACATCCGGCCAGAGGCAAACTCTTAACTAGATTCTTGAGACAGCCATAACACCTTTAATTTTTTTTTTTTAAAACAAGTCTTTCGCTTAAGTCATTTGGAGCAAGTAAATTTTGGCAGCATCATTTTAATTTCAAAATCAGTGACTGTATATTTTTAAAATGTTATCTATTTTACAAAAGACTATTTTATTATGTGTGATATGATTATCTTTTAATTGAATACTAGAAATGTAGCTATGTGACTTGCAACTGAATTTTATAGCATTATTTCTATAGTTAAAAACATCTAAAGGCCAATTTTCCTGCTGTATTCAACCGACGAGTCAATCACCAAGCCATGCACAACCTCATAAAGAATCTACTGAAACAATTTCACATTTACTTCTCTGTATTTTTGCAGTGTACACTGGTGAGAAATCTCCCAAACACCTGAGGATAGCTTTGTTTCACAGTAAGTCAAAGAAAAAGTGTGTAGCAAAACTGTTGAGTGTTATATAAACCAAGGTTCATTTGCATTGTATTCAAGTGGTAAATGCATGGGATATATAAATAATATATATTTAGTATATTAATCCTCTCTAGTAGGAAAGGCAGCCATTCAGGCAAACCATCTTTAGTAGAGTAGGTAAAATGAAGGCTGGGTGGACAACGTTGGTTGCCTGCTCCACAGCCATTGCTTCTTATTATAGCCTTGTTTCTTACTTGTGCACTCTGCTATTGTTTAGTTATTAGGCAGTCATCTGTTTCATTGGTCCCTCCCCAGCTCAAGGGATAGAATGTTGATTAGCTTAAGCCAATCAGAATAATCCCATTCCATTGACAACATTAGTATAGAGTGATACATTATAAAAACCAGGCCAGCCGGGCGCGGTGGCTCAAGCCTGTAATTCCAGCACTTTGGGAGGCTGAGACGGGCGGATCACGAGGTCAGGAGATCGAGACCATCCTGGCTAACACGGTGAAACCCCGTCTCTACTAAAAATACAAAAAACTAGCTGGGCGAGGTGGCGGGCGCCTGTAGTCCCAGCTACTCGGGAGGCTGAGGCAGGAGAATGGCGTAAACCCGGGAGGTGGAGCTTGCAGTGAGCTGAGATCCGGCCACCGCACTCCAGCCCGGGTGACAGAGCAAGACTCCGTCTCAACAAAAAAAAAAAAAAAAAAAAAAAAAAAAAAAGGCCAATAAGAAGATAAAGGCATGAGATAGAAAAATTTTTCTTCTAAAAATATGCAAATTGGGCATTCATTCTATTATGAGTATTCTCACTTGAGTTTGAGATGCCTGAATCTGCCGCAGCTATGTATTCGGCTAAGATTTCCCTCCTAGGAACACCTCATGTCAAAGATACCCCCAGTCTCATTTACCTCACATGACAAATCAATGTAATAAAAATAAATTGCTCTTATTGACATCATTCAAAGACAAATTTTCGTGTATAGACTCACAAAACCTATGAAATTATTCTTACAGTGGAAAATTCAGAAATTATAGCAGGCAATGGAGGAGATAGTTAAGTGATTTTATAATACAAGCATCCTGATGGCCTTTTCATAAACTCGAGTCTATATATCTCTTTGTTTGCTTGTTTTATTTTTTTAACATTTTCCCCTAAGTCTTCTTTATTTCCTTTCTTGCATAGGCTTTTCTCATACCTTGGATTGATTCTTTCCATGCCTTTCTCTATGCTCATATGAGGATATTATTTGCACACATAAAGGGATTATGGATGGAAGAGTTTGTTGTTCTTAAATCATTGTGCGTATCAAAAGGGTATCATATATTTGATTATATGCCATTTGCTTTTCAAACAAATTGTACATACCTACAAATAATCAGATGGCAATATAATGACCTGAAAAATTATTCCAAAATGGGTATTAACAGTAATTTCCCTATTTAAGAATGTTGAAAATGTTTCCTTTTTCCCCACACTTATAAATACTGCTACAGTAAAATTTTTTGTTCACATGTACTTATGTTCACAGGCACTTCTATCAAGGATAAATTTCTATAGGTGGAATTACTGGATAAAAAGTATAGGACACACATACAGACACACACATACACACACACACGTTTAGTTGACTATAGAATACATCTTATGAGATTGCTTACCAGAGGGACTATTTTTCTGAGATTATCCTTTTGGATTTCATTGTACTTTTCATTTGCAGAGCCAAATTAAAAAAAAAAAAAAATAGAAAGAAAAACTGAGTTTACAATACCATGCTTCGGGTTCCTCAATTCTGGAATTGCATCATGTTAGGTATCTCAGGACTAGATTATTTTGCAACCACTACTTTGCTACGGTGATAACACAACTCATCAAACTTTTTATTGTTATTTTATTTAAAAACAATCTGACCACAAATATTTTTGGTATTTATTAATTTCTTCTCATTTACAAACGAGGCAAAATAAAGTACTCATGGATGACAAATAGTTCAGTTTCTATTCTCATCTATTCAATTTAAAAGTCAGCACTCAGAATTGACACTGCACTCTTACGAGGTATCTAGTTTTCTGAAGAGACAGATGTGCAACATCAGTCGCCAAACCTGAAGTGGAATTGGCGGTATTTCTTTTCTTTTCTTTTTTTTTTTTTTTAAGGTGGAGTCTCGCCCTGTCTCCCGGCTGGAGTGCAGTGGCCGGCTCTGGGCTCACTGCAAGCTCCGCCTCCCTGGTTCAAGCGATTCTCCTGCCTCAGCCTCCGGAGTAGCTGGGGTTACAGGCGCGTGCACGCCCAGCTAATTTTTGTATTTCTTGTAGAAACAGGTTTTCTCATGTTAGCCAGGATGGTCTCAATCTCTTGACCTGGTGATCCACCTGCCTCGGCCTCCCGAAGTGCTGGGATTACAGGCATGAGCCACAGCGCCGGACCGGAATTGGTGTAATAGGTTGCTTTGATAAAGCAGGAGGACATAAAGATAATTAGATTGGAGTCCAAAGAAGCTCTTTACTAGTTTTTTCCTTCTGTATTAGTTCTGAAACTTGAGACTAGCAGACACATATACTCAGTTGGCAAAGATACTACTGGCAAAGAGGCTTCAGATGGAGCATGTTTCCTCCCTCGCCAGAAGCAGCCATGTTGGCAGGCTAACATATAGAGGGTTGCCTCCCTCTTCTATCCACTCCTTAGACAGAGATGTTTCATCTGTCAGGCTGGCACCTTTAATATGCACAGAAATCCACATGAAAATCAGAGATTGAGAAGGATCTTCATTAGCAAGTGACCCCAGGGAGAAGAAACTTCTAGAAGACACAGGACTTAGCATAGTGTGGAAAACGTACGCGATATGGTTGTTGAAAGTGCTCATTACTAATGCTGAAGCGACTTATGCTACATTAAATGAAATACAAGACCAAGGTATATGAACAAAGTTAGGGAAAATGGAATTAGCACTTCACTCATAATACTGTTCAGTCTAGTCCGTGGTTATCTTTCCAGCAGATTCATCTTAATGAAATTATGGCTAAAATTGAATCTGTCTGATGTCAGAATATCTTGGAGTATGAAAGAGAATCATTCACTACATAATGCCCTGTTGAGCATAACAGGCAAAGGAATATTAACCCTAACGGTTTTCAATATTGACTTAGCTGTCAGAGAGCCCTGAATTATAGGAGAAACTTTGCCATTATCTACTCAAAACCCAGGGAACTGACACCCTTTGTCTCTTTCTTTCTCAACTAGTATAATTCAAATATTCCTTAAAATTACAAAGATAAAATACCATGATTCAGATAATCTCCAGGAGGTATTTATAGGTGATCTAAATTCATTCTGACATCTCTATGCAATGAATTACACAGAATATTAAAAGCCACAGTTTTTAACAGGGGGTCCAGGTCAAGGCAAAATTGTATGTTATATGCGGGAGACAATAAAGAGCAGCAGTTCAGATTTCAGAGTCGGGAGCAAGTCAATCTCAGTTAAAATTCCAGGTTTCATCATTTATTTGCCATGAAACTTTAAACAAATACCCTTTCTGTGTCATGATTTCCTTATCTGCAAAATGTGGTTGAGAATAATTATAACAGCTACATTAGAGATTGTTGTGAAGCTATAAGACAATGTTACAGGTACCCAGTAAATCTTAGCAAGTATCATTTGACTATTTGTTTTCCATTCTCTGTTGCTTAAATACTTAATTACTTGTATCACCATCAACAGCTGTAAGAAGAAAGGTCAAGAAAGTCCCCATTTTTCTCTTAGAATTGAAGTCAATGTGTTACTTCTCTCAGTGCTATTTAACTCTTGAGGATTTTTTTTAATTTCTTTCTTTGTCTAATTGTACAGTTAAGGGCTTTATCATCTGCCACAGATATGGCAGTAGCTATAAACAAATTGGGAAGGTATTTCAGGCCCAGAAATATGATTTTTGTATCACGGGGTAGGTAGCTGTGGTCTACCAATTTCATCTAAACATGTAGCCTGCATTCTACAAATACTCAAATCAACTAAAGCAGATATCAAAGCAATAAAAATTAAAGACAGGTATGTTTACCAATAGAAGATTTTTATTTATGCTCCTTTATCTAAACTTTTCATATTCTTTTAATTCTATATAAATAGAAGTTATCAATCAGTCCTACCTTCCGTTTTCTCCAGGTCTCAAAAAGATCTAGAAAAAATAAAACACAAAAAATTAATTAACAGAAATATCACCAAAAGTAACAAGTTTTATTTTTAAAATATACTTAAGCTACATTTTTCTTCAAAATTTTATTAAATTTACCTCTTTTTGGCTATCTACATCTGCATGTTCAGATGCAGTAGCCACTTAACTTCATGTAACTACCCCCTGCTTAAAATATGGCTAGCTCAAGTTGAGATCTAATTGAGTGTAAGTTGCACACCAGGTTTCACAAACTTAATTTGAAAAAAAAGGATGTAAAATGTATGGTTAATTTTTATATTGATAACATATTGAATGATGATATTTGAGATAGTTTGGGTTAATTAAAATATATTACAAAATTAATTTCACTTTTACTTTTTAAAATTGTGGTTACTGGAAAATCGAACAGCATATAGGTCTTGCATTTGGGACTTCCATTTATTTCTATTGAATGATGCTGCTCAAGACTTATAGAAGGCAAATATTCCAGGGGCCAAAAAAATTAACTACCATTTTAGAAATAAAAATTTACTTTAGAAATTTAAATCCAGAATTTCACTTCTAAATGCAATGGAGTATTGCTCTTGCTAAGGACAACTAGGGAAAACAGATTTATTATGGGTAATAAAACCCAAAATTAAAACCAAAGAAAGTCTGTTTGAAGGTATCAGAGAACTACTGAGACAACCAGCACTTGAAAGAGGAGAATCTTAGTAGGAAGGCCAATGCAGAGATGTGAGCTGAAATTCAAGAGTTAGAGACTCCTGTGGCCTCTGCTAGGAAGGAAGGCAAGGAAGCCAACAGAGCTTCTGGTAATCTTAAAGAGATGAACAGACAAAAGTTGGAGTATAGGATTGCCAAACATCTAGGACTTGAGATTCACGATCTTGGAGACGTGGGAATGAAAAAGAACTAAGCCCAATACTAGTGGATTTCCACTTTAGATGTCAGTCCAATTATTAAACTGTTCAAGGGCAAAGGACTATTAGGTTGGTGCAAAAGTAATTCTAGTTTTTGCCATTAAAAGTAATAGCAAAAAAAAAAAAATTACTTTTGCACCAACATGATATAATATAAATCACAAAGTCTCTAAAATGTAATATAATAAAGACTACAAGTTCCCTATTGGAATCCTTGGAGGACCACACCATATTGGGAAGAACCAGAGTTTGATGAAATATTGGTAGATAGAGCCCCTACTATATGTATCTGCCAGAGGAGAGTGAACTTTCTATAAATATAGCACCATTTAGAGTCTCTAAATTTTTGTATATACAATGTTAGTTACTATATTAAAAATTACTAAACATTTTAAGAGACAGGACCCAAGGGACAAAAAGTATACATAATCAACAGATGTATAGATGACCCAGTTAGTGAAGTTATCAGATATGAAATTTGATTTATATGTTTAAAACATAAATGACAGATACAGAAATAATCAAATGGAAACTCTATAACTAAAAATGCAATTACAGAATTTAGAATCTCAATAGATGGGTTTAATAGCAGGAGATAGGATTATGAACTCTAAAATAGGTCAGTGGGAAACACTGGGATTACTCAGAGAGCAAAAATGATGAAAAGTGTGCAAAAGAGGCTAAGATACATATGGGCTTCAGTAAAATATTCCAATAAGGAATATCATCGGATTCCTGGAAAGGGAGGAGAGAGACAACAGGCAGTGATCATATTCGAACAGACACTGGCTGAGAATTTTCCAAAACTGTCAAAAAATATCAACTTGAGAAGCCAAGAAGCCCTACAAAACTGACTAGGATAAACATGAAGGAAATCACATTAGGTACATCATAGAAAAACTTTGGAAAAACAAAGACTGAAGGATAATCTTAAATGCATGGGGGTTCAGAGTTGGGGGGCAAGAACTAGCAGACTGCTCATTTGCTAGAAGAAGAAAAAAATACAATCTGGCAAATTGTGAAGCTGAATGAAATTAGGCATCAAAAGAGTCTTGTAAAGCTCATAATTCAACATCTTTGGAAAGGTTGCTGCAGATTAACATATGCCACATGCAACCCTCAAACTAATCCACAAAGAGAAATGGTCAGTTAGCTGTAACAAATTATAGTTATTACAAGGGTGCCTAAGGTTGTTAGTTCTCTGCTAACTATGGGGGCAACATCTATCAGAACAAAAGAGCAATAATAAGTGGAAATTTTTAAAGATGGTTCGTTTTTAAAATTATTTTATTAGACCTTAACATTGTTCATAATTTTAGCTTAAGTTACCAATAAATAATGCTGAAAAATTCTTTTGAGAGTTGTAACAGTAGAGCTGCAATTGTAATGATACAACCCTACTTCCTGTTTATATAAAGGCAATAAACTGAATAGATCAGCCTTATAAACAATATTATCACCTAAATAATTTATAAACTACAAAAGTGTGCCAGTTACTTCTTCTATTTATATTTGTTCACATCCTCCTCTACTTCTCCTTTATCACTAGTAATAAAGGTGAGAAGAGTGACTATTTGCTGCAGTATATACATACAAACTAAAACAGATCACAGCAGGAAGATGCCTCTATCAAATATCACTGAGAAACTCCAATAGTAGAGAAGTAGAAAAGGCAAGATGCTCATAGCCACATGTGTAAATGTCAATCATTGTAAACTATAAGTGAATTGGTTCCATCACTGCCTAATGTACTTTGAGACTTAGACCATGTGGTCTATTGTGAGCTGAATTCTTTTCTGTGATCTAATCTCTTATGACCTCTTATGATGTCAACAATCTTCAACACCTCTTCCTCAGCCATTTATTCACTCATTCATCCACTTATTCTGCAGATATTTATTGAATGCCCAGTATGTGACAGGCACTATTCTGTTTTTTTTTTTTTTTTTTTTGGAGACAGAGTCTCACTCTGTCGCCCAGGCTGGAGTGCAGTGGTGCAATCTTGGCTCACTGCAACCTCCACCTCCCAGGTTCAAGCGATTCTCCTGCTTCAGTCTCCTGAGTAGCGGGGACTACAGGTGCCCACCACTACGCCTGGCTCATATTTGTATTTTTAGTAGAGATCGAGTTTCATCACATTGGCCAGGCTAGTCTCAAACTCTTGACCTCAGGTGATCCACCTATTTCGGCCTCCCAAAATGCTCGGATTACAGGCATGAGCCACCGCAGCCGGCCTGACAGGGACTATTCCATATATGGTGCCTACATGGAAGAGACAAGATAATTAAATGACTAATGATAAGGAGAAAAATTAGGTAGGGAAGAGGCTAGAAACTGATGGGATGCAATTTTAGGTAGGTTAGCTAAGGAAGATAATAGTAAGATGGGAAAGTTAAAGATGACCAAAGTAAGGAATGGAGAATTTGGGGGTGAGAATTCCAGGTAGAGATTCCAACAAATACAAGGGCCATAGATAAGGAGGAAGGCTGATATGTTCAAGAACAAGGAAGCCCATGAGACTGGAGCAGAGGGAGATAGGGGAATATATTGGGAGATGTTATCAGCAAGGAAACTAGGAGCAAGTTCATAAAGGGTCTTATTAGGTCATTTAAAAACTTTGGTTTTTACTCTAAATGAGATGGGATGCCACTGGAGAATGCTGAGCAGAGGGTTATGTGACTGAAGGTAGATTGTAAGGGAAGACTCTGGCTGTGTGGAAGATGTACATTGAAAGAGGCTAAACGTGGCAGTAGGAAGACCAGTTAAGAAGCTGTTACAATAATCCAGGCATAAGATAATGATATGTTAATGTCACATGGTACTATAGCAGATGGTGAGAGAACGTTGGATTTATTTTACAAATTCTATTCATGAATTCTATTCTACTTGTTCTATTTATTCACTTATTTATTCCTTGTAAAATAAACCCAAAGGAGCTCATTCTCGCCTTTGACCATGAGAGAATACAGCAAAAAGCCAACATCTATGAACCAGAAACCAGGCTCTCACCGAACACTGAATCTACCAACACACTGATCATAAACTTCTCAGTCTCCAGAACGTGAGAAAAATATGTCTATTGTTTATACGCTGCCCAGATTATGGACACCCATAGAGCCAACAGAGTTTACTATGGATTAGCTATAAGGAATGATAAAAGTTAAGGATGACCATAAGTTTTGTTGTCTAAATAGCAAGGGGAAATGTAGTAGGCATCAACTAAAGTAAAGATTGTGGAAAAGCAGATTTGGGGAATCTCAGTTCTGGACATGGTAAGTTTGAGATATTGGATACACATTTAAGTGGTGAATCTTATTCTGTGTTTCTTATGGCAAGGAAGAGTTTAAAAGTGAAACTAATTTAAAAGTAAGTACTCTGTAATTTTTCACAATTAATTATCTAGATTCAGTCATATGTGGTGGCTCATGTCTGTTATCCCAGCTACTCAGGAGACTGAGATGGGAGGATCCCTTGAGCCCAGGAGTTCAAATCTGCAGCGAGCTATGGTGGCATCACTGTACCCCAGTCTGGGCAACAGAGTGAGACCTTGACTCTTAAAAAACTTATTTGGATTTATAATGTGACTTATTGGAAGATACACACCGTTTCTGTGCCAGAAAAGAAATCCATAGGACCCAATGTTGATTATTCATAGAACTTTATGGTTTTGAAGACATGATGTGGAGTAATCAAATGGCTTACCGCTGCGGATACACTGAGTTAAGAGAAATAAATTACCTTTTTCTGAAGTTACACATTTTGGATTATGTAAATCTGCAGTTGTCAGTCACCATCACTCTGATTGCATTTCATTCTACCACAGAGGACTACGAGGACAACTCACAGCCGGAAGGAATGCTAGGAAGTGGAACACAGAGTTTGATGTCCTGTGTCAGCCTTGACTAAAACAAACTTCATGCTAGGAGTTCACAGTTACCTGAGTCAATAAATTCCTTTTATTAAAAAAAAATAGACTATTTTGAACTGGACATCTCTCATATGAAACAATACAAGTTAAAAATATTTTATAAAAAATCAAGTCTTTAGAGATTAATTCATTTCCACATGTAAAAATGGAGGCACATCAAAATTATAACATTTATTTTGCTGATATTTTTTCAGAATTTCTTTGAGGAACAACTAAGATTGTGCAGTATAAAATTATCCACTAATTCTGAAAGAAAAAATTATTAATGGTTTATTCTTATTCTTCTTAGAGCCTGCCTTCAACTATCTGTGTAAATGGAAGACAAAACTACCAAAGATAAAATTGATACCCTCAAGAAAATTCCAAATCTACACTGAAATCAACTATTTTCATTCCCTATGTATTTTTTATAGAAATTCCAAGTTAATGTGTGAGTAGTATTTCCATAATTTAACCAACTTCCTGTAGTCATCCTTCTTTTGTTGAAAAGACCAAATCTAAAATTGAAGTGACTATGGAGAGAAAACCCAAGTTCACTGACCATGTAAATTCTATAATTTGCCTTGCATAATTAGGAATTTATTCTATTAGCAATCAGGAGCCCAGAAAACTTTCCAGGAGAAATTGAGTTAAAATTAGATCAGTAAGGCTGGGCACGGTGGCTGGTGCCTGTAATCCCAGCACTTTGGGAGGCCGCGGCGGGCAGATCACAAGGTCAGGAAATCGAGACCATCTTGGCTCACATGGTGAAATCCCGTCTCTACTAAAAATACTAAAAATTAGCCGAGTGTGGTGGTGGGCACCTGTTGTCCCAGCTACTTGGGAGGCTGAGGCAGGAGAATGGCATGAACCTGGGAGGTGGAGCTTACAGTGAGCTGAGATCAAGCCACTGCATTCCAGCCTGGGCGACAGTCTCAGGAAGAAAAAAAAAAGGTCACTAATATTATTGGCCAAACTCTGGATTTCTATTTTCAGTTTCCAGTGTTGCCTACTTTTTAATTATGTATTACTTACTGTATCGGCCAGTGGATGACTTATCTTTGGTTTTGCCATAGCTTTTAGTGGCAAAAACTGCAATTACTTTTGCACCAACTTAATAAATTCAACCGCTAAGTGCAGGCTTGAAATATTTTTTTTTAAATTTATGTGTTGGGTGTCTTATAAATGTAACAATGGTTTCAATGGTCCAAAAAACTTCAAACTTTGTTTCATGCACTTCATAAACTACCAAAATGCATGCCTTTATTTTTATCAGTGAATTCAGTATTCACTAAGCAATTTAAAAAAAAATAAAAACTGTCAAATTTGTAAGAAGACATTTCCTTGAAAATATCATCTCATCTTTTTGCTTGGGCAAAAAGCTAATTTTTAGTTCTGAAAATAAACTTTTCTCAACCCCAAAAAGAACTGCGTCCAGATGAGAGTAAATTAAAAATGAAAACCTTTAGGTAATATCTGACAGAAAAAATATCAAGAGGTAGGAAATTGGTTTCCAGAATTCTTCCTGGGATTCAGAATGAAGGTCATGCATGGTGTCTCTGAAGATGCTTAACATAAGTATAGATAGCATCTGGAGAAAAAAAAAAAAGAAAAACGAGATACCTTTATGTTAGCATTCCATGAGTTAGAGATATCAGCATTTTCTTCCAACTTAATTTATTTAATTCTTGGGTAGCTCTGTAAGTCTAAGGATTAAAATGCCAGAAAGAAAATGAGAGAGGCTCTTAAGATAGAGTTAGCTATAGTCTAAACAAGGAGAGAGGCCCTGTGCATTATCCTCATGTGAATGGAGATTCCTTGGATAATGACTATAGACTGGATAGAGAAAAAGCCTTTGCACACAGTCACCCATTGTTCAGTCTTTATTAGAACCGAAGTAAGTGGAGGCTTGCTTTTCAGGCCCACTCTGTGAGGACTGAAGAGAGGAATGTCACTGGATCCCAATAGTATTTAATGTCTTCATTTTCTAGGACTCTTCTGAGAGAGACCTGGCAGGCTAGAGCAGTTGAGACAGAGATAAGGCAAATCCCGAACCAAGTCACATTCCTAGTAATGAACACTAGAGCATTTCTATAATGATAATGTGCTTTTATAGCTATGGTTGATTAATAGAATTTTGATGACATCACAGGTTCTGTAATGAAAAAAATGAAAACAGGGGAAGAGAAAAAAAGTCCCCAGCACAGCAGATGAGATATGTGACCAACAGGAACACACTGTATTAGGGCAAGAATGAATAAATTACTAAAACTTTTAACCCATCATCTCAAACTTCTATTCAACTGGCCCATCCCTAGAAGGGTAGAAGTTGAAAATTAAATATTACAAGTTTTCTAGGTTGGCTATTTGTCAGTATTAGTAGTTTCCTTGGTCGTAGGTTTTGGGTGTGCTTTATCCTTTATATGACTATTCATGGATATCCATACTTTTTTTGTTTTGTTTTAGAACTATGAACACATTGAAACTTAAAATACATTCTAAATGTACTTCTAAGAGCCCCAAGATCATGTCAAACAGCCATTTTACAGCTCTCTAGATTTCCACTAATCAGCAAAAGTTACTGGCCTTAGAAAAAGCTAAGTTCATTGTCCTGTAAAATACTGTGGGTATTTATATCACAGCATGATACAGCTCAGAGAGAAAAGAAAGCGGGTAAGAGATTTTTAGATCTATTACACCATTTAACTCAAAGAATGTTTATATGACCCACTGCACAAAGTTTAAATACATGAGGCAGTTTTGATTGTTAACTCCCTGAACTTGCTGGCGGAGCAAAGCGAGACCAAGACATTTCTAAACAGTGTGCTCTGGTATTGTTATCTACTATAAGGCATTTTCTGTCTTGTCAGCTGCTTCAGACATCTGCTTAGCTCCGTAAAACCTGCTCACTAGCATGGGTTATTTTTGTTTGTTTGGAGTTGAAGAACATTAAGTATTAGCTGGTTATTAGTTAGGTCTGTTTCTCAAAGTTAAATAAGAGGGAACTTTAGTGATAAAGTCTGTCCTCAAGAAAAAGTTTGCTTAACCCATTCAGTCTGTTTCCCATATATATATATATATATATATATATATATATTTTTTTTTTTTTTTTTTTTTTTTTTTTTGAGACTGAGTCTTGCTCTGCGGCCCAGGCTGGAGTGCAGTGGCCGGATCTCAGCTCACTGCAAGCTCCGCCTCCCGGGTTTACGGCATTCTCCTGCCTCAGCCTCCCGAGTAGCTGGGACTACAGGCGCCCGCCACCTCGCCCGGCTAGTTTTTTGTATTTTTTTAGTAGAGAAGGGGTTTCACCGTGTTCGACAGGATGGTCTCGATCTCCTGACCTCGTGATCCGCCAGTCTCGGCCTCCCAAAGTGCTGGGATTACAGGTTTGAGCCACTGCGCCTGGCCTATATTTTTATTTAAAATATATTATAGCTATCTATTACAGAAATATGAACAGTAAAAACAGGAAAACATTCCATTCTTAATTTTCCACATTATTCAATTATTTTAAAGTATTTCTTTACAGATTTTTAAATGCAAACTTGTACGTGGTTCAAAATGAAATTTTGCATTCTGTTACTTTCCTTTATTATGCTGTTTTCTATGTTGCTTTATATCATATCAAATTGCTGCATCATAAGGATATAAGAACACTTAATTTTTACCCTTTGGTCGATTATTTAAGTTGTACAGTATTCCTGTAACCCTACTTGTAAAGTTAATTCTACACCTTACTTCTTATGTTTTTAGGTGTTTTTTTCTCATGTTACATAACCCCAGCAAGTTTCTCTTCAATTTGTTGAAAGAGAAGCCTAACTTACATATTAGCATTTGGAAAAATTGCTGCATTTATTTTTGGTTAACTTTAAAAATATACAGATGATAAAATTATTCCAAGATATATGTTAGTGTTGCAGTGCTACAATTGTGATTCAATTCTGTCCTGGGACACATGCGGATACCCAGACCCACCCAGTATATTCATTCTATCAGCATGAGTCCTATCAGGCAGGGAAATTAATTCTGCTTTGGGGGATAGGGTAGAATTATGATAACCAAGGTAACCAGGGTCTTTTTCCCAGGCTTACGAGAGAGACTAAGCCATTCTAGGGAAAACTTGCAAATGTAAAGAATCTAAATCTAGATAGAATATACAATCATCCTTTTAAGGCTATAAGGACTAGTTAACATTTATCTTTTGGCTGCTTTCAGCATCTCCCTCCATGCTTTCCTCTTTTATCCTCTTCACTGGCCACTTTCCATCTGCTGACTCCTTACCCTGGCTATTAATATTTTTAGGAAAATTGAGGGCTTGACAGAGGTGAGTTCCCACTCTCAGTCATGATCCTACTACTGCCAGGCCTGACTCAAGCTTTCTCTGCTTTGAGGAAGGTTTAATTCAGCCAGTTGATGCTTTTGCTATTTTTTCAGAAGTGGTCAACTACTAGGGATATCAGGAGTAGGGGCAACATAGAGTTGGGGTGTTATTCTGGAGATGGATAGCAAAGACACCTCTTCATCTTATCAGTATCCAATCAGGAGAACAGAGGTTTGACCCCAGATCTCGTGAAAATAGTCTTAGGTTTTAAACTGAGACCAAGACTGTGGCCTTGGAAGTATTTTATTATCCAAATAAGAAAATTTTGATTTTAAAAGATACTTATTCTTTAAAAATAATTTAAATAGAATAAAAGATCAAACATAAATTTGTTACCTATGTAATAATGCAAGAAATGCCTTACTATCTGCCAAATTGATAGTCTATCCAGGCCAGTGTTCTGCCTCTGATATTGTTATCACGTCAACACTAGATGTCTGTCAGCACTGATAAACTTCAGTAAGACTCATCCTCAAAACCTGTAAATTAAAAAACCAAAAATGGTTCTACATTTACAGCTTATAGAAAATAATAATCTTTTCACTTACTAGTAATCTCTTGACCTGCTTTCCCCTTCAGTTATTGAACCAATTCTTTGCTTCTCTTTTTAGCAAAACTTCTCACTGGAGTTGATACTTACTTTCTTCAATTTCTCTCCTATTATATCTTATTTATTTTTAATTTTTTTTATACTTTTTTTTAATTTAAGAGAGGGTCTCACTCTGTCACCCAAGCTGGAGTGCAGTGGCACAATCACTGCAGCTCACTGCAGCCCACTGCACCCTTGAACTCTTGAGCTCAAGCAATCCTCCCACCTCAGCCTCAGAAATAGCTGAGACTACAGGCATGTGCCACCATGTCAAGCTAATTTTTTAAATTTTTGTTTTGGAAATTTTTAGTAGAGATTGGATCTTTGGATCTTGCTATATTGGCCAGCCTCGCATCTAGCAATCCTCCCACCTTGGCCTCCCAAAGTGCTGGGATTATAGGTATGAGCCCCCATGCCTGGCCCTCTCTCACTTTATCTCATACACACTTTAGCCATCCTTTTAACCCCAGAACTCCTGTGAAACTGCTTTTCTCAAAGCCACTGATGATATCTAGGTTAAAAAATCTCATGCCACTTCTCAATCATTCTCTTAAAAATTTAGCAGCTGCATTTGGCCCAGTTTTTCACTCTTCTTCATGAAACATTTCTTCATTTGTTTTCCAGGACACAATATTTTCCTGTTTTTGTTTTTTTTTTTTTGTCCTACCTGACAATATTGCTGGTTCTTCTTCATCTCTCAGACTCCATCTGTAAGATACCCTAGACTTTTTCACTGTATTCCCTCCCTCCGTCATCTCATTCAGTCTCAAGGCTTTAATGCCATCTGTCCGTTGATGACTCCTAGTTTCATACCTCCAGCCCAGTCTTCTTTTGTTTTTCAGGCTCAGCTACTCCCTTGGAAGAATAATATTCAAGCCAAACCCCTGTTATTCCCCCTCAAAATCTCCTCCTCTCACAATCTTCATTATTTAATAATTGACAATTTTATCTTTCAAGTGATTCAGTCAAAACCATTGAAGTAATCCTTGATTACTCTGCTTATTCCATTCACTAAGTCTAAATTTGTCAACAAACCATTCATTTTTATCTTTAAAATTTATTCAGAAATACACCACTTCTCATTACCACTAACATTACTACTTGGTTGTAGCCATAACCATATCCCACTTTTCCTCTAGCGGGAATGGTCCAAATGAAATAATTCAGATAAGAAAGATAATATGTCAGGTAATATTGCACCTCTATTGAAAACCCACAATGTCTCTCCATCTTACTCAGAGAAAGTCCAAATTCTTACAATGGTTTAAAAAAATCATCTTCTACTTTATCTATTTAATCCCACTCTTGCAAGACTTATGCTACTTCTAGAACTCTCTTAGTACAGAAATTTACACTTACTGCTCCCTAGCCTAAAATATTCTCCTAGAGAGCCACATGACTCCCTCCTCCCTCTCTTCCAGGCTTTGTCACCTCTAGGAAAAGCTTTCAATGATTGCTATTTAAAATGTACACCTCCCAACATCATATCCCTTTCTGTTTCTACTTTATCTTTTACTATATGCTATACTATATATTTTACCTACTTGTCTCCGCCCAATTAAACTCTCGGTATATGGACTCTCTTTCATTCATTACTTCATCCTCACAGCTTGGCACAGTACTATGAAGGGGTGGCCTGCCCCTCCACACTTGTGGGTGTTTCTCGTTAGGTGGAAACGAAAGACTTGAGAAAAGGAATAAAACACAGAGACAAAGTGTAGAGAAAGAAAAGCGGGGCCCAGGGGACCGGCGCTCAGCTTACAGAGGACCCACGCCGGCACCGGCCTCTGAGTTCTCTTAGTATTTATTGAGAATTATCTTAGTCATTAAAAGGATAAGGGAGTGGCTGGACAATAGGATTATTGTAGGGAGGAAATCGGCAGTAAGACATATGAAAAAATCCTTGTAATATGAATAAGTTTAAAGGAAAATGCTGTGCCTTGAGATGTATATGCGACATCTCCATAAACCTTTTAGCAGTATTGCTCCAGCAAGTCCCACCTTATTCCTAAAGGCAGTTTCTCCTCACTCAGTAAACAAGGCACACAATGGGTATTACCCGGAGATGTTCCATTGCCCAGGGAGGGGCAGGAGACAAATGTTTTTCTCTTTCTTGAGATTTAAGAGAATGGTGATGACTTTTAACCACAAGCAGCCTTTAGGCACTTGTTTAACAAAGCATATTCTGCACAGCCCAAAATCCTTTTAACCTTAAATCACCTTCGCACATGTCTCTTGCAAGGACAAAGTTGAAGGTAAGGTCACAGATTAACAGCATCTCAAATACAGAACTAAATGGAGTCTTTTATGTCTACTTCCTTCTATATAGACATGGTAACAAGCTGATCTCTCGTTCTTTTCCCCACAGTACTAGGCACTTACCAGGCACTTGATAAATATGTGTGACTGAGTAGGTACATAAATGAAAGATATAGACAAGAAGTTAGGAGTTTATCACAATAGACCAAGATGAGAAATTACAGTGGCTTGAACCAGGGTGGTAGCATGGACATACTGATACATTGCAGGGAAAAGAACACACGAGTATTGGGATTCCTGTTATTTCTATTTTTCTCATCATACAAGTAACAAATCCACATTGTAGTTGAATGCATCAGTATTGAGTGTTCATTAATGTAAGGCTTCCCCCCAAGGACTTATCTACCTTCTACCTGCCAATAAAGATCTGCTTCTCAACCTAGAGAACTGAGGACCAGATCTTGAAGTGGGATTGCCAGATAAAATACGAGACATCTAGATAAATTTGAATTTCAGACAAATAAGGAATAAAATAAAAAGTGTGTCCCAAATATTGCCCAAGGCATCATTACGCTAAATTTTTTAAGAGTATATATGTGTGTGTAAATATGTGAGAATTTGTGTGTATCTTGTTTATTTCAAATTGAAGCTGTGTGTTTGCTTTTCTTTGTTTGTTATTTGGCTAAAGATGGTAACTCTAACCTGGATTACTGTAAATTCTCTGAACTAATAAACATTACTTTGTTTCTTCCTTGAGAAATATATGTTAGCTTTCTGTTGGTAAGAATAAATCAAATGAGTCTTATTTTTTTCTGTAACTTCTACTTTACTTTTCATTGATAGGGGCTATGAAAGATCAAAGCCATATAATCAGAGCCAGAGTTCAATTGTCTTTAAATTCACTTGCTATCCTTTTTTCATTGAATACTACTTTTCAGCCAATAACAATATCAAGATGGAAAAAATGCCTGTAATCTAGTTAATTAATGCTACTTTACATCTAGTAAATTTCAATTTATTTTATAATTCCTTTTCTGCCATCTGGTTAAATATGCAATGTGGTATATTCAATTAAGTGTTTGTCTAACAGAGTGGTCCCCCAGTACTCAGTCAGCCTAGGGCCAACTTTTCAGCAGATGGTGGTCAGGCCTAAGCTCTGCCTTTCCCCTGACTCTCTTAAGTTGATGTGATGTACAAATCATGTACATCTATGATTTTATAATACTGGACGGGGGCAGCTGTGGATGGACTCCTTCCCTTTACCAGTGTGTTCTCCCTGTTCCTTTAACTCCTACATTGTAACAGAGCACAGGAAGAGTTAGCAAGTGAGGAAAAGTTACAAAGGATGGAGAAGAGAAGTCTTGATACTAGCATAAACAAGAAGAAAAAGAAGACTTCAAAGCAGAGAGTGGCTGGTATAGAACTGATATCTCACTAAGTCTATATTTGTGTAATCCTTATATTTTAAAAATCCTAAGGCCGGGCGCGGTGGCTCAAGCCTGGAATCCCAGCACTTTGGGAGGCCGAGATGGGCGGATCACGAGGTCAGGAAATCGAGACCATCCTGGCGAACACGGTGAAACCCCGTCTCTACTAAAAAATACAAAAAACTAGCCGGGCGAGGTGGCGGGCGCCTGTAGTCCCAGCTACTCGGGAGGCTGAGGCAGGAGAATGGCGTAAACCCGGGAGGCGGAGCTTGCAGTGAGCTGAGATCCGGCCACTGTACTCCATCCAGCCTGGGCCGCAGAGCGAGACTCCGTCTCAAAAAAAAAAAAAAATCCTTAGTTCAAAGGCTATATCATTCACATTTCTTTCTTTTCCTTTCTTCCCCCCTCCCCCCCTCACCCCCCGCAAACATAGACACTGAGCTCATGTTTGGAAACAGTGAATGCCCAGGAGGCCTATATAGTGCAGAAACATTCTCAGTGATTTAAGTTCAAGTCTACAGTGCTCCCCTTTCTTCATCATCCAGGAGCTCTCAGGCAACTGATACTAACAAGGGGAAAAAACTCTAAAAGACAGTGTCTCCTCAACCTGAAGGAATTCTGGACAAAGTAATATTTTAACCTCAAATCCATCGAGGTATTGAACTTTCCGAGACATGAAGCTATTTATTATTGTCTCTCTTAGACAAATGTTTCAAGAAAAAAAAAATGGAAAGAAAAGAAGAACACGAACTTAAAAAATGATCAAAGCCTTAAATCTGTATTCAAAAACTGTCTCAATGTCATATGTAATCACACTGAGAGTAATAGACACAACCTATTTTGAAACCAACAGGCTTTATACTCTTTTCCTACCCTGTATATTAATATTTGCCATTTACCCCTCCAGTCAATGCTACCTAATTTTAATTAGTTGTTTTAATCAGTTTTTCCTTTAGTAGAGTATTATCTCCATCCCAGTATCTCAAGAACTTTTCGTACCTTATTCACAATTGTTGCTTGAGATGAATTTTGTTATTGATGAATAAATTAGAGAAATCACTATGCCCCATCCTATGAGAAATCTTCCCTTTAGGCAACGATTTTCTCAGCATCCTACACTGATGTCTACTCCTTTTCAGCTCTTTAAATTGCTTGTGTTGGCTCCATGTGAAATGCACTCCAATATTTTTTCCTGTATAAATACTACCCATCCTTCTAATTCTTGCTCAAATTTCACTGACTCTATAAAACCTTTCTTAATGTTTTTAATATATGTTACTCACTC
This sequence comes from Rhinopithecus roxellana, assembly GCF_007565055.1. Classification (NCBI taxonomy): domain Eukaryota; kingdom Metazoa; phylum Chordata; class Mammalia; order Primates; family Cercopithecidae; genus Rhinopithecus; species Rhinopithecus roxellana. Next base: position 94,354,658 of record NC_044552.1, on the reverse strand, counting down.
TGATTTTAAACTTTCATGTCCCCTACTGAATTTAGCATTTAATTATATACCATCACGTTTTTATTCCTTCTCTTTTCAACAAGATTGACTTCTTGAAATCAGAATATCTATTATTTCACTCTACCTATCTCACATATCTTCTATCAAAATACTTATTGATTTATTGATGAGGTACCTGGAAATAATGGAGGTAAAAACTTACTAAATGAACAAGGGAGGAGTGTGACTAGTGTTAGAGCACAGGAATCGGAGACTAGTGATGTATGACTAATGACACTGTTGAGTCAGTGTCAACCCCGGACTGTAATAACAAGAATCAAATAATAACATAATTCCATGAACAGAGTAAGTATTCAACAAATGTTTATGAATTAATATATTAATAAATTAAACCCAAGCAACTGTTCATGCTTAATTAAGCCCATGCTCACTAATATCAACAATATCCATTTTAGAGTCATTCTAAAAGTGAAATCACACCTTTTGATTTTTCCAGTCTCGTGTTCTGGCCATATAAAAAAGCTTCATACAAAGCAGTTGGAAAACATGTGATCCCTGTTAAGCTTGGCAACAGCATTACATCAAAAGCCGTTAGTAGCAATACAAATTTTTAAATTGTTGTTATATATTGGCAGAAGCTGAAAATTAATAAAAGTATGTGAAAATAACAATAAAAATACTGTGACACCAGGACCAGAACATAGAATTGTCTTCATTGCATTTTAGAATATTAACCATAATTTAGCATTTCCTAAAGAACAGTGGGTCACAATTATCAGTTATCACTATGTGCCAGAGATACAATTATGGATGCAAATTAAAATAGTAAGAGACATGGGATTAAATGGGAAATCTATCAGTAACCGCAGATATTTCATTGTATCTTTCATACTTGCTGAAAATTAGGTCATTTCACCTTTTTTATTTTATTTATTTATTTATTTATTTATTTATTTATTTATTTTTGAGATAGTGTTTCACTCTGGTTGCCCATGCTGGAGTGCAATGACACAATCTCGGCTCACTGCAACCTGTGCCTCCCAGGTTCAAGTGATTCTCCTGCCTCAGCCTCCCAAGTAGCTGGGATTACAGGTGTCCACCACCACGCCTGGCTAATTTTTTTGTATTTTTAATAGGGATGGGGTTTCACCACGTTGGCTGCGCTGGTCTTGAACTCCTGACCTCAGGTGATCCTCCCACCCCGGCCTCCCAAAGTGCTGGGATTACTTGCGTGAGCTGCCATGCCAGGCTTCATTTCACCTTTTTTAAAAGAAAAGTATTATAAATGTTTTTCAGCTGCATGTCTCTCAGCAAACAATATGGCTAAGTTTTATAGAATTAGTGAAACAGAAGCTGTAAAAATTTTCATCCACATGGACCACTTACTATCTAGAAAATCTTCCCAATCACCATTGTTGTGTCCATCATCGACGGATCTGCTTACGTCTTCATTTTTAATTATTTGTGCAAATAGTACAAATAGAGATATTCTTCACCTTCTACAACTTCATGCCAGAGGCTTTGGTGAGAACTTATTCTATATTTTAAACATCTAGTGTACACCATTAGAAAGTGGCATTCCTTCTATTATGACACAAGATCACTATTTTCTCCAAGTTCTGTGTGGCTTTTTTAGTATTTACTACCAGACAACATTAAAAATGCATCTTTAATGTTATAGCAAAATGTGAAGCATTGTGAAGTGTTTGCTTTCTCCATATTTACTATTCCAAATAACATCTTAATTCTACATGAACTGGGCACAGGAAGTCTGACATCACACATTTTCAGACATTAGTCCTGCCTCCTCAGATTGCACACCGGTTGTTTGTAATGGAATAACAACCACAACATTTATAAATCACTTTGCAGTTTACAATGCATGTTGACATATATGCCATTCACACCAAAATAGATTAGTAATGTTCAGCTGAGTTCAGGATTCTGAAATAATCATTTATCATGAGTATAAAACGATTATGGAACAACTCAGATTTTAAAACAAGGAATAAATGGGGCGCATTGTGCAGCTATGCACTAACTCACCCTATCTAGGCCAGACTTCCACATTTTTATAGGTGGTTCCTTGGCATACCTCATGGTTATGTCCTTAATTGGATGTTCCCATCAGAATTACCTGTAAAGCACATAAAAATACAGAATCTTGGGCTCAACACCAGCTCTCTGGAGTTACGTTCTGTGTGTAGGTAAGAGAGGATTGATTTACCAATTTGGTACATTTTTACAAAGCTTAATTAATTGATTCTGAGGCACATATTTGATGGTGGAATTTTGCACTTGCAACGTTTTACTTTATGGAAACAAAAACTTTTTATATTTTAAAAAATGTAAGCCTAGGACAAACTAGTTGACATCTATTCTTTAGAAGCAGCTAATAAATAACAGGAAATAGACTGAATTTATCAGCATGGTGAAACTAGCCGTAGGATAGAATGACCTTATTTGCTATTTTTATTAGAGATACTTGTTTCAGTCTTGATATTAAATATTTTTATAAAAGTACATAAGCCTCGCCGGGCGCGGTGGCTCAAGCCTGTAATCCCAGCACTTTGGGAGGCCGAGACGGGCGGATCACGAGGTCAGGAGATCGAGACCATCCTGGCTAACACGGTGAAACCCCGTCTCTACTAAAAAATACAAAAAACTAGCCGGGCGAGGTGGCGGGCGCCTGTAGTCCCAGCTACTCCGGAGGCTGAGGCAGGAGAATGGCGTGAACCCGGGAGGCGGAGCTTGCAGTGAGCTGAGATCCGGCCACTGTACTCCAGCCTGGGCGACAGAGCGAGACTCTGTCTCAAAAAAAATAAATAAATAAATATAAATAAAAAAGTACATAAGCCTCAGTCAATCACATTTACTTGCTAAATTTGACTTTCTCGTTCCATCCTTTCTTTGCATTCTTTTTAAGTATTTATTCTTTGTTGAACCTGAAATATGAAAGAGAGAGAGAGAAGAGAGAGAGAGAGAGAGATTCAGAACTTTCCAATAAGAATTACCCTATAAAACCTCTAATGTGTAGTCTTTTGGAGAAGTCTTATCCCATTCTTGTGTGACTTAATAAATGCTTTTTCCCTCAAAATACTGATATCATTCAAGGTGGATGAATGTGACCATGCTTATCTATTTCAAGTCCTATATATATTTAGTTTTACTGTAAACATTAGTAGACATTGTAACTGTATATGATGATACTCCTTGTTTTTCATTGGGAGAGTAGAATTCACATATATATAAATAATGAACTGGCTGCTAAATCCAAAATATTTTTGACTTGCAAAATCCTTAGACCGGAAGGTCTTAAAAATTTATAAAACAATTATCTCATTGAGACAGCAATTCCCTTGGTTGCCCAGGCTGGAGTGCAGCGGCACAATCATGGCTCACTGCAGCCTCGACCTCCTAGGTTCAAGCAATCCTTCCACCTCAGCCTCCTGAGTAGCTGGGACCACAGGCACACCACACCACACCAGGCTAATTTTTCTATTTTTATAGAGACAAGGTTTGACCATGTTGTCCAGGCTGGTCTCAAACTCCTGAATTCAAGGGATTCTCCCTCCTTGGCATCCTAAAGTACTGGGATTACAGGGGTGAGCCACAATGCCCAGCACAGAGTGGTGAACTTTATGAGCAAGCTTACTTGCAGCATGGAACACTGATGTCATATTGGACAACTGAGGCCACAGGAAACCACCTTCTACCTTGTACTCCCGGTCTTCCTACAGATACACCCACACCCCACTCTTGGTAGAAATTACCACGTTGTATGTTACCATAGTGTTTCAGATGAATTAACGCATCAGCTTACCATTTGGTTTCCACCTCTTAGTAAAATAATTATTTTATTTTTTCTCTTTTACTGACTGTCACCTCCTTCATCAATATGCAGTTATTTTCTGCTAGTTTTCCACATCATAGGGTTTAACCTCTCTCACCAAAATGACTGTCTCTGGCACTGAGATTTGTGCCTTGTTTTTCTTCTTCTTTAACTCTGCTTCAGGCACCTTTATGTATGTTTTCATAATCCTCCAGAGACTTCTTTCTTTCCTGCTAAAAGAAGGGATAATTCATAGCACAGATATCTACTTCAGTTTTCTTCCTACCCTATGAGTACTAGGAGGATAGTGTTATTTCCAGTAAAGTTTGTTTCTTCATTTTTCTCTTCTTTCCTGAGGTGCAAAATAAAAGAGTAAGAAGAAAAAAGAGAAGTGATGCTTCATCCAGATGTGGGACAGAACCAAAACTGGTCTCAATATAACTGAGTTTCAATAGACACTCTCTTTGATAGATCAAATTAAGTTTATTTCTAAGCAACAGCCTCCAAATATTTTGAAACAAAGAATCATTAGATCCCAAATGACCATAAGCATCATCTTTGAACTTCACATCTTATATGAAAACAAATCTTGACTTAGTGCCCCTAAAGCAACTAACAACACAGTTTTCCTTTTGTCAAACGCAATAATATTATATACATTCTTTTTTGTTTACCCATAAATAAAGTATTGGTTTATCAGCCACCTTGCTTTACAGATCCTAATAGTAATCATTGCCTAGTTTGCTAGTAACTATCAGATGATCAGTGGAAGACATTAGTGAATCCAGAAACATGTCTATGCACTGCACACAAAGAGATTTCATAACATAGTCAAGATGGTAAGGATATTTCAGAAAGATAGTTTATTAATAATTGATGAATATAACAACTGGATAACTAATCCAAAATAATAGAGTTGCTTCCATACCTCTTACCTTACATCAAACTTAATTTTGACTCAATCGCTGGAAGTAAAAACATAAAAGTAAATGAAAATATAAAAGTAGCAGAAGCTGTCATGGCAAGGTTTTAAAAAGAAATCTCCTGACTAGGGATGGTCTTTCTATATATGACACTTATCCTGAAGCCATAAAGCAAAAAAGGAATTGAAATTTTAATTATATTGGATTCAGTAATAATAGCTATATTCAAGTTTCACTAAAAGTAAGGTTAAAATCTAAACAAAAAATGGAGGTACAAATATTTGCAAGTCACATTACAAAGGCACTAATTTCCCCATATATTAGAAGACAATAAGAATAACAATGGTACAGTAGAAAACTGGAAAATAGTAGAAACAGTTTACAGAAAAGTATTAAAAACAACTTCAATATATTTTAACATATGCAACTTTGCTCTTATTCAAAGAAATTAACATGAAAATTTTAAGACTATCGCATTTTCACTTCTCTGTTTGGCAAAGGTCTAAATGTTTGTTAACAAAATTGTGTCGGTGGGTGATATGGTTTGGCTGTGTCCCCACCCAAATCTCATCTTGAAATGTAGCTCCCATAATTCCCACATGTTGTTGGAGGGCTCTAGTGGGAGATAACTGGATCATGGGAACAGTTTCCCCCATCCTGTTCTCATGGTTGTGAGTAAGTCTCATGATAATTGATGGTTTTATGAACAGAAACCACTTTCACTTAGTTCTCATTCTCTCTCGTCTGCTGCCATGTAAGACGTGGCTTTCACCTTCCACCATGATTGTGAGGCCTCCCTAGCCACATGGAACTGTGAGTCTGTTAAACCTCTTTTTCTTTATAAATTACCCAGTCTTAGGTATGTCTTTATCAGCAGCATGAAAACAGACTAATACAGTGGGGTTATTACTAATACAGTGAAAAAAGAGGTACTCTATTTTGGAGGGGGTGTAAAAATTTTTATAATAGCCATGGACAAGTTGTCACTAATTAAACCCCAATAAAGGACCTTATACTTGAAAAGACCTTAGAGTCTTTATTACAGTACTCTACTTTTAGGAATTTGTGTTAACATTACTCATTACACATTAGTAAAATTTTATTCATTCAAGACTATTAATTGAAGCACTGTGTTGAACTGGCAAAAATTTGGAAAGTACCCTATATGTTTAGCAATATGACTGATGAGGTACATTTGGATAGTTCCTTACAATGGAATAATATGCAGATTAAGTGACATAAATAGCAAGGCATTAAAGCAGTGCTCATGCTACATTTCATGTGTCTGTATGTAGCATGCTACCACCTGCATATAAGAATGTTTCTATCTGTGCATGCATTTGCTTGATATGCATAGAATATCCCTGGAAATATGTAGTATTTTGTTCATGGAAAGGGTTTGGATGGATGGCAGACAAGCATATGTCTTTTCTACTTTTTCAATTTCATGAAGTTTTTAATTTAAGATGTACATTAAGTCAAATTACAAACTCAAAATTTTCAGTTGCATAATCACATTTTTGTAAATCTTTTACCTAATAAAGGTTTGCCTAATAAAGGTTTTTATATTTGTAGCTCATTTAACACAAGAATTCTTAACATAGAGATAACATATAAAGTAATTTATTTATCAATTTCAGTTAAGTTATACTAAGGGGTCTCTGGGACCATCTCTTCCTCCAGAACTTAGGACCTTCCAGGCGACTGACATTTTATAATGAACTTTTTATATCTGGTTTTCAAATCATTACCCTAATAATTAAAACCTGTGTGCCTCAGATATAAAGTTGATTAGTGAAAACTCCTTATACTAATATTGCTTGTATTTAGATATAAATAATATATTTGTAATAATAGTGTAGGGTAAATATTTGGCTATAATTTCTTTTTGTTTAAGGTTAGTGGACTATATTTGCTTGAGAATTAGGCAGAAATAGCCAGTCTCCCTATTTCTGCTTAGGCAACCTGAACACTAAATACCTGGTAATTACAGTCCACCCCCTCTTTGCATGAACTCTGATTGAAAGTCAGATTCAACCCCACTGGCCTTATAAGAGAACTGGGCCATGACAGGCAGGGATATGCTGGTGAATTCTCTCTGGGTCAGAGAGCAACAACCAGACAAGTACTCACTTGTGCAATTACTGCATATTAAGGACCACTGATAGAATTTTTTCCTTGGCCTGATAAGAAAGGATTCCACTTTCTGAGGACAATACACAACACCCCTTCCCAGCAGTCTGTGTAAATCCTAACCTTCTTGGAGTGAGAAAAACCATTAAATTCTACCATCTCCCTTTGTCCGGAAACCTCCACTTTTCCTCTTTGCTGATCCTGGGAGGAACAGGAGATGACATGAAAGTTAGCTTTTGTTTTTATTCATATACTGGGTCCATGACACTGTATGAATAGTTGCTTCATATAAAGGGGAGAAAACCTATTTGGTTTTATATCTGAATCTGCAAAATTAGTTTCACCTGAAACTTAAAGATATTTGCCTCATTCTTTTCCTTTAGCCAAAAGCTGAGGTACCTCAATGAGATCATGTGCAGAATAGGAGTTCAATTTTTGTTGAATTGAACAGAGTGTACTTGAGACCAGGCAGATGATGTTTATGTCATTATAATTCCTACCCAAACAGAAGACTGGCAGTATAAAACATAAAACCTCCTCTCTAGGTTTTCAATCATTCTCTTTCATAAGGACAAAATAATCTCTAATTAAAGCAAAGCTCATTTATATTCATGTAGAGATAATATGCAACCCTCCCATCCCCCTCAAAAAAGACTAGTTCTTTATGATTGCAATAACATCTAATCAGTTACAGTTTGTGTGGTTTCTTTTTTTCCTTTTTTTCCAGAAGGCTAACTACATTTACATGATCAGCATGATACATATCAAAATACTTGTTAATGTGAACTCAATTTGAATGATACCAGGGGTTTTAAGTTTTATGGAGCTGATTTACTAGGTAGAAGTGCTTGATTTTTTCCCCCTTGTCAAGATTAAAAAAAAAAAAAACATTAGAATTTAGGAGATAGTGATAAGTTTAATTAAAGTGGAACTTTAAAAGAGTATTTAAAAAGGAGTTATTTTAAGATGCCTAAATTTCAGTAAGTCATTATACAAAATAATTATGGGAGCTAAAGCAATTTTCAAACTTTACAAATGTTCACTTGGTGTCTTCATTCTTCTTTTTTATTTCCTTAAGTCTGATTCCAGAATTTAAGTTCCTTTTGAAATTTGAAAGTAAATATTTGAATTCACTTGTTCTCCCACTTTAAGTTTTTTGGACCAACACTGAGAGAAATAAGCTTAAAACATATTGAAGACGCTGCATTTTTAAAGTCTCTTTATAATAGCAGCTTACCCTCTACCTACATGATTTATTGTAGATTCATTGTACATGATGCAGTTGATCAGAAACCATAGTCTTAGCATTAGCAATATAAGTAAATGGCTTTTGCTTTTCTATATGTTAATCGACTCTTCTGGCTTAGATCTCAGGCCCAAGATTCTATTCTCACTTCTGTAATCCTAGTCATTTACTCAGAAGTGTAGGCAATACTGACATCCAAGGCAATTCTTGATATACTGCATATATGAATTTCTGTCCTATACTTTAAAAAGTTTTCTTTATTATATCTTTCTTGTTTCAACAATATTGTGAATTAGTTAATTAAATCTCATGGGCGGTATTTTTATATATAGCGAACTTCAGGATAAAGATTCTGAAATACTTCCCTGCTTAAGAGACTTTAACTTACTTTTGCATATGAACTTCCAATAAGTTAAAAATACAGTGATGGTGACAGTGATCGTTCACAGCACCCATCACTGAAACAGGTTGCATTAGAGGCATTGGGTTTAATAGTCTAGTCTTTGTAGTAACCTTTAATAGGGAGCAGGTCCGTAGACCTCCTTGGTTCACCTGGCAGGAGCTCTTTTTCATAAAGATCTTGAGACTGTCTGAGAGCTGTGTTTCTCTTTTGTTCAAAAATATGTTTCAATTTACAACAAATTAATAAATATTTGTTACGTGAATGAATAAATACATAAACTTACGTGGTTAATTTTACAACAAATCAATACATATTTGTTAAATAAATGAACAAAGACAAACCTTTACATGGTTAATTTTATAAAGTTTTGCTAATTGGTCAGGAAAAAATATTACTTTTCCGCTGTGGTGTGTGATGACAGCCATCTTCCACCTTTCAGTTGCCACTTAACAGCAAATGATTTCTTATGTTCTAAGATTTTACTCTGTGAACACAGTTTCTTGAAGTTTAAATTTATTCTTAATGAGAAAATCTCAGTTAACGTAACAGAAAGGCATTGCCTGAAGAAGCAGAGAAAAGATACTAATGTAAGTATCAAATAGATGTTATTGACCCTATTGAAAAAGGTGAATATATAACCTATATTAATCTCATGCTTCCTAAGAATTGAACATTGGTATAACTTTTTAAAATTTATAAACTATTTTTTTTTTTTTTTTTTGAGACGGAGTCTCGCTCTGTCACCCGGGCTGGAGTGCAGTGGCCGGTTCTCAGCTCACTGCAACCTCCGCCTCCCGGGTTTATGCCATTCTCCTGCCTCAGCCTCCGAGTAGCTGGCACTACAGGCGCCCGCCACCTCGCCTGGCTAGTTTTTTTTTTTTTTTTTTTTTGTATTTTTTACTAGAGACGGGGTTTCACCGTGTTAGCCAGGATGGTCTCGATCTCCTGACCTCGTGATCTGCCCGTCTTGGCCTCCCAAAGTGCTGGGATTACAGGCTTGAGCCACCGCGCCTGGCCAACTATTTTTCAATTTAAGTGAAATTACAAAGAAAGACATTGATATTTTCCTTAACCTCCTATAAGTATCTTTTGTTTGCTAATTTTTTAATTTATAAGAGAAAATTAATTCCAATGTAAATATTTTTAATAACATTCCAATTTTTAGCAACCTATTTTTTCAAGATAGGCTTAATGACATGAGCATTCTTCATATTGTTTGAAGTTTGAAAGCTCACATGATGCCCCTTGAATTCTAAGTATTTCAAAGTATATTTCTTAAGGATAAAGATGTTCTCCTAACTATAAAGCTATACTAATTTTAATTTTCAAAATCAGAAAGCTAACATTCACGCAATAGTATCATCTAATCTAGAGATGTTAGTCAAATTTTTCCAATTTTCCAAATAATGTCTTTTATTTTAAAATCCTGTCTGATTCAATATTATTCATTAGATTTATTTATTGAGCCTTTTACTCTCTTTTAATATGGAGCAGTTCCACAAATTTTCTTTGACTTTCTTGACCTTGATATATCTGATATATCTGAATAGTATAGAGCAGTTATTTTATAAGTGTCTCTCAATTTGAGCATGTTTGATGTTTCATCACTATCAGATTCTCATATGCCCATCTGGAATAATACTTAAGTGATGTTGTATTTTTCTCAGTGCATTACATAAGGAGACATATTATATCAATTTGAGCCATTATTGGACTTGTTAATTTTGATCAGTTAATTATTTGCCTGCCATATTTCTCTACTGTAAAGTTATTACTTTTCTCTTTGTAATACGTGTTTTGTAGGGATATACTCTGAAATATGTAAATCTCTTATTCCTTAACAAGCTTTCACTCACTAGTTTGTGTCTGTTAATAATTGTTACTATAGTGAAAGTTAAATGGTGATTTCTTCAACTATCATTTCTTCTAAATTTATTAGTTGGCATTCTACAGTAAGTAAGAGGTTTTTTTCTTTTCTTTTCCCCCTATATTTGCATTCACTTATATCAGTATGGACTCATGGATTTTAATTTTTCTTTAATGAGTTATAATCCATTATAAGTTCAAAGTATCCCAGCTTTGGCCAGTGGAATCCCCTTCAAGCAGCCCCTAAGGCCTTTTGACATGTCTCTGTCATTTTTTGATTACATCCTTATATTACAGCATAGGATATTCCAGACTCATCTTGTACATTTTTTTCTGAATCAACCATTTTTCCAAGAAGTCTTGGATCCTTTAATTTAGACACGAAGATATGGTTGGTTCATTGTTACTGGAGAGGCGTTGATTTCAGGTTCTCTCAACAGATGGAGCTAGCAATTTTATACTGGTGGCCTGGTGGCTGGCTCAAGGTTGTCTCTTTGTCCTTCCCTCCCTTGGCCACAGCTTCCTCAATTGCTAGTGTAGCCTGGGAGAGTGGGTAGTGGTCTGTGCAAGAGAGTGATATGTGAGGGGAGGAAGAGGGAGAAAGAGAAATTCGCCGAGGAGCAAGAGGCAGGCGGACGGAGGAGGATGGAAGAGGAAAAAGCGAGTGGAATGAAGGAAAGGAAGGAAGGAAAGGAAGGGGAAGGAGGGGAGGAGGGAGTACGGAAGGACGGAGGAAATTCCTTCCTTCCTTCCTTCCTCCCTTCTCTTTCTCTTTTTTTCTTCCTCTCTTTCTCTTTCTCTTTCTTTCTTTCTTCTTTCTTTTCTTTCTTCTTTCTTTCTTTCTTTCTTTCTTTCTTTCTTTCTTTCTCCCCTCTCTCTCTCTTCCTTCCTTCCTTCTCCTCTCTCTCTTCTTTCTTTCTTTCTTTCTTTCTTCTTCTTTCTTTTTTCTTTTCTTTCCTTCTTCCTTCCTTCCTTCCTTCCTTCCTTCCTTCCTCCTCCTTCCTTCCTTCCTTCCTTCCTTCCTTCCTTCCTTCCTTCCTTCCTTCCTTCCATTCCTTCCTTCTTTCTTTCTTTTTCTTTCTTTCTTCTTTCTTCTTCTTTCTTTCTTTCTTTCTTTCTTTCTTTCTTTCTTTCTTTCTTTCTTTCTTTCTTCTTTCTTTCTTCTTTCTTTCTTCTTTCTTTCTTTCTTTCTTTCTTTCTTCTTCTTTCTTCTTCTTTCTTTCTTTCTTTCTTTCTTTCTTCTTCTCTGTCTCTCTCTTTGTCATGAGTACATGGCAATACCATCAATTCTAACCCAACACCAGAGAATTTATTCTAGCCCTCTTTCTTTCCACATTTATATCTCCCAACTCTAAGAGTAAGAAACCTGACCCCCATTATCCTCAAAATATTTACTTGTTTGTTCAATTCACTGAAACTGCCAACCCTGTCCACTGCAAAATCAAACTTACTGACTAGAGTTCAATATTTGCTTACATTTCTCTTTGTTGGTAGCCTAAGAGGACATGTTCAAAATATGTTCTTCGACATTACTTAAGTTTTGACTCTTTTTCCACCCTTTCAATGTTGTTATATTATTGTTGATATATTATTATTATTGTGGTGGTGGTGGTTATTGTTTAATATGTAAAACATTAGTGTGGTTTCAGGAATTCTCATGCTAATAAGGAATGCTCAGGTAATTATTTCTTGCAGTCCTCACTTTCACTCATTCTTAGCCCCAATTCCTTTCATCCTGTTTTATTTTTACCACCTATACTTTCTGCCACATTTCAAAGCTTTCTTTTAACGTAATCAATCTTATGAATTTGTTTTATTATTCCAGTCTCTTTTTAAAAAATGTCTTCTCTCTCTTTCTCTAAATATATGATATATATATATTTACCTGTCTGTGTGTGATATCTCCTCTCTTTTTTTACACAAAATTTGATTCCTATAGGTACTTTTTTAAGACTTTATTTTTTTAGAGCAGTTTAAGGTTCACAGCAGAATTGAGAGAAAGGTACAAAGATATCCTATATGCTCCCTGCCTACCCCACCCCACATGCATACCTCTCCATTATCAATATTCCCCTCCGGAGTGGTACATTTGTTCAATTCATGAACCTACAATGATATGTCATAATCACCCAATGTCTATAGTTTACATTAGGTTTCACTCTTTGTGTTGTACATTCTATGGGTTTGGATAAATGTATAATGACATATATCTATTGTTATAGTATTATACAGAATATTTTCACTGCCCTAAAACTCCTCTGTGTTCCTCTTAGTCGTCCCTTCCCTCTCCCAACCCCTGACAGTTACTGATCTTTTTACCATCTCCATGGTTTTGACTTTCCCATGTTACATAGGTGAAATCATGTAGCCCTTTTCAATTGGCTTCTTTCACTTTTTAATACCCATTTAAGGTTCCTCCATGTCTTTTTATAGCTTGATAGCCCATTTTGTTTAGCACTGAATAAATCCATGATCTGGATGCACCACACACAGTATTTTGCATTCTTTTTTAAAATTCTGTTTACCTACTGAAGGACATCTTGGTTGCTTCTGACTTTTGGCAATTATGAACAAAACTGCTATAAATCTTTGGTATGCAGGTTTTTGTGTGAACATAAGTTTTCAACTCTTTTGTGTAAATACCAAGGTGTGTGATTGCTGGATTGTATAGTAAAAGTAATTTAGTTTTGTAAGGAATTGCCAAATTGTGTTCCAGGGTGACTGTACCACTTTCCATTCCCTCCAACAATAAATGAGAGGTCATTGCTCCACATGCTCTTCAGTATTTTGTGTATTTGGTGTTCCAGATATTCGTCACTCTAATAGGTATATAATGGTATCTCATTGTTGTTTTAATTTGCAATTTCCTAATGGCATTTGATGTGAAGCATGTTTTCATATACTTATTTGTTGTCTGCATATTTTCCTTGGTGAGGTGTCTGTTAAGTCTTATTTTTAAATTAGATTATTTTCTTCTTGGTACATTTAAAGAGTTCTTTGCATATTTTAGATAACAGTCCTTTATCAGATATGTCTTTTGCAAGTATTTTCTCCCAGTCTACGAATTGCCTTCTATTCTCTTGATATTATATTTTACACAGCAAAATATTTTATTTTAATGAGGTCTGGCTTATCAATTTTTTTTTCATGAGTTGTACCTTTGGTATTGTACCTAAAAAGTCATCACTATACTCAGGGTCATCAGGGCCTCTTTCTATGTTATTTTCTAAGAGTTTTATAGTTTTCTACTTGACAGTTAGGTCTATGATTCATTCTGAATTTTTTTTTATGAAGGTTATAAAGCCTATGTCTAGATTCCTGGTTTTGCATGTAGTTGTACAGTTGTTCCAGCACTCTTTGTTAAAAAGGATTACATTAGCTTCATTATAGTGCCTTTGCTCCTGTGTCAAATATCAGTTGACCATATGTGTGTGTGCCTATTTCAGGGCTTTCTATTCTGTTCCATTGATTGCCAATACCACACTGTCTTGATTATTTTAGCTTTATATAGTAAGTTTTCAAGTTGGGTATCATCAGCCTTCCAACTTTGTTCTCTTCCAATATTGTGTTGAATATTATGGGTCTTTTGCTTCTCCATATGAACTTTCGAATCAGTTTATAGATATTCACAAAATAATTTGCTGGGATTTTGGTTGGCAATGCATTGTAGCTATACCTCAAGGTGGGAAGTACTGACATCTTAACAATTTTGAGTCTTCCTATCCATGGACATGAAAAATCTCTTCATTTATTTACATCTTCTTTGATTTTATTCATAAATTAACATAAGAATATATGGTTCAACTGCAAAAAATACAAATTCAAATAAAAAGAAAAAACATACATACCTCTAAATAAAGTTTGTCTCTTTTATCCTTCTAATGATGCATTTATTAATTGGTTATATGCATTTTCTTTAGTAAACTATCTCTAATCCCATTTGAAAGTGGCTCAGTAGAAATAGAATACATAAATAAAGATTATTTTTAATCAGCTTGTCACTAGTCAGACTCTTTCTTATAACTAGATGTTATTGTTCTATTATATATCACTGAAAAAGGTACAAACCTAAAATTTCATATTTTAAAGCAATAATATTATCTCTCACAGTTCTGTGGGTTTACTGGGTCCATCAGGATTGTTCTGCTGTTCTCACTTGGGACTTTATGGGGTGGCATGCAGATGTTAGCTGGGGGTGAAGTCCTGTGGACTTTCATCTAGAATGCTTGGATGACTGGGCCAATCTCTCTCTCAATATTGTCTCAGGGACTCATTTCAAGTGGTCTTTTCACAGGGTAGCCAGACTCCTTATATGATAATTCAAGGCTCCCAAAATGTAAAAGTAAAAGCTGTCAGGCCTTCTTAGGGCATAGCCCAGAATGGAAAATGTTACTGTCTCCATTTTCAATTAGTTAACACCAGTCACAGGCCAAGTTTAGATTGAGGGAGAGGAGACAATACAAAGACATAAACACCAGGAGGCATAGTTTATTGTGGTCTATCTTTGTTGTGCTCTTCAACATCCCATTTACATTCAGAAGTACAAAACAAAGAGCAGATAATTTCTCTTTACTTCTGCTATTTTCACAAAACAAAGCAATCTTCAAATGATTTCCCACTTCTTAAATGTGTCCTGGTTAACTATATGCTTCCGTTCTCTGCTTTCTTACTTCCTAGAGTTGTTTAGATTGCCAGGGCCAATGGCCAAACCCTGAACATTTACTGGCCAATATTTGTTTTCTGCAAAATGTATTTTAATACAGTGGATGCATCCCAAAATTATGCCTTATTTTTGACTTTCTTTTTCTTTTTACTGTGAATAGAAATTGTTTAAGAATCAAAAGCCTTGACAGCTGGGAATCTGCTTGTCTGTTATTGTATCACTTGCCTTGTACATAGTAAGTGATAACACATACTTGCTGTATTGAAAATTGAACGGATTCTACAGTGAAATCTTTACGTCCCATGTTTTTACTAGGTCCAGTGAGAAACTTGGCTTACAAAAGATGCTGCTTTCTCAATAACTGCATTCCTCCTTCATAGTGGCACAAAAGCTATATTTATGTTATGAGCTCCCCAGTCTTAGGCAACTTCATATGGAGAGCCTGGAATGAGATTATGCCTTTAGCTTGGAAGTCTATACCTGAAAAGTCTCAGCCTGAATATTTCCTTTTCTTTTTTTAGCAATTACTGTCAGAATTATTCAAGTATAGAATACACTAGAACCTCCACCAACATGTTCTCTTCTTGAGCCATCTTTGTTAAATTTAATCTCCTGATGATTAATTAAAGTAACAAAAAACTCCAAAAGAAAGATCAGTTTAGATTTTAGTAGACAATTTTTCTAGACCTTATTCTTTTTAATCAATCACAATATTAAAAAATTATTTTTGAACAGTTGTTTGTGCAATTCATTTTCAATCTAAAATCCTACCTGCACATTAAGAAGGCAGGTGTGTGCTGTAGCTAGATTTCATCTGATGGCTAAATTTTCAATATGTGTCCTACTAAATCTTGATCTGTCCTCTGTGACTCCTTTAAACTCTATCAATGGGGTGCCTTCCAGAAACTGAACTAGTACATTCTGTGCTGAACTCATCTCAGTAGGACTTTTCTCTATTGAACATTTTACAGCAACCTTTCATTCAATGTGTGGGCATTTGTGTATTTTAGCAATTAGGAGCTTATAATATTTAATAATATGAAAAATAATTTAAAGTGATATTAACTTGGATTATAAGCTATATATGATGTTTTTTTGTTTGTTTGTTTGTTTTGTTGTTTGTTTTTTTTTACCTTTTTTTTTTTTGAGTATAAGCAAGAGAAAGCAGTTATCTTCAATGAGGAGAAGGCATACTACTCCATGGCTCATTTCTGTCCACACCAGCAGTCCTAGTAGTTAGTCTACTACAGGCCACGTAGGCTTTCTCAGTCTTCTTTTATAGCCAAGTCAGCCACAAACAAGGCAGGAGCAAGAGTCCAAAGTGCACATTGGGAAGTGAATATATATGGCATATTTCATCATTTGGAATATATTCATTTATAACTTTGAAAATTCTTTTATGTAGCTGTGTAACTAATCAGTGAGAATTATTTTACATACTTTAACTAGGTTCCAAGCATTACAATGCAGAACGATTGGTACACATTTTCAAATGACATATGTCAGTGTCTGAAAACTTATAATTAAAAAGAAAACTTTAAAGGAAGTCATGAGAGCCCAGTTACATTAGACAGTCTACACACACACACACACACACACACAGACACACCTTATGTAATTTATAATTTTTAGCTTTATTCATCTTGAACTTTATTCCTATTGACTTTGCTGAGGAGTTACTTTTTTTTCTTTTTTTCTTTTTTTTTCTTTTTTTTTTTTGTCTTCCTTTCCAGGCTAATTTGATCTTCAAAGCCTCCCTGACAGCTTTATCCTGTTCTTTGACTCTGGCTAGGCCCTTGAACCCACTCAATTAATTACACGAGAGAGTAATTTTCCCTTTGTCAGCAAGATCTTGCTTTTTACCAACATTTCTCTAGCTAACTTTTCCCTTGTTGGCTGAATTATATTTCATTGTCTTAATAAGTAAACAAAGAAGAATAAGAGAAAAAACAACACTCAAAGAAAACAATGAAAATTATTACTAATTAATATTTTCTATGTTCTTAGAATGCTTTGGATTTACTGATCTAACTAATTTATGTTGTATTAGTTTACACTAGGTTATACCAAATGCACGCTAGTAATGGTGAAAATAAATATTTGCATATGTAACTGTAACTGAAAGAAAAACAAAGTGTCATACTCTTATAAGAACATAGCCAATTTTTATATGCTGCTTTTTATTTGTTAAGCACAGATCTATGGGTTTTTCCTTTATTAAGTCATTTAACTCTCAAAACAGTCCCCTGAAGTAGTTTTACCATCCCTCTTTGCAGTTGAAGAAACTGAAGTGCAGAAAATTTAAATCACTTGGCTGAGATCATACAGGAAGAACTGAGAGCTGAAACTGTTTTAATAGTCCATAACCTTAACCTTTAGAGAACGGTCACTACCAGCATATCTTGGAGACATTGCTGGTTCAGTCCCTAACCACCTCAATAAAGTTATTATCACAGTAATACAAGCGATATTAGTATTTTGGTTTCCCAATGCATATAAAAGTTATATTTACACTATACTGTAGTCTATTAAGTATGCAATAACATTATGTCTTTAAAAACAATGTACATACCTTAATTTAAAAAGACTGCTAAAAATGCTAGTGAACATTTGAGCCTTCAGCAAGTTGTAATCTTTTTGCCTGTGGAAAATCTTGCCTCAAGATTGATGGCTGCTAACTGATTAAGGTGGTGTTTCTAAAAGTTGAAGTGGCTGTGGCAATTTCTTAAAATAAGACTACAATGAAGTTTGCCATATCAATGGACTCTTCTACTTATGAGAGATTTCTCTGTAGTAAGTTATGCTGTTGAATAGCATTTTACCTGCAGTAGAACTTCCTTCAAAATTGAAGTCAGTTCTCTCAAATCCTGCCACTGTTTTATCAACTAAGTTTATGTAAGCAATATTCTAAATATTGTGTTTTCATTTCAGCAATGTGCACAGTATCTTCTTCACTAGACGTAGATTCATCTCAACAAACCACTTGCTTTGTTCAATCATATACAGCAACATCTCACCCATTCATGTTTTATCATGAGATTGTAGCAGTTCAGTCAAATCGTTGGGCTCCACTTCTAATGCTACTTTACCTGGTATTTCCACTACATTTGCAGTTATTTCCTCCACTAACATCTTGAACTACTCAAAGTCAATCATGAGAGTTGAAATCAACTCCTGTTAATGTTGAAAATTTGACCTCCTCCAATTAATTGCAAATGTTCTTAATGAGATCTTGAATGGTGAATTCTTTCCAAAAGGTTTTCAATTTACATCACCCAGATCCATCAGAATAATCACTATCTATGTAATCTTTAGCTCTTGGGAATGTATTTCTTAAATAATAAGACTTGAAAGGTGAAATTACTCCTTGATCCATGGACTGCAGAATGGATACTGTTTTAGTAGGCATGACAACAATATCAATCTTCTTGTATATGGCCATCAGAGCTCTTGGGTGACCAGGTGCATTGCCAATGTGCAGTCATATTTAAAAAGTGATTTATCCTTTTTTTTTTTTTTTTTTCTGAGTAGTGGGACTCAACCGTTGGCTTAAAATATTCAGTAAATCATGCTGTAAGCAGATGTGCTGTTATACAGGCTTTCTGCTTGCATATATAGATTTATATAATCTACTCTACTACACAGAGTAGATTTAGCATAATTCTTAAGGCCTCTAGGATTCACCATTTTGGAATGGTGAACGAGCACTATTTTCAACTTCAAGGCACCAGCTGCCTTAACATCTCATAAGAGAGTCAGCCTGTCCTTTGAAGCTAGGCATTGACTTCTCCTCTCTAACTATAAAAGTCCTAGATGGCATCTTTTTTCAGTAGAAGACTGTTTGTCTTCATCAATGATATTAACTAGATCTTCTGGATAAGTTGATGCATCTTCTACATCAGCACATGGTGTTTCACTGTGCACTTTTATGTTATGGAGGTGGCTTCTTTCCTTAAACTTCATGAAGCAATCTCTGTTAGCTTCAATCATGTTTTCTGTAGTTTCCTTACCTCTGTCTGCCTTCAAAGAATTGAAGAACATTAGAGACTTGCTCTGGATTAGGCTTTGACATAAGGGAATGTTGTAACTGGGTTGATCTATGCGGACTACGAAAACTTTCTCTATATCGTCGATAAGGTTGTTTTGCTTTTTTATCATTCATGTGTTCTCTGAACTCGCTCATTTAATTTCCTTCAAAAACTTTTTTTTTGGCATTCACAACTTGGCTAACTGTTTGACACAAGGGGTCTCCATTTCCACCTCCTATTTCAGTTTTCAACATGTTTTCTTCACTAAGCTTAATTATTTCTAGCTTTTGATTTAAAGGGAGATATGTGGGGCTCTTCTTTCACTTAAACACTTAGAGGTCATTTGGGGTTATTATTTGGCGGAATTTCAACATTGTTATGTCTCAGGGAATAAGGAGGCTTGAGTAGAAGAAAAGAAACAGGATGGTTAGCCAATACAGCAGTCAGAACACACACATTTATCGATTAAGTTCATCATCTTATCTGGGTACGGTCTGTGGCAAAACAATTACAATAGTATCATCAAAGATCACTGATGACAGATCACCATAGAAGATATAATAGTAGTAAAAGTTTTGAAATATTGTAAGAATTACTAAAATGTGACATAGAGACACAAAATGAGCATATGCTGTTGCGAAAAAATGGCACTGATAGACTTGCTCAATGCAGGGTTGCCACAAACCTTCAATTTGTAAAGCATGCAGTATCTGTGAAGCAAATAAAATAAGGTATGCCTGTATTAAGAAAGGTAGTCAAGAAAGTATTAGCATTTGTTAAATGATACCAGCTATCCTGATAAATACTGTACATACATTGTCCCATTTACTCCTCCGAATAACTGCATTTTGAAAGTACTAATATCCTTATTTTGCAGGGAAAAAAACAGATTTTTATACTCTCACAAAACTTTTCCAAATTGAACAACTACTAAGATGCTGAATTATGTTAAAATTTGGGTCTATTGCACACAAGAGTTCCATTTTATTACACTTTGTAATATTGATGGGTTTTAAAGTAAGTATTAAAATAATCTGTACTCAGTATTTAAAAAAATGGATGTGTGCATTGGGTGCGGGAACCCTAAATGAAAAGAGAATAATGTACTGGGATACATAAGAGTAGAGAACATCATAAATAGCATCCTTTGTGTGCTTTTTCTAGTAGGTAGAAGGGTTACTGAATGGTTCCAAGGAGAGAGTAGCCTGAAGAGATATGAACATTTTAGAAAGACAACTTGGGCATCAATATATAAGACTGATGGGAAAAAATGTGCTTTGAGATGTGCTAAAGATGTAATATTTTCAAGGTGTGAACACTAATTTGATGTAGGATGTAAGAGGAAATAAATTGTTTAGTCTAAGGCTCAGTTTTTTAACTGGTATACTGAGTAAAAAATGAGGCTGTAGACCAACATAGACATTTCAGGTAGGGAAGCAACTTTGGACAGAAGAAGATGAGTTCAGTCTTGTAAATGCACTTTTAGATCATCCAGTTGGAGATAGTCACAAATAGTTGGCTGTATAGGTTTGGCTTTGAATATAAAGATTTTGTAATTATCATCATAGAGGAGATAGTTGAAGTTATGGAATTGAATTAGTATCCTAAAGAAAAAATTGCAAAATAGATTATCTAAGTTAAATGCAGCAAAATCTCAGTAAAGTCAAAGAAATACAAGCCAGATTTTAATAGGTTCAAAATTAACCAGACAATGAGAAAAATGGAGATAGAAAGATTAGACCTTGGATGGAAGGTCAGAAAAAGGGTCAGGAAAAGGGTTGAAATTTTGTCATTGTTGTTGTTCTTTTTAAGAGTGATGGTTCTTACTTTGCTTATTGTTATCATTTAAAGCAAAAACAATATCAGATTATTTATAATGTTGGAGAAAGGGGCAAATACAGAATGAGATGTAGAAAAATGGGAGGATAGGGATACCTCACAAAATGAAAGAAAACTGATGGGAAACTAAATCAAAATGCAGGTAGAGGTCTGAACCTTGAAAGGAAAATGAAAGATTTCTTCATCTGAGGCTGGAAGAGAAGAGAGAGAGGCAATAGATGAAGAATGATAGCTATGGAAATAATAAACTGATACATTTCAAATCACATATCTTTATTTTTCTTGGAACTGTTGGAGGCAAATGTATATGCTGAAAGGTGCTAGAGCTGTTATATAATGACATTATATAATCAAACGTTAATTATATAAAACATAATTAGCAAGAGTTAAGGAAGCCACAACCCCATGGCACAGGTAA
This sequence comes from Rhinopithecus roxellana, assembly GCF_007565055.1. Classification (NCBI taxonomy): domain Eukaryota; kingdom Metazoa; phylum Chordata; class Mammalia; order Primates; family Cercopithecidae; genus Rhinopithecus; species Rhinopithecus roxellana. Next base: position 94,333,307 of record NC_044552.1, on the reverse strand, counting down.
TTTATCAAATGAAAGAGCAACCTCTGGTAATGTGTACCTTCCAACTGAAGAAGGACTAGAGTGAGATCTCTTGAACTCAGAAGTATTTCAAATTTCCCACTATCTGACAATTAGTTTGAACTTTGTAGTGCAGGGAGTTTGAAACAATGAAGACAGAAAATGAAAACTACTTTTGGTCAATAAAGTATCGAAAAACTGTATGTAAATGATGTGAGTTACTTTCTCTTTGGGGGGATATTTCACATTTGAATTCTCAGTAATTAAAAAAATATATGGATAACCAAATATTGATAAATAGATTTCTCACTCTGCCATAACCAAATTACATTTCTCTGGGATTTTTTTTTTTTTAAGATACTCTAGTGTATTGGAACCATTAATCTAAGACTATATATTATATATTTTTCTGTAGAATGTATTCCAGAATATGATACTCATTGGAAATGGTGATAGAAATTTGAAATTGCTTGTATGCTGGATTATGTTTATTGATTTGCATAAGTTGAACCAGTCTTGCATCCCAGGGATGAAGCCCACTTGCTCATGGTAGATAAGTTTTTTGATGTGCTGCTGGATTCGGTTTGCCAGTATTTTATTGAGGATTTTTGCATTGATGTTCATCAGGGATATTGGTCTAAAATTCTCTTTTTTGTTGTATCTCTTTCAGGCTTTGGTATCAGGATGATGCTGGCCTCATAAAATGAGTTAGGGAGGATTCCCTCTTTTTCTAATAATTGGAATAGTTTCAGACGGAATGGTACCAGCACCTCCTTGTACCTCTGGCACAATTCGGCAGAGAATCCGTCTTGTCCTGGACTTTTTTTGGTTCATAGGCTATTAATTATTGCCTCAATTTCAGAGCCTCTTATTGGTCTATTCAGGGATTCAACTTCTTCCTGGTTTAGTCTTGGGAGGGTGTATGTGTCCAGGAATTTATCCATTTTTTCTAGATTTTCTAGTTTATTTGTGCAGAGGTGTTTTTAGTATTCTCTGATGGTAGTTTGTATTTCTATGGGATTGGTGGTGATATCCCCTTTATCATTTTTCATTGCATCTATTTGATTCTTCTCTTTTCTTCTTTATTAATCTTGCTAGCAGTCTATCAATTTTGTTGATCTTTTCAAAAAACCAGCTTCTGGATTCATTGATATTTTGAAGGGATTTTTTTGTGTCTCTATCTCCTGCAGTTCTGCTCTGTTCTTAGTTATTTCTTGCCTTCTGCTAGCTTTTGAATGTGTTTGCTCTTGCTTCTCTAGTTCTTTTAATTGTGATATTAGAGTATCAATTTTATATCTTTCCTGCTCTCTTGTGGGCATTTAGTGCTATAAATTTCCCTCTACACATTGCTTTAGATGCAGAAAAGGCCTTTGACAAAATTCAACAGCCCTTCATGCTAAAAACTTTCAATAAATTCGGTATTGATGGGATGTATCCCAAAGTAATAAGACCTATTTATGAGAAACTCACAGCCAATATCATATTTAATGAGCAAAAACTTGAAGCATTACCTTTGAAAACTGGCACAAGACAGGGATGCCTTCTGTCACCACTCCTATTCAACATAGTTCTGGAAGTTCTGGCCAGGGCAATCAGGCAGGAGAAAGAAATAAAGGGTATTCAATTAGGAAAAGAAGAAGTCAATTTGTCCCTATTTGCAGATGTCATGATTGTATATTTAGAAAACCCCATCATCTCAGTCCAAAATCTCCTTAAGCTGATAAGCAACTTCAGCAAAGTCTCAGGATACAAAATCAATGTGCAAAAATCACAAGCATTCTTATACACCAGTAACAGACAAACAGAGAGCCAAATCATGAGTGAACTCCCATTCACAATTGCTTCAAAGAGAATAAAATACCTAGGAATACAACTCACAAGGGATGTGAAGGACCTCTTCAAGAAGAACTACAAACCACTGCTCAACGAAATAAAAGTGGACACAAATGGAAAAACATTCCATTCTCATGGATAGGAAGAATCAATATCATGAAAATAGCTATACTGCCCAAGGTAATTTATAGATTCAATGCCATCCCCATCAAGCTACCAATGACTTTTTTCACAGAATAGGAAAAAACTATTTTAAAGTTCATTTGGAACCAAAAAAGAGCCCATGTTGCAAAGACAATCCTAAGCCAAAAGATCAAAGCTGGAGGCATCACACTACCTGACTTCAAACTATACTACAAGGCTGTAGTAACCAAAACAGCATGGTACTGTCACCAAAACAGAGATATAGAACAATGCAACAGAATAGAGTCCTCAGAAATAATACCACACATCTACAACTATCTGATCTTTGATAAACCTGATAAAAACAAGAAATGAAGAAAGGATTCCCTCTTTAATAAATGGTGCTGGGAAAACTGGCTAGCCATATGTAGAAAGTTAAAACTGGATCCCTTCCTCACACTTTATACAAAAATTAATTCAAGATGGATTAAAGACTTAAATGTTAGACCTAAAACTATAAAAACTCTAGAAGAAAACCTAGGCAATGTCATTCAGGACATAGGCATGGGCAAGGACTTCATGTCTGAAACACCAAAAGCAATGGCAACAAAAGTCAAAACTGGCAAATGAGATCCAATTAAACTAGAGAGCTTCTGCACAGCAAAAGAAGCTACCATCAGAGTGAACAGGCAACCTACAGAATGGGAAAAAAATTTTGCAATCTACTGATCTGACAAAGGGCTAACATCCAGAACCTACAAAGAACTCAAACAAATTTACAAGAAAAAAACAAACCCATCAAAAAGTGGGCAAAGGATATGAACAGACACTTCTCAAAAGTAGACATTTATGCAACCAACAGACACATGGAAAAATGCTCACCATCAGTCTCCATCAGAGAAATGCAAATCAAAACAACAATGAGATACCATCTCACACCAGTTAGAATGGCGATCATTAAAATATCAGGAAACAACAGGTGCTGGAGAAGATGTGGAGAAATAGGAACACTTTTACACTGTTGGTGGGAATGTAAACTAGTTCAACCATTGTGGAAGACAGTGTGGCAATTCCTCAAGGACCCAGAACTAGAAATACCATTTGACCCAGCCATCCCATTACTGAGTATACACCCAAAGGATTATAAATCATGCTGCTCTAAAGACACATGCACACGTATGCTTATTGCTGCACTATTCACAACAGCAAAGACTTGGAACCAACCCAGATGTCCATCAATGATAGACTGGATTAAGAAAATGTGGCACTTATACACCAGGAAATATTATGCAGCCATAAAAAAGGATGAGTTCATGTCCTTTGTAGGGACATGGATGAAGCTAGAACCATCATTCTCAGCAAACTATCGCAAGGAAAAAAAACCAAACAGTGCATGTTCTCACTCATAGGTGGGAATTGAACAATGAGAACAATTGGAGACAGGAAGGGGAACATGACACACTAGGGACTGTCGTGGGGTTGGGGGAGAGGGAAGGGATAGCATTAGGAGATACATCTAATGTAAATGACAAGTTAATGGGTGCAGCACACCAACATGGCACATGTATACATATGTAACAAATCTGCATGTTGTGCACCTGTACCCTAGAACTTAAAGTATAATAAAATATTTTTTTAAAAGAAATTTGAAATTACTCTGAGTTCATAATGAAGAATGACCAGCATCTATTATTCATCAAATGAAATTATCCTCTAAACAAAATCTTGACCTTTGAAAGTGCTTCTTTGACTTTGTAACGAATGCAATAACCACATCACCTTTGGTGCTCAAAAACCGTTGAGTGGCTCTCTACAACGTTTGCAGATTCTTAAGAGTTGGGTACGTGAAACAGCTATTTCTAGGTAAAGTCGACCCAGCCAGTATGAGAATAAGGTTTGATAAATTATTTCTTCCAGTATTAGAGTTTAAATATGAATTTCTAGGATCTTTCTGATTTTCACCATTGTAGCAAATTTATATGCTTGTGTTAATTTGTGAGAATTTTAATCTGTACATTATCAATATGTAATTAAATTCTACTTGGTTGAATTAAATCTGGTAGATAATTTGGGACAGATATGAAATTTGAATGGCATTTTTACTAAATTGACACTTGCTTTACTGACATGGCCGGCATTGAATATAACAAAATCTCCCTAGTGATTCTAAGATAATTTTTAATACATTGTACTTCATTTTGTATCAAGCCAAATCTTATTTAACTAGCTATTGCATATCTAGTGACAACAGCAGGCAATATTTAAATTCAAAATCCAACATTGTCCCACACATGAAATACTTTATCTTTTACCTTTGACATAACTGTAGACTTTGTATCAAAACAAAACATGCATATATGTAAAAATATTACAATTTTTTTTGTAATGACTTTTCTAAGTAACTGAATAAATCACATAAATTCAAAAGGAACTCTTTTTCTGGAATTATTTGGTGAGTGTACACAAAATATGAAATTTTTATAAGAATAGAGATAAATTGGTTTTATATCTTTCAGAGTAAATTTAGGAATAATATATGACTGACTCAGACTTGGTCATTAATGGCATACATCCTGAAGTTTAATTATTGTTATCATTTGGCTAGTCATAGAAGATTTTTTTTATGGTTTAACATTAGAATATATGTGTGTGTATATGTGTATATATATGTATGTATATGTATACTTTCTTTGTTCCCATCTGCTTACAGATTTCATTACACTATTCTTACAAATAATCATATCAGCATGCATTACTTTACTAGCAGAGGCTTAATTTCTTCAAGACATATACTGAGAAAGAAAGACAACTTAACAACTGGTAAGTTGTATGCATTGTTTAGGATCACTTTAAAGCAAATGGTTTCCTTGTCAACTCTTCTTCCTAGCACCTAAGTCATATCTGTAAATAGCTTCTATGATAACCATTTGCTTACATGTCCACTTGAAGAAAAATGCAAAACATTTTCCTGTTGCTTATTGAGAGACCCCAAAGTAGAAAGCAGAAGTATTTCTTTATCAAACTAGCCTGACTGCTATCTTTCCCATTAAAAAGACTTTTCAGGAATCCTATTTTTGTCCCTAATCAAATATTCAAGAAGTGACCCTTCAGACATGTGCACGTACTTCCTTCCTTTGCTAGACATGTGCACGTACTTCCTTCCTTTGCTAAAAGTTTCTTGCTAAAGCCATGAGTACTCTACTGACTTTTAGCTCAACAATCTTCTGCAAACTGCAACTCCCATTCGGTTGTTTTGGATTGATAGTAATCTCTCTGCACATGTATTCTGATATATACTGATGTGGTAGCCAGTGTTTCAAATGCCAGCGGAAATGCAATCCTCTGCTAGAAGGAAGCACTTATGAACTGGCAAAGAATAAATGGCTGCCATTGGGAATCAGTGCTTGTCATATCAAAGCTTTGGCAAACATCTATGCTTAGAAGATTTAGTCTAATGAATTTCATCCACACCTACCAGATGTTATATCTAGAATTTTGCCAGGTGTTTGCACAAATATATGTTGCCTGAAAAATCTTAGGAATAAATGACATTTAAGTTTGGAATTCATTAAAATTATATTTTATTAAAAAGAACTGGCTTATTGAAATCTACAAACATATTTATCTATGCTCACCATTGTATATTTTTGCCAAGTTGTTGCTGATATTTTAACACAGAACAGAATTCATTTGTTTTCTGATATTTTATACCAGAAATTCCTAGTATGTCTATAGCAAATATAAAATGAAGAAAAAGTTGTGAATGATGGCACCCAGAAACTATTTCCTAAAGCATTATTTGTTTAATCCTAGGAGTTTGGAGTTACCTCTTTGATTGTCTTTTTAAACTTCTCTTTTTAGGAAAGGTCAGAAGTTGCTTAAATTAATATGGTCCTCCTCAATTAAAATGCTAAGTTGGTTTCTTGGTTGAAGTCTAACAGTATATCCGATAATTAGAAGAGGAAAGCGAAAGTAGACAGTCTTTTTAGGTGTTAACACCAGAGAAATTTTATCATCCAATAAAGAACAAAACCTGTCTAGAAAAGACTTAAGCTGAATTACCTGTTGCCAACAGTTCAAAGAAATCAAAGCAGGATTAGTAGTAATGACAAAACAAACACGTTGCATTGTCTTAAGCATAAGTGAGGTGCAGAATATCTGTACTCACTGAAGATCAAAGTATAATTTTCAATGAAAGTGCAGCATGCTTTCCAAAAAAGCATTAGACTCCTAAAAGGAGAAGGAGTTCAAGTTTCATTTTTTCCTAATGTGATTCTCTAATAAAAGTGTCAGATTTAGGTGTTGAAATGTGTAATCTTAATATTACAGACTTTGCAACAGTAAAATTTCCTTTTTAGTGTATGTTCTGACTTGTTAGTATTTGAATAGAGACACTGTGAGAAGAAATATTTAAACTATCAGTAGCATTATAGGGAAACAAATAAATGCCAGCAGACACTTTCGTTCCTTGAATTTTACCCCTTTTCATAGTGGGTAGCTGGAGACCGGGCTATTTCTCAGAGAACACTCATCCTAAAAAAGCCAAGACAGAAACGTCCTTAAGAATATGCCTTTGGTCACCATCAAAAGGAGAATGCTCAGATCAAAAGGTGCTTACTTGATCTTGAGAACTTATCTTTTGGGATCTTTTTCTACTCTATTATATCATGACATTCTTGCCTGTCAGTGAAAATATTATTTCCCAAATGTGCCATCTTCTCTTACCCCAAGTTGGTTTTTACTGTTTGAAATGAACTACTCCTTCACTACATTTTTCTTTTTCTTCATACTTTTTTCAGTATTATTATCTAATTCTGAAGACTTTCTTGACCTCAAGACACCTTCCCCATATTGGATGGTTAGATTCTCCTCCATCTTATATTGTACTTACTAAAGATGATTACCATTATACATTTGTTTATCACATTTTCCTTTAGATTGTGAATTCTTGAGGGCAATAGCTATGCCTTTAGTTGCCGACATTCTCATTTTTTTAAAAATACTGTATGTTTGGCAAATGTTACCTGAACATCACAAGGTAAACCTTCACTGGCAGGTTTTTAGTCCTGTCCCCCAAGTGAATTCATTTGTGCCTTATCGCCCCAGTTTGGCTATGCATCTCTTAGAGTATCTGGAAAGTAGCAGCTGGGTATATTGAGCTACTCAATATGAGTTCCTTTCAAGATTTCTGGTAACACGGAAAGGCCACAAACTACAGTCAACATATAATAAGGTGATAATGGATATGATGAGAAACAATTAAAAGTGAGGTTTTGATTTTACATTGACTTGTTGCCCTAATGTATATGTTAATAGAGATGGAGGTAAAGACTGAAGGTCAGAAGGCAGTTTTACTTTTCCTCTTGTGAGAAAAACTGAGGTTAAAGTTACCCCAGTTTCACTTCAAAACTTCTCCCTTTAATACTCCATTGTGCCTAAAAGCCCAAGTGGAAAGAAAGAGAATTCATGAAACAAAAACTCTTTCCCTAAATACAATACTGTATTACTAAATGCTTGGCCAATGCACAAATGTTTGTGACTATATTTTTTCTAGTTCCTCTCAAACTTTACTGCTATATCCACAAAGTTATATTTCACCTCGGAAGTGTTGTTATTGTGTCCCACAATCACTGAATTGAAAAAAAAAATACAACTTTTTATTTGTAAATTAATCTACTGTCATTTGAATTATTCTCAAGTTTAGAGTCACTAAAATGAAACCTATAGCTATTGCAGATATTTTATATAATTTAGGAAAATTATCAGGTCTTCATGGGGCTAAGAAGAAAATACCTTTTTCTGTAGTATGTTGTTTATTTGGAAAATACAGCACAAACTAGTTGAAGTCTTTGAAATAAATTAAATTTTATTACTTCCACTTGATAGAACACTTATGGTCTCAGAAAGAACTAGAGTTTGAATTAACAGGCACTTGCTTTTAATCTAGTTGCTCTATCACTGCATATCTGTGGTGTACCTACAATGTGGTACTCACTTTTACACAACTGGTAAGACAATGGTGAACAAGAGAAATATCTTATTGTTATTATTGTAAATTATTAAATATGTGGCCAAATATTTGTGAAAAATATTTCCTTTTAGTTTTTACCTGCTGTACATTACCACTATTATGATAGAGGTAATATTAGTGAGGCAATTGTCAGAAGAACACTGTGGATAGTAGACAATGAGCTAATTGGGGGAGGGACGTGAGACTGAATGGGAGACCAGGAACAGGACGAGAACAGGACAAGATCATACAATGCCTTGTGGAACATGGCAAGCAGTTGTCATTGCATTCAAAATACAGTGAGGAAGCTTTGAATTGAAGGGTTTTAAGAAGAGAAAAGATATAATTTTATTTGCACTTTAAAAGGAATACATAAGCTGCTATATACAACGTGAGTGAAAGTGGAGGGAAACAATTAGGAGGTTATTGTAGCCCAGGAAGGGGAAACTTGTGACTTAGGTGAGTGAAAATGTCAGTGAAGATGGATGGGGTGGATGGATTGAAGATTACTATTCTGGACATAAGTGATAGGAGCTGCTGACTACGGAGATGGGGGGAGATTAAGGAAGAACAAGAATCAGACTTTTTGGCTTAGACAACGAAATGAATGCTGATATCATTTTCTGATAAGGAAAAGATTGAGGAGAAAAAATTGGGAGAAAATATCAAGAATTATTTACTGGACATGTTACAATTGAAGTGTCTATGAGAAATTCAAATGAAGATGTCAGTTAGGACTTGACCCCACATATTATCACTCTTCTCTTACAATCTATTCTTTAGCATAAAAACAAGATGTTCCTGTGGAAAGTCAAGTCAGATGTGCTCTAAACCATGCTCAAATTACCAACCAAGATCTTCACAGTGGCTTATGAAACCCTACCCGACCTGACCCACCATTTGATCTTGGACTTAAGCCCCTTTATTCTCTCTGCTGGAGCTAGCCATGCTGCGAGCCTCACTGTTGCTTGAATCCACAAGATGTGCTCCTGCCTGAAGGACTTTATTCTTGCTATCCCTTCAGTCAGGAACAATTTTTCTCATAGATGTGCATCCCTCCATTCCCTGCCTTCTAAAAGTCTTTGTTCACATATTATTTCAGCGATTCCCACAACCACCCAGGGCTATCTTTCTGGGTGTGCAACTTGTAAAGTCAATATTTATTTTGCACAAGGACTCACAAATTATGGAGCCAGTTCTGTAAATTGGAGAATTGCAGTCCCAGTCCTCATAATTCTCCTTACCCTGTATTGTTTTTCTCCACAGTACATATCAATGCCTAATCCTTTGTATTTTATTATTTGGCTATTATCCCCTCCATCAAAATTCCATAAAAATGTCTACCCAAAGGGGTTGAACATTTATATCCATACAAAAACCTGCACACCAATGCTCATGACAGCCTAATTCATAATTGCCAAAACATGAAATTAACCAAGACATTCTTCAGTAGGTGCATGGATAAATAAGTAAATGTCTTCCAACGTTAAGAGTTAATATAGAGGAGGAAGAGTATGCAAAGGGAACTGTGATAGAGTAGTGAATGAAGAAAAAGAAAAATCAAGAGTATTTTGCAATGGAAACACAGTGAACAGTGTTTCAGAAGGAAGAGTGGTCAAATGCAGGGAAAATCACTGAGGGTCCAAGTTAAATGAGGCCAATGTGTTATTTGCTGTGGATCTTGAGAAGAGCAATCTACATTGGTGTAGAGGTGGGGATGGAAGATCTATGGGAGTGAATGAGAGCACGAGTAGGAGATAAGGAAGATTAAAAAAATAAAAGAAAATCTTTAGGTTATTAATCTGTTTATCATCTACATGTCATGCATCTATCTATTTGAGTAAAAGGCATAATTGTATTTATGTAAAACTGACCCCACAAAATTTATTTTTCACATAGACCTATAAAACTCCAACTAATAGAGTACTATTCCTAAACTATACTTCATTTTTAAATTATTTTTGAATACTTTTGAGGGAAAAGATGAAAAAGTATAAGTATTTTCTCTATACTCAGTTTTCAACATAATTATGAAAATAAGATAAACTAAGTTAAAAATAACTGAATTTAAAATATATTATTCATAATTAATAATTTGTAACCAGCAATAATTCCAGTTAAGATTTCAGGAGACAAAAAGATTATTATAACCATGGTGGTTAAGAAAAGCATTAGAATAAAGGTAGACTTAAAAGTGATCTGGAAGAATGAATAACATACATGTAGATAGAAAATAGAAAATAATTCATATCTTTAGGGGAATTAAAATGAAGAAAATATAGGAGATAAAAAAGTGTAAGATAGATTAAGGAAGGCAGATTTTTAATGAAGTTGGTTTGAAATAAAGACGAGAAATTGAGGATAAAATAGACTGGGAACTTATATGTGACTGTAGGAGCTATGTGGTGTAATAAAAATAGTCTTTGGAGTCTTAGAGATCTGTATTTTTATGTTGTTCCTTATCCCTATAAGCTAACTTCAGACTACGTAAAAACTCAGTGTCCTCAACATAAAATATGGCATTATATTATTTAACTAATAGGTCTAATATAAGGGTTAAATTTACTAAAGTAACCAATTTAATGCACCTAATACATAATTGGTCCACAATGCCTATTGGTTACTTCCTGCACACAGCCAGCATTGTGTTACAGACACTTTAAATGTTTAAGATATTCACTTTATAGGTGGAGGGGCATTATTAAAGATTTCTAAGCAGGCAGACAACATGATCAAAAGTGAGGTATTTTGACAAGAATAATCTTCTGTAATTGTGCAGGAAAATTAGAAGTAAGGCTGGTTAGGAATCTTATAGAAAGGTGGACATGGATTAATAGAGATTACTCTGAGCTAGTATCTTAGTTCTTTTTTTTTTTTTTTTTTTTTTTTTTTGAGACGGAGTCTTGCTCTGTCGCCCAGGCTGGAGTGCAGTGGCCGGATCTCAGCTCACTGCAAGCTCCGCCTCCCGGGTTCAGGCCATTCTCCTGCCTCAGCCTCTGGAGTAGCAGGGACTACAGGCGCCCGCCACCTCGCCCGGCTAGTTTTTTGTATTTTTAGTAGAGACGGGGTTTCACCGTGTTAGCCAGGATGGTCTCGATCTCCTGACCTCGTGATCCGCCCGCCTCGGCCTCCCAAAGTGCTGGGATTACAGGCTTGAGCCACCGCGCCCGGCCGTATCTTAGTTCTATATTCCATAAGCAATGATAGTTTTATCTTTATATATGCCTAAAATATTAGCCTCATAAATATTTACCTCTCTTAATACTTAATAATTATTGAGAGGGCCAAGTTTGTGTGTACACATTGATGAGTTTTCATCATGTTTACGGAACTGTACACACACCACCCAGAGGAAAAGAACATTATCAGCCATCCAGATAACTTCCTCATATCCCTTCTCAAGTCTTAACCTTTCCTTCTCCAAAAGGTAACCACTATTCAGTTATCAGTCATCATAATTATTTTGCCTAGTTTGGAATTTTATTTAAGAAAAATCACACACAATTTACTTTTTTGTGCCTGGCTTCTTTTACTTTCGATCTGTGAAGTACGCCCATGTTGATGCATGCAATGTAGTTCATTCTCTCTCCTGTGTAATATTCTTTTGCATAAGTATAGCACAATACATTTTGTAGCTGATAAACAGCTGTTTCCAATTTTTGGCCAGTATGAATAAAACTGCCATAAACATTCTTGGACATTTTATTTGTGCACAAATGTATGCATTTCTCTTGTGTCTATACCTTGAAATTGAATTACTGAATCATAGAATATGTGCCAAAGAATATCTACTAAATTAATTCAGATGGTACATAGATAAAGCTTCTAGAAAATAACAAAGGAACGCATTTTTATAACCTTGGAGGAGAGGAATATTCCTTAAACAACAAAATTAAAAAATACTAACAATAAAGGAAAAGGTTGAAAAGTCGACCTTCACTAAACTTGAAAATTTTAGTTTATCTAAAGTCACCTTTAAAAGAATGAAAAGGCAAGACAGTGGGAGAACATGCTTTGAATTCATTTATTCAACAAAAGACTCATATCTAGAATATCTAAAGAACTCATTAACACATCAATAAGAAAAAAACCCAGACAATTCAACTTCAAAAAAATAGGCCAAAGGAATAAAAATCAAACAGGCATCTCACACATCTCACACAATGGGCTATCCAAAAGGCTGGGAAACAAATGAAAAGGCACTTAACTTTATTAGTCATCAGGGACATGCAAATTAAGTCCATAATGACATATGACAACAAACAAGCCAAAATATGTAGAATGAAAAAGGTTGACAATACTATGTGTAGGTAAGAATACAGAGCAACTGTGACTCAAATGCACTGCTGATGGGAGTGTAAATTGATACAACCATTTTCATTTTTTTTTTTTAATACTATGTGGGTCAAGCAAAACATATCTGTGGGCTAAATCTAGCTATGACCGCTGATTTGCAACCCCTGAAAACTCCTTTATGTAACAGATATGGACCCTGAGGCATAAAGAAGTTAATTGAAGTTTAATTCAAGGTCAAATAGCTAGAACCCATGTCTCCTGACTGCTCAATTGGTGTTTTTTCTGCCACACAGTGTGGCTTTCTCTAAATGACTAGACAGGAAATGAAGGGTAAAGTACAATGCTTTGAAATTTAACATATTTTACATTGTGCAAGTAAAACCCATTTCATGCAATCTTAAGTGAATAAAAGGAATTTAAATCAAATTTATTTCAATTCTACCAAGGAAGTTTTAGGCTTAAAATAATAATAATAGTAAGCCTAGAACCACCTATTAGAGATTAGAATATAGACGGTTCAAACACAAAAGCCTTTCATAAAAAGATTTCTGGGTATTAGTCACCATTGTTTTCATACATTTGAAAGAACTTAATAACCTACTTTACCATTTTTTTCTGGAGTACAAATGAACTCTTCCAAAAAGATCAATTAAATAATAGGACTGAGAGGCATCTTTTTATCATAGAGGTTTCTTGTGAATCTACAGTATTAAAGTTAATTCCCTTGCTATTATTGAGGAAATAGTATGGTCCTGTTGGAGTTTTAAAATTTCTACTGATGTGAGAACCGAATTCCTTAGCAGATTAAACAATAGAATCTTTGGAAACACCAAAGTATTCTTCAAAAGATCATTTCCTTTAAATTGTTATATCTTTAACCAGAGAGAAAACTGTTGTCTCACTGCAAGGAAGCTTTTACTTTCACATCTAGAAAGGCAGATTATTTTCTCTTACATAGAAATTTTATATACAATAATTTGAATAATAAAATTATATTTTTAAATGAATAATATAAAATTGTGTAGTTTCTACGATGTAAAATTGGTGTGTTTTCTAACTACATCAATTTTACATCTATGCATTTAAAAGAAGTCTGAAACTTCTTCAGACTCTTTCTAGCTAAATGTCTCTCCCGTTCATTGTGTTGACGTTTCATCTGCTTTTAATTAAAATAAATTATCTGAAGCTAGTAAATAAGGGAGACCACATAAAAGTCCTAAAGATGTTCAGAGAGCTTCTCTGAATTTCTCAGGTTATGTTAAAATATTTCAATGATACTGACAATTTTCAGTTCATCAGTAAAGTTCTACCAGCCACATAAACAATAAATACAAATCATGCACTATTAGCTGTATTCATCATTTTGCAGAAAACAAAGACTATAACCTATTCTTAGACTATTTTTATTGCGGGACAATACAAAAGCATATACTTCTTTACAAATGTTAGTTCACATATAAAATGATCTCTTGTATTTTCTCCAATTTGACAAAACTAAACGTGTTAGTTGTATAAAGGGCAAGGAGCCAAAACATCAGAGAGCAAAAAGGAGGAGAAAATGAATTTTCACAGCACATTGTGTAAAAGTTTGTGGAAGACTTTTATTCACTGCTATTAATCCTTCAGTTTGATGAGAAATGTATTCAGTCATTATTCCCTTTTAAGAAAAAGCTCTTTTCCTTTTTTAAAAAAGCTCTCAGCTTTTTTATAAAGTAATTGAAAAACTTTTTTTTTAGATTTAAATATCTTCTTTAAAGTGCTTAAAACAACTAATACATTCATTTGAATCCATCTGTTGCTAAAGAGCTAGAAGGAAGAAAAATTGGCCTGACAGAGTTAAATAATTTATTTCCTCAGAATATCTGACAAACAAACATGCAAGAGAGGCACAGGTACAGACACAGACTAGATCTTTAGTTTCTTGCCAGTATTTTTAACAAGTTAATGTTTTAATAGTATCATACATATGATTTCAGATAATGTCTATCATTGCTCAACATACTAAAAGGAGCATCACAATTTCACTGAGACCTATGAATCTGTTGTGTTTCTTTTTCCCCTTACTTTTTTCCCACTACTCCTTCCATCCCTAAGAACTGCACAAGTATACAGCCAGAAACAGATAGAGTCACATATTCAAGACAGGACTTAGCATGTTATCGACTCATTTTGTTATGATGCCGTATCATCTTACAGTTATTTTTCGGTCAATGGACAGATAAGTGCTCTTTCATCAGTGGTTTCTTAAGAGCTCATCCAGACCTACAAACTGGTTTTCAAACAAGGCATAGTGGGCAAAACTACATAAACTGCAAATTATGTTGACATTGTTTTTGCTTTTGTTTTTAAACCATAAGAATCTGTTAAGTCCATGAAGTGTATCAATAATAGTTAAAATACAAGGTTTCAACTGGGAGTGACTTACTTAGAACAACTGTAACAAAGAATGAAGAAGAGAAAAATGAAGTTTACTTAGACATCAAACCTTCCCTAATATTTGGAACTAACCCTTAGAGTTGGGGTTAAAGTGAAGCCAATTTATCATGGATTTTACTTGAAAAATTTTAGCTGAATTTATAGACTGTGAGTAAAAAATACCCTGAAATATACAGTCTATGTTTTAAATTAGTAACCTACGATCTTTTAAGCCTGCTTTAAAAGAAAAAAAGTCCAAAGGATTTCAATATGGTCTTGTCATTCAACCCCTGGGAGGTTCTAAGAGAAACTCTATCTGATCCTCAGAAGAAATCTGGATTACTTCTGGCCTCCGGAATTCCTGCCAAGTTTCTAGAAGGAGTTGAAGGTGAGATTTCTTACAGCCAATCCTCTTCCACTGACTTACTCCTCATTCTGAGCTCTCTTTCATTTCAGTTACTCTTAAGCATGTCTGTTCTTCTCTGGGTAATCGAGAGCAACCGTATTTTTTATTTATCCTTATATTATCTACAGAACTTCTGGCATCTGGTGAGACAGGGACACATAATGCTACATAGGTATTTTGGGTAATATTACTGGATGATGCACTTTTCATTAATGTTTATTCTTGTACTTCTGCTGAAAATGTTTCTGTTAAACTAGTTAAATCTTCTATATTTCCATTCAGCAGAACATAAAATAATGCTAGATGATTGCTGTGTTAAAAAAATATTTTAGTTCTCTCACCTTATACTAATGACAGTAATAAATCTGACCCTCCCAGCACTTTCTTATTGCTCTTTTTGCAGGCCTTGAGTATGGCAGAAAACATGATGTAGTGAAAAATACCTGGGGTTAGTCTAGACCCTGTCCTGTTATGATCCAGCTCTGAGTCTTTAAGTCCATCTACTGACATCTCAAAAAATGTTTGCTCATAAAGGAAAAATGATATTTCACATGGGTGGATCTGTATTTCACAGACAACGTAGTTGAAAATGAGTAATAGGGCATAAAACTCTAAAATATTATAATTGCAGCTGCACAGCTTCAGGAAAATTACTCCCCGCTCTATATTCTCACTTTCTTATCCATGAAATGTGAACTGGTTGATTACGAAGGTACTTTTTAATGCCAGCTCTAAATTTGTACTCATTTATGCTTAAAATTTGACTGACAGCTAAATTGAAGGACTGAAAATAAAGCAAATGGTTGGTCATCACCAGCTTCAGCATGATCTAGGTCCCTTGAATGAAAGTGAAAGTTTAGACACGTTGGGTGTGGTGGCTCACACCTGTAATCCCTTTGAGAGGCCAAGACGGGTGTATCACCTGAGGTCAGGAGTTCGAGACCAGACTGACCAACATGGCAAAACCCGGTCTCTACTAAAAATACAAAATTAGCTGGGTGTGGTGGTGCATGTTTGTAATCCCAGCTACTCGGGAGGCTGAGGAAGAAATCCAGGAAGCGGAGGTTGCGGTGAGCCAAGATCATGCCACTTCCCTCCAGCCTGGTCAACAAGAGTGTGGGGGAAAAAAAAGTTTAGACAGACAGGAGAAATACAAAGAGTCATTCCTGAGTGTCTACCCAAACACCAGTCTGGGCTCACACTAACCAATCATTAAGAGACATCGAGGCAGGGCGCGGTGGCTCATGCCTGTAATCCCAGCACTTTGGGAGGCCGAGGCAGTCGGATCACGAGGTCAGGAAATCGAGACCATCCTGGCTAACACGGTGAAACCTCGTCTCTATTAAATATACAAAAATTATCCGGGCGTCGTGGCGAGTGCCTGTAGTCCCAGCTACCCGGGAGGCTGAGGCGGGAGAATGAGGTGAACCCGGGAGGCGGAGCTTGCAGTGAGCCGAGATCACGCCACTGCACTCCAGCCTGGGCGACAGGGCGAGACTCTGTCTCAAGAAAAAAAAAAAAAAAAAAAAAAAAGAAAAAGACATCGAGGCAGCTACTCATTACCTACTTACTTCTTCCCATTCTTTCAATGAACAGTGCATTTACCTTGATCCCTTAAGCGAGATGTTTTTGTCTTTCACTACTCAAAAACAATGCTTTTCACACTGACTGAAAAACTATGACTCTTTATGTCAAATCCAAACTATTTTTCAAGATCTCTTCTTATACTTCTCTTAGCCAACAGGTCTTCTAATATTTTCCTTTTCTAAATGTCTTCCCAACTCTTTGACCAGTTCTTTTCCACAAGCATTTAAAATTAATATTTATTTATCCCACGAATCTTTTCTTATATTTCCCCAAAACAATAAGGCAACATGTGCTATTATTGAAGAACCAACAGTTCTACATTTAATGTTTCATTAGTCAAAAAGTCGATGTGTCATTTATTGGTAGGTGGAAATTGACGACGCAGGACACAGAAAGACAGAGAGAAAATGCCGTTAACCTTCATTCTTTCAAGAAAAAGTCAGCCCTGATCAGATAACCAAAGTATAAATCACCTGCTGTGGGAAAGCGGACAAAGTAGAAAAGGAAAAAGAGAGTAGAAAATGTCATTTTTCAGAAGTCAGTTCGATTTAATAAATATGTGGGGTCAGAGTGTCTTAAAGTACATATTATTGCTGATCCATGAAACAACAGTTTGGAAATCCTGGGGAGGGTATAAGTACCTTTGGATTATTATAAGGTAGATGAAGTACTGAAATGTACAAAGGAAAGTTAGAACCCTAACTGACCAGTTCTATTTTATAAATTAATGTATGTCCGCCATAATTAAGTTTGTTTAATAAGAAATGTATGCTCTTGCTGTAAAATCATTTGTAATAATTTCTTTCACAATATTTTCCTGCTTCTTGTAGCATCAAACATTTTGTGGGAGAGGAAGCATCAACAGCCTGTATATACAAGTGTCCATTAAGGAGTTGGCACTGCAACTAACATACAAAGACTTACAAAGGATGACATTAGGAATAGAGGTAACTTCCTTCAAGTGCAGCCTCAGACCCAAAGATAGTGAGCTCCCACTTCAGAATCTTGTACATTAAACTGTTCCAGGACATTGACTCAAAAATTACCACAGGAAAAAGAATAGCCATAGCCACTTTTTCCTTCATCTGTGCCTCCTTTCTTGGTTTTCATCATCCAGCAGCCATCATAGAACAATCATACTAATATTGCCCATTTGGCCCTACCAAATTTTTCCTTGGAGAGAAAATCAAGTGAACAAGCTTAGCTATAGGCTGAGAGCTTACATGTGTAGCTGTTATTTCAAGTCAGCGTACTCTTCCATGCAGCCAGCCAGATGGTCCTGTGGCACTTTTCCAGTGACTCAATTATCAGAAGCTGCATAAGGTATACTTGAGAATTTGCATCTTTCTGCTTCCATCATGGTTTATTCTATATGGAGTGTTGCAGGGGTTTTAATTTGAAATTGTCTGGCATGATATCTATTAAGCAAGTCATAGCTTTTTATTATTCATTAGGTACCATAAATATACAAAACTAGGCATCCATTTTTAATGAAAGAATGTTTTGAAAGGATAATAATAGGCTTAGAAAATGCATATGTTTTAAATGCTTTTTAAAAAATAATGTTTTACATTTTTCTCCATTTAAAATATTTCCACTATGCCCCAAGTGGTAGCATGTAAGTCAGGTGGGATCAAAAACCCTTGAAGTGATGGAAGAACAAAACAAGTTTCTAGAAAGCTGAAGGTCACTTTGAATGGAATTAATCTGTGGGAAATAAAAAATCTCAACAACTTCATTCCTTCATTTATGTTTACTTTATACATATGCAATACTCAATGGAAACATCCATATTCATTACTCACCTACTTTATCAGAGCAGTATCATTAACATTAAAGCTAAGTGTGCATTATATAAACTTCAAGTCATGTGGGTATATTTCTTTAAACTTAAAACAGGTGTCTTGCACATGGGATGTTATACTGAGAATCAAGGGTTTTGTTGTGTAGTCTGAAGGGATTTTTCTGGATGTCACTTCACTGTCTCAGTTTCTTGTTCAATAAAATTACAGATCTACATTTAAAATCAACTGTTAATATGAGGAAGTATTTCTTTTGGTAAGACACAAGATACAACTTTCTTGTTCCCAGAGTGTAAACACAGCCCTACAAGTCATTCAATAAACAGTATGTAATTAGTAATTACTTTTTTGAACTGAAGGGATAAATACAGTTCTATTTTCTTGCCATCATGATATGTTTTAAGAATAGGCAAACAAAAGTAATCCCCCAAAAAAGAAAAGAACAAAGTAGGTGAGGAGTATAAAATATTCCAATTTAAGTTAGTGGACCATAGCATTTTATAGGTTTTAAATATTCTGATTTAGGTTAGTGGGCACTAACATTCAACATTTGCATGAAATGCAATGATTCAAATCATGATATTATGTTGAAACGGACCTTTTGATCAAAGATTTCAACTGTTAGATATAAAAATTTATAATTGTATTTCTCTTTGAGATTTGAAGTCACTCATATTCCCCATCTTTCAACTGGTGTTGGTGACTTTTTTTAAAGTTAGAGTTTTCTGTTTAGGAGTCTGTGTCCTCTAAAATCTGAGAAGCATGCACAATGGTAGATGCTATGCTAGATAATGGAAATCAATTGCCATGGTCTGCTTTAAGAAGTGTAATGATTACTGTATGGCTTTATCCCTATCTTTGCCAGCAGTATGAGTCAAACACAGGATAACCAGACATGCTTCATTTCCACTCTTGTTTTCTTTCTCTTAATTAAATATCTTTGAAAGGAAAAATGCAGAAATTTCATTCCTGCCGCAGTGAGCATCCTATTATTTTAAAATGGACAAACTGTGAGGGAAGAAAATTTCAAGGAAGAACAATAGGAACAGTTTTCAAAAATTAAAAGAGTAATGAGGTAGAAGGTAACATAGATCAAAATTCCTCAAAAGTTTATTTTTAACATAGTATTTAAATTAAACCTAAACTTTCCTTACTATTTTTAGATAAACAGTTTCAGTAAAAGCTAAAAGTCTATCCTCATAATGGACACTGTAATCTCTAAACTTTACCACTTAACATAATCTTAAAGGTATAACTTTAAAGTTTTCTATAATTGCCAAAGGATTCTCATTAGAAAAAGAAAAAAATCTGAATATTATAGAATCATATATTCACATAGACATTATTATATATAAAGCTAAGTACAGGGACTACTTACGTGTAAAAATGTAGAAATATCGTCTTCTTAGGTTGTTTATGTAAATAAGAGTCTTTCAATGTAGGAGCAATAATTTTAAAATAATTAATGAATTTTTATAAAGAAAATATTTTCAAATGTGACATTGCTAAGTATCTCATGATTTAAAATTAACAAAACATATTTCAAACCTTTATTTTGTAACATTTAAACATATCTCAAATTTAACAAGTCTCCTTATTGCCAAACTACACATTCTAGCTTTTCAGTTAAAAGCCTGAATGAAAACAGACTGCAAGTAAACAGCCATTCAAACCAATTGATGTACTCTAAAGGGTCTCTGGAAATCATACTGTATAAAATATTTACATTAGTCAGCTGTTCACAGAATCTTAATTGCAGTTTCCTTTTTTAATTTTTAATTTTATAATTTTGTGGTTTGTTGAGAGAAATTTAAACTAAAGCAAGTTGAGAATATACTTTTTGCTTTCTCTTTGCAATGTTCATTTGGCATTTATTATCTTCTCTGCAAGTTCTGACTAGATAAGAATGTTGCTACCCTTTCATTTGGAATCCTTTCTACTTGTAGATAGATAAAGCCTCAGAGTTATTTAGGCAATATTTTTACACCCAGGAGGCCCTAAACACGGAGAAAAGCCAAGAAACAGAACATATGGACCAAAATGAGAGTTAAAACTATTAAGGATTTGTTTGTTTGTTTGTTGTTTTGTTTTGAGACCAAGTCTCGCTCTGTCACCCAGGCTGCAGTGCAGTAGAATGATCTCGGCTCACTGCAACCTGCACCTCCCTGGTTCAAGGGATTCTCCTGCCTCAGCCTCCTGAGCAGCTGGGACTGCAGGCGTCCACTACCACGCCCAAATTACTTTTTGTATTTTTAGTAGAGATGGGGTTTCACCATGTTTTCCAGGTTGGTCTCCATCTCTTGACCTCGTGACCCGCCAGCATCACCCTCCCAAAATGCTGGGATTACAGACGTGAGCCACTGCGTCTGGCCTGAGGATTTTTTTTAAAGAAACCTGCAAAAGCTAAGGGACTAGGCTCATCTACAATGTCTTAAAATTAGAAATATAAAATTTGATGTATTTCAGGGCTGAAGAAGAAATTCTCTTCCATATGTGTTTACTGGGTTACGGTTCACATAGATTATTAGAAATATATTGATTGCATGTATGAACACAACAGTTAAAGTCCCAAAGAACTATATTTTCGTTTTACATTACTGAATTTCACAAGAGTGCTTTATGCGCAATTATAGAGGACAAAAGACTTCTTCTACTTGAAAAGGTATCATAATGACTACATATCAATATGATAAAGAGACAGAACAGTCTGTTAATTGCTCAGGGAAAAGATAGAATGTGATATGTAGAACTGTACTAAGTAGCTAGTTTACTAACATCTTTCTGATCTATATCTTTATCCTTCATTAGGCATACTCCATAAACTTGTCTTTGTATTTCTACACAAGAAACTCTTATAAGAATAAAGTCATAATCCTTTATTCTTTCTCTTCCTGGAAAGGGGATGAGTTGAGGGGAGAGAGTGAATGTACTTATATAATGCTAACTAACTCTAAACACCAATAGTTACCATGCATAAACAGGACACTATTATTAATGTATATTCTTTACTATTTGTCATTCTAATACCTCTATTGTCTAGATTAAATATAGAAAATACAAGTTAAATAAAGCTCATTACAGATACTGTTTGTTATTTATGATTAAGAGACTTTAAAAATGTCCACTCTTTATTTTCCCAGAAGACAGTCAATGCTTTCAGAATCAAAGACGGAGTATAACAGCTATCAAATGATTAGATTACCTTTCCCATTAGACGGCCAAGCCTTATTAATCTTCATCAAACTATAGCTATCTATCTTCTCAATCACAAACATCACATATTCTGGTTCCTTCTTTTTATACACAGCCCTTTTCTATAAAATAGCCAAAAAGTTACAGTAGAACATTCATACTTTGGTAATAAACAACTTACCCCACAACCTAAACTTTCTGCCACTGAAATCCCTAATGAGATGATTCCACACAAATTGATCTTTCTGTTCTCGTCTCTTAAAATTGTGTTCCACTAATCATGAAACTCTGTGGGGACTTTGTTGACAGAAAGATTTTTAAAATCATGAAAAGAAAGAAATGATTAAAGGAAGAATAGCTTTGAGTCTAAAGCATCAATTCTTTTTTTCAAAAGTCAAATTATCCTCCAATTATTACCATTTGTTTGACCCACTATGGTTTATTGTAATGTAGTAAGGCTGTCAAATAGCCAAAAATCAAAGCTACATACAAGTTACATGCTATAGATTATTTGCTTACAATAAAAACATACAAGAGGCTTTTGGCTATATTAAGATGCAAGAAAATAATTTGTGTCATTGTTAAAAGTGTTTCTAAGTTAAAATATTTACTATTATTGACTGTAACCACACTGCTGATTTTGTTTCTATTATAAATGCACACTCAACATGTTTTCAATAAGTTAGCAATTGGGGTAGCATTGTACATACCATTCTACCTCTGCAGCCAATCTCATATTTGAAATATTAATCTCTCATAAGAATGTCTTATTCCTGCTGTTGAGGTCTTCATTTTTTATTTACTCTTTTTAATAACTTCATGAATAGTTCCATTTGCCCATTGCTTAATATCTCCCTAACCTGATTTTGAACTTGCTTCTCTAATGCATTAATGGAATAACCATTTTTTCCCATTCCCTGTGACAAACAATAAAAACCATAGGAAAAAATGAAAAGTTAGGAGATAAAAATTTTGAGTGGTCTACAATGACTCATACATTATCAAATATGCATTTGAAAACATGCAAGGCTCCAGACAATACATATATGTTTGAGGTACATATTTAGATGAAAGTTTTGCTTTAAGAATTTAAAAATTAATGGAAAGGAAAAAATTTAAGGCAGGTTTTCTTTCCTGATACTTTTAGGCATGCATTCCTCTTGCCCTAGCATTGCTGAACTCTTGAACACAACATTACATGCCATTTCCTTATCACCTTCTCTGATCTCTGATGAAGTCATATATGGAAACACCTAAGATTAGTAACTATACATCTGTTCATTTGACAGTGAATCAGGTTTTCAATCAATAGGCCTACACTGTATTTGAAATGATCAGTAAGGCTGAATGAAACTAACTATGCTACTACAAAAAGTAAGAGTTTTCTCTTTTTTTTAAAAAAAAAAAAGCAACACAAGTTCTCTGTATTACTGTTGACTGCCATAACAAAGTTTTGAGATGGTTTAAAAATGAATGGAATGAGAAAATAAAATCTGTCTGATTATCAACATGATCTCCTTTAATCTTTAAACTATCGAGATGGAAGATGCAGTCTTGTCAACATAACTACCTTTTAAATGGAACATTCTAATAAGAGATTATGTTTTTAGAAATAGTCTAAATTTCCTCCGGCCTCCAGATATTAACTTCAGATATTTATAAGTTAAAAAATGCAAAATATCACAAGGCACTTACAATGTAAAACATCAATGGGATTGTTTGAAGAAATTTGGGTCCAATTGACTGTAAAACAAATATCACTCTCAATCAGATTCCCACCCCAGCTCTAATTTAAATTCCCAGCAAAAGACAAGAAGGTTTTATTCTAAATTAGTTTTTTGTTGTTTTGTTTGTTTTATTTGGTACTTATTTTAACATGAGCTTAGATGAATTCATCTATAAATTCATCTATAAAGGGTTCTTTCGCTGAGCATAGTTTCATTGAATAAACATGTTAACTGACTTCAACCAAATATTTAACTTTATTTCACTATAGATTCTACTTTTACTAAAATCTTTTTGCAAACAGGCAATACAAAATAATTTTTAATTAATTTGTGGATAATGGATAAAAATTGTGTGTGTATGTTTTGGAATATATGTATGTTTTGGTCAAAATAACATAGTTTGATACCCTTTTTCTTTTATATTATACTCTGTTTTCATACATGTAATGATTTTTGCTGCTATCTTTAATGTCAACCAGTTTTTTATATTTTTTTTATTTCAATATATTTTGGGGGAACAGGTGGTGTTTTTGGTTACATGAATAAGTTTTTTAGTGGTAATTTCTGAAATTTTGGTGCACCGATTACCTGAAAAGTGTACACTGACCCAATGTGTGGTCTTTTATCCCTCGCCACCCCCAACCCTTTCCCTTGAGTCCCCAGAGTCCAGTGTATCATTCTTATGCCTTTGCATCCTCATAGCTTAGCTCCCACATATGAGTGAGAACATACAA
The DNA here is from genome assembly GCF_007565055.1 of Rhinopithecus roxellana. Taxonomy (NCBI): domain Eukaryota; kingdom Metazoa; phylum Chordata; class Mammalia; order Primates; family Cercopithecidae; genus Rhinopithecus; species Rhinopithecus roxellana. Next base: position 94,309,185 of record NC_044552.1, on the reverse strand, counting down.
TGTTTTGTTTTCCATTCCTCAGTTACTTCACTTAGAATAAGAGTCTCTAATTCCATCCAGGTTGCTGCAAATGCCATTATTTTGTTCCTTTTTATGACTTAGTAGAATTCCATAGTGTGTATATATATACTTGTTGATTGATGGGCATCTGGGCTGGTTCCATATTTTTGCAATTGAAAATTGTGCTGCTATAAACATGCATGTGCAGGTATCTTTTTAGTATAACCACTTCATTTCCTCTGGGTAGATACCTAGTAGTTGGATTGCTGGATCAAATGGTAGATCGACTTTTAGTTGTTGAATGAATCTCCATGCTGTTTACCATACTAGTTGTACTAATTTACATTCTCACCAACAGTGTAAAAGTGTTCCCTTTTCACCACATCCATGCCAATATGTATTATTTTTTGACTTTTTGATAACGACCATTCTTGCAAGAGTGAGGTAGTATCACATTGTCATTTTGATTTTCATTTCTCTGATAATTAGTGATGATGAGCATTTTTTCATATGCTTATTGGCCATTTTGTTTTTTTTTTTTTTTTTTGAGGCGGAGTTTCGCTCTGTCGCCTGGCTGGAGTGCAGTGGCCGGATCTCAGCTCACTGCAAGCTTCCCCCTCCCGGGTTTACGCCATTCTCCTGCCTCAGCCTCCCGAGTAGCTGGGACTACAGGCGCCCACCACCTCGCCCGGCTAGTTTTTGTATTTTTAGTAGAGACGGGGTTTCACCGTGTTAGCCAGGATGGTCTCGATCTCCTGACCTCGTGATCCGCCCATCTTGGCCTCCCAAAGTGCTGGGATACAGGCTTGAGGCACCGTGCCCGGCCTGGCCATTTTTATACCTTTTTTTGAAAACTGTCTATTCATGTCCTGAGCCCACTTTTTGATTCAATTTTTTTTCTTGCTGAATTTTTTGAGTTATTTGTAGACCCTGAATATTATTCCTTTGTTGGATGTATAGATTGTGAAAGTTTTCTTCCACTCTATGTATTGTCTGTTTACTCTGCTGATTATTCCTTTTGCTGTGCAGAAGCTTTTTAGTTTAATTAAGTCCCATCTATTTATCTTTGTTTTTGTTGCACTTGCTTTTGGTTTCCTGGTCATGAAGTCTTTGCCTAAGACAACGTCTAGAAGGGTTTTTCCAGTGTTATTTTCTAGAATATTTATGGTTTCAGGTCTTAGATTAAGCTTTGATCTATTTTGAGTTGATTTTTGTATAGGGTGAGAGATGAGGATCCAGTTTCATTCTTCTGCATGTGGCTTACCAGTTATCCCAGAACCGTTTGTTTAATAGGGTGTCCTTTCCCACTTTATGTTTTGGTTTGCTTTGTTGAAAATCAGTTGGCTGTAAAGGTTTGGCTTTATCTATGAGTTCTCTTTTCTGTTCCATTGGTCTATGCACCTGTTTTTATACCAGTACCATGCTGTTTTGGTGATGATGACCTTATAGTATAGTTTGAAATCTGGTAATGTGATGCCTCCAGATTTGTTCTTTTGCTAAGTCTTGCTTTGGTTATACAGGCTCTTTTTTTGGTTCCATATGAATTTCGAAACCATTTTTTTCCAGTTCTGTGAAGAATGATGGTGGTATTTTGATGGGAATTGCATTGAATTTGTAGATTGCTTTTGGCAGTATGATCATTTTCACAATATTCATTGTATCTATGAGCATGGGCCGTGTTTCCATTTTTTTGTGTCATCTATGATTTCTTTCAGCAGTGTTTTGTAGTTTCCCTTGTAGAGGTCTTTCACATCCTTAGTTAGGTATATTCCTAAGTATTTTATTTTTTGCAGCTATTGCAAAAGGAGTTGAGTCTTGATTTAATTATTGGTTCGGTAGCTGTTGGTGTGTAGCAGGGCTACTGATTTATGTACATTAATTTTGTATCTTGAAACTGCAGAATTCATTTACCAGTTCCAGGAGCTCTTAGGATGAGTCTTTAGGGTTTTCTAGGTACACAGTCATATCATCAGCAAACAGTGACATTTTGACTTCCTCTTTGCTGATTTGGATGCCTTTTATTTCTCTAATCTGAATACTCTGGCTAGGACTTCCAGTACTATGTTGAATAGAAGTAGTGAAAGTTGGCATCCTCATCTTGTTCCAGTTCTCAAGGGAAATACTTTCAACTTTTTCCTGTTCAGTACAATGTTGCCTGTGGGTTTGTCATAGATGGCTTTTATTACCTTAAGGTACGTCTCTTCTATGCCAATTTTGCTGAGGGTTTTAATCATAAAAGATGCTGGATTTTGTTGAAAGCTTTTTCTGCATCTATTGAGTTGATCATGTGATTTTTATTTTAATTCTGTTAATGTGGTGTATCATATTTATTGACTTATATATGTTAAATCGTCCCTGAATATTTGGTATGAAACCCATTTGATCATGGTGGATTGTCTTTTTGATATGCTGTTGGATTCAGTTCACTAGTGTTTTGTTGAGGATTTTTACACCTAAGTTCATCAGGGATATTGGTTTGCAGTTTTTTTTGTTATGTCCTTTCTTGGTTTTGGTGTTAGGGTGATACTGGCTTCATAGAGTGAATTAGGAAATATTCCCTCTTTCTCTGTCTTTTGGAATAGTATCAGTGGGATTGGTCCCAATTCTTCTTTGAATGTTTGATGGAATTCACCTGTGAATCTGTCTGGTTTTGGACTTTTTTTTTTGTTGATAGTTTTTAAAATTACCATTTTAATCTTGTTGCTTGTTATTGGTCTGTCCAGAGATTCTGTATCTTCCTGATTTAATCTAGGAGGCTTGTATATTTTCAGGAATTTGTCCACCTCCACTAGATTTTCTAGTTTATGCACATAAAGGTGTTTATAGTAGCCTTGAATGATCTTTTCTATTTCTGTGGTATCAGTTATAATATCTCTCGTTTTGTTACTAATTGAACTTATTTGGATCTTCTCTCTTTCTTTCTTGGTTAATCTTGCTAATGGTTTTTCAATTTTATTTATCTTTTCAAAGAACCAACTTTTTGTTTCCTTTGCCTTTTGTATTTTTTGTTTGTTTGGTTCAATTTCATTTAGTTCTGATCTGATCGTCATTATTTCTTTTCTTCTGCTGTGTTTGGGCTTGGATTGTTTTTGTTTCTCCAGTACCATGATGTGTGACCTTAGACTGTTTATTTGTGCTCTTTCAGACTTTTTGATGTAGACATTTAATGCTATGAACTTCCCTGTTGGTACTGCTTTTTATGTATCCCAGGGGTTTTGATAGGTTATGTCACTATTATCATTCAGTTCAAATAATTTTTGAATTTCTGTCTTGATTTCATTATTGACCTAATGATCATTCAGGAACAGGTTATTTAATTTTCATGGATTTGCATGGTTTGAGGGTTCTTTTTGGAGCTGATTTCCAAATTTATTCCACTGTGGTCTGAGAGAGTACTTGATATAATTTCAATTTTCTTATATTCACTGAGACTTGTTTTATGGCCTATCATTTGATCTATCTTGAAGAATGTTCTGTGTAGTGATGCATAGAATGTATATTCTGAAGTTGTTGGGTAGAATTTTCTGTAAATATCCGATAAGTCCATTTGTTATAGCGTATAAGTTCATTGTTTCTTTGTTGACTTTCTGTCTCGATGACCTGCCTATTGCTGTCAATGGAGTATTGAAGTCCCCCACTGTTTTTGTGTTGCCATCTATCTCATGGCTTAGGTCTAGTAGTAATTGTTTTATAAATTTGGGAGCGTCAGCATTGGGTGCATATATATTCAGAATTGTGGTATTTTCCTGCTAGACTAGTTCTTTTATCATAATATCCCTATTTCTCTTTTTTAACTGCTCTTATAAGTTTATTTTGTGTAATATAAGAATAGCTACTCCTGCTCACTTTTGGTGTCTATTTGCATAAAGTGTATTTTTCTACCACTTCACTTCAGTTTCCCTGAGTCCTTATGTATTAAGTGAGTCTCCTGAAAAGACAGAAAAGACTTGGTTGGTGAATTCTTATTCTGCCATTCTGTGTTTTTTAAATGAAGCATTAGGTCATTTACATTCAATATCAGTATTGAGATGTGAGGTACTATTCTATTCATCATGCTATTTGTTGTCTGAATACCTTGTGTGTGTGTGTGTTTTTTTTTTTTTTCTATTCATTGTGTTATTGTTATATAGGTCCTGTGAGATTTCTCCTTTAAGCAGGTTCTATTTTGGCTTATTTTGAGCATTTAGAACTCCTTCTAGTGCTGGCTTGGTAGTGATGAATTCTCTCAGCATTTGTTTGTCTGGAAAAGACTGTATCTTTCCTTTATTTATGAAGCCTAGTTTTGCTCAATACAAAATTCTTGGCTGATCATTATTTTGTTTCAGGAGGTTAAAATCCCTCCTAGCTTGCAGGGTTTCTGCTGAGAAATCTGCTGTTAATCTGATAGGTTTTACTTTACAGGTTACCTGATGCTTTTGTCTCACAACTCTTAAGATTCTTTCCTTTGTCTTGATTTTAGATAACCTGATGACTATGTGCCTAGGTGATGATCTTTTTGTGACACATTTTCCAGGTATTCTTTGAGCTTCTTTTTTGGATGTATAGATCTCTAGCAAGACTGGGAAAGTGTTCCTCAATTATTCCCTCATATATGCTTTCCAAACTTTTAGATTTTTCTTGTTCCTCAGGAACACCAATTATTCTTAAGTTTGGGCGTTTCACATGTAAGTAGTCCCAAACTTCTTGGAGACTTTGTTCATATTTTCAAATTATTTTTTCTTTGTCCTTGATATATTGGGTAAATTCAAAAGCCTGTCTTCAAGCTCTGAAGTTCCTCTGCTTGTTTGATTTTATTGCTGAGTCTTTCCAGTGCATTTTGCATTTCTCTAAGTGTGTCCTTGATTTCCAGAAGTTGTGGGTTTTTTTTTTTTTTAATTTATGCTCTCTATTTCACTGAATAATTTTCCTTTCATATCCTGCATCATATTTTTTATTTCTTTAAGCTGGACTTCAGCTTTCTGTGGTACCTCCTTGATTTGCTTAATAATCAACCTTCTGAATTCTTTTTCTTACAATTCAGAGGTTTTGTCTTCGTTTGGATCCATTGCTGGTGAGCTGGTATAGTCATTTGGGGTGTTAAAGAACCTCGTTTTGTTGTATTACCAGAATTGTTTTTCTGTTTCCTTCTCATTTGGATAGACTCTGTCAGAGAGAGGATCTGGGATTCAAGTGCTGCTGTTCAGGTCCTTTTGCCTCACAGGATGCTCCCTTGATGTAGTGTTCTCCCACTTCCCCCAGGAGTAGGGTTGCCTGAGAGCTGAACTGTAGTCATTGTTTTTACTTTTCTGGGCCTTGCCACCAGTGGAGCAACCGGGCCCTGGACTGGTACTGGGGAGTGTCGCAAAGAGTCCTGTGATGTGATTCATCTTCACGTCTTGCTGCCATGGATACCAGCACCTGCTCCAGTGGATGAAGCATGGGAGTGAAGTGGACTCTGTGAGGGCTCTTGGTTGTGGTTTTGTGTTGGTTGGCTTCCAGCTTGGAGGTGGCACTTTCAAAAATGCGTTAGCTGCGGGCTTATAGGGAGGATGCAAACTTACCCTAGGGACACCTGTTTAAGTATTCAGATTTCTCAGATGGTGGGCAGGGCCATAGAGCTCCCAAGACATTATGACCTTTGTCTTTGGCTACCAGGGCAGTTAGACAAAAACCACCAGGTGGGGGCAGGAATAAGCACGTCTGAGCTCAGCCTCTCCTTGGGCAGGACTTGCTGTGGCTGCTGTGGAGGTGGGGGTGTGGTTCCCAGTTCAATTAAGTTATATTTCCAGGTGGATTATGGCAGCCTCTGCTGAGTCATACAGATTGCCATGGAAGTGGGGGAAAACTGGCAGTTACAGGCCCCACCCCACTCCCACACAGCCTACCTTCCTAAAGGCAGTCTCACCCCCACCAGTGCTCCCTCAACACCACAAACTCTATTTCCAGGCAACTGGTGACCAGGGCTGAGAATTTGCCCCAGACCACGAGCCTCCCTATTGAGAAAGCAAGCAGACTCACAGTTTTTCGGCACCTCAGGGAACCTGCAGGGGTGATTCAGTTCCATCAAAATGTCTGTGGATTCTCTTGGCTTTCCCAGTACATTCCTGAAGTAGTTCTTGGAGCAAAAGTTCACGATGTGAGTCTTCACACACTACTCTTTCAGAGTAGGGGCTGCAAGTTAGCCCTGCCTCCTATTTGCCATATTAATCCCTGTTAACCAGTTTATCTCTAGTTTTGACCATATCTTTAGGCTAATAACTCATATATCCAGCTATCTCCTGTATATCCCAACTTATCCATCATTATTTGTGTTCATAATAATTATTCTCATTGTTGTATTTTTTTCAAATTCAACTTTTATTTTAGATGTAGGTTTGTTACATGGGTATATTGCACCCAGGTGGTGAGCATAGTACTCAATGAGTATTTTTTCAAACCCAACTACCTTCTTCCCTCCCTGTTCCAGCAGGTCACCATGTCTGTTGCTCCCATGTTTACATTCTTGTGTGCTCAATTTTAGCTCTCACTTATAAGTGAGAATATGACATATTTACTTTTCTATTCCTGTGTTAATTTGCTTAGGATTATGGCCTCCAACTCCATCCATGTTGCTGAGAAGAACATGACTTCGTTCTTTGTATGGCTGTGTAGTATTCCATGGCGTATATGTACCATATTTTTTTTATCCAGTCCACCAGTTATGGGCACCTAGGTTGATTCCATCTCTTTGCTATTGTAAAGCAAAGCATGTGTCTTTTTGGTGTAATGATCTATTTTGGGGGGGATACATGCCCAGTAATAAGATTGCTAGTTCAAATGGTATCTCTGTCTTAAGTTCTTTGAGAAATCTCCAGAATGCTTTCCACAGTGGCTGAACTAATTTATATATCCACCAACAGGGTATACGTGTTTCCTTTTTCCTGCAGCCTCATTGACATCTATTGTATTTTTACCTTTTAATAAAAGTCACTCTGACTGGTATGAGATCGTATCTTATGGTGGTTTTGATGTGCATGTCTCTAGTAATTAGTGATGGTGAGCATTTTTTTCATAAGTTTTTGGACACTTTTTTTTTTTTTTTTTTTTTGAGACCGAGTCTCGCTGTCGCCCAGGCTGGAGTGCAGTGGCCAGATCGCAGCTCACTGCAAGCTCCTGCCTCCCGGGTTTACGCCATTCTCCTGCCTCAGCCTCCTGAGTAGCCGGGACTACAGGCGCCAGCCACCTCACCCGGCTAGCTTTTTGTATTTTTTAGTTAGAGACGGGGTTTCACCATGTTAGCCAGGATGGTCTCGAACTCCTGACCTCGTGATCCGCCCGTCTCGGCCTCCCAAAGTGCTGGGATTACAGGCTTGAGCCACCGCGCCCGGCCCGTTTTTGGACACTTTTATGTCTTCTTTTGAGAAGTGTCTGTTCATGTCTCTTGTCCATTTTTTTAGTGAAGTTATTTGCTTTTTGCTTGTTGATTGAAGTTCCTTATAAATTCTGAATATTAGGACTTTGTTGGTTGCATAGTTTGAAAATATTTTTCCCATTCTCTGGATTGTCTATTTACTCTATTGATAGTTTCTTTTGCTGTGCAGAAGCTCTTTAGTTTAATTAGGTCCCATTTGTTAATGTTTATGTTGCAATTGCTTTTGGAAATTTCACCAAAAATTATTTCCTAAGGCTGATGTTGAGAAAGATATTTCCTAGGTTTTCTTCTAGGATTTTTATAGCTTGAGGTCTGGCATTTAAATTTTTAATTAATCTTGAGTTAATTTTTGTGTATGGTGAATAGTAAGTGTCCAGTTTCATTTTCTGCATATGGCTAGCCAGCTATCCCAGCATCATTTATTTAATAAGGAGTCCTTCACCCATTGCTTGTTTTTGCCAACCTTGTTGAAGATCAGATGGTTGTAAGTGTGTGGCTTTATTTCTGAGTTCTGTATTCTGTTCTATAGTTTTATGAATCTGTTTTTGTACTAGTATCATGCTGTTTAGTTACTATCATTTGAAAGTACAGTTTGACGTCAGGTAGGGTTATGCCTCTGGCTTTGTTCTTTTTGCTTAGGATTGCCTTGTCTATTCAGGGTTTTTTTGTTGTTCCATATAAATTGTAAAATATATTTTTCTAATTAGTGAAGAATGACATTGGTAGTTTGACAGGAATAGTGATAAATCTGTAGACTGCTTTGGGCAGTATGGCCATTTTAATAATATTGATTCTTCCAGTCTTGAGCATGGAATGTTTTCCATTTACTTGTATTATTTCTAATTTCTTTCAGCAGTGTTTTGTAGTTCTCCTTGCAGAGATATTTCACCTCCTTGGTTAGCTGTATTCCTAGGTATTTCATTTTCGTTGTGGCTATTATAAATTAAATTGTGTTCTTGATTTGACTCTCATCCTGGACATTATTGTTGTATAGAAATACTACTGATTTTTGTGCATCGATTTTGTATCCTGAAACCTTTAAATTAGTTATTCATTTTCTAAGTCTTTTGGGGGAGTCTTTAGGATCTTCTAGGTATAGAACCATGTCATCAGCAAAGATAAATAGTTTGACCTCTTCTTTTCTTGTTTGGATGCCCTTTATTTCTTTTTCTTGCCTTATTGCTCTGGCTAGGTTGTCCTGTCATTGTTATTTTATTCTGTTTAGTTACCTTATAAAACATGCTAGTCCATGCCACCATGACATCCCTTACCTGAAATGCTATTCTCAACTTTCTTCCACTGATTGTTAAAGAACAAAAGTCTGAAGTCCCTAATTCTAACTCTGTCACTAATTTACTATACATCATTGGAAATTTTATTTATCCTATTTTAGCCTAGTAGTCACATTTGTAAGGGGGTATTTATTTTCCAAAAAATAGATAAATAAATAGATATACACTTCATGGAATTTTTATTGGAATTAAATAAGGTAGTACATACAGAAAGATAATCAACATATAGTAAACAGTCAGACAGTTTATTATTGTTAATATTATTGGCACAACTTAAGTATTATCTCCACCATGGATACTTTCATGAATTCTTAGGATTATTATACTACTTCTTCTCTAAACTCCAATACAGTCTTGTGCCAATTTCTTATACTACTTACTACAATATATTGAAATTTTCTCTTTACATGCCATTGTACTGTAAATTTCTCTGGAACAGAAATTCTGTCTTAATCATCTATGCATGCTTTTAGCATAATTCCTGGTTCAAAGTAAGCATTCAGTAAGTATTTGTTGAACATAATTGCATAACTACAATGTGATCAAGAGATTGCAAGCAATCTTATTAATATATCAAAAGAAAAATCACAGATAAAAATGAGTAAATAAACATTTATTTAAAATTTTACAACAGATACTGTGCTAGATACATACTAAAGGAATTACAGTAATCTTGTGCAGCAACTATTGTCATCTCCAATTTACAAGTAACATAATTGAGATTTACAGGGTTTATATGTCCAGATCACATTTCCAGTAATAGTTATGAATCAGTCTTCAACTTTCAGCTCCAAATTGAAATATCATATTATGAAAAAGATTGAGTTGTGTATTAAAATCAAATTAGGATTATTTTTAAAATTTGAGACAGGTTGTTAGTCTCTTGTTGCCCAGGCAGGAGTGCAATGGGGCAGTCATAGCCCACTACAGCCTTGACATCCTGAACTCAAGTGATTTTCCCACCTCAGCCTCTGAAGTGGACTGGGACTACAGGCGTATGTACCATGCCCAGACTCGATCAGGATTTTTTTTTTTTAAGCTAAAGCCTGACAATTGCCTTTGAAAGATCCATAAATCTTCTGTGAATTCATGTACAATTGGGGCATATGTGTAATTTTTTGGCAATAGCACCCATGGATTTTATTAGAATCATAAAATAGCTCATGACCTGAAAAGGGTTTTTAGGTGAAGTTTTAAATGATACATTTTATTATTCAAAACATTTGATTAAACCAGTGTACTCTATTTTTTACTACTTTTTTTTAGCATTAGGTTGTATGTAAAACCAGTGACCAATGCTAAAATTATATGTGACATAATTTTGCATTTCTTAAGTGCAATAAAACTAATTAATTTGACACCAATTTTTGAAAGTGATATTCAGCCATAAATATTACTTGGTCTACTAAGCAATTAACAACTTTCAAAGCAAATGCCTACTCTAATAAAATAAGCCAATTAATTATCAAGAACCACCTACTTACATAAAAGAGATGTGCTGATTATATATTATACTACTTATTAAGACATGTCCCAGAGAAATTTATTTGATGGTGCTTTTATAGTTAGTGGTTATTATATATTGGTAAGCAATATCATATTTCAAAAAATATTTTAATGGAAGAGGTTGAAATAGCTGGCCTCAAAATTCACTTCCAATATGGAAATACTTTAAAATGATTCTTCTTGTGGATAATTCAGACTTTAAGAACAAACAAGCAAAAAACTACACATAAATATATCATAAATGTGCTCCTAACTACGCATAGGAAAAATAATATCATCTGCTTTTTCAATAAAATGAGGCCATGTACACATTTATTTGGCCATCCTCTAGCATTTGTTGGGTCCTTTACATATGTCTTCCCTTTTTCATGTCTGGGAAATCAGCAACAACACTTTGCTCATTAATATCTCCTCCCTTAAAAAAAAAAAAAAAAAAATTCCTGCCTGAATTGGCTAGTGAGATAGGTTGTGTGTATTAGGGCTCTACCTACTTCTAAACTCTTTCTAACTTTTTTTGGGTGAGAGATGCTAAGGAGTTTAAAAACTAGACTCTCATGTGGATTAGGAGCTGGAAACTCATCTGGTTCTCCCAAGAAAAGGAAGTTACGTAGAAGACCGGAAGCAGAAGGGATCCTGAGGAACTTTTGTAGCTTAAAGGGAATTGAATCTCTGGCAAATAAAGTGATGACGTCATTCAGCTCTTCTGGAGTTTCTGTAGTGTAGTTTTTTGTTTGTTTGCTTCCACTTCATAGAATCACTGGTGTAATGTGGCAGGTAGTGAAGGTAGTAGTGTATCTTCAAAACAGTGCTACTTAATGTGCTAATCTCAGAAAAGAGCAAGAGCTTGCACCCAAATGTAAATTAACACACTACATCTTTTTGTAAGTATGAAAATATTTTCAAGTAAACTAAATAGTGTGCCTAATGGCACAGGTCATTTGCCATCTGGTTCAAGCACTTTTCTCATTCCAGACAAGTGTCAGTATGCAGATCAATCGTTGGTCCACAAACCACACTTGAATTGGAACACTACCCCAGAATAATCCCATGGGGTAGTTGGGCATTTTCCTATTTGTGTTTTTCCTGTGTGGTTTTCCACTGTGTGGTGTCTAAACCTCATTCTTTGACTCTTTAGAAATTCTAAAAACTATATAGTACCTCTGAATAAAGCCCTCTTTTTCCTTGTGTTAGCTACAATGAAGGCTGTTTTCTGCAACTAATATAGTCTTTACATAGGAATTTCTTTCTGATAATATTATATTGTGATCATGGAGATTGTCAGACCTTTAATCCATATTGTTATTTTAAATGCAAACATCAGTCTGCATTTGCATGCAATTTTACATCACAACTTGTTTTTGAACAAATCTTATGTTTCCTCCTATGGTTACCTCAGCTTAATACTTCTTTTGTTCATGCAGATAATCTTTTGAAGAATACTGAGTTCTCAAATTTCCTCCATGAATCTGTACATTTAGCCTATCCTATCTTGCCAGACTATATACTTTTTTAAAAGCTTGGGAGTAGTCATTGTTTCACAATTATATTATACCTAAAATAACTATGGTTATGTAGCATTTGTTAAGAATTACATCCATATGATACTATTCATATCTAAAGAATTCATAATATGTGTCTAAAAGAATAACAAATTACATACCTTCAAAGTAAGCTAGGGAAACATAAAAACCCACATAAGGTCAGCCACTCCTAAGTTAGCTAACCAAAGACAAATTGGGATTTCCCTAAAGCCATATCCCATGGAAATTTACCAAACAGCTTTCTCTTTCCTACTGTGAGCACTGAAAGCCTGTGACTCCTAGGGCTTTATCCAGCTTACACAATTTTAGATTCTGACTTTTTCAATCATGTTAAATCTAAAATGTATCTGAAGTTTTTATCATTGGAGACATTCTCCCATGGAGATTTAGTCTTTCTCTTTGATGAAACTCCATTGGGATTCATGAAAGTCTTTCTTCTTACAAGTCTACCTTCTGGTTATTTTATTAAGGACTTATGAGCAAATCAGATACTAAGAATCATTGGTCTACAGAACAAAGTTCAAAACTCTTTGGTTCTATAAAAAATAGATAGCATTACAAAAATGTTAAGTAGGAAGAAAACTAAAAGGACAATACTGAATGAAGAAGAGTCTAAATTCCACATAAGATGCTAAATATTCATGCCCTTCCTATAAAAATTAACCCAAAGAGGATTCCTCTGTGCCTCATGGGTAATTATTAAGGATGTATAGGATTCAAAATATATTTTAATTACCAATAAAACAGTTTTGTTGGGAAAAGACACATAATTTAGATTTGAATAAAGCAAAAAGTGACCATCCCTAGCCGCTTCCTCTTCCACTACCCAAAGTACCTACTCCTAACAGTAAGGTATGTCTCCTAATCCTTTCTTTCTCTGGAAATACAGGATACCAAATATTCCATGTACTTCTCTACATTTCTCAACCTCTTTGTGGTTAAGTTCATTTGACTAATTATGTTCATGAAATGTGAAAAGTGAAATGTATCCCTTCCAAGTGATGACAGTGCAAAGCAACTGTATAGTTCTTCAGTTACTATTTTTCTCTTGCTAGAGCAACCAGTTGACCTCTGTTCAGGTAGCAAGGGAGAGGATTGACATGTTCATGATCACTGAATCACTGGGGACAACAGCTGCCCACTGGAGTTGTCTAGATCCACAAAGAACTCACAAGAGTGAGCCATGAATTCTTGTTGCCGTAAATCACTGAGACTTAAAAATTGTTTATTACAAGAATAGCCCTCCCTATCCTGACTAAAATGCTCATGCAGATAACATGCCTATAAAGATTGACAAATAAGAGTAAATAAAAGTACTTTCTTTTTTGTTTCTCCAAAAGTGGCATGCTAGTATGAATAATAACTTACATTTTTCATAAATAACAGTATCTTTTGGTTTTCTCAGGATAATTTAATATTTTTTAATATTAACAAAGCTTGTAATAAACAACAAAGGTTCAGACCAAGTATGTAATAATGGATACATATTTATAACTACCCTGTAAAATTTATTTAACCATATGATGATTGGTTATAATATTGATAATCAAGGCTTGTTTTATAGTTTCTATAATTGATTATATTAAAATAAACTTTGTAACTCACAGTATCATTCAAGCTTATTTGAAAGACTTGTTTGCCCCATTTAAGGTCTCCATTAACGTGTAATTCTTTCTAACACATTTTTAATGCAGAAAAAGTAGACATTTTCAAAACGATTTTTTTCTGTTCATGCCAGAATGAGTTCTGCTCCCAGATCATCTAGTATAGTCAGCTACGGGGAAAAATGAGAAAGTGTCAAAAAAGAGAGTCCCATACACAAGAAGAAAACCCCAGATTTTAAAAATCTAATCACTGCATCAAGATTAAGTACTCATTGATTCATATTTTAGGTAATATAATCACAAAAAGGACACCAATAACAATTTCTATTCCTAAATCTTGGGCTGCCAATATGGTGAGAAACTAAAGACTGTGTTAGATGAAATGTGAATGGCTCTTATCCAGTTCAGTGAGAATGCTTGATAGGTCTATCTCCAGAAAACTGCTAGCTTTAAGGTTATTTGGACTAGTCCAATAACTTATTTGTTTTTCCACACAAGTGGTTCTTTTAAAGGAAAAGTAAAGAGCAAAACCCGCAGCCAAAGTCACCCGATCAACCAGTTTGGTTAAATGGCAGCCTTTACACCTGCCATTCAAATGACTTCAACAAACATCATTATAATTGCTAGTATGAACTTGACCTTGAAAAAGAGGTAGCTTGAGGATTATCTTGTGCATTGTTTAATAAACTGTATCGTCAAGCCACCCAGACTTTAAAAGCAGCAGGATGTCATAGTGTTGTTTTCATATCCTGTTTTAAAGATAATCAAACATTTCTCAGAGCCAACCAGAAATTTCTCTTTCTTTGGCCCATTACATGCCAAGAACAATTACTTCATTTCAGATGATTATATTTTATAGTTCTTATCTGTTCCACAAGTTTGGAATGGGTTACAATTCTGCCAATACAAAACATTTTACTTTCTCTAGATTCATGCAAAAGAAATTTTGGTCAGCTCTGCCAAATTTGTACACTTTCTAAAAACGTCCTAAATAAGAAAGTCTTATTTAAGGAGATAAAGGAAAAAAGGCACACAAAACTCAAAGTTTTAGCTTGGGGAAGAATGACTGAGGGAGGATCTAAAGTGTAAACCCACAGTATTTATTTATAACAGAGTGATTATTTCACTGAGCTCACCTGAGGAAATTCACATGTTCCAGCAGTAACAGTCAATTGTGTGAACTGACAGCAGGCTTCAGTCTATTTCCCAATCAGGACTAAGACCCTTTTGTTAGAACAAAGAACACACTTTCTTCATTGCTTTATAAACACACTATGACTACAAAGTTCTACTAAGTACAATTTACAGAAGAGAACTATGAAGAATCACATTGCATTGTACTTGACTTACTTTAATATCTCTAGCATAGAATTTGTCATTTTTATAATGTGATTAGTCTCCAGTGTCACGTTGTAAGAAGGAGTAAGGGCTGGTTTCTTGCAGAAGTGAGGAAACCATCACTCTTCCAACTATGGCTCAGATTACAGGCCAATCAGATTACAGATTGGCATCAGCTGAGAGCTTGTTAGAAATGCAGAATCCCAGGCCTGCGACCAGACCTACTGAATCAGAATCTGCCTTGTAACAAGAACCTGAGGTGATTTACAAATCGTATTAGTCTGAGAAGCATGGGACTAAGCAACTTCATGCTGATTTCTCCATAGCAGACCTCTTTGTGTTCATTGGATCAATAGTTGAGGTTCTCCTAGAAGATTGCTCCTAAGTACATTAATTAAGTCAATCAAGACACAAGCACTCACTATATGCCAGACACTCTTCTAGGCTCTGCTCAAAAGACACAAAAATCTTTGCTTCAGCAGACCAAAAAGCTTAAATGCTAGTGTCCTTAAGGAAATAAAGCACAAGATTTTGACAGAAAACTTTGATGCTTCATTGTTGTTAATTTTTTGGTGAAGCCCCATAATTTAAACAAATGGGGGAGTCTTGCTTCCAATAATTACTTATTGATGGTCTATGTATTAGATTAAATCTTTTCTCTTTAACTGTTCAGAATGAGTAAAATTGTAGTATTACTTAAATAGCCATGAACATATCAGTATTTTATAGAAAGTAATCTTTTTCTTTGTATATCTGTTTCCAGGTTAATCCCTGGGGTAGAAGCATTAAAACATTTAATCAGTCACAGAGAACTAAATAAGAAAATAATTGCAAAATTATACTTCATAGACAAAATGATTAATTCTAGGGGAAAAACATGTAGTTATATAAATTGTGAGTTAACTTATTTGTCACCTTTAAACATTGGTCTTACATTTCTAAAAGTGAAAGGTTTTACATAAGGTTTTACACAGTAAAACTTGTAAGAAAAAATAGAACAAATAAGTGATGCCAATCATTTATTAACCTTAACTACCTGGTACACAGAGTTTATATGACATTATTGATATTTCAGTTAGTATTTAAGTATTCAGTAATGAGCTAATTCATTCATAATTCCCAGTGTCTAAGAATAGTAATAATAGTGTATACTGGAAGGTGAAGATACATTGTTCTTCCTTTTTACACACACACACACACACACACACACACACATGTACATATACATACAGTACTCTGGGTCATTATATTGGTGATTGTGTTGGTAATTAATGGAAGAATTGGATGTTAACAAATTGTGACTCCTAGACAAATGCAGTATGTATGAATAAGAGTTTCTGGAAGAGCGTCTCTTCTCATATCTGCAAGAGATGCCCATGGATCTTTCCACTATTCCTACTATTGGATATTCAGGAATCCTGCTTTATTTCAGGAACTCTACCACATTTTCAATTTCGACAGACATGCATGGGTAAGATTTTAAATAGATACATTGTCATATAATTTGTGAAGTACTTCCTTAGACTTGGTTACTAACAACATTTGCAAAGTTTGGGAATAGTGGCATGAAGAAGACCATGGTTGAATTTGGTAGTAGTATATTTGTGTATCAGGTTTGGTGATAAAAGTAAAAAAGTTGCACAAATTTAGGAAAACACTGATTGTTCTCTGTAGCCATGGTAACAAATAGCTGCTAAGCTTCTACAAATGATGTCAACTTCTATACTTCTGAATATTTACCAATTCCTGAACTCCATGCTTTCCCCAAACCCCATATAAGATCCATCCTCTATTCTTCTCAGAGAGACTGTGCCTGACCAGCACAGTTCTCACACAATAAATTCAGTTTTGTGCTTTTTATTTAAGGTACTGTGTGATAGTCTCAGCATCTTTTGACAGTAAATAGCATACCTGGGTAAGAAGAGAAAGGCATACTAACTGCTCAGTATCTTCCTGCAACAGGATCCTGTAAAGCTCTCTAACTAAAAGATGGGCTTCTTCCCAAAGTGTGAGATCCCTGTGTCAAGCATTTCCTGCGACTTGTTAGAAATACAAATTACTGAGTCATTCCTAGACTTACTGGACTTCTCTTTAACAATCTCTGCAGATGATTCTCATACATGCTAAAGTTAGAAAAGTACTGATAAGAGGTACAGAGCCTAGGTATTAAGTCAAAATTCAAATTCTTATCTTACCACCTCCTAAATATTTGACCTTGAGTAATTCTCTGGACTGTTCTGTGCTTCATCTGCTTGTACTATTTGAGGATAATATTATACTTAAGGTCAAATGTAATTATAAGGATTAAATGACATAACAATTTTTAAATACATAACCTGCCATGTCTTAACAGCTGTATATTTGCCACCTCTATTTATTTATTTATTCTTACTATTAGTTATTAAAACCATTTGTACGTAACTTTAAATTTCACTGATAACATATTCAAATTTATGCATATTATTTACAAGGAAAATGGATATCATTTTTTGTAGCTACTTACTCTGGTAATCAGCCACAGTTTAGTTTAGAAAATCATTTAAACAGCTGAAACTGTTTGCTAATAACAAAAATTAAAAATGAACAAAAAGTAAACTATCTTGACCTAAGATTACTAAGCCCTGGTAAGGTAGACCAAATTATCCATGGTGAAGAATGAGTTTTTATTTCATTTGTTTTCCCAGCCTGTCTTGAGCTGATGTAACTAAGGAGCTCAAGCTGCAAGTGACCCACAGAGAAGTTAAAACAGAAACTGGCATATAACCTGTTCAATGAGACAAGTTCACTCATCTTGTGTTTGTATGTTAAATTACCCTGAAAGTACCTAAACTCTCACACTCAATGTTTGTAACTATTTCATCAGAAATTAGAAACAAACAGTTCATAGATCACAATTTGAGTAGCAGTAAAATAGAAAATAAAGATAGCTGAACCTCAGACACAAAGCTTTCTCCCTTTTCCATGTTGCAAGCGAATCCACACACACTTAGCTTTAATTCAAAATTATGTAAAAATGAATAAATATTTAAAATTATTAACAAAAATATTACACTACTCTTCACATAATGAGTATTTTAATGCCAAAATTTCTATTGAAATGAATTATTTACAGATTTCTGAACATAAATATGCCACACCTACTATGAAGTACTAGGTTTAGGAAGTTGAGATACTTATTTCAGGACCCTTGAAAAAGGTACAAATAAATTGCACTGTAGTAAATAAAATAAATCCTGCGAGCAATGATATTTTTAATCAACTAGAGGCAGGTCCTCATAACCTTCATTTTCTAGCTACCCATGACTTTGACAATTTATTGACTTTTGAAATATTAATTCTTTAAGAAGTTTTTTCCTAATATGTCAATGAAACGTATCTTGAAAATTTGAATGTATGTGGTAAAATCAGTTTCAAATTAGAATGTATTCAACTTACCAAAATATAAAATAGCGATTATAATTAATTATAATTTAGTTGTAATCTATAATAGCATACATTTTGTTGATATTAATTATTGACTATATTATCATGTTATATAATTAACATACTGTTACAATAAGTAATTATATTAAAAAGTATTAGCAGTTATAAAGTGGTAGACCAAATTCTGTATATCCAGAAAGGAAAGCAATTATAGGAAGAGTGAGCTTGCTTATCCATATTTGGCAAAGAACAGCAATAGAAATGTGATTTTTAGCCTCAGTATTCAGTGTAATTGCTACCCCAATATGAATGTTCACAAATCTTCAAACAACTACTTAAGTTTCATGCCAACCACTGTAGGTATAGTTCCTTGTTGTAAGTCTATTGCTGACTATTCAACACCTTCCAAGATATTTAGCCAGTATCAACATCTATGAATGTATACCTCTGCATTTATTCGTTAAAAAAATTGAGCAACATTTTTGTTCTACTTCTCTATATGCTCCTTTCCTTTCAACTATTCCTGAACATAATATGCTGAGTATAAAGGAATCCAATTGAAAGACTGTTTTGTGTTTAGTTTGTTTTAAAAAAAAATTTCTAAAGATAGAGGGTAACATTGTGCTGTCACAACACTACAATGTCACTCTGATATATTTTGTTGTTAAATGTTCATGCGACTTATTTACCAACACATATTTAAGAGTTAAATCAATTATATCATTAAGCAATATGGTTTTCTATACACATTTGTAATTTTTTATGGTCCCATTAATTCTTAAAATAGGGTGTATCATGAT
Source organism: Rhinopithecus roxellana (assembly GCF_007565055.1). Taxonomy (NCBI): domain Eukaryota; kingdom Metazoa; phylum Chordata; class Mammalia; order Primates; family Cercopithecidae; genus Rhinopithecus; species Rhinopithecus roxellana. The sequence goes on along the minus strand of NC_044552.1, from coordinate 94,290,291 downwards.
GACTTTTGCTTTCCTGTAACTGAATAAATCTTATTCTTTAGCTTCCATTTCTGCTGATTTTGAGAAATTTAATCTTGCTGACTTATGAACAGAGTTGCATCTGGGTTGACATAGTCTCTAGTCATTTCACATGTACATGCTTTTAGATTCTTCTTTTTTCTTCCTCTTGCTTTGTCTACTGAAGTGATCTAAATTGCAAAGACTTTTCTCTTTTGCCAGGACTTTTCTTTTGCCCTGGCATCAGGAGCTAATAGTCTTGTCTGAGAGCCACTCTCTGGTATTGCATGGAGAAGGCTGGTTTAATCAATCTGAAGAGGTCACATGGTACTGACAGCCCCAAATCTCAGCACTTAAAATAACAAAATGTATTTGTTTTTCATGCTACATAACCAAAACAGGCGACTTTGTCCTATGTGTCTTGTCACTAGCTTTGTCCCTCTGTCGATGGAAGCTACATTATCTTGTGATGGTGACATTTAAGCAAGTTTCCACATTTGCCGTGGCAGGGAAAAGAGATACAGATTTATACACCAGCAGTAAATACTTCCAACAGAGTCATACTTCCCACATGTGACACATATCACCAATGATCACACTGGCAATTTGTCATTGATCAAAGAGCTGATCACCACACCTAACTTCAAAGGAACAAGAAAGCACGATCTTTCCTAGTGATCCAAAAGGGGTAGATAAACGAGTATCAATGAATGATGGAAATTTCTGGCACAAGAATCCTGCTAGGACTCTCCCCGTGCCATTTGTTGTCCCAGTGCTCATTTTGCTGGTACTCCTTCCCCAATCTCACTGCTCTGTCACTCATTTACCATGTTGGGCTTGTCTGTGAAACATGCAGTAAGTGGACTACTTGTGTGGGAGTCAGGCACCAGTTCTTTCTTCCCTAAAGCCGCCCAGGTCCAGGTATCTCTGAGGTTTATATGAAATTTCAGTGGACATTAATAGAATTTCAGTCCCTGGAGGAGAAGGATATAAAGTCCTTTGATAATCACTAACCAGGGTTTATGCTCTATTTTATGACTCACATTCTTCTTCCCCTTGCTGGTTGAAATCACATCTCCTTTTGGATGGAAACCAATGCTCTGATATTACAGTCTTCTGCATCATATGATTTATACTTTAAACTTCGTAAGTCTTCCAGGATTTATAATTTTATATTTTGCATTAGTGTTTTAGAGGAAACCAACAACTAAAAGGAAAACAGAACCTTTGTTTTTTAAGCCACCTGATCATTAGGATAGAAAGAATGAGAGAACAGCCAGGCATTGTGGCTCACGACTGTAATCCCAGCAATTTGGGAGCTGAGATGGGTGGATCACTTGAGGTCAGGAGTTCGAGACCAGCCTGGCCAACATGGAGAAACCCCATCTCCACTAAAAATATAAAAATTAGCTGGGCGTGGTGGCCTGCCCCTGTAATCCCAGGTACTTGGGAGTCTGAGGCAGGAAAATCCTTTGAACCTGGAGGCAGAGGTTGCAGTCAGTTGAGATCATGCCACTGCACTCCAACCTGGGCGACAGAGTGAGATTCAATCTAAAAAAAAAAAGAGAGAGAGAGAGAGAGAAAATATTATTGCTTTCAGGACTATTGTCATGCATGTAAATAAAAATCCATTTATGTGTCTGCATTATGCTTCAATATAATGCTTTACAAAATCCATTTGGATATTTAGCAATTTATTTTTGCAAGGTTCTGCTTGATACAATTTATTTTTCCAAGGTTCACTATCTCCCTGGATGATAGTGTCTGTGGAAGACCTTCGGTGGGGAGAGAGACTACTCTGGACAGTCTCTCAATATCTCAAAATTAAATAGATAGATATGTGGATGGATGATAAATAGATCTCTAAATAGAAATCAGAATGAAATTTAAATTTTATACTTTTAAATACTCAAACAAAAAGATTTTATTTCCCCTGGTTTCTGCAGAATCTCCAGTTCGATGATTATTTCAGAGGCTACAAGAGTTTACAGAATAATTAGAGGGTTACAGAATGTTCTCAGAAACTTGGGCCAGGGACATTTCAAAATCCACAGAAAGAAATAAGAGACATTTTATTTTATTTTGCTATTATAAGCTGAATTGTGTCGCCCAAACCCATATGTTGAAGTCCTAACCCCTGCTTCCTCAGAATGTAACTGTATTTTGAAGACAGGGGCTTTAAAGGGGTAATTAAGGTAAAATGTGGTCATATGTGTTAGCCTAATTCAATACTACTGGCTTCCTAAAAAAGAAAAGGGATTAGAATAGAGACATACACAGAGAAAAGACCACGTGAGAACACCAGAAGGAGACGCCCATCTCCAAACTAAAGAGAGAAGCCCCAGAAAAAAAAAAATCGACTCTGCCAACACCTTGATCTTGGAATTCTAGTCTCTAGAATTGTGAGAAAATTAATTTTGGTTGTTTAGGTCACCCAGTCTGTGATACTTTGTTATGGCAGCTAATACATTTATTTTACCTATTTCAGAGCTAGAGATAAAAAGAAGAGAGTGTGGATTTATTTAATCACATGGAAAAGAAATAACACAAATGTATAGAATGTATGAGTTTACACAAGTATGAATTTCTGCATTGTCTTAACACTGATTTCCTCAGAACTCCCCCAATTCTTCGAATTTGTGATACACTGATTCATCCATTTGCATTTGAGGTCAGAAAACATTTTGGAATCACTATGAAAGAAATCTACTGGATCATAACTTGGTGTTAAGATGTAACATGTAACAGTTAAATAATAATAATAAATAATAATAAAATATATTTTCTTTCCCTTGTCCGTAATGACGTGATTAGAGCATTTTCAACCTCTCTTTATCAGTGGATGACAGACATAAAGAGAGATTGAAAATGTTCTAATCATGTCATTACGGACAGGGGAAAGGAGGACAGAAAAAAAAAGAAAATATATTCTTAGGGTCTTTTCCTATTGAGGGTTAGGAAGGATATATGGGAAAAAGTAAAGGACTGTAAGAGAAAGAGAGAATAAGTCTTGAACAATCAGCAGCACAGTTGTATGAGAGAAAAGAATGGGACCGAAATCACCAAGGAAATAGCTGGAATAACTGAGTGATTATTTGAATTGTTTTGAAATAGGTCCCTTAGATTGTGAAATTCCTCATATCCTCATTTATTAAACTTACATATATTAAATGTCATTGCTCAACACTGTTCTCTCTTCTTTTACCTTGTCTTTCTTATGATTAATTTGTCTTTATGGCCTTTCCTCAAGTATTTTCCTTAGGTAGTATAGTTGCATAGCAAACCATTTCAGTTGTGTATGTCACTCTCACTATATATTTAAAAAGGCATCAACCAGATAATAAACAAGAAAATGATGAACTGAATATAGGATTTTTTGCATGCTGTTTGTTTTCCTGAGTATATTAAATGATCTATTGTCTATGAGCTTCCAGTGTCAAAAAATAAAGCCTATATCAGTGTGATTATTTTTCCTTTGTGAGTAACTTGTTCTTCCAAGTTGTAAACATAAACTTTTTTCTTTATCCTTGGAGTTCACACATTTTATAAGGATTTACTTGGTTGCATACATCTTCTTATTAAATCAGCCTGAAACTTAGCCCTTTTAATTTCTGGACCCGAATCTTTTCTCAGTTAAGGAAAATTTATTTCTAGAAGTTGTTTAGTAATTACCTCTCTCCCATTTACTCCTTTTTCCTCCTTTAAATCACCTTTTGGCTGTTCTTTTTCTTAGAGCCATTCTCACAGTTTCTTTTTTCTTCATGATTTCTCTTTCTCTTTCTTTTCTGTGCTTTCAGTATTTCTTGTGCTTAAATCACTCAGTCATAAATTCTAATTTCAATAGTAACTGTTTTCCCCTCTAAAACATCTATTTAATGTTAGTTCCAAAACCAGTAATGTGGGTGTGTGTGTGTGTGTGTGTGGGTGGGTGTGTGTTTGTGTGATTTGAACATCTTTCAATATATTCTTTTTTCCTTCCTGCCTCTCTTCCTTCTTTATTTTTAAAAATTCAGTTGCTCATTTTTCCCTGGGCATATATCCTGAATTGCAACCTCATCTTTTTCTTTCTTACTACTGTGGCCCCTTAAATGGGCAGTTATTTTCTTAAGTGGCACATGCAGCTGACTTCTGGTGGCTGAAATTTATTTAGGGCAGAGACTCTCTAGAGGATGAAAGTCAAAAGGGTTATCTCACTCTGGCTTCCTGTCTTGAATGGCAAGCTAACAGCCTCTTCTTGATATACTCAGAAAGACCACTCTGTTTTCTATTTTTTCTGCAATCTCCTAGCCTCAGAATCAGGGACGACTCAGTGAATAACTAGTCCTATTCTGGTCTCCAGTGAATCAAGTTGGTTAGGGTCACTAAAATAAGCGATTATGTACCTCCTTTTGTGAAATAGTTTATACGTTCCCAAACACCAAGATCTTCCCAGGATTTACCACTTATCTGCTCATTCCTCTTTTATGTCACTTTTTTTTTTTTTTTTTTTTTTTTGTGGGTTCGTGCTCTGTCGCCAGGCTGGAGTGCAGTGGCACAATCTCAGCTCACTGCAACCTCCATCTCCCGGGTTCAAGCGATTCTCCTGCCTCAGTCTCCCGAGTAGCTGGGACTACAGGCACGCGCTACCACACCCAGCTAGTCACTCTTTAATTGAGTAGCCCACATGGGAAGAACCTAAGAATCAGGGATTTCATCCACCCCCGGTCACATAGACGCTTTGGCAGCTACCAGACTCAGAAGCAACAAATAGCTTGCAATTGAGAAATTGGGGACGGAGGGGGTGATCTTTAGGTTGCTCCCTTCTTCTTCTCCTTCTCCTTCTTCTTCTTCTTTAAATTTGTTTGTTCATTTGTTTGTTTTTGAGACAGAGTCTCGCTCTCACCCAGGTTGGAATGCAGTGGCGCGATCTCAGCTCACTGCAAGCTCCGCCTCCCGGGTTCACGCCATTCTCCCACCTCAGCCTCCCGAGTAGCTGGGACCACAGGCGCCCGCCACCTCGCCCGGCTAATTTTTTTGTATTTTTAGTAGAGACGGGGTTTCACCGTGTTAGCCAGGATGGTCTCGATCTCCTGACCTCGTAATCCGCCCGTCTCGGCCTCCCAAAGTGCTGGGATTACAGGCGTGAGCCACCGCGCCCGGCATTTTTTGCCTTTCATATGCTCATAGAAGACTACTCCTTTTCCCAGGACAAATCATGCCTAATATAAATTAGCGAGGGTGAAAGGCCCGGCGCGGTGGCTCAAGCCTGTAATCCCAGCACTTTGGGAGGCCGAGACGGGCGGATCACGAGGTCAGGAGATAGAGACCATCCTGGCTAACACGGTGAAACCCCGTCTCTACTAAAAAATACAAAAAACTAGCCGGGCGAGGTGGCTGGCGCCTGTAGTCCCAGCTACTCGGGAGGCTGAGGCAGGAGAATGGCGGGAACCCGGGAGGCGGAGCTTGCAGTGAGCTGAGATCCGGCCACTGCACTCCAGCCTGGGCTACAGAGCGAGACTCCGTCTCAAAAAAAAAAAAAATAAAAAATAAATAAATAAATAAATAAATAAATAAATAAATAAATAAATAAATAAATAAATTAGCGAGGGTGATATCAATCCTCTTACCAGTGTCTGACTGAGGTTTGCAAATGTGGCTCCAGTCCTGAGGCAGGAAATATGTTTAGGGGCTTCGGGAAAACATTTTTTTCAGGAGTAAGACTGGAAAACACTTCCTCATTGATTTAAAAAAATAGGTATACAATGGGAAATATCCACTTATTCAATGAATATCATCGTGTCTCCTCAACTGCTTCTTGAATCCACCAATGTTGGTTCCATTCTCCTTTGTGAACTATCTAACTGCTTATTACTTGAACATTGTGAGTCCTCTGCTACTTATAGCTAAAAACAATCTGACAAATTTTGTAAAAAAAAAAAAAAAAAAATTGTGTGGATTTTGGGATCAGACAAAAATTTGAATGGAAACTGCAATTTACTTGGTCATGTGAAGTCTGCCCTTTCATCGGTGGTTTGCCTACTTCTTTGTTTTTTGGTGATATTACGTTTGATAGTTCATGTGATCCCTCTATAGATGCCTGCATGTATTTGGTACTATATTGTGATTGCCCCAAGGAGGTAGGAGGATCAACTCTTGACCCAAAATTTAGTTTAGATATTGAAACAGATGACACCATACATGCACCAAGAGGGTATGAAAAAGTTTATTACTCATACAATGAGGTCTTCTAGAGAGGACATGGTAGCTCCCAACCAAGTCTGAAAATGCCTTAAGAGAGTGAGAAAGAGCAATTGATTTGAGAACTACTTGTGTTTAGTGGGTGGGTTCAGGGTGAAGGTCCCCGAGCACAGGCAGGGCTTGGTGGTTTGGATGGCCCACTGGCACAGGGCAAGGAGCATAAGAGCCTTCTTATGGATTTTCCCAGAAGTGAGCCTAGAAAGGAGTGGATGTTGAAAGCTGTCAGCAGCCAAATAACAAAAAAGGAGTAAGACTGCATTACAGGTGTTTATTGAATGTCCCCTTTCCCCCAACTTGCCATTTTTCAATGATGCATCATGAAAGATTAGGGATTTGTCTTAGAGTAGTAGAGGAAAATGTGCTCTTGATAGAAATAATAGTCTATGTCCCATTACTTTACATGTCTTTTTGGCAAAAGACATAAAACGTATGAACTTCTTTTACATGTCTCTTAATACTGGTGTTAAACTCATAGGATCTCACTTTAGAGTAAGATCTAATGTGTAGACTATCAAATAGACAGTAGGCAAATGAATAACTGAGTGAATGAGTGAGTGAGTGCTTTCCTATTGGTCCCATGTAACTACCATGTTTAATTTGTATCTGTTTGGCAGAGAGTAAAAGTGAACCTTTTTTTAATAGTGCTTTTTCCTTTGAGATCTGTTTAGGTTTCCTCCATATTGACAATTAAATAAAAATCATTTGCAAACTTAAAACCGAAGTAAAACAGCATGTTAAGTGCAATGGTGTTTCTTTTTCCTGTCTGTAGGTCTAGTTAGTTATATTCTAGCCAGCGCTTGCAGGCACAGCTAACAATGCTGCACAGCAGGAACCATGCTCTTGTTGCCTGAGTTCTCACAGAGACAAGGGGAGGCAGCTCTGTTTTGCAATTCTCCTTCATTTGCTATAAAGATAAAAAAGAAGCATGCAGCAATATCACACATTAAAGGCACAAAAAATGAGTAATTACAAGCTTTTGACTTCCTGTTGTCTTGGAGAATATGCTCCTAAAATACTGAATATATAAAATATGGTGACTTGGTTAACTATTCTTCACTCAGTTCAGTAAGGGACAAGTGCTCATTACAACATCCCATCTCCTCCAAAATGGACCAGGTATGCTGTACAAATATTTTACCATGTGCTTTTTTCCAAACTATTACACAACCTTGTCAGGTTTGTTTGTTTGTTTTTACATGTTCTCTTTGCTCTTTATCTCAAGGAATTTCATATTTTCAGTGCACTGCCACAAACTTTTGGAACACAAAAGCAGGAAGAACAAGTTCATTCAACTTGATCTCAGGCAGGCCCTCACTACCAACACCACGCTGTCCTCCCGACATCACCTTCCCTGGGCTCGCTCAAAAAACAGGACTAAATACCTGCTCACAAATCATGAACAACACAGGGCCCACTACAGAGTGATTTACACAACACGCAACAGTCTGTTTCTTATTTCATTAGAGGTAAATAGGAGTTAGTTTTACTTTCCCAGGCAATCTATAGCCACTCAATCAGTTACCAATATACCATATTTAGCTGTGTAGCCTGTGGTTCAACTTTAAGTTATAGTGAATTATAGGACTTGAACATTGGTCTGGGGATTTGCCTTAAGTAGTGACAAGAATAGGCAAAGCTCAGGTGTGCGTGAGCAGTTTAAAAGCCTAGAAGATATTTTAAACTGTATGACTTGTCTTCTCCCTTACACGTCACTTACAAAAAAGACATTTTGATTTAGGGGAAATGACTTAGAAGTAGGAACTAGGAAAAGGAGATCCAGTTCCATATTGGCCATTAATTAATTACTTGTGTGAGTATGTTTAAGTTACTTAAAGGTTCTGGGCCTCCCTTTCTTTCATTGCAGAATGAGAGTATCAGATTTCTAAAGTCCCCTTCAGCTACAATCTTCAATCAAAGTAGCTGCATCTTCCTGTCTCCATTTCTCCCAGGTTGTGTCTTGAGTTTTGGTATCTTCTTTTGTCCTTTCCTTTACTCAAGGTTGCTCTTTAACTTGGAATCTCCTGCACATAAATGTGAGAGTGACTGGGAAAGAGAAATAGAATCTCCAGAGAAATACCCCTGTCTCCACACCAAACATTCATTTGAAATACAAAGAAATGTCTTTGCTTTTGTGATTTCCCTATTAAAAAATAGGACAACACACACACACACACACACACACAAACACAAAGACTTTCAATTTTGCTCTAGGGTATTCTAATATTTTTCACAGATTTAGAGATCAGCAAAGTTTATAAGAGGTTTGGACTTTTTTCCTCTGAAAAAATCTAATAAAATACCCAAAGCCACTTGTGTTTTTTCCCAGCAGGCTTTTATAAAACAGGGTCAATAGCTCACATGAGTACACATGCATAAACCAGGAAACAAACCACAAGTTTACATAGATATCTGGTGATTTCCATGCTTTCCTGAGTTATTTGCTTAACTGAAACCACAACATGTGGTCATTTGGCTTTGTTTGACTTTATGATTATTTCAACTCTAAGAACTGGGTACAAACACTTATGACAAAAATCCTCATTTTCTGTGGCTAATGTCAAAAATTCTGCCCCCATTTCTCTTGGTCTAAATATAGTTTTAAAGGTCTCTCTACCCAAATAGTTACATATTTTTTTGCATGATGTAGACAACAGTATCTTAAACTGCTAAAAGTACCTATGAAGAAATAATAAATAAGTGTTCAATCCAAATTCTGTAATATTATCTCTAGTGCCTGTGGCAGTCGCTTTAAATTGAGCAGATAACCCGAAGAGTTATGTACACTAATCAGTTCGACAGTGATTTGTCAAACTGCCTGGCTATGGACTCACTTGATCTATCAAATAAATAAAAGTTTATGCGTTTTATTGTTAACTCTGTCAGATTCCTCTTACAAACACACATCATTCTTGAGCACAACCTCTCAGAGTATCTTGTGCACAGCACCTTTGAGCAGCTCTAGACTGATCTTCACCTATGATCTCTCTATCTTAATAAATCCCTAAATATATATCGATAGCCTAGGTCTATGGACCAACAGCTATTCTCGGTGCAATGAATATATTTAAAAAATAAGATGCATTCCCATGTTCAAGAAAATTAGAATCTATTTGGGAAGAAAAAAATCCACATATATGAAACAATTAAAGAGTGATAATGTAAATAATATATAGCCAATCCTCAATTATGTAGTTTGAACAGTAAATGTGTTGAGAATTTAGAAATGTGAGAGATCAATAAAGAGTTTCCAATAATCTTTTCATTGATCTTAAGGGATCCAAACTTGAGGTAGAGAAAAATTTCCATGTAGGTAGTTATGTGTATTATTTGATGGTAAATAACTGTCTGACTTATTCATCTAGGTCATGTGAAATAGAATATTCAAATTCCATGCTTTTCCTTTACAGACAAGCCGCTCTTCTCCTTTCCTCTTCTCTTCTCTTCCTCCCTTTCTCTTACTCTTTCAGCTGACAGAAATTTGTCTAAGAATAGTTTAATAACTTTGCTAGGTTGGATAATAATGGCAGCACATCCTTGCAGAAAAATAATTTTTAAACCTTGAATGCTTAGCTTTTCTTATATTAAGATCACGTTTTACTTTATATACTTAAGACTTTACTATTGCATAAGGAACAAATTTCACATCTAAAGCACTTTGAGGCATCTGTACCATGAGGTCTGTATGTGAAATGTTAACAAAACAAGGCAGTTTGAAAATCCACATCTCTGGGAAATAGAAGGGCAGAAGAAAAGGTATCAGAGAGGGGAAAATAAAACAGCTTTAGATGAAAGATGAAGAGAGAGAAGATGGTGACTGAGAGCAAAGGTAGTACAAGAAAGCAATCCTTTACGAACAAACAAAAAAACTAAGAATAATCTCCCAAATTGCACAACTTGGAACTGTGTCCACTCCTTTAAGCTGAATTTATTTTATTAAGTTTGTTTCTCATTCTTGTAAAAAATAATCATTGTTATCAGCAAGAAGGCAGATTATTCTGTTTTCATTTGTTTATTTCATATTTTGTTTGTTTGTTTGTTTGTTTTGGTTTTATGCTCAATGAAGGGAATGATATCCACTAGGACTATGGCATAGAGCAGTTGGTTAAGAGCTGTGATACATAAAATTACTAAAAGTGTTTTCAATGTTAGAGATAATTGAATTGAGATGAATAAACATATGCATACACTCCTTAATGCCCTAATGTCAGTTAATTTCAAACCCTTGCACATGAAAGCCAAATAAGGTGGCAGATATTTTTATTTCCAAAGTCAAATACTGATTTTCTGTTGACACCACAATTACTTGTGCCATAAAGTGATGAGTGCTCTGCCCTTCCATCTCTTTGTAAGTTTCATTCCAGGTATGGAGAAGCAAAACATCTGAGAACTCTGCTTAATTATTTCTGTGTATTTACTCTAAGAGTAATGAGTTATATTACCTTAGGCCTGGATACAGTAAAACCAGGTAAAATTTAATAATAGGAGTCTGTTAGCACCTGAGAAATTTGAAATTGATATCTAAACATGCTGTTAAAGAAAATAATAAAAATAAAACAAAATAAAAAAATAAAAGCAGAACTTGCTCTTTCAAAAGGAATGTGCCTACTGATAAATATAAAACAAACAATGAAGTATATCAGGTGGTTAGTGATTTGATATTTAGTTTCACAATATCTGCTAATATATTACATCTCACCTGAAATTCAGTTTTAAGTAGCTCTTGGAGTGGCATGTATCTAGTAATCAATATATATTTTTAATTATGTTGCCTTAGGAAAAAAAGTTAAGAAGGTTTTCTAAATACACGTTTAAAATACAGAAAGCAGTCTTTGAAGAGAAGAAACTTTCACATATGTCGAAAGAAGTCTTTTGAGCATTTCATTTTGAAGTTAAAATACAGACACCTATCTTACATTTCTATAGAAGAATCAAGGAGCCATCTGGGAAGCCACCTACATAAATGCTTTACACTGAAATATACAGAGAAAAAAAGAATTGCAGAAGTTATAATGTTAGATATTTTTCTTTTCCATCATTTCTGCCATCAGCATTAGCTTAGCAAGAAAGCCTTTAACTAGGATTAAAAATATCAAATGTTCTATTAGCTGACATTAAGTGTAATGGAATCTCGAGGTTGAATTAATTTTGTAACTTCCTTTATCACTTTGAAGATTACTATCTCAATAACTGGCATCAATAGTCAACACAAGAAGACTTGAATAATTGGTGGTCAATCATGACAACTGGGTGACCTCATCCTTTCCAAATCTTGGAAACTTAGAGATCTTATTGAGAAAAAATAAATCAGAAAATACAGCTAGGTATGAGTTTAATTTGCCTGTTTAAAAGTACAATCCAACCTTGCATTTCAAATTTTCATTATACTATGCTAATAAGCACAGGAGAATTTTATGGGCTTGATAGTTACTCACTTAGGAATGTTTGATATCACTGAAAAGTAATACATTTAACTACTAGTCAAACAACCTCATAAAAGTCTCAGAGATAAGATTTCATAAAACTTGGACAGCACTAAGGGATGAAAAAAATTATCTTAATGACTTTCCAAGACAAGCATCATATTTCCATGTGAAAGTTTCACATAGAATATTCTTTATATCGAAGAATCTAAATTAGGATGAGTGCATCTTGGAGCAGGAGCCCACCATCGAGGGGGGCTTCAACAAATTCTCTTCTCAAGACCAGCCCTCTATGAAAATAAAAATATTTACACATCTATTTAGTCAGTGACAAACAGAGAGGAAACCATCTGGCCATTTGAATCAGTGTAAATTGCCCAACCACTCTTGTGAAAAGAGAAAGCTAGTCAAATTAAATGCTTATTTTGTTTTGGAGCTAAACAATTGTCCTAAACTGTAATCATAAAATCCACATTTGCAGTATCAAATAAACAAAAGCAAATCAGTGAAGAAAACTTGTTTTTGTGTAGTAATTGGCAGGAGGATTAGCATTTCAGTGGATCCGATTTCCTAAACCTTCTCATTCCTGATAACAGCTTCAGCGGTGAGGTGACACACCAAAAAGCATAAATTATCTAAAGCTGGAGATAAGCAGAGACCATTTGGGGGTTCTGAGTGCAATATAAATAGATGCAAAACAGTAGGAGAACTAGCCCATTCAAAATCTCCGAAGGATTAGCTGTGTGAGCTCTAACTTCTTTGCTGTTGTTAGCTGTGATTTATCATCAGACAGTAACGAAGACTCAGCCTTATCTGTGATAATTCAATGGCTTAATGGCAGTACCTTTATCTGGAGGTCATAATTAAGCTTCTTTGATCAGGCTGAGAGCAAGCACCTATGCTGTGCTTTAGCCCTAACTATTGCTTTTGGTGTCAGGGTTATAACATAACAAGAACATCATTGGAAATGGCATTAGTAATTTTGTTCAAGCAAGTTATTACTTTTCTATAAAACAGAATCCCCCAGATGGTAGGAGAACAATAGGCTCCAATTTTTGAAACTTCTGTATAATATAGAGTTTACAAATACTAGGCACTTGGACAAATACTCAGGTGCTTGGACCTACAACCAATTTGAATATAAAACTGAAAATAAAGAAATACTGTAACATTATTTTCTACTATTAAAAATGAATGATATTAAAAGGAAAATGAACATTTATTTTACCCTACTGTTGAAACATCTTAACTAATGCCAGTATTTCTTCAAAAGTAGTATAAATTATAGGCACTGATTGAAATAGATATAATAAATCCTTATTAATCTGAAATTACTGGATGGAAATATTATTTAATATTAAGGAATAACTACTATTAAATATTTTAACGAATTGCATTTAATTACTTTAAAATCTTAACATCATTTGAACTAGTTATGATATATTTCTATAAGGAGGTTAGGTATAAATTTATCAAAATTTGTTTGGATTTAGCAGTACAATTTGATAGTAAATAATGAGTAATGTCACAACACACAGGAGAGTTTCTTCTTCAAGTTTTAAAGATATCACCTATGGTTATTTTACACACAATGCTCCTGTCTTAAAAATGTGCACAGGTCAATTTTATGTAGACTAAATATTATTAGCTACAAATTCTAAATTAAAGTATTTTAAATTTATGATGTCTTTCAATATTTGATTTCACATTTTTGTCACTGCTGGTTATTTGATGGTATTAAATAAAAAACTTCTTTATAAAGGATTTTCACATAAAACTGATTTGTTTTGACAGATACCTAGTCCTAGCTCTCTTTATATGTAATATGAACTTGTAAAAAATTTCTCTCCTACCAGGGTTTAACAAGCTTCTATACACCCATACACCCATGGCAAAGTCAGATGCTCTGAATTCAAATCACAGTTCTATCTCACAGTATGTAATCTTGGGCAAATTATTTAATCGCTGTATAGTTTCAATTTCCTCTTTTGTAAAAGAAATGTAATTGGAACATCTGATAGATGTGTTCTGTGGCTTCAGTAAGAAAATTCATGTAGGTATTTTGCACAATGCCTAGCACATCATAATTCACAATGAATGATAATTCTTAAATTAGTCCTCCTTCTCCTCGTATCCACCTAGCCAAGAACACGGGACAAATTTCTTTAAAAATAAGGACAATAAGAACTTAGGAAAACTAGATATTAGGACTGAGCGCATAGATGAGATAGTCAAGACAATAGTCAAAAGTAACAAATCGGCTATACTATCTATTCTACTGCTTAGTAACCTGTTTCAAGAGCTTGAGGAGGCCGGGCGCGGTGGCTCACGCCTGTAATCCCAGCACTTTGGGAGGCCGAGGCGGGCGGATCACAAGGTCAGGAGATCGAGACCATGGTGAAACCCCGTCTCTACTAAAAATACAAAAAATTAGCCGGGCGCGGTGGCGGGCGCCTGTAGTCCCAGCTACTTGGGAGGCTGAGGCAGGAGAATGGCGTGAACTCGGGAGGCGGAGCTTGCAGTGAGCCGAGATCGCGCCACTGCACTCCAGCCTGGGCGACAGAGCGAGACTCCGCCTCAAAAAAAAAAAAAAAAAAAAAAGGGCTTGAGGAGTTTTCCTCTGATGGTCACAGATATCCTATTTTTCCTGTCAATAATTGCTTTTATAACCTGCTAGAGTAAATTATGTACATGAAATTTATATGTGCAGGATATGTTAATATACATGCATACATGTGGATAGAATTTAGCCTATTTTTAAAAACTGAATGTTATAGGTAATTGTCCATGTTCTTAATACAAAAGTTATTATTATATATAATATATACATACATATATGTATATGTGTATGTATGTCCGTAGCTATAATACAGAGAAGTTGTTTGAACGGTGTTATATGATTATTTGCTTTGAAAATTCCATTTGTGCCAGACTCCAAGTAAGAGTTCCAGTGTATAGTATCAGAGGGTTTATTTATCTTTGTTCTTAGTAAAAAACTTAAGTGTCATAAATTTATGCCCTTTTTTATGTACACATTGTCAAACTTCGGGTACTGTACAAGACTGTGCTCCAGTGTTCCAAAGGTTCTAAAGAGCCAAATAATCACCTTCAGGAAGAGGCGTGATCTCTGAAGCAGGAGCGTAGTTGCCATAGACTGAATGTTTGTGTTTCCCCAAAATTCATATGTTGAAACCTAATCCCCAATGCAGTTGTAGTAGGAGATGGGCCTTGGGGAGATGAATAGTCATGAGGGCTCCACTCTCATGAATGGGATTAATACCTTCATAAAAGAGGCCTGAGGGAGCTTATTTGACCCTTCAGCTCTGTGAGGACACATGGAAGGCGTCATCTATGCAGCAGAGAGTCCTCTCCAGACACTCAATCTGGCGATTTGATCTTGGACTATTCAGGCTTTGGAACTGTGGGAAATAAATTTCTGCTTTTTATAAGCCACCTTGTAGTCTTCTATTATACCAACCCAAATGGACTGACAGTAGTGTCATCCACAAAGATAGAGAAAAATCCCCACTCTTTTCCAAGATCAGAATTATTTTGTTAAGCATACTCTGATTGGTGTGATATTTCTATTTTCCATCTCACTCCTTAATTATTGACAACGACAATCATATAGAAACAAGAGTTGAGAACACATAGCCACCTTCTGGGTTATGCCTTATTTGTCCCCCAAGACAGAGACTGAGTCATGAATTCTTGAAAACAAAAGGAAGCGAGGAGAGAGGTGAAAAGGAGATTCAGCTTGGACTGTAACCAGCGTTTCAAGTGTCACATTTATAAGTACAATTTTAAGGTCATCTGTTTTAACTACCAGTCTAATAACCTGAATTTTGCTCTGCAAACCCTACCAAGTTACTATGCAACATGTTCTTGAACACTTCCAGTGATATTAGCTTTCAACCAAGTAAAGAAAGTCCTTCTTTCTTTGGGCACTATTGCTAAAAATTTTTCCAATTTTTTTATGCAACTTCCATTTAGTAGTACCAGTGTTCCCATAGGATTCACAATTTAATATTCTATCTAACATCCCTTTGAAAATTAGAAATTATATAGCATATCATGGTATTTCTCTGATCAAGCCTAAATCATAGGCAGTTTTAAAGTCCATACCAAGTAAATCAGAATGCTGGGGAGCCAGACATTAGGATATGTTAAAGATCTGCAGGTGGCCGGGCGCGGTGGCTCAAACCTGTAATGCCAGCACTTTGGGAGGCCGAGACGGGCGGATCACGAGGTCAGGAGATCGAGACCATCCTGGCTAACATGGTGAAACTCCGTCTCTACTAAAAAAATACAAAATGCTAGCCAGGCGTGGTGGCGGGCCCCTGTAGTCCTAGCTACTCGGGAGGTGGAGGCAGGAGAATGGCATAAACCCGGGAGGCGGAGCTTGCAGTGAGCTGAGATCCCGCCACTGCACTCCAGCCTGGGCGACAGAGCGAGACTCTCTCTCTCAAAAAAAAAAAAAAAAAAAAAAAGATCTCCAGGTGATTCCCATGTGCAGAAATGTCTGAGAATCAGTGCCTAATAGTCTTGCCAACACATAATAGCATTAGATTTTATTATTTTTGCTAATCTGATAGGTGAGAAAAGATATGCCATTGGGTTTTTAAAGTTGTCTAATTTAATATTAAATTAAATATTGCTAAGTATCTTAGATAAATTATTAAAAATTACTTTTAATTTTAAAAACTTTTCATACGCTTATTGTCATTCTAATATTGTCTTCTGTGATTGTTTGTTCATATCATTTCACCATATTTTTGGCTTACTTTTAAAAAATTTATTGGAAATTCTATGTTTTATTGATATTGATTCTTTGCATTATTTATGTTAGTAGCATTTTCTAGTTGTTAATTTAAAATTTTTATTTTAAATGAGCTGCTTTGTTATTGTAAAATAAATCCAAATTTTTTGTTTTTGTTTATGCGTTCATGGCTTGTTTTAAAAATCCTTCCCTATTTCTAAAGAAAATTCACTTCTTCATGGTGTTGTTGGCCAATTTATGAACATAATGTGATTCTCCATTTATCTAGCTGTTATATTTTGTCCTTTAGTAGAATGTTAGATTAATTCTCAAACATTTATTGCACTTTGTCTGTTAAATCATCTTTGGTTGTTGCTGGTATGGGGAGGTACTGCCGATTTGGGGCTACTTTTATCAATCCAATAATCTTGCTGAAGTCTATTATTGGTTTTAAAAGCTTTTGTGTTTATCCTTTCTGGTTTTTTTTAGATAAATTACCAAATGATCTGGTAATAATGACAATGTTGTCTTTTCTATCCATACAGCTTATTATATTACTGTTGTCAGGACTTTTATAATATATTGTACAATACAGGCAACACCAATAATTGTTGCCCTCTTGCAAACTTTAAAGATGATATTTCTAAAGTTCCTTATACATTTGCTTTAGGTTTTTGGGTGACAATTTTTATCAGGTTAAGGAATTTCCTGTCTATTCTTGGTTTGTGTGAGCTTTTATCCTAAATAAGTGTTGAAGCTTTTCAAATGACTTTTCTGCATGTATCAAAAAGTATGTGATTTTTTTCCCCCATTAATGTGGTGGAAAATACTGAGTGATATTCTTTTATTTAACTGGCCTTACACTTTCAAGGTAAAATTTACTCAAATATCATGACTTGTTTTGTTAGTACCCTGCACTTTTTGATCAGCTAATGTTAATTAAAAATTTTATACCTATGTTTACTTAAAATTTACATATAATTTTATTTTCCTAGTTTAAGGATTAAGGTAATACTTATATAGCTAAATGAATTGGACACTTTGCCTAATTTAATATATTGATTTAATTTGCAGAACTATGTTTAGAAAGAGAAATAAAATCAGTTACTTGACATTTTTATAGTATTTACCTGTAATACCCTCTAGGCCTAGAACTATTTGAAGAGAATGCCTTTTTATTACATTCAAATTTCTTTATCGGTTATCAATCTTTTCAAATTTCTTACTTCCTTTTGAACCAACTTGGACGTTTCATCATTTGCCTCAAATTTACCCACATTTTCAAGTTTATTGGCATGTAATTGTACATAATATTCTTTATGATTTTTATATATCTGTTTTACCTAAGGTTATTTCTCCTTTTTGTTCAATATTTGGTCTATTAAGTCTGTTTTATGAGGTGCTTAGCATATTAAATCTGCTTCATGGGGCATTCCATGGAATTTTTAATGTCTTTTTCATGATACTGACCTTCTTTGTGAGGCTGATGATTCTTGATTATAGGCTAATGTTCTGCAACAGTGTTATCCTATCTTGGCCTTTGGCCAGCACATAAATGGCACACTAAGGAACAGATTTACTTTTAGGATACTGGAATTCCTTTGCTTTGGCAGCGAGTTCTCAGGAACCCTGCAAAAAAGAAATCAGCTTTCATATGGTTTCTCCAAAGCCTTTGACGTGTCCAGCAGACACTTTACCTGCAATGAATAATAGTAGCCTTGTCTGGCACGTCCTGAGTTGCTACTTGTCAAATAACCTTAGCATGGATCCACTGGCCACTAGACATGAGCGATTCCTTCTCTCTATCCTTTAATGGTGGCAGTGGTTAAAAGTGGAGGCTAGGATCCTGCAATCAGGGAAAACTTGAGCACAGAACAGGACTTTACCTAGACCCTTTCAAACCTATTAGAAATCAACCAGATCCAAATTATCTGATGTTGGCCAATGAATTCTGGACCAAAATATCCAGCCTCAGTAAGAATGGAGGCACCTTATTACTTTTTTCTTAGTTAGTCTTCTGATAAGTGTTTAGGCCTTTTTTTTTTTTTTTTTTTTTTTTTCTGGAAAATTCTTCTCTTTCTGATATGCTCATAAGTCTTTTTTAAACTGATAAGCCATTCAACCACAATTGTTAAATTACAATTTATTTTATAAACCCATTCTCTAAGACTGTGCTGCTCAGGTCGTATTCCATTAACTAGGACAAATTTAGGTGATTATCTTTGCTACAGCATCCCAAAAAATGCTTACTAACTTTTTTTTATTATACTTTCAGTTCTGGGGTACATGTGCAGAATGTGTAGGTATGTTACATTGGTGTACACGTGCCATGGTGGTTTGCTGCACCCAACAAGCCGTCATCTACATTAGGTATCTCTCCTAATGCTATTCCTCCCCCAGCCCCCCACCCCCCGAACAGGAAACCAAACACTGCTTGCTAACTTTTAAAAATCTTTTCTTTGGGAGGCCGAGACGGGTGGATCACGAGGTCAGGAGATCGAGACCATCCTGGCTAACACGGTGAAACCCCCGTCTCTACTGAAAAAATACAAAAAAAAAAAAAAAAAAAAAAAAACTAGCCGGGCGATGTGGCGGGCGCGTGTAGTCCCAGTTACTCGGGAGGCTGAGGCAGGAGAATGGCGTAAACCCGGGAGGCGGAGCTTGCAGTGAGCTGAGATCCGGCCACTGCACTCCAGCCCGGGCTACAGAGCGAGACTCCGTCTCAAAAAAAAAAAAAAAAAAAAAAAAAAAAAAATCTTTTCTTTACGGCAGAAGTTACACTTTCAGAATATAGTCTGGGCCAAATTGTATGTATATTTCCAAAACATCACCATTTCCATCATAGGATTAGACTATGCCAAAAACTTAGCTCAGGAGAAAGCCCGAGCTTTCTTAGATGGTTTGTCCAGGAAATGGGGATAGTCATATTTCACAGAACTCTGACAACATTAGCATGTAATATTTCAGAGTTTTGACATTTTTAAAGAAATTCTGAGACTGAACTTTGGGTCACTGCCTTCTATACCACTTCTTTTCTGATTGCTCTTCAAGAAAAACAGAAAATTTAATATTGTAGAAAAATTCCAACAGGTCTTTATTTTGTCATGTACTTACCACACTTTAAAGGCCCAAGTGTTTTAAAGTGTTTTTATTTTTCGCTTTCATGTTTATATCAATATTCATTATAGTATTTCCAAGTCCATGGCTACTTCTGAAAATTTATAGTCATCTCTGCATAGTGTTAGGCTGATAATTGGACATCATCAAGGACATGCAGCCCGGGAGGATCGTTACAAAACTCCAAGCAGTTTTGACATGGTAGCTTCTCAGTCCACCGTCGTAGGTGTGCACCAGAATGTATACTCCATGAGGCCAACATTTTTTGCCTGTTTTTGCTTTCACCTTTCTTTCTGCCACTTTAAGCCTTGCCTATAACAGAGTAGACACTCAACAACTATTTGCTAATAAATAAAGCATCACTTTATTTTCTCTGATTTCAAATGACCTGTTCTGAAAGATACAGGTCTCTCCAGCAGGAGGAGACGACATCACTATTTTCTCTAATCACTTTATTTTCTCTAATTCCACTTAAATGCTGATTTCAAATGAGATGGTTGAAAATTTAGCCTCAGTCATGCTTAGCACTTCTCTGCTTCTGCATTTTTATCAAGGGTCTGAGATCTATGCAGAGCCAAGTCATAAGTTGTTTTCTCTGAAGTAATATTTTTTAAATGTTTAAAGTATGCACATGGTCACAATGGAACTCAACTAAAGCTGAATACTCGTCAAGTTCAAGTCTGGAAGATCTCTCTCTCTCTCTCCTCTCTGAGTGCATGAGAAGAACTTTGGTGGAGCCTGGAATTAATGGGATATAAAAAAATGGGGAAGTCTTGTACCTATACCCAAAAAGTGGGACAAAGAAGCCCTCTCCATGTAGATTGATATGGGAAATAATTGTCTACACAATTACTGTAACAGGAATGTTCTTATCACACAGATGGTTGCATGTTTTTTTTTTTTTTTCTATTGGACTATTTTTTTTTATAATAGGAAGAATAAAGAAATCTATGTGGTAGTTAACTGTTTCTTAAAGTTGAAAGATACAGTCTTGACCCAGTGAAAGTCAAAGAAGGTGATTTATGACAGCTCTTTTATTCATAGCAAAATTTAGAAAGGAACAAGAAAAAAGTGCTCTGGCACCTCTGAGAGAATAAAACATCCACAATTTACAAAATAAGTGCTTCAAGTGACCTATGACCAAACTGACAGCCTCTTTAAAAGATGATATAACCTGCTAAGATAGACAGAAAAGTTATGACCTATTCCGAAAGATACAGGTCTCTCTAGCAGGAGCAGATGACATTTTTGACACCAGCAACATCAAAGGCATTGCCCTGAGAAAGGACCAGTTAGTTTCTCTAGAACATAGCTAAATTCAAGTGAAATAATTGATTCATATCAGAACTTTTATTTTACATTCAGAAATGCTGATATTTCATGAGACAAAAATGAAAAAAGGTAAAGGCAGGAATATATGGTTGAGGTATTGCTGGGGACACTGAACTTGAGGGTGGTTTCTCTAAAGATTTTCTTGAGAAGAATGTGTAAAAATGTTTTCACTAATGCTGATTCGGTTAATATGAGTAACAGGTGAATCCATTCTACATACTCCAATTTGGTAGACTGTTCATATTCAATGAATAACAGAAGTGCCATTTGAAGAAGAAGAAGCAGTAGCAGGAGGAAGTCGAGAGGAAGGAACAGAAGGACAAGGAGGAAAGAAAAACGAAGAGGAATAGAAGGTGACAAGGGAGAATACCACTATTACAATCAAGATTAAGGCCTGAATTCCCTTTGTAAATATTAAAAGTAGAAGATGAGCTCTTACTCTATTTTGAGGATCAATCTAGACAAATTAATTAAAATGATAATATAAAATAAAATTAATGAATCTTCCACTTTTATATTGTTGGTTTAGATCTTTTCTTGTGAAATGATAGTAGAAAAGAAATTATGGTAATTATATTTGCTCATATGGTGTAAAGAAGACTAATTGCAAATGGCAAAATTGCTTCTTTGTATAGGCAAATTAGACTTTTGAAGAAAATTTTAATCATGAGAGTATTATTTCATTATTCTTTTCAAACAATAAATTCATAATTTGGATTTGAGTCCTTGATTATTCTCCTGGTAGTCATGTGCTCTGCAAGACCTGGCTTAAACAATTCTTCTCTTGACCAAAAATTCTGAGGATTGGTTATTCTTTTACATTAAATCCCTATAAGTAATATCAGTGCTTTTTAAAAATTATTTTATACTAGACATACATGCATGCATTTTTCTATAAAAGTTTGTTGTTGTTGTTGTTGTTGTTAAGATGGAGTCTCAATCTGTTGCCCAGGCTGGAGTGCAGTGGCGCAATCTTGGCTGGCGCAAGCTGTGCCTCCTCGACTCAAGCAATTCTCGTGCCTCAACTTCCTGGGTTCTTGGGATTACAGGTGTCCACCACCATGCACAGCTAATTTTTATGTTTTTTGTAGAGATGGGGTTTCGCCATGTTGGCCAGGCTGGCCTCGAACTCCTGACCTCAAGCAATCGGCTCACCTCGGCCTCCAAAATTGATGGGATTACAGGTGTGAGCCACCATGCCAGGCCTCTATAAAAGATGTGATCCATAAGGAGGGGAACATCACACACCGAGTCCTGTCAGGGGGTGGGTTCTAGGGGAGGGATAGCATTAGGATAAACACCTAATATAGATGACGGGTTGATGGGTGCAGCAAACCACCATGGCACCTGTATACCTATGTAATAAACCTGCACATTCTGCACATGTATCCCAGAACTTAAAGTATAATAAAGTTTTTTTAAAAGATGTGATCAATGTAGAAGAAATGAGAAGAAAATATAAATGTCCCATTCACTTCTACCCTACTGATTCCTTCTTACATCATCAGAGGTAATCACTACAAAATGATTAAGTACCACCTTCTAGCCCCTCTTCCTTTACTTTATTGCTGGTATGCATGTACAAACACACACACACACAGATGTACATATGTCTTTTTGCTTTTTGCTTTTTTACACTATTTGAAATACACTGTATTGTGGTGAAACTTTTCCATAGTTGTCTTGAGACCACTCCATATCAATATTTATAGGTTCACATTCTTACTGTTTATTGTTTTCTATAATTCGTTGTAGAGATGTACTAAAATTTACATAACCACTCTCCTAAAGTCAATTTTTTTCTGGCTTCAATGATGCAGGGAGCATTTTTTTTATATATACTTTAAGTTCTAGGGTACATGTGCACAACGTGCAGTTTTGTTACATAGGTATACATGTGCCATGTTGGTGCGCTGCACCCATTAACTCGTCATTTACATTAGGTATATCTCCTAATGCTATCCCTCCCCCATGCCCCCTCCCCATGACAGTCCTCGGTGTCATATTCCCCTTCCTGTGTCCAAGTGATCTCATTGCTCATTTCCCATCTATGAGTGAGAACATGTGCTGTTTGGTTTTCTGTCCTGCAATAGTTTGCTGAGAATGATGGTTTCCAGCTTCATCCATGTCCCTTCAAAGGACATGAACTCATCCTTTTTTATGGCTGCATAGTATTCCGTGGTGTATATGTGCCACATTTTCTTAATCCAGTCTATCGTTGATGGACATCTGGATTGGTTCCAAGTCTTTGTTATTGTGAATAGTGTAGCAATAAACATACATGTTCATGTGTCTTTATAGCAGCATGATTTATAATCCTTTGGGTATATACCCAGTAATGGGATGGCTGGGTCAAATGGTATTTCTAGTTCTAGATCCTTGAGGAATCGCCACACTGTCTTCCACAATGGTTGAACTAGTTTACAGTCCCACCAGTAGTGTAAAATTGTTCCTATTTCTCCATATTCTCTCCAGCACCTGTTGTTTCCTGACTTAATGATCACCATTCTAACTGGTGTGAGACGGTATCTCACTGTGGTTTTGATTTGCATTTCTCTGATTGCGAGTGATGATGAGCATTTTTTCATGTGCCAATTGGCTGCATAAACATCTTCTTTTGAGAAGTGTCTGTTCATATACTTTGCCCACTTTTTGATGAGGTTGTTTGATTTTTTCTTGTAAATTTGTTTAAGTTCTTTGTAGATTCTGGATATCAGCCCTTTGTCAGATGGGTAGATTGTAAAAATTTTCTTCCATTCTGTAGGTTGCCTGTTCACTCTGTTCGTAGTTTCTTTTGCTGTCCAGAAGCTGTTTAGTTTAATTAGATCCCTTTTGCCAATTTTGGCTTTTGTTACCATTGCTTTTGGTGTTTTAGACACGAAGTCCTTGCCCATGCCTATGTCCTGAATGGTATTGCCTAGGTTTTCTTCTAGGGTTTTTATGGTCTTAGGTCTAACATTTAAATCTTTAATCCATCTTTAATTAATTTTTGTATAAAGTGTAAGGAAGGGATCCAGTCTCAGCTTTCTATGTATGGCTAGTCAATTTTCCCAGCACCATTTATTAAACAGAGAATCCTTGTAAGGAAGGGATCCAGTCTCAGCTTTCTATGTATGGCTAGTCAATTTTCCCAGCACCATTTATTAAATAGGAAATCCTTTCCCCATTTCTTGTTTTTGTCAGATCTGTCAAAGATCAGATGTTTGTACATGTGTGATATTATTTCTGAGGGTTCTGTTCTGTTCCATTGGTCTATATCTCTGTTTTGGAACCAGTACCATGCTGTTTTGGTTACTGTAGCCTTGTAGTACAGTTTGAAGTTAGGTAGCATGATGCCTCCAACTTTGTTCTTTTGGTTTAGGATTGTCTTGGCAATGTGGGCTCTTTTTTGGTTCCATATGAACTTTAAGTAGTTTTTTTCAAATTCTGTGAAGAAAGTCATTGGTAGCTTGATGGGTATGGCATTGAATCTATAAATTACCTTGGGCAGTATGGCCATTTTCATGATATTGATTCTTCCTATCCATGAGCATGGAATGTTCTTCCATTTGTTTGTGTCCGCAAAGAACATTTTTTAACACCTATCTTTAGGAGCATATTATTTAGGTGTTAACATTCGCAGAAAAGAGAAATCAAAGATGTAGATTTTTTTGAGAACGTGGCTAAGAATATTTTCTGTTTCCACCTTATGAGAAAATGTTGGTATTTTAAAGTGAATTATTTTATATATTTTGAACTCTTATGTCAAAAATATTATTATTGCCAATAAGTTATCTGTGTTTTAAAATTAGTATACATACTACATTTAAAATTTAAATAATTTCATGTAATATAATATGTAAAGAGTGCCTCTACATCATTTTTAAACTAATAGAACACCAGATATTATCAAAGTTCAAATTATAGTACAGGTTGAGTATCTGTAATTAGGAAATCCAAAATCCAAAATACTAAAAAATTATGAACTTTCTGAGTGCTGACATGACACCACTAGTGGAAAATTTCATACCTGATCTCATATGACAAATGCATACAATTATTAAAATTATTGCATAAAATTACCTTCAGGCTAACTGTATAACTTGTATATGAAACATAAATGCATTTTACATTTAAATGTGTGTTCCATCCCTATGATATTTCATTATACACATGCAAATATTTTAAAAATTTGAAAAAAGAAATAGGAAATTTGAAACAGGTTTGGTCCCAAGCATTTCGGATAAGGGATACTCAACCTGTATTCTTATATTTTGTTTTAGTAATAGTGATATCTAAGCACATATTCAGGAACAGGCTGAAAAGTAAATATTATGTTTTGAGCTGAGGAGTGGAGGATCAGAGTGATATTTATAAAGTTCCTATTGTGTGACAAGCACAGAACTCTTAGTCCTCATATAAACGGTGTGAGGTAGATATTTTTATCTTTCTACATACCTGTGCCTGTGTTTCACTATTAGGTTTATTTTTATGTCAAGAGTCCCTGAGAGATTAGGAGAAGATATATTTATATCAGCTAAAAGATTTTAAATATCCTTGCAACTTGGTAATAATCCATTAAATCTAGATTCTTTTTTTTTTTTTTTTTTTTTTTTTTTTTTTTTTTTTTTTTTTTGAGACGGAGTCTCGCTGTGTCGCCCAGTCTGGAGTGCAGTGGCCAGATCTCAGCTCACTGCAAGCTCCGCCTCCCGGGTTTACGCCATTCTCCTGCCTCAGCCTCCTGAGTAGCTGGGACTACAGGCGCCCGCCACCTCGCCCGGCTAGTTTTTTGTATTTTTTAGTAGAGACGGGGTTTCACTGTGTTAGCCAGGATGGTCTCGATCTCCTGACCTCGTGATCCGCCCGTCTCGGCCTCCCAAAGTGCTGGGATTACAGGCTTGAGCCACCGCGCCCGGCCTAAATCTAGATTCTTAGGGAGTGTTCGTTCAGTCAGTCTTTTTATGTAGCCTCAAAGTAATGTGGAAATACTGAGAAACGCCCTGTTGAAATCAAGGTGTACTTAACACATAGAATTCTCCTGATTTTCTTGTATCATAACTCAATGATAAAATGAAGCAAGACTGTTACAATATGACTAGTCTAATTGTGCATTTGTTAAGTAATTCCTTTTTTCTTGTTTTAAGGACTCAAATCTAACCTCTAATTTTACCCAGGATTGTCACTCAGGGTGCAGAGTTTCTGAATTCTGCTGCTGCCATTTTCTTTTGAATATTAAGAAGGAATTTGGCATCTCCAGTCATCTGGCAGTTTCCCATTCCCTATGATACTTCAACAGTAAAGATAATACTTTTGCAATCACAATTACAAATAAAAGTACTTTGAGGGCAGGATCTTTATCTGTTTTACTCCCTGCTGTATGAGCAAACATTTACAACGGTGCTGGTACTTGGTAGGCACTCAATAAATATTTACTGAATCAAAGCATGAATTGTCACAAGAAACTAGGATTTAATTTGTTTCTGCCTAAAAACATGAATTTAAGTGCTATTTTATCTTCATGCATAACATTTTTTATCTCTCCTAGCCTGAATTTAAATTCACGTTTAACCTGTTTTACTATTTTAGTTAGAAGATTCTCTTTTGTAGAAAAGACATGACACAGATGTTATGACAACATGAAATCATGTGAGGAAGCTTTTAGGAAGACAATTCTTCCTAAAAGAGTTTGCCTTCTCAGGTATTCTTCCAAGCAAAGCTTTCTCAGCCCCATATCTACACATGATTGGTTACTCTGATCAGACTTTTATATCTGGTTATTTCAGTAGTAGGGACCAGGTCAGGCCGTTTATTTCAGACTGTCGGGAAGGTGTAAACTTAAACCTTCTCCTACAGACTCTTGTCTAACCTTTAAACTAGAGGGCTGTGGTGGCCGTGAACACAGGTGTAGCACTCCGAGGTAGGTTGATCCTAGGGGAAAATATACAATGGCTCTTCAAGGTCCCGCCTTTCTTGTCATATCACACAGAGATATTTCCTGTCATTTCAGGTCTTCAGGCCTCTATAAATGCCTTTAGAACCATATGGAAGGATTGGAAGTCATGCAACCCACAACAACCTTCAGATTTTTAAAGCCAGAAGAGATCTTAATAATCAGGAAACCAGGACCAGACAGAAATGCTATTTGTCTAATTATGAGGGGGATGAACTCTATTATTTTCTAGGTAGAAGATTATGACAAATATAAAAGAAAAATTAAAATGCATATGTTCACAAGCTTTTCTCTATCTCACAAACACATGAACACACATATACATACACATAACACTTTATCACGTTTTAATTTTTACCTTTTTTGAAGGCAGAACTTTTAAGTCTATACCTATGAGGTTGGTGGAGAGAAAATTTGAAAGAAGACTGGAAAATCTCTATTGATTTCCATTAGAAAGGCAGATACATCAAACCATATAGATAGAAGAAAGAGAAGAAAAGGTGGGGAGAAAAAAAGACACTCCTGCTCAACTGTGTCTGGGGATAGTTCTAGGGCAGAGTGAGTGCTAGGTGACTGGAACCCAGCTGAGCTACAAGAAGCTAGACTTGGAGAGATACGTGAGTTGCGAATGGAATTCCTCTCTGCTATGTTTTATGTCTCTCTGTTAAATGTTCAAAATGATTTTAAATTCTCTTTTAAGCACTGGATAATTTTTAGGTTGATATATGTTTGTTCGTTATGTTTGCTTTCTTAATCTAAGACAAATAAAAGACACTTTGCCTAGACTAGTTAGAGGTGGGTGTTGTTTTCTAACAATAAGAGAAAAAGTCAAAATTTAATTTCAAGCCAAAATGGAAGAGCAGGGAACATGTATATGTATTAAAACAAAGCCATTTTAAAAATAAGAAGAAATTTGAAACAATAGACTTCAAGATACTAAATGTTAGGCAGGAAAGAATGATGATCCCTCAGAGATGGGAAATAAATAAGGTTAGCCCTGTAATTGCCTTAGCTGTCAGCTTCAGAGAGTTTCCAGGCTGTGGTTCAGCAAGGGGGACTTGAAGGGACGTCTCAGACTTTCTGATATGGAGAGACAAAGCGGAGGGTCTTAGGAGACCAAGGTGCTAGAGACTGCGGAAGAGAGTACTGGACAAGAGAGTGCTGCACAGACGGAGAACCCTGGACGCTGGTGCTTCTTGATTATGCAGCCTAGTATAGCACATCTAAAAATGAGAAAGCTACCCAACACCAGGGAAAGAAATACCCAAAAAAGATTAGAGAGAACAGTTCTAGGAGCTCATCCAAGACTGGGAACAGTGCCTACTCCTATCAATCAAACTGGATATTCTTATAATTCATGAGGCATCGGTTGCAGTGGTCAGAAGCGTTTTGCTTCAGTAATAGGGGAAAATTAGACTAAATACAGATCTGGTCCCTCTGAAAAAACTTAAAACCAAGAACTGAAGAAAACAGATTGTTTTCAGATAACTTAATTGTATTCCAGAACAAAACTCAAAGATACTCACAGGAATACAAAAATATTCACAACCTTACCAAGAAAGTTCACAATGTTTGGCATTCAATCAGAAAATGTGAGGAATGCAAAGAAACAGGATTATAGGATGTATAATGAGAAAAAAAGAAATCAATTGAAAACAACCCAGTATTGAAATAGATGTTAGAAATAGCAGACAAGGACATTAGAACAGCTATTACAACTGTAGTCCATATTTCTATTGTCTGTGTCTCTACTTAACATTTTGTAGTCCAAAAACTTAAGTAGCGACATGGACAATAAAACAAATTCATCAAAATTTTAAATGTGAAAACTCTAATACCTGAAATTAAAAATACATCAGATCAGATTAAGAGCAGATTAAACGTTGCAGAAAAAATGATGAGTGATCTGACGACACCAAATAGGACCTATCCAAAATGAAACAAAGACAAAATACAATTTTTTAAAAAATGAGTGAAGCATCAGTAAGCTATGAGCAGCACCAAACAGCCTAACACATGTGCATCTAAAAGAGGAAGATGAGGACAAGAAAATTTGAAGTGATAATGACTAACAATTTTCCAAATTTGAGAGAAGCTATTAACCCCCACAAAAATCCAAGCACATGAAACATAAAGAAAATTACACAGAGTCAACCATAATCAAATTACTTAAAACCAGTGATAAACAGAAAATCTTTTTTTTTTCTTTTTTTGAGACGGAGTCTCGCTCTGTCACCCAGGCTGGAGTGCTGTGGCCGGATCTCAGCTCACTGCAAGCTCCGCCTCCCGGGTTCACGCCATTCTCCTGCCTCAGCCTCCCAAGTAGCTGGGACTACAGGCGCCCGCCACCTCGCCCGGCTAGTTTTTTGTATTTTTTAGTAGAGACGAGGTTTCACCGTGTTAGCCAGGATGGTCTCGATCTCCTGACCTCGTGATCCGCCCGTCTCGGCCTCCCAAAGTGCTGGGATTACAGGCTTGAGCCACCGCGCCCGGCCCAGAAAATCTTAAAAACAACCAGAGAAGAAAAGATATCATAGGCATAGTAACAAAGATGATTGAAGCAATGCAAGTGAGAAGTGAAAAGAGTACCAGCTTAAAAGTAATGAAAGAAAAAGGCCTGTCCACCACAATTCAATATCCAGTGAAAATGCATTTCAAAAACGAAGGAAAAATAAAGACATTTTTTGGTATACAAAAGCTGAAAGAATTCATCATCAATAGACCTGCAGTCCAAGAAAATTAAAGGCAGGCAAAAGAAAAGTAACACCAGATGGAAATAATGTTCTTCAAAAGTAATAAAGAGCACCTGAAATTGTAACTATGAGAGAAAATATGTAAGATTTCTATTGTTTTAAATATCTTTAAAAGATAGCTCTTTAAACAAATATATTAATAATAATGTAATGTGGGGATTACAATGTATTAAAAAGTGAAATATATGATAATAGCACCAAGACTGAGAGGAGGGTAATAAAGTATACTAATGTTAAGTTTTTTATAATAAATGTGAAATAGAAGTCTACAAGCTGATTCAAAAATTCATATGGAAATGCAAATGACCTTGAATATACAAAACACATTTGCAAAGAAAGAAAAAAGTTGGAAGACTAACATTATCTAAGACAGTTATCAAGACAGTGTATTGTCTCGGCATAGAGATAGACAAATAGATCAATAGAACTGAATGAATAGTCAAGATACTGACCCATATAGATGGATGACTGAGCTTTGACAAAGGTTCAAAGAAATTGAGTGGAGAAGATGGTCTTTTCAGAAAATGGTATTGAAGTAACTGTATATCTATATTAAAAAATTGAGACATAACTTCTACCATATAAAAAGTTAACTCACAATGTATTCCCAACCTAAACGTAAAGCCAAAACTATAAAACATCTAGAAGAAAACGTAAGAGAATATCTTTGTGACCTTGGGTTAAGCAACAATTTTTTTAGCTATAACATCAGAAATAATAATATATAAAAGAAAAGCTTATAAATGGAACTTCATCAAAATTTAAAACTGCTTTTCAAAAGACACTGTTAAGAGAATGATAAGACTGGGGAAAATATTTGCAAAATATGTAGCTGATAAAGGACTTTTATCTAGAATATATAAAGAACTTTTAAAATTCAACAAGAATAATCAACAATAATCAGGTACAAAGTTACAGTTAGGAAGAATAAGTTCTGGTGTTCTATTTCACAGCATGGTGACTATAGCAAATACATTATATTTGTTAACAATGTGGTGTATATTTCAAGATAGTTAGAAGATAAAATTTTCAATGTTATCACCACAAAGAAATGATAACATTTTTAAGTAATGGATATGGAAATTACTCTGATTTTATTATTACACATTGTATACATGTATTGAACATCCCCTTGTACTCCATAAATATGTACAATTGTGTAGCAATTATAAATACACATCATTTTTATTTAAAAAGAAAAATTAACATTGCTTGAAGGTTTTACAAGTTTTAATAATTTCTTTAAAAACAGCTGTATTAGATAATACTTACATATAATAAATTGCACCTATTTAAAGTAAAAATTTGATGAGTTTGATATGTGACATATCCACAAAACCATCACTACAATAAAAATAATAAACATCACTTTTACTTTTTATTTATAAAAATTTTTTTATTTGCAATGAAAATTACTTTTTAAAAAAATAGTCTCAATATATTAAATAGGCCAAAGTTTTGAACAAATACTTCTTCAGAAAAGATGTGTGGATGGCAAATATGCATACAATAGACACTCAGCATCATTAGTCACTGGGGAAAACCAAAATAAGCTACTACTACTACACACATATTACAATGCCTAAAATTTGAAAGTCTGATTATGTAAGTGTTGATGAGAATGTGGAGGGCCTAGAACTAACACACTGCTGTTGGGAATGTGAAATGGTGCAAGCACTTTGAAAGACAATTTGATACTTTTTTGAAAAGTTAAACATACTCTGACCATATGACCCATCTATTCCACTCTTGATATTTACTCAAAGGAAAGGAAGGCTTACATTCATACAAATAATTGTTTTCAATTATACATAGTGCTTTATTTGTAATAGCAAAAACCTGGACAACTCAAATATCCTTAAACAAGAAAATAAATTAAAAAATTATGTTATATCCATCAATGAAATATTACATAATAATAAACAGGAGTGAATTATTGATATATTCAATCTTATGGATGAAAATCCAAATAGTTATGTTGAGTGATAGAAGCCAGACAAAAAGGAGCGCATCCTACATGTTTCCATTTTTATGAAATACTAGAAAATGTGAATTTATCTACAGTGACAACAGATAAGTGGTTGCCTGAAGATGGGAGGTTACGTGGGATTTTGAAGGGATTACAAAGATACCTGAAAAAATTTTTTGGAGTGGAGCAATGTTCATTTTTTTTTTGTGGTGATGGTTTTTTGGATACATGTCACATGTCAAAACTCATCAGATTTTTACTTTAAATAGATGCTATTTATTGTATGTAAATATTCTTTAATACAATTGTTAATAAAGAAATTATTAAAAACTTTTAAAACCTTCAAGCAATGTTAAAAGAAGGAGGAGGAGAAGGAAAAAGAGGAGGAAGAGAAAGGAGGCCTAGAAAAATAATAATCCTAACTCAGTGAGGTCAATAATAGAATTTCTAACACCGTGCCTTCCAAATCCCAGTTGTCCTCCATTTATGCTAAACATACACTCTCTGATATCATATTCCCATATTGGTAGTGGGTCCCACAAGCTACTGAATCCTGTATGAGGTTTCACTACCAAGAATTACCATAGCGTGGTGTTTCACCAGACCAGGGTAAAATTAGGCTTGCTTTTAGATGGTATGCATATCAGTCTAGCATAGCTATATATAAAATAGTCTTCCCTTTTCCTATTAATGGATGCCATGGTGGAAAAAAATTCCAATCAGTACTTCTTACACATTCTGATTTCCTTTTGATAATATTAAACAATGCAGTTTTCAGAAGAAAATGGCCCCAAATAATATTAGGTTATAGAAGTATCTAGTATAAATAAATAAAACAGTTCATGCTATTTAGACATTGGAACAACTATGAATACATCCTGATCAACAGGATTAAAAGACAAAAGCTTGAAACATATTTTCTTTCATTATTTTGTTGCTATAAAATGTTATCAAAATATTAGCATTCAAACAGAGGGAAGTGCTAACTTATTTGTGGCCATTTCATAGTAACATCCTCTTTAAACCCAAAATTGTATTTTGTTTCTATGGTAAGTTTATACCATCGTCTAAAGAAATTATTCTTAAAGTTACAAGTTGAGAAAAATTAAAAATCATGATGTGAAGTTACAATAATATATGTAGATATATGCTGAATACTATGCATTTCACAGATTACTTGGCAATCTTCTGATTGTTAAAGTTTTGTCAGAAGTAAATGCAGATGGCTAAACTGCATAAAAAAACTTTTGGATCTCTCTTTTCGTATAGAAGCTTGTAAATATTGTTTTACATCTTAGGATAACACTGTATATATTTTAGGTCAAGAAAAAACTTGAACTCATCTCCTTTAATCTGATAATTCTTGTGCCCTTCTAATATTTTATTACATTTGAGAGAAAATATAGAGGAATAAGTTTTTGATGGAGCATTAAGCCTGCTTTTGGCATCTCAATTTTTTCTTAAAAATAAGTTTCTCAGTATAATAAAGTGTTTCTTTTTATTAGAAGCTAATTTTAGGCCGGGCGCGGTGGCTCAAGCCTGTAATCCCAGCACTTTGGGAGGCCGAGGCGGGTGGATCACGAGGTCAGGAAATCGAGACCCTCCTGGCTAACACGGTGAAACCGCGTCTCTACTAAAAATACAAAATACTAGCCGGGCGCGGTGGCGGGCGCCTGTAGTCCCAGCTACTCGGAGGCTGAGGCGGGAGAATGGCGGGAACCCGGGAGGCGGAGCTTGCAGTGAGCCGAGATCGCGCCACTGCACTCCAGCCTGGGCGACACAGCGAGACTCCGTCTCAAAAAAAAAAAAAAAAAAAAAAAAAAAAGAAGCGAATTTTATGTTAATTGGAATAAGATATCATCTACCTTTTGGCAAGGCATTGAATAGCTTTGATGGGTGGTAGAATTCAGTTATGAGGCACTGTGGAGTGACAGTTTTGGCCAGAACGTCAAAGAGATAGTGGCAGATTGTACTTTTCAAAGATGCTCACAACTCTATCTCCTACGTTAACTAGTCTTCTGCAATGACACCTTAGCATTCTCACAAAAAAAAAAAAAAAAAAAAAAAAGTGCCTATTTCTCCACTTCATTGTCCACCAGAATGATGAACTCTGTGACTTATTTGACTGATAGAATTCAGCAGATAATGCTGAGCCAGTTCTGAACATGGACCTGGGAGCTTGTACTTCTTTCCTTTTGGAAGCCATATGCCATGTAATAAGTGGTACTACCTGAGAACATCATGTTGTAAAAAGCCCAAGACATGTGGCAAGGCCTTGGAGGATGAGAAATCACAAGGGAAAGGATGAGGAAAATTGAGACACCAGACATATGAGTGAAGGGCTCATCTTGGAAGTTCATCTTCTAGACCAGATGCTCCAAATGACCACATATAAATCAGCGAGAAATCTCTCAATCAAATTCTTCCCAAGTTCCTGATCTACAAAGCTGTGAGCAAAGTAAACTGGGTGTTACAAGTCACTAATATTTCAAGTAATTTTTTTTCCCGGAAATACATAACCAAAACAGAATTTATGTCTCAAAATGAGGTCCCGCTGCAACAAAAAACTGAAACAAATTAGCATTGCTTTGAGACTGGAAGCCAGGCAGAAGATAGAAGAGCCTTGAGAAGACTATTAGTGAAGAATGAAAGACATCATTATCAGAACGGTAGAAGAGGTGCCCTCTGTTACATAATGGAAGAAAGCTGGGCACCAGTTATCTACCTATGAGAACATGGAAAATAGGATATACCAACCTACTATTTTTGCTAAGGAGATTTCTAAGCAGAATGATGAAAGTAACAACTTTCTTTTAAAGCAGCAAATGATAAAGAGAGAGAGAAAGGAGTTTAAATTGGAATTACAGAAGGCTCTGGATTGTCTTTCTAGCCAGTGAAAATTTCTCAAAGCAAGAAATGACCTCATGGTAAAAACAAAGTCAAGGGTGCAACTCTACCATCCTTTATTGGAGCTTAGAAAAATTTAAGGATATGTTCAAAGACACTCTAAGAAATAAATGAAACATCCATGAATCTTGAGGATACAACTTTTCTAATATTTTTTTTTTCTGAGTAGTCCTGAATGACCAAATTTTTAACTTTCATGGATACATAATAGTTGTACATATTTATGCAGTACATGTGATATTTTGATACAAGTACACAATGTTCAATGATCAAAGCAGGGTAATTGGGATATTCATCACCTTAAACATTTATTATTTCTTTGTATTACAATCTAACACAATCTAAGAACACTCTAAGCCCACTTCTCAAGTTCTTTTAAAATATACAAAAATATTTATTTATATATATAAATTATTATTAACTATAGTTGCCCTATTTTGCCACCAAACACTAGATCTTATTTCTTCTAACTGTATTTGTGTACCTATTTACCAAACTTTCTTTATTTCCCCCACCCTACCACCTTTCCCAGTCTCTGGTAAACATCACTACACTCTCCATCTCCATGAGATCAATTTTTTAGCTTTCACATATGTGTGAGAACATATGATATTTGCTTTCTGTACCTGGCTTACTTCATTTGACATAATGTTCTCCAGTTTCATTATGTTGTTGCAAATGACAAGATTTCATTCTTTCTTATGGCTGAATAATATTTCATTGTGTATATGTACCACTTTTTAAATTCGTTCATCTATTGATGTACGTGTAAGTTGATTCCAGATCTTTGCTATTGTGAATAAACTGCAATAAACATAGGAGTGTAGGTATCTCTTTAATATATCGATTCATTTTCCTTTGGATATATATCCAGTAATAGATTAATAGATCATATGGTAGTTCTATTTTTAGTTTAGTTTTTTTTTTTTTTTTTTGAGAAATCTTCATACTGCTTTCCATAGTGGCAGTATTAATTTGTATTCCCACCAACAGTGCATAACAATTACCATTTCTCTGCATCCTCACCAGCATCTATTACTTTTCTGTCTTTTTAATAACAGTCGCATTCTAACTGGGACAAGATGATATCTCTTTGTGGTTTTGATTTGCATTTCCCTGATGATTAGTGATGTCGAGCATTTTTTCATATACCTGGTGGCAATTTATATGTCTTCTTTTGAGAAATATCTATTCAGATCTTTTGCCCATTTCCTAACTGGATAATTAGTTTTTTGTGCTGTTGAGTTGTTTGAGTTCCTTGTGTGTTCTGGCTTTTAATCCCTTACCAATTGAATAATTTGAAAATAATTTATTTCATTCTGTAGATTGCCTCTGCACTTTGCTGTGCAGATGATTTTAGCTTGATATAATCCCATTTGTCCGTTTTTGCTTTGACTTCTACCTTTGAGGTCTTACTCAAGGATTCTTTGCTGTGACCACTAATGTCCTGGAGAAGTTTTCCAATGTGTTCATCTAGTTGTTTCATACCTGCAAGTCTAACATTTAAATCTTTACTCCATTTTGATTTGATTTTGGCATATAAATAAATTTCTGGACACCTACAACCTATTAAGATTGAACCACAATGACACATAAAACTTGACTAGATCAATAACAAGAAACAAGATAACAGTATTGAAAAGTCTTCCATCAAAGAAAAGCCCAGGACCTAATGGTTGAACTGCTGAATTCTGCCAAACATTTAAGGGAGAACTAATACCAGTCATACTCAAACTATTCCAAAAAAATTGAGGAGAAGGGAATACTCATAAACTCATTCTGTATGGCCAGTATTACACTGATACCAAAACCAAAGACACAATAGGAAAAGAAAACTACAGGCCAATTTCTCTGATGAATATAGATGCAAGAAACCTCAACAAAATATTAGCAAGCCATATTCAACAACACATTCAAAGATCATTCTCTATGACCAAGTGGAATTCATCCTATGGATGCGAGGATGGTTCAACATATGTAAATCAATAAATGTGATACATCACATCAGCAGAATAAAGAACAAAAACAATATGATTATTTCAATAGTTAAAAAAATTTTGACAAAATTCAGCATTCCTTCATGATAAAAATTCTCAACAAACTGGATATAAAAGGAACATGCCTCAACACAGTAACGGCCATATGTAACAAATCCATGGCTAATATCATATTAAACAGGGAAAAACTGAAAGCCTTCCCTCTAAGATCTGGAACAAGACAAATATACCCACTTTTACCATTTATGTTCAACATAGTACTAGAAGTCCTAGCCAGAACAATTAGACAAAACAAAGAAATACAATGCATTCAAATTGGAAAGAGAAAAAACAATTTATTCTTGCTTGCAGGTTATATGATCTTATATTTATAAAAACCTAAAGATGACACCAACAAACTATTAACTGAAAGTCAGTAAAACTGCAGGATTCAAAATCTACATACAAAAACATTAGTAGTATTTCTGTATGCTGATAGTGAACAATGTGAAAAACAAACCAAGAATGTAATCCCATTTGCAATAGCTAATAATAAAACAAAACTCTTTGATTAAGGAATAAACTAATCCAAAGAAGTGAAAGACCTCTACAATGAAAACTCTAAGACATTGATGAAAGCAATTGAAGAGGATCACAAAAAAGGATAGATATTTTATGTTTGTGAATTAGAAGAATCAATATTATTACAATGTCCATACTGCCCAAAGCTATCTACAGATTCAATGAAATTCCTATCAAAATATCAATGACATTGTTCATGGAAATAGAAAAAAAACCCTAAAATTTGTATGGAACCACAAACGACCCAGAATAGACAAATAAATCCTGAACAAAAAAATAAAGCAAGAGGCATCACATTACCTGACTTCAAATTATGCTACAAAGCTATAATAACAAAAACAGCATGGTAGCTAGGTGTGGTGGCATGTGCCTATAGTCCTAGATATTTGAAAGGCTGAAGCAGGAGAACCACTTGAACTCAGGAGTTTGTGACCAGCCTGGACAATATAGTGAGACCTATCGATAAATGAATAAATAAACCCAGCATGGCACTGACATAAAAACTGACACTGGCCAAGGGAGAAAAATAAAGAAGCCGGAAATAATTCCACACATTTATGGTCAACTCAGTTTTGGCAAAGTCACCAAAAACACATTAGGGAAAGGATAGTCTCTTCCTTCAATAAATAGTGCTGGGTAAACTGGATATTCACATGCAGACAAAGGACTTGTTTTTTAGAACACTGTTGGACAAAAGGACTTTTAAAAATTCTAAGAGTGTTGTCCTGTAGCACCTTGACTGTCAGGTGTTAAGAAGTACTTGTATCTAAGAGATCAACAGATCTCACTCATGTTTAATAGAGTGAACACTAATGTGATTGATAAGAAACTTACAAAGTTTTCAAGGAAATTTTACTTGCTATCTTGGATTGAAAAAGAAACAGTTCATGTTCTCACTTACAAGTGAGAGGTAAATGATGAGAACACACAGACACAAAGAGGGGAACATCACACACTTGGACCTTTCGGAGGGTGGAAGTTAGGAGGAGGGACAGGATAAGGAAAAATAACTAATAGGCATGAGGCTTAATACCTGGGTGATTAAATAATCTGTACAACAAACACCCGTGACACAAGTTTACCTATGTAACAAACCTGTACTTGCATCCCTTTACTGAAAATAAAAGTTAAAGAGACAGTTCAAGTAGGAAAAAAAAAGTCTGTAATAGGAAGTAGGCTGAGAAAGCCACAAATACAGACCAAAAGTCCAGAGAACAGAAACTAAAACAGCATATCACTCGCATGGAACAGAATCAGGGCCTGATTTAAAAAAAAAAAAAAAAAAAAGGTATCATATATTTAGCTAGAATTCAGAAATTCTTTGGACTAGTGATGGATACATTATTCCCATTCCATATTCTCCAACTTTTTTCACTGAAGAGTTCATTGCATTTGTCCTATTCTTGAAACCACATTGTATGGTGGGTGTGAGGAAACCAGCTAACTTGTCTCCTTAGTTCACAGGTTTCACTGAAAGTAACTACACCTAAGAAACCTTTATCACACCAGGGCCTGATTTAGATGATGAACTCCTGGACTTTGAACTAGTAGTGTACTGGAATGATAACATGTGGGTCTTGAAATGGAGATGAGCATATTTTGTATGTGGGAGAGATATGAATTGTAATAGCCACAGACCAACTGGTAGATAGTCTTGGTCCCTATACACATGCTGAGTCTCATATCGAGAGGTGGAGCCTAATGCACTTCCCTGAGAATAGGGACTTTCCCAGTAACTTACTTGACTAACAAAGTACAGTGAAAATGACTTTTGGGACTTTGGAGGCTGCATCATAAGAAGTCTTTTAGTTCTATTTGAGCCTCTTAGAATGCTTGCTCTGGGAACATATTGCCATGTTGTCTAAAGCCCAAAGACACATGCAAAGTTTACGTGTACAGAAAAATGAATTGTTCTTTTAGACCACTAAAGTTTAGGGTTGTTTGTGACACAACAGTGGGTAACCTATACAAAGTTCTGTATTTTGTCAGAAGAAAGGAATTATTGCTTCAGAGATGTGGCAGCTGAAACACGTCCACATCTCAGATTATCACTCTACATTCCTCCACTTCCTTTGCTAAATATTATTGACTAAGGAGCCAAATTCTTTGCAGTATGGAAGATAACACTCTCTCCAATAGAAAAAAAAGATAAATTGTGAATTATTCACATGACTTGTGGTCTGGGTTGTGCAAATGTTTGCATATTAAAAAAATAACAATGATAATATATTTTAAGGTCATCTCCTTGATTTTTATTTTAAAGTGAAATATGTATGGAAAATGCATGGGGAAAATATTTGCAGTATAAGTTGTTGGAAAGGCAAATATTTTAATTCATACATTTTAAAAGAAATACCTTCTATTATCTCCTTTTGAAATATGATAGATAAAAGGTTTTAGCATCTGTCCCACCGGGTGTTTCCAGCATATGAAAACCCTCCCAAGATGATTGTAGTTCTTTCGGAGTGAATCCAAACAAGCCGGAGGGAAAACATTTACTTTTTGTTTTTGAGATTCTTAGCGATTCACTTGCTCCTAAAACTCCTGCTATCTTTCTTGGCAGGACTCACATACACCTATCCCGTTATCTTTCCCTGTATTCGTTGCTATGCCTAACACCACTCTTCCTGTAGGCCACTGAACAGTGAGGAACCTGCTTTTTTGTATTCCTCACAGAAACTGGTCTAGTGATACGCTCAAAATAGCTGCTCAGATGGCTGCCGAACGACAACATATCTTCAAAGTACACAGAATGGAAAGCCACACTGCATTTCACTTCTACCTTGGGCGAGGGTACTTTAGTTGTGCTATGCCTGTCAGTCTCTGTTCCCAGAGAAGCATTTCACATTAGCAAGCATCATTACTTTCAAAGAAAATCCCCAGTGTTCATCACATAGTTCCACCTAAAGAACACAAGTGAAGGTTAGGGAAGGAAAGTGACAGGAAGATGGCTGTTTGAGGGAAAGATTGGTTTGGTCACTGAGCTTAAAAGTCACACTTGTAATAAAAAAATGCCTAGGAAGCAAAGATCCTGGAAGCAGAGATCAGAACGTGAAGAAGCTGGCAGGAATGAGAAGTTAGGGAAAGCAAAGAGCCAGAACCTGGAGGATCAGTCAGAGCCAGAGGAGACATAAATAGTGACAGAGAGAACTAGTGTAGGAAGCTAGTTAAGGTGGGAGGTTCAAAATCAATCATTCCACACTGTATGTATATCAACGTGGCTGTGTACCCCGTATTTATATACAATTATAAATTGTCAAAAACTAAATTAAAATATAAACTAAACCAAACAAACAGAGAAAAAAACAAGCCAGAGTTGAGGAGACTCACATGAATCTACAAGAAGTTCATGACAGGTTTTGAGGTAGCATGTCACGGGGCTAATGCCAGTCACCCAACCAACAAAAATTAACAACAACAAGATACCTTTCCTTTCAGCTCTTCTATTCGTATAAGCACATCTTTATCAATCAGCTCTGATGGCGTCAGTGCTAGGGTGCTGGGGAGAGAGACCTATCTAGAAAGATCCAGTTACTCCTTTTACAGAGCTTACATTCTAGAGCAGCAGTAATAAGTTGAGTGCATATCACTGGCCACACAGAGGTTACACAGATTCTTAAGAGTAGCCAAAGAGAGTTCTTCTAGGGCAGTGACTTGTTTCCCCCAATGTCAGGGGGCCATGCAACCTCCCTTTGTTCAGTCTAGACAAGACTGCCTAGGAGATTTTGGAATTATGGAATTGGAATCCTCATTCACTGTAGCAGGAGCAAACTGAGGAGCCAGTGGAAGCCAAATAAAGATCTCTGCTTCCTGAGAGCTCACACTGCACAATTTCAGAAAATCACAAACATCTTAGTACAGAAGGATCTGCACCACCCGGCAGGAAGCATCCAATGAACACTGACCCGGATTCAAATGGATGTTCTTATTAGGATGTCAAAGAAGAATTTTTTTCAGGAATTTTTAAACATGGAGCAGGAACATAAACAGGGCAATGCCAAGCAATTTTGCCAAGTATGAAGAGAGCAGAGTTTGTCGCCCTCTCTGAAAGGTGAACTAGCACTCTGCCTGATTCAGAAGCTCATTTTGTGGACCAAGTGTGTTCCCTAAGTTTCCTTTAAGCTAGTTACTCTGGTTTC
Source organism: Rhinopithecus roxellana (assembly GCF_007565055.1). Taxonomy (NCBI): domain Eukaryota; kingdom Metazoa; phylum Chordata; class Mammalia; order Primates; family Cercopithecidae; genus Rhinopithecus; species Rhinopithecus roxellana. The sequence goes on along the minus strand of NC_044552.1, from coordinate 94,249,174 downwards.
AGAACACTCAGACAATAACATTGCCCTCAGCATGTTACCACGCAGGTAGAGGCTGCTTCTAAACGCAGGCAGGAAGGAGGGAAGGAGGGAAGGAGGGAAGGAGGGAGGGAAGTGGGGAAGGGGGGAAGGGAGGAAGGGGGGAAGGGGAGAGAGAGGGCGGGAGGGCAGGAGGGACGGAGGGAAGAGGTGGGCCAGTCTGTGAGCCACCAACATTGACTGGCATTTCTCACACACTCAGTTTATAATGACAGGCTTACTTTCTTCCTGTGCATCATTTGGTAGCTTCCTCTCATTGTCACCTGAATACTAATAAGAAAACTGTTCTCAATTTCACAGCAATAAAGAGACAGTTTTTGAAATATAAATAGGGTACAGAAAGGGTAGCTGCCAATAGTAAACAAAATGTAGAATAATGAGATAGAAAAAAAGTTACTAAACACAAATAAATGTGTACATTCTCGTATGCTGTATATGAACAAGTGATACTCTTCTTTTTTTTTTGTAACAATATTTTAGCAAGTTGTTAAAGTTCTCATTGTGAGAAATAATTAGAACATATTTGAATATGAAATCGGGAATCAGAACCGTATTTGAATCTCAGCTCTGTCAAATGATAGCTTTGTGAATGTGAGCAAGATATTTAATCTCCTTTTATGTCTCAGATTTATCATCTACAAAATAGAGGAAATAATCTTACAATTCTTAAAGCAATTAATAATCATACCATACAAAAAGCCTCTGATACGTATTAAGCTTCAATAAATGGTAATTAAGTTGCCATCTTAAGAGCCATTTGAGCTAGAACTAAAGGTAGTGCTCCCTGAATTGCATGCATTTTGCCTGATATCAGCAGTTGGCAGATGCAGTGAACAAAATCCCTCACAGAATACTGCTTTCAAAAGGCCTGCAGAAGCTGGGCACGGTGGCTCATGACTGCAATCCCAGAACTTTGGGAGGCCGAGGCGGGCAGATCACCTGAGGTCGGGAGTTCAAGACCAGTCTGACCAACACGAAGAAACCCCGTCTCCACTAAAAATACAAAATGAGCCGGGCGTGGTGGCGCATGCCTGTAATCCCAGCTATTCGGGAGGCTGAGGCAGGAGAATCACTTGAACCCGGGAGGAGGAGGTTTCGGTGAGCCGAGATCACGCCATTGCTCTCCAGCCTGGACAACAAGAGTGAAAACAAGTCTCAAAAATAAATAAATAAATAAATAAATAAATAAATAAATAAATAAATAAATAATAAGAAAAAAATAAAAAAGGCCTGCAGACCTGCCTGTGCTCTTATGCATCTCCTCATAACGTGTCACAGACTATCACCATTCCCCAAACAGACAATGGAGGAAATGTTGGCATTTCCAGTTGCATACGTGTGAGTCTTAATAAATAAGACAAAACATTGAAAACAATTCTGCTAATATTAACAGACACTTGAATTGGCAGCTTTACTGCACTAGTGCAGCTCAACCATGTGTCATGGAGGTTCTACAAGGAATCTGAGAAAAGGGCAGGAGGTAGCATGTTGCATCTTCAACTGCTCTGTTTGCTGTTAGCAATTTACTATGTTTGCAGTTTACCTGTGGCCAATGACATGGATTTTTGACTTATACTATCTACTATTAACAAAATCAAGACTCTCAAAGTAGATAGGGGGCCTGATTTTTTTTTTTTTTTTTTTTTTTTTTTACAAAACGGGTCTGATCATTGATAAAACTCTTAATACCAACACCAGAGAGAACAAGAAGGGTGGAGGTAAGACCTCTAATTTGAGTCCCCTGGAAGGCCATCCAGTTTGACACCACAGCTGTTACCTCTTCTGTGAATGTGTCATGCATGGAGGAGCACCTCTCTGATCTTCCTTCAAGGAAGAGCTTGCTGTCAGGCTGCAAGAAGCACAGTTAACTGACAGCCTGCGGGTATTAGTGCTGCATCATTTGCCTCTGTTCCTCTCTGGCAGCCCCCAACAAATGACTGATCATGGTCAGAGTCCAAGTGCCTGGCCATTTTTAACCAATGTGGGCTTACTCTAAGGGCAATCTTTGCTCTGGAGCTCCCTGTTGAGTTGGTGGAGACATTTTCAGATCTGCAACTCAGCCTGAGGCACTTGCTGCCTAATCCTGCTTCTCCTCTCCTCTGTCCCTAGCTCTGCCTTCCCTTTACATCTGTCAGCGCTGCATTGCATTGAGGCCTAAGTATTTTTTTTCTTCCTGTCTTGCTTCCTTCTCCTTTCATTGTTTACAGGTGTTACCATCCAATAAAACTCTTGAACTCCTAACTCCATCCCAGCATCTGCTTCCCACACAGCCCAAACAGCATAGTTAGTCCCTGAAAAACATTTAAGAGCTGAAACTTGGGTTTCCACAGAAACTGCATTTTTATGGAGTGACTTCCTTTTTCTTTTGTTTATTTAGCTCTCTACTTTTGTTTCCCTGTAAATTTAATAATCAACATTCCACTTAAAATTTCACTGCATATTTTCCACTCCTTAATAACACTTGTTGACCTTGTTTTCATATCATTGTTCAGAAAAAAATCTTGGCAGATTTATTATTAAAAGATATTTGTATGTTGCGTTTTTATAATTCTTCCCTAACTTATCACCAAACTAATTTTTCAAAAGATAAATATTTAAAAAACTGATTTAATCCAATACTTATGGAATTTTCACTCTGTACCAGGCACTGTATACTGTGGACCTGCAGTTAGCATGATAACTGAAGCTTCCTGAATTTGTGGTGCTTATATTCTGAGGGAGTCAGATAGGCAACAAAGAAACCAACTGCCCACCCGGGGTACTCCTTGTCAAACCTTCACAAGACTTTGTCCTTCACTTTGCTCTGGTCTTTGCTCCAATGTCACCTTTCAGAGGGCTTCCATGGACACTCCATCTCAAATAACTCTTTCCCTTTATGTACTGGATGTTTCTTCCTTGAACTTACTGCATTCGAGATGACATTTGTGTATTGCTTCATCTGTATCTCCTAATAGAATGTAAGCTTCATGAAGCCAGAGACTTTGAATCTCCAAGTCCTAGAGCACCATCTTTCACCTAGAACAGAGCTCTTCCTAAGCATGTCAAGACATAAAAATAATAGCAATTTAGCCAGGCAAATGATTCTTAGAGCAAATAATAATAATATATAAGAACTCTCTGATGCATATTAGCTTCTGTAGCTGCTTCTATAATTACAGCTACTCAGGAAACTGAGGCAAGAGAATTGATTGAGACCAGCCGTTTAAGACCAGCCTGGACAACATAACAAGACCCTGTCTAAAAAGAAAAAAAAAAGAAGAGACAATTTGAGTAAAAGTTGTTCCACCCAAAATTAAATAAATAAATACATAGATTATTTGAAATACAAAACTACATTCATTATTGATATGCTAAGCCTATTTTTAAGAGTATATTGTATCTTGAGATACTAGATAGTAGCAGTATGAAGCCATGACAAAGATAAACTAATTATTTAATCTTCAGATCATTCCTTAAACTGCACACATTTGTATATGTTTCATATGTCCCAATTTATAAATAAATAAATGAACACATATTGTGGATGTTTGTTAAAAGATTTTGTTTGTTTGTTTTTTAAAAAATAGATTTGGGGGTTCCATGTGCACATTTATTACATGACTATATTGCATAATTATGAGGTTTGGGCTTCTAGTGTACTCAACACTCAAATAGTGAACATTATACCCAATAGGTAATTTTTCAGTCATACCTACCCTCCCATACACTCCCAGTGTTGATTATTTTTGGAGTCCCAGTGTTGATTATTTCCATCATTATGTCCATGTATACTCACTGTTTAGCTCTCACTTATAAGTGAAAACATGCAGTACTGAATTTTCTGTTTCTGAGTTATTTCACTGAGGATAGCACCCCCCAGCTCCAATCATGTTGCTGTAAAAGACATGACTTCATTCCTTTTCATGGCTGCATAGTATTCCATGGTATATATATACCACATTGTTTTTTTTAAATCCAGTCATCTACTGATGGGCACTTAGGTTAAACCCATGACTTTGTTATTGTGAACAGTACTGCAATAAACATACAAGTGCAGATGTCTTTTTTACATGATGACTTCTGTTCACTTGGGAAGGTACACAGTAATGGGATTGCTGAGTCAAACAGTAATTATGTTTTTAGTTTTTTGAGAAATCTCCATACTGTTTTCCGTAGTGGTTGTACTTATTTACATTTTCACAAACAGTGAATAAATGCTTCCCTTCAAGTCCTTCCCAACATCTGTTGTTTTTAGACTTTTTAATGATAGCCATTCTGACTGGTGTAAAATGGTATCTTATTGTGGTCTTAATTTGAATTTATCTGATGATTGCTGATGTTGAGCAGTTTTTTCTATGTGTGTTGATCATTTGTGTATCTTCTTTTGAGAAATGTCTGCTCACATCCTTTGTCCACTTTTTAATGAGATTATTTGTGCTTTTTCTTGAGCAGTTTGAGTTTCTTGTAGACTCTGGATATTATTTCTTTGCCAGATGCACAGTTTGGAAATAGTTTTTACTCATTCTGTAGCTTGTTTGTTTACTCTGTTGATTATTTCTTTTGCTGTGCAGAACCTTTTAGTTTAATTAAGTCCCACTTGTCTATTTTTGTTTTTGTGCGTTTGCTTTTAAGGTCTTATGTACTAATTTTTTGCTGAGGCCAAAGTCTAGTTGAGTTTTCCCTAGGCTTTCCTAGACTTTTAAAATGACTTTTATAGTTTCAGGTCTTACATTTAAATGTTTAATTCATTTTGAGTTAATTTTTGTACGTGGTGAGAGCTAGAGGCCCAGCTGCATTCTTCTGCATGTGGCTGTCCAATTTTCCCAGCACCATTTATTGAACAGAGGATCCTTTCCCCATTGTTTATTTTTGTTGACTGGGTCAAAGACCAGGTGGTTGCAGGTGTATGGCTTTATTTCTGGGCTCTCTATCATATTCAGTAATCTATATGTCTATTTCTGTATCAGTGGCATGCTGTTTTGCTTACTATACCCTTGTAGTATAATTTAAAGTCAAGTAATGTGATGCATCCAGCTTTCTTCTCTTTTTGGCTATTTGAGCTCAATTTTGGTTTCCTATGAATTTTAGGATTGTTTTTCTAATTCTGTGAAAAATGATGTTGGTAATTTGACAGGAATTGCATTGACTCTGTAGATTGTTTTTGGGTAGTATAAAATTTTAATGATATTGATTTTCCCAATTCATGACCTGGGATGTTTTTACCATTTGTTTCTTTCCTCAGTGTTATGTAGTTCTCCTTGTAGAGATCTTGATGTACATTCATAGTTTTTTTTTTGTTGTTTTTTGTTTTGTTTTTGTAGCTATTGTAAATGTGACTATGCTCTTGTCTTGGTTTTCAGCTTGAATGTTATTGGTGTATAGAAATGCTGATTTTTGTACACTGATTTTGTCTCCTGCAACTTTACTGAAGTCGTTGATCAATTCTAAAAGTCTTTTGCCGTGGTCTTCAGGATTTTCTAGGTATCATATTATGTCATTAGCAAACATAGATAATTTGACTTCCTTTTTTCCAATATGGATGCTTTTTATTTCTTTCTCTTGTCTAATTGCTCTAGCTAGGACTTACAGTTCTCTGTTGAATAGGATTGGTGAGAGTGGCCATCCTTGTCTTGTTCTAGATCTTAGGGGGCATGCTTTCAACTTGTTTTCATTCAGTATAATGTTGGCTATGGGTTTATTATATGCAGCTATGTTCCTTTGATGCCTGGTTTGTTGAGGCTTTTCATCTGGAAGCGATGTTGAATTGTTATCTAATGCTTATTCTGCATCTCTATTAAGATAATCATATGGTTTTTTTTTTTTCATTTTGTTTGTGTGGTGAACCATATTTATTGATTTGCGTATGTTGAACTATCCTTGCATCCCTGGAATAAAATCCACTTGATTGTGATGTATTATCTTTTTGATGTGCTGTTAGATTTGGTTTGCCAATATTTTGTTGAGGATTTTTGCATTTTGCTCATCAGGGATATTGATCTGTAGTTTTCTTCTTCTGTTTTGTCCTTGACTGATTTTGCGTAAGAGTGATACTGGTTTCATAGAATGAGTTAGGGATAGAATCCCTCTTCCTTGACTTTTTGGAATAGTTTTAGTAAGATTGGTATCAGTTGCTTTTTGTACATCTGATAAAATCCAGCTGTGAATTTGCCTGGTCCTGGGCTTTCTTGTTGTTGTTGGGAGGTTTTAAATTATTGATTTCATTTAATTACTTGGTATTGGTCTTTTCATAATCTATTTCTTCCTGGCTAAACCTTGGGAGGTTGTATGTTTCTAGGAATCTATTCATTTCTTTTAGGTGTTCTAGTTTGTACACATAGAAATGTTAATAGTAGTCATAGTAGTTTTAAATATAGATATTTAAAATCTGATATTTTAAAATCATTATGCTGCGGTAATAATATATGTATTTAAATTATCTATGTATGCATCTAGAAATCTCAGAAATACATAATGAACTTATCACATAACTTGATATCACCAGATATTTATATTTTAAAATGTCTCTGTTAAAATCCTTGTAACCTATGTAATTATAAATTTGTCTCCTCTTGTAATTAATGTATGTGAAAAATTCGAAGCTCAAATGGAACAGTTTTGGGAAAAAAGTAAATATTCTTCCCAAATTGCAGGGTTTGTTTTGTGTATGTTATTGAAATCCATCTGCTTGTACTAAAGTTAAAACCAAGTAGATTTCTGGGGACACATTGCTCAGAATAAATAGCCAACCTTTGTTTGTCTGTCTGGTGATACATTGGACTTGAGCTAACGAATGTGTGTTACCAAAAATGCTCAATAATGGCTCATTCTCAGCCATGACTCAACATCAGACATCTTGTAGATGCTATTGAAATACAAGCATTGCCAAATGGAACTGATACCCAGAAACAAAAAAAAAAAAAAATTTAGATTTTGTTCTACTTTATGAGACAAACCAGTCATGAAATCTGTAAAACAATACAGCTCCAGAACTGATGGAATCTGGCCAGGGTTTGATAAAAAAATATATATACATATGGTTAGAAATGTTCCAGCTAAATTATTTGCAAATTCCTGGGTGAAAAGCAATTTACTACAGACGTTGAGATGAGCCAAGTAAGCACTAATACCAAAGAAAAATAAACCAGCCAAGGAATGTTCTTCTTACCCACCAATATTCTTAGGACCCAGTCCAACGTATTGGCTGACATTTTGGCTCACAGATAAGAAGGTTATTTAACGGTGTGAATCGAAGAGTAGATTCTCATTCAAAAGGATAACATTATTAATAATTTTATTGCATGCCATACATCTCAATCATTGCAGAGGACAAAAAGACACAGACATTTCATTAAATGTTAGGAAGGAATTTGTTAAATTAATTGCCATGTACATTTTACATTTAGTAAAATGTCGAATAGCAAGTAAATCTTTTCAAAAGAGTAAAATATAACTCTCAAGGAGGAAACCTAACATCAGTACTCACTATCTCCAACCTGTCTCTTCCCATTCTTTTTTGAACCTACTCCAATAAATATTTCACCTCACTATTCTGCAAGAGCTGCTGCTGTCTGGGTTCCATTGTTTGATTCTCTATCCTCATCTTATTTGACTCATAAGTGATGTATGACAGAGTTGATCCCTCCTTCCTATAGAAACACCCTCCTTTTTTCCATATTCTAGAGCAACTCTCTCTTCTGGCTTTCTTCCTACCCTCAGAAACTGTCCCTCTTTGCTCTACATTGGTGGCTCCCTTTCCTCTGTTTGCACCCTGTAGTGTCCCTGGTTTGTCTAGCCCATGTCTCTGTCTGCACTCATTCCTGATTATCTCATTCAGTTTCTTGGCTTTACTTGTCATCTATATGTTGATATCTTCCAAACTTAAATTCTAGCCTCAGACTCTTCCCTAAACTCCAGGTCCACTTATCAGACTATTTCTTGTCACCTTCATATGGATATCTAATAGCCCTGCAAAGTTGCATTCTCCTAATAGAAATTGATTTCTACCTAGCTCCAAACTGATGCCTCTTTCAGTTTTCCCCATCTGTTAATAGAGCCTTTCTTTTTTTTCCAGTTGTTCAGTCCTGACATCAAGGATTGTTTACTACTCTGCCTCTTTAACTCACAATCTATATCCAATCAGTATAAATTATGTTGTCTCTATCATCAACATATATCTATAATTTAATTCTTCTCACCAAATCCACTACTAAAACCTACTTCAATCTATTTCATCTCCCTCCTAGATGATACTTGTTTCATTGCCCTGAAGTATAGGATGTAACAAGAGTGAGACCAAATGTCAAAAGGCAGGTAAGCAGTACCCAGAACAGTGCATGCTTTGAGGTTGTTGAAAACAGATAAGACATACACCAGGCTGAAGTGGTGCAGTGTTCACTCACAGCAAGAGAAAAGAGCACGCGGGACCCAGCCCCTTGCAATGAGTCGGCTCTGCATGGCTAGTGGATCCATTTCCAGCTGGCACGGCAGTGTGGCTGAATGCACCCTACTTCATGCAGCACAAAAAGGGCTCCAACCCTTGCCTTGCAGCGTGGGGAATACAGAAAGTTGGGGGCATGTGTGAGAGCCACTGACATGCATGTGGCTAACAAGTTCCAAGGAAATTTTGCATGTGCGCTCTACAGAGGTAACAGAGACATACTGGCTGTGCTGTGAGTTTGTTGCACATAATGCAGTTTCTTCGCTTGCCAGCAAGTTCTGCACAGAGCACAAGGTTGTTAAAAAAACACACTGGAAGTGTCAGACTATGCTTGGATCTTTTCCTCACAAAATTCTTGACTTGCTTATCTCCTTGATTCTCTTCTCCGCAGAGCAGCTGAGTAGCCCTAAAACACAGCACATCGGACCACACTTCTCTGTCCAACCCTCCAGTGCCTCACTATCTCACTGAAAATAAAAGCCATAGCTGTTACAATGGTCCAGATAGTTCTACTCACAGTTCACTTACAGTAGCCAGGTAGGTGGTTTGCCATGATTGCTCAGGCAGGGGCCACATACCTATCTATCCCTGTGGCTAGTTGCATGGAGTTTTTGAATTGGTAGACCAGCACACAGTATGAGCAGTGATCAATTACACAAAGGAGGGACTGTGAGTAATGAGAAAACAAAAGCTATTTGTCCACTATCACATATTTTATCAGGTGGTCAGGATGTAATGCCTATATCTATTGGACTTTGGCAAAACCATATGAATAATAATGACCAACATAATATCAGATTCAGTTAGGCTTTGAGATGCTTGGTTCATGGGTTCTTGGTATGGTATTTGTAGAGGACTACGTGCTTGCAAACGAGACGTTTCCGATAAGTCCTGCACTTGCAAATGAAGCAGGGCATTCCCGATAAGTCCTGCTCTTGCAAACCAAGCAGGGTATTCCTTCCCTGTTTGCAGGGAGGACAAAGGAGCCAGCTGCAAACGGCAGACCCTGGGGGCTTTTTTATGTGTAAACATCTTGAAAATCCAGAAAATCAGGGAAAGGTCAGAAAAACAACAATGTGTCTTGTGACTTGGCAACATTCCACAAACGACTGTATAAAATAAAGCAGAGCGCACGCTATTCTGGGCGGCCGCCATGTTTGTCTTGTCTTGTGTTGTTTTGTGTGTTCATTCCTTTGTTTAGGAAACACGTGGACCCCAACAGTATTAAACTAATTGAGTATATACCTCATAATTGGATTACAGCAACATAGATGAAGCTGGAGGCCATTATCCTGAGTTAACTAATGCAGGAACAGAAAAATGGATGCCACATGTTCTCACTTGCAAGTGGGAGCTAAACATTGAGTACATGTGGACACAAAAGGGGAACAAGAGGCCTCAGGGGCCTTCCTGAGGTTGGAGGGTGGGAGGACGATAAGGGTTGAAAGACATCCTATTGGCTACTATGCCCACTACCTAAGTGACAAAATCACACCACAAAACCCAGAAACATGCAATTTACCTATGTAATAAATCAGCACATGTCCCCTCAAACTAAAATAAAATTGAAAAATAAAAAACTAAACTAAGCTATTTAACTAATTATATACAAGTGGGCCATGCTTGGATCAATAAAATAAGTACTACAAAAGCCAAAGATCATGAATAATCCAAACCTGTGTACCTAAGTTTCAAATAACAAAATTAAATCTCAAAGTTTAAGTAAATAGAGCCTTATTCTTAGATGCTAACTTGAAGCACATGTGCTGCAGAGGTGGCTACTTGTCCGAAAGTGAGAGTAGTTTAGTCAAGAGGATGAGGCAACGAACAGTGGGTAAGCAACTGACAAATGTTTACCATGGCAGGATATCACCAAGTGTTCCTCACTAGGGAAATTAGACCATTCATGGACAAAAGGTAGAGCATGCTAAAACTGTGTTTCTCTTGCTATGGCTCTTGTCTTTCTCTGTCCCAGGCCTAGGTATACTCTGAGCCACCATGGCTACCTTCACTGCCATCTCTCTATGAAAGGCTGCTTAGGCAGAGACTCTACATAATGAGCCACATGTACACCTGTGCCTGTGAACTCAATGTCTTACTTTTTTGGGGCTTTGAATCATACACATTATTTGCAGTTATAGACTGAATGTCCATACCATCTTAAATTAAGTCTAAGAATATTCCCAAAAATATGGGAAAGCAAATTTTTCAGATAGGGAATTTTTCCTATGATAGTAAAAAGCATCAAAACACATGCACATACATGACTAGATTTACATTGTGACACATGTGATTGACTAAAATATATCACATTTCCTTAACTAGTCTAGTCTAGATATTAAGAGGAATCTGCAAAAGGTTTTAAATTAGAAGATCCACTCTTCTGATTCTCTACTTTGTTTAGTATAAATTTCCTCTATAGTAATCTTTACAATCAAGCCTTACAGCATTTTTCCTCATGTGATGATAATTTAATGGGAACATAAAATGGATACTGTACAAGAACAGAACTGTCATTACTCCTGCTACTCTTTGCTACTCGTACCACTGTAGAGAGGTCAAAACTGTTGGTAACCGAGGGACATTCAAACACCTATGAGTCTGCCAAACTCTATCCTAATATCTGAAATTCACCAGAAATTAAGCAATTTTTCCTTATGTCCTTTCATTATTTGTGATACCATTGTTTATAATAAGGAATTTCACTAACTGCCTAGAAGTAGACAATTTAATGTCAAAGGCCAGATGCAAAACCATGATACCAAACCATAAGAATAAGAGTTCAAACCAGTACTCAGGAGCAAGACTAGAGTACTGGAATGCCGAATCAAGCAGAGCATAAAGACTATGGTCACATGAACAAGGCTTTCTTAACTGTCTGACTTCCTAGGAGGGTAGCATATTTACCACTCCACCCTGCTGGCTTGGCCAACCCAGCAAGTTAAGAATGGACCACTGAAAGTGTCATACCTGCCTCATGAGATTAGGAAAAAACAAAAACCTAAAACAGAAACAAAAACAAAAAAACACTCTTACCCTGATGAGAAAGTGTTTTTGTTCCCCATATAAGGAAGACATGGTCTGAATTCAGGCACTGATAGTTGCTATGGATTAATTATAAAAGCAGATAAAAGGGATGTAATATTTTCATATTCTGTATGTGTGGAAAGATAAATTTGAATCTGCCATGAGGAAACTGACCACAGCAAACTGAGTCCCATAGCTGTTATGAGAGAATAACCCTCTCATATGTAAGTCTGCCCTTGGATTCCTCCTCTGGCTCTTTGCTGACAATTACTTGCTAAGTATAGCAGTAAGAGCTGGGTGACAGGAGAGTGCCTGAAATATCAGGCAACTATATAACCTTGTCCCAGCCTCATGACTGCTAAAGAGCTCTTGTTGAACTTGTCTGTTTGAAAGGAAAAAAAAGCATTATGGAACCGATATGTATACCCAGAATTCATATCAAAGCTGACACATCAGATACACATTCAAACTACTATGCTGTACTGTGATAATAATTATTCTGACTGTTGGTATCATTGTGTTCACACTATTACCCAGAAAAATTGCACCTTGAGATTGTTGTGTTGATTCAGATTTGAATCTATTCATGTCTAGAGCGTAGAGCGATACCAAAATAATTTCAAAATCCTTCCTCAGTAGAAGACATAATATCAGACACATCTCTAAAGCAAGATTGAACTAAAGCATAATTTTTTGACCCTGGAAAAAAGAACTTAAGTTAAACTTGGGGTATTTTCACTACTAAGTTTTTGAGGAAGTTATTTAATTTCTCAGTCTGCATTTCTGTTAATGTTAATAACAAGGACATTAGACACAAAACATAGGGTACGTATTGTTTTCATTCTTCTAACAAGGTGTTGGAAAAGACTGAAGCTTCTCTATTAGGATTTTTAGACTTTGTGAATATGACATGTTGATACTATTATTTGTACAATACAAATGTAAAAATGTCAGTTATTAGACATATTGCTGGAGGAAAAATTAGGGAAATATTTTAAAATCTTCAAGTAGAAAAAATTGGAATGTTAGATATATTAGCAAACATAGAGATCATGTAATTTAGTGGTTCTCAAAGTGTAGTCCCCACCAGCAACATAGTTCCCATAACTTGGGAACTTGTTAGACATATAATTTCCTCCACCCAGCCTCAAAACCAGTGAAGCAGAAACTCTGGGTGTGGAGTCTGGCAGTCTGTGCTTTAACAAGCCCTTCTGGTGATTGTGATGCCCACTAGAATTTGAAATCAAGATCTTCACTTGACAGATGAGGAAACTAGCCTCAGAGGTTACCACATTCACGATTTGGGTACTGAGATAAGATTAAAAACAAAGTCTCTTTTGTTAGTGTTATTTATTCATTTTGCCCCTAAGCAATTCCTTAAATTATTCACTAACGTCATGAATTAAGTAATCAGTTTCTTTAAAGACTATCAGTTAGAGCTTAGAGGTGTGACAAGCCTGCAGGGTGGAAATAGAGAGGTGGAGCCACAACTCCAGGACCATGTGTTTCTTGGACTGAGGGCTTAAATCATTACAGACCCAGGTATTACAGTGCAGCTTTAGGACACTAATAAAATAAATTTTAGGTGTGTGTAATTCAGGACTGCAAAATTACTATAGTCTTTTCTACTCTCCAACATTTTTTTTTTAAGTTACATGGAGTTTTCCTCATATTTTATGCCATTTATGCTCCTTTTTTCTAAACAGCGTAAAGTATCATGGCTCCCAGCATCTGAAAACTAGATTTAGAAGATTTTTATAGCACACATTGAGAAGATAGTTTTTTTAAATTGACTCTTCACAATTCTAATTTTTTTTTTTTTTTTTTTTTTTTGAGACGGAGTCTTGCTCTGCCGCCCAGGCTGGAGTGCAGTGGCCGGATCTCAGCTCACTGCAAGCTCCGCCTCCCGGGTTCACGCCATTCTCCTGCCTCAGCCTCCCGAGTAGCTGGGACTACAGGCGCCCGCCTCGTCGCCTGGCTAGTTTTTTTGTATTTTTTAGTAGAGACGGGGTTTCACCGTATCAGCCAGGATGGTCTCGATCTCCTGACCTCATGATCCGCCCGTCTCGGCCTCCCAAAGTGCTGGGATTACAGGCTTGAGCCACCGCGCCCGGCCACAATTCTAAATTTTTAAATATTGTCTATTAAATTTTACTGATGTATTTCTTTCAATATCTTAAAACTATTTGTTTTTTAATTTGGAGAACTGAATTATACTAATAACATCCCTTTTTTTTTTATTGGAAGCTATTTTAAAAAATTAAACCTGTCACTAGAAAAAGCTGAAATAAAAATCATATTGAATACAAGTATTTCTTAATCTACACATTTTGTATTTTTAGCTCTTTAATGGATGAGGTAAGACATTCACATTTTATGGTTCTGGGAAGCTTTACGAGAAGATTCTAGGAATATATACTTGTATTTCTCTCCTGCTTAGATGAGAGAACATTTAGAACCAGGAAAGCAGAACTAAGCAAACAATTTAGTTAATGTGGTATGCAGGTAAGAGTGTGGTGTTTCAGAGTCAAATATAGCCACCAAGGATGTGTGACCTTGGATATGTTACTTAACCGCTCTAGAACTTGGCTTTCTCATCTGTGGACTGAGAATATCTGCCTCACAGAGTTATCATGATAAACAAAAAAAGGTATGTATTGAGTCTAGCAGTTAAACTCCTCTACAGATGGCTATGATGTAATAATATCATCAGTAAATATTCATCTAAGTTTAGCTATTAGCTTTATGTATTTCTTTATTTTCTCATCAAAAGACTATATAATCCTTGTGTTTCTAATCCTTGTATGGATTTGTTTGTGTATGTTTGTAATTTTTGCACCCTTAACTATCCCAGCATCCTCTCAGGATTGGAGATAGTGAGATAGTTCTTATTCCTGTAAATCAGTTCATGTTCACCGATAGTTCTGATATAGATTTCTTTTCTTTTCAGGTTTTTCGATACAGTGTTTCCCTCTGTCACCCAGGCTGGAGTGCAGTGGCACAATCATGGCTCACTACAATCTCAAGCTCCTGGGCTCTTATTTCAGCTTCCCAACTAGATGAGACTACTGGTGTGCTCGACCATGCTTGGCTAATTTTTAAATTTTTTCGTAGATACAGTGTCTTGCTATGTTGCCCAGGCTGGTCTTGAACTTCTGGCCTCAAACGGTTCTCCCACCTCAGCCTCCCAAAATGCTGAGATCAACCCCGATACAGCTTTTCAATCTGTACCAAAAAGTAGTGTATTGTTTTTAAAGGGTAATTCTTCTTAGAATTTATAGACAATTAGCTTATTAGACATTGTATCTAAAAATTATGCAATTTCTGTCTGCAATTATGAAATGACAATAATTTACAAGAGGAACTGCTGAGTTTTAGGCATTGCCTTAACACATCAGAGCACATATCACCTTGTCAATATAGTTACTAGAAAACTCTCAGGGGTGCTTGGATTAATTATTTAAAGAATGTCCTTCAAAGGAAGCGGTATGGGTTATGCCATTTGAGTTTGATGTGCTAAAGAGCCTGGCCCCTAATACTAGTGTGATTTTCAGATAATAAGAGGATAAAGAAGGGATATGAAGTTTATACTGCAAATGGGCGATGAATATTCCCCTTCTATTTAATGCATAAGCTCAGATTATTTTTAAGAAAGAAAGCTTCCCTAATTCATATCCAGATAGTTAACTCCAACAGAGTATTCAGTCTGAAAAATGTTTATGGGTCTATTCTAAAAATAATTTGGGTTTTGTCAGTTGTCATCCCAAATTATATAAAAAGTAAGACTGCGTATGGTGACACCTAGTATTTGGTTAACAACAAAATAAAATCAATATGCATTCACGTTCCTAAATATCTGGATAACAGATCTCATTGGCCAATAAAGAGTGGCCAATACAAGTTTTAAAACTTTTCTTCAAGATATTTAAATGTTACACACCCAGCCATGGTCTGGTGTTAGTTTCATTACAATATATTAAACATGGATTCTGGAAATGATCTACCTTGGTTTGAAACCTGGATGCCAGTTTATTCTCTGTGTAATCTGGGCAAATCATTTACCTTCTCTAATTCTATTTCCACATCTATAAATTGGGTTAACAAAAATCTTCACCTTATTTAGTTTTAGAGCATGTAATTGAAATAATTCACATACCAGATTTAGCATATTCCTGGCAAAAAGTTGTGATTCTGCTTATGTTTATCAAAAACAGTATTATTATTAACACAAATTAACAGTTATTATTTTTACTATTGCATGTTTAAATATATTTGAAAATAATGTTTAGTTATTACTAGTTAAATGAAGAAAATCAGATACAATCTAAAGCACCTGATATGTTCAATAAATTAAGCCTACAATATTGATTATATATATCCAAGGAATAATTCTACCATTTAAACATCTAACATTATATATGTAAAGCATCTAACATTTAAGATGTTAGAATGTTATAAAAAAGCAATTTCAGTACTATGAAATCTCTGGAAATAACTATTTTTTATTTCATTTTTAGCCCATGTAAAATTGACCTGAACATATTTATTTACCTCACTACTGTCCATAAAAATTGAACTTTATAAACTTTTTTATGTTTTGTCTTGTAAAGATGCTACAAAGTGTTATTATTATATGTTAGAAAATCACCATTTATTTATAAGTCTCGCTGAAGCTATATAGTCAAAAATACTTTCCACGAAGAAGCAAAATCATGAGTACTATTAAGGAGTTACATTGGTGTGCTCATATAGAATCACTTGGAATTCTGAAATAATGCCATTTGGAAAAGAAAAAAAAGTCTTAGCCTTTAGTATTATTCTACATAGTATAAAGTGAACCACATGAATCTTTCACAAACCCTAAGAATATATTCAGGTTACCCAAAAACAATTTTATATCAATGATAAACATATCTCTGTTGATGCAGAGGGATGATCTCAACTTCCCATTTCTTGACCAAGGAAGATTAACATAATTAAGATGAATAGTCTGTCTCAAACATTTCCTCATTGTAGACATATCTAAAGTTTTATAAAAAATATGAGACCAAGGCAACTACTTCATTTTTCCTGAGATTATGAGGAGTGGGAGTAGAAAAGAGATTTGCAAGGAATTATCATTTATAAAATTTTCTTTAAGTGAGAAAAGAGCTGGAAGAGTGTTATTTAGTTCTGTCTTAAAGCCTGTAAACCATAGTCCAAACCAATGGCTTCCAAACTTTGCTACACAATAAAATCACCTGAATTTTAAAAAATCCTAATGTATAGGTTGTAGCACAGACCACTTGTAACAAAATGATCAATGTCATAGCAAGACATGTATATTTCTTGAAGACCCTTATTTGATTCTAATGTGCATCAAATTTGGGACTCATCAGCATAAGTGTTAGCTTGTGGATTTGAGTTCTAGACTCAGCTCTCTCTTCTTGTTTACAATATCAATTCACAAACTAAAGATTTGTATACTAAAGAAAACATTTAGGTGAAATCATTTGAGGTTGACTGCTTTCAATGATATCTAGCTTTTGAAGAAGTAATAACAAAGGAAAGTTGGAAATAATAATAATAATTAAAAGGATACTAGTATTTGGCAAGATTTCAAACTTTATAAACAACGAGATCAGGGCTAATACAGAGGGTGGGGGGTGCTAGTATTTATAGCTCAAGTAAGATAATTAGAATGAGTAGGTTTAGATTGCTCCTAAGAAAAGTAGGCTCTACATTGATAGACATATAAAATATTTAGCTTATACTTTTTTAAGCAATGGAAACATTGTTTTGAAACCTAAATATGAAAACTATTCTACTTAGAATTCTTTGAAGTAAAATTATTTCTTGTTTTAACTTCCAAGATCTCTCAAGGTGTTTGACAAACGATTTCCAATCTGCTGATGGTGTGAGAAAGTGCTAGTTCTCATAGGAACTTTGACCAATTGTGCTTCTATTTATTTGTATAGACCGATAAGAAATTTGCAAATGATTCTTCATAGTGCAATCAACATTTTGTGAGGTAAACATGGAAATTGTACCTCTCTCGAGATGATCTTAGGTTATTTAATACTAAGTTATTTGCTATGTCATTATGTTTGTTTATTTAAAGGCCAATTTTTCTTTCTTTTTTTCTTTAAGATCCCTATAAGTAAATTAGTGGGGACTTTATCTGAGAAATAGGTAAGACACTGAAAGTTTTAAAAAACAATTATTTCAAGCAAGCCTCACCTACTGCCCTCCAAGAGAAAGAAATAAATTAGAAAATACCCAGCAGTAAAGTCTTGAAAAATCACTGAAAATACTTCTGAATATGGTGAAACTCATAATTGGAATTGGAATTTTACAATATAGAAGTCAAGAAAACACTTAGTTTCAAATCCCTCAATAAAACAGAGAAGTCCAGCTAACAGAAGTTGAAGGACAACTTTTAAGCTTTCACAGTATTTCAAATGTGGATTTTTGCCTGGTGCGTTAACTCGTCTAGGATTGTAAGTTCAATGACTGACTGTTATCTATTTAATAACTAGAGATTTACAGGCTCATATTTTAAAACATTCACATAAGGAGGGGATATATATACTTTCTTGACTCGCTTTTCGTTGCTTAAGCTTTTTGCCTACTTATTCAAATAGTTATTTTTTATATGCTGAACTATGCATGAAAGCAAGATACTATTTTTCCTACCAGTGACACAATATGGAATGCATATGAAGATAAAGTAGAGGAAGATTGTGCTTTTCTATAGTTTTCATGATTCTCTCTATAGCTATTTAGAAAATAGGAAAGAAATGGGCTTTTTAAACCTGTGCAGTTTTAGACAGGGAGACTCTTGATATGCTTTCTTAAAAACTAGTTCCTCATTGGTCATGATAGTGAAAGGAAAGGCCATTTGGGCAACAGGATGAATTAAGTTGTAAAAATAGTGACTACATATCTCTCTTTCTTTGGCTTGTATTTCTTCATTATTAAATTACACCGAGTTTGAGACACACAAACTATTGTATCATTCATACTATCTGAGATATTGAACTGCATTATGATTACAAATGCCAAGGCATCATATATGTTCACAAACATCTCATTTAATGAACTTATTTGTTGTAGATGTGTGTTGTGGGGGGTGCATTACATCAACTCTTAGCTCATTTTTGATTATTCTACTAATTTTACCGCTGCTTCAACAACTAAATGGCTTATCTCTTTTCTGTTTTTTTACTTTTTTTCTACTTAGATTTGGTATATTTGTAGTGTTAGCTAAGTTTTAGAATAACTTACTGTTAATTCTGAGTGGTGATAATTTTAAAAATTAAATCTTAAAAAATTTGACATTCAAATCATATTCTGGGCTTGGAGGTCATTGGTGGAGACAGAAGGTGTTGCTTCTTAGATGTGTTAATAATAAAGGACAGTGGCTACATCATACCCTGGCTGCTCCTTACTAATGAGGCAATTTGGGGTGGGTATAGACTGAAAAAAATTTCAGCTTCCTTGGGCAGAAGAGACTAGCTGGGGTTTCCATGTACAGTGTGAAGATACAGTCACTACTACACTTGTCTTTGTTGCGAGGATTTCTGTCCTTGGAAACAGATCCTGGTAGATCAAGGAAAAGGCGTGCTCCATACCTCCGTGTGTCCTGTCAATCCCTTGGTTTGGTCAAGGAAAGGAAAGTAAACATTTTGTTACATTAGTAGAGGGTGTGCTATATCTATTGTTTTTCTTCTTAAGGCAGCAGTTTGAAGAGGTACTTTAGCCCAATTTGGCTGGTGATGATACAGATTCAAAATGTTTGAGAGGTAGCCTCAAAGTCACATTTATTGAATGGTCAAGTTTTCACTTAAGAAAAATATGTCTTACTCTAATAAATGTGCAGTCGTGCAGGGGGAGATTTAGGAAATCCATAGTTCACATCTGTGTACTAAGATAGCACATAAGCAGGCTTTCTTCCCTTTTCTAGAATCCATGCTTTGCTCTGGAAATCTGCATATTCAGGTATATAGCCTTCTTCTTTCAAAAGTTCTCTAAAAGCTATTTTCTGGGTTCCCTACATTTTCTCTCATTTATTCCCCCATAATCACAGGACTCTGAGGCCTAGTAAAATGCTTGACATTTAAGTTGCTCTCAGTGATTCTATTTGAATGTTTAAAACGAAACATATCCTTAGATAGGCTGCTGCCCTCTTAACTTACAAATACTGAGGAATCTTTAGTCACAGAGCTTAATGATTAAAATAATTATAGTCAGGCACTCTTCTAAGAGCTTTACATATGTTAATTAGTTTATTTCTATCAACAACCTTATGAAATGGGTACTATTTACCATTCTCATTTTACAAAGGAGAAAAGGAGGCAAAAATGTGATTAACTAGTGTAAGGTCACACCACCAGTAATTGGTGAACTGGGATTTGAAAGCAGAAACAAAAGAGTTTCACATCTTCTTTACAGACAAACATTACTAACCTTTTCCTCTAGCGAAGCTCAAGTATTTGTGAATGTCTAGCTTGCTCAAACTGTCACCATCTGACTAAGAACAGAAGAGACTGAAGTGTCATATCTTGGAATCCCACGAAGGTAACAATTTTACACATCTACTTTTGAAATTAAAATAAGGACTAACACATCTACAATTTTAGACATCTAATTTTGAAATTAAAACAAAGACTACTCTCATTTTTGTCAACAGATTTTGTAAATTTAAATTGAGAAAAGATTCTGATAACTTGATAAATGAAAATAAGTAGTTTAAGAACCAGAATTGCAAGCTCCTTAGGAACCAGCAAAATGCAAATCAAGATACAATATGCCATATATTATCAGAAATTATATGGATCTACACATAATAGTAGTTATAACTTTATTGTCAAAGATGGAGGAACTACCAAGCAAGTCAAAGAGTTTAATAACTCTGAAATGTATTTCTTTAATGTCAATAGTTTTTATGTGCTTATTTATTCAGTTGCAATAGTTTTGAAATGGTTAGTTTCAAAGCACTGATATTTATATAAATGCATACACTTTCCTATTTGTCTGAAATACATTAAAATTAAAAAGTCTATTTTCTTTTAAATGCACTGAGCCACTTGAAAATCCAGAGTAACAAAAAAAGTCTCAAAAATGTCGATCACCTAACCTGATTCAAATAATCTGAGACCTGGAGAGAAGGGTCAGAACAGAAATGCCATGGTTGAATCTGATGTGATTATTTACATCCAAGTTAGAAATCTCTAAAATTATACGGAGTCTAAAAACAGTGTTGACCAAACCTCAGGCATGTTGCTTCAACTCTAGTTGTTCTGCTCTAGTCCTGTGGCTGATATTTCAAGATGAGCAAACCATTGATAATAGCATCACCTAACATGTCTGTGCAGTGCTAAACCAAACAAGCATAATTAGATATGCATATAAACAAAATTAAAATAGAGGAATCAAAATTTACCATACCCTGGAGCATTAGTGAATAAGCAAACATCATTTATTCATGCAAAAATACAGTTGTTATATCCAGGCAGCTTACACAAGTACTGAGTAACACCCACCTCCTGTAACCTAGGGACCAGCACACAGAATTCATCATGGCCAAGAAAGTCCAGGTAGGCGGTAAGGGTAGATAAATGGTACGAAGTTTGGAGGATAGAGAACATGACTCTAGTGTTTATGGCATTAAGAGACCTTGCAGATTACATATTTCAAGATCTCTAGAAGCTTTAGAAGCTACAAAAAAAAAAAAAAAAAAAAAAAAAAAAAAAAAAAAAAAAAAAAAAAAACTTGAACGTGGAGCCTGTGCTTGAGTGGAAGCCATTGAAGGAAAAGCAAAACAGTGGCTAGAGGGAAATTCTTGGACTACATAACATCCAAGTCATGAAGGTTGAGAAGCCACAAGTAAGTTAGAAAATACCATCCTAGATACCAATAAAATATACAAAAATCATTACAAATAAGAAAGCATCAATATATTTTCTTACACACATATATTGGGATTTATCAGGTTAAACTGAAACATGTAAGAATGGATTTGGCAAAGATACTTTTTTTCCAAAGAGATAAAATCATCATAATGTTATTTTTAATTTGCTTTATATTATTTTAAGTGCTATTGTCTACTTTTATGTAGTTTTCTTAAAGTCACTGGAGAAAATAAGTCAAGACAGATGTCTCCAATCTGATGGATAAAGAAACTGAGTTTTATAGTTAAATTGTTCCCCCCAATGTCAAGGAATCAGTAAATGGTTGAGCCAGGACTAACACATCTACTATTGAAGTCTTCTAATTTTGAAAGCTTTTAACTTTTTTTTTTTTTTTCTGTCTTGACTGTATTTAGGCTAATTGTGAAGATTCTTCTTTCATATTAAATTTATATGAATTTATGCATGATGATAGTATAACTAATAGTCAAAATTGAGACAGTATGATGTAAGTGAAAGATTCTATTTCAGTTGCACTTGAAATGTATTATATGTTTTAGCCTCAAAGGCAGCTACAGAATTGTTTATTCAGTCAAAATCATTGATTATATATCTACCATGAGTAAGGCACTGTTTATTCAGCCTGTATACTGTGCTGAGTAAGCATACAAACCTGAAGATTCATTATAATAACTACATGGCCATAGCTCATGCAGAAAGACACTCTGCAATAATATAATGGAAAGTTAACTCTATAAAAACAAGCAAGTAGGAAACATGAAGATCTATTTACTCCTAAATGGTACTAAAATTATGTCAATAAATGCAAGTACTAGGAACAGATTTTGGTTCTTATCATTAGCACATTGAATGTATGAAGACAGTAGATGCACACCTCTTTGGCCATCTTTCCAAATACATGGCAGATAGGAGTGTCTGCTGCTGCTTTGGGAGCAGAAAATCAGGGTAGACTGAGAATTATAGCAGCACATGTTGAGCTTATTTAACTCAGCATACATTAATGAATAAATGATAAAGCACAGAGGTGTGCATTTTAAGAATATTAAACTCAAGAGAATGAGCTAAACAGTGAGTATGACATTGCATTGTGTTAAGGCCATATAGACATTTTGCCAAAGGAGATAATTGGCTACAAGGCTGGGAAAATACATAAAACATTTAGCTTTATTATTTAGAAAATGATGGGGAGAAGAAATATATAGATGTTATAGCAGTGGCCATGTTTTCTTAATATTGGTATTTTGGAATGATGATGTCAAGTGAAGATGAGGAATAAGTGAAAAATGGCACAGTGCAGCATCTGGAAATCTTTTGTATCATTGAAAAGAGACACTTCAGGAGGACAAGAGTGACTAAAATTCTCAGTTCTAGAGAATAGCCTTCTTGTACTAGGTTTGGATCTACTGCTAGAGTATCAGAGAGTTGCTGGCTTGGAGCATCATGTGACTGTCAATCATTCAATGCATACCTATAGGAATCTATAAGGTGCCAGTCACTGTTCCAGGCTTTAGAATGCAAGTGTGAGTCGAACAAAAATGCTACTCCCTATCTGTGAGGCAGCATAATTGACAGAGAAAAAATGTAAAATATTATATAATTTGGTAATGGGAAATTAGGGGTTTTCTAACTTCTTGACAAGATGGCAGAATAACGTCACGCAGAAATCTCCCCAACACTGCTCCAACAATAGCAATGAAAGATAAAATTTAAAATACATATTCAGAAGAAAGAAAATATAAATTAGCATGCAATAGTTACAATTTTCTATTATACCTAAAGTGTAATGTTTATTAACAAAACAATGTTTTGTTTTATAGCTTCCAGAGGCACATTCGAGTCATTGAAGGAGATATGAGAAAGTGAAGAAAAATAACATGGTGAAATCAACTATAAATTGAGTAGGAATTATGTGTTTTTCCTCAAATTTAAATTTTTTTTTTTGTTCAGTAGAATGTTCCAAATATAAGAATTGTTTTAGTGATAATTACATATTCTTGCATTAGGGGATAGGAATAGAAACCATCCTAGCTGTTAATTCTGTTTTGGGCACTGTGTTGGGCTCAGTATATACTAAAAAGAGTAAAATACATTTGCTTATCCCCCTTAGATAACTCACAATTACAAGGAAATGTAAAAGATCTATGCTGCAGGAGACACCAGTAGTTCAGTCCAGTAGAATCATGGGTAAGAGAGGAGAATGGTTGAAGATCATGCATGGGCAGGGTCCCAATTCCTGATGCTACATTACGTAATTGGGCGTGAATCTCTGATTTGTGAGGGGCCATCAAAGTCTTTTAAACTAGGCAATAGCATGGTAAGTGTTAGAGAATTTACCCAGAGGGTCATAAGTAAAAAGGATTAGATAGAGGTAGAGAAACAGGTTTGGAAAATGTGACATTAATCTAGGTGAGAGATAATGAAAACTTAATTTAGGTCAGTGACTGTGGAATGGTGATAGATTCGAGGGATACTGAAAAGCCAAAATCAGCTGGATATGGGGAGCAATTGTTTACGGCCAGATGAATGAAGTTTGACTCTCTGTGTACTGACAGATGCGATTAATGATGATTAAAAGACAAAACAAAACAAAACAAAAACTGAGTAAAGGATAAGGAAGAGTTTGGAACAAAAACATTATTTAAATTCTAAAATTCATTTGTGAATTAGTTGTTCAGAATTCACAGCAATGAATTTATAAATGTTTGATAAAGAGATAGAAATGCAGGCCAGGCGCGGTGGCTCAAGCCTGTAATCCCAGCACTTTGGGAGGCCGAGACGGGCGGATCACAAGGTTAGGAGATCGAGACCACCCTGGCTAATACGGTGAAACCCCGTCTCTACTAAAGAAAACAAAAAACTAGCCAGGCGACGAGGCGGGCGCCTGTAGTCCCAGCTACTTGGGAGGCGGGGGCAGGAGAATGGCGTAGACCAGGGAGGCGGAGCTTGCAGTGAGCTGAGATCCGGCCACCGCACTCCAGCCTGGACTACAGAGCCAGACTCCGTCTCAAAAAAAAAAAAAAAAAAAAAAAAAAAAAAAAAGAGATAGAAATGCAGACAAAAGTAATACTCAAAGCAATAATAAGACTTAACATGTATTTCCTCACTCTATATTATTATAAATACTTTCTGAGTATCAATTAACAAATTTAACAACTCTTAAAGTAAGTAGTATTTTTGCCCATTTTAGAGACAAGAAGAAGGATATGGAGAAATGAAGTTATTTTCCCTGTGTTACAAATGTAGTAATAAGAATAAATCCCACAAAGTCTGGCTTCAAACTTTCTGCAGTTACCCCACCACCCCATGCTACCTTTTTCATGATATAAACGCTAAGCAGACTTACAGGCTGACCAACAACATTCTATTTCATTATATTTTTACTTAACTATAGAATTACCGATATCTTGAGTTTGGGAGATAGAATGAGGGTTTTTTTTTTTTTTTTTTTTTTTTTCCATTATGGAAGAAGAAAAAAATATTCGTCTTCATCTTGTCTAAATTTTAAAGTGGTCAAAATAACATTTCACATACTTTTGCATATTACTGTTTCTTCAGAAACATTCTTACCATGTGTCTCCCTCATCAAATGAGATATTGGTAAATAATCCTTTGTTGTTTCTCTCATCAAGTCCAATTTCCTCCACTTGATTTCAAATTATTTGATCTGGCCTTGCTATTTGCAGCCATTGATGCCGCCTATTCTTTTTCAATATCTGGAAGGTGCTGCTATTTGGTACACCCTGGTCTTGTTTACTAATCAGCTCATTCCACCCTCCTTTCTCTCGCAGGTTCACACCTCTGCTCCTCCTCTCAGCCCCTCGGGGTGTTCCCGCTTCCCCAGTCCATCACAGAAGCATCCATCCATGCTCTGAAATTAGTTTTCTCCCTCAACACCCGTTTTCCCACCACCTTTCCTGCACTTTGTGCATCCTTCAGAGCACCTGATTCTCGCTACCTTTTAAGAAGAAAACAATTTGAATTAATTTACACTTCAAGGATTCTAAAATATTTATACAGTGTCTACTGAGTGCCAGAAACTGCTCAGTCCCTAAGGACATAAAATAAAGATTTCCAGTTGGCTTCTGCCCTCCAAGAGCACTTGATCTAGTTGGAGAGATGCACACAAATAATCTGACAGAACAAGGTAGGATACTAGTAGCACCAGCAGTGTAAGCAAAGCGCTGAAGAGAATTAATTCTGGGTCCCTAGCGTCAGTGAAGACTTGCAGGAAATAACTTCTGAGTTATATCTTGGAGAGGGGGATTTCTCCCATTTAGAAATGTGGGAGGGAGGCCTGACATGGTGGCTCATGCCTGTAATCCCAGCACTTTGGGAAACGGAGGCGGGTGGATCACCTGAGGTCAGGAGTTCGAGAGCAGCCTGGCCAACATGGTGAAACCTTGTCTCTACTAAAAATACAAAAATTAGCTGGGCGTGGTGGCATATGCCTGTAACCCCAGCTACTCAGGAGGTTGAGGCAATAGAATTGCTTGAGTGCAGGAGGTGGAAGTTGCAGTGAGCCGAGATGGCACCACTGTACTCCAGCCTGGGCGACAGAGAGTGAGATTCTTTCTAAGAAAAAAAACAAAACAAAAAACAGTTAAAAGAAAGAAAAAGAAATGTGGGAGGGAATGTGAAGCTGGAGAGCAAAAGAATGGGAGCATGGAAGTACAGCCTGTTTCCAATTTAGAATAGTTTCACTTATGATTTGTGGAGTTGACCATGGTGTGAAAGCCATTTGCATTCAGTGGAGGCCATAACCTCATCCTCAATTCTAAGGAGTTCCTCCCCATAGGATGAGACTATGTCCTGATAACCCATACTGAAGTGGAAAAACTAAGTTGGGGACCCTCTGCTGTGTTGCTGGCATCAAATGCACTTTCCACTTAGAATATTTTCAACTTACAATAGGTTTATGGGGACGTAACCCCATCATAAATCAAGGAGCATATAATCTATTGATCTGATCCAGAAACAGTCAGTAGTTAACTTAATCTGTATTTCAGACACCATTGCCTTAAACTTCGTTTCTACCATAACTTTTTTTTCTGGCCAAAATTGCCAATAGCTTTGTGGTGCCTCTCCTGTTAAACTCAATTTCTCCTACTTGACTTTCAAGATTTTATGTAATTCATCTCTGCCTTTTCTATATAAATTTCTATACAGTATTACTTACTCCTCTTCAAAATATGAAGGATTGTATTTAGTGTTTGCTGATCTTGCTTTGTAAGCAGAGCAGAAGGGATTTAATTGCACCTTGTTCTGCTGGCTCCACAACAAAACTAACCGAACAGGGACTCCTTTATTATGAGAGGAACCATCACAATAATAGCAGTAACTCAAGCATTAACCCACATTCATTTC
This sequence comes from Rhinopithecus roxellana, assembly GCF_007565055.1. Lineage (NCBI taxonomy): Eukaryota > Metazoa > Chordata > Mammalia > Primates > Cercopithecidae > Rhinopithecus > Rhinopithecus roxellana. The sequence goes on along the minus strand of NC_044552.1, from coordinate 94,222,420 downwards.
TCAGGTAAAACTAAGCGTGACTGTTTGCAGTGTCAGGTTCCTGTAGTTCCTGTTAAGTTGGGTCCTAGTGAATTCATGTGGAGCTCAGTGTGTAACTGGTTAGGATCTAAGTTAAAACAAAGAATTATAATGCAGATCTACAGCCCAGTAGATCCCTGAAAACACTCCTGCAAATGTCAGGAATGAAGAAAGGCATGGGTGTCTGTCATCTGGAAGGAATACATTTTAGTCTCATATTCTGTCTGTTTTTTAATGTAAACAGTGCATATTTCTAGCAAATTGACAGAAGAATATCAAGTTAAACTCAGAAATTTCTGTTGTAATTTGCTGTGGAGTCTGTGCTATCAGTGTAATAAGCATCTGCAAATTCATGTTACATTTTAAAGGTGTTCTTAGATTGTTTGCTTCATTTCTATGAACTGATGTTTTAAAAACCCTATGATTTATTTCAACATGCTCTGCATATGCAGTTTAACATTTTCTATTTGTTTTCCTATTGTTTGTTGTCTAGTCATTCATTTTATTTAGTTCCAGTTATGTGAAATGGTGAGACTTGAACAGTGTTTGTCCTTTGCTAACCTAAAACCATTCTACTTAAAACAAATTTGCTCATTTTTTTTTCCTCTGAGTGTCTTCAAGTAAGATCTATGATTAACCAGACATTGAAAAACATATTGTACCTTCTTTAGTTACATATAAAATCTACAAATGTATCTAATTTAAATTTCAAGAGGAAGATAAAAATAATGTTCAGCAGTAGATAACTAGGACATTTAAAATAATGAAATACAAGGTACAGGTTATATCCGATGGAGCTTTATTAGAATAGACAATACCTCACTTGTTTTTGTTGCCAGATTATCAAATTTATAAATTCCTACTACTGTTCCATATCTACAAAACAGTTGGCTAGTGCATCACTACTTACTAAACTTTGTGCAATAGGTCCAATTAAATTGGATCAATTAATTACATTTATTTTAACCTCAAGGTCAGTCAGGTCTTTTATTGTTTTAATTACAGATTTAATTACATTCCATCACTGAACTTAAAAAAAAAATCCACCCCCTTACAGCACTTAACTCTAATGAGGTTCTCAGAAGCATTCCTATTGAAATATTTTATTCTCCTGCCCATATTCTTTGAGCTATGCTGAGATGCACTAGACAGAAGAGTAAGAACAGCTGGTAGGAGTGTGTGGGATACTCCAGGGACACCAACACAAGGCCAAGATGACGCTGCTCCACAGCTTGAAAAGTTGCCAGTCACCATGTTGTCTTTATCATTTTACTATCTGTAGTTATAGTTTTTGCATTTAGGATTTAGATAATCTCTTTGATTTGTGTGTTTCTTTTAGTAGCTTTCTTCAAAATTGACATTGACTTGTCATTGCACCTAACAATATACAACAAAGGGTAAAAGTAGGAGATAAGTGCTTCAACAAAAACCTTGTTACTGATGATTACCATAAATGTTTAAATATAACTTTTATTTAGTTATGGAACTTTTGTATTTTAATAATGGCTTTTGATAGTGTATTTTTGTGCCAGTTATAAACCTAACATTTTAGAGATAATTTTATAATTCTGGAATCTTCTTCAGTGTTCCAGGATATATAATTATCACTGTATACACTTAAGAAGAATGTTGGCTATTGTTTTACATCTTTGAGCAGCATTTTGTTAATGCATATGAGAATTGGGCAGGGACAGGCCAGGATTTCAAGATTATCTTTGAATTTCAGTTCAATGTAGCATGAGCCTCAGCGCTACAAATATGACAGCTAGCAATAGCACCTCATCTGACATTTGCCTATTATTCTCATTTTTGGGGAATTTAAGAGGGTGGTGTTTTAAAATAGGGAGTGCTTGGTTTTCATTTCAGGTGCCAGTTATAATGATCACTGAGTCACTTTCTATGTTAAACAACTCAACCATTCAACCAGATTTATCACTTTTTCCTTTTGTTTTGGATTTAACGTTAGAATTATTTAGTAAACTGAATGCAAAAAACAAAACAAAAAAAAAAACCCATCTAACTTAATCTATCAAATGTTTAAAATATATGTGAACGTCCAGCGACAAAATATTTCCTCTCATGCAAATATTATTGTTAGTATCATGCAGTAGTTTCAGGAAGGAGCAAGAAAGATTGTAACTGTTTGGCAGTATGGCTCTTTGAAGATATGATCTTGTGATTCTGTAATAATTGGAGTGGAATTGTTAGTGTGCAAGAGAGTAAAAGGAAGCAATGAATATTCATTTTTCTTCATACTCTGATTGGTCCACTCAACTATTTCAATAAAACTTTATCTCTTCTTGTAATATTACATAGGAAAATAAAGAACGTGTAAGGGATATAAAGGAATCCACCAATGATTGGAGACAGGATTTTCTTTACATTGTCTAATAGACTTGTTTATTATTTTAAGCTGGTAAAAAGAGACTTATGATTCGTGTTGAAGAAAGAGTTATTTGTGCTTGATACATTGAAGACACTGTTCAAAAGCAGTTTGTCCTTATAAAAGGATGACCCCTGTAGTATTTCTTAGGCAAGGAGGGACAAATTCAACCAACAAAAAGCACATCTCGCCCCGAGTTCCCCATGATTTCTCCACATAGAGCAAAAAAATACACATCAGTAATTTATTTGAACATGCACATCAGTGAGTAGCATAGTTCTAGGCTACTCAAGAAACAAAAGGGAGAGTATCAGCATTACCTAAATAAAAAAGAGAGGTGAATTACACCACTTTAATTGTCTTAAAAACACGGATAAGAAGAGCAATTAAAATATAGTCCTAAACAGTACTAGCTAATGTAGATTACATAAGTATACAATATGATTCAACTAATAGTGCTCTGACAAGCATAAACCACCAGTTCTAGTAAACAAGGCCCAGATCAATTGCTGAGAAAATGTTAGATTCAGATGTAGAACAAGTTACTTTTATTTCGGTACTGAATGCAAAACACAGGTCAAGTGTGAGGACAGCGTTCTAAAAAAGGTGGCTCTGTTAAAGCAAGGAGGCCATTTCCTTTTGCATTTTTATAATTCTGGAATTCTATTTTTGACGTTCACTTTCCTACTTTTCCTCCCCTGAGCACTAATTTATTTAAAAAAAAAAATTTCAAGGTGCAAGTTGTACATTCTTATCGTTATACTATCTCATCTCTTTCTGGAAGAGAGTATTACAATCAGCATTACAATGTTCTTTTTCTCTTAATATTTGTTTCACATACATGTATTTCAAAATCATAATGTTGATTAGGAAAAGAAACTTACAAACGAGATAGTGATGTAATCATACACTTCCTATTGTGCTGTGTGTCTTTCCCATCCCTTCTCCCCTTTCCCTGTAAAGAGCTGTAAAAAATTTAAGGCAGATGAGGTATATTGCTGAAGGAAAAAGTTATTTTTGATAAAAACTCAAAAAAACTTTTATTCTGCCCTTCTACTCAAGAAAGACTACTCAACTATAAATCTAGTGCTAGAAAAAAGCAGGAAAGACACCGTTTGCGTGTACCATACTATGTCTTCTATTTCTAGAATGGCTTTTTGTTAATTTAATTTTAATAGAAAAAATAAGCACCTTAAGCTATGAACAAGAAAAGAACTTCATTATTAGTGAGTCTAGAATCCAAAAGGAATTAAGAACACTCACTCAAACTCTTTCACTCATTCTCACAAAGGCCAATGCTACTGATTAGAATTGTAAAGTGCTGTACTTAGTAGAAACACTTGTATACACTGCAGACACTGAAAAATAACCCTCAAGCACATTGTGTTATAGTTCCAAAAATATATTTACAGTCTATTACAAAGATTACAAATGGAAGTGTCTAGGTGACTGTATTATGCTAATTAAAATTATTTTTACAGATTAATTTTCCTTAGGGACAAAAAACATTTTAGTGAAATTAAAATGATTTTTCTAGTCAATCAAAAAATAAATTAAAGTATCAAATAACACTGTACAGTGATTTAAAACAAACAAAAAAAAAGGGTGGGGAGGGGTTTGGGAAGCAATCCATTTGAGTTTTTCTATAGCCATCTTTGGTCCTAAATGTGGGAAAACACATTATGTAGCACTGAAAATACCTGTTCTTTTGTGATGCTCTGCAAGTAAAATAGAAAAATATAGTGCATTTTCAATGTATTCAGAGCCCACTACAGAGAAATGTGTGTACAAAACAAGACAGTATAAATAAAATTTACAAGTTTTACAAAGGAACATTTACAGATTTTGTTTCTGTTATTTGTTTGTTTGTTTGTGGATGCCCACATTATCAAACAAGACCAATTATGACCGATCCCTGGGATCTTTCTCTATTAAAATCATTATAAACAGCCCAATTCTCTTTGGAAGTACAACAGTTCAATTCTGGGGTAGTTCATGATTTTCATAACTTTTGAAAGCATTACTCACAATATGTATACATTCCTGTAATATCTATAAAGACACATTTAATTATTGCTTATGAAATTCTAACACAGTAATCAAATAATACGGTTTAATAAATAAAGCTTTAAAAACAAGCCAGATCATTCACCTCTTCCTTCTAGGGTAAGGAGTCCTTTCATTTAACAAGTTTCTTGCATCAGTGTTCACAAACAAAAGACTTTTTGTTTTGTTTTGTTTTGAACTGCAATGGTGATATTCTGTGCAGCAAATTTGTGTTTAAATGGTGAAAATTGTGAACTGCCCCTTTATCATGCTTCAGAGTTATAATATAAAACAATTATTTCCTTTCATGTTTGGACTGCATTCAACAGAAGAGGATATAAAATATATGTCAACTATTTATCCTAAATTTCCTAATGTCACGAGACTGAAAAAATCTTGATGTGCTCAGATTAAATTTTAGATAACACTGGATAGTTCTGCTTTCAGAGACTTGCCTTCACCAACATTCTTCAGATGAAGCGCCTCATCTTTTTAATATACTCATAAACCTAAAATTCGAGTTTATTAAATTCTTTCTAGTAAAATCACTCTATAAACAATCTGCTAAAAGTGCCTTATAGTATGTATGGATCATTATTGCTTTTTTCATTGAAAAGATAGTATGTTGTCTGATCTTTACAAAAAATTTCTTTTTAAAAAATATCAGAGCTCTTGGCAACTTGCATTTTCTTGACTACCTGCCAATTAGCAAACAATATCAAAACAGCACTGATTAAACAGAATAAAATGGCACAAAAAGGATACCAATGTTCTGACAGAGATGTATCTTCAATCATGCTATTTCTTTTGAAATCTGAGATTCTTTCAAAGGTACCCAGTGTAGTAATGTGTTACAGATTTAACACTAAAAAGGTCCAAAGCTATAAACAACTTTCTAAAACAAAGTCCTTATGAAGAATAAACACAAATGATTTTAAAAAGGAATAGTCTGAAATCACATATTTAAGGAAAATATTTCATTGATTTTAACAATAAGATCATGATTTTATTTGACAAATATATTCTTTCTTAAATTCTTTATGTACATTTTAAAAAGTCTATAAGACAAAAAGGAGGTTAGAGAGCTCAAGGTGTTTGGATGTTTTTCAGGTAGTACTTTGTTTATTGTCACTGCTATTTTCCTGGCCACCGATGGTGGATCCTAAATTCCCTTTTTATATATTCTGGTGGCACTTAGGAGTTCAAGTCTATAGGTGCTTCTTAAATCTTCTCTTCACTGTTGGAAGGACCCAGGACATCAACTGTCTTCTAGCAGCATTCTATGCATATACTGAAGGCCAGTACTGTTCTCTTGCAGTCTGTAATCTCCCTTAAAAGGGAGAAATGCATATCACACTTGAATGCCAGTTCCATGTAAATGTAGCATTTGTGCTCTCATAGTCTGAATGCTGCTCATGATTTTCTTTTGATGGCCAACCAGTGTGATCCCTAAACTCATCACATCCCTGAAAAAGACAAATGTAGTTTTCATTAGGTACCTTACAAAGAGTAAGTGTGGCACGAAACTGTCATCAACTGTTTAATTAAATATGTTACTTTAGCCAAATAGATCTTTTAGTGTTCTTGGGTATTATGATCACACCCCTGTATCAGATCAGAATAGTAAAACCTACATCAACATTCTCCTTTGTAAAAACCTAACTGCTCAGGCTCTCAATTTACTCTCAATTCATTTTTAAAGTGATTTGAAATTTTACGTAAGAAATTATTAAAGTCTTAAAGCTATTATTAACTTGAGGGAAGGTTAGGAAATATTATTTGAAATGTTGTCTTCTTGAACCTAATTGGGATTTAGAAATTTCTAACTGGAAAAAGCTGGATATAGTATAATGAAAATAGTTGGTGGGATCTAGAAGAAAAGTTGGAAATCATCAGTGACCATGTAAAATTTTATACTGGATTTAATTAACATGTGGTAATTCTGAGCATATTATTGGTTATATACTTACTCCAGTCAGTTCAATCATTTCATTATATGTCATAAAAACTATCTTTAAAAATGTACATCTCTGTTTAATAGCTTAAATTTGAATTAAGAATTGTATCTGTTTGTGTTTTCTTGCCTTTCCTAATAGCCAGATACATTGAGCTTATGTCTTTACAAGCAGCTAAAATATTGCAAAACTATAGCACTGTAGTTTTTCATGGCAGTGATAGAGAAACATGGTTTTTCAGGGGTACAGATTGCTTTGGGGACCCAAGTGTAAAAATGCCCACATAGTGACTATAAGAAAACTGAACCAAATAGCATGCACACACTTAAATTCATGTACATGACATTTCCTGGCATATGGCAGAAAATAATATTTGATTGCTGGTCTTCATCTCGTTAGAAAAACGATGACAGTAGATAGACAGAATCCCACAAATGGAACCTTGAATATTGTTTTCCATTTTCAAACACATTGACTGAGAGGAACTATGTCACCCATGAAAGTCACGCTGCAGCCAAATCAACTGAGGTTTAGAGATTTTTAGATTGTCCAGGACCCCATAATTAGTGATGGAGCCAGACAGGAAAAGTGAGTTCTTTTAACTTCAAGTTCATAGCAATTTTAAAAGTTGTTTTATCAGGTCATTTTTTTTTTAAAAAAAGGAATCGATCAATCACACATCTTCCAAAAAGTAAGTTAAACTCTTACTTTTAAGCTATGGTTAACTGAATTAAGCTTTTGATCTCTTCAGAAATAATCATAGTGGACGTTCTAATGCATTTCAGCATTGAGTATAAAGTTTTGAGATTAAGTTCAACAAAAGCATGGTGAAAGAAATCCTCCTTTGCAATGGAGAAAGTTTCCCCAGTGAATAGGGATCTAAATAATACAGAGGTTAACTACAGAGGAAGCCTCAATGGATGGTGTTTAGAAACCAGCTATGGAGTCATATTAGTTACTACTTACTAGTTAAGTTGGCTTAGGGGAAATATTTAAATTTTCTGAACTTTAGCCTTGTTGGCAATGAAATAGGTATAAAACTATAGGCTTAATACAATTATTGTTGTGAAGGTTAAAAAAGTAATGTGTTAAAGGTCTATTTAGCATAATGCCTGGTACACAGTAAGAACTTGTTAAAGAAATACTTTTGTTCCTTGATTTTGGGATTCAAATTCTTTTAACATAAAGAAGATAACCTAATGTATAAAGTGCAGACTGTACCTAATAAACCCTTAAATATAATTTTAAGAGTTTAAGCTTACTCAATAGTCATCCTGGCTACTGATTCAAGGGAATTGTAGCCAGCTGCTGTGAAGTTATCTTTATATCTTTCCATCTTAATAGCTTGTAGCCATTCTCCAACTGAACAAAAGGTAGTGAAATCAGGAGTGTTTTGATCCAGAAGAGGGCTTATTGGCCTAGAAAAAAATGAAACAGAAAAGCGAATATTATCATGAACTACCAAAGAAAGAATGTCTTGACCCATATAAAATTAAGGTATAAAGAATAAAATTAATGTTTTAACTGGTGTATATAATAAAAAAAATACATCGATATGCTAATAAAAACCTAAAGCATCCAGGAGGCCAGTGACTACAAACTCCTAAATTTATATTCTATTTAGATGTGATGACCACCTGGATTTGTCTCCCATATGTTTTTAAAAGTACAGCCAACAATATTTGGAATCAGTAAATAATTGTTCATTTGCTTCTTCCAAAAGTAATTGGGAGTAAATGATGCACATATGGCTGTGTTCTAACCTGTTCAGGCCACAAGGGTGCTGCAGAGATATTGTGCATCTCCTTTGCTGATGGCATTCTTGTGAATGCCCGGGAAGTTAAGTAAGGCACCTCCACAGGTGCCTTATTATCAATGTAAACCAGAGCATCAATCTTACCTGGCGTCTGAGGCTGAATAACTACTAATATGCATTACAATCAAGCAAGCCTAATGCAAAGGATGAATGGACTCTTTTTAATGAGTACACCTCTTTAATCATGTATTGAATTTCTTTTTTTTTTTTTTTCTTGAGACAGAGTATCGGTCTGTCACCCAAGCTGGAGTGCAGTGGTGCGATCTCAGCTCACTGCCACGTCTGCCTCCCGGGTTCAAGCGATTCTCCTGCCTCAGCCTCCTGAGTAGCTGGGATTACAGGCGCCCGACACCACGCCCAACTAGTTTTTGTATTTTTAGTAGAGACGGGCTTTCACTGTGTTGGCCAGGCTGGTCTCGAACTCCTGACCTCGTGATCCACCTGCCTCGGCCTCCCAAAGTGCTGGGATTACAAGCATGAGCCACCGTGCCCGGCCTGAAATTCTTTTATAAACTTTAACATCATTGAATAATTTATTAAATGACTTGAAGCAAAACAATTAAGTAGGTACTATGAATATAACAAAAAACAAGAACAACAGTAATAAAAACCCATGTAATAATAAAAATATTGATCTGAAAATATGAACTACTATCATATCACAAAAATTCAGTTTATAAAGTTTTTTTGATAAAAGCAGCTAGTAATACTTATAACTTTAAAAAAATACAATAATGATTAATAGATTCTCTTTAAACACCAATTAAGGTAAGCTTAACTGAAAATAAAAAATAAACTTCTGTAAATATAATATATTTAATATGAATTTATACTTCAACACAAACGTCAATTTGCGATTGTGGTGGGGTTGAGGAAATGAATGTTTTATGTGACTATTTTAATTTCTCCCAGATTCCATTCTCTTAGGCATTTCTTACCTACTACAAGTTCCCAGGGGAGTTTTCAGACTATTTGGGTTTCGAATCATTTTGTCTAGAATTCCAACTATCTGTTCAAATTTTGGCCTTTCAGCTCGCTCCTTTTGCCAACAATCCAACATTAGCTGGTGAAGGCCAGCTGGGCAGTCCATGGGTGCTGGTAAACGATAACCTTCTTCTATTGCTTTTATAACCTAATAGCCAAAAGGACATTACAAATTATAATAAAACAGATTTCTCGGTAGGCAAAATGATTTATCCAGATAAGAATGAGGCACAATGCTTCACAAAAGACTTACTTTTTCCCCCAAATTTCCATGAATACTAAGCAAGTTATTAAGGAGTGCGTGAAGTGCAGGATATGATGACATTTCCTAGTTAATTCAGCAATAGGGAGCAGCAATTAAGTTCATCCAGGGTGCAATAGATGGAAACGTTTTTAACATCATCCCAGAGGCTTTCAAAAGGGAACATGTTATGGAACTATCTTACTTGTATATAATTGTGAGTATACGTATGTGCCCATACATTTAAAAATTCTGCAAGTTGTAAAAAGAATTTGAGTTACCCAGAATGAGCCAGAATGATTCACTTTTAAACAGAGTATCAAAATAATATGAATGTTATTACCAAGCACATGAGTCTTTTAAATAATATGAAGCTTATTGTTAGTGTTATAAGACAGCAGTGTGCTGGAGCGAGGTTGTACTGGTTTATGAGTGGCAACTGCATCCCTTCCTTACTCCAAGTTCCCTTACCTCACACTGGCAGACTGAAATACGCGTGGGGGAAGGGTTACAGTAGTAAATAGGGAAAGTCTACAAATCAGGGCTTTCCCAGTCAGAGAGCTGGTTTTTATTTTTAATTTTTATCAGCATACCACTGCCTATTTATATCTAATAACAGCCTAAAAAACTGTTTATATGAAGCTTTGAGTATTAATGAGAAATAGGCCCCTATAAACATTTGTATGTGGCAATCAGAAAAACTATCATTCAGATTTGGGTTTTTCATTTATATGAAAGGCAAAAATAAATCTTAAAAATTTGAAAATGTTCCAAATCTGAGTGGCAAAGGGAAGAGAACAAGAAGACAAACAGCAGAAATAAGAAGGGCTTGGAGAACACTAAAATAGTATTTTAGGGGGAAGAACAAATCCTTTGACACTGATTGATATAATGGTAGAAATAAAACAGAAAATGACCCTCTGAGGAAAAAAAAATTGAATTTTCAAAGAAAATAAGGTCAAAAGTAGGCAAACAAAAAGCTGGCTTTAAGAAATGTTGATGGCCTTAATATTTTTAGGGGAACACATCCTTAAGATGCATGCTGACATTCAAAAATAGCACCTTAAAATATAAAAGGTTGTAGGATAGGATATAATGAGTACAGTACCTGGCATCAACAATGCTTGAAAAAAAAATTCTTTTGTACAAGGGGGGAAAAAAGTCTACGTTTTTCTTTAAGACAAATCTCTAATTAAGTTTAAAAAGTAAATAGATGGACTTAGTTATAATGACTTTTGAAAATTCACATAAGTATAAAATTTAAGACCAAACTCTCTCCTAATCGCTAGGTTGTATTTCTATCAGCTTATTAAACTCTTCATCTGAATTGTTCATAGGTACCTCCACTCTATATAATTAAAACTGAATTTACCACCTTTCTTCCCAATCTTTTACTATTTCAATTAATAGCACTTCCAGTCCCAGTCAGAAAGCTGCAGACTGCCCCAGATTCTTTCATTTTCTCTCTCTCTTTTTTTTTTTTTTTAAAAAAAGAAGAAAACAGAGTCTTGCCCTGTCATCCAGGCTGGAGTGCAGTGGCACGATCACAGCTCACTGCAGCCTTGAACTCCAGGGCTCCACATCCTGATCTTCCTGCCTCACATCCTCTTATATACACAATTAGTCACCACTTTCTGATGATTTTCTACTTCCCAAACACAATATATGCTCAAATACTAGAAAAAGTATTTTTCCATATTTATATCTACATTTATATATCTCTCTCTATATATACATCTCCCTGAAGTGATGGAGTAATTATCTCATAGTTAAGTCTTTAGTTTCACACTGAGGTGTTTCTTTAAGTATTTTATTTTGAACAATAATTATGGAGAAAACACCTTGGTCTTAAGTGACCTTAATCAGTGTTGGTGCTAAATGCAATGGAGGTCACATGACAGAACTTAAAAATGTCCTTTTATGATCCCATAATTACAAATGTTGCATATCACTGTAAACATTCCTCTAAAATATCACTTTTAAAAGCTATACATCAAACAAATACATACAAATGGTAACTCTGCAAAGATCATAAATATATAAGTATAGGAGAAATTATATTTTTTAAAAACCATTTTAAATGCTAAGAATTTCAAGTGGTTTTGCAAAACATTCCAGTAATAGCACTGTACTTGGATTCAAAAATGCTATGTTAAAAAATGTGAATAAAAGTAAAAGTAATTTACTTTTGGAAAATGAGTGGCTTTTTGTATATGAGGCTGCTTCTATTTAAACACGTGCAGTCTATTTCTGATTTGACATGACTGCATTCTAATGCTCATAACATTAACTCAGTCCTCATTATTTCCCACCACCTCCTAACCTATTTCCCTGCTTACAGCTTATCTTCAGGTGTCCTGAAAGGAACAATGTAAGTTGAGTGATCTTTCCTTTTTTCTTTCCCTCCAAGTAATGTTTTAAAATGTAAATCTAAATCTTATCATGCCCTCTTGACATAATACTTTTCAATAGCACTCCAAGCTTTCAAAAGAACACTTAAAATTATTGATTCTTTAGCTTTCAAAACAATATATTCTTAAGTCTTTGCAGCACTGAACATAGAACCTTTAAATGATTATTTAAAAAATGAGTTAATGAACCTCTGTAGCTGTCCTACTGTATTACGGAAATTTAATGATTCCTTTTGTTATTGCAGAGAAACAACACTGATCTCACTTCAAAGTGAAACTCCTAGCTATATTCAAAGATATAGTGGTTTACACATTCATAAAGGATAGCAAGAAGATATAACATTTAAAATAAGAGATATTGGGACTTTAATAATCTCATTAATAGTCACATCCCTATGGACATGAACACTTAAGGTACTTTCTGGGAACTCTTCCACCTTATCACAGCAGTTTGGCATAATCCAAGATACACCCTTTGAAACAAAACCAGCCAATAGGAGCTAATTTAGGGAAAAACCGAACCTTGAGGTTCTGCAGTTTTCATTTATTAGCCTGGCAGTAAAACAATTTCCCTGTTAAAGATGCAATTAATAGTCATTGTTAATATATATTAAATGCTGATTATATGATTGGCATAGTTTTAAACTTGAATTATCTTATTGGATTCTTACAAAAACCTTATTAGGTTTAAGTATCATTATTACACTGATTCAAGAGATAAAGAATGTGTGGCACACAGGAAAAAAGAGAGAGGCCCACTCAATATCAGGTAGCTGTTAGTAGAAAAGACAGAATTTGACGTAGGCTATCTGACCACAGTCCCTGCTGTTAAGAATGGCTTTAGTTTTCCAATTAAAAAATAGGTACATTCTTCAAATAGTTAGATATTCTTGGAAAAACAATGCATAGAGGTAAGATGGCTGACCCTCCACTTCTTAGAGGATTATGTAATTGGTTCACTGAATTCATCTCAAACATATTCGTGTGAAATTACTAGAAACTCCTTGTATTTGCCTTAGTATTCTAATAAAATTCATTCATAACCAATTCTATATCTAAATAGTTCCCAGAGGAACCAGAAGTGATTTGGGTAAATGTAACTTTAAAAAAGACCTCTGGGACACAACAAGGACCACTTCTTTGACAAATGCTGTAAAGCAATACTTAGAAATAAAAACAAAAGTTACTTACTGAGAAGTGTTTCCATATTATTACAGTATGACCATTGTAATTAAGAGAAAAAGGAACACAATAAGACCCCATTAATGAGCCTGTAATAACTCAAAATGGCATATGGACATGATTGGCTTCTGTGCTCTGCTCAATACTCATTTTCTATTTCATTAACCTCACAGTAACATGACCCACATTTTATGCAATTAAATATGTTGGACTTCACTTATGAGATTATGGCAAAGTTTTACATAAAACAACATCATAATTTTGCTTCTATCAACACGAAAAAATAATAAAGTCATAAATCAGTGGTGACTTTTAAAATGAAAAATTAGGTATCACAATTTAGCTGAGAATACATTTACTTATGAGTATATTATATTTTCAAAGCTCTTAAATGACCTTTCATACATGGCTTTAAGGAATTATCTTTATGTCTCATATCTTTACAAAAGCTTAAATTTTTTAACATCCTAATATCTACCTACTAGAAAAATTAACAATTTACTGGCTTAGCTTTATATAAGAAAAAAATACTTTCTTACATTCTTTTTTAAAAATACTTTTGAGTTATGTTAAGTATTAAGATAATTAATTTACTATATAGATTTTATTCTTTTTATGCTAGTAGTATTTTTTCTTATATTACAATACATTAAAATACGAATGTAAGAAAAATACTAGGAAAAATAAAATCTATATAGTAAAAAACTTCAAAATTTCATAACTTGAGGGTAATAATTTGATTTGGATGAATCAAGATATAAATTCAATGAAAAGATAGCTGCTGTGAAAACCAAAATGATATTTTCAATTTCCACAATATTTCTTATATTTGACATTTACATACATGAAGATTTTTCTTTGAAAAGTCATTAATGGAAAGAGCTAAATGTCTGCAGATTTTTTAGAAGAATAAAAGTTGGAAATTTATTTGGAAAGCTTCATCTCTCGGTTTTAATTGCAAGTAACTGAATCTGACTGTTTCCAATGCAGTTAAAACTTAAGAAAATAACAGACACATGAAAATACAAATGAGTGCCCATTCAAGGGTTAACTAAGGGATAACCTATTTGAGTATGAGTCTGGTCATGTATACTTATATTAGTTTTCCCTAGGTTTTTCTTATTCATTGCCTTGTCCAGAGTTACACACACTGTCCAGATAGTCCAGAACTTTCTCACTCATTAGCTTCTACACCACCCTTTTGTGTCTCTTCCCCTGACAAAAACCTCACCTTATCCAGCATTCAGCCTGGAACTGTGTGGACTTGCTTAGAAATGTAACCATCACTGCACATCTTGTTTTCTTGTGTCTTGTAAAAAATCTTTTTTTTTTTTTTTTTTTTTTTTGAGACGGAGTCTCGCTCTGTCGCCCAGGCTGGAGTGCAGTGGCCGCATCTCAGCTCACTGCAAGCTCCGCCTCCCGCGTTTACGCCATTCTCCTGCCTCAGCCTCCTGAGTAGCTGGGACTACAGGCGCCCGCCACCACGCCCGGCTAGTTTTTTTGTATTTTTTTTTTAGTAGAGACGGGGTTTCACTGTGTTAGCCAGGATGGTCTCGATCTCCTGACCTCGTGATCCGCCCATCTCGGCCTCCCAAAGTGCTGGGATTACAGGCTTGAGCCACCGCGCCCGGCCCAAAAAAAAATCTTTTAAAATCTGAGACATTTAAAATGAGAGGGCTTTCTAAAATCCCTGACACATTCCTAGCAACTAAATTTTAATAACGTAAAGTGAATCAGTTCACTTAATAAATCCATCTAGGCTAACTAAAAAGCAATGAATACATCCAAAAATCTGACGAAGGCAAGCTTCCCAGAAAAAAAAATAATATATTCACACATACACAGCAGTTTCCACATGTATCAGGGGTTCATAGATCTAAGTCTCTCCATGAACTCCTACCACAGCTTCCTACTAAAAAAGCTTTTATCTAGAAAATTTTATCCCAGAATGGAAATCATTATCCTAAATTATCCAATTTTTCTCCATTTGCATATTGAAAATTAAACATATAATTGTTCAAATAGCACTCTACTGACATAATGATAAAATAATGACTATTATATAATAAGAGGAATATGAATATCAATTTCACTGTACAAACTGACCTATCTAGGTAATCTCTCACTGGTAAACAAACCTGCGTCCAAATTTATTAACTATTTTAGACCTTCTAAATAAAAACATAAAATAATGTGCCAAATAATTTAGGTTAGAACTAAACTGCACAATAGATAGAATTATGTCATTTGACTAATAAAATATTTATTAATCCTTCATATATTAAGGCTATATTCATGATGTTCATTTTTAAGAAAAACAAAAAACAATACTTAACACATTTTAAAATTTAAAATTGGAGATATTAATTTGTTTCTTCTTAACCATTTTCATTATTTGTTTTTGGAAGTTAAGTGAACTCTGAATTTGTCAGTCCTGTCAGTCCCTTTATGTTTGAATCCAGTACAGAAGGAAGGTGTCAAAAGAAATGAAACTCCACCAAGTGTCTAGGGAATGTAAATATTTCTCTTTCTCTGCCCTAAGGATTTGTTTGTCCACATTTTGACAGTCCATGAAATCTTTGACACTGAGACCTGTCAAATATTAACAACTTTGCCTCTGCCAAACAGACTCACCATTTAGACTGTTATCTTTGAAAAACAAAACAACAACAACAAAAAACTAAAAGCAAATGAAAAAGTTTTATGTCATCTTCCAATTCAAAATATCAACAGATTTAACTGATTTATAACCATCCTCTTTTCAGACTGGGAACTTCTCAGTTAATGCAAAAGTTTGTAGGGAAAGTATCAAAAATAACCTTACCAACAACATATAAAACAGTCTAAATGTTAGTCGTCTAAAAATAACTACTGTAAGTTTTAAGACCCATAGCAACTTGATTCTAAAGTTCAAATCAAAGTTCAATCAAATCAAATGATTTAATATAACAATTTGCATGATCTCTTTAAAAAAATAACTCAAATGTAACTGTAGTAGTCAGCTTCTATTGCTATTTATGTTTATAATACCTCAAGCTTTACTCCAAACCAGTTTGCTAGTCACATCCTTGTTCTAAACGGCGATGTCGATTTTCCTTAAGCATTACTTATTTTTTTACTGCATACTCCAAGAATTTGGATTAGTATAATTTCCAGACTCCTTCGAAAACTCCTTCATCAATCTGTCTAAACCTATATCTTCATTTCTAATTACCACAAGTGTACTGCATCTCTGTTATAGAAAAGTGAGTCCATTTGATTGGTCTTCATACACCTCTAAACCTTAACCTCTCAACTTTCCAGTGTGCTTCCTTAGAGAATGGCTCATCAGCTCTGAACCAAGGTATCCTCCAGATTTCTAGTACAATCCTGGATATCATGCTACATTTCATACTGGCTCTACATCTATCTAAATTTCACTCATATTTCAATAGGTTGAACTATAAGTGCTCTTGGCCTACAAAAAGGCCATTTTATCAAACTCAACCTAATAAAAGCAACTTTTTTTTTGCACTTTTGCTATATTGTTGAATAAATGGTCTCTTGGTGTGAGATATGTACCCTCACATGGACTACCATCAGTTTCTCTTCTCAACGGATAACAGTATGCTTTATGTTCTAGCATATCCTCATGGCAGCAGGGGATACACATTTAATAAATATACTTTTAAAAGGAATTTCCAAGGATATTCTTATAGTGATTACATGCTAAAATATCACTATGAAACATTTAATAATAGTGATCATAAAATCTAGATTGTCGCATGAAACTAAAACTTAGTTACACCGATCAACAGTAGATAATTTAAATGAATTTTCTTAGAACACTAAAAGAAAAATATAAGCTTCAAAGACAAAACAAAGCACAACCAAACTTCCTTCCCTCCTCTTCACAGATGATTCTTTTACTCATGTGATGCTCCCACTCCAGCTGTGCAAGTGTGGAAACATTATCTTTATTAAGGAAGAAATATCATTAGTAAGCTTCTATTTTGTGTCCATAGAATTTATATTATAAAAAGAGAAAGACATTATTCAAAATGAAAGCCAAAATGATAAAATTAGTAGAGCCACTAATTTATGGTAATTAGTGTGGTAGTAATTGTGGAAAACTGTATTTTTATAATTATTTAAATGTGTGTTCTTAATGAGCCTTTACCTACATGTTCCAGTAATAGTGGCTATTAATGTATTCAATCCTTTTTGTTTAAATGAATGTAACACCTACATCTTGATTTGACATGTCCCAATAAGGTCTTTCTCCATAAGACATAACTTCCCACATGACTATTCCATAGCTCCATACATCACTGGCTGATGTGAATTTCCGGTACTGGATGGCTTCGGGTGCTGTCCACCTTACTGGAATTTTTCCACCCTATTATAAAAAGAAATGAACATTTAAAATATGTATAATAACTTATCTATTATTTATGGCAATACCATAAATACATATGTGCATTTTTGGTTGGTAGTTCAGCAGCATCAGGTCTACCCATCTTGAATCTCTATGTGTATTTAAAGTTCTTAATCTGATTTTTAGAATCCCATTACAAGTTTCATCATTTCAAGTTTACATGGCAACTCAACTGATGGAGCTTTGTGTGGTGTTAGGGCAAGAGTATATTGAACAAACAATGACAGGCTGGGCGCTGTGGCTCACACCTGTAATCTCAGCACTTTGGGAGACTGAAGTGGGTGGATCACCTGAGGCCAGGAGTTCGAGATGAGCCTGGCAAACATGGTGAAACCCCGTCTCTACTAAAAATACGAGAAAATTATCCATGTGTGGTGGTGGGCGCCTGTTATCCTAGCTACTCAGAAGGCTGAGGCAGGAGCATTGGTTGAATCCGAGAGGTGGAGGCTGCAGTGGGCCAAGACTGCGTCATTGCACTCCAGCCCGGACAACAACAACAGTCACAACAAAGACAAACTAGGCAAAGTTACTATGAAAATGAAATAAAATATGGATAATTTAAATAAACTCTCACATATTTTATTTTTTTCTAATCTTACAAAAGTTATAAGGATTAGCATAGTTAATATTCTTTTAAATTTTTATTTAAAATGTGATTATAGTTTTCTATAAATGAGTGCTAGTAACTAGATGTTTTTCTATATAACTATATTTTATGACTCTCTCAATATAAGGCAGTCATGTTATCAACACTTTCCTTCTTAGCTTATATATATACTGTACAAACAATGATTCTTCCAGAAAAACAAAAAACAAAAAAAAAAGCAACCTCAAAATGCTTAGCTCAATTTGCTTCATTTTTCCTGTTTAGTTTTACATTATTAGGTCCTGCTTTCATGGTAGAAAAATCTTAAGAATATGAAAAAGTGCAGTAAATGACTTTTTCTTACAGTAGTTGTATAGACAGCTTCTGGATCATCCTCTATAACTCGGGACAGGCCAAAATCTGACACTTTACAAACAAGATTGCTGTTGACAAGAATATTGCGAGCTGCAAGGTCCCTGTGAACATATCCCATATCAGCCAAATATCTCATTCCAGCAGCAATTCCTCTCAGCATTCCTACTAACTGAATGACTGTAAATTGCCCATCATGTTTCTGCAGGAAGACAAAAATAAAAGCCCAGTTAATTGCATACTTTAAAAGGGACAAAAATCACCATGAAAAATATCTGCATGCTAGTAATTTGCTATTCTATAACAGGAATTGTTAATTAATTTTTTATATAATATGGATACCTGTGAAAAAAAATAACATGCTAATTTAGCTGATAGCCAAATAATTTTGGTAATCATTTAGTTATTTATATTAATTTGATATTTTAATACGAACTAACAGTTTGAGATTGCACAAGTCTAAAAGTATATGCTAATTTTTAAGTTTGGAAATAGAATATCTAAAAAATTACCCCAATTAGCTAAGTGTTTTCCCCACATGCCAAAAAGTCTAAATAATATAAAAGTAAATAAAGAAGTTAATATACATATAATAAGGTTTATTTTCCTCTAAATGGTAAAAATGAGAAAGGGGAAATATTTGAGTCAAAATGAAGAGAAACTAAAATGTAGAAAGTGATTGTAGTGACTAAGTTTTTTTTCATTTAACTTTTTCTTAGTTATGCTACTGATGGGAGCGTTACTTGTAACCAGGATTCTCTAGGACAGATGTACTAGCAACTGTTTGCAACCAGGCCGGCCACTTCTAACCCATTTTAACCAAAAAATTACTCCAGCTGAATATAAATATTCTGGATGAAGTATGCTAGTCTGAGTAGATGAATTTTCTAATTGATTCTTATATCATGATGATGCAGCAATAAAAGTTTCTCTAAATCCTATGACTGTTTATACGTCTGAGTTAAATATGATTCTAGATCATATTAAATAACTTTACATGTTCTCTTTTTCTTTAGATTATTTTTTTCTTTGCCATTTGGAAAAATGTTCACATGTTAATATTCTTAGTTAAAAAGCCTCTGAGAGTAAAAATATCTATGTTTATATATTTTGGATTTATATGTCATTTACAAATAAATCACACATCATTAATTTGAAAAATAATGTCAATAATCATATATTTTATGCTTGGTGTTCACCTAACAATAAAATAGAAATGGTTCTACAGAGCAGAGTTGTGATCAAAGTATCAACACAGAATGGTTATCTCACCTTTTAGTCTTTTCCATATTATCTCTATATTTCATTTACAATTGTACATGCTGTTTTATAACATGAATTCAAATTACAGGGCTTCAGGCATCCTCCATATCTCAGGTAATAATATTAACGGAAATAACTTTGTGACCACATTGTATCACTTAAATGCTCAAAATATTCTAGTTTAATCTAGTCTTGAACTCTGATTATTAATCTGATTTTCAAAGACAATTTTCTAACTTCTTACTATTTTACAAGGTTCTCATTTTACATCACAAAAAAAGTTCATAAAATTATATTGGTAGCAAGCATAGTATATTTAGAATAAGTGGATCGCTTTGGTACTTACCCTGAGAAATGCATCGAGGGCTCCATTTTCCATGAACTCTATTACAATCATGACTGGTTTCCCTAAAATTAAAAAAAAAAAAAGTTTCAGAAGTTGCAACCTGAACTGCAGGGTTATTTCCTTTCTCATCCCCCAATAAAACACATGGTGTTCTTTTGAAAGAGTGAGTGTGTGAAGTATGAGTATTTCTTTTAGTGTTGCTGCTAAGCTCAAAAAGTCATTATATGTCTGCTTGGAACATGGTCATGATTCATAAAATTAAAACATATAAATAAAAGTCATTGTGTTCTTCTGACTCCTGCTTTGTGAGTAAAACTCAGAGAAAATTATACTTTATGTAAAATGTAAAGACTATATTGTATAATTATTATGTCCCTTGAAGAGAAATAAAAATATTTATCAGTCATTCCATCTATCAGTTATTCTTCAACTCTAATCTTGCATTCATTTTTTTCTGCTTTTTTTTCCCCTTGAGGTGATAACATAAAGGAAGAATTTTTTGATTAGTTACATACCAAGAAAACTCATTCATTTAGACTATGCAACATATTTCATAATTTCTTTTATTACGTACATAATAATACTAATTTCTGACACTCGGTTTGTTTGATAAAATAAAGATATAACCAATATCTACCTCTTGTAACAACCCCTTCCAAATGGACAACATTTGGGTGGTCAAACTGCCCCATGATGCTTGCTTCACATAAAAAGTCTCTCCTTTGTTTTTCTGTGTAACCAACTTTCAGGGTTTTTATGGCTACTGCAACGTCTCTTTTCCCTGGAAGTTTCAAACGGCCACTGCAGACTTCACCAAATTCTCCTGAAGTAACAGAACAAGCAGGCATATTTTATTTTCTAAATATTGTGCTTTTCTTTTAAGAGTAAATGCATTTAATTATTTTTCTTTAACTTATAGTAAATTATTTTAAAGCATTTTAAAATAGTTTCAAAAATACTTGGTAAAGCCCTGTAAGTTACATAGAATACATTCCCATATAAAGGGGAGGCTATTTTCTAGACACAAAAGTTGTTTATGAAAATAATGGCATAAATGAAATTAAAACTTGAAGATACAGTTCAGAGCTCCTTCATAAAAGTTATGCTTTCCTAAACTGTCTGTTAAACAGGCTACTATTTTTCAATTGAATTAACCAACACTCAGAGTCAACATTCAGATTTGAATTATGCTATTATACATTTAAAATTATTTTTTATATATTGTATTAGTATATAACCTAGACTACCTACTAAAGCATGAGGACACAGTAAATTCTAAACATTGCAATTCCTTTTGAGAAGAAAATATTTATTAAACTTTTAAAATCTGGAATTTATATGCACTATGTCTACTGGATTTAAAGGAATTAGAGTCAGAAATGTACATTATAAAAATACATACAAATAGAAAATATTCCCTTTAATTCATACACATTAATTTTCTACATGAATTTAAATTACAATGGCTAATATCTACAAATACAAGAAAAAAGATAAAAATGAAAGTTTTGTAAGAAGACAGTAAATCAAGTAAAAGGAAATGTGCAGCAAAATTCTGGAAATTTCTGACCTTTTAAAAATACAAATTCATTTCTTAAATGACAGGCCAGAGCTATTATAAAGTAGCTTGTAATAGAAGAATATCTTAAAAATCCAACAGAAAACAAAAATATATGGATTCTTCGTGCCACATGCTAGTTTTTCACATTTTTTCGTAAGATTTCATAAACAAGTACAGCCTCACTGCTTCCAACAGTTCAGGTGAATGCAAAAGTTCTATACTTGAGGAATAATTATTTGCCTGTCATTATGATGTATGACTTTCAATCTTGGCTAAATGGAACAGCTGAACAAGGAAGCTACAATAGCCTTACCTGCACCAATCACACGCTCAATTTTAATACAGGAGGCATCTAGCTCCTTGGCGAATTGATGGACAGCTCTATTTGGGTCCTCATAGGTTTCAGGGTCAATGTAGGTTTTGGTGCCTGGAAATTTAACTGTAATGATGTAAGAAAGCATGACTGTGATGAAGCAAAGCCCTTATTGTGCAGTCAGCCCAGGAATTTCATTATGCAGAGTGCTCCTTGGAACAGTGAACTTGCTTCCACATCACCTGATTCACAGCAGTTTTAACAGACTACTTCAGTCTGCTGGCGTATAGGTATTATCTGCAAGCTTCTATAGGTAACATAGGATCCAGCTCATAGGTTGCTAACTGAATTGCTTTTCCAGTAAATCAACAAAAGACATTCACCAAAATTTCTGACATGCCTATCAGACTGGAGGTTTAATTAAATTCACTGCTATCATGGCATAGTTCAAGCCATATTGAGGTTTGTAATGGACTTGGAAACACATTTGTAAAACTACCAGTCAGTCAATCAATCAAATTAATACACTGGGAAAAGAAGACATTTCATTTACAGGTAGCCTACTACACTGACAGCAATATTAAAAACATTTAGACATCTTACTTATTCTTTTGATTTATTTTTTTAAAGACCAACCACCGTTGACATATACATAAAATTAATACAAGATGTGAGGGACTTCTATCACAGAATCAAAGAGATATCTTCTAAAGACAGTTTCATCTTCACCTTCAAGGGCAATAGAGGCCAGATATACAAAGTGCAGAGTAAAGTAGAAAATTTACAATATTCCTGGGATCTGTTAACCAAGTATGACAGCGATTTGAAAGAGGAATGATTTATATGAACTTTCAATTATAAGGCTCTGGAAGATCTTAACTGCTGAGGAGGTAGCCAATATGCCTCACAAAAGGTAGTCAAAATGCAAACAACATAGAATAATCTTAAAAGTTAAAATCTTCTTAAAATGCACCCAGAAGCATGCAGGTAACAGATAATACTATGTCAACTTTAAATAAAATTCAATTACAATAATGTATTCCAAATCTATTTGGTAAAAGACAAAGATAAGATAGATAGGCATATATTTGGTTATATTAATGCAATAAAAATTACACTATATCCTCAAAAAAACTTTATTGTTTTAACAAAGCCACTGAACAATCTTTTCATCAAATCTTACTATTCGGAGAACAATATATTTCTTTATATATTACACTGCAGCCTAACTGTGCTTATGTCATCACATTAAAATTATATTTTAAAAATAAACACATAACAAAAAGAAGCAAAATGTATAAAGGAAAATGGGATTTAAAAATCTTGATTTATTCTGCTGTAGTTGATTGTTTATCCAAAATTGATTGTCTTAAACAATTATTGTTGCAGTTTATAAAACTGACAGATGCTCATTTGTTACTAAAGCTGAACATGAAAAAAAAAAAAAACAACACGAGAAGAAAAGAGAGAGGGGATAGAAGGAGAAAAGAGAGAAGAAGGAGTATAGGGAAAGGGGGAAGAGAAAAAGAGAGAAGGGAAGAAAACAATAGGTTAACCTCCTAGATTGGCAGGCAGATGGAGAATGAGCCATCTTCTCCCTTTTTATTCTCTCTTTCTTTCATTGTTTTAAAATTTTGTTTTGATAAGGGAGCTAGATTGGAGGTAACCTTCCGCATCTCAAACTGACGGTTCTTTATTCAAGCTGTCATAAAACATTTTGACAGGCCAGAGCTATTTTGGCATAAAAACATGAAATACTGCCCAGCTTGGATTTGAAGACATTGTTAGAAGAAATGGTAGGAGGAAACAAATGTAAATTGGAATTGCTTCACTAAATTCCTCCATTGTGTTTATATATTTAAATGTAGCACTTGGGGGCATGGAGAGTTGAGGGTGCCTGATACAAGTGACTGGACATTCTATTAAATTCAGTGCTCTAAAAGCTAGTTAAATGGTTGCTTTCAAGTTTCTGTAAAAATTCAGTCTGGTGTTTTAGTAACTGGGAAAATTGTCCATGAACTAAATAGAGGAATAAAAAGACACCAACTTGTAAACAACTGGTTACCACAGTATTATACTTGGTATATTAAGTAATCATAATTTCAAATAAAATACCTGGTTTTAATCAAACAACAAGAAAACATATCCTTGGAAAAAGGGTGATTCAAAATATTAAGAATTCACCAGGATAGGATATGGTAAGTGCACTTTTTTTCATTCTTCATTTAATAAATGAATGTTTTAAAATAAGGAAAATATTGACATTATTTCTGAATATTCTGGTTTATCCCAACTCGAGTATGAACTTTTGTATTTTAAAATATTATTTCGATTTCTCATGAAAGTTAAACATCTTAAAACCACGATTGCTAGTTTTCTCTAAAGGTTAAAACTTTATATACAGCAAGCTTATCTTGTATATATTAGCAAGTAAAGCATGCAATTATATATTTTCTAATTACAAACTGGATGTGAAATGTGAAAAAAGTGAATGGCATAAACATATTAAAACTGACTTATGACAATTAAGCATAAGGCTATACAACAAATTTTGGATAAGTCATGTTTCAACTGACCTTCTGCATTAACCTGCAAGTTAAAAGCAAATAAACTGGTGTATGTGATCGTTTGGGGATATTTCAAATATGCTCAACAAATAAAAGAAAAGTGACATACTGATTATGGTAATATTAAATAATTGTGCCATTAAATTATTCACATATGGGCAGGACCAGGGATTCCCAGAACTACAGTCTTATGTTGCTCTTCTATATACATTCTACACTAGAAATAAAATTTAGAAATTCAGGTTTTGATCTGCTCCTTCCTGTCTGGGGAAGTGTTAAAAACATTCTCCCATGTCATTAAATAGAAACAAAAAAAAGGTAACCTCCACTTTTTTCTCTATTTCCTCTAGCTATAAACTACCTATGGTGCTCTCTTCACTGAGGCTTGTCACAGGAAAATTAATGCCAGATTAGCAAAAGGAAGTTCTGACATTGGGGGCATATCAAATAATCCCAAGTGGGGTACAGAAACACACACATTCAGTCATAATCAGGGGTATATTTAAGTTTTTTGAGGCTTAACCCATATACAATTTGGGATACTGTCTTTAGGGGAAAGAATACATGATTATATACACAAATTTGCTACAGCACTCCCACGGCCTAAGAAAGGCCTGTGAAAGTAAGAGGCCTTGAATATTAAACTTTATAATAAAGCCACTCCTGGGCATACCTTTAACTTCCATTTGTAGTAAACCGTACTACCCCACATGCCCTTCCTACTATCAGTGGTTGAGATTCAAGGTAATTTCTTATTCAATTTGGATTTGTGTTACGTAAAACCACTTCTATTTTGAAAACTAAAGGTAACTGTTGGTTCAAAAATGCAAACACATTGAGAAAATTTAGGAATGATAGGAGCATTTACAATTTGTGTATTTAAACCACACATTGTCATTTGAGCTTTTTCTTTCTTTTCTTTTCTTTTTTTTTTACAAAAAAAGAATCACAAAGAAAATCTAAAATGTATTAGAAATTTCTTGATGGAGGCTTTGCTATTCTTATGACTTTAGGATGGGTATAGGACAGCATCTTCACAGATACTGACGTAAGAATCTAATAAATAACACAAAAGATACAATTCTTATGTCAAGGGAAATTTATCTACACATGAGAACATTTGCCAAAGATTATAGGTAATACAAAATAATAATAAAATTGGTTTTTAATATTCTCAAGGATTAAAAATGGGGAAAATGGGTTTGGGTAAGAACATCATTAATTATCAGAAATGAAGTAATTTGATGGTTAAGTTTTGATTTTGCCTACATAAAGTAATAACATTTACTCTCAGTGCTCGCATTTTCACATGCCATTCTCATTGCAACAAGAATAAGATTAATGCAGATAGGCATCTATTTTATTTGGGTCACTAAGCTTTCTTCTAAATATGATTCTAAAATGAACTTTTAAGAATAAGCTAACTCAAATCCATAGGAAAACATCAGAGGCATGAATCTTATTATTATACAATTTATGTTCTGTGAAATATCTATCAGTGATAGGTAATTTATAGTAGCTGAAGAGAAAGAGGCTTAAAAAAGGGCCTATCCTTGTAACCTGAAATGACATTCCATAGCTAGCGAATGGGCACATGCAACCTTTAATGTATTATTATTAGGATGGTAAGAAACACTTGGGCAAAGTTTGCAAAAGGAAACATTGTGATGTAAAAGCAGCTGAATATCCTGCAGTTGTATGACATTTCTGAATATATTTTATTTTTTCAAATTCATATCACATGATTTTAATTCTAAACATCTTATTCAAATGCTTTAAAGCAACATTTTGAGCTCATGGTATAATTTCAAGCATGATGCATGAGGACTTTGTTAATGCCAATGCTAATAACCAGATTTTTCTATTAATAGGGGTACATCATAGTAAAGAAAAGCCAAACACTTACAATGAAAGTAAAGCTCTTCATCCCCTTCTTGGTCAGCTTTGCTATAACCACAGTGCCTGGAAGAAAGCAAATTTGTGACAATCTTAGTGATTTTACTTTTTATATTTAAATTTCATTACAATGCACCTTAGTTACTCAACAACCTACTAGAGTTAAATTTACTGTTCATAGTTATGAATCCATTTAGTAATAATATAGCAATTCACGAGATTAAGATGCACAGAAAACAAACTTTTTGTGTGAGAAAGTGTAAAAGGAACATTTAAAAAAATACATTTAGATTGAATATACAAAATTCAATATGATTTGAATCCACAAGGTTCAATTCACAAAAATATTTATGAGTCACAAATATTCACAAGTGAATGTTTACTTGTATTTCTTTCTGGAAGAAAACACATTTTAAATGGTTTCCACAAACATTTAATAACTAAAAGAGTAAATACTTCCCCAGGTATATTCTGTATTTATTATGAAAACTTAACTCTGAAAATAAGAAATAAAAATTCGCACAATAAAACTATAATACACTCATTCCCCCTAAACTAAAGGCAGTGATCAAACTCATATTCCATTTTGATCCCGAAGGAATGACATGTTATTGATCTTTATTGTTTTGTATCAAAGAATGTTTGCATTTACTATTTAAAATTCGACTACGCTAAGTAATAGGCTGACATAATTCTTAAAAAGCAATATGTTTTAATGTTAGAGATTAGAACAACTGGGAGATTAGAACTACCTTCTCCCAATGATGAAGCCAAAGACCATGAACACCAAAATGATGGTCCCAGCCACAGCAACCACAGCAATGATAATGACAGGATTCTGTTCACTGGAGACAGCTGTAGCTGTAAACAGAGGAAATAGGCTCAGAAATACTTGACACCATGCAAGAACTTGAAAGGTTAAATAAAATTAGAGATATCTTTTCTATGTAATTCACTCTAATTTTAAATAACTGCATTATTTTGTAACAAAGTAAATTTAAATAAATGTTTATTTCTGCCTTTCAAAGAACTGGTAAGGACAATACTTTCACATATTTTCCATTTATCAGCTATAAAAGAATGTATAAATGCTCACTGAATGACTATATTCCTGCTTAGTTGTAGAAAGCTTAGTTATACATCAAGAGATAGACACATCTGATCTGCTAGTGCTATTAAATCCCTATTGTTCCTCAGCAAGGCGTTTGATTTTGATCCCTTTGTGTCTTTTTTTCTGGTATGTGAAATCAGAACCAAAATACATACCTCATGTATTTTTTAAAGTGCTTTAATACACATTAAATGCTTTATCTCTCATATCATCAATTAAAATAGAAAGCATAGTGTAATCATAGTTAAACATTATGAAATTATAGTCCACTATAATTCAGGAAAAAGATGAGCCGTATTATCTGTGTTAATTTTCATGAAGTATGTAGTAAACACGTTTCATATTTAAGATTACAAAAATAGTTAGCCTATTTTAGAAAGAGAAAACTTTCTGCAAGTACTTTTTAACAAAACACTATCATTACCTAACTGCAGACACCTCTTGTACAATAATAAATACTTCTTCTATGCTCATTAAGGCAAACTCAGCTGAACCTTTCTGACAGTCTCTTTGGGAACAAATACGTGTTTGCATGTCTTTTAAAACACTCTCTGATATAGAATTTTTGCACTTATCACTTCCATTTTTCCAAGCTAGTGAAATTTTATTTATATGGTGACTCACATTTGTCATATTTTCCCAGTTTTGTATTTTCAGTAGCAATACAGACTTTATAAAATCATTTAAGACATATGAAACAATGAAAATGAATATTTCAATAAATGATCCAGTTGCAAATATCATAAAATACATAATGTCAAACTCATATAATTTACTAATTCTGAAACAATCAACAGCTGCAATCTTTAATTTAAGGCAGGATGGAAACTACCTTTCCTTCTTGTTGATGGCAAGGGACTAGATCTCTAGAGTAGTAATTCATATGAAGGCAAAACACATCTTGCCACAATAGGAAGTATAAAGTTTTTTTTAGATTGGCCTTTCTCTAGTTTATTTGTCTGTCTCCTTTTGACAAATTATCTCTTAATTTCGTATACCTATGCTAACAAGAGATAGATAGCTCCTGTGTTGAAAAACAGTAAAAACAGCTCTGGTCTAATAGATACTTTCTGAACAAAGAAGATTATACACATTCTCTAATTTATCACCTGCTGAATTGCTCCCTGAGGGAACTTAAAAAGGTTAAAAAAAAAAAAAAAAAAAAAAAAGGAAAACAACTTTCAAACACTAATTTCTGAATTACAGCCTATTATCACACAACAGAGAAAAGATGACTTCAAGTACTTTAAAAATTTGTTTATTTTCTGTTTTTAGTCTTTTTTCTATACATTTTAAGAAAGTAAAAGAATGGAGTAGTTCCAGTCATGAGGAAGGAAAAATTATGTACATATGTTATGAAATTCTTTCCATTCAATGTGTCCCATGGGCCTAATTCTCTGCTTGTCTTAGGCTCAGTTTTTCCCTTAGCTTCAGAAACAGAACTCTAATGAGAAAAGTGAACTCAGGTGAATGATGAATCAGAATTTGTGCATATTTATTTACACATTTTTGTATATTGTCAGGGTCATACTTTAATCTTTCCACAGTTGACATTAAGGTTAATATTTTCATCTATTTCACGGGCAATACATATTAAAAATAATTTGCAAAGGCTATAAATAGAATATCATGGTTTAAAAACTCAAAAAAGTAGATAGGATACTGCAGAGAAGGGGATTTTAGGATGTATGTGCAATGGAAGAGACTGTCAAACTTCTCTTTACAAAACAGTGCTCAAGTGACTTCTTTTAGACTGCATCTTATCTTCTGACCTGCTTTCTGGCACAGGGAGTCACTGCTCCCTGACATGGTGATATCACTGGACCATGCATTCCATCAGCGCTTAATTGTGTGGCCAGAATCTCTGTACCTGCCCCTCTCTTTCACTGAAGTTTCAATAAAGATCATGAACTGCGTGTTTCTGTGTTTCCTTCATTCTTAGCATAGTAACTTACGCTGACTCACTGGTTCACAAAGAGTAATCTGGAAAACCCTGAGAGTCCTCAATAACTTTTCATAGAGTCTGTAAGTTTAAAATAGTTTTCATATAATATGAAGATGTTATTTGCCTTTTTTACTCTCATTTGCTTACAAATGCAGTTAAGATTTTCAGAAGGTGTATGACAAGATAATACCATGACTCTGATGGCTAATAAAATGTGTTAGTGTGTTCTTGTGTTTTTAAAGTTTCCATTTTAATTTCTAATTTGGTGAATATTAATTGATATAACCAATATAAAGCATTTTTTGATACCCTCAACATTTTTTAATAGTAAAAGGGCTCCTGGGATGGAAAATTTTGAGAAAGGCTGTGTTTAATAAGAGCTGACATTGGAGACTTTACATGAGAGGGACTCTCCTTGACACTTTGTATATATTAACTTAATCCTCAGAATATTTTGTGAATTGAGGACTACTATACTAGAAATTAAGGTACAGAGACCTAGCTCATCCAAACTCCTATAACCGGACATGGCAGAGCAGAGAGATTTGAAACTAGGCAGCTCTCTGCTGGCACTGAGTGATATTAGTAATTCATTCTATGCTGATCAGTGTGAAGTATTCATTTATTGCTAATTTACTGAGTGCCTTCTGTGCCTGACACCATAGTAGGCACTGGCAAGACAACAGTAAGGAAAAGAGATACGGATTCTTCTCTCATCAAGTTTACATTCCACTGGGAGAGAATATATTGATAGTAAAAATCACCAAATTCTACTGCAAAAATCCATTCTTAACATGCATTTCATGTGATCTTTCAGATTCCACTACTTTATAATCTCTGAATCTTGGTTACTTCTTTTTTTAAATAATAAAAATAATATCTATGAATCTCAGCACTCATTAAACGATAGTTTGGTTTAATATTCTCAATTTACAAAGTCAGGAAAAGGCATAAATTCATCTTGAATCTTTTGAAATCTAAAAGTGTTTTTAAATAATAAGGAATGATTAGGTAAATGTGAGATACCTGACATTTTAAGTTTAAACTATTTATTAAAAGATGAAAGAAACCACAATTTGAAGTATTTTTTTATATTTGAATTTACAGGCTGATATTATGATATAGATCTGAGTTGAAAACTACTAGAGCACATTTTAACACTAACCACTCAAATATTTAAATATTGAAATCTTAACTTAAAATGCTTTAATGTTTTGGGGGACACTAAACTTTGATATGCTGATTCTTGATCTTATATAATCTATTTAAAAATAATAATCATAAAAATGGCGTTAAGTTCACCAAATCAAATTATGTAGCAAATGTTTAAACTGATGCCTTTACGTTTACCATTCTATGTGAATGATTTATATGTCAAAATGATTTCAACATACATTTTTATTATTTGTGCCTACGAGAGTTACAGATTTATTTTAAAATGTAACAAAATATGTGGAAGAATAATACTGTTACCAAACTTAACAAACATTAGTTAATGCAAAGGATATTTATCAATTTACTCTACCTTTTAAATATCTATACAATTCTTTCTTTAAAGCCAACATAATTCTTTAATCAAACTTATATTAATTTAATTTGTTTAAAATATTTTAATTGAGAAAAGTCATATAACATTTTCCAACTCAATTTTGATTAGAATTTTGGAGGAATGCTGGATTGGCAAGGAGAGGAGATAACAGCTGGGAAACCCATGTGCCTGAGCAGTAACATCAGGAGGAATCAAAACCCTAAAATATAGAAACACAAACTGAGACATCGGCTCTGTTGAGGAGCAACAGCAGTGGTATTCAGGGTGTTCTGAACTTGCACTCTGACAGCAAATGGGGACATATATCCCAAGATACATCTGCTTACTTCTTATACACTATATATATAGATGCAATTTTACTATAATCTTGTTGCATTATAAAACATGAACAAAATGATAAAGGGGCTTCAAAGATATTAGCTATATTCTGTTTTTAAGATGAGTGGTTATAGGGATATTCATTTAATTATCTCCCTTATATTTCATATATACTTTAAATATATTCTTTAGTATGCATGAAATATCCCATAACATAAATGAAAAATGTCAAAAATAAAAATAAATACAAGTTCTAAGACCTTCCTGAACTCTCATTTTTTAAATCATTGCTAAAGGGTAAGTCACTTAAATGAATACAGGTCCTTAGATACCATCTTTCTCTTGTTCACCTCACTACACATTCTGGCTTCATTTGTGGGTTTCTGTGAAGTAGCCGCTTTGATGGACACACTTAGAATAAGACTGTTTTGAGGTCGTCAAAAACATCTTGTGTCAATACACAAATTGAATCAGTCCTGCTTCTGTTTCTAATTTCACCTTTTTCAAAAAATAAATCCAGTATGCGTTAAAGAAACTTATTTAAATCACAAGGTTTTAAAATTGCTAAACAAAACAGCAAATGTTAAATTATGAACTTTTACAAAGTACATATATATATGTACACATATATGATGATGCAAATGATCACCCCAATATTGAAAAAAATATTAATATATGCTGGAGTTATTGAGAGTAAGAATCCAAACCAAAGGCATAATTACCTTCAAACATTTTACCTGTAGCTTCCTCTAGTGTAGCAACATCAAGTCTGGGACTGTAGTTTCCATAACCAGCAGCAGTAAAAGCCCGAATCTGGAAAACATACACTGTTCCTGGTTTCAGATTATTAATGGAGGCTGAAGTAGACTTGGTTTTTACTGTTGAGTAGGTCCGTTCCCTTTGATCCTAGAAACAATATTTAGAGGAAATATTTAATTGTGATTGCAACCAGACAATTTGACAGTCAACTGTTTCAATTTAATTCAATTTGCTCCATTGTTTTTATAGAGGCTACATGGTACTTTGTGGAATATTATAACATTAAGTCACTTCTAAAGTAATATAAAATGAAAATGTGAAACACATGCCTTTGTTATATATATATATTTAGGGAGAAATAATTTAGTTAAAACATTTATGATATTTTTAACTTTCGCATAGGTAATACATGACAAGAACTACTTAGCCATAATATAATAAAATATCCTACTGGTCAAAGAGTGGGTACACCTGTATAATCTACAGTTTAGCAGAAGTCATCAAATCATGATGTAGTTCTCTTAAGTTGTTTTGAAAGTTATTCAGCAAGAAAAAAAGCTAGATGCTAAAAATCCAGAAAGTTATTAAATCAAGAAATTTAGTTAACACTACCACTATATTGACATACCAATTTTTTAAAAACAACCCTGAATTTCTCACAGAATAAACCACTTCTGCAAAACAGTATTTAATGAAATATTTTTAAAGTAAAATTATAAATATTAAAATTTAAATATATATGATTTATGGCTTGAGAATATTTTAAACATGATTTATTTCTTTTTTCATATTTCAGATATAAAAACTGATGTAGAGTTTACTAAAATAATAGTTATATGTTTATTAACAATTTTTATCCTATCATCAAACACATTTTATGTGCATATATAATAAGATTAAGAAGGAAATAAATGTAAAAACTCAAGCATATAAAAACTCCATCAAAACAATATTTAAATAAATAAAAATTTAAATCTTCCTTGATATGATTCTCAAAAGCTACTTATGAATAAAAGCTGTAAAAGTTATACTTCAAAATATACAATTTTAGAGAGTACTTACTTGGTCTATAATAAATTTATGTGTTCAACTTTATCTGGCAATGAAATTCTTCATTGAAATCTTAAAATGTCTATCTAGTTGTTCGATTTGCCTTCACAGTGAGATTTGCAAAAGTGTAAATAAATATATACTTAAGGCTGATTTACTCAAACTGATCCGTGATTGTCCTCATTACAATCATTTATAAAAATGATAGTTTGTATTGCATATATTTATTGCCAACGAAAGACCTAGGCATAACTCAGGTGACACAAACATCACGCATGTGTACATATACATTACAATATAATACAATACAATGCTATTATTGTCTTTTAGTTGCCTAATATGCAAATTTAGTGAATGTAGATACTTTTTCTGTAAGGCCAAAAAACATGATTTGAACAGATTTATTCTAGAGAAAACATTTGCAAAATATTTCAGATTTATATTGTGAGAAACTTTACTCTTACCACCTATTTGTTTCATTGCTTTTGAAATTTTATGCAATTTCAGCAGGGACTATAACTGTTAGCTCTCATGGGAAACCAGATATACCAAAACCAGCGTTAAAAACAATTATCCCCTCTAAAACACATTTGGTGGGACGAGAAATGAAGCATATAAAATGCAACCTTAGCAATGAAGTCATGAATTCATAATGTAAGTAACAAGCAAAAATATTTTAAACTTAATCTGAACATTAAAACAAAATCATATTTTAGACTAATTTTTTTTTTCAAAAAAACAAAGTTATCTATTGCCAATGTACTATATACATTTCAATTTATTTAGTCATATCAACTCATCCCTAAAGTTTTCTCAAAGCTTTAAGCTCCCAATTTTCTAATTGTATTGTCTAAACAGCTAAAATGATTATGTGTATTATAGCACTTCAGGTAACTCAGGTAAGCTAAAAATAGTAACACTTATTATGATTACTGTTTGTAATAGCAATGGTTTCCACGTTTCAAACCTTGCACCAAGTCTTTCTGTGAGGTGGAGTTTTAAATCATAATCTCTGAACATGGTTCATATAAACATTTTTCTCTCTCTTTCCAAATGAAACAGAAATAAATACACTCATATACTCAGATATATCACTAGTTACTAAAATTTAATCATTATAGGGAGATTAAAAAGGCAGCACTTGGGTTTTAGCCATACTATTTTTTCCTGGAAGGAGAGGTGTAAATAAGTACCATACATGATTATTAAAACATATATAAAATAAACTTCAGGAGGAATTTAAAGGAGTGAAATAGCATCATCTGATTTGTAAGTCTGAAGAACTACATCTTTATTATACAAAATATTATTTCAAATTACTAAACTATTTGAGGTCATTATCATCACTGAAACCACATAAATTAAACAAATCATTAAGGTCCCAAACAGACATACTAAAGAAAATATTTTTCAAAATGCATTGGGCTGTGTGGTTTCTGTGACACAAAAATATCCTACATCTAATTATTATGATATCAAAAATTGAATATATAAATAAATACATATGCTACAAATGGGACACTTTCACTTGTGTAACACAGAAACTTAATACACAGAAATCACAGTTAGAGTAATGAGCCAGAGATTCACAGAGATGGTTATTATAAATGGCTAAAATTAAGTATGAAGTTTGAAGTAGCTCCAAATGGTTGGCATAATGACCAACTTTAGTCTACAATACAGTAGGATGACATGAGACACACAGCACATTGTACATTTCAGTTGCTCTTAGCACTTACTTTCTCGTAATACTTGATTTCATATTCTGTGATGACTCCATTGGGATGCTCTGGTTCCTGCCAGGAAAGCTCGACACTCCGCTGCAGCACTCTCTCCTTCATTACTCCGCTCACTTGCGAGGGAGCTGTTTGGACAAGATGTGTCAATAAACAATGAGAAAATTCACTGGATGCCTCAAATCAAATGTCACAACTGATCAGTCCCATGCTGTGCCAGTTTCATTAAGGTAAAAGAAAGCACCTTTTCATAGCTCACAATTCAGAAGCTAATGAATATTCAAACAGGACCTTATTACTGTTCATAAACCTTAATAGAAATTTAAATTAAAGTGCAAACAGCAGAAGATAGCATTGTTCAAGTTAGTGAAAAATGGAAATGATGGGGCTGAGAATGACAATTAAGCAAATGAATGCTAATTAAGGCTAGAAAATATGATTTCAGATTAATCTCCAGTGATAAACTAAGTCCAAATATTTATTTCACATGCAACAGCAATACACTTTTAAAAGAAAAAATAATTTAATATTATGCAAGAAAAAGTGTATGAAATGGCTACTTTGATCTTCAGTGAAAGGGATCATATTTTTAAAAATGTTCTCATGTTTCACTTGGTGTGTGTATACTCCCAAAGAATTCTAAACAACTTTGGAAAACATCTTTAGACTTTATTAGGTCAAGATGCAAGAAAATGCAAAGGCTGCCTGCTACTTAAAATAGGTGCATGAACCCACATACATACACATGGACTCTTGCATGTGTAATTTATACCTACGTAACCTAGGTTTCAAGCTTTCAAAGGAGCAATTCAAAGCTACAATCTTGCTTTCTCTTTCTATTCAGATAATAATATGCTTAGAGTTCTTTCATTCTAATTAGTGACATATACTCTTTTTGGTAGCTAAGTCTGTGGAATGTAGCAAACTAATTTGCTCTGTCTAATTTGCTCAGTGATGATTAACTAGTTGTCTACTCTGTCTAAATGAGTAGCTGCTCTGGCTTGGCTGAATTTCAGTGGGGTCATTATGTTTCATGTATCATGCTCTATCTCATTCTGTAAAATATTTTCAGGCTGTTAATTTAATTTTCAGATGTCTGAAATTGTTAATAATCCTGCTGACAGAAAAGCAATTATATGGACCAAGCCGTTTAAGCAACCTTCCGATGTTTATCCCTTTGGCTTTATTTTGTTTCTTCTACTTAATATTTTCTTGTATCCATGTCTATAAAACACATTTTTCACTTCTTTCCGGCTTGGCAATTTTGAAGGAAGGGCATGGAAGATGCATGACTCTCATTTCCTCCCAGATTACTAACAAAAGCGTAACGAGGGCAGTTTAAGTGGGACAACTTTCCCTTGAAGGCGATGTAGCTGAAGTACTCAACAAACTGTGTTTACAGTCTAAATGCATTTCTGATATGTTTTCAATGAAGCTAATTTCTAATAAGAAATCTTATTTTTGTCACAACTTTTGAAACCTGAACATATGCAGTAAACAAGAACTTATCTCTAAAGTGACACGTCTCTGTACCCAGAACATGCTTAGCATAACTCAGCAGACTGCAACATTCAAGAGGCTGCTTCCTTAGGCCATGGCCTTAGGAATCCAACTCCAACTAATTGTGACATGAGATTCTACTTGACAAATAATCTCTAATAGTATAACTTACTTTAAAAAATCATTCCAAAAATTTACATTTTAACTAGTAAAAACAATAGACAGCAGCACAGGTGAGTATACTGCAATCGTTAACACACTGAGTTACCCAGGAGTGCTGCTGGTTTCTGATCAGGGTTTACAATTTATGTGTGCCATTTGAAAATAAGTTAGTTAGAAATAGGTTAGAGAGATCGTATGTGTAAATCTCTAGGTTTTTTTCAAATAACACTTATAGCCTACTGTGATTTCCAGTATAAGTCAAACACTAAGACATTTTGCTTAGTTTCTATCCCTAACTATCACTTTGCTTGGTATGATAAAAGAGGCAGGAGACTCCGAATTCTTCAAGTTACGGAAAAGATTTGGGTTATAAATCTACCCTAAGTTTCTGCTACATTGAAACAAGATCTATATATAAAATGAGATGATTTTTGCAAGTTATACACTAAAATTACATTCATTATTTCACCCTGGAAAATAATTTTTACCTATAAAATCACAGCAATTGGAGACTGAAAAAGAAAAGCTGCTACAAATACTTGAAATATATAATATTTTGAAACTCATAGCACAGTGCTGACAGTGAAGTATGCCTCAACGTATTTTCCCTTTTGCACAGGAGCCATATCTGTAAGTGAATATACTCCTGAATTCTTCTATATTTCTTTCTTTTTTTCTTCTATCCCTTGCTGATACTATATCAAGTCACACATTTTAAGAGGGTCAGAAACGGAAGCACTAGCACATGGCCCTTGAGAATGGATAAACTGCATGACAGGAAAAATCTCTCTCTGTCTTATGTCCTTCAAATACAACATTTGGTACAGAAAACATGATTATATGTTCCCCGAGCTTCAATACCTTAGGTATAAAGGGTACACAACTCACAGGATATACAGCTTATAAACAAAAACATCTCTAGCCTAGTTAGATTCTGACAAGGTAATTATTTTCAGATAGAGTTATATGTTAAAGTAAAATTAAAGTGGCACAAGGTATGTTAATCTTAAAACAATGATTTCTATGGATAATATATTTGATTTACTAAATTAATGATATTGTAACAATCTCACTAAGAATGTACTCACTCTTACATCAAAATATTCAATTAACTACCATCTAAAGTTCATTTCTTAAAAGAAAATAATATACAAATGAACTATACAAATGACAATATACAGATGAATATATAAATTAATTACATGCTTTAAGAACCAATTCGGTGTTATAACATTTAAATTATAATTTTTATACTTATCAAAATGAAATTAGATATGTTGTAATTGGAATTATGTGAAGATAGTAAATAGTAATCAACAAAAATAATGAAGTTCCTGAATTGAAAGACGTAGATAAATACTGTATATAAAACAGCTTTTTGACATACATTTTTAGTAGGATTTCTAACAAAAAATTAACATATTCATTTTTACTAGAGTTTCTAGAAATATTCAACTATAAAAATTAAATTCAACTGAAAGATGGAACTTCCTTTGCCCTTAAAGATCTTCAAGTCTTATCAGGGATACAAGATATTACAAATAAATAAAATATAAAATAGACTAAGCCATGAAGCAAATTATTAATTGTATTTGGAATTTTCACAGATGACAATGACAGAAGACCTTAGGAAATTCAAAATTTGTTTCCAGAGTTCAAAGTGGTAAATCTCAACAGCATAAAAACAAAATTGATAAATTTGATGAAAGAGTAAAGCAAAAGTCTAATGACAGGCAGAAAAGTAAATTTGTGGAATGGGTTTGTTAGTATAAGGCTTTAAAATTGAAAAATAATCAGTAACAAGAATGGCGGGTTTATGTACAGACCTGAACCAATCAGCATTTTACAGATTTTGAGTATCAAGCACTCATACGTGATCTTTGATCTTAATCAATTTCCAACTAAAATCCAATTACAAAACACGTATTTAAATTACAGAATGGAATTTCTTAATAAGGTCTCCGTACTGCCTCCCTCTACCCCCTGCCAACCTGTTAAGCTTAACTATTTGTAAATGAAAATTTCTTAGCATGAAGTAGGGAAAAATACAATTTTAAAGCACAGAATAGTAGGCAAAGTGACCCCACAAAGATGTCTATACCCTAATCTCTGAAACAGGTAAATATGTAAATTCCATGGCAAAAAGGGTACTGCAAATGTTATTAAGGTTACAGACCTTAAAATGAAGAGATTATCCTGGATTCTTCCCAGTGGGCACTATCTAGTCATATGAGCCCTTAAGAGCAAACAGAGATGCTGCAGAAGTCAGGCAAATTTCAACTGTGGGAGGAACCAACTTGACATTGCTGGAGGGGACCTCAGAGAAACATGAAAAGATATGGGGCAGCTTTTAGGATCAAACTGGCCCTGACTGACCGGCACAGAAATTAATAATTCAGTCCTATCAGAGCAAAGAATTTGAATTTTTCCAACAACAGGAATGAGCTTGGAAGTAGACCTTCCCCAGAGTTTTCAAGTAAGAGCCAAGACCAGCTGATAACTTGATTTCAGCCTGTGAGGCTAGTAGTTGAACCTTGCTGTGCCCAGACTTGTGACCTACAGAACTATGAGATAATAAATGAGTGTTTTAAATTGTTCAGTGTTTGTGGTAATCTGTTATGGCAGCGATAGAAAATGAATACATATAGTAAGAAAAAAATCAGACCTACTGAAATTTTTATGAAATTATGAAAATAGGCTAGTGATTTCATATTTAAATAATGTGATATTAAATTGTATGTTGAAACAGCATGGAATCAAGGAATATTGACCTTAAGACCCAAAATACAATGTTTCATAGAAAAGAACTTAACCAAGATAATGAATTTCATTTTGGATTTACAAAGTCAGTTATTTATACCATTCATTTTTTCTACACTTACATGTTTCTAACTGAATTTAAACAAAGAATGAGATGGAAAAATATATCTGTATTTTTAAACCATACAATAAGGTAAGATGGGTCAACAAGCATAAAATGACCTTTCATCAAATATATCAAGTTTTTAAATCCACTGAAATTTGTTAGAAATCCATTAGGTAAATACAAAAAGGAAAAATAAAGACATCTTTGGAATACAGTCAAAGGAAAACCTGATAATAGTAGAATGATGCTCTTTCATGGAACACTTTTGCTATTGTACATTATCAGTAAGAAATTCATTTTTAGCAATGCTCGAAATAACAAATGTATGTGTTACTATGAGCCTAGTATTTTAAAATATTCAACTTTTAGCTTTTTCACTCTTCCCCACAGGTGTTCATTTTTTGCACTATAGGAAAAACATAAAAATACATACAAATGTGCTTAAATAACGAAATACTTGGCCATAGTTATACATGCAGTGCAGTGTATCATGTAACATAGCAATTCTGTTTCCAGGGTATGCAGATATATGTATAAAATGCTAAACGCATAATTTCACAAAATTTCAATTTCTTGGCTGTGGAAAAACAGGGCACTAATAATATTAAGAATGATAGATACACAATTTTAGCTAAAAAAGTAAGTACAGGAACTAAGGATAATTGAACCTGTAGCAATTATGAGCTATTCTTTTGTGACAGATGTCTGTCAAATTATCTTTGACTGGAAAGAAGCATGATCTGTAGTTAAAACCAACATAAATTTTCATTCTATAGCAAGTGTTTGAAAAAATTGGTGGAAGAGGAATGATGTTTTTTCAAAATTAAATTATGTTATTTGCATTGCTATCTACTTAACATACCAATTAGGATAATGATTTTCAAAATGTAAAATGTACAATATAATAAGATATATAACAGAATGAATTTCTAAATAAATTCAAGGAACAGTTACTAAAAAGACAACTTGACTAAGAAATAAGGTTTGAAAGTTCTTAAAAAAAAATAGGATGTTGAGCTGAAAAAGTAGGAAAATAAAAGCATCCTGCATAGGGGCCCCAGCCAGGTATACATGTGAGTTATAAATCAATATATCTTCAGTAGAGTAATAAAATACAAAATAAGAACTACAAAAGTCACCACTTCACAATCTGATCAACCAGGAACAATTCTGTTCTTTAAAGCAGCGATTGTAAAAATGATCTGACAATACATCTTCTTGAGAATAAAGTTTTCTTTTTCTAATCACCAGATAATTGGCAACCAATTGTTTGGACATTAAACTAATTATTATATAAGTTAGCACTTCTCATGAAAACCTATAAGTAAAAGGCTATAAGGGGCATCCAGTTGTGGAGAAGAGCTACCGTTGGTCTTTGATGCTAAACACATACTAGGACTCCTCCTAATATCTGCTAAAGTACTGACTAAAATGTCAACTGTTCATACATTTTAATTTTAATAGAATTTCTCTTAACGTAAAAAATACAAAATTTTGAACACAGTAGGTAAAAATTAGGCAAATTCCCCGAACTGGCTGTCCTATTGATACCAGTCTTACAAAGGAATAGCTCAATAATGACCTAATATGACAATTGAGAATGGTTAAGGAGTTCCTGATAGTAAGACACAAGCTATTTATCTTTTCAATCAACAAGTAATACTGTCTTTTTACTGGTTTAGTTCTATTCAACAAATACTTGTTTGGCATTTACTATATGCAAGGCATTGTGGATTTTTATAGTTCCTTAGAATTTGCAACATTAGACAGAGAGACAGAGAGATAGATTTCTTTCCTTCTAAAGCCCTATGAGGTAAATACTGTTTTTCTTGCTCTGTGTGTGTGTATGTGTGTGTGTGTGTGTGTGTGTGTGTGTGTGTGAAGAAGTTCAGCATTAAAAATTAAGTAGCATCATCTCAGAAAGAGGCATATTTTTATTTAATCCATGCTTTTAAGCCCTAATTCCCAAGTAGTTTTCAACTATACTGCAAAATTCTAGGCTCCGACACTTCCTGAGAGCAGAAACTAGCAAGGGGAAAGCTAAGCAGTCATTCATTGATTTAATATTTATTGAGAATCAATGATGTGCCACGACATTAGGTTTTGAGAATATAAGGATCAAAAGACCCATAGGGATCTGCTTAGTAGGCAGTAGCAGTCTCAGAAGCTGCAGATACTAGAAGAGATTAAGCGGAGCAGAGATTTTTTTAAATGGAAAATGCGTGTATATGCTACAAAATTCAAAAATACTAAAGTGTGAAAATTGACACTCCCTCCCAACCTGTCCCCATGTAACTAGGGTACTTCTCGCTGAAGCAACCCCTCTTAGCAATTTATTTGATATGCTTCCAGAAATCATCTAGGTTAACACAAATATGTGCATTTATTACATGAATGGTATGTTTTGATTTATGCTGTATTTTATAACAGATCATTTAACACACATAGATCTGCATCACTCTTTTATCAGCTCTGTTGTATTCCATTATACATATGCACCATGATTTATTTGACCAGACACTTATCAATAAGCATGGTCCTTTCCCACCTCTTTTTCTTACTCATTATGATCCAATGAAACTGCTGGCAAACTGGTATCTAATTAGTTAATCCTATAAGGAGAGTAAAATATTTCAAAGTAGTCTAGTGCCCACAGGTGAAAAGAGGTAGGCAAAATTACATGGACTGAATAGGCAAAATGTGGCCATTGTGAAAACTCCTTTAGAGGTTTTGCTTTAGAAAAGAAAATGAACACTTTATTTAGTTATTATTATTTAAAATATTCCAGAGCAGTGCCACTCAAAGTGCAGGCTGGCTACTCAAAACGCAGCTGCAAGTTGTTGGTGTGTGAGAGGAACTTGTGTCAGATGTACATCAACTACATCAGTAAGCACTTTTTTGTAGCTCAGCTGACATTTTTTTCTTAGTAAGATTTCTTGATGAAAGAAGCATTTCTTTTTCTTTGCAGCTTCCTTGATCATTTTCTTTCTGGTGCTAACTACTTATCTGTCATATGCTGGCATTTTGAGTAAGAGTGACTTTTAAAAGTATGCTAGCATTAGTCTTAAATACCCTTCACTGTAACACTAAAATGCCCAAAAGGTAAGATTACTATAATATTTTTACAGATTTTGGATGAAAACTCCTTTCGCTCATACCTTCAACATATAATTTCTCATGACTGATTATAGTATAAGGAGTTGTACGAATTGTAAAGATTATGATGTCTCAGTTTCTACCTTCCAGATTTAAATCCAGAAAACAAGTTAGAACGGGAATGCGCACAAACAATCTAAATGCAAAACTAAATATCGTAACACACATGAAATATAAATCAAGTGCCAACATATTCCTTGGAGGCATTAAAGAGCAAAACACACAGAATATTTCCCTGTTGTCAATCCTATTTGTAATTCAGCATTTGATTGGTATATAGCCATGCACTTAAACAGCTTATCAATACTTTTGGCATTATATCTATCATTATATCTATAATCTGCAAGTGATAACTTTGTATCAATTAGATAATAACAAACTCAGTTTCAAGATTGGACACATATTTTTCTGTCTAGTGGCCTCAACCAGTAAGCAACAACTCCTTGAATCATTCTTCCTCTGCTTCAGCTAATACAGATTTTGTTTTCTGTTGTTAAGAGTGGCTACACAATGTGTCATTCAATTATGTTACACCTGTCTATCTCCTCAGCTATTCTGATGCTCCTTAAACGTAGAAAACTTAGAGAAGCAGTAGAGCATAGGAATGAAGAGTGTGGGCCAGAGCGCTAGCCCATGGCTTATTTGCTGTGTGATCTTGAGCAGAAAATTGAACTTCTCTGTGTCTCAGTTTTCTCAGCTTTAAAATAAGGATAATCAGAATACTTACATCACAGATAGAATTGTTATGGAAATTAAATATATAAATAAATGTTAAAGACTTAAAATCATTCCTAGCACATGGTAAGAATTCCCAAAAAAATGTATTATTATTCTATGCTGACTTTGTTTGTATTAAAATTACTGATACCTGGAACACCTTCCAGAATACTCTGATTCTAATATCAGATTCAGGCCTACGTATTTTTCAAAAACTCCCTAGATAAAGCTGATGGACAGCTGAGATTGAGAATAATTCCTTTAAATCTTTGGCAGGAACATAAATTGCTATTCTAAGAGGGGATACTAGCACTCTCCATAATAAATGCTGGCAATGTTAGATTTTGAAATCTTACATTGGTAAGTTTTATAAAATAGCCATTTCAGTAAATAATCCATTTGTATAATGTATACTCTGTTTTATATGCATGAACTAGCTAGAAAAGTACATCATCAGTGTGAAGTCACTTAGAAGGGATACATCATTGTAAGAAAATGAAATAACTACCAAAATGAGATGAAGACCAACAACACACACTCTTTTCAAATTGTTATAAAATATATTGAGAAGGAGAAATACACAGATTAAGTAATTTCTATGTTGATTGGTGAGGAAACTAATATTTTGAATTATTTGTTTTAAACTACTTTCGTACTTTTACAGTCAGTAAACTGGCTCCATCTCTAATTTTCCATGAATTTGCAGCCAAAGAGTACTTTATAAGGTCAACTACATAACTGTGGCTTAGCTTTAATGACGGAATAATCATAGAAATGATTTATCAGGAAGTATGGGACAGCTATGGCCCACAACTAGACTCCTTTAACAATAAACCTTTAAGTAGAATATGTGTATATATGTCTACACACACACACACACACACACACACACACACGCACACACACACACACATTAGTTAATGACCTCCCTTGCAGGTCATCAGAGTAACATTTTCAGTTGTGCACATTTTCTTTGACCTCAGAACTTTTTTTTAAATGAAGAGAGAAATATATAGTATTCCAATCGCAAAAATATTATAATACCAGTTGACAATTTTTGACATAATAACGTAGTCTAAATGCCAAGCTCTGGATATCTTTAAATTTTCATAGCTATATTTAAATTCTACAATATGGATTTCTCTATTACACCGGTAAATTATTTTAAATTTGATGTACTATAACTGTATTTCCTTACAACATGCACATCAGTGTAATCCTTCATTTACATAAGGTAAATTTATTTATTATATATTTCACAAAATGTACAAATAATTTTAT
Source organism: Rhinopithecus roxellana (assembly GCF_007565055.1). Taxonomy (NCBI): domain Eukaryota; kingdom Metazoa; phylum Chordata; class Mammalia; order Primates; family Cercopithecidae; genus Rhinopithecus; species Rhinopithecus roxellana. The sequence continues at coordinate 94,177,913 of NC_044552.1, read as the reverse complement.
GTAACACATACAATTTTACATATATTTATATATGTCACTATGTGCTTAAGTAAACTTATTAGTTTCTTTTCAAAATATGTACATAATGTTTATAACATTGCCATGGACATAATAATACTCTGGAAATTCACAGATTTGGTTTACTTTTAAGAAACAGTAAATAATGTATTAAACAACATATAATTTGTTTATTAAGAACAGGGTCCATGAGAAGGAAATTGAAGAAAAAGGGAATATGAGATTTGTCTTAAAGGCAGATATTTTACATTCTGTTAATCATACCCATTCATAATAAATCCTATTTATCCATTTACATAAAACTTGCATTACGAACACTAACTTTGTGCTTAATAGGCGACTACACTGTGTTTATAATTTCCCAAATACTTTTCCATCACACCCGCATTTTTCATTATTGTGAACACAATGAATGGATTACAACCAAAGTTTTTAAAAATAAATTAGAATAAAAATTGAGTTCATTGCAGATAGTAATATAGTTTCATAAAACCTTTGTTTCACATGTGTATGTGCATATGGATAAAGGAAAATAAAGATATATAATATGCATCTACAAATTACTATAAATACATTTAAAAGTTTTGAAAATCACTATATTACATAAAATATAATTGAAGGTACATCTATTCATAAAGTGATATTCATTTAAGCTGATACAAAACATAATATACACAGCAAAAATGTTTGATAGCTCCATACTATACCATTAATTTACTCCATCCCAAAGTTCTCAATAATGGCTGAAGTGAATGACCAATTTCATTATATTTTGGCTGCTATCAGTACCATATTTTTTTCTATTTTATTCTATCTTTTTATTTTCTTTCTCTCCTTTTTTCCTCCTATATAGTATGGATTGTTTTTGACTGTATTTTTTTCTAAGCCTAAAACCCGCATGTATCAAATACCAATTGACTTTCTTAAACATGATTTAACAATGTTAGTTTTTGCAGAATTCTTCCTTGTTAGTGGCTTTGTTCATTTATTTATTTTTTTCAAACTCATCATTCTGGTGTTCCTCAGAGTGATGATCTGTAAAGTGGATTACCCTAGAAGGGGAAGAAGAAAAGAAACAGGAAAGAAAGGAGAAAGAATAAGAATAAGAAAGAGGAGCAGGAGCAGGGGGAGACAGAAGTGATATGGAAGGAAAATGCAAGTGGCCCGAGACTTAATACTATCTCATTTATAAAGACACATGCACACGCATTTCTATTGTGGCGCTGTCCACAATACCAAAGTCATGGAACCAACCCAAATGCCCATCAACATCAATGATAGACAGGATAAAGAAAATGTGGTATATATACACCATGGAATACTATGAAGCCATAAAAAAGGATAGGTTCATGTCCTTTGCAGGGACATGGATGACACTGGAAACCATCATTCTCAGAAAACTAACACAAGAACAGAAAACAAACACCTCATGTTCTCACTCATAAGTGGGAGTTGAACAATGAGAGCACATGGGCACAGGGAGGGGAACATCACACACCAGGGCCTGTTGGGGGTGGGAGGCTAGGGGAGGGATAGCATTAGGAGAAATACCTAATGTAGATGATGGGTTGATGGGTACAGCAAACCACCATGGCATGTGTATACCTTTGTAACAAACCTGCACATTCTTCACATGTATCCCAGAACTTAAAGTATAATTTTTAAAAATGTACAATTAAAAAAGTTATCATCTCAATTGCTCCAGGTACTCTGAATACATTTTATCTCAAAAGTGCATAAACTTAAGAAATTTATATTGCTTAACAGTAAGTTCTCAATATTAGTCAAGATTTACTACTTTATTGCAAGAATCTGCTACAAACTAAGCATTTAAGTTTAGTATTTTCTGCTAAATACATTTTGATTAGCTTTGCAACTTGTCTTTTAAGGTTGTTTTACAAAGCAGCATTAATTCACTATATAATATTTTATTACCAAGAGAAAATTAACACAGCTAATTAACACCCAAGAATCACTTTTATGCACTGGGAAGATCTGGCTTATAATGAATAGTTATACAGAGTGAGAGTTACCGATTTATGAACAAATTTGGTTCCAAAAGTTAACTTGTAATTTCGTTGTTTGTAATTTTGAGTTTGTTTAACACAGACATAATAGCACAAATAGCAGATTGCTAGGCCAGCCAACAAACATATATTTGATCCAGAAGGTTCTTAAACTATTGTAAATTTACACAGATAAGGAATTGAAAACAATTCTGTTTTAATATTAGTTAATATGCAAAAGAGGAAAACCAAGACAATGAATAAAATGTGTTTGCTATTACTACTGATGCAGTTGCTTCAATTACAGGAATTAAGATCTCCCTAAATTCTCCCCATATTCTGATACATCTTAGCCAAGGACAGAAACTTTTGCTTGTTGTCTGCCTCTCTCCTTCTCTTGCCACATATGAAGTTCAGGCTTTATTCCTAAATAGTCTCCAGCCAGCAAGAAATAACAAACTCAAAACTAAAAACATAAATATAAAATAGAACATAAATATAAAGTAGATTATGTACTGACTTTCATCTTTTTTCAGTTAGAGCTGGGGTCTGTGGCCCATGGGCCATATCTGGCTAGCCACCTGTTTTGTAAATACAGTTTCATTGGATCACAGCGCACTTTTTTTTTTTTTTTTTTTTTTTTTACATATTCCCTCTGGCTGCTTCTGTGCTAAAATGTGAGTGCTGAGAAATTCTAACACAGAAAACATGACCTGCAGAACGTGAAATATTTATTACCTGGCCCTTTTCAGAAAAAGTTTGCCTTTGTCTGAGTTAGCGTCTGTTTGGCTGCAAGTAAGAAAACTCAAAAAACTAGTAATTTGATTGTTGTTTTTCCTTACACACGCACACACACACACACACACCCTACACACAAACAAATGTATTCTACAGATGGGCATGTACTATGTATTATTCATTTGTTCAAGGCTGTACAGATGATTCTCATGGCCCTTCCCTCTTGGCTGCTGCTGCGACACCTATGACATCTATATTGCAGGCATGGAGAAGGAAAAGGCAGTGCGAATGCTCAGCACTTCAGTTCGGAAAGCCACAGTTTCCCGCAAGCTCTGGAAATCTTCTGTTTGCATCTCATTCCCTAGGCTGGGAAATGGATTTTTAAAATAGAATCTGGCTGTACTACTGCACTAAAAAAATATGGTAAATAAGAAGAAAGAAGATATTAGGGAGAAAACTAGCAGTGTCTGTCACCTTCATCATCCCAATAGCAGAGGAGAGGGAGATCACACACTGAACTTGATTCTCCCTCCTCCACAATTAATTTCTTTTCTGAATATAGAACAGAAAGAACCAAACGAATTGATTCAGATTTCCTAAGTGAAGGCACCAGATCATGGATAAAAATAATAGTTTTTAAACTAGGGCTTGGAAGACCATATATGATAGCATTAAATCTTCATTTGTCAGGTTTAAAAGGTAGCAGGTGAGAAAAATATTTTTTGCTTGTATCTGGGAGTTTTCAGGTGAGGCTTTTCCCTGCAGGACCAGACAGCTGTAGAGACTCTAAACAGGGCAATAGGTTGTGTCTGAAACAGTCACATCAGGTGATTTAAACTTATTTCCAGTGAGAGAAGTCATTTACTAGATGGCATGTATAACATGTTAATTAGCATGAATATAGCACTTTTTTTTTTTTTTTTTTTTTTTTTTTTGAGACGGAGTCTCGCTCTGTCGCCCAGGTTGGAGGGCAGTGGCCGGATCTCAGCTCACTGCAAACTCCGCCTCCCGGGTTTACGCCATTCTCCTGCCTCAGCCTCCCCAGTAGCTGGGACTACAGGCGCCCGCTACTTCGCCCAGCTAGTTTTTTTGTGTTTTTTAGTAGAAACGGGGTTTCACCGTGTTAGCCAGGATGGTCTCGATCTCCTGACCTCGTGATCCGCCCGTCTCGGCCTCCCAAAGTGCTGGGATTACAGGCTTGAGCCACCGCGCCCGGCCAATATAGTACTTTTTAAAAGACTTTCAATAACATTTAATTTTGCTGTTTTATAATTGAGAAATATTTATTTGAAAAAGTCTCAAATTGATTCACAGTACTATCAAGGAATACTCTACCATGCATATTTTTGGCACTTAGTATATGCTAAATAAATGAATAATGGTTTGACACTACAAATTACCTTCTCTCTTTTATATAAACTAGTGTCTTCCTGTCTACTGGATTCTTCCTGAAAGATTTTGTGTAAACTCTCCCACGAAAATAAAATTGTTTCTCAAGCCTATAACCCTTTCTGTCTGCTGGGGAATCTCTTTTCTTCACTGTATAGCCAAATATAAAAAAAAAAAAAATTGTCCATATTATTTTTCTCCATTTCTCAACTCCTTTCATGTTTCAACCTTCTTTAGTCTGGCTTCAGTCCCTCTCATTCCATTAAATGAGCTATTGATAAGATTACCTACACTGAAGTGCTTTTCTCAATCTCTACCTTTCTTGGATTCTTAGTAGCATGAATATTTTATATCTCTTTGTCCTTTACTCCTTGGCTTTTGTGGCACATTCTCTTCTAATTTTTCTCCCATCTGGCTGATTCTCTCTTTTTTTTTTTAACTTTTAATTTTAGTTCAAGGGTACATGTGCAGGTTTGTTATATAGGTAAAGTTGTGTCATGGGGGTTTGTTGTGCAGATTATTTCGTCACTCAGGTATTAAGCCTAGTACTCATTAGTTATTTTTCCTGATCCTCTCCCTCCTCCCAATCTCCACCCTTTGAAAGGCCCCAGTGTGTGTTGTTCCCTCTGTGTGTCCATGTGTTCTCATCATTTAGCTACCACTTGTTTCCTTTGCAAGCCCCTTCTACTCAAGCAACAGTCGAACTTCTTCAAGGCCATATGAAAAGATGTTCATCGTTGGTCGTTAGGGAAATACAAATTAAACCCACAGTAAGATATCACTTGACACCCAAATAGAATGACTATAATTTTTAAAAATCTAGATAATAACAAGTGTTGGCAAGAATGTGAAAAGAATAGAATTCTTTATATGTTGTTGGTAGAAGTGCAAAGTGGTGCAGTCACTATGTAAAAGTAGTTTTTTTTTTTTTTAAGAGTTAAATATAAAGTTACCATATGACCTAGCAATTCCACTCTTAGTTATCTACCCGCAATAAATGAAAACATAGGTCCACACAAAGATTTAAATGTGCATGTTCACAGCAATATTATTCATATAGCTCCAAAGTAGAAACAAACTAAAGATTCATAAACTAGTGAACAAATAAGGTGGAATACATACAAATAAATAGAATTGCTCAATACAAATGGATTTGTATTGTATTATATATAGTACAACACAGAAGTACCTCAAAAAATTAGGCTAGGTGAAAGAAGCCAGATGTATCAGAACTATATTATATGATCCTACATATATGAAATGTCTAGAAAAGACAATTTTAGACAGACACAAAGCAGTTTCGTAGTTGCCTAGGTCTAGGGGTGAGAATGGGAATAAATGTAAATGGGCAGAAGGGATCTTATGGCGTAATGGAAATGTTCTAATATTGGATTGTGGTGATGCTTGCACAACCCAGTAAATTTATTAAAATCACTGAATTATACATTTGAACTGGATGAATTTTATCATATGCAAATTATTTCTAATAAAAGCTGTTTAAAATATTTCATTTTGCATGACTTTTAGAATAAGAAACAAAATCATTACCATGTACTGTCTGAGTCCCATGTATTTTTCCAGCCTCACCATGCATAAATCTCCCCTCATTTTGTGCACCTTATACTCTTTTCTGTTGCTTGGCTGTGCTCAGCTCCCTTTCACACCAAGTTAAGATATCATTCTGACTGTTCTTTTCTTAAGTGACTTTCCTAACTTCTCTGAGTATAATCCATCTCTTATGTGTTCTCGTGAAATTAGGAAGTATCTTTTCATAACACTTTACAGTTGAAAACTGGCATGTGTTTGTATGATTATTTGATGACTATTTGTTTTCCCCACTAGACTGTAAGTACTATAAAGTGGTGGGGGGGCCCACATTTGGTTTTGCTAACCAATATGTTTCCATTATTTATCACAGCATGCAACTTTGGACGTATATTAAATTCTGTTTAAATGAATGAATAACAACTATCAATTATCTAAAATTTCCCTCTTGGACAGGAAGATTTTTTTTTCCCCATATAGGTTCTAGGTTATTTATTTGCTCAAATTAAAGTACTAAAATATCTTATACAACTTTGTAATATTGTACACACACCTCAAGATCAGACTTTATATTTTTAACTAGTGCTTGCAATTGCAATTCTCTAAGCGGGAAACGTATATTAGTATATCGCAATTCTCTAAGAGGGAAAAAACTAGTATATTGCAATTCTCTAAGAGGGAAACGTCATTAACTCTCAAATGAGATAAAGAGAAGCAAATTAGTGATACCATATATGTTAGAATAACAACTTGAAAGTCAACAATAATTTTTTTGATAATTTTTAATATATCACTAAGATAAATTTTGGTAACAGTTAATTAAAACTATTAATTCATAGCTTATGAATTGATAGCTTTTAAAAGTATGTAGATCCTGGCTAACATGGTGAAACCCCGTCTCTACTAAAAACACACACACACAAATTTAGCCGGGCGTGGTGGCGCGTGCCTGTAGTCCCAACTCCCAACTACTCGGGAGATTGAGGCAGGAGAATGGCTTGAACTCGGGAGGCGGAGCTTGTAGTGAGCCGAGATCGCTCACTGCACTGGAGCCTGGGTGACAGTGAGAGACTCCATCTCAAAAAAAAAGTATGTAGAATAATTTTGCTGAAAGTAATCTCAGGGTTTACCTTATTTTAAACAAATGCAACCAAGTTATCTCATTACATTTTGTCTGCATGACTAAACAGGAATTTGGAGATTGAATAGGACATATAAAATCGTTGGTTATATATAACACACTTACTAATAAAACAAAGCCCATCAAAATGATAGTGTCAATGCCCTGAATTTTCATTTGAATGGTCATCACGGTGAAGGATTTTAGTTTATATATTCCCTTGGTCTTAAAACCGTTTTGGATGGAAAAGCAAAATATAACAAACTATTAAAGAACAATTTTTGTCTAAACTGATACACACTCTATTTTATACACAACACTCATCTTCTTAATATTTATTGTAATTTTCCATGTAGCAAAATGCTTATAGTTCTTTATTTATAGTATCTAAGCCAAGAGTTTCCTTTTAAACTTGTCATATATGTATATGTGCATAAATATACACATATGTAATGATTTTTATATAAAAATGTCTTCATATTTATAGTCAAAAGCAATTTATGACAAACATATTTTGGTAATTCTCTGACTAGTGAATTCCATAATATGATAACTACAGAAAACTATTATGTAACAAATGACTTGTACCTTCTTGAAAATATTTCTCATTTAATATAATGCAGTCATGGAAATTGTATTGGCTCACATTCTCTAAAAATGAATTCTATATACAATAATTGTACAAGATTGATAAGGCTTCAGCTCTCCATTCAATGATAGGTAATACATACAAAATGACATTGGAATTTTCTTCAGCTCTTAGCAATTTGCCAGGTCTAATTCAGAGAGACTGGAATTAGTCCCTAGAAGTCTGATAACTTTCAATTACCTAAAATTCTCCTCTGAAATAGAAATAATTTCTCCCTGCTTCCCTTTCTCTCTCCTTTAATTTTAGATTTAGGTTAATTATTCAGCTTTAGATCTCTTTTGCTTAAACCATTAGATTATATACAAACTATAACCAAGACTTGGCAGCAATGTTTGCTTCCTGAGATGTGAAGCAACGCAGGGTACGAATACCTTCCATTACAGGACTTCTCACTAAACAATAGTGAGGTGCCTCCAAATGCCCAGTGTTCTAGCATTTTAAGATTTGAGGCCCAGAAAAAAGTCACATAAATGATTCATTAAAAGGCAATTATATCTAATAGTTAATATAAATCGGATTCTGCATTTCAACATCATTGTCATAAAACATACAAAAAATACAGCTGCAAACAATGAATACAGCATTGAAATATATCCCAATAGTTTATGTTGCAAACACTACTCTGTAGATGTTCACTTAATATTTGCAAATCACTCACCAAGAAATACCGAATTTTTCTTTAAAATGAGTAAATATTACATTTTGATAGTAATAAAATTTGTTCAGTAGTATCCATCTCTGAAAATCCCCTTATGACTACATCCCTGATTTCTGTCCTAAACTGTCTTGGATGGCAAACAAAAGCAATTGTGTAACATATTTTGTCTATAAAGTCCTACATATCAATGAGAAATAAAAGGCATACTCTCTACAGTTTCTACTTACTAAAAATTTATTTTGAATGCGAGGTTCCTTATGCAATCTTTTAAAATAAGAACTTTTGAATTTAACAGAGTTCTAAGGCTTTTATAGTTTTTTTTTTTTTTTTAAGTCAAAGACCAAAGAGAATTATCCTTAAGCATCTAATCACACAGGCAAATACAATATTTGACAAAAGCTGCAAAATTGATTAATCTTCCATCACTAAACAACAGACAAAAAATACTTTTCTGTAACCAGATTACCAGGTTATGGGTATAAAAACCAAAAACTATTTGTTAGTTGCTTCCCAATGATTTGTTTGTAAAACTGTACATTACTCCTCAGATAAGGTGCAAAAGAACCCTTAGCCACATATACATATATGTCAAAATATTCAAGGTATGTAACACACATGTAATATAATTCCATTCTATCTCAAAGTTAGAAAAATATTTTCAAATCAACATAAATTTTACTTCCTATACTTGGAATTAAACAATAACATATGATTGGGTACTGTCTCATAAGCATACATAGTTAATTACAGTAAACAGAAAGTATATTACTGAAGACACTCCCTACCCTCCTTCACAAGATTTGAAGTCATGCAAGAAAAGGCACAATCCCAGCTCTGTCACTTATTAGTTATGTCATTTTGTCCAAGTTGCTAAGCGCTCTCCTTCCCCTTGTTAGTTATTAGTTATTTTTTATTACTTATTAGTTTTTTTATCACTTATTTTTATTTTGCATATCAATGGGGAACATGATTTGGTAAATGCAGTCATAAATACAAAAGTATTCACATCTCTATTTTCAATATTTTAATTTTACCCTAATATTTTAAATATCTCTGTCCAAACTTTTGATACCGATTAGAAAAACAATAGCAGATATAGTTGTTATTGGAAAACTGATGACTTAAGAAAAGACAGGTAGAAATGCAGCACTCTTATTTGTATTGAAAAGTTGTGTTTTTGCGGGGGGTGTTATTCAGTTAAGTTGCCACATGACAAAGCTGACGCAGATAAAAGGTTATGGAGTACTACTGTATTATGCTATTAATACCTATTGCTTTAGATCAATATCCAAGAGATTTCCAACTATTTTTACAAGCTCAGCATATGAAAGTAGGTAATAAATAAATACGTTACTTTACATTAACAATAACCTACAGAGAAGTAACAACATCATCAGATAACTTTTCATTTTGTAGTATAAATATAACATAATGTTTACAACTTCCGTAAATACTAGAGACAAAAGCAAACAACCCATTGAACTACAGGTGATAAGAGGTATTCAAGATAAATCTATGCTCCTGTCAAGTGCTCCATTTCTAATCGTTTTTGCTCATTTTGGAGAAGGTATAAACTCTTTACATTCATGCTGATCTGTGGGAGCAAAGAGGGTAAGAAAGATGTTAAGTTAGAAGATATTAGTAAATTATGGAGATGAGAAATAGTTTGAGGCCTTGTACAATTCAAAAATAATGATAAATTCTTTTTTCTAATATTAAGTTAAAGATTTTTTAAAAATATTGACAAAATTATACATATTTGAGAATTAGTTTATTAAAAATCAGGTAATATGTAGAAAAGACTATGTAAACCCATATATATATATATATATATACTTTTTTGTTATTCATAATTTAGTTTGCAAAATATTCAATCTATCATATCATCTTATTTAGGTATTTTTAAAATTTAAAACATCAAATTTTAGTGATAATTTAAGAATTATGTTTCAGAATATTTAGGTAGTTTAGTATTAAAAGATTATTAATGAATTCTGAAATATTTTCCTTTGGTTTTAAAATACAAATATTTTGTAATATGCGATAAGCTTCAGAAAGGAATGTGAAGTCAAATAAGACATTTAGAAAAATTAGATATGAAGGTTTACCTGTCATGTTTTTATGGTTAGTGCTTGCTCCCAAGATCATCGTTATGAAATCCCCTGTTTCTTTCTTTGACATTTGAAATAAAATATCGTCATTCTTATGTCTTTTTAAAACCAATCTGTCGACACTGGTATCAAACAACTATGAACTGATGTTGAGTTGTGTAACAAGTGACAATATCAACTCCCAAGACAAGCAAAATGCTTGCTTCATGAATGCATTTTGACAGGTCAGATGCTAACCCGATACTTACAAATGTGCAGCAGCAATAAGTGAGCATCACAAATAGTAAGGAAAAGCTTCAATTTCCTTGGAAGACACATTTATATTCTCTGAAAAAATGTTATGTGTTAATTACGGTTCCTTTGTCTTGTCTTTGTTATGATTCAGCCCTGGCATTGTATTTTTCAATAGTAAAATGTTTGCAACCTGCTTCTGGATAAAAACTGGCCCGCAGGTACTGCTGTTTGTAAATGACTCCCAAAGGCAACAAGGCATCATTTTTCCCAGGTGGGCTACTCATTTACTTTCTGTTTTCTTTCTCCTACTATTCATCTATGCTGACAAGTGTCAATTATGGACAGGAGATTTATGGGACGGGAAAGATAAAGCCCAATTTACAAATCATTTCCCGTGCAAGCAGACAGGTGCAATGACAGAGCTGGCTTGCTGTAATTGAATTTCTTGCTGCTATCTACTCAGTCACAAGAAGATGTCAACCTCAAGGATGTTAGCTGTGGAAAAAGTCTTAATACACTATGATTTTGAATGTGAAGATGACAACATAGCCTGGGTTTTAACTATGGACTCTGAATGGAATATACTAAAATAAATTCTTTTTCATGTAATAAGGATTCTCCTTGCCCTTAAATGGGCAGTGTATCAGGCATGATGTGACAAGGTAGTCTACATTTAAGTCCCATGACAATTATGGTTAAAACGTCTATTCTGATGTTTGAAAAACTTGATTTATATATAACTACTGATACACTAAACCTGAGGAAGAATATTTACTGGAGAAATATATTTTTTGATGGGTAACTACCTTGATTTTTATTAAGAGGAATGTTCCTTAACACATTTTTTAAGAAGAAAAAATAGTCTATATGTCTAGTTTTTCTTTTTAGCAAATAGAACAATGTCATAAATTGGTAGTTAAATGTTGCTTATTTCAAAGAATATATAAGTATAATATGTATAACATAGGAAACTATGGTTGTCTTAATTATAACTTGCCAGCTCTCAAAATTAACTAATATACCTCTGTTTATTATTTTTACATGCTCAGCTTAAAGCCAACTTTTTCAATGCATACATTGATAGATATAGATTCACACATGGCATTGATAAGTCAAAATGTTGGAGGGCTATAGAAAGTAGAATAAAATCAGTACTTTTTCTTTGCTTGTATATATTTTACTGAATTTATCTGAAATGTGCAACAGTTATGTTAAAACCAGATTGGCTTGTTTAATGGTCTTCTCAGATATTAATATTGAAAAGTTTTGCATTGACTTTTCCTGAGAAAAATTTCCAAATCATACATTTACTTTTTGAAACTGAGGGGTTGGGGGGAAGAAGAAAAGGGAGAGAGAGAAAGAGATAAAGAGAAAGAGGAAAGGAGGAAGGGAGAGAGCAACAAGGAGGCAGAATGGGGAGAGAGAGAGAGATCAACCATTTTGAACTTTTTGTGAATGTGTACACTAGAATTTCAGTAGTAAGATAATTTTCAGTTTGATAAATATTGCTACATTACTTCTAATCAGATTTACATATCTGCAGTTCAACCAGAAATCTATGAAATTTTCCATTTTTTGTGTGTGTTTGGGGTGACCTTTAATATGCTGTTATATTTTTAGTTAATATTTTACACTTCTTAATTATGTTTTAAGTAATTTTTCGTTGCTCTCCATTTTGGTAGTTTCTGTAATTTTGTGTATTTACTAGACATTCTTTTTCCTTCAGTTTCACATATTTGATTAGATTGTTTGTCTCTGTCTTAGTGTTTTGTGGTTTTCTTTTTAAATAAATATATACTAGGTATTTCTTTAAATATCTAATTATACTTAAATACATATCACAAATATATATGACATTTTCTTGCACTGTGTGTCTTATATTTTTATTTTTATAGTCAATTTTATCAAGATTTTCTTTATGGATTGGGTTTTCTGGAATTCCTTCTCTAATCAAAGGTCATTAAGACAGTCTATATTTTCTTTGAAAGTGTTCATTTATTTTCCCTACATAATTGTCCTTACTCTATGGAACTGATTTTATTTATCATGTATTATCTATTTTTGTCACCTCTGTTATCTATCTTTCCATTGTTTGAGATTTCTGTCCTATTTATGCTACTTATCTTTAGGCTGACAATGTATTTTCTGAATTTCATGGCTTTATAATACATACCCATAACTTTTTCCTCAAAATAATTTTAGCTATTCCTAGCCATTTTTTATCTTCCATTTAATTCAGCAGATATACACAAACATACCACTTCCTATTGGAAGTCGTATAATACTCATATTTAATTAATAAATTAATTTAAGGAGGCTTTATATAATTAAAATACTAATACTTCTAAGCAATAAATATTTTATGCCTTTCTGTATTTTGAGGCCTTCTTAATGCCATTTGAAAATGTTTTGTAGTTTTCTATATAAAACCTTGCATATTACATGGCCCTTTATAGATTTTCATCTGTTGGTTTTTACAACAGATGAAATGTTCCTCAGAGGAACACTTGTTTCACTTTAGTGGGAACACACTTCACCGCAACCATTATGGAAAACAATATGGAGGTTCCTAGAGAACTAAAAATCAGATATACCATATGACCCAGAAATCCCTCTTCTGGGATTATACCCAAAGGGAATGAAATTACCACCTTGTAAAAATATTTATACTCCCTTATTATTGAAACATTATTTACAACAGTTAAGTCAAGGAAATAACCTAAGTGTACGTTGATGGCTGGATAAACTACATATATAAATATATATATATATATACACACACACACATACACAATGGAATATTATTCAGCCTTAAACAAAACAAGGGGATACTGCAATTTGCCACCACATAGATGAACCTAGAGGACATCATGCTAAGAGAAATAAGCCAGGCACATAAAGAAAAATATTGCATAATCTTATTTACATGTAGAATCTAAGAAAAAGTCAAATACACAGAGATAGACAATAAAATAATGGTTACCAGGAATAAGAAGGGGTTGAGGAGGAAATGGCATGATGCAGCTCACAGGCTAGAAAAGAGCAGACACTGATACATACTTACATATACTGACAATAAGGATATGAAAAATACTAAGCCTTAAACCAAGTAGTAATTACTTTTTAAATGAGAAATTATTTTGCCTACCACGTTGGCAACTTCATAAAATTCTAATATACAACATGAGAATAGTTAACAAAATTGTACTGTGTTTGGATTCCTGCTAAATGAGTAGATTTTACCTGGTTTTGTCACAAAACCAAACAAACAGGTCACTGTATGAAATGATGGCTATGTCAATTTGCTTCACTATAGTAATCATTTTATTATCTAAATGTATCCCACAACATCATGTTGTATAACTTAAATATATAAAACAGAATTTACCTAAAAAATAAAAAAATATATAATCATGCTTTTTCATTGGTCAGCATTCATTTCTCAACTACTGCATAGTGCAGACTGAGAAAGGCACTCTATATAATTAACTAATTTAATCCTAAAACCTGTCTTCACAGAAGGCATTTTCATCATTTTACAGGGAAGATACAGGTTAAAATAATTTAAGTAACTTTCCCAAGATCACCAAACCTGTAGCATTAAAGCTGACAACTATAGTGTAGACTCTACATGAACTAGGCATAGCTTATTTTTCTTTCTGAGGAAAATGAATTTACTTATTTGCAGGTTATTGTGCTTGGATCTTAAGTAAAGCATATTTTAAACCAAAGTTATTTTGGTCAATATAGTCATAAAGACATCAAACCACATTCCATAAGAATAAGTTTTGGTTTTCTGTCTCTACTTAAAAACTTCTTTTCTTTGATGTCTCATTTAGTCCTTTGTTTATAATTGGTTTAGTTCTACTATCCCTGAGGTGTCTGCAATTCTGTATAGCCGTTCTGAACCAAAGAATAATTTTGAGAAATGGAAAGTTTCTTTATAAGTGCCAGTTGCCACTGGTTACTAAAATAAAAGCTTTCTCATACACAACCTTGTCAGCAATAGCACTTAGTGACCTACAGGGCAGCTATTTACTAAAAACAGGAACTCAGTAATTGAGGTCCATATATACTATATCTTCAAGTCTGCACCAAGACATACTACAAAGGCTTGAGCTAATTGCTTTTCAAGCCACTGAAGTTTCTACTTCAGCATATATCTCTCTCCAAAATACCTGAGTTAGCCTTTATTTCCATTATAATATTTTATATGTAATTACGCATTGATTAGAGATGGAATTATCCTTGGTTTGGGTAGAAATAAAAGTAGCCCTCAATGCAACAAACTTTAGCTTTAATTATGTATCATTTCAGAGATTCTTTCAAAGACATGTTTGGTATATCAATATCCATGAAATAGATAATCTATGATCAGTAAAAAAATGTCATATTAGCCACAAAATAAATAATAAAGAATTAAATAAGACCAGAAAGTCTAGATACAGGCTTTAGTCTCTACCTGGCCTTGGAAAATAAAATATTAGTCTTTCAAAATACTGTAGGAAGGATGTGTTTTATAATAAAGGTATCAACATTACTGTATAGATTAGTGGGAGCCGACAGTCAGAAATACCTTCACATTGTACACAAAACAAAATCTTGATAAAATAAATTTTAACATAAAATTTAAGCCAATTAACAAAAGATGAACACAGAAATAAATATTTTCCTACTTTGTTATGGATAAAGCTTTCAAAATATGATATCAGAGCCATAAACCATTAAGCAAAAGACTCATAAAAATGCAAAGAGTAGCACATATAAAATTAAATGGCAACACATCATAAATGTTTATATTATATACATATATATGAACTGATATATGCAAGAGAGTTCACACCCATATCTGATGAATAGTAGAGCATCCTAATTTTTAAATTGGAAAAGAGACCTAACGAAACACTGATACATACTTACATACACTGCCAATAAGGATATGAAAAATACTAAGCCTTAAACCAAGTAGTAATCCCTTTTTAAATGAGAAACTATTTTGCCTATCACATTGGCAAAGATTGAAAACCAAAAGACAATGCTGAGTTTCGGTAAGGGCTCTTAGCAGTTCATTATTTCTGGAGGTCAGTTTGGCTGTCTACAATAAAATTCCAACACTTTGTAGCTAAACAAGTCTATTTCTGAAAATTGATTATTGAAAAAAATCAAAGATAGGTATAGTGATTTGTAATTGTGTTTATTTGGATTTTCTCTCTTTTCTGCTTTATTAGTGGAATACCCAGCATTCATAAGGAACTTAAACAAATTTACAAGAAAAAAAAAACCTTGAAAAGTGGGCACAGGAAATGAACAGATGTTTTTCAAAAGACATACATGTGGCTAACAAGCTTATGAAAAAAAAGCTCAATATCAATGATCATTAGAGAGATGCAAATCAAAACTACAATGAGATACCATCTCATACCAGTCAGATTAGCTATTATTTAAAAAGACAAAAAATAAAAGATGCTGGCAAGGTTGCAGAAAAAAAAAAAAAAACATTTATACCCTGTTGGTAGGAGTATAAATTAGTTCAACCATTGTGGAAAGCAGTGTAGTGATTCCTCAAAGAGCTAAAAACAGAACTACCATTCGACCCAACAATCTCATTACCAGGTATATACCCAGAGGAGTATAAATCATTCTACCATAAAGACAAATGTCCACTGCAGCACTATTCACAATAGCAACGATACGGAATCAAACTAAATGCCCATCAATGAAAGACTGGATAGAGAAAATGTGGTACATATACACCACGGAATACTATGCAGTCATAAAAAAGAATGAGATCACATCTTTTGCAGGAACTTGGATGGAGCTGGAGGACATTATCCTTAGCAAAGTAGCAGAGGAACAGAAAGGTGAATACTACATGTTCTCACTTGTAAGTGGGAGCTAAAGAACGGGAACTGACAGACATAAAGAGGGGAACGGAAGACTCTGGAACCTACTTGAAGATGGATGGTGGGAAGAGGAAGAGAACCAGAAAAAATAACTACTGGGTAGTAGGCTTAGTACCTGGGTGATGAAATAATCTGTACAGCAAATCCCTGTCACACACGAGTTTATCTATATAACAAACCTGCACATGTACCCCTGAACCAAAAGTTTAAAAAAAAGGTAGGTATAGTGATTTAAACACAGATTGTTTCTCACATGAGAAGCACCAGTAACAACTTCCTAAATATAGGTGATTAAAATAATAGTATTACAATCGTAGAATAGGATTCAGTGATAGTTGAAACCATGCATTCAGATAATAGCTAGAAACATTTGTGGCAACATGCTGATGATTTTGTTGAATGAAAATAAGACAACATATTCAGTATTATCTAAATTTTATCAAAAATAATTAACAACAGATATAAAAATACAGGCATAGAAAAGAGTCATACAGAACACACCTAGAGAAATGTAAGAAATACATGCAATAAGATTTAGGACAATTTTTATTTTCTTACAATTTTTTGGAATTTTATGAATTTCTGGACATGTATAATTTTTAAAAAAGAATTATACATGAATACAATAATGAAGAGTCCTCGATGGTTAGTCAAATTTTGCTAATACTTAATCTGTAATTTTTAAAGCTATAACCCAAATAACTATGAAAACTCTCCCAATTGACCTTGATATTTTAATAATGCATTCAATAAATATTTCAAATGTATTTAGATATGTTAGATAACATAAGGGGAATATTGTTTAATTTGTTTTTTAAAGTCTCTTAATTTGTTCCGTTGCATGAAATGGATATACAGTCATGCACTGCTTAACGATGGGAATACATTCTGAATAATGCATCATTCAGTGATTTCATAATTATGCGAACATCATTGAGTATACTTACACAGACTTAGATAGGACAGCCTACTACACACCTAGGCTATGGGGCCTATCACTTCAAGGTTACAAACCTGCATAGTATGTTACTGTACTGAATACTGTAGGCAATTGTAATATAACGGTAAGTATCTGTATATCTAAACACATGTAAACAGAGTAAACATATGGTATTATAATCTTATGGGCCAACTGTTGCGTATGTGGTCTGTCCTTGACCAAAATGTCATTATGTAGTACATGACTGTATCTCTCATACAGGTGATGAAGTGACCCTCAAAATTTAAATATCTGGCCACAATAAATATATTATCTACTCTGGTCTAAAAATGTATTTTCTTTTAAGTTTCTTATTTTTAATTGAGATCTCATAGTTGTACATATTTTGAGGGTACATGTAACATTTTGATACAAGTATAAAATGTGTAATGATCACTTAAGAGTAATTGAGATAGATATGCATCACCTAAAATATTTTTGTGTTGGAAACATGATAGTTCTTCTTTTCCAGCTATTTTGAAATAAACAAGAAATTTAAAATATATTTTCTGCTGTAAAAAACTGATCTTACAATTTGGGAAACATAGACAATATTCGAAGGGTAATATCTGTATAAATCCATTCAAAACAAAGTTGTTAAATATTTTATAAATGTTTATATAATAATTTTAATATTGATTGTTTTACAGACAAAAACCACTTCAAGTCATATACTCTAGCAAAAATGTCAACATTATCAGTAGTTCCCAATAATTATAACTGTCCGTCATCTCCACATCAGCAAAAGTGATGACAGAGAAGCCAAAGTTCTATGTAATCCTGGAAAAACCCTTGCCTCTCCCTTGCTCCCTAGACTTACAGCATAGTGAATGCAATCTTTGTCAAAGACAATCTGGAATAATCCCTCCATGTCTTTTGTCCTTGATACATCAGTTACTACAACTACCCAGAACTCCCAAGTCATTGATCGACATCTGAATTATCATCTCCACACAAATCTGTATCCACAACAATATAACCACATGCCTTACTCTATTCTTAGTTATCAGCAAAATCCTTACCATCTTTTTCAACATTCCCTATCCTCTCTTGTTCTAACAGCCACACACAATCTTGATTACTTTTGAGCGCACATAGCTTCTCTGGAACCCCTCTTAAGTAGGGTTGGTTGTTCTTCCACCCTCCCTATCACTGGGCCTGAAAGTGGGTAATTCTCCTTGCTCTTCTCTTCCATAACCTTGAAAGTCTTACTACTTTTTCACTTCCATATAAAATCGCGTAGCTATAATGCTTATGTCAACTGATTATGTGACTTCTGTCCCTCTAAGCTGTTGCTATTCACAGACTCCAGGTCAGTCCTTCTCACTCCTTGAAGATTTCAGCTCCTAGCTCACTGACATTTTCACTTATCAATATCCAGGTAAATAATTCTTACTGAACTATGACTCCTGGGTTCTTTGACCTCTCCTTCTTCAGTGTTCATATCTCCAAATACATCAACCGTCCCCTCCAATGGCATAGCCTAGACCTCATCATTACTCTTTTTATACCTAACAATTTCCAGGGTGGCACTCTCTATTACTTCCTATCATTCTCACCTCACTCCCTCTGGTACCTGGACTGTTAGACTTCTTCAACTGCATTGACACATATAATTCTCTGAGATGCAGACTGCTCTACTTTTTATCTGTACTTATAAATTATATAAATCTGGATGCAAGAACAGCAACATATATTTGAAACAGAGATAATTTAATTTGTGAAGTTGTTTATACAGATGTTAGAAGAGCTGACAAGCCTCAGGCAAGAGGAGATGTTTTTGCTATCCTTTCACTGAGGGGGAAAAGGAGAAGGCAGAGTTACTGGACAGGAATAAATGAGGACAAACCGGAACTGCATGGAGGGACCTGGAGTCATGGAAGAGAAACAGCTGCTGATGGAAACCACACTTAAAGCACAGTAAAAAGGGAGAAATACTCGCCTTTTTGCCTTCTTCTGTCTTCCAAGCTCTAGCCAGCTCTTAATAGGATCCACATGCTGTCAAAAGTTAGCTGACAAGGTAGCCTGGGAAACTACCTGCAGGGGAAAAGACCTGCCATACACGTAGAGCAAGGGGATCACGAAGAATGGATCAGGAAGCACAAGGCCATATACTATGTAGGCATAAAACAGTTGCTTGTCACTGAGCACTTGCAAAACCTAACTGCTGATGTTTGCCCGTGATCCTACTTTGCTCACAATTAGTGCTGTCTCAGTGGAAACTTCATCTTTACATTTGCTCAGACCAGAAAATGTGAAGCTATACTGAACACCCCTCTGTCTATTACACCAAATCCTGCTGGCTCAATATTCAAAATACAGCCAGTATTAAGCATTTTTCACTACATTTAAAGACAGCATTGTACCCTCTCATAGCTTGCTAACCTACCTCCTTACTTCTGTGTTTGCCAGTTTCAGTCTTTTTCCAGAAGAGTCCAAGAAGCTTACATTCTAATAGGGGTGGGAAGGGGCTAGATAGAAAATAAGGCAAATATATAAAATATATGCTCTATTAATAGTAAGAAGTACTAAAGAGACAAAAAATCAAGCTGGATGTAGTGGCGGGAATGTTTGTTGATGGCTGCATTTTTAGATCTGCATACATATTACCTTAAGCAGTACATCTTACCATATATTCATTTCTAAGAAACAACATGGAAATAAATGAAGACAAAGGCATACACGTGATCATATGGACCAGCAAAGTATCTGCTCTATGTTTTAAAATTAAATTAATTAAGCTTTTACTGGAGGTTTTAAATGTAATTTCATCAGTAGATAGGAGATTTATGATGTTATAAAAATGATAGGTGAAGTTATGTTTCTGAAGTATGAGAAAGGAAAGCAAGGGAATGCTCTTTATTCTGTGAATGTCCACAGGAACTCCACCTATCGTCTATAAGCTACCTTTTTCCATGAATTTTTCCCCGATTTTTCTTTGATTGAATTGCCAAGCATTATCTGTGGAAACCTTTCTTCTACTACCTGACTAGCACTTAATATGCTTCTCACATGCTGCAAGACATAACTGTCTGAGAAATGAATAGGAGAAAGGTGATTTTGCATCTGTTGTTAAAGACAGACTTCACTGCACTCAAACGAAGAGGACATTGGACATTTCTCTGACTAAATCACAGGATCTGCTAAAACAAAGTGTAAAGGAATCGTGGGCATTCTAGAATGGATTGGCTGTTATGAGTAATTACTAAATTTGTATACTTGCTCAGATTTTGAAAGACAATACAGATGCACTTGATGATTTGTGATTTATTCTCAGTTCTAGATTGAAGACAGGAAGGCAGCTTCTATTGGACTGTTTGTATTTACAAGGTAAACTAACAGAGTTGTGCAGAAAAGATTTCTGGAGCTGCCAATGCTGGAAGCAATGCTTATTTTATCTGTTCTGCTGTAGCCTCCCAAACCAAATCAATAATTCTCTACTGAGTGCCACTACACCACCTACTTTATTCTAGATGCTGTAGGGAATATAAAAAGATTGATTATATCTCATGCCCTTGACTAAAAGGAGCATATAATCAGGTTAGGAAAGTAAGAAGTCAGTCCAGGAAGTTAGATAAAAATGATTGCCTTAATGAAGGCCATTATTTTATAGGAGGAGAATTCTTTCATCCCAGAGTTAGATTATGTCACTCCTCTGCTGAAATTCTCCAGTGGCTTCTCACTTGCCTCAGTACAAGAGCCCAAGTCCTGAGAGTAGTTACATGAATTCACTGCCTACTCTCTTTATCTTGCTTTTTCAACATTGGTTTCCTTACCATTACCAGAACTGAACAGACATACTTCAGTCTCATGACTCACAGATGGTATTCTGTTTGGAAGATTCTTTCCTTAGATATGTACATGGTTTGCTTCCTTTCCTCTTCTACATTATGAAATATCACCCTCTTATTGTTACTTAAAATTGTCAATCAACCCCTGCCTCACCACTCCATTTCTACTTCCATTGCTGTTTATCACCTTCTAAAATATAATGCAGATTATTAATGTTGCTGTCGGCCCCACCTCACTAGAATATAAGCTTTTATATTAGCATTTTTTATGTGTGTGTGTGTGTGTGTGTGTGTGTGTGTGTGTTTGGCCCACAACTATTTCTATAGCTTCCCTATTACTTCCTGGTACAAACTATATGTGTGTAGTTGAATCAATGCACAGCTGACAGTGCTCATGGAAGGAAAGCCTGAGTTAGACCTTATAGGATGGGGAAAGATTTGATTAAGCAGGGTGAACAGTAAAAGATCAAAATAAAAGTAAAAGATGGTATTAGTGAAAGGAGAAATTATGAAAGTAAAAGTCCAAAAATAATGTAAGAGACTGAAGGAGTTCTGCTGTCCAGAATTCAGTGAATTAAAATTTCTTAATAATACTATGAATTCTTATAGGGGTTATAAATAATTTTTTAAAAGAAATAATTCCTCCTACATTTCCTCTATAAACATTAAAAGTCACTCAGGCAATTCCAACCTAAAGAGCCTATGTGAGAAATAAATATTTCCTGGTAGCCAAATAAGAAAAATACATACAATTAAGGGACCAACAATTAGTGATTCCGAGAGTGGCTTTTCTTTTCATTCTTCAATAAAATTTAATGTTTATTTAGACTTATTAGACATATTGAGGTTACTGTGAAAATAATACAAACTAAACTACCTAGTAAATGAAAACCATAAGTAATTAATTTATTTCATTACCTATGGGAATAGATTTTTTCGTTTGCTATTGTCAATACCTCTACTAGAGCCACCTTTGCAAATTTATCTGTCAGAAGAAAACAAAAAATAAATTAAGTTTTCTCTTTGTTGTCATATATCCTGCATGTTCACACAGATATAATAGTATTTAATACAGTCACTATTATTCTCATTAAGAGATATTCAATATTTACCTAGAAACTCCTGGCTTTAAAATAAATCAGTCTATACAATGGATATCATAGTAAAATATCAGAATATACTTTACTTTGGTCTAAAAAGCAGAAATACTTGTTAATATTTTTACATTAAAAAGGCTACTGTGAAAATCACTATTTATGCAAGAAGCATACTTACTTGAACTAAATTAGTCCAAACATGTCTCTAACTCTAGAAGGATTTTTTAAAATACAATTTGACTGCAGAATTTTGTAAGCAGCCTACAATATTTATCTGCTTTTATAAAGTCTCTCAGAAATCCCAGTTGAATGACTTTTTATTTTGTTGATATGTCAGAGAATATATTGAGAAGTTTACATTTTATCTCACTTAATAGGATAAGCGTACTATAATGTTAGCTTCTGTTGGAGTGAAAACGTAAAAAAAATGTCCTCAGGGAATTTGCCAAGAATCATGTTTGCACAAAGTACTAAAAAGTTTTAGGGATATATTTCTTAAATATCCAAATGGATTAATTAAAGCAAATAATTTCTACTGAACTAGCCAACCCCACAAATGTGTGTGCATGGCACAATATGATGAACTTAAAAATGACAAAACCAAAGAACTTGGAGTAAAACAAAGACCTAAAGCTAGGTAATATTTCATGTGAACTATGTTATACTGAACTAAACATAAATTTTAATGTAAAATGAATTCTAATGTTTAACAAAATGTTCAGTTTAAGTCAGTTGCTTTCATTTTTCCTGATTTCTAAACTAAATCCCATGTGCAGTTCAGATCAATATTTATCATGAAATATGTAAATAATACATATCTTATATAAATAATCTCATTAACTTTCCAAAGCATTAGACAATCATCCCTCATTTTTATTTTCACTATGCTAAAATTTGAACCGAATTATTACCTATTGTAAGAATGCTTAGTTTTGGTCATCATATGAAATAAATCAATTCCCTCTAGAAGGAGAAAAAAACTATCTTTATGAAGATGGATCAAATAAATTCTTTCTTTTAGTAGCAATTATAATTAATTTTAGTAGAAAATATCATAATGGATTGACACATTTAGAATTGCTCATATTGCCATTAAATTATAATAGAATACTATTGCATAAAAGAAGTATAATTATAATATAATATTTGAATACAGGACCTAAACATAACTGCTAATAAAAATAAATTCAGTCTATAAATTATCAAACCCATCTAAACTGCATCTCTTTATGAATAATACTTAAATAATGATACCAATTAGTGCATCAACCAAATGTTAGATACCCTGCATTTTTTAATAAAATCAACCAATGTGACAATATGTGGTACCAAAAAAAAAAAAAAAAAAAAAAATCACCATGATAGCAAACATAAATACAAAATTCTAGTTAAAAGAGAGGGTCCACATCATTTAACAGAAATAAATGAAAGATAAGAAAGCTTTGAATGTATTTAGGTAAAAGTTGTTCTGACACTGATAACAGATATTGAATAAGCCCTGTGTGGTGATTTCCAGCTTACTTTGGGCTAAACCATTTCCACAATCCTTTAAAGAATAGGTATTGTGGAAAATAACAAGAAGGATGTTATCGCACTTTTTTTCTTCCCAAAATAGTCAGTTTCTAAGCACTGAATCTATTCAATGAAAACTAAAAAATAATTTCTAAGCTTTACACTGTAAACTATGCAATTTTGAGCCAAGTTTATTTGCAATCCCCTTAGGCTGACTAATACAGATTAAATCTTATGACATTCAGATCAAGTAGTTAGTAGACAGTGGAAAAAATAAATGTGGTAAAATATGTATGCATATATATTACATATTCATATAGACCAATCATTAAGCTTATGTTCTAATTCCCTAATGAGTGGATCAACTCGTACTGTCTTCTTCATTCTGAGGAGAGTGCTACTACTCATCCATAGGTTGAGCTTGGGAGAAATCACGAAGATTTAGTAATAATGAGAGTTAACTTCTATGGTTACTCAAAAATAGTGAAAGTAGTAAACAACATCTACTTAGTTCTCAAATATCAAGACTTTTTTCCGATGAATATGTGTTTGTGCATTTTTGTTCAGATGTCATCACTATCAGAATAAAGAGAGGATATGATCCTGAGTTGCAGTGTTCCTGGTGCAGGGTGTAGGCTGGGAGAAATGCTAGTGTGCAGAATAAACTAACAGCACCAGAGTAACTGTATCAGTCACCGAAAACTGACACTGTCCAAACAGAAAGTATATTCTTTGTATCTCATGAGATGTTGGCCATTTTTAATCTTTTGAGGTTTAATCACTCTTGAGTGACATGCTTACATGATAATTCAAACTGTCTCAGGCTCTAACTGTCAGCATCCCCTCTTGCTCAGGATACTAGGATTTTTTCTCTGTGGTTTGATGACTGGAGTACACAGGCTTTTCAACACCTGCTCTGGCTACTGTAGAATAGATTTCAATATACCAAAGGAAAATATACCTTATTATTTTTGCTGTTACAATTAGAAGCACTGCTTTATTTATTTATTTTAGAGCTTGATCTAAAAGCTCTAAAATAAATAAATCAGGAATGATACCTTTAAAAATGTGGTGTGTATGTAGGACTGGGAAATGTTGGAACTAAATTTCTCTGCTCTAAGATTCACTCAGTATGTTAGTATATCCCTTTCTGAGATGTACACAGAAAGGAAACAACATCTTATTTATGTGTTTACTTTCAAAGAAAAGACATCTCTGAAATTTATTTGCTAAGCGATGTTTGAATTATATACAAATAATTGTCAAACTAGTTGGGTTTTTAAAATCTACACATAGGTATTCAATTACATAGTTAAGAGTTAATAGCTAGTTAGGAATATACTAACATACTAAGTGAATCCACAGCAGATAAATGTAGGTTCAACATTTCCCAGTCCTATATAAATACCACATTTTCAAAGGTGGTATTATTATTATTATTATTATTTATTTTTATTTTTTGAGCTGGAGTCTCGCTGTGTTGCCCAGGCTGGAATGCAGTGGTGCGATCTCAGCTCACTGCAAGCTCCGCCTCCTGGGTTTACGCCATTCTCCTGCCTCAGCCTCCCGTGTAGCTGGGACTACAGGCGCCCGCCACCGTGCCCGGCTAATTTTTGCATTTTTAGTAGAGACGGGGTTTCATCATGTTAGACAGGATGGTCTCGATCTCCTGACCTGGTGATCCGCCCGTCTCAGCCTCCCAAAGTGCTGGGATTACAGGCTTGAGCCACCGCGCCCGGCCTAAAATTAGCTTCTAATAAAAAGAAACACTTTATTATACTGTGATCCTATATAATTTATATAATTCAAGATAATTGTATGAGAAAATAAATTCATACCCATCCAAATGTTATACCATTATAAAATATTTTATGATAAAATATTTTACTTGAGATCAACATATGTGAAGAACAAAATGAACGTTCACAGGGACTAGCAAGTAAAAGCATTAACACAGCTTCTGATGTTAAAGGCCATGAGTAGTTGCACAATTAAATGAACAATATTGTTAAGTGTTCTGTTAATACTCTAATATCAGAAAATAACATTTTTAATTTTGACTTTTTAAAATGGCAAATAAAGAAAGTGAGATCAGAAGCATGGAGAATTAATTTTTAAGAGGTGGATTTTAATCACTTTAGTCATTTTATATTTGGTTCACAGTCCTTAATTCCTTGACAGTTTAATTGCTTTATCAGGCATCTAGCAAGTACATTTTAAAAGAATAAGACTAAAAAGAGGTATGTTTTTGAACAGTCTTCAATAAAAATGAATTATTTAAATTAACTTGATTTTCATGGTGCTAAAGGTTTTGGAATAAATTACTTGGCCTATGACATGAGTCAAGTTCATATAAACTTTGGTTATGACTTCAATGGAGAAGGTTGTACTGCCACCCCCTACAAGTGATTTTTCAGTTTTATTGTGATAAGCATTGAAAATTAAATAAAAATAAGCAATGGAAAAATCCCCCAAATAAATGACATCAATGTTTTTACACAATGTTTCACTTTATAGTTTCACAAAACTTAAAAAACAAAACAAAGGCCGGTAGTGGTGGCTCATACCTGTAATCCTAGCACTTTGGGAGGCCAAGTTGGGTGGATAACGAGGTCAGGATTTCAAGACCAGCCTGGCCAAGATGGTGAAATTGCATCTCTACTAAAAATATAAAAGTTAGCCATGTGGTGCCGGGAGCCTGTAATCCCAGCTACTCAGGAGGCTGAGGCAGAAAATTGCTTGAACCCGGGTGGTGGAGGTTGCAGTGAGCCGAGATTGTGCCACTGCACTCCAGCCTGGCGACAGAGAGACTCCATCTCAAAAAAACAAAACAAAACAAAACAAAAAACCTTATAGAAAGTTCTCTCCTATACTATTAGATGCATTGTACAGTGAAATATCCCCTTTGTAAAGCTATTTAACAATAAACACCAAGTCTCTGACTAGGTAATTCAGCTTCTCTAAATGTATCCTAAATAGATGCCAATGTGGTAAAAAATATGTCTTTAATAAATACGGCTGGGTATGGTGGTGTGTACCTGGGGTTCCAACTACTTGGGAGGCTGAGGTAGAGGGACTGCCACTGCACTCTAACCTGGGCAACATAGCAAGAGCCAGTCTTTACCAAAAAAAAAAAAAAAAAAAAAAAAAAAAAAGAAAGGAAAAAATATAGGAAGGGATCATCAATACAGTCATATTGCAGATTTAGTTCCAGACCATTGCAATAAGGCAAATATTTCAATAAGGTGAGTCACATGAATGTTTTGGTTTCCCAATACATATAAAAGTTATGTTTACATTATACTGTAGTCCATTAAGTGGCAACAGCATTATGTCTAAAATCTTAACTAAAAAATACTTCATTACTAAAAACTGCTAAGGATCCTCTGCACCTTCAGTGAGTCATAATCTTTTTGCTGATTGGGGGCTTGCTTTGATGTTGATGGCTACCTGGATGATCAGGTAGTAGCTGAAAGTCAGGATGGCTGTCATAATTTCTTAAAACAACAGTGATGTTCGCTGCATCAGTTGACTCTTCCTTTTGTGAAATATTTCTCTGTAGCACGTGACGCTACGTTTTTTTTGTTTTGTTTTTTGAGTGTCTCCCTACAGTAATGTGATCACAGCTCACTGCAACCTTGACCTCTTGGGTTCAAGTGATCCTCCCACCTCAGTCTCCCAAGTAGTTGGGACTACAGGCATGTGCATGGTGCTCGGCTACTTTTTTTTGTTGTTGTTACACAGATGGTAAAATCTCACGATGTTACTCAGGTTGGTCTTGAACTCCTGGCTGACATGATCCAACAGCTTCAGGCTCCCAAAGTGCTAGGATTACAGGTGTGAGCCCGGCCTGTGATGCTGGTTGATAACAATTTACCCACAGTAGAAGTTCTTTCAAAATTAAAGTCAACCTTCTCAAACCTTGCCACTGCTTTATCAGCTAAGTTTATATAAGTAATATTCTAAGTCCTTCTTTGTCATTTCAACAATATTCAAATAATCTTCATGAAGACTATATTTCTTCTCAAGAAACCACTTTCTTTGCCCATCCATAAGAAGCAGCTCCTCATTCATTGCAGTTTTATCTTGAGATTGTGGTAATTCAGTGACATCTTCGGCATCCACTTCTAATCTAGTTCTCTTGCAATTTTCACCACATCTGCAGTTAATTCTTCCACTGAAGTCTTGAACCCCTCACCATCATCCACAAGGGTTGGAATCAACTTCTTCCAACTCCTATTGATGTAGAAAATTTGACCTCCTCCCATGAATCATGAATGCCTTTAATGGCATACCAAATGGTGAATCCCTTCCAGAAAAGTTTTCAATTTACTCTGCACAGATCTATCAAAGGAATCACTATCTACTGCAGCTATAGCCTTAGGAAATGTGTTTCTTAGAAAAGACCTGAAAGGTGAAATTATTCTTTGATCTATGGGCTGCAGAATAAATATCGTTTTAGCAGGCATGACAATGATATTAAAATAATATTAATCTCCTCTATCTCCATCGGAGCCCTTGGGTGACCAGGTACGTTGCCAATCAGCAGTAATATTTTAAAAGGCATTTTTCTCCACTAAGCAGTAGGTCTCAACAGTGGGCTTAAAACATTCAGTAAGCCATGCTGTAAACATATGTGCTGTTATCAAGGTTTCATTGATCCACTAATAGAACACAGAGTAAATTTAACATAATTTAAGGCCCCTAAGATTTCTGGATGTTAAATGAGCAGAATTTCCAACTTCAATTCAGCAGGTGCTTTAGCCCTTAAAAAGAAAGTCAGCCTCTCCTTTGAATCTCTGAATCCAGACAATGACTTCTCCTTTCTAGATACCAAGTTCTAGATGGCATCATTTTCCAATAAAAGGCTGTTTCATCTATACTGAAAATTTGTTCTTTAGAGTAGTCACCTTCATCAATTATCTTAGCTAGACCTTTTATATAGCTGGCTGTAGTTTCTATATCAACACTTGCTTCATCTTGCACTTTCATGTTATGGAGATGGCTCCTTTTTTTTAACTCTCATGAACCTACCTTTGCTAGCATCTAACTTGCCTTCTGAGATTCCTCATCTCTCTTAGCCCTTATTGACTTGAAGAGAGCTATGCCTGTGCTGTTGATTAGGTTTTGGACTAAGAAAATGTTATGGCTGGTTTGATCTTAAACTTACACCACTAAAACTTTCTCCATATCAGCAATAAGGCTGTTTCACTTTCTTATCATCCGTGTATTCACTGGAGTAGCACTTTTCATTTCTTTCAAGAACTTTTCCTTTGAATACACAACTTGGCTAATGGTATGGTGCAAGAGGTCTAGCTTTCGGTCTTCAGCTTTCCACATGCCTTTCTCACTGAATTTAATTATTTCTAGCTTTTCATTTAAAGTGAGAGACCTGCAACTCATTCTTAAGTTACTTTAGAGTTACTAAATGGCTTAATTTCATTATTGTTCTGTCTCAAGGAATAGGAAAGCCCAAGGAGAGGGAGTGAGATAGGGAAATAGTTGGTGGGGCAGTCGGAACACACACAGCATTTATCAATTAAGTTTCCTATGTTATAGTCCTGTACAGGCATGGCTTATGGTGCTCCCAAACAATTACAATAGTAACATCAAAGATTTCTGATCACAGATCACCATGAAAGGTATAATAATAATAAAAAAATATAAAATACAATGTGACACAGAGACACAATGTAAGCACATGTTGGAAAACTGATGCTGATAGACTAGCTTAATGCAGGACTGCCACAGCATTCAATTCGTAAAAAATGCAATATCTGCAAAACAGAATCAAACCAGGTATGTCTGTAGTAGTAGAGAGTTGGAGACAACCTGAATAATCTTCAAATGTTAATATTATAAAAACAGTGGTGGTAATGTTTTCAAAAAAGATTTCATTTCGTGAGAAAAGGATACGATGTGGTATTGAGGAAAAAGTAGCATATATGATGGAATATATACCACAGATGAAAAGTTGGGAAAATTTTAATAGCTGGTGATTATTTTCTTTCTTGTTTTTCTATTGTGCATATCTGAGTTTCCCATTTTCTTCAGGAAACACTTACTGCTTTTATAGGCAGAAACAACAAATGTTTTAAAAGAATCTCATATAGTAAAATATCCTTATTTGGTATAAAAAGATATAAACAAAATTAAATATGGATAACTAAGCAGAACAAAATACATTCTATTTTTTAAACAATTACTAAATAAAAAAATTGAGATTGTTAAATTAGACCCAATGTATTTTCATATGATTTCAGATTTTAAAAAATAAAAGTAAATAAGTATTAATTATTAAGGTTAAGTTTTCTTAAAAGATAAGGCACAAGCAATATAAAGACTCAAGCAGAAGTTTCTTTACCCTGCAATGAGGTGATGATTAAGAAATAGGACCAGACTAAGGAAGGCGGTCTTAGGCTAGGAAGGAGAAAAATCTGCGGCAACAGTAGCATGGCCTAGCACTAACTGGTAGACAGATACAAGATGGTAGCAAATTCATTAGGGATAATGAGTTTAAAGATGATGTTTCTCTTCTCTCTCCTCCTTTTGTTTTTTCTACTCCTGTGGTATATTTTATAATTTCACTCATTTCATCTTTCTTCTCACTTTCAATTCTTCTATGTTTTATAGTCCACAGTCTTTTCTCCTATATTTTTCTGTTTCATTAACTTCCTTATCCTTCTCTTCATCCATTTATTTCAATTGTTATGTTTTTATAAGGTATTAGCTCTACTTAACAACAGCTGTCTCAACATGCAGTTTAGGCTATTTAGAATGTTTTAAAAAATAGTCCTATTGAAACAATATTATTATGTTTACTTTTTCCTGTGGTAAATATATCCATAGGAAATATTCCTTCTACTGGGAAAAAAAAAGCTAAAATAGTTTGGGTTTTTTAAAATACCATATGCTAAATAAATTACATCAGAAAATAAATGTCAAGAAGTTTCAGTTTGGCTAAATAGTTTTTTTTTTTTCCTTCTAAGAAGTGTTATGTGGCAAAAATCCTATATAATACACCCATTACCACAGCTCTTATTATATTGTCTAACATTAATTATTTATGTATTATTTAACAACCATAGTAATCATCCTTATTACTATTGTGATTACAACTGCAGAAATGAAGAATCTCAGGCTTGGATGAGTATTTAACAAAGTAGCATAAACATATTTGACTGCAAAGAGGCTGACCCTTCACTGACAGGCCCAACCTCCATATCTGTTTTAACTTGCCTCACGATCCTTAAGTAAAGCATACATCTACTGACCATCTGCAGAGTTCTTCGTTCAACCAAGAACAACAAGACCTATACTGGACCTATAATGATGACCAAATATGAAAGCCATATTAGTAGGCGTGATTTGAAGAATACAACCAATTTTGTGGGAATATAAAAAAATCAAATGTTTACTCAAGAAAACTGAACTTAGATATTTAACTGATAATTGTCTGGAATTGAACTATGAATTTTATTAGATATTATAGTTATTGAATAAATATTTTAATGATCCTTGCAAGCTTTAAAAATGTTAAGTCAGTATGATATTTATACATTAAAAACTTGAAAATTAACATTGAGACTAACAATATAATTTTCTTAAATAAAATGTATTAAGGGATTAGTAAGTAAATATATATTATCAAAATCTGATAACCCAGAATATTAGATGCTTTCATTGGGTTTAAATCTCTGATTAAAATATGTATCACTTAGGTATTCACACTTAACAACAAAGTAGGGTAATTTCTTCCAAGCTATGTGTCACACATCTCAAAGATGTAAACTAAGTCATAGAATAAGGAGCATAATTATAAGAATATGCAGCAGTTGTGTGGTCTTTGTCTTCAAAGGTCCCAAATCATGCAAATCTATGACAAATTTAAAAAGAAAATACTTAATACGTAACAATCTAAATGACAGAAACTTCATCCCCCTTTATATAACAGCTTACTCTGATTTCAGCTGTTATCTCTGGTTATGGAAACCAATGGTTAAGTCTACTTTTTTGTATTTGAAAAATCTCTGTAACATTAGTGTTACTCTTATGGATGAATAAGTGATGGAAACCAATGGCTAAATCTACTTTTTTCTATTTGAAAAATCTCTGTAACATTAGTGTTACTCTTGTGGACGAATAAGTGATTTGGCTTCTGCTGCGTATTTTTCAAAGTGCTCATCACTGAACTCTAAGATCAACAGATTCACTCTCTCCTGATCTTTTCTTGTTCAACTTTTTACCTAAGAAGTACTGTGTTCTGTCTTATCAATTTAATGGCCTATGAAACTATTTAATCTTCTTTAGTGTGTTATTTTACTGATGCTAAAAGTATTAAAAATTCACTCTCAGTGTTTGATCCTCTCTTTAGGGATCCACAGTTTATGTTTTATTATAAGAACCTAGTTGTAGGACTAGACCCACTGGAGTATGCACCCTAAACTATACTTTTGATAGATGGGAAAAAGTTGATTTTGTTGTTCCTGTTGTAGAAATTAAAGTTCCTCTAAGTTAAAGAAATGGCTCAGCTAAGCTCCTATGTTTTTGCAAGTGATAAGAGGGTACAATGAGAACATATTATTGGAAAGAAAGCAAATGATATAGTTGTGCTAACATAGGAAGGGCCTGCACTGCCGTACTTATAATAATAACAGTGAAGCTAACAGATCCTAAGAATGAGTGTAATTTACTCCATCAAACCACAACTGGTAAAGCAGGAAGGAGTGATTTCTAAAAATTCTCACATTTAACAATGTATATGTAGGAGATTATCTATGGTTAAGAATAGTTGCATAACACCCCCTTTCTAACTTCCTAACAATGTTTAAAAATATATCCTTTTAAATTTTTCATTTTGTTGAACTGAATATGTCAATTAGCTTATAACATCAGAATTTACCTGTATAATCAACCTGAAAATATTTAGGAGTTTTCCCTGTGAGGTTACAGATATTTTCAGAGACTTGGAAAGCTACTGTTCTAATAATGTTTGTATTATATTACATACTGTAATTATAGAATTTCTAGATTGTGTGTAACACTATTTCTGTGAAAACATCTATCTTTTTAAAGCAATATATACTCTTCTGAGTATCTACCTATCAGATGCAAACTGCTTATCTGATATGCAATAAATTATTTACATATAAAATATCAATTGTGCAAAGACATTACTTTCTATACTAACTAGTAAAATGACTAAGTAAACTTAAGGCAAAATTGTTTACTATGTCTGATTATATTTCAGAAGGATTATATATTTTCAAGAATGTCCTGTTGATATTGAATTTCCGCAATATGTAAATGAATAGTATTCATTATTAGATTATCTGAATACATTCCCTATATGCTTGGCTTCTAACTATACAAATGAGATAGCAATACAAACAAATATTGAAAACATTTAGAAGCCAGTTGGAAAATAACAATTAGCCTTGACAAGAGGAAAACTAAACTACAGTCCTAAGATGGAACATAGTAATTTCAGTTTATACATTTAGTAAAACTACCTGCTGTGCTTATGGGGGTCATTTCTCCCCGGCTGCTCTTTCCTAAACATATAATAACATGTTCAACATTTTGGATTTCCTCTCTTCTGTCCTTATTCTTTCTTTCTTCTAGGATGCAAGCAAACTTACAGGCAGATGCTCTTGAGGGCTTTATTCTCTAGTGTGTAAGTGGTATGTTTGCCTAGGTAGATATAAAATATTCCTGCAGAAACCCCACAATTTTCTGGCTTTGGAATTTACTATAGGGATTTTAAAGAACATTTACTATTTCAATTATGTCTTAAATAAGCTAATGTGAAAATGAATTCACATTTCCCATACATAACAGGTGGGAGTCAGTCCTAGGAATGCATGGTATAAAAGGCAGTAGAAGCTAGCTGAGAAAAAACAGTTCTTCAACAAGTAAAGGTACTAAATTGGGGCAACACACTTCTATAGGACCCAGTTTTGTGATGGCCTTGGTATTTTTACATACGAATTATAGCCACGGTTAATTCTCAGACACATTTTTCAGGTTATTCAATTTTAACATTAGCAAAGGAATTAATTATTAATTTTCTTTTTTTAATGAGGCCTTGGCATATAAAGATTTAGTCTTAAGCTGCATTTAAACTTGGTCACAGAATTATACATAATCACAAGTTTAGATATTAACTGCTTGAGCAGAACGCATTTTGCCTGAATTAAAACATAGTTAAGTTGTGTCCTCCCTCCATATCAAACCAACCCACCTCCAACCCCTTCAGCTGTTATAAAGGCAGAAATCCTTGGCTGTGTCTAGCACCTACAATATGTGAAACTCACTCCTGCTGCCATCACAGCTGGCTTACGAACCCCTTGGAGAGTCATTAGCTAGAAAGTGATAAAGCAGCTTATCTAATGAGGTTACATATGAGCTGGAACTCTTCATCCTCCTTCAGGTCAGCCATCCAGTAATCATAACTCTCATTCTCACCTCAATACCTTCTTCATAATCATTTACTGTATCTGGAAAGCCCCACCATTTCTTTTTGATAGAAATATTATACTGCATAAAGTTCAAATGACTAACCCAATTATGACATTACCCTTCTAAAAGGTAAAAAGAAAAAATGTACTTATAAGACATACTGTACTCCTGTGTGTTAATATATCTCTCTTGCTTTTTTTCAAGAATTTTTATTCGAGAATTTCTTGAATAAAATAGTGTATATGAAAACACCAACACAGAGCTTGGTATATAATATGGCTCTCAAAAAGTGTTAGTTTCTTTCTCTTGCTTTTATTTTGCCCACAAATTCTAGCACAGTTTTTAGTGCATGGCAGAATAAATTGGCCTGCATGTCTCCATAACTTGCCACTATGCTGCCATCTGCTTGGTGAGAAAGTGAAAGATATGCACAGACAGAAGCTACTTGGAACCAGGCATTCTGAAGCCAACAAGTTCCCTAATTCATTGTATCTAAGTGCAGTTTTGCAGATAAGAAAAATTTCTTGACGTAGTTTTCATGAGAAATGAGAAAAAGACAGGTAATGCAATAAATTATACATTTTTAACAAAGGTGAATATATTTAATTTAAAAAATGACCTCAATCTTAAAATTACATTTTCTGCTTAGTTTTTAAAGACAACTGCTCTTAAGAAACAGTAGAGATAAAAGTACTATGTCACTTTGTTTTTTGTTTGTTTGTTTTTGCTTTACTGTCTATGACATGACCATTTTGGCAATGATACCATAATGAGACTCATTATTAGAACTTCATGTAGTTTTTATGAAAAAATAACAAAGCTTTAGAAGAAAGCAGCAATTATTTGTCAGCTTTTTCTTCTTAAAAAATTGTTTTCTTAATTTTAAAGTTACCCCAAATTCTGGAATCAGGAAACTAGCTGTGGTTGAAAGGAAAAGAAAAATAGTGGTGTTTTCTGAAAAATAACAATGAATTTTTCTGGCAATTCAACCTCTGAACCATTGCTGTCACTTAAATTTAGATTCCAATTCTTAAATAAAAATCATATGCATTTAATAATTTATCTTCCTGCTAACGTCACAAACTAGAATTTATTTCAATTCTATTTTAACAAATATTTACTAAGGGCCTCATATGTTCACACCACTCTTGTAAGTGTTTAGGAAGTAAAATCAAGGAAAATAAACATCTCTATCTTAGTAAAACACATATTTTCCCCCCAAAAAGATGGACAATAGAGTTAACAACTAAAGAAACTGTACAGTGTGGAAGTTGTGAAGTACTCTAGAAAGAAAAAAAAAAGAGTGGGGTTAGGGGGTCAGAAATGTTGAGAAGTTACAAGTTGTTACATTAAGTAAGGTTGTTTGCACACTGTCATTGAGCATGCAGAGTTTGAACAATGATTTGATGGAGATCAGTTTGGCAGCCAAACAGATATCCAGGGGTAGATAATTTTAAGGGAGTGGGAAGAGCTAGAACAAAGGCCCAAAGATAGGAACACTTTTGGTGTGTGTTAAGGATTAATAAACAGACTAGCATGGCTGGAATGCATGAGTGAGGGGTTTGGTGGTAGATGAGACCAGAGGCGCTGAGGAGGTGAGATAGGAAGCAGATCACATAAAACCTGGCAGACTTCTACTCTTGCTCTGAGTGAGATGTGGAGTCACAGCAGCTTTCCGAGCAGAGGAACAAAATGGTCTATGCTTTAAAAAGGATGTAACTGCTGTGATTGAGAACTGGATGTAGAGTCAAGTATAGAACAACGGAGACCTATTGGGAAGTTTTGCAGTAACCCCGATAGGAAATGCTAGGGGCTACACAGCCGTGGAAGTGAAGAAAGTGGTCATATTCCATATATATGTTTTACAAATATTTGGAAGGTAGATTCAGTAAGATTTGCTGAAAGATTACATATATTCATAATCAAATATACTCTTTATTTAGTAATTGATAACTGTGCAATTATAAATTCACACGAAAAATAATATCTATATAGCAATAAAAGTTGATTTTATGTATTTGTTTCAATTTATGTGGTAAGCTGAAAAATATTCTATGCTGAGGCTCCCTCTTACTAGTACACATTTACTAGATATTTATGGATAAATTGGATAAAATATTATAATCAGAAAGTATGATAGATAATTAAAGATGTGACTCAGTGGTGAAATGTCTAGCAAGTATTGTGTGCTAGTATTAATGGGCTGCTCATTTAAGGAGGAGAAATCACTGATCCATTTCATTGATTAGCTGACCTCCTTGTGAAACTGTAGAAATTGTATCTGATATTACATTTTCATGCCTAGTTTTATTTTACTCAGAAGTGCTTTAATAAATGTCATATTTTAATATTAAGAAGGTTCAGTGTGTTGGAATATTCTGCAGATTTAACAAAAGCTTAGCAAAGCATTTTAATATATAAGTAAATTTCGAATAAAGATTCAGTATATTAGTTCTTTCATTCCAAAAGAGAACTCTTTAAAATTAACATTATATTACAATGCTAGGCAAAGTGATTAGAGACCAAATATGCTTTGCTATTTTAAAAGAATACAGTCATTAGCAGAAAATGATTTGTAGTGCAATTTTACTTCACTTGGGAGAAAAACAATTCCCTTTCATATTTACTAAATATACTTAAGAATGTAGCTAGAAAAAACAGGTTCTACAGAAGTATAATGCTTAGTATTCTCTTTCATGGTTTTAAAAGATGCTATTAGACACAGGTCAGAGGTGCAATTAAAGCTAAGGGAAACATATTTTATAATAAAGAAATTTATTGCAATTTTGATAACATATGAAATTTCATAAGCATTAGTGGGAAAATATAATTTGCAAAATTATATTTAAAGCTTACACAGCTTTGCTAGTATTTAATGCTTTAGAGACAAGATGGCCCAACACAATTAGCCAAGTCCTGAGGCAGCATTAAAATGCTGAAATAATGGGATTGTAGGAGCTTACCAAGTCAGAAATTTTCAAAAATAATTTTGATTCATTGAAATATAATTTCACTTATAAAATGTTACACAGTTTACAAGATAATTTGTGTATATTTTGTATCATGTAATAATTGCTAAATAAAATAGCAGTAAATTCAAATTATTTATCACGTCTTACATGAGGGCTTATAAAAGATTTACAATATATAATTCATACCTTCGAGAAAATATATAAATTCTTATTTATATATGTCTCTTTTAAATCAGTATATCTCAATATGTGGCATATGTATTAAAATCATTAGAATTACCTGCATATTTGTAAAAATGTATATAGCTGTTCTCCACCAAGTTTGTCTACAGAATCAATACTTCCTGAGTGTGGGTCTCAGTATTTGCATTGTAACAAGCACCTAATATCAACTGTGAGAACATAGTAATTTGAGAATACAAGAATCAAATCGTAGGCAACAGTAATATATTATTTGTTGATTATGTATATATCAATCACAATAGGTGAGTTATTGATCCCAGGAGCATTCCCCAATAAACTTCCTGCATATGTATCTCTGTCTCAGAGTTTGTTTATCCTTGGAACTCAACCTGCAATGTCTGGATATGACTGAGCTCACTAATTAGTGCTCTTCTTATTTCCTCTCTCTATATTTGTTTTGTTTGACACCATTAAGGTCCTTTTGTTTATTAAGTTTAATTACAAGATACAAATTATAATATCTGAAATTTCACTGACAAATCTAGATTTCTGACTTGACTTCTGGAATTGACATTTCTGGCCCCACTGGGCACTTATGCATCTTCAGCAAGAACAGGGAAGTGACTACTGCTTATAAAGGAGATAATCCCTCTTCAGGTCCCTGTGGTCTACACAACTCCACACTGCATCAACATTCATTGATCAGTTCTACAGGAATTTGTTAAACTAACTGGTTACTTACTCAAGTAAATGTCCAAACTATCTCTTTTTGAGATTAATGTTGGCTTTTAGAAATGTTAGAAAATTAACAAAAGCCATACGGCATTTTGATTAAGAGCACAATTTGGGGTTTGATTACTGCCACTTAGGCTTATTCAAACTCTTTATACATTAATTTCTTCATATTTATAATGAGGACACTAATACTAGTTACATTATCGAGCACTGTGAAGATTCATTGAATTAATGAATGAATAATGAATGTAAAAAACAATACAAGGCTCAACATGTCACAAGTTAAGCACACAGGCTTTCACACTATACAGATGCATACATGCACATATTTTATAAACATAATGCAAACATGTAGATACAGATGTATAAAATTTACACTGTATGTAATTTCTTTATTATATATCTGTAATGTATACTATATATAATTTACACTGTAGGAAGGTGATATAAAACAAGTAAAGTTTAAGATGGAATTTGACGAAAAACTATAGCATTAATTACTATTCTTTTTAAAATGTAGGAAGAAATATTACAACAAAAACTTACAGGGAAATTTTGTATCTCTTATAATCTACTGCAAGCGATTCCTTTTTTTGTGTGTCTTGTTTTATAAAATATAAAGCTCCCCAGGAAGGCTGAAATCTTTATTATTTCATAGAGGGGTGCTTTTCTGATAAATATACTGGAGTTTTGCAGAGGCACACTCTTCATTAATTAATTTCTAAGTCTGGATTTACTAAATCATGCTCGTAAGGAACATGCTTTTCCCAGCTTTAGTTTTTGGTAGGGGAATATTTTAAAGCGGTGCACGCAGCTCAGGTTATATCAATGACTGAATTAGAGAGGCATACTAGTGACTATCTAACTCTGATTACACCTTCAAAATTAGGACCCATTTTCATGAAGTCATTGTATCAAATAAGGGTTAAATATTCTCTTTGGATTTAGTGATTCAAATACATCCCTAAGGGAAGCCTTCCAAAAGTCACCTCTAGATACTTTTACTCACTATGATAAGCAGTTCTACAGATTCAGGGAGCATTCTGTCCCCCACCTGTGCTTTACGTGTGTGTGTGTTTTACTAGCACTATGAATGAATATGTCAATTATCACTTTTTGAGGGCCATATAGGATAATAGTTAATCAAGTTGGGCATTTTCAGTGGACTTAATTTAAAAGTTTGAATGAAGGCTTTATTAATATGGTATCCAAAGGGGAAACCAAACAAAAAATAAGATGCAAAAACTTTTTGGTTTTGCCTAATTGCTTTAAATTAAAATAAACAACTTCAAATGCATAATATAGAATTTTTTGAGTATACATATTTAAGCATTTTAACAAAATAATTTATTTCTAAATATTCATTT
Source organism: Rhinopithecus roxellana (assembly GCF_007565055.1). NCBI lineage: Eukaryota > Metazoa > Chordata > Mammalia > Primates > Cercopithecidae > Rhinopithecus > Rhinopithecus roxellana. The sequence goes on along the minus strand of NC_044552.1, from coordinate 94,138,445 downwards.
CTTTATGAAAGAAACAAATAAGCAGACTGTATTAATCAACTAAATGTATAGGCTCTAAAATTTAGGAGTAAACACATGATTCCTTACTAAGCTGGCCTTTTATCCACCTCAGTGGGGACTTAAATACTGGAATCCAATGGGGTAAAACATTTTTGAGTACATTTAGGACTCTTGTCATTCTTCTACAAATTCTTTCCTTCTTTCTCTTAATATTCTATTCAATTATCATCTACCACTTCTTACAGTTTAGTTCAAGAAACCAAAATAATGATATCAAATATATAGAATAGAAAGTTCTGGGAAATGTGCATGTTTATTGTACATGTACAAATATATACTATTCATTAGGCACTAAATTTTAACACACAAAGTAGAATGTTTTTCCTGGCCTACTGTAATCAAGATTTTGGAAAGGCAGATGTTTGACAATTTTATTTACATTTTCTCAGATTTTATTTTTAAAATTAAAAATTCCATCTGGATTAAAATGTATTTCTACAAGGTTAGGAAATCCAAAATTAAAGGACTCTACCCCTAACTGATCATACTGGCTTTCATACAGTGCTGCTCTTTAGCATCTTTCAGTTTGATATCATTTTTGGATGTAGCTAAATGCCAGATACCCTGACAAACATATATTCTACCAGCTGGATCTCCATCTGCTCAGCTAAACATTTTCACACCAAATCTGTATAAAAAGCTATGTTTTCAAAGAGAGTTATCTACAACTGAAATATTAAAATCTTCACTCCAGGAGTCCCTCCATTACATATTTCACATGTATTAAATCATGAATACAAAACTACCTCCAAGTATTATCAGTGGTCTGCTTTCTGTTGCCAAAAGTTATCTTAAACCATCCATGAAGGGGCAGACAGACTCTTTCGAGCACAACAAATATTTTTGAGATTTTTCGCCTAAGGCAGAAGTATTGCTACTGTCTTTTGATGTGTTTCCTTAGAAAAATACTGCAAAATTAATGTTAATGGATAGACTGATTTTTTAAAAATCTGCATTAAGTTTGTACGGGGATAACTTCCTTTACCAACATATGAGTATATTAGAACCAACATAAAATTTGCCTCTAATTACATCCTCATAATATTCATCAGAATCTTTTTAATTGGGTTCTGATTATACAAGAGTGGCAAAGAAAATCTCAGGTAATTTTAAAAAGTTTCTATCTGAAAATAACATTGATCCTTGGTGGGGCTACGGAGCATTTCATAAGCATCAGTGCCATTAGATTTTCTGGCTTGGGGAAGTCATGTATAAACCTTTATTAGATTTTTGTAAACCCAACGGCAGATGAAAGGCATGAAATACAATAATAATCAGGATTGGCCTTAAGGCAAAAATGGGGTCACAGAACTCATATAACATGTAAGTGCACAATAGGGTAAGTCTGAAAGAAGGAAACTAGACTCTCTCAACATGTGTATCCTACCTCTTAAATAACATCGGTTGCCACACTCTAAAAAAATATGTGTGTAAGTGTGCCAGGGCAAATAGGGGCATTCCATTCTTTGAGACTGCAGAAACATAAAATCAAGAAAAGAGGGTATTAAGGGTGCCTTCAACACATATACAGAGAAAGACAAATCTTCACTATTTGTCACCTAGGCAAACAAACATAAAAGCATTGAGAACGTCATAATTTTTTACAAACCAAGGCCTTGGCCAGCAAGCTGAGTAAAATGTTTCTGTGTGTTCATAGTAGGAGTAGAAGCAAAAGAGGTTCATATTGTAGAGGGCAGAAGGGATATGTGCAAGCCTTTTATTGATAGATTTTTCAGCCACTATTTTATTTTGTACTTATTAATAACAATCCTGAAAAAAGGCATTTTTTTTCCAGTGAACATACCTTTTCTAACACTGGGGTTATGTAGTATAAAAAATGAGGGTGCATGGGAGGAGAATGAGAGAGAGTGAGTGTACAGACAGAGACAGAGTGAAGATTCTACCAGCTGAGGAAATATTTAGAATTGCCAGGAATAATATATGCATATAGGGAAATAGTTGTTATAAAATAAACTATAGCTCAATTTTAACCCTAAATTCAAAGGACACTATCAATGGAATTCAGAAACAATTGGTTCTAGGTGTTTTTTATATTATAGAAACTTCAGCATTATATCACTTATTCTTTTATAATAAGTAAAATTATTTAAGTGAGGAGTTCATCATCAAGTCCTTCTAAAACGATACATGCCTCTGTATCCAAACAAAAGCCAGGCCTATTTAGCTACATGATAATACAGGTCAAATCAGTGATGGGTACCTGACCTAAAATAAGTATCTCCTATGATCAATTGTCTACAATTTTCTATAATTGTAAGCATTGTTTAAAATAGTAAAATTTAGGATCTATCATCCAACTATACTCCACTCCTTCCCACCCTCTACATCTACTCCTAAACTTACCAAAATATATCTATCAAGAGAATCAAGGTAAAAATAATAGATATGATAAATGAAAGACATTTTAAAAATTCCAACCAAATGAACTATCACTTTTCCTGGTATTGAAAATAGGTGTACATTTAACCAAGGTTAACTGCAGTAAAAAACTGTTATGAATCTACTGGTATACTTAATATTTTATATTTACTCAGACACACTTTGAAGTATCTGCATGTATCTAAGTGGCTAAAAAGAAGGACTTTGTATTTTGGAAATTTCAATAAAGAAAACTTGCTTAATTCAAACATTTGCCAGGAAAAAATGGTTATCATCAAACACAGGATATTAAATAATTATCCGTTTGCTCTGCTGGCTTAAGAAGGATGTAGTGCTGATGCCCAGGCTTACTTAAAAAAAAAAAAAAAAGACACAACATCCTCTCTTTGCCATCAATGAGATCTAACAAAGAGTCAAGAATAATAACTCTAGATTTATAAACTGCCTGCTGTGTTCACCAAACATTAGCTATACAGCAGACAATTCTATTCATAGTCTAAGATTCATGTAATGAAAATCTCATAAGAACACTGAAGAATTATGCCGTGGTATTAGTGGGAAGTAAAAAGGAAAGAGATTAAAATATATCTCTCCCTATAGTCTAAGTTCCATGAGAGGCTATGTTCAAGTCACCACTGAATATCCAGCCCTCAGCAAATTACCTGGCATACAGTAAGCATTCAATAAGTATTCAACAAATAAGTAAAATCACAACCCACATTTCAATAAAACACTGCACAACATTCAATGCTATCTAAAACATATTAAAGAGTGATTTTAAATGAATGCTCCATTTATATAAAATATATGAAGAGTTTCCTGTGTTAACTGTTAAATATCTAATGAATGGCATAAGCAGAACTTAGGAGAAAGGTTGACTAGCAAGTGACCTAAACTTGTCTCTATGTGAAGATTTCCAGTTTCACTGAAAATTATAAGTAGAAGCAAGTTTTAAAACTAAGAAATTATTTGTTCACTGAAACTTAAAGGTAAGGTCTCTCCTCTTCATTGTGTTTAGCAAGTGAGTTTCCTGCTAATGCAGGAATAGATCCTGGGATCCCATCATAGCATATGACGTGTTTGGACTAAAATCTTTCACAGAATCTATTCTGTGAACACAGGAATCTTGTCTTTGTTTCATACTACCACATATCCAGTGGTTAGCAGAATGATTCATGACAGGTGCTTAATATTTATTAAATACATCAACGAATGGGCAGAAACAACAGAAAGACATATAGTAACTGAATATAGGAAAGAACTTTCTAAGATATAAAGCTGCAAATTTTTACTGTTGTATCTTCTTCGTTTTCTCCAACTTAGCCAAACCCATTCTTTCAATTGGTATCCATCTTACATGATTGTGAGTTACCTCATATTTCCCATCATTTAAAAATATATTTGTATGACTGTTAACCTGTGCTATCTAGAATTGGGCACAATATTTCCAGTTGGAAGTGAATGTGCCGAGTAGAGCTGAGTATCAGCCACCTTTACTCTATAAATCAATGCAGTCTAAGACATATGAGATGTTCTGATGGCCACTAGACTCATACTGAATTGATTATATCCAAAGTTCAGTTCTCACTCCTCACCTTGCAGAGCTATCAACATTTGGGACAGATCATTGCCTTCTCCTTGAAATAACTTTCTTTGCTTTCTCGGCATCAAATTGAATTTTTTCTATTATCTCAATGGTCATTCATTCTCTGTCACTTTTCCTGATTGTTCTTCATCATCCAGTGCCCTGGCACTCACACCTCAACCCTGCTTTTTATTCTATTTATACTCACTTCCTTTTATCTCATTTAGTTCATGACTTTAAATTCCATGTCAATGCTGAAAGCTCCAGATTTACATAATTAACCCCAATATCACAGATAAACTAGAGGCAACTATAGCATCTTAAACATAGCATGACAGAAACTGAGTTTCTAAACTTCTTCAAACCTGTCTCTCCCACAGATTTTTCTGTCTAGATTTACTAGTTATTTTATCTTTTCAAAAGCTACACAGGTTAAAAATACTCAAGGCCACCCTTGGTCACTGTCTTTCTGTCATATTCCACATTCAATGTGCTAATCTTGTTGACTCTATATTCAAAACGTATTCAGAATTCACTACTCCCTACCATTCCATTGCCACCTAGTGAAAGCCACCTTCTAGATTACTTCAATAGCCTCCTAATCTCTTGCTCATAACCTAGAACCCCTCTTACTTATTCTTAACACAGCAGAGAGATTGTTAATGAGATTGTTAATGAAAGTATATTCATGTCATTCTTCTGCTTAAATCCCCCCCCCAGTGGCTTTCCATCTTCATCTAAAGCCAGTGGTTTATAATGACTTGCAAGGTCTAACATAGTGTGTCCTTGCAACTCTGTTAACACCCGACTTCCATTTCTTCTACTCTCATCCTTTCTCCCTTCACACCAGATACACTCATCTCTCCCACCAAACATGCTAAACATGCTTTTTCCTTGGGACCTGCACAGGCTGTTCTCTCTGTCCAGAACACTCTTCCTCCGTTTGGCTTTGCTTTCATATCTCACTCAGGCCTTTATTCAAACGTCATCCCAATAAAGCCTTTCCTGGCAATTTTTAACAACTGCAATCCCTTGACACTCCATTCATGGCTTTCCTATGTATTTTATTTGGACAACATAATCTAAGTTTTTATATGTTACACATTTAGTATATTTCTGTCTGTTCTACTTGCACCCCACTTCTACTAGAAACTTTTTAAGGACAGAGATTTCTTTTTTTGTCTATAGCTTTTCCCAGCATCTAGAGTAATGTATGAAACGTGTGAAATGCTGAATAAATATATTTGAATGATACAACAATATGTGAGAGTTTTAAGGGAAAACATTTCACTGGTGAATTTTCAAGTATTAGTCAGCTGGGAAGTGTTTTAGCATGATGGAATCCACACTTCTGTAAAGTGCATCATAAGTCATACTTTAATCATCTTTCCTCACCTAAAAGAGAGGTAATCTGGTCTTTCTTACCTGACTTTATTATCTTGGATACCAAGATCTCTCCTAGGACATTGGTTCCTGAGTCATGGCAATTTTAATGCATCAAAGGGGCACTACTCAATCTGGGTAATAATATATTCTCACTAGCGAATTCCCATAATCAATGTGCTCCCTCTAAGCACATGTCTTAAATAGTAAGGAGAAAGAGGAATAGAAAATGGCATGGTCTCCTTAAAAGACTACATGGGCGAAATAATACTTTGATTATACAATATAATAAACCAAATATGAAAAGTACTATGTTCTAATTTAAAGATAACATTATTAAGGAAGGAAGAGAAAAACAGCAAGTCAAGGTCACATTTTGTAGAATGAATTAACCAAAACTGCATTATAAAAATCCATATTCATCTTTTAGTATTAAAAATAACTTTAACAATAACATGTACACACTAATAACTCCTCAGGGAACTAAAGTGAATAAAGTAATGTAGGGTTTTTTTTTCATTACCAATAACTTTTAACTTTTGTTTCCTTTAAGAATTGTATATTTTAGTGTCAGACTAAATGAAAATACTCTTTTTTCAGATCTGCATTGTAATAATATAAGTAATACACAGCAAAGATAAGTAACTGCACAGTATGACCTACAAGTTCTGAATGAGACACTGGCCACTAAATACTTATCATACTTTTACAATCAGAAGTAACTGAAATGTTTAATTGCTAATCATTATTTATTTCAAATAGAAAGGTTAAAAGCTTTTGTTAATTAATATCTAAGCCAGATTATAAGCAATATTAATGTAAATATAAAAATACAATTATCATTTTTAGACATGCTAACTAGCAACAGCATATGGTCCAAGAGCTGTTTCAAGAATTTTACTTCACACCTAATAAAGAACGTGAGTGCTATGCCATGAAATGTGTATGAATCCTGACATATTTGATTTTTCAAATACTTTTCCAACACAGCTATTCTTTGTATACTTTTTTTTTTTTAAAAAGGAGACATCTCTTAAAGAATACATTTCAGCCATTATAGAGTATGACTGACTAAATAAACTTAGTAACTTCATTGATTTTCTCAAATAATCTTACTGTCTCAAATATTTTTGATTATATTTTGTATAAATACTTTTGTTATATGTATGTTCTACTTTATACAAGGAGACTGTGGCAGAACTGGAAAGCGAAACCAGGTCTCTTGCTTCAGAGCCCATCTTCTTTCCATTACACTCATCAGCTGAAGAAATTTAAAAAACAAAAAAACAAAGACTCATTCTTGGAGCAGAAGATACTGAACAAGAATATTAATTAAATTATTAGCAATGTAAACTCTCACCTAAAGTATAAGCAGGTTTATCCTTTTACACTAGTTAGAAGATAAAGTATATTTGGGAGGAATTGAGAAAAATTTCAGTCAATGGAATGAGGGAAGGAGATAACTAAGGAAGTTGAAATAATTCTTGTTATACAATGTTAAACATAACAATTAAATTGTTTTCAAACAGTACACAAAATGGTAATCAAAGGATGAAAGTGACTCTTTTTAATTGACACATAATAATTTTACATATTTATGAGGTACATAGTAATATTTTGATACAAGTATACAACATGTAATGATGAAATTAGGTTGATTAGCATATCCATTACCTCAAACATTTGTTATTATCATTTCTTTGTGCTGGGAACATTCACAATCCTCTCTTCTAGCTATTTGAAGATATAAAATAAATTATTGTTAACTATATCACACCACAGTACTAAAGAACACCATAGCTTATTTCTCCTATATAGCTCTAGTTTTGTATATATGAACCAACCTCTATCTTCCTCTCTCCCCAACCTTCTCAGTAACCACTATTTTACTATCTGCTTCTATTAAATCAAAGTTTTTAGCTCTTACATATAAGTGAGAACATGTAGTAGTATTTGTATTTCTGTACCTGACTTATTTCACTTAACATAATACCCTCCAGGCTCAACAATACTGCTACAAATGACCAGATTTCTTTCTTTTTTACGGCTGAATAGTATTCCATTGTGTATATATGTACCACATTAAAAAAATCTGCTGACCTGTTGATCGACACTTAGGTTGATTTCATATCTTGGCTATTGTGAATAATGCTACAATAAACATAGAGGTGCAGATAGCTCTTCAATATGCTGATTTCCTTTCTGAAAGTTGCTCTTTATCCAAGCCAATCAACAGCATTTTCTCCAAGGGCAAAATATTTACTTTTCTCTTTTTGATGTTAGCTTGACTATCAGCTAAGAAGGCATCTCAAAAGGTGTAAAGCATTTATTAACTCCTTATTCTATAACTGATCTTAGGACTTTGTTGTATGGAGAACATGCCCACCTACCCACAATATTGAACATTTCTTAACTGGCTTTTCATTAGATGATCTGTCTGTTTAGGTTCACAGTCAAGAGTGGGCGTATATGTCAAACATTTTTATAATCTAATGGCTATTTGGGGAAAAGTATTGCAGATGCTGAATTGTAAAATTAGCAACATGGAAATGCAGTAAATCTGTAAAAGTTTAGTTATAATTTTGGCAACAAAAGTATACATTACAATACTACAAATGAAGGATATCACTGTATTTTAAGGAAATAAGTAAACAGATATGGCCTAAACAATTCTCCTTAGTTTTACTTTCCACATGTATAATTACATCACTATAATAAAATCGTGTTTTCTTTTTTAAGGTTTTCAATATCTTTCTCGCTAAACACAAAGGTCTTTTCTCAGTTTTCTTCACCTTTAATCCATTTCCAAATTCTGCAACTACTGAATACATGCCTTCCTGAAATATGCAGATTACATATTTAGCAGAAAAATACAAAAAAATTCCAGAGCTTTTAAAAATCAAACCCAGACATGAGTCTTATTTTTTCATTTATAACTTATTTAGAAATAGAGATTTCATTTAGAATGCATACTAAATTTATTTCATGTATACACATAAACATTTTTTCAAAGAAATGATCATGGAGAGTTAAGGAAATCATCTGAATAACTAAGGACAAATTATTACTTTACATGAACTATACAAACAATTGAAGCAATGTTGCTTTCTCATCCAATAATTTCCCCATGTAATTTGTATATGTGTGGCAAATAGCAATTCAACCACATTATACCTTGTTTAGTTTATCAATTAATTATTTCTTCAAAGATATGTACTTTCTATTTTTCAGCTACTATTGTAAACCACTATGTCATTTTATCTTTTCATAGCATCCACAAGCAAAGGCTGAATGAATAGGCTTTCACTATATAACTCTGCTTTAAGGCAAACATAGACAACATGCTACACTGCCTCACACAGTTCAGTACAATAGAAATAATATATTAATCTATTTTCTCAACAAAATACATATTATGCAACTACTACACACCTGACATTGTTAGGTGCTTGACTTTTTTGTTGTTCACCGAGATCACAGGAAACTGGTACTTGACTTTTGAAAAGACTTTTAATAATAACACTTGTTTAAAAATATTCTCACAGAATTTGTTTCAAAGTATATTTACAGTGAAGTTTAACTGCTTGTCAGCGTCATGGCTAAGATTAAGTGTAGTACAGTGGAGCTCAGTGGACCTGGTGGAAGGTGAGAAGTAGAACTGAATAAAGCAAGCAAAAAAAAAAAAAAAAAAAAAAAAAAAAAAGCCTTGAGAAAATTAATAATTTGAGAAAAATGTTTATAAAATAAAATAAGTATAATAATGACAAGTATAACTGTTTTCACCCCAACTACAGCAAACTATATTTCTGGTAAGTACTATAAATAATGAACAGTTATCTACAGAACATGAGCTTTGTATATTTGTAATCTTTTATCTGATATGTACTTAAATTACAAATTCCATCTCTCTCCTTGCTACGTGGCTTATATATTTTTATATGCAATTTATAGGAACTCAATTATAATGTTAAATTTAATTTTTGTGCTATCTTGTAATACATATGTGCATGACAAAAGTAAGCAAGTTTATATAAACATTAGAATTGTTTATTGTGCACATTGTATTAACATTTCTCAAATTCTGAAGACAAAAGCAAGAGCTATTTCAGAAAATGCCTTAAAATTTCAATACAATTAGGTAAAAGATATGATTTAGAATATTTTTGAATTTCAAATAAACTGATATGATCAACAATGAGATACAGCAGATCTAAAGCAATTAATTTGTGCAGGGTATTAATTTAAACATAAAAAATACTGGCTCAAATTCATCAAAATAAGAGTAATCAATGTCTTATTTCTTTTTGTGTTAATTTTATATCTTTTTAAACTTTTATTTTAGATTCAGGGGTACATGTGCAGGTGTCTTATAGGTAAATTTTGGGTCATGGTTGTTTCATTATCCAGGTAATAAGCATAGTATCTCTGACAGGTATTTTTTCTGATCCTCTCCCTCCTCTGAAACTCCACCCTCAAGTAGTCCTGATATCTGTCATTCCCTTCTTTGTGTCTCTCTGTACTCAGTATTCAGCTTCCACTTGTAAGTGAGAACATGAACCATTTGTTTTTCTTTTCCTACATTAATTTGTTTAGGATTATGGCCTCCAGCTCCATCCATGATGCTTCAAAGAACATGATCTCATTCTTTTTTAAAGCTATGTAGTATTCCATGGTGTTTATGCACCACATTTTCTCCATGCAGTCTCCAACACTGATAGGCATTTAGGTTGATTCCATGTAAATTGTGCTGTGATGAACATTTGTATGCATGTCTCTTTATGGCAGAATAATTTATATTCCTTTAGGTATATGTACAATAATGGAATTGCTGGATCAAATGGTAGTTCTGTTTTAAGTTCTTTGTGAAATCACCACACTATTTTCCACAAAGGCTGAACTAATTTACATTCCCACCAGCAGTGTATAAGTGTTCCCTTTTCTCCAAAACCTCACCAGCATCTGTTATTTTTTGACTTTTTAATAATGCCCTCCTAACTGTTGTGAGATCTCATCGCAGGTCTGATTTGCATTACTCTAATGATTAGTGATGTTGAGCATTTTTTATGTGTTTGTTGGCCACTCGCATGTTCTCTTTTGAAAAGCATCTCTTTGTGTCCTTTGCCCATTTCGTAATAGGATTGTTTAATACTGCAAACCAGGCAGGTGAAAGATCTGTACAATGAGAATTACTAAACACTGCTGAAAGAAATCAGAGATGGCGCAAACAAATAGAAAAATATTCCCTGTGCATTGATAGGAAAAAAATCAATATTGTTTAAATGGCCATACTGCTCAAAGCAATTTACAGATTCAGTGTTATTCCTATCAAACTACCAATGATATTCTTCACATAATTAGATAATACTATTTCAAAATTCATATGAACCAAAAAAGAGCTGAATTAGTCAGGACAATTCTAGGCATCATGTTACCAGACTTCAAACTATATTACAATGCTACAGTAACCAAAAAAGCATGGTATTGGTACAAAAGTACACAGAATAGAGAGCCCAGAAATAAAGCTGCACACCTATAGCCATCTGATCGTTGACAAAGTCAACAAAAACAAACAGTGGGGAATGAACTATCTAGTCAATAAATGGTGCTCAAATAACTGACTAGCAGAGGATTGAAGCTGGACCCCCTCTTTACACCACATACAGAAATAAACTCAATATGGATTAAAGACTTAAATGTAAAACTTAAAACTATAAAACACTGGCAGATAACCTAAGAAATACCATTCCAGACATAGGCCCTGGCAAAGATTTCATGATGAAGATGCCTAAAGCAACTGCAACAAAAAAATTGGCAAATGGGAGGTAATTAAACTAAAGAGCTTGTGCACAGCAAAATAAACTATCAAGACAGTAAATAGACAACCTACAGAATGGGAGTAAATACTTGCAAATTATGCATCCAACAAAAATCTAATAGCCAGAATCTATAAGGAACTTAAACGAATTTTCTATTTCTAAAGATAATTCTCTAACCAGTATATACAACACCGACAATCTAAAACACTTTCCAACTACTAGAGAATAAACTTAATGTATAATGTAGAAAAAAATATATCCAAAGAAGCACATTAAGATGTTAGCATTTCTGCTACTATGCATAGAAAACTGTATCCCCACAGCTTTTCCATGCATTATAACTAGGATATTCTGACTCAAATCCACAAATATCAAGGTTAAACATGTGATGCAAATCCATTTCATTCTCTGATAACCATGAATATATTTGCATGTTTCACCTTTAAACTTAATCCAAAACTAGTATAGATTGTGATGTGTAGCTCATATCTTAACATTTTCCAGTATTAGTATGAATCACATGTTTATTATAATTGATTTTTTTCCAGAAATAGGACAACACAGGTGTGAAAATCAAGGACAGGAAGAAATAAATAACCCAGAAAACAACAGGACAGGCCACAGACCCATATAACCTCAGGGGCTGTCTCACCCAGCAAGTGTATGGGCTTTATCACCTTCGGCAATTTGTTTTAACTTCTCTCAGCATTCGGAATAATAACACATTCCTCACAAAACTCTTGCAAGTTTGATTCCTAGAGGGTCAATTAAGTGTTAACAGGTGAGAATGCATCCTTCAATATATTTTACATAAATCCAGTCTTACTTTTTCTGCTTCCAAAAATGGGGGATATTCAAGAAATATTATAAAAATTCTTCTATTTCTATTTTTAGTTTTAGAACGAAATGAGACTTTCCGTCTAATGTAAAGCATAATTATCAACACATGTGAAACATTATCTGTCTAGGGTTGTAATGTAACCGTTTTGCCCTGACCAAACCTAGGACAATAATTATATTTCAAATTTTACAGTTTCACTGGTATTTATATTATAATACCAAAGGATTTGTTAAAGTTCTCTGTATCATAAGGAAATATTTTTTAAAAAGTGAAATAATTATATTTTTTAAAAGCACCTGTGTTTTATGAAGGAGACCACCAGCAAAGATGTAGAATAGTAGGGGGAAAATAAGAGCAAAAAGGAATAACCTGTTAGACCCATACACTAACCAGCAATAATCAGCCACAGTTTTTTTTCTGTTTTTTTTTTTTTTTTTTAATCCCATGCCTATCTACCTATAACAATTGAAATAGAGACATGGAAACTATACTCTTTGAATCTTTATTAGTTTCATACTGTGGTATAAATAACCATAAATTACATTTTTTTCTCTGTATTTTGTGAAAATTTAAATAGAGAAATGGAAAATTTTCTATTTAGCAATAGAGATTATTAAAATTCTAATCATAGTTAAATTCCCTATTTCATTTCTTGATATACTCCAGAAATGGCTGCACAGAGATCTGAACATGTATCCAGTATATGGGAGACATATAATGCATCTTTCTTGCTATAACCTACAAAAGAGGCACAAGTACTATACTTGGTACCCAGAACATATTGGAAAATGTTTCATTATAATTGATGTACCTTAAAAAGCCTATTTAAAGTAGTGTTTAAAAAAACAGTTCATGTAGTATACTGAGCACCAAAACTTTCAAGCCTAATACTATACTACTACTAGAATAAAAGTATTTTAATACAAGAAAGAAAAGTAATACACAATCATCACATAACTTTTTATTTTGAGGTTGCCCAATAAAATATTTCTCACAACCTCTTCAGTGAGTTTAGCATCAGAAAACGAGGCAAATGCAAGGTATACATGAAAGTTTCAGATTCTATTCATATTTCATGTTACAAATTGCTTGGATTTCATGTGTATTTCACTTTGCAAGTGTAGTGGGCAGTCAAATGTACAACTGTTCAAAGCCTTTTACACTTTTCTTGTTGTTGTTTTGAGACAGAGGCTGGCTCTGTTGCCCAGGCTGGAGTGCAGTGGCATGATCTTGGCTCACTGCAACCTCTGCCTCCTAGTTTCAAGCAATTCTCCTGCCTCAGCCTCCAGAGTGGCTGGGACTACAGGCACATGCCACCACGCCCAGCTACTTTTTTGTATTTTTAGTAGAGATGGGTTTTCACTGTGTTAGGCAGGATGGTCTTGATCTCCTGACCTTGTGATCTCCCCACCTTGGCCTCCCAAAGTGCTGGGATTACAGTCATAAGTCACCCTGCCCTGCGGTCCCTTTTACACTTTTAAGAACAGAAGTGAATAGCTCATTCCCAATACCAGTTCCAATAGCAGCCATTGCTCAAGTAACCAAGAGTAACCTCTTGTTTGAATGGCATCCTTCTTCCAACTTAACAATTTTATCATAAATTTGAAGGATCTGTAGAGTAATATAAATTGGATAGCGTACAAAGTATTATTTTGATTAAAAAAAGGAAAAACAAGGAAGCTTATATCAGTCAACCTATTCCTTTTGTTTGCCCTGTATAGGGGTGGCAGTTCGAAGTAGTTAGGAAAAAGATATAAAAATTAAGTATCAATGAGTAATTAAAAGTGGCTGCTGGTTTTGTTTTACTGTGTTTGGTTGAACGCATAGTCAGTACAGTGAGAATCTTCACAGAAAATACCTTAAACAACAGAAGAGTGTATTGCTTCTGTGTTTTCAAATCCGCAATTCAAAGTTCCACTTTTCTCCCATGGGAGACTGACCCAGAACACAGAAGAAAGATCCACAAGGATAAGGTTGCTCAATAATGTCAAAGATTACCAGTGATCAAAAGCAAGGTTCCAGTGACCGCACACCATTTCCAAAAGGTCAGAATCACAAGTTCTTTTAGTAAGTGAATGTCTTTACGCACTGATTGAACAAGGCTATAGCAAAAGACTATTTTTATTCTCTGGAATATAGATTAGAAATGAGACCTAATTTTCTGTGGATAGTTTTTTGACCAATTCTACCCTTAGAAAAAAAGCTACTTGTATAAACATAAAATCAGTTTGGGTATTGTGCTGTACTTTGTTTACAAGAATGTGTAAATGTCAAAGGAAAGAAAATCTGTTTTCAAAGGGCCTCAAACAACTACTTTAAAAGAAACTTATTCAGATTTGTTGAAATGTATTCAGTAGATAATTGAGAGATTTCTCTCATAGAGAGCTGGCAGGAAAAGAAAATATTCCAATATTTTTCTATATCAAACAGTAGAGTATCACAGACAAGCCTGTTGTTCTTACTACTGATCTCAAACCGGGATCTCAAGTTAGATACACCTCAGAAAGAGAAGTAAGTATCAAAGGATGGAAAAAGCAGCAGCATCCTGGAGGCAAAGAAATGAATTCTCAGGGAACAACTTGCTCTTTGTGCACCGTTTATATGACTCTTGTGACACTGGAATAATGATCTCATATTGTAGCATGCTTTTTCCTCTGCACCTAGTTCCTTATCACCAAAACAAACAGGAAGGAAGAAATGGAGTGAGGATGGAGGGAGGTGACGAAAAGAGGGAAGGAGAGAAAGAAAGGGAGGGAGGGAAGAAACAGCATTGGGAGGGAGAGAACAAAAGGGAGATAACTCATCAAACAGTATAAAAGTCTTGAACAGGAAGCCTAAGAATGTCATCATGTTGCCCCCAAATCCCCAACAACAGCCCGTGAGAGTAGATGTAAAAGAAACAACAATTTTCTGGGGTTAACGAAAGTCTGGGACCGCTGTACTTGTGAAAATCACATGCTTCTCTCTTCTCTCTTTTCTTGTGTTTTACATTCCCCAGCTTCCTACTTCTTGCTTTTTAAATTTAATATTTTGAAATAGTTTGAAATAGTCTAAGCAGGGTGTATGTGTTAGTGTGTGTGTATTCAATAGCTTAAAACCATCAAATATATTAAATAAGAGAATGACCTTCAGGTGCCCTGGAAGCTCCTACAAAGTTATAAAAGGGGATATTCTGCTTGTGATTCCTATGCGACCTCTGAACCATTGAAATTCAACTCTCTTTCCAAATCAGTATTCCAATAAATCATGTTTTTTTTTGCCCAGTTTGGCTATAAATGGGCTTAAATTTCAAAAATAGATGTCCACAAATGTTTAAAATTTCCTCAAAGTTCTCAATTATACCTGAATATTACATAGTAATTGAAACAATAAAATGGTTATTTTGTATTCGCTTATTTGTTTAATAGAGGTAGGATAGAGAATATATCTTAAAAACTTAAAACAGCTACAGAGAGTTGATCTTTAGAATCTTTTCAATGTTCCTCCTATAAAATAATTGTCTTCCAAAGTTATGCTATCTAACCCTCAAAACACGATATAAATTGGCTGCAATGATGGAAGAGGTCCTATAGTTTGATAGAGAAGAAAATCATATGTATTATAAGTTATAATACATATTACATATCTCTATATATCTCTATATTATACATCTCTCCTTATAGCTTTATCTGTATCTATGTACAGAGAGATAATCAAATTTTATGTTAAATTAAATAAATATTCAAGTTTATATAAATATATGCACACATATAATACCGTAGGGTACCAACATTTTATCAAATAATGATTTCTCAAAGTGTACAGGAATAAAATTTTACATGAACACTTAGCATCATTTTTTAAAAACATATAATACAAAAACTGGCAATAAAAATAAGTTTTTAATTTATTGGGAGATAGTGTCTTCAGAATTCAAAGTTCATTTTTTAGAAACTGATTATATCTAATACAGCTCATTAATTGCTAAAACTTTGCCGAGAGATTGGTTTTTAAAAATGTCAACATTACTTGTTTAAAGAATAGTCGACATTTTATTATTCTTTTGTAGTCCTGGTTATTGAGGGGGTTACATATTGTGAGAGTGAAGACAACATTAATCTTGTATAATAGTCAGCATTATTTTGTTACTTTTTCCAAAATTCCACTTTGTCATGGTTAAATTTATAGCACAGAATTCAATTCTACTACATCAACACCACTAAGGGTCATAACTGCATGACGTTTTTATTTTATAAAACATTTTTTCATGTATTGCTTCACATAATGCTGAGATTAACTAATAAGATAGAGAGATTGCATTACTTGCCCAAGGTCAAAAAACAACTTGTTCAACCTGGGATTCAAATATTTGATTCTAAATCCAGTGCCCAATTTCTCAGATGTGTCTTTTATGTCTATTTTTCTCTAGATGCATTATTACATAGAAACTGATTTTATTTTGATATAGAAAAATAATCCACTGGGCTCGATGTATTTATTGATTATGTAAACAGACCAGGCAATACACATTTTTGGCATGTCAATACATTGAAAAAACATATGTCTAAAGAATATATAAAAGAAAAGTAAAATAACTTTGGGGAATGTTTCTGGTTAATAAATCATTCCTAAATACTAAACCAAATCCTATTTACTTACTATGCAATGTACAAGTAATCTCTCCTTTATCTATATACATCAGATTAATTATATTTGCCATATTCTGATTTAAAATGGTGTTACAGGGAACCATAACAATTACAACAATTACTGAGAAATATAAATTCTCATGATTCCTAGGTTCAAAAGGGAACTAAAGATAGGGACAGATGTTAATAAGCCATAAACTCTTTGTTTAGCTATATATGTCTGATATTAGGGAAAGTATATGTCAATACTATATAAACAAAATAATTTCTTTAAAAATGTAAAATATGAATTCATATATATTCACATAACAGAATATATACATATCTAGTGTGCATGTATATGTGTGTATATGTGTATGTGCATATATAAACTTTACTACAGAATTCACAATAGTAAATCATTCAGTAATGAATCTTCCTGACCAATTTAAATTCGAATTTAACCTACTGTGTGGTTTGTAAACAATTATCATGAATGTATCTAATGAAAACATTGTTAAATTATCACATCTTCATTCTAGAAATATTATGGGTACAGGTTTAGAATACCTGATCTGAAAATTTAAAATCCAAAATGCTCCAAAGTTTAAAACAATTTTGAGCACTGACATGATGCACAAAGGAAATGCTCATCAGATCATTTTGGATTTTGTACTTTTAGACTGGGAATGCTCAACGAGTAAGTGTAATACAAATATTCCAAAACTCCAAAAAAATTCAAAATGGGAAACACTTCTGGTCCCAAGCATTACAAATAACAGATAATCAACCCATAGTAAAATGTTCCTACATATAATTGTAATTAAACTACTTTTTAAAAATTGAAGATTTATTTCTAAATGACAAGGGAAACTAATACTTGTATAGAAAGTTCCATGTGGTTTTTACAAAGAAATGTTAAATGTTTCAGAAATCCATATTATATGTTACATTAAAATGTCTTCAATTATTTTTGTAAAAATCAAAAGGTCAAATGAAAGTTATTCATTAAGAGAAAAAAAACAACAAAGTTAGCTGTGTAAAGTTGGTTTTGATAGTGGAACACTTACAAATGCAATCACAATCTATGGCCTTGTGAAGATAAAGGTAGTAGTTTGTGAGAGAACTCAGGGCAAGAAGCAGAGATTCATGGCCTTACTTGTATAGAAGTGACAGTGGAAATGGAAAAGTACTCACCCTTTTTCCTAGTATCATCAGTCCAAATTTTCCAAAATTCTTGCTGTGCAAGCATTATAACCAATTTAGCCTATTAAAGATTGGACTGCCTTCTCTTCTGCAAATCAGACAATCTACAGCTTAAAATAATGTGAGATATTTAGATCACTTTCAAACAGACAGCCAATCCATCTACTCTATATTTTAATTTGATTTTCAGAGAACCCCCAGGGTTTCTTGAAATATTCTCAGAGAATCAAAATAGTACATACACAGTAATCATAATTTCCAAATATACAAATCATAAAACATTTATGCATTTTTGCACAAGATCATAAAATAAGACTACAACAGAAAGGCGAATTTTATATTTCAAAATTACTTTGAGTGTGTTTATATGTGTGTGTGTATGTGTGTGTGTAAACTAAGTTGTTAGGATCACTGACCTTTGACATTAATCAGTGTCAGAAATTGAGATAAAATTATGAAAATCAAGATAGGGAAATATAAAAAGTGAGGAATCTATTAATTCAGAATAAATGAAGTTATAGAAAAGACAGCATGTAACTGAATTTAAAATACAAGGCTTATTGTAAATGTTTCTAATTTTATCTAACCATCTTTAACCCCAACTCACTTCAGTACATATAAACCTTAAATCCTGAACTAAACCAATATACTGAAGTTTAGGAGGTAGCTTTTGCAAACTTATACCAGCAAACTGATACAAATGTTAGCTACAGTTAATAATTCAGCACAGGTCCTCTACATACAAAATGACATGCAGATTGGTTACACCCAGAAGTGAAAGGTGACTCAATTTTAATATCATTTTCATGATTACAATAATCTACAGGTTTCTTTGATTATGGAAGTATATTTGTGATGCCAAATATAATTTAATTTATTCATAATATCTAAGAGAAAAAAATTCATAGGCATACTTTCAAGATTTGGAAGGCCTCAGATCTCTTTCAGGGTCTGCCTGGTGAAAAAGGCCCAAGAGCCATTCAAGCACACATAATTCTGAAGGTCTGCCTGCCAGCAATAAAGGCCGAAATTGGATACTTGGTGAGATTAATTACCTAGATAGGGCTTGATAATGCAAGTCAAATGGGAATGTAATTAAAGTGCACCTTCCATGAAAATTATTCATTGCTGATGGATCAGGTGACAGATAAATCAAAAGGCATTTTTTTTTAAAGCCTACAGGTTAACTTGAAGCAAGTCTTTCCTCTTTTTAAAACTCTGTAATTGCAGGTGTAGAATTCACTCTTGCTGTCCTACCGTCATCATGATACCATAAGACAAAAAAATAGATTGTAATGTAATCTATTAGAAACAGAAGCCAATAGAAAAACCATTAGGACCATGGTTACAAACAAAAGGTCACCTAGACTGGAACCAGTTGGCTGGCAGCTTTCAGAAGAGAGTATCACTCTATGCTCATACTATAATGGGGATTGTAACCGTAAAAAAAGACAAGTGATGAATTAATAAGTTGACTAGTCCCTAGGGTGCAATTGTTACAGATAAAGGCATGCTGGAATAATCAAATAGAGTTATAAATTAGATAAACAGAATGGCACAAGAAGTATTTTACAATGTAATTATTAAATAAAGTCTTCCTGGATGTGCTGTTAATTCTTTATTGCCAATACATTTGTTTACAGTGTAAGAACAATAAAAAATACTGTTTTATAAGGATGGCAGGGTAATTTTAGTTACCCAGAAAGATACTAAATCTAACTTCTATATTGAGTTACTTATATATGTTTATCATGCATCTAAGAGAAGAATGATGAAAAAATGTCCAATTAAATGGCAGTTATTAGAAACTATGGCTTTACATGTTATTCATTTGCCTATTCTAACTAATGAACACGTCTTTACTGATATGTGTAGAGAAAACACATATTGTCTGCAAGAACAAACTTTATGGTGAACAAGAAAATCGTGTCATCCAGCAGACAGCATATGAAATTCACAAAAAAATCAATCACTATTAGAAGAAATAATAATAACCTAAGCATAAAGGTTGAACACTTTTTGTTCTTTGGAAAACTTTGAATAATACTTATCTACAACAGTTATTATGAACCCTCAAATAGTCATCTGACTTCTCCAAAACTTTATACTTTGTAATTGAAACTTGAAAAACATCCAAAATTTTAACTCAAATTCCTTCAATAATCTATGTGTCCCAGGATCACATAAAAATACTTCAAATTAAAACATAATCAAATTTGTATAATCACTTACATGCAATTAAAAGGATAACTGCAGATGTTTTAACCTAGTTCTAAGAAAGAAATATTTCTAAAACTGTATTAAATAAAAAAAATTACAAAGTAACTCTTTTTACACAGTGAAAACTCCAGAAATAAAACAAATTCAAAATCAAACACATGATGTAGATTTTAGATATGTAAATTGGATACACAGGGTTTGTGTTTGAAGCACTCTAAATTTAGGTGTATAAAAATGTATCTGTCAGAGAATTATCTGTGTATAGTTCTTCATTCCTAAAGGTTATGAATTAAAATTGAAACAGGCATAGCAAACACCCAGCGCATTTTATCAGGAGACATTGCTTTTTGCGTTCCCTGCAGGTTCCAGTTAGTAACTTAATCCTAGCCAAACTATAAAGTAAACTGTTCATGATTTGTCAGATTAGCTGATGCTTGTCCAGAAAAACGGTCTGAAAAAAGAGTCACCAGGACACTATAATTAAGATCCTTTCATCCATTTCATCCTTGGATTGAAGCAAATAATGAAACATCAAAGTAGGCAGGCAGCAGTCTAAAGGAGGTCAGCTGGTGTATTTTCAAACATAACACCAGTGTTTAATGCAGCAGGTGTACCAGAAGTCACTTACAAATTATATTAACATCCAATGTTTGTTGAAATAAGATAATGGCTTTCTGTTCTTTGTTTATATAATTTTCAAAGATAAAGGAAATGTGTCTAAAAATAAAACATTTATCAGTATTAACAAATACTGCACATAGCAAAAATAAAATTTCCAAATTTTTAGGTGGTTATACTTTTTATATTGGCAAGTACATGATATGGAACATATAATTTAAAATCTACTGGAGAAAGAAGAAAAGATACATGTTTATTTATCTATCTATCATCTATCATCTATCTATCATAGCACAGTCTCTGTATTAGATGTGTATAAACAGTCATTTGATTTTATAGCATTTAATATTAATGATACTATATTAGATGAGAGATAGTTATAAATGCATAGTTTATCTTTGTAGAATTAACATCTTTCCTTTTATGACCTTTATTTCTGAGATTATCAGGTTCTCAACAATGAAATTTATGTGAGGCTATATTTGGGTTCTTGGTGATGTCAGGGATGTGAGAAAATAGGATGAGATGTCAAAACAAGGAGAAAACAAGGTTATGATAATGTATTAGAAACTAACAAAGGCAGTACTTTTTTCCAAATGTAATTCAGACTCATTCCTCTGTCTTAAAGTCTTTACCAGTCTGATAAATGTTGTATGAAATCAGCATAAAGTAATCTATTACAATTAAATTCAGCCATCATTGAGCTGAATACTCTACTACGTATGCCATAGTGTCAGGCTTTGTTTTGACCATGGTAAAAATATCATTATGATATTTTTCTACCTCAAGTTATCAGCAAAAACTGTTTCTCATGGTTCCAAATTTTCAAATCCAGTAGACTTTCTTGTGTCTTCATTCTATTGACCTCCTGTGACACTTGATTCTATGATCAACTTAATGAGAAAATGTCCCTTCCTTTGATAATTGTGACAGCCCTCTTATTCAACTGGCCTGGCCACCCCTCTTTGGTCTTTGTCATGTGCTTCTGAGATTCTTCCAATTCTTATTTGTTTTCTCAAAACTTCTTGTCACACTTTTAAATTATAGCTCCACTCCTCTTCTGAGGAAAGGCCACTCATTAACTCACCATTTATAGGCATAAGATTCCTAAATCTATAACCTTTAAGCCCTACCACCATTCTAATGCCCATTCTTTTAGGAATATACATGTACTCATAAAATATATGAGGTTAAAGAACATATATTTATTACTATCTATACATGTCTATACAGATAAATACATCAGCTCACAGTGGTATAGTCTGACGTAACTAGAGTTAAGGGTGTTGAGTTTAAGTGTATTAGCAGTATTTGAATAATGCAATAGTGATATGGCTTAACCAGTTTTGTTTTTATCATCATATACAATTTCCATTATGAATGCTATGCTCAGACAACGTTCTGTATCTTTCTATATGCTGAAGTTAATGACAAAATATTAAAAATTAAGACACTATCTGATGTCAACATGCTTTGGATAATTAAGAACTGCATGCTTTAAAGCTATGCTAATTGTTTTTCACAAATCTTCCTCTGTAATCCTTGTGTCTTAAACGAAGCAAGTAGCTACACATCTGTATGTACATCTCTGCCACGTATTTTGTCACAGAACATACATCATCTGCTCTGCCTTGTCCCTGACTAAATTTGTTAGGTTGCAGCAATTATCTCTCGCTTTGTGATTGACCTATTTGTAAACTAAGTGCAGGAAATTTGGGTAATTTTTTCCCAGAGTTCTTACCTCTTAATTGATCCTTATTCATTGCTTACACTAGTACAAAGGGAACCAAAGTCATAAAAACAGTTAAAATTCAGACACGTAACAATCATGCTTTAGCAGTTGAAATTGACAGATCTGAAAAACAAGATCTTGATAGTGTTCTCTCCTTTACCCTGTTACTTGGATCAGTTGGTTAAAACTGTTAATGATTCTTGTGGATCAATGCCTTTTCCTTGTAGCTCTAATTTACTGCATTGGTGGATTAGTACAGATTTTTTTTGGATGGCTCTGCATCATTCCACCAGATAGCTTGTCTGGATCAAATCTGCTTCAATTCATCACCAACGAAGCAAGGGATAAAATAATCAACATTTACTCCCTCTGAACACTTGTACTGAAAACAGAGCAACAACTAAATCCTTGTCCAAATTTAAAGACAATCTCCTATCTTTCACCTATATTTAATAGCTTTCAAGGCTATGCCCCTTAGCTGATCCAGGGCTGAAAATTGTGTATATGATTGACAGTGGCAGTGCATAGGAATTGGGACTGGGGGAAAACCTAAACAGTACTTAAAATTAATGGACCCATGTTTTTACTACTGTCGTCATCACTATTACCAATTCATATTATGTGTCTTTGTCTTTACATGAATAATGTATGAAATTACTATCAATTGGCTTTTCATTCTGTGAAATGCAGCTTATTGATTTCTTGCTCTTAAATGAATTTTTTTCTGAAACTGTATCTGTCTCCACAATGCTACCTCTTCAATAACACTTAGAGAAATGGGCAGGATAGCTACCTACATAAAAACTAACACATGACTCATAGAACAAGACCTGTTTGTACAACAGAATCAAGCAAATCAGGTAACTGGTTTCAGTCAAGGAAATATTAACCAAAAACACTTCTTTAGTCAATGTATATTGGAAACCTATTACAAATGTGTTAGTTTGTATTCTTGCCATGGTATTACTACAATATAACATATTCATTATTTTTTATGATTTATAATTGTTTAGTACCTTCAGAAAAAGAGATTGAATTCAATATATATTTACCTAAGGTTATGCCCTGAAAAACTTTGCATATTTTATGTAAGTCCCTCCTGTTAACTTGCTTTTGGTATTTTTCCCCTAAAAGTAAAGAGCATGTGGTCTAGTTAGTCACATTTTACTTAAAACAGATTTTCCATATATCACTTGAACAAACTTCTTTACTCTAACGGTAAAGTGGCTATTTATTTGTAAATATTATTTTAGTAGATGAATATTCAGCTTACTTACAATGTCTACCCCATAAACTCACAGTTGCAAAATAAAGGATCTTCTATTAAGGGCAATACATGTAATAAGAATTACCCTATATAATTCCATCATTATGGAATATTCCAGGATAATGATCCTAATGGGAAGTCATATTTTTTGAAGAGGATGCTTAAATTTAGCAAATTACAAATTTATATCTCCAAAATATAGAGCTATAAACACTTTCTCCTACGATAATCCTGAAATGATACTGACTTCTTAATCATGTAGAAATTGTTAGGTTAAAATTGCCAAGAATTTGATAAACTTACCCAAGCTTCAAAACTAAGGAACAAAATTTATAATAAATTTTATATTGGGTGTTCTGTTACCATCAATGCATCACCTTCTAAAATTTATTAGATGATTAACTGGCTCTGTTAAAAAATAAAAACCTGACTTGGACACTGAAAAGAAAACATTATTACTGGTCATTTTCTGTTACTTACAAAGGTACTGTACTAAACAAGTTTCGTGTTTTTTTGAGGGAAAAAAATCATAGAAATGCATAAAATTTCTACAACTTTCATTTCTTGCCCCATAAATAAAATTTTACATGCCTTAGCTATCCTCACACATATGGAGAATGAAGACTTTTCTTTAAAATAATTGGATGGAATTAAATTATCTCAGGGATGAGTATTAGTCTGCATTCGTTGCTATAAGAAAATGCCACAGACTGAGGGGCTTAAGCGGAAATTTGTTTTCTCACAGTTCTGAGGATTAGAAGTCCCAAATCAAGGTCCAACAGATTTCAGTTTCTGCTGAAGCCTCTCTTTCTGGCTTGTGGATGACCATCTTCTTTCTATGTGCTCACATGGCCTTTCTCAGTGTGTATGGAGGAGAGTATACAGTCACACTGGGGGTTAGGGCTTCAGCATAGGAATTTTGGGAGGACACAATTCCATCACAGTAGAATAACTGGTTATTGTCAAAAATGAACTCTTGCTTCCCAGGTATGTAAACATCATTATTTACAAAGTAGCACTTCAAAAAGCAAAGAACTTAAGAAAAGATAAAGAAGCATTAAATTTGAAATATGAGAAGTAACTTAAAACACCCTATACTAGGATTTTTTCAAGTGTCTACTAAAAGCATGTTCATTAAACAGTATGCAGATCAACTTGTCATCATAACCTCAACATAAGCCTATTTCATTACAAATATTAACGATATCAGAAAAGGACAGATTTGACAACTCAGAACGATACTGGGACTGGAGATCAGGGAGTTGACGTGGCAAGGTTAAGGTGTGGGGATGAGAACACAGGTTACTTAGAGGCATTTCCTTATGTATGTTTTAATTGAGAATAGTCATGGCACAGTGATGTGCTGTAGCCTTAAAGCTGTCACAAAACCAAAAAAAGAAAAAGAAAAACAAAAATATTAAAACCTAAATATACCAAACTATAAAAAATAGTAAAATAATGTATGAAAAGCTGATATTATGTTCCTAGGTAATAATGAAAGCATTCTAATCCTGATCTCTGTGCTTCTACATATTCAATGTTATATAAAAGATATAAATTAATTATATTTTCAACAATATATGCTTTCAAAATATGAAGCATTACAAAAGTTTTCAAAGTTAAGGTTTATTTGTACCTTTATTGTTTTATAAGAAGGTTAAGCTTTCGTTTAAAACTTCTGCTTAAATACTACATTATGGCTGTAAACAGTTTAAGATTTTAAATATATTTACAGTTTTAGGACCAAATTGCAAAATGACTATACTTGAAGTTATTAACTTATGTACTCATTGCATAATTTAAATAACATTATGTCATTTGAATTAAATTACTGTCTTCTTTAACAACCTAGTCTAAGAAATTTTCTTTCCATATTATGGTATACAAAGAATGTATGTATTCAGCCAACAAATATTTATTAACCATCTACCCTGGCCCAATACGTTGATGGGGCTAGAGAGTATGATCAAAGGTACAACCATTTTCTTATAACATGAAGCCTAAGAGGAAAGATAAACTTTTCACAACTAATATGTGAAGAATGTTACAAATATATGATGCAATTAGTATAAGACCATATCACAGAAACATGCAATTTTCTCTTAAACTTACATAATAAATTCAGAATGTGAAGATACTGTGCAAACATATGGGTCTTTTTACATGTAAAGGAATCAACATATTTTATACTAAGCACTACATAAATCCTGGTTATTAGTATTAATGTCAACATGGTAGTACGTTACCTAATTAAAATTTTATTAAAATAGTATCTAAAATATCATCCTTTTTGTATGTTTTCATAACTTACAACCACTAAATAAAAATGTAAATATATCTATATATGTTTTCATATTTATGTCACAAAAATACTTAAATATTAAATAAATTTCACTAACAGTCTAAAGTTACTCCTTGTTTAAGCAAAGCATATGAATTACTAAAATGTCATGCCCTGCAGCATGAATTAGAATGACTAAATCCTGCACTTTCGGATACCTCAGGTTTATAAAATGTCTAAATATAACAGAAACGCATATTTTGAACAGTTTACTGTTAAAGGAAATTTATTCGATTGATTTTCTGCTGCAGGTGGCATACGTGTGCATATGAATGTATGTTTTAATAACAGTAACACTATCTCTACAAAATGGTTCCTGTTTTTTTTTATTTATATATTTTTAACCTAGTGATAAAACAATTATGTCTTGTTTCACCCTGTGGAGAATGCTGTGTTTAATATTACTTTATATAATAAGTAAATGTTCTAAAATAAGAAAATATATTTTCTCAATATCATGTTCCTTTAAAATATAAATCAATCTTATACATTCCTAACAAGCATAAAAATATACAAATTTAATGGAATTGATTTACTTATTTAAAGACATATAACTTGATGTGTGTCCATTAAATCATTGAAAAAAGACAATCTACACTAATTTACGAGAAAACAGTCACAATTGAGTCACATTATTTCATGTGAGTGAAGCTATTTCTGACAAATACAGAAAATGATTGTTGGTTTTGTCTTTTTTGGGAATAATTTTGCTTATGTGTAATGTTATATCACATGACTCAGGTTATATTTCATCTGGTACATCATATAAACATTACAAATCAAAGTAAAGGGAATACTGAAGCAAACCTTTATTTTGACTGAGAAATTAGATCTGGGCATTGAAAAACACAAAGTCAGTCAATTTAAAATATGCAGGGCTATTTTTAAAGTTTCTTGAAGAAGGATAATAAAATAGTAATGAGAAGGCAAATGCTATATTTAGCAATGCTATCCCACAAAGATTACATTGTTAATATTCTCAGGAAATAACACTTCTTAGTAGGTCTCCTTTTCACTTAACAGCTCTTATCACTGGCCATTAAACCAATCTGCAAATTCTCGTGTAATGGATTATGGAGCTACATTTTTAAAGATAGCACTCTATGATAAGACTGCATAAACACTTAATAATTTTGAGGTAAGAAGTGTATTTGATTGCAATCATTTGGGTCATCACTATATAATTTACTGTGTGACCTTTGTAAAGTCATTTGAACTCTCGAAATTTTACTTTTAAAATGATATCAGTTCTTGTCTTAACAACTCCACAAATTTAGTTCAAATTTTAGTACAATCTGTGTGCGTGTCATATAAATCATTTATCCAAGCATAACAAAACTCATGATGGGGAAAGAATACAGTTCTGTTTGAGAGATTCTAAAGAGACCTTTGAAGATAATTAAGATGTCTCCACACCATAACAGCAGATTCTTTAAAGCTTTCTTATATTTTCGGAAACTGTATTTTTTGTATGTTTTTTCCACAGTAATTAAGACTAGGCAGGATTTTTTTTTTTTTTTTTTTAACAAACTACTATATGTAATACGTGAAATGTCCTGTGGAAGATCACAAAAGTTTAAGTTAAACCAGGGTCAATCATGTTATTGTCTGTTCAAAAACACTCAGGTTTCCCTCCTGTCTATCAGAAAAGATTATTTTCCTAAAAATAAAAATTCCCCAGTAATCTTTCCCACAAATCTTTGTTCATCCAGTTCATATCAATATTCCATAATCACACTCTGAATGCTGCCCCTCTGATTCTTTTGCATAATTTAACTCTCTATAATGGATGTTGTAATGGGCTGCCCACATTCTCCTTACAAAAGGACTGAAGAAATTATTTGCCGAGCTGCCGAGATCTTTGCCAGAAAACGGGCCTCAGTTCCCTGCCTCACTTAAAATTTCCTTTCTGAAAACACCTCGCTCCTTCCTAGGAAAAACTGCAACCAATGTCTGGACAACATAGACGTATAAAACTGTCACCTAGGGACAGCCTGAGGGTTCATTACAGGTAGAGCACTCCCCATGGAGTTGGCTGAGGATTCCAATGAGACCCCATCACAACTCAGCCCTGCACTGCTGGGCCCTGCTTGCTTCCCTTCTTTCTGATGGTATTGATCCCAAACATTTTTCCTAATAAAAGTTGTGTATGCTAATCTCCATATAAGTATTTGCTTCAGCCTGGGGGGCCCAACTTGAGAAACTATCCCTAACCTCTTTCAAGAGGTTTCAATTTTCATCCCAATTCCTTCCCGATGCTTTCCAGAGCATTATAATAGTTATCACTCTCATTAAAAACTGTAGTATATGTACACTATCACTCAGCTATTAATAGTGTGCAGTGAATAGTGTAGCATAGTGATAAGTTTGTACTGTATATTGAGTTATTACTTTGTTTATTTAGTTATGAATATATGAGGAGCTCTGAGAGATCTTATATTCCAAATCTCTCAGTTGCCTATGGGGACGATACGAGGCCAAAAAAGATAGGTGACTCAACTCTGACACTCTTTTCATGCACATTTTACATTTCAAAAAGTACCAGGAACATAGTAAGTATTCAATAAACAGTAATTTTTAAATTATTGCTCTTATTATTATAATTGTTTCAGTATGATAACACACCTTTTTATTGTAATTAACGTACCTGGAATTCAGCTATTAGCTCAATTTTTACAATATGTCGAGTCAGATAGTGTACCACTTGAGGAGAAAATTCTAGTATAAAGAGGTGAAGTAACTTGTCTAAAATCATGTAATTATGTCATCTAATATCAAATAATATGTCTTTTCTATTAATACCTTAATGGTTTCACTCTTGTATAATGATTTAATTTTTCTAGTTTTCGCATTGGCCTTAATTCCACAACACTTTTTGTACAGCTAGTATGCAGAAGAGACTGTATTTGATGGTGGTGACACAGATAAACATGACACAGTTACTGACTTGAAGGATAATTGCTAAGTCATCTATGTCCCTTTGAGGAGAGACCACATATTATAATTGCTTAAATAATCCCAGAGTGAATGAAGTATTAAAGAAAGAAACAGCATTTTTCGAGTGATCTGTTTTTATTAACTTTCATACTTCTGCATACTATTTCTGTGCTACCATAACTTAGTTTCAGGAAGGAAGATAGTGGCAATTACCATGTTCTGATTAGAGAAAAGGGGTAGTATTCTTCTGCGCCTAGAATAGGATTTACTTTTATACTCTTACTTTTATATCTGGCAAAAGCACATCCATTCTGAAACTCTGGATTGACTGACTCATTTTTGTAAGGGCTTTTGTTTATTCTCTGAATGAATCATTCTTTCTTCAGAGTTTTTGTATTTTGTTCCCAATGTTGTTCTACAACATTATAATAAAGTGTTATATTGTTAGATATTTAAGAAGAGAGCCATTCCTTACCTTCTTATTCTTAGCATCCCCCATAGTGCTTGACATGCACTAGGTACTTAGTCTAGTTGGCCAAACTAACATTAAAAAGCAGCACTTAAATAGTGCTTAAGAATGGAAAACTATGGAATACTATGCAGCCACAAAAAAGAACAAGATCATGTCCTTTGCAGTGACATGGATGGAGTGGGTGGCCATTATCCTCAGCAAACTAACACAGGAAGAGAAAACCAAATACCACATGTTCTCGCTTATAAGTGGGAGCTAAATGATGAGAACACAGGGACACACAGAAAGGAACAACACACACTGGGGCCTACTGGGGGTGGAAGGTGGCTGGAGGGAGAGGATTAGGAAAAATAATGAATGGGCAGTAGGCTTAACACCTGGGTGACGAAATAATCTATACAACAAATTCCCATAACACAAGTTTACCTATGTAAGAAACCTGGACTTGTACCACTGAACTTAATATAAAAGGTTAAAAAAGGCATTGTTTAAAGAGAACATTGAAATATAAGGAAGAATAAAGGTCACAATGTCATAGATTAAATACATATATTTTTCCTCTACTTCTATATTTTAAAAAATATCTCCATTGTATGTAACTCGATCTTTGTGACTTCAGCCTTAATAGGTCAATATAATTACTAACAAAATGACAGGAACAAAAATGTATGGTTCAGCCAGCTTGTGTATGGCATGTTCATGACAAGTAAATATAAAACTTGTATAAATATGAACATTAAAATATCATGCTTTTTCAATACAAGTCTATCTTAAAGGTAAAATCATTGGTTTACACAAGAACCTCAATCATAAGATAATTGATAACTAGATAATAGTCATATTTTTTACAGGCCAAACAAAATTAATTTCTCCTTCTTCCAACGTTATAATACTTTAGCTGCCAATTCTGCACTCAAATTATTTTCCCTCATGCTTCTACAGATAAAGAAATTGGTGCATTTTGCCTTGACAGGTTCCCAGAGAGTCACATAAAAAGAGGACTAATTGGCATTCATTTTGCTATTCACTGTATTAGCATTTTTATGGCAATGTATGAGTTTAGTTTTCTTTAATATCATCTCACTTAACACGATAATACAGGAAAGTAGATATTATTTTATCCCGATTTTTTCTTTTTCATGCGGAGCTTTAGTGATCGACCCAAAATGTATATACCTCCTAGTGGCAGACTAGAAACTAGAACTCAGGGCCCTTAATATCAATGGGCCTATTCTTCCCGTGAGCAAAAGATGTTCAATACACTTCTACTCACACAAACACTGGTATAGGGTCTTGTGCTCCAAACTCAAAACTTAACAGAAAAGGAATTACAAAATACATACACTATCTTTGAAGCACTGGCTGATTATTTGTTATTCTGACTCTCTAAGCTTTCCCAGAAACATGAAATTCTCTTAATAAACTCTTTTATGCTAGGCATCAGTGGATTGCTGAGGAGAAAGATAACCCACCAGAAATACAGACTTAAATTCATTGTTGAAGTGATTTCAGCATAAACTAGGTTGGAAAGGATGCTATTCGTTTAATGGAGAATGATAATTTCAAGGGTTTTACAGGGTTCCTTGGATAGTTTTGAACTCAGACCAAGTTTCAAATCACCCCCCTTTAGGAAGAACAAAAATATGGTAATGGAGGGAACTGAGTATACTCATGCAAAAGAACAATAATCACCAATACATTCCGAATTTCCTCTGTTAGAAAAAGCTAACTGTAAATTCATGAGTTTTAGCATTTGAGATGTAGACTAGGCAATCATGAATTAGTATTTTAATATAAAAGTGCAAATCTAGTTTTTTAACCTTTATTTATGTTTATGTTATTTAACAAACTTATAGGTATTGTTTTTATCATTTTTTCTTTTTATCGAGGTGTAATTTAAATACCATAAAATGTACTCATTTTAATATATGATTAAGTATTTTAGTACATTTACAGGGTTGTATAACCATCACAATATATCAATATATTTATTGTACATTTAAATCAACTTCATCCACAAATAAAGCAAAACAAACAAACAAAAAACAAAAAACAAAAAAAAAACCCCTCCAGCCAACCTAGTTTGTTCTTAACCAGAAGGGAATCAACATCCAAAGCCATTTTACACAACATCTGTGAAATATTTGATTCCAGAAATTTACAGAAATTTGATAATATATTTAGCCTGTATAGTATTAACTTGAAAAATCAAACAATAGACACTCTAGGAACATGAAAAGACATCCCCAAAGTGGCCAATTTGGCAAACACTATTTCTGGTATCAGTTCAGCATCTCCTGGTTATATTCAGAAATAAAAATGTCACTTCTTGATATTAGCAGGAATAAAAGAATGTCATTCTAACTTAGTAGAACTAAGTTTCTATTAATGCTTCCAAAAGATAGCTCTTATGTCAAAAATCATAAACCTAAAACATTTCAAATCCACTCACTGCAAAGCTATGAGACAAATTTATATCTAAAACAACACAAGTGGAACTATCTAATGACAACAGCATTTAAAAAAAAATAGTATAAACATTGCTAATAAAATAAGTAAGTCCAAAATAAAATAGGGAAGTCCAGGTAATTAGCTAAATCAGTTACTTTTTGTCTAATTATCAAATATTTACATTTCTATGTTTTACCCTCCAATATCTGCTCTTAAATAGGAGATCTGATTTAAACAGCCTTCGAAATAAGCATCAGAATGAAACCTTTAGAATAAAAACCCACTAATCTGTTCAAAATGGTAAGCCTGAGATCATATACATAGTTTTCATTATGTAGATATAATTTAAATAGGTAACAGTTGGTTAAAATTGGCATGGAAATGAAGAATAGTCTGTGAATATAGACTAAAATAAGTAATAGATTATTATCCCAGGAATTTGGGATAATACTGGTTGCTTTTAGACAGCCAGCCAAAGACCAAGAGGACCTTGTTATTAGCTTATTACATTGTTCACACAACACACTACTCTAGTGAAGGCCCAATTTTAATATTGCTGATAACATAGCACTTTGTTGCATTTACTACATGGCATCTATCTTCAGCAATAAGAATTTTTCAAAAGACTGAGAAAGCCCCTAATTTCTGAGATTTCCTTCAGCAGTAAGTTTTTTCTAAAGGTTTGGAATGTCTCCAATTTGTATTTTCCAAAACATACCTAAGCACAACAAGGAATAACTTAAGGAGGGCATTTCAAGTGCCAGCAAGAAAATAAGTGAAGACTGCTTTTAGGCTAAGCTACAAGTTCACAATTATCATGGTTATGCCATTTCTTCTGAAATCCTCATGAAATCTGGCATTTATTCTAATATAAAAATGGAAATTAATATGATCACAAATCTACTGATGAACTTAAAATTCCCTCATGCATATTAAAATGCAGACTTGTCATATATTACAAAGATCATAGTCTACGTAGCAAAAAATTGGGTAACATTATGTGAGACAATGAAGCCAACTCTTTCATTATTCCTAATTATCATGTAGTTTGTGATCATGAGGATACCAAACAAAAAGGTAAAAGTGTGAACATATCCTTTACTTCATTTTGACCAATATTTTCACTCCCCTCCTCTAGATCTTTCAGTGAAGTTATTTGTTTTATAGCAGTCTTGAGGGTTTACAATTTTATCTCTCTTTTTTTTTTTTCCGGAGAAAGAGTCTTGCTCTGTCACCCAGGCTGGAGTGCAGTGGCGTGATCTTGGCTCACTGCAACTTCTGCCTCCCAGGTTCAAGTGATTCTCCTGCCTCAGCCTCTCAAGTAGCTGGGACTACAGGCGTGTGCCACCATGCCTGGCTAATTTTTGTATTTTCAGCAGAGATGGGGTTTCTTGTTGCCCAGGCTGGTCTCGAACTGCTGACCTCGTGATCTGCCCGCCTCGGCCTCCCCAAATGCTGGGAGTACAGGTGTGAGGCACTACACCCGGCCAATTTTATCTCCTTTTATTTCTCCTGCCAGATCTCTGAAGATGTTAATGAGTACACTAATGGTGTAACAAGCAACAGGAAAAGTTAAAGCTGTAAATAATCAACAAGCTGGAAGAATCAAGCTCTGTGTAGAGAAACTAACTAAATATTCAAGCAAGACACCTTATTTAGGTAGCCACATTATTCCATTCAGTGAAGATAAGCACAAAACATACCTGCTTGACCAGTGGTGATACTGACAGCTGCAAAGAGCCTCTGGGATCGGCTTAAGTCAGAAACTCCATTTACAGCTTCAACTTCAAAAGTATAATTAGCGTGGGCTAGCAGGTCCATGACAGTGACATAGTTATCCTCTAATCCAGTCTGCTGGGGCATGTATCCAATGTTACTCCCACAGGGAACACATTCGCCTTGCTCCCAACTGCACCGCTTACACAATATTCTGTAGGTCACATCGTTTCTTCCTCCATTGTCTGCAGGAGGACTCCATTCCAAACTTACTGTGGTTTGGTTGATGTTGAAAATGAGGTTCTGTGGTGCAGATGGAGGCCCTTGGGAAACCAAGAATAAATAAATAAGCAAAAACAGAAAAACAAACAAACAAAAAAAAACATGCAAACAAAAAGAACAAAAGGATCCGTGTGAGGCATTAAGCTTAGTGGCTCAATTACTGAAGAGAAAACGAGTTGAAATGCTTTCTTTCACATAAACATTTCATTACCTTTACTAGAGAAGCTGTATAAAAGCTTCCTTGAATTCACTTGGCAAGAGGCTTTATTTATTTTC
Organism: Rhinopithecus roxellana; assembly: GCF_007565055.1. NCBI lineage: Eukaryota > Metazoa > Chordata > Mammalia > Primates > Cercopithecidae > Rhinopithecus > Rhinopithecus roxellana. The sequence goes on along the minus strand of NC_044552.1, from coordinate 94,104,235 downwards.
CTTTTAATACGTCAAAATGAAAACAGGATAACAACTGTCTTTGTACTTTTGCCACAGTCTTTAGCTATTTTTCTTCCAAGCAATTAAAACAGTACAGTTAATGCACCTAAAAAAAACAGCTGTGCAGTAGTTTAAAAATAGTTCTCCTTTTAACCATATAACGGGGAATACATTTATTCATTTTAATGTACTCAAGAATAATTTATAGCAATGTCTGAGATTGGCTTTGGATTTGGGTCTCTCAAACATTCACTAATTGAAGAACCAAGATGTGAGGTTTGCTCTATTTAGTGAGATCTGCTGTATTTGGTAATGGAATTTTAATTCTGAAGACATTACTTTTTAATAACATTTAATATTCATGCAAGACCCTAGTAACTTATTTATTTATTTATTTTGAGACCAGGTTTCATTCTTATTGTCCAGGCTGGAGTGTAGTGGCACAATCTCGACTCACTGCAACCTCCGCCTCCCAGGTTCAAGTGATTCTCCTGCTTCAGCCTTCTGAGTAGCTGGGATTACAGGTGGGAGCCACCACACCCAGTTAATTTTTGCATTTTTGGTAGAGACAAGGTTTCACTATGTTGGCCAGGCTGGTCTCGAACTCCTGACCTCAGGTGATTGTGATCCACCCGCCTTGGCCTCCCAAAGTGCTCGGATTCCAGGCATGAGCCACTCTGTCTGGCCGACCCTAACAACTTTTAATTTTGCTTATGATTCTTATGAGATACATGTGAAAAATGTTATTAAAATGCATCTCAATTTTGCAGACATAGAAATAACACCAAAGTTGATGTAAGATATATTTATATTACTAAACCTATCTGCTTATGAAAAAAATATTTTCGTATCTTAATATTTTAAAATAATTTTAATATTTAAGTATAATTAAGAATGTGTCACAAATTCAGTATCTGTTTCATTGATGTCACAACAGTACAAATGAGTAGAAGGGATTGGAAAGTCCTTCTTTACTTTCATAGTACAACTCACTTGTGCATGCAACGTACGGTGGGTCAGATGGAGCCCTGTAATACCCATCTTCACATTCACATCTGGAGGAGCCTTCTTTATCAGAAAAACTGTGAGTTGGACAACGAGAGCACTGAAGATCTTGAGAGGAAGACTTGTAGAACCCACGGCCACAGGCTGGGTATGCAAAAGAAAACAAAAATTGAGACATGAGAGCAAATCGATCTTTAAAGAAAAATTGTATTACTTAGCAATGAATCAAATATTCAATTTGATGTATGAAAAACAAGCTCTTTATGATAAAATATTCATTTTAGGGTATTTCAGTAGCCAAATGTTATGATAGTTCATTATAAAACAAAATAATAGAAACAAAATGATACAGCAAACTTGCACCTGCAGTTGGCATCAGTCCAAAGTCTACAGCAGAAAACTGAATACAGGCATAGTTTATTTAGACAAAACCTTAGAACATTTAATTCTGATATATAATTCAAATCTAACTTTGATTTCAACATAATTAACTTGTTTGTTGGTCTGCATTAGAACACTTCAAGTTATGTTTTCTTAATATAATATAGCTTTAAACTAACTTTTGACATGTTGATTTGGTTCATGTTGAAAAATATTAATGTAACTTTAATTATCAGACTAGAAATAATAACTATGTAAAATTTTTCACCTGAAAAATGATAGAACTATATTTTCCCAAATTTTCAGGAAACTCCAAGATATAATTTCAACCAATTTAAGTTATAAGGCAGGTTGCTTTCCACTAAGTGAACTTCTTTGTTACTAACAATAATGAAATCCTATGAATAGGAGATGGCTGCACCACCAGAAACAAGGGGAAAGCCATCAACGGCAAGTAGATTATGGCCCTGTTTGTCCTCTGCTGAGAGAGGGTTAGGGTGCAATCACACTAACACAGCGACTGTTCTCAGCAATGAACAGAGATGGACAGAGAGCATTTCTGTCACCTCTTAATGAAGTTGCTCTTATTCATTTAGATTCTGTAATTAAATCCAGTAACAGTGTACCATTTAATATCACTGGACATTTCATATATTTATATTTATCTTCAATGAAAATTTAGCAAGTTATTTTTTCATTATTTCAATAATTTTTATTAATATATTATATATTGAAGAAATTCCATCTATTCTTCATATTTATTAAATTTTAGTAACCTTCATATTTAGCAAAAAGAAAATTATATCTGTGAACAAAAGTTAGGGAAAATTTAACATAAATAAAAATGTAGCATTTAATTTACCGGCTGAAAGTTCGTTTAATATTCTCTACTTGGGTATTGTGCAGAAAATTAACTACGTTTTTCACTCTGGGGGACATGGAAAGCAGGAATAATCCTAACATACTGAGATGTCATAGTTTCCAGAAAACGGTTGAGTCATCCCTTAACTTCTGTTCAAATGCTGATTTTTATTGCACAATTTCGATATATTTGGGAGCTCAAAATAATTTAGGGGGCATCAAGAAAGTAGATTTACATTAACAAGATAGGTATTTTATATAATTTAAAGACTCAATTTAAAGGTATGTTATGTTGTGAATATAGATCCATTGATCAATAGATAGAAGATAGATAGATAGACAGACAGACAGACAGACAGACAGACAGACAGATAGATAGATAGATAGATAGATAGATAGATAGATAGATAGATAGATAGATAGATTTACACAGGGCTAAAACCATCTCATTGTAAATTTATGACCCACTATTGCCCTCAGAAGCCAGTTGACTATGTTGTCTTTAGTTGGCTTCTCAATTAATACAAGAGGAAAGCAGTTACAAAAACATTAGGCAAAGAAGCATAATGCATCTTCACTTGTTTTCAGTAGCAATTATTACAAATATAAGGCACACAGAGAACAATGATATTGATTACTAAATATTATAACAAAAATAATAAACCTTAAAATGTTCCTAAAGATATGATCTTGTCACATTAAAAAATATGGTTAACAGAAAGGATAAAGGGTTTAACTTAGACTTCTGGGATGGAAATTCTTCTTTTTAAAAATATTCACTGTATCTTGCTTTATGATTTATTTGCAATTCAAAGATCAGAGACAACATTCCATAAAACATAGAAGGCAATGCTTTACTCACAACTCTCTTTGTCTGAGACATCAAGGCCTGGAGAATTAAAACAAACAACTAAAGTAGACATACAGACCAAGAAGAGGTGTGTGCTGACAAGTTTTTGATGACATCGTGTGTATGTTTACTGTTTTACAGGGCAAGGAGGTTATGGGGGGACAATGGCAACATGATTTAACATTTCCAAAATGATGTCTACTAGTGGAATTCCTCAGAATTCTCATTCTCCTGTTGCAAATAAAAGCCTCTAAATAAAGGCTGATTCCCCTTTTCCCACAAATGAGGTGCAATCCTGGCTCAACTTACATGATTTCAAGAATCTATATGATACCTAATGCAGAGAAATTTCAAACTCTTATCACTTAACTTTCCAATTACATTGAATTTTGTTACCCTTTTAGCAGATGGGAAAACAGATTTAAAGCAAAAGTAACCTGAGTTCTTCAAATAATTCTGTTTGTCTAGAATAAAACTGGATTTAAAACACAGGACTACTGTCACTCAGCCTTATGCTATTCTACCATCATCATTTACTGTTAAATGAGCCAAAGTTTGACACTTATGTAATGGGACTCACGGGCTTTAGCTACCCTAAAACTTAATTTTCAATGGATCCTTATTATTTTTATTATATATTTTTACTAATTGAAAGCTATTACTTTAACTTAGAAAGCTATGAAATAATATCCTAGCATACCTTAAGAAGAGATATTAAACTGAGATTCTCAATTTCACTATGAATTTTGACACTGATGATACCTGCACAATTATGGAATATATGTATGACTATCATTAAATAGATAAAGGCAACACCGGAAAAATGTGATCATAAAAGTCTTAACATTTTTTCTTTGAAGTAATATTTTGTCTCAGCTCAGTTACTATTGAAAATAATAAGTTGAAGTGAGCGAGTTTTCATTTGATCTCAAAGGAAACTACCAATTTAGAGTGATTAAAAGTAAGTACAAAAGCGTTGGAGCAATGGTGTTGAGAGTAAAGCCAAGAATATGCAAAAACAAAAGCGGTACCTCTTAGGATAACAGTGATCCACTGGGTGGAAAAAGATTGGGAAAGCAGTAACAGAAGCTCTTAAAATTAGAAATTGTGATAAGATATCTACACAAAATACCTACAGTGAAATAGTGAGATAAAGCAGGGTAAAATGGCATATCTGAGAGATACACACATACAGAAAAGTTAGATGAGCTCACCAACTACTCCCAGAAAAGCTGTGTGAAAATTGAGGCAATTTCTCCTCTCTCTAAATGCAGCTGGTTTTCTGGAAACTACTAGTAAAGTCTTCAGAGGTAAATGCCTTCTGAAACCTTAGAGATAAATTCCCTTCATACATAATTATGAAGTATACAACAATAACATTCTAGGAGTTGTGCAACAGCAGTTTTACACATTTTTCCTCTGCTTTATTTCTCAATTTGTTCAATAGCACGTAAACTCAAAGCAAACTTTAATTGATACAGCATGTGCTCTTTGATATAGTATGTGCTCTAGGATAAAGTTAGTTACCTTAAGAAATATAGCATTGTAACTATGTCTTTTGATGTTTTGGCTTTTCTAACTGAACATTGTTTTAAAAGTAGTTTCACTATATTTATAAAAATTAGGGATACACATAAAATTTGTTTTAAATATTTAATTACTTTTGTAAAAACAATATTTCACCTCTTATTTTAATAACAGTATTTTTCCATGATATCATGAAGGCCTAGGACTGATTCTTTTGACTGTTCTTTCTTTTAGTCCTTAGGGCCTTAATGAATAAAATAAGCTCATTATCCTAGAGTTAAAACCTGTAATCTTGTCAGATTTCATGTGTTAAGCAAGTTTTTGCTTAGTCTGTTCTTTAAATGCAAAACCATAACCATCAAAGAAATAGGAAATCTAGAAAATATATGAAACTTCTATATACCAGAATAATAATATTATTTACTGCAATATATCTACTAAATTATATTACAACACATTAAATCATAAGATTTGCTATATTATTTACTATTATGAAATAAATATAGTTTATTATATTTAATCTCAATTATTTAATATATTACCCCACAAAATTTATTTAAATAATATTTGTAATTCAAAATTTTTAACAAAGAACATGAAAGGCAATCAGGTTTCCCATTTATAAATTAATTATTTAAGAATAAAAAAGTACCAAAATTCTGAAATCAAATATATTTAAACATACAAGGGAGTTGATACCAAAACCTTCTATGCTGATTCTCCATTAAATTCTCCTAACAATCACATATTCCATAGTTGTCTTGAATAGATGTTTTGTTTAAGCAATGGGATGCCAGGCCTCTGAATCTATACTTGCATTATGCAGTCAGTGGACCAATCGGGCTACTCGTATAACAACTGTAAATGAACAATCCTAAAGGCCATCCAAAAGCCATACATTTCCATGCCTCTTTAGCTTAAGCAATTAGATAGTAATGGAATGTATCTTGTTCTTGAATGGGGGTGCAGATACCCATACTTGGTCCAGTTCTTTAGGTTTATGACCTATAGGTGCATGCTTGGGAGAAATCTTACCTGATTATATTTCTAAGGATCCCCCTTCCCACAATCTTGTTGTTAGAAAATCCACCTACTTCTAGAGTTCTTTCACAGCCTAAAAAGATTTCCTGATCCTTAATGGACTCATTTTTTGGAAGTCTTAAGCACTAACTTTTATCTTAGACATACTTTGCACCATCCTGAACATTAAGGAACTGATAATCCATATCTTGCTTGGCTATCCTCCATGGATGCACATTAGGAAAGCTTTGATAGGACACCAATGTCTTGACTCTATCACAATAATTGAATCATTATTAGGGCTTAGACATTTCTATATTTTGAAAAAGTTTTACAGGTGTTCAGAACCAACATCCTGGAGGTTCTAGGTATTTTCTTGGACTATCAAAGTCTCTAAAGAATACATGATAATAAAATATCTCCCCAAAGCACTAAGGAGGTAAAATTAGATATTATCAAGAATTTTTTAAAAATGCAAAAACTAAAATCTATCAATAAGCCAATCAAAAATAGGCAAGGAATCTGAAATGATGTTTCTCCATGAAAGCTATACAAATGAGTAATAAACACATAAAAAATGATGTGCAAATGGCTACTGGAAACTTCAAAAGATGTTCAACATCATTAACCATTAGGAAAATGCAAATCAAAATCACACATCCAGTAGGATGGCTATAACCAAAAAGATAGCAAGTATTGATGAACATATGGAGGAATTAGAACCCTCCTAAACTGCTTGTGGAAATGTGTGCAGCCACTTTCAAAAAGACTACCAGTTCCTCAAAAGAATAAACATTGTTACTTATACTCAAGATAAATGAAAACATATATGCACACAAAAACCTGTACATTAATGTTCATAGTGGAATTATTCATAGTAGCCAAAAAGTGGAAACAACCTAATGTCCATCAACTACTGAATGAATTAAATCAATGGAATATAATCCACCAATTCAAAGGAGTTAAATACAGACACATAATACAATATGGATGAATCTTTAAAACATGCTAAATAAGAGAATCCAGTCACAAAAGGCTACATATTGTATGATTCAATTTACATAAAATATCCTAAATAGGCAAATCGATAGATGCAGCAAACAGATTAGTAGTTTTCAGGGGATGGGGTGCTAAGCAAAAATGGCATTTGATTGTTGATAGATACAAGATTTATATTTGGGGTAATTACAACGTTCTAAAAATGATTTGTAGTGATAGCTGTACAACTCTGTAACTATAACAAAAACCCATATATTGTACATTCTAATGGGGGAATTGTATGATATGTGAATTATATCTTAATAAAGCTCTTATTATAAAATCCATCAGGGCCGGGCACAGTGGCTCATGCCTGTAATCCCAGCACTTCAGGAGGCCAAGGTGGGCAGATCACCTGAGGTCAGGAGTTTGAGATCACCCTGGCCAACATGAAGAAATCCTGTCTCTACTAAAAATACAAACATTAGCCAGGCGTGCTACTGGGGAGGCTGAAACAGGAGAATCACTTGAACCTGGCAGGCGGAGGCTGCAGTGAGTCGAGATGGCGCCACTGCACTCCATCCAGCGTGGGGCTTAGGTGACAAGAGAGAAACTCCGTCTCAAAAAAAAAAAACAAAAAAACAAAAAACCATCAGTAATGTATCCTCAAATCTGAACATTTAAATAGGCAAATATTAAAAAAAAAAACAGTAAATTTTATTTGCTTATATTAGTTTATTTTTCTAACATATATACTCTATATGCATCAAATGTTATAAAGTTGCATTTACATAAAAGAAATTACCTATGTACAACTACTGTGTACTCACAAAAATTAAAAACTAAAAAAAGAAATTACCTATGGATTGCTTTTAAGACTATTAGAAATCTACTATCAAGATATTCTTTTAATCTATTTGTTAATTTAGTATGTAGTTTTTGAGTTTCATAAATAGTAGCTTATCTTTTATCTCAGGAATAATAATTTTATCACTTAAAAATAGTCTTGCAAAAACCAAGCTTACATTTAGGAGAGATTTTCGATATATTTTACACAAATATTTGTGATTGAATTTCTGAGTAGATATTAAACATTCTTATTTTTCACCTACATTACTTTGCCAGATGAGGGCTGGTTTCCTTCTCCCATCTCTCCACTTCTCCCCCATGAGTTAACTGAATACAACTTGACTCAGCTTCCTCAGGTCTTACTCCATGTCCAGACCTGTGATTTTAAGCACAATTGAACTTTTTCTGAAGGAATTATGTATGTCTGTGTGTAAAATATAAGGCTTTGCAGATGTTTCCGGCCACAGTTATGCAGCTGCAAAGAGTTTATTAATTATGAACTATAAGTAGATTGTTCCGTAATTGAAACTTTCTGGGCTTTAACATTATTGTAAAATCTACATACAAACGTAGTTAAGAATTCTAATGAATGCTGTTATTTTATTTATTGCAGATGAATATTTATCTTAATTCAGGCAACGTCAGTCTGTTTCCATAGAAGCTTTCAAATATTTGTGTTATATTAGTATCTATGTTTCTATAAGGCAAACGGGAAAGCACAGCTTATAGAAATAGTACTCCCACCGCTCAAAGAACTGACCTCATCTGGGATGGACAGATCCAGAATCTGTATTTTAATCCTATTGACTGTACCTCAGTGGGAATAATTTTAAAAGTCTGCCTAAAATACAGACCTCCTGTCACTAATATGCTATGATTTTTCATGTTGAGAATGAACAGCGGGCAGGGAGGATAAAAACAACATGATGTAATGAGTATATTACGGTTTGTGAAACACCATCTCTATCACCCTGGAACTAACATGCAAGAGTTTAGAAAAGATACCATGCAGAATATAAATGTTTTCATAACAGGTACTTAAGTGCTTGATGATAACATGGGGATTTTTAAAACTAACAAGAAAAACTCATTTCAAGGCATTTTACATGTGTGTGTTTGTTATTAATTTGTGTTATTTAATTGATTATTTGATGTTTTCTTACTACCATATAGTAGGAAAGAAAAACATGTAAAATAAGAATCTTTAAAAAGTTTTGTTTTTAAAGTTTAGAATGTAAAATGAAATGAAGCAAAGCATTATGTAAACACATCTTTACTTAAATTTTCAGAATATGTTAAGAATCTAGTTGAGGTCTGGACTCTTTATTTCACCAAATGATCACTATAATTCTGACGTCATTACTCAAATGATAAAAAAGAGAAAAAAAGTCGTTAGAATGTTCTATGATTCTTTTGTCTTGTTATGTTTTCTACTTTATAAATATGAGCCTATGTTGAAGAGGTACTATGATACAGTGAAAGAGATTCAGATTTTCATTCAAAGGATCTGTGTTCAAATCCACTCCACCATTTACTGCACACAATTGGGACAAAGTCACTTCACATTAGTCTTCTACTTCCTTATTTCCTTGTTAACTCTAAAGTGCTATAGACATAGTAGTTATTTTTTATATTTCTATCTGCAAATGATTGTTTATAACAATAACACAGAAATCAAATATCTAGCTGTTAAACTATCTTCCAATTGTTTTAATTGAAATGCTATCTTTAAAAAATGTATGTTTCCAGTCGGGCGCGGTGGCTCACGCCTGTAATCCCAGCACTTTGGGAGGCTGAGGCTGGCGGATCACGAGGTCAGGAGATCAAGACCATCCTGGCTAACACGGTGAAACCCCGTCTCTACTAAAAATACAAAAAATTAGCTGGGTATGGTGGCGGTCGCCTGTAGTCCCAGATACTCAGGAGGCTGTGGTAGCAGAATGGCGTGAACCCGGGAGGCAGAGCTCGCAGTGAGCCCAGATCGCGAGATCGGGCCACTGCACTCCAGCCTGGGTGACAGAGAGGGACTGCGCCTCAAAAAAAAAAAAAAAAAAGAAGTTCTTTTCTACCATCATCAGCCTAACCACCCCTACAAATATGCCATATAGAAACACAGAGTTCACCCACTTAGTCTTTCAGAGATGCCTTCACAAGCAAAAGTGTTAAAAAACGGGTTCTACAAGGCCTGTCCTGCATCTGCATGGCACCCCTGAGGGTGCCTGATTCTTGTCAGAGATCCGTCTGCCTACCGGTTTACCTCTAGCTTTCACTGTGCCATTGTTGCTGAACCCTGTCTGTATTTCCGAAGATGTGCACATTCATTTTGGTTCATGCAGATAAGTATCCAGAAATAGAATTTTTAAGTCATGTAAATTACTAAAAAGAATCAACTTGTGCAAAAAAGGAAAGATTCAAAATGAAATGCAAACCCTTCTGGATGTCACTCAATAATGTCCTCATAGGTTTTCTCTGAGAGTTCACCCTATAGATTAAAAAAAAAATGAACTATGAAATCTCAGGATCTAGTAACTGGAAAGGAAAAGTACTAAAATAAAGTACTTTTAGTTCTAATTCAAGTCTGTGACAAAACAGTATTATTCTGGGGTTCCCAAGGACTAAAAATACTTAAATTAGGGGAAGTTAGCTTCATAAACTCAAACATTATATTATTTACTTGTAGGAACTTAAAAGTATGGCTTAGTTGTGACACAGCACTATTTTATTCTACTAAAAATCCTCTTTGAGGACACGCCTTTATGAACAAGAGGCAACAATTAGGAGAGTTCTTACCTCACAATTAGTGTTTGGAAGATTTCAGACAGGAGGCACAATTTTCAATAGCATTTATGCCACTGCCAAGTTTATTTTCAAATCGTTCTATTATATTTACTAAAGTACCAAACATTTTGCACATCAGTTTTATTATTCATTCTCATTATGAAAACATACTGAGAAAGATCAGAGAGTGTAGGCTCTATGTTAAAAAATATGAGTGATAATTCCTCTTTTTAAGTATCATTACATTTGCTGTTACATAATCATTTTTAACACATTTATCAAAAGATAAAATTCATAGTTTGAATGATAGACACTGTCAGTCACACTGTATAAGGCCTGACTTCAATGATCCTAACGAGGCAGGATGACTTGTCCTTTATATCAATTATAAGACCGGCTGCTCTCCTAGTATGCATTCGCTGTGTGGCCTTTACAAAGTTGCTCAAGTTCTGAGTCCAGTTTTCCCATATATAAAATAGAGAAAATAATAATAACACTATCTTATAAGATTGTTATGAATTGCAGTGCATAGTTCATGTGAAGAACTTAGTATGCTGCCTGGAAAAGACTAAGCACTGAATAAATAGTTAACTACTGTAACTATTTTACAATGTCAATTTCTAAGCAAAGTTTTGATACCACTGTAGTACTCCAGACAACCTCTGAACCACTTTACCAAATGTGTAAGCAAATAGGAAATACAAATTAATTATTAACCAAATATAGGCCAGTATTAATTCCTCTACCAATAATTACTATTTGCATACTATGTACCTATTACCGTGTCAGGCAGGCAATGGACCAAAAAGGTATATCAGCTAAAAAGACAAATAATGATGATCTCTAAACACCACATTATCCTTTTGACCACTAGCTTCAAATGGTATGGATAATCAGTTGATTATGAGCTTAAGCTAATTAAATTTCTGATATTTAATAGTAAATTACTTCTATAAATTATAAATATTGTACCTTAATTTGTATCTTTTACAGCATGCCCAATTATCTCCTATTTCAGAGGTGACTATAAACTCTAAAGTCACCTTTCCTGCCAAAGCTGTAGCATTTCATCAATGTGAAATGAGAAAACTACTCAGCACAGTTAGACACGCAGGAAGTGTGTAGGGACACATTATTGACCAATTATATATAAACTGGAGAGCTATCTGTGGCAGTTATTGGCTTGATTTTCAATGAGGCTAATGAAGAATCTGGCAATATCAGAATATTCTATAAGGTCAGGTTACTTCAAGTTCATAAAAATTGCAACTTTAGTCCAATTCAAAGGATTAAAATTAGACTATCTTGTGAGTGGCTTGTCAATAATTAATTTTTCTCCCATGATATATTTAAATCTATATATTTGTGGAAAAAGCCTTGAAAAATCCATAGCTAAAAAGAGGATAATTAATTTCATCTTAATTTCCTAAAATAAAGACCTGTACTTCTATGCACAGCAGTCCAACACATGGGCTTTTCACTACCAGTTTTCTGCGATAATTTAAAAAATTATTAAAGCAAAATTGTCAGTTAAAGCAATCTTTCTGGCTATTTGGTTGAAGACTCTGTTTCCTTATTCAGTCAGTTATAAAATGTGGATCAATACTAAGTCTTGTGAAGCAAATAACCCTAAAGCCCTTTAAGGCAGTTTGAACATGTGTGGAGGTAAATAATCATTTCTTTTATGTCAGTGGAAAATTTTCTGGAGATCACAAAGAAATCAGTTTACCCTGAAGCATGACGTATTAAATGGATGCATCAGGACAATGAGTATATTCACTCAATCCTTAATTCTTAGAAATAAAAGAAAATAACAAGCAGAATAAATCCTTATAAAAATGTTGTTGAGCTCTGGCAAAAAAAAAAAGGAGAAGGAAAAGAAAAGGTCACACACACACACACACACACACGCAAGATATACAGAATTTTTAGAAATAAGCTAGTAAGAATTCTGACTGTATTTTCATACTTTCAATACTCCTTCATAATAGAAAACCAGTTAATTAATTGCTGATTTTTACCTCCACACCCAAGCAAATAATTTGCCACAGCTCTCTCTATCCATATCCTATTAACTTTGCATCCATAGAATTTTGCAAAAAGACAACGTAACCACTAGCAGAATATCATTTAATTGTTTTTTAAAACAAACTCTGCAGAAAAAGTAGCTACATATGTAAGGAATAACCCTACATACTTTCATTCTTTTTAAAAGAATAACATCCTTTCTTCATGAAACAGTTAAATGCTTTACCTCCTCCATATTTTCTGACCTCTTAAGCTACTTAGGAGAACAGTTTCACTCAATACAACATACCATCATTATGACATTCACACTGCCATAATTATTTCTTTATGCATGTGTCCCCTAACTCATTATGAACCCCTCAGGTTCAGAGATTATAATATATGTATCCATGGATTCCCAAAGCCTAGCACAATGTCCAGCACATAGCAGGAGGTTAATCTATGTTTACTGAATGGAAGAATGAATGAATTTTATTCATCCTCCAGCATTATGCATCTGGTGACACCATCCCACTTACCAAAGGTTAATTCACTGACACCACTTAGTAAATTTTTCATAGTAATGGAACAACAGGACTGATGTGCAGTGAAGCCTTGGCTACAAAAAGATACTTCACGGGCTTTCAGTCTTTAAGTCTCCTTGTTATGCTGCACAGGGAGACAACTGCACAGCCATGTTTAGATAAATACTTTAAATGATTTTAACCTGATTCTGTAAGCATCCTTAACACAGTAACAAGAAAAAGTATACAAATGAGATTAAAAGCATTTTAGGAGCATATAATTGAATATCTTCTCTGAACACAGGAGAGAAAAGGTCCAAGAGAAGGAAAACAACTACGCTGAGAATTATAAATTATAACAAAACTATAATTTCAGGGTTGCTTCCAAGACAAAAATTTAAAGAATAATAGTTTTTTTCCTGCTCTGGATTATTTAAAAAACTGTTTTTCTTTAAATACAAGACCTATCCAAATTCAAAAACAGTGATATTCTAGTTTTAGGTTACTGAGAGTTGCCATACAATAACATTCATTTCTGTTGGTAATTTGGAACTAGACAGGCCACTATTAAAATAAATTCAAATAATTAACATTTCTATTGGAAAACAGAAATATCACTGATTCTTTCTTATGAAAAATAATTTCAATTTATTTCTTACTGGCTCTCTTTTAAATCTTTAAACAATTGTAGCGTAAGTAAAAAAACTAATTTAAAAACAATGGGATATTACATCTTTTGTTTTCTTTCATTATGAGCATAAATACACAAATATATTCACACACCCTTCTGTACATTTGGTTTCTCATTACATTTCATATGTCTCTGAGATATATTAATTCATTTGATCTATGACCTATGGAGGGGCACGACAAAACTAAAGGTGAAAGCTTATTTATATGTATATATACTACTTTACTTTTTTCAAGTTATAAACCAGGCAAAACTGTAAAGTACCTTAATATTCAAAGTGAACTCAGAAAAAGCACAGTCAGTTCTCTGTATCCACTGGTTCTGCATCCACGGATTAAACCAACCATGGATAATAAATACTTGGGGAAAAATAACAAAAAATAATACAACAATAAAAAAAGCAAATTTTAAAAACAACACAATATAACAACTACATGCCTATAATTTACATTGTATTAGATATTATAAGTAATCTAGAGATTTACAGCATAGAAAAGGATGTGCATAGTTTATACAAATATGTATACATATTTGTAAATAAATATACATATTTGTATAAAATACTACATTTGTATACAATAATGGCAAATACTATGTATGCCATTTTATATAAGGGACTTAAGCATCTGTGGATGCTGGTATCCAAGGGGATCCTGTAACCCATCCCCCCTTGATACTGACAGGCAACTGTAATGACAAGCGCTACAAAGTATTAGACTCAACACCTACATGTGCATATATTTCAATCTGAAATAATTTAGAAATTTAGAAGTGAAATACTGTTTTCTCATAGGAAATGATGATAAAGTAAATGTGTACATTTCCAAATAAAACTACACGGAAAGTTCTTACAAAGAAAATGAAAAACTAGAATATAATGATTGATTCTATCTCTATATTAATGATGCTATAAACGAGTATGTGTAGAGAGCTGATGGTACATTACATCTTCCTAATTAATTAGTATAAATCATCCCCAAACCTGACTAAAGATTTGAAAATGTCAATTTATACTAATCAGAACACCAGAAATAAGGAAGGGAAAAAATCAGTTCAAAGATTGCACCCAAATGAAGTGGTTAAGAACATACAGGATAAAAGCAGATGACAGATTGTGAAGACATACTGTCACAGATGGATACCAGGTGGAATGGATCAGACAATATTTTTAGAATCGATTTTTTTTCAACATTTAAGTTAAATTACCCTTTTGGATAAATGTTCAACAAAAGACTGATAGGATAACTAGTTTTACATGCATCTGAATAAACAAAATATCTAAAAGCTAAGGGGTGAATGATTTATTTTTATATTACTTAGAAATAATCAAGCATTGTATAAGAACTTGTAAAATAAACATTTGTCAGTGGATGAACACCAATGATAAAGGAGATATCTGATGCTTGAACATTTCCTTTATGCTTTCATTTCATTTCACCATAATGAGCATACTACCTATGGCACAGCAAAACAAGGAGGGTAATACTTGCCAAATACCAGCAATTACAAAAAGGGGAGTTACAACCTTGTAAGAGTATGACTATTCTTTTTGCCATTTTTTCAACATGATTATTTTGCAGTTTAAGTTAGCAGCTGTTTAAATAAGAGGCTAGAAAGTAATCTCCTCATGCTACAGATGTTAAAAGATAATGCCTAGACATAGAGTCAATAAGGTTTTAAGGTTTTTGATTTTCTCAGGCTGAAATCCTACTCTTTTCATATATTAGTGTTGAATGCTATACAATATTGCATAAAATTAGAATTTAGAGAAAACAATTTTTAGCAAGATTTTGCTAAAGCAAGAGAAGCATTGCTTTTTGCTTGTTATTTCCATTACATCTTTGCTTTATAAATTTTCCTTCTAAGTTATGGCCTCAAATGGCATAGGTTGTCCAAATTTTAAATAGTTTTCTGTTTGTTGATGAAATGTGTTGAGTGGCTAACTCCAAAGCATTGTGCTTGCAGCTATAACAGCCTAAGTGCTATTCAATATGGTTAAACATTCCACTTTTCACATGAAAAATATAATAGTTAAGTTCATACATTGGCTTTGCCTTAATATCTATATCATTATTTCATTATTTTTTTAGGAAATTACTTCTTCCACTACCCCTTTAAATAAAATTATACTAAAAGGAAATGGAGAATTCTGAAAATGTAGTACTTTCTTCTGAATTATGGTATACACTCTTACAATTTAGAGTGCATATGTCTTCAACAATCGTCAAAATAGTTATCTGGATTAAAATACATACATTTTCTATTCAAATATTTAATTGTGATACATGATTATATAACAAGATATATTTTTATTTTGACATATAGTCAATAATTATAGTAATATATCTTTGGAATTAACAACTAGAAATCACTAGTTTTTCTATTTAATTTTATTAATATAATCACAAATTCTACTTTATTACTTCAATATCAAAAGGGAAAATTACAAAGTTAACAGAAATCTCCAAGAACAATAATTCTTGACCTGTTCTTAAAATCTAAATGTTCTGTGTAAAGTAATTGTTCAATAATTTGGTTATGTGAAAAAATGACTTGAGTCAAGTATAAAACAGAAGTTCTGACTTCTTAGAAATGGTGAATTCCATAGGGCAGGTCAGGGAAACTTGCATGTAATTTAGTACTTTTACACTGCACTTCTTATATTCAATATCATTTGTGAAAACTGTATGGAATAGGTTCTCACTCTTGCCATTAACTTCTACTCTTGATTCTCTGGAATCTGATATTTCATGGATTTGCCAGCTGTTTACCATATAGGATTATCACATAGTATTATGTGAGACAGTTTAACTAGAGAGCTTAGATGATGGTATCAAGATTAGTAGTATTGTTAGCTCTCAGGATTCACCAACATCTCCAAAGTTATTTCTGTAGAATGACAAAGGTTTTTGCTCTATTTGTCACTCTTCTTTTTTTTTTTCTGGTGTATTCTCTTTTGAATAATCACAAGCTTAACATAAGTGTGCCATTTACTAATGTATTAGTATATTGCTGCATGTTTTACAAAAGGTAAAAAAAAAATTCACTTCAAAGCTCATTTGACATATCATACTAGCACATAAAGGAATAAAGCCTTTCATAGTATACCTCATGTTTCATAAATACATCAATTAATTTTCAGAGAAATAAAGTTTAACAATAAATAAATAAAAATGTATAACATGTCAGAAGAATTATTAAGAATGTAGCAGAATATTAAATTCCTAACCAACAGAGAGCCTCAAAATAATATGGAGTCACACTAAAGGTATCTATCCAGAGCTTGTAAAAAAATATTCAGGTCAAATACAGAGATAGTTCTATCAAGGAGTACACTATGTAGTGCTAACTTCCTGAAAAGAGTCATTACAGTTATATTTGCTAAATTTCTGAAACACATCACCTCCTTAGTGAAGCCATATCTGACCTCTGGGTTAGATAACTGAGTCCCTCATCTGTCTTCCCATTCCTCTGTTTTAGCACTACAGAAAATAATAGAGATATGAATTTATATACATAGACAAATACTCTATGTTTCTATCTCTCTATTATCTATCTATCTCATGCCAAGTGCATGATACCCTCACTAAAACTTCGCAAGATCATATTTTTCTAACTAAATGTAGAAGTGTCAAATATATTACCTTTATATTTCACAGTGTAATCCTTGTAAGTCTTCCTTTGAAGTGTCATGCCTTACTAGCGAATCTTTGACACTGCCAAATATGTTGGTGTTTTACGTATATTTATAATCTTTGTAATTTTATTTGCCAAAATAGAAGAAACTTGTATCTGTGAATGCATATTGATGGTTAAGAAAAAAATTAAAGAACAGTGGAGACTAGTCCTTCAGACTGCTGGCTATGGAGCCAAACACCTTGAGTTCAACTCCTGAGTTCAAGTGCTAGAACCATCATTAGACCACCAATAGGAAACTGCCTTGGTTTCCTCATCTGTAATACAGGAATAATAGTGACACTTTCC
Organism: Rhinopithecus roxellana; assembly: GCF_007565055.1. NCBI lineage: Eukaryota > Metazoa > Chordata > Mammalia > Primates > Cercopithecidae > Rhinopithecus > Rhinopithecus roxellana. Next base: position 94,086,780 of record NC_044552.1, on the reverse strand, counting down.
TAATAGGATCACTATGAGGATTAAATTAAGAACATGTAAGAGTGTCTGGCACACAGTAAGTAATTTACACGTGTCAGTTAATTTTTTTATAGTAAATATCATTTTTAAAAAGATAATATTGCTTCCTCCACAACACACAAAAATTTCTGAAGAGTTTTTAACGTTTTTGCAAACAATCTGTTTAACTGCCTCATTATATAAACAATGTAGCTAAATGTCTGAAAGTTTCAACTTAGAAATTCCTTTAATAGTTTCAACAATTAAGGAAACAATGTATACTGGAACCTTTAAAATAATATTATTTAAAAATCTTCATTTGAAAATAAGCCTGTTTTCCTTCTGTTACTGATCTTACTCTGTTTAGCATGTTATTTTGGTAGAAGTACAACTCTGAGTATGCCAAACTCATGTTCCAATATGTGTAACTTGAAATGTAAAACCAAACAACAACAACATTAGAAAGACTGATAAAAACTCAGAGAGGCCAGGCATGGTGGCTCACACTTGTAATCCCAGCACTTTCGGAGGCCAAGGTGGGCAGATGGCTTGAACTCAGGACTTTGAGACAAGCCCAGGCAACATAGTGAAACTCTCTTTCTACAAAAAAATTAATAAATAAATAAGAAAAATAGTGAGATGGCATGTGCCTGTAGTTCCAGCTACTCGAGAGGCTGATGCAGGAGGATCACTTAGGCCTGGGACACAGAAGTTACAGTGAGCCGAGATCACGACACTGCACTCCAGCCTGGGCAACAGAGAGACCTTGTCTCAAAAAACAAACAAAAAAACCTTCAAGATTTGAAAGGCTCAATTAAAAAAAAAAAAAAAAAAAAAAAAAAAAAAACTCCTAATAAGCAGATAGTATAGATAAAAAATTCACAATCAAAACAGCAAAGAAAAAAAAAAGAATAGAGTTCTGTGAAAACACAACTTACATTTGAAGTCATTTTGTGGTTTTTCTTTGCTACCCTAAACATTGATGTGTCTCTACACAATTTGCTATTAATCTGCTTCCCACCTAATCTGAAGAATCTGATATTTTTTTTTTTCTAAAGACATCTAAGAAAAACGAAAGCTCCCACTTTCCTCATTCATGATCACAGAAGGAAAATAGTTTAGAGTTTCTTCCATTGTTATCTATCCCAGCCAGTGAGTCCACAGAAAATTCATTATAAAAAATCTATGCCATGTGGACATGGTAGAAGATAGACAGAAGAAAGTGGGGGATGGTCATCTCATCATTAATGAGTATGAAAATAATCAAGAGAGGAAGAGAGAGGGCACACTGCTATACTGTCACCAGTAATTATCAGGGGACACATATTTTGTGTGTGTGGTTTCATTTTCTTTTTCTTTTTTTGAGACAGGATCTCACTCTGCCACCCAGGAGGAGCACAGTGGTATGATCACTATTCACTGTAGCCTCAACTGCTGAGGCTCAGGTGATTCTCCCACCTCAGCCTCCTGAGTAGCTGGGACCATAGGCATGAGTCACCACACTGAGCTAATTTTTAATATTATTTGCAGAGACAAGGTCTTGCTGTATTGCTCAGGTTGGTCTCAAATTCCTGGGGTCAACTGATTCACCTGTCTTGGCCTCTCAAAGTGCTGGAATTACAGGGATAAGCCACCACGCCTGGCCTGTTTTCATAAACCAGTTCAGCACTGAAAGTCTGCCACCAAATAACTGATATGAATTCTTTGAGAACATATCTGATCCTCATAATATATGAGAACAGAAACAGAAGATTCTTCTTCCAACTACAGAAATACATATAGCTGACTGTCTGGAAAATCGTGTCCTTCCCTTATAAGGTAACATTTAATGTCTTGCATATCAACATATTTGAACAAAAATAAAGTAGGTTGTATGCATAAATGCATACTCAAATGGAAGCCCCACATTTGAGGAAATATAAGAGCTCTTCAACTCTTCAGCCCTGGGCTTCAAGTTAAAGATTTGGGCAGACTCAGGTGCTTTCTCCTTCCATCTTTGAGGAAGACCCTTAAAACATAAATTAATTGTCTTTCTTTTCTTAAGTTCTCATCACCTACTCTATTCCTCGGGTGTCTATGTTTCCTGAGACAAGCAGCATTGCATCCCTAGCAGTTCCACATTCCTGAAGTATCTGAAAGTAATCACCTTGATGCTTTACGTTTTACATATAACCACCGTGAGGAAATAAAAGATCCATAAAAAATTTACATGAGAATTACAACACTTTACAAATTTTCTTATCTATATAATCTAATTTCTAACTCTCCAGTGCAATCGTTTTCAAATGAAGGTGATTCTGCCCTGTAGGAAACATTTCCCATTATCTGCAGACATTTTTCTTGATCATAACTGGGTGTGGAGGAGGTCTGTTACTGGTATCTAGTAGGTAGACATCAAGCATGCTGCTAAACATCCTACATGCCTTCCAGAACAAAGAATGATCCTGTACAAAATGTCAATAGTGTTACTGTTGAGAAATTCTGCTTTAATACAAACAGGTATCAGTTTTACTTCTAGGCTCCAGGTATCTCCTTGTAATAGAGCCCATCCTAACTAAACAAAATAAATAATGGTTATTGCTGGTTTTTTTTTTTAAATATTTAAACAAAAAATATAATTTCATTAGAAAAGTTAGTTTCATCCTTTAAAATATTAGGTTTTCTTCAAAGTTCCCTAGATGATTTGCTTGGAAAGTAACTTTGAAATAATTCTGTGAAATAAGAAAAAAGGTTTGAAAAACTAAAAAAAAAAAAAAAAATTGCTACATAGATTTAAGTTGACAGAACCATTGTTATTTCCACCATCCCTTCTCTTATATCAGTATCCCTATTTCAAATTTCAAAAGGAAAACCAGAAGAAACTTTCCCTCCAAATTTGTCATTCCTTTAACAGCAGAAAACTTAAAAGTTTCTACTTTCTTCTACCTCTCATATCAAGGTAATCAATTCCTGTTTGTTATTCTTTTGACACTCTCATTACCGTAACTCTGTGTGTCAAATCATTATCATACCTCACCTCATTTACGATCCTACATTCCTGATTTGTTTCAGTCATTTGCTAACTCATTCAACAAATATTCTGGGTACTTCTTATGTTCTTATTATGCTAAGAACCAGACCCCTTCTAGGAAGAAAAACAGACACCAGTTCCTGCCCTCATAGACCTCTCAGTTTGTAGAAAGCCAATGATAAATGAAACTATTCTAATAAAGCATTAGGTGTTATGAAAGGAGATCACTGTAGAAAACATGGACAGTTGGTGTCTTTGGTATAACTGAAACATGTAGAAAAAGTAAGAGATAGTCAAGAGACTGGAAAGAGACAATTCATAGGCAAATAATTAGTAGAGAGGAAAAAGATCATGGCACATCCAAGGCAATGATCATGGTGCCTTGGAGGCAACATCAAAGTGGCTGAAGTGCCAAATACAAGTGGAAGAGAAGCGAAGGTCAGAGCTGGAAAAAGAGACAGGGAAAGGAGGTAAGATGTTGTTTTTCCCAAGAGGAAAAGAAAGCTATGAAAGGATTTTTAAAAGACAGTGTTACAATAAGACTTGCATTTGGAAAGATTACTCTAGCCATGATGAATTAGCAAGAGGCAGCAAAAATAACAGGAGGGCTTCGGTGGTAATGCAAGATGACAGGTAAGAAGACGACAGCAGACTGAGGCAGTACGCATCAATTAGTTTAGTGGGAATTGGACATTGAGAAAAATCTTTGATAAGGGAAATCAAGAGATGTTTAACATATTCCCTCGTCTCTACTCTTGTACTTTTCAATTATCCAGAATGCACCAGCAGATTCCATTTTAAAACATTGGAACTTAAAATGCATTTTGATTTACAATTGCAAGAAGAGTCCTCAAGCATCATATGAGATAGGCAAGACAAGTAAAGTTCCCACATTAGACAGATTACAAAAGTGGAGTCTCAGAGAGAATAAGTAACTTACCAACTTTTGAAATATGACTAGGTAGTAAAAATAGGCTTAGAATTCAGTCATTCATTTCTGAATCCATTTCTGTTTCTAGTAAATTATGCTGCTTCAGGATTTAGAATTCTAGATTCTGGATTCTGCTTCTAAACTTCTAGCAAAGTCTTGTGTTATTTGGTGTGTACTATACAATCTGGTACTTCATTAATGTCAAGTACAATTTTCTAATCATTTCATAAATGTATACATTTATTCACTAGCTATTCCACATAGATATAGAGATGAAAAACAAACATATATTTAATATGGCTGAAATGAATAAAATTATAAACAAGTATTTATGTTAATATAAGTAATACAGGAAAAAGAAATACGTTAGCATTATTCAAGTAAAAATTGTTACACATGGAATAGTTGGTGCTTTGATCAGAACATAAATATGTAATGAACTATAAAATCAAATTTGCTTTAATACAGGCTTACTCTAATTCAATGTTAATTCCAATAGGTAGAAAGAAAAATTAAAAATTTGAATTGCCTCTTCCTCCAAAACATAATTTTTCTTCCCATTTAATTAAATTTGACAAATAATTCTATAAAATACTTTACATTTTCATCTCTAGATTTGGCTCCAAAAGTTATAGTTGGTCATTTTGCTATTATGAAATATGAATATTTGAGTCACAGTTTAATAACTTTAGAGCATTATAATAACTTTTGTTAGGGAATGTAATTATCAGTTACATGAAGATCAATTTAACTTGGGATATGATATGTAACAATAACTTTTTATATTTAAAAAGCTTAAATATGCAAGAACACACCTAGAAATGTGATTGTTTTGGAAACATAAAATATGCAGAAAAAGAAAGCCAAAAGTTTTATATGACCAGTGACTATACAATCAAAGCAGGAACCTTTCAAGAGTGAAAAAAGAGTTAGTAATAATAGCAGAATTAATGTCACCTTAATCACTAAAATAACAATAAAGGGAAATAAACGAGTTCTTGAAGTTATAGTGATGAGTCCATTAATAAAATTCATTCTAAATATAATAACTAAAGACATACACCTAGACATACAGCAGGCATACACCAAACAATAACCTAGACATACACCCAAGTTCTGAAACTTAGAGATTTTGTGAAATTTTTTGCCTTGAAGCTCCTCTACCAATGCTTTTAGGAGTTAGAATCAATATATTTCCCAGTATCAATCTTCTCAAAAACAAGTTTAAAACTGTGAAATGATTTTGTTTCTTTGCTTTTAACATTTCTCCATACTAACTAAAGCACCCTGATTTAGTATGAAGAATCTGGGTTTTTTGCCTCAGTGACAAAACAGATGTCATTCTCCAGTAGCATCTTAAAAAAATCTATTATTAATCCATTTAACCCTTTTCAATCTGTAGAAGCAGTGCCCAATTATCTTAGAAAAGCAAAGAGTAAAGACCAAACACCTCAAATCCAATAAAATCTCTCATAATTCCTGCACTTCAGTTCTAAACTGCCACAAGACAAACAGTTTGGTACAGGGAAACGAAAATATAGTTTAAGTCAAACTGTTAAAGGCATGAAATGTGAACAATAACCACTTACAATATATAATACAAAAGCAATATGCGACCCTAAAACATTCCACCATGGTACCAGGCATTTTAATCCATTTTTTTGTAAAGAACAAGAGGTATAAAGAGTTGAAACACAATTTTTTAGGATGTCTGGAGAAAGAAGTACCCATTAGTAAGTGGCATTCTCACTGGGATTGCATTTCATGAATATTCTCCATCAAAAAGATGAGAATATCAGTTTTTACACATTAGTCCAGGAAAGCGATAGTCTGAAATTAGAGCTGCTAAAAACAGGCAGGTACTGTGAAATTCAAGGAAATGCTGCATCAAAAAGCTAAGGGAACGAAATGAGGATAAAATTCTCTTTATCCTTACAAAATTGGCACATTATTCCAAGTGAGGTAACAGGCAGAACCTCACAGTAGATTAAAAGGAATTTGAGGACAAATGTTTCATTCAATAGGCCTTTCTATATAGCAGATAACTTTCCACCCAGTAAAGAAGAGCCTTGTCTTTTATTAACTGCATTTGAAGGTTTGTGTTACTTAAAAAAAAAAAAAAAAAAAAAAAAAACCTGTTTTTTCACTTATTCATGAATGTATTGGCAAGTACCTCTGCAGCACTCAGAAAATTCAACATGGCAGGTGGTCCTTAATTTTTCACCAAACTATTAAAAGCTCTGCAGACGGTGACTGCCTGTTTTCCATTTGCTTTTCACTTGTTTAAGCTGCCATTAAGCAATGCCTCCTGAATATTTTCAGAGATACCTTCTGTAAAAATAATAAAGTCCTCTTTAGACACTATATATATATATATATATATATATATAGTTTTTGAATGTTATCAGTTATTGGGTATATTTATTTCAAAGAATTTACATTTGCCATTTTAAAATTTATCTGTTTTCAGTGCTCCATGCACATCTGTCCTTAACAACACAATTACAAATTGAGAAACTTTAATGCAGTAAGTTTTCACCTGAAAGGAAAATAAGCAATAAGTTATTATTTTAAGTTACTGTATAATTAAGTGATACCTATCTGATTTTCATAAATCCAGGACTGAAGAAATTGTGGGGAACCCAAATATGATCTAATGTAATATCCCTATAAAAGATCATATTGTGTTTTATTACATTATCTGAAACAGACTAAAGGTTTCTATTTTAGAAAATCTTTTTCACTTAAAATATGGCCCTTACAAACTAGGATTTTTTAAGTTATTCTATAGACCAAATAAGCTACTACTTTCAGTATCATAATTAACACATGTACCTTTAATTCTAACAAATGGATAATTAAGAAACAGCAAATTAGTCACAAATTTAATTAATCACAAATTAAAAAGTTATAAGCTTTATGTCAATGGTTGTTGGAACAAATAAACTAAAAAGTTAGGAGAAAAGACAATTACATTCTGGAATTCTGTGACAAAGATTTTTTCTTTTTTTTCTTTTTTTTTTTTTCTGATACCTGTGATCCCCTCAACCCAATTCCTCTGCTCAGTCTTTTGGAAAGAGAAATTGATGGCATTTCCATTTGTCAACAAGCACAGCCATACTTAAGTCATCACCAGCAATCAAATTTTTCATTTCCAGTCACAAATTTTGAAATTCCTCACTTTGATCTCAGCCTTGTATCTTGTTCCTGTTCCACTTTAATCCAGCTTTCTATGCCTAGATGATCATTTCTCCAAATGTGTTCACAAACATTGCTCCAAATACCACTAAGAATTACATAAAAAGAACTTATTCTAAAGTAAACTGTACACATTATATCAATCCAATAAGTTTAGAAAACTTTGGATAGAAAAATTCCTTAAAACTAACATCTCAATATTGTTATCTCACATTATAAAGCCTCCAAAACAAGGTAGAGCTCTTATTATGCAGACAAGTGGTACCCGACCTTTTTGGTACCAGGGACTGGTTTCACGGTAGACAATTTTTCCACAAATGGGGGCGAGGGTGGGAGTTGGGTAGAAGTGATGTTTGCAGTATGAAACTGTTCTACTTCAGATCATGAGGCATTAGTTAGAATCTCATTAAAAGTATGTAACCTAGGTCTCTCACATGCACAGTTCACAATAAGGTTCGTACTTCTATGAGAATGTAATGCTGATGATCTGACAGGAAAAGGAGCTCAGGTGATAATGCACCTGCCCACCCTGCACATCCTGCTTGTAGCTCAGTGCACAACAGGCCAGCAACCACTACCTGTCTGCAGGTGAGGGTTGGGGACCCCTGCTATAGACAATATAAATAATTTAAAAATAAACTTTTATTCACTCTGCTAACAAGTTTGCTTGGTCATTTCTCTTCTTTCTTCATGACACCTCTCTATTCTTATTCCAGCCATTTCCCCACCTTACCACTCAGTCCCCAGTTTATTGAATGAGGTTTTTTCCCTCACCACTGTTTAAGCGATACAATGAGATCCTACTTGCTCCATGTGGGTTTCCATGAAAAAGTCTCCCACCAGGATTTAATCTAACTTGTCTTTCCAGCTGTTTTTACCACTAATCTTTCTAAAAATATCCATGAAAAGGTCCCAACATACCCAAGTCATGTTCAAGAGGTATCACTACCATCACACACAGTTACTATCCAGAGCCACATTGATTCTAAGAAAAACTATTTGATTTTCTGACTGACCAAGGAGATTTTAGGGAAAGTGAGTATTTGAAACTACTTCTGTCTCTTTGTCCACCGAACCCAATCAACAAGTCTTTATCTGTTTTAAGAGCCTGATGTTAAGAGAGCTTAATTTGATGGACCCATCATTTAAAAGGAAATCTCCATTCCCCACTGCGTTAAATATTCTAAATAATTTAAACATAAACTCTCATGGCACCCAATAATTAAATTAACACTTACCAAGCACTTATTTTGTTCCAAAGACATTACTCTGTAGTGTGTGTGTGTGTGTGTGTGTGTGTATAATTTAATGTTAATAATAATCTTGGATGTCACTCAATGCATAGATTTTATCATGGTTCCTCAGTTTAACATGAGGAAACTTAAAGTTATGTGAGATTAAGTAGCTCGCCCAAGGTCACAACCGATAAGTGGTAAACGCTGGTCCTGGAGCTCTTGCCTTCACCAACAAAACGTAATTCTAAGGTCTTGCACTTAGGATTACATTAAATTACACCACCAAAATGTAATATCTGAGGCAATAACTTGTTTGTCATAAAAATGTAAAAATAAAATATTCTGGGACTTCTAAGAAAGGAGATATTAGTTTTGACCATAAAAATCAGAGAGGGCTTCCTGGAGGAATAATAGTTGAGGTTTTACTTTTTTTTTTTTTTTTTTTTTTTAGAGAACGTCTTGTTGTCATCCAGTTGACTGCAGTAGTACCATCATAGCTAACTGTAGCCTCGAACTCCTGGGCTCAAGCAATCTGCCCACTTCAGCTTTCACAGCAGCTGAGGCTACAGGATTGTCAGTGTGTTGGTTAATTTTTTGTAGACAGGGTCTTGCTTTACTGCCCAGGCTGATCTCAAACTCCTAGCTTCAAGGGATCCTCCTGCCTCAGCCCCACAAAGCGCTGGTATTACAGAGATAAGTCACCATGCTTGGCCAACATGAGTTTTTGAAGGATACATAATATATAGAACTTTTATGAGGAGATGGATGAAAATTAGTATTAGGAAAGTAAAACAAGCACACTCGAAAATATTAAAATTACTGACCAAGTTAGTTTGGCTGAAGTGAATTTGGCTTAAAAAGAATAGTTAAAAAATAAACTCAAAAATCTAATGTCATGTGTTACCTTAATATATCTTATTGTTTTACTAAGCACTAGTTCTACCTCCATAATGTGTCCCTAACACATCCCCCTTCCTTCTCTCCCATTTTCAGCAACAGGATCTTAGCTCAGAGTCTTTGCCTAAAATTTTTCCAAAAGAAGTTGTTGCCTTCAGTCTCTCCCATATCTAGTTCAGTATTCAGTAATAACTTTAACTTCCCTTAAAGTTATTACTACAGCCAAAATTTAATTATTATGCCCTCCTTAAGAATTCTTGGCCATTGCTTCATAACTACAAAGAGTAGTACAAATTATTTGGTACAACATAGAAAGCCCTCCAGAACTTAATCCAATTTTTCTACTTTCCTAGCTTTATCACTATAATCCTTCTCACTCAAGTCCCAGATATCTGATCATCAAATAAGAGCTGCAATTTCATATGTCACCCACTTTTTGTTCATCACACTCACTGTGCCTAGAAGTGCCCTGACAGGATCTCACATTTGTCTAAACCTCAATGTACATATTATCTCCTGAAAGACCTTATTTGTTCCCTCATTGAAATTTATTCCTTCACTTTAATTACAATTAACTTCTGACTTACATTGTAACTCATTATTGAATGATTTGTCTTCTTAAAATATCTCTGGTAATTTAGCATGAAAATTAGTGTTAATTTCTTAAAACAAACACACCAAATAGCATGAAGGTAAAAAACTATATTACTATATTCTCAATGGAAGGAAGAAACCCATAGATTTGGAATACGAAATAATAGACGATCAAAAACTGGTTGCACTACAAACACAAATATGTGTGTAATAGAAAGGATATGGCAAAATTTAATATGCCATTGAAGAAGATTCTAGCAATGTATTCACTTCCTCTTATTAGTTATGTAATTAATTTGGTTTCCTTTTGGGGATTAATCTACTTTTATATACCAATTTCATCCTTACATAAAATGGCACATTTACTTTTGGGGAATTAATATATAAAACCTATTAAAACTCATGCTACCCATTTGCAGGTTGTTCTATAAATGAAATTCATTCCCACAATACAATGCAACTGATTGCAAACGTATAATGGTTTATTAGTAACAGTGGTATTTCAAGAACTACTAATATATTAATAGAAGAGAAAAATATATATGTGTATGCATATAAATATATATTAATAGAGAGACATTTACATATTATGTAATACAGTGTGTCTAAATAATCCACCTCTGTGTCATCTAGCAGTCGGAAAGGAATAATAAAAATCAAACACTTCATACTTTTAACTCCCACAAACTTGTTTTCCTTCTACATTTATAGTAGTATATTAATTAAATTGGTCCAGATTTTAAATTTATACTGGAATATTCTTGAAAATAAAAAACCCTATGTTTATTAACTATAATGGTATCTCATATTTTTTCTTTAACAACAACCAAAAAAAGTAATTGCACCCCACATATTAATGAGACTGAAGAATGAGACAATGATGGGTAATTTTATCTTGTTCTACACCCATGAGCCTATGAGCCCTTTTCTTTGTAAAATTATATGTAAATAGATTAGATATACATAGAGATGGTAATGTGTGAATGGATGGATAGAATAGATAGATAGATAGATAGACAGATAGTTAGATAATTAGTCTACTTTCATGCTACTGTGAAGAAATACATAAGACTGGGACAATTATAAAGGAAAGAGGTTTAATTGACTCAGTTCTGCATAACTGGGGAGGTCTTAGGAAACTTATAATCATGGTGGAAGGGTAAGCAAACATGTCCTTCTTCACATAGCAGCAGGAAAGAGAAGTGCACAGTGGAGTCGAGGAAACCCCTTATAAAACCACCAACTCTTGTAAGAACTCACTCACTATCAAGAGAACAGCATGGGCGGGGGTGGACCACTCCCAACACATAAAGATTACAATTCAAGATGAAATGTGGCTGAGGACACAGAGTCAGGCCATATCATTCCACCATGGGCCCCTCCCAAATTTCATCTTTCTCAAATTTCACAACACAATTATGCCTTCCCAACAGTTCCCAAAAGACTTAACTCATTCCAGCTTTAACTCAAAATTCCAAGTCCAAAGTCTCATCTGAAACAAGGCAAGTCCCTTCTGACTATGAGCCTGTGAAATCAAATGCAAGTTAGTTATTTTTTAGATATAATGAGGGTACAGGCATTGGGTTAACAAACCCATTCCAAATGGAAGAAACTGGACAAAACAAAGAAGCTACAGGCCCCATGCAAGTCCAAAATCCAATAGGGTAGTCAAAAAGCCTTAAAGTTCAAAAATGATCTCTTTTGACTCTATGTCTCACATTCAGGTCATGCTGATGCAAGACAGGGGCTCCCCATTCTGGCTGCTTTCATGAGTTAGCACTGAGTGCCTGTGGCTTTTCCAGGTGCACAGTGCAAGCTGTTGATGGATCTTGCATTCTGGGGTATGAATAACAGTGGTCCTCTTCTCCCAGTTCCACTAGGCATTGCCCCAGCGGGGAGTCTATGTGGGAGTTACAATCCACTTTTCCCTTCTACACTACCCTAGCAGAGGTTCTCCATGGGGCTCCACACCTGCAGCAAACTTCTGCCTGGACATCTGGGTGTTTCCATGCATCATCTGAAATTTAGGGGGAGGTTCCCAAACCTCAATTCTTGACATCTGTGCACCTGCAGGACCAATACCACATGAAAGTTGCCAAGACTTGGGGCTTGCACCCTCCAAAGCTATGGCCTGAGTTGTACCTTGGCCCCTGTGAGCCATGGATGGAAGGGGTGGGATGCAGGGCACCAAGTCCCTAGGCTGCACACAGCAGGGGGGCCCTGGACCTGGCCCACAAAATTGTTTTTTCCTCCTAGGCCTCTGGGCCTGTGATGTCAAGGGATGCTATGAAGGTCACTGACATACCCTGGAAACATTTTCCCCATTATCTTGGCAACTAACATTTGGCTCCTTATTACTTATGCAAATTTCTGCAGCCAGATTGAATTTCCCCCCACAAAAAAATGTTTTTTTCTTTTCTACCACATCATTAGGCTGCAAATTTTCCAAACTTGCATGCTTTGCTTCCTCTCATACGCTTTTTTACTTAGAAATTTCTTCTGCCAGATACCTTAAATCATCTCTCCCAAGTTCAAAGTTCCACCAGTCTCTAGGGCAGGAGCAAAATGCCACCAGTCTCCTTGCTAAAGTATAGCAAAAGTCAACTTTGCTCCAATTCCGAAGAATGTCCTCATCTCCTTCTGAGACCACCTCAGAATGGACTTCATTGTCATCATTATTGGCATTTTGGTCAAAGCCATTCAACAAGTCTCTAGGAAGTTCCAAACTTTCCCACATCATCCTGTCTTCTGAGTTCTCCAGATTGTTCGAAACTCTGCCTGTACCTATTTCCTAAGTTGCTTCCACATTTTCAGGTATACTTATAGCAGCACCCCATTACCTGATATCAATTGACTGTTTTAGTCCATTTTCACACTGCTATGAAGAAATACCCCAAACTGAGTAATTTATACAGGAAAGAGGTTATGCATGGCTGGGGAGGCCTCAGTAAATTTACAATCATGGAGGAAGGAGAAACAAACACATCCTTCTTCACACGGCAGCAGGAGAGGGAATTGCAGAGTGAATGGTGAAAATACCTTATAAAACCATCAGATCTCATGAGAACTCACTCACTATCACAAAAACAGCATGGGATAATCACCTCCATGATCTAATCACCTTGCATGAGGTCCCTCCCCCAATAGTTGTGGATTACAATTCAAGATGAGATTTGGTGTGGGACACAAAGCCAGACCATATTAGATAGATAGATAGATAGATAGATAGATAGATAGATAGATAGATAGATAGACAGACAGACAGACAGACAGACAGATAGATAGATAGATAGATAGATAGATAGATAGATGTAGATATACACACAGATATATATACATGTACATATAGCAATTCATGATCCATGAGGAAAATATAAAGAACATAGAGTAATCCAAATAGTCCACCATGCAAAGATGACTCACATGAACATTATCTTGCATATTCCTCCAGTCTTTTCCTAAAAATATATATCACATTACTTTGTGCGCTTCTTTTTTCCTTAGTCTAATATCGTTAACATTTTTCCATGAAAGCAAATATAATTTAATGACATAATTTAAGAGTTTCAGTGACATTTCACCATAAGGATATTCATAATAGTCTTAATCCCCTATTCTTGGACATTTAAGTTGACATCTTTTCAAAAGTCAAAAGGCATTTTCTTGCCCTGGAAGAGAATCCCTATTATTATCAGTATTACCATCATCAAAATCACTTGTTGGTGCTTCACTGCGTTTTGGATAAGGACGTATAATCTGTGCTGCCTGCTTTACAGAAGTTAATTAAGTGACTTCATTTATATGTGTAATCATTCCTCTTCTATTTACTGATTACTGATTAGGTAAGTTAGACAGGCAGGGTGCTAAATGAGAAGGATATAAAGAAATGCTATTATTTTGTAGTAACCTATAATCTAATACACTTTTTTCTTTGTCCTGGCTGAACCATTTGAAAGTAAGTTATAGGCATCATGGCAGTTAATGCCTAAAGACTCTAGCGTATGTTGTCAAAATGAAGATGTTCTCTTACATAGACACAATGCCATATTTAAAATCCAGGAAATTTAATATTTATTTTAAAATTTATCTTAACATGTAGTTTCCATGTAGTTAATATGCCAGTTTCTGACCTGCCTCAAACTGCCTTTTTTATAGATGATTTTTTTTTTCAATTCATGATTCAGTTAAGGATTTCATTTTGTCTTGTTGACATAATTTTTTTCTTCTCTTCTAATTTGAAACTTTCATTCACCTTTTTTTCACTTTACTGTTTTTTTTTTTTTTTGAGAATCCACACCAGTTAACTCTTAGAATATTCCACATTCTAGATTTTCTTATTTCTTTAAATATTAGATTTAAGTTGAATTTTGGGGCAGGGATACAATATAGTTGATGTGGTTTACTTTCCATTGCGTGACATCATTCTGCTTTGTCTCCTTATTTCCGATGCTAAAGTTTAATGATTTGGTTGAACCAGAACCCTATATTATATATTTACCAGTTTCAGTGATACTTGGGGACACAGAAAATTTTCAGTTCCCTGACAATCTTTTACAAACTGTAAAACATTACAGTAAAGTGGGTACATATTGAAAACCTCTCTGACCAGCATAACTACGGGCTTGTTCAGAAGGAAATGGGGAGAAGAGTGAAGGGTGATAAGCTTAGAAGAATCTTCCGTAAAGAGATAACAATCTAGGCAGAAAATTACAATATATTATAATCACAGGGGGAAATAAAACATTTAGGATACTTATTCAGTGTTATTAGGTGATATATAAAAAGATAAGCAAAGGTAAGTAAAAAAGGAGTTTGATTAAATATTAAGAAAGATCTTACAAATGATGGGAGGAAAAGATATATTTTAAAGAAAATCATAACATGATTGAATTTGGAATTTAAAAAATGGCTCTGGAGAGTGAGTAGAAAAAATAATGAAGGGGAGCAAGATCAAATGCACACAACTAAATTGGGTAGCTACTGATACTCTGTAAGATAGATAAGACACAGACTGAAACCCAAATAGTGCAGTAGGATGTACAGAAATTGACAGAACAGATTTGGGAGACATTTGGAGAGAGAATCAATAAGATTTCTGGATTGTTTCCAGCCACATTTACCAAAATACAAACCCAGAAAGCAATTCTTAGAATAACAATCACAACTAACATTTATTGATATCTTACCATGAGTTAGAAGTATGTTAAATGCTTTACAAGCATCATCCCATTTTTACACATATTTATTTCCCATTTTCTATGTGCTAGCACTTTGTGTATATTAGACCATTTGTTCCTCACACAACCTCTTAAAATAAATACTGCTAATATTTCCCACTTTCAAAGTAGGAGACCAAGGTCTTCAGAGATTAAATAGCTTTCCCTTTCACATAGCTAATCACGTGGTGGATTCTGGGCTGGCACCACTGTCTATCTCTTGTCTGGAAGAAATATTTTTGATATTTACTTAATTTGATAGGGTTATGCTGTCAATTTAATCAGAAATATGTCTCAAAAAGTCTCCTGAAAATGGAATACCTATTTGCTCATTACAAAAGATGCATAAAAGTAAAGTATCATTAAATTCTTGTCAGAGGAAAAATAAGCAAGTAAAAATAGAACAAAGGTTGGAATTACTTAGCTATAAGTTCAATCCTAAATATTATGAACTGCTATAAAAGTAAATGAGTATTTAATTTCACCCTTCTTCAACTAGAAATTAAAAAGATGAGAGTTTTCTTTAAAAAATGATATTGGAATCTGAGTCCACAGCACTATTCAGCAATAACAACAAGAAGTTGGGACTAGAGAAAGAAAAAACTTTCTTACAGAATAAAACAATAAATATAGAAGTAATAAAATATAGAAAATGAACAGTTTGTAACTGTCAATGTAACAAATGATTCTAGTTGACATCATCAATTAATGATAAAGCAGTTTGTAAAAGATTGTCAGGGAACTGAAAATTTTCTGTGTCCCCAAGTATCACTGAAACTGGTAAATATATAATATAGGGTTCTGGTTCAACCAAATCATTAAACTTTAGCATTGGAAATAAGGAGACAAAGCAGAATGATGTCACGCAATGGAAAGTAAACCACATCAACTATATTGTATCCCTGCCCCCAAATTCAACTTGAATCTAATATTTAAAGAAATAAGAAAATCTAGAATGTGGAATATTCTAAGAGTTAACTGGTGTGGATTCTCAAAAAAAAAAAAAAAATCAGTAAAGTGAAAAAAAGGTGAATGAAAGTTTCAAATTAGAAGAGAAGAAAAAAATTATGTCAACAAGACAAAATGAAATCCTTAACTGAATCATGAATTGAAAAAAAAAATCATCTATAAAAAAGGCAGTTTGAGGCAGGTCAGAAACTGGCATATTAACTACATGGAAACTACATGTTAAGATAAATTTTAAAATAAATATTAAATTTCCTGGATTTTAAATATGGCATTGTGTCTATGTAAGAGAACATCTTCATTTTGACAACATACGCTAGAGTCTTTAGGCATTAACTGCCATGATGCCTATAACTTACTTTCAAATGGTTCAGCCAGGACAAAGAAAAAAGTGTATACACGCACAGGGCTGGGGGGAGTGGGGATATAAATGTGGAAAAATTTTAACAATTAGAGAGTCTGAAGACCATTAGGGTGTTCATTATACTATTCTTTCTATTTTCCTGTTACTTTGGCATTTTAAAAGGAAATAAAAGAAAATTTAATTTCTCAAATGGAGATGAAAATGCATGGCTGGATTATTAGTTTTAAGTATTTTTGGCAGTCTACAAACTCATGCAGGTTTATCTCTCTCTCCAAAATTTATCATAGTTAATCTGTAAGCAAAAAGCACTCAAGAAATGTTTATTGAACTAAATTGAATTGGTTTTATATTCCAAACATTTTTCCCAACAGTCTTTCTAGAAGTGAATTCTCGTTAATGCCAATATTTTTGTAGTGTTTGATCTTCTACTCTCCATGAAGCACTGCAGAATTCCTAATCCCCCAATATATTATATTCCTGTCAGTTTCATCATTTTTCCTCATTAAAATGCATTAAATTTTGGTAATAATTTAAATTGTCAACAAGTATTCAAATATAGTCTAATAATCCTTGTAGCCTTGTTGTAAGTGTACTCTGAAAAGTACAATCCATTTAGAATTTTCTACCAGGTGTTACCTCTCCAGAGATTCATGGAGGTGCTGAAAGATGGAACTATACCTTGGGAGCAGAAGAGGTCATTATAGGAATAAAAGTGGAAATGGAAACTTCTGTGGCATCTTTACTTGAGAAACTACTAATATTATATCACCATCTAAGAAACAAACCAAAAGAGACAACTGGCAAGAGAGGAAAAGAAAACTGGAAAATACTCCCCAGTATTCAAATTTTGAAACACAATTATACGGTATTACCAAGGACAAATTGTTCTAGTGTATGAACATAACCTCTTCTCATGTGGACGTTGATGCTTCCACAGAAAAGGAGAGAGAAGGACCTAAGACAAGGAGCCTGAACATGCAAAACTCAAAAACTATTCCTCCAGTCACAAAGAAAAGATACAGTTAAGAAAAGGATTTACTTCAGAACTTCTTGACCTGAGAAAATTATCTATATATTTATGAATATATCTATATGTTTATGAACTCTTATATTTATGAATACAAATGACAGATGGAAAGGTGGAAGGGTGAGCGGGAGAAATAGAGGAAGGGGAAGCTGGTTAGTTAATTAGTTAACTAGCTAAAAGACACAGACAACAGTACAAAATATTCCACTTTCTAACCTATTGCTTCCTAATTTACCTTCCAACTACTTAAAAATAGAATAAAAGTTAAACTCTTCATGGTTTATGAGATTAAACAAAAAACTAAAAATATAAAATCTGAGTTGTAGTTGGTTTTTAACTCATTACAGTGTTAATTCTTTGGAGCATATCAGACAGCGTTAGACTCAATTTCCTTAAATAAAATGGCATAATCTAAATTTTTTAAATCATATGGTACAATCTAAATTTGTAAAAGATTATACAGTACACTCTCCTGCTCTACAGAAGAACACAATTTTTACACCCAATTCTTTCCATCTCAGGATTCTTTCACAACTGCCGAAGAAAGCCACAGCTATGCTGACAAAGCAGTGCAGAGTAAACTCCAATATACACATAACTCCAGAGATCTGTAGGCATAGAAAGTGAAAATCACACATTTTTTCTGACAGGAAACACAGGTCAAGCCTCTCCAGATGTCCTTGACCCCTACAGCACAGTAAGAATCAGGAGCGAAATCAACCATGCCATTAAACGGATGGTTACCTTTTCAGTCATCCTGACAGCTTTTGCCTGGTTGCCTCAATAGGAAAAGGTGGGAAATGGCAAACCAGGTATAGGAACTACTGTTTTATTTTTCCCACCAGATTGACATAAAAGAAAAAAAAAACCAGCAAATTCCATGGCTCTCAGTTACAGATGTCACTATTCATCTGATGATTCTGTAACTGATTATATGACAAAAAACATATCAAATTTTTAAACATATTTTTAAACAGAAAAAAATGCATTTAAAACTGCATACTATCCGTTTACCTCATTTTTCTACAAGTAATTCCTTAAAAATACAAAGTAACATTTTGCTACTTGAACATAGCATAGAAAATTGTTACCAAAGAACAGGTTGATTTTAATGGCTTGAATGCAAAATAATTTCTTTCATATTGAAAAATGTATGCATGTCAAACCTATCCATTATAAAATAAAACAACATTTATTATTTAAAAGCAATAAGCATAATGTCTATTTTGATATATTTTTCAGATGAGGGCTTTACAAAAACATAAAATATAAAATCAATAATCAATTTTCTTAAATATCTTTCAATATTTATTTGAATATGAATAGAAAGAGAAATTATTGGGAATAACTAACATTTACATAAACTTATTTATTAATTAAATTATAGCAATATCTTATTTTTCACAGGATCATGAAACTAATACTACTTTAGAAAAAAATCTCATTTCATTGAATAATAATATGAGGCTGTAACTGCAATCAACTTTGAATAAGGGTGCTTCAATTCTACAGTCTGACTGTCTTTAAAGATTTCTGAAACTCTTAAGACTTGTTGTAACAAATCACAATTCATGTTGAAGTGGTGTGAATTGTTTAGGCATCTTTAATAACCCTCTATTGGCATCTTTGACTCAAACCATAGCCCTCAGCTACGATAGCTTTCTGACCAGAACCTAGGAATCCCAGTGACTTTAGGAATTGTTTGGCTAATAAATATCTGAAATATAAATCAGTATCATATGTGAATATAGTACCTAAATAATCTTGAGTGATGTAGTTCGATCAATGATTGTTATATTAGTATATGAAATATATTTAGTACCCTTTTAGTCTTAGAAGTTTCCATCCAAAAATAATGCCTCTAAGATTAAACTAAGAGGTCCAGTGAGATGATATCACTGGTTCAAATGATTCAATAAAGAATAACCTTGGAAAGTTAACAGAAGACTTTATGATTCCAAATATGCTGTTTAACATATTTTTTTAAATCCTATATTGGACTGGGAGGACTGAACTAGACTGAAATCTCTAAGCTCCCAGGGCAAAGGGGTAGAAACTTACTTGACAGCAGCATGAAATGCCACTTTGGTTTCTAAACCTCAGTGTTACTAATCTAATATGACTTCTGCAGATCATAAAGTACAATTGGCCCTTTCAATTTAGATTCAAACACCTGGCTAAATCCATTAACCAGTGATTCCATGAAGCCAAATCCATTGCCTTTTAGCCAAATCATATATTTCCCCTCTTTTATGGAAACTCTTTGAATGAGGTTTCTGGAAAAAAAAAAAAAAAGTCACAAATTAATGTAAAAAATGCACAAAAAATTATATCTGTACTCCAGACAGCTTTTTCATAAATTTTTATGAAGAGAGTTAAACTAGACTGTGTAGATCACTTACACAAAATTTTCTCCATAATAAGAGGTTCTTGTCATTTCTGAGTGTATGTGTTTGCATGTAATTGTGTCCATCGGATTTATCTTGACTTTTTAGACAAACTATTGTAATTCTAAAGATTTGAAAATTAGCTCAATTAATCCACCACCTCAACCACCATTACCACTACTAACAATAACAAAACTCCTTATGTTATTCTTTGTTATGGTATTACTTCAAAAATAATGGCTTCATTGGCTGAATTTAGTAGCTGTATGTGCAGATATTGCATATAATTTATAAACAAAGCTACAACTCAAATACATGCCTTTTATATATATCATAACTAAATCCTATTGAGGATAAACAGTTGATGAGTGAGAGAGAAAAGTCAGAACTCAGTGAAGTTACTATCAACACAGATAATTTCTCTGTGGTCTTTGAGCACCATTTTACTTAGAAAGGTGCTTAGATTAACAAAAATGTGGGAGGAAAATAAGAAGAATTGACTAAACACATGTTTAGTGTATGTATGATTAGGTTCAGGAACAATGCCAGGAGGAAACTATGTACAATCTCATCTGATTTTCATTACTTGTCAAAAAAGAACTAGGAAGAGAATATCTCACTGATGAGATGCTGTCTTTTTAAGTTTGGTAGAACAAAAAACAAGTTCACTTCTTTAATAAGTACAAATAAACAAGACTGATGAGGTGAACAAAAATCAATCCACAGATTCCAAACATTTTACAACTGTTTATTTTCAGTTCAAACATGATTGATGTCAATGAGATGCAGATCCGTCCTGGTGATTCTCAGGAAATCTACTATGTCAGATAATCACCTTCCATGAAACTCAGAAAATCCAGTGCTGTGCTTTAACCTACCTTTTCCCCAAATCCTTAATTTCCATACATTCTTTAAAATTATTTAAGTTTTATCACAACTATTTCTCATTTTTGTTAATATTAATATTTTACTTACAAAATACAGTAAATAATATTTTTGATATACAGCATTTTTCTTATTACTGGTATATTTTAAACTTTATTTTTTGTGAGAAATTTTTTACAGTACTATGGAAAATCCTTCCAAATGAGAAATGCATAAAATGCAATTTAAAATATAATTCTTAGTAAGCAAAACATGAAAATCTTGATTTAAAGACTAAGAAAGACTATTAGATTTTAACAGACTTACTAACGAAAAAGAAAAGGAGATTTCAGACAAAGCTTTATAAATGGTTAAAGAAAAAGCCTTTTTGACTTTATCTCTAACAAGACCAATACATGTTTTAGTAATGTGAAAGATGTATATATTCCTTCATTATGTTTTGAGTGTGAACTAGTAATTCAGAATTGTCTTGGAAATGTACAGCTTTTATTAGCAGAAACTGAATCTTTTCTTTCTGTAACTAGGCATTGCATTTAGAGACAGAAGAAAGCCAAATGAGCTTGTTCTGCAGCACAGTCAAGCTCTGCATGTAAAATGTCAAGACAAGTAAACGAAAATAATACAAACTTAAATTTCTGTTAAAATGGTAAAACTGTGGTTATTGTGAAAGTCAACTAAAAATATAAAGTGGATAAGGATATATCTTTATGTATTATACACACACACACACACACACGCACACACACACACACATCTGTCCATCACTCACTTTTTGAAGTGTCAGATAACATTATTTCTCAAATGACACATAGGGCTTCATTTGCTATGCATAAGGTCAGTGAATATTAGCTTCATTTACACTTGGCTGAGAATCGGTTGGTGTCAACAGAAGAGGCTTAGTTCCTCCACTGAACAGGGTTAGAATCTGACAGAAAGCTGCCACTGAAGAAGATGGATGATCTTCCTTGCTGACCCTTCTCCTCTGAAAGTGTCATAGTTTGGGTCTCCTTCTATCTCTACAACAAAGACCCTCTCTGAGCTTCCCAGTGGCCTTCAGTTTTATTGGTGCTAACAGGTCCAGACGTTTTCATCGATTACATTCTCTACCTTTTTAAACACAAGAGTGTGCCCTTTTTGGCTAGCTAAACCTTGGCACAGATGTCTTTTTTTGTAATTGTGTCTCTGCTGTCTATTGGAAAGGATGCAATCAGACAGGCAAACATCATGTCAGCACAGAAAATGCTAACCTATTTATCTCAGTTTCCCAATGTCATTTTAATGAAAGTGATATGTCATTTATCTGTCGAAATTAACCTTGGATAATCTCATAGCATATTTCTAGGTGAAAAATCAAAATCTCATGCCATTTTGATGACTAATGTGTAAACAACAATTATACAGAACTATTCAGTAGGTAGAAAAAAATGTACTTTTCTAGTCATTTTATATAAAGTTATTGACAACCATATTTTAAAATGTGCATACCTGAAAAAAAATTCTACATCATTTTCAGAAATATATTTTCCTTTTTACTAGTGGCTGAAGCTGTGATATAGATCCTACCCTGACTTAAAGCATACAAAAATATTTAATACCTAACAAAGATGCTATAACAATATAATAAATTACATGCTGCTTGAGATCCTGATTGTGAGCTCTTTTAATATGTTCAAGAATTGTTATTGATACTTGAATGTGAAAGAAATTACATAACCTCAAATTCCACTTTTCAAAAACGCATATGCTAAAATGATAAAATGTTTTTACAAATAGATTTACATGTAACACATTTTAGGATAAATGACTATTATGAAACATGCAGATGTGTAACTCAGCTCTAAAATACTACAATACATAGCTATCAAAATTATTGCATACAAAATATAACTTAATATATTTGCACATCTGGAATTTCAGAGTTAGACAATAAATGTATGCCACATAAATATAAATATCACAATCCCCAGTACAAATGGAGAAATTAAAAATAAAAGATTTCACTAAAACCGAAGATAAGAATTACTAATTCTAACCATGTTAACCCTTTTGTTAGACTGTAGAGAAAAATATATGATATTATATGATTCTGAAATAGAATCTATTAATGAGCTTAATTCAAATATTCTGAATATTATTTTTAGTGTTACTGTTTTCATTAAAATTGAGAACATTATCAAATTATAGTTGAAAAAAACTATTAATGAAAATCTTTTCAGCCAAAAACTTTGTTCTAGACATATCATTAACTGCAATCATTAAAATAAGTATACTTATTAAGGTGGAGAAGCACATTTAAAAAAATACAATACCAACACTTACAAGAACACAGTTTCCTTCTATTTTTAATGTCATACAGGTTGTGCATCCATGATGCTCAATTTTTATTCTCTCAAGTAAATAGTATTTTTTCAAGAAAAGTTCCAATAATTTCAAATATGTATATGAAAAGCAATTATCAATTTTTATTTAGAATTTTCTTTCTATAAAACAGAGAGAACAAAATCAAAATTCTTCCTCCGATATGGGAGCCAGAAGCACCAGGAACCCAGTTTTTCTTTAAATCAAATCAGTCATTACTCTTATTTGATAAATATGCTTCTAAAACTCTAAATTAATCTTAAGAATTATTTGAATTCTGAAGAATATGCAATGTTTTCTAAGAATAAAGAAAAATGGCAAGATTTATCCCCCACAAAGTTGGGTCCAGTATAGTGTTATGTATTCAACTGACCTAAGCAGTCTACCTATGAATATTCTCATAGGTCCATCAATTGATGTCAACATTCCATCGGATTCCAGTCTGACTGGCAAGTGACAGTTATCTACTGACATTAATGAATAATAACCTTGCCCTTTAGGTTTATATGAATATAATGTATGTATATTGTTTTCTGTGTAAATTACCCTATATTCAAAAGCAGACTTGGTTTTGTTATTTTCTTTCATATTATACATTAGGAAGTTGTTTTTATAAAAGAAAGAAAAAGAAAGTGGCTGCAAAAAGTGTGCTTAATGTGAACTCTGGTATGTATCAGTCTTTTGTTTTTCTGGACAACCTTGTCCCAGCTTGTAACATATAAGCTTAAATGAGTTGTATTCACAGGTTCCTGAATATGTATGCTCTTTTACAGATCTAACATGTAGTTTGTTGTCTCTGCAACAGGGTATAAAATAACAGAAAATCCTTAAAAACTAAAGATCAGAACAAGTTGTGTCAGCATTCTAACCTTGTTCCCTCTTATCTCTTCACCCTTAATCTGTCTTCCTGGCAGCAAAAACTATTTCTTTATATTATTTTTATATTCTTATTTGTTATTGGTCTCCATTTCTCTTTCTCAAATTGAAGCACACCATAACAGAACTACTTCAGCTTTTAGAAAAAAATAAAGATTAAGAACTTTAACTGATTAGGTACTCTTATAAACATCTTGATCGAGTTCCTTTATGGTATTGACTGACAGTGGCAATTCTGGAATTATTCAAGTCACCGTCCAAATGTTACAAAAGGGACTACGACCTTCAGCATTTATCAAAGTGTGATTTATTTTCTTAGCTCTATAAAAGAGGCCAGAATTCAATTATGAAAATTTGCCATACAGTATGATTTGTAATTTTTATTTTGAAATTACTATTTATCTTTCCATTAAAGGAATAGTGTAGAATTTTCTCAAAGATAAATGAAAATCTAATGCCAGTGTCTAAAACACTATAATAGAAGATGCAGAAGGAAAAAAAAGAAATCAGATGGAACAGAGATTGAAAAGAACATACACTTTATTATAATGAAGGATGAGGCATATTAGAGGATGAATACATACACAGTGATGGCCTAGTAAATAATCTTGAAAATCAACAAGTGAGCTGTTTGAATTTGTAGTAGTAATTGTCTCATTAGAAAAATTTACAAAGAAGGGAAATGATCCAATTGTTATGTTCGGCTCTGAAAAACACAGTTCTCCTGTATGTAACGTTTGTGTAGAATAAACATTAGACACAGTAAAGAACATGTGCTAAATAGCGAACTTTAAAATTTCCCATCAGGTTTATTTTGCAAACTAAAGCACTGTCTCAACATGACTCTGGAGCTACATGTTTTCCCAGTTCTAACTCACAGCCTGAATGTCTAAGCTTAACGTGTTAATTTTAAAAGTCAGCTTTGAGAAATAGATTTTGCAGAAGGATGATTGCCCCTTTACCCTTGCAAGGGCAGAGAGGCTAAAGTTTAAAAGTTTCTCAGAGGAGATCTGGTCAGAAATCACATGGTAAAGTAGCAAAACTTCTGCTCCTGTGCAAATCTTCAGTTTCTGATCATGCAAGAGGTGCCCACTGTTCTCATTTTAAAACACATTTCCTGATCACTAATTGCTAAAATTTGTGTTCTTTTGTTCTAAAATACCATAGAAATTTAGAGGTATATAAAAAGTGAAGATTACTTTCTCTTCTCTTCCCAGACATAAATAGCCTTCAGGTATTTCATATGATAAAGAAAACCTGAATATCTACTTGAAAATAAAGTCTGTTTATACCTTTGTTGTTTTGTGAAGCAATATTTAAAGATGTTACTGAAGTAGCTTTATTTTATTATTTTTAAAATATGAAATAATTCAATAATATTTACAGGAACTTTCAGCCTCTTTTTAATTGTGAACTGAGATTTCCATAGAGAAAAAAATCTTAACTATCCAGTACCCCCAAATTAAGGAATTAATGCATAGAAATTTGGAAATCTAAACATGATTCAAAAAGATATTTTGTTTTCTTGCTCCACTATGTTGACTTATGTTTTTCCCTCTTGTCGGGTGTGTGTGTGTGTGTGTGTGTGTGTGTGTGTGTGTGCATATTTATATATGCGTGCTTTTGGATATCTGTGGTTATGTGTGTGTATATGTATTATACGTGTGTACTGTCAAAGGAGAAAGGAAACTGAAAAGAGTAAGATGTGACTTACTTTTGAATCTGTCATTAATGAACTGTTAGAAGTACAAATGAGGACTTTAGTTGTCCCATTTATTTAAAAATAAAAAGACTAAAAAAACCCTCTAATTTATTCTTGATGATCTTTAAGGCACACTCAAACTTGAAGAATTTATAATATTAATTGTCTTGAAAGAGATTATGCCCTAAAGGAGTATAAGAATGCCCAAAGAACATTTGTGTTATAAAGAGTGTATCATATTTGAGTGGGTGAGGGGCATATCCTACCACACATCTCTCTTCAAGGATAAAAGTACTTTATAGGAAAATGTCAACTAAAATAGGGACATTATATAATATTAGTCACTTATTTTACTGGGATAAATGTAGAATATATTATGAAACATTTTAAAAATCCATTAGGCTTATTTAACCTATATATTAGTTTAATGTCATTAAGCTAATGCCATTTGATATTATTTTCTATATCAGAACTAGTTTAGCAAATAACGATAGTGAACTACTATTAAAATAAACAGGGAACATATAAATCACTGGAAATATAGAATTGTACAGTGAATGTACTAATCTTTCATTTATTTTTCTCAGAATAAGCTTTTATCAAGCAACTCCACATATATAATTGTTTTTTAGATGTATTCTATCCCTCCACACCTATCCTAATCCCTGTCCCACCCTAATCCCTTTCCTAGTCCAACTGTCTTTTAGAAAGAATGATTCCCTCCCTTCTTTTTTGCTTGTTTGGTTTAGAAACAAGGTCTAACCGTCACCCTGGCGGGGGTGCAGTGGTACCATCATCACTCACTGCTCACTTTGACCTCAACCTCCTGGGTTTGAGTGATCCTCCCACCTCAGCCTCCTGAGTAACTAAGACTACAGACACACACCACTATGCCTGACTGACTATTCCAATTTTTGCAGAACTGGGGTCTCACCATGTTGCTCAGGCTGTTCTCAAACTTCTGACCTCAAGCAATCCTCCTACCTCAGCCTCCCAAACTGCTGGGATTACAGGCATCAGCTGCTGCACCTACCAAGAATGATTTCTTAAAAAGTAGACTAGGTTATACTAATGTAATAGATTGTTGAATCATTCAACTTAAAAATGATAAATGTATGATATGTAGTTAATATTGTATCAGATTGATATTATGCTTTATTCATAAAAGCATCACAGTGATCTCTTCTCCAGATCTAGGTTTTCTATACAAAGTTGTAATTCAGTGTTAATGGGTTCAGAGTAAGTCTGAGGCTACCACCACCACAGTCCAGGGGCTAAACTAGGTATTAATGGGGTGACACGTGAAACAAAATATTAAACACAGTATGTGTCCTTTCAAAGCCCCCTGATTTTTTAATACATTAGGAGGAAGAGATAACATAATCATCAGCAGTAAATAACTTAAATGACAAAAGAACATGAAAAAAAATCGAAATCCATAAAAAATATAACCATTAATAAACATCCAAACTATTACACCCCAGAGTGCATTTTCCCTGGGTTTCTTTGTACTTATGTCATTCATCGACACTAAACAAAGTAAATTAAATAATAACCCTTCCATAACTCTTAACAAAATCACAGAATGTAAGAAAAATAATGCACATTTGTTTCAGCTGATGTATCACTTTGGTTTCCTGGGAAATGCTACCATTCGAGATTAATATTGCAACACATACCTTCAGATTCTATAACTTTAGACAAAGTGTATAACATGGGTAGAAAACAAAAAATAACATTTATAACTCATTAATTTGAACCAAATTCTAAATTGAGTGATTTTACTACCAGATTAAAAAATAAAAACTTGTATGTGCATGTGACCTTCTACTTTTCACATGCTAAACTTACATGAATATCCTAATGAAGACAAGCATCCATAAAACTAAATATGTGAGATATTTTGCAGGCAATGAGGTAATTTAAAGTTATTTAAATGTGAGGAAAATTGAAATAAAAAGATTTTCTGAAATCTTTCCTCTGGTATTCATGTATCATATTTCTATGGACATAGAGAAAAATATCGAATATATAGCTGTGTCAAAATTCTCCCATGAAAATATTATTTCTACAAAATAACTAATGTCGGAAAATAACATCATGAATATTTCATAGATTAGTGATTATCTTAGAGAAAATAGCTACAAATTACACAGAAAAATCAAATCAAATGCAAAATTTTAAGGCATAATTGATTTGTATTATAACACTGTCTGCCAGAAACTGATGCCAATTTAAACTTCCACTAGAAATTTTTAAAAGACTGACCATATACATCCCAATGCTAGGTTAATTAGAAACACTCTGAAGTCACACTAAACTAACAAACCACAGAAAACTAAATCAGACACATTAATTTCCTATTTCCTTCCATATTTCCTTATACTCTTCCCCCTTTCATCAGTTCTTTCTATCCTTCTTTATTTACTGAATAAGTACCATGTTAAATGCATTGTGAGAACAAAGATGATTAAATATGGGTAAAAACAAGTATAATTTCAACTAAAACCTACAATGTTCTAATTGGAAATTGTGACATGATTCTAATTTTAAGCATCAAAATGGTATTTCCCCATGTTTTTAAAGAAAGTAAGAGCAATTACTTTCTTTAAAAACTTTCTTTAAAAATTACTTTACTTTGCAAAGTACACCAGAAACTACTAACAATAGTTGTACCTGGGAAAATATACTGTGGAACTGTGTCACATAGATGACATTTGTTCCAGATCTGTGTATGTTACCTATCCAAAAATATCTTAAAACAAGCATTTTAGTTTCTGAATATGAATCATTTAATGAAGGGTGTAAAAAAATTGTAAAGGTAATACGTGTAGGTATAACCTAAAGAGGAAAAATAACATTTTGACATAATATGGAATTTATGTAATTTCCCACTTATAGAGACAATATGGTAATATTAGCTTAGGGATAATTATCATGTTTTGTTTCTTTCTGTTATTTTTTGCTTTGCAATCCAAACTAATATTTACAACATATAATTTGGAAGCAAAACAATATAATTTTATAACCAAAGTTGCTTTCCCATATAATATAAATATAAACACACTTCAAGACCTTCTTAATATAGAAAATGTTATCAGGCTCTTAGATCTCTGTTTTTTAAGACATAAATAATGACAACAAGGGTGAAACGCCTTTTGTTTCCTCAGAGGAGGGAAAGGGAGAAATTGAAAAGAAACATAAGGACAGTAAGAGAGAATGAGAATGTGACAATAAACAACTGTAATATTATCTTCACACAAATAAATTCCTCAAATCCAGAAGAGAGTCCTGTTTATGTTTGCTAATTATTAGCATTTTATCCTGTTATTTGCTATGAGGAAAATGAAATGTAGTTAAGTATTCCCATCCTCATAAAGTTTAAGACTACTCATATAGACTAGCCATATACAAGAAATTAAATTAATCGCTTTGAAATGAATTTAAATTCATTGAATTAAATGAATTCAGAGAAAAAACATATTTGCTTTGGCATTGGGTAGTTTATGAGTAAATCTTTAAGAAACCTTATAAATATTTACTGGAAGGCTAAGGTGGTGTAAGACACTGCTAGGTATCATGGTGTGTAGGTTAAAAAAATCACAAGGTTTAGCTGTTTAAAAAAATAGAATCTTTAAGAGGAAAACACAATGAATAAAATAAAATAGCATGCAATGATTTCCCTAGGGAAAGGGCAAAGTATAAGTACTCAAAAGAAGAAGTCGGGCATAATGGCAGGTGCTTGTAGTCCCAACTACTTGGGAGGTGGAGGCAGAGAGGGTCACTTAAGCCCAGGAGTGCCAGGCTGTAGTGTGCTATGATCTACTATGATTGTGCCTGTGAATAGCCACTGTACTCCAACCCGGGCAACACGGCAACACTCAACTCTTAAAAAAAAAAAAAAAAAAAAAAAGATAAAGGAGAGATCACCTAACAGGGTATACGTGGTATTTAATTTGATATTGTAAGGAAAGGCAGAATTTCTACAACAGGGAGACCATAAGAAAAGAAATGGCACCTACATAGGAAAAAACAAGATAGATTAAGAACAAGGAGAAAGGTACTGCCAGTAACCAACATCAGAATTGAAAAAGAAGCTAGGGAAGCCTCTTCAAGAATGTATATAATTAAGATATAATAGAAACTTGTGAGAGACATAATTGTTAATTTTTTTCTTTCTAGTTGAGGCCAAATGTTAAATAATGAGACATTGTAGAAAATCTATGGGCATGCTTAAGGTAGAGTGAAAGAACAGTAGCAGGCAGAGGGAGCAGAGGCTTCAACTGTGATAAAAATGTGACTGAAAGTTAGAAAAGAAGATAAGGTGAAGATGAGGAAATTAAAATGTCAGTGTAAATAACAGATAATTTTTCTAGGTAATTAAAAGCCTGAAGCTTTCTGAATAATGATACCATGTTGTGTTTTACAAAATACAATCTGATGACCATCTAAAGAAAGAACTGGAATCAAAAAGAGAATGACAAAGCAAGTGAAATACTTAGGATGTTAGGAAAGGTAGAGACATGTATTTTGTAATTATGATAAATGAAAGAAAAGGTTCAGATTTGTATCACCTTTCAAGATGTTCTGAAAAAAGTTTATGTTCACAAAAGACTTTGCAATAGATAAAATGTTCCTCTATAAAGACATGATCCAGGGTATTGGTTAGGAATAAGGATTCTGAAGCTGGACTAGCTTGATTAAACAGCAATTTACCACTCTGTGATTATAAGTACTTAACCCACCATCACTATGCTTCAGTTTCCTTACATTGTTTTTATTCATGAGTTTATATACATAAAAACTTATATAAGATATATAACCATATATATGTATACATATAATCATATATATACATGTTTAGAGAGAGAGAGAGAGAGAGAGAGACTTTTTACAGTAAGAGTATTTTTTATCTTTTAAACTGGGTAATAATAGTCTCATTCTATTAGACTACATTAGTAACACCTCCCTTTAAGGTTAAATTACTTAACACATGCAAGTACTTAAAATAGGACTTGGTATCTATTAACAATTAAAAACGAACAAAATCTATGAGCTGTATTTATTGAATGCCTTCTATTAATATCTTCTACCTTTTATATAATTTAAACCATACTTGCCACTTACTCCTGTAGTACCTGAGCCCTGTTATACAGAAACCAACTTAATGTAAAAACCCACATTTTGAAGATATAATTCAAGTTGTCTTTATATAAGCTATCTGGTTACTTAGAACTTAAAATTATAGTGTATAAAAATAAAAGTTAATGTTCAAGATGTTTTGAATTATAGACAGAACAAAACATCACCCACAATCCCACTACATGGATACATTCATTGTTAGCCTATCATCTATTCTTTTTCCTATGTATATTTTGCATAATTCTAAACATCATTTTATACGAATTTTTGTTTTTTCATTCAAAATTATTAATACAAATCCAAAATTCCTTTATAGCATCATTGATATTTTATACACTAAGTTCAATCAAGGTGATATGACTTAACTTTGGACATTTGGGTTATTTTCAATAATTAAAATTACATACACTGCTAGTAGAAAAAAAGGATTACGTAAAAGATTTTTTGTTTTTAATGAAATGCCTTCTTAGATAAATTAACAAGTGTGAAATTACTTGATTAAAGGATATTTAACTATTTGTGGCCTGTGAGATATATGTTCATTTGTTCATCACCATGAGGTTTCTTTACTTAGCAAATTCCTTGTTGTATTATTAATAATAAGCATTCATTGATTATTTGCTATGTCCCACATACTGTTTTTAGGGTTTGTACATACATTACTTCATTCAATTCTCACAAGAACCCTATGAGGGAGGTACTATTTTTCTTAGCCCCATTTTATACTTAAAGAAATTAAGGTTTAGAGAGATTGTCCTACTTTATGCTCCTAGTAAGTTGTGAAAGCAGCATTTTGAAACTGACTCTAGCATCTGAGCTATTAACCCACTGGTGTTTCCTACATTTCTGTGTGTATATATATATATACACACACACACGATTATGAATACTATATAAAGACTCATTTATTACGAAAATTTCATGGTACAAATTACATGCTACTTGTCTGTAAAAATAAAGTAGTTTTCAAAAATGTTGATCAAGAAACAGAGTTTAAATATTGCTAATGCTATAAAATTGAATGTATTGTTTCATTTATTAAATTATACATATGTTCATCAATTATATATTATTAAAATAATAATAGACCTCTTAACATTAATAGAAACTATTAAAAAAACTGCTATCAGTAAAATTTCTTATAAAAATTATAAATGTATGATTACTTGAATTCCCCTTTACATGAAATCATGAGAAAGAAAAATTTTACTTATTTGCTTTCAAAAAATTTAAATTAAGCAATATAAGTAATGTAAGTAAATCACATTTCTATATTCCGATATATGTGCATGTAAATCTTATGTCTTTGAATTTTTTACTTCCAAATGAGAAGAATTTTTTGCAAGTAAGATTATCATCCAAATCAGAAAAAACACTTTTCAAAGCAAAAAGAAGCAGTGTTAATTAAAAAAAACAATTATCCTAGGCATATCGGGCATATGGTCACCCTACATAGAATAAAGTTTTATTAGTTTTATAGTAACTAAAATCTACTAGATAAAGTCCAGAACAAATTTTAGGGACGTAGTGGAGTGGGGAAAAAAGACTTGAATTGGTAAACAGGATTTTTGCATTCTTACCCAATTTTGTTACTTACTAATATCTCTGAGCTTCAGTTTCTTCATATGTTGAAAGAGAGAGAAAAATAATAATACTTTCCACATCTTAGTTATGTGGTGAGGTTTAAATGAGAAACTGAATGTGACTGTTCAATATAAACTGCAAACTCCCTATGCAAATCCAAGTGATAATATCCAGATCCACACTTTGACAAGTACTATTCTACTTTCTAAATGGAATAAAATTGTACAAAAGTTACAAAAATTGAAATATATTTCCGTAGATTTATTGTATTAGTCTTCCCAAAATATTTACATGTGTAGAATATAATAGGATCTCTCAATTTTTAAAATAACTGTAACTTTTAATCTAAGAAAATATATTGACTAGTTTGCAAAGTTGTTATGTAACTTGTAAATTTAAAAAATGACAATAAAAGTATACTAAATGAAATTATAAATTCTTAAATCAATATAAAGAGATGTCTTCATAAAAATACTATGTTTAAGAATTGGACAGAAGTTCTCCACATATTAGTAGACTTGAGAAGCATTTGATTTTCAAAATTGTGCTATTTTTTCAGGCATGAAGCGAAGCTTTTACATCAACTGTTCGAACCAACAATCAGTTTTTTATAGTAATTCACATTTCATATTGTCTTCCAGCAAACATCACAATAGGCTGCTACTTCAAAATGTGCCCAGATAAACTTGCCTTTAAGTGGCTAACCACTCTCATTTGGCTAGGGACTCACTAGCATCCTCTCCCAAACACATTAGTTTTCCTCAATATGGGACTGGAATTTGTTTTCAAACTCTTAACAGGATTATTGAAAGGAAACAGGAAGAATACTATAAAGGCAAGCCTGGAGTGATTCCAGAGGCAAGTACTCTTGCAGCAATGCATTGGAATTATGCCAAGGAGGGAAGTGTTTTTGCAAATGAACATAGTTCCATGGTTAAGAAGAAGGTATTTAATTCCTTTGTCAACATTACCAAGGATAAAAATTAAGAAAGTTATGTCATGAGCAATTTACTTGACTTATAACAATGCACACATATTCTTTCGGTTAAACCATAAGGCGGCATCTTGCCTCCTTTAACCATGTTTTTTTTATTTTTTAATGAACTATTACTACAATATTAACACCTAATTTCAAGTATTCAGAGGCAAAATTAATGAAGATGATAGTGGAGTAATTTTATTTTATTTTTAAATACCTTGGTATAGTTTACAGGTAACAATAATTTTGGTAGTAAAATGTTTCAATTCTTCCAATTAAATTTGACAAATGTAAGTAATTTTATAGTACCATGTTTAATGAGATGATTTTTTTCATTTGAAATAAATTGAGGTTTATTTCTCATGATAAATATATCTACTTACTGTGGTTTAAGACTGCTTTTGTTACTAAATTCTATAATTAGAAGCATAAAACTCGAGGAGCTCCTGTTCACATTTTCTTACGAATAAATGTGGAAACCACATTTTCTTAACAAATAAATGAGTTAAATTGCAAAAAGTGAAACAACAGCCACAAAAACCTGTAATCTTCTTTAAAACCTTTAAAACACAGGGCCTTTAATGTTATTTCCTATCTTTTCTCATATAAATTTAACTGTGTACCTTTATACGTATTTCTGCTTTGTTATTTTTCACATTTTAATTGTGTGAAAGTTTAAGTTCCTTCCTATCAATCAAGATCTGCATAATATTGAAACTGCTTTCACAGCTAAAGTGCAATAATGTTCCTAAAATTTTTTGTAACAGTTACTGCTGAATCCACCATCACTTTCAAGTAACTGTTAACCTCTTGTCAATAGGAACACTGCCTTTCATTGAATTGATCAGTTCATCACTGAGAATATTTCTATACTTACCCAGTGGAATAGCATTTTGCCTACAAGCAGGGATAAATCTTCATCAGTTTCTGATTTCCACATATATGGAAACTGCAGGATTTTCTACTCAATTAGAAATACTGCCAGTGAGGGAAAGGGAAAGAGGACAATGGGAGACACGCTTGACTCCTTCAGGGACATAAAAGGAGACTGCTATAATGGCCTATGGGACCTGAACCTGTATCATCTCCATTTGTTTTGCTCAGAGTTCACTTCACAATGTCACCTCTGGTGAAGATGATAATTGAGTGCAGAGCCATAGGCACTTTACATGCTTAGCAGCCAGCCACATGAAGTATTTAACTCTTTGAATAGGACAGAAAAAGATATTTGCTCAGTTACTCTGTCTGAAAAGTATATCCAGTACAAATATAAAGTTAGCCACAAATGTAATTTTAATATTTCTAGCCACACTAAAAAAGAGTAAAACAGCTGAAATTAATTTTAATATTATCCTCTAGCCCTGTTTATCTAAAATATGATTATTTCAACATGTAATCAACACTTAAAAATGGTTAAAGACATATGTTACTTTTTTTTTTTTTTTTTTTTTTTTTTTTTGCAGTACGGCTTTGAAATCCAGTGTGTAACTTATACTTACAGCACATCTCAATTTGGAATAGTCACTTTTCAAAACCTTAAGAGTCACATGTGGCTGCTGGGTACAGTACTGTATAGTACAGGTCTAAATTTTTAAAAAATTATTTAATTTTAAAAATATTCTACTAGAATGAGAATTTTATGGGGAAGTAATCCAATTTACATATGTATATGAGGCACCTAAACACTATGAGCCATAAATCCTATTTCCTAGGATTCTCCTTGCTTTGTGATTGAAACTAGGGCAATATTGTTGCCTAGGCTCTAAAGTCAGATGTCCCAAGTTTGAAGGTAAGCTTAGACAAATATTACTAATGTAACTGGATATCTTGATAGCCTCTATTTTTTTATTGTATAAAATAGAAATGATAATGATATCCACCTTTTTAAATAAGCTTGTGTATGTAAAGGAAATGGAAGAATGTCTGCACATACTAAGTTATCAATAAAAGTTAGTTATAATAGCTATTATTATCAGTGGTCTCCTTTAGCTCAACTAAGAATTGTAAGTATAAACCCTGTGCTTCTGGCTTTGGCGTAAAATATATATATATATAGATATAAGTGTTATTTTTAATGTATTATGTTTTATATATCATAAGTTAAAAAGATATACTAGTAATGTAACTTTATAATTTATTTTCATGAAACCTAGAAACAATATCTATCAATCTTGAAGGCCCACATGACATATTTTTAAATATTTAGCCACATAATGCTAGGAAAGAGAAAAAAAATGATTTTATAAAACAAAGAAAAAGGTTTACTAATTCATACGTGATTGTTTCAAAACATGCAATTGATGTACTATAATAACTAAAACTTTACTTTGGCCCACTGCCACAAAAATGTGGTCATTTTTGTATTTAGTCCAAAAATAAAAATCACACCTTTTGCAGAAGTAACCACAGAGATTTAGTAAGTGAAATTTGAAAATTTTGTATCAAAGTTATAGTATTTATATAAGATAAATCTAAAAGTTTATAAATGTATTCGTTTACGCCCCGCCTGTCACTAGAGCTCTTATTCACAGCCTTCTTAACCTCCTATTTACTGCTACTCAAGGGCCCAGACAATATGGGTTTAAAAATAGGAGGAATGGCATCTCATTAAATCCTGCTAAATGTCACCTCAGTCTTGCCAGGCTACAAATTCAACTACCCAGACTCCTCTCTAAACTCCATAGCCCAACGTGCAACTATTGACTTCCATATTAAGCACAGGACACATTAAATTTTAGTAACAAATATCTTTATCACCCATATTGATTATATACACTTAGTGCAGATGCTACCATAGGGCAATCACTAAGTTCAATGGTGACTTTGTTTAAGAACAGTAGAAACGCGCTTCTGGTACAGAGCAGATTCACTTATTCAAGTAACTATTAATGTTTAAAATGTATGATATTGAAATGTAAAAAGACAAAGTAGAGTTTTAATAGGACATATTACTTACGTTCACAAGTGTCCCCTTTTTGCTGGTAGCCCGCTTTGCAGATACATTTTCCAATGGGCACTAACCATTCTCCTTCTGCACTGCAGTGCATCCTGGGGGAGTTTTCCGCCTCTTCCTCTGCACTGCTGACACATGTCCCTCGAACCTCGACTAAAGAGGAAAATTCTGAACCAGTCACTGTATCTGGAAAGATAGCTAAGTTCTCAATAATGGACCAGCACTTCTTGTAGTATACTTTGACAGAAACCAAAGCTATGCAAGCCCCTACATCCTGAAAGGCAAGATAGAATCCCTTTTTGGACAAAGGTCCAATCTCTCTCACCTCAGTGTTAAGCTTCATCTTTCTTTCACCAAGGTCACCTTGGGTAAAACTTTCATCTGCAGCAATGGTGTCTATTTTTACATAGAGATTTTCTCTTATATTCCTGCCAGTGTCATAGTCTGTTTCATAATAGTACAAATTAAATGTTTCCTTGCAAGTTCCCAGTACTCCAGGAAGACTGTTACAATCCCTCAGGGTGAATTTCAATTCTACAAAAATCCTTTGTGCATTGCCTTTAGAAATCCAGTTAGTCCGCAGCCAGTTGTTTTGGTTGGGCTCCATGACTTGGCACACCTGGTATGTTCGTATCGGGGTATAGTTCTCATCCAAACCACTAATTTCTTCCCACTGCAAAAGTTGAAAAAAGTTCATCAGGCATTCAGCAAAAAATAACATTCTGCTTTTGAAAGTGCAAGTACTTCACAAACAAGGATCTTCGAAAAAGTTAGGTTGATTCCTATCCTGGCAAAACTATAATCCAGAGAATGCAGGATTCCAGGTTCTGCTTCATCCTGGTGGTGGAACATACTTACGCTGCTTGCTTTGTGTATACATACAATAAATATTTCATTTTGTTTAATATCTTTTTGGGAGTATATTAGTGTTTTTATTTTTACATCTTTGCTTATGTTTACATTCTTCATTGAGATTATAATTTTTATAGACTAAAGCTCACAATTATTTAAATTACCAGTGAAAGTATATACATATGGATGCCTAGCAGGATTTTTGATAACTCAGTTGACATTTTAAGTGTCCATATCTTACTTACGATTACAGAGTACTTAAAAACATGAAGAAGAAAATGCCAACAGTACTCTGAAATGTAAAAGTATTCAACAACATGTCGATATTTATAATTTGGAATATTTTACAATCTTTTCAAAATGAGATGTAAGCAAGTAACATTTTACAGAGCTATTTATTTATTCCAGTGTTATATATAATATTGTACACAAAGCCACATAACTATAAATAAGTAGTTATAAGAGTATGATTCATTTTTATAAATAAATTGCTTTCAATAGACAATCAAATATACATGGCAAATCTGCATGCTGGATCATATTTAGTCACTTTCTGACAGGAAAAATATCAGATGTTTAAAAATGTCCATTTATATGTTGATATAATGTACACTACAAACAAATCTATATTAAATATTTTCTCATAAAAGGAAAAAAAGTGCATTTGTCAGAATTTGCAATAATTTCAAACTATTAAACCATATATAATATTCTCTGCTGCTCATTAATCAATAAAAGCATTTCACCTAGGAGCCTTAAAAGCCTAAATGAATAGTAGTATATGTTTTTATCTTACAATTATTAAAAAATTTCCCACTTTGTATTTATGATGTCTTAATAATGAAATTGTCATCTGTTAATATTAATTTTCCCAATTAAAAATGCCAAATGCAAAACATTTGTGTTCAAGTCCAAAGTTGCATAGCATACAATATTTAAACTATTGTTTCAAGAAAAGAAGATGAGAAAATAAAAATCATGTGGTAAATAGTTTTATTTAAAAGACCTGATTTGAGTATTGATTTATTTAAATGTTCTGTACAACATTAATGTATACTTTTAAAACTAGTCCTTAGAAAATTAACAAGATTGATAAATTAGCAATATAATACAATTCAGAAATTTCTTTGGTGATATTACATATTTGGTATGATTTTGTTATACACAGCCTAATATCATGAAAGGTACTCAAATGTAGTAAAGAACCCATTTTAATGTTCAGTTTTTACTCAGTTCAGCTGGCATTTGTGACTAGTTAACAGTGTGCATATCTTCCCTTTGTTTCAGTTAGCTGCCTACAGTCTGAATGGCAATCAGCCAAATATAACCAAATGCATCCATTTGGATGGGTAGATTTTCCGTCTCTTCATTAGACTGAAATTACAAAAAGAAGTAAAACTAGTAATGATATATACCAAAAAATCAAAAGCTCCAAAGATAAATGTGTTCCTTTTGAACAACTCCCCAGTTTGAAGAAACCAAAGATATTTTAAAAGAATATATCCCAAGAATTCCTTTATCTAACTTCAAGAACAAATTTATTCTTTTATTCTGTGTAAGAAAAATCAATTTTATTACCCGTGAAACCCAATTAATTTTTATTTTTATTTAAAATTTTATTCCAGAGGAGAATGCTTCAGGAAAACTATGATGTAGATTACAAACATTGAGACTACATAAATTCACTTAACACAACTATTGTTTTATTATCTCACTTTCTAAGACATTATGAACATTTCCACAAATGATGCCATTGGGAAAAATGTCTTCATTCAGACACTGCATTTTTATAGTATGTTTATAGAAATGTTTTCTCAAAACTTATGTCTCAGGAACATTTTCTTTACAGTTAGGTATTTAGTTACATGTGAACTAATCTATTGCACAAATATAGAAAATATCGTCGATCAATTGTTTTCTAATATTACATGTTGATGCCTACAGATATGTAGGGTTAACTGTTAACTCAAGATACTTTGGACTGATAAAATGCCCATTTGAGTCCAAGATAACATTGACAGTCACAATTTGTCATTTTGTATATTACATGGATGAAATACTACAATCATATATCAGTTTACTTCTCCTCAGAGATAAAACCATCCTCTATCTCTATTTGTTTTAATTGATGGATGGTAGAAAATGGGCTACATCTTTCATTGGCAAGAAAGGTGTTTCATTTTTTATCATGAATGGCTGTCTATAACGTATATTATTTTACTCACAGAAACCACTTCTCTCAAGAAAGGTATTATATTCATACCTCCAATTCATGGAATTTTTACATTTAATCTGTAAAATGGTTGTCATTTGTTGATAATTTATCATAACCAATACAGATAACCAGAATATGCAAGAAAGAAATCTCTTAAAAATTAAATTTAATGAAAACTGTATTTTAAACAGATTTGTTTTGTTCATATTTTACATTCTTAAACTTTCAGTTCCTGACATGTTGATTTCATGATCTCAACAATCTCTTTCAAACTTTCATTATTCTCTTTCCAAAATATGCTACAGTTTTTATATCATAACTTACACTCCACACGCTTTTGACTTCAGATTTTTTTTAAGGTGCCAAAGATAAACTTAAATAGCAATAGGGTATCTTCTCCTTTCTCAGAGCCCTCTTCCTCGATAAGGAATAAAGAATGTGTCCTCTCTCACAATTAAAAATAACACCTGAAGACACGGATACTGAGCTGTATTTACAGATGAAAAATAATTGTTAGTATTTTTAAAGATTTACTAATATTTCGGTAGATTATTATTGGACAATTGTCACTCATATCTGTTGCAGATTTTTATTGTAATATGTGCAGGTTTTGCCATAATTTCTGCTAAATAACAGCGGATAGTACATAATATAAATTTGGAGAATCTATATAGTATGTTACAGAAAATTGTACACCAAAATGTTGAACATAGTATGTTTTTAGTTATATTTCAAAGTACATTTTGAATGATGCCAGAACTGTTTTAAAAAGAGGAAAACAGATTGATTACTTACTGTTTTAAAGAATTATATACCACTGACATGGTGATTATACTAGAAATATAAAGCAACTAAAGAGGTTTAAGTGAGTTTGTGGAAGGAATGTTCGCTGTAATTAGTTAGCATTTATAGCCTGGACCCTGAGGTATTATTCCACACAATAAGAACTCAAAAGACTATGGTTATGAGGTTTTGTTTTTTCCATTTCCCCAAGTTCTAAGTATACCTTCTCTAATCAGAGTACTCAATGTCTCATTATAAATACAACATAATACTGGACAAGATATTTGGAATTGAACAGTTTATACATGAAATATGTGAATAATTACCCTGGAGGGAAGGGAAACTTTTTTTCTTAGTTTTAAAAATAAATAGTGATATTTTATGATGAAAAAAACTTACCCCATTGGGTGGAGAGGAAATCCACTCCAACTCTGTTTGTTGTGCTTTAGAATCCAGCAGTAGTACTGAAAAAGAAAGTTGTATTTCCAGTTGTTACATGAAACACTTAAGCACAAAGTACACATGTAAACATTTTTAAGGTGAATCTTTTTATATGACTATCATTTTATGACTTAAGATATGTAGTTATTTATGTAAATGAATGATATGAACACCCTCCTGATACATGAATATTCCCCTTCCTTAAAGGAAAAAAGATACTAAGACACCAATATTATATTTGCTATTCTTTAATTACAATATTAAAATAAATCTTAAAACGCAATATTAGAATAAAAGTGAGGGTAGAAATTTTATGTGGTATATTAATTCTACAGTAACTATATATTAGTTTTGTAAACCATTGAGCTGTTAGAACTTTGTCAAATATAATGAACACACGAACATAATAAGGTATAATTCCTACATTACTCTTGATCCAGTCATTAATTTGTAACATTCTGCCAGCAGTATTTTCTATTGTCTTTTGATAATTGGAGTTTAACTTTTAAAAAAATATTTTCACATACAGTGTCTTTTCTTAAGCTAAAATGAATACAGAAATGTTAAAACTATGTTAAGCAATGTTATCAGAAAACTAAATTGCCTATTATTTGCAAGATTTTTATTCAGGTTAGTCAAACATCAGTTTTTTCGGCATTTTTTTTTTTAATTTCTAAATTTTCAAAGTGATAGCTAATTCTTAAAATGGTATAAACTCTGACGACTTCTAAACAGTTGTATTTCACTTTTATGCTATCAAAAAGCATAATGCAATTAATTTAATATGTATATAAAGTGTTATAAATGCTCCTGATACTATCAATATGAGAATGCATTAGAATGTCAAATATTAATACACATAATATTTCTATTTGATACATTTTCTTTCTTTTTTGGACAATTACTCTCTTCTAAAGCACTCACTCTTTTGGTCAAACTGGTTTCAGAGTTACATGAGTTTTTACACTTTAAAAATATTTATCTGACTCTACACCATTTTGACAAATGCATCAATTTGTCCAGAAATAATACTCAATATATTTTAAGTATGTCAATAGGCTTAACATCAGTCTCAGCAAAATGTTAAAATTTTGACTTAAAATACATGCTTATATGAACGTCTAATAATTATACAACCCAATCACTAGGGATAAAAATATGCATTTGAAAGACAAGAAAAATCTGTTATGATAAGAAAACAAAGGAACAATTGATTATGTGTTTAAAGGAACAGTTGATTATGCGTTTAATTCCTTCACACTAGTCAAGATTACTAACTGTAAATGAAAATAGATATAGAGACACTAGGATTTTTTGTTTGTTTGTTTCTTTGTTTAGTGTTGTACACTTAAGACTCTCAGGGAGACTTTGACAGGAAAAAAAGAAAAAAAAACTTGATCAGAAACATTTGACTCCCTTTCAAATGAGAAACACACACACGACACTTTTAAAATGCCAATTTGTATTTCAACTTGTAACATCGATAAATCGTTGGACTAGCGAATTTATATAAAAAGTAATTTTTAAAGTTTATTTTTATCCTCAACAATACAGATGAAGCACAAGGAAACAATGTGGGTGGCCAGGTACTCTACTCTTTTTGAGATGCTTTCTTTATTTTTATTTTATTTTTCTCTTGTGCTGAATATAGACAACAGGATTTTAAAACCAAGTGACCTTCTTGGGTCATTTCCGAGTGTGAAATAAACATTGCGAGATTACCGTTTATTGCCATTCTGCAACCCCTCAGCTCAGCCTGGGGGTGGAAGCTAAGGATCTAAGCAGAGAGCAGTGATGGCCAACAAGTTAAGAGAGAAACAAACTAACAAATTAAAACAAAACAGAAACCGGCCCGAGAAGGTTTAATCAGAAGCTGCTCTCAAGTGATCAGTGCGTCTCTCTTCTCGGTGGGCTCTCTGGTTAAACCCTCAAGAGACCGCGTTTCCCTTCCCGCTCGGAGCAGAGTGCCAACCTCCCTTTGCGCCCGCGAAGGTGCAGTCAGTCCCTCGGCTCACCCGGACGCTGGGGACCAGGCCTGGGACTCCGGGACTCCGCGCCCCGCTGTGAGGGCCGAAAGGTGATGGGAGAGGGGCTAGATTGGGGGCGCGCCCTGGCTGACCTAGGCAAGGACCGCGTGGGCAAAGGCTGGCGTCCCGGGGCTGGGGCGGGGCCGTCGGAGGGGCGGGGCGGGGACTGCCAGACTGGCGCGCCAGCCGCGCCAAGCATCCATTACGCCTCTGCCAGACCTGGGCACTCCAGGGAGCCGGTGGCGCCCTCGCTCGAGAAGGAGTCGGGAAGAGGAGAGTGGCTTTCGGGAAGCATCTCCTCTCAGGAAGAGGCGGCGGCGGCGGCTTTTACGGAGAGAAAAAGTAGCAGCTGCACTTTGCCTCCAAGCGTCAGTCTGACACGCGCTGCCTGTAGCGATGATAACTGACCTACCCGAGAGAACGTGCACAAGGAAAGTGAGGGAAGGGGGTTTCTTATCTTCCTCTAGTCACCCCCAAATGCCCCAGGAGGCCCGGCACCTGTTCCAAGCGGTTCCCAGCGCTAGCCCTTGGGTACTGCGGGCCGCCTCGGGGCTTGTGGGCTCCTAGAACGCCAGCTCTCGGTCGCCGCTGCGCCC
Organism: Rhinopithecus roxellana; assembly: GCF_007565055.1. Lineage (NCBI taxonomy): Eukaryota > Metazoa > Chordata > Mammalia > Primates > Cercopithecidae > Rhinopithecus > Rhinopithecus roxellana. The sequence continues at coordinate 94,043,565 of NC_044552.1, read as the reverse complement.
TAGAAGCGTCGCCGCCTAGAAGCCGGGCGAACTCGCCGCCCACCAGCCACCAATCACCACCCTCCCTCCCACCGCCTCCGCGCCTTTTATATATCTCACTTCTGCATCTAAAGAATTCAGGCTCCTAGAATCAGAATCCTCTTCACGTAGCTTGCACCCAGAAGAGCAAAGCGAACTAGACATTCTGGCTGCAGGAACCTCTCCCCCTAGTGATGCAGTTATTTATAGTCCAAACTCCAGCCCGAGTCTGCGTGTGTTCGCGCGCGGGGCTTCGCCGCGGCGGTGAAAACTTTTCCTCTGGTCCGCTATTCCAGAGGAATCACAGGATGCCAGGTCTGAAGGTTTCTGATCGCTAACGTCAGGGGAGTAGAAACGTGGTTTTGGAGGGGATGAGTGTGCCTTTCTAGCAGATGTCTGTCCATCTGCAAACACGTAATCGCCAGCTTGGAGGCACGGGGTTCTCTGAATGGGTTCAGCATCTATACAGGTTGCAGATGTGGAAAGTGGGGTCAGAAGGTCAGGATGAATGAAGGACTAGAATGTGGCGCCGGGCTGGAGGCGGGCTTGAGTGAACTAAGAGGGTTGCACGATGAGAATAAAGAAAAGCCGCACTAAGTTTTCAGAAATAGATGAATCAAGGACCTACATGTAAGCCTCCCAACCCCCCACCCGATAACCACCATGACCTAAATTTGAAAACAGATTCCTCTCCCTCTACATATCAGGAATAAGTAATTATTTCTCTTCTGCTTTTAAGAGATCGAAAAATGAAACTTACATACACAGTTTGAAAGACCAGGGACGAGGGGATGAGGGGGAGTTCGGGGTGGGATTGTGACACTGATCAAAAGCAAGAGACTTCATTGCTAGGGTTTATTTTTCCCCAGCTCCAACTACAGGCACCGAAAGGTATTTTACCTTCTGTCAAAGGTTCAAAGGAGAAGGAAAACATAACATATACAGGCTTATCTATAATAGCTTGCCAAATAAAACCTGCCTTCTCCTACCAGAACCAACCCTCAGGGTTCAGGTCTTTGGCAAGGTTTGGCCATTCGGATTTCTCAATTGCTGGACTACGGGGCAAATAACTGGGGACTTGGAGTCGCCCAAGCGGCATCTCCTTACAAATTGCACAGCTCCAGCCCGCCCCCTGCCTCCACCGCCCGACCAAGCCCGCTGGACTGCAGCTGCCCCCACGACCGCTGGGCCTGACGCGCAGCGCGCGCTGAATGGAGACATCCCAGGCCCGCGGATCGCGCGCCGCACGCCGCGCTTCACCTCCGCGGCGTTATTGTTCCGCGCTGGCGGCCGAGCGCCAACCGCAGGACCGCGCCGCCGCCTCCGACGCAGTGAGCACTTCATTAGTAACCCGAGCTTTCCGAGCTCACCGAAGTCTCGGTCCCTCTGGGAGGGCTCCGGGCTCCCGCCACTCGCCGGCGGGCTGGCGGAGACGGTAGGGGCTGCACTTCCCTGTCTCCAACCTAACTCTGGCCGCAGCTCCCACAGAAGGCGAATAAGGAGAGAATGAAGACAGAGCTAGAGAGAGATGTGACCCGCCTGAGGTACTAAGAAATAAGCTCGCCGGCCGTTCCTCCAACCCCACCCCACCCCCGTTGCTGCTCACGCCCTCCAGACTGCCCGCGCCAGAATTCCCGCACCCGTCGGATGGACGGCCCCGGGCACAGGGCTGCAGGCGGCTCGGAGCAGCCCTGGCTCTCGCTCGCTGGTCCGCCAGGAGCGGCCCCAGCGGTGAGGGGGCGGGGAGCCGGCGGGGGAGGGTCGCCCGGCGCCGGAGGCGCGGCCGGCGGCGCCGCGGACGAGCTCGCTTGTGCAGGTAGACAGCTAAATAAATAAGTCAGAACAAACTTTGCTTTCCCATCACCTTACCTTCCTTCGCAGCCTGCGCCTCCCCCGTGTGTGCAAAGCGGAGCAGCCAGATGTAGCATAAAATAATCCATGAAGGGTACCGAGTTTGAAAAACCATGGTGCATGAGCAGGTTTTATTTTAGGTTTCAGTTATCTTGAGTCGTAGATTTTTAAATGCTGTTTGTTCCGAAGTAGCTTTTGTTTTATTGTGCTCCTTGCATCGATTCCCCTTCTCGGTCCCCGATCGGCTGCTCCACGTTTAGCTTTTTTTATTTCCCCCCCACTCCTGTTCCCTCGCACCGTGTTTGCTGCCTGCAAGTCTCCGACTGCAGACCGGCCGCTTGCTCCACACTCCAATAATATCAATTAGGGGGGAGGGGGCGGGGCTCCGAGCCGAGAGCCTCCGCCACTCGGGCTGAGTGGCAGGCACAGCCGGCCTGCCAGGAGGCGATTCCCAGGGCCAAGGGGCGGGTCCTGGTGAAATGACCGCCCCGGCCTCGGGGGCGGGGTCCGAGGCAGGAGCCAATCGGTGCCGAGCGGAGTCAGGTTGCTGGTCCAGGATTCCCTCCAGGTTCTGAGCTCCCGCTAGATGTTAGGAGGAGAACGAGGATGGCAGCAGAGTAGTGTGCTGCTGTGGACGCTCTGCTTTTAGCAACCGCAGCTTTCGCAAAGCAGAATAAATCCGAGAATAACGCTCCCAACTTACAGTCTTTTCTAGAGCTGTACTCCACGCGATCTTTTAGAAACCAGAGGCGAGGCAAGCCTTCTCTCAGCTACCAAGCACGGAGCCCGGACAGTGAAATGAGCTGTACCTTTAAGTAAAGTGTCTCTTACTTTTTTGTTGTTAGAACCTCCGCGGGCATGGTAACCTTGTTTTTTGGCTTTTTGAAAAGTTTCTACTTCTCTTTTTCTGTTACTCCAAGAGCAGTCAGCTTTGGGTACCACCCACCACAATCCCTGCAAGAATAAAAGTAACCAAATGTATTATGTTTAAACAGTGTTTCCAAGAGTTTGCAACAAGCTCTGGCAAAAGAAACAGAGGAAAAGGGAGTGGGAATGGAAGTCTTTTGTTTTAAGCGACCGTTCACCTCCGCCCTATCTTTTCACCATAGTTTGTTGAGCGAAGTGGGACATTAGGAGAGAACCTTCTGACGGTTGCGTATCGTTTTTTAACGCGTTTATCATTTTCTAAGGTTTTCCTTGGATTGTCTCCTCTTTGATAGTATTCCATTTCGCTGCATAAATTACACATAATTTTAAAGAATGCCACTACGTATTAAATTCATAAAACAAGACCTTTCTCTTCGCAAGTATTTACCATTTTCGGCAATTATTAAATGCTTATCTTTCCAAGAGAAACTAAGAATAAAAAAAGTCATAACCAATATCTCCAGTTGAATTCATTCAATCCGAACAGCAAGGAAGGCTGCGTAGAGAAATCTGTTTTCCTTTAGGCAGTTTTGGACACTGTGTTCAAGAGGTAGGTAATAAGAGGAAGAACTTTAAAATTTTAATTGCCAAATCTTCAATTTCAAAGGTCACACAGAGTAACTTGATCACATGTTTAAGTTGGATTTCTTTTTTTGTCCTATATTTCTTCCTTTTAAAATATTTCTCATTTATGATTTCCTTTTATTTCTGATAGATACAAGGTTTGATCTCACATAAGACTCCAAACTTTTTCCAAACTTTCTATGTGGAAATATAAAGTAAATTGAGTTGTTTCTGGTGTTTATGGTAGAGACTTCTCAAAGATGACAGCCCCCAGATATTTATTAGTATTTTATGTTAAATTGTCAACTGTAGTTTTTATTTGACTAATAAAATAACATGGAAGAGAGAGATGAAATTTGTTCCTTAACCCTCTTTGATTCTGTAGTTTCTGAAATATTTCTTAAATGTTACGTATTCCTAGCCATTATGCCTATTTAATATTTTAGAAAGTGTATCAAAAAGCATGTTAAGTGCCCCTTAAAGGATGCATAGAAAATGTAATTAGATTATCCTTAGAAAGAGACAAAAAATGTGGGGAGAACACAGTTGGTATAGAGGAGGTGAAGCTTTATTTACGGTAATAGATGATTTAAGGATGAAACTTGTAAACTAAAACATGAGAGTTAAAAACATCAATTCCCGCACTTAGTCTTTAGAACTCACAGAACTACAATCTCACAAATATTAAACCACTTCTAATAGTTAAAATGAATTCTCCAGAATTTCAGCACTTTCCCCAGGGTCTCATCCCCACTTTTTAAAGTGACACCAAGGTAGCCTTTAAAGTTTAAAGTATTCCTTTCATCTATTGAATGACTAATACTCAGTGATGTGAATACAAATACTTTTCCATTAAAACCAGGAAACCAAAGAAGTAACATCCTTTACTCCTCTGATGAGTGTAGGTGGTATAGTGAGTCCTCTTTTGTGTCCCTTCTCTCTGTCAGACACAGGGGCATGTGTAGCTTTACTCTTATTTTTAGAGACAAGAAGCTGCACATTAAATGCACATGTGCCAAGCTGCTGACAGTTCTCCCTGCATAGCTGCACCATGATACTCATTTTTAGGTTTTTCAACCTTCTCTTCTTTCTTTTGTAGTATTTAGATGTATTGACAAAGAATTCGGAGCATTTAAATAAAAATAAATGACAGTCAAGAAGACAGTGTTCAGCATACAGTATATGTTTAATATATAAATTTACACGAATGTATTTGACTAATGATAAAGCATATAGACCTATTTGTACATGAAGTCACTGACATAAAAATAATCAGTATAAAAACTTTCTCATTTTAAAATAACATTTAATGGTGAACTTCCTCACACCATTACAGTTTATTTTAGCTTCATTTCTATGATTTAAGCATATTATTTCTAGAACAATTATTTTTAATAATGTGATGTGTTTGGATTTAAAGTGATTTCAAAAGAAACTTGTCTTCCTGAGCAATACCAAATAGTGTATGAGACCAACACTTGTGAGCCAAAGCAATAATTCTGAAAACTAGTTTTAAATTTTTATGCATTCATTGTACAATTAAGTTGATAGTGTCATCCACATGTATTTAGTGAATTTTAAGTAAATGGAAACAGAGACTGACTAAGACCTTAATATTTCAATTTTATATCCCCTCTGTTGAAACATCTACAATAAATGTATAGTGGAAAGATGAAAAATGCCTCTCTTCAGATACAAAGGACATATACCCAATTTTAATGCACTTTGTATTATTTTATTTGTATAATTACCAATAATCACATCACTGGACATGTAGGAAAATGTACAAATTCAAGACACACATTCCAAATGAGGATACATCTGCTATTTTGTTTTAACTTGTTGCAATACTAATACTTGCCTCACTGTTTACCTCTGGGAAATATTATCTGATTTTAAGAGAGAAATAGGAGTAAATTATAATGACTTCAGGGAATAAGTTCTATGAATTTTCAAATAAAAGAAAAGGATATACTGTGTTTGTCTAGTATTCAGGCCATTTGAGGGCAAAGGAACAGTTGGAGATTTCAGTATGTTACAAATCCAAGACTGTCAAACTAAATAGTTAACAACAACAACAATGAAATCAAAGGGCTGTTTCTGTACCCACTACTTTTGTACTTACCATCAAAATGCATTCACAGCTGGCAAATGTGAAAATGCAAGTTCATCACAGAAAAAGGGTAATTTAAACTGAATTAGAAAAGGTACTGTGCAGAAGAAATTGATTATAAACAGAAAAGAAGCATTATGTCTCAGCTAATAGATATTATAGAAAATTGGGTCCTGTGATTTCAAAATATAAACAGTCAAAATATACACTGTGTAGGAAAATCATTTACATATTTACGTTAGCATTATTTATGTAGTGTATATAAAATGTTTATTTGTGGTTTAATGTAAAAATGTGCATAAGCTAAGCTCATTAAAATGTATTAATTACTAATTTTTCTAAGCTCAGATTTAGCTGAAAGTATAGAAAGTCAGAGGTCAGAAATTAAATCATAGGTCAAGAATGTATTTTGTGCTTTTGTAAAATTTCACACACTTTTATGAGGTCAGATAAATGACTAAAGTTCAGAAGATTACAATTATAATTCTTTAAGTACAATTTCCAAGTTAATTTGAGACAGTTTAACAAATAAAAATATAATTTATATCTAAATTATGAGTCTACTTGAATATTATTGCTGAGGTACCACTGAAATTTTCTAATCACTTAAAATATTAAAAAGTATTCAGTCAAATTACTCTTTTGTAAAATCATATTAAAATAACAAAATGTAGCTGGGAAAATGTAGCACTTTATACTTGAAATCAAGTAGCACATGTTCAGGGCTCTTAGTGGATTTTTTTTTTTTTTTTTCAAACTTGATTTTGCATGGGGAGGCTCTTTTATTCCATTACTTCTAGTTCATTTTGCCATAAATCACCAGGACTGATAGGATGAACTGGCTTAAATTATTCAAATTACTTCTACATGCTTCCATGGTTTCTCATGTGGCAATTTTTAAGCTCTTCACCCAAAGGATTTTTAGGTATCAAGATCTGTGACAATTCAGCAACCACCAGGGGGCAACAGGACCTCTGGGTGTCCTGGACAATTAAGTCCACCCTGTACAAGGTAAAGATGAGTTAATTGTGAAATTGTATGTATGTGTATTTGTGCATGTATATATACATATATATTATGAATATATAATATTTGTCTCATTGATTAAAGTTTCTTTCTCTCTGGGTACCTATGCCAGCCTACAAAATGCCTTCATAAAAATTTGTGAGATGTCCTATGACCTATTTTAGTCCATAGAGGCCAAGTTAAATAAATAGGCTTTCAAAGGCACTTTAGAAGGTGAATTATACTATGGAAAAACTCACTCCAGTTTTGTTTTTGTTTTTGTTTTTTTAACTAAACCTAAGAATTGTGAGTTTCCAGAGAGACCTTAGATATACTCTTCCTTAGTCTGTTCCCGCTTATCTTAGTCTTTTACCCAAAGAACAGGGCCAGGCTGGGATGAAGCATGCTCTGGGACTTGACAGTCCAGAGATTTTAAGGATCCTCTGAAGTTCCCAGAGAACTTTCTAGGCTGAGGAGTATTTTAGACACCACACCTCATCCTAGTCTTCTGCCGTGGTTAATACTGAAAATGAAATTCTGTCAAAACTTGCCTGACTAATCTCAAAAAGGCCTAAGAAGAGGTCTAAAAAATAATGAGTTTCTATGTATCGTAATAATGTGAAATTTCTGTTTTAGAGAAAGAAATGCAGGAGTAGTGCCCCCTAGTTGTGAAATTGTAAAGCTGTGGACATTCTCTCTATGGAGGAAGGATAAAATTCTATACATAGCAGAAGTGATATCTCACAATACCTCTAGACTTGACATGCAGTTGTTCTCTTTGAAGAAAGGGCACGTTTGTATAAGAGACAAGGACCTTCCTGGGAGGAGAGGATCCAAAACCTACCCCATTTTAGTTTTAACAGTATTAGAAGCTCTGAAAGATTAGAATGGTTCTGACTGAGAAAGAAATGAGCCCAAGTATCACAAAGAAGTGCTCAGTGTGAGGGAAACAGAATTAAGCTTAAAATTTACTAGGTGAAGACATTTGCTGAAACTCAAAGGCCTTGGAACCCAGCAACCTAGCTATGGTATTTATGCTGATTACGCAAGTATGAACTAAAAGAGCTGTGCCATTTTAGCTCAAAGGTGAAGTAACATTATAGCATGGAGGGATCTATAAAACAAGATATCATACTAAATACAGCCAATTTTTATAAGATATACAGTATGACAGTGATGTAACTAAAGTCAGTAGTGCACTGAACATTATAATCATCTGGACAAAATATAATCCCTTTGGACTGAGTGTATGCCTAGAGATTCTCAGGAGGAATTAAGGAGAGCAGAAGCCCTCAAAAGGGAGATGCTAAATTTGCCCATTTGGACAAGCAAACTTAAAAAAGATAAGTGACTGTATTTCTTCTTGATAATGTGGAAAAAACTGATTAAAGATTCACAATCTGACTGTCATAAGATTCCAGAAAGAGAATGGTGACCAAAACCTCTATCAAAAGTAGGCATTTCATGTATTTATTAAATATAAAAAGGCACTAGGGACATATGCAGATGAATAAATAATAACCCAATACACAAAAGACCTAACACCCATCATGATGCCTTTGTGACTCATGTTTCTTTTTGAAAACAGGGAGAATATCATATACTTGGAGAAGTAGGTAGCCATTCAGTTTTTCTGTGTTGATTTCAACAGTGATGATATCTTTGTAATTGCACTATTGACCATAAACTGAAATAAAATTCAATGCACAGTAAGGATTTTTATCATCTGACTTGTCTAAAGTTGTTTTCTTTTCCCCTCCCTGCACTCATATCAGATAGAAAATTTCATAAAAATTTTACATCATCTCAGATTTTATGAGGTTATTATTATCATTGTTTAGTTTCATAGGCGCATTGGCGTAGATAAGCTACAGAATTAACCTGGCACATTCTCTATTTGATTTTAGATTGATGAAATGACTGAGGTCAATCTCAGTTTAATTAAGTATTTTAATATCTGATAGTCACTCTTTCAGCAGCCTTTTAACAAGCAGGCTTCGGTGGCGAAGTCTGTGAAACTTAAAAGCATGAAAATTCTGGCAGAAAGTTCCTTCATTTAAAGATAGATGATAACCATAAAAGACAAAACCTACTTTATCTACCTCACAAGTACAGAGAAAAGAGAAATTATCCTGCATTTCAGTAAGGAAGGACAAGATCCCTTATGAGAGTTCTTTAAGATCTCAACTTGAAATTAATTTTTCTATACTATCATATCTTTGTCTTTATTTTAACAAATTATAATATATTTGCATATACCTTTGATTTAAACTTTTGAGGGAACAATTACTTTCTAAGTTTTAATGAAATGCAGTACAATAATTACATGCATATTCTTAGGTACTTTAGAGAAAGTCCAGTGGATCATCACATTTTAGATAAATGGTAGTTGTGTCCATTTTAGAGAATTGGCAGCTCTGGCCCAATCAGTTATACTTGCTTGGAAGGCTATAAAACAGGGAAGAGAATGATACGGAATGAAAAGGAAAGGAAAGTAGTAACATACTAGAATCCATGTTAGAGTTCTACCTGGTCAAATATCTTAAAATATGATGAATATTTAAAGCAAATGCTCTACATTTAGCCATTTTAATTTTTAATTAAGGTTAAGACTTAAATAGATCAATTTTTTGATCAGAGAATGAAAGTATGAATTTTATATAAATTGTGCTGCTAGAGCTATATTATGAATATATCTTTAAAGTTATAGTTAAAATTTGACTAAGTGTATTTTGTGTACCATTGTACAAAATGTGTAATTTTGCATTTTTTATGCTTTATAGATTAATCTGAAATGTATTCTCTAGTAATACTTGTAATTCAAAATGTAAAATTTTCAAGGCTTGCCATTATAAGGCATTTATCTCAATGCTAAAGTAAATAGTTAAAATGTATTTCTTTAATGGTGTCTGATTTATCATAAACATAGATCCAGAAATATTTACCTATTCAAATACACATATCTATCATTTCCAAAGTCTATGTGTTGCATAGATTTTGCATATTTCTCTACACCCAGTAGAAGCCATCTTAGTCTCTATCCAAACTGAGCCTAGCCTTAGGAAGACAACATTCAAAGATTATGAATTAAATATTCAGGGGACCATTGTTTCATTTTTGAATTAAAGTCTATGTCTGTTTTTCTAAAATTGGTATTCAAATCTCTTAAGAACGACAGTGTATGTTCCATAGGTAAACTTTCCACTTCCCCATCCCTCTAATGGGATCCTTGTCCAGAACCTGGCCTTATGCCTTAGGCCTTGTTAGTTACTGATATATCATCTTGATGTGGACAACTGCCATCTGCCTGCATGTGAACTGCTCGTCAATGCCTGACTTTTCCTCCACCTTTTAGACAACCACTACTATGTTTTTCTGAACCTGTCTGATGTCAACCATTTGCAGATAGTATCAGTCTCCCTGTCAAAATATTTATTGAACAATATACAACTTGCTTTTCTAGGCTACTTCCATCACCTAAAGATCCAAGCATTTCCCTTAGCAAGCCTAGTATATCCTATTCCGGCCCTGACCGCTTTCATTTTATCCCATTCTGCAACATTTAGCCTGCAATATATTCTCTGCTACATGATGAGGCACTGAAGAATTCATTCAGATTTTGGGGCATCATGTTGTAGTTACCATATTGTATTTGAAAAATGACTGGTTTTAGAGGTAGTTATTTTTTCTTCTCTTTTTCCATTCTTTGCTTCTTCCCTCCTTTATTCTTTATTTTCCTTCACTCATCACACTTCAGAAATACATTTTGCTCTCTAGGTTTTCGCTAGGTACTGGCATGCAAAAATGACTATGAAATGTTCTCCCTTGTGGTCCTCAAGAAATACTTATTTTAGTATATGGCAGAAGTACACAATTAACAGATACTGCCTTTTAATTGAGATAGGTAGATATCTGATAGATATATTCAGAGCAATAAATCAGACTGGAGAGCATCCTCTTAGGGACTGACATTGTAGATTGACCTTGAGTTGCCAATAATAGGTGGTCCACCAAAGGGGAATAGAGGAAAGGAAATCTCAGGGAGCAAGATAATATGTAAAGGGTGCAATGGGTAGTATAAAAGTTATACTTTATTGATGAGACACTACCCTAGGCATTTTAAGCTGAATAAATTTAACTTGGAAAATTAGCTGCTCACAAAATTTTTTGAACATTATTGTGCTAGTTATACATAACTGCATAACAAATTAGCCCAAAAGTCAGAGGCTTAAGAAAACCAATATTTATTATCTAATAGTTTTTGTGGGTCAGGAATCCAATCAACTTGGCCGAGTTCTCTGGCTCAGGGTCTTCCACAAAGTCACAATTAAGATGCCAGTCTGCACTGTGATAATCTCAAAGCTGAAGGGGAGGATTTGTTTCCTAAAATACAAGTGACTCTTGTTAGGTATCAGAAGACCCACTTCCAAGATCACTTAGCATAACAGTGGCAATCTCATTTCTCACTGTCTGCAAACTGAGTGTCAGTTCCTTGCAACACAGACCCCTTCATATGGTTACCCACAACTTAGCAGTTTGTTTACATCCAGAGCCAGGACCACAAGGAAAAGACAGTCAGAAAGGCACAAGAAAGATAAACGTCACCATCTTTTTGTAAGTTCATCTCAGAAGTGATACCTAGACTTTTCTGCCCATTGCAAGCCAGTCACTAGGTCTTGTCCACACTCAAGAGGAGAATGATATACAAGGACTTGAGTACTTGGATTCAGGATCATTGGGACCATTTTAGGGGCTGGCACCCATGAGACTGAAGAAACTGGCTTTCGACTGGTCCTCCAGGAATGATCACCAGATCAGTGCAGAACTCTTCAACACTGACACTTCTGCACTTGAAACCACCTGTGGAACGAGTTTCAGAATGTGTCTCTGGAGCAGCGATTCTGGAATCAGGAAGCTGAAAACAAAAACAATTACCCCCTCAGCTACCATTGCTGTCACTGTTCCCACCAACCAGGAAGCTGAAGAAAAGTCAGTAGAAGACTGCTGCCAAAAACACAAGACATTTCCATGGTCTTTCTCGCCAGAATATAAAGCCAAAAGAAAGGCAGTAGCTGTGGCTTAACTTTCAACTTCCACATCTTACAAGATTTCAAGACTTTGAGCAACAAAGTCCATTAATATTTCTAAATGGTAAGAGGCACCATTATCATTTAGAATTTAAAAAAATATTTATTGAAGAGTAATGCATAAAAGGAAAATGTACTTTTTTTTTTCTTTTTTCTTTTATTATTATTATACTTTAACTTCTAGGGTACATGTGCATAACGTGCAGGTTTGTTACATATGTATACTTGTGCCATGTTGGTGTGCTGCACCCATCAACTCGTCAGCACCCATCAACTCATCATTTACATCAGGTAAAACTCCCAATGCAATCCCTCCCCCCTCCCCCCTTCCCATGATAGGCCCTGGTGTGTGATGTTCCCCTTCCTGAGTCCAAGTGATCTCATTGTTCAGTTCCCACCTATGAGTGAGAACATGTGGTGTTTGGTTTTCTGTTCTTGCAATAGTTTCTGAGAATGATGGTTTCCAGCTGCATCCATGTCCCTACAAAGGACACGAACTCATCCTTTTTTATGGCTGCATAGTATTCCATGGTGTGTATGTGCCACATTTTCTTAATCCAGTCTGTCACTGATGGACATTTGGGTTGATTCCAAGTCTTTGCTATTGTGAATAGTGCCACAATAAACATACGTGTGCATGTGTCTTTATAGCAGCATGATTTATAATCCGTTGGGTATATACCCAGTAATGGGATGGCTGGATCATATGCTACCTATAGTTCTGGATCCTTGAGGAATCGCCATACTGTTTTCCATAATGGTTGAACTAGTTTACAATCCCACCAACAGTGTAAAAGTGTTCCTATTTCTCCACATCCTCTCCAGCACCTGTTGTTTCCTGACTTTTTAATGATCGCCATTCTAACTGGTGTGAGATGGTATCTCATTGTGGTTTTGATTTTCATTTCTCTGATGGCCAGTGATGATGAGCATTTTTTCATGTGTCTGTTGGTTGTATGAATGTCTTCATTGTCTCAGCCCAAAATCTCCTTAAGCTGATAAGCAACTTCAGCAAAGTCTCAGGATACAAAATTAATGTGCAAAAATCACAAGCATTCTTATACACCAGTAACAGTCAAGCGGAGAGCCAAATCATGAATGAACGTCCATTCACAATTGCTTCAAAGAGAATAAAATACCTAGGAATCCAACTTACAAGGGATGTAAAGCACCTCTTCAAGGAGAACTACAAACCACTGCTCAGTGAAATAAAAGAGGACACAAACAAATGGAAGAACATACCATGCTCATGGATAGGAAGAATCAATATCGTGAAAATGGCCATACTGCCCAAGGTTATTTATAGATTCAATGCCATCCCCATCAAGCTACCAATGAGTTCTTTCACAGAATTGGAAAAAACTGCTTTAAAGTTCATATGGAACCAAAAAAGAGCCCACATTGCCAAGACAATCCTAAGTCAAAAGGACAAAGCTGGAGGCATCATGCTACCTGACTTCAAACTATACTTCAAGGCTACAGTAACCAAAACAGCATGGTACTGGTACCAAAACAGAGATATAGACCAATGGAACAGAACAGAGTCGTCAGAAATAATACCACACATCTACAGCCATCTGATCTTTGACAAACCTGAGAAAAACAAGAAATGGGGAAAGAATTCCCTATTTAATAAATGGTGCTGGGAAAATTGACTAGCCATAAGTAGAAAGCTGAAACTGGATCCTTTCCTTACTCCTTATACGAAAAGTAATTCAAGATGGCTTAGAGACTTAAATGTTAGACCTAATACCGTAAAAACCTTAGAAGAAAACCTAGGTAATACCATTCAGGACATAGGCATGGGCAAGGACTTCATGTCTAAAACACCAAAAGCAACGGCAGCAAAAGCAAAAATTGACAAATGGGATCTAATGAAACTCAAGAGCTTCTGCACAGCAAAAGAAACTACCATCAGAGTGAACAGGCAACCCACAGAATGGGAGAAAATTTTTGCAATCTACTCATCAGACAAAGGGCTAATATCCAGAACCTACAAAGAACTCAAACAAATTTACAAGAAAAAAACAAACAACCCCATCAAAAAGTGGGCAAAGGATATGAACAGACATTTCTCAAAAGGAAAATGTACTTCTTACAAGCATACAGCTTGATTGATTTTTGCAAAGTGAATACACTTGTGTAACCAGTAGCAGAATTTTGAAACAGAGTATTAACAACTTCCAGAAATCCCCCCTCTTGTCAAGTCTTAATCTCTTTATAATAAAAATGTTTTTTTCCATTTTGTGTGGTTTATGTGAACTGAATCTGTCATTATGCAATTTGTGTCTGGTGTAGTTGCTTAACCAATTGAGAGATATGTCCTTGTTATTGAGCATAGTGCATGTAGTTGTGGTTTCCTCTATTTTCATAGTTTTATAGAATTCCATTGCAAGAATAAACCAAATTGATTTGTTTATTCTACTGTTCATATATATTTAATAATTCCTTGCTCTTGAAAATTATAAATATGTTCTAGAATTCTAATTTGATGACCATATGCTAAGACTGAATGTTTGTGCCCTCCAATAATTCAGTGTTGAAGCCTAAGTCCCAACACAATACTATTTGGAAGTGGGATCTTTGCAGGTAATTAGGTCATGAGCATGGAATCCAGATGGATGGATTTAGTGCTCTTATGAGAAGAGACAGGAGAGATGATCTCTGCCATGTGAGGATACAGCTAGAAGATGGCCATCCGCAAAGCAGGAAATGAGCCCTCACCATAATCCAACCATGACAGCACCTTGATCTCAGACTTCCTACCCCCTAGAACTGTGAGAAATTAAGCTCTATTATTTGCATCAATGAATCTATGGTGAAATGAATCTATGGTGAAAGAAGCCCAAAGCAATACACCATATATGTGCATTTTATTGGATGTATTCTTAGGAGTTGAAATGCTGGTTCACAGAGTTGCATATGTATGTATATGTGTATGTTCATGCGCCATTTGGATATCATCATTTGGGAAGAATCTGTTCAAAATTTTTGCCTTTTTATCTGAGTCATCTATTTTTCTCATAAACTATAAGAGTTCTTTATATCTAGGTATGCACCATTTTTCAGATATATGTATCTTGCCACACTTTGCGGTTTGTCTTTTCACTGTGTTAATGGTATCTTTTGATAGATAATAATTTTACTGTAATCCAATTTATTACTGTTTTCTTCTCTGATTAGTAATTATGGTGTACTGCTCAAGAAATCTTTGCCTAATCTAAGCCAAAAAAGGTATTTTCTTATGTTTTCCTCAAAATCTTTGTTGCGTGTTCTTTCATATTTGGATCTGTAACCCATGTAAAATTAATCTTTGTATGTGGTATGAAGTAGAGGTCAAGATTCATTTTTTTCCCATAGATATGTCCAATGAACCTAGCATAATTTCTTTGAAAGACTCACTCTTTTGCATTGCGCTACAGTGGTGCTTTGGTCATAAATCCAGCGGATGACAGTATGTGTGCAAGATCCTACTGAGTTTTTGAGGAAATTTTATTGCAAAAGAAACCATGATAGTCAGGAATCTGGAATATTTATCTACTTGCTTTTGTATAAGGGGGAAAATATGACATTTAAAACCTTATTCCATCAAATGTGTTTATAAAGATTCTTTTTTAATTGATAAAACTTCAAAACATTTACTCCCTATGCTAGGGTTTGAATGTCCCCTCCAAAATTCATGTTGGAATTTAATTGCCATTATGGTGTATTAAGAGGTGGGACTGGCCAGGCGTGGTTGCTCATGACTGCAATCCAAGCACTTTGGGAGCCTGAGGCAGGCAGATCACCTGAAGTCAGGAGTTCGAGACCAGCTTGGACAACACGGCAAAACCCTGTCTCTTAAAAACATAAAAATTAGCTGGGCGTGGTGGCAGGCACCTGTAATTCCAGCTACCTGGGAGGCTGAGGCAGGAAAATCGCTTGAACCCAGAAGGCAGAAGTTTCAGTGAGCTGACCTTGTTGCCATGCCAGCCTGGGCAACACGAGTGAAATTCCATCTCAGAAAAAAAAAGGAGTGAAACTCCGTCTCTGAAGAAAAAGAGGCGGGACCTTTAAGAGGTGATGACATCATGAGAGGTCTGACCTCATGAATGGATTAATAGCATTATTGTGGGACCAGGTTAGTTTTCTTGGAATTAGGCTCCTGATCAAAGGATGAGTTCTGCCTGATTTCTTCTTTCTGTCTCACACATTTGCTTGCCCTTCTGCCTTCTGCCATGGCATGATGCAGTATGAAGCCCCTTGCCAGATGCCAGTGCCATGCTCTTGGACTTCCAAACATCCAGAACCATAAGCCAAACAAACTTTTATTATAAATATATTACCCAGTTTCTGGGATTCTGTTATGGCATCAGAAAATGGACTAAGACACTCTATATATTTGTAACTTACAAATTTAGGTGCAAAACACAGCATTTAAATTTAACATACATTACTTGTCTCTTAGATTTTGGATTAGCATGTGAACTGGGACCTCTGACTGTAACAGTGCCTGTCCAGCTAGAGTAATCCTAGAAAGATACATATCATAATATATTACTCTGGCCCTGGAAACTCTCCAGTGGTTTCCATCTCATTAACAACTCACACAGTCTCACCAAACTGTGACCCTCACTCTGGCTCCCTCTCGTTTTCTTACCTTTTCTCATCACACTGGCTTCCAGCTCTTCTAAGAGGTCAGGCATGCTTCTGCCTCAGGACATTTGAATTCCCTCTGCCAGAAGTATAATTCCTGTCCCCATTTGCGTGGAACATTCTTTCACTTCCCTCAGATCCACTAAATTGTCTCTTCTCACAAATATTTTTTTTTTTAGTCTTCTCTATCCGCATTATGGTTTTCCACAGATCTTACCATCACTCAATATATCATATATTAACTTATAACTTATTTAATGTCTCTCCAAACTAGAATTTAGAGCTCATGAGGATAGGGAGTTTTTAAATTCTCCTTTCTTGGTGCCTAGAGCAGTGCTTAAATATATACTAGGTACTTAGTTGTTGAATAAATTAATGAATAGTTTTCAATTACCTTGACCATGTGTTTTATAATTAGATTTTTAAGGTTATTTCTAGAGAAACATTCTACAAGGACATTTTCTGCAGTTTAGATTACCTGGAGGCAAGATTTTTTGGCAGTGCCATTAGTAATAACAATTAAAGTCTTTGAGGAGTATTATAATAGTT
This sequence comes from Rhinopithecus roxellana, assembly GCF_007565055.1. NCBI lineage: Eukaryota > Metazoa > Chordata > Mammalia > Primates > Cercopithecidae > Rhinopithecus > Rhinopithecus roxellana. The sequence continues at coordinate 94,026,816 of NC_044552.1, read as the reverse complement.
AATATATAAAATTCAAAAGAGGAAAAGTATATCAGAGGATGTATATTCATTTTTAAAGAGAGCTATAAATATTAAAACACAGCAGATAATTATTAGGGAAATAGGCAGAATTAAGCAGGATAAGTTCTCATTATACATGCTAAGTAAATAAAAAGAATAATTTCTAGCAGTATCAAGATGGGCAGTTCACCCTAGCCCTACATTCCTACTTGAAAATGAGCTGTGATGATAAGGGTGTATAACTAAGGACATAAATACAAAATTTTGTGCAACCCAAGTGACTTAAAGTGAATTAATGTAAAAACCTTGGAATAGGGGTTTATTAAAAATACCTTGAAATTCTATGCAAATCTTGTGCAAATGTGCATTTTTCTGGGGGAGGATTTCCCAAATCCAATTGTTGAAAGAATCCAGTCCCCCGAAAATTAAGAACTACGTTGGATCAGTGATTCTGAAACCTAGTAGCATAATAAAATTATCTAGGAAGTGTTTAAAAATTATCCTTGATAATATCCTTGATAATAAAGGCAGGGCTTCATTATCAACAATTTTATATATTTAATAGGAGGTGAGTGTAGATGCTACTACATTTTTAAGCACCTTGGGTAATTCTACTGTATACTCAGAGCTGGAATAATTGCTGTAGAGTGGTACTGTTCAATAAACACATAATGTGAGCTATATATGTAATTTTAAATTTTATAGTAGCCATGTTAAAAGTAAGTGAAACACATTTTAGTGATATGTTTTATTTAATCTAATATATCAAAGATATTACACTTTTAACATGTAGCACTAGCCACATTCCATGTGCTCAATAGCAGCATCTGGCTAATTGCTACTCTATTGGACAGTGCTATGGTTTGAATGTTCCCTCCAAAATTCATATGGAAACTTAATACCCAATGTAACAATATTAAGAGGTCAGACCCTTAAGAAGTGATGGGATCATTAGGGCTCTGTCCTATGAATGGATTTACCAATTAATAGGTTAATAGATTAATGAGCTATCATAGGAAGGGAACTGGTTTCTTTATGAGAAAAGAAAAGGAAAGCTGAGCTAGCACATTAGCATCCTTAACCCTCTTGCCATGTGATGCCATGTGCCATCTTGGAATGCCACAGGAATTTCCTACCAACAAGAAGGCTCTCACCAGATACAACCCCTCAACCTTGGACTTCACAGCCTCCATAACTGTAAGAAATAAATTCATTTTCTTTATAAATTATCCAATTTCAAGTATTCTAAGCAACATAAAATGGACTAAACCAGTCAGTATACTTTCCATGTTTAGATTAATGTAGCCACTCCATGATCAACATACAGAATTGTTTCATCACCTCAAAATTCTCACATGCTACCCCTTTATTGTCACACCCACATCCTCTCCCCAACTTTCCCAATGTCTGGCAACCACTAATGTATTTTCCATGTCTCTCATTTTGTTTTGTGAAGAATGTTTTACAAATCATGAAGTAAGTGACATTTTGAGATTGGCTGTTTTCAGTCAGCATGGTATTCCTGAGGTTCATCCAAGTTGTTGAGTGTATCTATAGTTCATTCTTTATTTATAAGTAGTATTCCATTGTCTGAGTATACTACAGTTTATTTGCCCGTTCATTCATTGAAGAATGTTGGATTGTTTCCAAGTTTGGGCTATTACAAATAAAGTTGCTGTGAATGTTCATATACAGGTTTTTGTATGATTATGTTTTAATTTCTCTGGAATACTGCCCAGTAGTATAATTTCTGGGTCATATGTAAGCAAAAGTTCAATTTTGCAAAATACTGAGACTTCTATACTCTTTTTCAAAGGAGCTGCTCCATTTTATAATGCATCTAGAATATTTAAAGGACTTTCAAAACTCAACAGTAAAAAAACTCCAAAAATCCCATTGGATAATGGTAAAAGATGTGAAGAGACATTTCATCAAAGAGGATGTACAGATGGCAAGTAATCACATGAGAAAATATTCATCATCATTATCTATTAGCAAAATGTAAATTAAAACTACAGTTATAAATCACTACACACCTAAATGATGGCTAAAATTTAAAAATTGTGATAACATCAAATCCTGGCAATGATAGAAACTAGATAGCTCGTACATTGCCGAACAGAATGTAAAAGTCTGAGCTTTTCATCCTCTTCACAAGGTCTTTCACAGGAAAAAAAACTTTCTTAGTTTTGGGGAAACCCAATTTTTCAAGTGTGTTTTGTGTGTGTGTGTGTGTGTGTGGATTGTACTTTTGTTGCTAAATCTAAAAACTCCTTGCTTACCCTATGTACTAAGGACTTTCTCATTTTATTTTATTTTATTTTTGTACTAAAAGTTTGGTATTAGCACTGTTTACATTTAACTCTGTGATTTATTTATTTTGGGTTTATTTTTCTTATAGTCATGAGGGTTAGGTACAGTTTCTTTCTTCTTTTTTATTTTCTTTTTGGAATACTCCAATTGCTCCAGCACCATTTTCCACGAAAGTCTGAAGTCACTGCAAACTTTGTGAGGTTAACATTTCCCCAGGCATTTACATCCCCATTCTGGTACATTCTACAAGTAATGAAGAAGTATGTTTCCAGTGCTTCAGGGTTCAAATTTACTAACTCATCTTGGGTTTGACTTATTCAAGTAGTCTGGATTGAAGTTCAGGTAAATAAACACATTTCCTCACTTTCTTCTCCACTTCTCCTTCCCTCTTTTCCTCTTCCTCTTCATTTTCATTTCAATCTTCTCTTCTTTGTTCTTTGTTGAGCAAGATTTAGTTGTAGATACTGAGGATGTAGCAATGAACAACTCATACTTGACTTCATGGAGTATATATTCTGCATGAGGGAGACATCATGTGAGCAAATAAAAATAATATGGGGTCAGAGAATAAGTATTTGAGGACTAGTAAATGTTGGCAATATGATACAGTTGATTAGAAGGCTAATTTAAATCAAGGTGTAGGGAAAGTCCTTTTTAAGGACGCGGTATGCATGTCAAATCTTTAATAATGAGATCGAAGGAGATGATTGTATATTTAGAAAATCCCATCTTCTCAGCCCAATGTCTCCTTAAGCTGATAAGCAATTTGAGCAAAGTCTCAGGATACAAAATCAATGTGCAAAAATCACAAGCATTCCTATATACCAATAACAGACAAACAGAGAGCCAAATGATGAGTGAACTCCCATTCACAACTGCAACTAAGAGAATAAAATATCTAGGAATATAACTTACAAGGGATGTGAAGGACCTCTTCTAGGATAACTACAAACAACTGCTGAAGGAAATAAGAGAGGATACAAACAAATGGAAAAACATTCCATGCTCATGGATACAAAGAATCAATATTGTGAAAATGGCCATACTGCCCTAAGTAATTTATAGATTTAATGCTATCCCCATCCAGTTACCACTAAGTTTCTTCACAGAATTGGAAATAAAACTACTTTAAACTTCATATGGAACCAAAAAAGAGCCTGCATAGCCAAGATAATCCTGGGCAAGAAGAACAAACATGGAGGCATCCTGTTACCTCACTTCAAACTACACTACAAAGCCACAGTAACCAAAACAGCATGGTACTGGTACCAAAACAGATCAATAGACCAATGGAATAGAACAGAGACCTCAGAAATAACATCACACACCTACAACCATCTGATCTTTCACAAACGTTACACAAACAAGCAATGGGGAAAAGATTCCTAATTTAATAAATGTTGTTGGGAAAACTGGCTAGCCATATGCAGAAAACTGAAACTGGACCCCTTCCTTCACCTTATGCAAAAATCAACTTAATATGGATCAAATACTTAAATTTAAGACCTAGGCCCATAAAAATCCTAGAGGAAAACCTGGGATATACTAAAACACCAAAAGCATGGCAACAAAAGCCAAAATGATAAATGGGATGTAATTAAACTAAAGAGCTTCTGCACATCAAAAGAAACTATCGTCAGAGTGAACAGTCAACCTACAGAATGGGAAAAAATTTTTGCAATTTATCCATCTGAGAAAGGGCTAATATCCAGAATCTACAAAGAACTTAAACAAATTTACAAGAAAAAAACAACCTCATCAAAAAGTGAAGAAATAATATGAACAGACCCTTCTCAAAAGAAGACGTTTGTGAAGTCAACAGACATATGAAAAAATGCTTATCATCGCTGGTCATTAGAGAAATGCAAATCAAAACCAAAATGAGATAGCATCACACACCAGTAAGAATGGTGATCATTAAAAAGTCAGAAAACAACAGATGCTGAAGAGGATATGGAGAAATATGAACAGTTTTACACTGTTGGTGAGAGTGTAAATTCGTTCAACCATTGTGAAAGGCAGTGTGGCGATTCCTCAAGGATCTAGAACTAGAAATACCATTTTACCCAGCAATCCCATTACTGGGTATATATTATAAATCATTCTACTACAAAGACACACGCACATGTATATTTATTGCAGCACTATTCACAGTAACAAAGACTTGGAACCAACCCAAATATCCATCAATAATAGACTGGATAAAAAAAAATGTGGCACATATACACCATGGAATACTATGCAGCCATAAAAAGGATGAGTTCATGTCCCTTGCAGGGACATGGATGAAGCTGGAAACCATCATTCTCAGCAAATTATCACAAGAACAGAAAACAAAACACAGCATATTCTCACTCATAAGTGCGAGTTGAACGATGAGAACACATGGACATAGGGTGGGGAACATCACACACTGGGGCATTTTGGGGGGTGGGAGGCTAGGGGAGGGATAACATTAGGATAAATATCTAATTTAGGTGATGAGTTGATGGGTGCAGCAAACTACCATGGCACATGTATACAAATGTAACAAACATGCACATTCTGCACATGTACCCCAGAACTTAAAGCATAATAATTAAAAAATATATAATGGATTTAATGTTTGTGAAATATATAATTTTAAGATATACATTAATATTTAAACCTATTAAAGTTAATATTAACTATTAACTTTATTATTTAAAACAAAAAAATAGGACGAAATATAACCCACTATAAGAAAAGCAAGTACAAAAGTGAATACATGTTGTTATTTTAAATTTCATTAAGCCCAATTCCTAGGTCCTAACTAAGCCCTTCTTGAGGTGAAGGATGGCCAAATACCACTGACAAACTCCCTTTGTATCTTCCATGACAAGGTTGAAGTTCCTTTCAACGAGAACATCTTAAAAGGAAATGCCCAAGGCTGTAGTTCTAATAGGGTTCCCTGTCAGAGCTTGATGGACCAAGATCCTTTAGTTTATTACAGACATGTGATAAACTTGGTAGAAGTAATGTACATTTGTGTGTGTGTGTGTGTGTGCGCGCACACACACGTGCATGTGGGTGTGGTATATATATACACACATACATATATATGTGTATATATGTGAACCAAGAGGAAAAAAGAAAGCATCTATTAGGCTTATGTCAAAAATTGGAACATAGGACATTCTCCCACTCGAAGGCACCAACACAATTTAGATAAATTTGTAGTACCAATATCTCATATATATATATATGTGTGTGTGTGTGTGTACATACACACACACATATATATATGTTGAGCAGAGAAACACATTTCATGTATTTATAATGGTTAAACTTTTCTTTATACCCAAAGAGCTACCCATAAACAATTTCTCTGTACATATCGCTGATCTCACAGTTTATGAGTCATTTTTAATATCCTTATCTCAACTCAGTTGGGCAGAAAAATAACGTTGCAAATGTTGTAAATATGTCTTGTCTTTCAAAGACAAAGAGACGTTTACTTGTGAGAAAAGAAATGATTAAATCAACCCATGATCTGCCATGTATACTTTATGAGAAATCCGGAGAAACTAGTACTGTTTTAATGTCATGTCCCCAGCAGGATTTATGGGTTTTGGTATAAATATTTTGGTAGTGTGTTTGATGTTTTCTCTAATAAAAAGTTTTCATATGACAGCTCTCTTTTTGTCTCTTCCTCAGGTATACCTTTTTTTCTGGTTGTATCATCACATAACCTCAAATACTTCATTACATTTTTTGGGCACTGTCTCTATTCTCTATGTTGGCATGACATAAAAGTTGATAATTATTTTTCTAATCTTTGTAATCATTCACTTTCATCAATTTTCCTTAAAAGTTTTCAATAATTATACCTTCAATATCTCAGGCCTGCCTAAGTTCTAAGATCATACTATTAGAAAAATTGTATGAATGGAAATAATCTATGGCACCTGTTTGCTAATTGAATGTGATTTCTTTAAGTCAAGATCTTAGTTTTAGGCATGTATCTTGGAAATAAATACTATTCAGGGACCACTATTAAAATGCCAATTACAGTCTTACTCTGAGGTGTATTTTTTTATGATATGTAATGACACAGGCATGCATATCTGTAGTTAAACCCCAGTCCACATTCATATTTGCTTTATGATTTTGGGCGGGTACCCTCTAGTTGTTGAGTATTGGTTTATCATCTGTAACAGAGATGAAAATAGGTGTCTCCCAGAGATTCAGTATGAAATTGTGTACATAACTCACTTAACACAGTGCATTACAGTCTTTAAACAAATTTTACAAAAGTTATCATTCAGCAAAAAGTCTAACAAGTAAGCAGTCTTCTGTCAAATTATTATTAATAGTAAATATTGCATTACTATGGACTACTTACTAGCCTAATTGATTTGTAGAACAATTTGATGAGTGGGCCCAAGTTCTACCTCAATTCCAACAATTCCTACCGAGTGCCTCACTCTCTCTTACCTCTTTGTTGGAGCCAGTTACAGATATTTGCCATTCTGTAACTCTCAGTTTTTCTGTGGTAGGACTGAGGAGCCTCAGTCTCTGAATGCTTCCGTGGAATGGACACTGGGTTGATATGTACCATTCTGCCTAAATCTCCTGAGATATTGGTACTATAAATTTATCTAAATTGTGTTGGTGCCTTCAAGTGGGGGAATGTCCTATGTTCCAATTTTTGGCTTAGGCCTAATAAATGCTTTCCTTTTTCCTCCCAGTTCAGATTTCTAATGGTTTCCCCTCCATCTCAATCTTCTACTGTTACGTTTCTTAAGCTACACTTCTATTTTAGAAGGATTTACAATGTATTATTTTATTTTATTGTAAATGCATTTTCAAATAATATAAAAAGTAATATGAATTCACTATAACTAGTTAAATAATGTAACAATATATAAAGAAAAATTGATAATTTCCTACTACCGTCTTCATTACTTCTCATTTCCCGGTTTGATCCCATATAAACATGTTAACATTTTGGTGTGTATCTAACTACAGCTTTATCCATCCTGTTGAAATACGATCATTTCCCTAGTTTACAAAATTGCTTAAAACAATCATAACGTCTGAATCTGTAACTTGTTTTCTCATGTAATGTATCAACAGGATCTGTTCATTTCCATAAATATGAACCGTTCTAAAAATTGTCTCTAAATTTCAACACTGAATGAATTCAAAATTAACTTTGCATATGGTGAGTTCCATCTTTATTTCATTCATTCAATTTCATTAATTCTCTCATTCTTCTTGCTTGTCCCTGACCCAACTGTTTCCTCATATCTTCTCTTCTCTGTACTACCCCTGATGCTTTCCACTGTTACCCTGCTAATATTGGTGGCACATGGTGAGTAAGTTCCTCAACCTCTATGAGAGTTTTCCTACCTTGGCACCTTAAGGGATAGTCCCCAGAGGATATCTCTCCTGAAACTGAATGTTTTCGGCACCACATACCTCAGCATTGAGAGATGGAGTCAGTATCCTCCTTCCTTCCAACTGTATCTTTCAGAACACGAATCTTCTACACACACACACACACACACACACACACACACACACACACACACACACACACCATTTCTTCTTTTTCTTGGGTTTATAACTGCTTACATAGCTACCTAGTGTTGTGAGTCATTATATATACTGATCTACTTTTGAATTATCTGTTCTGTGTCACTGATTTTTCATTTCCCATGCCCAAACTATACTTTATTACAAAAGTTTTATGGTAAGAAGTTTGGTATTTAGGAAAACTAGTATTTTTTAAATATCTTTTTTCTACTCATTATATTCTTCCTTAGTTTTGCTAGCTCTTCATGGGCTATTATTCAATATAAATATTGAAGTATTTAACCTTAAAAATTGTGTGGGAAATCCGATTGGACTTGCATTAAGTTAATAAAAATAATATGAAATATTTTTACCAAGAGAAAAACATCTATTCCTCTAATTGTTCAGGTCTTGTTTTTTGTTGTTGTTGTTGTTGTTGTTATTTTTAATAATAATACAATTTCTCTCACAGAGGTACTATTTTTAAAAACGTATTCCTTGTATTTTATAATTTTTAAATTGTAATTGGAACATTTATTTTTCAGTCCTATTAACTTGTTATTGGGAATTATCAATGAGACTTTTCATGTTTATTAGGTATCCACCCAACTTAACTAAATTTTATTTTTAATTCTTGGATTTTTCTGGGTACATATTCATATATTATACAAATAGAATTTTTTATTCTTCCAGTATTAAAAAAATAATTGTTATATCTGATTTCATTAACTAAACTTTCCAAAATAATTTTCAATCACAATAGTTGGTACAGGTATTCTTGTTCTTGACTTGTGAAATGATTTTAATATTTCACCATTCACTATAATAGTAAGTTTTTGATAAATATCTGTTATCAAAATTCATCAAAGTGAAGTTGTTTTCTTCTAGTTTTATTATTTTAGAATTTTCATTAATATTACTTATTCATAAATATATACTTATTAGTAATATATGAATATATATATAAGCCACCCAATTTATGGTATTTTTGTTATAGGAGCCTGATTGACTAAGATAGTAATTATATAGATTTGTTACTTAAGTAGATGAACTGATCTTGATCATCCTTTCTGGAATGAGCCCTATTTGGCTATGGTTTATTATTATTATTTTTTTTTCTGTTTCTTTGATTGCTTGTTTGGAGGTGAAATTCACATGACATAGAACTGGCCATTTTAAGTGAATAATTTAGTGACATTTAGTATATTCACAATGTTGCTTAACCATCACCTTTATCAAATTTCAAAACATACTCATCACCCCAAGTGAAACTTATGAAGTAATTACTACCCATTATCACTCTCCCGTCCTCCTACTGGCTGGCAACCACCAATCTGCTTTCTGTATCTATGGATTTTACCTATTCTGGTTATTCCACATGAGTGAAATTATGCAATATGTGGTGATTGTGACTGGCTTCTTTCACCTTGCATAATGTTTTCAAGGTTCATCCAAGTCGTAACATGTATAAATATTCAATTCATTCTTTGTTATAGATAACTAAAATCTTATTGTATACCAAATTTATCCATTCATATATTGATGGACATTTGAGTTGTTTTCACCTTTTAGCTATTATGAACAGTGCTGCTATGAACATGCGTATATGTATATTTATTTGAGTACCTGTTTCCATTTCTCTTTGGCATATATTGAATGGATTTGGATTTGTTCGGTTGCAAGGTATTCTATATTTAACTTTTTGAGGAATTGCCAAACTTTTCCATAGTGCATGATCCATTTTACTTTCCCACAAGCAATGTATAAGAGTTTTAATTCCTCCACATGTTTGCCAAAATGTTTTTTTTGATTGTCATCCTAGAGAGTGTGAAGTGATAGCTCATTGTGAGTTTGATTTGCATTTCCCTAATGACTACTGATATTGACTATCTTTTCATGTGCTTGTTGGTCATTTGCATATCTTCTTGGAGAAATGTTTATTAAAGTCCTTTGCCTATTTTTTGGAGATTGGGTGTTTGATTTTTTTGTTGTTGACTTGAAGAAGTTATTTTTTCTTCTTCTTCTTAATATTAATCCCTTATCAGATATATAGTTTGAAAATATTTTGTCTGTTCTGCAGGTTTTCTTTTCACTCGCTTGATAATGTCCTTTGATCTGTCCAATTTAGATCTGTTTTTTATTTGGTTGCACATGTTTTGATGTCATATCTAATTATTCACTGCTAAATTTAAGGTCATAAAGATATACCACTATGTCTTCTTCTGAAAATTTTATGGTTTTAGCTTTCATAGAAATAGATCATTGATCTATTTTGAGTCATTTCATATGTGGTGTAACATAGAGGTCCAGATGTATTTTTTTGCATATGAATATCCAGTCATCCTAGCACTATTCTTTTGCATGTGGATGTCCTAGACTATTCTTTCTCCAATAAATAGTATTGGCATCCTTACTGAAAATTAATTGACCATAGATATATGGGTTTATTTTTGAACTTTCAGTTCAATTCCGTTAGTGTAGATGTCTATTCTCATGAGAGTACTACACTCTTGATTACTGTAGATTTATAGTAGGTTTTGAAATCAGGAAGTGTTGGTCCTCCAACTTTGTCTTTGTTTTCAATACTATTTTAATCATTCAGGGCTCCAATTTGGAATTGTAATTCCAAATGAATTTAAAATAAACTTTTCAATGTCTGAAAAAAAAAAAGGCCATTGGAATTTTGATAGAGATTGCATTGAAGGTCCAGATCTCTTTGGATAATATTGCCTCTTAGCAATATTATTCTTTCCATCTATGAAAACAAGGTGCCTTTTCATTTATTTAGGTATTTAATTCCTTTTAGAAAAATTTTGCGTTTTCGTGAAGGCTTTCACCTACTTGATTAAATCTATTTATTCATAGGTAGTTTATTCTGTTGGATGCTGTTATACATCAAATTGATTTCCAAAACCTTTCAAACTACTATTGCTGGTATATAGAAGTAGAAGCTGAGTTTCGTATGTTAATCTTGTATTCTGCAATTTTGCTGAGTTTATTTCTTAGCTCCAGTTTTTTTTTTTTTTTTAATTTCAATTTGATTTGTGTGTATGTATACTTTGGAATTTTCTATATATAGATTTATGTTATTTTTAAATAAAGATATTTTTTCTTCCCAATTTTTGATGTATTTTATCTCTCTCTCTCTCTTTCTTTCTTTCTTTCTTTCTTTTTTTTTTTTTTTTTTTTTTTTTTTTTTTTTTTTTTTTGCCTAATTGCTCTGGCTAAAACTGCCAGCCAGTACACTGTTGAATAGCAATAGGAAAAGTGGGCATCCTTGTATTTCACCTTCATTTTTCTGTCTTTCCCCGTGGTTGTGATGTTACTTAGGTTTTTTTCATAAAAGTTCTTTATTATGTTGAGGATATTCTCTTCTCTTTCTAGATTTCTCAGTATTTGTATCAAGAAATGCTATATATTTTTTTATTTTTTGTTTTATTAGTTTGGTGTATTATATTTATTTATTTATTTTTTATGTTGAACCACCTTTGAATTCCTGAGATAAATCCTACTTGATAATGGCATGTAATTCTTTCAGTGTGCTGCTGACTTCTGTTTGCTAGTATTTTGTTGAGGATTATTACATCAGTATTTATCAGGAGTATTCATCTGTAGTTTTCTTTCTTGTAGCGTCTTAGTCTGGCTTTCCTATCAGGATAATGCTGGTAACATACAATAAGTTAGGAAGAGTTTCCTCTTCTTTTAGTTTTTGGACAAGTTTGAGGACTTGTGTTAATCTTTTTAAAAATATTTGGTAGGATTCACCAGTAAAGCAATGGTCCTTGGCTTTTCTCTGTTGGGAGGTTTTTGATTACTAATTAATTTCTATTTATTATATATGTGTTCGGATTTTTTATTTATCCTTAAGTAGTCAATTTTGGTAGTTTGTGCGTTTCTTGGAATTTTTCCATTTCATCTAGGTAATCTAATTAGTTGGTGTACAGTTTTTCATGGTATTCTCTTATAACTGTTTTTTATTTCTGTAAAGTTAGTAGTAATTTGCTGTTTTCACTTCTGATTTTAGTTATTTGTGTCTTCATTTTTCCTTAACCAGTTTAGCTAAGATTTTTCAATTTTGTGTATCTTTACAAATAATTATTTTTTCTTCCTTGATTTCTTTACTGTTTTCCTAGCTCTATTTTATTTATCTGTGCTCTAATCTTTACTATTTCCTTCTTTCTGCTAACTTTGAGTTTAGGTGGATATTCTTTTTCTAGTTTCTTTTTTTTTTTTTTTTTTTTATTATACTTTAAGTTCTAGGGTACATGTGCATAACGTGCAGGTTTGTTACATATGTATACTTATGCCATGTTGGTGTGCTGCACCCATCAACTCGTCAGCACCCATCAATTCATCATTTATATCATGTATAACTCCCCAATGCAATCCCTCCCTCCTCCCCCCTCCCCCCTCCCCATGATAGGCCCCAGTGCGTGATGTTCCCCTTCCCGAGTCCAAGTGATCTCATTGTTCAGTTCCCACCTATGAGTGAGAACATGCGGTGTTTGGTTTTCTGTTCTTGTGATAGTTTGCTAAGAATGATGGTTTCCAGCTGCATCCATGTCCCTACAAAGGACGCAAACTCATCCTTTTTTATGGCTGCATAGTATTCCATGGTGTATATGTGCCACATTTTCTTAATCCAGTCTGTCACAGATGGACATTTGGGTTGATTCCAAGTCTTTGCTATTGTGAATAGTGCCGCAATAAACATACGTGTACATGTGTCTTTGTAGTAGAATAATTTATAATCCTTTGGGTATATACCCAGTAGTGGGATGGCTGGGTCATATGGTACATCTAGTTCTAGATCCTTGAGGAATTGCCATACTGTTTTCCATAATGGTTGAACTAGTTTACAATCCCACCAACAGTGTAAAAGTGTTCCTATTTCTCCACATCCTCTCCAACACCTGTTGTTTCCTGACTTCTTAATGATTGCCATTCTAACTGGTGTGAGATGGTATCTCATTGTGGTTTTGATTTGCATTTCTCTGATGGTGAGTGACGATGAGCATTTTTTCATGTGTCTGTTGGCTGTATGAATATCTTCTTTTGAGAAATGTCTGTTCATATCCTTTCCCCACTTTTTGATGGGGTTGTTTGTTTTTTTCTCGTATATTTGTTTGAGTTCTTTGTAGATTCTGGATATTAGCCCTTTGTCAGATGAGTAGGTTGCAAAAATTTTCTCCCATTCTGTAGGTGGCCTGTTCACTCTGATGGTAGTTTCTTTTGCTGTGCAAAAGCTCTTTAGTTTAATTAGATCCCATTTGTCAATTTTGGCTTTTGCTGCCATTGCTTTTGGTGTTTTAGACATGAAGTCCTTGCCCATGCCTATGTCCTGAATGGTACTACCTAGATTTTCTTCTAGGGTTTTTATGGTATTAGGTCTAACATTTAAGTCTCTAATCCATCTTGAATTAATCTTTGTATAAGGGGTAAGGAAAGGATCCAGTTTCAGCTTTCTACTTATGGCTAGCCAATTTTCCCAGCACCATTTATTAAATAGGGAATCCTTTCCCCATTTCTTGTTTCTCTCAGGTTTGTCAAAGATCAGATGGCTGTAGATGTGCGGTATTATTTCTGAGGACTCTGTTCTGTTCCATTGGTCTATATCTCTGTTTTGGTACCAGTACCATGCTGTTTTGGTTACTGTAGCCTTGTAGTATAGTTTGAAGTCAGGTAGCGTGACGCCTCCAGCTTTGTCCTTTTGACTTAGGATTGTCTTGGCAATGCGGGCTCTTTTTTGGTTCCATATGAACTTTAAAGCAGTTTTTTCCAATTCTGTGAAGAAACTCATTGGTAGCTTGATGGGGATGGCATTGAATCTATAAATAACCTTGGGGAGTATGGCCATTTTCACGATATTGATTCTTCCTATCCATGAGCATGGTATGTTCTTCCATTTGTTTGTGTCCTCTTTGATTTCACTGAGCAGTGGTTTGTAGTTCTCCTTGAAGAGGTCCTTTACATCCCTTGTAAGCTGGATTCCTAGGTATTTTATTCTCTTTGAAGCAATTGTGAATGGAAGTTCATTCCTGATTTGGCTCTCTGCTTGTCTGTTACTGGTGTATAAGAATGCTTGTGATTTTTGCACATTAATTTTGTATCCTGAGACTTTGCTGAAGTTGCTTATCAGCTTAAGGAGATTTTGGGCTGAGACGATGGGGTTTTCTAAATATACAATCATGTCATCTGCAAACAGGGACAATTTGACTTCTTCTTTTCCTAACTGGATACCCTTGATTTCTTTCTCTTGCCTGATTGCCCTAGCCAGGACTTCCAACACTATGTTGAATAGGAGTGGTGAGAGAGGGCATCCCTGTCTTGTGCCAGTTTTCAAAGGGAATTTTTCCAGTTTTTGCCCATTCAGTATGATATTAGCCATGGGTTTGTCATAAATAGCTCTTATTATTTTGAGGTACGTTCCATCAATACCGAATTTATTGAGCGTTTTTAGCATGAAGGGCTGCTGAATTTTGTCAAAAGCCTTTTCTGCATCTATTGAGACAATCATGTGGTTCTTGTCTTTGGTTCTGTTTATATGCTGGATTACGTTTATTGATTTGCGAATGTTGAACCAGCCTTGCATCCCAGGGATGAAGCCCACTTGATCATGGTGGATAAGCTTTTTGATGTGCTGCTGAATCCGGTTTGCCAGTATTTTATTGAGAATTTTTGCATCAATGTTCATCAGGGATATTGGTCTAAAATTCTCTTTTTTTGTTGTGTCTCTGCCAGGCTTTGGTATCAGGATGATGTTGGCCTCATAAAATGAGTTAGGGAGGATTCCCTCTTTTTCTATTGATTGGAATAGTTTCAGAAGGAATGGTACCAGCTCCTCCTTGTACCTCTGGTAGAATTCAGCTGTGAATCCATCTGGTCCTGGACTTTTTTTGGTGGGTAGGCTATTAATTGTTGCCTCAATTTCAGAGCCTGCTATTGGTCTATTCAGGGATTCAACTTCTTCCTGGTTTAGCCTTGGGAGAGTGTAAGTGTCCAGGAAATTATCCATTTCTTCTAGATTTTCTAGTTGATTTGCATAGAGGCGTTTATAGTATTCTCTGATGGTAGTTTGTATTTCTGTGGGGTCAGTGGTGATATCCCCTTTATCATTTTTTATTGCATCTATTTGATTCCTCTCTCTTTTCTTCTTTATTAGCCTTGCTAGCGGTCTGTCAATTTTGTTGATCTTTTCAAAAAACCAACTCCTGGATTCATTGATTTTTTGGAGGGTTTTTTGTGTCTCTATCTCCTTCAGTTCGGCTCTGATCTTAGTTATTTCTTGCCTTCTGCTAGCTTTTGAATGTGTTTGCTCTTGCCTCTCTAGTTCTTTTAATTGTGATGTTAGAGTGTCAATTTTAGATCTTTCCTGCTTTCTCTTGTGGGCACTTAGTGCTATAAATTTCCCTCTACACACTGCTTTAAATGTGTCCCAGAGATTCTGGTATGTTGTATCTTTGTTCTCATTGGTTTCAAAGAACATCTTTATTTCCGCTTTCATTTCGTTATGTACCCAGCAGTCATTCAGGAGCAGGTTGTTCAGTTTCCATGTAGTTGAGCGGTTTTGATTGAGTTTCTTAGTCCTGAGTTCTAGTTTGATTGCACTGTGGTCTGAGAGACAGTTTGTTACAATTTCTGTTCTTTTACATTTGCTGAGGAGTGCTTTACTTCCAATTATGTGGTCAATTTTGGAATAAGTGCGATGTGGTGCTGAGAAGAATGTATATTCTGTTGATTTGGGGTGGAGAGTTCTATAGATGTCTATTAGGTCCGCTTGGTGCAGAGATGAGTTCAATTCCTGGATATCCTTGTTAACTTTCTGTCTCGTTGATCTGTCTAATGTTGACAGCGGAGTGTTGAAGTCTCCCATTATTATTGTATGGGAGTCTAAGTCTCTTTGTAAGTCTCTAAGGACTTGCTTTATGAATCTGGGTGCTCCTGTATTGGGTGCATATATATTTAGGAGAGTTAGCTCTTCCTGTTGAATTGATTCCTTTACCATTATGTAATGGCCTTCTTTGTCTCTTTTGATCTTTGATGGTTTAAAGTCTGTTTTATCAGAGACAAGGATTGCAACCCCTGCTTTTTTTTGTTCTCCATTTGCTTGGTAGATCTTCCTCCATCCCTTTATTTTGAGCCTATGTATGTCTCTGCATGTGAGATGGGTCTCCTGAATACAGCAGACTGATGGGTCTTGACTCTTTATCCAGTTTGCCAGTCTGTGTCTTTTAATTGGAGCATTTAGTCCATTAACATTTAAGGTTAATATTGTTATGTGTGAACTTGATCCTGCCATTATGATATTAACTGGTTATTTTGCTCATTAGTTGATGCAGTTTCTTCCTAGCCTCGATGGTCTTTACATTTTGGCATGTTTTTGCGATGGCTGGTACCCGTTGTTCCTTTCCATGTTTAGGGCTTCCTTCAGGGTCTCTTGTAAGGCAGGCCTGGT
Source organism: Rhinopithecus roxellana (assembly GCF_007565055.1). Lineage (NCBI taxonomy): Eukaryota > Metazoa > Chordata > Mammalia > Primates > Cercopithecidae > Rhinopithecus > Rhinopithecus roxellana. The sequence continues at coordinate 94,010,510 of NC_044552.1, read as the reverse complement.
GGTGACAAAATCTCTAAGCATTTGCTTATCTGTAAAGGATTTTATTTCTCCTTCACTTATGAAACTTAGTTTGGCTGGATATGAAATTCTGGGTTTAAAATTCTTTTCTTTAAGAACGTTGAATATTGGCCCCCACTCTCTTCTGGCTTGTAGAGTTTCTGCCGAGAGATCTGCTGTTAGTCTGATGGGCTTCCCTTTGTGGGTAACCCGAGCTTTCTCTCTGGCTGCCCTTAAGATTTTTTCCTTCAATTCAACTTTGGTGAATCTGGCAATTATGTGTCTTGGAGTTGCTCTTCTGGAGGAGTATCTTTGTGGCGTTCTCTGTATTTCCTGAATTTGAATGTTGGCCTGCCCTACTAGGTTGGGGAAGTTCTCCTGGATGATTTCCTGAAGAGTGTTTTCCAACTTGGTTCCATTTTCCCCCTCACTTTCAGGCACCCCAATCAGACGTAGATTTGGTCTTTTTACGTAATCCCATACTTCTTGCAGGCTTTGCTCATTTCTTTTTCTTCTTTTTTCTTTTGGTTTCTCTTCTCGCTTCATTTCATTCATTTGATCTCTAATCGCTGATACTCTTTCTTCCAGTTGATCGAGTCGGTTACTGAAGCTTGTGCATTTGTCACGTATTTCTCGTGTCATGGTTTTCATCTCTGTCATTTCGTTTATAATCTTCTCTGCATTAATTAGTCTAGCTGTCTATTCTTCCACTCTTTTTTCAAGATTTTTAGTTTCTTTGCGCTGGGTACGTAATTCCTCCTTTAGCTCTGATAAGTTTGATGGACTGAAGCCTTCTTCTCTCCTCTCGTCCAAGTCATTCTCTGACCAGCTTTGATCCGTTGCTGGCGATGGGCTGCGCTCCTTTGCAGGGGGAGATGCGCTCTTATTTTTTGAATTTCCAGCTTTTCTGCCCTGCTTCTTCCCCATCTTTGTGGTTTTATCTGACTCTGGTCTTTGATGGTGGTGACGTACTGATGGGGTTTTGGTATAGGTGTCCTTCCTGTTTGATAGTTTTCCTTCTGACAGTCAGAAGGACTGTCTGTTGGTCTGTTGGAGATTGCTTGAGGTCCACTCCAGACCCTGTTTGCCTGGGTATCAGCAGCAGAGGTTGCCGAAGATAGAATATTGCTGAACAGCGAGTGTACCTGTCTGATTCTTCCTTTGGAAGTTTCCTCTCAGGGGTGTACTCCACCCTGTGAGGTGTGGGGTGTCAGACTGCCCCTAGTGGGGGATTTCTCCCAGCTAGGCTACTCAGGGGTCAGGGACACACCTGAGCAGGCAGTCTGTCCGTTCTCAGATCTCAACCTCCGTGTCGGGAGATCCACGGCTCCCCCCAAAGCTGTCAGACAGAGTCGTTCGCATCTGCACCGGCTCCCCCTACTTCCCCTGTTGGTCTTCAGCTGTGCGCTGTCCCCAGAGGTGGAGACTACAGAGACAGGCAGGCTTCCTTGAGCTGCTGTGAGCTCCACCCAGTTCGAGCTTCCCAGCAGCTTTGTTTACCTACTTAAGCCTCAGCAATGGCGGGCTCCCCTCCCCCAGCCTCGCTGCTGCCTTGCGGATAGATCGCGGCAGACTGCTGTGTTAGCAGTGAGGGAGGCTTCGTGGGTGTGGGACCCTCCCGGCCAGGTGTGGGATAGATTCTCCTGGTGTGCCTGTATGCTTACAGCGCAGTATTGGGGTGGGAGTTACCCGATTTTCCAAGTGTTGTGTGTCTCAGTTCCCCTGGCTAGGAAAACGGATCCCCTTCCCCCTTGTGCTTCCAGGTGAGGCGATGCCTCGCCCTGCTTCAGCTCTCGCTGGTCAGGCTGCAGCAGCTGACCAGCACCGATTGTCCGGCACTCCCTAGTGAGATGACCCCAGTACCTCAGTTGAAAATGCAGAAATCACCGGTCTTCTGTGTCGCTCGCGCTGGGAGTTGGAGACTGGAGCTGTTCCTATTCGGCCATCTTGCTCCGCCCCCTCTTTTTCTGGTTTCTTAAGGTGTAATATTAAGATATGATTTGAAATCTGTCTTCTAATTTCCCTTGTGCTATTTTCTTTGACTCACTGGTTGCTTAAGTGTATTGTATGTTGTTTGATTTTGATTTTGGCATATTTGTGAATTTTCTAGTTTTCTGTCTGTTAGTTGATTTCTAGCTTCATTCTCCTATGGGTGGAGAAGATACACTGATATCTTTTAAAACCTGAGATTTATTTTTTTGGCCTTCAAAATGGTCTATCCTAGGAAATGTTCCATGTGCACTTGAGAAGAATGTATATTCTGTTGTTGTTGGGTGGGGTGTTCTATGCATATTTGTTAGATTTAGTTGGTTTAAAATGCTATTCAAATCATCTATTTCCTTATTGATTTTCTGGCCAGATCTTCTATACATTGTTGACAGTGGGATAATGATGTCTCCAAATGTTATTATAGAACTCTTTGTATCTCCCTTTAATTTTGTCAATGTTTGCTTCATATATTTTGGGTTCTCTCTTGTTTGGTGAATATATGTTTATAAATGTTATAGTTTCTTGATGAATTGTCTTTTTAAACTATATATATGTATATGTATGTGTGTGTCTATCTATCTATCTATCTATCTATCTATCTATCTATCTATCTATCTATATGTATATATATCATTGTAACAATTTTGGGCTTAGAGTCTATTTTTTTTATTATTAGTAGAGAAACCCCAGCTTTCTACAAGTAGCTATTTACATGGAATATATGTGTTTTTTCATTTGCTTACTCTCAATCTATTCTGGTCCTCAAGGCAGAACACAGGAGCAGGGTCCCCCTGCCTCTTCTGCTTAACTTTCTCCAAAGACAGAGGATAAATACAAGAATAACATTATCACTTTCATTGTGCTATGTGACACATGTTGTTCTAAGCACATTGGTCTCTTAAAAATTTTAAGAGTTAGGTACAATGATTATCTCCACTATTTTATTTAAATTTACGTATCTACAGTTATAAATGAAATTGGCTCACAGTGTTGATTCTGGGTTATGACACATTCAAAAATTATATTGAAACGTGTTCATGTTTTGAATAGTTTAAATAACATTGGCATTATTGTTTCTGCCATGGTTATCTAGAATTCAGCCTCTCTAGAATTAAAGTGGAATTTCTATGTGTTTCTGTATTTACTCAGTGACCTCTTTTGATGCTTCTGACACATTTTCTTCTTAAATTCCTGCTAGTTTCTGCCAGCTCTCTCAGAATGGACCAATAACTCCCAACTTTCTGTGGGCCATTGCCACCAGTCAGTGTGCTCCCATGTCATTATAAATTCATTCTGAAACTCTAAGACTCATACTACAAATGCTTTAGAAATTTTCCTTTTACTGTTTCCAAAACTTCTCCTTTCCTGATAACTATAAATCCTATATTTTTCTTTCTGTTAATAATTCCTCTACTGTAATCTTTAGAGAAATGACTGAAAGCTTTTATACGATAGCTCTAGAATTCCTCAGACCAACTGTAACTTGCCTATAATTTTTAAATAGTTGCTTCTTCCTCTCACCTACCTTATTTCATCCCCCTCAATTCTCTGACTGAATGCTGCAATATACTCCATTTATCTCTGCTTCTAACTGGTTGCTACCAGGGATGGATTTCATAATGTAAGCAAAGAAGCTTTGGTGTTGATCACAGGAACCAAACTGTGAGGATTCTATTCTCAGCCTCCCTTTCCAGCTCTGTGACTGTGTACAGGTCACTTAACTACTCTGTGGCTCAGTTTTACCCACAAAGTGGAGACAATCGTTGTACCTAACTCATGTAATTATTAAGAGACAAATGTGCTTAGAACAACATCTATCACATAATACAGTGAAAGTGATAAGTGTTATTCTTATATTTACTCTCTGTCTTTGGAGGGAGGGAAGAAGGAGCAGAGAGAAAGAAAGAGAGAGAGAGAGAGAGAGAGAGAGAGAGAGAGAGAGAGACAGAGAGACCCACCCTCCTCCTGTGTTCTCCCTTGGGACCCATATTGTCAACTGTATTAGTCCGTTTTCACACTGCTGAATGAGAAATTTACAAAAGAAAGAGTTTTATTTGGACTTACAGTTCCACGTGGCTGGGGAAGCCTCGTAAAAGCAAGGAGTAGCAAGTCACTCTTACATTGATGGCAGCAAGCAAAGAGAATGAGAGACAAGTGAAATGGGTTTCCCCTTATCAAACCATCAGATCTCATGAGACTGATTCATTACCATGAGAACAATATGGGGAAACTGTCTCCATGATTAATTTATCTCCCACTGGGTCCCTCCCACAACCTGTGGGAGAAACAATTCATGGTAAGATCTATCATCAACCAACCAGTTGAGCTTGCTTCTTATTTTGTACCTCAGAATACCCCATTTTAAGGAAAAGTGATAGGTTCTACCCACTGAGTCCCTTCAACTGAGACCTAGCCAATCTCTGGATACACATTTTATAAATATCTTCTTATGATTAAACATTAAATCACAACTGAGTGCTACAAATACATAAGTCTCACTATCCATGTTCTTAGTACATGTTGTAGTGACAATGTAGAAATGGTATGGTCAGAAACATTTAATATGTGCACCATTGAATGAATTCTTCTTCCATTTAAAGCTTTCATTTGCTAAATTATGTTTTAAAGTGAAATATAAACATTTTCAGAAAAAAAGAGCCGCCTAGGTCTGAAAGTGACCAGAAATCTTGAAGAAAGATGAAAGAAAGGAAAAAAGGGAGTGAGATATAAACAAACTGTATGATATACCTAAATGTGGGTTTGCTTTATTTCTCATATTTATTTTCCAGTTTATTCACAACTGTGGCCTGCTGCATTTGACTGTGCTTGAGATAATTTTACCTACTCTTACTGCCTACTCTACTGGTCATTATTACCCTTCACTTATCTATTCAAATATTTATTAAATACCTTCCTTCTTTCATATTTTGATTGGTCCAGCAGAATTCTGTTACAATGCAAAGTGCTCCACACCAGGAAATGCTGATTAACTTTAATTTTGTTCTTATGCTGACGCTAATGTTTCCATAGCCCTCTCAGATACTCAAATTCCTCAAGAAGCTAAACCTACTATTTGTGGTGAGGTAGGTACCACAACTGGGTAAACGGTTAAAAGAGCAGTATGAATTTGATCTCCAGCTTGATATTCTGTTGGCAGTAGATTCTGTGAGCCTCCAAAGAAGTGGCTCATTTTTACCACTCTTCTGTACCTTTAGGTGGCAACTACTATTTTAGCCACTACAGGGATAAAAATATAAGATAGTCAATGAATCTTTATTACATGACTAAATAACTCTTATGTGAAGCACAACATAAGGATGGTAAGTCCAAATGTCATGGGCATCTCAGAAGGTGAGGCTACAAACAGGGCTAGTGCAGTATGACACAGTGCACCACAATCTTTCAGGAAATGGTAAGAATAAATTTTTTTGCAAAAATTTGCACCAGAGTAAAGGCACCCTACATTTTTTTTTAATAGCACCATTTCAGAATGAATATACATCTATTTTTTTTTTAATTTCCAAGAATTCAGAACAATTTTGGCATTAGAAATCATTATATATATACTTTCTCTATCTTAAGAAGCTTTTAACGTCCTTTTTGTAAGTTTTCATAGAGAAAAAAATAATACTAAGTTACTTACTGATCATACGTAAGTAGTTCTCCCTTTGCGAACTTGCCTCTTTTTACATGAAGAAAAAACTTTATGTTCCATCAGACTAGACTAGAGCTAGAAGAAGAGAGGATTTCCCAAGTACATGTGGGTATAGGCAGGAGGCAGTGTCATCCCTTAGGTGTTCGAAACATTCTATAATTTACCCTCTCTTATCAGGAGAGAGTAATTTTCTTGCTTTACTCATTTCCATTCTGGGCAGAAAGTCAGTGTAAAATTTTATTTTGCTTCCGATTCTTACCTTCTTGGAAAATTCTCACTGCCAGCTCACTCTCCCTACTGCTTCCTAAAGGGATGTATACCTTTCTTTCAGAATCCATATCTTAAAGTACAATTAAAACAGAATACATAGAGATTTTAAGCAAATTTTGCACATTTAAAAAATCTTAAGTATTTCTTACTTCTAGTTATTTTCTTTTAAAGCAGCATTTCATTTCTAATTTAGTAATACAGATCTAAATTGCTGCCCCCCCAATTTTTCATCCCCCAAATTGGTGGTTATTGAAGAAATATTTATTGTAATGTATGCAACCAGGTAAAAATTCATATTTGAAAAACTGTATGGCTCCGAAGTTCAAAAGAGGCTAGATTTTTTAAGTTGATAATATGAGTCTTAAATGTTACTTTTGGGTATTCATATGACTGATAATTTTCCTTTATTGTCATATTTTGGTGATATTTATCATAATATGCATATATTTTGCCTTTTTCCTCTGATTTAGCTGAAACTTTCAAATAGGATTCTATATAGCTAATACCAGTTTTGAAAAAAACAGCGACTGATGCAGTAATGTTTTATTGAGCTGGAACAAGAAGCTCTTCTGAACATAAATAATTCAATTAGTTGAAATCAGAGTTACACTACATTCAGTGTTAGGTAAAACTAATATATAACAATAAGGATAGGATCAATGTAAACTTGCAAATAGTAGAAGAGATGAGCTTTATACCAACTATTTAATGCAGCCCTGAAAGGCAAATCCCAGCCCATTATCAGACATGAAGAGAAATAAATGAAGGAAAACTGAATGATTAAATGCTTTCATCTGGAAATTTGATTTCAATAATCAGAAACCCTACAATTCTCCTAATTCATCATGGTCTTTGTTTATTACTAATAAATTAATGTGCTGATGGAAAGAATTCATTACCCTTTCTATACACTTCACTAGTTGCAGGTCATTTATTAATCTGTGTTATCTGGTGAGACTAAAACAGCTGTAATTACATTGTTAAACATTGATTAATAAGCAACTCTCATAACTAATAAAAGAAACATGTAAAATGTGTATTCTTTCAAGTATTTAGCTTAAAGTTTTACTCTCCACTTGGGAATAAGAAATTTCAGAATGTCATTAATATTCTTTCAGAGCAAACTTGATTTGCTTTTGCAGCTGCTTCCAGTCACACCTATGAAACCTGATTACCAAAAAGAATTCAGTTACACTAAAGAAACTCATCTTGTTCATGAAACAATATTAATTCTCTAAAGTTAACATCCAAAATTAAAGTATATTTTTATGATTTTCAGTTATTTTTATTTAATTTAATGTTAAAAGACTGCTCAATCAAAGCTGTGTTTTTATTTCCTCTATTTTGATTATACAAGCTAATACACGTCCATTTGTGGTTTGGAATTTAAATATTTTACCTATTGGCTATACATCAACAGCCAGAAGCATATTAAAAATTTCTGTAGTTACTGTTTATTATGTTTCCAGTATAATCAGTTTAAGTGTTACCAGAACATTATTACATGTCCGATATTTTGATTATCATTAACAGTAAATAAGCAGACTACCTCTGACACATGAGCAAATTATGCAATTTCCTTTTCATCAATACCATAGAAAATAAAATGGTAATGTTACGAAATGGTTTTCTAGTAGATGTTTTAAGCATAACCCAATCAAATTCATGATTTCTTAATAAAGTGCCTCTTGTGCTGTCAAAAATTCATCTTAAAATTTGAGGTGCCATATAGTTTCTTGTACGTTTGTCACTGAACAGACTCCTGCCACTAATTTTCTCACATTCATATATGAGTGTCAAGTTCTGTAAAGAGGTAGCTGTCATTTTTAGGCAGGGTGGTGGTATCTCTGGAACTGAGGGTAGATGTTACATGTTCAATTCCCAGGTTTGTCACTAAATAGCCACGACTGGAAACAGTTGCCTAAACTATCTTTTTATGAGAACAAAAGGAGATACTTTTTTTCAAAAAGTGGCTAGCATAGTGCTGTTGGCTTAGAGACATGTAACATGTTATTTTCCTGCCTTCCCTTGCATCAAGATTTGTAATCAGAGTAGTCTTAGATTTTTAGACTGCCAGGATAGTTTTCCTATTCCCTAAATATCTCCATTAACAGCTGGCTTCTGACCTTTGAAAATCTGTTGGTTATTCTATTTAGCTTCTATCCGTTATTCCCTTCTAAGTTAATTCATTAAACTCTTCCCCAAGATTAGGATTGAAATTTTAAAATGCTTTTTTATTTAAAAAAATATTTTTTAAAATACAAAAACTAACTGGAGAAGGGAAGAGGAAGAGTCACGTCAAAGGGAGGATTAGGTAAGCGTACTGAGTGGCTGGATAAAGAGAACAGGACAAACTGTGACAGATCCAGGTGACAGAAGCAAAGAAAGGACTTCACCTGCTCTTTGGGAGAACCTGTTGTCATCCAGCTTGCAACTCAAAGCTGCAACTAGGAACCATACGTGTTACGATGCCCTTGGGTACAAATAACAGAAGCCAACAAGCACATTTATTGGGGATTTTTGGAACATACGTAATTGCAGAGAAGCTGGAAGGCTAGTTTGAGCTGAATACTTCCTAGTAGTAAAAATACAGGAAGCACTACAAGTGTTTTTAGCAGGGATAAACTGGCAGACTACTGCTACTGCTGCTGCTGCTAAGGAAATGAGAACAGCTTCCTCTGTCTAGAATAAATCCTAACTCCAGTTACTTTTGCTTATATCTTCCAAGTTTAGTGTCTTGGGAGGGGCACATCTCACTCAGTGCTCTTAGGTCCAGACACTTACCTTACTAGTCAAAGGGCCGGAAGAAGTTTTTTCTGGCTTCCAGTGGCCTTCAATCACAGGCAGGAGTTCTTTTCCCCACATCCCCACAGAGACAATAAGCAGTGGGGAGTTCCTTCAAAGTGAGAGGAGATTGGATGCTGTAAAAACAAGCAAACAAACAAACTACTATGCCATAGCACCTGCCTTATGTGCAAGACTCCAAACAGCAAGAGAGAAAACGAGACATAACTAGTGTTGGAGTAGAGGATGTATCTCATTGTTCCTTGAAGAAAATGCTGTAATGTAGGGCCTTGGAAACTTGCTGAGGGGGAGATATCTTTCTGCTCTTTCTCTACTTTGCTCTGTGCTAGGGGAGACTAACTTCTACGGACACATCAACTGGTCTCCCTTAACTTCTCTTTGGCCTCAGAATATGGGAAACAAAGGCCAAAAATTACACATCAGGAAGACAATGGGTTTGAGTTGCTTATTCTCCTAGCGCAGTTAGTGCCTGGCTTTAGCTTGGCTGTTGTTATTGTCTTTTGAAGGCCACAGATCCTGTCCTGCTCCTTTTCTACAGTGACATGTTTACCTGAGTTCTCAAAATACTTCCTCTCCTTATATACCCAGGGCTGGGGCTGAACCGTCTTTCCACTATTATAAGTCATTGGATATTTTACCATTCTTTTATGTTTTCCTTTAACTATGTTGAAGCCTTTGTTCAATAGTCCCTTCTGTAAACTCTCTTCAATCACATACTCCTTTTGAATTTGTATTTGGTTTCATGTACCAGGCTGACTGATACAGGTGGGATGCAGAATACGTCATTGGCTATAAGTGAACTTACTGCTGTTCCACAAATGAATTTCTTTAATATTGAGTGAGATAATAAGTTTATATAAACCTTAGGCATAATGCATGCTTTCACTAATGTTTCTCTAACTTTTCTAATATTCTCCTAAATAAGGAGAAATCAGAGTCAGGTCAAAAAATTACCACAGCCTTAAGTTTGTTTATTTCAAGTTCTCATCTATCCTCATATTCAAACAACATTCTAAAACAAAGTCCGAGTCATGTTTCTCTTCACCAATCCATTTTCTCATTTTATATGTGCATTCTAAAGATAAAATTTATTTAAAGTCAAGTGAGAATTTATAATTTAGGACATTGATTTCTGATTTTCTACAAACCTTTACATGTAAAACATTTTCAGAGTCATTTTTAGAACGTTATGTGAATTAAACTTTTCAAAAACAAAAACAAAAAATTCACTGCAGTTTTTAAAAAATCATTTGTAGCTCTTTTCTCATTTTGCATTCTTTTTACTGTACTGCCTGCAACCTGAACCCTATTGAAACAACATGATCTCCAAAATTCCTCATTTCTTTGAACCAAACCATTTGGCTGCATGGGATTTTTCGTGTCTTTGTTGGAAATCTCTCCTCCTTTGGCTTTCATGACAGCATAATCTCAGTTTTCTTACTTGTTTGACAATCCTTACAATCCTTTGCTGACACTCCTTTCTCTTCCAAATTCTTTAATACTTTTCAGGGCAAATATTCTTCTCTCCTCCCTCCCCCCCTCCCCCTTTCTTCTGCTTGTCTCTTCTTATTTCTTTTTCTTTCTCTGTTGTACTCTGCTCCTCTCCTCTTCGGTAGTGCTTTCATTAACTATAAAAACTTTGACTGAAAATATAAAGATCAACAGGTGGTCACAGGTAATATAAATGAGCAAGTCAGATGGAGGTAAGCATTTGTGTGTCTTTAATGAGCAGGGGAGTAAAGGAGGTTGCCAATCTCTTCTAAAGGGTAAGCCCTCACTTAGCAAGTGGAATATTTGTCATGTTGTGCTTTGGCTCAAGGTTCTTTGAACTTATAGTATTTTGAGAAGAGTTGAAATTAGTCTCCAAATGTTTCAGTGTTCGTTCAGAAAACTATTTTAACATGGTACAAGTTAAACAGAATACTCGTATAGACCAAATTTGGCTTAAAGGTGGCTGCTTTTTTGTTTTAAATTTTATTTTAAATTTTTGTGGGTACAAAATAGGTGTGTATATTTATGGGCTACATGAGATGTTTTGACACAAATATGCAATGCATAATAATCACATAAGGGTAAATGGGGGCATCTATCATAAAAGTGACTAATTTTTCACCCATCATCTAAACTTTAGTTTTGGAATTCTAGACCAATTTTATATCATTTCTCTGGAAAACTCTACTTACATGTATGGCCTACTTGTAAAACTCACACAATATGTCCCCAGACTGTAATCATTACCTTCATTTCCAACCCTTCCTCTTGATTTTCAACAATATTATCACCATTGAGAACCATTTTCCAAAATAGAAATATTGAAATCATCCTTGTATTCTTACTTTTCCTTTCCCAAAGTTTTCAGAAACTAGATGCTGCATTTCTTGAATCGGTTATCTTTTTTTCCTCATCACTGTCCCTATTATGACTCTAATATTTGGGTGACCCCCTAAGATCAAAGTATTTCCTTCTGGTAAATTTACTTTTGTACATATTTATATATACATTTATACCCCTGTTAACTCTCCAGTGCCTCATGTGACTTTTGAAATCTGCCTTTAAAGCTTGCTGGGAAGGGCATGCTTTCTTGGATTATGTAAAAAAGTTTTAGAAGCCCCAAATAACTGTGGCTGAGCATACTCTAGTATCCACTTTACTCATTTGTAAATGGGTCAAAACATCTTTTTCATATTATTACAAACAAATTAATAAAATGTAAAATTATCATTAATTTTCACAATAAAGTACGTTTTAATATTTATTTATTTATTTGTTTTGTTTGTTTTACAGTAGATTACTACTTCATATGTTACTGATGGACTTATCATGGTACCAACTCACTTTCTGCTTTCTGTATTATCTTGGGAAAAAAGTTTGAAAATTATTATCTTAAAGACGAAATTCAAGCTACTTTTTTGTATTCAAAAAGTCTTTACAATGTGTTCTTTTTTTTTTTTTTTTGAGACGGAGTCTCGCTCTGTCGCCCAGGCTGGAGTGCAGTGGCCAGATCTCAGCTCACTGCAAGCTCCGCCTCTCGGGTTTATGCCATTCTCCTGCCTCAGCCTCCTGAGTAGCTGGGACTACAGGCGCCTGCCACCGCGCCTGGCTATTTTTTTGTATTTTTTAGTAGAGACGGGGTTTCACCATGTTAGCCAGGATGGTCTCGATCTCCCGACCTCGTGATCCGCTCGTCTCGGCCTCCCAAAGTGCCGGGATTACAGGCTTGAGCCACCGCGCCCGGCCTACAATGTGTTCCTAATTCATCTTTCGCATCTCATCTGAATCTTTCACTTTCACTGACACTCTGTCCCTATCATTCTTAGCTTTTTGTGGTTTCCGAAATATGCTAGACCCTCTCACTTCTTGATTTTGCACATGTTCTCTACTTTATCCAGGATAATTCTTCTACTCTCAGGTCAAAAGTTAGCTTTTTGTGAAGGCTTCCCAGTTCTGAGGTCTTTAACCACTTTTCACTTACACTGTATTCTAATTACTTGCTAAATTTGTCTCTTTCATTACACTATGAATTTCTGGAAAGCAGAGACCTCTTTTTTAATCCCTAGTGTCTAGCGGAGTGCATGTTAATGATTGAAAAAAATGAATGATGAAACTAGCTATTGAATATATTAATTTTTAAAAAGTATGTGTGTGTGAACAAAACCCCAGAAAATATCTCTTCTAACTTTGATTTAGTGATAAGATTTGTGTTAAGCTAGATTGTGAACTTTGTCAATAATGATGATGGAAATTAGAAATAATTTAGCCAACTACTTGTTGGTTGCAATTAGTAATATTGCTCAATAAATTTTACGAATTAAACACATTGCACATTAGTTTAGGAGTAACATTTTTAACTATATATTATGGGTTTGTTTTTCCAGATCCTCTGCTCTTCCTTCTCTACCCTGCTGTTTATCTGAGGAAATGTAACAACTTAAACTGTGGCAATAGGGCTTTTGTTTCTGGCCAATGGGTAGCCCTGTGGACAGTCTGTGGGCAGAAAGAGAATGAACTTGATATTTATTCTATTGGCTCTCTCCCCCTAATAGTCCAGGAAGTGCTCCCTCTCTTCTCCCTGAGGTCAGGAGGCAGCAGCTCTACAGTTACTACCAAGCTAGAGTTGCTTCACTGTACTTTGTGGTTCCCTTACACCCCCATCTCTGTAAATAGCCTCATATTTGAGTAGTTTGTTGAATGATCCACATTTGAATGTATCCTATTTGATCCATTTCTTGTTGCGAACTTGACTCATACAATTCTCTTCTATTTCCATGATTCTTCTTCAAAATTTTAAATGAATTAAATAGAATGGCTTTTTCTTTCTTTCTTTTTCAACTACTTTACAGTGATAAGTTTTGTTCACCCTTAAGAAAGTATGTGTTCAAGACTAATTTAAAAAAAAAAAAAATGAATAAAATGAACAATGGCATGCTTTTGTAAAATGTATTTATATTCCAGGCCATAGTTCAAAATATGTAGATTGATGTTGAATAGCACTTATATTTTAAGAAAAATTCCTATATTCAAGAACATAAATCAAGTTAAAATACATTAAAATATTTCTCAGGTAAATAAGGTTACAAAAAGCTTTCATGAAAGTTTTGTGCCTGAAACAATTAAAACCTAATTTTAAACTTTTAACATTTAATATCAACAGAAAGTTATTAACAATTTAGATAATTTAAAAATATTTTACATATAATTTAGAAGGTAAAAATTAATGATATAACCAACAATGATAAAATTATAAAATATTAATTAATCTTTAAAACTATGAAATAGTGAATTATTTTACCATTCTCATGGATTTCTTTCTTTTCTTTTTTTTTTTTTTTTTTTGAGACAGCCTATCACCCAGGCTGGAGTGCAGTGGCGTGATCTTGGCTCACTGCAACCTCTGCCTCACTGGCTCAAGCGATTCTCCTGGCTCAGGGATTACAAGCGCATACCACCACACCCAGTTAATTATTGTAGTTTTAGTTGAGATGGGGATTCACCATGTTGGCCAGGCTTGTCTCGAACTTCTGGCCTCAAGTGATCCTCCCACCTTGGCCTTCCAGTGAGCTGGGATTACAGGCGTGAGCCACCACACCCAGCCACTCACCATGGATTCTTAATGTGATATGTTTAAATTATAGAGCACATTGTTCTAGTTTTTGTTCCAAAGTATTAAAATACAAATATATTGAAGCTTTGCTGAAACTTTGCAGTCAGCGTTTATGCTGTGAGACTGCCTGTAGGTGAAATCATTTATTTAAGACCCTATTGGTATTTTCCTGAATAATCCTCCAGATGATGCCCAAACATAGTTCCTTCTCTTATAATATGCTTTATGGTGAAGAACATGGCAGTTAACTTTACACACACAACCCATTAAGATTCAATGCATCAAGTTTAAAGGTAACTTTAAGGTGCATTTTAATAGAGAAAAAAATTTTAAATGACAATTTACATTTAACCTATTTTATATGAATATTTTTCCTACACTTAACCCTATTCCTTTCATTTTTCACATGTCAAATGTGTTCCACAAATTTTACTCACACACTTTTAACTTTCCCAAATGATTGACCACATTCCACTATCTCAAGGTTAGTGACTCCGGCTTGTCATTTTTCTGTTAAGTATGGCCTGTAAGTGAAAGTGATTGAATCTTCCTGGAGTCCAGGGTGGGTTTTTGCTTTGTTTTGTTTTTCCTTTGTGATATTTTCATATACTAAAGAAGTTTTGACAGCACTGGTGCTCCTATTTTTGGGGAACACTTTGAGTTTGCTAAGAATAACACAAGGCTTTGAAAATATTAACCCATGATCCAACATTCTGATGAATGTCTGCAAGAAGAAATGTAGGTGACTATAAATCATTTTGGACCATCTTGGTGGTGATATGAACTAACAGAAAACCTGAAGACAACCAACACACTGAATCAGTCACAACTAGAGAATCTCATGGGCTGCTGGCCCCAAATTCTAACCACCTCCTACACCTTTTCTACTAAACAATTTCTATTCTGCCTTTTCTCGTAGCATGTACCTCAGTTCTTTACTCTTCTGTTCTAAACTCTGGTAGTGAACCTGATAACCATCCAATACACCTTGGCAGTTCCCCACGTCTAAGACCATCTTGCTTAGGAAAGAACGACTGAAGAGCTTACACAAATATGGTGACATTGAGCCTTAATTACTCCTCTGGCCAGAGGCTCTGGAATGTGGACCTCTCAGTCAAACTTACTCTTATCTCTATGGGATCCAGTTCCCCCCCAAGGACTAATTAATAATTCAATTCATTTTAGCCTATCTCCTTTTTGCTCCTCTCTAGTTGTACAAAAGTGTTGCTTCTAAACATTCACCTACTAATTGGGCCCTTACTTTCCACCTACAAATCTGTTTCTCAATAGAGACTTTTTTTTCTTCCTAAATTTCCTGAGCCATCAACCAGATTATAGCTGTGCCTTGCTTTCCTGCTGGGATCTAACACCTGCTCTTGCAAAACCCTCTTTGACTGTTGTCTGAATCCAAATTGAGTTGGTCACATTCTTTGTACATTCTTCATGGCTCAAACAACCTCCCACACCCCTTCCCCTTTCAACTGCACTTTGTAGTTAGTCTCACAATAAACCTAACTATCGTACCCTAAACATAATCTCTATACCTGTTCTTCCCTGGCAGGTTTAGAGTAAGGTACAAATGGCTTCAACTTTTCCACTCTTATGTTTTCTTGATCAGAACTTCACTTCTCACACTCCAGTCCCATGTATGACATAAGCCAATACCCTATGTTTCCTTCCACTTCAGTCAACTCCACAGCACATTCTGTGTTATTCTAAGCTTCCTGAGCTCTCTATTTTTGCTGCCAGCCTGCTCATCATTGATAGTTGATAAGATAATCAACTTCAGATTAATTGTTACTCTTCAGATAGACTTTGATGGTAATTTCTGAATCAGTTAGAGACTGTTACACACTTTTTTATTCCCTTCTAGCTTTAAAGAACACTTCTGTTCCCGTCCACACCCCCTTAACTTTTCTCTCCCTAGGCTATACCTAAAAAATGCAATAAGCATATATGTGACCTTCCAGTTCAAGAAATAGATGGTTACCAATATAATTGAATGGGCTTCTGCTAATTGCCTCCATTCCTTCTGTCCTAGAGTAAACTGTTACACTAAGTTTTGTGATAATAATTTCCTTTCTTTTCTTTATAGTTTTACTGTGTGTGTGTATGTGTGTGAGTGTGGGTGTGTAAGTGTGTGTGTATCTTTAATCAATTGTTTATATTAAAGTAATACTTGTCACAATCTCTTTTTCACCCCAGCAGACACTCCTTTGCTATGGTTTTAGAGCCCTTGTGCTTACTGCCATAGCATTTATCACATTTACTTTCTGCCAAACCCTTAGAAAATGAGCTCTTTGTACATTTTATTTCTTTATTCCCAGAACTTAATCAGTGCCCAGAACATAGTAGGCATTCCATAAATATTAGTTAAATGAATTAGTAAAAGAAGAAATTGGGAGCACAACCTCCTTACAGGTTCAGAGTTCCTGTATTTTTATATTAAAACATTTAAGTAGATGAATACATTTTGAGCAGAAAGATTTTCAATCATAGGGATTGAAACAAAAAGCATGTTCTAGTTAAATTTCTCTTAAATAATCCCAATTATGTCACTAATTGACTGCCACCTTGGGCCATTTACTTAACCTCTTGGTCCTCTGTTACCTAATCTATAAAATGAGGTTGGACTAAATGATCTCCAAGGTCTTTTTCCAACTGTGAAATTCTATGATTGTCATCAATGATTGTATAAATAAAAAATTCAATTAACAAGAACATGTTAATCCCTAAGCATTATCATTAAATTGAGATTTTACTTTTTCAAAGAGCAATTATTTTATATACACAGTAGGATAAGAAAGTGTTCACATCTTCTTTTCTGGCTACAATTCATCAGCAAATTCCTTTTTACATAATGTGAACAATGTGTTTCCTCGTCTAGTATGGGAACTTCTCTTGCTTTGAAGGTGTATCATTGAGAGGTCTCCTCTTTATTTAATCAATTGATTCATTACCTAGCTCAGAATATATGTCATTTGTCTTACCCTGGTCTAATGAAACCTGCTAGGCTCTCCTCAAAACTCAAATGAGACACTCTAGTCTTCATGACCAGCCTGGGAGAATTTCTGACCTTGGACTACAGACCTCAGCTTTCATGTGCTCCTAGACCATTCCAAACCCATTTTCTACAGCTAACCTATGTTATATCTTCCTTCTCTGTTCTTTGCTCCACCTCCTCCCTATTGTTACTCCCTTCCGTCCTATACCTATATTCCATGAGGAAGTTTTTGGGTAATCTATGCTGTCTAATTGACTCACTTAGGACTTCCTTCTATAAACCTTTCCCATGAGGGCAACGCTTCATGTTACTGCTACAAGGTAGGAGTCTGCACACATATATAATATAATCACAGAATAAAGAAAATCACTTAAATATGAAAAGTCATATGTTGTCATTCTAAAATATTTAACAGCTTTATTGTGGTATAACTGACATAACTTAAGTTTTACATATGTAAATTGCAGTTGGCTTAATTTTGACACAAGTATATACTTGTGAACCCGTCAACAGAATCCCGATAATGAATATGTCTTTCATTCCCTAAACTGATCTCATCGCCTTTTATAATTCTTATTTTCTACCCTTCCCCACACTCTTCTCATGTTCCCTGCAAACCCCAGTTCCATCTACTTTTTAAATACTATAGATTTTATTACATTTTTTAGAGTTGTTTATCATATGAATAGTTGAATATGCATGGCTTATTAATAATTAAATATCTAGCCTATTTTTCTCAGCATAATTATTTTGAGAGTTATCTATGTCATTGCATGTATTAGTGAATAGTTTGTTCTAGTTTGATGTCTAGTATGTTGTTCCATATTGTGTGAATTTTTCAGAATTTATTTATCTGCTCATCTGTTGGGGGACATTTGGGTTATTTCCAGTTTTTGGCTATTACAAGTAAAGGTGCTATGAACATTTCTGGTCAAGTTTTTATACAGATGTATACTTTTGCTTCTTTTGGATAAATACTAAGGATGGTATGGCTGGAAAATATGGTGATTATTTTTTTTAAATGCCAAACTATTTCCCCAAGTAGTTGTGCTATTTTGCCAGCAGCAGCATATGAGAGTCTCAGGTTCTCCACATGCTGCTAACACTCAGTTTAGTCAGTCACTTTATTATAGCCATTCTAAAAGATGTGTAATGGTACCTTACTATATGCTTATTATTTAGAATATATAAATAAAATTAAAACTTCAGTAGTAAAAAGACAAGTAACTCAATAAAAATGGGAAAATGTTTAAATACACATTTCACAAAACAATATATACTAACAGAAAATATGCATATAAAATGATGCTCAGCATCATTAGTCATTAGGAAAGTGCAAATTATTGTAAATATTTTGATTTATAAAAGAATCAATTAACATGAACTGCCGAGTTGTACATAGTTCACATCATATATGTAATGTAGGTGTGCTTTTTTTTTCCTAATGCAGCATGAAACAATTTAATGCATAAATATTTATGTTTTAGATTATGTCCCTGTTATGGATAACCAAGAATAAAATATGTATATTAATACATATTTTCAAATTACTTCCCATAAATGCACAATTTCCATCAATGAATGAGACTTCCTCTTTTCACAAACTTTTAGAAGTATCAACTTCTAAAAATCTTTCTAAATCTGTTTGTTGAATTTTTGATTTAATTTTAATTAAAATATCTTTTATTACTCTGGATAATCAGCTTTTTGGTATATTTATTATATGAAATTTCTTTTTTATGATTTGTGTCTTATATTCTTTACTTATTTACCTATCATATCAGTTTTTTTCCTTGATGGCTTGTGTGAACTCTATGCATTAGTCGTTAAATCTTTTTCCATTGCAAACACTTCTCCACTTTATCTTTTAATAGTGTTTGTGATACTCTTGATATTTAGCTTTAACTTTTTATGTTCCCAGCATATAAACTGTGTCCTTCACAATTTATCACAATTACTTTAAACTTAGAAAGTTTTTATTATACATTTTTAGCTTTTTATGGCTAGATCCTTTATATTTAAAAACTTAATTAATCTATAATGAATTTTGGCATATGGCATAAAGGATCTTAATTCATGTTTTTCTATTAGTGACCACTTGTTCAAGAACACTGGTTGATTAATTTCTTATTCCCTCATTGTTTTCCACATTTTTATTATGTATTTCTTTTTATGAACTATTTTCTATTTGGGGGCTATTCATTTTATCTACTCAATTTATCTATTTTATGGAACTTCCACACTGAATTATAATACATTTTAGAAATATTTTAATCTCTTAGACACATCTTCTGTTATTACTCTAAAATTACTAAAAATTGTTTTATCTCTGGTTGTCTGTCACAAACTTGATAATTATTTTTGTTCAAATTAACATAAGATCTCTTTAAAGTTTTAATTAAAATTGTATTACAAATTTAAAGTAGTTTGAAAAGAATTTTGCATTATGTTTCATATTCTTATACAGAACTATTGCATAACTTTTAATTTATTTAAATATTTCTTCATTGCTTTCAGGAAATCTGCAGCTTATTTTATTTACATCCCATGTATTTCTTATTCATTTTCTTACTAAGTGCCTCATATTTGAATATTACTATGTATGTATGTGTGTATATAGTATGAGCATGTATGTACGTGTGAGTGTGTATATGTAAATATTTATTTAATTATACAGTCAACCCTGTGCATGGAACAGTTCTGTATCCAAAGATTTAACCAACAGAGGATAGAAAATATTTGGAAAAAATGGATGGTTATGTCTGTACTGAACATGTACAGACACCCTTTTCTTGTCATTATTCTCTAAATCATATAATATAACAAATATTTACATGGTCTTATATTGTATTAGGCATTATAAGTAATCTAGAGATTATTTAAAGTATACAGGAGAAGATGTGTAGGCAATGTACAAATACTACACCATTTTATATAAAGAAGTTCAGCATTCATGGATTTTGATATCTGAAGAAGGGTCTGGAACCAATCTGCCATGGCTACCCAGGAACCACTATACTTCCAATTATTTAAGACTGGTATTCTGAAAAGCTATGCAATTTTGTATGTTTATTTTGTTTTCAGCCACCTTATCAAATTTTCTTACTAACTTTACTAGTGTTTCTATTGATCATTTTGAATATTCTAGCTGTAAAAACATGTTATCCAGAAAAATAATGTTTGTTTATATTGCCATATTTAGACTTTTGCTTCTTAATTTCTATTTTTGATTAATTGATTGGTTAAAACCTCCAAAGGCATTTCACATTATAATAGTTTTATCAGAAATTCTTGTGTTTTTTCCCTAATTGTATTAGTTTCATATTTAGTATGAACTTAGTCAAATTTTGGATCCCCCTTTTTAATTTTGTGTTAATATTAATATTTTAAAGCTAGTATTAAGGGTTTACTCAAAGTAATCTAAAATATCAGAATTCTTCCTCATTTGATCAGTGATTCTCTAAATATAATGTGAAAGTAACAAAAAGAAATATAGTATTTAAAAGTATCAATTATGTTCCCTTAAATTACTATTACTTTCATAAATTGATTTGTTATTTCTAATCACATCTATAATATAGCCAGTTAAATAATTAATGGATACATTAAATTAACAAAACTTTTATTTTATCTTTGTATTCAGAGTTATGAGTATCTACTGCCCTACAACTCTTACAACAGGTGCTTGGAAATGATAAGAATCATGGTCTTTACCTTTAAGAATGTCACTTTGGCAAGTCACTTCACCTCTCTCCATAACTAGGTCATTGAATACTACATATGTCTTTAGTTAAAGTGTGTGTAGGATGCTAAGTTGGCAGACAATATCTTTGTGAATTTGAGCAAGTTACATTATTTCTTAGTTTTCTTACCTCATTTATTTATAAAGGAGTCAAGATAGGTTACCTCTACGTATTACTTCACTCTCAAACTGCTAATAAAGACCTACGCAAGACTAGGTAATTTAGAAAGGAAAGAGGTTTAATGGACTTGCAGTTTCACATAGCTTGGGAGGCCTCACAATCATGACAAAGGTAAAGGAGAAGCAAAGGCACGTCTTACACGGTGGCAGGCAAGAGAGCATGTGCAGGGGAACTCCCCTTTATAGAACCATCAGATCTTGTGAGATTTATTCACTATCCTGAGAGCAGCATGGGAAAGACCTGCCCCCATGATTCAATTACCTCTCACCAGGTCCCTCCTACAGCACATGGGAATTTTCAGAGCTACAATTCAAGATGAGATTTGGATGGGGACACAGCCAAACCATATCATTCTACAGTCTTTTTCACTAAAACATCTGTACTTTTATAAAAATCTTTGTAAAAATAAAGCATGTATATGTGAGAAAATATATAATAAAAAATTATGAGTCAATGCACTATGGTGGACACATCAGTGATTTTGGCTCAGACTATACTATATCAAAATTCTGGCATTACCTCTTACTATACATATGACAGTATATTAATTGTTTATACTCTATGAGCCTGAGTTTTATTAATGTAAAACAGGAAATATTAGTTGATAACTGTTATGAATGTTATGAGGACTAGATAAAAACTATTGAAAGTATTATACTCTGTGGGTACCATGTGGGGCTGTATCTGTTAAAAGTTCCAACAGGAAACAGATGGCCCTTGAAACAGGTTAATTCTAGGATGATTTATTTACAGAGGTACTAATTATCAAGGTGTAGGTGTGTAGTTGCCACAATGGATATTTCAATAATCCAGGCCTTTGCAGCAACCAAATTATTATCACACCTAGACCCAGGACAGTAGGGAAGGAAGCAGTTTGGGAACTTGGAAGGATACAGTCATATATAATTTTGGCCTTGAGGGATGAAATGATCATTAGTAGAGGGACATAATCAGCCTAAGACAAACAGAAATAAACCTCGTTCAGAATGGTACAGGGTGGATTTACTAATTAATCACATCTGGGCTTCAGAATTTTTACTCTAATAGGACCTGTGTTGTCCATGTATCTTCATAAAAATGTATCCAGAGAAGGTTCATTACAGTACAGTTTAATGAAGATAGCAGATTTATTTGTCCAGAGTAATTGGGTCTATAAATTAAAGAAAGATTATATATCATTTAGAGTATAGTCAAATAAGTATAACATTGGTTCTGATATCACTTTCCAAATTCTCCTCACAGAAGACTTGTGATATTCATTTAGCAATGTGATATGGTCCAATTTGGATTCTTATCTTTCTGTCTCAAGTTTGTCTTGCCCAAATCTGCCTGAGCAAGCTTTACGCCTTGTAATACAAGGCTCTCAGTCTTTTTCCTGTGTGTGTGTATTTTTTTTTTCTTTTCCTTCAATGAGGAATCTTTAAGTACTGAATCTTTATCCATTGATGTCTATAGAAAGCTGTGCTTCACTTCAATATGTTCTGGAAAGTGCTGTCTGGGAGTGGATTCTAGCTGCTTTTTGCCCTTCGATTCTGAGAGATGTGTGTCTAATGGCAGCTGCTTTCTCTTTGTAGAATTAGCATTCTCTTTTTCACTTTGATGATACCCGAAGAGTTTTCAGCCTCTTGTGTTTAAAAGAGTTACTTCCTTCTTGGAGTCAGAACTGGATCTGCTGTTTCAGGGAAACATGGGTGCCATGATGCTTCTGTGGGCAGCAGTAGCTCAAGGCACTGTTCTTTAATTACTTCCTGTGCTACCTGTCAGAAAATTAACAGAGGTGGATGATACAATGAAAAGAGTGCTGGGATAAAATTTTAAACCCTGGGCTATTCAGTAAGCTTGTTCATTCTCTAGCAGTGCAATTTGGAAAAAATTATAATATGTAACTTTTTGATCCCCAGCTTTTTTTTTTTTTTCTCACACGAAGGAATGAAATAGTACACTGCTCTGCTTAACTCACATGATTGTTATGAGGCACAAATGAGATAATATATGTGATGTGATTTTCATACTATAAAGTGGAAGGGATTACTACTATGTGGAAAAAATGCATATTCTTGAGCCTTTGGAAACAGCGCAGTACGTTTTGTAAATTAGTATTGATTTGTGTTTGTATCCCGCCCCCCGCAACTAGCCAAATGGAAATGACATCTATTTCTCATGGAAATCACAAGGGATATTAAACAATCTTGCTTTAGCATATTTAATATAATTCTAAGAATTAATAAGCAATATTTAGAGCAATCACAGATTCAAGACTGCACAAATCAAATCATAATCATGTTCATTTGACACTGAAATATTTTCTAAGAGTGTATCTTTGCTATTCATAACTTACTTGAATAGATTTTTAAACCTCTCCCTATTTTTTTGAGCTCTAAAATTTCAAAAATTATTATATTGACTTTAATGGAATTGTGTAACCTTCATTAAAGGCAGTGACTATTATTAATACATTAATTCTGGAATTAGTCTATACTGTTCAAATGAATCAGCCTACTGTATGTTTGGATCTTCAAAAGTGTACGTGAGTTACGCTGGGCACGGTGGTTCACGCCTGTAATCGCAGCACTTTGGGAGGCCCAGGTGGAAAGATCACGAGATCAGGATATAGAGACCATCCTGGCTAACACGGTGAAACCCCGTCTCTACTACAAATACAAAAAAATTAGCTGGTCATGGTGACAGGCACCTTTAGTCCCAGCTACTCGGGAGGTTGAGGCAGGAGAATGGCGAACCTGGGAGGCGAAGCTTGCAGTGAGCCGAGATCTCGCCACTGCACTCCAGCCTGGGTGACAGAGCAAGATTCTGTCTCAAATTAAAAAAAAAAAAAAAAAAAAAAAAAAAAAAAGGATTACGTACTTTCAGATGGTAGTAAGTTCTGTGATAATAACACTGGCATATAGGATTAGAAGTGGCTGGAGTAGAAAGGAAGAGAGATCTGCCATAGGTGAGATGGCCAATAAAGGTCTGTTTCAGAAGGTGACATTTGAGCTGAGGCCTGAATTATTACAAAGGGCCAGACTGTTGAATAACTGGGGCAAGGAATATGTAGAATTTAAGAGAAATATGAAAAGTTCTACCTGAGAAAATGAGCTTGGCAAAGAAAATCTGTTTGGATGAAGTGTAGTGAATGGTTAAAGCTGGCAGAGATTAAATCAAGCAGTAGATTGTAGGCTTACACAACGAGATTAGATTTTTGTTGTTGTTGTTATCTGCTACTTGGAAGTACTTAATGGTATTCCTTGAGTGCTTTCCAATAGTTTCTGCAATGAGAAACCATTGGAAAGATTTAATCCGAGGAGTGACATGACTTGATTTACATTTTTGAAAGTTTGCCCTGACTGGCATGTGGAAAATGAGTTATGTGAAATCCAATGATGGAAACTGGGTAACGGCTTAGGAGGCTATTGTATTTCAGGTGAGAGAAAGACGGTAATGACCAAGATGGTCAGTGTTCATGGAAATGGTCTGATTTGAGAAGTATGTGAGGAGTATGACCCCTAGATTATGCAGGTGGATTTGATGTGGGATATTATTAAAGAGACAAATTAATTTTGCCTCTTACCTATTGGGGTGATCATCAAGGTACCATCAAGTGTGAGTGACGACATCTAAAAGCAGAAGCTGTTTTAGGGGTGGGGTAGATCTGACGCTGCTGTTGAGTCAAGATTTCTGTTTTGAGCTTGTTATTTGAAATGCCCATTGGGAACCCAAACAGAGATGCTAAGAGTTTGGTTATATTTTTCTAGAATATGGGTGATTTATCCTAGTGGAGAGACTATTAAGTTGGGTCAGTTAATCATTAGAAAGATAACATCCTAAACAATTATCAAATATCTACTAAAATCCCTAGGTATAATAATTTCAAAAATACTTAAACTGTGAAGAGCTCTTTATTTCTCAAAATTTTAAAGTGAGAGAATACTCTCTCTTATTACATGGAAGAAAAAATCAGTATTTGAAATACCTTCCAAATGACTAGAAGTCCATAAATAAATTTATTTTTTTTCTTATTTTCTAGTGATATATCTTATTTTCAATTCCTTTTAGTAAATGAAATTACTTTTGTGTTTTGCCTGCTGCTGCACAGAGGGAACCTTTAAAGTCAGAGTATTTTAGTACCATGTTTTAAAGAAGGATTCATTTAAAAAGGGAGGGGAGAGATACATTTCAAATTATTTTTCTGCACTAAACCGTTAACATATTAAAACCTGGTCAGTCTGTTTCTAAAAAAAAATTAGTTTTATATTGGCAGCATAGGCAGCATATAAACTTAATATTAAACTTGTTGCAATTTAAAAAGTTGAAAAAACATCATAATCCTTTTTGTTCTCGTGAGTTTTATGTAATGAACTTGTAAGTTTATATCCTATTGTGGAAAGACAACATATTACATGTAAATTAGACTTAAAGTGATTTAACATGCATATTAACACATTCTTCGTATGATATATTTCACTTTCCTCCTACATTACTTTCTTTATGTTTGTCAGGAAAAAAAAAAAAAAACAGGAGTTTGTTTGGCATTGAAAAGCAAAATGGCTAATTGTCATGCGCAATGGAAGTTTTCATAGATTTTCCCCTTAGTGGTTTTTTTTTTTTCTTTTGAGTCTTTCATTGTTGATAAAATGCCATTAATCTTTTGTTTAGGATATCTTACCTTAAAGCAGGCTTAAGGAAAACCCTTTCATTTATATATATATGTATGTATGTATGTATAATAAATATATATAACTTTTTGCGGTAGATTCACTTCCCCTGTAAATATGCTTGATGAAAGAGTTCCTGGCAATCCTTAAAAGAACAGGCTGTGGGTATCCTCATTAATCTTCTAATAGTTTCTGCTGTCATCCCTCTCTGAAGTTCCTTGCCTTGTAGAGTATTTGAGGTAAAGCAAGAGCATTTTTGCTTTCCACCACACAACGTCATCCAGCCAGATCCCAATAAAAGCCACAGCTTCCTTTCAAATAGTTTCAGCCTCAGCTGTATTATTGGCTGGGATTCTGAGCCGTGAAAGGGAGATGCTATTTGTTTAACTGTTTCACAATACAAACAAGCTGAGAAAATACAACTCTTCTGGTCCTCTTTTGTGTCTCTTGATAGTAATATGGTTTTACTCTTAGTGACTGCAAAGTTACTTTGGAAACAGATGTTAGACTTTTTTTTTTTTTTTTTTTTTAAAGTTTGTAAGCATTTTGTTAAATACTGTACCTTGATAACATAGCTATGGTTAGAGTTATAAGACTAAAGAGAATATCTTACTGGTTTCATTTACAATAACATGCCAACAGTCTATAAAATGTGTTCCATATTAAGCCATAAATGTGAGTTGCTGTAAAATAAAACATAATGAAGTATTTAAAGAGAAAATATTTTCTGTCGAGTTTTTAAAGTACTTCCTGTTTACATTGTTAGTCAATAAATATATTTAATTAAAAGGTTACGTTTATAGGATAATCCTCCTTGAGAACAGAAGGCATATCTAAGTGTTAACAGAAAGTTGATCTCAAAACCTGAGAGGAAGTGTGCTATGCAAATCTTTACTGAATGCTCTAAGACCACTAAAAGAAATGACAATATATAAAAAATAAAATAATAAGAATCATGTAGAAATATGTATCAGTTACTTTATATGGTCTCTATATACTTGAGAAAACTGCAGATGATAATTCTTTCTAGTATTATTTAATTAGAAAGAAGAGCAACTTGAAACAGATTATCAGTTTCTCAACTAAAAAACGTCTATTCGTTTGAGCATAACTGCCACCTAAGAATGGTGGTACTGCAGAAGGATGATTTACATATTTAGATGTATTCCTTCATAAAATTTTGCATTTCTATTTTTTAAAATTTGTGATTCAAGGGCCCAGAATGCTCTATAGAAGCATTTATAGGGCAACCATTCTATAAAAAAGAAAGGGGTAAAATGTATATACATTTATATAAAACAACCAGCTAATACATATTAGTATCAATTATTTCTAAGAGAGAACAATCAAAGACATTAGAACTTATAGGAAAAGTTCATTCCAATAATTGATACTTGGTTTTAAGACTCCTGTAGTACACATTCAGTTGTGGTCCTCAAAGTGTGGTCTTGCAACTAGCAGTATCAGCATCAGCTGAGAACTTAGAGCTGCAGATTCATCACCCTTATTTGAAGCCTACTGAATCAGAAACTCTGAGAGTGAGTTCTCCAGTAAGGATTATTAACAACCATCCAGGAGTTCTGATATACACTAACATTTGAGAACCACTGCTTTATGTACTATACAATGTTAGCAAGAACTAATTATAAGCCTAAGTCAGTGCAATCTTCCTAAATTTTAAATCCATAGGAGGTGCAAGCCAATCCTTGGTTATGTGATAAAATAAAGGTAAGGGTCTGTTGTTTCATTATCCATCTTGTATTTCTCAAGCAAGTATGATATTTTATAAGTTATATGAAGAAAATATTTACTGTTCAAACACAAAATGTTATTTTTAAATCTCTCTAAAAGGATATGTGACTCAGGAACATAGATATTCACTCTTTCAACATCACTGTAGCAGTGTCTATGTGGAATTTCAGTGCAGAATCAGATGTGGATTATTGTTTTTGCATATATGTCTAAGTACTCCCCCATCTTGCCAAGCAAAGTAAAGTGTTCATAGCCAAGCAAAGTACTTAGAGCAAGATATTACTACTATAAAGATGCATCAGCCTCCCTAAACCTCCACACTCTGTTTATTATTCCAGTAAAATAGGTATGACAGAAGAAGCAGAATATCAAATTTTAAAGACAATTTTATGGTGGTGTTTTGGTCAGAATACAGTGGGAGTGCATTGAGTCAGTGGTATACTTGGATAAAATTTGCATATGCCCATCTATATTTCTAGATGCCAGAGTATACTGTAGTGTAGTAACAAATATGTTAGAATATCAACCAATTTATTTTACTCTGTAGATGTACCTTTAAATATGTCCTATAGTATTAATGATTAAATGTTAGTATTAATTGCCATCTAACAGAGTATGTTATTTATGAACTTCAGGAACTCAGGCAAAATACTTGATTTCTTTGTGTTTCTGTTTTCTCTTATATGAATTGGGAATACATTTATACCTAAAAGTTCATTTCCTAAAGTTGGGGATATCTTGATCAAAAAATGGCATTGAAAATATACAGCATTTAAAATAGTGCTTGGCACATCACAACTACTCACTTAGTATTAGCTATTGCTATTACAGGTTGAGTATCTTTTCTCCTAAATGCTTGGGACCAGAAGGGTTTTAGATTTTGAGTTTTTTCAGATTTGGGAAAATTTGTATACATAATAAAATATTTTGGGGATGAGACCCAAGTCTAAACACGAAATCCGTTTATTTTTCATATAAACCTTATAAACATAGCCTGAAGGTAATTTTACACATTTTAAATAATTTTGTGTACCTGTTACATGAGGTAGGGTGTGAAAATTTTTATTTGTGGCATCCTATTGCTGTTCATAAGGCTTCAGATTTTGTGGCATTCTGAATTTAAATTTTTCAGATCAGAGATACTCAACCTGTATTATTTTCATCTTACCATTCCCCAATTTTTGGAATAGGGAACTTTAGGAAGTATCCTATTGTGGTTGATATTGAGTGATGTAAAAGCACTTTTTAAACATTAGGGAATAGACTTTTATTAAAAAAAAGATTTGATATGAAAAATAATGTATAGATTATAATTTTTTTATTGGCATTTGCATCCCCAGATATTAATTGACTTTGTTTTCTACCTCAAGTTGCCTCATACATAATGAAACAGAGCTAGGAATAGCAATAGTTAAAGGAATACTGCACAAAATAGTCATTTCTCAAGAGATGCAATTCACACCCCTACTGTACATTTTTGGAATGTGCTTTAGGTCACTCTTTGAAAGTAGTATAATAAAGTGCACATCAGGAACGGGAATGAGTCCATTCTCACCATCTGTTTCTAATTTTTTTTAGCTGAAGACTCTGTATTATTAAACCACTGTGTAAAATGTTAAAATGGCATTAGAAACCTGAGTTAATTCCAGACGAGTTCAGAGAACTTGAGGTTACTAGAAAAGATATTGATAGCTGCATTACAGTGATGGATAAAATAAAGCTGGCCCTTGTTCTCAGGTAGCCATGAACTTCATTTTTCAAACTTCACACAAGTTCAAAGTTCTTCCAAATATATTGTTAGCCAAATTGCATATATATTTTATTTTTATAGAAGAATTTAAAGTTTTGTACCTGCTTACTTTAGCCTAATTTTAGCAAATAAGAATTTTAATATATCCTCTATCCCCAAACTTATAAAATTTTAATAGTTCATGCAATCACATGAGATAATTTAGATGACTCTTTCAAGACCTCACAATTTCAGACTATTTTCTTAACAAATGTAAGAGAGTTGACTTACTTTCCCCAGGGAGTGTAGACTACAGTGTCTATATTTTTTTTTTTGTGGCATCCTTGGAAACTCCAAGAACCTCCTAAAAATCTGTCTGTGTTAAGATTGGTTCCTAGGCACACACAGGTTTCAATGGGATTTGAAAAGATGCTGAAGTCTGCTTGGCTCCAAAATGTATCCATCTTTACTCCTGCCAATGCACTAGAAATTTGCCCATCAATCACTGTTCTATATTGGGATTAAATATGGCTAAGATGCATATGTACTCTGGCTTAGGTACAGTCAACATTTATTCAGCATTTATACTGAGACAGGAACTTTAGGAAGTATGTCCACATGAATGTAAATGCTTCAGTATATATAGGGGGTTCACTATCTTAACCTCAATCAAGTTAGTCAATTGGGCATTCAGCTATGTGGAGGAGATGCTTCTCATTTTCTTAAGAAATAAAGGCCCAGTTAATTAATCATAAGATGTTCCTGGAAACATTTTACTATCTGATTGGGTGGCAACAGTCTGTCTTAAAAAACCTTCTCTGGGAGCTTAAGCTAATTACTTGAGTCCATCCTTTTATGACCACACATCACATTGGTTTCTAAAGAATATGAATGTCTTGGTTCTTTTTGACTAGGGTTATACTTCTTTCATGTTTTAGTTCAATTCATTTCACATGAGCTAAACCCTGAATACCTGTCCACTCATAAATTCTCTCAATTTTACAATGTATCTCCCGGAATGGCCTGAAGGTCTCTTTCTCTGCTTTGCACTGATGTTCCTGCACAGCTACCATATTGTTGTCAGGGAAGAATAATTTGTTCATACACCTTCTCTTCTTCAGTCTTAGGTGCTTGGTTTGGAAGTGGCCTAATTATCTGTGCTCTTTTTCAGCAATGTTCTTCATGTGCTGTGATCTGTATTCTGTACCATCTTGCTTTCCTACTTTTTTGATTACACTTCCACCCTGCCGCAATACCTCCTTTTGCCCTATCACCACATTACAGCCAATGTACTTTTGACCCCCCAAGCTGAAATCAAACACGGAACATGTATACTCCTATACCAATGAATATGGGGTCTTCCCTTTTCTCCTGGTAGAGTGTTTTTGTATTTTTTTCTTCTTTCTCCATTTATGTGCAATCTCTTGTCTCAGTATAGGGTTGTCTTCTCCGTATCTCATCTCATACTCATCACACTATTCACCCAGTTTTTTATTCTGCCTTAGTATCCATCTAGGGTAAGGATAATAAAAAACAAAGTAATGGTAGTAGTAAAGACTAACATTATTGAGTTCTTACGTGTGCAATGAATTGTTTATAGTGTTTTGCATTTATTATGTTTAATTTTCACAACAATCCTATGAAGTTGATAATATAATTACCCCTATCATGAGAAAACTGAATCACAATTTGTTTGGCAAGATTAATGTTTCTCTGGGCAAAAGCAATGAAATAGAAGAAGAATAAATAATTCTAAAGCTGATCTTTCAGTAACCTTCTCCTACTACTTCTACAGCTGTTATGTTCCCAACTTTCTCTTTCCACTGACCCCTAGCCCTAGCAGAGAAGAAATGGTCAAATAGTCTCAGAATGATTTTCTTCTCCAAAGTGGATGGAATTTATTTATTTTATTTGTATACCCAAATCCATTAGCCTTTATGGAGGAGTATTTTTTTTTTTAATTTTTCACAGAGTATGGTAACGAGGTTATTCTTTTTTTTTTCATTCATTAATAGTAATAGCATTGTAATAACACATTCAAAATGTTGCATATTTGCTTGAGGAATACAGTGAAGGGAGAATATAGAAAATTATTTTCTATCCCGTTGTGAATCAGAAGGTATAGAAGCTTTGACTGGGAAAATTGTTACAGAAAAGAGTGCTTGAAAAGGTAAATAGCTGGAATTCTTTAAAAAGACAGAAAGGGCCAGGCGCGGTGGCTCACGCCTGTAATTCCAGCACTTTGGGAGGCCGAGGCGGGCAGATCAGGAGGTCAGGAGATAGAGACCATCCTGGCTAACACGGTGAAACCCCGTCTCTACTAAAAATGCAAAAAAATTACCGGGTCGTGGTGGCGGGCGCCTGTAGTCCCAGCTACTCGGGAGGCTGAGGCAGGAGAACTGCATGAACCCAGGAGGCGGAGTTTGCAGTGAGCCGAGATCTTACCACTGCACTCCAGCCTGGGCGACAGAGTGAGACTCAGTCTCAAAAAATAAAATAAAAATAATAATAAAATGAAACAAAATGACAGAAAGATAAGAGAGCGAGAGAGAGAGAGATCATGAAAAGACATTTAAGTTTGAAAACTATTTCCAAGGAAGTACACTAATGAGAGATGTGACCACTATGTCAGTCCTTTAGTGCCCAAAGCTGCCTGAAACCAACTGTGAGAACTGGGGTTAGTGACTCAGTTTGCCATGGTTGAAAAAGATGTTTAGGGGAAACTTTTATTCCAAATTTTGTTCACTTTATTTCTGCACACTTTTCCCCACAGACAAAAAATTACACCAGTTGATTAGTTCCCATGGTATCTCTCCATGTCTTAGTAGAGTACATAACTATTTTCCAGGCAGGGGTAGTTAACATTTGTTGAACTCTCACTCTATATGCCTTTTACAAGCCTATGTTCTTACTTAATGTATCAGTAGCTCTTCTTTTTTTTTTTTTTTTTTTTGGTCAGCATAATTGTGAATACTAGAACTTTTGACAGTTTGACAGCACACTTGAAATGATTAAAAGACTCCAAAGAACACTAAACAGGTTAGCAACAATTACAATGTAATCACTACCACAGTATAACAATGTCTCACAATGTCTATAAAAGGATTTACTGTTCTCTAGCACAGGCTTCTGTTGGACTTGGACTGTGTACTGCCCATCTAAACAAGTACTGCTATATACTCACCAGGGAGAACTCTCACAGGTCACACTTAACCTGAGCTTGTTCCCTGTCACCCACTTGATGCTAAACTCTAATTAACTCTTCCAAAGAGCATCTTGTATCCAGCTCTGTACCATAATGAAGGACTCTCTCAGCTCAATGTGCACTCAGTAGACACTGTTTAACATTATGTATACTCTGTCTTAGCAAAAATTACATTGGATACATTGATCAAAACATACCAGCCCTTTAGAGCTTCAAAGTACATTTTGTACCAATGGCAGACACAGAGGCTGTACAAATTTGGAAGGGTAGAGAGGGAGTCATTGAAAACAACAGAAGCAGTGGCCTTGGATCTGGGCCACAATGAAAGATCAGGATTTTACCAGGTGAGGGAAAGGAAGAAAGACATCCTACTAAAAGAAGCAGCTTTGACAAAGGGCCAGAGAAGATAATATGCATGCATTATTTGGAATTCCTGAGTGGATTGTTATTGGATGGACATATGAGGGTAAGAAGAGATGAGACTGAAAGAGTAGGTAACGGATAGATCATAAATAGTGACAATATAATTTATTGAAACTGGAACACTTTGAGAGTCAAGGAGTACACTGTAAGTAATTACACTGAAACAGCATGTTTAAATTGGTACTTCCCTGAACAAAATAGGATGTACAGTCGCCCTAGTCATAAAGGGCCCTGAATGCTGTGCTAAGGAACTAAATGAGCTACATAGTCATAGTCATATTTTAAAGAAAGGTTACTGTGGCAATAGAGTGGAAAATGGATCAGCAAAGAATTGGGAATGACAGACTTCTTAAAAGCAATTCAGGCAATTCAATAAAATAGGTAAGTACTAGGGACTTTTCATTTTTCTCACCCCATGTCTTTGAAGTACCATATCCTTCACCAAGCCTTCCTTCATCTCCTTGCTGGAATCTTTGCAGGGGCCTCCACTTAGAACCCTCTTCTTCACTCAAGTTCTGAACCAGCAAAACCAAACAAACAAACAAGAATGTAAATAAGCAAATGAGAGCCCAAATATCACCTTTATCACTGATAAAGGGTAGGTTGAAGATTATGACTTACACTTGCAAGCAAGTGTGCTTCTTAACATCATATTGCAAACCATAGACATCTCTGGGCTGGAGCAAGGTCTCTCTACACCTTGGGCAAAACCTTATCTTGGGAGAGCAGGCTCGTTTATCGAAAGGGAAGAAGGGAAATGTTGAGCTCAAATTTTCCAATGAATAAAGGTTTTCCATGGAACCAAGCCAAATGCCCATCAGTGATAGACTGGATCAATAAAACGTGGCCATGGAATACTATGTAGCCATAAAAAGAATGAGATCATGTCCTTTGCAGGGACACGGATGGAGCTGGAGGCCATTATCCTTAGCAAACTAACACAGGAACAGAAAACCAAATACCGCAGGTCCTCACCTATAACAGTGAGCTAAATGATGAGAACACATGAACACACAGAGAGGAACAGCACACACTGGGACTTATCAGAGGGTAGAGGGTGGGAGGAGTGAAAGGATCAGGAAAAATAACTAATGGGTACTAGGCTTAATACCTGGATTATGAAACAATCTGTGCAACAAATTTCTATAATGCAAATTTACCTACGTAACAAACTTGCACATATACTACTGAAGTTAAAAGAGAGAAAGAAAAAGATCTTCCATTTTCCTTGAATGGTTGTGGTAAAGGGGCAGACAGGATAGGGTGTTCCACTAATTTATTTAGTGTTACATGGGAGGAAATGCTGGGAGTAGAGAAAAACTGTTACCTCTTAATACCTTTATGCTTGAAAAGTTCTTTCTGAACTCTTTTACCATATACTGTCAATTACATTACTAGACATTGAGAGAGAGAGATATATATTATATATAAAACCTGATACATAAATATAAAACCTGATATATATATCTCATATATATATATTTCACACCTGGTTCCATAGTGATTTCTACTGTATTTTATATACTTGTTTATATGCTAATGTGTTGTCTTTCCCCAAATAAAGTAGAAGTTCTCTTACTCAAACTCTACTGAACATACAGACTCTCAGAGTCCCTCTTCAAATGACACTAAATGCTGCCCAAGGCATAGCACAGATTCATTACCAGTAGTCTAGTGTACCATTGCACTTCTGTTCCCACTGAAGACTCATATGCTTAATAAGAGTCGGTTAAATTTTTTATTAAACCTGCTTATAACAATAGTAATTATAAAATATAATTCCATAATACAAAGATAATGAAATATAAATGTGAACAGAGTTTGGTGTATGAAAACTAAGTTAAATAGTTTGAAAATACTCAATAGCTAATCACCAAAAATTTCCATAGTTTTATCTATAAATGATAATGACAAATTTAAAAAGAAAAAAATTTAGAAATATTTTGCACTCAGATATTTAGAAAAGTGTTTTAAGTTTTCACTCTGCTTCAAAAAAAAGGTAGAATTTATAAATAATATATTATTGTCCAATCAGTAGAGCTGAATTTTTAAAAATTTATTACATCAAAAGATGGGTGAATAAATGTTCATTTATATATTTTAAGTCAAAATAAAATATGTAATCTATGTATTATCATTATTTAGAATCCTTATCAGCGGTTGAGTAGCAGTAGATTTGAAAAACCAGAGGAATCTTAGAAAATCTAAGTGTGAGTAAAGAACCTTCCTAAGTTAAATATGGACATAGATATACCTGAGCATTGTTATAATATGAAAAAAATGTTATTATATTCTATACCTTCTTTTAAAAATACTTTGTTAAGATTTAATTTCTTAAAATTGTTCTTTGGTAACTCCT
The DNA here is from genome assembly GCF_007565055.1 of Rhinopithecus roxellana. NCBI lineage: Eukaryota > Metazoa > Chordata > Mammalia > Primates > Cercopithecidae > Rhinopithecus > Rhinopithecus roxellana. Next base: position 93,975,646 of record NC_044552.1, on the reverse strand, counting down.
TTAAAGGAGAAGTAAGGAACTATTTAAGATGATGTGATCATAGTTAGAAGAAGAGTAAAAACAAAGGGGCAGGTTTTTATATATGAAAAGCATATGTATGTGTATATGTTGTGTGCATGTACGTGTAAAAACACACATATTAGAAATAAACGTTGAAACTAAATAAGCCAGAGGACCAAAATAATTGTATTTGAGTGGATTTCTTCCACTCAAATGGAAGTAGGTTTCAGTGATTTTTTTCTTTCCTCTATTTGGCACTTTTTTTTTTTTTTTTGGTATTAGCTTATATTACTTTTATATTTAAAAAATTATGTAAACTTTTTTATTATCTTTGGTAGAAAAAAAAATGCCAGCTTAGGCTATTTCCTCACATAAGAGCACAGTGTTCTGGCAAACTTTATAGCTTGAGCCTGTCAGAGTAACTTTTGACATTAAGGACTAAGATTAACCAGTGTTCCTGCTTGTAACCCATTATGTCCCTCTGCTCATTATAGATATTACACTATGTTCCATGTTTGTGGAGCATTCCTAGGTGGTGTTTCTGTTCTGGTGCTGTCACTAACCAACCCTGTGGCCGCATAGTTTATAGAGTTCCCATTGTTCATTTATAGAATTACGGAAGTAGAGTAGATTGTCTAAGACCTAGTCCAGTGTCAACATTATGTAACTATATTATTTGACAATGCTTACTATGGATTTCAACTAGTATTAGCATGTTTCTCAAGAATATACATCATAGATAATTGTTAATCTTCAATTTTAACATCTCTGGTGAGAGAAAAAATGGAATTTACTCATAATATTTATTGTGTGTTTAAATTCTCCTAAGATTATTAATGAAAAACTTTGTAATGGAAAAAAGTTCCTTCTTACTTTGGGCTTCTGAAATATGAGGACATGTATTTTACATTGTGATAGTCCTTTCTGTTGAATGGAAATATAAAAATTCACTGAGTTTTTCTACCTCATAATAACTATAAGATATTAAAAACTGTTGAAGTATATTTTCTTCCCTGCAACTCTTCTCTCATCTGGGAAATTGTTTTTTAGATTCTACCTGAATTCAGCCACTCTTCTCTGGGTACTTACTGGCAAAGTTTTGATTGTCTGTTGTAAACTATATCACACAGAATGGAGTAAAAATTCAGAAATATTTATTTCTTGTGGGAGTGCAGTTGATTCTTACAGTGAATACTTGTAATAGACATCAACTTGGGATTTTTCAGCCTCTAGGGCTCTATTTCTAGTTTATTAGATGTTTCAATCAGATCTTCCCTTCTGGGATCGGAAACTTCACAGAATGTTACAAGTCACTGCATCTGAATCACTTTGATAGCAAAAACCTAGAAAAGGGTTCCCAAATTTCTGTATTTGAATTGTGAGACCTTCTCAGTTCAGAACTCCTTTTGATTCTGGATACTACTCATATGTTCTTCCTTTATATTCTCCTACTCCTTTTTTTCTTTTGAGTCAGGATTGAGCCTTATGGTATATGCTTTATATAGAACCACAAAAAGGAAGACTGAGCAGGAAATTATCAGAGAAGTAAGAGGGGAAGGGTATGAATGTGATATCATGAAAGGAAGTTGAGAGAAAATTTTTAGTAGAAAAGAACTGGTCGGGGGTGGAGCAAGATGGCCGAATAGGAACAGCTCCAGTCTTCAACTCCCAGCGTGAGCGACACAGAAGACCGGTGATTTCTGCATTTTCAACTGAGGTACTGGGGTCATCTCACTGGGGAGTGCTGGACAATCGGTGCTGGTCAGCTGCTGCAGCCCGACCAGCGAGAGCTGAAGCAGGGCGAGGCATCGCCTCCCTGGGAAGTGCAAGGGGGAAGGGAATTCCTTTTCCTAGCCAGGGTAACTGAGACACACAACACCTGGAAAATCGGGTGAATCCCACCCCAATACTGCGCTTTAAGCAAACGGGCACACCAGGAGAATATATCCCACACCTGGCCAGGAGGGTCCCATGCCAACCCTCATTGCTAACACAGCAGTTTGCAATCTAACCGCAAGGAAGCAGTGAGGCTGGGGGAGGGGCGCCCACCATTGCTGAGGCTTAAGTAGGTAAACAAAGCCGCTGGGAAGCTCGAACTGGGTGGAGCTCACAGGAGCTCAAGGAAACCTGCCTGTCTCTATAGACTCCACCTCTGGGGACAGGGCACAGCTAAACAACAACAACAACAAAAGCAGCAGAACCTCTGCAGATGCAAACGACTCTGTCTGACAGCTTTGAAGAGAGCAGTGGATCTCCCAACACGGAGGTTGAGATCTGAGAACGGACAGACTGCCTGCTCAAGTGGGTCCCTGACCCCTGAGTAGCCTAACTGGGAGACATCCCCCACTAGGGGCAGTCTGACACCCCACACCTCACAGGGTGGAGTACACCCCTGAGAGGAAGCTTCCAAAGTAAGAATCAGACAGGTACACTCGCTGTTCAGCAATATTCTATCTTCTGCAACCTCTGCTGCTGATACCAAGGCAAACAGCGTCTGGAGTGGACCTCAAGCAATCTCCAGCAGACCTACAGCTGAGGGTCCTGACTGTCAGAAGGAAAACTATCAAACAGGAAGGACACCTATACCAAAACCCCATCAGTACGTCACCATCATCAAAGACCAGAGGCAGATAAAACTACAAAGATGGGGGAAAACCAGGGCAGAAAAGCTGTAAACTCAAAAAATAAGAGCACATCTCCCCCTGCAAAGGAGCGCAGCCCATCGCCAGCAATGGATCAAAGCTGGTCAGAGAGTGACTTTGACGAGATGAGAGAAGAAGGCTTCAGTCCATCAAACTTCTCAGAGCTAAAGAAGGAATTACATACCCAGCGCAAAGAAACTAAAAATCTTGAAAAAAGAGTGGAAGAATTGACAGCTAGACTAATTAATGCAGAGAAGGTCATAAACGAAATGACAGAGATGAAAACCATGACACGAGAAATACGTGACAAATGCACAAGCTTCAGTAACCGACTCGATCAACTGGAAGAAAGAGTATCAGCGATTGAGGATCAAATGAATGAAATGAAGCGAGAAGAGAAACCAAAAGAAAAAAGAAGAAAAAGAAATGAACAAAGCCTGCAAGAGTATGGGATTATGTAAAAAGACCAAATCTACGTCTGATTGGGGTGCCTGAAAGTGAGGGGGACAATGGAACCAAGTTGGAAAACACTCTTCAGGATATCATCCAGGAGAACTTCCCCAACCTAGTAGGACAGGCCAACATTCAAATTCAGGAAATACAGAGAACACCACAAAGATACTCCTCCAGAGGATCAACTCCAAGACACGTAATTGCCAGATTCACCAAAGTTGAAATGAAGGAAAAAATCTTAAGGGCAGACAGAGAGAAAGGTCGGGTTATCCACAAAGGGAAGCCCATCAGACTAACAGCAGATCTCTCGGCAGAAACTCTACAAGCCAGAAGAGAGTGGGGGCCAATATTCAACGTTCTTAAAGAAAAGAATTTTAAACGCAGAATTTCATATCCAGCCAAACTAAGTTTTACAAGTGAAGGAGAAATAAAATCATTTACAGATAAGCAAATGCTTAGAGATTTTGTCACCACCAGGCCTGCCTTACAAGAGACCCTGAAGGAAGCCCTAAACATGGAAAGGAACAACGGGTACCAGCCATTGCAAAAACATGCCAAAATGTAAAGACCATCGAGGCTAGGAAGAAACTGCATCAACTAACGAGCAAAATAACCAGTTAATATCATAATGGCAGGATCAAGTTCACACATAACAGTATTAACCTTAAATGTCAATGGACTAAATGCTGCAATTAAAAGACACAGACTGGTGAACTGGATAAAGAATCAAGACCCATCAGTCTGGTGTATTCTGGTGACCCATCTCACATGCAGAGACATACATATGCTCAAAATAAAGGGATGGAGGAAGATCTACCAAGCAAATGGAGAACAAAAAAAAGCAGGGGTTGCAATCCTAGTCTCTGATAAAACAGACTTTAAACCATCAAAGATCAAAAGAGACAAAGAAGGCCATTACATAATGGTAAAGGGATCAATTCAACAGGAAGAGCTAACTATCCTAAATATATATGCACCCAATACAGGAAAACCCAGATTCATAAAGCAAGTCCTTAGAGACTTACAAAGAGACTTAGATTCCCATACATTAATAATGGGAGATTTCAACACTCCACTGTCAACATTAGACAGATCAACGAGACAGAAAGTTAACAAGGATATCCAGGAATTGAACTCATCTCTGCACCAAGGGGACCTAATAGACATCTATAGAACTCTCCACCCCAAATCAACAGAATATACATTCTTCTCAGCACCACATCACACTTATTCCAAAATTGACCACATAATTGGAAGTAAAGCACTCCTCAGCAAATGTAAAAGAACAGAAATGATAACAAACTGTCTCTCAGACCACAGTGCAATCAAACTAGAACTCAGGACTAAGAAACTCAAAACCGCTCAACTACATGGAAACTGAACAACCTGCTCCTGAATGACTACTGGGTACATAACGAAATGAAGGCTGAAATAAAGATGTTCTTTGTAACCAATGAGAACAAAGATACAACATACCAGAATCTCTGGGACACATTTAAAGCAGTGTGTAGAGGGAAATTTATAGCACTAAATGCCCACAAGAGAAAGCTGGAAAGATCTAAAATGGACACTCTAACATCACAATTAAAATTACTAGAGTGGCAAGAGCAAACACAATCAAAAGCTAGCAGAAGGCAAGAAATAACTAAGATCAGAGCAGAACTGAAGGAGATAGAGGCACAAAAAACCCTCCAAAAAATCAATGAATCCAGGAGTTGGTTTTTTGAAAAGATCAACAAAATTGACAGACTGCTAGCAAGACTAATAAAGAAGGAAAGAGAGAGGAATCAAATAGACGCAATAAAAAATGATAAAGGGGATATCACCACCGACCCCACAGAAATACAAACTACCATCAGAGAATACTTTAAACACCTCTATGAAATCAACTAGAAAACCTAGAAGAAATGGATAATTTCCTGGACACTTACACTCTTCCAAGACTAAACCAGGAAAAAGTTGAATCCCTGAATAGACCAATAGCAGGCTCTGAAATTGAGGCAATAATTAATAGCCTACCCACCAAAAAAAGTCCAGGACCAAATGGATTCACAGCTGAAATCTACCAGAGGTACAAGGAGGAGTTGGTACCATTCCTTCTGAAACTATTCCAATCAATAGAAAAAGAGGGAATCCTCCCTAACTCATTTTATGAGACTAACATCATCTTGATACCAAAGCCTGGCAGAGACATAACAAAAAAAGAGAATTTTAGACCAATATCCCTGATGAACATCGATGCAAAAATCCTCAATAAAATACTGGCAAACCGGATTCAGCAGCACATCAAAAAGGTTATCCACCATGATCAAGTGGGCTTCATCCCTGGGATGCAAGGCTGGTTCAACATTCGCAAATCAATAAACATAATCCAGCATATAAACAGAAACAAAGACAAGAACCACATGATTATCTCAATAGATGCAGAAAAGGCTTTTGACAAAATTCAACAGCCCTTCATGCTAAGAACGCTCAATAAATTCGGTATTGATGGAACGTACCTCAAAATAATAAGAGCTATTTATGACAAACCCATGGCTAATATCATACTGAATGGGCAAAAACTGGAAAAATTCCCTTTAAAAACTGGCACAAGACAGCGATGCCCTCTCTCACCACTCCTATTCAACATAGTGTTGGAAGTTCTGGCTAGGGCAATCAGACAAGAGAAAGAAATAAAGGGTATTCAGTTAGGAAAAGAAGAAGTCAAATTGTCCCTGTTTGCAGATGACATGATTGTATATTTAGAAAACTCCATTGTCTCAGCCGAAAATCCCCTTAAGCTGATAAGCAACTTCGGCAATGTCTCAGGATACAAAATTAATGTGCAAAAATCACAAGCATTCTTATACACCAGTAACAGACAAACAGAGAGCCAAATCATGAATGAACTTCCATTCACAATTGCTTCAAAGAGAATAAAATACCTAGGAATCCAACTTACAAGGGATGTGAAGGACCACTTTAAGGAGAACTACAAACCACTGCTCAGTGAAATAAAAGAGGACACAAACAAATGGAAGAACATACCATGCTCATGGATAGGAAGAATCAATATCGTGAAAATGACCATACTGCCCAAGGTTATTTATAGATTCAATGCCATCTCCATCAAGCTACCAATGAGTTTCTTCACAGAATTGGAAAAAAACTGCTTTAAAGTTCATATGGAACCAAAAAAGAGCCCGCATTGCCAAGACAATCCTAAGTCAAAAGGACAAAGCTGGAGGTGTCACGCTACCTGACTTCAAACTATACTACAAGGCTACAGTAACCAAAACAGCATGGTACTGGTACCAAAACAGAGATATAGACCAATGGAACAGAACAGAGTCCTCAGAAATAATACCACACATCTACAGCCATCTGATCTTTGACAAACCTGAGAGAAACAAGAAATGGGGAAAGGATTCCCTATTTAATAAATGGTGCTGGGAAATTTGGTTAGCCATCAGTAGGAAGCTGAAACTGGATCTTTTCCTTACTCCTTATACGAAGATTAATTCAAGATGGATTAGAGACTTAAATGTTAGACCTAATACTATAAAAACCCTAGAAGAAAACCTAGGTAGTACCATTCAGGACATAGGCATGGGCAAGGACTTCATGTCTAAGACACCAAAAGCAATGGCAGCAAAAGCCAAAATTGACAAATGGGATCTAATGAAACTAAAGAGCTTCTGCACAGCAAAAGAAACTACCATCAGAGTGAACAAGCAACCTACAGAATGGGAGAGAATTTTTGCAATCTGCTCATCTGACAAAGGGCTAATATCCAGAATCTACAAAGAACTCAAACAAATTTACAAGAAAAAAACAACCCCATCAAAAAGTGGGCAAAGGATATGAACAGACATTTCTCAAAAGAAGACATTCATACAGCCAACAGACACATGAAAAAATGCTCATCATCACTCGCCATCAGAGAAATGCAAATCAAAACCACAATGAGATACCATCTCACACCAGTTAGAATGGCGATCATTAAAAAGTCAGGAAACAACAGGTGCTGGAGAGGATGTGGAGAAATAGGAACACTTTTACACTGTTGGTGGGATTGTAAACTAGTTCAACCATTATGGAAAACAGTATGGCGATTCCTCAAGGATCTAGAACTAGATGTACCATATGACCCAGCCCTCCCACTACTGGGTATATACCCAAAAGATTATAAATCATGCAGCTATAAAGACACATGTATACGTATGATTATTGTGGCACTATTCACAATAGCAAAGACTTGGAATCAACCCAAATGTCCATCTGTGACAGACTGGATTAAGAAAATGTGGCACATATACATCATGGAATACTACGCAGCCATAAAAAAGGATGAGTTTGTGTCCTTTGTAGGGACATGGATGCAGCTGGAAACCATCATTCTTAGCAAACTATCACAAGAACAGAAAACCAAACACTGCATGTTCTCACTCATAGGTGGGAACTGAACAATGAGATCACTTGGACTCGGGAAGGGGAACATCACACACTGAGGCCTATCATGGGGAGGGGGGAGGGGGGAGGGATTGCATTGGGAGTTATACATGATAATATAAATGATGAATTGATGGGTGCTGACGAGTTGATGGGTGCAACACACCAACATGGCACAAGTATACATATGTAACAAACCTTCACGTTATGCACATGTACCCTAGAACTTAAAGTATAATAATAAATAAATAAGAAAAGAAATGGTCAACAATGGAGATATTGTCAAGGAGAATGTGACAAACCCAGGAAGGTGTGCTGAGTTTGGCAATTAGATCATTGTTGAACTGTGAAAATGAAGGTTCAAGGAACAAAAGGTATATTGTAATAATTTAAAGAGTGAATTGAATACAGAGGAAATAAAAACATTTAAGATGTCTGAGGTAAAATAAATACCATTTTAGTTCAATGTGTTAACAAGTCAAGGTATAGCTTTTCTACTCACTAAGTTGCAGATAAATGGCCAGGCTTAAGAAAATTGAAGAGGAAAAATATAATGAGATATTAAATAAATAAAGACTTTAATAGCTCACAGATCATGGAATTCATAACTCAACAATAAACTTTTGCTGGAAAAGAATAAGTGAATAAGAAGTAAGGGATGATGGAGCTTATCAGTTATTTTGAGTTGATGAAGAAGATAGACGTGGAAGCTACTACCATGAGTCTGTTAGTACCTTCATTAGAACTCAGATCTTGCTGCATAATTTGGGTGGTCAAGTGTAAAATGAAAAATGGGCAGCCCAAGGTCCAAAATTAAGACAGTTATAAATATATCATGTTCAAGTAAACATTATTTACAACATAAGGCTAAAAGCTGAACAATGATTAAACACCTTATATTCACAAATTTATGTTTTGTTTGTATGTTTGTGATAATCGTTTCATCTTAATACCCTTTTTGTGATAATATATATTTATGATAATGACTTTATCTTAATAGTCTTTTCATCATAATATATATTTCAGGTAACATATCATGCTTTAATATTTTTATTTGCAAATCTGTGCAGTTCAAGACAATGGCAGTTGCCTAGGCTTACATCTCCCAACATTTTATCAAAAACCAAAATGGAGCAATAGAATAAAAACAAAAAACACATATGGGCAAAATTGGATAATGGGTCAAGACCCACCAGTGTTCTGTATCTCGTGTGCGAAGACACACATAGACTCAAAATAAAGGGATGGAGGAATATTTACCAAGAAAATGGAAAACAAAAGCAGAGGTTGCAATCCTAGTCTCTAATAAAACAGACTTTAAACAAACAAAGATCAAAACAGACAAAGAAGGGCACTACATAATGGTAAAGGGATCAGTGTAACAAGAAGAGCTGACTATCCTAAATATATATGCAACCAATACAAAAACACCAAGATTCATAAAGCAAGTTCTTGGAGAAAGAGATTTAGACTCCCACACAATAATAGTGGGAGACTTTAACACCCCGCTGTCAATATTAAACAGATAAACGAGACAGAAAATTAACAAGGATATCCAGGACTTGAACTCAGCTGTGAACCAAGCGGACCTAATAGACATCTACAGAACTCTCCACCCCAAATCGACAGAATATACATTTTTCTCAGCACCACATTGCACTGATTCTAAAATTGACCACATAATTGAAAGTAAAACACTCCTCAGCAAATGCAGTAGAACGGAAATCCTAACAAACAGTCTCTCAGACCTCAGTGCTATCAAATTAGAACTCAGGATTAAGAAACTCACTCAAAACCGCACAACTACGTGGAAACTGAACAACCTGCTCCTGGGACTACTGGGTAAATATCTAAATGAAGGCAGAAATAAAATGTTCTTTGAAACCAATGAGAACAAAGACACAATGTACCGGAATCTTTGAGACACATTTAAAGCAGTATGTAGAGGGAAATTTATAGCCCTAAATGCCCACGAGAAAAAGCAGGAAAGATCTAAAATCAACATCCTAACATCAAAATTAAAAGAACTAGAGAAGCAAGAGCAAACAAATTCAAAAGCTAGCAGAAGACAAGAAATAACTTAACAGAACAGAACTGAAGGATAGAAAGAGAGAGAGAGAGACACAAGAAACCCTTCAAAAAATCAAAAAATCCAGGAGCTGGTTTTTTGAAAAGCTCAAGAAAATAGATATACTATTAACCAGAGTAATAAAAAAGAAAAGAGAGAAGAATCAAATAGATGCAATGAAAAATGATAAAGGGGATATCACCACCGATCCCACAGGAATACAAACAACCATCATCGAATACTATAAACACCTCTACAAAATAACCTGGAAAATCTAGAAGAAATGGATAAATTGCTGAACACATACATCCTCCCAAGACTAAACCAGGAAGAAGTCGAATCCCTGAATAAACCACTAACAAATTCCAAAATTGAGGCAGCAGTTAATAGCCAAATAACTAGAAAAAGTCCAGGACCAGGACCAGACAGATTCACAGATGAATTCTGCCAGAGGTACAAAGAGGAGCTGGTACCATTCCTTCTGAAACTATTCCAAACAATAGAAAATGAGGGAGTTCTCCCAAACTCATTTTATGAGACCAACATCATCCTGATACCAAAACCTGGTAGAGACACAACAACAACAAAAAAATTTCAGGACAACATCCCTGATGAACATCAGTGTGAAAATTCTCAATAAAATACTGGCAAACCAAATTCAGCAGCACATCAAAAAGCTTATCCACCACAATCAAGTTAGCTTCATTCTTGGGATGCAAGGCTGGTTCAACATACGCAAATCAATAAATGTAATCCATCACATAAACAGAACCAGTGACAAAAACCACGTGATTATCTCAATAGATGCAGAAAAGGCCTTCAACAAAATTCAACAGCCCTTCATGCCAAAAACTCCCAAAAAAGTAGGCATTGATGGAAAGTATCTCAAAATAATAAGAGCTATTTATAACAAACCCACAGCAATATCATACTGAATAAGCAAAAACTGGAAGCATTCCCTTTGAAAACTGGCACAAGACAAGGATGCTCTCTCTCACCACTCCTATTCAACATAGTATTGCAAATTCTGGCCAGGGCAATCAGACAAGAGAAAGAAATAAAGGTATTCAAGTAGGAAAATAGGAAGTCAAATTGTCTCTGTTTGCAGATGAGTTGATTGTATATTTAGAAAACCCCATTGTCTTAGCTGAAAATCTCTTTAACCTGATAAGTGACTTGAGTAAAGTCTCAGGATACAAAATCAATGTGCAAAAGTCACAAGCATTTGTATACACCAATAACAGACAGAGAGTCAAATCATGAGTGAAATTCCATTCACAATTGCTACTAAGAGAAAAAAAAAATACCTAGGAATACAACTTACAAGGGATCGGAAGGACTTCTTCAAGGAAAACTACAAACCACTGCTCAAGGAAATCAGAGAGGACATAAACAAATGGAAAATCATTTCATGCTCATGGTTAGGAAGAATCAGTGTTGTCAAAATGTCCATACTGCCCAAAATAATTTATAGATTTAATGCTATCCCGATCAAGCTACCACTGACTTTCTTCACAGAATTGGAAAAAGAAAAAAAAAAAACACTTTAAATTTCATATGGAGCCAAGAAAGAGCCTGTATAGTCAAGACAATCCTAAGCAGAAAAAACAAAGTTGGAGGCATCACACTATGTGACTTCAAACTATACTACAAGGCTACAATAACCAAAACAGCATGGTACGGGTACCAAAACAGATATATAGACCAATGGAACAGAACAGAGGCCTCAGAAATAATGCCAAACATCTACAACCATCTGATCTTTGACAAACCTGACAAAAACAAGCAATAGGGAAAGGATTCCCTATTTAATAATCGTGCTGGGAAAACTGGCTAGCTATATACAGAAAGATGAAACTGGATCCTTTCCTTACACCTTGTACAAAAATTAACTAAAAATGGATTAAAAACTTAAATATGAGATGTAAAAAACATAAAAACCCTAAAAGAAAACCTAGACAATACCATTCAGGACATTGGCATGGGCAAAGACTTCATGACTAAAACACCAAAAGCAATGGCAACAAAAGCCAAAATCGACAAATGGGATCTGATTAAAGAGCTTCTGCACAGCAAAAGAAACTGTTGTTAGAGTGAACAGGAAACCTAAAGAATGGGAGAAAATTTTTGCAATCTGTCCGTCTGACAAAGGGCTAATATCCAGAATCTACAAAGAACTTAAATAGATTTACAAGAAAGAAACAAACAACCCCATCAAAAAGTGGGCAAAGGACATGAACATACACTTCTCAAAAGATGACTTTTATGCAGCCAATAAACATATGATAAAAAGCTCATCATGACTGGTCATTAGAGGAATGCAAATCAAAACCACAATGATATACCATCTCATGCCAGTTAGAATGGTTGTCATTAAAAAGTTAGGAAACAACAGATGCTGGAGAGGATGTGGAGAAATGGGAATGCTTTTACACTGGTGGTGAGAGTGTAAATTAGTTTAACCATTGTGGAAGACAATGTGGCAATTCCTCAAGGATCTAGAACTAGAAATACCATTTGACCCAGCAATCCTGTTACTGGGTATATACCCAAAATATTATGAATAATTCTACTATAAAGACACATGCACATGCATGCTTGTTGCAGCATTGTTCACAATAGCAAAGACTTGGAACCAACCCAAATGCCCATCAGTGATAGGCTGGATAAAGAAAATGTGGCACATAATATACCATGGAATACTATGCAGCCCTAAAAAAGGATGAGTTTGTCTCATTTGCAGGGACATGGATGAGACTGGAAACCATCATTCTCAGCAAACTAATGCAAGAACAGAAAACCAAACACCATGTGTTCTCACTCATAAGTGGGAGTTGAACAATGAGAACACATGGACACAGGGAGGCCTGTCAGGGGTTGGGGGGTTAGGAGAGGGATAACATTAGGAGAAATACCTATTGTAGATGACAGGTTGATGGGTGCAGCAAACCACCATGGCGCATGTATACCTATGTAACAAACATGCACATTCTGCCCATGTACCACAGAACTTAAAAGTTTAATAAACACACACACACACATACACACCATTGCCCTTAGTATCACTTAAAGACAGAGGTTGCTAAATGTTAAAGTAAATGTAAGAAAACAAAAAGACAAACCATCTAATCCCAGCAATTGATTACTGCAGTAGTTGCCCTGATGCACATCTTTGTGTGAGTAAGGGTAGGTGGAGAAAAACTGTGAGGAAGAGAGAAGAGAGAAATAGAAATAACCTGAGGTTGAGATAAAACCATTATCAGAATGTGTAATTTCACTCTTACAGTGAAATTATTATAAAAGAAACTTTTGAACGATGAGAGTGTGGACTACAAGGATATAACTTAAAATTGTGCATAATTTGAAGTGGCAGATTTTGAAAGGCTTAGCTTCTGGGTCAGAAAAAGGTAAAAGGGAAGGAAGAGGAAAACTTTGGAAATTCTGTGCTGAAGAAGGAAAATACACAAAAGAGAAAATTCAAGGCCATACAAGGTGTTAGAAAAAAATACCAGAGGCACACTACTCAACCTCTTGTCCTAACATAGAATCTAGACTTTGAAACATTGAGAGAAGCTTCCACTGAATTCAAAATTATATTATTCATTTCAAATCACAGAAATAAAAACTTGAAATTGCGATAAATATATACAGAGATATTGTAAAGAATAACAGATTTAAAACACTGGAAGTCACCCCTTTACATTCTCACTCTTTGTAAAAAAAATAGACATAGAAGGAGACAACATTTGAAAGTAAAATATAATCAAACAAGCATTAGAGTTATCGAGAATCAGTTTGAATCAGAAGTTTAAAAACTAAGACCAGAAATGGACAAATAATAGGATGAAATAAAAATAGAATTTGTTGTACTCAGGAAAGAAATAGAAGAAAGGAGACAAAATTATCTATTTTTTTTTTTTTTTTTTTTTTTTTTTTTTTTTTTTTGAGACAGAGTCTCGCTCTGTTGCCCGGGCTGGACTGGAGTGCTGTGGCCTGATCTCAGCTCACTGCAAGCTCTGCCTCCCGGGTTTATGCCATTCTCCTGCCTCAGCCTCTCAAGTAGCTGGGACTACAGGCGCCCGCCACCCCGCCCGGCTAGTTTTTTGTATTTTTTAATAGAGACGGGGTTTCACCATGTTAGCCAGGATGATCTCGATCTCCTGACCTCGTGATCCACCCGTCTCAGCCTCCCAAGAGACAAAATTATCTTAAAGATAAATAATAAAAGATGAAATGCAAAATAAAATGAAAATTTAATAGAGGAACTGAAGAAAGGGATAACAACTAAGAAAATAAAAAATGGGATAAGAACAGAAGTAAAAAGAGTAAGAACAATGACATTTATGTAATTGATGTCCCTGAAAGGGTTAACAATGAAATATAACTAATATTAAAACTATAAGACAAAACGTTTCCAGATAAAATAAGAGTTGAATATATATATTAAAGGGGCCCGTTAGGTGCCTGAAAAAATTAATACAGAATGGTCAACTTTAAGAAATATAATAGTAAAATATTACACTTCAAAGATGAAGAAAATATCTTCAAGATTTCCAGGTAAAAAGATCATATAAATTATAAGTCAGTAGAATTTGACAAGCGTCAGACTTTTTAAAAACAACATAAAAAGCAAGACAAAAATTGAGCAGATTTTCAAACAACTCACTGAAAAAAAAAAGTTAATTAAAGATTATATCTAGCCAAAGTGTCCTTCAAATATCAAGGCTATATAAAAACAGTTGTGAACGTACAATGATTTAGGGATTTTGTACCCATAATCTTTTTTTGAAGAATCTACTGCAGGATAATCTTCACTCAGCTGATGTATCACTGGCAATGCTTTAGCAGAAAGACTGACGGTAAATATTTTAATATCTGCAATTCTAGATCTAAAACAAAAGTAGAATGAGTGGACTACTAATGCACATTGATGGATGTTGTGGAAAACTCAAAATTTAATGTTCTTAAAAAGGAAAAATAAGGAAAGAAGAAAGATTAGAGTAAATTAAGAGGTTAAGGAAAGTGCATTTATAAAGGTCTAACTAAAAATTATTATCACTAGAATAAAAATACAGATCTTCTTACATACAAACATAAGGTTTTTAAAAAGCAAAAGTATACATTTTAATAAAAACTGCAAATAAAATAAAATGTACATAATTATTAAATATTATACAGTTGAAACCAGCTGTCTCAGTCATATGAATAAATGTGAATGGGCTTATCTATTAAAAGAAAATATTTTTATTTTGGATCCCAAAATCATAATTCAGCTATATGATGTATAGAAAAGACACATCTAAAACAGGGAATTTAGAAATTATAAAAATATAGGAATGCACCAAACGGTATCAGTCAAGTGCAAATTATAGAAAAAACTCCAGACAGAAGATACAAAAGTATAAAAATCAAACCATACAAGTAGTAGAAATAAATAATTACTAGAAGAAAATTAGAATTCATTGGGTGAGTTTCTCTTTAACTTGATGAAGGGAAAGTCTTTCTAATCATGAAACAAAATCCAGAGGTGATTTTTTAAAAGGTTGATACATTTAACTACAGAAAAATGAGGAAAGAAAAAAGTATGGTGAAAACACTATAAACAAAATCAAAAGACAATTGACAAACTGTAAGACAACATTTGCAGAATATATCATAGACAACAGAAAAATCGTCCTAATCTATAAAGAACGCTTAAAAATTAGAGTCATAGTTCTGTGCATTTACCCAAAAGCTTTGGAGTCAGTATGTCAGAGAGATTCCTGCACTCTGGTGTTCATTGCAGCACTATTCACAATAGCCAGATTATGAGATCAACCCGTGTCTGTCTAGGGACAAATGAATAAAGAAAATGTGGTACATATACACAGTGAAGTACGACTCAGATTTATAAAAGGAAGAAATTTCATCATTTGTGACAATACGGGTAAAATTGGAAAACATACTAAGTAAAATAAACCATGGAAAAACAAATACCACGTATTTTTATTTGTATGTGGAATCTAAAACAGTCGAACCCATAAAAGCAAACAGTAGAATGGTATTTATCAGAAGCTAGGGGGTGGGGGAAATGGGAAGATAATAGTCACAGGATATAAATTCTGTTAGATAGGTGGAATAAGTTTGATTATTTTTGAGATCCATAGCACAGCATGCTGAATATAGCTAATAATTGAGTATTGTACATTTTAATATTGCAAAGTGAATAACATTTTATTGTTCTCATCACAAAAATGTTAAACATTTGAACCAATTAATAGAATTTATTTAAATTAATCATTCCACATTGTATTAAAAAATTATAGCACTTCTTTGTATCCCATAAACATACACAACTATAAATTGTCAATATACAATAAAAATTTTAAAAAACTGAGGATTAAAGGCCCAAAACATAATAGAAATATTGGAAAAATATATGAAAGATACTTAAAGAAGAAAGAATAAAGGCATTTAAGCATATGAAAGAGTGTTTAATCTCATAGAGAAATGTAAATTAAAAGAACACCAATAGAACCTATCAAATTTGGCAACAATTTATAAGTATGACAATATATTATGTTGGTGAGGCTGTTGAGGAACAGGGAATCTCTTTACCAGTGCGAACGTTATCTGGTACAACCCTTTTGGCTTAAAAACAACAAAAATTATTCCCTCACAACTCCAGAGGCCAGAATTCAAAAAATCAAAAGTATTAACAAGACCACACTCCCTCTGCAGGTTCTAGGGAAGAATCAGTTCTTGGTCTCTTCTAGCTTCTAGAGACTATTGGCGTTTGTGATTTGTGGCCACATCACTCCAGTCTTTGCCTCTGTGATCACATTGACTTCTTTTCTCTGTCTTTTATATCAATCTGAAGCCTCCCTCTGCCCTTCTCTTATAAGGGTTCTTATCTTTGAATTTAGAGACCACCTAGAAAATTCGTGATAGTCTTTTCCATCTCAAGATATTTAATTTAATTATATTTGCAAAAACTATTTTCTCAAACAAAGTAACATTCATAGGTTCTGGAAATGAATACATGGACATATTTTCTTTGAGGCCATCGTTCAACCTATTACAGTGAGCAATTTGACTACTATGAAATCACCTTGAAAATAGACCCCAACAATATAAAAATATACATTGATGATATTGTTCATGACTGCATTGTTTATTGCAAAATATCAGAAAAACCTCAATGCTCATACGTGGAAGGATGACTGAATAAACTGTGATACACTTACATAATAGAATATTATGCAGCTATAAAAAATAAGAAGTGTCTCTTTGCACTGACATAGATTGATTTCCAGTATATATTGTTATGTAAAAGAAACAAAGTCTAAAATAATATCTATAGTTTTCTACCTTTTATTGCAGAAAGTAGGTGCATATGGAAATATACATGTATCTTCTCATTTTTGTAAACAGAAGTTAAGGAAGGATAAAGCAGAGACTAATGAGATTGGTTACTTAAGAGGGTAGGAATGAGATGAAAAGAATGGGGGTGATGGTAGACGGCATGAGTAGGAGTATTAGTTCTATGATTATAACTATTTGTATCATTTTTGCTTGTAGAACCATGTTGCTGTTTAACATCTCCTCTCAATGTTAACATCCTTCCAAATGATTTATTTTAAAGAAATAATTAAAAAATTAAAAGAAACCAGGATTTGAGTGGGAGAGCCTAAAATATAATACAAAGAATATAAATGAGCTTAACAGTGTTGCAAATGAATAACATAAACACCCTGGAATTAGCCATTTCTCCAGAAGCATCCATTTTATTTGTTGGACTGTAGCATTAATAAATGAAGATTGAGGCACTGAGTATGCTCATTGCTACTTGGGTCTCATTACCTCCAGGCCTTTTCAGTAAACAGAGCTAAGAAATACACGTACATATTTACACTAGTATACTAACATCTACATTTATTTCTATAGATAGGATGAGGACAAATCTTATTTTCTATCTTGGATTAATATTAATTATCCATGGATTTCATGGTTCTTCTAACGCAGTTGCATTATTAGACTTACAGTTCTTAAAGTGTCGTTTTTCTCATATTTTTTGAAATATGTCACATAGCGTTAGCTTTAAATTATTCTCTCAGTTTCAGATCGCATTATTTCCTAAACACTGTGGATTTCAGAATTGTTTTTCCCCAGGAAAACTCACCCAATTACCACTTAGGATTAAGAAAGCCTAATTTTAGCTATTGAAAAGTTTTTAGCTCTAAGAAAAAAAAAAAGGAAGAAAAGAACTATTTTAAAAAGTGTTTTTTTTTTTTTTTTTTTTTTTTTCTGAAAAAGCCGCATACCTGGAGTGAATTTACTTAATTTAAAATATTATCTCAAAAATCCAATACCTATGTGACCTGGAACAACTTACCTAACCTGACTGTGCCTCAGTTTCCTCACATGTAAAATGAAATGATAGCATAATCTATTACTTAGAGTACTTTTAGAAAATAATAAATGATTGGAGATAAGTCACTTTGAATAGTCCCTGGCACATACTACAGAATAATTGTGAGCTAAATTTTTGTTCTGTTGTACAAACTGAGTTTTTGATCCAAGGTGATCTCCAAATGATGAATTGATCCCTACATTAATAAGATTTTTTTTTTCTGAAAGTTTTAACTAGTTTTCTAAAGTAGAATGAGAATTAACTTTAACAGAATATCTTTCCTCGAAAAGCTACCTTGGCATAGTTTAACAGATCTTACATTTAAAGCTGAAATGGCTTATATTTATTTAGATCTTACCATGGGGAAATAGATTTTTTCATAAATTACCTGATTTCAGTTTAATCTTCACACTTTGTTCCACCCCTAAAAATACAATCCCTAGCCTATAGGAGTGATAATTACCTGAAAGAGTTCTGTGCATTCAAACTCCAAGTTACAGTTAATTAACTTAATTAATTGTTCATAATAATATGATCCCTTAGACCCCATTTTGGTTACATTTTTTGTAGTGTTCCGAGCTAACCAATGAAGCACACACAAAAAATATTTCAGTTGTGACTTATGTCCTTGTATAACAAGGGAAAACCAAACAAAATTTACCACTAATGGATAATAAGTTACATAAAAAGTGAAAGAAAAGTGGGGAGGAGTGGACTGGCTGATGTTGGAGATAAGTAAAAAAGAGAAGGCACCTAGGAAAGGGGGAAAAGATAAAATAAATTAAAAAATAAGAAAAAAAGGAAAGGATTAGAAAATATTTGTTTGCGAATTTTTTTTTTTTTTTTGAGACAGAGTTTCGCTGTGTCTCCCAGGCTGGAGTGCAGTGGCGCGATCTCGGCTCACTGCAAGCTCCGCCTCCCGGGTTCCCGCCATTCTCCCGGCTCAGCCTCCGAGTAGCTGGGACTACAGGCGCCCGCCCGCTAGTTTTTTGTATTTTTAGTAGAGACGGGGTTTCACCGTGTTAGCCAGGAGGGTCTCGATCTCCTGACCTCGTGATCCACCCGCCTCGGCCTCCCAAAGTGCTGGGATTACAGGCTTGAGCCACCGCGTCGGGCCTATTTGTTTGCGAATTTTAAGAAAATTAGATGAGAGTAGAGAGGAACAATTCTTAGATCATGGAGGTAAAAACAATGAGAGGAGCGTGGGCTGTCAAGTGTCAGCTCATATGGAGGGGGAGATAAGAGGAAATGCCCCTTTATACACATTTGGAAATGCTGCATTTAAAAAGTTGGATATATGAACTAAAAACAACAAAAAATTAATCCACATTTACTTGGAATAAAGCACAAAACCAGTCCAAAAGTAGTAGATCGAGGCTGACGCCAAGGTGGCTCAGGAAATAGAATTCTGGGGGTGTCATTCCCCAGCTGGAGAAGTGGGTTCTGAAGCTTGTAAAGACACACAAGGTTGGATGGCATAGCCTCAGGGCTTTAGGAGGCAAGAGCCTGAATAAAATTCAGCACTCCTCACTGCGCCCTTTCTTCTGAAAAGCCGTAAGGATATTTCTTGGGTCTCTATATTAGAAGAGGAAATGTCACTGAAGAGAAATCGAAATCCCAAGTTTATCTTAAATGTGAGTAAAAGATGATGAAGTACATACACTGCATGATTTTAGAACAACATGCCAAAAATTCAACATAAAAATTGTGCCGGGATTATTAAACTTCTTAAAATTTCCCTGAAAACTAAACAAAACAAACAAAACAACCAAAGACATGTCTGAAGTGGCATTTCCACAAATCTAGGGGCTTCTAAATAATAAATAAATATAGATAGATAGTAGGTGGATATGTTGTAGATAAACAGAATTTCAACTAATCAAAAATTGCTAATGCATGGAAAGTAAACCAACATGAGAATTGACAGACATGATAAAGAGAATGACCAAAGTAGGAATAATACTATTTGAAATAAGAATATTAAAAAATGATGTAAGAGATAAAAGCAATTAAACCACTAAAAAATGGCAAATTGAAGGGGTCTGAATTTAGAGCCAGAAAGTCTTGGGATTGACTGAATTTACCAATAAGTAGTTGAATAACTGGTGTTTCGTTTCTCTGAGTTTCAGTTTTCTCATGGAACTGTTGGTTTATCTATCTCATGGTGATGGTGTTAAGATTAAATGACAAAATGTATGTAAAGTACCTAGAAAATTAGAAGTCCTCAGTATAGATTAGTGTTTGTCCTACTTTCCATTTATAAAAGATGAACTTAGAAATTGAAATTTGGTCAAGAGATATTCTCTTCTTTTTTATTTGTTATTCTAAGTACCAAGATATATTTATGCACATTACATTTTGAAACATTGATTACCTAATTAGTAGAACTGCAAAAATATGGTATGGAATATGTTGCCTATCAAGATATGCAGCTCATTAACAACAGTCACATACTAGTTTTCTGTTCATTTATATATGTGATATCTTCTTCAGTGGGGTGTGTAACATGGTCCAAATGCTTCCCTCAAACATGGCATTCTTTAGGAGAGAAGGCACAAAGATAATACAATTAATACAATTTATTTTTCCCATAGCTTAGAATTATTTTTGTCATGGTTGAAATATATTACTTTGATGTATTGATGAACATTTCAGGATATTTACAGATAATTTTAGGAAAATTTACACATTTATACCATCCCTTCTTTTAATCCAGAAATCTGGCATGTCCCTCTCCTTTTACTTAACTGTTAAAATATTTGTCCTTCCTTAGTAAAATTTTGTGGTACTCATTACATAAACATTTCTATTGTTTTGTTTTCTTTCTTTTTTTTTTTTGTTTTTTTAAGACAAGGTCTCCCTCTGTCTCCTGAGTAGCTAGGACCATGGGCATGTGCCACAATGGCCAGCTAAATTTTTGATTTTTTTTTTATTTCAGATAAGATCTCATTATACTGCCCAGGCTGATCTCAAACTTCTGGGTTCAAGCAGTCTTCCTACCTTGGTCTCCCAAAGTGCTGGGATTACAGGTGTGAGTCACTTGACATGGCCATAAATATTTCTTTTTTATTATTATTATGCTTTAAGTTCTAGGGTACATGTGTACAATGTGCAGGTTTGTTACATATGTACACAAGTGCCATGTTGGTGTGCAGCACCCATCAACTCATCAGCACCCATCAACTCGTCATTTACATCAGGTATAACTCCCAGTGCAATCCCTCCCCCCTCCCCCCCACAATAGGCCCCAGTGTGTGATGTTCCCCTTCCCATGTCCAAGTGATCTCATTGTTCAATTCCCACCTATGGGTGAGAACAACTTGACTTCTTTTCCTTACTGAATACCCTTTATTTATTTCTCTTGCCTGATTGCCCTAGCCAGAACTTCCAACACTATGTTGAATAGGAGTGGTGAGAGAGGGCATTCCTGTCTTGTGTCAGTTTTCAAAGGGAATGCTTCCAGTTTTTGGCCATTCAGTATGATATTGGCTGTGGGTTTGTCACAAGTAGCTCTTATTATTTTGAGATACATTCCATCAATACCAAATTTATTGAGAGCTTTTTAGCATGAAGTGCTGTTGAATTTTGTAAAAGGACTTTTCTGCATCTATTGAGATAATCATGTGGTTTTTGTCTTTGGTTCTGTTTATATGCTGGATTATGTTTATTGATTTGCATATGTTGAACCAGACTTGCATCCCAGGGATGAAGCCCACTTGATCATGGTGGATAAGCTTTTTGATGTGCTGCTGGATTCGGTTTGCCAGTATTTTATTGAGGATTTTTGCATCGATGTTCATCAGGGATATTGGTCTAAAATTCTCTTTTTTTGTTGTGTCTCTGCCAGGCTTTGGTATCAGGATGATGTTAGCCTTATAAAATGAGTTAGGGAGGATTCCCTCTTTTTCTATTGATTGGAGTAGTTTCAGAAGGAATGGTACCAGCTCCTCCTTGTACCTCTAGTCGAATTCGGCTGTGAATCCGTCTGGTCCTGGACTTTTTTTGGTTGGTAGACTATTAATTATTGCCTCAATTTCAGAGCCTGCTATTGGTCTATTCAGGGATTCAACTTCTTCCTGGTTTAGTCTTGGGAAAGTGTAAGAGTCCAGGAAATTATCCATTTCTTCTAAGTTTTCTAATTTATTTGCATAGAGGTGTTTATAGTATTCTCTGATGGTAGTTTGTATTTCTGTGGGGTCGGTGGTGATATCCCCTTTATCATTTTTTATGGCATCTATTTGATTCTTCTCTCTTTTCTTCTTTATTAGTCTTGCTAGCGGTCTATCAATTTCATTGATCTTTTCAAAAAACCAGCTCCTGGATTCACTGATTCTTTTTTGGAAGCTTTTTGGGTCTCTATCTCCTTCAATTCTGCTCTGATCTTAGTTATTTCTTGCCTTCTGCTAGCTTTTGCATGTGTTTGCTCTTGCTTCTCTAGTTCTTTCAATTGTGATGTTAGGGTGTCAATTTTAGATCTTTCCAGCTTTCTCTTGTGGGCATTTAGTGCTATAAATTTCCCTCTACACACTGCTTTAAATGTGTCCCAGAGATTCTGGTATGTTGTATCTTTTTTTTCATTGGTTTCAAAGAACATCGTTATTTCTGCCTTCATTTTGTTATGTACCCAGTAGTCATTCATAAGCAGGCTGTTCAGTTTCCCCATAGTCGAGCGGTTTTGATTGAGTTCCTTTGTCCTGAGTTCTAGTTTGATTGCACTGTGGTCTGAGAGACAGTTTGTTATCATTTCTGGTTTTTTACATTTGCTGAGGAGTGCTTTACTTCCAATTATGTGGTCAATTTTGGAATAAGTGTGATGTGGTGCTGAGAAGAATGTATATTCTGTTGATTTGGGGTGGAGAGTTCTGTAGATGTCTATTAGGTCCACTTGGTGCAGAGATGAGTTCAATTCCTGGATATCCTTGTTAACTTTCTGTCTCGTTGATCTGTCTAATGTTGACAGTGGGATGTTGAAGTCTCCCATTATTATTGTATGGGAGTCTAAGTCTCCTTGTAAGTCTCTAAGGACTTGCTTTATGAATCTGGGTTTTCCTGTATTAGGTGCATATATATTTAGGATAGTTAACTCTTCCTGTTGAATTGATTCCTTTACCATTATGTAATGGCCTTCTTTGTCTCTTTTGATCTTTGATGGTTCAAAGTCTGTTTTATCAGAGACTAGGATTGCAACCCTTGCTTTTTTTTGTTTTCCATTTGCTTGGTAGATCTTCCTCCATCACTGTATTTTGAGCCTGTGTGTGTCTCTGCATGTGAGATGGGTCTCCTGAATACAGCAAACTGATGGGTCTTGACTCTTTATCCAATTTGCCAGTCTGTGTCTTTTAATTGAACCGTTTAGTCCATTTACATTTAAGGTTAATATTGTTATGTGTTAACTTGATCCTGTCATTGTGATATTAGCTGGTTATTTTGCTCATTAGTTGATGCAGTTTCTTCCTAGCATCGATGTTTGTTACATTTTGACATGTTTTTGCAATGGCTGGTGCCGGTTGTTCCTTTTCATGTTTAGTGCTTCCTTCAGGGTCTCTTGTGGGGCAGGCCTGGTGGTGACAAAATCTCTAAACTTTTGCTTGTCTGTAAAGGATTTTATTTCTCCTTCACTTATGAAACTTACTTTGGCTGGATATGAAATTCTGGGTTGAGAATTCTTTTCTTTAAGAATATTGAATATTTGTCCTGCCTGTCTTCTGGCTTGTAGTTTCTGCTGAGAGATCTGCTGTTAGTCTGATGGGCTTCCCTTTGTGAGTAACTCGACCTTTGTCTCTGGCTGCCCTTAACATTTTTTCCTTCATTTCAACTTTGGTGTATCTGACAATTATGTGCCTTGGAGTTGCTCTTCTCGAGGAGTATCTTTGTGGCGTTTTCTGTATTTCCTGAATTTGAATGTTGGCCTGTCTTACTAGGTTGGGGAAGTTCTCCTGGATGATATCCTGAAGAGTGTTTTCCAACTTGGTTCCATTTTCTCCCTCACTTTCAGGCACCAATCAGACATAGATTTGGTCTTTTCACATTATCCCATATTTCTTGGAGGCTTTTTTCATTTCTTTTTCTTCTTTTTTCTCTAGACTTCTCTTCTCGCTTCATTTCATTCATTTGATCTTCAATCACTGATATTCTTTCTTCCAGTTGATTGAGTCGGTTACTGAAGCTTGTGCATTTGTCACGTAATTATCGTGTCATGGTTTTCATCTCTGTAAGTTAGTTTATGGCCTTCTCTGCATTGATTATTCTAGTTATCCATTCTTCCATTCTTTTTTCAAGATTTTTACTTTCTTTGCACTGGGTTTGTGGTTCCTCCTTTAGCTCTGAGAAATTTGATTGACCGAAGCCTTCTTCTCTCAACCCATCAAAGTCATTCTCCATCCAGCTTTGATCCATTGCTGGTGATGAGCTGCGTTCCTTTGGAGGGGGTGATGCGCTCTTATTTTTTGAATTTCCAGCTTTTCTGCCCTGCTTTTTCCCCATCTTTGTGGTTTTATCTGCCTTTGGTCTTTGATGATGGTGACGTAGTGATGGGGTTTTGGTGTGGGTATCATTTCTGTTTGCTAGTTTTCCTTCTAACAGTCAGAACACTCAGCTGCAGGTCTGTTGGAGTTTGCTTGAGGTCTACTCCAGACCCTGTTTGCCTGGGTATCAGCAGCGGAGGCTGCAGAGGATAGAAGATTGCTGAACATCGAGTGTTGCTGTCTGATTCTTGCTCTGGAAACTTTGTCTCAGAGGTGTGTCCAGCCATGTGAGGTGTGAGGTGTCAGTCTTCACCTTGTGGGGTATGTCTCCCAGTTAGGTTACTCAAGGGTCAGAGATCCACTTGAGCATGCATTGTGTCCATTCTCAGATCTCAACCTCCATGCTGGGAGACCCACTGCTCTCTTCAAAGCTGTCAGACAGTGTCATTTATATCTGCAGAGGTTTCTGCTGCTTTTTGTTTAGCTATGCCCTGTCCCCAGAGGTGGAGTCTACAGAGGCAGGCAGGACTCCTTGAATTGTGATGGACTCCACCCAGTTTGAGCTTCCTGGTGGCTTTGTTTACCTACTTAAGCCTCAGCATTGGAGGGCACTCCTCCCCCAGCCTTGCTGCTGCCTTGCGGTTATATGTCAGACTGCTATGCTAGCAATGAGGAAGGCTCCATGGGTGTGGGACCCTCCAGACCAGGTGTGGGATATAATATCCTGATGTGCTGTTTGCTAAGACTCTTGGTAAAGTGCAGTATTAGGGTAGGAGTTACCTGATTTTCCAGGTGTTGTGTGTCTCAGTTTCCCTTGGCTAGGAAAAAGGATTCCCTTCCCCCTTGTGCTTCCCAGGTGAGGCAATGCCTTGCCCTGCTTCAGCTCTCACTGGTCAGGCTACACCAGCTGACCAGCACAGATTGTCAGGCACTCCCCAGTGAGATGAACCCGGTACCTCAGTTGAAAATGCAGAAATCACCCATCTCCTGTGTCACTCGTGCTGGGAGCTGGAGGCTGGAGCTGTTCCTATTTGGCCATCTTGCTCAGGATACTTTTTCCATAAATATTTCTTAAACAGTCATCCTTTGATATCTATGGTAGGTTAGTTCCAAAACTCCCATGAATATCAAAATCCATGGACACTCAAGACCCTTACATAAAATGGAGTATTGTTTGCATATAACCTAAGCACATCATCCCAATATACTTTATTTATTTATTTATTTATTTATTTATTTATTTATTTTTTGAGGCGGAGTCTCGCTCTGTCGACCAGGCTGGAGTGCAGTGGCCGGATCTCAGCTCACTGCAAGCTCTGCCTCCCGGGTTTATGCCATTCTCCTGCCTCAGCCTCCCGAGTAGCTGGGACTACAGGCGCCCGCCAACTCACCCGGCTAGTTTTTTGTATTTTTTAGTAGAGACAGGGTTTCACCGTGTTAGCCAGGATGGTCTCGATCTCCTGACCTCGTGATCCACCTGTCTCGGCCTCCCAAAGTGCTGGGATTACAGGCTTGAGCCACCGCGTCTGGCCTGCCAATATACTTTAAATCAGTTCTAGATTACTGATAATGTTTAATATAATGTAAATGTTGTGTGAATAATTATTATACTGCACAGTTTGAATAATAATGACAAGAAATAAACATACGTTCATATGCAGTATGATGCAATTTTTCTTTTATCTTTTTTGAATACTTTCTATATGTAGTTGGTTGAATCCATGGACGTGGAACCCACAAATACAGAGGGCCAACTATACAATTTATTTTTTATATATTTTAGACCTTGGTTGCTATAGTGACTGATATCTTAGACACCATTAGTATCAAGGAAAGCTTTTGATTTCCTCGTATTTGTATTTTACAGCTGTCATATAAAGCATTCTTTTTAAAGTGATTTTAGGTTGATTTTTTTTTTCATTTTTAAGGTAGATAATGAGATGTTCTGGAATTCTTTCTTTACAAATTATTTCTACTGTTATGCATATAATTGACAAGAACTTTCAAAATAATGTGGTATGACAAGTGGCTATCATGGGCCTTTACATGTTGAATAAATATTCTAGATTTACTTTTCTAAGGATGATACTTTCATTGGTGTCTTTTTGTAATTTTTCTAGGAGACAATTTGTTTATATTTCCTTTAATGTATGTGAAATCACCCTTTCCTTCCTGTATACACATTAGTTGGTTATGAAGTATCATTCTTTATATCAATTTTTGAAAACATGACCTTGCATTTTGGATTACCCTAAAAGCATGATTGTACTATTGTTTACATGCATGTGTTGTGTGTTACTTTGTTAGATCTGAGTTTTAAAGCTAAATTTACTACTCTGAGAATAATATGTTTGACAGTTTGAAGTAATACAGCTATAAAACTGTTATAAACTCTGTGAAGGCAAGCGCATATTCTGTGATAAATGAAACTCAGAGGCTTACAGGGATATGCATAGATTAGATAAAAGCCACCACATATACATGACACAAATGTCACACATATGCATGACACAACATGGGTCACATATACATGGGTCACATCTAGATGGGTGGCCTTTATCTAATCCATGCATATCCTTTTTCTCCATAATTGCCACTTCATAGACTGGTTGAGTGTTTTCATGCTATGATACTTGACGATCTCCAGAATGAGTGATGTAAGAAATCAAGATGGAATCTACATTGTCTTTTATGACTCAGAAGTCACACACTATACTTTCTACAATATCAAGTCCTAGTGTCACCTTCTCAGTGAGATCTTTCTTGACTACTCAGTCAAAAATTATAACCTCATCACCATGTTTGTTCCTTTTCTTTTATCTTTTTGTATAATGTTTCCTTGCACTTACCATCTTCTAATGTAGCAGATGTTCAAGTGTTCATTTTGTTTATGGCAGTCTCTCTTCAGTAGAATATAAAAGAGAACTCCTTGAAAAAAAGGGGTTTTGTTTTATTCATTGCTATATCCCCAGTGTCTAGGAGGCTGCTGGCTAATAGTGGCAGTCAAATTGGTGTTGATCATTAGTTCCTGCTCTTTCATTCTGTTGATCTCTGCTTCATTTAGGTTTTAAATTTATTGCTTATATGGTTTTTCTCTTTGTAATACCTTTGGGATCAAATTTTCCCTTTGGTTGTCTGTTTTTTAGTTGTGCTATTATCTTGACTCCTATAAAGAAACTTTGATCTTGTACTAATTTTTTTAGGGTTTTGTAAGAAAGCCTAACAATTTTGACTGCTCATCTGAGTCACTCTTTTTTGAACTTTCAAATAATTTCGGTTATTTTTCTAAGATTATTCTTTCCTAATGTGAAATGGGACCTTCCGGAGGATTCAAGACTGAGTCTTTCAAGCTCAAATGAAGGGAGAAGGAGAAGGTTATCATATTTTGTAGTTTCAACTTGTCAGTTCAGAGTTTCATTACCAGTGGTTTGTAGAGATAATACCACTGCTATACAGGCTTCACAACAAGAAGCTTCCTTCTGCATCAAAGATCACCTTTTTGTGTTTATTATGGCAGGCATTATTTAGCAGGGATAATTCCAAGGATACACTGTGGGCAAGTGCTATGGGATCTAGGCACTTAAGGCAAACAACAATACGGTCCTCACAGGACTCTAGAGAAATCACACATTGCTGTCTTAGTGTTATAATAATGAATTTGACCTTCAACCCATTGACACTAGTGAATTCTTTTACAATCTCTTCCCTTATTTTCCAGGCAAGGTGCTCCTTTGCATGCAGACAGCAATGGTCTGTGCAAATCATTGTTAAGTAGGATTCCTCCTTACGTAGAAAATTGTCCTGAAGTTTCTGTATGTAACTGTTATTCTTCCATGTTTTCTAATAGGAGCACAGAATAATCTCTATTTGGATATTTAGATATTCGTTTTAATATGATTGTGAGATAAAAGTTAGATGTGTTTCTTCCATTCGTCATTTAATCAGGAAATCAGTATTACATATTTAGCATTAGATACTCAGGTTATATCTGAGCATCTTGTTCAAAGAAAGGTCCCTTTTAATTTTTGGCAACAGCCACTTATATATTTTTTTCCTTAGAGATCTTAAACATTATTGTTTTTTGTCTAATACATTGCACAATAAAAAAGATTTATTGTATTAACCTTTATACAATACAAATGTATTAATCTAATACATTTCAAAGATTTTAAAGTTTTAATTGTTTACTTATGCGCTTCTATTTTCTCTTATATGTGGAGTGTTCTATATGGCTAAGAAGGCTGTCCGTTTCATTTGTCATTGTATCTTCACTGCATAGGCTAATGCATGGAAGTCAATAGAATTTAAATTTATATATGAATAATGGTAAATTTTAGATAGAATGCCAGGCTTGTGATATGAATAAGGCAGACTGTCTGTTTAATCTATGGCAGATCAGGCCTCAGACCTTCACAGTCCTCAGCTTTAATGCACTCATTTTGTGGTATTCATTTTTTAAATTAGTAGAGAGAAATATGAAAATACAAGGAAATGTATCTAACCCCAACTTGTTGGGAACAGCTAAAGGAGTTAGCGCTATTTAAACTGGCAAAATAATAATATCGTATATACACATATATATGCCATTATAAAATATAGCAATAAAACTGGTTGTACATTTTCTGTACTTATTAAACACATAGCAAGAAAATTGGCCTTTACTACCATGGAAAAATAAAAACTGAACTACAACGAATAAAAATTTCACCGTAAGATCATTAATGGCAGGAAAAATGGCCAAAGGGCATTACAGATTATTCTTTATTTTCAATATCCTCTGAAAAAAAATGTAGTATCAATTTGGTGTTGTGGATACAGACCTTGTAAAGGCAAATCATCTTTTAAAATTTGTTTCATATGTACAAATAAACTAGAGTAAAATACTTAAGACACATTTTTGACATGAGCTAAGTGTAGGCCTGGAATAATTTGCTAAATGTCACAAGAGAGGGAAAAAAATTAGACTAAATAGCTGCCTTTAAGCTTAACTATAGTATTTTCTTGTATCTGTGTTTAAAAAGTCACCCCTGCTAGCTAACAGAAAACATTAAATCAAAAGGATTTAGCATTGTGGTTAATGTCTTGTTCTTTATGATCTGCACAGGCCTAGATATTGCAGCACATATTTTACATATGTAATTCTGCTTTGGGACTACTCTAAAACCATCGTACAATATGCTGAATTAATAATGCTTATAAGTGTAATATATATAGGGAGAGTTTGAACAAGTCTTGATGAAAGGTGATATATATTTATGAGGTGCCAGATGTTTGCCTTTAAAAGTAATTTTTATTAACCCACACTATTGAGATTTGTATTGAAGTGGTCTCTTTGTGGTAGTATATTGTTTAAAATATGTTCTGTGAGATTTAGGCACAATGGGGTGAATAAAAGAATAAGTACCTGTCTAAATTTTATGTATTTTTAAAAATTGAACCATGGGGGTACATTTTTAATGCAGGTGCAATGTAATAGACAGAAAACAATAAAAAGGCTTATACATTTCATATGCAACTGCAGGTGTTAAAATGTACATATTATTATTATTTTAAATATTTTCTTTTCTTTTTATTATGGAGGTAATCATGATATCATATGCTTATATAATGTGTTTCTTGCTAGGTGTTCAAAACACATTGCAGTCATTCATTATTTCACATTTCATAACTTTCCTACAGGGAAGCAAGGACAAGTATTATCGCCCCATTTTACAGACAAGACAACTGGTTAACAAATGGCTGCTCTCTAAATGTCAGAGATTTTTTTTTTTTTTTTTTTTCCTGGCCTTACATAGCATGTGTCCACTGGGCTGATTCCATTGCTGCTGAGCACCAGGGTCACCAATCCTTTGATTACTGCCCTGGCTATTGTTACTAGCACACTTAAGTGTTCATTTCTTTCTAAACACAAGGCACAGTCCACATTGCAAATATTAATGACAGTTAACTGAACATTTCAGGAAGCAGAGGTGTATATTACAAAGTGACTACATTCAACAACTGCCCAGGTGCAGACTGGTCACAGATCCCCTTACTGGCTTGCTTCCTGTCCTACTGCTGACTCGTTTCCTTGTGGCCAGGACTATTAATCTCTTGCTATATCGCAAAGCCTGATGTATATCTACTCTAGGCTTCAGGAAGAGTAGAACACGTTTTCTTCCCTTAATCTAAAATCCATTTCCATAGGTCCCAGAATTTTCTTCCTAAGATGGAAATTTCCATTTCTTTTAAAGGAAGCATCCTTCTCATCTACACAAGTGAGTTCCATCTTACGGAACCAAATTTACTTAATAGTCAAATCCACTATGTCTGACTTATTTAGCCTTGAATAACACTATGTATTTGACAGAAACAGCCTGGCCAGATGGGCTTACACCTAATTTTATTTCTCCTCAATAAAGAGTTAGCATATAATGGTGTTAAGTCTTGTTCAAGTTTTCTTGTTTTTGTGATATATGATCCTAAGATGTATAGTAACAAACACTTCATCAGAAGCTAAAGTTTCAAGGCCCATCCACACACTGGGGCATGTTTGAATCTCACGGATTTATTCACACAATTACTGATTCATTAAACATTTATTTAAAAGTTTGTCTGAGTGTGATGGTTACTGAGCCACACAACAAAAACTAATTAGACAGGATGCCTGCCCTCAGTCATCTTGTAGTTTAGATAAAGTAAGCCACAATCATCAAACATTTTTCTTTTTTAAAAAAGTGTTTCAGTTTTCATCCATAAATTTGTTCTCCACTGGATACCATCTGGAGGGACTTTAAATCAGGTGCTCTATCAAGAAAAGGATAACACTAATTCACTCGATCTCTCTTCCAAAGCAGAATTACAAAGCAGATAAGATGGGTTGTGGGTTACTCTCACAAGCCATCTTATCTCTGAAAAAGCTGAAAGCATACTTTTAGAAGTCTTTACCCATGCAATAATTCAATGCATAATTCATGGCACCACTTGTTCCAACTTATCCAGTGAAGTAGTGACAAGAGAATGGGCAGCTGTTTTATCTGTAAATTTTTCTAAAGCAAGAAGAAGAGTTTTCTTAATATTGGCCTCATCAGTAAACTCAGAATGAACAGTGATAAAACATTATGTGAAAATGAAGACTGAATTCTTTTTATAGAATTTCTTAGGGACATACTTGATTGGAAAAGAGTTTTCAAATGGCACCATAACTCCTCTTAAACAATTAAAAATTTGCTTTTGTGCATATTGATCACAAATATATTTACTTTCTAATTTGAAATGTTGGGTAGTTCTATAGTTTATTATGATAATAATGAATCATAAATAGGGAAAATATTGAAGAATGAACATTCTTGAGTATATACAATAATCACAGCTTAAAATAAAATACCAAAGCTAATTTCTTTTTAAATTTTATCATGTAAATCATTTATTTTTTCTTATCTTTGCAAGTCATAAGAATAGTTTTGATTTCTTATATAAATTCATGGATTTATGAAATCTTAACAATTGGAAGGTACCTTAGAAGTCTCTTCCTTCTAACTCCCTTTCAACACATAAATAAATCCCTTAATCCCCATCATGTATAAATGATTTGTTTGAACACTTTGAAATGAAAAACTCATATTTTGAGGCAGTTTATTTCAATACTGGATAACCTTGATGGCTCTCAGGATTTCTTCATTATGCCTTAATTCTTGTCCTTTTAGTCTTCCACACAGTGACTTGTTTGGCCCTACCTTTTTAAATATTTGAAGAGAGAAATAATGTGCCCTCCACTACCCCTTCTCTTTCCTAGGATAAAACTCTCTCTTTATGTCCAGAGAAGGAGATACTATCTCAATGAGGGAGAGCAACATGAACAAACATGCAAAGCAAGCACCTTATGAATTGAGCTAGCAACATGGGCTAGAAAATGAAATTTGTGAGAAGCAGTAAGAGAAAGTATAAAATAAATTGAAAATGAAGATTGGGGTCTGATTGTGGATAACTATAGGCAAGGGGATCTTTGATGATTATTTTTAAGCAAGAAGAGTGATATGATCAGAGATCTATTTCAGAAAGATTAATCAGATATGACTAATCATGTAGAGCATTAATTCCCAGTTGCATATGAATTTTTTGTCAGTTCTTCCCTCTATATGTCAACTTTTTGCATTCTGGCCCTTATGTAATTCCCTCTCTAAGAATGTAGGCTGAACCTAGAAACTTGCTTGCAACCAATAGACTACGGCAAAAGTGCTGGGATGTCAGTTCCACTATTAGGTTACAAAAAATTATGACTTTCCTTTTACTAGCAGACTTTCTCTATTTCGTTCTCAGTCTCCCAGATTACACGTAAATTACAGCCTGTAAGAGTAAGAGGACCTAAAATAGAAGATCCAGTTAAACCATCCTGGACTCCTGGCCTAAGATATTTAGACAATAATTGTGCGTTGTTTTAAGCTGCTAAGTTTTGTAAATTGTTACACAGCAATAGGTAACTAATACAGGGCTGCATGTGTGATATTTTGAAAATATGTGCTAACTCAATTAGCAGTGATAAATCTCCTAGGGAGCTGAAGGAGTTTCAGCTGATGCATAGGTTGTGAGAATTATATAGGAAATAGATATATAAACATTGTAAACAAGAGTATTGTGATACCCATAAATAATAAGGTAATTACAAATATTTAGATGATGGATTTGATTTTTTTGGTTCTAGTGTGTGAAAATTCATATGGTTCATTCGTGTTTAACAGTAAAACATAGAACTGTGTCCTCTGGACTGAGGTATTATTGACAGTAAAAGGGAATACTACTGTGTCCCTAAAGAGAACACTATAGATTTTTGTGAGAGAGTTTTATAAATGCAAAGCAGTTAGCATGTGCAAGACTAAAATATTCAAGTAGATTTTTAAGCTAGCAGAAGACCAGCAAAATGAAGGCTCTAATTGGGACCTCAAAAATTAAAATAGAGGTTATCTCCTATATTTTGATGTGTCCTTGTTACCATTTTTTGAAAGTGAAAAATTTATTACAAATACTTGAACTTACAGAGGAGATCTTTGACACTGTAGCCAAAAGCATGAAAACTGAAACAACAATACATACAACATGAAATGCTGCCAAACCAAATCAGACTACTTTATTTTATCCTGCCTTGTCCAAAATATTATTCCATTTGATTGTGAAAATAATTTATTAATTTTTTTTACAATTTTGCATTTTAAAAATATTGACTAGGTAATATGATCAGGTTTCCTTATTGGGAAGACAAGCTGAGGAAAAAGATATAAGAATGACTCTGGGGCACTGGAGACTTAACAATGCATTAAGAATTATGGGGCCTAAATCCTGGAAGAGATAGAAACCCAAAAATAAACAAACCTAATATTTGGGCATACTTCTCTCCTAAGTTTAGGTGCATCTGTAGATTCCATTAGTGATAAGTTGATCAGAACATTGGATACATTTGCAATGCCAAGGAACAGAAATTCAAGTATATGCTAGACAAAGGCCCCTAACAAACCCCTATCCTTTTAATTAGGACCTCCAAATGGTTACACAGTAGGAGAGAAGCCAATCCAGAAATAAGAAATAACCGACCTGATTACAGAGATAGAAGCCTAGCTTTGAGCCATCTCAATCGAGGTAACCGAATTAAGATGATCACCAGTTGCTGGTGCCTCTGGCTGCTGGCCTAAATCAAATATAAATACTGATTTTCACCTCACCTTTCAAGGCAGACCAAAACAACTAGAAAAACTGGACAAATTATAAAATCACTCACTTATTTAAAGGCATAAGAGAACTCTGGAAGCTCCAAGGACTAAATAAAGTGAAATTCCAGCAAGGGGAAAAATTTTCAGAGGTGAGCTAAGGATATGCAGCCATCCCTGAAGCCATTTGTTGGTCCTAGGATTGAGACAAAAGCTGAGACAACTAAGTGAGCCCATACATAGGCAAACTGCTAGGGGACAGAGGGAAAAGCAGAGATTTTTGTGAGGTGGGGGTCATATGGGACTGGACTGACATAATTAGAGGTTTCAAGGAGCTCAGGCACATAACTGGTCTCGTCCTCAGTGTGTTCTCTGAACTCTAAAGCTGTACAGAGCTGGAGGCCAAAACACAAGACTAAAAATTAAAATGTCTAAAAATCACAGGAATATCCTATAGTCTTGCATTGGAAGACTAGGTGTTGCAAACATGTCACTTTTCTAGCAACTGATTTAAAAAGGCAATGCAATCTCAACCAGAATCCTGAAGAGTATTGTTTAAGAGAAATTGATAAACTGATTGAAGAATAAATATGGGAAGGCAAAGGACTAAATGTTGAAAAGAAATTACAAAATTGGAAAACCTAAATTAGTAGGTATCAAAACTCAAGCTTTATTACAAAGCTT
Source organism: Rhinopithecus roxellana (assembly GCF_007565055.1). Lineage (NCBI taxonomy): Eukaryota > Metazoa > Chordata > Mammalia > Primates > Cercopithecidae > Rhinopithecus > Rhinopithecus roxellana. The sequence goes on along the minus strand of NC_044552.1, from coordinate 93,940,832 downwards.
TATTTGAAATATAATTGATATATGATAAACCACACATTTAATGTATACAATTTGATGCATTTGCAAATACGCATGCACTCATAAAATGTCATGATCATTAAGGTAATAGACATGTCCATCACCTCCAGAAATTTCTTGTATTCTGTGTGTGTGTGTGTGTGTGTGTGTGTGTGTTTATGTGTGTGTGAGATAACACTCAACATGGGATTTACTCTTAACAAATTTTTAAGTTCATAAGACAGTATTGTTGACTATAGATACTATGCCTTGAAGCAGACCTCTAGAATGAATTCATCTTGTTATACTAATGAAGACAGGGATATTGTCATCAGGACAGAGATACAGGCCATTGAAACCGAATTAAAATTCCAGAAACATACCTTGTATACATAGTCACCTGATTTATGACACATTTAATACCATAACGCTGTATGGCAAAGGTTTTCTTTTCAATAAATTATCTAGTATAAGCTATATATCCATATGGTAAAAATGAAATCTGACCTGGTAGATGATAGATCTAAATATGAAAAGTAGTACAATAAAGTTTATAAAAGATAATATAGGGACATATCATCTTGACTGTTGAAAAAGGAAACACTTGTAATATTAGTCACAAAACTTCTAAGACCCCAAAATAGGCAGGAATCAAATTAGAATAAAAACTACTCTATTAACAGAAGATACCATGTGAGGAACATACAAAGAGTCTCCCAAAATGGGTGAAGTAGTTCCAGATACGTAACTAAAAGAGGGTCTATATCCAGAATTTGTAAAAGATTACAACAAATCAATTACAACAAGTCAGATTAATTGGCAACACTCTGCAGTGAAGTCAAAGGACACTCAACCACATTACTCATCAGGGAGATATAATTTGTATCCACACTGAGATATCACTACTCCTATGACAGAAGGGCTAAAATTAAAACAAGAAATAACAAAATTTGGTGAGAATATGGGACAATGAGAACCTCAATACACTGGTGTTGGGAGTGTAAATTGGTACAACCACTTCAGAAAACAGTTTGTCATTACTTACCAATGTTAAAGATATGTGTGTTTTTTGGTACAGAAATTCTGTTGAAGGTTTATACTAATCAGAAATACATAAACAGAGACAACACATATGCATAAGAATTTTCACAACCCATAAGAGCCTGAAGCTGAAACTATGCATTAATGAAAATGAATCTCATCAATATAATGTAGAGTAACAGAAGCCAGATACAAAATAATACCAACTGTATTGTTGGATTCATAGCTCAAAAGCAGAGAAAACACTACTTAGGAGTAGCAATAGTAGTTACCTTTTAAGGAGGTAGGAGAACAGAGGGGAAATGATCAGGAGAGGACATAAAGGGGCTTTTTTGAGTGGTGGCCTATCGGTTATCTATTGATGCATAATACATTATTCCAGAAATTAGTAGCTGAAAATAACAAATATTTATTACATCAGTTTCTATGGGTCAAAAATCAGGCACAATTAATCTGGGCACCTGTAGCTCAAGGTCTTTTATGAGATTGAAATTAGGGTATTTGGATGGCAGTCATCTCAAGCCTCAGTGGAGCTAAAATATCTTCTTCCAGACTCACTGATGTGGTTTTGGCAGCCTCTAAATAATCCACTTCTAATTTCACATATGAGTGTATCTTTCCAAGGCTGCCTCCTGACATTGCAGCTGCCTTCCCCAGCTTGAATGAGTTAAGGGAGAACAAGAGAGAACACCATGAGGGAAGTCACTGTGTTTTTATGACCTAATCACACAAGGTCATCCCATTACTTCTGCTTCATTCGATTTTTTAGAACAGATTTTTCTAAAAAAAGGGATAGGTGTTGTTGAGGTCTATCTTGGAGGTTTCCTACTATAGATGACAGTGTCCACGTTTTTGACCTTAGTGGAGATACCATAAATGATTGCTTTATGTTATTCACTGGGCTGTATATTTGTCTTGTGAACTTCTCTTTATATATTTTATAATAAAATATTTTTATTGTCAAAGCATTTTATTTTAAAAAATTAATTTTATGTTTTATTTTTTAAGAGACAGGATCTTGCTCTTTCACCCAGGCTGGAGTGTGGTACTGTAATCATAGCTTTTTGTAATCTCATAAACTCCTGGCTTCAAACAATTCTCCTACCTCATCCTTCCAAGCATCTAGAACTATAGGTATGTACATGCCACCGGGCCTTGCTAATTTTTAAATTTTTTGTAGAGACAGTGTGTTGCTATGTTTCCTAGCCTGGTCTGGAACTCCTGGTCCCAAACGATCTTCCCACCACTGCCTCCCAAAGTTTTGGGATTACAAGGGTGAGCCACCATGACTGGCCTAAAGTTTTATAAATTGAAAAGTATAAATTAAAAAATATAAATTATTTTAAATTGAAAAATATCATAGAAATTTCTTCAAGTTTTAAGTGTTCATAGAATGAAATCAATGTAGACTACAATTGCAAAGAACTTCTTCTTACCCATTCTCTTCGATCTATGGACTGCTTTAAAACTACTTAGAAATTTTAACTTAGGGTCCCACTTACAAAAAGCTAAACCCACCAACTTTCAAAATTGAAATACATAAATTAAGTTGAGCTGATCTTTCCCTCGGGAAGCAATTTTTCTCAAGACCCTTATTTAAACATTTCTTACTTAGTATGCTTTTTAGTTGCTTGTGAGCAAATTATACCTAAGAGAAAGTCTCAAATTTCAAGTTTTCCACAAATGCCACTCTCAATATGAGTCTAATAACTTTCCTAATAACATGCCATAAGTACAGTTTTTGTAAATTCATACTAAAGATATTTTCCTTCTATATTTCCTAGAAATTCTCACTAGTGATTTGAATAACTATTTTTTTCTGACATATAAATAGTGGTAAATAAAACATTTTCATTAGTACTTAAGTTTGAATATCATGCTTTTAATTGAAATATAACCAATGCACATGGTGTTAATAGAAAAATCAATCATTGCTTGTATGAGTCATCCGATAGCAATACACATAGATAAATAGATTCTTTCATGGACAAGAGAGGAGCAACTTACATCTAAGTGTACTTCTCACTCACTCCTTGACAAACTTGACAAATGGCACAGCCCAGCCAGTCACTTTGCCCTTCACAACGGGGAAGCTCACAGATGTGAACATGGATATGAAACATTTCTGTCACTTTCCCTCAAGTGAACAATTCCAGAGGGAGCTTGAGAATAGGTTAAAAAGAACTGACATAAATATAATGTTTCTTTTTTTATGTAAATGTTTAGTATTACTCAAAAGCATAAAATAGTAAGACTGATAAAAATATGTACAGATAACGTACATCAAAATTGATTTTTAAAAGCATACATTATATCATGAAATCAAAATCCTCAGATTTTAAGGAGAATTTTACAATAATAACAAGAAAAAAGACAACAGTGTCAGTTATTGAGCTCTTCCTTTTATTAATACCAAACCCATTCTTCTTTCTACACTGTGATGCTGTGGTGGAGACCTTTTTGTTGTCTGTTCCCTAATTGGCTTCATCAGTTGGGGGCACAGGAAGGAGCTCGGAAGGCTGGAGAGGCGGAAATATTTGCCATGTCCTTTTTGCTTGTTGGTTTGGTAGTATGGCCCCAGCAAGGACCCTGCACCCTGGCAGTGGCAGTTGATTCCCTGCTCACTTTCTGTGCTCTTTCCCAGACCACTCAGAGATGTCTCTGTTTCAGAGATTTGAGTCCCAGCTTTGTAGGGCGCTCCACTTACCTCCTCTCATCAATTCCCAAGCCCCAGATGTGCACTGTCTCTGTGTTACCTCAGTTACTTTTAACTTTTCCAGTTCTCTAGTATATGATTAATTAATTCTTTATATGAACTTTTCTGTGTTGAAATATCAGATACAGTTTCTCTATTTCCTGTTGGGCCTTCTTTGATATAATAGTCTAAACGATAACTAATTATATGATTATTACAAAAATGTGTTATGCACATGGTCTAATCTATATTGTGATTTGCTAAAGAGGGAGATCTTTTCCTTTTGCCTGTTTAATGAAAATAATTTAATTGGTTTAAGAATAAAAATGCTTCCATTTAGATTTATAGAAGTGTGCATATTAGCAGTTTGTACTCTAGTTATGCATGTAACTGCTTGGAAAAAATCCCAAGTGGTCATGCTGTTAGATAATAAAAACAAAATTTAGCTAAGATTTGTAATATGCATCATTTTAAGAAGGTACATTGTCGACCATGCATAATACATTATAAATAATCTGTTTGTAATCTAAATAAAATGAGATAAATTATTTTCTTAACAATTATCGGAAAAATAAAAAGCACACTAATTTGTTTCCAGTGATGATCAAACAATTAATAAAATTTATGCAGAAATTCCATCAATACTTAAAAGTGGACCAACCTAAATACTACCTTGGGTTGGACATTATTTTTGAAAAGTACTAATTGAAAGTTTGTTTCTATTGCATAAATATGCATCTTTAATAAAATAAATAGTTTTAGACAGTTGGAATGACCACTATGTTGTTTATATAAATATTTAGGATGAGAAGGTGAGTACTTGCAAAAAAATGTTTGTCATAGAATTCCAGAGATAATAGTGAGTACGTACATAATTTTAAAAATATCAGTTCTTTTATCCATATAACTTGAATCTCCATGTTTATGATTATTTTGTGATTTATTTGTTTTGAGAAATGGTACAATAGCAATTTTGAAAACAAATAAATATTGGAAAATATGTGTCAAAGAATTGGGGCATAGAACTCTACATTTTAATAGGTTATTAGTCATCTTGCTAATATTAGGATATTTGAAACATTCTAATTTTTTCAATTATATAAAGCTGCTTAATTGTCAACATACTGAAATGCAAAACTGACCATTTTAATGTATTTGTAACAAATATGAAACACAGTAAGATATGACAGCATTAAATCACTCAATAAATTATTTGAGAAAATGGTGCAATAATTATTTGTGTAGCATATGGAACGAATTTTTCTGTTCCTGAAAATTCTAAATCTGTTGGACATTTCCTATTATTAGAAAGAGTACTCTCGAGTGAAAGCTTCTGCTTTGATTACTCACTCTACTGCAGCTGTTCTCTAAATTTTGTAGTAATTTGTAATTGCCAAATTCATTATTCTTTTTTGGTTCTCATCTTGGAGGAGAATTGGTAATGATTTCAAAAACTATAAAGTCAGTGTTCTTGCTATCTATTGGATCATGCAAAAATTTAAGTATCTATGTGTACACCATGAAATTCTTGCCAGAATACCCAATTCCATGACTGGGGTAAGGAATACGTAATGTTTGGTATCTGGGTTTGCTATTGACACTGACACTAAATAATTCTTACATTAAATATCTGGTAAAGAAGCAGGAGTTCATGGGTATCTGAATTAGGATAAACCACCAGATAGGCTGTGATATTGGAGAGTGTCATCAACCGACCAAAATTTCCTCATGATATACCAAAAATCACCTATGGACAAATTTAGGTATGTTAGAAACTAACATTAGGCCTTCATAAGAAAACCAGTCTTTCCACGACTTTCAAAAGAAAACATGATGGCTGTGATGATAAAATATCAATGACTAGATGAGCAAATGTTATTCTTTTAATTCAAGCAATGTGCATGTACACATTCACTACCATAATCCTCTGGAAATCTGACCACCAATTGTTTTTGTTTTATCTAAACAACCAACTAATTTAGTTCTAGGACCACCAAAAGATGTGATAGAGGAAAGAATGAATTGGAAAGAACCCTGGTTTATTTTCTCTTTAGACTAACAAAGGCAATTTTTCTATAAACAATGCTGAGAATTTGGTGCAGGATAAGTGACTATTTCCATTCCCTCATCCTCAAGAAAAATTATAGAAGACTATAGATGAAGTAATGGTTCCTTGAAAGAAAAGGAAGGGGTTAATTCTATGCTTGTGTTGAGATGTGCTTTTGTGTATCTCCAATACATGAGTACACCTGTCAGGAAGGCTCCTCAAATTCATGCTTTCCTGCCGTGAAATCCACATTCAGCTAATGGTTTCACTATAGCCATTAATACATGTCCAGTGTTTTTTGGGCCACCAGTGTACCTAGGAAAAGGTAAAGGCTTGGAGCCATAAAATAGGGTTCACATTGTTTTCATATTGTGAAACAATTGATATGTGAATTCATATCAATTAATTTCTTCATATTGGCAGAATAAAGAGATCCATTCTGGTTGTAGTTGTTATTTCTACCTTATGGTAAAGAAGCTGTCTTTCAATCTCAAAAATGTGAATTATGTAGCACATTATGGCTGTAGATTGTTTTCTCTTTTTGCAAATGAACTCCCTATGTGGGTAAATTAGATTGAAGCCTACAGTTGCATTGGTGGTTATAATAGGTCTACAAAGATGTTGAAAATTGATAGGAAACTGAATATTCTCTTACAGTGACAGTCTGTGAATGGTAGAGGTCCTGATTTGGACCTGGAAAGATAATCTGCAGTGAATGTGCTGCTCTGCCTTTCCTCTCTTATGAAATTTTGAAGGCACAGGTTGAAAACTACTGACTTATTGCCTCATGAATTCATTTGAGGTGGCATACATTGAAATTGAAAGCACTATTACATGGGTAGCCCATTGTACATGGTGATAAGGGAGCTATTACTTAACTCTGCTGAACACCTGTCAAGAATTGCTCTTGAAATCAGCCCTGTGCACATTTGAGTTCTAGAGCAAGGAAAGCAAACTTACTCTTTATAACAAGAGATACCAACTCATAGTCCCAAAACCTGTGCCTTTCCTTTTCCATGTTCCTGTGAGAGGTCAGGGCCATATAAAAATTAAAAAACGGAAATTATAGACTATAAGATAGAAATTGTTAATTTTACTTTTTTGATGAATTATTGTTAGAATTACTCAAAGTTGATAGTTGTATCAGTCAGGCTATATTAAGCAATTCTGTGTTGACAAATGACCCCCAAAACTTTAGGGGCTTTAAAGAACAATGGTTTATTTTTTGCCCATGTTGTGGGTCCATTATAGGTCTGCTATAGCTCTTCCCTGTATTTTCCTCTCCTCTCCTGCTTGGAACCTAGTGTAACAGAGAAGCTCATTTTAAGAATAAATCGACCTATTACCTAAAGCGGACATCTAGTACTAGATTTATTTCCCCAAAATTTATAACTAGAATTTCTTTACATCTCTGAAGAAACTCATTGTGCCATTATGCAACCCTTGCTGACATCTGGGCACCAAAATGTAATCATTTATTATGACCTACGTGGCTACTATGGTCCAAATTACCGGTAAGCTCCTACTTTAAAATCGACAAATACCTCTAAGGAAAAATCCACTGTGGAACGCTCAGTCCTCTCTTGTTGAGGCTCCTGCTGCACTTTTTTGCATCATTCTTTCTTCTTAACTTTTAAGTTGAGGGGTACATGTGGAGGATATGCAGGTTTGTAACATAGATAAAGGTGTGTCATGGGGGTTTGTTGTACACATTATTTCATCTCCCAGGTCTTAAGTTAAATATCCATTTAGCTATTTTTCTTCTCCCTTCTCCCTTCTCCCACACCCTCCATACACTGATAGGCCTGAGTGTGTACTGTTCCCTTCCATGTGTCCTGTGTTCTCATCATTTAGCTCCCACTTATAAGTGAGAACCTGTAGTATTTGGTTTTCTGTTCCCATGTTAGTTTGCTGGGGATAATGGCCTCCAGCTCTATCCATGTTCCTGCAAAGGACATGATCTTTTTTTTATGGCTACACAATATTCCGTGGTGTATATGTACCACATTTTCTTTATCCACTCTATCACTGATGGGCCTTTGTGTTGATTCCATGTCTTTGCTATTGTGAATAGTGCTGCAATGAACATACGCATGCGTCTTTATAATGGTAAGATTTATATTCCTTTGGGTATATATCGAGTAATGAGATTGCTGGGTCAAATGGTATTTCTATTTTTCGGTCTTTGAGGAATTGCCACACTGTCTTCTACAGTGGCTGAATTAATTTACACTCCCACCAATGGTATATAAGCATTCCCTTTTCTCCACAACCTCACCATCATGTGCTATTTTTTGACTTTTTGTTTTTATTTTTATTTATTTATTTATGTTTTGAGACGGACTCTTGCTCTGTCACCCAGGCTGGAGTGCAGTGGCACGATCTCTGCTCACTGAAAGCTCCGCCTCCCAGGTTCACGCCATTCTCCTGCCTCAGCCTCCCGAATAGCTGGGACTACAAGTGCCCACCACCACACCTGGCTAATTTTTTTTGTATTTTTAGTAGAGATGGGGTTTCACCATGTTAGCCAGGATGGTCTGCATCTCCTGACCTCATGATCCGCCTGCCTCAGCCTCCCAAAGTGCTGGGATTACAGGCGTGAGCCACCACGCCCGGCCTTTGACTTTTTAGTAAGAACCATTCTGACTTTTGTGAGATGATATCTCATTGTGGTTTTGATTTACATTTCTCTAATGATTAGTGATGTTGAGCTTTTTAAAAAATATGCCTGTTGGCTGCATGTATGTCTTTTTTTGAGAAGTGCCTGGGCATGTCCTTTGGCCATTATTTTATGGGGATGTTTGTTTTTATCTTGTAAATTTGTTTAAGTTCCTTATAGATGTTGGATATTGGACCTTTGTCAGATGCATAGTTTGCAAAAATTTTCTTCCTTTCTGTAAGTTGTCTGTTTCTTTCTATCTAATAAAACTTTACTTTTCAATCTTATACTGTTGCCAGTCAATTCTTCCTACCACCCCACTACCGCGAGCTGACCACTTTCCGATGCTGGGGCTCTGACAGCTTGCTTGGCAGGCAATATAACTATCCTTGAGCATAGGCATTGGTGAATATACATAGAAGTTCACAACAATTTTCTTTTATCTGGTGAAGAAAGAGATACCCTCCCCCCCACACGCACACTAAATACCATAGAAGGTCTCAAAGTTATTTTTCTTATTTATTGGCCTGCTTTTAATCATGCTTCTATTAATGGTTTTGATCATGCTATAATTTATTCCAGCCACTTTTATTATGGATATGGATGATATCATACCCTTTTTTTGACAACTCTTATAAAAGTTAAGTGGATAAGGACAAGTTATGCCTAGTGTTGTCATTAAGGCTATATATTATATATATATATATATTGATGGGACCTCGCCTTCTGAGTTTCTAAAATTCTGAGACTGTATGACATAATAATTATGGTTTTGAATCAAAGTTAATTTTTACTCCAAACTTTCTCACTAAGTGTATGATATTCACTAAGTTATGTAACTTATCTCTCTGTTTCTTTACCAGTACAATATAGATCTTAATAGTACTTATCCCATGGTGCAAATGCTCAACAAATTATTACTACTTAAAAACTTATTTTTGTTTTACATTGAAAAACTATAATTGTATGTACGTATAGGGTACAATGTGAGTGATTTCATTGAGTTAATAGATCTATCACCTCACTTATCATTTTTGTGGTGAGATTCTTTGAACTTTGAGCAATTTTAAAATGTACAATACATTATTATTGACTATAGTCAGTATGCTGTGCAATAAATTTCAGTAACTTATTCCTCCTATCTAACTAAAACTTTGTAACTTTGTATATCACTTCATGCCACCTTCCAGCATCTGGTGTTCTCAGATTTTATGAGTTTGACTTTTTTTAGGTTCCACATATAAGTGAGGGTCCACATATCTGGAATGCCAATACCACAGATGTGGTATTTGTCTTTCTGTGCCTAACTTATTTCACATAATATTATGGCTTCTATGTCACTCATATTGTTGTACATGACAGGATTTTCTTTACTTTTTTTTAAACGAGGAATAGTATTTCTTTGTGTATATATACCATATTTTCTTTATCTATTCATCTACTGAAGGACATTTAGGTTGATTCCATATCTTGGCTATTGTGAATAATGATGCAATAAAAATGGAAGTGCAAATGTATCTTCAGTGTACTGATTTCAAACCCTTTAGATCCATACCTAGACATGAAATTGCTAGATCATATGGTAGCTTTATTTTCAGTTTTTTGAGGAACCTCCATACAGTTTTCAGCTGTGGCTGTACTAATTTATATTCCTACCAACAGTGCAGAAGTATTTCCTTTTTTCCCCATCCTCACCAACATTTCTGATCTTTAGTTGTCTTTTTGATAATAGCCATTCTAACAGGTGTTAAGTGATATCTCATTGTAGTCTTAATTTGCATTTTCTTAGTGATTAGTGATGTTGAACAATTTTTCATCAACCTGTTGGCATTTTGTGTGTCTTTTGAATAATGTCTATTCTCTGCCTATTTTAATGAGTTTTTAAAACTTATTTGTTATTGAATTGTTTGAGTTATCTAAATTATTGAGTTTTAGATATTAACCCCTTATCAGATATGATTTGAAAATATTTTCCCCCAATTCATAGGTTGTCTCTTCACTCTGTTAATTATTCCCTTTGCTGTGCAGTAGCTTTTTAGTCAGAAGACATGCAACTGTAAAAACTATTAGAAGAAAACACAGGAGTAAAGCTCCATGACATTGGGCTGGGAAGTGATTTTTTTTCTTTAGATACAATCCCAGAAAGTACAGGCGGAAAAAGCAAAAGTGGACAAATAAGATTGCATCAAATTATTATTACCATTATCATCATCATCATAATCTCCAACATCATCTTATGTATCAATAGGCTTACTGAACTTTTCTGTGTATGTTTATTTCTTATGTATCAGCTTTTACTTACTTGTGTGTTTTGGGCTAATGTCAACAGTGAAATAAGAAAATTTTGTCTTTTGGGGAGGTCCTTATTTTATTACAAAAAGCAGATTCATGAAATATGATAAAATTAGGAAAATTCACGTGGTAGGATAAGTAAATAAGTGTGTCGTGATATACTTAAGGAGAATAATGGTGAGTAATATTCATTAATAATAGTGTTGTAAAGGAATATATCTGACATAGACGGTGAATTATATAATAATAGGAGAGGACATATATGGGTTGAGACTCACCACCAGAAAATAGCCTTAATAAAAGTGACAAGAAAGGAAAAAAAAAAAAAAGCAGTCATTAGACTATAACTGGATGCTATCTTAAGGAAAATCAAGGACCAAAATGTTTGCTCTCAAATGATCTAAAATATGTACACTTGGCTGAATTATTATGAGTACATGACAATCAGTCCAACCATTATAAAATTCTTATTATGAATAAAAGGTCACATGTAGTATAGGAATCTGAATTAGATATGTATTCATGTGAATAATCAGTAGCTGAGTAACTCATTATCACTTAATTCCAGGCAATACGTTTTAGCAGAAACACTTTCTGCTGTTCTGTTCTATACTGGTGGCATTTTGACGTTAGAGTTGCTGATATTTTGGTGATCTTACAAACTCCATGCTAGTCATTTTACTGAAGACTCATGTGCTAGAGATTCTGCAGTAAGGAATCATCTTAGGCACACTTGCAACTGCTGCTTTAGGGAAATTTTTGAAGGAGTTCACCTCCAATGAGTGGTCTTTCACAATTTCACTTTGATTATATTGCCTAAGAGGTATGGGAAAGAATTTATTTTTTAAAATATTTAAGTACATCTTCACATGAAGCATTAAATAAATTGCTAGTGAAAAGCAAGGGCAGAGAGCACAAACAGACTTGGAGTAGTAAGAGATAAGATACATTTTTCAATAATAATAATCACTTAGAATATGATACAGAATAGTTTGATAAAAGTAGCAAACATAGCTTCAAACTGAAGAGAAAGCTTCACAGGTTTAATGTGTAGTAAAACTATGGAAATGCTTTCACAGCTTTCTCCACAAAGTATGTAACACTGATTTATAATGGATTGCAAGTGATAATGGCAGTTACTACATACATAAGCTGACCAAATTTTAGCTCTTGTCTAAAAGACAATTAATACAAGTTTTTGACACTTTACTTTATATGCCTGAACTTGAGAATAGAGTTTGCTCCTTTAAGATGTTTGCTTATAATAGTCTGTCAACATAATAAGAGTGTTCTGTTGATTTCCTTTTTACAGTGAATTCTGTTTTTCAGAAGTTGATAATACTTTGGTACAATCAGCCAAAAAATATGTAACAATCATGGCCATATATGCTTCTGTGTTACAATCTTCAACTATATAAACTAGCAAATGCTAGGACAACAGAAGGAATTAGTTAAAGCAACAATTCTAGTTGGAGATTTTAACACATCTTTCTTGAAACAACAGATATAACAGAGCAAAAACAAGCAAAGATATAGAATATTTAGAAAATACAATTAATATACTTGATTTAATTTTAGATTGAAGTTTGGCTTTAGCCTTGGTATAGTTCCATATATTCTTGGTAAAGTCAGATATTCAATGCCTAGAACTCACTTGCATGTAATCAATATATAACTATACAAGTAATATGAATAAGGCAAATGGTTCAGATTTATTGTTCATTTCTGAGTATTCCCATTGAAATATAGTTAAGCATTTCAGATGCAGCTTGGAGTGAAAAATCTCTTTATGTGCTTATATCTTGAAATTCTATTAGTCCATTTAATTAATACCTATGTCTATTATCATATTATATTATAATATATATTATATTTGTGATAATAATATGTATGTAATAATAGGCATACATACATATTAGGACATACATACGTAGGAGCAAAATGCTACATTAACACTTGACACTTGAAAGTTGCTTATGATACATATAAAAGCAACTACTAAAAAATTTCCAATATTTAAAAGAACCAAAAAATAGATGGATGGTTAAAAATAAATGTTGAGAGGGCCTTTGCTAAATAATTATAGAGAAACATACCTTCTTTAGCAAAATAGACTAATACAAATATAAATGATACAAAGTAGATTAGTAGAGATGATATAAAATCATACTTCTAATAGTTTATTAATAGTATTAAATAAAAAAGTATTTAATAACTGTATTTAATTCATCAATATCAGTGTTACAAGTGTCTCAAGATCTATTTTAAAAATTCTCATTTTGTGAGACTGAATTAAAAGCAGAATTTTCCAATTCAAATTTTATGAGGAAGGCAATTGTTAAAAGTCTTAGAAAATCAAAGCTTATGACAAATCATCTTTAGTTCAGACACAGTCAGATTACAAAGAATACACAGAAAGAAAAATAATGAGGTACTCTAAACATACTTTTCTCTCACTAATCAGTTCAACAGATTTTATAAGAAAGCTTTAAAAAGATAATTTATTAAATCTCACACTCTCTACTATTCAACTCCAGTGACTTTGCTGTGGCTTTCAATTCTTTGATCCTATTAACTTTTCACTCTCTCACTCCATATATACTTACATACCGTTACTTTTATAGCATAGATGAAATTCTAATTCTGTGGTCTCTCAATACAATAACTCCCATATGGGTACACTTGACTCCCTTGGTCCTCTCTTGCCTTGTCCTATTTGCTTGGCGAAACAAAAACCACATAGTTGATTGAATTTAGAGAGACACATATCTGGGCCAGCTAAACATGGCTAGATAAAAACATCCAACACCATAAACATTTTAAATTCATGTATATAAACTTGTAGGAGTCCTTCAATGCTCCTGGACAATCATGTAATATGTCCCTGGTCTATTTACTAAACCACTTACCTAGGTAAATACTTCACACCTCCTCTCTTTAATTTCAAACCTCTGCTCTTACATTCTCTTTATTAGTTAATGATTTTGCTACTTACTTGATTGAGAAAACTGAAACAATCACAAGAAATCTCCAGACTCTGTGTTTACTCACTTTCCAGCATCTACACACACATACTCTAGTATTCCATCTGTTTCCAGAGATAAGCTATTCATATTTCTCCCAAAGCCAGTTTCCACATCATCTCTTGCCCACTGAAGACATGACTCCAGTAATTCCACCTTGTCTCCTCTGTTTCATCACTATTTATTCTCTACTGGATCAGTACTTTATATCTAAAAATGTACTGCTAGTTCTTCCTTCTTAAAAATAAAAAGTATTTTATTTATTGCTCAGCTTATCTTTAAAGCAAGAAAACTTTACTTACTACAAAACTAATAATGTATTTTTTTGTTAGTAGCATTCTTCTATGTTTAGTTGCTCTAATTATTCAATACTTATTTTTTCTTTATCTTCTTAAATTAGAATTTTATGTCCACGTTGTGTGTGGTAACCCATGCCTATAATCCCAGCACTTTGGGAGGCCTAGGTGGGAGGAACACTTCAGACACTTGAGACCAGGAGTACAGTTAAAGACTAGCATGGGCAAGACACAATCTCAAAAAAAAAAAAATTAAAACATTAACTGGGCATGGTAGCACACATCTGTATTTATAGCTACTTGGGAGACTGAGGAAGGAGGATTGCTTGAGCCTAGGAGTTTGAGGTTACAGTAAGCTATGATTGTGCCACTGCACTCCAGCCTGGATGACAGAGCAATAACTTGTCTAAAAAATAATTGTTTCTAACGTTCCACTGAATGATCTCGTTAAAGTTATCAGTGAACTTTTCAAAGGCTATTTTTCACCTGCAAGATTTGGCCAATTGATTATTTCTTCCTCTTTGACAATCTTCCTCAAATGGCTGTCAGAACACCTTACTCTACTGGATTTATGGTGTTCCTGCAAAATTCATATCCATCTGGAACCCGTAGATGTGTATTTATTTGGAAAGTCTTTGCAGATGTGATAAAATTATGATTTCATACTGAATTAGGGGAGTGATATGGTTTGGCTCTGTGTCTCCACCCAAATCTCATCTTGAATTGTAATTCCCATAATTCCCACATGTCAAGGGAGAGAGCTGTGGGAAGTGATTGCATGGGGGCAGTTTCCGCCATGCCTTTCTATGATAGTGAGGGAGTTCTCAGGAGAGCTGATGGTTTTAAAAGTGTTTGGAAGTTCCCCCTTTGCAGCGCTGTCTCTCCTGGCACTTTGTGAAAGAGGTGCCTGCTTCCCCTTCTGCCAGGATTTTAAGTTTCCCAAGGCCTCTCCAGCCATGTGGAACTATGAGTCAGTTACAACTCCTTTGTTTATAAATTACCCCATCTTGGGTAGTATCTTTATAGTAATGTGAAAATAGACTAATACAGGCAGGTATTAAATTCAATATAAGAAAAGGGAAATTTGGTTACAAAGATATGAACAGAGAGAAGACAATGTGAAGGCACAAACATACAGGGGAGAGAAGGCCATGTGGAGATAGTCATAGATTGAACTGACACATCTACTAACCAAGAAACACCAAGAATTGCCAGCAACCACAAAAAATTAGATAAGGGAAGGAAGGATTCTTTCTTAAAAGTGTTTGGTGGGATCAGGACCTACTGACATCTGAATTTTCAACTTCTAACCTACAGAACTCTGAGAGAGAAAAACAATTCTGTTGTTTTAAGGAACCCAGTTTACAGCGCTTTTAAACAGCAACAGTAAGAAATGAATACATTACTCTTAGTTTTACTTCTTCCTCACTGGTCACTCTTTCCCAGCCATCTTCATAAGTTCCTGCTTTTCTCTGCCCTCTTAACATTAAATTGTCCTTAGTCTCAGGCTTTAATTTTTGTTTCCTATATTTATTGTGTAGAGGATAGTGTCAGTGCTTTGCTGAGATCCTCTTATCTCCCTTTTTACTATATTAATATGTTGAGACATACGAAAGTGGGAAGCTTCAATGTACTTTCACTTTCAACAACTAGCACCTGGCGCTCTTTTTTTGGTGCCAGGGTGGTGGGGTCAGAATTGCTCTTGTATTTTTGGAGCCTACTTTGTCTCAATATCTATTAAAGGGCTCTGAGAAGAGTATTGACACTAACATACTTATATTTTAAATAATCGCTATGGCTTCTCTATTGAGAATAAAAGTCAAAGATGCAGGGATAGATTTTTAGAGATCTTTTAGTAGTCCACTGCAGTAACACCACTCTCTCTCTCTACACGCACACGTGCACACACACGCGCACACACACACACACGAGTTTCACCTCACATACTACAATAAAAAGTGGGGAAGAATATTATTTTGCCTAATTTATTTTCCTGAGTAATACTTGGAGACCCTAATGATTGCCTGGATGTCCCACAAATCAATTTTGGTGGTGGTTTCACCTCTATTTTCTACACTTGATTTGAAATGAGCCTGTGCTAGTATTCTAAAAGGAACTCTTTCTGTTCCATAAGTGATTTCTCCAGTTTTTTGTTGTTTTCTCCTCGTTGTTTCTGCTTCAAGTGTGTTCAGCACCCACCTTCCTCACTCCACTAATTTTTTCAAACATAGGACACCTAGGTTGAGTCCATATCTCACTATTGTGACAAATGCTGCAATAAACACGGGGATAAAGATATATTTTCCACATCATGATTTTTTTTTAAGATAAATTCCTAGCGGTGGGATTGCTAGATGATATGGTAGTTCAGTTTGAAATTTTTTGAGGAACCTTCATACTATTTCTACAGTGGCTGTAGTAGTTTAAATCCTCACCAACAGTGTACAGGGAGGGCTCTCTTGTCTCCACCTCTTCACTAGCATTTGTTATTTTTTTGTTTTTTGATAATAGCATCCTGAGGTGAGGTGTTACCTCTTTGTGGTTTTGATTTGCATTTCCCTGATTAATGTTGTTGAGCAATAGCTAAAGGATTATATTGAATATTCCCAACACAAAGAAAAGATAAATGTTTGATATGATAGATATGCTAATTATCATAGTTTGATTGCTATACATTATATTTATTAAAACATCATTATGTAACCCATGATTACATATAATTATTACTTGTCAATTTTAAACAAATACAAACAAGAAAATAACAATATTAAACTCACTGTGAACCTTAATTTCAATGCTTTAGATGGCATTGGTAAAATTTCTGTTTAAATTTTTATAAAAATTAAATATATCTTTAAAAAATACTGCCCTTGACAATCAAGGAAATATATCACTTTTACTCATGCTGTTTCCTAAATATATGTGCATTGCCCCAGAAAAGTATTATTTATCTTTGGGAAGCAAGAGAGCCTTTTATTTTTTTCAAATATTTGCATAGATTAATAAGATTCCACAGAGAGGTGAAGACAATAAAAAAGAAGTGAACTGGCTTGAAACAAAATCATCTAAGCTGGACTATTGTTTCCATTTATGCATCTACAAGTATTTATGAATACATTCTTTTTGTCTTGTCAGTACAAATGGTTACTACCCATACTGTCATGTATCCTGCTTGCTTTATTCAACTCTGGATCGTAGATATCTTCATTTTGGGCTATGGAGAGCTTTCTTCATTCCTGTTATTGGACTACATGATGCTCTCTCTCTCTCTCTCTCTCTGTGTGTGTGTGTATGTATGTTTGTGTGTGTGTGTATATATATATATATATATACACACTGCAATTTGTTAATATGTTTCCTGTGAATTGACACATGATAATATTTTAATTTTCTGCTATTTCTTGTGCTTCTCTTCTCTTAAAGTCAACATTTTATTATTATAGCCTAGCCTTAGCTACAATAATAGCCAGTGTAAAAAATAAAACCTTTTAATTTTATATTATAATGACTTTACTATAAAAAAAAAGTTTTTTTTTATAAGACACCATAGACTAGGTGCCTTATAAGCCACAGAAATTTATTTCTTACAGTTCTGTAGCCTGCGAAGTCTAAGATCAAGATGATGGCAGATTTGGTGTCTAGTGAGGGCCTGTTTCCTGGTTTATAGATGGTGCCTTTTTGCTGTTTCCTCACAGAGTGGAAGAGGCAAATAAGCTCCCTTGAGGCTCTTTTATAAGGGCACTAATCTCATTTATAAGAATTTCACCTTTATGGCCTAATTACCTCCGAAATGTCCCACTTCTTTACATTATTTTGGAGATTAGGTCTTAACACAGGAATTTTGGGAGTGGGTCACTAACATTCAGACCGTAGCACGATTTTTTGATTTATATGTTACTGTTTTTTTCTTTTCACTATTGAAAACTTTGTGGATTTTTTTTTTTTTTTTTTTTTTTTTTTTTTTTTTTTTTTTTTTTTTTTGAGATGAAGTCTCACTCTTGTCCCCCAGGCTCTCACTGCAACCTCCGCCTCCTGGGTTCAAGCTATTCTCCTGCCTCAGCCTCCTGAGTAGCTGAGATTACAGGTGCACGCCATCATGCCCAGCTAATTTTTGTATTTTTAGTAGAGACGGGTTTTCACCATGTTGGCCAGGCTAGTGGTCTTGAACTCCTGACCTCAGGTGATCCACCTGCCTTGACCTCCCAAAATGCTGGGATTACAGGTGTGAGCCACTGCACCCGGCCTGTTGAAAGTTCTTTAAAAAAAAAAAAAATTAAGGAGATAATTTTGTTACATCTGTTGCAACATATTTTTTTTCAGTTTGCATTTGCCTTTTAATTTTGCTTTTGTTTTTGACTTGAATATTTAGGCTATTTCACATTCTTGTTTTATTAGTTTCCTTTAATTCCCATAACCACAAGCTCCTTCCCCTCTCTGCATAGGCATCAAACAATTAAATATGTTTGATATATATCTTTCTACGTGAGTGCTTTGCAAAGTGTGTAATATTTAATGTCTATATAAATAACATCGTCAATGCTTCTCACCTTAATAAATGACATACTGCTAGTAAGATCCATCTCTGTTGATATGTATGCAGTTTGCACTTAGTCAGTTGCTGCTAAATGTTGCATTATACTTCATGGTGGAAATTTGCTGTGTTTTACCTGACCACTTTCCCAGTGATGAGCACAAAGGTTGTTTCTGCCTTCTTAACACCACACACCCTGAGAACCATCTTCGTCTATAACTCCATGAACCAGAGAAGATTTGGGATACATAGCCACAAGTGGACTTCTTTCTTTGGATATGTACATATAAAATTTGACTAAATATTACTTGAAATCTTTCAAGTGGTCGTGTCGCTTGACATACTCACCAGCAGCGTATGAAGCTTCCTATGTCTTTACATCCCTGCCAACCCTAAGCATTACAAAACCGTTTATTTTTTTTCCACTGCAGTTTTAATTTGAATTTTTCTGATTACTAAAAATCTTGAGTGTCTCATCAATTACTAGATAAGTTGAACCATATGAAACTGCTGACATCCAAACATTTTTTGGTTTACAAAAAATGGCAATAACATATTGTTCAAACTAACGGATTTTTGTGTTTCCTCTACCATAAATAACCTGTTTTATTCCCTTGCTCATTTTTTTTCTATCAAGTTGCTCTTTTGTTATGAATTTTTGCAGAAATTTCTCATATCGTAAATGCTTATTACTTGTGAGTTCCAGACGGTACAAATACTTTATCTGTTCTGTCAATTACCTTGCCTGTGGTATCCTTCCTTGATCAGAAATCTTTGATTGTGCACAGTAGCAGAAGTACCAGTAGGCCTTTATTTAGCATTTACTGTGTGCCAGGCATTGCTTTAAACATTTTTTTCATATATTAAATCATTTAATACCCATTGCAAATATAAGGAAATTGAGTCACAGAGAAGTTAAAGGATTGTCCAGGTTCACTCAGCTAGTAGGTAATGGAGCTCTTAACTATTAATCCATAAATTTCTTATCTTATGCTTTGTGTTTTTGAAGTTTCTTAAAAATAATACTTTACCTGTATCTACTCTATAGTTTCACCTCGATTTCACCTTTATATGGGGATTGGGTGAGGATTCTCTTTCATTTTCTATATGTTTGATAATCTATCTTTCCCTTTTGATTTTGGTGCCACTTTACTTTTTTGTTAAATTATTTTATGTATGTACCCACTTCTATTACATTGCTGTATTTGTCCATTTCTAGGTTAATACTATATTATTTTTACGATTGTGATCTGGAGCTATGTCTTGACATATAATAGAGCAAGTCTCTTTCCTTTCTTTTTGTTTTTCCTTTTCAAGTCTGAGGCTTGGAAAGTTACTGTGACCCATCTTTGTTCCCACACAGAAAAAACATTTTTGAAAAATATCAACAAAATGTATGATCAAATCTTATATAAAAAATATAATAAAATATAAACATTAATCATGTAATATCCCAATACTATATAAAAATGCCATTAATTTTTTCCTATACAGAATATACACAAGATATACAAATTTTTCAAAATAACTTAAAAGGCATCACATAAATATCAAAGCCTGGAAATAATACTATAAACCAGAGCAGCTGAAGAATAAGATAACAAAAACAAAAAGAAAAGTGTCAGAATGTAGGTATAAGAATCAAAAAGTAGAAGGAAAAAATTTTAAAAATTAGTCTAATTGAGAAGAAAGATAAAGGTTCATAGATATCACATAAAGCAAAGTAAAATAAGTGAAATAAAATGAATACAAATAATTAGAACTAAAGGTAAAAGGTTATCAGAAAAAGTCGCAGATGTGGAAGACAGGCAAAGGGTATGTAGGATATATTTATTTGTATACTGAGAAAATAACCAAGTCGTAGATTAGAATGCATATTTTTAACCTGAAATACCAATACAAAATTTTCACAAATAATTGTGATTGCAAACAGAAAAGCTCCCTGGGAATTTGAACACGAATGATGAATTCTGAGACATACCCTTATAAAATGATTAAACATTAAATATTTAAAAAGCATCTGTTGGGTATTCAGGAAAATGATTAATGAAGACAAGCCATTAATAATAAAAAAAAAAAAAAAGTTCAACATAAAGAAAATCAAATTAGCCCCAGACTTCTCGGCTAGAATATTTTGTGCAAAAAGATCTTAGAGCAACATTATTTGGATAAAGTATTTAGATTAAAAAAGAAAATGTGAGTCAGGTATTGTAAATTTCATCACACTTTTCTTAACTCATAAGCAAACACTTATGGACATGGAAAAACTTTGAGAATATTATGTTCATGTGTCCCTCCCAATAAACCAGCTAGAAAATGAGATTCAACTATATGAGAAATAATTGAGGAAGTTTTGTCATAGATTTTGTTGATGGGTATATAATATACTTAACTTTATTCCTCGGATTAAATAATGGGCAATAGGGTAACAGAAATATACAATAATGGAGAATTAATGCCATTAACAAGTGTAAGAGAATGGAAAGAATACATGGAAAGTTAAAAAAGCTCCCAGATGAACTCACAGGTATAAACTGGAACTAAGAAGTAAAGTTTACATTTGATACTAGGGGAGAAGTTTAAGCACATACCGTGTTTCAGAAGTATCAAAAATGAGAGGGAACTAAAGATTGCCAAACAGGAAATTAATATAAATATATCCGATAAAAAACAGTACAGACTTTCCTAAAAATCAGAAGTACACATGATGAAATACTTTAGAAAGATGCACATGTATGTGTGTGTGTGTGAAAGTACGGCAGAACTATCACTAGCTTAGCCTACTAAAGAAACCAGGTTCATGGAGAAATGGCTGATTCCAGTTTTAGATAAGAAATGTACAAAATGGGCCCAAAATATTTTCGTGTGTCAGAAAGTAAGCTACTAAAAAACTAATACAGGGCCAGGCACAGTGGCTCATGCCTGTAATTCCAGCACGTTGGGAGTTACAGGGATCACCTGAGGTCAAGAGTTCAAGATCAGCCTGGACAACACGGCAAAACCCCGTCTCTACTAAAAATACAAAAATTAGCTAGGTGTGATGGCACACGTCTGTAATCCCAGCTACTTGGCAGGCTGAGGCAGGAGAATCATTGAACCTGGTAGGCAGAGGTTGCACTGAGCCAAGATCATACCACTGCACTTCAGCCTGGGTGATAAAGTAAGACTCCATCTCCAAAAAAAAAAAAAAAGAACTAATATGGTCAAGGCACAACAACACAGAAAGCAACTAGAGAGTACTATTAGTTGCCCAAGTTGAGATAAGTATACATTAAAATATAGCTACACTTGAATAAAACATATTCAGCATATAAAAACATAAATTGGCTGAATGTACAGAATAATTTTGAATAAAGGTAATAAAGATTGCTATGCTTTATTGCTCCTGTTTATAATGGGACTGCTTTCAGTGTTTCACCACTAGATATTTTTTGTTTTTAATCCGTTACTAAGATTTTATTCAAATAGGAGTGGTTTTAGAAATTTAATGAAAGGATTTATTAGTTAATTAATAGGTATATAACATTTTGTTTAATTTGAGCAAGAAATAAAATGTATTCTACTAATAAATTTATTAAATTAAGCCATTTACTTACTCTTGGAATAAATGATACTCACTACCTATGCTTAAGAGTGTGAAACATCTCACCTATAAAAATACATACAGTAGTGTGAAAGCCTTTTCTATACCTTTTTCTAGATTTTATTCTGTTCATATTATTTCGTCTTATATATTTTACCCTTTAAATGTTTGTGTATTTTTTAAATCGTAGTGACATTATATTTGGTGAAAATAGTAACAATTTTTGTTTTTATTTATTTTCTTTTATACATTTGCTATCCCCAAATCCCTAGCCTGTCTTACAAATATAATAGATATTTAATAAATAATTTCTAATTGATTGATTTTATAATTATCAATTTTAAAATGTTTCCTGGAATAATTTTGTCTTTTGATAGCTCAAATATAAATGAATATTTTTCATTTATTTTATTATCATATACTCTCACAGTCATCTCAGCATCAGATGCATCTCTTTCTTTGGTACTTCTCAGGGTACCATTAATATGAATGTATTCACAATTATGTTTACTCACCTCAATCTATTACTTTCTGACATTGTCTTTTGATCTTTTCAACCTTGGTAACTATTATCAGATTAAGCAACCTTTTACAATTATTAGTATTTAGCAAAGAATAACCCAAGGAGCAATTAAATGTGTTGGCCCTCTTGTAGTCTGTAATTTTCCCTTTTCCTATTAAGTAGTGGACTTATACTCTTCAGTGACATTCTTTTGATTCTCAGGCACTTACAGTAAGTGTTTCCTTATTTCTTTTTATAACCTCTGCTAATCGGGTTTCATTCTGTGACTCTGTCTCATGACTTTGCCCTAACACAGACCAAGTAATTACTACTCTTACATTTTTACCTTGTAACTACGTTTTCCCTGACTTTTTAATGTAATTTCAATAGTGCCCTATACTCAAGTTAGGGCACTCTAGGTTTCTGAAGGTGATTTTCTGAGATGAGACATATAATCAGAGTCCTAACTCCTTCTGTTCATAGCACTTATTGGAATACATTGTACACTAATCTTTCTGCACTTAAAAACATCAGAAATTTGAAACATTTATTTTAAACAACAAATGGATATTATTATGAATATTTGGCTTATTTTTCCAGGAGTGAACTTCTACCAAAAAATCAGGTTTTAATCTAAGAATAAATGGGCACAAAAAAGTCTAAATAATTCAGTTATAATTGACAAGTTTTTTGGTTGTTTTTATATATATCTAATTGATTTTGTTGAAAGAAAGAAAGGAAAGAAGAAAGAAAAAGAAGGAAAGAAAGAAAGACAGAAAGACAGAAAGAAAGAAAAAAGAAAGAAAGAAGAAAGAAAGAAAGAAAGAAAGAAAGAAAGAAAGAAAGAAAGAAAGAAAGAAAGAAAGAAAGAAAGAAAGATGAATAAATGAAGAAAATCTCCGTATAAAATAAAGTACTTTTCATTATCAATTATGGTATATGTTTCACACAATTCTAGGATTAGCAAATTGTTCAAGTTTACTGAAAAGTGTGTGTATGAAGAACTGTGGTAATGAAATCGAAGGTCGAATAGTTCATATACTACAAGGAAACAATCTGGTCCCAAACTTTATTATTCAGCATGACCAGCCACATATATGGCCGACTGGCTTTGGCAGTGGGATGGGAACTTCATGAAAAAATCTATTGTTTACTCCCAAATTAGTTGCTTCTGCAACTCAAAGATTACTACCTCTTTGTGTACCTTAGGTACCTTAGATTTCCAGAGCTTACAGGGATGATCTCTTGGGTGGTAAACATCTCCTAGGTCATTTTGGTTCATGAAGGAACACACACACACACACACACACACACACACACACACAGAGAGAGAGAGAGAGAGAGAGAGAGAGAGATTAGAATTCAATTTTAGATCCACTAAAAGTCTATTTATTATTATTGTAATCTAGTGTTTACTGTTTAGCTTTTCTTTAATTTCCAGATTCTCTGAAAATTCCATTTGAAACACTGAAAAAACACCATCTATTTTCTTTTGGAAAGTGGTAAGTGGAATTGATCAGTCAGCCTAAAATAGATTGTGCAGAGGTATATATTTGCTTTGATTTATGGCAATGTGTATATTTCAGCTTAATGAAGATTTTACTCTTGGGAACAGTTAGAGAATGGATTGTAGTGCTTTGATGCAGAGGAGCAAAGGGGATCATGTTTTGTTCTGATTGATTTCCCTGTTTAATCTCAGACAGTCTTAGGAAGTTGTAAAGCCATAGTTTAATATTCTATAAAAATGAAATATATTTTATGGAAACGAAAACAAGAAAACTTACTTTGATTGGATTATGGAACATTTGGTGTATTAAACATTTGCCGAGCAATGCAAAAGGAAAGCAATTCAATTGTCCAGCCAAAACTTTGTCTCACCAGGCATCTTTTCATATTATGAATTTTTATCATTTTTCAAGAATTTAAAAGAATCGTGACTGACAACTTACAACCTAAATATGCTGCCGAGGCAGCACCAGGGTAGCAATGGCACAGAAGAGAGGGAAAGAGATTGAGTGACTGTCAATGGTCCTAATTGTGTGCATAGCAGCAGTAGCTCTGTACACAGTACAGTTTAAATGAAATGTCTCTCTCCCTGGGTCTTATAGTCTGACGTGATCATATCGACAACCAAAAAAGGGCTGCCTTATTTTTTTTTTCTCTGACAAAGGAGTTTCTCTTTATTTTCCTTTGTCAATCACTTGTTAGTGGAATCTCCTTAACTAAAGAAAATGCATGAAAAATACCTGAACAATTGGCAGCCAAAGTAAACTTTGACTTTTGATATTAGCTTTATTGTCATTTTCTACACAAAATTAATGTAGTCCATTTGAGAAAATTTAAACGAGCACAAAACAAAATTTAAAATTATGTTTAATAACCACACTATCCAGAGATAACCTCTGTTGAATTTTTATTTATATCTTTCTATTTATCGATCATACATCTAAATTTAATAATTTTAGACACGGTTGGGACTATAGTCTGTTTACTTGGTTAAATTGTCATTTGTTAATTCAGTATATCTCTATAAATTTCCTGTTGTTTTAAAGATTCTTCTCTATGATCACATTAATTTTTTTGGCAACTCAGTTTTAAGGATGTGCCAGAGCTTATTTGTAAATCAAACTTCTACAAGAGAACTGCTTTACTTATCAGAATCCAAAATCACAATGTTTGAAATTGTAAACATTTGTGTGATAAGTAGAGAGATAACTTACTCATTTCCTTATTTGTCGTATTTGCTCAAATCACTTAGACGTCCTGTTTTTTGTATTCCATAAAATTACACTTTACTGTCTGGTTTCATAGCCCTTGTTTCAAAAGGAATCAGATATATGTTCTTTTTTCATCCACAGGTGACTCTCTACAATAGTCTTTTACAATTTTTTTCCTGTTACTTTTATCAGAGTATCATTTGGGATAAAAAATTATAATAAATATATTTAGAAATAATATGCTTTAATATTTAATGACTGATGATACCTAAACAACAGTTCTTAGTGTTCCTATTACTTTGTAAAGGGATACTTTTTTTTGTGGAAAGACTGCTTGGTATTGTGAAAGCATTCATTTCACATCAATATAGGGGAAACTTCACATCATCCCACTGTGTGTGTGGTGTGATCTTGGACAAATTACTTAACTTTATTGAGACTATTTCCTTATCTAAAATACTTAAGTCTATTTTATAGATTTTTAAAGGAAAATAGATAAGCTTATTTTGCATGATTTTAGGAAGCTTACTGAAACTTTTTTGTATATCTATATATAAATTTTCCCAAGTATCTGGTGGGAACTGTTAAAGAAAGATTAAAATGAAAACCACAATTTAGATATAGCCCAAAGCTAGCCACTCATATCCATGTAGCCAAAACTTAAGTTGTCCTGATTTTCCCCAAACTTTTGCTCTAATAGTAAATAAAAGACAAAATGTAAGCTTTACCTTGTTGGCATGATTCAATGAAATTTTAAAAATAATCTATAGACAACATTAGCTTAAACAGCTCTCTTTGTCTTATGAAGAATGTTAATATACAATAGCTAATAATGAATAAGGTCAAAATACACCCTGTTTTATGCTTTATCAGCTATGCTGTAACTGCTGTAAGTTGGAATTCTTTCCACTCTTGGTTTGTGATCTCTGGGTTTGTGAACTGTTTTTTTTGAATGCACAATTATTTTATATATATATATCTTTTCCTAACTTGACGTGATTTTATTTTTGGCAATACTCAATGAATTATAGATACTAACATAATTAGTATTAGTATCTATAATACTTCAGATACTCTATAATTAGTATCCATTTCTGTTAATTTTGTTCGTGATAAGTATGTTTCAGTAGCACAGTTTCTTTCTTGCCTTTCTCTTTTTTCTTTCTCTTGTTTTTTCTCTGTTCCATTTTATTTCCCAATAACTATAGGAGTAGGTTATAAGTCTTTAACACAAAGCTATTCAAAAGTCCTATAGAATTGATCCAAGCATTATTCAGATTTTCCGTTTCCATACAGAACATTCTTTTCTTTTTTTCCTGAAGCCTATACCTGGTTACTTACCTAATAATATTTATCAGGGCCTTATTTCCAATCTCATGGATTGCTACCATTAAATGTGAATTGTGCAAATAGTTATATTTCTTTATTTGATGTATTTTCTTTGTAGTTAATGGGGATGTAACACCCTCAGTGGCATTTTTAGGTGATATTATAAAAATGTAACATTCTGCCATTTACCCATAAAGGTATTTTATATAACTGATAAGCACTTTTTTTTTCTTTTGGTTTGACAGTTATACCAAATATTTCACTTTAAATATTTTCTCTTGGCTACACATCTGTCAAATGTGCCTAAATAACTGTACCTAAAGATTCTTATTTACAGAAATAGGCAGAGTTTTTTTTTTTTTTTTTTTTTTTTTTCTAGGTTACTAGGGGAGAGCAGAAAGAGGAAGCCAACTAGGGTAAAGCATTGCATTTAACATGAAAAATGTAGAAATGCATTAAAGAGAGGGAGTGGGAAAACTATGTGAAATAAAGCTCTGCCAGAGTGGAAGAGTAGAAAGGTCACTCAGCTTGAAACTGGAAAACCTGGGTTCAATTCCCGTAACTGCTACTTACTCATGGTATTATAGAAGTCACTTAACCTTGCTTAGCTTCTGTGGTATTGTAAAAGTCACTTAACCTTTTAACCTTAGTTTCCTCATTTATAGATTAAAGATAAATAATATCTATTTTGAAAAACTGTTATGAGAATTAACTGAGGTAAAGTACGTTTAAGTCATTTGTTTACTGGCACTACTTTTTTAAAAAAATAAGCGTTTCTTTTTTAAATAGTGATGGCAACTAGATGCCTCAGAAATAGACATAGCATTAAGATGTGCACAGAAACCAGATATAAGATAGAATTTAAAATTAAGTCCTCATGGAAAATCCATCTTAAAGGCAATGTGGTACTCGAATTAGCTTTATAATGGAAGTAGAGACATAAAGAAGAAAAAGAGACTTACTGTCTAATGGTGGTATTAGACAGTTTTCCTCATGTCATATTTTTAAATCCTTAGAACAACTTGAAAGTAAGTTTTACTATCCCCAGTTTACAGGCGATTAAATAGATGCAAAATAGGTTTTCTAAATAACTTGTTCAATATCATACAGCAAGAGGAGAGGGGAAGCTGGGACTCAATCAAACCCAGACCATCATGCCCAAAGCACATTCTTCCTGTTGTATTACCACTCCAATACAACCAGAAAAAGCCATGCAGATGTATAATGGCAATTTTTAAATTATTTTATTGAGTCTTCTATTACCTAAAAAGATAAATAGGGAGTGAAACCTTCTTATTTGGTACAATATAACCTTATAACCTCTATTTGGTACAATCCCTATGAGAATATGTTCTCCTTAACACAGAAATTCAAATACTAACATTTTTGGTATGCTGTTTTCATGAAAATATGTGGGAACAAATAACAAGAATACCATAGATGTTTCAAAAACAGTATTCATATTTTCTAATAAAGAGGATACTCTTTCAAGAAAATTACCAATATGGCAAGTATTTGAAGATGATAGTAAAATAAAATC
This sequence comes from Rhinopithecus roxellana, assembly GCF_007565055.1. NCBI lineage: Eukaryota > Metazoa > Chordata > Mammalia > Primates > Cercopithecidae > Rhinopithecus > Rhinopithecus roxellana. Next base: position 93,912,580 of record NC_044552.1, on the reverse strand, counting down.
ATCCCTTGAGATATGACCAAATCACCTAAAATATCTGTTTACCAAATGGTAGCCCATATCCTCATGCTTTTTTGCAATTAAACTCTTGAAAAACAGTACAATGAGGAACCCAGGAGAGATGAATATAAGGACAAACAGGAAAGACAAGGTCATATACTAGGAATACGAAAACTTGCATCAATATCTCCATAAGAGTATGACCTCACTTTACTTCCCCCAGTTTAGATTACACAGTACTCCTTTGACTTAAAGTAAACTTAAAAATACATATATAAGAAAAAATTAAGTTAAGTCACAGTCTGGGGTCAACTTATAAGCATAAAACTTTCTATTTGTCTTAAGTTATTGAAGCCAAGAATTCTAAAGGAATCACTGAACTAAATGGGTAGACCACTGCTGCATTCTAATTTCTCCAGCTGTTGGAGGCTTAACTATGTGGTGCCATGTCTGAGAATGTGAAATGGACATATGATATGAAAGCATTATGATGTGTGATGACTTTGCATGTGCTGTGTGATAAAGGTTAGCAGACTCCTCTTTCCATTTGGCTTTTCAGATTTGCACACACTTTCAGGAAAGATTGCCAAAAAGCTTTCTTCTTTTTTCTCTATTTTTAATGTATTTCTGCTAAGAGGTGAATCTTTATATGCTCTACTCTAATGCAAAGATCATGATTTTAGTACCTTTCCTAGGATTTGCAGGGAACATATGGAGAGCAGATTATTCAGGTTGTAAAAATTACCACTTCAGATTTGGTTCACTTGACTTGTCATCCTTCCTGTCATCCAGTATTCTCTTTTCACCTACCATGTAAACATCACTTGGCACAAGGTTTCTTTTTTTAAGTTGATGAGATTTCATGGGCTCTTTGTGTGTGTAGGTGTGCACAAATATGCTACAAAATGTGAATGTTTGTTTTGACATGAAAGAAAAAGAATAATTGGTCCTTTATCCTTTATTTAGTAGATAAATGCAAAGTCAACCTTCATTTGTTTTTAACTGTATCCCAAGTATATTCAAAACGAAAAGATTGAATGGAGAATTAAGCAGAGACAAAATTGACATGATCACTGACACTGATGAACATGAATCTACCAGCCAAGAAAACATAGATGAATAAAGAAATTAAGTATAAGGTAGAAAGGAAATGTCAAAAGGAAAACACAGATTTTCTGGAAAATTAAAGGAAGGAAAGAAATTCTACCTTGGGAACCTAGAATATTTACTGGCAGAGGAAAACATGAAATAAAATACAAAGTATAAAGATGCATCCAAGGCAATCTGGAGTCTGAGAAGTATAAAATGGTGATCTTGGTATAAGAAAATTGTGATTACACACATAGAGGCAAGAAAGCACTGAAAACTTTTATTGAGTTGCAATTGCAATTGTAAAGTATGGATATATGAAGCTTAGCTGTAGGGAGAGGGCTTGGAAAGCTTACTTACAGTATGTTGTAGAATCCTTCAAATCATTTGCTTAGGAGATAATTTATTTATCAGTCAATGGAAATCACCAAGATTTCAGCAAAAAATACATGAGGAGTATGATTTAGGAAAGGTATTTTTGTAATAATTTAAAATATAGAACAGAGATAGTGAAGTTAGGTTTCAAAGACCAATTAGTAGGCTGTGCCAATTAATCCAGAAAAAAAAATAGATAAAAACAGAAATTTGTGTGGTTGTGGAAGAATATAAAACAGAATTACAACAAAAGTATTGCAGGGAAAATCTGCACAACACAGTATGCTGAATGCAAATACAGTTGGAAAGAGATAGAATTTTTTTTTTAAATGGCTCATGCTTAAAACTTGGAGGGGTAGAGGATTTGGATAACTAATAGGCAGCTGATATTTTATATCAAATCAGTTTACCTCATAGATTATATTCCCTCTTTAGGATAAGGCGGGAATTGGAAAATGTAGTTTTTAATATAAGAAAGATCATTATTTTTACTGGGAGGAAGGAACAAGTAGAGACAGAGAGAAAGAGAGAGAGAGAATTTGAAATACAATATATAGAGAAAAGATTGATAACATAAGGGGATCTGGATTTTCTACATGATGACTGTGCAAATCACAAAAGATTAGTTAGCTTTGGAAAAGAGGAGGAATATTTTTCTAAGCCAGTAGAGAAAGTAGGGCAAAAATATACAGATATTTTCAGATGATGTTTTCACATGGGGTAGAATAAATTTGAGGGACAGAGTTAAATAGTCGAGATTAGAATAAAGTTCAAGGTGAGATGATTTTCTAATTGTGAGGCAGCTCTGATTGTGGCTGGAAACAGAAGAGTGCAGGTAGAATGTAGAAGACTCATTGGGGAGTGTGCAAGACTCTGCAGCATCACACACGAGAGCTAACAGCTGCATACCCTTCATGAAGAAGTTCACACCAGCTGTGGGAAATTGGTCTCACTCAATGTGTCTATATCAACAATTTCACTACAGCTCAGCTGGAATTTTAATGCCGATTACACTAAATAAGTTGTAACAGGTTCAAAAAATGTGTGTTTCCCTATTCTCTAGGAGTGATTTTTCTTTCATTTTGATTTTTAATTTTTTTAAAAAAATGTTTAGATACACAAGTTCCTTCAAATTCCCTTTCAGGAGTAGGTAATATAAACATACATACTTATGTCAGTTTAATTAAGATTTTTAATCCTATACTCTTTTGATCAAGTATTCTCAATCTAAAAATTTTCCTTTCCAAAATAGAGACAATCAGTAACATTACTTATCCTGAGTTTTCTTGAAGAATATGTAGATGTAAAGCTGATTTGCCATTTGTGTTTTTTTGTAAATAATAATATATACCTTTATGTGTACGCTGCTTTCAGTTTACAGAGGGTTATCACATACATCTGATTACAGTCTCACAACAACAATAAAGGTATTGCTCTATTCCCACTTCACTTTTGACAAAACTGGGTTTTAGAGAGGATAGGTAACTTCCTCAGGGCCCAAGTCGACTTCATCTGGTAAGTGGATCAACTTAAACACTGATCTTTCAACTGCCTCTTCTGTGCTATGTCCATTCAATTAAGTTGAAGTTTGGGAATCCATATGTAATTATTAGTCATTATTAGACTTTATTTTACTTTTGATTTGCTTAGCAGATTATTAAGCTATTATTTGGTGCAGTATGCTGATTTATGTCAGGAATTCAACTACTTAAATAGAAGGAATATCACTGTGTTCTTAAGGAAATGGTATTTTATTTAGGAAATAATAATACATCTATAGTCAATATTGTTAATGAAGTGTATTTCTATAGTACAGATTCTATATTTCCCATTATATATTTATTCTTTCTAAATTATTCATTTCCTGTATCAAAAAAACATGCAATGCTTAGATGGAAGAGAAGACTGGTCTCAGAGACATTGGATGACAAAATTATTTTCTTTATTCAACAAAAATCATTAAAACATTTATTTGACCCTGCATAGGGGAAAATATAGCAAGTATCTATTAAGATAATTCTGTTAAATTGAAAACATTTATAAATAAAAATTGTTTCTCATATTTGACTTAATATATGTTATTTGACCCCAAAATATACTTTCCATCTGTCTTTATGTATCAATGCTAAAACCGTGCATTGACAAAAAAAGAGAGACAATTATCTAGCAACGAAAAAATTTAGCAAAGTTGTATGTCTGGTACACAAGATATTTGCTTTTCCATTTCTTTAAAATAAGAATTATGAAGTTTTTAAAATTCACTTAGAAACAGTTACTTTTCTTTTCTCACATTCCCATGAAGTCCTATTGGTGCTTTTTATTATTTTGGGAACAAAGCAAGAATAAGTAAGTCACTACCTTCCAGAAAATTGATGTTAACCACTTAGTAGCCACTGAAATAAGCATTTAACTTCAGTAAAATTTCATTATAGTTTGTTCAGTTTTTCTCATTTACTATTGCTTAACTTTCAGGACACTTAATTTAGAGTAATGAAGACAAAAAAGGACATCCAAAACGATATTGATTGCTTAATGTTCCCAAATTTCAAGGGAAAAGCACATTCTCTCTTGAGCCAAAAATTGATTTGCTTTTCATGGATTCTACTTTGAGTGCACTAGAGGAGAGGGAAATTTGCATGTCCTATACATTGCATAAACCCAACGTTCTTAGTACATCTTGGTTTGAATCTATGCAGTTTATTTCAGTAATACCGAGGTCACACACAAGGTATGATTTAGAATAAATTAACTTTAATTCCTAAAGTTTATGTAATCTTTTATATCTTCTGACATCCAGATCTTGTTTTATGTTCCTTTAGCATTATTCAAGATGTTCTGCAGCAATTGATCTTGACCAAAAATATTTATAGTAAATGGCCTTAAGCCAATAATATGCCTTTTGCTTAATAAAATTGCTTTCTGAATAGTTTAAAAGGTGCTTGTATTTAATGGCAAATGTAACACCGGCTGCTCTTTTCTGTGCCAAGTTGCTGTCTAGTTCAAGGTGTTAAATAGCATAATGAGTTTGGTCTCCTCTAATACAGAAAATAAAGACCCAAGAGAACTTCCAACTGAGAGGGAGTTTTAGAATGCGAGATGACAGGTCGTTGTGAATATGACTTTTCCAAAAGAGGAGAGTTTCTAACTTTTCAAGGCCATGTTCATTTTCCTAATTCATTAGGTGGTCAAAAAGCTCTGTCAGGCAGAATTGTCAATAGGCTAAGATGTATTTCAAACACGACGTCCAAAGATGTTAATCTTTCTCTTTGGATTCTGCCTATGTGAACAGTGCTTTACTCAGAGTGATTTAGTAAAATAGTTCTTTTACTCTCACAGAATCAATTCTGTGTAAAAAGTATGAATTAAATCTTTCAGAAATTCTAAATTGTAGATTTAGTTTGTATGAAATAGGTGTCTTTTAGTCATTTTGAATTCCTTTTATTATTTCTTAAAGGGAAGTGGTGATTTATATAGAGTCTGACTTAAGACTCGAAAATAATTTCCACAGACTTATATGCATAGCAACATTAAAATAAAAATTATCTTTAATTTTGGTTTTGAAAGTTAATTATTAACTCTGTTAAGGGAATTACTAGAGTAAATCTCAGAGAGAGAAAAAAACTATTTACTATTTTAAAGTTATTCTTTTACCTTTTAGATATGCATTAACTTGTTGTAATTTACTTTTGTATATACGTAATAACTAAGCTTACTATTTTTTAATTTTTTTTTTAAATTTTACTTTCAGTTCCAGGATACATGTGCAGAATGTGCAGGTTTGTTACATAGGTATACATGTGCCATCGTGGTTTGCTGCACCTAACAACCCGTCATCTGGGTTTTAAGCCCCACATGTATTAGGTATTTTTCCTAATACTCTCCCTCCCTTTGCTCCGCATCACCTGATAGGCCCTGGTGTGTGATGTTCCCCTTCTTGTGCCCATATGTTCTCATTGTTCAATTCCTACTTATAAGTGAGAACATGTGGTGTTTGGTTTTCTGTTCCTTTGTTAGTTTGCTGAGAATGATGGCTTCCAGCTTCATCCATGTCCCTGCAGCAACTTAAAAGGGAAGTGAAGGATCTCTTCAAGGAGAACTGCAAATCATTGCTCAAGGAAATAAGAGAGGACACAAAAAAATGGAAAAACATTCCATGCTCATGGATAGAAAGACTCAATATCATAAAAATGGTCATACTGCCCAAAGTAATTTATAGATTCAATGCTATTCCCATAAAGCTACCATTGACTTTCTTCACAGAATTAGAAAAAAACTACTTTATATTTCATATAGAACCAAAAAAAGAGCCCATATAGCCAAGCAAAAAGAATTAAGCTGGAGGCATCACACTACCTGACTGCAGACTATACTACAAGACTACAGTAATCAAAACAACATGGTACTGGTACCAAAACAAATATATAGATCAATGGAACAGAACAGAGACCTCAGAAATAATACCACAGATCTACAACCATTTGATCTTCGACAAACCTGACAACAACAAGCAATGGGGAAAGGATTCCCTACTTAATGAATGGTGCTGGAAAAACTGACTAGCCATATGCAGAAAACTAAAACTGGACCCTTTCTTTAAATCTTATACAAAAATTAATTCAAGATGTTTTAAAGTTTACTAATTTTCTACATGAAAAGTGAACTTAGGATTAAGAAGTGAGACTTATTACAGGAAATTTCTAAAAATAAATCTGTTTGGCAAACCATAAGAATGACATGTAAAGACTTTTATTGCTGTGTACATCAGACTACACTGTAGAATACATTGATATGATTTAAAAATAGTTGTTTCTGAAGATAACTTAGAAGATACAATATTATTTCTAAAACTAATTTCTAATAAAATATATTTGGCTAAAGCTGGGTTAAACAAAGCTAAGCAAGTTTTTACCTTTTACTGCAGGACTTTTCAGAGCCTTTTTAAAAACTTTAAAAATTTTTAATTAATTAATTTATTTTAAATTATACTTTGAGTTCTGGGATACAAGTGCAGAAAGTTTAGGTTTGTTACATAAGTATACGTGTGCCATGGTGGTTTGCTGCACCTATCAACCTATCATCTAGGTTTTAAGCCCTTCATGCATTAGCTATTTGTCCTAATACTCTCCCTTCCCTTAGCCCCCACCCTCTGACTGGCCCCAGTGTGTGTTGTTCCCTTCCCTGTGTCCATGTGTTCTCATTGTTCAACTCCCAGCTATGAGTGAAAACATACAGTGTTTTGTTTTCTTTCTCTGTGTTAGTTTGCTGAGTATGATGTCTTCTAGCTTCATCCATGTCCCTGCAAAGGACATGACCTCATTCATTTTTATGGCTTCATAGTATTCCATGGTGTGTATGAACCACATATCTTTTCCCAGTCTATCTTTGGTGGGCATTTTGATTGGTTCCATGTCTTTGCTATTGTAAATCGTGTTGCAATAAACATATGTGTGCAGGTATCTTCACAGTAGAATGATTTGTTTTCCTTTGGACATATACCCAGTAATGGGATTGCTGGGTCAAATGTAATTTCTGGTTCTAGAGGAATAGCCACACTTTCTTCCACAGTGGTTGAACTAATTTACATTCCCACCAACAGGGTCAAAGCATTCCTATTTCTCCACAGTCTCTCCAGCATCTATTGTTTCTTGACTTTCTAATAATTGTCATTCTGACTGCTGTGAGGTGGTATCTCATTGTGGTTTTGATTTACATTTCCTTTTTTAAAAATTTATGTTCGGGGATACATGTGCATGTTTGTTACATAAGTAAACTTGTGTCATGGAGGTTTATTGTACAGATTATTTCATCACCCAGATAGTAAGCCTAGTACTCATTAGTTACTTTTCCTGATCCTCTCCCTCCTCCTACCTTCCACCCTCCAAAAGGCCCCAGCGTGTGTTGTTTCCCTCTATGTGTCCATATGTTCTCATCATTTAGCTCCCACTTATAAGTGAAAACATGCGGTACTTGGTTTCTGTTTCTGCGTTAGTTTACTAAGGATAATGGCCTCCAGTTCCATCCATGTCCCTGCAAAGAACATCATGTTGACCTTTTAATAAAACTCATTGTGATTATCCAAAACAATGTCTGTACACTTAGAATACATTTCTTAGACTGTTTTATCAAAGAAGGCTTAATTCGCAGAGCATGTCTTGAAATATTCTGTTGAAAGTATAGACCTAATTTTGCAATTTCCTCACTGAAGAAACCACTGTTTCCTTTTGCCTAGAGAGTACGTTTCAAACTCTAGCACTTCTTAAATTTTCTGTTGAAATTGGCCCCAATCTATTTTAATTTTTCACTTACAGGCATCCCATTCTATCTTCTTTCTTTCCATTAGAAGAAAACAAATGATTTTTATTTTCTGAAAAATTCAGGCACTTATTCCTCTTGTTTATTAAGTAATCAACTTTTGTATTTTTAGTGAAGAAATTATTGTGTGTGGGAAACAATATAACCTTTCCCTTGAGGTACATTGTCTGAGACGGTCGACCATCTGAATGATTATCTAAGGTTCTTTTTTTTTGAGGTTTGCAACTGATATGCCTATATAAAAATCTTTGTGACAATAAATGATATTATATCAAAATTCAAGTTTTTATGTGTGTGTATAACAGATATATTCTACTGATTTAATTAAAATACACTCAAATTGAATTTAAAAACCTTTCCTTTGCTTGGTGAATTCCACAGAATAAGTACTGTAACAAAATTACTAGGATCTTAATGTCAAATTTTCATGAAAACAAAATAAATGTATTAATTTTTTAAATGTGTAACTATATGTTAAGTATCTCTGAAGACATTCTGTATCTCTAATTAAGCATAAATAAGTAAATGCAAGTTTCTAAAGAACCAATAGCTTTGTTTATTAAACCTGTACTAATTTGTGATCATTTTTTCAGAAACTATTTCATTATATTTATGAATAAAGAGTTTAGCATATAAATGATTAAATAAATCGATCTAGCTACTTACCAGTAAGTCTTATAAAATTCTTGAAAATACATTGAGGTTTAATTTAAATTGTACAATTTGAGCTAAGTTCAAAGTTATTAAACAGCTTATATTTGTCCCTATGAAATGAAAATAACTTTAAAAACTATTTTTAGTTAACTTTGTTATCTATTGTAAATGTGCACTGTCTGACTATAATGTCAAAGGATTTCTTATTTCTTCTTGTTAGCTACCAATTTAGATTCCTTTTCTTTTAAAAAATTGATATATTCATGTTTTTCTTATATATTTATAACACTTACGTTTTGAACCGTGAAATATCCTGTATGTTGCAAATATTTTCCTAGTATGCCTCGTACTTTTTAACTTTATTTATAGGGCTATTGTAAGATGGAAGTTTACATTTTTAACTTGAGCTGTAATTGATTTATGCCTATTCCTCCCAAACTTTGGGATCACTTTTCTGCCATTTCTGCTTTTATTTATTTAGGTGTTCACGTCTAGATGTCTAATTTACCAATAATAAATCTCATCAATTATATCCTTGATAAATGAAGAACTTTATTACTTGCATCCTTTTCCACTTCCATCTCTTACTGCAATTAGTTTTGTAATACAGTCTTTATTTTCTCTGTTACTTATTATTTGATCTTTAAAACCTCTCCTTAAACCCATGGATAGTAAATACTTGATTCCCTCATACTGTAACTAATAAATAAACAATAACTCTGCCATCTCATTATCTTTCCCCACTTAGTTTCACATTTTGCATTTTATTAAATATTTCTTGCTTTATCTAGAAGTTGGTTCTAAAATTGAAATTATTCTCTGAATAAGAACATATTTTTATGTGATTAGGATTAGATAGTACAATTCATTACAGAACCATATATTTTTCTACAAATACACTTCCTCCCCTTTGCTTTAAATGTCACAACCCTGGTGCATGCAAAGGATTCATCTTTGTTAAAGTCTAACAGGTGCCTAAAATTATACTTTTTGCTTTCTTTCACATTCATATCAGGCTTTTCTTGAATTGTATGTTTCTCTTGGAGTTGCTAATTGCCTTTATTTTGTTTTACTTGGAAAAATTAAACTGTTTTCTTCTCTATAACTATAATAATATTCATGTTTATAACTATCCAATTCAATTTTATTTCAATATACCTACTTCATTCTATTTTTCTTCTTGAAACCAAAGCCTGTCTGCTTTTTCTTGAACTGACTTCCTTAAAATTAATCTCTGACTTTCAGTTACAGTTTCTTATATTAATTACAAATAATTTAATTAGTTACAATTTTTAAAATTGTTTTCTGAAGTCTCTGATTGCCTGTTTCCCACCTCTAGTATTTTGTGCCATTTTTACACCTTGTTTCTCCTAGTGTATCTATCATAATAACTATCTTGTGGAACATCTTCCTCTCAAAGCCTGATCTTTTGGCATACACTGGTGATCTAAAGCATTTGATCAGTTTAATCTTAGATCTTGTAACTGCTTCATGTTTGTTGTATTCCTTTGTTTGTTTGAATATATCCTCAGTATCTTCCTCAGAAAGGTGCCAGAATGGAGTAGACTTTTCATAAATAAAATGCCTTTGTTCTGCCTTCTTATTACAATGTTTGAATACATACTTCATTTCTAAAAGTGTATTTTCTCAGCACACAATATTTTAAATTTTGATGTACTTAGATAAGCTTAGTTCCTTTATAATTCCTTCCTCTGCTCTCATATTTAGTAAATACTTCTTCATTCCCCCCAAACAGATAAAAAAGTCACCCTAATTTTCCATTTTCCATTATTTCATTTTCAGATATAATTTCTTACTCCAAAATGTGATACATAGTGTAGGATTAGAACCAAAGCCTTATGACTGATTGGGGTACCTGAAAGAGACAAGGAGAATGGGACCAAATTGGAAAACATGCTTCAGCATATCACCTAGGAAAACTTCCCAATCTAGCAAGGAAGGCTAACATTCAAATTCAGGAAATCCAGAGAACTCCACTAAAATACTCTAAGAGAAAAGCAACCCCAAGACAAATAATCTTCAGATTCTCCAAGGTTGAAATGAAGGAAAACATGTTAAGGGGCATCAGAGAGTAAGGCCAGGTCACCTACAATGGGAAGCCCATCTGAATAACAGTGGACCTGTCAGCAGAAACTGTACAAGCCCAGTGAGATTGGGGGCCAATATTCAATAAGCTTAGAGAAAAGAATTTCCAACCCACAATCGTATATCTGGCCAAACTAAGCTTCATAAGTGAAAGAGAAAGAAAAGCCTTTTCAGACAACAAAAGTTGAGGGAATTAGTCACCACCAGAACTGTCTTGCAAAAGCTCCTGAAGGAAGCACTAGATATGGAAAGGAAAAACAGTTACCAACCACTACAAAAACACAATGAAATATACTGACAATGACACTGTGAAGCAACTACATCAACATGTCTGCAAAATAACTGGCTAACATCATGATGACAGGTTCAAATTCATACATAACAATAGCAACCTTAAATGTAAATGGGCTAAATGCCCCAACTAAAAGACACAGAATGGAAAGCCGAATAAAGGGTCAAGACCTGTTGGTGTGCTGTATTTAAGAGATCCATCTCTTGTGCAGAAACATGTATAGGCTCAAAATAAAGGGATGGAGGAAAATCTACCAAGCAAATAGCAGAAAAAAGCAGGGGTTGCAATCCTAGTTTCTGACAAAACAGACTTTAAACTAACAAAGATCAAAAAAGACAAAGAAGATCATTGCCTAATGGTAAAGGGTTAAATTCAAAAAGAAGAGCTAATGGTAAAAGAAAACTTCAGGCAAATATCCCTGATGAACACCGATGTAAAAATCCTCAATAAAATACTAGCAAACCAAATCCAGCAGCACATCAAAAAGCTTGTCCACCACAATCAAGTAGGCCTTATCCCCAGGATGCAAGGCTGGTTCAAGATACACAAATCAATAAGTATAATTTATCACATAAACAGAAATAAAGACAAAAACCACATTATTATCTCAATAGACAAAATACAAACCTTCAGTGTAATTCAACATCCCTTCATGTTAAAAACTCAATAAACTAAGTATTGATGGAACATACCTCAATAATAAGAGGCATTTATGATAAATCCACAGCCAATATCATACTGAATGGGCAAAAGCTAGAAGCATTCCCCTTGAAAACTGGTACAAGACAAGGATGCCCTCTCTCACCACTTCTATTCAACATAGTATTAGGAGTTCTGGTAAAGGCAATTAGGCAACAGAAAGAAATAAAGAGTATTCAGATAGGAAGAGAGGAAGTCAAACTGGCTCTATTGTCAGATGGCATGATGCTACATCTAGAAAACCCCGTTGTCTCAGCCTAAAAGGTTGTTAAGCTGATAACCAACTTCAGCAAAGTCTTAGCATACAAAATCAATGTGCAAAAACCAAAAGCATTCCTATATACCAACAATAGACAAGCAGAGTGACAAATCGTGAATGAACTCTCAGTCATAATTGTTATAAAGAGAATAAAAGGAGCAAGATGGCCGAATAGGAACAGCTCCAGTCTCCAACTCCCAGCGCAAGCGACACAGAAGACCGGTGATTTCTGCATTTTCAACTGAGGTACTGGGGTCATCTCACTAGGGAGTGCCAGACAATCGGTGCTGGTCAGCTGCTGCAGCCCGACCAGCGAGAGCTGAAGCAGGGCGAGGCATCGCCTCCCTGGGAAGTGCAAGGGGGAAGGGAATTCCTTTTCCTAGCCAGGGTAACTGAGACACACAACACCTGGAAAATCAGGTGACTCCCACCCCAATACTGCGCTTTAAGCAAACGGGCACACCAGGAGAATATATCCCACACCTGGCCAGGAGGGTCCCATGCCAACCCTCATTGCTAACACAGCAGTCTGCAATCTAACCGCAAGGAAGCAGCGAGGCTGGGGGAGGGGCGTCCCCCATTGCTGAGGCTTAAGTAGGTAAACAAAGCTGCTGGGAAGCTCAAACTGAGTGGAGCTCACAGCAGCTCAAGGAAACCTGCCTGTCTCTGTAGACTCCACCTCTGGGGACAGGGCACAGTTAACAACAACAACAACAAAAGCAGCAGGAACCTCTGCAGACACAAACGACTCTGTCTGACAGCTTTGAAGAGAGCAGTGGATCTCCCAACACGGAGGTTGAGATCTGAGAACGGACAGACTGCCTGCTCAAGTGGGTCCCTGACCCCTGAGTAGCCTAACTGGGAGACATCCCCCACTAGGGGCAGTCTGACACCCCACACCTCACAGGGTGGAGTACACCCCTGAGAGGAAGCTTCCAAAGTAAGAATCAGACAGGTACACTCGCTGTTCAGCAATATTCTATCTTCTGCAACCTCTGCTGCTGATACCCAGGCAAACAAGCTCTGGAGTGGACCTCAAGCAATCTCCAACAGACCTACAGCTGAGGGTCCTGACTGTTAGAAGGAAAACTATCAAACAGGAAGGACACCTATACCAAAACCCCATCAGTATGTCACCATCATCAAAGACCAGAGGCAGATAAAACCACAAAGATGGGGAAAAACCAGGGCAGAAAAGCTGGAAATTCAAAAAATAAGAGCGCATCTCCCCCTGCAAAGGAGCGCAGCCCATCGCCAGCAATGGATCGAAGCGGGTCAGAGAATGACTTTGACGAGATGAGAGAAGAAGCCTTCAGTCCATCAAACTTCTCAGAGCTAAAGGAGGAATTACGTACCCAGAGCAAAGAAACTAAAAATCTTGAAAAAAGAGTGGAAGAATTGACAACTAGACTAATTAATGCAGAGAAGGTCATAAACGAAATGACAGAGATGAAAACCATGACATGAGAAATACGTGACAAACGCACAAGCTTCAGTAACCGACTCGATCAACTGGAAGAAAGAGTATCAGCGATTGAGGATCAAATGAATGAAAGGAAGCGAGAAGAGAAACCAAAAGAAAAAAGAAGAAAAAGAAATGAGCAAAGCCTGCAAGAGTATGGGATTATGTAAAAAGACCAAATCTACGTCTGATTGGGGTGCCTGAAAGTGAGGGGGAAAATGGAACCAAGTTGGAAAACACTCTTCAGGATATCATCCAGGAGAACTTCCCCAACCTAGTAGGACAGGCCAACATTCAAATTCAGGAAATACAGAGAACGCCACAAAGATACTCCTTGAGAAGAGCAACTCCAAGACACATAATTGTCAGATTCACCAAAGTTGAAATGAAGGAAAGAAACTTAAGGGCAGCCAGAGAGAAAGGTCGGGTTACCCACAAAGGGAAGCCCATCAGACTAACAGCAGATCTCTCGGCAGAAACTCTACAAGTCAGAAGAGAGTGGGGGCCAATATTCAACATTCTTAAATAAAAGAATTTTCAACTCAGAATTTCATATCCAGCCAAACTAAGTTTCATAAGTGAAGGAGAAATAAAATCCTTTACAGATAAGCAAATGCTTAGAGATTTTGTCACCACCAGGCCTGCCTTACAAGAGATCCTAAAGGAAGCCCTAAACATGGAGAGGAACAACGGGTACCAGCCATTGCAAAAACATGCCAAAATGTAAAGACCATCGATGCTAGGAAGAAACTGCATCAACTAACCAGCAAAATAACCAGTTAATATCATAATGGCAGGATCAAGTTCACACATAACAATATTAACCTTAAATGTCAATGGACTTAATGCTTCAATTAAAAGACACAGACTGGCAAACTGGATAAAGAGTCAAGACCCATCACTCTGCTATATTCAGGAGAACCATCTCACATGCAGAGACATACATAGGCTCAAAATAAAGGGATGGAGGAAGATCTACCAAGCAAATGGAGAACAAAAAAAAGCAGGGGTTGCAATACCAGTCTCTGATAAAACAGACTTTAAACCATCAAAGATCAAAAGAGACAAAGAAGGCCATTACATAATGGTAAAGGGATCAATTCAACAGGAAGAGCTAACTATCCTAAATATATATGCACCCAATACAGGAGCACCCAGATTCATAAAGCAAGTCCTTAGAGACTTGCAAAGAGACTTAGACTCCCATACAATAATAATGGGAGATTTCAACACTCCACTGTCAACAATAGACAGATCAATGAGACAGAAAGTTAACAAGGATATCCAGGAATTGAACTCATCTCTGCAGCAAGCGGACCTAATAGACATCTATAGAACTCTCCACCCCAAATCAACAGAATATACATTCTTCTCAGCACCACATCGCACTTGTTCCAAAATTGACCACATAATTGGAAGTAAAGCACTCCTCAGCAAATGTAAAAGAACAGAAATTATAACAAACTGTCTCTCAGACCACAGTGCAATCAAACTAGAACTCAGGACTAAGAAATTCAATCAAAACCGCTCAACTACATGGAAACTGAACAACCTGCTTCTGAATGACTGCTGGGTACATAACGAAATGAAGGCAGAAATAAAGATGTTCTTTGAAACCAATAAGAACAAAGATACAACATACCAGAATCTCTGGGACACATTTAAAGCGGTGTGTAGAGGGAAATTTATAGCACTAAATGCCCACAAGAGAAAGCAGGAAAGATCTAAAATTGACACTCTAACACCACAACTAAAAGAACTAGAGGGGCAAGAGCAAGCACATTAAAAAGCTAGCAGAAGGTAAGAAATAACTAAGATCAGAGCAGAACTGAAGGAGATAGAGACACAAAAAACCCTCCAAAAAATCAATGAATCCAGGAGTTGGTTTTTTGAAAAGATCAACAAAATTGACAGACCACTAGCAAGACTAATAAAGAAGGAAAGAGAGGAATCAAATAGACGCAATAAAAAATGATAAAGGGGATATCACCACCGACCCCACAGAAATACAAACTACCATCAGAGAATACTTTAAACACCTCTACCAAATCAACTAGAAAACCTAGAAGAAATGGATAATTTCCTGGACACTTACACTCTTCCAAGACTAAACCAGGAAAAAGTTGAATCCCTGAATAGACCAATAGCAGGCTCTGAAATTGAGGCAATAATTAATAGCCTACCAACAAAAAAAGTCCAGGACCAGATGGATTCACAGCTGAATTCTACCAGAGGTACAAGGAGGAGCTGGTACCATTCCTTCTGAAACATTTCAATCAATAGAAAAAGAAGGAATCCTCCCTAACTCATTTTATGAGGCCAATATCATCTTGATACCAAAGCCTGGCAGAGACACAACAAAAAAAGAGAATTTTATACCAATATCCATGATGAACATCGATGCAAAAATCCTCAATAAAATACTGGCAAATCGGATTCAGCAGCACATCAAAAAGCTTATCCACCATGATCAAGTGGGCTTCATCCCTGGGATGCAAGGCTGGTTCAACATTCGCAAATCAGTAAACGTAATCCAGCATATAAACAGAACCAAAGACAAGAACCACATGATTATCTCAATAGATGCAGAAAAGGCTTTTGACAAAATTCAACAGCCCTTCATGCTAAGAACGCCCAATAAATTCGGTATTGATGGAACGTACCTCAAAATAATAAGAGCTATTTATGACAAACCCACAGCTAATATCATAGTGAATGAGCAAAAACTGGAAAAATTCCCTTTGAAAACTGGCACAAGACAGGGATGCCCTCTCTCACCACTCCTATTCAACATAGTGTTGGAAGTTCTGGCTAGGGCAATCAGGCAAGAGAAAGAAATAAAGGGTGTTCAGTTAGGAAAAGAAGAAGTCAAATTGTTCCTGTTTGCAGATGACATGATTGTATATTTAGAAAACCCCATTGTCTCAGCCCAAAATCTCCTTAAGCTGATAAGCAACTTCGGCAAAGTCTCAGGATACAAAATTAATGTGCAAAAATCACAAGCATTCTTATACACCAGCAACAGACAAACAGAGAGCCAAATCATGAATGAACTTCCATTCACAATTGCTTCAAAGAGAATCAAATACCTAGGAATCCAACTTACAAGGAATGTAAAGAACCTCTTCAAGGAGAACTACAAACCACTGCTCAGTGAAATAAAAGAGGACACAAACAAATGGAAGAACATACCATGCTCATGGATAGGAAGAATCAATATCATGAAAATGGCCATACTGCCCAAGGTTATTTATAGATTCCATGCCATCCCCATCAAGCTACCAATGAGTTTCTTCACAGAATTGGAAAAAACTGCTTTAAAGTTCATATGGAACCAAAAAAGAGCCCGCATTGCCAAGACAATCCTAAGTCAAAAGGACAAAGCCGGAGGCGTCACGCTACCTGACTTCAAACTATACTACAAGGCTACAGTAACCAAAACAGCATGTTACTGGTACCAAAACAGAGCTATAGACCAATGGAACAGAACAGAGTCCTCAGAAATAATACCACACATCTACAGCCATCTGATCTTTGACAAACCTGAGAAAAACAAGAAATGGGGAAAGGATTCCCTATTTAATAAATGGTGCTGGGAAAATTGGCTAGCCATAAGTAGAAAGCTGAAACTGGATCCTTTCCTTACTCCTTATACGAAAAGTAATTCAAGATGGCTTAGAGACTTAAATGTTAGACCTAATACCATAAAAACCCTAGAAGAAAACCTAGGTAATACCATTCAGGACATGGGCATGGGCAAGGACTTCATGTCTAAAACACCAAAAGCAATGGCAGCAAAAGCAAAAATTGATAAATGGGATCTAATTAAACTAAGGAGCTTCTGCACAGCAAAAGAAACTACCATCAGAGCGAACAAGCAACCTACAGAATGGGAGAAAATTTTTGCAATCTACTCATCCGACAAAGGGCTAATATCCAGAATCTACAAAGAACTCAAACAAATCTACAAGAAAAAAACAAACAACCCCATCAAAAAGTGGGCAAAGGATATGAACAGACATTTCTCAAAAGTAGACATGCATACAGCCAACAGACACATGAAAAAATGCTCATCATCACTGGCCATCAGAGAAATGCAAATCAAAACCACAATGAGATACCATCTCACACCAGTTAGAATGGCAATCATTAAAAAGTCAGGAAACAACAGATGTTGGAGAGGATGTGGAGAAATAGGAACACTTTTACACTGTTGGTGGGATTGTAAACTAGTTCAACCATTATGGAAAACAGTATGGCAATTCCTCAAGGATCTAGAACTAGATGTACCATATGACCCAGCCATCCCACTACTGGGTATATACCCAAAGGATTATAAATTATTCTACTACAAAGACACATGCACACGTATGTTTGTTGCAGCACTATTCACAATAGCAAAGACTTGGAATCAACCCAAATGTCCATCTGTGACAGACTGGATTAAGAAAATGTGGCACATATACACCATGGAATACTATGCAGCCATAAAAAAGGATGAGTTTGCATCCTTTGTAGGGACATGGATGCAGCTGGAAACCATCATTCTTAGCAAACTATCACAAGAACAGAAAACCAAACACTGCATATTCTCACTCATAGGTGGGAACTGAACAATGAGATCACTTGGACTCGGGAAGGGGAACATCACACACCGGGGCCTATCATGGGGAGGGGGAAGGGGAGAGGGATTGCATTGGGAGTTATACATGATATAAATGATGAATTGATGGGTGCTGACGAGTTGATGGGTGCAGCACACCAACATGGCACAAGTATACATATGTAACAAACCTGCACGTTATGCACATGTACCCTAGAACTTAAAGTATAATAATAATTAAAAACAAAAAAAAAGAGAGAATAAAACACCTAGGAATACAGCTAACAAGGGAAGTGAAAGGTCTCTTTAAGGATAACTACAAACCACTGCTCAAGGAAATTAGAGAGGACACAAATAAATGGAAAAACATTCCATGTTTATGGATAGGAAGAACCAATATCATGAAAATGGCCATACTGCCCAAAGTAATGTATAGATTCATTGGTATTCCCATCAAACTACCATTGACATTCTTCAGAGAATTAGAAGAAAACTACTTTAAAATTAATATGGAATCAATAAAGAGCCCATATAGTGAAGACAATCCTAAGCAAAAGGAACAAACCTGGAGGCATCATGCTACCCAACTTCAGACTATAGTTCAAAGTTGCAGTAACCAAAAGAGCATGGTCCTGATTCAAAAACAGACACATCAACTAATGGAACAATGTAAAGAACTCAAAATTAAGACGGCACATCTACAACCATCTAATCTTTGACAAACCTGACAAAAACAAGTAATTATGAAGAAATTCCCTGTTTAATAAACAGTGCTGGGACAACTGACTGGTCATATGCAGAAAATTAAAACAGGACCTATTCTTTATAACTTATACAAAAATTAACTCAAGAAGGATTAAAGACTTACACATAAAACCCAAAACTATAAAAACCCTACAAGAAAATCTAGGTGATAACATTCAGGACATAGGCATGGGCAAAGATTGCATGACAAAAACATTAAAAACAATTGCAACATAAGCAAAAATTGACAAATGGAATCTAATTAAACTAAAGGGCTTCTGCACAGCAAAATAAAGTATCAGCAGAGTTGAACATGCAACTTGCAAAATGGGAGACAATTTTTGCAATCTATTTATCTGACAAAGGTCTAACATCCAGAATCTACAGGGATCTTTTTGTTGTTGTTGTTGTTGTTGTTTTTTGAGACGGAGTCTCATTCTGTCGCCCAGGCTGGAGTGCAGTGGCGCCATCTCGGCTCACTGCAAGCTCCGCCTCCTAGGTTCACACCATTCTCCTGCCTCAGCCTCCCATGTAGCTGGGACTACAGGCGCCTGCCACCGCACCCGGCTAATTTTTTGTATTTTTAGTAGAGACGGGGTTTCACCGTGTTAGCCAGGATGGTCTCGATCTCCTGACCTTGTGATCCACCCGCCTCGGCCTCCCAAAGTGCTGGGATTACAGGTGTAAGCCACCGTGCCCAGCCATCTACAGGGATCTTAAACAGATTTTCAAAAAAAAAAAAAAAAAAACAGCCCCATCAAAAAGTGAGCAAAGCACATGGACAGACACTTTTGAAAGAAGACATTTATGTGGCCAACAAATACATGAATAAAAAGGTCAATATCATTGATCATTAGAGAAATGCAAATCAAAACCACAATGGGATACCATCTGACACTAGTCAGAATGGTGATTATTAAAAATCCCAGAAACAACAGATGCTGGCAAGGCAGAGGAGAAATAGGAACACCTTTACACTGTTGGTGGGAATGTAAATTAGTTCAATCATTGTGGAAGCCAATGTGGCAATTTCTCAAAGACCTAGAACCAGAAATAGCACTTGGCACAGTAGTCCCATTACTGGGTATATATATATATATAAAAGAATATAAATCATTCTATTATAAAAATACATGTACACATATGTTCATTGGAGCACTGTTCACAATAGCAAAGACATGTAATCAACCCAAATGCCCATCAATGATAGACTGGATAAAGAAAATGTGGGACATATACACCATGGAATACTATGCAGCCATAAAAAGAAACAAGATTACGACCTTTGCAGGCATATGGATGGAACTGCAAGCCATTATCCTCAGCATACTAATACAGGAACCAAAAACCAAACATCACTTTTTCTCACTTATAAATGGGAGCTGAACAATGAGAACACATGGACACAGGTAGGGGAGTAACACACACTGGGCCTGTCAGTGAGGGGTGCAGGGAGGGAGAGCATCAGGAAAAGCAGCTAATGCTTGCTGGGCTTAATACCTAGGTGATGGGTTGATAGGTGCGCATAACACCATGACATGTTTACCTGTGTAATAAACCTGCATATCCTGCACATGTATCCCAGAACTTGAAATAAAAAGATTAGGATCAAAGCTGATTTTTTCCTCTAAGGAATACATATTTCCCTATACCATTTGGTGAATAATAAATCCCATTTTCCATTTATCTGTAATATATCCTTTAATATATTCTAAATATAATTATCTATATCTAAATAATAACAGCATCAATTCTTGTTGACCTCTCTATTGATTCTTATGACAGTACCACATTCTATAAATTATTGAAACTTGGTACTATAACTTAGTATCTTGAAGACAAACCTTTCATTATCCATTTTATTACTAGTCTTATTTTACTTTTTATGATTAAGGATATTTGTTTGTCATATATAATTCAATACATAAAAGAAGAAAATAATGATCAAAGCATTGCTGAATATGCATGAAATGTTAATACTTTGTGTATAGCTTTGATTTTTTCTATGTACAGAGGCACACTGGAAAATGCACACATTAATCTCTCTGTGTATCATACCTGCATAGAATCTCCTATAAAGATACACCAATATTTCTGTAAATGGTTCAGTACTGATGGACATTTCAATTGTATCTCATTTGTTCTATTGAAAAATAGAAGCGGTATGGATTGCTTTACACGTATGGCCATCCACTTATTATATTATTTAACTCAGACAAATCTCACAAGTAGAATTTTAACATATGCTCATTTCATAATTGTGATATATTTTTAAATGTCTACTTATGAATGTATGCAAAAACACTAACAATTTATTTTAAAACTTGATTTCCTCATCATCATGATTATTATTATATCATTATTATTATTGGAATTTTAAAAGTTGCCCCTGATGGACAAAATATTATCTTTATTACAATTTGTGCCTATTTGATAATTAGTAATTAATGACTGTGATTAAATATTACTAATCATTTATTTTTAATTACATGTTTACATTATTTTTTATTTCCATTAGAAAGTAATTTTTTCATAGTGACTTACAGAAGCAGCTTATAGTAGACTGTCAAGCATTGCACACTTCCTTCAATTTGTCATTTGTTAAACATGCTGTCATATTTTTATCACAAAAGTAGTGTGTTTTCTTTAAAATTAATTTTGTGGAATTTCTCTTTCTAGCTTTAGATCAGAATTAGAAGCAATTTTGAGACTCATAAGATTAGTTTTATTTCCATTTTCGTTTTTCCTGTAGAACTTTTAATAATGCCATTTTCATGTTTTATTTAGAAATGAATATGGAATTTATTCAGGTATAAGGAGTACAGGAGTGATTTCATTATTTTTCACAAATGACTAGTCATTTGTCCTAATGCCATATTTCCTCTGCTGATTTGAAATATTCTATTTATCATGTTATTTTAAAATTTGGTCTGTTTCTGGACTCAATTCTGTCTCAGCAATTTCCATTTCTATTTTTCTTCTAGCTTGAACTTTCAAAACTACATTAGGTTCTTGAAATATTATATCATTACCAACTGGCATGTTTTGTCCCCATTATTAATTTTGAAATTTGGAGATTTAAGCTTAACTCCTCTCTCCCAGAAGGCATTTTCATTTTGCTTTCTTTTTCTTTTTCGTGTGTTTGCATGTAAAAATTCTTGTACTCTTTTGGGTTTCCTAGACCTTGTTCATGTTCACAGAGTTTGGGACCTTCATATTTTTTTAGACCAGACTATACATTCTGGCACAGCTTTCACAAAGCTTGTGTGGGCATTGTAGAGTATTAGTCCAACTGATGATAACTTTTTCCATTGATTCCACTTAATATTTCCAGAGTGCATAGCTACACCTGGAACCTCAAACAAGAGAACCAAACTGAACCAAATTAGAGTTCAACCCTTTCTGCTGGCTCGCCTGGTCAATATCAGAGGTTCCAAGACCACGTCACCACCCATAATCTATTGGCATGTTCCACAGGGCTATAAGAAAGTACCATGGCAAACCTCACTTCTGCTTACATATTACTCAGTTATCTTCATCATAATCAGCTATTTTACTAGATGTTCAAGTAGGAACGTTTTCTTAATTTTATAAAATGTTTGTAAAATATCTACCCCGATAATCACGTGTTTTAACATGTGTATGGAAGTAATAAAATTTATAGATTTCCTAAAGTTGAACCAACCTTCCTATATTATAGAATAAGTTATAATAAGCTTATGATCTAGAATCTGTTTAATACACTGTTGTATTTAAGTTATGGTCATATGAAGTATATATAATTATTATACTTAAAATGAAATACTGCATTAATATTTAGATTATAGGATTTTTATATCTGTATTCCTAAATGAGATATAACAATGTTTACAAATATCTATTGAGCGCCTGTTACGTGGTAAGCAGTGTTCAAAACATTGAGGTTTCAGCTGTACCTTCATGGAATTAACCCTCCAGTGGTCAGAGACACACAATAAACATGTTTAAAAAGTGAAAGTAAAATCAATTCACATCATCATATGACAAATAAAATAAAATTGATTGAATTGGTTAGAAAGTGCCTGAGGCAGCATAACCTTAGAGTGTTTAAGGAAGGACTCTGAGGACTTGCAATTTGAGTTAAAACCTGAGTGATGAAAAGAATTCAGCTTTAAAACATCCTGAGAAAGAATGTTTTTGTAGAAGGTATAAAACAGAAGTTGCCAAAATACAGGTTTTAGCTTTCTATGTAATTATTTAGCTTTATTAATTCTAACATCACTGTTATTAGGGGGAGTTTTATAATTTCCGTTTTCTGGGATATGTTTCAGTGCAAAACATATTATTTACTTGCTGAAGTTGTGATAGCATTTACTAGAAGCATCATAAGAATCTGACTGCATTTGGTTTGATGTTTCTTTGATAGTTTTTCTATTCCATAGTTGTTGGTTACTACAGGTTAACTCCCAGGTTTTCTACCTCTTTGGTCATCCATTAAGTAGTTGTTTAAAACAAATATGCATTTTCATTATTTTTTATTTTTCTTTTCATCGTGTGCAGGGTATTTTCTCACTTTTTTAATGTACTGTCAGTGATTACTAACTGTTTGTAATTACTCTTGCCAAGTAATTGTTTTTATTTTCTCTGA
Source organism: Rhinopithecus roxellana (assembly GCF_007565055.1). Lineage (NCBI taxonomy): Eukaryota > Metazoa > Chordata > Mammalia > Primates > Cercopithecidae > Rhinopithecus > Rhinopithecus roxellana. The sequence goes on along the minus strand of NC_044552.1, from coordinate 93,889,361 downwards.
AAGCATTTTCAAGGTTTTCTCTTTTCACCGTTATTTTCTACTTGGCGTCTTTTTGGAAAGTATCAGATCATGTATTATTAGCTCTTTCTTTTGCTTCTTAATTTATGTTTCTTTATTATCTTCCTGTACTTCTTTTTTAACACTGAGATCAACATTTAATAAGTTGTCTTCCTCATCAAAAAATCTCTTTGACAGCATCTCATGAGTTTTGATATGTAATGTGCTGCAGTAATAAAAAGTTTTGTCTTCCCCTTGATGCAGTGTTATTTAATAAGATGACTAAGTATTTTTAAGTATGCATGATTCTTCTTTTTGCATAACACATTAAAGCTACTGTTTAACTTTTTTGTTTCTAGTTTGTCCTTTGTTGAAATTTCTCCCAAGTACTGGTACTAAGTGGATATTTTAAGGTATGTTTTCAAAGTTTATGTAAATGTATACACTTTATAGCCTAATATAATTATGGCTATATATATTATAGCTATAATATAATTATGGCTATATATTATAGCTATAGTATGTAATGTGGCACTAATATAATATAAATAAAAGTAGTTTATTTGTTCATCCATTCATTCAACAGATATTTACTGAGCCCCTACCTTGCTTTAGTCATTGTCCCTAGAAATGGGGATAAAGCTATAAGTAAATGAAAGAAAAGGTGTTGGCTTTATGTTTAAATATAAATACAATGTATAATGCAGAAGAAATGAAAAGAAGTACAGATAGCTAGAGAGATAAGAAATCATCATAGTACTATTCCACAAAGATGGTCACTTAACAAGTTGATGCATTTATTTTCAGTTTTTCTTAATTCATGCTAAAAATACAGATTTAGAGAAGAGATTTCACTGTCCCTTAAAACGTAACTAGCCAAATTGTAAAGACAAGCACATTGCATTTTAAGAGTCCTAAGGTGGGTCAAATAAGAAATCGAAACTCTTTGAACCAATGTTTTCAACCTTTTTGAAAACTGGAAATAAGCCAGGCTTTCTTCATTGCATGCTTTCCATTAGCTGTTACTTAACAGAAAACATTTCAGATGCCTCTCTTTGCATTGCTGTCTTGATTTTCTTTTTTTCAATTTCAGCAGAGTGGCTCATAAATAAACATGTTCACGGCTCAGGTTGGGAGTGACAGTTTATTCCTACTATTTTGATGGATTGTACAAGATATCTACAGTTCTCTTCTCTAACTAAACATCCATGCATGGACTGTAAAATTAATCATAACATGGCAGGATGCCTAAGAATTTGGAACAGCTTCTTTCTTGATGACTCTTAGTATCAAAGTGAAACTTTCGTTTTAGTAATGATAATTAATGAAACCTATTATTTGATGATTTATCCTCCAAAAGGTATATTTACTGCCTTTCTGTGAACCCCAGCTTCACTCATAAACTATGCCACATGTGCTTAGCTGTCAATAGGTTATGTTTGATTAGAAAGTGAGTGTCTTCCTTTGGTCATTGAATCATTATTGATGCTTTTCATGGAAACTTGTGGTGATATTTTTCACATATTTGCTGATGGCCTTGAAGTCTGTGTACATAGGCAGTGCTGCATCATTAAAGATCGGCACCCAAGTGTGGTAATGCCCTTCTGTGAACCCCAGCTCCTCTGTACCTTGAGAATAAACCTCGCCCTAATTACAGGGAAAATGGGAGGTAAAGGGAAGACTGCATATATGTCACTTACCCCCTATACAAGGGGATGTCACACTTGTTCCAATATTTATTCTCTCTTTTTACTCTTCTTCCAGCTGAGCTCTTTCAACTCACTGGGAAGAGGTTGGTTCTTGAGATCTGAAGGTCATGAATTCTATTGCACTGGCAGGCTTCAACGATGTGGTTAACAGATGACTATGATGTCTGTATTCTTTGTATATATGGTCACAGATCATTAAACATCACTTCCATTAACATCTGCTTCTGTCTTTCAACAATAATGTATGTGAGCCAATGGAATGTCTTGAGGAAAGGCATATTTACACACAGAAGGAATTATTGGTTGTGTGTTATATAATCATCACAAGAAAGATGTGATCTAAAAATATGACTAAATGAGGAATTAAAAATAGTAGAACTCTCTTTCTTGACAGCCTGCTAATTCTGCCTTTATAGTATCTATTTCATTTCTTTCATGTCCTATTGCACACCCTTCACTGACAGACCTGAGCTATTGCATAATCTTCAAATTAATCTCCACATTTGCAATGTGGTCTAATGTGTATGTGTCATGTTGCTTTGATTTTTAACACTCTGTTCTCATCAAACAAAATCCACCAATGTCCCCCTTATTGGTATAAAGCATTCAAATTCCTTAATCTGATCCAATGTTCTTTATAATATGAGCCAACCTTGCCTTTTAATTATTATTTTTTACTGGTATGCTACATATACTCTCTTCTTTTTCCAAGTAGATCATACCATTTGTGAGAGTGTTGCATGGGGGATGGAATTTAACAGGCTTGTGCTTTTAACACTAATCTTACCTTTTCCAGTGAATTTAAAAAAATAATTAAATTCTTCACTAGGGACAACCATCATGTTTGCTATATAATGAACTAGCGAGGGTAAAGTTCTACCATGGAGCTTGAGACAACTGTAGATGCTCTATAAATGAAGCCAGTGGCAATAGTAATAGCAGGGGCAAACTCTCCCATCTAGTAGTTTCCAACCATTTTCTTTACTCAAGTCCAGTCCTTCAGTTGTTACGTCATTTCTTCTTCCTTTATGTGTTTCTTCGTAATTATTACTAAGATACTGAGATGTTTGCCATCCCTACTTCTACAGCTTAATTGTCTATATCATTAATTTGTGTTTTAATCTTCCTTGTTTTTAGACTCCGTATAAAAATTTGAAGCTGCTAGAGGGAAACGCCCTTGTATCTGTTGTCAGTTTTCTGTAGCAATTATGGCAACTTCACAATTTAATAGGATACTTAATGTCAATTTGTTGGTTAATTTATCTACTGATATATCACTGAATAAATGCCATACATCTAAGGAATATGGCTTTGTAACAGTACTAAATGGAACTTAATATTTTTATGTAAATTTTTACTAACATCCTGGTGTTAACTTTATTTTTAACAGTAGTAAATGAAATTTACTAAGTTGTGACAGCAACTTTAAAATAGCCAAGATTTTACTTCTTTCAATTTTAGCTGAATCTGTTCTATCCTACAGATGCATATTCAACTGAATGACACCACCAGATTATCCAGTCAATTTTGTGTCAGGAACATGCTAATCCTCATGTAGTTCTGATCATGTTTTATTATTACTCACATTTTACAGATAATGATAATATTGGAATTCAAAGACAATATGGAAGGTACTCAAATGTGGATAGCTACTGTGAAAGATTAGAATATGATTCAGCAAATATTCACCTACCTCCTTGCTTCCCTCTTGGGATGTAGTACATTCTATGCTGCATTTGAATTTGACCACGTAATTTTGGCCACAGAAAATAAGTAGATATTATGTGAGCAAGGCCTGAAAATGTGTTTTAAATGTGTTATATCATTTAGGTTGCTTTTGCCTTTTTGCTACTTACCATGATAATAATATATCTTTAGTGGCCACTTATCCATGGAGAATGGACCTAACCCTGGCCTGCAGTTAGGAGTTGAGGCCAGGCTGACCACAGCTTGAAGCAGAGCTGCCCAGACAATCACAGCCTATAGGGCCAAACTGCCTTGACCTGTAGACCTATGAACTAAACAATTAAATGTTTGTTGTTATTGGTTTGGGATGGTTTGTTAGACAGCATTAGCATGGCAACACCTGAATAATCTACTAATAATTGAATGGGCTAAGATTTGAACTCAGATCTGTAATCATCTGTATACTTTCCACCACACCACACTTCGTTAGCCAAAATGCACAAAGAAGGATTACATTTGGATAGTTATTCACAAACCACAGCTCATATGCTTCTATATTGATCGAAATAACATTCAGCTTTCTTTACATTGCTATGAGAACATACTTCTATGAAAAGCGCTCTGATTATCAAAATGAACATCATTAGAAATGCTTTCTTAATGTCTGCAAATCCATTTTCAGCATGCTGTTTGTATAGTTAGGACATCCAAACCGCAAAACCATTGCTTGAAAATATCTGCTCTCACATATGTACACTACTCTAGACAAATCCTGCTTGAAGTGAATTCATTATCACAAGACAGTCCTAAATTAAATATAAATTTTAGGAACTGATTATGTATTCACTAATGATAAACAGTAATTTTTCAGAGTTAGAGGGTAAGCTACTTACTTTAGAAAGTCACATCAAACTGGAGAGTGGTTGATTAACAAAATGTTAATTGCCAAATGTGATAGGTAATTGAAAATGTGATAATTGACATATAATTTTGGCTATTAGCACATCATTCACTGCTTCTAATATTTGTATGTCCTGCTTATGGGATATTCAGTGCCTAGAATAGATCAGTAACACAATTGAACTGGCTAAAGTCAGAAGTATTTGATTAACCTATGCTAACTAGTTTCTAGTTGGCAATCAACTTGACCAACATCTCATGTTTGGTGTTACTTTACAAATTTATTTTGGCATCTCAACAACTTAAATCACAGAAGTCTTATATAAAAATGTTGAGATTTTATTTGATATTTGAAGTGTCACCTATTGAAAATTCTTGTGAGTCATCATGTCTCTCTCTTTAAGTGTTAACACTGATAGTGATTGTAGGAGATGGCTCCAGAACTGTCAATTATTCAGCCCTTGCTCCTACATATATGTTGTACCTCCCATCATTGAGGTGGAATCTGTTTCCCCTCTTCTCACATCTGTGTTGAGTTTTTGACTTATTCTGACCCCAAATGTGGCAGAAATAACATTGTGCTAGTTCCAGATCTAGATCTTAAGAAACCAGGTTGCCTTAGTTTTTGCTTTCTTGGCATCACACTTCCCTGCAGAGGTTTAGTAAGACTTCTGAATAATGAAGACCACTTGTCGGAGTCTCAGCCACTCCTGAAGCTCTTCCAACTATTCTATCTGAACTGCCAGACTTGTAAGTGAAGACATCTCAAATCCTCTAGCCCCAGTTAAGCCACCCAGCACAATAGCGTGCAGAGCAGAGATAAGCTGTTCCCCCAAAGCCCTACCCAGATTGCAAAAATATGAAAAATAATAAATGTTGGTTGTTGTTTTAAGCCACTAAGTTTTGGGGTGGTTTTTCATGCAACAAAAGATAACTGACAGTGATATAAGATACAACACAAGAAAGAGCCTTCACAATATATTTTAATATTTCCTATATATGACCTCAGTTCTAATAAAAGCATTTCACTAATATCTCTTTTCCCAGTTTAATTGAAGTCATTAAAAAGTCATGGTTTATTGCATTATTTTCCAATTGTTATTGTTGTGTATTTGAATAGCTCAACTATCTTTCAATCATAATTATTTGTAAATGTATACATACACATTTAGCAGAAAAAATTGAAGACCTTATAGTATAAAATACAGATCATAAATAATTCAAATTATTTTTATAAGTTTTGCTTTGGTTTTGCAATAATGTATATCAAAAATAAGTCATTTTATGAAGTTTTCAGTGACAGAGCATAATTACCCACACTTTGGAAAATATTTATGTTAACATAATATTTTGATATTATTTGAATACATGACTGTATCCCCAAATCTACCACAATGTGGAATAATTAACTATTCTTTTATAATGACTATGTTTGAAGGTGAATTATAATTAAGCACAATTGATTAGCAAGCAGCAACTGAAAGAATCATGTTTTAAACTTGTCTTTAAACTTACAATAGCCTGTTTCTTCATCATGTGGACATATATATAATTGAGAAAGCATTTATAAAAAACAGATAATTATGGCAATATTAATCTTAGAATATTAATTTTAAGTTCATGTTCTTCAGTCTACTGTGTTCAATGAAAGAAATGAAACTTTCCAGGAAGACTATGGGTACGTTGCTATATGTACCAATTCAAATGAAAATCATTTTACCAATATTTTCAGGATTAAATAACTCCCTATTAAGTATAACTGTCAATGACAAAAAAGGCAGTAGATCAATATTAAAGCTAATTTAGTCAATGTTTGGATATTACTTTGGATCAAATTCAGCATCAGTATATAAAGACAGTACAGGTGGATTAGAAACTTATACTATGGTATAACCCTCCTGATTTGACATGTATATTGAATACAAATTATGGTGTTGGAATTCTTGACTCAGAATGCCTAGATGAACACTGAATATTTGGATCCTCAAGAGGCATAAGAGCACTAAAGGAAATGATCAACTGTAGGTTCAGAATTTGAAATATTTGACTTTGACTCTAGTGGCGACAAGCTCAAAGATTAAACAGCTTTAAATGTTTCAGTATCTCAAATGATTTGCCCTTTTTTAATAGTCATGAGAGAAGGAAACGACTGGGGAACTGCACCCTCACACTGAATGATGAGAAGTGGAACCATAATATATTTACCGTCATTATTTCAGGGACTAAAATATTCAGAATAGTGTAAGAATACTGGACTGCTTTCAAGCAATCTGAGTCAGTGTCGCACTTTTTATAGAACTGAGTTTGAGAATTTAATTACCGAAACAGCTGGCTCCAGAATTCTGACTTACGGAAGAGAATTGCCTTTGTTTGGGGAAAATACCTCTTTAAGCCTCTCTGGGAGGTGGATGGGGAGACCCTAAAGATATAGTTCTGCAGGAACCATGCTGGAAAAGGTGATTTAATATTGCCTTTTACCAGATATAAACAGAAATGTTAGGGGTATGTGAGACAGTGAAGAGAAGGAAGGATTACTGGGCAGCCTATTAGGGTGATAAAACCTAAACCAAAGAAATGGCTGTAAGGCATTTAGAACAGGTTATTTCAAATGTGGTGTTTTAAGTTGTGGGTGTTGTTATGCACTCCTATCTCCTTAACCTTTGGTAATCCACTGTACATAAAATATACTCAATTCCTTATCAGTGTTTGCATTTAAAAACAGACTAAGACAATCAAGACACTTAGCCTACCCCTAAATTTAAGTAAGAGAACAGCTAAAATTGCAAAAGACCATTAGAAATCCATAAAAAATTGTTAAGACAACATTTCATTCTCTACAATCCATAGGAAATAGAAACAATTTCATTAATATCCAAAGGAATGAGTTTTAGCTGACATCTGAATTAAACATGTCACATAATGTTTTAATGTACCTGTTGGTAAACTAAAGTAATAGCCTTCAATCTGTTTGTGCTAGGACGAGCCACTGTAAAATTAAGTAAATTGCAGTTTCTTTGTAAACTCAATGAAAAGACACTGAGATTGCCATTTCTAGAGAATCTAGTAGTTTATGATTGACATAAACTGGTCAATCAAATCTTAAGTGGGTAAGTCTTGAAGTGGTACCTTTTCTCTTCTTAAAGAGCTGACAATTTTTGACATATAACACTTTCTTTTAGGTGGGGAGGACTCTTTCAAGTAAATGGAAAAAAATTTCAGAGTACTGGTCTCTCTGGGAACATTACTGAAAAATAAAACAAAACACCACCAACAAAATCCTCAAAGATTTTTTTTTTGTTATTCAAAGAATACATTTTTTTTCAGAAACAAAGATAATCATTCAAACCACATATAATTAAAATAAATCATAGGAAAAGTCACATTTTGAGGGAAGAAGAGAATCTTTGATCCAACAGCCTTGGGAGCGTAGACTGAATGGAAATGTTAGCAGAGAGTAGTAAGTCACTTTGTGTTGAAGTTGGACAAGTGGTATGAGAAGAGAGAAAAAACAGAAACAGCACAGACAGCAATGAGAGAGAAGCAACAAGGGCCCTGTCAGGTCTGAGTAGATCACTGCATGCAGTCTGTACCATACAGAAAATAAAATGGTTAAAATACAAGAGAATGGAGAAAAACAGAGAAGCACTAAATATATATATATATATATATATACACACACACACACACACACACACATACATACATACACACACATACACACACAGAGACATATGCATGTATGTGTGTGTGTATATATATACACACACACAGCAAAGAGAACAACTAATTAGGATAACAGTAATAACTGAAGGATTGTGCAATAGACATAATTCAATCAACAAATGGCAGTGTAGATAGTGGTTAAGAGCACACATTATAGAATCAGTACATTTGGGTTTAAATTCTGATATCCCTCTTGGCCAAGTCAACTTAGGAAAGTTACTTTACCACCCTGTGCCTCAGTTTCCTGATCTGTAAGATGGAACTCTGGATAACATTCCTTCTTCATTAATTCACAAAGACTAAATGAGTTAATCCACATAAAACATTTAGAATGGTGTTAAGCATATAGTGAGCCCTTAATATTAGCTACTAATGTCTAATAATGATAAAATTGGAACATAATAACTACTTGCATTAGTAAACTCGCTACAGTATAAAGTTACTTAAAAAGATACAACACAATATAATGGCTAGTTGAACAAAGAGGTTCACTAGGACAACTTAAGATGTATAATAAATTACCTCAGGAGCAAAGGGTAAGAAAGAAGGCAATTCCTGAAGCCGAATTTCCTCCTCCAGTCCTTAGCAAGGAGCCATATCTAGGTAGCCTCAACTCAACTTACGTTTCTGTATTTTATATAGAGACATCTGAATTAGATGTATAATTAAGAAAATGGCTTAGTAAACTGGCTTATATCTTTTAGCCATACTGTGCTCACTGAACAACTCAGTTCTGGTTTTGTTTGCATAGTATTTCAACTTTAAAATCCTATGTAGGAAATTCTGTAGAAATGATGCCGGAAGCAGCCTGAATTTCCCTCACCTGGAACGTGGGTAGACCTTCCAGGGCTAGAGTCATGCTGACCATGTAGATATTAATGAGCACCCTGATGCCTCAATAGTACCAAAGGGAATTAACACTTCCTTCCAGACCTACTTACAATTTGCATAGGAAAGGTGTTGTCTATATTCACTATTTATGGATGGGCTTTCTCTGTGAATAAAATTTTCAAAATTATGATCAGTCTGTGATACTAAATGTGAGATATGACTAATTATAAGTTTGCATAGTATAATTATAATGTTTGAATGAGAGAAATCATAAACAATATGTAGTTGTCTCACTTTGTTTAATGTGAAACTATATGGGTAAAGAGAGACTAGACAGATTTTCTAAGATTCTACACAGCCAAGAGGTAAAACCAAGACAAGAAATCAGATAGCTTTATTCCTATTCCTGCCCACATTTGACAAACTTCTCTTGCTCACAGGGTACGCTTTCTACTCACAGAATGACAATAGTTTTCAGAAGCCAGGAGAAAAATGACACTACAAAGTCATCAAAAGGAGTAGGCACAAGACAATGGCTACTTAAGTTATATGAATTCTATCATGCTTATTATAGAAATGCACAAACATTCATAAGCAGTATTCACCTGAATTGTATAGATTGTTGCCCTGACTCGTGTATGTGTGTGTGTGTGTGTGTATTGAGTGTTCATTCTATTATTTTACTTTAGTTGAAGTAAAGTAAGCTTCAGATAAAATGTCTTTTGATCTCTCTTTATTTAGTAACCAGTACATTTTACACTTCATGAGTAGTAGCATTTCATTTATATTACATGAGTGGTAACAACCAAAAAGAAAAAGCACCCTTTTCTATTCCAGTCTTATTTTTTTAATCTGTATGTTGAATATGTATGTTTGAATATATATTTTATATCTATTTATATATCTATTTACATATATATCATTTCTATAGAATTTCCTACATATGAATATATATAATATATCCCATCTATATAATGACTTTATCTGTATATCTTTCTGTATCTTGTTATTTGTGTCTATTTGTATGTGTGTGTCTTGTGTCTGTATCTTGTTATTTGTGTGTGCGTGTGTTGATCAATCTTGCTGTCTGTGTATATTAGAGTTTCATGCATCTGTGCAACCAAATATATTCTAGGGAAAATACTTTAATAGGTCTGTGGCTCCATGGACTAGTACTAGGCAAAATGATAACGTCATATACCAAGCACATTAACAGAAACCTGGGGCTTGGGGGAGAGAATGCTTGAGAAAATTGAGAAAGAGGTCAAGGGAAAAGGAGAAGTCTGCAATCTGGAAGTGAAATGGAATCCTGAGATTAAGAAAGAAGTGTGAAGATTCCATGGTAGAATAGCTGAAGAATATTTAAGAAAGAAGAATGTATTTCTTTAACTTTCATTATAAGTTCAAGGGTAGATGTGCAGGTCTGTTACATAGACAAAGTTGTGTTATGAGGGTTTGTTGTACAGATTATTTCATCATCTGGGTATTAAGCCTAGTGCTCATTAGTTATTTTTTCTGATCCTCTCCCTCCTCCCACCCTCCACCCTCCTATATGCCCAGTGTGTGTTGTTCCCCTCTATGTGTCCATGTGTTCTCATCATTTACCTCTCATGCATAAATGAGACTATGTGATACTTGGTTTTCTGTTTCTGTGTTAGTTTGCTAAAGAAAATGGTCTTCAGTTCCATCTATGTTCCGATAATGGACATGAGCTTTTTCTTAGAAAAAATCATTTCTTGTAGTTTATTTAAGAATCTTCCCAGGCTGTATGCTCCAAAAATGACCTCCACCATTGCCTCAAATTTACACACAATGTTTTCCATACATACATCTTTAAATTGGTGGTGCTTTAGAGAATAAAATGATCTGGGTTGTACCTGGAGGTGCAGATAATGTAGAAAATGAATGCCATGGCCAGGAGGGGGTGAGAGTAGACAAGCAACTGGCAGATGTGTGGCTGTGAAGTGGAGATGAGACACAACCATTTTGCTCAAATATATTAGACAAAGATGACCCTGGAAGGGGGTGGTGGACTTGGACTGACACTTGGGTTATATAACAAGTGACCATTAAGTGTCCCTGCAGAGCCAAGTGCTAAAATTATGTATTTTATCTGTTATTCCACTTTATTTTGCAAGTGTAGACACAGGCTGCAAAGAAATGTAATTATTCTCTCACTACTTTTCTACTAGATGTAACTTCATGAGAACTCCATAGTGAGAGAAGTTAGTTTATATTTCATATTTCATATAATAATAATGTAGTTCCTGTGTAACTATACCACTAAAAATAGTACCATATCTCTGTAATTGCTAGAACAGTTGACAGTCTTTGTGCATTAAGCAAGAATGTGTCTCATTCCATAAATCATTTATAACTGCTGCAGTGATCCAATAGTTTATACTCTTAAGCAAATAAAAATGAACATCTGTCTATTCCCCGGACAACTGCATTCCATAACTGACCCTGAGTTTTTCTAAAATTTAATTTTTTGGCTAAAACCAGGAAAATAAAAGTTTATTTTGGTAGCTTTGACTATTTGTCTAATGTTCCTTTAGATCTTTATTTCCAAACAAAGTGTTAGAAAACTCTATTGAGTAATGTGACTAAAGTATACTGCATAAAGACTTGATCTTTTATTCTATTACATGAGTTAATGTATTATCCTTGACGAAACTGGATTCAGTGTTATAAGATTTACCTTAGGATCACATTATGGAGTAAAAAAAAAAAAAATCACTGTAATATTTGACATCACATTAATCTTTGACCATTGAGATTATTTTAAGCTTAACCTGGCCTCAATGGGGTTCCTGTGAAAGAAGATACTAAAGAGAGAGGACAAATCAGCGCTGGAGTGACTTTCTTCTTTCTATGACTATGTAGCCAGAGAGACAGGAGGTGATAAATTTATACTTTTATGACATCAGTAGTGCAGCATACTAATTTTTACCTTTAAATATTGCTTCAAAAATAATTTCTCTCTACTGTAAGTGATTTAATTATTTTAATATAACTGATTGTTTAAAACGATACAAAGTTACAGAAGTACCTATAACACAAAATTTTATTTACACCTATTTTTTCTCCTCTGAGCTGAGTGAAGAGACTTAGCACACCCCATTACCATTTAACCAGCCCTCTTCTAGTACTACTCTCCCACAAGTTGAAAAAACTCACTGATATGATTTAACTGTGTCCTCACCCAAATCTCATCTTGAACTGCAGTTTCTATATAATCCCCACGTGTCATGGGAGGAGCGCAGTGGGAGGTAATTGAATCATAGGGGTGGTTACCTCCATGCTGCTTTTGTGATCTGAGTGAATTCTCAGGAGATCTGATGGTTTATAAGGGGCTTTTCCCCTCTTCACTCTGCACATCTCCTTGCTGCTGCCATATGAAGAAGGATATGTTTGCTCTCCCTTCCGCCATGATTGCAATTTCCCCGAGTCTTCCCCAGTCATGCTGAACTGTGTGTGAATTAAACCTCTTTTCTTTAGAAATGACATAGTCTTCAGTATGCATTTATTAGCAGCATGCGAATGAACTGATACACCTACACAATTTGGTGCAGATTGAGCATTCCTCATCCAAAATAGGAAATATTCCAAATGTGACATTTTTTGAATGTCAGCATGAAATAGTTACACCTTTGCTTTCTGTTGGTTCAATGTACAGAAACTTTGTTTCATGAATGAAATTATTTAAAATATTACATAAAATTACCTTCTAGGTTCCATCCTCAAAATAATATATACATATATTATTATTTCTTTGTGTATGTATACACATTATATATATGTAAATATTTCAATATCATAAAAAATCTATAATCTGAAACACTTCTGGTCCTAAGCATGTCAAAAAAGTAATACTCAACCTGTAGTAGAATTGTACCTAATATCAACATTTTGTCTGGTACATTATAAGCATTGGATAAATATTTGTGGTAGATATACATAGTTTTTGCTGAACCAGCTTTGCAACTTTTATTACCCAGTTTTTCTTTAGGATTAATTTCTTGTTCATACTTAGTACATGTCATTTGAATGAAACTGTAGGATAGACGTATTACCCAGGCCTCGCCCTTCACATATTCTTTATATGTCCTTTCCTTAGTTAAAATATGTATGTAATTTAAGCAGTGATGATAATAAAGACAATTCTAGGATGTCAGTTGGAATTTTTGAAATTAAAAAAAAAACTTGCTGTCTAATGAAAACGTTGGTTGTATATATGAATCTAGAAATATTAGGACTCTATTTCAACAGTATTTTTTTGAGAAAGAATTCAAAACAGAAAAAAAGAAATCCCACAGAAAAGAAAGAAGGAACAAGAGAGAGAGGATAAAAGCGACTGAATTCTTAGATTCTGCCATACCTAAAGGCAAACACATCTCTGTTTTTTTCAGGCATTCAAATTGTTTTACTTTTATTTATAGGTATAGGGTTATGGTTACTTGCAAATAAAAGAATTCTGATTAATACATTTTAAACTTTTCTTTCACATTTCTCACAAAGTGAAGTGTATAGTCCATTCATGAAACAAAAATGTGCCATATAGAGTATGTCATATTTCTCAAATTAGATGGGAGAGCTGCAGATAAATTTTATTGGACTGATTAAGTAAAATGCATTAGAAAATGTTGGCAGAAGATTAAAACGGAAGAAATTACTTATGTTTTTCTTACACATATTTTCTCTTAAGTGGGAGGGTATAATAAGCAGCTTTTAAGATCGCCACCAGTGATTTCATGCTGTGGTATTTATGCCTTTGAGGAATCCCTCCCTTTGAGTGTGAGCTGGATTTAGTGACTCATTTCTAATAAATACAAAACTACAGAACTGGTGTGATGTCACTTCTGAGATTAGCTTATCGGAAGATATTGGCTTCCCCTTGAAGGACTGCTGTTGCTCTGTCTTGGATTGCTTGCATGTCATGAAGCGGCCCCCTGGTGAGGTTCATGTGAATGAGATTGGAATAAGATCATTCCCCAGCCAGACCTCATATGAACATGCAGCTCTGGATTACAGGTTGAATGCAAACTCTTGAAAGAGCTTGAGGCACAGCACTTAGATAAGCCACACCAGTATCCTTGAACATGTGAGGTAACAAATGGATGTTGTTTTAAGTGCCAAGTTTTGGAGTAGTTTGTTACACAGAAATAGATAACTAGTTCATAGAAGTAGAATCAGCATCAGTGCTTATAAAATGGAATCAGAGGTTCTATTTTAAAACTGTAGCCACCTTCTGGCACCAATTAGCAAAAATAAATCGTAGAAGAGTAATTCAGCTTAATTCAGTTTCATCTGTATTTACCAGTAGCTACTATCACCAGGCAGGCCTTGAATAAAGTTACAACTTCTAATCAAACTCCACATACTGCTTTAGGCTTTTCCCATTATGTCATTTGTCTGTCACGATGTCATTCTATGTGGTGTTTTGGACCCTGAACAGCTGAACTCACTATGGTATCACCTGCAATTATTACCTTTAAAACACCAATAGGTTCTCTAAAGTAATTTCAAAGAAACCTCACTTCTGTAAATATAAGTAAATAAAATGAAGACTGAAGAATTTGAAGACTATGTAGGTAAAAAGTTGCTAAAAGCTCTCCTACAGAACTTTAATGCTCAACTATGGTCACTTACATATGTTCACATCTAGAGTTAAGGATTTTGTAAAGGTTTTGTGAATTTTCTTAAAGTCCAGGTGTATTAGGCTTCTAAACTTCGATTATATACCTGAGAAGTTAAACTTTGATTATATACCTTGAGAATTCAGAGCCCTAAGATCTAACCTTGCTAAAATAAACTATCTTGGGAACACGTAAGCAAGCAGTAGCAGGAAAAATAAAATCATGTTTCCTTTTTGGCATTATTGAAATAACCCTTTATTTAATGGACTTTTTCCTAAATTGATTAATTTAAATTATTTAGTATCATTTTTCATATGGTGAAATTGATAATTTTATATCGCATTTTCTACTTATTTTTCTTTCCTTTAAATCTCAAATCATAGGGTTGTCATTATGAGAGAGTAATCTACTTGCACATTTCTGTATATTGGGAATGAAGAGCTGAAAATTTTTAGAATTTCCCAAAATATTCCACCTTGCCAGATAATCACTTTGTTTGCTGCTCAGAATTAGTCTTAATATGGAAAGTTCAAATAGGAACCAATGAGAGAATTAAAGGCAGACCATTATAATAGTTATGACACCTTTTGAGTTTTCTGATGAAAGCTGAGTGATGTCAAACCATATGCCAGTTTTGCTTCTTTCACCTATGCAACACTGACCGAATTATTTGGCTGCTTATTAGCAATATGCAACAATATGTAAATCAGAGTACAGAGAGAATAGAAATAGAAGAGAGAGAGAAAGAGAGAAAGCAAGAGAAAGAGAGAGAGAGAGAGACAAATTTACAGATCTGTATTCCTATACCTATCTTTTACATGGCATATTTTCTGGTAAAATGGGTCCAGCAGCTACCTGGCTCTTCTATACATCATCAGTGAGAAAAATAATCCTTTTGTCAAAGAAAAAAAAATTAGGAGGGATTGAATTGAATTTGAAAAGGGAAATAAAATGTCTTAATCTGATACTTCCATCTTGTTGAGAAAAGCAGAAATAATCTTTCCATTAGAGTTTGATGGAATAATACGTAATACCCCAACAGATAAATTTCCCACCGAATAGTATCTTTTGTTCTAGAGGGCTATTTATTTATTTATTTAATGATGCTTCTCAAACTTGAGTGTGCATACAGATTACATGCAGATCTTGTGATATGTGGATTTGATTCAGTTGGTTTAGGGTGGAGTTTGAGATTCTGCATTTCTAATAAATTCCCAGGTGAAATCAGTCTATGGACTATATTTTAGTAGCAAGAGTTTAGAATATCTGACATTTTGTAAGACTCTCTTTGTTACTGTGGAATACATGCAGACACTTGTTCTCAAGGAGCCTACACTATATTCAAAGAGAAAAGTCAACCCATATGTAAAAATAGCTCATGTATCAATAAAATTAATAACAATTAGTACATTGAGGAGGTGTAGACAGGGCTGGCTTCATGAGCATATGATGTGTGCAGTCTCACAGGGCCCTGTGCTTGGAGGGGCCTACATTTGGTTTAATGCTCTTCTGTTGCTGTCTGGAAATTTTTTTTTTCTTAATTTTACTTTAAGTTCTGGGATACATGTGCAGAACGTGCAAGTTTGTTACATAGGTATACATGTGCCATGGTGGATTGCTGCACCCATCAACCCATCATCTGCATTAAGTATTTCTCCTAATGCTATCCCTCCCCTAGCCCCCCACTTCACAACAGGCCCTGGTGTATGATGTTCCCCTGCCTGTGTCCATATGTTCTCATTGTTCAGCTCCCACTTATGAGTGAGAACATGCGGTGTTTGATTTTTTGTTCCTGTGTTAGTTTGCTGAGAATGATTGCTTCCAGCTTCATCCATGTCCCTGCAAAAGACATGAACTCATCCTTTTCATGGCTACATAGTATTCCATGGTGTATATGTGCCACATTTTCTTTATCCAGTCTATCACTGATGGGCATTTTGGTTCCAAGACTTCGCTATTGTGAATAGTGCTGCAATCAATAGTGCTGCATAATGTGTGCATGTGTCTTTGTAGTAGAATAATTTATAATTCTTGGGGTATATACCCAGTAATGGGATTGCTGGGTCAAATGGTATTTCTGGTTCTAGATCCTTGAGGAATTGCCACACTGTCTTCCACAAAGATTGAACTAATTTACAGTCCCACCACCAGTGTAAAAGCTTTCCTATTTCTCCACATCCTCTCCTCTCCAGCATCTGTTGTTTCTTGAATTTTTAATGATTGCCATTCTACCTGGCGTGAGATGGAAATTCTTACTACATTTTGAACAAGGGGCATTTCATTTTCATTTTGTACTGGAACCCACAAATTGCATAGCTGTTCCTGGGTGCCAATAAGGTTGTATGAAACATTACAAAGAGTGAAGTTGACTGGGCGTGGTGGCTCACGACTGTAATCCCAGCACTTTGGGAGGCCGAGGCGGGTGGATCACAAGGTCAGGAGATCGAGATCATCCTGGCTAACACAGTGAAACCCCGTCTCTACTGAAAATACAAAAGAAAAATTAGCAGGGTGTGGTGGCGGGCACCTGCAGTCCCAGCTACTTGGGAGGCTGAGGCAGGAGAATGGCATGAACCCAGGAGGCGGAGCTTGCAGTGAGCCGAGATCGCGCCACTGCACTCCAGCCTGGGCGACAGAGCAAGACTCCTTCTCACAAAAAAAAAAAAAAAAAAAAGAGTGAAGTCACCTTTTACCGAAAGGAATAATAAATAGTTTCCAAAGGAAGAAGGATTTGAACCATGCCTTGAAGAATGGGCAAAATTTGAACGAGATACCTGTAGTTAAGTAATGTGGGGAGAGCAGTGTGGGCAGAGAGGTTGGTATGATCAAAGCAATCAAGACTAAAAAAATCACATGTGGGAAGAATGGTACAGAGTTTATTCTAACTGGAACATCAAGTGCTGAGCATATAAGTGTTCAATACATTTTTGTTGAATGAAGTTCTGCTGAATGCGTTTCCCAGAGATTAACATACTGTCTGTATTGCTAACCTAGAAGAAAGAGTGATACCACCGCAGCTGTAGTACGTACTGTGACCTGTGCTTTCAGAGGTTCAAAAGTGGAGATGCCTGAGACTAAAGATGCAAAGAAGGTTTGTTAACAGATATATCATCTCCCGGTCCTAAAAAATCGTAGACTCTTTAACTTGTTACCTAATCTACTTAAGTGATTGGGAATAGGGTGGTGATTTTCATTTCACTAAAACATTATGGTTTAGTTTGCATCCATCTAGAATAATTTTGTTTTATGATTTGAACATTTTAAGGAACCTCATCAAAACAAACAAAACAACATGTTGCCTTTGGACAGAATTAGAAACTAAGGTTAAACTTTTACTACAATATGTAATTTTTAAAACGGACCTATGGCCATGATCCATATAGGAATGACCATCACTACATGTGGAGAAACTCATGCATTAGAGTATGAGAGGATCAAAATTATCACATTGTTTTTGCTAATTTTTCTCCTTATTAGAAGTGAATAACAAGCATAAGTTTTTATTTGTCTCTTTTTGTACAAATGAGGCTAGAGTTTTGAAATAAATTTACTTGGGGAAGGCACACAACTTGCTAAGGCTTATCCTTCTGCTTTAAAATTAGTGTGTGGTGTCCAAACCGACAGCTGGAGAAGTTTGCATCCCTGGGCTACAGTGCTGCTTGGCCTCACTGCACTTTAGGCCTTTCTGAACTTTTTCTGTGAATTCATTCTTAGTGTCTTTCTCCTCCATCCCTACAGGGACAGATTAAGTGGACAGAAAAAAAGAATGCCCTGGGCATAGTCACCCAGCTGGTTCCCACTTGAGTTATTGAACCTATGGGCCACAGTGATTATTATGTCACCACCACAATACTATCTCCAGGGCCATTTCTGTGCCAAGGCTCCCCTTGAAACCAAGAACAGAAGTGACAGGCGTAACTCATGATGGCTCTCCCAGTGATGAAATAGGCACCTGGTCCCTATATCCCCTCTGCTGGCTACCCTATAGGTACTTCTGCCTGGCATGATTAGGCAGCACAGGAATATTTCATAAAAATCTTACTTATGTAAACTAGGCCTTGTGCTTTGCTTATGAGGTATTAATACAGTCTTTTTTTCCTTCCATTTTTTTCCATTTACAATTGCCATAATCATAATTGTTTTTCTTATCCCTAAAATGACATATGAAAATGAGACCTTGAAAGGAAATAGAGTGCATCAAAAGCTTTTAAGAAAGCTGAAATGTTTAACCTTATATTTTCTTCTTTCTTACTGAGGAAAATAAAACAAATCAAAATCCTGGATGAAATGAAGCAAACTTCTTTTTTTTAAATTTCAGAAAAAAGAGTCAGTCCAAAAATTATGTCACAAATTGATATTTACAATTGAACATGAAGTACTCTTGAATTATAATAAAGGTGAAAAAATACATATTTAAAATGTTTTTTTTTTTTTAATCTTGAGTCTTCAATACAAAAGCAAATACTGTTTTTGTCTTCTATTGGTTAGTGCATTATCTATCCTGTCAACCAGACTTTACTTACAAAGTATAAATGCAGATATAGGGTAAGTTTCAGAATAAACTACAAACTTGGTCGTGTGGGTAAGCTTTTTCCTATATGATCTATACTGGGTATCTTCATTGCTTCCATTGAGATACTTTCTAAATATTATTTTTCTTTTGTGTCACAGAGATTAAGTGAAATTTCCCAGTTAAGGAAACAGGTTAGCTTCTTGGTGCTGAGTCTCTCTGGCTTTTAAACTGAAATAAAACAGACCCACTTTGCAATGCTGTTGTTTGGATTGTCTTTTGTCTGTTCTAAGGTACCTGGGATAGTCATTCTTCAGAAAGCACATTCCTTGCTGTGGAGATATTTTCATGCACAGAGGACAGACTAACATCAGTGTACTGGCAAGCCTCCACAACCAGGCTGAAGTGTGAAATGTTGTAACTAATTGGGATGTTTCAGACAGAAAACCTATTAGCTAAGTAGTTAAAGGAATTGTGGGAGAGGGATTTCTTAGGTTATTCAATAGTTACTTTCAATTTCATTTTGGCTATCAAAATGTGCCAGTGAATACCAGACTTGTGTCATTTTGGCCTGAGTGAGCCAGCGAGCACTGTTGCCATAGCGAAAGATGTAGGAAATGTGTGCCCAACTGGTGTATGAGGATAGAGATTTTTATTTATGCTTAAATCTCTGCACACATGTAGGTACTTTTTTCCTCTTACAATTAAACCCTTTATATTTCAGGGACTGTAACCAGAAGAAATGTGTCTAAATGAAATAATTGCTAGGCTTAAAATAAAAAATGTTAGTGAGACAAAGCATGACATCATAAAAGGTAGCATTGCTAGTGGCTATATTTTTTTTAATTCAATAGTAACCTCATACTTTCTAAGAACACATATAAAAATATACAGAGATTAGAACATTTTAATGGTATATGATACTACACATGCAACTTGAAGGAATGGCCAGATTTATTTCTGAAAATCTGAGATTCTCACTCGTAAAAAAATATATACTAGTATGGAGGGACTAAAGAAAATTAACCTAGAAATAAAAAATAAAAAAATAATAAAAAAAAAAACCTCAACACTCTGTTAATAAGCCACTCAGAAAATACCACACATTATATGATTTTACTTGTATAAAATGTCCAGAATAGATAAATCTATGGAGACAGAAAGTAGATTAGGGATGATTAGGCCTGGGGAGAAGGTGGGGGAAGAAGCTGAAGGGCAATGGCTAGAAGGTACAGGCTTTCTCTTGGTGGTGATAAAACTTGTTTAAAATTTCTTGTAATGATATTTGCAAATTGTTTAAAGTTTCTTGTGATTATATTTGCACATATCTGTGCATGTAATAAAAATCATTAAACTGTACATTTTACATGGATAGATTATATGTATGTGGATTGTTTATCCATAAAGATGGTTCATAAAAAATAACTCTTGTACACTTTCTATTTATACATCTACCATACTTCTTATCTAAAGCAAAAATATTCCTGTAATTCTAAACGTTTAAATAGCCAATATGCCTGGGTGTTTACCCAATTCTCTACTCCCAGGTGAGGCTGGCAAAAATAAGTGGGGGGAAATGGGAGTGGTTCTTTCTCTGCAGGGCTCCGATTTTAGCCCAAACAGTTATATAGACATCAAAGAGCACACCAGGACAACCAGAATGGAACAGCTGCAGACCTCCTTTGATCTCTGCCCAATGACCTCTTCATCACATTTAGTGTCCTTTTTAGTCGGGAATTATTTTTTGAATTCCTATTCCTTCTAGGAATTCCTTCTAGAAAACTATTGCCTATAAACTAATGCTGGTTACCAAGATGTTTTCCACAATCTGGAAACCTGTATTCATAAACATCTTCCTTGTGGACAGTGTGTGCTCTTTATATCTCTCTGATATTGAGATATCTGGGTTATAAGTCTCTTTTTGACATAGCAACATTCCAATCTGTTATAATTGAGCTGCAATTAGAAAGATAATCTTGATAATTCAGAGTTTGTCATCTATGGGCTCTTTAGGTCTTTTGTTTCTTCAGCATTTAATCATTACACTGATGTCGTTCCCTTTATAACATAAATTAGTTAGAGGAAAGTAATTCTCAAATCAGACAGTTAGTTACTAGTTCTAATTAAGATATTGGTTGGAAAAAGCAGCCACAATTAATAATTTAGATATTTTGATTTTTCATGTCCCCAATGTACTATAGAAAAATAATCATAATCATGGTTAGGATGTTTATACAATTGTGGACCTTCATTTCAGTATTTGGGCATATTTTCTGGGATTTATTACTTCAAAAGTTTTTACGTGATTGACTTGATAGACATTTTACTCAAACCCATTACATCCCATTTAACCTAACAAAAAATATTTTAAGTACCGACTACAGAACAGACACTGAGCTAGAGAGTTCTTGTATGAAACTTAAAGGGAGAATAAACAAACACACAGTAACAGGTAATCTTCCAATGAAGCAGATTTATCTGCAACAACAACAAAAAATCTGATACAGAGAGAACATGTGCTATGTAGTAAATAATTTAACAAATAGAAGATAAATGTATCCAAATTTACACATACAGTTCTGGTTTAATGGAAATGGTAAAATGTGAGCAATGCAGTACTTTGCTGCAAAAATACATTGTCCTTGAGATCACTTGGACTCGGGAAGGGGAACATCACACACTGGGGTCTATCATGGGGAGGGGGGAGGGGGGAGGAGGGAGGGATTGCATTGGGGAGTTATACATGATATAAATGATGAATTGATGGGTGCTGACGAGTTGATGGGTGCAGCACACCAACATGGCATAAGTTTACATATGTAACAAACCTGCACGTTATGCACATGTACCCTAGAACTTAAAGTATAATAAAAAAAAAAAAAAAAAAAAAAAATACATTGTCCTGATAGTATGTTGGAGACCTGAATAAATGTGTACATCGACTTATTCTCAAGCATATCTACATAAAATGAAGCAGTATGTATGAATTTCTTGTGTTGTAATGTCAAATTATTTACCATGTCATTGCTTTGGAGAACATGTTATGGAAAGAACTTAATGTCCTCATGTCCATTAAAGTTTCGGTTCATTTGTTTTTTGTTGTCATAAGCACTTATGGTAATATAGATAATCAACAAGAGAAATGTGTTATTACACATTAACCAATGAAATCAAACAGTAAATACGTTTAGTTCTCAATAACATAATGTCTTGTCCTAAAAGAGAATTAAAATGTGAATCATGTTGATCATTTTCTCTCTGGCAAATAACAGGTAGGCTTATAATAATGCCCATTATGGTGGTCAAGAAACTGGCATGTTACCATGTGAAGTCACTGTTCATTCCCCACTTATTCCTGGAAGCCTAGCAAAGTGAAGACTATCTATTATGTTCCAATGACTCACCTCTTCTCCTCTATAACATGCAGCACCTTTGCAATTCCTGGTCAAAGTCTGTTTTCACTGCTAAACTGAAAACTCCATGAGCACAGGGCCTTCTTCACTATTGCATAGTAACAGTAAGTAATTAAATATTTCATCAGTAAATGAACCAAGAAGAACCATGATAGGGGGTACAGAAAATTTAAAAGTATGACAAAATTACCTTAGTTTATATGTTTATTTAAACAGTTGATGTATACCTTCTCTTTTTGCCATAAATGTTCTTTGCAGACTCCTACTGACTATTATCCCACATTGCACAGTCTCACTCTCTGTTTACATGTCTGTTTTTTTCCAGATCTTGCTCAGGCATCTGACAAAAGAGTGCTTTGGAGAAGTGCGGCATTTAGAAAGGCGTTCTCAGGGCTGGGATCTGGTAAATAGATTTGTGTTCAAATTTCTAGCACTTTGCACAATCATTGAATACATTTTTGTCCTTTTGTGTCTACTAATTTTTTATCTTACAATGAGCATGTTTCCAAAACAATTTGACATTGTGAGCATCATAAGTATTTTTGCCAAAGCAATTAACAATTGCAATTCAAATGTTGTGTATGAATAGAAAATAATCACATTAAGTTCTTATTCAATATATATATTTGTTCAAGAATAAACTAGTAACATAAACTTGAATTTATTTCCTAGATTAACATTCTAGGCTTAAATTTTATGGTGTCAGCAATATAATCATTTACTAATTGATGCAATGTAATATTAAATACATTCACTTTCTCATAACACATTGTTTTGTCCCAAAAGGCAATTAAAATGTGGATTATACCACGTAATTTGCAGAATCTTACTGCACAATATTTTTCATTTTGCTTTGCTCTTTCCAGATACTCTGTCTTTCCAGTTAATATCTCATCAGTAAAGACCTTGATCAATCATCAATAATATAATATTTAGTAAATTTCCTTCAAAATGTAATTACTTTAGCATTTGCAAAGGGTATATGGAATGTTGCAGACTAGGAGAGAGAGAGATTTCAGGACACCCACACAAAATGGGTGTCAGTAGGGCAGAAGAGTATTATAGAGAACCTCAGTGTACTCATGTCCATGCATGGAATAACCTACCTCCTGGCTGGCTTGAGGGAGGTTATCAGACTAGACAACAGCCACAAGAAAGACACTATCTCCAACAACTCTCCTCCTCTTGCCAAACACTCTCAAAATCCTGAATAGTCATATGAATTACTAAATATTAAATTGGAAACCAAAAGCAAACAAAATGAATATAATTATGTGACCTTATTGTTGGGAGAAGGCAATGCAGAGCACTTTTGGATATGTAATTTTCCTGACCCACGGAAGTTTCCTAGAGAACAAAGACCAAAAGGGTGAGATGAAATAATTCAGGCAGATGCAAAATCTGGTGAGTGAGAGCCCCGGCACTCAGCATGGTCTGGGATCAGGCAATCGCAGAACTTCACATGTCAAACTATTCACTTTGCTTAGTCTCTAGCCAGACACAGAAGCAATAAAACAAGAGAAGGACAGTATAAACAACAAATAGTTGTAATGAAGAAATGTTAACAGCCAAAACAGAAATAAGAGAGATAAAGTAAAATAATTTTTAAAAGTTAAAAGAAGGTATATTTTAGCCTCATTTGTTCTTGTTAATTACAAAATTCTACTCTATGGATATAATTTAAATACATGATATGTAGACAGGTTCATCTTTAGGCTTCACATTGTAAGTTTAGTACTAAAAGCACTAACTTTGTTGTTGCTTTGTTGAGCCAGTGGCTCATTAAGCATATACTGAAATGTTTGAGACATCAAACTTTTCTAAAGGCATACTTAGTGGACACAGAATCATTTTTTTGGGGTAGGAAGCATTACAATTTGCTTTAAAAGGTAAACATAACTGTGAAAATGTAGGCTAGTTCCTGGTCTTGAAAAAGATTTGTCTTTTTAATATATTGAATTCAATATCTATATACAACTTTACAAAATTGTTTTACAAATTTTGACTCTGATCCTTAATTGTCATTAAAGACTAATTCTCCCAGTAGTAGTTTACACTCTGTTTTGAGTACATGGCTCTTTCAACCATCTTGAATATTTTAAATTAAAGTTAAAATATTTTCAAAGTGCATGTACTGCTCCAGGGCTTTAGGCCAATATCCATCAATTGCTTTGCTCTTTCGGTTGAGTGCGAGTCTCATCCATGACAGCTTTCTGTAAATTAGAGATAAAGCCTTATTCTGCCTCTCTAACATTTTTCCATGCAGTTTGATAACTTCTGCATCTTTTCTTTTCCAGGGTCAAAAAAGAAGAGAATTTGTGTTAGATTTATTCATTTCTTTTATCAATAATTGGTCTTATGTTTACATAGCATTTTTTTTTCTTATTAGGAGTCAGATTAAAGTCACAAATTGCACTCAGATGCATACTGCTTTCCATTAAAAAGAACATGTGTCTTTTTATAAGAGAAATGATTTTTAAAGCCGCTTTTAAACATAACAAGATTTAGAAACTGAGATATACATTGATTTTACCATATGGCCTTTGTCCTAGCTTTGTGAAGCTATCAAAATATTTTATCAAACCCTATATCATGCATTAGCATATACCACTTACTCTTCATGAGAAAAATACCCTGGAATAATTTAAGGTTACAATTACATTTGTGATTCAAATTATTGCCACTGTAACAGGACTTTCTAATATTATTTCTGTTCCTTAGATTTCAGCTTTTGTTTATTTTCCTTTATTCTAGTTACTAAGTATAAAAATATAATTTTCACATTGATAGTTTAAAATATAACAGAAAAGTTTTATTCTGTAATGTAATGATGAATTTCTATTTCATTGTATATATACCATATTTCTATGGTTTTTATTTTCATATTAATTGTATTTACCTTTTATATTAAAGAAATAGAAGTTTCTGCTTGCTGTTATTAGCTCCTGCTATTTTGTCAAGGTAGATTAACAAAAATAAGTCTTTTGTTCAGGATGAACTTGGACACTTTGGACTAAGTGAATGATTGCTAGATCCCAAAGGTGAACCAGGTACTGCTAAGAACACAGGAAGAATACAGTTCCTACTTCTCATGACCTCTGGACTCTGAAGTATATATCGTTTAGTTCCTCAGGTTCTGTCATAGGATTTATATGTGCATATATTGCTTCCCCACTCAGCATCATCCATGAATTATGTACAAACCTCCCACAATCACTGTTTCTAGTTACTGGAGTAGGCGATGCAGGCCTTAAGGGACTCTACAGAGAATGCTCAGAGTTCTCCCAAGCACCTTGATGCCAACCACATCTAGCTATGATGCCATTTCCTTTATGGGCAGTTTCTCATGTGTTTCTCATCTGTTTGGAGGGTTATATGTACTAGAAGTATTTTAAAGTGCAATTTCACCAGACACTGTATTAAATGCTTTTCTATAGTACATGTATTCCATCTACCATATCCTTTCATCTTCTATTCTTGTCTATAATAAAATGTAGACCGTCCCTGATGCCAGATGCTTCTTCTAGATCCCTCTCATTAGGCAAAAAGAAGTGTGCAGTTCCCCACAGCTGCGGCAGTCTCCCCACCCCAGCCCCCATTCTACTTTCCAAACTCTTATATTTACACTATCTCCCTGTGAGGAGAAGCCCACTAATATATTCCCTGTCTCAGCTGCACACAACTTCCTGGAATAGCTCCCAGTAAAAAGCCTAAAGCTTCCTCCCTACAGTCACACAAGTTGAAGTCTTTTCCCACCACAGGCAGACCAGGTCACATATCTTATACTCTAAAGAAGCATTCTTCATTTCTGCAATTCATAGTTAACAATATGGTGATTCTGCCTAAAAGAAATATGATCACTGCCCTCATCCTATAAGAAGCCCACAATTCCTTATAAAAATATCACCCACTATTTATTCAATGGAATGTTATAAAAACTTAAAATTGTATGGGGGATGTGGGAGATACAAATCTTGGGGAGTCTGTATAAAATAATGCATGCTAAGAAGAATATTATTTAGTCTTTATTATAAATTGAATAAAACCTTGGTAAATAGACATATTTTGTTTCTTGTAACCTGGGTGGATTATTGGAAATTAGCATCATATGCTTGTTTCAGACCACCAATAACAGCCATCTTTATGAACAGAGGCTTTCAAATAATAGGCAAATGTGGGAAAAGAGACTTAAACATTTCTGTAAAGAATTCTATGAAAATTTTCAACATGGTCATTAGAATTTGTACCATTAAAATTTTCTAATAATAAAAAAAAAGAAGAAGAATATTATCTGGAAGGCCAGTCACATAAGCAAATAGAAGAAAATTGATTTAAAGGAATAACATGAACACTGAGTCCAGAAAAATGCTGTATTTACAAAATTCTAAATATCTTTGTGAAGAACTAGTCTTCTGTTAGTAATGTGCATGTTTTTAAATAGTTGAGTATTTGATAGTTGCTGGATATTTCATATTGGGTGGGAATGTGTGAACAGATACATTTGTAGTTATCCCTAGATTTTATAAGTGTTTACTAAAAATAAATATAATAAAATCAGGTTTTAAAAAGGGAGATGAGAAATACTAGCCAAATTCAATACTACCACATCTCAGTACAGATTCCTTTTATCCCTTGAGGATCTGTGAAATCTGACACTGCTCTGTAGGCAAGCTAAAGCAGTGTCCAGAATACCATCCAATGTTAGAGGACACACAGATTTAGTTTCAACAACCTTGACAGATGTGCACATCTCTATTATAGAACTAGGACACATATATAAGTAGATGCCCTTGCCCTCGGTTACTTCTGTTTTATAAATGCAAATACCAGTTTAATTAAATCATAGACTCGAATGGGCTTTCCAGAGTACAGAAATGAGCCTCTACTGAAAGTATCTTGATTTGAAAACATTCAGAGGAAAACACATCTATTTAGTTTAAGAAGTATTTAGAAGGTCATGTTGTCAGAAAAATCAGTGACCTGCTGCAAGTCGTTTTCTAATTTTAAGCTGTGATGGATTATCCATGCACAAGCAGCGTGCACTTATAAACCAAAGCACAGATAGGTTTGATATGATACAGTGGTTTTAAATTGTGCTTTAATTTGCAGCTATTTGAACTACTTCCATTTTTTACAGATATTGAAAATTGGAAATGAGTCAAGCAGTAGCATGTTCCAACATATTGCTCCAAGAAACAGCGCATCAGTTCACTATGTACAGTGAGAGTCTAAAAATTAATAACTAAGTAAAAGACACTTAGCTTTACAAAATCACATAATAGGAGACTAGGACAGACTTTTATTAAAATCTGGCTGTTGCAGGGAATAGTGCTAAATAGATGGAGTACAGAAGTCCCGGCAGTGACAATTGCTAACACTGCAACATTGGTCAAATCCATATCTTCTGTAAGCCCCAATTGCCACTTTTATTAGATGGGGGAAAAAAAGCAGCCACTTGTATGCATGACTAATGTGAGAATCAAATGAGATAACATATTTAAAAATTGAAAGCTCTACAATGTTTAGTTTTATTATTTTTGTAACCATTACTATTGACCACAGTAATCTAGTTTCATTAAAATAATTATTTATATACTGCTTTTCATGTCTATTTTTCAAATATTTATTTTGCTCCATTCATTCACACTTATCATCAAGCACTGAATTTGCCATATATTTGTCACCTGAGATTTCTTTTCTCATTGATCTAATAACTGATAAAAGAGACTGACATAAATAAGTGTAAAAATATTATAAATAAAATAAAGGCATATATAGTAGATGTGTTTGTGGCATGAGAGAATATTCAACTAACTGTTACTGAAGGAGTGAAGAATTACTTCGTAGAGAGTGTGATAGTTAATATTATGTGTCAATTGGGATGTGCCATGGGGTTCCGAGGTAATTGGTCAAACATTATTCTGGGTGCTTCTGTGAGGGTGTTTTTAGATGAGATTAACCTCTAAATCAGTGGACATGAGTAAAGCAGATTGCTCGCATGTTGTGGGTGAGCCCCATCCAGTCAGTTGAAGGCCTTAGTGGAACAAAAAGAGTCACCTTCCCAGGATTAAGAGAGAATCCTTCAGCTGACTGTCTTTGAATTTCATCATCTGTAACATTGACTCTTCCTACTTAATGGCTTTCAAATTGGAATATTGGCTCTCCTTCAGTCTCCCATACCACCAGACTACCCTGCAGATTTTGAATTCATAGCCTCTATAATCACATGAGCCAATTCTCATTAAATCTCTCTTCTCTCTCTCTGTCTCCTATTGGTTCTGTTTCTCTGGAGAACACTGACTACTACAGATAATGTTCCACTTATGCTAAATATTAAATATAGGTGAGAATTTGAGATGTGGATGAAGTAAAGGACCTCATAAGTAGAGAAAGCAGAATGTGAGGAATTATATTTGGCCTGTAGAGAAATTAAAATATCAGCCTGGGATATCAAGATTGGAGGTTCCTATGGAGTGCAGAGGCAAGAGCTGAGTTTGGGTGTGAGATCATGAAAGTGACTTGTATGTCACCAAAAAGCATTTGGATTTTAACCTATAGGAAATGAAAAGCCATTTGAAGGATTTAAACAAAGAAATAAGATGATTACATTTGCATTTTAAAGGATTACTATAGCTGCAGTGTCATATGGATTAGAGAGGGTCAAGGCTGCTGGCAGAGAGATTACTGAACTAGCATAAGCCAGGATAATGAGGTCCTGCACTAATTCAGTAGTGGTGGAAATGGAAACAAGATGGATATAAAAGATACAAAAGAGATAGAATCAACAAAATTCAATAAGTCATTTGGCATGGGGATAAAGAGGGGCTAGACAAGTTAAGCAGGATGCCCAGTATTCAGTTTTGGGGAATTGGGTGAAGCTGATATTGTAATACAGATAAAGGTGGTTTGTGAAAAATGAAAGTTGGTTATAATTTGAGCATGTTATGTATATGACACATATGTTAGTCCCAGAAAAAGGTGCCTAACAGGAAATCACACATATGAATCAAGAGAGTAAAAGATAGGGCTAGAATTGTAAAGGTAGAGATTTAGGACACTAGATATAAAACTTATGGATATTGACAAGATCATTCAGGAAACCTGTGAAAAGTGAAAAAGGAAGATGACTGAGAAAGCAGGCTAAGTCTCATGAAAAATAAGTTCCCAGTTGGCTAGTTAAGGACATTTATGGAGTTAGGATCAGGGTAAAAGGCCCTTTATAAGATGGGCCTTGGAAAATAACAGACATTTAATTCAAACACAAGTTATGATATGTGTTTAAATTAAGCATCTGTCATGTAAACATGCAGTTGGATCTTACTTTGCACGTCATTGCCTATCTTTTAAGCTTATTGTAAATGATCTCTACAAAGTCCGTGTTTTAGTGAGATGCAAACACTTTAGAAATCTTGGACAATGATAATCAGCATTGATTTAAAATTGATGGTCTTAAGTCTACCTGTTATTTTAGGAAATACTTATAGAAGGCAACCTATAGTTACACTTTTTCTTAGAGCATGTTTCCTCATCTGGAAAATAAAACAACTTCTAAAACAAATCAATGTTAAATAGATTGATCTTTAAGGTCATTTCTTGCAATAATGGTCCATAGCCCTGTGGTTAATGTCTTCCTAATGTTACGTTCTTAAGTAAGTGACTCCTCAGTGCTGAATTACTTTATATTTTCTTAAATTTTTATTTTAGTAGCTTTACAGGTACAAGTAGTTTTTGGTTACATGAGTGAATTGTATAGTGGTGAAGTCTGGAATTTTAGTGTACCTAGTGTACCTGTCACCTGAATAGTACACATTGTACTCAAAAGGCAGTTTTTCATTCTTTACTCCCCTTCCACCCTCCTCCCTTCTGAGTGCTCAATGCTCTTTATACCACTCTGTGTGCCTTTGTGTACCCATAGCTTAGCTCCCACTTGTAAGTGAGAGCATATAGTATTTGGCTTTCTGTTACTGAGTTATTTCACTTAGAATAATGATCTCCAGTTCCATCCAAGTTGCTGCTGAAGACATTATATCATTACTTTTTTATGGATGAGTAGTATTTCATGGTGTGTGTGTGTGTGTGTGTATATATGTATATATATGTATATATGTGTATATATACACACACACATATACACTACATTTCTTTATCTACTCAATGGCTGATGGGCACTTACATTTTTTATCTTTTTCTTTGTCTGCTCAATGGCTGATAGGCACTTATGCTGATTCTATATCTTTGCAATTGTGAATTATGCTGCAATAAAGGTATGTATACAGGTTTTTTACATATAGTGACTTATTTTGCTTTGGATGGATACTCCGAAGTGGGATTACTGGGTTGAATGGTAGATCTACTTTTAGTTCTTTAAGAAATCTTCATATTGTTTCCCACAGAGGCTGTATTAATTTACATTCTTCCCAGCAATGTATAAGCATTCCCTCTTCACCACATCTTTGCCTATATTAATTGCTTTTGGACTTTTCAGTAATGGCTATTCTTTCTGGGGTAAGGTGGTATCTCATTCTGGTTTTAATTAGTGCTTTATTTTATTGTATGGGAGGAACAATTTGGACATTTTAGGCAGAATCAATAATTTCTGGTTTTAAAAACAAAGATCTTACAGCATCCTATATTCATCCTCACTAGTGACCAAGAAGCTCTTCCTGACACAGCTTTGTAGAATTATAAGGCAAGGTTTGACAAACTATGACCCACTGCTCAAATCCGACTCATGGCTTGAATTGACACAGCACAGGAGCTATGAATAATTTTGGCATTTTTGAAAGGTGATGGTACTCTAATAGAGGAGGAAGAGGAGAAGAGGGAAAAGAAGAGAGAGGAGAAGCAGCAGTGACAGAGGCCATATGTGACCAATAAAGCTAAAACTAAATTCTATCTATCTGTCATCAGTATCCCTATAGAGAAAATAACTGCTGACCTCTGCACAGGAACATATGCATAAACAATGTCCAACTATGAGAACAATTGTATTAACATAACCATCAAAAAACAAACGAAAATCCACCACCGCCAAAAAAAATCCCTATTTTAAAATTTGACATAAATTACTAGCCATTTGTATCTGTTTGCATGTGCCTGAAATGTCTTCTTTATTTGTACAAGCAGTCTTTTGGAGAGCCCTGTTTTTCATCTCCAGCAGAAGGCCAAAATGTTCCAGATATACTTAATCAGTTACCTCTAGTTGGTGCAAGTAATAAATGCCCCTGTGAGTCACAGGTCTATCACTGGCTTGTGAAACAATCCTAACTCCTAGTTTTGCTCTCTGCTATAAAAACACAATGCTGATTTGCTATTAACCAAATAACTAGTACAAAATGCCAGAACAACCAACATATCAACCAAATCTTAGAAAAGAAACACGTTTGATACTTTTAATAGGTTTTGAAAATTTAAAGAAAAATCAATTGCTATTTTTATGGATAGGAAGACAAAGCTTCTCTGAAATCGTAGCCTGTGGGTTTTGTTTTGTTTGGCTTTTAACAGCTGTTTGTTTTTTCTTTTAATAGTTCCCCCACCAACTTGCACATAACTCTGCTTTTCTTCAGTTACTCCTTGGAAAAATTCCTCACCTAAATCTCTCACCTGCTCCCTTTGTTTCCTCCCTCCTGAGAAACGGGTGGGAATACCAGCAACGGCAATAAAATGCACAGACACATATGCACACACACACACACACACACACACACACCTCACATGCACATTCCTCCTGCTCCTGTTCCTCTGTTTGCCTCCCAGATGATCCAAGATATCTATTTATTGGTTTGTTTTCTTCTCTATCATAAAGACTGTGTATTCTACTCTTCTGAGCACTAAATATTTCTATGAAAGATTTTTAAAAAATATTTCTTAGATTTTCAAACAGAATGAGGTGCTTATTCTTATTGAGAAAACACATTTAAAATTTTGTAAGAGAACAAAGTATATGGAAATGTCCCTCTAGCAAATGGTCGTATTCATTCAAAGAAAAACAACATACCAATGTCCAAAGAGATGAGATGTCTCACTGAATTGAGCAAACTGCAATTAAAAAATTAGCATTGCTGGATTCCAAAACAATCATATTTGGATCCATAAAATGAAGTATTTTCCTATTTCCATGATTTCTAATTATTTAAAATTTAAGGAAAATTAGATTACAGTACTCTTATGCATATTCATAATTTTTCTATTAAAGTTTATCTTATCATTTAAAGATAGCCACGACCTAGAGAGACACACTCATGCTACAATAGAGAATACACAGAGAATACGAGGAAGCGATAATTTTATTTTTCTTAGCCTAATAGGCTAATAACCCAATTTGTTGATACAATTTTGTAAAGTATACACAGGGCACTTGAACAAAGAAAATGAAATTAATCACTAAGACATCAGTCAGGAGAAATGACCTTGAGTCAATGTTCCTTTTGAAAAAGAAAAATTTCAAACTTCTAGAGAATTATAAGAAGCTCTGGGATGTAGGCACTGTTGTGCTTTTCTGAACCCCCAGTGAAGCCTGTGAATGTTACTCAATTCCACTATGGTGAGGTGGATTGTCTTACTGTTTCCACAGCTGCCAGGGTGTTAAATTCTGACTGCATCCAATGCTGTGATCATCGTTCTGTGTCTAACCACACACCGGTCAAGGGTTGGATCTAGTGCTGGCAAAGGACCTTTCCTTCCTGGAGGCTGTTGGGCTCTGATAAGTACAAGTTTTCTTGTTCTCCAATTATCTGTCTGTCAGCCCTGAGAGCTCCTCACCCACCACTGCTAACCTTCCTGACTTGTTGTATAGATTCTGTATTATTTCCTATTAGGAACAATGTTTTAATAGGTATATTAATCCTGCCATTTTAAAAATCAAAGCTTTGCTTAACAGAAAGGAGCGACGCTTTCTTTTTTCTCTTTTTTCTTTTTTTTTTTTTGAGATGGAGTCTGGCTCTGTCACCCAGGCTGGAGTGCAGCGGCGTGATCTCGGCTCACTGAAACCTCCGCCTCCAGGGTTCAAGCAATTATCTGCCTCAGCCTCCCTTTTTTTTCTTTTAAGTAGGGGATGGCAGTCACCACCACCTTCAAACTTTACATAGGTATTAACCAATAGAAGACAGAGAAAATGAAGATAAATGGTTTGCACCTGTTCTTTACCACGCACTGTCTCTTCACCATAATTTCAGATACTGCACTTGAGAATAACAGATTTTACCATTTACTTTACATTGCCACAGAAAGGCAAACATATAGCAATGATTTACAAGAAATAATACCATAGATAATACCATATATATTTTTAAATGCCATTTATTTATTATTCAATCATTTTATATTTTTTAAAACTTGCCAAAATGTGTGCTAAATCGTTATGGAAGTTTCTGTGTAGTGTTGCTAAGGAGGTACCACTTATGTGTATATAAAATTGTTATTAGTTTTTTAAAATTTTATAAAATATTTTGAAAGAAACTGATTTTCTTTCCATTGTGTGTAAATTAACTTCATTCAAAATACTGATAATAATATTTCAAAAATAAAACATACACATAAATAATCGTTATATAAATGTATATAAACATTTTACAGAGTATCCCATTTTTCACAAAAATGTATCTTCACTAATTCTTATTTTCCAAGAATTATGGGTATTCGATGTGAGTTCTTGTAAATTATAAAAATGTTTTATATGGTTCTTCAGTAATAACTATTTGTGTAGATTTTGAAAGTACAAATAAGAAAAATATTTATGAGGAATGCATTTTGAAACAGGAAATACGCAAGAATGAAGAGAACAATCATTCGTGAATGTCCATCTATCATCATTCCTTTACAGTTCCAAAATCTTCCTAAGGAATAAAACTTGCCAGGTAAAACTTTCAACTTCCAGTAATAAGTTGCAAATACAGAAAGATAAACTCTATTAAAATAATTTTAAATGATATCAGAGTTAACATATAAATATTTTAAATATAAATTATGCCGAATTTTCTAGCAAAAAAAAAAAAAATAGTATAACACTTGGAAATAAGACCAAGATTCACATTGCCATTAGATTTTATATTGCAATTAGTGGTGTCTAATTTGCATAAATTGATGCCATGATGTTTTCTACGGTAATTTCCCTTGTTTTTCATAAAATTTAAGTCTGTAACACAAATTTAAATAGACGGGTTCTTTCTTAAAAAAAATGAAGTAAGGGCCAGGCGAGGTGGCTCTCTCCTGTAATCCCAGCACTTTGAGAGGCCGAGGTGGACGGATCACGATGTCAGGAGTTCGAGACCAGCCCGGCCAACATGGTGAAACCCATCTCTACTAAAAATACAAAAATTAGCCAGGCATGGAGTCAGGCGCCTGTAATCCCAGCTCCTCAGGAGGCTGAGGCAGGAGAATTGCTTGAACCCAGGAGACAGAGGTTGCAGTGAGTCGAGATCACGCCACTGAACTCCAACCTGGGCGACAGGGCGAGACTCTGCCTCAAAAAAATAAAGAAAGAAAGAAAAGAAAAAAAATGAAGTAAGTAAACCTATGGTGATGCTTGCTGAAAAGCAAATGAGTAATTCTTCATGTCAGTGGTAGCCAGAATTCATAACTCTGTAGATTGTAGCTTTACTCACATTTATATATAATTAAAACTTTCTCTTGTTTTCGAGTATATGTTTACAGAACAAAAAGAGGAGTATGAATAAATGATACACAATTGAATTTCAAATGTCTGATAAAAGATAGCACCTGGCCATTTGGATTTTCCTTATAGGCAATTAGAAATAGCAGCAATAAACCTATGAACATTTTTGAGTACTTATTGTGCGCCAGGCAATGTGTTAAGAGCACTTTGCAAATTGCCTGTTTTCATTCACACAACAGTATAGGAGCAATATTACTATCAATTGTATTTTACATAAAAACAAAATAAGGTCTTAGAGAAGTAAAGAAATTTCCCTACGGTTATATAGCTATTCTGTGATGGTCTCTCCCGTACTAACATCCTTTCTCCTAACCATAATTTAAATAAAATTGTAAATAAATACTCTGGCATACAGAACAATGTTTACAATCAAACTGAAAAAAAAGCAAAAAAATAAGAGAATGTTTTCAACATTTTTCCTAGAATTAAAATTTTAGCATTACTGCTGAATTTTCCTTTAATTTCAGATATGTTCCTCACCTAATTTAACTTGGGTTTCATAGGCATAGGCTATACATGTTAACTATGCTATAAGTTTTACCAATGAGAACTTTTGAGAAATTCATATTATTAAATTCATTATGCATATAGCTAAAGTGCATTTATGTTATAAATACTACCCGTGGAGAAAATCACTGTACAGCAGGAGAATGGAGTGTGGAAAACCAAGTCCTAATGTTAAGAGGTTGCCTGATGGGTCTCAGAGCCTCACCTACCACCCTGTATCCCAGGTGCTAGGGTTTGAATGTGTTTGTTCTCTGAAAAAATCATGTTGAAATTTAGTACCCAATGCAACAGGATTTGGATGTGGCACCAGTGGGAGGTGTTTAGGTCATGAGGGCTCCACTCTCATGAATAGAGTAATGTTACTATAAAAAGAGCTTGAGTAAGTGGGTTTGTCCTTTTCTGCTATGTGAGGATGAATGATCCTTCCCTCCAGATGATGCAGTGTTCAAGGCACTATCTTGGAAACAGAGATTTGTCCCTTAGCAGACAAGAAACCTATTGATGCTTTCGTCTTGGTCATTCAAGTCTCTAGAGCTGTGAGAAATAAATTTATGTTCTTTATAATTTATCCAGTCTCAAGTATTCTGTGATAGCAACACAAAATAGACTAAGACACTAGGCTACCTTCATTCTCACATTTTCAGGCTTTGCCTTTTGCCTGGATTCTTCTAGTGGAGCATCTACAAAAAATCTTTTCATTGACTTTTTTTTTTTTTTTTTTTTTTTTAATATACGTGTATCTCCCTATACAATTTAAATTCTCACAGTAAATAGGCACACAATTAGTCTCTTCTGTATTTCTCCCTGACAACCTGGTGCTTATCACAGAGAAGTCATTCATACATTTTTTAAAATGACTAACCGAACAAATGATAATTGGAATATTAGTACTGGATTCTTAATTTGAAAGACTTTTGAAATAAATAAGTTTGTAAGCTCCTTCTGTAACCGTGAGCCTAATATTACAAGTCAGTTGAGAGAATACAGCATGTGTGTGTGTTTACAGACTTGAAGTCTAAAATTAAGGATATTATCTGCTCTTTAAATATAATAAGCATAAATGTATAAAAATAATGTACTCACCACTCAGCTCAAGAAATAAAGCGTTTCTTTTATATTTGGAAACCCTTTTCCCCCTGCTCCAGCACAGAACTAACCTTTAATTTTAAAGTATAGGTTTACCTCTTCCATAAATTTCTTTACATTTTTATTACATCTTAATATAGCTCTAAAAATTGCAGTATTGTTTTCTGTATTAAAAAGTTTTAGAAAAATAATGACAGGCTGTGAATTATGCCTTTTTTAACCATTTTATGAGCCTCATTGATGCTGTATGTGTAGCTATAATTAATGATATCAAATTAAAATGATCGAAATAGTCCAGCATAGAATTAGTACTTGAGCAATTGAAAGAGGCCAAATGAAGAGATAATCAGAAGGAGTTAGGGTTCTTCAGCCATATTTGCAACTGGTTCTTGTATAGATGGTGGTTATGGACTAGCAAACAGAAAGAAGAGTCAAGTCCATGAAGCACGAGGGGCAAGGGCGGGGAGCCATTGTGATTTCAGTGACTTGAAAACAGGGAAATGGAGGGTAATTTTTTTCTGTGACTTATAACTTATTGACCTTGTACTGGAAATGAAGCACATTGCATGGTAATGAAAAATTAGTTGTGAGCCTTTGAGGTAAGTGAGAAGAGTTTACGTATTGGAGAAGATAGAGAATTGTGTCATAGAGATCAGTCAGTAAGAGTGTTCGTTAAATTAGGTATCAACTATGGAAACCATTGCTACAGTAGAAACTGAATCAAGATAGGGAGGGATAAAACCAAGAGATAATTGTAGAGAAAAGTAAAGCATATTGATTAATCTCCCTTACAAGAAGAGTGAAAAAAAAGATTACAGTTAACACCCACATTAATATTCCAAACCTGAAAATGAAGGTTTCTCCTTTTAAACTATAAATTATGTAAACTGATGAAACTATCCCAATTGATAGAAAACCTTATTGCTTGATGACAGAGGATATAAATAATTGAGAATTAAAGGAAGCTCAAAGATGGAACAGTTTCATCTTATATCTTCACTATCTTTGGAATCTGTTAGGGCGTTGGGGATGTTTGTGGGGAAGAACAAAAGTAAACAAAAAGGAGGAAAAAGCCCCAGAGTGCAGCAAGCTCTCTGGAATAGATTCATTTATTCAATAGTAAAACCAAAAATATGAGATAAGTGAGCTACCATCACCACCCCATCAGCAATGGTTCAAAAACCTAGCTAATCTACAACTTGCATTCCTTTAAAGAATTTAATTTGTCTCTGGCCAACTTAGTCTGACTGCTTCAAGCATGACATTCTTAAGGTCAAAGTCCTGGATTTGAAGCTTCTACAGAATAATTAACTTTTCTTCTAACCTGTGGTCACAGCTCATATCCCAAACCCTGACAAATTGTCTTTGTTCCTAAGAGGAGACCAGATGAAAGAAGAGTACTGTGAGAACAACAACCCAAAAGCACACTCAATGGACAGAGATCAGTAATGCCATGTTTAGTTATAAAAGATGCAATTTAGACACCAAACTTTCATGATGTATTTTTAAATAAAAATATGAAAATTGATATAAACTATGTTGTCACATTGGACACTTCTAAATTAGTGAATTGAAAAAATAAACTTAAAGATAAAAAAATTAGAATAATCTAAAAATATTATTTACCATAATCATATATGATTAGAACAATAACAGTTAAATAATATAATTGACAGGTACATAAAATAAACCAACAGGTTATATATTTGCTTTTTTCAGAAGGTTAGTATAATGTTTGATATTGAAAGTTAACGGATTTTACCTCAATTTTGTTATACTTCACTTATTTTTGCTTTATTTATATTCATAAAGTTATTAGTGTTGCTTAAAGAGACTGGAAAATCTATTATTCATTCCAGAGTAAACTGGGATTATTTAAAGATTATTTTCATGCTTGAAAGTCAGATAAAATGAGTTTTAAAACTATATTTCCATTTAGAAATAAGTATTTGTGTGTATGTGTATGTAAGTCTTTGCCCACATAGAATTCCTTTTGCTCTCTAGTAGTATTTTGGTACTTTTCTCTGATAAATCTTCAATTTTAGAATATTTTATACATTGCTCTTCATTCTAAACAATTATTCTGTAATTTAAGAAAAAATCAGGCATTTTTCTGTTTAATCTATTTGGTTGCTTTAAAAATAATGTGAAAGGCTAATGTGTGGCACATTTTTGTATTTTCTCTTTTGTAACCAACTTGTTTATGCGTATCATGTTTATCATGCAATTTACCTATAAAACTATTCTCTGGGTTTCATAATAAAATATTTATATACTGAATATATTCTTCTTCCACATAATCTTACCTCTTTATCTTGGCATCTCTTGGATTGTGTATCTATCAGATTTAAAATAAAAATATTTCTTTTTCAAAATAAAACAAATTGCATTATGAAACAACTTTTATTCATCTACCTTTTTTGAAGTCTAGAGAGTAAGTGAAAATGAAGATACACTTCACGATGCTTGGGAACTCATTATCTTAACATCATTGTAAACCAAGCTGATGAAAAGTTAATCCTAACTGTGGAGAAGATCTGGCTAAGATCCAAGAATCATGGCAGATTCAGAGAAGATCTAGGTCTGGACAAATTAATGTAGAGGTCACCAACTGTATTCCCAGGTGACTGAATAAAGATAATGTGACATATGACATATATAGTGTGTGTATATATACACACACACATACTATGGAATTCTACATATATATGTGTGTGTGTGTATATATAATGTGACATATGACATATATAGTGTGTATATATACACACACACACATACTATGGAATTATACATGGCCAGGAAGAGAAAGAAATGTCTTTTGCAGCAACACAGATTTAGCTGGAGGTGATTATTCTTTTTTTTTTTTTTTTTTTTTTTTTTTTTTTTTTTGAGATGGAGTTTCACTCTTTTTTGCCCAGGCTGGAGTGCAATGGCGCGATCTTGGCTCACTGCAACCTCCGCCTCCTGGGTTCAAGTGATTCTCCTGCCTCAGCCTCCTGAGTAGCTGGGATTACAGGCACGTGCCATCACACCTGGCTAATTTTGTATTTTTAGTAGAGACGGGATTTCACCATGTAGGCTGGGCTGGTCTTGAACTCCTGACCTCAGGTGATTCGCCCGCCTCAGCGTGATAGGCTTGAGTCACCATGCCTGGAGCTGGAGGTGATTATTCTAAGTGAAATAACTTAGAAACAGAAAACCAAATATCATGTGTTCTCACTTTTAAGTGGAAGCTAAACAATGGGTATATGTGGACATTCTGAGGGAAATAATAGACACTGGGGACTCCAAAGCGGGGAAGGGGGGAACCGGAGTGAGAGTTGAAAATTTACCTACTAAGTACAAAGTTCACTATCCATATGGTGGGTACAGTAGAAGCCTAAATCCCACCACTACACAATATATGCTTTTAGCAAACCTGTACATATACCCTCAGAATCGGCTAATTAAAAAAAAAAAAAAATTTAAATATGTTTCCATGGATTTTAAAAAATGCATGTTATTCCTAAAACAGGTTTAGCTTCTATAAAATTGCAAAGGTAATAGAGAATTCCTGTATAACTACTTTCCAATGTCCCCTACTATTACTTCTATTACTATGGCACATCAGTTACAATTAATCAATCAATGTTGGTAGATTATTATTGACTGAATCTATACTTTATTCATATATTCCCAGCCTTTACCTAAGGTCCTTCCCCACCCCCACCAGGATCCAATCCACAATACTGCATTACAATTATCATGTCTGCTTAGGTGCCTCTAGCTTATGACAGTTTCTTAGATTTTTTCCTTATTTTTGTTACCCTAATAGTTGTGAGAAGTACTTGTTAAATATCTTATAGAATGTTCCATAACTGAGGTTTGTCTGATGTTTTTGTCATGATTTGACTGGAGCTATGTGCATTTGGGAGAAAAATCACAGACACAAAGTGTCACTTTTGTTATATAATATCAAGAATACATACTGTCAATATGACTTACTTCTGTTGCTGTTGACCTTCATTACTTGGCTAAGGTAGTGTATTAGATTGCTAGGGTTGCCATAACAAAGTACAACTTACTAGGTGGTAAAAACAACAGAAATGCATTGCCTCTCCCTTATGGAGGCTTGGAATCTGACATCAAGTGGTATGTAGGTTATTGTCTTTTAATTATGGGGGCCAGAAGTCCAAGATCAATGTCTCAACAAGTTTAGTTCCCTCCAAGGGTTGTGAGGGAGAATCTGTTTCATGGCCCCTCTCTCAGCATCTAACGGTTTGCTGGTAATCTTTGGCATGCCTTGGGTTGCAGATGCATTACCTTGATCTCTGTTTCCATCTTCACATATGATAGAGAAAGAAGAGCTTGGAAGTGAACACATTAGATATTAATAATATTTATATCTTCAGTTAGAAACAGCAGCAGCAATAGTATATTACAAGAGAATTTCACAAATTCTCAATACCACACAGTCCCACCTTTCTTCTTATTGCTGTATGAACAGGTTAGGCTCCTATTTAAAGCAAAGTAATCACGTCTCTCTCCTATTCAATGATTTAATTCTGGAAAGTGTTTTCATTCTCTCCTGCATCACCAGCTTCTCCCTCAGCACTGCCATTCCTTGCTAGCATCCTAGCCTAAGTCATAATCATTTCTCTCCTGGAAGACTACAATAAGCTTCTAGCTGGTTTTCCTACTTCAACCTTTGTCTTCTGATGTTCTAGTCTGAAGAAAGCAGTAAGATGCTTTAAAAATAGCCATCATAACATGTCTACTCCAAATCTTCTAGTAGCTCCCCATTTTGCATAGAGTAAAATCCATAGGCCTATAAGTCCTTCCATGATTGACTCCCCTTTGGGCTCTCTGACCACAACCTTGCTATGTGTATTAGTCCATTTTCATCTGCTGATAAATACACAACCAAGACTAGGAAATTTACAAAAGAAAGAGGTTTAATTGGACATACAGTTCCACATGGCTGGGGAAGCCTCACAATCATGTCCGATAGCAAGGAGGAACAAGTCACATCTTATGTGGATGGCCGCAGGCAAAAAATAAGAGAACTTGTGCAGGGAAACTCCCCTTTTGAAAACCATCAGATCTCGTGAGACTTACTATCACGAGATCAGCATGGGAAAGACCTGCCCCCATGATTCAATTACATCTTGGGTTCCTCCCACAACATGTGGGAATTAGAGATGAGATTTGAATGGGGACACAACCAAACCATATCACTATTCTTTTTGCACTGTCGCCCAGGCTGGAGTGCAGTGGCATGATCTCCGCTCACTGCAACTCTGCCTCCCGGGTTCAAGTGATTCTCCTGCCTCAGCCTCCCAAGTAGGTGGGACTACAGGCACTCACCACCACACCCAGATAAGTTTTTGTATTTTTAGTAGAGACAGGGTTTCACTATGTTGGCCAGGGTGGTTCTGAACTCCAGATCTTGTGATCCTCCCGCCTTGGCCTCCCAAAGTGCTGGAATTACAGGCGTAAGCCACCACGTCCAGCCTACTACTCTTTTCCTAGCTCAGCCTTCCCTATCCAGCAGCCTCCTTTTTATTCCTTGACCACACCAAGAACATTGGTATTTCAGGACCTTTACACTTGCTGTTGTGCATAATTAAGTATGTTAGCTCCATCAGGTCTTTGCTGAAATGCGACTTTCTCAGATACATTCTGTCCATACTGCTTAAAGGTAAAACCACTTGCTTCTGAAGTAGTCTCCATTCCACTTATTTTTCCTTATATTCATAACATTTTCCACTTTATGTGAATTTTCAGTCTCTTTCAGTTTAAATATGAGCTCCATGAGACAAATAATTGAGTGTGCTAAGTTTATTTGTATATGTGATGAACTAGACAAGTGTAATGCACTTAGCAAAGTTTCAACACATTTTTTAAATAAATTACTTTATATAATAATGATAATAGCTAACATCTTGAACATTTTTCATGTGCTAAGTACTCTTTTAGGTTCTTTATACACATGAACATTTGTTTCATACTGAAAACTACCCTATAATACAAGTACTATTATATTATCATTTTATAAACCGGGTAACAGGCAAAATTCCCAAAGCTAATAAATGGAGGGACCAAGATTACTGGTTACTTTCTTATTTATCTTACTTACTATTCAACAAATTTTACATTGAGTATGGGTTTATTTTATTATACAAAATAATAAAAATGTTACTCCACTATTCCTCTAAAGTTGCCTCACTTAATAATTCCTTACAAAATATATTAGTTTAAAATCTGTAACTATTTTTCTTATATTGATCATTTAAATGTTTATTTTTATATATCTTTTATTACTATAATGAGCTGCTGTAGTTATAACTACATTAAATATGTGTGTGTGTCTCACTCACAAAATTTAATATATCTGCACTGCTCATTTACTGATGTCTTTAATAAACATTAGGTGATAAATATTTGGGTTTATCCAACTTTGATAAGAACATATATGTGTGTGTGCATTTTAAAGGTAATAATCTGTTTTTTGGCAGGAAGGGTAAGTAATATTTATTAATACATTGGCTTTTGTTTTTTAAAATTTAACTGTAGCAGGCTGAAGGCTTTCAGCAAGCTAAAATATCCCTAAGCAGCCCCTTAAAACTTGTCAACAAAATAATACTGAGTAATTATTTTGTTCTATTTTTAAAGACAGCACATAGAGGTTAAGCAATTTTCTTGAAAGCAGACATTTGCATACTGTATTTTTAATTAAGCATATTTAATTACCTGTGAAATTTACCCCTAAAATTTTTATGAATGTATGTATGGTTCAAAAACTAGCAACCTGAAGATTCAAAGGCAAAGAAACAGCTAGTTTATGGTTAAAAAATACCACAAACCATTACAATGTTAGTCTACTAAAATGACCTAGTGATATGTAACTGTCATCATGTTTAGATGAATTGAATAATGGAGGTTAATTAGGAATCAGCACAGTATAAGGAAAAGCAAAATTTTGATTTGTCTTCAGAAATCAAAATTAATCTTTGAAAATCCATCTCACCAAACTAAATAGAAGTTAAATATTATTGTATTCAGTATATGGACACCATATTTGTTCATTTTGTGTTGCTATAACAGAATACAACAGATTAGCTACTTTATAATGAACAGAAATTTATTGACTCATGGTTCTGGATGCTGCAAAGTCCAAGATCAAGGTGCTTGCATCTGGCAAGGTCCTTTTTGCTGCATCATCCCATGGCAATTAGGCAAAAAAGAGGGCAAGAGAAAGAGAGATAAAGAGAGAACAAAAGGAAGCTGAATTCTCCCATTATGGCAAGCCCACTTCGTCGATAACAGAATTAACCTATTCATTCTGCTCTTATGGCTCACTCACCTCTCATTAAGCCCTATCTCCTGACACCACTGCATTGAGGATTACGTTTCCAACATATGTGCTTTTGGGAGACACATAACAAGCACTCATTAAGGGAAAGAGATCTGTCATAATATTAATCTATGCCTTTCAGGGGTGTGTGTGTGTGTGTGTGTTGTTTTCATGTTGTCATGAAATAAGGCTCCTATATCAGTGGTAATTTTTATAAAACAATAAAAACTAAAATGATTTAGCAATTGACAAACTGACATAATTTTTTCCT
Source organism: Rhinopithecus roxellana (assembly GCF_007565055.1). NCBI lineage: Eukaryota > Metazoa > Chordata > Mammalia > Primates > Cercopithecidae > Rhinopithecus > Rhinopithecus roxellana. The sequence continues at coordinate 93,845,080 of NC_044552.1, read as the reverse complement.
TGTCAGCATGATTACTAAACATTAGACAGAAATTTATGAGGATAAAGAAGTTAGCAGAAGACTAGGGTGATGTAGTTGTTAATGTACTATGGTGCACAGATGCAGAAAAACTCTTAAATAGTCCTACTTCTCTAGTACACTCATTATGGACATTATTTCTCCACTAAATTTGCACGCCCCTTCTGTGGTACATAGAATGACTACCATCATTACTTTCTTTCTTCGTATTGTACATTCTACTTCTCATTTGCTTGAGAGTTAGCCTTAGTGAGTTGTTAACATTACAGAATGCAGTAGATGTAATATTCTTGATGTTCAAAGACTAGGTCAACAGAAGTCTTGAGCCTTCTACTTAGGCCCTTTAAATGCTTACTTTTGGGATGTTTCCACTTAGAAACCAGCTTTCATGCTGTGAGAAGTCAAAGTCACACAGAGAGACCATTTATCACTGCTCTGGTAAACAACAAGGATGAGCTCCTAGGCAATAGCGTAAACTGACAGGAATATCAATGAACCATCTTAAGTATCTAGTGCATTGGAGCCTTCAGACCACTCCAGCCCCAGTTTCCAATTTATTGTAACTTCATGAGACATCCAAAGTGACAATCAACCAGCCAAGACCAGTCAATTTACAAAACTATGAGGAATCACACTAAATTGTTATTTTAAACCACTAATCTGGGATTTTCCCCCATAGCAATATGTAATTATAACAAATATTAGTTCCAGAAGTGGAATGCTACTGCTTTGCTTTTAATGTGCACTCCAAAACTCATGATAAAATTTAACTGTCATTATGATGGTATTAAGAAGTAGAACCAGTACAAAGTGATTAGACCATGAGGGCTCTGTCATTATAAATGAATGAATGTTTTATCCAGAGAGTGGTGTTATTATCAGGAAAGTGGGGTTGTTACAAAAGCGAGTTCAGTGTCTTTCTCTCTTGCTTTTACCCATGCTCTTTTGCCCTTCCACCTTCTGCTATAGATGATGTGGCAATGAGGCCTTTGCCAGATACTGGTACTTGGATATTGAACTTTCTAGCCTTAAGAATTGTGGGAAACAAATTTCTTTACTTTATAAATTACCCAGTCTGTGATATTTTGTTATAGCAACACAAGCAGACTAAGACACATACCAGCACAGTCTTCAAACATGTGGCTATAACTTTCAGCCTAAAAATAGGCACAAACTGGAGGGACTTCAAAGAGATTACAGTGGACTTGCAGGACATTGATACAAATTTATTATGGAATGAAGTTATCCATTTTATATAGTATCAAAATATTTGACAACTCTATTACCTGGGATTAAGTAGAAAATATAAAATATACATAATGAATTGATGGATTTGTTTAAGGAGATTTCCAGAACCATACAAGTAACAGTTTTTGAAAGCCTTGTGTGATCAGATACAGATAGAGACAAGCTAAAAAATGAATTTTTCCATTTCTACACAAATTTAGAAAGAAATAGAACAAAACTTGGACATATTGGGTCAAAAATTAAACTGTTTCTCATTCTCAAAGTGTCAACATGACAAAAGCTTTTAAAATAAGGAAAAACCTTGGGGTGAAGATTAAATACAAGGTGTTCTCAACAAAATGAGGCCTCAAGGTAGTAATGTTCAGCTTCAGGGTATAGTTTTAAGATCTTTTATTAAGACCTCAGAAACATTTATGGCAGCCTTATGTGCACCATATCAGCTAGACAAATAAACTTCTAAAAATATTAAAAGTATACTTTCCAGAACTTTTCAGCTTGTAAGTATAATAATAATGTCTCTTTTAGACTTACTCTTGAGACAGGAAGATTTCTAAAACCTTAAGGGCACCATACCATAGCACCATGACTCTCAACCCAAGCCAGAAAGAAATCTGTCTCAAATAAATTATTGGGTATATCTTTAGTCAACTAAATGGAAGCCAAACAATATTTGTAGGAAATTCCTCACATTTTAGGAGTATAGAATTAACAAGAAAGGTTATCATTTTGGATTAAAAAAAAGACAGAAACCATTTAAAATGAAAACTTTCATAGCCCCAATCTTCTATGAAGAGAAAGAAAAATGAAGCTACTTAACTGCAAATACAGGTAATCTCTTATGAATGACTCAGGTTTCTTGGCCAATACTTGAGAGAATGGAGCCAAGATCCATGGAGAGTCATTCCTAGGGAGCAGGATTAAAATTTAACCTAACTAGACAAGTGATGATGTATGTTATGCTGGATTTCAGAATTGTTATGGACTAGTGATGGCTATGTGCCAAACTGTCCTTTCTTCCCTCTTGAAGGGGGTGTGTCTATTGCAATTATATTTGTATCAGCATTTAACATTGAGTTCAGGGTGGGGACAAATAAATTATCCCTCTAGTTCACAGATTTTGAGATTGAGAGGGGTCACACCTGAAGATTGGATCCAATTTGTTGAGATTCTGGATTTAGAACCAGTGTTATAATGGAATGAGTTTCAAGCTCTTTCTTTGAGAATGAATGGATGTTGCATGTGGAGGAAACCTGAATTATTGTTCTGATAGCACAGTCTGTGGAAGATAGTCTTGAAGGTGCTTATCCTTGCTATATATGCCTACTGCTTCTCACATCCAGAGCTCAAATTCCATATTACCCTAAATCTGGACTAGTTTTAGTGACTTACTTGACTAATAGAATATGGTGAACATAACATTAGGGGGGCAAGTTAGAATTGCCTTGCAACACTTACTTGGATCTCTTGAAAAGCTGACTCTTGGGATGCATCCTTTTAGAAACTACCCACCACACTATGAGAAGCACAGCCTCAAAGTGTAGCTGCTCTATTGAACAACACATCTTTGCTTTAGTCAAGAGTCATAATCAAATATCAGCCATGAAAATGAACTGTCTTGGACATTGAGCCCTCATATGAATCTAACACCAGCCTCTGTCTGACTACAATTTCATGAAATACCATAAACCAGGACTTTCCAGGTGATCCTGTCTACAAACAGAACTGTGAAATGTTCTAAAATAGTACTGTTTTAAACCTACAAGTGTTGGGATGATTTGTTTGCAACACAGATAACTAAAACACCATCACTGTAACAATTTTATAAACTACCTTGATACAATAACTTAACAATCAGAACTGATAATTGAAGCTACCTGTGTCAACATGACTTAGCTATTTGCTCCTGGAAATTCATGTACAGGAGATTAAACTGTACATCATTAAATAACTTATCTATTTGCTTCAGGAAATCCCTCCAAACAAATAGTTTCTCATATAGGCAAAAAAGCTCTTGTATCAGGACAAGAGCAAGGGATCACCTGTACTAATAACTCAATTATTAAATAACAGTGTACTTATCAAAAGTCATTTAAAGGCACTTGCCTTGACATGTCCAGCAATTCTAAACTATTATGTCATCCGTTTTGTTCATTCAATCAATTCTCACCACTAACAGTTTGATCCAAGACAGCAAAACCTTATATATATTCTGCCCTGATCTTCCCCTCTGAGACACTACTAAGAGTTTGTCAATATATCTGTGTATTAAGATGGCATTTTCCCTTGCTGTGGTAGTTCTAATAAAATTAGTTTTGCTTGATCAATGGGTTTTCTAGTGACTTGGAAAATCAGCAATCAACAATTGTAATTGTAAATTTACAGGTGTTTCAGGATGTTACACTGACACCATTTCTGTCTTAATTTCACTGGGGACTCCAAATGCTTACAAAATAAAATAGCTGAAAACTATTCTTTCATACTGAATTTGAGGCTAAAAAAACACAAATCTGATTTTGCAGCTTAAGTTTTATATATCTCCAGTTTATTAAGAAGAGAGTTTAGAAAGCCCAAAAGGAGAATTCCCTTAGAGAAAGCTTTTGATTACTATAGTTTCCCTTTCCAAGTACTCACATCTATACTTTTATATTAATCCTTTTCTCAATAAGTAATATGCATTTTTTACATGAAAAAATTAGTGAATTATTTCTTACATTCTGATATAGCTTCCAGGATATTAAAAATGAAACTCTAAACATTGATGAGCTTATTATCTTTATCCTCATCCATGTATCCTAAACCTGCTATTTCAGAAAGAAAAAAAATACTACAAAATGTGTTGTTCCTATGCTAATAATAAGAATCCAAATATTCTACAAAATTATAATCTGTTTGAACCCATCAGAGCCTTAAATTCACAAGGAAACCAAATGACCTGAATTCCAAAAAGGAATAAGAACCTACAAGAAGATATAAGTTCATAAACTGTTTCACCAATGGCAGAACAAAGAAGAAAAACATTCTACCTACCATATACATTGTAAGACTACATCAGAAACCCATATAACAAACAAAACACAGGACAGATATATCAGTGCAGAATATTAAGGGGCTCCAGACAGAAAAAAATGTTTCCATTCTCTCACAAGTTTTCCCCATGGTTTCTATCAGGTGCTCCTGAGTGAAACTGGGAGCAGGATAATAAACCAGGGAGAGCTTATCCATGACGACAGAATGCAGGAAGTGATTGATGACTTTAAAAATACTGCACACCTCTGTGGACTCTACTCTCATAAGAAACAAAGGCCTAAGCCTCTTTGGGAGGGGCAGTGAACATGCTTGTCCACAAGGTGAGTGGAGTGATAAGGTAGGCACAAGGAATAGAAGTAAAGTCCTCCCCTCTTTCCAGGACTCTTTTTTTCTGGTAAAATAATAACTTTAGGTATCTTGGATAATGACAAATGTTTACAGATAACAAGTTAAGTTGGGCTGCCATGAGGAGGTAAAGTATCAATGCTGGAAAACTTCTATTCCAAGATCCAGATGCATATGACTTCCCTAAGACTGAAGTGAGGACAGAATAACAAAATATTTCTAACACAAAGTTGGCAGATGTTAACAAACAATAGCAATCAACCATTGGGGAGGGACAAGAATGTGGAGCTATATCTTTCTATTGTGTTAGTATGCATGCATGATGAAAGCTGAAGATAGAGCACAAACAGTGAAAAAATTTGTGTGTCACCCCAATTCTGCCCTACCCCAAATAAGGCAATGGAAGTTGATTAGTAGAGGAATTGAGTCTGTAATTTACTGACAGTAACTTTAGAAACAAAATTAAATTTCAGCACAATTTCTAACTAGATTGATTCCACACTCCACACTGATGACCTGTATAAGAAAGAGGAACGTTCATATTCAGATTAAATATTATTTACTTCAGTCTTTATTAAACTATAAACAATGTTTGGCATTTAATAAAACTTATAATATATACAGAAACATATGGAAATATGAGCCATTGCCAAGTGATAAGTAATTAATAGGACCAGATTCAGATACAACTCAGATGTCAGACTCCAAGGTGACTACAATGTCAGGACTTTAAAAAACTATGATTAACATGTTAAAGGATGTAGTGGAAAAGATTGACAATATGTATGAATAGATGAGACATTTTAGTAGGGATGTGGCAAATATAAGAGGAAGCCTAGCCTAATGGAAATGCTAGAAAAAACAAGCAAAAAAACAAACAAACAAAATTACTACGTTAGAGATAAACACACAAATAAAAACACCTCTTTAAATATGTCCATCACAGTTACACAGACTTGACATAGTTGAGAAAAGATTCAGTGAACTTTCAGATAGTTCAACAGAAATAACCAAACTGAAATGTGAAGAAAAAAACATGGGGTGAAAGAATCAAAATAGAACATCTAAAATCTGTGGAATAATACAGAATAGCCCAATATGTATAATTTGATATGGCAAAAAGAGAAGAAATAGAAAATGAGGCAGGTAAAATATGTGAAGCGATAATGACTGAGTTCTCCAAACATAATAAAAAATCCAAGAAACTCAGGGAAATCTATTTATATCAAATAGAACAACAATAACCACCAGCACTACAACAAAAAGAAATATCTTGATATATTAGAGTTAGACTGCTGAAAAGTAAAGGGAAAGGGAAGCATTTGAAGGACCCAGAGAAAAATAACACACAAGGAACAGAAAAATGTAAAGAATTGCAGAATAGTTCCTATGAGAAGCTATGCAAGCCAGATGACTCTGGAATGATATTTCCGTAGTACGAAAAGAAAGAAATCGACAACTCAAAATTCTATATCCAGTGAATAAATCTTTCAACAATGCAAGCAAGTTAAATATCTTTTCAGACCAAAAAAAATGAGAATTTTTTAATAGCAGACCTGTGCTATAAGGAATGTTCTTCACACTGAAGAAACATGGTATCAGAAGATTTATCTATACAAAGAAATGAAAACTTGAAGGAACAGTTATAATCAAGGTACATATACGTACAATTATGTATCATTTTTCACTGCTCCAAGTCCTTTTGTCTTTACCTCTTTCTTCTCCTTCAAATTACGTGAAGGAAAGAGGAGATCCTAGATAAATTGTTCTTCTTTCCTCCTCATTTCTACATAATAACCAATTCTAAAGCTGTCCTAAATGGTCTTTTGTTTGTATTTTTGGAATAAAATAGCTCCAGCTGGAGCAACCAGCTACATTCCATACAGGTGATGACGAGTTTGATAGTAGATGCTAAAGAGGTTTTCTTCTTTTCTCATTACAATTTCCCATTTTATCATTTATACAGGCTAAGATTTTATTTCATAAAGAAGTAGCAATATATGATTTACTCATCCCTACTTTCCGTGGAAGTTGTAATAGACACTGGACAACTGTAGGATTATTAAATAAACTGCACTGCCTAGTGGTATCCAGTTGTATACAGAGGTAGGCAAGCTCTACATTTTTCTCATCATTATGTTAGCTTTTCTCTTGACTGAAATATGCTTACGCAGTCTGACATAGTTTAGATGTTGTCCCACCCAAATTCCATGTTGAAATGTAATCCCCAATGTTGGAGCAGAGACCTGATGGGAGGTGTTTGGATCCCTCATAGCATGATGCTGTCCTTGCAACAGCAAGTGAGTTCTGGGGAGATGTGGTTGTTTAAGAGTGGGCGGCACCTCCCATCCCCAACTCTCTCTCTTGCTCCTGCTCTTGCCATGAGATGTGTCTACTCCCACTTCACCTTCTGCCATAAGTAAAATCTTCCTGTGGCCTCCCCAGAAACTGAGTAGATACCAGTACCATGCTTGTACAGCCTGCAGAAGCGTGAGCCAATTAAACATCTTTTCTGTATATATTACCCAATCTCAGGTGTTCTGTTATAGCACTGCAATAACAGTCTAACACAGAGTCTATTCTGATGATAAAATATAAGAGCAGAAAGAAAGAATTTATCATAGTGATAATGATAAATTATCACTCAAATGCTACCCTGCAGAAGTTAATTCATATGACATCCACCAGAACCATGTTGCATATCAGGACTAAAATTATCGTTGGTAAAGAGAATGAGACTACTATGACCCATTTAGATAAATAATGATTCCTTCCTGGGCATTAAATAAGTGATCATTTCCTGTTAAACATATGAAGGATGTGTGTGAAACCTAAACAAAATCATTTGCTTAGGAAGGAGAAATGTGTCTTCTTAGATTTAAATCAGGCAATTACTTTTTCTTCCTTGTTGGTCCAAGAGTTACTGTAAGCTCCCTTTTGAAGGTTGACAGATAATTCAGCATATAGAAAGCAAGCAGAGATTTTTAAATTTGGAGAGCTGAGCTAAATATATAACACAAAAATCCATCTATCTACTAAGTAAGCAGTCCAATTCATTGGAATTTTGCAGTGTGTACTAGGAAGAAGCAAAGCTTCTTTGGCAATAACAACTTGTCTTAAAGTGATCACTGAGCAAATATGGAAGCAAAGATTGATGATGCCATGTATCTTAAATGAGGAATTTTATCAAACCAGGATAGACTATAATGGAACATTAGTAATATAGAAAGCAAATAATAGAATAGGATAAACATAATACAACAACAGTAATGCAGACCAAATCAAAACAACTTTCTGCCACTTGTACCTCATCCTTAAAAGTAGAAGAAACTTAAATGTTACTGAGTATAGTTATGCTCTGGTTAGTGCTATATCCAATATATTCTTATTCACTAGTAGGTTCAGGCATTTTCTCTCTGTCTCTCTCCTTTCTCATTTGTTCTATCCACCCTTTAACTCCCACCTTCTCTCTGTCTCTGTCTGTCTCTTTCTGACTGTCTCTCTCTCTCTCTCTCTCTCTCTCTCTCTCAACACACACACACACACACACACACAAGTTTATGAAATCTAGAGTTATTTATCTGGCAGATATTTGGACTGAGTGAAAATTATAATTTTATTAAAATTATCATATCCTTACAAAATATTTCACTGATAAAACATATTCTATCTAAGTGTTAACACAATGCAATTGCACATATCTTTTTTACAACCACCACCACTACAATTGCCTAGTGTGCTATATTTGCCTTTGTGGGTATACACACATTGCTAAGTACCATAAGCGTGCCATCAAAAATGACTTATGGCCTATTTTTTCATCTGTCAAGATTTATTTTTTTATCTTCCATTGATCAATATTTCTCACTTTTTAATTTCCATTAAATTTTTATTCATGTGTATTGTTCACTTATCTTTCTTACTTCAGTTGTTTTTAAATTTGACAGACTAAAAAGCCATTTTAATCTTGAAGTTAATAACTCAGAAAAGGGCATGACTTTCGAATTTGTACTTTTATTATAGTAATATCTTATGCTTTAATGCAGCTAAATATACAAGCAGCTTATTTCTAAATGGAAATAAATTTTAAAATGGTAGCATAACCAGAGTTTGAAATTTCTCCACTATGACAAAAAAGTAACTTAATATCTTCATTCCTCAAAAAACTTTTATGTAATGTCTTGCTGTTATTTATTTTCTTCACAGAATTGTGTACTTTAAATAGTTAATCATAAAATTTCTATAGATTTTAAACAAGTATTCTCTTCCAATTGTCTAAACCATTTAGATTAAGGCTACATTATGCCATTCAGATGAATCATTTAAAACAGAAATTTATACTAAAAACCTCAGGATGATGAATATTACGTGTAATAATTGTTGCCTATTCATATTTGTTACATGCCTTTCTTAACAATAATCTTATTCTGTACAATCAATAATTAACATGTTTGTTCCACAGATACACTGTATATCTAGGTTACAGTTTGATACATGAGGCTGTTGTGCCTCAGTGTTTAAAGAATGAATGAATGGATTAATAAATGACATAGGTATAAGTTAGTACATCTATAATCCATTGAATGTTGTATACTGTATCTATAGTAAAAGCTTTGCTATGTAAAAAACAAACAAACAAAACAAAACAACAACAAATAAACAAGTATTTCTTCCCCCGATGCCAAGGGCAGCTTGATTAGTTTTCTATAACTACCTTTTTTTTTTCATTTCATCCACTTTTGTTTGATTTGTTTGATATTGACCTTGATGAGATAAGGTCTAAAATTAAGGTCTTAAATTAATAGGATATCTCTGACCTAGATCCATATTGTTTCTCTCCTATTTTTTGAATTTTTCACCTATTCACATCATATTTTCCTAGTGTTTCACCTCTTTCACTCAAGCTGTGATGGTTAGTTTGCTTAAACTGATGCAAATCATTACAAGTCAACATGGACATGAAATGATGGCAGGATAGACAGAATCTGGACAAACTGACTCAATGTGTGTCCTAGCTCACTCCCACATTGTTCCTTTGTTTTTCTTTTCATATTATTACACTCTGTTGCTTGAAAAGGATGGAACTCTTTAAATAATGAGGGGTCTGCACACTTCATTAGGAAAAACAGTTTCTTTAGTGGAATTTTATAGGAATGTCCTGCTGCTCAATGGAGAATTCTTTGATTTCAAAATTTTCTGGTGGAACCGTCAATTATGAAATAATTGCTAATAAATTGTTTTTATCATAGTAAATATTCTCATCTATGATAAAAATAATTAAAAATGTCTTCCTCTATAGTCAGAAATTTTAGCTGAAAATAGTTTATGGTAAAAGTATATATAATTAATATTAATTTCAGATGTAATTCCATAATTTATATGTTTTCAATTTTCAAAATGTTATAGGTATAAATATGTGGGATTTTTTTGTTTTTTTGTTTTTTGTTTTTTTTGAGATGGAGTCTTGCTCTGTCGCCTGGGCTGGAGTGCAGTGGCCAGATCTCAGCTCACTGCAAGCTCCGCCTCCCGGGTTCACGCCATTCTCCTGCCTCAGCCTCTGGAGTAGCTGGGACTACAGGCGCCCGCCACCTCGCCCTGCTAGTTTTTTTTTTTTTTTGTATTTTTAGTAGAGACGGGGTTTCACCGTGTTAGCCAGGATGGTCTCGATCTCCTGACCTCGTGATCCGCCCGTCTCAGCCTCCCAAAGTGCTGGGATTACAGGCTTGAGCCACCGCGCCCGGCTAAATATGTGTTTTTAATAAGCTCTTATCTGGGAGAAGCTGTAGTACATTTATCAAATTTGTATCAATATTGTATTGCATTAGCAATCTGTCTCAGGATTATAGTAGTCCCCACCTTATCCATGGTTTCAGTTTCTGTGGTTTCAGTTATCCTCAGTCAGCCAAGGTTCAAAAACAGGTGAGTACGGCACCATAAGATGTTTTGAGAGAGAGAGAGATCATATTCATATAACTTTTTTCATTATATTGTTATAAGTGTTCTATTTTATTATTAGTTATTGTTAATCTCTTACTATGCCTAATTTATAAATTAAATTCTATCATAGGTATGTATGTATAGACAAAAACACTGTGTATATAAGATTTAGTACTATTTGCACTTTGAGGCATCCACTGGGAATCTTGGAATGTATTCCCTGAAGATGAGGGGAGGTACTGTATTCATGTGTGTACAGGTTTATATATGGGTATAACATATTGACACATAATTTGTACACAACTAGAAATTTTTAGCATTAAGCTTATCTAAGCTAAGAATTTTTTAAAAGTCCTTATAATTCAATAAATTCAAATACATTTGGTGGCAAAAAGAATAAAATTGGCAATCAGTGAATTACAAGGAAGAGACTCTATATTCCAGTGCACTGAGCCAAGGCATTATTTTATTATTTCCTTAAATGTAAGGGCTGAATAACGTATTTCATTAAAAATGATGGCGCAGTAAGTTTGGAATCTCTATTTGCATATTACTTCTGCATCTATGAATTAACATTTGATGTACTCTCTTTAGTCAATTTGTGCATATGCACAGACAGATTTTCATTAGATCTACAGCTAGCTGCTGCCTGAGATCCTCAAGGCAGTCAAAGGACAGATCCTTCTCAAATTGCTTAGAAGAAATTTTCGTGTTTAACAAAATGGCAGTTGAACCCTCCTGGATTTAAAAATTAAAGATGAAAGAAGAGAAAATATAACAAAAGAAAAGGAAAAAAAAATTACACAGTCAAGTTCTTCTGTGGTGAGTTTACTGAAGCAATTAAATATTACTCCAGAGTGGAACTTACAAAGCTTAGAAAACCACTAAAACTGAACCGACTTTAACTACAAAACACTCCCCAGGAAGCAGCGGTGACTTATTTCAATGACTTGTTTGAAAGCAAACAGAAAGCAATATAAAGGGAGTATTAACACTGCAGAGTAAATACTTTTAAAATATTGTTTCTATGGAAAATCAGTGATTTCCATAGGCTATAAGTCTAGCTCTTACTTGAAGTGCTTGGTTGTTACTTAAGGAAAGTGACTTTTCCTGGTCTTGTAACCCCGTGCAGAAACTGGGCAAAGTGCCCTGAGTTATTTCTCACCATTTGCAGCTAGGGTGACTATTAACACACTGATTTCTTTCTTACCTACTAGGCTTCTTCAAACACATTTCTTATTGGGTATATGCCTACTTAACTACTTTAAGCACTGAGTATAAAAGATTAAAGTAACTAGCGTTCTAGATCTTAAAATATATCTATAGTTTTTACTGCTAAGAATCCCAGCTTTTCTCTACAGATGCCTTTAAAAACAAAACAAAACAAAGAAAATCACACTTGGTTTTATTTTTTCCCAGCATGGAGAGTGAGATCAGATTTAAGAATTCTTATTTGAGCAGAGACATCTCACAAATCCAGTAGTTTTAACTTTTCCAACAGTGTACTAAAAACTTACTGAACAAACTAGTAACTGTTGGTTTTCCAACAGTTTAATGAACAACTAGTTTGCAGAATGAAGATATTGCCTTAAAGGGCAACTAAGATGCTTTCAGTTTGTGGCTGAATTCATTATTAAAACATTACACATATGCACACTCAAAACCTCAATTCTATGTAGAAGAGAGTAGGGAAAAATCAAGACTCTTCAAATGATCATACTTGCTCTGTAAAAATGGGAGTGGGCAACCAGCACAAAATAGCTTTGGAAGTAACTAAATTTGGGTCCTTTCTGGGAACTGATATTCATCCAGCAATGTAATGCTAGCTTGCAAATTTAGAAAAGACCAGAATATAACCCAATTATTAAAAATTAACATAATGAAATTTGGCATACATTGTATACATATATACAATGTGTGTGGATGTGGTGGTGATTAGGTTAATAAGTTTTTATATTTTACATAAAGAGTTTTATTATTGAAATTAACCAGTAATCACAAATACAAACTTCTTGAAACTGCAACTGGACCTATTTTTTTTTTTTTTTTTTTTTTTTTTAGCTTTTCACTTTTTCAACTAAGAGTTCTCCTTAATGTAATTAGATATTGTAGCTGTTTGGGTTTGTTGAAACATGTTTCTTATCTTTTTTAAAAAAATCTTTGTTTTCTGAAACAAAAGGATTATACAGGCTTTGGAGAGGATCTAGGAAAAACACAACAGATCTAAAGTCCTTTTATCTTCATCTCAGCAAATCTCTAGCCTGGACAGGACCGAGAAGTACTGCAGCTTTTTGTGCTTGTAAAGAAGTCCTAGTGAACTAATCTGCCAAGCATGGCTTAAAAAGGCAGGAGCACAACCTGGTTCTCACTTCGCCCTCACACTGTTGGATGCCGTTGAAAGAAATTAATCTGAGCAGATTTAGGACTGAGGGCTTTATGTCCATATGGATTGGCAGTTGGTGAGACCTCGCTATTAACGGTGCACAATTAATAAATAATATGTCTCTGTTTGCTTCGGTAGCTCTTGAAGCAATAAAAAGCTTATAAAAAGATTGCTTAGACAAAAACCCCACATATGGGCAAGGTCTTGATCCATGCTGGATGTCTTCCATTCAGGAATCCCATTAGCATTTTGCATGGTACATCGCCCCCAAAACACCAATTTGTTATTCATTTTACCAAGATGGACCAAATGAGTTAAGTACAGTTATTAATAATTCTTTACATAAATAAATAAAGAAATGAGCAAATACATAAATAGTATTAAAATGATAAATAATGATGTTATCCTAGAATGGCATAATGTTACTGTTACAGCATGCAGGCAGAGATTGGGATGTAAGCAGCTACCATTTACAGGGTGAAACTGCTACTTCACAGGGCGCCTTTGTTCTCTTGCATGATAAATGACTCTAAGACACCACTTCAATTCTGATTTCAGAAGCAAATTAAATTCCAAAATTAAAACAAATTTAATTTTAAATGTCGCTTTTATATCACCTATCTATAGCAGACCTTATCAAGAAAATCTGCGGGCTCTGTGATCCTAAGAGATTTTTGACCTGATTTAAATCCTGGGGCTAAAAAAGATGAAGATACCAACTAATGAAGGCTTCTACTAAAATATGTTATCTAGTAGAATGATAAATTATGTTTGAGGACTATTCTGTATTTGCAAAATTATAGACCAAATTATATAAACTCCAATACATAAATAAATACATTTCAATTATGTTTATTTTGTATTGGTAGCATGTACGCATATGCAACACCGTTTAAAGAAGAATAGCCTGATCACTTCATACGAACAGTAACTTTGTAAATTAATTTAAATGAAAACAAAATGGAAATGAAAGCATTTGTATCCTATGTCTTCAAAGATTGACTCAAATATCAGGGACATAAGTTGGCATTGTAGAATATGGTATTACAAGGATATCTTTACTTTTTTCTTTTTTTTCATTTTCCTGTAATTCTTCCAGGTAAGAGAGATTATTATCTGTGAGTACATGCCTGAGTTTTCTTTTACTTTTAATCTTTTTTTTTTTTTTTTTAAAGGAAACTCTTACACTTTTAAAAGTAACACTTTCCAGGAAAGCCTATCTGGCATTGCTGTTACATGAGTGACACTTGCAAATATTGAGCATAATTCAACTTCCTTTGAAATTGGTCACAGCTTTCTCTACAAGAAATTCAGTTTAATGGATAGGTTGTAGTGAGTCTGCAGATAAATCTGTTAGGTTATTTTTGATATACAAAATAAAGTTCCCACATTCTCTTAAACTCTTTACTGCGTTACTCTATAATATACACAAAGTTAGCATACTTTTAAAAGTATTACATTTTATTTCCTTTCAAAGAAGTAGAATAATTTTATTATTTCAGTTTAATTATTAAATTTATTCATTGCCAAAAATCTGGGCAAATGAACAAACACAATCATTAAATGAGAGAAGAGAAATAACCCTACAACTTTTTTTTTTTTTTTTTTTTTTTTTTTTTTTTTTTTTTTTTTTTTTCTGGAATAACACTTCCTGGGCTTTCAGGAAGCGACTGTCGAAAAAGTTGTGACATTCTCTTAGAAATTACATGGTTGTGTGCAAACAAGCTTTCATCCAGGATTTTTAAAATCAGACGTATAGGGGTAAACTTTTTCCAACTGGGCCACATTCAGGATTGGGAAAAATTACGTATTATATTGTAATCTAGATTTCATGTAACCATGGTAAGATGTGGCAGGCTAGGGATCCTGTCAGTCATTGATTTACTGCTTAACTGTTAGAAAACATTTTGGAACGAGTTCCCCCTCCCCCTAGAACTGTCATAAGCTCTTTTTTATTGTTAAGATGTCAGAACAGTCCACCAGGTAGTTTCTCACCTTAGAAGTGATTTATGATGAAAACTCAACTAGAGATTAGTTTGGTTTTATCATCTTAAAAGCTACATGAAAAAATCTGTAAAATTATGTATTTTTTCTGGTCTGTACAATACAATCCACAACAGAGCAGTTATTTCATAAAAAGAACATACATTATGAGAATGTCCTAAATCTTCACATTCTGTTTATGTTTTATTGCTTTTACTTAGGTTAACATGTGGTATATTCTTACAAAGCCTGATTGTTCACATACTTAATTTCTATGCCCATAAAGCAATATATTTTTAATACAATCCAACCAGCAGGAAATGATCAGACTCTACTAAATATTTTAATATTAGCCTGAAGTTGTGAAGTGAAATATAAAAGGGAAAGTGGTTTTAGAGCCTGTGACATTTCACACTATTTCGTAAGTAATAAAGATATATAAATCAACCTTTTGGAATGCCATTTGGGTATTTTAAAATACTAATACCTATACTATGAAATAATTAATGAAATAAGATATGTAAAGTCAACAATGAACCTAATACAGGAATATATTTCTTTTTGTCACTAATCCCTTTTTCCATTATTAATGAAAAAAAATTTAATTTGAAGGGATGATATATTTGTTACACAAACAGGAATTTCGGTTGTTTGTAAATTGGAATCCTGTATTGTTCTTATACCTGACAAAATTACTGGTCAATTAATTTCATCCTAAGTTTTAGGCACACTTAAGAAATCACATCAAAATTACTATTTTTACAATCCACTTTCTTCTCCTATTTGTAAATTATTGGGCTTTTATCTCGTTGCTTTGAAGCACACTTACTTTGCTGATCATCCCAATTATACATTAAATGAATGGCTCAGTTGATGCAATCTTTGTGTGATAAGTAGAAAACAGCCAAATAGAAAATCTCACAAAGAGATACACTAATAATTTTAACTCAACGTCTGAAATCAGGCTACATTTGAGGGACAACAAACAAACAAACATAAGGACATTTCAATTTTTTTAATAAAGGATGATTATCAAAGGAGACTCTTCAAATTCTCATTTTCTCCCATATGGTTTGAAAAAGGCATTGCTATATATTTTGTAGATAATCTTCACAGAATTTATTTTGCAAAGTATATTCACATTGGAGAAGAGTGCCATCTCCAAAAGTTATTGCATGAAATTGGTTTGTCGTATATACAATTGAAACAGAGAAATAATAGCACTTAAAATAAAGAGACCAAATGGTATTTGAGACAATATTTGACACAACATTTATTTCAAGGCATTAAAGTATATTTTTTGAGCAATGTTAGAGAGAGCAAGTGGTTCAGTTTAGGGTAATAATATGTATGGCATGCACAAGGAATTCAGAACTACAGAACCTGCGGGAAGGCAGAACAGGGAAATCTGGATGAGAATCTGGAAAGAGGAATATCTAATGATTACCATTCTGCTGTTAAAAAAATGTTCAATGTCTTCTTAATTTCCTAAATATGACATACTTGACTTTCTATATTCTCCTCTTTAACTGCCTCTCTAACCTACCACCAGTTCCCCAATACAACCTACATTCACGCCTCGACTAACTACTTAAATGTCCTGAGTGTTAGCTGCCTCTGTAGCTTTGCACATGTGCTACGCTGTATTAGAAATGCCCCTTATCTCCACCCCATAAGGAGAGCTCCTACTCATCTTTTAAGCATTAGTTAACATGTCACTAATTTTCATAAATCTTGTCCAAGCCACTTTAGATATTTATACCACTATTATGTGTTATAGAGAGTTTAGTATCTTTATTATGTGAGCGTGTGTTTATATATATATATATATATATATAAAATATTTAAATAATATATTTCCTGTCAACTAAGTTTTAAACTTCCTGAGAGAAGGGCAATTAACTTATTTTCCCCATATCTCTGAAACCAGTGTATGTAGTTTATTTATTGCTCTTGTCTGCCTTATAGCTTAACTATTTCAAACGTTATCAACATTAGTCATTTTATTATTTAATTGTCATTGCATATTTTATACATTCATTACATATACCTTCAGCCCTGACTTGGTCCCGGATCATTCACCCTGGGTCTCTAACTGCCAGTTGGATCTTTAACAATTACCTAATTTTCAATGATCTGACAACATATTATCTCTCTTTTCCGAAATATACTTCATATCTCACATTATTTTATTTTAATCATTGGCATAATAATTCCCCCGAGATCCTAGCTTAAGAACTTGGAGCCATACCTGACTTCATTCCCAATGACTATATAGACATTAAATCACCATGCCTTTTTTCTATTTACTTCTATGTCTTCCTTTTCTTTTTCACTTGCTCTACCTTGGTCCAGATCCTACCACAGTAACAGAAAGTAACATTGGAAGTGTGTATTAACCTTCCTAATAAACTGCTTTGACACATCTTTTCCTTAAACATTTTAAAGGACTATGGCTGCTGAAATGATATCCCATTTTCAGCTTACAATTTAGCATTCTGTATACTTTGATTGCTTCCTGTTTCTCTAAAGATATCCTCACTATGTTCTCCTAACAATTTCCTTTCATTTCTGCCTAATTTTATTTACAGTTCTGAACTTTATCTTTTGTTGCCCAAAATGCTGTTCCCTTTCTTGTCTTTCCTTGGGCATCATCTTGTCCTGATAGTTTAACTTAAGCTTCACTTACTACACAACACTGTGATACCCATCCTATCCCATCCCTTCTCAGCTGCTTTCCCACCTAAGTGTCCATGTTACTTGCTGGGAACTTAGCAAATGTAGCTCTCAGCTTGAATTTATGGTTTTCATGTGAAAATCCTATCTCCTTAACTGGGTTGCAGGTGTGAAAGCAGGACTTTTTTATAAATTTAAATTGTTCTGCCTTATACATTGTATTTATATTCATGATTATTATGATTTATTGAAAGCTTTTGTTCAGGGTTGTGATTTCCATTTATTACACTGGATACTATTTTATACTACAGCTTCCATAAAGCCAGTGTATACTAAATGGAGCACTGATTGTAGTTTACGGATTATAGGTTACTTATTAACACTGCTCGTTACTTACTGTTTTTTACTTTGTATTCCTGGACTCTGATGTAGCACTTGTCCTATTGTATTACCAGGATAGCTTCTCTATCTTCAGCTTTCTCTTCTTCTGTAAATTTTTTTTTTTTTTTTTTTTTTTTTTTTAGACGGAGTCTCTCTAGCTCTGTCGCCCAGGCTGGAGTGCAGTGGTGATCTTGGCTCACTGAAACCTCCACCTCCCGGGTTCAAGCGATTATTCTTCCACACCCTCCTGAGTAGCTGGGACTACAGGCGTGCACCATCATGCCCGGATAATTTTTGTATTTTTAGTAGAGACGGGGTTTTACCATATTGACCAGGCTGGTCTGGAACTCCTGACCTCAAGATCCGCCCGCCTTGGCCTCACAAAGTGCTGGGATTACAGGCGTGAGTCACTGTGCCTGACTCTTCAATGGTTTTATTGAATACTATTAACTAGAGTCTGTGTGACATTTTAATATTACTATCAACATTTTTTGTTTCTAAAATTTTAAGTTTGGTAAGTTTATATTATGTGCATCCTCAAAAATCTTCAGTGACTCCTAATTGTCGATAAAGACTGCTTTTATCTGCTCTGGCATACCTTGCCCTGTTTGTGACTTTTCCCTTTATACATTTATACATTTGCAGTAGTCAGGTCCAAGTATATAATGTGCTGACCTCTCTACGTCAGATGTACCTTAATAATTTTATGTCTTTACTGATAAGATTCCTTTATCTTGGAATTCTATACTCCTGTGAAATACTAGTAAAATTTCTATGCTTCACCCAAAAATCACTTTATTGAAAAAAAAGTTTTCCTCTTCTTTGTTACCAGAGCATTTTTGTTTGTACTTCTATTACGGCAATATTTTAGTCTCCTTGTGTCATAGTAGTGTTATGAATGCATATTACTTTTTCTGTGCTAAATTGTAAGGCTTTTGAGGTTGGTTATTGTGCAAAATATGTCTCTGATTCCCATCAATACTTAGCTCCATCACTGCAGTGTAATTGTCATGCAAGAAATTTTTAAGAAATAATTTATTTTATTTTATACTACTTTTAGATATATTTTATAATGCATACTTCAATATAGAGTTCTTTTTCCTAATTTCAGTTCTTACACTGACTATCTCAGCCTCATATTTATATGTAGAAAATGGGATAACATCTGGCATTTGTAACTGAAGTATGTTTCCAATAAGTGGCTCATTCACTTCTTTCTGAACACTCTCAAATCACCTTCTCACTAATTACTGTTGTTTGCTTGTTTTTATGAAGCAGTACATCTTGGTAGTGTTTAGTTGACATTCTTGCTTCTCTAGCTGGCAGTTTGAGGAGAGTCAGCTTGTAAGAACTTTTTAAAGTTGGTTCTTTTGGGGATAGGAGACTTTATATGTAATTCCATGAAACTTTAGAAGAAGCAAAGACTATTTCTAAGAGCAATCGATCTCTTCAAGTTTTAATGGGATTCTATAAGAGTCAGAACATTTTCCGTGCTTATTGCGGGTAATTTCATTAGTTTTATAGAGTACCAGTGAAAAAGATAGCTTTCTTCATGTGCCCTAGTTGAGTTATTTGAGAACACTGTAGTTCATCCCATTGTGGTGAGATATGCCATCAAATTCAGTCCTGCCTTCTGTACTGGGTCTAATCAATAACCTGTACCAAGCAAAAAGAAATAAATTGAAATTATCTGATGTAGCAGGATGGTTATTTACACAAATAATTTCTACATTTTGAAACGCAATTTGGAAACACACTGGACATTATGGTATCTGTCTCTTAAAAAATTTCATAACCACCAATATATAGCCTAGTGTACTCAACATAATGTCCTTTTGGAACATAGTTTGCAATCAAATTCAGGGTTCTATGGAGATATTGTGTTAGTAGAAGACGCAGTATTGAAAAGGTTCCAGGTAAATTTCACATGAACACAATCTTTTTGTGTTGGAGCATCAAAGTTCATGGGCCCAGTCCTAATAATGTTTTCCTTACACAATCTGAGTTAGGATTCTTTGTTGAATTGAATTGAAATTTAAATTTCTTGTTGAATGTTTTGACTTAGAAGATCCTAAACATTGCGGTTATTTCTGCATTACCAGAATTTCAGGTTTCTACACAGTTTTATACCTAATAAATTATGGTTTTAAATCTACTGTATCAAAGAATTGCTTCAAAATTGAAATACCTGACTAGTACTCAAGGCTTACAAATCACTGCTTCATGCATAGGGCAATATTAGACATGGAATACAATCTCAAGTAAATCAACAACCAAAAAGAACTTCAGGACAAAAGAAAATGACAGTGAAAGAAAAGAATAAAACAGATAAACAGAGAAAACATGAGGTTTTCTTTTATTACCATGAGTAAGATTTTACATCTGAGTCTACCAATGATTATTAACTTGCCACTGTTCTATGGAGGTCATTAATTTTCTAATATCCTTCCTCTATTTTCTGACTGAGGGGAGAATTCCTTTATGTAGTACTTCAGATGAAATGAGGATTGGGAATATGAGAAAATCTTGTCATAGCAGGGGCAGAATTTTTAAAAAACAATAGCGTCACACACAAAAGAAAAAATAGTTTCAAGACAGGGAAAGTGATTAAGATGGAGGAGTGGATCATTAATGTTCCAAGCCACAGAGAAGACAGTAAAGATCAACAATCAAACTTGCCATCGGGTTTAACCTCAAGCAAGTCACTACTGACTATGCATAAGAAGTTTTAGTCAAGTAGGTAAGATTAAGGGTATCACGGTCTATATGCAATTTGGAGGTTTGGAAATGAAGGATTTGGAAATAGAAAATGTGTGTAGGTTATGCTTTCAGCAGTGTTGATTAGTAAAAGAAAAAAATAGATGGAAAAGAGGGCTACATAATCATGGAGGAAAAGGTTTTATTTTGATTTATTATTATGAGAAACACTTAAGCAAAGTTATATTCAGAGAGGGAGAGAGAGAGAGAAGAGACATGAGAAAGAGAAATATGCAAGGTAATGATTCCTGAGTAAGTTCCAGAATCCAAAGCAGTAAAATTATGAGTTTGGTCATGCACCAAAGTGGGGGTGGTGGTGGATAGAAGGACTTTTTTCCCCTAAGGGAGGGTTGCAGGTGATATGCAAGATGAAGTAAGCGACCCATTGATAAATTTTAGGATAAAATCAGCTGGGCAATAATATTTATTAAATAGATACTGGCATTAGCTAAAGATGAAAAGGAGAAAAGAAAAAAGAGGGAAGACTTTGGAAGAAGAGAGAAAAGGACGACAAACACTATAACCAAAAATTTGCTAAATTTTAGACAGATTCTTAGAGATGATAAGCATCAAACAGCTTTGTAGCGCATGACTTAAGCATAGACAGAGCTTTGTCATTCCCCCCCAAAACGATAATTTGCATGATATTTATTGTCAAATGCTTGAAAAGGATATGCTGGGTCCAAGATAAAAAGTATTTCAGCTGTGCCCCTCAAGTAGTTCCCTGATTCTCTGCTTTTTTCACATACGTAATTTCTGCACTTTTTGTTGGGTTGTTCCACCTTTTGATGGTGATTTCATTCTCAAAACTTTTACAAGCATAGTTGAATTAACATGCTTAAAGTTAAGGAAGGACTTTAAAACTGACTGCTTCCAAGGCAGTGAAAGCATCAGCTTAACTCTCTGACTTTCAACTTTCTCCTTATTTTTGGCTTTGGGGAAATCCCCTCATTGAAAATGATGTTTGTAATATATTACGCAGAATGTCTTAGTGTTTTGAAGTAGGATGATATTAATGATATCTTATCTTTCATATTATTAGAATTAAAAATCTTGGTCTCCTCCTTCTCATTCTAGGACTTTTTTTTTCTTTACTTGTATTCTGAGCATTGGCCTAACTCCAAACTGTTCCTAAATTTTAATTTTAACATGTAGACATGCCAGTGAGAAATTGTGGAAGGGGAAGGAGGAGGTGCTAGCTGAACTTTTGAATCTGAAGACTAATGTTTACCTCTGTTGCTTTTCGTGATGGGCTCAGTTTCCTTACACTGTGCTTTGCAGCTGTCTGAGACATCTGTGGGATGCCCAGCTCCATTTCTATTTGGACCATGTGGGACATCTGCATCTTCAGTTCTTCCTGGTCTTGGACCCCAATCTTATCAGACACTTATAGGCCTCCTTCTGAGATAGTAATGCTCTACCTTACTTGGTGAGGTAGGGTGAAATCCCTTTTCAAGGAAATAATATTTTCTTCTTCAACTCTGAACTGAAACTCAGGATTCTATTTTGGCAGTACCATGACATTTTTTGTATAACACCACATATGCCCCTATTTCCAATCCTGCACTCTGTCTCAGTTTCCTTATCTGTAAAATATTCCCTTTTTTCATAGTATGTAAAAGTGAATTTAACCAGTGACACAATCATACTTTATTTGGGTTATACTAACACAACATTGAGCTTTTTCAATAAAATGTTATAAATCCCATGTTAGTTTTTGTTAAACTGAAAATATTAATGCTAAAATATATTTGTTTTTAGTTTAATATTTATTGAAGTCATATCATCATAACTTAAAAATTTACTTCCCCTAACACATCTTATGCACACACTTACATAAGCACACATTGTTGACATTTTTCTGGCATTTTCTATAACTTAACAAGAACTCCTGTGTTAAGATGGCGGAAATATTTTCATCCAAATTGACATGGTAGGCTGAATAAGAATGTCCCCGCAAAGATGTCCATGTGCTAATCTCTAGAACCTGTGAACACAGAGGTTCCTCAACTTACAATCAATAAACCTGTCATAAGTTGAAAATATCATCCGTCAAAAATGCATTTAATACCTTGACCTAAGGAACATCATGACTTAACTCAGTCTACCTTAAAAGTGCTTAAAACACTTACATTAGTCTACAGTTGGGCAAAACCATCTGGCCACACAGTACACTGTAGAGTATTGGTTGTTTGCCTTTGTGATCCATGACTGATGAACAGCTACAGTCCAATGCTACTGCCCAGCATTGTGTGAGAGTATTGCACTGCATATCCCCAGCCCTAGAAAAGACCAAAATTCAAAATTCAAAGTACAGTTTCTACTCAATGATATCACTTCCACACTATTGTAGAGTCAAAAAATCATCATAAGTAGAATCATCATAAAGTGGGGATGATATGTGTGTATATGTTACCCTACATGGTAAAAGTGGCTTTGAAGCCATGACTAAATTAAGAATCTGGGGATAGAAAGACTATCCTGATTGTTCTGGTTGGCCACATATAATCATAAGGGGCTCTAGGAGTGGGAGGCAGTAGAATTACAGTCAGGGAGGAGAAGGCAATGTGATGATGATCAAGCAGAGGTTGGAGTGATGTGGCCACAAGCCAGTGTGATGACGGTCTGCAGATGCTAGGAGAAGCAAAGAGCAGAGTCTCCCCTGGAGCCTCCAGAAGGAGTCAGCCTACTGACACCTTGATTGTAGTCCTCTGAGCTTCAATTCAGACTTCTGTCCTATCTCCAGAACAGTAAGATAATAAATTGATGTTGCTTTAAGCTACTAAATTCGTGATAATTTTTTAGACCAGCCAACGGACACTAAAACAATTGGCAACTTAAATACTCATAAAAACAGATATTTCTTTGCCTCCAAGAATTAGAAACAGTAAAAAGAGATATTGTAATAGTAGTGGTAGAAGCTTTCACTAACTGAGATTCCATTGTTTAGAAGACATTATTCTGTATGGCTTTATTTTATTTAATTATCATAATAGCACTTCAAGGAGTATATTACCATTCTTGTTTTATAGATACAAAAACATAGAAAGTAATTTCATCACAGGATAAGTGACAGAGCCAGTTGAACACAGTACTGTGTGTCATCAGTTTAAAAACTGGTACATTATGGCCGAGTGTGGTGACTCACTCCTATAATCCCAGCACTTTGGGAGGCTGAGGTGGGTGGATCACAAGGTCAAGAGAGATCAAGACCATCCTGGCCAACATGGTGAAACCCCATCTCTACTAAAAATATAAAAATTAGCTGAGTGTGGTGGCACACACCTGTAGTCCCAGCTGCTCAGGAGACTGAGGCAGGAGGTTGCAGTGGGTCTATATCACGCCACTGCACTACAGCCTGGGTGACAGAGTGAGACTCTGTCTCGGGGGGGGGGGGGGGTTTGGGGGGAAAGACACAAATTAATTACGAGAATAATTTAAACATGTTTGAAAGAAGTGTTGAAAACCTTTGATAGGCAGTGTTATGGGTTGAACTGCGTTTTTCAAGAAAGTTATGTTGAGCTCCCTGGGGACAAATGAGGACATTAGATGGGCTCTAAATCAATGTGATTGGTGTCCTTATAAGAGGAGAAATTGTAGAGAGAGACAGACTTTCCTACAGGGTGAATGCTATGTAAAGATGAAGGCAGAGATGAGGGTGATTGTTGTACAAGCCAAAGAATGCTAAAGATTTCCAGCAAACCACCAGAAACTATAATAGAGGTAAGAAACAGATTCTCCCCCACAGACCTTAAAGAACTACATCTGAGGATACCTTCATCTTGGATATCTAGCTTCCAAAACTGTGAGATGGTAAATTTCTGTTGATTAAACTGCCCAGTATGTGGTACTTCATTATAGCAGTTCTAGCAGACCAATAAAGGCAATGATAGTGATACTTATGATAATAATAACAAAAGACATTGTGGTTGTTTTTAAAAATTAGTATTCCACTCACTGTAGTTGTAAAATAGAAAATGTAGTTTCTACAAAATTTTTTATTCCATTTATTAGTCTAGCACATTGTAATAATCACCTTAAAGAGAACTTTAAATAAATTTAATGTCATTTTTCAATTTAATTAAACATCTACAAACATTAAACATGGCATTTATATAGCTAACATATTTGATTTCCTTTTAAAACATTTTTCTTGTTTGATTTAAATAAAATCTTGAGTATTTAAATAACTTTCAATAGATTAAACTTATAGATATGTTGAATCCTAAAGGCTATTAATGTTCCAGTGCTATAGATAAATGATAACATTTAAACTTTAATATAAGCCTAAATCCAGTACTGAGTTAGACATTTTAATTTATTCTTATGGGTTAAATTCCTTTAAAACTTTAAGGAACATAAAATACCCAACATGCAATAATTCCTTAACCAAATACATAAAAGTTATGGGGTAAATTATCTCAAATGTTCTTGTGTGCTTAATTCTAAGTCTAGGTTGGAAGATACAAGGGAACAGAAAGAGTTTATCATCCCACACAATTCTGGGGCTACTTTCTCAATTTGCTGAGGTTACTCATATCTGTGTGCAAATGGGAATTCTAAGCCTTATTAATGGCCTGTAACATGCATTAAAGAAGAAAATAATTTTGTGCTCCATCTGCCTAAGACTTGGGTCAAATCCTTACTTTTCAAGCCAAAATGAATTCTGCACCTCTACCCATGTGGTAAACCAACTGATGATTTTTTATTTCTTTGGCTCTTAAAAGCCAGTATTGATATGATGTTAACACGGTGCTGCACACAGGTGAAAGTACTCAAGATTACTAACTCATTTACTCTGTGGATTGTGACTCTAACTCCCAGTGGGGGTTCACAGGTTACCAGCATTAGTGAATAAGGAATATCTAATTTGCATATCTAACATATGCCATAATTAGATGGGTGAGGTGGTAGAGCTGACGTTTGTTCAGTAATAAGATCTAGGATCAACACATTAGTTTGTTTGAATAAAACCAACCCTAGTAAAGAGTGAAATGGAATACCCCAGAGCAACAGATCACAGTCAGGGAATAGCAGGCACCGCTGATGAGGCCCAGCATAGGACGAATACACAGTAGGCCTCGGGAGAGGGTAGGTGTTGATAATGAGGAGATAACTAATGGGCCATCACATGCATCCTGTCTAAAGGTTAAGGTACTCTAAGGCCTTTAACACCTACTTTAAAGCATCAGAGTGTGCTGTGTTTGTTGGTTAACACGGTGAAACCCCGTCTCTACTAAAAATACAAAAACTAGCCGGGCGAGGTGGCGGGCGCCTGTAGTCCCAGCTACTTGGGAGGCTGAGGCAGGAGAATGGCATAAACCCGGGAGGCGGAGCTTGCAGTGAGCTGAGATCGGGCCACTGCACTCCAGTCCAGGCGACAGAGCGAGACTCCGCCTCAAAAAAAAAAAAAAAAAAAAGTTTATTCTGGATAGATTAAATAACTTCATAATGAAAAGTTTTATGATAAATACTTTAAATATAAATATAAAATATTTTAAACTTTACCTCTTATATAATTTTATCTTGAACATACACATTAGTGAACTGAAGATAGTGTGGTTCAGTGTAGCTTTCTGACCTCACACATTTGATAAAGTTTTATATATATCCTATAATATAATTATTACAAAAACCATATGAGTTACCAAATAAGGAATTATGCCTTACAGAAGTTAGTGAGAAGGCTAACTAGTAAGGAGCAAAGGTATTCAAACACAAACCTGTTGGAATCCCAGGCAAGGCTAAAGCCCTTGAATGCTCCCTTATTCTCACTGCCTAGTGATTTTAATGAGCTTTTAGAGCCTTGTATTTTTTCTATAAATAAGATATCTTTTAGACCACTATACCCTGAAACTACTTAAAAAAAAAAAAAAAAGAAAGAAAAACATGTTTGAAAACTCTTTAAAAACTGATTCCTCCCCTCCCTTAGAAAGTGAAAAAAAAAAAAAAAAAAAAAAAAAAAAAAAGATTTTGTAGTGAATAGGAACTAAAAATAGGACAACAAATAAAAAATATAAAGATACATCTTCATTTTGTCAGTATCTTACTGAGGATTTTTGTATCAATGTTAATCAGGGATATTGCCCTTAAATAACTCAAGATGGATTAAAGACTTAAACTTAAGACCTAAAACCATAAAAACTCTAGAAATAAACGTAGGCAATACTATTCAGGACACAGGCATGGGCAAAGACTTCATGAATAAAACACCAAAAGCAAAGGCAACAAACGCCAAAATTGACAAATGGGATCTAAGTAAACTAAAAAGCTTCTGCACAGCAAAAGAAACTATCATCAGAGTGAACAGGCAACCTACAGAATGGGAGAACATTTTTGCAATCTATCCATCTGACAAAGGGCTAATGTCCAGAATCTATAAGGAACTTAAACAAATTTACAAGAAAAAAAACAACCCCAGGAAAAAGTGGGCGAAGGATAGGAACAGGCATGACTCAAAAGAAGACATTTACACAGCCAAAAAAGCATATGAAGAAAAGCTCATCATCACTGGATCATTAGAGAAATGCAAATCAAAACCACAATGAGATACCACCTCATGCCAGTTAGAACAGTGATCACTAAAAAGTCAGGGAACAACAGATGCTGGAGAGGATGTGCAGAATTAGGAATGGTTTTACACTGTTGGTGGGAGTGTAAATTAGTTCAACCATTGTAGAAGACAGTGTGGCAATTCCTCAAGGATCTAGAACTAGAAATACCATTTTACCCAGCAATCCCATTACTGGGTATACACCCAAATGATTATAAATCATTCTACTATAAAGACACATGCACACATATGTTTATTGTGGCACTGTTCACAATATCAAAGACTTGGAACCAACCCAAATGCCCATCAGTGATAGACTGCATAAAGAAAATGTGGCACATATACACCAAGGAATACTATGCAGCCATAAAAAATGAATTTGTGTCCTTTGCAGGGCCATGGATTAAGCTAGGGACCATCATTCTCGGCAACCTAATCCAGGAACAGAAAACCAAACACTGCACGTTCTCACCCATAAGTGGGAGTTGAATAATGAGAACACATGGACACAGGGAGAGGAACATATTTCACTGGGACCTGTCAGGAACTGGGGGGCTGGGGAGGGATAGCATTAGGAGAAATGCCTAATGTAGATGACAGTTTGATGGGTGCAGCAAGAAACAACGGCACGTGTATACTATGTAATAAACCTGCACATTCTGCACATGTATCCTAGAACTTAAAGTACAAGAGTAATAATAATAAAAAAAGATATATCCTCACTACATTTCCTATACTTTCTTTGGATTGGGAGGGAGGTTCATTTTCAGTGGAAAATAGGAAAGGGAGGTGTTAAAAGTTTGGCATTTCAAGTGATCAAACTTGAATAATGGCAAATTTTCTAGTCATGGCCTCATAATGGCTGCAATTCTTGGTGCAAATCTTCCTATTATTGCAATGATTTAATGCATATAGCATCCCAGCAACTTACATTTTAATAAGATGACAATGTATTGCTGAAAGTTTTTTTAAAAAGCTATTTTTACTTCTTTTTTCCCCTCTTGTTAACTGTGGAAATACTCCTGTCAGTATATTCCATCCTGGCCTTGTTATGGAAGTGGTACATGCTGCTGTGGTTTGTAGCTTTTCCTTTGTTAGGGTCAGATAAAAAATTCTCGGTAACTTGTGTTCATTTTTAAAGCAGTAAGCTTTATTTTTTTCTGTCAGACAATCTACAAATTATAAACATAGCACAAACATTCTTGAACATAATAAATCCAAACATTTTGCAAACATAACCTAAAACTTCAGTTTATATTTTTCCAAAACAGTCATCTCTACATTTATTGTTTTTAGCTTGTTTAAATTAAAGCATAGTCAGAGTCAACATTTAATATAATTCAAAGCTACCCAGACTTAATTTTCCCTACCTAGACAGACTCTGATCTTGTTCCAATCCTACCTTGAAACAAGATCAGAATTTTGGTGGGTTTTAACTCCACAAGATATTAGACTTCTCACTGAAGACTTCATGGGGAATGAAGACATTCAACAAATTCTCTCTGGGTCATGTCTCCATTTATCCTGAAGATTCGCTCTGACTTCAGTCAGACACTTTGCCTCCCCTTTCTCAGATATAACACCCAAATAACACACCAAATGACTTTTGCAGTAAACAATTTTAAAGGATTGTTATAATATTGCTTTTGAAATTGTTTTGCTGAAGTGAGTTATAATAAAATTACATTTGGCTCTGATTGTACTGCATTAATCATAACTTATGGATTCTTGCAAAGTGAGAAAATATAACCTAAAATTGTTCTCATGCATCATGACATTTTTTATGAATTCAAATTTTAACAATTAGTGAAGTTGACATAGGTTATGCATTTGTAGGCATTTAATTAAAATTTAATTAAATATTTATTAATTTTCACTTTGCAGTTTTCTTTTTGTGTTTTGGAGCTGATGATTTTCTCAGGCCTGATATATTTTTAGAAGGCCCTATAGATCTGCAGATCCTTGACATTCCGCCTTTGAGTGCTATGGATAAAGTGGCCACACCACTGGAAACATTTGCCCGATATTCTTATTTTTTAGCCTTAACTCTCAACTAGCATGACACACTCAGAAAACGTAAAGTCTTGCAATTAGCAGCCCCCATCTCTCTTGAAAGATGTAGTTGTTATTGCTGTTGCTCTTATGCATCCTTTAACATGTTATGGAAATATAAATCTGATAAAACCAAATCCTTCACTTGAGAGAGTTCTACTCTTTTGAAATACTGTTTCTTTTCATGTTAAGTTCCTAATCCCTAACCAGTGAACATTTGCAGCCCTCAGCCAATCTACATTAGCTGCTTTGATGTAGGTGGAACATTGTGAAAGAGACCCCTTCTGGCACAGGAGGAAATGTACCAGCAGTTTGGCCATCACAACCTGCAGTCTCTACAGCTAAAACTCAGCCAGAATTGGACTGGCCTTCACCACCTCCCTTGCTGGCACCTTGTCCAAGCCCCAGTCGTCTCTGGCTGTGCTATTTCAGTGGGTCCTAACTGGTCTCCTGCTCAGAGCTTGTTCTTTTTCAGTCATTTTTTTTAACACCACAGTCAGAATGGTGGTCAAACTAATGTCAGGTCATGTCACTTCCTTGCCATCAGCCTCCAACTTTTCTGTCTCACTCTACATAGAAGCCAAAGTCTCCCAGAAGTCTCCCAAGATCTAGGTCCTCTTTGCCTTCTGACCTCTTCTCCTGCTATTGTCAATCTGGTTCATTCCCCTGCAGCTGTGCTGACCTCTGTGCTGTTTCTGGAACATAAAGCTGCTCTTCTGGATCTTCACACTTGATCTTCCCTATGCTTGGTGCCCTATTCTTGCAGCTGTTGACACAGCTTTGCCTTCATGTGTTCTTAGACCCAGTCTCACTTTGATTTGCTCATTAGCACTTACCACCACTCAAATCTACCATGTTCCTAACTCATTGATCTTGTTTGTTGTCTCTCTCTCCTGATTAGAATGTAGGTTCCACAAAGGCAAGGATTTTTATTTTAATGTTTTCTTCTTTGTCTGTATTGCATAGTGCCAAACCCTTAGTGCCTAGACCAGTGCTTGGCTCACTTATGTAATATATTAATATCTATTCAATGAAGGGATGCATAATAATATGTTTCTGGTTATTATTATTATTATTATTATTATTATTATTATGAAGAGACAGAGTCTTCCTGTGTTTTCCAAGCTAGTCTTGAATTCCTCAGCTCAAGTGATTCCCTCACCTCAGCCTCCCAAAATGCTGGGATTACAGGCATGAGCCAGCATGCTTGGCCATGTTCCCTCTTTAAAAAGTCAGTAAGAACATTCACATGATATTTACTAGCAGTATCTAGCCCTCCACCAACTAAAGACTCAAAGGCTTTTCTCCTAGTCCAACCCGCATTTCCTTGAAGGGTACTCAAACTTATCTGTGAGGTCCTGTTTGGGAGAGTTTTCCTCCTGATCTCTACCTGGAGGATGTTCATGTTCCCTGTTACTTGCAGGCACTTTGCTCTGGGAGCTGCCAGGCTATATCTGATCCCATCTGTGTCAGTCAGCTCTGTAGTGATTCATATCATAGAAACAGAATTCACAAAGGATGGAGACTGGGAAATGGGCTTTGTTTCTAGTTGCGTCTTCTCCATATGTTTGACAAACTGTATGAGGGATGTGTGTTTGCTTCTCCTCACTCCAGAGTCTCTGTCTTCAGTAACTTCAGAAAGCAAGAGGATTTATTGAGATGCTTTTCTCAAAGGCAATTTGCCACAAGGGCTACTTCTTTAACACAGGTGTGAAAAACTGGCATTTTTTTTTTTTTTTATCTCATAAAGTCTTAGTTCATTTTTGTTTAATCCTAAATCTGTTCTTTACTTTTGGATATCTGAGAGTGGTACCAGTACATAACACTGATCCTTGCAAGGAAACGCACTACACCAAAAGTGTATTTTAGGACAAGATTGGAGTCTATTATGAAGCTTATAGGAACATGTTGGAAAACCATCTGCTTATCCTGCCCTACCCTGGACCTTTGCCTGTGGAGGACTGAACTTCAAGAGTGGGCGTCTGATGCAGTTTGGATGTTTGTCTAATCCAAATCTGTTGAAATGTAATCCCCATTGTTGGAGAGGCCTTGATGGGAGATGATTAGATCATGGAGGCTGATCCCATATGAATGGTTTAGCATTATCCCCTTCTCGATAAGTGATTTTTTTTTCTCTGAACTCATGTGAGATCTGGTTGTTTAGAAGTGTGTGGCACCTCCTCTGCCTCTCTCTTCCTCCCACTCTCACCACACGATGTGTCTGCTCTGGTTTTGCTTTCTGCCATGATTGTAAGCTTCCTAAGGCCTGCACCAGAAGCAGGTGCTGGCACCACACTTCTTGTACTGTCTGCAGAATTGTAAGATTATTAATCCTCTTTTCTTTATAAATTAGCCAGTCTCAGGTATTTCTTTAGGGCAACACGAGAATGGCCTAACATAGAATCCCTTCTTGCTTCCCGAGTCTGCACCACTATATCCAATCTGGTAGACCTTATTCCTTGTAGAAGGCACTTGATACCAATTTTCCTTTACCTGTTTTCTCAGAGCAATGAGATCCCAGGCAGTCCTTGGAGATATTTCTCCAGCAGTGTATCCATACTCCACAGAGATCTCTCATCCAGTGATTTACACCTCTCAGGCCACCTGTTTCTTCAAAGAGCTCTCATGAACACTTTACACCAGTAGGGGCCCTGTAATATCCTGAAAATCTCTCTTGTCTCAGAGCCATCTTTTCTCTCCTCATAGAATATCTATTGCTCTTTTATAGGGCAGACCATCCATGTGGCTCCTTTCGGACATAACTCAAATATTTCCTCTGGTCCCTAGTACTTCAGCACCAACGCATGCTCCATATTTTCACACTCTACAATACACATGAAAGAATTATGACCACCTTCAGATCGTGTGACTGGTTAGGGTATACACGATCTGAATCTGTCAAGGTCTCTTTTAGACAGTAAAAAATGTCACAAATGCTATGAGACAGTTGTATGCTGTTTGTGTCCACTAAACAAATTAGAAAAAAATGTGGGTGTATCCATGTTAAATATTTAACATTGGTCTACAGAATTAGTGATTCAAGTGATGGCAAATGTATTGGAATCCAAAAAACTATGGCATACTCAAAGAAGGATAATTTGAAACAAGTTCATTGACAAAAAGGCAATTTACTTCAAAAGTGTGAGGGTATGGGAACAACAAAATACTGTGGAGCAAGATGGAGATAGTAACTGCCAAGCTATTACTATCCCTCAGCCTCAAACAGGGAGAACAGTTTTAGGAACCTGGAAAATGAGTGCAGGCTGACACCTTGCCAGGTGCAGTGACTTCTGGGCAAGTGTCATAAGGGAGCCATGGAAACAAATACTCTGAATCCAATTTACTTTCCTTTAGACCTCCTGCTAGGGTTTCCATTGGCTCAACCCAATTGTAAGTCTTAAGGCACTGAAACCCTTTTATTCAGTCCCTTTAGATTGGTACCCCCAGGGTAGAAAGCAGCATAGAGAAGAATGGGGAATGGATTTGGAAGGGAGAGCACAATAAGCTTGTCTATATCTACAATTCTGTGGTAATTCTTCATGCCACAGACATTTATGGCTCTCAGAGTTTCAGCAAGACTACACCTTAGAAGAGAAACCTTATACCTACACTTTTTACCATCTAATGAGATTTCAAAAATAAGTGCTAGTTATTAAAGTTTAGTTATTAAAGCGTAAGGATCATTCAAGAAAAGAAAATAGAGAACTCCATACTGAACATTTTTATAACAAAGAATTAAAAAGATAGTAAATTCTGCAGATAATTTCAGAGGCTGAAACTTTAAAATACATTGAAACCTTTGAAGATTGATTTAGAAGCCTATATGTGTGAAGATTTTTTTTTCTTTTTGAATTTTCATTCAGGTTTTCAGAGGTTGATGTATTGCCTACAGGGAATACACTGCAATTCACAAGGCAGAAGGCTGGACTACAGAACTCTGCAGCTTTGAGTTATATCATCAGATATCTAGACTTTGGATTTGTCAGAAAGAAATTTGTGGAGGTTCTTGCTGAATTACACGGTTGTCTTTGCATATTGATATGGAGTACATAGATAACAGAAATAGATTCTCCAGTGTATGCATATCTTTCACATGAAAACAAGTTAAGCTTATTTTAAAAACAGGAGATTTTTTTTCAGAAAAAATTTAGTAAAAAGGAAAAAGAATCACAACCCAGTTAGCATGACAGTTTTAACAAAAACTTAATAAGATTAAGGGGTTGTTGAAATTTATATAATGGGCACTTGGGAAACCATTTTTTAAAAGTCATTTCTAATTATATTTTAATGGGTGCATATATGTGTATATATAGTGTGTGTGTGCATGTGTGTTAGATTAGTTCAGATGAAAGCCAGCTATAAGAAAAAACCATTTTTTAAGATGCATTTTTAATTTGTCTCTGTGCAAATAAACAGATCTCTTTGTTTAATTTTATAGCATTTCTATTTCACATTTTGATGAAAAGACTCAATCTTTGACTTTCCCATTAACTGAAGTGCTTTTGTATTAACCTACTTGGAAAAAAAAAGAAGAAAAGAACAACAGACTTCATATTCCAGAAAAGCTGTTTAGGTCAAACTTCAGAGTGACACTGTGAGCTTGTAGGGTAGGCAATTTTATAACAATGTTGCTATTCTGATGTATTTGAAATTTTTAAATGAACAGTAGCACTTCTTATTTAACCTTTGGTGTAAATTTTCCAAGCTATTGCTAAAGTGGGCCTATCTCAAGCATGCTCTTTTTGAGCCAAATCTGAAATTGTCTTTGGTATTTTCTACCTATGTCCTATTGTAATGGGTTGTTGTCAAAATATACTTTTTTTTTTTTTTTTGGAGAATTCAGTTGATATAGCAAAGAATGATACATTTTAATGCTTCCTAATTTCACAGCTGCTTTTAATGTTAAAATTTAACTTTGGATATTTAGAATCTAAACTAGTTATACCAATACATTTATAATTGTTATGATTTAGCAATGAATTGTTAAGTCTATATTTTGGTTCTTTTATGTGAAGAAAAAATATTAACAGATTTGGTTTAGAGCTTGGGGAATATTTTAATTTGTTCAAGCTGCTCTAACAAAGTACCATACACTGGGTGGTTTATAAGCAATAGAAATTTATTTCTCACAGCTCTGGAGGCTGGAAGTCTGAATTCAGGGAGCCAACATGGTCAGGTTTTGAGGAAGACCCTTTTCCAGGTCACAGACTGCTGTGTCCTGTATCCTCATATGCAGTACTGCTGTACTGTTGTATCTCCTGTATCCTCACATGGTGGAAAGAGGGTGAGAAAGACCTCAGCATCCCTTTGATAAGGGCACTAATCCCATAAATGAAGGCTCCATCCTCATGACCTAATTATCT
The DNA here is from genome assembly GCF_007565055.1 of Rhinopithecus roxellana. NCBI lineage: Eukaryota > Metazoa > Chordata > Mammalia > Primates > Cercopithecidae > Rhinopithecus > Rhinopithecus roxellana. The sequence goes on along the minus strand of NC_044552.1, from coordinate 93,810,357 downwards.
CCCAAAGGCTAAACCTCTCAATGGCATCACATTGGCTGTTAGTATTTCAACATATGATTTTTCTGGGGGAAATAAAAGTTTAGTTGATTGCAAGGAGTACTTTTTAAAAAGCATTAAGGGAAACACTGATACAGTCAAGTAAAAATTCTCTATAAAATAAAAGATATGATTAAATGAAAGATAAGCATCAGACTAAGAGAATAGATTTTCAGTGTATACAGTATGATAAGATTGGCTGTCCAGAATATAGAATATGGAAACTATATTCTCCTAGGAATAAAAATGAAAAATATCAACAATTAGAAAACAAGTCATAGGTATATGTAACTTTTTTAGAAGGAAGTTAATTTTTAAGTGTGTATAAAATGCTAGATTTCAATGAAAGTTTTAAAAATGCAAGTTTAAACTAAGACAGTGCTTTTCAACTATTAAATTGGCAAAAAATAAATACTGGATAATAAGCAAGTGCAAGTAAAAATGTGGAAAGACAGATTCCTTATATACTCCAGGTATGAGTGCAAATGCTTTAGATTTAGACAGAATCTAATAAAATTATGAATGCTTCCGGTAGGCAGAATTCTAAGATGGCCCCTGTGATCTTCACTCTCTGATGCTGTGTTCTTTATAATCTCCTCCCTTTGAGTGTGAGTGGTACCTGTGACTTTTGTAAAACCAATGGAATATGGTCAAGATGATAGAATGTCATTGGTATGATTAGGTTATGATATACAGTCATTCCTTGATTTGCAAAGTATTCTTATGCAAAAATTTCAGTTGCCATAATTTAGGTAAGTAATACCAGTCCCAAGCTACAAGATTCAAATTCAGTTACCACAGTGTCTTAACTATAATTCCAAACAACAAATGTTGCTAGCTTTTCAGACTATATATCACTATGTAAATAACAGATGCATATATGATCAGTGACAAATCATGTCACTTCTGTCAAAGTCTGTTGGTAAATGTTCATTATATTACATAATCCAGTCGTTTCATGTACACACAGAAAAGCCTACGGTTGTGTTGTCTCCTTGTTGTCTGGTGATAAGCAACATAGCATTTTACAGGAATAGACAATTGATAGAGAAATTTGACTAACAAAGGTGAAAGTACAGCAAATAAATGACAAGTGAAAATATTGGGAGTGAAATTGGATTAGATTAGATTTGAATATCGAGATGACAAGGCAGACATAGGACAAGACCAATATTTGCATGAAGCTACTTTTTTTTTAAATGATACTGAAAAAATATAATAAATATTTTTAAAAGGCAAAGTTATTTCAACATCATCTGTTGAAATTGTAGAAGGAATTGAACATTTCCTTCACCTTTAGATTGAATATTACAATAAAAACAATCCCAATCAGTTTGTCTGACAAAGTTTTGAAGTTTACTGCCTCATTGAAAAATAAATAAATAAATAAAGCTAATTACTGAGGCTGAAGAAGTAAATTTACTGCCAATAAAGACTGGTTTAGTTGTTTCAGAAATTGCATAAATTGATGAATTTTAGTCTATCTGGTGAAGCAGCTGGAGTCTATAAGGATGCAGCTGTGAAACTTGCACCCATATCACAAGGGTTAGTTAAGGTTGATGTAATGATTGTGAAACACTAAATGCTGATGAGAGGAGTCGGTTTTGGAAGGAAATCCCATTAAGAATTTCCACGAAAAAAGACATAGAGTTTCTAAGTGGCCATGAAGGAGAAAATATAGACATGCACCCTGAAGAACTTAGTGAAGGCAAATGTATTGATGTAATCGAGAAAAGTAGTTGTAATTTAAAATAAAAAATAAAAAAAGGAGAGGTTCAGAGGAAGTGATAGTGGGAAAACACTTCACATTAAAGGAACTCTTGGATACATCTAGTATTTAACTTGGAAAGCATAAAACATTAGAAGTTGACTTCAGCTTTAAAAGGACTATAGAAAGTCCTTGACTTGGTATACCAAGACTACACCAAGGTATAGACAATATGCTTATTTCATTTAAATGTGATGAAAAGAGGAAGACAAGTGCTATTCAATCTACTCTTAGTAAGTTATTTTTTAAACAACAAAAATGTACTTTAATTCCTAATGTTTCCGGAGTTTGAAATTACAATTTTAAATATATTTTAGGTTTTTTAAAATTTTTCTATATTTTTCAAGGTAGAGTAAGAGTTTTTAAAGTTTTGACAAAAAAAAATTTAAAGGTCACAGAACAATCATAAGGAAAATTATAATTTTTCATCAGTTGTTAAGATGCTTCACCTAGTTTCAGTTTGCACCATAATTTTTGTATTCCCACTATACCCTTCAAATAGAGGACTGCATGTGTATATAAAACTTAGTCTTACTTGCACACACACCTGAGGACACTTATGCTGGTTTTGAAGAATCAAGCTGCTATGTTATGGACTGCCAGTGGAGAAGGTCACATGAAAGGGAACTGTGAACCTCAACCCTAGTTCAAGGAACTGAATTCTGCCAACAACTAAGTTAGCATGGAATCAAACCTAAGCTCCAAATGAGACCACAACCCTAACAGACACCTTGGTTGCAACCTGTCACACCCCAAATTGAACAGCCAGGTTAACTATGTCTGTACTGTTAACCCACAGACATGGTGAGATAATAAATATGTATTGTTTTATGCTAGATTTATCTTATCATGTTGTTTTAAGCTACATATCTTAAATGTGTGTTTATTGAACTAGATTTATCTTTATCCAAATGAATAGATTAAAAACATGATGATGAATGAAATCAAATACCAAAATGAAACATGTAATGTTATTTATGTAAATACAAAGAAAAGTCTCAAAATGCTATGTACTGGCAATGAGCATATAGGCATATATAAAGGCTAAAAAAATGAACTAGAAGGATTACACTGCATTCCAAATAATGGTTGTTTCTTGGTGATTTGAATGGGGTATGGGAATCGAACCTGCAGTATAGAACAGTTGGGATTTAAACTTGAACTGGAATGCATTTTTCTTTAAGAAAAAGGAGTACAAAACGTCAACAACTGTAAGTTTAAAATGTCAGATTCACAATGTTTATTATTTGTAATTCTCTAGATTTTTAATTGCTTAAAAAAGAATGACTATAAATTCTAATACCTGGCACGTACTGAAACCCTAATTTCTATCTGGTCATGAAAGGTGATGCTGGGGGTCAGGAAGGAAAACATTCAAAACGTTTCATTGAGGGTGGAAGAAATTAACTGTTCAGTTCTAGAGAATAAGAACAAGATTGAATAGATTTTCCCTTTCTGCTCTTAAATGATTTCTGTCTGATTTTTAGGAGAAACTTTCTTTCTTCTAATGGTGTGCACTTACTCATAGACGGAAGCCAGACTCAGCGGGCTTCCCCAGAGAGGAAGCTCAAAAGCGCTTCAGTGTATCTCACCAGGTAAGTTGCTGATGATCTGTTTCAGAATTACCCCGAGTGCTTGTTAATGATACAGATGCTTGTGCCCACAGTGTATTCCCTGAGTCAGAATTTTGGGGGATTGTGGCCAGGAATTTTCATTTTTGTAAGCTCTCTGGGCAATGCTAATGCATTCTTATGTTTAAAGCAATTGTTACCACTTTAATAGTAAAACGGAGCTCATAAAATAACAAAGTGTTTGCAGATGTTATATAATATAGGTACACACACACACACACACACACACACACACACACACACACACACACACACACGAATGATATTTTATTTAAAATAAATCCTTAAGGGAGATGAAGGTGAGGCGGTTATGGTGCCATGATGAAAATTGTTGAATTTTCCTGTTGTTTGATAGCTTCCATTCCCATTCTTGTGAAATGCATCAGAGTAAGGTTCAGGAAGAATGAAAAACTCCCTGCTCCCTTGCTCTTTCAATCCTTCTTTGTACTTTTAATTTTAAAAAGCATAAATATAGAGAAGCTGGAAGAAACTCTATGAACTTTCTTATTTTCTTCACCCATATTCGCCAATTCTTAGCCTTTCCATATTAACTGTGTGCGTGTGTGTACACATGTTTTGCACTGAACAATTTTAGAGCGAATTGAAGACATTATGAACACTTATTGCTAAAATTACAGTATGTGGATTTCCTAAAATATAAGACATTATTTTATTTACAGTGTAATTACAAAATATAAGAACTTTAATATTGTTTAAAATACTGTTATTTATTATACCATTCATATTCATATTTTGCCAGTCGCCCCCAATAAAGTCATCTACAAGTTTTTTTTTTTTTTTTTTTTTTCTAATATAGGCTTCATGTCTGTTTACTCTCATTTCCTCACCTTTTGACATTCATGACGTTGGTATTTCCTAAGAATACTAATCAGTGATTACATTGAATTTATCTTTTTTTAAATTATTGTTGCCTCATGATTAAATACAGGTGATTCATTCTGTTAGGAATATTGTCATTTTTATGTCATTTTCAGTACATCGCACCAGGAGACACATGATGTCAGTTTATCCTATGATTCGGTAATGTTAACTCAAAGTAATTTGGTAAAATTTTGTTTGCCAGACTTCTCCACTGAAAAGTTTCTATTTTTCTTGTAATTGATAAATTGACACACATTGAGATTATAAATATTATATTTCCCATTAAATATGTTTAGTTTTAGTATCCATTAATTTTTTTCTGGAATCAGTTATTTCTATGATTGTAAAAACAGATTTTGTAGCTATAATTTCTTTTACATTGTATTATCCTTGTCATATATTCATTTAGTGTCAGCATAGGCAGGTAGGCTATTTTACTTTTAATATGAAATTAATTACCATATTCATTTTGATGCTTACATTGATCAAGATTTAGCCATTAGAACCCTCTTTATATTTTTGACATAATCCACTTCCTAATACTAAAGAGCAAATTGAAGATAATGCAGTTGAGTGAACGTGTCAGTCCTTTATATTATTCAAGCCATAATCCAATTCACAACTGAATAAACAGCAACTGTCTTTGTATTGCAAATTGTGTCTCTATGGAGACTTTTAGATGTACCTCTAAAAGTTACTCAAAGACCACCCAACCTTCTCATCAACCGCAGGACCTGCCCTATTTTGCCTCTGTAATTGCGCAGATATTGTTAAAAGTTTAGACATCGAAAACTGAACTGCTCTGCTCTGAAGAAAAAGAAGAAAAAGAATTTTGAAGAGAGCTATGTTGTCAAAAGTTAGCTTAATAAAAGCTAACATTCAGACTACATATTTACAAACTTCCTTGTTCTTTCTTTTATCCTATTGTTCTCATAGGAACTTCTTGGTCTACTGAACCCCTTTTCTCAAATCCCTGCTTACTGAACTTCACTGGCCTTTTCAGGGAACTTAAGATGTCTCCCATATCACTCCTCTAAGACCTGCTCATCCATATACTTCTACCCTTCCCTCCTTTTGCCACCTTTGATCTTGCAACTAGCTCTCTTGAAATGCTCGCCCTCAAGCTACTACCTTCTCCATTTGATGGACTAAGAGGAAAAATCAGAGTTCTGCCGACATTATAAAAACACCTAAAGGAGACGTTTAGCACCCCTGAAATTCTTAGAGAAACAAAGAAGGTGCAACACTGTTTCCTTTATGTTGTTCTTGTCTTCCTCACAAAGTCACAAGAGTTGTGGTTGGAATCCCCAAAAGTTTGAAACTCTGCTTTCTTTTGCACTGAGCTCCTTGGTCACTTTGACTTTTGGGGATGCCAAACGTTATTTTATACCGTGAGGTAACACCCGACCTTTGCATATATGGTTACTGATGAAATACTAGCAACAGTTGCAACTTTAAAGGTAACTGGAAATAATTACAGTAAATGGTTATTTGTAGGGGGCAAACTCCAACTTTTATCCTTTTGCATGCTTAGGTATGCACACACACAAAACAAAACAAAACAAAACAAAACTTCAAGTGTCTGACATTTAGTCAGCCAGTTATTTTGTGCAGGCTTCTGAATATTCTTTTAGGCTCATTTGTATACTTCCTTGTAAAATCCTGTAATAAATTCTCTTGATTTTATTTTACCTTAGCATCTGCTGTAGATCTCATTCTGTATCTTACCTAGCTTACACACTCCAAACTCCTCTTGGAAGAATTTGCAATCTTTCTCTGTACCTTCAAGATATAAAGATAAATTTCCGCCGGGCGCGGTGGCTCAAGCCTGTAATCCCAGCACTTTGGGAGGCCGAGGCGGGCGGATCACGAGGTCAGGAGATCGAGACCATCCTGGCTAACATGGTGAAACCCCGTCTCTACTAAAAAATACAAAAAAACTAGCCGGGCGACGTGGCGTCCGCCTGTAGTCCCAGCTACTCGGGAGGCTGAGGCAGGAGAATGGCGTAAACCCGGGAGGCGGAGCTTGCAGTGAGCTGAGATCCGGCCACCTTACTCCAGCCTGGGCGGCAGAGCGAGACTCCGTCTCAAATAAATAAATAAATAAATAAATAAATAAATAAATAAATAAATAAATATAAATTTCCTACCCTGTCTTTTCTAGAACTCAGTAGATGGCTTTAGTCATATGAGAGATAAACTTGTTTCATTTACAGCGGCACAGTTTAGATCCAACTATTTGAACTAGTTTTTGTACCTGTCTCATGGCTAATGTTTTTGAAAAGCTGAAAGATCTCTGTTTGTTTCTGTTTGTATTTTTATGTGTGCATGTATACATGTGCATTTGGATGTTGTGTCTACATGGATGTTTGCTTTTTTCATGTGTTTGTATATTGTCCACATGGAACTTAAAAATAAATGAACATTCATAAATTAAATCAGTACAAATACTTTTCAAGGTCAGGTGACTTTGATAATGCTTGGTAAATAAGAATAATATTGATTTAATTAAAACAGGCATGTCTATCAACATTAAATCTAATGCAGATACAGAGCTTTTATCTCTAGAAGATGTTTTAGATCAAACTTATAAAAGCATGAATTTGACCTAAGAAGAAATGAATTAAATATATTAAGTGGGAGTACTTACACGTAATTTTTCAATAATGATGATTATTTATAATATGTTTAATTTAAAAGTTTATCAAATTTCTTTGACAGCTATACCTTTAGAGATTTGCTAAGTTAACTGATAGATGTTTACAAAATTTCTAGACAATTTCTAAATAAAATAAAATACTGAAACATCAGTTACACAACATGAGGTTTATGTTTTTCTACTTTCAGTTTCATACTGCAAACAAACATAATATATTTGAGTTTGTCAGTAAATATTTCCTGTTCTACATTTTAAAAAATGATGAATTTTTTAAATTATAAAATGTGTATGCATAAAATGTTAGTATATGACAGTTAAAAACTGCTTACTTCCTAGGATTTCACTAAAAATTGAGTCTACTAAGAGTTAAAATTCTAGTGAATATACATAATTATAATTACTAAAAATAAGGGAAACAATTCTGTATACCAACTATACAAGAAAAGCAAGATGTGTTTTTGTTGAGGAAACATAAAAAAAGAATGGAAGATATGTGTTTTTACTGAGACAAAATATCTTTGTCTAGTCTAAAGATTGTTTCAGAATAAATAAATGGAGAAAGGAATGTTATAGATAAAAATAAACGGATATAAAAAGTTACAAAGAGGAAACAATGCAAAAATGAATCTTATCTGGTTAAACTGATTAAAGCTAAATGAATTTATTATAAGTTTTTAAAAGTGAGCCTTAATAGAAAAAGTACACTGATATAAAACTAAGATTTTCTCTTCTCCTTTACACAGATTTTAATATAGTATTAATAAAGGATATAAAAATATGTTGTTGTGTTTCATGTAAATATTTTTAAAAAGAAAAAAGAAATTCTGTGTGCCTCATGCTGTTATTAGTGATATTGATTAAATGAATACTATTTTGTAATAGCCTGTGACCCTATTTTTGATAAAGGATTTTGAACCTTTATTTTTTTACAAATTTTCCAAAATCAGTATTAAGTTACCTTAAGCTAACTTTTAGACATTCCAGAAGGGTCCCAGGAAATACAAAAGAGACATATTAAACTACTTGGCTTATTTAGTATCTTAAAATTATATAACATTGTCAAATAAGAAATTATATTTAACTGAGTTGTAGTTGTATGAATACATTATTAATGTGTTCCAAAATTATATGAGATTCCTAGAAATCTGGTATGTCTTGACATAATACTATCATTTATAATCTTTGGTTATTACAGTTGACCCTTGAACAACACAGAAATTAGGTGTGCCAACCCCTTGCCCAGTCAAAATTTCACATAAACCTTTTGACTCCTCAAAAAAAAAAAAAAAAAAAAAAACTACTAATAGCCTACTGTATAACATAATCAGTCAATTCATATTCTGTATATTGCATTTGGAAAATAAAATTAGTTAGAAACAAGGAAATGTTAAGAATATCATAAAAAAGAGAAAATAGATTTACTATTCATTAAGTGAAGTGGATCATCATAAAGGTTTTCATCCTCAATGTGTTTATGTTGAGTAGGCTAAGGAAAAGGAAAAAGAAGAGATGTTGGTTTTGCTGTCTCAGGGATGGGGCCAAGACAGAAAATGCAGAAGCCATAGAAGCAAAGGCAAGAGAGGCAGGAACACTTAGCATAACATTGTGGAAATACATCATAAATTCTGTTTTTCAAAATTTATAATTTATCTAAAAATGTTTCTATATGGTACCAACCTTTCTTCTACCATTTGCTTTAGTTTCCATTCCCATATCATAGAAGGGTCCATGTAATAACAGAAGTCAAATATAATCTTCAATCATAACACACTGCCAAACTGTCTAATGTACATTTCTTTTCTGGCACTGCTTCTTCTATGTCTTATTTCTTATCCAGCATTGGTTTGACAGCACTCATTTTCATTAAATATTCTATTAATTCCTCTGGCATAGTGCCTATTAGCTCTTGAATTTCTCCAGGATTTATATCTTAATAGCCATCACCCCTAACCTTTTTTTTTTTTTTTTTTTTTTTTTGGCCACGATTTTATTTTTTAACTTATTTTTTTATCAACTTTTTTATTTCCTTAATTGATACTGTCAGAAATTATATTAAGTCATGCACAACATCTGCACACAGTTTTCTCCAGAAGGAATTTACTGTTTCAGGCATAATGGATTTCTTGACATTTTCTGTAGCAATGATGGCATCTTCAAAGGTGTAATCCTTCTGGACTTCATGATGGTCTCTCTATCAGATCTCTCTTCCATAGTATTGACAATCCTTTTCATGCAGTATCCTGCATAATGACCCTTAATAGTCCTAATGACCTATGATCTAGAGGCTGAATTAGAAATGTTATGTTGGGTGCAAATACACCACTTTGATACCTTCAGTATTAAACTTCTGGGGTTCCCAGTAGCCCAGGGGCATTGTCCAATATTAAATAAACTTTAAAAGAAAGTCCCTTATTGGCTAAGTATTTCCAGACTTCAGGGCCAAACATTAACAGAACCAATCCAGAAAAATAAAAATAAAAATAAAAATAAAGAAAGAAACGTTCTTGCTGTCCAGGACTTCATGTTGTACAATGAAAAGACTGACAGCTGGTGATTTTCTTCAAGATTCAGTAGTTAGCAGCTTTATAGATAAGGACAGTCCTGATCATATACCTAACTGCTTATACACAAAACAGTAGAATTAGCCTATCCCTTCTTGCATTAAATCCTGGTGCTTGTTTCTCTTTGTCCTTTTTGGCTTTTTTTCCTATTCAGAATATGGCACTTTCATCTGCATAAACATCTGTTAAGGCAGATATTCTTTCTCCTCAATGACTTTCTTAATGATTTCTGGAACATATCTGCTGCCTCCTGGTCAGCAGAAGCTGCTTCTAGTGTTAACTTGATATTTCAAGTTAACACTTGAAATTATCAAGCCATCCTTTGCTGGCTTTAAATTATGTAGCTTTAGATTATTTACCTTCTTTTTGGTTAGGTTGTCATATAATGACTTGTTTTAGAGTTTATAAGTATGACTTACTTAGAGGAATCCTGCATCAACATAAAAGCTATGTTTTCAATATGACATAAAACGGTGTTTCACAAAATAGTCAAAGTTTTTGCATCTGCTGGCATAGCTGCCCCTACAATTTCATGAATTTCTTTTTTTTTACAGTGATCTCTATGCTGAATTTATTTATCTGGAATTGTCAGGACACCATAGCTACAGACTTCCAGCTATTATATACATCAAGCAATTTAAACTTTTTCTTATTATGTCATGACTGTGCTTCTTGGGAACACTTCCAGCATTACTACTAGCATTTTGTTTCAGTCCCATGGTGTTACTTAGGTTTATGTTATTGCACTAAGCAGGAGGAAAAATATACAATAACCAGTAGACATAACTTTTTACTTTGATACACAATTTACTGTCAGGATGTACTACTCATCCAAAGATGATTAGCATTACATAGCATTTTAAGCAGATACTCACAACAGGAGCTCACTACAATAGCAATAGGAGGTGGTTATGAAATGCTTACAGTAGGAGAGTATGTGCTACAATTAATTTTATGCAGTTATGATTTACTACTTCATCTTTATGTTTGTTTACATTTTTCTCTACTGCACATAGTGCCATGTACAGTCTGTGCCTGTGTATATAAGCATTGTTAAATTATAACATTTTATAATTAATTTATATATATTTTATAGTATCTAGATGTATTATCTATCTTCATTACTTATATACTTTTTCTTTTTTCTTTTTATTTCTAGGCTACACAGTTTGTTGCCAAGTTTTTTTGAAACGGTTGCAGATGGCCGGGCGCGGTGGCTCAAGCCTGTAATCCCAGCACTTTGGGAGGCCGAGACGGGCGGATCACGAGGTCAGGAGATCGAGACCATCCTGGCTAACACGGTGAAACCCCGTCTCTACTAAAAATACAAAAAAAAAACCAAAAAACAAAAAACAAAAACAAAACAACAACAACAAAAAAAACTAGCCAGGCGAGGTGGTGGGTGCCTGTAGTCCCAGCTACTCGGGAGGCTGAGGCAGGAGAATGGCGTGAACCCAGGAGGCGGAGCTTGCAGTGAGCTGAGATCTGGCCACTGCACTCCAGCCTGGGCGACAGAGCGAGACTCCGTCTCAAAAAAAAAAAAAAAAAGAAAGAAACGGTTGCAGATTTCCAAAAATGTTTCAATATATTTATGGAAAAAATCTGTATATAAGTGAATCCTTTCAGTTCAAACTTCTCCTGTTCAAGGGGCAACTATATATTAAATTGTTTTATGCCATAGAAATAACAATAAACTCCCATCAGATTTTTAATCATGGCCATTTTAACTCTTGCTGTACGTAGCACATTACTTTTTTGAATGCTTTTTATGACAGTTCTTTGCAAGCAATTATAATCCTATAATACTGTATCTCAATGACATATATGAAAAGAATGAGAATAACTATGACAAGTATAGATTTCTGATAACTTCAAGAATTTCCAGAACTCTGTTAAAAGAAAAAAAAAATACTGGATTCATAAACTTGCTAATCCAACATCAAGGAGAACAAAAATTAACTATTTGGAACGAAATTGATGAGATACTATTATTATTATGCTTTTTGTTTGAAATATTGTTATTTCTTTTTGCTTGCTAGATTAAAGGTATTTTTTACGTTTGTTTTTAAGCTATCTATAGCTTACAGCAATTCGGTAAAATATACTTTTTTTGAGCAGCATTGAAGCATTTACCTTTTGTCCCTTCTTGATCGCTCTGTAATTCAGAAAATATTCGTGAGTATTCTTAACTTTCTGACAATATACTTACCCACATAAGTTCAACAAAAATATGTTCTAACAGGAGATAGCTGGAAACACAGTTTATATTACCAAAGCTTTCACTAGAATGTCAATTCTTCAGATATGAGCAGATGACTTTAAAAAACTGAGGTTGGATTTATGAAACCAATAAAAGCCCCTTGAAGAAGCTGAGCTGGTACCTTGAATACAAGGTTCCTGACCTTATGGAGATTCAAGAATGTGACTTCCTGACCTGCCTTGAGACCTCAAAATATTTTGTGAGCCTAAAAGAGAGAAGGATTCACCTAGTTTCTACAAGTAAAGTTTGATGGTAAGAACTTGGCTTGGTTTCCTAGCCTAAAGAGATTATTTAAAATGTGTATTCTGAGGTCCCTTACTTAAAGTTCTAACAACGGCAACTTACAAAGAGCCTATTACAGGTAGTTAGATAGTCACAAGCAGGGCAGAAGAGGGCTCTCCTCCGACCCACTAGGAATGTCAGATGATGGTCCAGCAATTATCTCATTGCCTCTCTAAAAGTGATAAACTGGCAGTTGGTGCTAGGGAAAGGGCATTTTCTGACGGTCCACACCTATTGCACTAAGTATTAATTGAATGCAAGCACCAGGGACAAGCAACTTCCCAGGCATGTGCATTAAAAGGCAAAATGGCTGAGTATGACCTTCTGGAGGACACTCTGATGGAAAAGGGAAGAAAGCCTCAGATGGGCATGTATACAACTTCCTAAACACACTGCACATGGTCACTTTCCAAGGGTAAGGAGGACACTGCAAATACAGGCAGCCCACCCTAAAGGAAGAATCATGAGAAAGTGGCCAGCCAGCCTGATGAAGTGCTAGAATCAAAGTTAAACATTGCACTTGACTTCAGTTCCCACTTGGCTCTCTTCCAAGTGTACTTTCCTTCCTGTTTTAAAGTTTTTTTTTCTCTTTTTCTTTTTCTTTTTTTTTTTTTTTTTTTGAGACGGAATTTGGCTTTGATGTCTAGGCTGGAGTGCAATGGCACAATCTCAGCTCACTGCAACTTCTGCCTGCCAGGTTCAAGTGATTCTCCTGCCTCAGCCTCCCGAGTAAGTGGGATTACAGGTGTCCACCATTACGCCCAGCTAATTTTTGTATTTTTAGTAGAGACTGGGTTTCACCACGTTGGCCAGGCTGGTCTTGAACTCCTGTCCACAGAAGATCTGCCTGCCTCGGCCTCCCAAAATGCTTGGATTACAGGCGTGAGCCACTGGGCTGGCCTAAAGTCTTTAAAATAAACTTCAGTCCTGCTCTGAAACTTTCCTTGGTCTCTTTCACTGCCTTATGCTCCTCAGTCAGATTCTTTCTTCTGAGAAGGCAAGAACTGAGGTTGCTGCAGACCCATACAGATTTGCTACCAATAACTTAAACATCTTCTACTGGTAACAAGCCTATATGAACAATCACTATTCTTGCTGCAATTTATGCAAAAAACCAGGCCAAGTTAATGAGACTAAACTTACTTTGCAATTAATTGGACTTATTGTGATTATTTTTGATAAAAATGGGGGGACAGGAGAGGGAAAATTTATGTTTCAGAGGAATGCTATGGTGTACCTATTATTAGAGTCTAGCCCTGCCCATTGTTTTCACATTTTTATTATTTACCTACAATCTGGACAGAATCCTGAATGTTTAGTTTCTCCCCATATCTGACAGTGAGTCTCCAAACTAACATTTTAAATCTTTCTTCCATCCTCTGACTTGGAATCACTAAAAGTTAAAACTGTGCTTTCCTAAAGCTCTACAAGCTAAAAATGGCTGCCTTGATAAATAGGTGTCAGAGAAATCATCTTGTATTTAAACTGCAATCCAGGAAAATCTGTTAGATTGCCTTTACATCTTTCTGTTCCAACTGAAGATGCTTCAAACACAAATGTTGGAATCTTCTTGGTTGACTGCCCTCTAAACTCTAGAGAATCTACCTTATGGGCTGCTCCAAGCATTAACCTTTGTTTTATTCTATTTTCATTGAAATGTCTCTTATTAAAGACTTCTTTGCCTGTACCATACAGAGGCTGAATTCTGATGGGATCTCCTAAAATGAGTCACAACTGCTTAACTGGACTGAGCTTTTCCCAGGAATGAGGGACTAGTTTATGAGATCCTTTGCCACTTAGTTACAAACTTGATTTTTCTCTCTCCATAGCCTTCAACTCAACGTTTAGTGTGTAAAACTTTTAGGGAAGTTTCAGACAGGGGAATGTTAGGCCCAATAGAGGAAGACCTCAAAGTATGATGCTCTGACATGATGAATACCTTGAATTAAGAGAAATTGGATGGCCTTAGAAGCTGCCTCTAAGAAATTGTTTTTTTCTGTGCTTCCTGCAAGAGGAACCTTTTTGCTGCATTCAGGTTTAAATGTAAAATGACATCTTTATAAAAATTTCCAACGCCAATTTAAAAAAGGCTTTATTGTAAATTATCAAAAAAGAAAATAAGTTAGGAAACCCACTCAATTCCTTGGGTTATACTTTACATTCCATAAAAAATTATTATAAAAACAATAATATTTACATATTGAATTAGACATGTAGATTTTCATTTCAGTGTGAAAAGTATTGAGAACTTGTTTTTTTCTGTAAGAGCATGAACACGATATACATGTTTTATTTTTAATTCATTTTTTAAAATTAGGAAACAGGTAAATTTTTACTTAAAGCAATATAACTTGGAAAAAAGATGGAACACAGATGCTGAGCTGTCAATGCAATGTAACAATAAACTACAAATGATGATGATGGTGATGGTGATAATGATGATGATAATGATAGCTAAAATTAATACCTTACATAGGATTTACCATGTACCATGAACAACTTTAATTAGGTTACATATATGTGTGTGTATACATAGATGCAGAACTACTTTTTGAGGTTAGTGTCATTTTTTTCTTTCTTTTTTTAAAATTATACTTTAAATTCTGGGGTACATGTGCAGAACGTCCAGTTTTGCTACCTAGGTATATACACGTGCCATGGTGGTTTGCTGCACCCATCAACCCATCACCTACATTAGGTATTTCTCCTAAAGCTCTCCCTCCCCTTGCTACAACCCCTCCTCCACCCCCACACACAAGTCCAACAGGCCCCAGTGTGTGACATTTCCCTCCCTGTGTCCATGTGCTCTCATTGTTCAACGACCACTTATGAGTGAGAGCATGTGGTGTTTGGTTTTCTGTTCTTGTGTTAGTTTGCTGAGGATGATGGTTTCCAGCTTCATCCATGTCCCTGCAAAGGACATGAACTCATCCATTTTTATGGCTGCATAGTGTTCCATGGTGTATATGTGTCACGTTTTCTTTATCCAGTCTATCATTGATGGGCATTTGGGTTGGTTGAAACTAGAAATATCATTATAGAACTAGAAATATCATTTGACCTAGCAATCCCATTACAGGGTATATAGTCCAAGGGTTACAAATCCTTCTATTAAAGACATGCTCACGTATGTTTATTGCGGCACTATTCACAATTGGTTAGTGACATTTTTATCCTAATTTTACAGGTGGGGAAAATAAGGCAAACAATGTTTCAGTACCTTGCCCAAGGGCACACCATTAACGAGTACCAACTGTGTTAAAGATCTAGAAGTTTATTTATATGGAGAATTAGAGACAGCTGGAGTAGCCCAAACTGCTTCAGAATTGGTCTTGTATATTAGTGTATGTAAGCACATATGAAATATCTCTTTAAGGAACTGATAATTTTTCATGTAAAAATAGAATTGGAAAAGAGTGGGACAAAGAACAACATGTGAAAAAATTGAGAAACAATGTTTTTTACATGTAATGTAAAAATCTTTGTTTCATAGCTGTGGTCACTCTTTTTATTTGAAAATTTTTAAGGTACAATTGATAAAACATGGATTTGGAAGCAGACGGATTTGGGTTTGAGGTTCACCTCTACAGTCTTTTATATTTTCTACCTTGATAACCAAGGATGAGTTACTATCTTGTCTAAAATTTTGGTTACTCATTAATTGGCTGCTCACATTTCCTTGTGAGATGTGAAAGGATTTTCTGTGAAACTTAAGCAAAAGCCACTTAGCACATATGGTTAGTTCAAGAACGTTATTTTACTATAGTTTTTCTCCTTGAATCATTGACTTCTATGCCACATCCATTTCCTAAATCTTAATCTCCCAACCTTCCACTTCTTTCTTCTCACCCTTAGCAAATCACCTTGCCTCCTACCCACGAAGAATTATCTATCAGGTGTAAACTTTATCAGTTTTACTTGATCTAGTTGGAAAGACTCATTAAACTAATAAAGATGCAAATGGGTCTTTAATTGTAATTATATATTCTTAATATAAAATTCTGAGGATGTATAACCTGATACTATTTTGAAGATGCAACATACCATCTGGATAAGTGATTTTTAAACTGTAGCCCATAGACTAATCAAAATGAACTAAAGTGTCTGTTAAAATGAAGACTCCTGTTCCACTCGATAACTTCTGAATTAGTGACTCTAGGATGGGACTCAGTAGTATATATGCTTAGCAAACTTCCCAGGTGTTTCTCATCAATTGAAATTTGAGAGTAACTACACTTTAAGGCCAAAATTATGTATTATTCACTCACCAGGAGACTAATAGAATGCCTGCTGCATAGATAACATCCAATAATCTTTGAACAGAAAGCTAGGTGGAACAAGTGGAAGCCTTACCCATATCTGGAAAAAAAATATTTTTATTAAAGTACACTCATCTCTGCATATGTCAGACAGTAGCCGAGCAGACCAGCTTTGCAGTGAGACTCCCTGCTCCAAGGCACGGGGCTCTATTTAATCCGGAGTGTGCTTCTTTCACACACACTCCCTCAGGGCTTTTGCACTTGCTTCTCTATCTTCCTGGAAAGTTTTTCCTTTAGATACTCACAGACTTGCTCTATAACCACCTTTAATTTTTTTGTTCCGGTGGCACTTCCTAATTAAGGTAACATTCTTGCCCAGAGTTCCTGATCCACCTTCCCTTCTTCTTCTTTTTTTTTTTTTTCCATGCAAACCATTTATTATTTTATAATACAAAAAAAAAAATTGCTCATTTATTTTGCTTATTCTATGTCTCCTCAACTGGATGACAAGCCTTATGAAAGTAGGGCTTTAGTTGGATTTGCTCATTGCTGTTAGTTCAAATGTTTAGAAAAATATCCGACATATAAGTGCTCAATAAACACTTGTTGAGTTTAACTTAATATGAAATGTTACCCTTTCAATTTATGTGTTTGGTATCCTATAGAATCCATCTGAATATATATATATATACACACACACACACACGCACACACACACAAGTGTAATTTCTGTCTTAAAATTTGGGTCATTAAATGGGTAAGGCTTCCACTTGTTCCACCTAGCTTTCTGTTCGAAGATTATTGGACATTATCTATGCAGCAGGCATTCTATTAGTCTCCTGGTGAGTGGTCATTAAGTGGATCATTAAGTGATAGAAAACAGTATGTCTTTATCTGATGATGATCAGATAAAATTTACATGCAAATCAAAAAGTATTTTTGATACTGTGATCCACAAAAACAGCAATGGGGAAACATGATCACAAATAGAATAGTGTAAACAAAAACATTGGTACTTAATTATAATTGAGACAGGAAAGTTGACCATTTCTTTTATTTTTGGCAGCCATGGAAGAGTCTATTATCTAAATATTATACATTTAAAAAAATAAAATCAGAAGAATAACATTGAACAGAGTCTTTCCAAAGCTCCTAAAAAATATAAGAAATATTCCTTAAGTGTTTTAGTGATAGAAGGATGCTTGTTTTTCCTGATATGGCAAATTTCAATTCAAATAATTTATAAATAGCTAAAATATATGTAACTTTCAAAGAATTAGGGTCACATTAAATAATATCTGTTACTATATTTCTGTCCATTTTGCTCTTGTATTTCTCACTATTTCTACTGCTCACATTATAGGGCAAACTACTTTCATCTTTATGTAAGACAAGCTTTACAAATTATGCAAACTTAATGTAATAATTTAAAAATTGTTACGGAACATTTCTTTTTTGTCTTTCTGATTATGTGACCTTTGATCTATCATCTGGAAGGACCATGCTTCAGGATCTAGGCAGTGTGCTGTGTAGATTAGAATTTGTTGCTGAAGGAAGACAATGAGAAATATAGAAAATATATTTCACTTCCAGTCTTCATAGGTGAGATTTTGCAGCAAGCAATTGTGTGGTAGTGAATTTTACTGAGATAAAATAATCCCTATTACTTTATTTTCACCTTTATATTTACAAAGGGTAAAGGTTTAAGACTTATTTTACAGTTTCTTGTTGTTGAAAAAAGTTCTCTTGGCCGGGGGCGCGGCGGCTCAAGCCTGTAATCCCAGCACTTTGGGAGGCCGAGACGGGCAGATCACGAGGTCAGAAGATGGAGACCATCCTGGCGAACACGGTGAAACCCCCTCTCTACTGAAAAAAATACAAAAAACTAGCCGGGCGAGGGGGCGGGTGCCTGTAGTCACAGCTACTCCGGAGGCTGAGGCAGGAGAATGGCGTGAACCCGGGAGGCGGAGCTTGCAGAGAGCTCAGATCCGGCCACTGCACTCCAGCCAGGTCAACAGAGCGAGACTCCGTCTCCAAAAAAAAAAAAGTTCTCTTTCCATTGTGGCAACAGGTGCTACTTACTGGTGGCGGGAGATCTTGAGAAAGGGAGAGTAACCTGAAAAATCTGCCTCTTTCTGATTTGGGGAATAGGTAATAAGGTATAAGGAGGAGGAAAGGAAGAGAGACAGAGAAAGAAGAGAAGTCTGGACATCCAGACTTAGGGGGACTCTTGGGAAGGCATGATTGTGTTGTGGAATGTGAGAACATGAGATGTGGTAGTGGCCCAGGGTAGAATGACATGGTTTGGCTGTGTACTCACACAAATGCTCTCTTGAACTCTAGTTTCCATAATCTCCATGTATCCTAGGAGAGACCCAGTGGGAGGTAATTTAATTAAGGGGGCAGTTACTTCCGTGCTGTTCTCGTGATAGTGAGTGAGTTCTCACAGGATCTCATGATTTTATAAAGGGATCCCCCCCACACACTTTGCTCTGTACTTCTACCTGCCATTATGTGAAGAAGGATGTGTTTGCTTCCCCTTCCACCATGATTGTAAGTTTACTGTGGCCTCCTCAGCCATGCCGAACTGTAAGTCAATTAAACCTCTTTACTTTATAAATTACTTAATCTCCAGTATGTGATTATTAGCATTATGAGAATAGACTATAATAGAGTGGTCATCTAAAAATCCTATTTTCAATTATTTTTATCAGTTTTCATTCTATAATTGCCCTTACCTCATTATTATCATTTCTGCACTCTCCTTATCTTCCTAACATACACTGTTCTGTCATTATGTAGTTATTTACGTATATATCTGTTTCATATTTGTAAGCTCCATATATGTGGGAACTCTACCCATTTCATTTATTCACCACTAACTACTCAGGGCCTGGTCAATGCCTGGCACGTAGCAAACATTTCATATTTTTAAAGAAATAAAGAAAAAATTTTAAAAACTGAAAACTATTTGCAAAGCAGCTTTGATGCCTGCTCTATTATATCTCTTTAATTATAATGTCAGTATTTTGTAGTTTTTTGTTTTTAATTTTCTTTAGGATCTAAATTAGTACTATCTGGTTTTGTCTTTGCCCAGGTGACTTTAACCTCTTATATACTGTCTTCTGTGAACTTGATTTTAAAATTTGCGTAAAGTATTTTGTGGAACGGGAGATAAAAAGATAAAAAGTTATGAACTACAGCTAAGTGATCCGTGGGAGCTCAGAAAATTTACTTAATTCTCTGAATCTGACAGTCATTGGTTATATAAAACAGCTACTTATAACTAGGTTCTAGAATTGTTAATATTTGTAATGCACTATAGACTGACTCTTCAAAAAAAAGATGCTAAACTAATGGCAGCTGTTTACAATCCTATGATTTTCAGCTCACAGTGAGTACACAAATAGATAATGTATGATTTATACTGCAGCCTTGGAGTCCTTATTTGACCTGCACAAATACAAAGCACTAGGACAACATTTTATTTTAACTCTTTGTTTTCTGAAGATTCCAGTGATAAGCAATGTTACTTTCCTTTTTGGGGGGAGGAGGGAGCACTGGGGGAACAGGGTCTTATTCTGTTGCCTAGGCTGGAGTGCAATGGCAGAACCTAGGCTCACCGCAGCCTCTGCCTGCCTGGCTCAGGTGATCCTCCCACCACAGCCCCCAAAGTAGTTGGAACTACAGGTATGCATGACCACACTGGGATAATTTTTTTGTATTTTTAGTAGAGATGGGGTTTTGACACGTTGTCCATGCCAGTCTTGAACTCCTAGGCAAAGGTGATCTGTCCACTTTGGCCTCCCAAAGTGCTGGGATTACTGGCGTGAGCCACCTTGCCCAGCCAGAAGTGTTGTTTTCATTTCTTCTCAAACCCACAGAATAACAAATAAAATGCAGAGGTATAAATGACTATCTTTTGGCATGTCTATTTGAAATGGGAAAGCACTTATTATTGAACTTGGGTCAAAAATGGTGTTCAGCAAATGATATATGTTCAATATGCATTGTTAGCCTGTTATCTGTCATCTTTTTAACACTCACTTCTCACATTTTAGCCTTTTCAGTTTACTCCTTTCCCCTCTTATATGCTTTACTATTGTTTGTCCTCAATCCCTCTTATCTGCTCCCCATCCCTCTTATATGCTTCAATATTGTTTGTACTCAATTTTTTTTTCCATTTAAAAACTTTGTTAGCTTCTGATGCAACTGTTTTAGGATCATCCCTGTTTTTTTAAGTGTAAAGTAAAGCTAGTTCAATGTTTTCTCACTCAAATTATCTGAAAGAAAAAAGTCATAATTATTCTGTACACAAATACATATTAAGCAAACCATTTCATATTTTAATAACTTAACAGATCATTGACTAATTAGTAGTAACTGAATATTAATTGGCCACCAACTGGGAATTTGCATAGTGTCATCAATATGGCCTGGCCAGTCACCCCAGATGAGGGTAATCATTCTGCATGTAAGTATATGAATGTGATAGCATTGCCGACATTGGTGCTTTGGAATTTAAAACTACAGTCGGAACATTAATCAAATACTGTACCAGTAGAAAATTCAGATTTATAAGAAGGGAATATGAGAACCATTTTTACTGTATATATTGCAACTTTAAAATCTTCATGTCTACTTCCTACTATATCAAGAGGAGTCCTATGTAAAGATTTGTATGCTTACTCTTTTACAGCTTTTTTCACTTGGACATTAGAAACTGTCTGATTGCTAACAAACATGCAGACTCTTTAGGGAGAAGAGTTGTTAAATGTGAATTATGTTAAATAACCTATTTTTAAAATGTTCTATGTGAATATTAGTGACACCGCAGAAGGAAAGAGTCACTCCTGTAAAAAGTGTCACTTGGCAAGTATAAAGAATAGAAAGTAATCACCAACTAGAGAATCATTGGATGTCTTTATTGGACATGTTAAAATGATTTATAGGAAATCCTCATTTGTTAAAAAATGTATTCTCTTCAAATCTGGATAAGAGGTTTATGACATCTCACTTTTGCATTTATTTAAATTATCTATTCTGTTACAATCCAGATTACTTTTCTTAGAATTACACCAACTTTTACAAATAAAAAACACACTTATATAATTTTTTGTGTGTGTGAAATTTGATAAAACATCAAGATAAGCAACTGAACTTTTGGTTTTATATACTTTCTTAACCATTGTAAAATGAAGCTACAAAATAAGACCCTAGGAGGGTAAATGCATGCACATTTGTTGATCTTATGTAAACAGAAGACAGGAAGACTACATTGGGATGCTAGTTGTATGAGTTTTTCGCAAATGATACAGTGGTTGTCTTTCCCAAAAGTAAACACTGAGGAATGTTTTACCACCAACCGATTCAAAGTTGAATGTATGAAAGTATAGATTTCCCCGTGAAATCCAAAAATGTTTCAAAGTACAGGCTCTTTGGAATTCTATTTCAAACTGAACACTATTTCCTTCAATTCACCTTTATGTTAAAGCAATTGAAATCACGTTGTAAAGTTTTAAGATTATCTTTCATCCTAGAAGTATTTTTGAATTGAGAGTAGATGGGAGTGAGTTTATGCACACAGGAAACCCTTTGGGGAAGACTGAGTTGCTGATAAGTTCCTGAAGGTCCCTATTATGGAGGCCTTACTGGGTCTTATAGAGTTGCCCTAGAATTTCAGAATGTGAATTTTAAGGTCTGAAGTCCATTAACAGTTGACATAAACATGTGCTAGTTAGGCACCGAACACCATTTTGACATATTAGTTTTATCAGTGTAACCTGATTATCAGGCATTTTCAAGGTAGTGTGTATGAAGCACCTCTCTAACAGTACCAGATATCAGAGCTGAGTGGAACAAATATGCAATCAAACGTTATTTATTTAGCTCGAATATATGAATTAGTTCCTGCTGTTTTAACAAGTATCCAACTGGCATTTGCTAGAATTAAATGATGATCCCCAAGTGAGAAATATAGTATGTTGGTAATCATTAGCATTTTATTGACCAATTTGGAATCACCGAATAAAACTAAAATCAAACAAATGGTTGTTTGAATAGTAAATAAGACTAAGAAAAAAATAAAAGATCATTCCCCTCTGGAACCGTTAAATCTTTTCAAATGATTAATGAGGAAATATTAATGAAGTCAAAAAATAACCTACCTATCAGATTTAGAATAGACCTCCAAAGGGCACAAAACACAAACTCGATTACTGAAATTCTTTTAGAGACTTCAAAATCTTTTATATGTGGAAAACAATATCCCTACAATTAACAGAATTGAAATTGCAGTATTTACTATCTCTAATGAAAGTTGTTTTAAATTTGTTTATATAACTAATGTTACAAGATTTTGCATAAATATTTGAGTCAGTATTTTCCCAAGGTGTTCAAAGATCCTTTTAATATCTTCTCTAGTAATGTTTTCCCTTATTTTGGATAGCATGAGGATGTACAATGGTGTTTCCAGCACTTTTATATTTTCTTAAAGTCAGGAAGCTTAAAGGCTTTGAATCTGTGAGGTGAAGTATAGACTATAGCAATAATGTTTTGTGAGATTACAGTGAGGCAGGTTAAAGAAAGGGGGTGGGAAAGAAAGAAAAGAAAAAGAAAGCTGGAAAAGGAGAAGGTCAGTAATTACTAATAAGTACTTCTGTTTACTAGGAGCATCACGTGTGTTCACTCCTTTACTCCTTACTCCCAGCAATGATAAAAATCAGTGCTGTAATTTTAACAACAAAACAAATGAGACACAGACAACTTAAGTAGCCGCAAGACAACTGGCAATTCTAACAGAGGAAGGAGGACCTAAACTCAAGACTCACTTAAGCTGCAGCACATAGGTTTTCACTACATCCTGGATGGCCAATACATCTCAAAATGCTAATCAATATTTAGCATCCCCCTAGACACTGTATTATGAGGGATGTTTAAGCCCAACTTCGGTTTATTGGCAGATTACTGGTATTAGTTGGAGATGTTTATTGTGTATGACATAATGGAGTGAGGTGGGATGTGTTTCTACCCTATCATGGAAACCTCATAGCATACAGTCCTCTTGAAAGCTTCCCTGGCCATAGTCCTGAACACCTTACAGTTCATATCAAGCCATTTTGTGTCCCTCTGTGTCTTTTACCTTTGAGATGTCATAGAAAGCTCAGAAGACTACTGGTGGGACCAATGCTGTTACTCTTTTCCTTTAGGCAAAGAAACATACCCTCAGCCCCTACTACCATATCTATGAAAAAGAAGACTGGGTTCATGCCTCCTTAGCTTGGCATCTAATGGCTGCTACCAGGTGAACCCCATGCATTTCTGTTTACAACTTCTCAACATAAATCTTCCAATTTACCAACCTGATATGGCTATTAATATATTCCATAGGTACAGTAATGAATTTCTATGTCAAAGACTGATACTTGATTAACAGTATCAACATTTGTTCTTCTCTTCCTTTTTAGTAACAAAACCCTGATTTTATTTGGGATGGACATGCACTTCACTGAAAGACCACATTTTCAGCTTCTTTTGTAGCCGGTTGCGACCATATGATTATATTAAGTATAAGAGTGTCTTAGTCCATTTTGTGTTGTTACAAAAGAAATACCTCAAAGTGAGTAATGTATTTTTAAAAAGGAGCATTTATTTGGGTGATAATTCTGAGGTCTGAAAAAGTTCAAGATTGAGTGTCTGATGAGGTCTTCACACTGCTTCCACTCATGGCAGAAAGCAAATGGGAACTGGAGTTTGCAGAGATCACCTGGTGAGAAATAAAGCAAGAAAGAGAGAGAGTGGGGAGACAACAAACTCTTTTTAACTACCAATTTTAATAGAAACCAATATAGTGATGACTCACTCACTACAAGGAGAATGGCACCAAGCCACTCATGAGGCTTTATTTTAGGTCCAGGGACTATGCGTGCAGGTTTCTTACATGGGTAATTTCCATGTCAGTGGAGTTTAGTGTACAAATGACTTCTTCACCCAGGTAGTGAGTACAGTACCCAATAAGTATTTTTTTGACCCTCATCCTTCTCCCACCCCCTGCCCTCACGTAGGCCCCAGTGTCTTTTGTTCCCTTCTTTGTGTCCATGCATACTTAATATTTAAATTCCACTTATGAGGGAGAAGATGCTGTATTTGGTTTTCTATTCCTGCATTAATTTGCTTAGCATAATGCTCCCCAGCTGCAGCCATGCTGCTTCAAAGGACATAAGTTTTCTCTTTTTATGACCTCATAATACTCCATGTTGTATACATGCCACATTTTCTTTATCCAGTCCAACACTGATGGGCATCTAGACTGATTCCATTTCTTTGGTATTGTGAATAGTGCTGAGATGAACACATGCATGCATGTGCCTTTTTGTAGAATGATTATAATTCTTTTGGGTATATTGCAGTAATGGGATTGCTGAGTCAAATGGTAGCTGTATTTTAAGTTCTTTGAGAAATCTTCAAACTGCTTTCCATGGTGGCTGAACAAATTTACTTTCATAAAAATCGTGTATAATTGATCCCTCTTCTCTGCAATGTTGCCAACATTTGCTATATTTTCACTTTTAAATAATAGCTCTTCTGACTGCTATGAGATGTTAACTCATTGTGGTTTTGATTTGCATTTCTCTAATGATTAGTGATTTTGTTCATTTTTTTTTTTTCACATGCCCATTGGCTGCATGTATGTCTTCTTTGAGAAGTGTCTGTTCATGTATTTTGCCTATTTTTTAAGTGGGTTGTTTGTGTTTTACTTGTTGATTTATGTTCCTTATATATTCTGGATATTAGAACTTTGTGAGATACACAGCTTGCAAATATTTTTCCCATTTTGTGACTTGTTTACTCTGTTAATAGTTTCCTTTGCTTTTTGGAAGCTCTTTAGTTTAAGTAGGTCCCACTTATCAATGTTTGTTTTTGTTACAATTGTTTTTGGAGATTTTTTCATGAAATATTTGCCAAGGCTTACGTATAGAATGGAATTTCTTAGTTTTCTCCTAAGATTTTTAAAATTTTAAGTCTTACATTTAAGTCTTTAATCCATCTTGAATTAATTTTTATATAAGGTGAAAGGAATGGGGTCCAGTTTTAGTCTTCTGCATATGGTTAGCCAGTTAGGGGATCAAATTTTAATGTGGAGCTTCAAGGGGACAAACATCCAAACTATACTAAAGGGTTATTTGAGAGTTCTATAAAATATTTTTTAAAAGAAGAAATGGTTCCACTATTTCTCTCCTTTTTCTTTCCCACTATTTAATATGTGAATATTACAGATATAACTGATCTAGCTTTCTTGAACCACAAGGTAAACTCAAGAGTGGAAGTTGCTGCTGAAATTAGGCACAGATTGTTTTATATTTGCTTCTCTAGATCCATTCTTTGCCCATTTGAAAAACCCAGTTCCCTGCTGTAGAAAGCTGACCTCTATTTATAGCATCACTCAGGTTCCTTTGTTTTCTTAGGACTAGATGGATTTGGCCAATGAGAGATTCCAGCAAGATATTGGAGGTGAGAGGAGAGCAAAGTCACAGTATTTATTTCTCCTCTTTCTTGCCAGATTGTAGACCTGAAGAACTGAGGGAATAAAGTTTTTATTTAACATGAAAAAAGAGAGAGCTAGTAGAGAGGGTTGTCTGAGATATACTTTAGTGTTTTGTAGAAGAACATATAGGACCCATGGTGACTGGGAAGGTAGAGAACCAGGGGAGTAGATCCTCAGCTTTACTCTCTTCCATTGTGCTATCTATTGTTAGTGGTTTCTGATGGTTGGACTAACCAGAAACTAGAAGGCATCAGGAGCCGTTGGTGTAGAGTGTGTGTCTGAGCACCCATGGAGAGCCATGAACAGTAAAGAAGGAAGGGCACAGAGAATAAATATGTAAACACGTGCTTCTATAAAAGCTCATCAATTACCCTTTTAAGTTTGTCATTTGTTTCTTCCAAGGACTCTAGTCAATACAGTAATGACTATCAGAAATAGGCTTTCTAAATATGATGTTGGAATTTGAATGGATACGTATTCACAGTTCAGGAAGTGGGCAGAGAAGTCACTCATCTCATGTAGTCATAAGTTAAACAGGAATAAAGCCTGATTGTGAAAGCTTTAGATTCACAGATCTAAAATGCGCAATCTAACTAGGTCTCATGCTAAGGCAGGAATGGTGATTGGGAAGAACCAGGACCCTAAGATGTGGTTTGGGGTCAATTAGGCAGACAGCGATGGGGCACAGAATTAGAACTATCAAGTCTTCTTGAACATACATTTTGGTGGAAGTATCCTCTCCTACCATCATACCTCTCCATTTCTGCCTAAGAGAACTAATCTCTTATATTAAAGAAAACTAAACAAAGCAAAACAAAACAACCCTTCATTATGTTACCTAGTACAGATACTTCATAAAAATACGTGGATTCTCTTGAGTACCTACTCTCAACATTCTTCACAGACTCCATCCCTAAAATGAGAATTAGATCTAAGCATAGCATAGACAGACGAGTCAGGGCCTCTTCCAGGTGGAGATCACTTCTACACCAGGACAATTTTCAGCGTGTAGAAAATACTTTTTCCCAAAGCATTAAGAGCTACATCGCTGAGGGGAACATCATAATTCATTAGAAAAATAAAAAGGCTACAGTGGTTGTTGTCTATAATCTAGACAGGACAGTGAGCTCTGCCACAATGGAATTAGGTTTCCCAGTGGATTATGGTATCCCCTAGTAGCAGGGGTTAGGTGGTGGCTCATAACCTTTGGGTACAATTACCATAATTAGCCTCAGAGGTCTATAGCTGTGGCTGATTATTCCCAAGGCTCCTGGAAGTAAAATAGATGGGCAGCCTCCTAATGTGTTATTTAACTTATAAAAGCAGAAAATGTTCAGGTCTATTGAGCAAAAATAAGACTTGAAGTACTGCAGTGGGGTTCATGGACTCTTATTCAATTCTAAAACTTAAACTATCTCACAGACCCAGAATGATTTGATTGACAGGGAGACCAGTCCTCTTTGAGGAAAGACCATAGAAAAGAGCCTAAATTCTGTACTGTGACTCTTTCTTCATGTTCTCTCCAGAGCCTATAACCCCTTAATAACGTGACTGAGACTTTGGTTCTGTTTATATGCTGGATTACGTTTATTGATTTGCGAATGTTGAACCAGCCTTGCATCCCAGGGATGAAGCCCACTTGATCATGGTGGATAAGCTTTTTGATGTGCTACTGAATCCGGTTTGCCAGTATTTTATTGAGGATTTTTGCATCGATGTTCATCAGGGATATTGGTCTAAAATTCTCTTTTTTTGTTGTGTCTCTGCCAGGCTTTGGTATCAGGATGATGTTGGCCTCATAAAATGAGTTAGGGAGGATTCCCTCTTTTTCTATTGATTGGAATAGTTTCAGAAGGAATGGTACCAGCTCCTCCTTGTACCTCTGGTAGAATTCAGCTGTGAATCCATCTGGTCCTGGACTTTTTCTGGTGGGTAGGCTATTAATTATTGCCTCAATTTCAGAGCCTGCTACTGGTCTATTCAGGGATTCAACTTCTTCCTGGTTTAGTCTTGGAAGAGTGTAAGTGTCCAGGAAATTATCCATTTCTTCTAAGTTTTCTAATTTATTTGCATAGAGGTGTTTATAGTATTCTCTGATGGTAGTTTGTATTTCTGTGGGGTTGGTGGTGATATACACCATGGGAATACTATGCAGCCATAAAAAAGGATGAGTTTGAGTCCTTTGTAGGGACATGGATGCAGCTGGAAACCATCATTCTTAGCAAACTATCACAAGAAGAGAAAACCAAACACCGCATGTTCTCACTCATAGGTGGGAACTGAACAATGAAATCACTTGGACTCGGGAAGGGGAACATCACACACTGGGGCCTATCATGGGGAGGGGGAAGGGGGGAGGGATTGCACTGAGGAGTTATACATGATATAAATGATGAATTGACGGGTGCTGACGAGTTGATGGGTGCAGCACACCAACATGGCACAAATATACATATGTAACAAACGTGCACGTTATGCACGTGTACCCTAGAACATAAAGTATAATAAAAATAAATAAATAAATAAATAAATAAATAAATAAATAAATAAATATAACGTGACTGAAAAAAAGCAAAAAACCAGACCTTATGTGGTTATTAGACACAAGATCTGAATGAAACAATGTGATCCAGTGGTTCAATTAAGGACTAATGGATATCAGGTGCGAGATGGAATCTTGGCAAAGTCAATCTTGTACTAAATTGATTAGAATTATTTTTTCCTATTTCCCTAGTTTTGGAATATTTTGAGTAAATATATATACTTGGTAAATGCAGAGTCCTCTCGTTAGTTCTATGTCCTATGGAATGAGGGCTATTATTTCAGAAATGTCCTATATATTTTTTCTCTTATGGCATCCTTCCCCAAGATACTAAATCAAAAGCAACACTACATAACTGGTGGGAATTGCAGAGATAAGTGCCACCATCAAGGATTTAAGAGATAATGCAGTGGATATTTTTTATGTTTTTATCTATTTGTAAAACCAATATTATCTATTTTATCATTATTTAACTTTTCTGCTTGAATTCTGAAAAAAATTAGAATAATCTTAGAAAATGACTCTGGATTATAACAATATTACTCAAATAATACAACAATTGTATTTATTGTTCTGGATATGACGAGTAAATAAGGTGTGTTAGCTTCTCGTATGCTATTACCCTAGAATTACTGTCTTTAACTTCCAATCAGTTAACACAATCAGAAATAGTGTGCCTTCATGTATCAGGAACAGCAGCACTACTTACCATCTGATATTAGGTCTTTGTCAACTATTTTGCTTCCTGTTCTAACCTAGTATGGGGAAACCTTCTTTATTTGTTTTTGGAATTCTATAGACTGTATGCTGATCCATTACAGTATACAAATTGCAACAGGTAAGAAGGAAATAGGAAGCACCATAGTTGACTTGTTAAGCTAAATACGGGTCAGAAAATTCCATGGAGTTTCTAAGTACCCTTCAAAAAGAAATAGGCATAATGGCTGACCTCTTTATATTTTAGAGCTAACCTGTAAAATATTTGAGGATTTAAATACTTATATTTACCATTTGCGATGATTAATGTTAGATGACAACTAAACTGGATTGAGGGATGCCTACATGGCTGGTAAAGTATTGTTTCTGAGTGAGTTTATGAGGGTGCTGCCAGAGGAGACTGACATTAAGTTGGTGGGCTGTGAGAGGAAGATTCTCCCATAATGTGGGTGGGAGTCATTCAACTGGCTGCCAGCCTGGGTAGAACAAAGCAGGAGGAAGAAGGCAGGATAACTTTACTTGTTGAATATTCTGGCTCTCTTTCTCCTTCTCATGCTGGACACTTGCTTCTGCTCCTTCTGCTCTTGGACATCAGACTCCAGGTTCTTTAGCCTTTGGACTCTGGGACTTGCACCAGCAGCTTCCAAAGGCTCTTGGTCCTTTGGCTGCAAACTGAAGCCTGCACTGTCAGCTTCCCTGGTTTTGAGGCTTTCAGACTTGGACTGAGTCACTACTGACTTCTCTCTTCCCCAGGTTGCAGACAGCCTATCATAGGACTTTGTCTTGTAATCTTGTGAGCCAGTTCACCGTAATAAACTCTTTTTTGTATATACATGTGTCCTATTGGTTTTGTCCCTCTGGAGAACCCTGACTGATACAGATTTTGGTACCAGGAGTGGTTATTAGGGAAGAAATTTAAGAATAAATTTTCTTAGTTGATTTTTGGGGTTTCTGGAATTGACTTTCTAATCTGATTAGACCGAAACATGCTAAAGACTCTTCTCTAATAGCACAGAGAGCATTGAGTCTTTGGCATGCATTGTTTAGAGAGTCGTGCAAAATAAATATATTTGATACTCCTGATTCAGTGCTCCTGAGAGGTAACTTTAGTGACTCTATACATAATACCTTTGAACATTTGCAGAGATCCAAAGAATATAAGTAAGTCATTTGTTTGCTCCTAAATTCACTGGACAGGGTGATGAAAGAAAAGGATGAGCTCAAGGATTATATCTCCTGGCTCTAGAAGCACATTCTTTGCTTCAAAGCTTCTAAGGGTGCCTGGGGTGAGATTCTTCTCTTCTATAGACAAAAGGCTTAAATTGCTGAAAATAAGATGCAAGATCTTATCATGATCGAGCATACACAAAAAAGTGTATGTTTGACCTTACCAGGTGACTATTGTTAAAGTGAAGTCATTGATTAGGTAATAACTGGACCCTGTAACTTGGCCTGAGGATGTGTGAGAGGACCCTAATGAAGCTGAGGACACTGAACTTCTAAATAGTGATGAGACTTTCTTGCTAGAGGAAACAGCCTCTCCACCCTCAGTGGTGGCAACATCCCCTCCCCCACCCACACTGCCATCAGCCTTTCCACCTCTGTCTGAGGAGATTAACCCTGCACTGCCTGAGACCACAGTGATGGCCTCCCCTGAGGCAGTTTCCAGTCAAGACAATGCAGATTATCTTCAGGACCCACCCCCACCATGCCTCTTTGTTTCTAGACCTATAGCTAGACTCCAGACCCAGCAGGCTCCCAGAGGTGAGGTTCAGAGTGTTATCCATGAGGACATGCGCTGCACTCCAATAGAACTGTTTGAGCTTTCTAATTTATATAAGTATAAATCTGGAGAACAGATATGGCAATGGATGTTAAGGGTTTGGGAAAGTGGTGATAGGATCATAAAGTTGGATCAGGCTGAATTTATTGATATGGACTCACTAAACAGAGATTCTGAATTTAATGTTGCGGCTCAGGAATTTACAAAGATTCTACTAGTTTATTTATTTGGTTAGCTAAAACATAGGCAAAAGATGGTCCACTGTAAGCAAGCTAGAGATACCTGATCTCCCTTGGTTTAATGTAGATGAAGAGATCCAAAGACTTAGGGAGACTGGAGTGCTAGAGTAGGCTTGTCACTGAATACCTACTCATCTCAACTGGGAGAGTCCAGAAGACATACCCTTCACCGATACCTTGTGACATAGATTTGTGAGGGAAGTACCAGCATCTTGAAGAGCTCTGTGAGCTCTATGATAGTTCTTTTTCATATTCCAGTTCTTACAGTGAAAACTGCAGCCACTCAATTAGAAAACTTAAATGCAATGGGAATAATTGACTCCAAAGTGGAACAACCAAATGGCAGCACTCAATCATCAAAGGTAAGGTGGGCATAGTAACCATAATTAACAGCAGATGCAAAATGGCAATCAGAATAGTCTGACCTGTGTAGAGTTCTGGCACTGGCTACTCAATCCTGGTGTTCCTAGAAGTGAAATTAATAGGAAGCCTGCTGCATTCTTACTTGATTTGCATAAGCAGAAAACTTCCAGGTGGAGTGGACAAAGTAAAATTTGAATTATAAAAATAGAGAATCAAGGTCCCTCAATCAATTTCCAGACTTGAACCATTTTATGGACCTGGTACCCCTTGAATGAAGGGGAGGCCAGGTTCTCTTGAGGGAGAACCCCACTACACTCCTGAAAAGCTATACTGTTAATCTTCCTCCCGTCCTTTCCCAAGGAGATCTCTGGCTTTTTACCAGGGTAACTGTGCATTAGGGAAAGGGGAATGATCAGAACTTTTGGGGGCTACTGGACACTTACTCTGATATGACATTGATTTCTAGGGACTCAGAATGTAATTGTGGCCCTCCAATTAGAGTAGGGGCTTTTGAATATAAGGTAATTAGTAGAGTTTTAGCTGAAGTCTGACTTACAGTGGGTCCAGTGGATCCCCGGACGCATTCTGTGGTCATCTCCCCAGTGCCAGAATGCATAACTGGGATAGACATACTTCACAGCTGGCAGAACTCCTACATTGGTTCCCTTACCTGTGGGGTGAGGGCTACTATGGTGGGAAAGTTCAAATAGAAGCCATTAGAGCTGCCTCTACTTAATAAAATAGTAAATAAAACCAATATTACATCCCTGGAGGGGTTTCAGAGATTAGTGTCATGATCAAGGACTTGAAAGATGCAGGGGCGGTAGTCCCCAACGCATCCCCATTCAACCTTCCTATTTGGCCGGTGCAGAAGATAGATGGATCTTAGAGAATAATAGTGGATTACTGTAAGCTTAACCAAGTGGTGACTCCAGTTGCAGCTGCTGTACCAGATGTGGTTTTATTGCTTGAGCAAATGAAGACATCTCCTGGTACCTGGTATGTAGCTATTGATTACGTAAATGCCTTTTTCTCCATTCCTGTCCATAATGCCCACCAGAAATAACTTGTCTTCAGCTGGCAAGTTCAGCAATATACCCTAACTGTCCTACCTCAGGGGTATATCAATTCTCCGACTTTGTGTCATAATCTTGTTTGCAGAGCTCTTGATTGCTTTTCCATTCCACAAGGTATTATACTGGTCCATTACATTGATGACATTATGCTGATTGGACCCAGGGAGCAAGAAGTAGCAACCACTTTAGACTTATTAGTGAGATGTTTGCCATGTCAGAAGATGGGAAATAAATATGACTAAAACTCAGGATCCTTCTATCTCAGTGAAATATTGAAGGGTTTATTGATGTGGGGCCTGTTGCGATATTCATTTGAAAGTAAAGGATAAGTTACTCGTTTGGCTCTTCCTACAATCAAGAAAGTTGCACAATGCCCAGTGGGCCTATTCGGATTTTGGAGGCAACACATTCCTCATTCAGGTATGTTACTCTGACTCATTTATTAAGTGATCCAAAGGGCTTCTAGTCTTGGGTAGGGTCAAGAACAGGAAAAAGTTCTGCAACAGGTGCAGCCTGCTATGCAAGCTAGTCTGCTGCTTCGGCCAGATGACCCAGCAGATCCAATGGTGCTTGAAGTATCAACGACAGAGAGGGATGATGATTGGAGCCTTTGGCAAGTCCCTATAGATGAATGACAGTGGAAGTATCTAGGATTTTGGAGCAAGGCCCTACTATTTTCTGCAAATATTTATTCTTTTGAGAGACAGCTTTTGGCCTATTACTGAGCCTTGGTAGAAACTGAACCTTTGACTGGGTCACCAAGTGTATTAGTTCATTCTCACATTGCTGTAGAGAAATATAATACTTGAGACTGGGTAATTTATGAAGAAAGGATATTTAATTGGTTTACAGTTCTGCAGGCTGTGCTGAAAGCATAGCAGCATCTGCTTCTGGGAGGCCTCAGTGAAGGGGTAGCAGGTATGTCACATGGTGAGAGAGACAGAGAGAAAGAGAGAGCGAGAGCGAGTGAGCCACCCTCTTTTAAATGACCAGATCTCTGAAGAATTCTCTCATGCTTGCAAGTACAGCACCAAGAAGATAGTGCTAAACCACTCAATAGAACCTGCCCCCATGATCCAATCACCTCCCACTAGGGCCCACTTCCAAGACTGAGGATTACAATTCAACATGAGATTTGGATGGGAACACAGATTCAAACCATATCACCAAATGACCTAAACTGACTATCATGAATTGATTGCTTTCTGGCTCATCTACCCATAAAGGTGGACGTATGCTACAGCATTTCATCATCAAATGGATGTGGTACATATGTGATTGGGCTCTAGCATATTCTGATGGCTCAAGTAAGTTACATGAGGAAGTAGCCCAAATGCCTATGGTCCCCACTTCTATCACCCTGCCTTGTCTCTCTCAGCCTGAACTTATGACCTCATGGAGAGTTTCCTATGATCAGCTGACAGAGGAAGAAAAGACTAGGATCTAATTGATAAGTGGTTCTGCATAATATGCATGCACCACCTAAAAGTGGACAATTGCGGCACTACAGTCCCTTTCTGGGAGATTCCTGAAAAACAGTGGCAAAGGAGAATCTTCCTAGTGGGCAGAACATCAAACAGTGCCTCTGGTTGTGCACTTTGCTTGAAAGGAGAAATGGCCAAGTGTGTGATTATATACTGATTCATGGGCTGTAGTCAATGGTTTGGCTAGCTGGCCAGGCTCATGGAAGGCGCATGATTGGAAAATTGGTGACAAAGAAATGTGGGGAAGAGGTATGTGGATGGACCCGAGTGGTCAAAAACTGTGAAGATGTTTGTATCCTATGTGAATACTCACCAAAGGATGGCCTAGCAGAGGAGAATTCCAATGATCAATAGATAGAATGAACTGTTCTGTGAATACGACTCACCCTCTTTCTCCACCACTCCTGTTATCATACAATGGGCTCATAAACAAACTAGACATGGTGGCCGGGATGAAGATTGTGCATGAGCTCAACAACGTGGACTTCCACTCACCAAAGCTGACCTGACTATGGCCACCACTGTGTGTCCAATCTGCCAGCAGCAGAAATCAACACTGAGCCCTCAATATGACACCATTCCTTGAGGTAATTAGCCAGCTACAGGGTGGGAGGTTGATTACACTGGACCTCCTCCATGATGGAAGGAGCAGTAGTTTGTCCTTAGTGGAATAGACACTTACTCCAGATATGGACTTCCCTTTCCTGCATGCAATGCTTCTGCCAAGACTATCATCTGTGGAATCACAAAGTGCCTTATCTAATCTCATGATATTTCACACAGCATTGTTTCTGACCAGGGAACTGACTTCACAGGCGAAGAAGTGTGGCAGTGGGCTCATGCTTATGGCATTTACTGGTCTTACCATTTCCCTATTATCCTGAAGCATCTGGCTTGATAGAACAGTGGAATGGCTTTTTGAAGTCACAATTACAATACCAGCTAGGTGACAATACTTTGCAGGGCTGAGGCAAAGTTCTCCAGAAAGCTGTGTATACTCTGAATCGAGTCCAATATATGGTACTGTATCTCCCATAGCCAGTATTTATGAGTCCAAGGATCAAGGGGTGGAAGTGGCAGTGGCACCACTCACCATAACCCCTAGTGACCTGATAGAAAATTTGTGTTTCCTATTCCCATGTTATTATGTTCTGTTGGCCTAGAGGTCTTAGTTCCAGAGTAAGGAATGCTGCACCAGGAGACACAACAACGATTCCATTAAACTGGAATTTGAGACAACTGCTACCTGGTCACTTTGGGCTCCTCCTGCCTCTATGTCAAGAGGTTAAGAAATGAGTTACAGTGCTGGTTTGGGTGACTGACCTGGATTGTCAATATGAAATCAAACTACTACTCCACAATAGAGGTAAAGAAGAATATGTTTGGAATACAGGAGATTCCTTAGGGCATCTCAGTATTACCCTGCCCTGTAGTTAAGGTCAATGGGAAGCTACATCAACCCAATCCAGGCAAGACTACACATGGTCAAAGCTCTTCAGAAATGAAAGTTTGTGTCATGCCACTAGGTAAAAACTCACAACCAGCTGAGGTGCTTGCTGAAAGCAAGGGGAATACCAAATGGATAGTAGAAAAAGGTAGTTACCAATACCAGCTACAACCATGTGACCAGTTACAGAAATGAGGAGTGTAATTGTCAAGAGCATTTTTTCCTTATTTTTTAAGAATATGTTTGTGGATATGCACACCAGTACTAAGAAAATATCTTCATTTTATTTCCATTTTTATTACTTTATCGTATAACATAAGATTTATCGACTTCATATCTATCAGTATTTAAGTGATGTTAATTTTATGTAATAGCATTTAGGTTAAAGGGTTAGTGCACTTTTGATTGGTTATGCGAAGGATAGTTATATTATGTTAGACATAATTATGACCTTATTATTGGCCTTATTTGGAGATTAAGTGTAATTTAAGAAGATGTGTATGGATGCCAAGTTGACAAGGAGTGAACTTATGATGGTTAATACTAGGTATCAGCTTGATTGGGTTGAGGGATGCCTAGATGGCTGGTAATAAATTGTTTCTGAGTGTGTTTGTGAGGATGTTGTCAGAGATGATTGACATTAAGTTGGTGGACTGGGAGAGAAGACTCTCCTTCAGTGTAGGTGGGTGCCATCCATTTGACTGTCAGTGCAGCTAGAACAAAGCAAGAGGAAGGTGTGGAAAATTTTGATTGCTTAATCTTCTGGCTCTTTTTATTCTTTTCATGCTGGACACTTGCTTCAGCTCCTCCTGCCCTTGGATATCAGACTGCAGGTTTTTCAGGCTTTAGACTCTGGGACTTACACGGGCAGCTTCCCACAGACTCTTGGTCCCTTGACTGCAGACTGAAGGTTGCACTGTCATCTTCCCTGGTTTTGAGGCTTTCAGACTTGGACTGAGGTAATACTGGCTTCTGTCTTCCCCAGCTTAGAGGGGACTCTGTCTATCACAGGACTTTGTCTTGTAATCTTGTGAGCCAATTCACCCTAATAAACTCCCTTTCATATATACAGGTATCCTAGTGGTTCTCTCCCTCAGGAGAACCTTGAGTAATATATTATTTATATTTAATATTGCAGTTTTGAGTAGGGCCCAGAGCAAGTGAAGGTTACACAGTAGGCCTAGACTGCATTACAAATTTTTCTGGCATATGGATCTTAGGACCCAGCAGACACAATGGTCCTGAATGGAACTGTGACACATGCCTCCTCAGATCTCTGGCAAGTCCCAACAGGAGAATACCAGCACATTGCTCTTGAAATTCAGATTAAATGTATGCCCCTTTCTGCCATTTGAAAAGCTGCTCCTGGTGTATAACTGAGTCCTGGTAAATTCTAAATGCCTAAATATGGGAGACTAAGTGATTTTGTGTCCCAAGCTGACTAAACATGGAAAAAAGATAAAACAGATACTGAGGGATAAAAGGAGGCAACTGATTATTTTATGCTTATTCTTCTAATTTAGATTTTTTACTCTTTTCCATCCCATTCTGTTCGTTGAGATGCTAAAAGTATCCCCTGGGCTCTCTTGGCCGGTAACTTCTAGTTGTATTTGACCAATGGCAGGGAAGGAAATAGAGGAGAGTATGAGATTATTTATTAATTCCCGATATTTTCTCTCTGCTAAACCAAAGTTTAGCAGTGGTGGTGGTACTCTTTCGAAGGCCACAGTTGCTCTTCATATGGCTGCAACTCTAATTTCATGTAACAGCATCTCCTTCTCACCCATTCAGACTTAAAGCTATTGTGGACTTCCCCCGTTTCTATTCCTTGGAATCTTCAGCATTCTCTTTTGTTACTCCTAGCCATCTTTAAACCTCTATAAATAGTTCCTTTATTCAGTTCTCTACCATTACTACTTTGGGTATGCAAACAGTTCCCCCATCCCCTAGAATTAATGACAGAGCAGAAAGAAGACCATATCAGGTCACATATGGACTTTTTAGTAAGAGATAAATAAAATCTATCTCTTTTAAAGACACTGTCACTTTGGGGTTTTCTGTTATATGCAGCCAAACATTATCCTCAATGCTATAACACCTCACTTTGATAATTCCTCCTTTCATTGTTTGGAAAGTGCTGTTCGCCATTTCTTTTTTATTGGCATCGTCCTAGCACCCATCATGTCCCTTGGACACCTCTCCATCCTCCGAATATCAATAGATTTAGTGTCCTTACCCTTCATTTTGAGTTAGAATTTCTAACTGTACCATTATCTTCCATTCATGTACCATCTACTGTTCCTCATCTAAAATTTAGCAAACATATCCTGAACTCAGTAGTTATCAATACATGCTATTGATAAGAATGGTACTTACCCCATTTATTTAGGAAGAGTCAAACTTCACAGCCTTCCAAGTAGAGAAGACTTCAGTGGTTTAAATATTTTCATTCTGAATTCTTGCCATAAGTGTATTTTATGAGAAGATTATTTTTCCCCCGACTCTGCTTGGAAAGTCAGAAGCGAGCAACATGGAAGAATATCACTTTGGAAGCAAGGCGGAAGAATATCATGGGCAGATGCTTTAGCAGAGAACAAATAAGGGATATGGTAAAGTCCCAGTGCCGGCTTCATCTTCATCTATGGTCAAGTGGTGGGCCAAACTTTGGAGTCTATAGCTCCAGAAGACCTACTGGAAGGTGTAATCTGTCAATATCTGCTCACTGGACTCAAATGAAATGTCCTCTTATTTAGTACCAACTATCCCTCCAATAGCTTTAGATAACAGTTGCCAGCCTTTCACTGCATAGTGATTTTGTCTGCTTGTGTGTGTGCGTGTGACTGGCACATATTTTGTGAGATTAGAAGCACTAGAAGGGTCAAAACTTATCTTGGGCATTTTTGTATCCTTAGCAACTAGAGCATGCCTGGCTCATAGCAGAAAGTCAAAGAAATAAATCCAAACAAACAAGTGAATATATTCAAGACCTCACTCAAAATCCCACAATTCTTCATCACCTTCAAACCTGCCATAGTGTTTGCTCCCTCT
Source organism: Rhinopithecus roxellana (assembly GCF_007565055.1). Lineage (NCBI taxonomy): Eukaryota > Metazoa > Chordata > Mammalia > Primates > Cercopithecidae > Rhinopithecus > Rhinopithecus roxellana. The sequence continues at coordinate 93,771,776 of NC_044552.1, read as the reverse complement.
GTGATTCCATAATAGTTTGTATATGATTCTCTTACAGCATTTTCATGTGGCTTCATAATTATATATGTAGCCTATGTAATTATCAAGCACAATAGCTATACAGCTGAATGTTTAAACCTCGGGCTTTGAATCACAACTTGACTGCTACATAGCTATCTCATCTTAGTTAAGTTCCTTAACATTTCTAAGATTGTTTCCTTGTTAATAAAATATATGTAATTTATTTTTACACAAAGAAAAGATTTATTATGTACCAACATCTAACAGGTGTAGCTATTGGCAATAGAGTTAAGAGAAAAAGAAAAAGAAAAAAAGAAAAGGAAAGTATGGAGATGGGGAAGAAATAAAAGGTGGACAAATTGCTTGTCCTCATGAATTGTGCATTACAAATATGAATTGATTTATATTTTTCTATGCCCAATTCTACATCTCCAAAGCAAACAATATGATTTCATATATTTATAAGTAGTCTGAAGAAAATAAAGCAAGGTAAGGGCATAGAGCTTGACAGAGATTTCAGAAAGTCCTGATGTTTATTGGAGAAGCTGATTTAAGGATTGAAGTCCCCCAAATTATTAGGGTTGTGCAAAAAATTCAAAAAAAGTTTCTTCTTCTCAATGCATGGTGGGATTGCACTTTCTATCTTCTTTGTATCTGGGTATGGCCTTCTCAGTCCATGAAAGTTGGACAGAAGGGAGTTGTGTGCAGAAGCTTTGAGAACCAACTCAAGATTTGTCCCATCTTCTTCACCTGTAGAAATTATTTGGAAGCATTTACTGAGAAGTTCTGGCCTTCATGTTAACCCAAACTGGAGAGCACACAATTTGAAGATTGTTTTAGTAGTGCGTACACTCTCCTGTCTTTACTGATACAAGCCTTATTACAATGCCTGACCCCCAGAGACTGCTTGATAAATTCTTATTATCATTGTTGCTGGCATTATTGTTATTATTGATTTTATTATAGTAACATTCGTATTGCCTATGTAGAAACATAGTAGAGGATAAATATCCTTCTCTTGAATTAGTTTTAAGGCAGGAAAATGCAAACCTTTTGATCCTATCTTTAATTAAAATTACCTGTCAGAGGCGGCAGAGTGGCAACACTTAGATACAAAGAGGAATCCCTAGTGGGAAAAATTAAATGTATGCTTTCAATGCTATATTTTAAATGATTGGCACTGTAAAACTAGATACATATATTTTTAAACTATTTGGCTTGGAGACCTAATAAATCTAATTATCAATGCAGAAAACTTTTAAAAATCAAGTATATAAGTAAAAAATGTTAATTCTTTGAAATACTATTAGGAATAGTAAAAATTGTCACAAAATGTCAATATAAACTAAGAAATATTTTTAGGCACAGCTTAAATTATAGAAGAAAGAATTAAGTAACTTAACTGGACAGAAATACCAGTTTTAACTGAAATGTAGCTCAGTTTCATTTAAACCTTTGCAAGGGAATCATAGGAAAAAATATAACACATAACTTTCTCCAGTGGCAGAAATTGTTAACAGCATCACAGTAAATCTTGTGTGAAACATGTAGAAACAGATCTGGAGGGGTAGGGGAATGCAAAACATGTCAGAAGCAATTTTTCAGTGAATAAAATTAAATCAAAGGAGAAAGTAAATTTATTGGAACATAAATACAAATGATAAAATGAGAACTACATTTTATAAAATAAGAACATGTTTCTTCAATAAGTATTTCAGTGGTATCTACAAAATCAAGTTCATAATTTTAAATTCTATAAGTAGAATTCTAAATATCCTATTTCTGATGCATACTAAAAACTAGTGAATTTGGAATATTATTTATTTTCTAGAGCTCACTATTTGCCACAACAATAGCTGCAGGGAAAGCTTAATTGAATTTGCATTATATGTTAGTAACAAATACAGTACAATCACAATAGTAGCCTTGACAGGCTTGACTTGAAATCGTGTGCTTTGATAGGCTTGATTTGAGAATATGCAGGTAATACTTTTTCTATGCCGTAGAAATAACTAATGCAAATTCCTTGCTCCTAGAACTGAAAAAGAAGACATTATTCAATTGACTAGGACACAGAGTTACTGTCCTTTTATTGTTTGACATATTAACCTAAATAGAACAGATTTGTGAAATGTGTTCCAGTAAGAAAGAAAAACTACCTTTTGCTTCACTTTGAGATTTATTTATTTATTCAGAGCTCATTGTACTGATTGTTTGCTATCAGGAGAAGGCTTAACCCAGAAGCCAAGTTTCCAACAAGTGGTTTCTAGGTATCACATGGTTTGGTTTGTGTTGTTACTAAAATAAAGCACATGGAAGTAGTATTATGTAGTATTTGCCTTTCTTTGTCTGACCTATTTCACTTACCATAATATTCTCCAGTTTCATCCAGGTTGTTGCAAATGGTAGAATTTAAAAAAATATTTGAATAATATTTCATCATATGTATTCATTCATCCATTGATGGACATTTAGGTGGCTTCCAGGTATTGGCTATTGTGAATAATCCTATTATGATCAGGGGTGTACAAATATCTCTTCAAGATCCCAATTTCGATTTCACGTTTCAAAAGAGGAATTACTGGAATATATGGTAGATCTACTTTAATTTTTTTGAGGAACCTCTATGCTGTTTTCCACAGTCATTGTACCACATCCTGTCCTCTGGGAAAACTGAGCGGTATTAGTCAAAGGGTACGAAGCTTCAGTTGTGCAGTATGAATAAGCCCAAGAGCTCTGCTCTGCTGCAAAGTGCCTATGTTTAATAACACTTTGCTTTATACTTGAAATTTTGCTAAAAGTGTAGCTCTTATATTAAGTAATCTTATCAGAAAATAATAATAACAATAATAAAGACGTGAGAGAGAAACATTTGAGGTGATGAATATGTTTATGATGTAGATTGTTGTGATTGTTTCACAGATGTATATTTATTGCCAGATGTATCAAGCTGTGTATATTAAATATATACATCTTTTTGTGTGTCAGTCATGTATCTCAATAAAATGGAATAAAAAATTAAAATAAAATAAAACGCAAGATCATACACAAGCTAGCATATCAATTAAAATAACCTAATTCTTTTTTTTAATTTTTAATTTTTTTTTATTATACTTTAAGTTCTAGGGTACATGTGCATAACGTGCAGGTTTGTTACATATGTATATTTGTGCCATATTGGTGTGCTGCACCCATCAACTCGTCAGCACCCATCAATTCATCATTTATATCATGTATAACTCCCCAGTGCAATCCCTCCCCCCTCCCCCCTCCCCATGATAGGCCCCGGTGTGTGATGTTCCCCTTCCCGAGTCCAAGTGATCTCATTGTTCAGTTCCCACCTATGAGTGAGAACATGCGGTGTTTGGTTTTCTCTTCTTGTGATAGTTTGCTAAGAATGCTGGGCTGGAAAATAACCTAATTCTTAATTTTGCATTGACAAACTTATTTTAATTATCTATATATCTATTTCACTTGATAAACAGCTTTTAGTTTCCAAAAGTTAAATATAATATTTTAAAGTAATAAATCATAAAATATAACAATTTTTCATGTAGTGTTATGGATATATATCATATATTAAATCATGTGTGGTATGTGTATGTATATATGTCTTAAATTTTATAATTTATATATTATATTGGAAATAATAGGAACAAAATTTGAACTAATTTAAATAGGATAAACATTGTTTTCTTTTGTTCTGAAGTGAAAATGTAGATCAGACCCTTTTCTTCAGTTCACTGAGGTTTCCTCAAATGGCTTGACACTACTGAGTTAACAAAGTTAGACTCTCCTCAATTTTTTAATGTATTAAAATAAAAGTCTCTTCCACTAAAGCATTCACTAGAATTATCAAATCTTCACGAGTGAAGTGTAGTCATTAGATAGATGGATGGGTTTTTACTCCTCCTATCATTTTTAATTGTCATGGAATTACATTTATCCTCCCTAAACCAGTACAATGTATGCTTTTCTTGGTTCAGTAGAAAGGGATACATCCAAGGAAAGATAAATTATTCCTTTATCACCAAAACATTTATTAAATGTCTATATTTTTAGGGGGCAGTGCTGAGTGTTATAAATGGGAATTAATTAGGCTACATTCCTGCCTCTATCTCTATGACAACAGAAGATAGAAAACAACGTTGCAGGAATTTTAAGGCCATTCATTCAACATGGGGGATGCGTTCAACATGGGGATGCAAACAGATACATTTTTACCATGAACATTTGCATCCTTGAGCACAGAATATTAGTGTACTGGGTGAAAAGGGTGATGCATGCCATGTGATTAATTGCCACTCACCAAACATGGTAAGAAAGATCCTTGCCAAAATCCTATGACTCGACAGAGTGCTGTCCAAATGAGAGCATGATAAGAAGGGGTAAGCACAGTGGGCTTTTTTTTTAATCTTCCATATCCAATCTCAGAAATTACTAAAAGAAGGAGATTTCCAGCTTGCATCTGCTTTACACATTTTAAAAATCCTTTATATGCTGTGGGGAAAAATGTTAAACAAGGAATAAACTAGTTATTGGCAAACATCACAGAGAGGCACACTAGAGTAGTAGAAATTTCTCATACTCATAGAAATTTAAGCACATGCCTAGAGAATTAGACACATTTTGTATATTACATATACTCAATGCACTAACATATTATTTACTTTACCTATATTCCCCATCTCTACATGGGAAGATCTTATTAATCTTACCACATCTCTCTCTCAAACTCATTCCCTCTTCATTTGTTTCAGGACAATCAAATTAACATAAGTTGTGAATCATTTTGTTCTCGATAATTACAATAACCTCCTCGTCATTTTTTTTATTTTCCATTATTGTATTTCATACAATATTGCTTCTGAGGAAGAAACTCACTTCAAAGCAAAATAAGTGCAAGAATGGGCTCATGCTCATGGATTTCACTGATTTTACTATGTACCCCACCAGTCTTAAGCAGCTGGCTTGATAGAATGATGGAATGTCCTTTTGAAGACTGAATTACAGCACCAGCTAGGTAATAATACCTTTCAGGGTTGGAGCAAGATTCTCCAGAAGGCTCTGAATCAGCATCATTATATGGTACTGTTTCTCTGATAGCCAGGATATATAGGTCAAGGAGTCAAGGAGTGGAAATGGGAGTGGCATCACTCACAATTACCCTTGGTGACCCACTAGCAAAATTTTGGTTCCTGTTTCTACAGCTTTAAGTTCTGTCAGCCTAGAGGTCTTAGTTCCACAGAAACAAATGCTTCTACCAGGAGACACAACAATGATTTCATTGTATTGGAAGGTAAGACTGCCACCTGGTCATTTTGGGTTCCTCATGCCTTTGAGTCAACAGGCAAGAAGAAAGTTGTGGTGTTGGCTGGGATTATTAATCCTGACCATGAAGGGGAAATTGAACTAATCCTCCTCAATAAAGGTAAGGAAGAGTATGTCTGAAATCCAGGAGATTTCTTAGTTTGTCTCTTAGTATTACCATACCTTACAATTAAAGTCAATGGAAAACTGTGACAATCCAATTCTGGCAGAACTACAAATGGCCCAGACCTTTCAGGAATGAAGGGTTAAGTCACCCTATCAGGTGAAGAACCATCAACAGGTAAAGAACCAAAATACATATATTTTTCTCCTTGTGGGGTAGAAAAAAAGATACCCCTTTGAACAAGATTTTCTTTGAACAGTCATTAAGTATCAGTGTATTACAAACCAAAATATTCCTTAGCCTTTATTTATTTCATTTGGCATCTAACCTCATAAACTATGGTTTGACAGATGATCCAACCAAATTATTGTATATTTTAGTTAAATATTTTAGGATAATGGTTCATAAAATAATCATTGGTATCAACTACTCTGAGCTGAGCATTTAAAAAGTCTTGGTGCAAAAGTTCTAAGCGATCATATCCATTCTGCATCTTAGGGGAAGTAATCACAAATTTATTTTGGTAATGTCTATGTTAGTCAGTATTTTTACTTTCTTGCTATTCAGAAAACTGAATATTAATAGACATAAATATTTGTGATTGTTAGAACCAAATGCAAAATGAAACAATGCTGTTTCTACATTTTTATGTTGAAAATAGACCAGATTTAATTTTTACCCTACATGGGATAGGAGAGAATACACAAATCAATTTCATTCTGAAATGAGACAAAGAGATTCTGGCATTTGTTAGGACTGTCTAAAAGGAGAAAAAAAAAAAAAACTAGATATTTGCTTTAACGGGATAATACTGTGTTTTCATAGGTACCACAGAGCTATTTCCATAGCTTTCAGTGGGGGCATATTGTTTTAATCGCTTCTATAGTGACGGCTATGATTTTGTCTTGGTTCACTCACATTAAGTTGCCAAATCCCTATTTGTGTACATAGACTTGCATTTATAAATATATGCCCGGTGTCTGTTAGTGACCTTCCACTGACCAACTCTGCACAAATATCTCTTATCTGAAAATTTAGAGCAAAGTTTGGTAAACAGTGCAAAATTCAGGAGAGAAGACATAAATCAAAACTAAAATAATAAGTTCAAAGCCTTGAACTCTTGCAATATATTGTTTTTCAATCTTGGGAGTCATTGAAATGATTACAGAGACCCAAACTATTTGAAATGCATGTCTAAAATCTAACCGGGATGCAACCACATTTGAGTAAAAGGCTATTAAAATGATGAAGTCATTATACTGTATCCAAGGATAAAAGACTTGTAAATATTTAGTCTTTCACAGTCACAAACCACTTAAATGAATGAATATAGTCTATTCAATGGTTTCTGGTTCTAATTGCCGCCAGGAAATGTCAAATTCACATGCTGTCCCAGAACACAAGATTTAGCTTTTGGATTTTTAATTTAGCTAAAAGATGTGTAAAAGCACACAGTCATTCAGATCTTTGTTGGCTCCAAATCTGTGTAAGATTATATACAAATAATGTTTAAGCTAGCATTGGCAATCACATTGGCTAACTAACTTTATTGTAATTAATTGTATTTTTGTTTTTTATTTTTTTTTAGGGAGAAACAAAAATAATGAAGGATGAAAATTTGGAGAGGCACTATTTTCAGTAATAGTCTTATAAATGAGGTAAGGCTCAAAGTTGCCAAAATGGAATCTGGAAATAAAGATCCATCAGCCTTATGTCTAAAGTAAATCATAATTGTTCTGAAAATGATTAACGCTGGGTGACAGCCAATGTTCCTTTGATAAAATAGTACTTAGTCTGATGCTACAATTGAGTAGACAGGAAATAACTCACCTTTTGGTAATGAATTAACTCTTTCGTACAGGCCTATAGTAATTCCAAAACATAAGTTACAAAAATGGCTCAGATGCCAGGAAATTAAACAGAGTTTCGCAGGATAGCAGACAATTGTGTGTGTGTGTGTTTTCTTTTTCTTTTTTGTGCTTTTTCTTCTTATCAGTATATTTGGCAAATAATGTACCTATTGCTCAAGGAGCTTCCTACAATTTATTTGCTGATTTGTCTGCATCAAAGTAGAATTTAGTAAACAACAACATAACAGTAGTATTCAGTGACTTTTTACTTTGCAAAATTACACAAAATATTTTTAATAACTTTGTAATAAGGTGGGATCCAGGCAGATCAAATTCTCATAATTTGTCAAAGGTAGCCATTAAAATTGTAATACTGTATTGGAATTTCTTGATTCCTGGAGTGCAAAAAACTATTAAGCTGGGTTTCTGTCATCATATAGTGTATTTAAATGCCTCTTTTAGACATGTCTTTGCATTCCACACCACACTTCCTATATGCAATATTGCCAAGCTCAGTCTCTTTCTTCCCGTGGGCATAACTTAAATGCATCTAGAAAATGATCTGAACTGTAGAGTGCATATCATTTTAAACTGGAGAGAAGAATAAAGCCTTGGAGACAGCACAGTATGTGGTTGTAGTAGTCCAAGTTAAAAATGACCTAAGTGTCAACGAGGGATTTGAATGCTAGACTAGTGTGGTTATTAATGGACACACACTCTTTCCTCAACCAAGTATCTGCTTTTATTCCTTGTGGTTATGGGAATAGGAAATGGAAAGAGACAACACTTTACTGGCAGACACATTACTGACCCAGCAGAGGCAGCAAGAAAAATGAGCAGAGAAAGCTTCAGAGAAGAGAGTCCTGCCAAGCAGAATGATTGCTTCAGGAAGTACAGGATTCCTTGGACATGATGGTGACTGGGTTGAATAACCACCTAACAGAGTAGAATGGATCAATCAATGGGTTGTTGAATCAAATCATCCTAGAATGTTGAAATCACTGGGAAAGAAGCAAAGGCATCCTGATTCCTGCCATTTCTGACTCATGGGTATTTGAGAGAGCCAGCCTCTCACTTCACTTAGGACACATTGACAGCCATTTGCTAGCCATATATCTGGCATGGTCTCGAATTCAAATATTCATTCTGTAATCAGAAAATGTATTGATGTTTTGCTTTCATAAGTATAGCTATCAAAATAATATATTAATAAAATGCAGTTTTTAGACCAGTATAACTCTTCAAGACAGTTCTTAAAATAAATAAAATGGTTAGGAGGTTTTTAAGTTACAGATTTTAGCAAATATATTTAAGTTAGTAAAAACAAACATTAAATATATGTTTTAAGATTTATATTTAGCTTATTTCACATATCAACTTTGTTAACTTATAACAGTAATCAAATTTTATGAAGAAACATATTTGGAACTAGGGTCAGTACAATCTAATGCATAAAAGACACAAAGGAGAAATAAATAGTGGAAGAACATAAATACAAATGATTAAATAAGAAAGCAAGCCATGTTATTACAGGCTAAATAATATCTAGAAATGATCCCCACTTGAAAGCAGATACTTTGTTTTTCCTCCTCTTTCTTTCATTATGCTAGAGGGAATCCAGAGCATAGTTTACCCTGGAAACAAAGACAAAATTAAAGGAGTCAGACAGAGGGAAAACCAGTACTCACCTCTGCTATCTTGAACTTGAGAGATAAGTAGAAAGTTTCTGAAAAAGATGACTTTTATAGAACTGTATTTTTGAGATGCTTAAAATTCTTGCACTAATCATGCATTCTTCCATTTGTGCTATATTATTAAATTCTAGAACAGAAATTTATCAAGGCTTTCTGGGTCTTCAAGAAACAATTTATATAAATGAAACTGCCCCTGGAAAGGATCATAACATAATCAGCAGACACTTGGCCAGTTTTCTTTATAATAATGTTAGAAAATCTGTGTTTGCTGGTAAGGAAAAATAAGATAGTCTTCTAAGGAGCTGTGAATAAAGAAAATTAGGTACCTGAATTGGGAAGAAATGAAAATAGAAAGGTATCAGAGATGGGCTTTCCCTGGATCTATGCCTTTTCTGCAGTTTGCTTCACTCTACGTACAAAGGGGTCCAGCTCTAGCTGTTCTTCCCTAATGATATTATTGGCAGTCAGCTGAATGTCTGCACAGAGAATGTCACAGTCACGGCAGGATTTTTTCTGTATTGAAAAAGCAGAAACCAACTTCTTGGCACTCCATCAGAAGAGATGTGATTTCCTAACTAAAGCAGAATGCTCAATCAGAAGAGTTTTTGGAACTTTTCCCTCTGCCATGGAACCTGGTGAATGGTTTGTGTTTTTCCAAAATTACTTGAAATTTAGCTGCTAGGAGGCTATGCCGGCCATTCCAATTTTTCTTTCAATTTTGCATTTTATTGGATGCTTCCCTCAAGTCTTCCAGCATAGTTCAGTCATTAGTCAGAGCTGGAAGGTTTATTATTTATTTTGACAGTCACCAGCCTATTTTGTCAAACCATACACATTACTGCTCCATTTGACAGGTGTTACTCTTAAAATCCTTCAGTTTATTTTCCCCCTTTGTGTGAAGCTTCTATGTCTACTGTCTTGTTTACTTTCCCAAAGGAAGCACAATACATTTTCTGGTTGATAAAAGCTTGGTTTTGTTGCTACTTTTCAGTGACAGCTTAAGCAGCCATTGGTCAAAAACTTTTTTCTTGCTTTAATCAAAATTTTGGTGAAGTGCTTACACTAGGAACCATTAGGAAATAAAATAAAACAAAAGAAAAATAGTGAATGTAGTGTAAGTAGAGGCAGAGAAACATTGCCATTTTACCTGCAATGTGCATACTGCAGGGGATATTGAAGTTAGAATTTCTTTACTCTAAAAGAGCTCTAAGGTTAATTGTATATTACAAACTGTCATAGAAGAAAATACAGGGAGCTATGATGACATAGAAGAGAGCACTATCCAGATTAGAAAAGTCAGGTAGGTCTTCCTGGAGAAGATGACAGCTAAATTGATTTGTGAAGATAAATAGTAATGCAGACAAAAGGAGATGACAGGATGGGAAATCTATGTGGATGCCAATATAGGAAGGATAGTGAATCTGATTTGAATATATTGCTTATAGCATATCACGAAAGCATTTGTGTGCATATATATATTCTGATGTTTGTGACTCATCTCTGTTACCCATTTAGTTCTCTAACTTCCTTTTCTGCTCAAATCTTATCTCTTCAGGAAGCCTTCGCTGACCACCCAATGTAAATACTTCTCTACCACTTCCTTGGTAGCTCTCCATCTTTAAGCCTTGCTTCATGTTTCTCTTTTCCTTTCTTTTCTTTTCTCTTTTCTTTTCTTTCTCTCTTTCTTCTTTTTCTTCTTCTTCTTCTTCTTCTTCTTCTTCTTCTTCTTCTTCTTCTTCTTCTTCTTCTTCTTCCTTTTTTTTTTTTTTAAACAGAGTCTTGCTCTGTGGCCAGGATGGTGGGCAGTGGCACAATCTTGGCTCACTTTAACCTCCTAAGTCTCCCAGGTTCAAGCGATTCTCCTGCCTCAGACTTCTGAGTAGCTGGGACTACAGGTGCACACCACCACACCCAGCTAATTTTTGTAGTTTTAGTAGAGACGTAGTTTCACCATGTTGGCCAGGATGGTCTCGATCTCTTGACCTCGTGATCCACTGCCTAGGCCTCCCAATGTGCTGGGATTACAGGCACGAGTCACTGCCCCCAACCTGCTTTATGTTTCTTATGGGAATGCTTCATTGTCTGTCAGGAAGGAAAGCAAATATTTAATAAATTAATTGTTGTTAGTCCCCTTCTGTTTCTTAGCTGTACTGTGCAACACACTACTTTAACGCTCAGTGGCTTAAAATGCAACCTTTTATTAGTCATGATTGTGTTTTCCAAGAATGAGAGCAGGGCTTGTCAGGGATGGCTCATCTGTGCTCTGTGATCTTGGCTGCATCCACTCATTCAGGTGGTAGTTGGGGTATAGGATCAAAGGTGACCTTACTCACATGTCAGGAATCATGGTGCTGGGCTGCTGCTGAGGTCCTTTTATTCACATGGCCACTTTCTCCAAGTGGATAGCCTAGACTTCTTTTCTAGAAGCCTTAGGGTAGCAAAATAATGAAATAATCAGGTTCTATGTCTCTTAAAGTCTAGGCCCTGAACAAGCACAATCTCACTTCCACCACATGGTTAAATCAAATCCAAAGCCTATCCAGATTGAAGGAGAAGATAAATAAATTCCATGTTTTTTATAAACATGAGGAGTAGCAGGTACCTGCAGGCAAGGGAGGGATTGTTACAGTCATTTTTGCCGACTATTCTGCATACTCTCTAGAATTCAAACTGCTCAAGGACATAATCTAGTTGTATGGAATCAAGAATATAGTTGCTCACTTATTGACTTTTCATCATGTCCACATTGAAGCACAATTAAGTACCATATTCACATCTCTAGTCCTGATTTATTTTTTATTGTGACAGGTTCTTGCTCTGTCACTCAGGCTGGAGTGCAGTGGCACAATCCTGACTCACTGCAACTTCAACCTCCTGGGCTCAAGCCATCCTTCACCACAACTTCCCAAGAAGCTGGGAAGTTGGGAGGGACTACAGGTGTATGCCACCATGCTTGGCTAATTTCAATTTTTTTTTTTTTTTTTTTTTTGGTTGCCCAGGCTGGTCTCAAATTCCTGGGTTCAAGTGATTCTCCCACCTTGGCCACTCAAACTACTGGAATTACAGGCATGAGCCACTGTGGTTGGCCCTCAACATATTTTTAAACTAGAATGTTTAAAAAATGGTCTCTGTTTATTGGACATTTATGTTTATATGCCCTAGCCTTGCTTCAGAAACAATAACAACAAATTCATCTTTCCTCCCATTTTATTTTTTTCTTCCAATTTTTTCTGCTCTGTAAATGGTATTCTTTCAGACTTTTATTATCACCAAGGATTTAAAATGTGAAGTTACCTTTCTCTCTCTCTTTCTGTCTTTTGTTTTTGCAATCAGATGGACCCAAAATCATATTTGAAAATTGGTTCTACTATGTACTGACAATGTGGAATTGAGTAAATCACTTAACCTTTCTGAACCTATTTATTCTTCATTTAAAATTGATAGGATATCCTCATCTCAGGGTTGTTCTGGAGATTAGTTAAAAGAAAACTTTGTAGACAGCCTGAAAAAGATGTTAAGCACTCATTAAATGTAAATTCCCAGCTTTAGAAAGTTTTTTTTTTCTAGTGTTTATGTTCTCCATGTGCTATTATTAACATTTTATGGATATTCTATGTCTCTACAACAAAAGAGTAAACTCCTTAAAGACAGTGACTCTAGAATTCTTAGGGTAGGGTCCTACATACTTAGAATTTGGAGTATGATAAACTCTTTCAAATGAATCACACTAACATCAATTAAAAAGCATGAACATTTTGTGGGGGAGAGTAAACATAAACTCACTGCTTTGTTGAAAATTAGGCAATGTATATTGTCATTTTTATTGTTGTTAGTTTGCATTCTACATTATGCTGTGTTCTCTATAAAGCAAACTCTCTTTTAAAAGAAAAGTCCGTAAGAAAATAAGAGGGCTGGTGTAAAGGGAACTACTGATTTTGACAGTCAGAGGAGAGTTTTTAAGACATAATACCAGATGTTGGAGTGATTTTGGTAATCACATCCCGTTTAGCTTTGCATGAAGATCTTTATACCTCCTTTTTAAAAGTTCAATAATATCACAGCAATACATTTTTAAGCAAATATATTTTAGAGACCAAATGCTTTTTTTTTCCTCTCTGAAATATGATTATTTCAATTACTAGTAGCAACAATTAATCACTGACTGATTCATCAGCCTGCAGCTGGGATTATAGAGCTGACTTCCCTTTTTTTTTTATTCCTGTTCTACTCTGCTCAGCAGGGATTGAGCGATAGCAAACTAATAACCTTTCCCTAGCCTTAGTACTTTTTCTTAATACTAGCAAAGAAGAAAATTGTAAATATTTTCCCAAGTTCATTTTTACCCCACACAACTCATTTTTATTAAGCTTTACTGAGATATACTTGACAAATATTTTATCTATGTATATAATGATGTAATGTTTTGATATACATATATGTTATTAAATGATTTCCACAATCAAGCTAATTAACATATCTATCTACTTATGATTTAGTAAATTTCAAGTATACATTACTGTTAACCTTGGTCATCATGCTGTACATTAGGAATCGGGAAATCATTTATCTCATCATTGCAACTGTAAACTTTTTGTAATTATGTATCCCCATTATTTATCCCCATTTTCCCCACTTCAATCACCTATTTGCAATTATAAATCCCCAATATATTCCCATTTCCCCAACCTGTATCCCTGGTACCCAACCTTCTAATCAGTTTTTATGAGTTCAACTTTTTTAGATAAGTGAAATCATGCAGTATTTGTTTTTCTGTGTCTAACTTATTTCACTTAGCATAATGTCTTCTAGCTTCATCCATGTTGTTGCAAATGACAGAATTTATTTCTCTTTTAATGCTGTGTAATATTGTATGTATATATTTTATACATATATACACACACACTAAAATGTCTTCATTCATTAATTGACAGACACTTAGGTCATTCTCATATCTTGGCTATTGTAAATAATGCTGCAAGAAACATGAGAATGCAGAGATCTCTTTGAGATAGTGATTTTATTTCCTTTGAGTATATGCACAGAAGTGGAATTACTGGGTCATATGGTATTTCTACCTTTTTTTTTTTTTGAGAAACCTCCATACTGTTTTGCATAATGTTTTTACTAGTGTATATTCCTCTGAATAATATATGAGTTTCCTTTTCTCCACATTCTCACTATACTTATCTTTTGACTTTTCAGTAATAGCCATTGGCAGTGGAGCAAGATGGTGGAACAGAAGCCTACAACCTTTATCCCCCTGTAGGAACACAAAATTTTAACAACTATCTAAACAGAGGAAAGCACAGTCACAAGAACTAAGAATCAGGTAGGCCATCACAGTACTTTGTTTTAGCTTGATATTGCTGAAAGAGAGGCATTAAAGGGGGTAGGAGAGACAGTCTTAAATTGCCAACACCATGCCTCCCCCATCTCCCTGCATGGTCATGTGGGGCAAAAAGAGTCTGTCTCCTTTAGTGAGAAAGAGGGCAGTGACTGAGGGACCTCACACTGAACTTCATATTGCCCTGTCACAGCAGAGAGAAAAGACATGCTGGGCTTAGCCAGTTCCCAGGCATGAAGGGAGTCATAGACTGGCCCTAGACAGAAGGGAATTGTCCATTCTAGTGGTTGCAACTTGAGTGTATTGGCAAGCCTTGCAAATGGAGGCCAAAGTTCTCTGGTGTCCTAGCTAAACCAGAAAGGCAGTGTAGGAAACAAGGACTGCAATTCTTAAGCAATGCCTAGTTCTGGGTTGGGCTCAGAGCCAGAGGACTAGGGTGGCACATGATCTGGTAAAACAAGAGCCGGGGCAGCCAAAGGAATACTTATAACACCACTTTCCCAAATCCAGGCAGCACAACTGACAGCAATGAAAGTGACTCTTTCCTTCTGCTTTAGGAGAAGACAGTGAAGAGTAGAGAGGACTTTGCCTTGCATCATGCATACCGGCTCAGACACAATAGAATAGGGCACTGGGCAGGGTTGTAAGGCCCCCATTCCAGACTCTAGATCCCAGACAACATTTCTAGACACACCCCAAACCAAAAGGGAATCTGCTGCCTTGAAGGGTGGGACCCAGTCCTGGCAGGTTTCATTACCTACTGGGGGTCCTTTAATCAGTAGGTCCTGAACAGCCAGGACCTTGTACTCAGGTAGTACATGATGGACCTTGGGCTGTGAGATATGTTGGCTTCAGGTGGGACACACCACATTCCCAACTGTTGTGGCTATAGTGAAAGACTCCTTCTGTTTGATAAAAGCAGAGGGAAAAGTAAAGGGGTCTTGTCCTGCACCTTAGCCACAGTGGGATAGAGCAACAAGCAGGCTCTTGGGGTCCCTAAGTCCAGGCTTAGGCTCTCAATCAGGTTTGTGAACCTTCCCTGGGCCAGAAGGCTAAGTCCCAGGTCTGGTAGCATTCACCACAAGCTGACTGAAGAGCCCTTGGGGCTTTAAGTGAGCATCGGCAGTGACCTGGCAGAATCCCCTGTGGGCCAGTGATGGCAGTGTCCACAGGGAAAGGCACCTCTGCCTATGAAAAGGGGAGGGAAGAGCAGGATAAACTTTATATTGTGGTTTGAGTGTCAGCTTAGCTACAGTAGAATAGAACATTAGGTAAATTTCTAGGGTTTTTGACTTCAAACCCCAGCTTCCAGACAGAATCTCTGGACCCACCTGGGACCTGGGGAAACGCACTGCCCAAAAGGGAAGGACAGAAATGAGGCTGGCTTCACCATTTGCCAATTGCCAAGCCCTAGAATCTTGACCGAACACAGGTGGTAGTCAGGTAGAGGTTACAGTGGGCCTTCGGTGAGATTGAGTGCTGTGTTGACTTCAGGTCTGACCCAGTGTAGTTTCAGTGGTGGTGACCACAGAGGTGCTTGCATCTCCACAGCCCAGTTTCAGGTGGCTCACCACACACACAGAGAGACTTTGTTTGGGAGAAAGTAAGTTAAGAGAACAAGAGACTCTGCCTGGTAATCCAGAGAATTCTTCTTGATCTTATCCAAAAACCACCAAGGAAGTACCTCTTCTAGTCTGCAAGAACCATAGCATTATTGGATTTGGGGTCTAAATCCTTTCAAATACTTGAAAAATCTTCCCAAGAAGGACAAGCACAAACAAGCCCAGATTGCAAAAAGTACAATAAATACCTAACTCTTTAATGGCCAGACACCAACAAACATCTGCAAGCAACAAGACCATCCAGGAGAATATGACCAAAGCAAATGAACAAAATAAGGTACCAGGGTCAATTCTAGAGAAACAGAAATTTTCTGACCTCCTGGAGGTCACAGAGATATATGACCATTCGGACAGAGCACTCAAAATAGCTGTTTTAAGGAAAATCAAAGAAGTTCAAGATAACACAAAGAAGAAATTCACAATTCTGTCAGATAAATTTAACATACAAATTGAAATAATTAAAAAGAAGTAGAAATTCTAGAGTTGAAAAATCCAGTTGACACACTGAAGAATGTCAGTTGTCAGAGCCTCTCAATAGCAGAAGAAAGAATTCATGAGCTTAAGGACAGGCTATTTAAGATACAGTGAGAATAGACAAAAGAAAAAAGAATAAAAATCAAGAAGAAGGGCTACAAAATCTAGAAGATAGCCTTAAAAGGGCAAATCTAAAACTTGTTGGCTTTATAGAGAAGGTAGAGAAAGTGGTAGAGGTAGAAGGTTTATTCAAAAGAATAATATTTTTTTAAGAAAGCCTGTTATGTCTATAGTCTGAAATTATTGAAAATTGCATTCTTAAAAAACACACATTCATAACAATTGTACAATGTAACTTTCTATTTCACTCTAAAGCCTAAAAGCCAGAAGATGTATTTCTCAGATTTTCAAATGACATTCCAAAATTATATATTCTTTGCATATTTTATCTCATTTGACAATAAAAGAGCAGCAAAAGTAAAAAAAGAAAGAATAATATCAGTAGACAACTTCCCAAACCTAGAGAAAGAAATCAACATTCAAGGACAAGAAGGTTATAGAACATGAAGCAGATTTCACCCAAAAAAGACTACCTCAAGGCATTTAAAAATCAAACACCTGAAAGTCAAGCATAAAGGGTCTTAAAAGCAGCAACAATAAAAGAAACAAATAACATACAATGGAGCTCCAATACATCTGGCATCAGACTTTTCAGTAGAAACTTTATAGGCCAGAAGAGAGTGGCATGACATTTAATGTACTGAGTTAAAACAAACAAACAAACAAAACTTTTTTTACCTTAGAATAGCGCATCTGGGAAAATATCCTTTAAACATGAAGGAGAAATAAAGACCTTCCCATACAAATCAAACCTGAGGAATTTCATCAACACAAAACCTGTCCTACAAGAAAAGCTACAGGGAATTCTTCAATCTGAAAGAAAATAATGTTAATGAGCAAGATGAAATCACCTGAAGATATAAAATTTACTGGCAATAGTAAGCACACAGCAAAACCAGAATATTGTAACAATATAATCCTGGTGGATAAACTAATCTTAAGTAGAAAAACTAAAAGATGAATCAATCAAATTTCATAACTACAACTTTTTAAGACATAATACAATAAGTCATAAAGAGAAAAAAACAAGTTTAAAAAGTTAGAGGACAAAGTTAAGGTGTAGAGTTTGTATAGTTTTCTTTTGCATGTTTGCTTGTTTGTTTATGCAATCAGTGTTAATTTGTTAGCAGTGTAAAATAAGGGGTTGTAAAATAGCATTTGCAAGCCTCATGAAAAACTGAAATTGTAAAACATACAATGGATACACAAAATATAAAATACAAGATATTAAAGCACAACACTAGAGAAAATAACATTCGCTAAAAGGAAGACAAGAAGGAAGGAAATAAGAACACAAAACAAATAGAATATAAATGACAACATAGCCAGAGTAAGTCTCTACTCATCATCACAATAACATTGAATGTAAGTGGACTAAACTCTCCATTCAAAAGACATAGAGTAGCTGAATGAATAAAAAAAGAAGACCTAATGATATGTTGCCGACAAGAAACACACTTCACCTTTGAAAAGTCTACACACAGACTGAAAATAAAGGGATGAAAAGAGATATTCCATGCCAATAGAAACCAAAACAAAGCAGGATTAGCTACACATATATCAGACAAAATCAAATTCAAGACAAAAACTGTAAGAAAAGATGAAGAAGGTCATTATATAATGATAAAGGAGTCAGTTGAGCAAGAGAGATAATGATTGTAAATATATATGCACCCAACACTGGAGCACCCATATATATTTATAAAACAAATATTACTGGAGCTAAAGAGAGAGATAGACTCCAATACAATAATAGTTGGAGGCTTCAATACCCCACTTTCAGCATTGGACAAAACTCCCAGACAGAATATCAACAAAGAAACATTGAATTTAATTTGTACTACAGGAAAAATTGACCTAATAGATACTTATAGAACATTCTATCCAAAGTCTGCAAAATTTATTCTTAGCACATGAAACATTCTCAAAGATAGACCAGACCATATGTTATGTCAAAAAACAAGTATTAAAACATTGAAAAAAAGTGAAATAATGTAAAGCATTTTCTCTGTCACAGGAAAATAAAACTAGAAATCAATAAAAAGAGGTTTTGGAAACTATACAAAGACAAGAAAATTAAACAATATGCACCTAAATGACCAGTGGGTCAATGACAAAATTAAGAAAGAAATTGAAAAAAAATCTGAAACAAATGATAATGGAAACAGAACATACCAAAACCTATGAGATTCAAATGAAACAAGCGCTAAGAGGTAAATTTATAGCTATAAGTATCTACATCAAAAAGTAGAAAAAAATCAAATAAATAACCTAATAATGCATTATAAAGAATTAAAAAATCAAGAACAACAAAATCCAAAATTAGTAGAATAAAATAAATAATAAATATTGGAGCAGAAATAAATGAATTTGAAATGAAGATAACAAAAAGATTAACAAAATAATACTGATTTTTTAAAAAGAGAAATTGACAAACCTTTAGCCAGATGAATGAAGAAAAAAGGAGAATACCCAAATAAATAAAATCAGAGATGAAAAAGGAGACATTACAACTGATACTGCAGATAGCCAAAGGATCATTAGTGGCTACTATGAGCACCTATATGCAAAAAAATTGGAAAATTTAGAGGAAATTGATAAATTCCTGGACACATGGAACCTACCAACATTGAACCATGAAGAAATCCACAACCCAAAGAGACCAATAAGTAACGATATTGAAGCCATAATAAAAAGTCTCCAGGAAAGAAAAAGGACCTGATGATTTCACTGCTGCATTCTACCAAACATGTAAACAGGAACTAATACTGACTCTACTTAAAGTATTCCAATAAATAGAGGAGGAGGGAACACTTCTAAACTCATTCTATGAGACCAATATTACCTTGACACCAAAACCAGACAAAGCCACATCATAAAAAGAACACTGCAGGCCAATATATCAGATGAATATTGATGGAAAAATTCCAAACAAAATACTAGCAAACAAAATTAAACAATAGATTTAAAAAATCATTACAATCAACTAGGATTTATCCCGGCGATGCAAGAATGGTTCAACATATGCAAATCAATCAATGTGATACTTCATATCAACAAAATGAAGAAGAAAAAATCACATGATCTTTTCAATGATGCTGAAAAGCATTTGATTAATTTAACATCTCTTCATTATAAAAACCTCAAAAACTGGGTATAGAAGGAACTCACCTCAATATAATAAAAATTGTATGTGACAGACCCACAGCTAGTATCATACTGAATGGGGAAAAACTGAAAGTCTTTTCTTTAAGATCTGTAACATGACAAAAACTCCCACTTTCACCTCTGTTATTTGACATAGTACTAGAAATCTTAGCTAGAGGTATCTTACAAGGGAAGGAAATAAAGGGCATCCAAATTGGAAAGGAAGAAGTTGAATTATCCTAGTTTGCAGATGATATAATCTTGTATTTGGAAAAATTTAAAGACTGCAGCAAAAAACTATTCAAACTGATAAACAAACTCAGTAAGGTTGTAGGATCAAAATCAACATACAAAATTCAGTAACATTTCTGTATACCAACAGTGAATTGTCTGAAAAAGAAATAAGGACATAAGCCCATTTATAAGAACCACAAATAAAATTAAATACCTCATAATTAACTTGACCAAAGTGAAAGATTTCTACAATGAAGAGGATCTCCAAAATGGAAAGTTCTTCCAGGTTCATGAATTGGAAGAAGCAATATTGTTATAAATTCCATACTACCTAAAGCAATCTACATATTCAATGCAATCCCTATCAAAATATCAATGACATTATTCTCAGAAATAGAAAAACAATTCTAAAATTTATATGAAACCCCAAAAGACCCAGAATAATGAAAGCTATCCTGTGCAAAAAAAAAAAAAAAAAAAAAAAAAAAAAAAAAAATTATAACTGGAAGAATCACATTACCTGACTTCAAATTATACTACAGAGCTACAGTAATGAAAACAGCATGGTTCTGGCATAAAAACAGACAGAAACCAATGAAACAAAATGGAGAACTCAGAAACAAATCCACACACCTACAGGGCACTCATTTTGACAAAGGTTCAAGAATATATATTGGGCAAAAGACAGTGTCTTCAATGAATGCTATGAGGAAAACTGTATATGCATATGCAGAAGAATGAAGTAGATTCTTATCTCTCACCATATACAGTAATCAAATCAAAATAGATTAAACACTTAAAATGTAAGATAACAAACTATGAAATTACTACAAGAAAACCTGGGGAAACTCTTCAGGACCTTGGTCTGGGCAAAAATTTCTTCAGTAATACCCCATAAGCACAGGAAACCAAAGCAAAAATGGGCAAATAGGATTACATCAAGTTAAAAAGCTACTGCACAGCAAAGGAAACAGTTAAATAAATGAAGAGACAATTCACAGAATGGGAGAAAATATTTGCAAACTACCCATCTGACAAGGGATTAATAACCAGAATGTATAAGGAGCTCAGACAGATGTTTAGGGAAAAATATGGTAATACAGTGGAAAAAAAATGGCAAAATACTTTAATAGACAGCTCTCAAAAGAAGATATACAAATGGCAAGAAGGCATATGAAAAAGTGCTTAACATCATTGACCATCAGTGAAATGCAAATCAAAACTATAATGAGATACCATCTCACCCCAGTTAAATGGCTTATATCCAGAAGACAGGCAATAACAAATGCTGGAGAGGATGTGGAGAAAAGGGAACTATCCTACATTGTTGGTGAGAATGTAAATTAGAACAACCACTACAGAGAACGGTTTTTGAGGTTCCTCAAAAAGCTAAAAATAGAGCTACCATACGATCTAGCCATCTCACTACTGGGTATAGACACAAAAGAAAGGAAATCATTATATCAAAGAGATATCTGCACTCTTATGTTTGTTGCAGCACTGTTCACAACAGGCAAAATTTAGAAGCAAACTAAGTGTTCATCAACAGATGAATGAATAAACAAAATGTGGTACTTATGCACAATGGAGTACTATCCAGTCATAAAAATGAATGAGATCATGTCATTGACAATAACGTGGATGGAACTGAAGTTCATTATATTCGTTAAGTGATGCCAGGCACAGAAAGACAAACATAGTAAGTTCTCACCTGTTTGTGGGATCTAAAACTGAAAACAATTGAACTCATGGATATACAGAATAGAAAGATGGTTACCAGAAGCTGGAAAGGGTGATGGAGTGGTGATGGGAATATGGGAATGGTTAATGGGTACAAAAAACAGTTAAAGACAAAATAAGACCTAGTTTTTGATAGGACAACCATGCAATTATAATTTAATTGTGCATTTTAAAATAGTTAAAAGAGTATACTTAGATTATAATACAAACAATAAATGCTTGAGGTAATGGATACCCAATTTGCCACCATGTGATTATTACTCATTGCATTTCTATACCAAAATATCTCATGTACCCTATAAATACATGCACAAATAGAGTGAGGGTTCTCAATTAAATATTCCACAGATTTGTAAACTATCCACAAATGCCAAAGAACAATTTTTGTTGTGAGGAATTTTCTATACCTTATATCAGTTTCTCTAAAATATTAAAATAAATGTCCTTAGTGGGAACCAGAATCTTAAGGACAGTACTGAGTTACTTACTACATAATCACATTAATTTACTCACTTAATAATTTTAAAGTCCAGCATCAGTTGGAAATGGTAGCTATAAGATCTTTAGACTAATTTTTTTTTCACTCTTTACAAAGTAACTGAAATCATAATTAGTAGACATTAGGAATATTATACTTGTCAAGAACTTAGAAGGGTCTGAGATTTTACCCTATGCACGTGACAACTTAGCTTGCCACGGTTTTATGTGTGGTGGCAAAAGACAGGAGATTTCTGGGCCAGAAACAACAGACTTTATTACTAATAGCAATACCAACAGTCAGAGTATCAGCATTTATTTTTGCGCTCCACAGGCTAAAGCTAAGAGAGCTGAGTGCCTGCATACACACAGTGGTTTACATTATACAGGAGGAAGTCTGAACTTATGGAAATCAAATCTTTAAGGATGGGCAGTAATCTGCCTGATCTTTGCCTCCCGCTAAAAAACACTATCTTTGTCATATGAACAATAAATAAAACCTGTCTTACTTTGTAGGGGGAGATTATCATTACCTTCTTAGTCTTTTGCTGTACAAACTCCCTTGAAACGATAGTCCAGAACAATGGCTATTACTACCTCTGTTCTCTAGATGTGCAGACACATGTGAGACATATACAGAATTGTTTTTTGGCAATATTGTCTTTTTTACTCAATGCTATCTTAACTTTCAGCAAATTTTTCTATGAGTACACCAGTCTGACAGTCACACTAATTAATGTGACTGATAGAGGTTGGAACTAAATGTGTACATTTTTTCTCATACGGCATTTAATTAAGGTTATATCATTAGGACTTTGAGCAGCATTATGAGGCAATCTGTAGTATTGACATCAACTGCGCTCCTCAGGATCCCAGACTCAACCAGCTGACCAAATCTCATAAACCATTTGATCTACTTTAGAAATCCAGGTGTCACTCTCCTTAACTCTCCATATTGACCTTCCCACTTGGCCCAAGGCACTAATCCAGGTACAACAGGATGTGTTAGAGAATAAGAAGACTCTGCTTTGGCCTGCTAAGAGAAAATCTAGGGCAAAAGTTGTCGATAACAAGCATGCTCACTGAGTAAAGACTAAACCAGATATATCCCAGGACCAAGGACCAAGGTGGTGCCTTGACCACTTTAACTAATATCAAAGACAAAATTTGTATTACCTTTTAAAATTAGGTGATTCCTATTGCTGGAAAACCTGCCTGTAGGGTGGGTATAAATAGCAAGTCAGCTTTCCTGGGAAGCACCCCTAAGTAACCAAGTATAGCTCATTTTGTAGAGAGAGGGCAGTCATTTGAGAGCTATGTGATCTACTGGGGGTGTTTTCTTAAACACTTGAAGGTATGCTATGACCACTTTTAAGGTGACAATCACCATTTTGAGAGGAGAGAAAGGGAATGCTTGGCTTTTACAGAAGAAATACAATCCCAAGAGTACATGTGGCACCCCTAAAAATAAAGTACTGTTTACAATCACTCAGACCATCAAAGTGGGATCTACATAATCTAAGAGCACAGGTTGACATTGCTCTAATATTGCCACCTGGCCAGCTGGCACTGCTTGGTTTCTCAATTCGGTTTGAATAACTGAGTCTCTTTAATGTGTTTGAAGGTAAGGTCATAGGCAGTCGGTCTACTCAGTTCTGTATTTTCTCACTATCATCCAGATGACTTTCTCTACTCCACAAAATGGCAAAACTATCACAATGAGAATGGGGTGAAGCAGATAACTGCAATTATTGATAGAAATTTTGCTGGAAAATACAGGGACTAGGGCCATCATTTGCTCTTTTGATAGATTTTTTGGTAAGGATAAAAGAAATGGAAATTAATTTGTCATCAGGGCTGCCTAGTGGAAGATTACCAAGGGGCATTACAGACACAGAAATCAATTAAATTTAAGTGTGTGTTACGGTTTAGGAGAGCCACTCAAGGTAATTTTTCTTGAGGAAGGCTCAAGGGGTGGTCAGAAAGAAAAAAATAATAATTATTAATGCCACTACCTCATCCATGGCTTCTGGGGTCTAAGATTTTCCTTCTCTAGGTGCCAAAGTTGTTACTCTTTCTCTGCCAACATAAAAGATCTGTGTCCTATTTTTATCTTCATAAAGAGTCTAGGTGGTTTAATAAGAATTAAGTTTGAATCCCTTAGGCCTCCTTTTGCCCAGGGAGCCACACAGAGTCCATATGAATCAGTCCAGCTTGGGATTGCTACTGGGAGAAAATAACAAGTATCATGCTCAGTAACAATCAGAGCAGAATCTCAAACTTTCAAAATATGATTACATGACCTCTTATCTTTTTCACACTGATCATTACAGAGGAAGTAACTGAAAAGGAATGATGTTTCTAGGTAGCGCTACACTCAGTAGCCAAACTGCTTTATTAAAGTGTGCAGATAAGGAAGAGTTGAGGAAGGTATAGTCAGAAATCTTTTTGAGTTGATTTTTGAGAACGTCATTCCAATGTTCTCCAATACCAGAGTCCTGTGAATGTTAGGGAATGTAGGAGGTCCATTGTGTAACTTGAATATTAACCCGTTGTTGTATACATTTTTGACAAAAAAAGTACTAGCATCAGTCTCTAAATTGTCAAGACATCTGAAAATATGACATAGACCAGTTACAAGAGCCACTATTGTGTGTGAACTTGGCTGATCAGGCATGGACCAAGCATTATAATCTGAAAAAAAAAAAAAAAAAAAAAGTCACCAGCTATGAGGCCCTGCTGATTGATACCCTTGAGAGAAGACAACATTCTGGTCTAGTTAATGTGCCGTAGCAGGGGAGTGGAATGCCCAGTGTGATGTGGTCTCTCCTACCATGAAACAAACATATTAACTTCTGGCAAGATTTATATGCCTGGTATACAGTGGTAGACTGTGCATCATAAACGTAGGGTATTTTACTTTGTGCTTGATCTATAATGACAAATGTGTTGCCATGTCTTTTATGAGAATGGATCTAGACAGCAATGGTGGAAATCTGAGCAACGCAGGCTCAATTAGCAGACTGACTTCACCTGGTTTCCTCAGGGAACAAATCCTCATTATATATATCTCTATGAGTGACCCAGATGGTTCTATCAGCAGGGTGATTTGTTACCACAGTTTGTGGTCCTAAAGAGAGGCTTCTCAAGTCTGTCAGTCTGCAATTTACCAGGTAGGAGAACAAGTAGTTTAGACCATTAGCAAAAGCTCAAGAGACAGCAAACATAAAATAAGGTTCTTCAAAGGGAATATTATCCTCCTGAATGGAGGAACAATGTCCGTGTTCAGTCTGAATAGTTGGTATTGCAGTCAAACAGCTGTAGCAGTCCAGAGGACACCATCAGGTTCCTGCTGAGATGAGCCTTCAGTGAATTAGGCCCAGGGATTTAGGGAAACCTCTGTGAAGCAAGGACCTCATTATGACAGCACTTTGCTTCAGCTGGCAGAGTGAAGGATAAAGATTTCCTCAAAGAGATACTAACCTCTTTTGAAAATGAAAGGCAAAGATGCCACTGGGTCCAAACCAATAGCATTCTTGAATGTATTATTTTCATCTGACAAATGAGGCTTGTCGAACCCTTCCTTGTTAGTCATTGTTAGTCATTGAATCCAAGTTAATCCAACCCCAAATGGTAACATTAGGCTGGAAAGTCACAAAACCTTCATGGATCAGGTATTTGGTTTTGACTAGTGTCCCATGCCAAACTAAGTGCTGTTTTTCAAAAGGTATGTACTTTACACCTGTGCCACCAAGGCGATGAATCCAAAACCCAATGGACTCCTGTGAGTATAGCGGTACTTCACTTTTCCAAACACTCCAATCATCAAAATCATGAGCCACAGAGAATTATAGTTCAAAGAGATCAGTTGTGTAGAAAACATGCAAAGCTCACTGGGTAATTTTAAACATAAGCTTTTGGTCTGGGCCCCACTCAATGGACGCTTATCTGTGGACTAGTTAGTATCATTTTCCAAGCAGAATGCTACTTGAGGCATGTACTATCTCCAGTATCGAACTAGTTCAATAAATTGCTGGATCTCTTTTTGGAGATGATGTGGCAAAGACACAGTAGGTTTTCTTTTTTTTTACTTGACAGCCAATAGGATTGAGAGCCTTAGTATGCACTCATATAGGGCCAAAATATTAATACTCCTTGGCTAGCAGGTCCCTAAATTTTATTGAAGTATTAAACCTCAGTAGCCACCCTTGTTAGTAGAAATGTAATATTATAACTATCAGGGCCTTGGACACTGAGAATTCTGACTAGTAACCAGCAGGATATCATCTGTTTAGTGAAAACTTCAGACATCAAATGATGGAGACATTAATGTTATTCTGGCCCACCCCCTGATAGCAAATGGCAAGGTGCTCTTTTAGAGTACTGCAAATGTATATCGGAGGCCTTCCTGCATGAAGGCACATTGGTCTTTGTCCTTGGGTGCCAGTGGGATAGAAAAGAAAGTGTTGGCAATATTCAACATAACATACCAAGTGTCTTCAGTCTGTGCGATGGCTTTTGAGGCTATAGCAGCAATGACTGGATATAAATTTTGCAATTATCAACAACCTGTGAGCCCCCATCTCCCATTGTCTTTTGCATTGCCCATGTGGGATTGTTAAATTTTGCAAGTCTTACTATCTTTGCTTCCTTTAAGACCTTAATAAAGGTTGTGATTTACATGTGCCTTCCTTGGATTATGTATTTTTTCTGTCAGACTATCCTGGAGAGGATAGACAGATTAATTGGGAAATGAGTTCCATGTCCTACTAGTCCTTCTCTCTGTATAGCACTTTCTGATTGGTATAATTCAGTCTGGATTTTATAAGAATGTATAGTATCCACATATAAAACATTAATATCATTATACAGTGAATTCGACAGTGAAAACCACAACTATACATTAAATTTGCCCAAATGGTGGTATCCACAAGGCCATATTAGCTGCTCTTCCCCACTGTATACCCAGCCCAAAAATCTCATTAACTGAATTGGAGCATCTCTATACACACAGAACCCCAACAAGATGCTGAGTTGGGCCCCTTTCCCCAAAAGAGCCATGTAAGTTTGAGTTCCTGCCTTCCCCCAAATTACCTAGAATACCGAGACAGGCACATACGGCCTCTGGTCTTTCTTTCTCACAGGAATGCATAGAACTTACCCCCAAATCATATTTCTTCATAAAGAGGCTGAGAATGTGGTTGTGGAAAAGGAAGAATCAGAGGGCATGACATATTTATCTTCAATTGTGAGCAGAATGGTGACTGCATATAACTCAACCAAATGAACTTCCAATGTTTTTAGTCTACCCAATGCCCTGTATTAGCAGCAACATCATCCTTACTAACATAATCTATTTTAGCTTTGTGGACCCCTTGATTCAACAGCCATATTGTTTTCAGTTACCACATTGTTTTCTGTTTGGGGCTGTGGAATTTATTTCCTTTAGATTATTTAGATTTGATGTACAAAGTGGTGTCTTTTTCTTTGGAGTTCACCTTACTCTAGAACATTTGCAGTACCATTGCTAAAATAACATCTCTTAAAATCTTAAGTAATAACATCTCTTAAGATCAAGATTGTGTAGTTTCAACATAAGGCCTAGGATAATTTTCCAAGATGGCATGGCTTCCCACAAGAATTTATCTAGATTTATCTGGATTTTTTCCCATTCCTTAGAGGATCACTTTCATTATCACTGTAAAGTCCATCCAGTGCATGCAGTAAATAGTAGCTAATGTCTCACCTGTCGTTTTCCCAAGGAGTCTGCCTTTGTTTCGGAAATCTTCCTCAGAGAGCTAAATTTTCCACATAGAAGTCAGGACACACAACAACAATAGCAACAACATCAACACCCTGAAAGGTTCTAGGTTTCACAGTCTAGACTACAAGAGAGACTAAGCCATAAAACACTCATCTGTTGTTATTCCTCCTTAGTAGCATTATATGCCCCACTCCTTCATCTCCCAAGTGAACCAGACACAATTTTAATGGTTTGCCTGATTTCTGCACATAGTGGTAATAAATTTCCCTCAATTCTTCCCCAGTACATCTCTGTTGTCTGAAAGGTGACAGAACTTTCTACTGTCAAACCCCAGGACAAATCTTACTACTAGTTATTACAAAGCTGCAGAGCTGAGGATTATCATCACATAGGGGCATTCTCTTCATCCACTCACATAAAAATTAGCAGGGTAGTTGTCTTTGTACCTACTTCCCAGTGCTTTGTCTGAAACCATCTATTCAACTCACTTTAATTAAAAGTCGATGAAGTGAAGGACACTGTCATGCAGGTGACCATATATGAACCTCCCTCTATTCCTATTAGTTGGCGCAAAGACTAATCCTTCCTAATCTTTCTTTTTGCAAACAGAGAACATGCCTATGTCAGCATCCCATTTTTACCACCAGATTCCCAGGAAAACTGAAGGGTTTTAATCTTTCTCAACTAGCAAGTTATGCTGTCACTCGTTCATGGATACTCAGAGAAAAGAAAAAAAAGTAATAAAGCCTTGGGTAAGAAACAAAGGGCTTTATTATTTACAGAGGTAATAATAGCCATACATCAGTATTTATACTGGTTCTCCAAGCTCCAGTTTCTGTAGGATAGCACAGCAAGGTGCAGGTGACATCTTTACATGCAATAAGTTACCCTACAGGAGAGGAAGCATGAGTTAGGGAAATCAAATCTTCCAGAGTGGGCAGAAAGCGTACCTGATTTTTAAACAAAGAGAAACATGTTTTTACTATATTGAACAGTAAGAAAAATAGAGCAAACAGGAAAAAAACAAAAACAAAAAAAAAAAACAAAAAAAGAGAACTGATCTTTGCTTCAGATAAAAACACTATCTCTACCTACTTAGGCAGTTTACTATACTAACATTTTTGAAATAAGAATCCTGAGAAAAGTTGGACAGTGCCTCTGCTTATAAGACATGAAGAAATGTAGGAGACTTACAGAGAATTGTCTCTCCACAACATTACCCTGTCAAAATATATTTATATTAAAAGCATTCTCTCTCTGTCTTTCTCCCATCTCTGCCTCTCTCTCTCTCTCTCTCTCTCTCTCTCTCTCTCTCTCTCTCTCTCTCTCTCTCTCTCTCACACACACACACACACACACACACACACAGCAAAAACTGAAGTATTTTTCGGATATCTTACAGCTTTAAAAGTATTCCCCCAAATTTTACAATGAAATATCAAGATGTTCATTTGGTGGGAAACTTAGAGTTTTAAAAATAGTTCATAGAAAAAAAAACCCTACTTTTTCAGTGATCATTAACAGTAAATGGAATGAATTCTAATCATATTAATATAATAGATAAGAATTATGACTGTAGAGAATAAATGGGAGACTGATATGTGGCAATTTTAAAAGAAAGAATTAGGAGCATTATGTGTAGCTAAGCAGATAGCTGGCTAAGGAGATGGGCTGCAATGAGAAAGTCTGAAGTATATTTGAAAAAAAGAAAACAATTTGAGTTAAATTTATAAATGAAAAGAAATCCAGTCGGTTAAGGTGATGGAGGAGGAGTGAGGGTGAAGCAGTCCCGCTTCACTGAGCAAGATAATAGTCTGCTCAGAGAGCATTCTGGACCCAGGAATTTTAGAGCCTAAAGATTTAAGGTGGCTATAAAAGAATGAATTGTAGTAGTTGACATAGGAAGGATGAATAAGGATATCAATTGAAGCCTACTCAATGTAAGAAAAATCTGGCAGTGTTTCAGAGATGATGATAGTCAAAACTACAGAAGGAGAAAAATTCTCTTAGAATTTTTCAGTATGGAAGCCATTTAACTCACATGGAAGTGAAGGTCTTTGAGACAGTCAGCTATTCCACAGGACATAAAGATCTGCTCTAGTGGGAGGCAACAGATACAGCCCTCCCAGCTTCTGTTTGAAGATATATGCAGCACAAGTTTAGAAAATGCCCATTATTATATTATTTTTATTGTACCATAAATATTCATAGCAGCATACCACAGAGGAAAATTGTGCAAAAGGAGAGATAGAATTCCAGCACCAATGAGCTTAGGGAACAATGTAATATGCAGAAAGAACAGAAGGAGAAATGTAATATACTGACTTTTAATTTTTGTTTCAGACTGATGCTCATGGCTATCTAAAGCCATCCTCATCAGCAGAGGTTCAAAACAAATTGTATCAGTACAGAAGGGAAGCACATCACAAAACTAAACCCCATTTTTGACAGGCTTATTTACTGCAAAATAGGATGAAAATATAAGTATTACCACTTATAATTATGCTTTGAAGTCAGGTTTTGTCTTCCCTTTTTAAAAATGCATGCATGTATTGTGGAAGAGATGTTGGATAAGGCCAGTTTATTCACTCAAGAAAAAAAAGAAATCTTTGTATGCTCTCACACAAGGTGTACACATAGGACGGGCACTAGCTTTTGATATTCCCACCTGGATCTGGTTTGAAATTGAGAAAGAAAAGGGCCAAATGTAGAAGTGAGTACATCAAGACTTAGTCTTTCCTAAAACACATTTTGCGTTACAAGCATAACCCCATAATGAAATACATTTTATTTGGGCTTGATTTTCTCAAGAGCCACCTACTGCAATTGTGTGATATCATGTTGTCTATGAAGTCTATCTTGGAACACCATCTACACTAATTTGGATCTGTATTATAAAAGCTAAGCACATCTGGAAGGTGGGCTTGTGAAAAGACATACCTCGCACTGTCATGTGCATAGCAAAGTGGGTTATCTGTTTCGAATTGCAACTTTGGAATCAAATTTGTTTTCAGTAGTTTTGTGCAGACATGAGTAGACATGAGCATATAGCAACATCCATTCACTGAATTCTAGGAGCGTGAGTTGTTTGATTTTATTTGCAACATCTATAGGGAAACTACTTATGAAAGTTGCATTGCCAAATAAATAGCAATATAATGGCTAATATTTATTCAGTTTATTTCTACAATGGTACTATTATCAATCATCTTTATTACATAGATGAAGAAATGTAGGTTTAGAAGGTTATGTGACCCTCCTGAACTCATAAACCTGTTAAATGATATTATCAGGATTTAGATCAAGTTCTCTCTGACCCTGAAGTCCAAGTTCTTCATCAAGATCTATGCATGACCTTGAGAAAACACATTCTAATATTCTGCAAGAAATAAATCTAAAATTGATTAGAAAAAGAGAGATGAGGCATGAGATCCAGTTAATTCAATTTGTTAGAGCATATTAATAAAAAATGTTTTCTGTTATGCTCTCCCACATTGGAAAGTCATTTTTATCCATAAGCCTGAGTCAGTGTGCAAACCAAACCCAGAAAGCTGCCCTGCAAATATTATACAAAATACTGCCTTCAAGTGGGACCTAGTAACATAGTTTGTGGTTCAGCATGAAATATCACCTTTGTCAAAATCTCACACACAGTTCAGTGTTATAATCCCAATGGTAACAATATCCCAACTTTATAGCTTTGTGTCTCAACAATAGCTTGTTTAAAGAAATAATAATTTTGCAAATTAAAGAAATACTTTAAACTTTTAGTGTTAAATATGAAGTCTATGTTTAGGGATATCATTGAGTACAGAGCAGTCAGGAGTTAGAATACTTGGGATTCAATACATGTTGATCAAAAATGACAGTTTTTTAATCTTTGAAAAACAGTTTACTCAATAAAATGTTTAAATGATTTGTATGACAAAGGCAGGTAAAAGCTGAACAATTACATTATTTAATTGTTTTCTAATATCTCAGTTAAATTCCTATGAAAATAAAGTGGGCTTTGATTAAAATTTTGATGGACCAAATTAATCACTACTTTATTGGTTGAGAAGATGCACTCATATTCATTATTCACTCAACCTGTCTTAATTTGGTATGAACTGCACCCTGGTCTTGTGCTAGGTGTTAAGTACATAATGATATGCAGAAGACAGACATTCCATTAGGGGATTTACAGTCTAGAAGGAGCCAGACAGAAGAATCACTATATCCTGACAAATAAGAAACTTCATATGTCCCATGTTGACAACTTGAAAGCTTATAACGTAGTAGGGCAAATGAGATAGGATGCAAACAGAGAGGTGGGTAATGATGTATCATACATAGTTTATAAAGAAAATAAAAAGCCTTTATTCTTTAAATTGAGAGCAAAAGAAAGTCAGTGCATGTCATTAACCAGAGATTGATGTAATCCAATTTATGTTAAATTTTGGTTCTCTCTTGTTGCCACGTGCAGAATGAAATGTAGGAGGGATGGGTAAGAAGGGAGATCAGAACTAGGACATTGCAGTGTCCCAGTAGAGAGCATCAGTAGTAATATGGTAGATGATTGTGGCTCAAATAGGGTTGTTTCTAGTGCAAATGAAGATAGTGAAATATGAGAGGTTAAAAAGTCACAACACAGAGATCAGTCATGAGGGGAAGATGGATAAACTGAAATGAGTATGAGTTATAGGGCAAGGAGAAATTGCTAAGGACAACATTTAAGTTGCTAGATTGCACAACCTGGCTGGGCAGTGGTACCATTTATTGATATTTTAAAATATCTGAAAAAGGATGAAGCTTAAGGAAGAGAAACTATAAGTTTAGTTTTTAAATTGCATTTGAATTGGCTTTTGCATTCTTTGATTGAATCTCTAAAGTGCAGTGGACCTGCCTTTGAAAAATTTAAGTAAAGATATTGACTAAGCTGTTGCATACATTGATGTAGATCTCTAAAATGAGTTCTGGAATACTGACTAACATGGATGAACCTCCTATAAAAAATAAAGTAAAAATTAACTTGGTGCTATGTGAAATCCTATTATATCCAGGAAAGTCATCCTAGAAAAGTAAAAAAAAAAAAAAAAAAAAAAAAAAAAATAGTTGTTAATACTTATCACTTGGTTTAAAACTCATTACAGAAAGCAGGAAAATATGAATATGTTGGGGAAAATTAACATAAAGAAGTCTCTTTATATAAAAATGAAAAACATTTTAGAGCCAATGCCATGCACACAGAAGTATAAGTACACTCAAAGAAATGTGTTTTTCCTTATTTTTTTGAGTTGTGTAGGCTTGACTATATACTGATATAACATGCTTCATTTAGATATGTATTTTTATCACACCTATAAATATTAACTATACATAGTGCACATGAAAAATGCTAATAAATTTATAAAAGTATAACATGCTACTAAAGATAACCATTTTGCAAACAGTGCATAGTCCCAAATTATTCTCTGAAGATTTCCCATTGTTTTTTAAAAAAGTAGAAACAGAACCAATAAGACAGTAATGAATATTTTAGTAACACAAAATGCCCAGTTAAACAGAATTTGTATTTTAAAGATTTATACTTGGGCTTTTGTAGTGTTTTCAGAATTAATGTCCCAAACTAATAAACTCAGATGGCTACAGATAACCCCAAACTAACCACCTGCCTCCACTTACCCATTTGCTTTTTTTCTTGTAATACAAACATAATAAGGTGTCAGACATAACTTGCAAGTTAATGCAAGTAGATGACATATGATGTGTTAAGCTTGGGGAAAAAAGGAGAAAAATAAAACTGTTAAAGAAGTAAGACCTTATTTGAAGAAGGCAAAAAAGGAGAAAGACCATTGATAAAAGCAAAGTAAGGCACCTGGAGGACATGTTTGATAAAAGGTAAAATAAAGTGGAAGGGAATGAGTTCAAAAGATTGTCATGGATTTCATAACTAGGAAAGGAAGAAAAAGGAGAACCACAATAATAGTAAGTACCCCTCCCTGCAGTAAAAGAAACACCATATCTTTGGAAAAACTCAACTAGAGATATAGTCTAGTGAACTTACTGGACTACAAAAATAAAGTTCTTCAGACATTCAAACAAAAATGTCAATTCCCTTACTCTATTAGTCAGCAAATACGTATTGACTGCTTCTCTGTTTTAGGCATTATTCCAGTTGTTGTGGAAAGAATGGTGAACAGAACAGATAAAAGACCATCTTCTCATGGCGCTTATGCAGAAAAAAATATCAGATTGGCTCCCAAGCCTCTTATTAGTCATTATTAATGCCTGAAATCTGTAGATCAATGCCTGAAATGACTTTGGAAAAGAAAATGTGCCTGAAGAGCTCTATACCCAGCTAAACTGCCCTTCAGTATAAGGAAAACAAACAATTTTGAACATGCAAGTATTCATACAATATTGTTTCTATTAACCATTGTTGAAGAAACTATTGGTGGATATAGTCCATCAAAATAAGAAACGAATAGAGAAACTAAGGCAAAGGGGCTGGTGGCATAGCATTGAAACCAACCACAAATGACTGGAAATAAAACAAATATGGTGATTATTGTAGAAAACAGAACGTAGAATAAACCCTCATTGAGGAAATAATACAGCTGTTCAAATCTAGTAAAATGTATTGTAAAACTGAATAAAATTGATTTTAAAAATATAATTTACTATGTTTGAGCTCAGAGTGGTACAAAATTTTACTGACCATTGGCATTAAAATGAACTCATGAAATTGTAAAACACTACATTCTAAAATAGCACTAGGCCCAATTGAGTCTGTGGATGAATTCTATTACACCTTAATAAATGGATAATCTAAAGTTATCTAATATATTCCAGAGCATAGAAGAAAATTGGATACTTTCATATTATGTTGAAAGCATCATAACACTGATATGCAAATCTAACAGAGAATAATAAAAGATAATTATAGATCAGTCTCATGTACAGTTACTGATACAAATGCCTGAATAAATTTTAGTGCATTACTAATGTGGATTCATATCATAGAGGCAGGGATGAGTTTGCATTAAGGAATCAACTGTGCTTATACTTGGTTTGGGCCTTTTTCCCCATTTTATTTCACTTTCCTTCTATTTGGACAATTTGGAAAGCAAACAACACACTCTCAAGATTCCCTTGTAATTAACATTCTGGATGTGAATTTGATTTATGCTAATATAGAAGGAAAAAACAAGGAAAGTCAATGCCATCTGATTGGGGCAGTGTTGATAGAAAAACAGCCTCTGGTAGGAGTGAGTGTTGGCAGGAGCTCTTCCACTGTTGGGTCATTAGTTTCATGGGTGTGGTGGCTGCAGTGTCCTGACTTTGGATCACAGGGGCAGTTATGTGACGTAGAAACCAGAACACCTGCTAGCTGCTTGACTCTCCCTTTACCTATCTCAGCCAGGCATATCTGATTACTTACATTTGCCTTTTTTTACCCCTCCTGTCTTGCTACAGTGGTATAGAAGCCTCTTCTCCTAACTGTGGTTAAATTCACAACATTGCCTCTGCATGCCACTCCTATTCCTTCCCACCTGTGTGGGTTACTCTTCTGATTGTGTCTACCATGATTTTGAATCTACCAAATTTTCCTACGAAGATTTAAACATATTCAAACAACTCTTAGCTTTAACAAATTGTCATCTACTACTTCCTTACAACCTCCAAAAACTTGTTGCTTAGGTCAAGATGAGCTTATTAGGCAGTAAGTACTCACAGCAAGAAAGAACACTACCTTGACAGAATCTTCCCAGTGTCTGAATGAGGATAGGTAAGGTATGTATTCATAGAGTTTTAGGGCCTAGGCGGAATGTTTTCACAGTGGATTTCAAAAGTAGAAAACTGGTTGGAATTGGGCAAAGTTTATGACTGGATTGGTGAGCAAAGCAAGTCAAATATTAAAGCAAGTTTTGGGCAAGGTATTAGTCTTAATAGTTAAATTATTTTAGATGATTCAGAGTCATATCTCACAGGAGGAAGTGGCTGAGTTTATTATTCCTTGTCGTCAATATTGTTTTACTTAGGTATAGTCTGGTCTTGGTATTGTTTTACACAAGGGTAGAAAATTTTGCTTCATGAAAACAAAGAAAGAAGCAAACAGCAGCTCTCAAACTCTGGTTCCTTTTATTTAGCACACTCTTTCTCTTCCTCTTTAAAATTCAAGTATTTGGAAGTGCTATCTATTTTCTTTTTCTCCCCAGATACTGCAATCTATTAATCTGCTTCTACTTTGGTAAAGTCACTAATAATAATTAACAAGTGTATAATTTTCACTTAGTTTTCTTATTTGATCTTTCACCTTTTAGGCACTGCCAAACCCTTGTTGGAAACCTCACCCGTCTCTTGGATTGTAGGATGTCATCCTCTCCTCCTGTCTGCCTGCCCCTTCTCAGTTTCCTTTACTGAGTTACTCTTCTCTGCTGTGCACCACATGTAGGTGTTTCCCAGGGCTCTGCCTGATAAATCAAATTATATCTATTGAGGTCTTTTATTTAAAAGAATTAATTGGTAAGTTTCAACTTTCTCCCCAACCATCACTCAACATATTTAGTTTATAAACCCAGTTTATTATAGTTATTGTTTACATTATGGTTTTAATTTTAGAATTAAAAATGTATAACTAATGTATATTTACAATTATTTAGACTTAGTTATCTGATTAGCCTGCTTTTTAATGCTCAAAGCAGTACTATTAAACGCTTAAATCATTTTGATTTTTCTTCTGGTCATCTAAGCTATACTTTTGAATTCACATGGGAGAGTAAAGAGGGAGAAATATGGAGATAGTATACATTCAGAGTTTTGCATCTCCAAAAGGTATTTTTCTCTCTTTTTTTCATATTAGAAAAACAAAGGGGTTATAGGATTTCTAATTCCAAGAATGCTCTACAAACATTTAGGTGTAAATTGTTTCTTCTATAAATTAATGCTCTAGAGGATAGAAATTCAATTTTTATTCCTTTCTGATAATTTTCTTGAACAATTATTCCTCTTCTCCCAACATTAGGTTTTGTTTTAGGCCTTGAAACTCATATATTTTGTCAAAATATAACTAGGTTTACTCGCTTTTGTTCTCTCCCATCTTTCCGTCCTTCCCTTCCTTCCTTCTTTCCTTCCTTCCTCCCTCCCTCCCTCCCTCCCTCCCTCCCTCCCTTCCTTCCTTCCTTCCTTCTTTTCTTCCTTCCTCCTTCCTTCCTTCCTTCCTTCCTTCCTTCCTTCATTCCTTCTTTTCTTCCTTCCTCCTTCCTTCCTTCCTTCCTTCATTCCTTCCGTCCTTCTTCCTTCCTTTTCTTCCTTCCTCTTGCCTTCCTTCTTTCCTTCCTTCTTCCTTCATTCCTTCGTCCTTCCATTTCCGTCCTTCCCTTCTTTCCTTCCGCCTTCCTTCCTTCCTGCCTTCCGCCTTCCTTCGTCCTTCTTTCCTTCCTCCCCTTCCTTCCTTCCTTCCTTCCTTCCTTCCTTCCTTCCCTTCCTTTCATCTTGCTTCCGTCCCCCTTTCCTTCCTTCCTTCCGTCCTTCCTCATTCCGTCCTCTTTCCTTCCTCCGTCAGTTCCATTTCCTTTCCCTTCCATTCCTCCTTCCTTCCTCCTTCCTTCCTTCCTTCCTTCCTTCCTTCCTTCCCCCTTCCTTCTTTCTCACTTTATTTTTTCTTTTTCTTATTTCCCTTCTTCCTTCCCTCCCTCCCTCTTTCCTTTCCTCCCACTTCCTCCCTCTGCCTTTGCCTTTGCCTTCCCTTCCCTTCCCTTCCTTCTGTTCTCTACATTTTACTCTCTCTCCTTCTGTCTTTTTGTTTTATGCTTTTCTTTTATGATATTGAAGGGACATTTTGAATAATCAGAATCAGTCATCAATTGAAGAAAGCTGGAGATTTTAATGTCCAGAAAACATTTTTTTTTTTCAGTGAAATGATATGCTGTGTTGGAAGTCTCAATACTGTAATGATGTCATTACAAATTAACAAATTAATTTATTTGCATCTGCTCTCAAGCAATGTTCCTACAGGATATGTGTGTGTGTCTGTCTGTGTGTGTTTCAAAAATTGTCAAACTAATTTACATTCCTACCAACGGTGTATAAGTGTTCCCTTTTCTCAGCAGCCTCACCAACATTTGTTATTTTTGACTTTTTAATAAAAGTCATTCTGACTGGTGTGAAATGGTATCTCAGTGCAGTTTTGATTTGCATTTCTCTGATGATTAGTGGTGATTAGCATTTTTTCACTGGCAGTTTGATGATTTCTCAAGAATTGAGAGTTGAATCACCATTTGATCCAGCAATCTTGTTACTAGGTGTATACCCAAAGGCAAGTAAATCATTCTACCAGAAAGATACATGTACCCATATGTTTGTCACTATTTACAATAGAAAAGGCATGGAATCAACCCAGGTGCCCACCAATGGCAGATTGGAATTAAAAAAACAAAAAGTGGTACATATACACTATGGAATACTATGCAGCCATTAAAAATGATGAAATCATGTTCTTTGCAGCAACATGGATGCAGCTGGAAAACATTATCCTAAGTGAACAAACACAGAAACAGAAAACCAAATACCACATGTTGTCACTTATAAATGGTCATAAGAATGGTAACAATAGACACTGAGGAATACAAGAGTTGGGAGGGCATTAAGGGTGGAAATAAACTAACTTTTGGGTACTATGCTCACTACTTGGGTGATGAAATCATTTGTACTCCAAATCTCAGCATCACACAATATACATTTGTAATAAATCTGCACATGTGACTCCCTGATTCTAAAATAAAAGTTAAAAGTAAAGTATAAATTGTCAAACTGATTTTATGTTTTCTTCTTTGGCTTATTTGTTACTATTTTTTAAATTGACCTGTATTTCTTATCTTTTCTAGGAACAGTTTATATTATGGATATTGATCATTCACTAATGTTTTTCTTGTTTCTCTTCAGGCCACTTTGCTTTTGACATTTTAATGATGTATACAAGCATAAGATCTTAAATATTTTTGTAGACAAATTTATCATTGTTTTTTATTTTTTTTCTTCCTCCAGAAGATATTGCTTATGTAAAGTTTCTGTAAGTACTCTTCTATAGTTTCTTCCAGATGTTTATGTGTGTATTTATATTTAATGTTTTAATCAATCTGCATAACTTGTATGTATGTGCATGTGTGTGTGTATATACTGGGTGAGATTAATCTCTAACGTGATTTTTGTCTTTGACTCCATTTTATACAGAATGAAACTTTCTCTTAATGTTTAGAAAAATAATGCTTACTGCTAGCAAAATTTATATATATATAATAGACTTATTTCACACTCTCTGATATGATTTGGCTGTGTCTCCACCCAAATCTCATCTTAAATTCCCATGTGTTGTGGGAGGGACCTCATGGGAGGTAACTGAATCATGGGGGCAAGTCTTTTCAGTGCTGTTCTTGTGATAATGGATAAGTTGCATGTGATTTGATGGTTTTAAAAATGGAGTTTTCCTGCACAAACTCTCTACTCTTCTCCGCTGCCACGTGAGATGTGCCTTTCACTTTTGCCGTGATTGTGAGGCCTCCCCAGTCACGTGGAACCATAAATCCACTAAATGTCTTTCTTTGTAAATTACCCATTCTTGGGTATGTCTTTATCAGCTGCGTGAAAATGGACTAATACAGTAAGTTGATGCAAGTAGAGTGGGGTACTGCTGAAAAGATTCCCCCAAATGTGGAAGTGACTTTGGAACAGGATAACAGGCAGAGGATGGAACAGTCTGAAGGGCTCAGAAGAAGACAGGAAAATGTGAGAAAGTTTGGAACTTCCTAGACTTGTTGAATGGCTTTGCCCAAAATGCTGATAGCGTTATGGGCAGCAAAGTCCAAGATGAGGTAGTCTCAGATGGAAATAAAGAACTTGTTGGGAACTGGAGCAAAGGTGACTCTTGTTATGTTTTAGCAAAGAGACTGGAAGCATTTTGCCCCTGCACTAGAGATTTGTGGAACTCTGAACTTGAGAGAGACAATTTAGAGTATCTGGTAGGAGAAATTTCTAAGCAGCAAAGCATTGAAGATATGACATGGGTGCTGTTAAAGGAATTCAGTTTTACAAGGGAAGCACAGCATAAAAAATTTGCAACCTGGCAATGTAATAGAAAAAGAAATCTCATTTTCTAAGGAGAAATTCAAGCTGGCTGCAGAAATTTACATAGGTAATGAGGAAATGAACATTAATTCCCAAGAGAAAGGGGAAAATGTCTCTAGGGCATGTCAGAGGTCTTCCCAGCAGGCCCTCACATCATAGGCCTGGAGCCTAGAAGGAAAAAGTGGTTTCATGGGCCAGGTTTAGGGTCTTTTGCTGTGTGTAGCTTAGGGACTTGATACCTTGCAACCCAGCTGCTCCAGCTATGACTAAAAGGGGCCAATGTAGAGGTTAGGCCATGGCTTCAGAGGGTGCAAACCTCAAACATTAGCAGTTTCCACGTGATATTGAGCCTGGGAGTGCACAGAAGTCAATAACTGAGGTTTGAAAACCTCTGCCTAGATTGCAGTGGATGTATGGAAACACCTGGATGTCCAGGCAGAGGTTTGCTCTTGCATCAGCATGAGCTGGATGTGAGACATGGAGTCAAAGGAGATAATTTTGGAGCTTTAAGATTCGACTGCCCTGCTGGTTGCACACTTGCATGGGGCCTGTAGCCCCTTTCATTTTGGCCAGTTTCTTCCATTTGGAAATGCTGTATTTGTCCAATGCCTGTATCCCCATTGGATCTAGGAAATAACTAATTTGCTTTTGATTTTACATGCTCATAGGCAGAAGGCAGTTGCTTTGTCTCAGAAGATACTTTGGACTAAGAACTTTTGACTTAATGCTGAAATGAGTTAAGACTTCAGGGAATGTTAAAATGAGATGAATGGTTTTGAAATGTGGGGACACGAGATGTGGGAGGGGCTTGAGTGGAATGATATGGCTTGGCTTGTCCCCATTCAACTCTCATCTTAAATTTCCTTGTGTTGTGGGACAGACCTAGTGGGAGGTAATTGAATCACGGGGGCAGATCTTTCTTCATGATAGTGAGTAAGTTTCACAAGATCTGATGGTTTGAAAAATGGGAGCTTCCCTGAACAAGCTCTCTCTCTTCTCTTTTCTGCTGCCATGTGAGATGTGCCTTTCACCTTCCACCATGACTCTCATGCCTCCCCAGCCACGTGGAACTGTAAGTCAATTAAACCTGTTTCTTTGTAAATGTCCCAGTCTTCGGTATGACTTTATCACCAGTGTGAAAATGGACTAATACACTCTTTATTCTGTTTTACTGACCTATCTGTCCATTACTGTGTGTATGCTACAATGTTTTACTTGTCTGGCTTGTTATTATGAAATGATATTTTCCAGACCACTAATTCTCAATCTTATGTCAGTTCATATCACTAGGGAATTTTTGGAAGGTGTGAAGTGTTTTACGGCATCACAATGACTGAGGGTATATCATGAGCTTTGATAAGTGAGGGCCAGATATGTTAACATATTCGAATAAATGAAAAAAAAAAAGTGCAACCCAACAAATAATTACCTTTACCAAAGTGTCAGTAATACTTCTAGGCCAGGCATGGTGGCTCATGGCTGTAATCACAGCACTTTGGGAGGCGGAGGAAGGCAGATCACCTGAGGTCGGGGGTTTGAGACCAGCCTGGCCAACATAGTGAAACCCCATCTCTACTAAAAATACAAAAAAATTAGCCAGGTGTGGTGGTGGGCACCTGTAATCCCAGCTACTCAAGGGGCTGAGGCAGAAGAATCTCTTGCACCCGGGAGGCTGAGATTGCAGTGAGCCAAGATTGCACCATCGCACTCCAGTCT
Source organism: Rhinopithecus roxellana (assembly GCF_007565055.1). NCBI lineage: Eukaryota > Metazoa > Chordata > Mammalia > Primates > Cercopithecidae > Rhinopithecus > Rhinopithecus roxellana. The sequence continues at coordinate 93,730,055 of NC_044552.1, read as the reverse complement.
GGGTGACAGAGCAAGACTCCATCTCAAATAATAACAACAATAATAATTATGTGAGAAATTGATTTCAAGGAAAAAAGCAGCAAGAAATCAAACTAGTTTAGAATCAGTTTATTAAGTACAGTTTAAAAATTTGAATTTGATTAAGAAATCTTTAAATTTATTAGCTGATTTTGAGGAGAATGAACAATTACAGATAACTAAGAATTAAGATTGATGCTTATCCATGAAAAAAGCATTCTTAAGTTGTTTTATATTTACAGGAAAATTGTATTTTTCCCTCCGCTTAGATTTTACACATTCTTCTCAGAATAATCTAAAGGAAATTTAGAGATTTTGCTATCACTGTAAATGATTTTTTAAAGTTTTTCACTACATTTTCATTCTGTATATCCATTAGATTTTCTAGTCATGATAGCTGGTGCATCTGACTAGTAAAGACATATGTTTTTGTTGTTGTTGTTGAAATTGTACTCAGTTATTTTTCCTCTCACTTGGGAATTTATTTATTTTTAAATACATTTTATTGTGTATATTTAAGATACGTAGCATGATGTTATAAGATATAGTGAAACAGTTATCACAGTGGAACAAATTAACATATCCATTATCTCACATAGCTACACATTGTCCTCCCCTACCCCATGGCAAGAACAGCTATAATCTACTAATTTAGCAAAACTCCTGAATACAATAATACACTGTTATTAACTGTAGTCCTCATGCTGTACACTCAACCTTTGTACTTGTTTGTGGCACGTATTTGCTACTTTATATCCTTTCATCTACTTCTCCTTATTTTCTCCCTCCACCCTGATAACTGTTGCTCTACTCTCTGTGTACATATTTGACCCTTATTTTTAAGTTGCACAGGTAAGTGAGAGCATGCAATACTTTATTTATGTGTCTAGTATGTGATTTATTTTACTTAGCATAATGTCCTCTAGGTTCATCCATACTTTAATAAATCTCAGTGTCTCTTCCTTTTTTAAAGCTGAATAATATTCCATTGTATTTTTACTACATTTCTTTATCTATTAGTCAATTGATGGACATCTAGGTTGTTTCTTTAGCTCGGCTATTGTGAATAATGCCACAGTGGACATGGGATCGCAGCTATGTTTATGAGGTGTTGATTTTATTTCCCTTGTGTATATACACAGGGGTAGGATTGTTGGATTACATGATAGTTCTATTGTTAAGTTCTTTAGGAACCACCATACTGTTTTCCATAATGACTACATCAATCTACATTCCCACCAATAGCATCCCTGAGTTCCCTTTTCTCTACACTCTCTCCAATACCTCTTATTTCTTTTCTCTTTTCTTTTCTTTTTCTTTTTCCTTTTTTTTTTTTTTTTTTTTTTTGGCAGCATCTCGCTCGGTTGCCAGGATGGAGTGCAGTGGTGCGATCTTGGCTCACTGCAACCTCCACCTCCTGGGTTCAAGCAATCCTCCTGCCTCAGCCTTCCGTGTAGCTGGGACTACAGCGTGTGCCACCACCTCCAGCTAATTTTTGTATTTTTAGTAGAGACTGGGTTTCATAACGTTGGCCAGGATGGCCTCAATCTCTTGACCTTGTAATCCACCTGCCTCAGCCTACCAAGTCTTTTTAATAATAGCTAATTTAACAGGTGTAAAGTCGTATCTCATAGTGGTTTTAATTTGAATTTCTTCTCTTTTCTGCTGCCATGTGAGATGTGCCTATTGACCATTTTTTTGACATCTTTGGAGAAATTTTTATATGTGTCTTTTGCCTATTTTAAAATCAGGTTATATGTTTTCTTACTATTGAGTTGTATGATTTTTTTATGATTCTTGGATGTTAACCCCTTATCTAATATTTTTCCAAATTGTAGGTTGCCTTTTTATTTTCTTGGTTGTTTATTTTTCTGTGCAGGAGCTTTTTAGTTTGATGTGGTCCAGTTTATTTATTTTTTCCTTTGATGCCTGAGCTTTTGATCTGATATACAAAAAAATCATTGTAAGGTAAATGTCAAAGAATTCTTCATCTGTGTTTTCTTCTAGGATTTTTATGGTTTCAGGTTTTACATTTATATCTTTTATATATATATATAATATATATTATAATATATTATAATATTATAATATATAATATAATTGCAGAATATTATATATTATATAATATATATATATTATTATATATTATATATTATATATTATAATATATATTATATCTTTTATATATTTTTGAGTTGATTTATATTTATGGTGTAAGATAAAGGTCTAATTTCATTCTTTTGCAAATGAAGACATGGTTTTCTTAAAATAATTTATGGAAGGATTATCCTTGATCCTTTATGTCTTTTGGTGCCCTCGTCACAAAGTAATTGACCATATATGTTTGAATTTATTTTTGGGCTATTTTTTCCCCTCATCTATGTGTCTGCTTCTATGTTGAAACCATGCTATTATGATTACTATAGCTTTGTAACATGATTTTAAATCAAGAAATGTAATTCTTCCAACTTTGCTTCCCCACTCCTCTGCCTCAGGGTTGCTCTGGCAATTTATGGTTTTTGTTGTTGTTGTTGTTCCAATTTTAGCATTATTTTTTCTACTTCTGTGAAGAATGCCATTGGGATTTAGTAGGGATTGCATTAAATCTATATATTGCTTTAGGTAGTATGGACTTTTTAACATTAATTCTTTTCATCCATGACCATGGAATATATATTTTATTTATTTGTTTTCTCCTTAATTTCTCATGTTGTTTGGCTGTGTCCCCACCCAAATCTCATCTTAAATTGTAGATCCCATAATCCCTACGTGTTGTGGGAGGGACTCAGTGGGCAGTGGGAGGCAATTTAATCAGGGGACAGTTACTCACATGCTGTTTTCATGATAGTGAGTGAGTTCTCACAACATCTGATGGCTTTGTAAGGGGCATTTCAGGCCTTTTCCTCAGCACTTCTCGTTGCTGCCACCATGTGAAGAAGGATGTGCTTGCTTTACCTTCTGCCATGATTGTATGTTTCCTGAGTATGTTTCCTGAGGCCCCACCCAGCCATGCTGAACTGTGAGTCAATTAAAACTCTTTCTCTTATAAATTACCTAGTCTCAGGTATGTGTTTATTAGCAGCATGAGAATGGACTAATACAATTCCTTTCATCAATGTTTTACAGTTTTCAGTGGACAATCTTTCACCTCTTGGTTAAATGTATTCCTAAGTATTTTATTTTATTATTTAATATTATCATAAATGGAATTCTTTACTTGATTTATTTTTTTGGGTAGGCAACGCTGTGTGTATAAAAATGCCATAGATTTTTATATCGATTTTATATTCTGCAACTTTACTGAACTCATTAATTAAAGCTAACAGTTTTTCAATGGAATCTTTGGCATTTTCTACATATAGGATTATGTATTCTGCAAAAAGAGATAATTTTACTTCTTATTTTCTGATTTGGATATCTTTTGTTTATTTTTGTCTAATTGTTCTTGACAGTACCTCCAATACTATGTTGAAAAGAAGGAACTAGAGTGAGAATGCTTGCCTTGTACCAGATCTTAAAGAAAAAGTCTGTTTCTCTCCATTAACTATGATGTTAGCTATGGTTTTTTTCATAAATGGCTTTTATTATGTTAAGGAACTTTCTTTGTATACCTAAATTCTTAGAAGTTTTAATTAAGAAATGACATTGAAATTTGTTTAATGCTTTTGCTGAATCAATTGATATGATCATGTGGTTTTTGCCTTTTATTCTATTAATATGATGTATCACATTCATTGATTTGCATTTGGTAAACCAGCTTTGCATACCAGGAATAAATCCCACTTGATCATGATGCATAATTTATCTTATGTGCTGTTGAATTTGATTTGCTAATATGTTATTGAAGAATTTTGCATTAATGTGCATAAGAGATATTTGCCTGTAGTTTTATTTTCTAGTGGTATCTTTGGCTCACATATGATAGTCATGTGGGTCTAGTAAAATGTGTTAGGAAGTATTCTACTGTTTGGAAGAGTTTTAAAAATATTGGTATTAATTCTTCTTTGAAAGCTTTGTAGAATCCAAATGTAAAGCCATCTGGTCCTGGGCATTTTTTGGGGGGAAGGTGGGGAGTCTTTTAATTACAGCTTTAATTTATTCTTTTGTTATAGGTCTCTTCAGGCTTTATATTTCTTTTTGATTAAATCCTGTTAGTTTGTAATTTTCTAGGAATTTGTCCATTTTTTGAGGCTATCAAACTTGTTGGCATATAATTTTTCTAATAGTTTAAGATCCATTTTGTTTCTAAGAAATCTGTTGTAATACATCCAATTTTACTTCTGATTTTGCATATTTGAATCTTCTCTCTTTGTTTCTTAGGTAATTTAGCTAAATTTTGTTAATTTTGTGTATTTTTAAAAATAATCATTAGTTTTATTGCTATTTTTGTATTATAGGTTTTCTATTCCTTATTTATTTATTTTCTGTTATTTACTATTTTATTCATTTTGCTAACTTTTGATTTAGTTTGTCTTTTTTTTCCTAGTTTCTTGAGGCATAATGTTAGGCCGTTCATTTGAGAAACTATTTTTTTTTTTTCATTTTTTCTTCATTTCTGAAGGACAGGTATAGTGAGTATAGTATTCTTGGTTGACAGTTTTTTTGTTCTGTTTTGTTTTCCTAGCACTTTGAATAAAACATCTCATTGTCTTCTGGCCTGCAAGGTTTCTGCTGAGAAATGTTCTCATAGTATAAATGAGTTTCTGCTATGTCACGTGACACTTTCGTCTTGCCACTTGTCAAATTTGTCTTTGACTTTTGATAGTTTAATAATAATGTGCCTCAGAGAGGACCTTTTTGGGTTGAATCTGTTTGAGATATTTGAGTTCCATGGATCTGGATGTCTATATTTCTTCCAAGACTTGATTTTTTTCCAGCAATTATTTCACTAAATAAGCTTTTTGACTTTATCATTGTCTCTCTTCTTTCCAGAACTCCCATAATGTGAATATTTATTTACTTAATTGTGTCCCAGGAGTCTCATATGCTATTTTTATTATTTTTTATTCTTCTTTCTTTTCTCATGTCACTGAGTAATTTCAAAAGACCTTTCTTTAAGTTCATAGGTACTTTCTTCTGCTATATCTAGTCTATTGATGAAGTTCTTGATGATATTTTATGTTACAGTCATTGAATTCTTCAGCTTCAAGATTTGTGTTTGGTTCTTTTCTATGATATTTATCTCTTTGTTAAATTTCTCATTTAAAGCATGAACTGTTTTTCTTATTTTTTTAAATTGCCTTTTTGTATTATCTTTTATCTTGTTGGGTTTTCTTAAGAGTATTATTTTGAGTTTTTTAGCGGAGAATTTGTAAATTTTCTTTAAGGTTCAGCTACTGGAGAATTATTGTGTTCCTTTAGGGGTGTATACTTCTTTGCTTTTTAATGTGGTTTGTGCCCCTATGTTGATGTCTGCATATCCAGTAGAAAAATTACATCACCTCTCCAAATTTTAGAGTGGCTTTCACAGAAAAAGATTTTCACCTTCAGATGAAAGATGCCAGATGGAAAGGGTATGTTGACTGTTTCTGAGTGGATGCGATAGTGTAGCATCCATGCAGCTCCTTCAGTTGCACTCAAAATCAGAGATGACTCTGGATGCCTCAGTGGCGTAGGCTGCAGGAGTCTATGGAAATGGATATGGAAGTGTAGGTTGTTAAGAACCTTGATGGCAAGGGCTTTTGGGATTCTCCTATTCTCATTTTTCCTTACAATAGACAGTTTTGGTTCCTTCTTGGGATCCAAGGGGGGGTCCCTCTTCAATACCACAAAGGGGATCCCTCTTCATGTTGAATATGATACAGCCCACAATCAGCTGCAGAAGTTATGGGTTCTAGGCTGAAAGTGCTCAGAGTGGTTGTGGTGCTGAGTTTCTGGTCTCAGGGTCCAAAGAACCTATTGTGCCACCTGAGTCTCAGGGCACAGGTTCATTTTCTGAGTCAGTGTAGGGTGCAGATTGCCTACAAAGCTAGGGTCTGTGACTCTGAGCACCCCCAGCAGCTCAGGCTCTGGGGGACAAGTTTTAGCTCTAATTCTGTCCCTGAAGGGCAGGGTACAGCACTGCCCTGGCTCTAGGGAAAAGAGGATTCTCTGAAGATTCGAGCACAAGTAGCAGGGTACAGCTGGAATTTGAGAATGAGATCCAACAGAGCGCCATGGCTACTCAGTCACCAGAAGATGCAGCATCACATGATGGTGACTCTGGATCTAAGATGGTGGGTTACAGCAGTATTTTCAGGTTCAGTGGCAGCAATAAACCCAGAATGGCAGAGAAAGCTATCGCTTGAGCCCTCGGGTACAGGGGACAGCTCAGTGATGATTCCATTCCCTGGGTAGGAGGTTGTGTCAGCAGCTCAGACTCTAGGGTGTTATTCTAATTCCAGAGGAGTGGGGTATTACAGCTGTTTGGCTATATGGGAGTGTGTCTCAGCTCAGTCAACACTCTGTTTCCCTGGGATGTGGGGTGCCATGTCAGTTAAGTTCTGGGATGTGCAGAATGCTTGACTTGGCCAAAGCACCAATTCCCCATGAGTCAGGGTTCCATTTCAGCTCAAGCACAGGAAGGGTGTGAATGCTCTGGGTAGCTAAGTATCGTTTCCCTGTGAGGCAGCACACTGCTTCAGCTCAGTCCCTGAGGGTCATGGCACAGCAGTAGCTGAGAAAAGCAGATTGAATGGCTTCATGGCAACTTGTCCCCATATGTTAGCATGTACTATAAGCTTGGCCCACGAGTGATGAGCCACGAGGTGAGAGTGGTTCAGAGGTGACAAAGCCTAACTGATAGAAGGGTATCTTGATTATTTGTCCCAGAGCAATGTTTATGGCTCCAAGATAGTATAGTATGATAATGGCTTGGGCCATGCTGGGTGGTAGGAGTGGGATGGACACAGTGTTGATGCCTTCTCTGGGTCGGGGGGTGGGGTGCAGCTGTGTGCATCCCTGGCAGCTCCCTCAGCTGGGCTTAGTGCTTGTGAGAATTGCAGTAGTCCTTACTGTGAGAATTGTAGGTACTCAAGTTGGTGATGGGGGATGATGGGGTCCTCTTGCTTACCTTTTCCCTATAGGAGGAATTTCCCCTTGGTTCCAAGCTGATTCCATCTGGGTGATGGAATGACAGAGGTGAGATGTTTTCTTCTGTTCTCTGTGTGGCTATCCAGGCTTTCTTTGATCTACAAAGTTTCTGCTACTTCTTTCATGTACACCAGTGCTTTCCTTCCGTTATTTTCATCAGAATGTACTTATTGTTTCTGCTGTCTTTGTAGGGGAGATGAGTGCTGGGGGTTTCTAGCTGGCCATCTTGCTCTCAATCATTTTTTTTGGAAGTGTTTTATTAGGCTTACTTTTAAAAATTTGTGTTTTCTTAACTCCTTTGTTTTCTTTTGAGATAGATAATCATCTTTTCTGCAAGAGTAATATTTTCCTATCATTCTCACATGTCCTATATGTATTAGTTTGTATAATCACATTAACTAGAAGCAGAAGCAGTAGCCACAGTGGCATCCTTGTCTTGTTTCTCATTTTAATGGACTCTCCATTAATGTTTTATCAGCACACAGATTGTGTTTTGGTTCTTATTAGATATACTTAGCTAAATTTTCTTTCTATTCTTAGGATATTAAGTATTTTTAATAAAGAAACTTTAATCTGAAGACAAGTGTTTCAGCTTTGAGAAAAACAATTTTGTAATGATTACTGCTTAATTTGTTTAGGATAAGATAAAAAGTGGGAGATACTTAATTGACCAAGTTGTTACAGTGACAGTTTAAAAACTGATTACAGTAACAGTTGCACAAATGCTTCCTTCTCTTTGTACTCATACCTTTTTAATTATTTTTTTTCAAAATTGAGGTGACTTTAATGTTGTTATTACTTCAATAGTACCACAAATCGTTAACTAACACATATAAAGTACATACTACATGCTGGGCACTATTCCATGTGATATATATATAGATATATATACACACACCAATTTTTCCTCAAGGTATATCATTTGGTAGAGACATTATTGTCTTTATTGTAGAAACATTGAACCAGTTATAGTAAAGAAAAAGTAATATCTTCAAAGCCATCCAGCTGATTATTGGCTGTAATGGAAGGTATCGGGTATTGGCACATTAGCCAAATGCCTCTCAAAACCCCTCCCCATTTAAATCTCAAATAATGATTTCCTCAATTATATTGCTGCATATCACCAAGAGATGAACTTCTGTTTCTCTCCTCTTTGTTTTTCATTTTTTTCTCATGCATGATAATGATCTGTGTTTGGATTTGTGTCTTTTGGATCCACCATTTATTATTTTCTGCTGTATGTAGCAGTGGTAGTATCCAGCAGCAGATCTTCTTGATGGCACTGGTAGTACCTATGGGGCATCCAAACAAGAGTATTTATTCATCATAATCTTGGCTATGGTTCCCTCTACAAAGCTTCTGTTGTTTTCTGCCCATTTTCTTAGCAGGTACCCCATCATGCCAGCTAATTTTGTGAGCTACCCAACATTCTTTCAACAAATTTATATTCTCCTTTTATTAGCTAGAACTGCTTTTTCTGCTCACATCCAAGATTTTTAACTGAGAGAGAAATTGTTACCTGGGGATAGGGTGCATCAGATACTTTCAAGGAATGTGGAAACTATTAAATTGTTCATCTGGCATAGCTGGGGCAGAAACCAGTCAAAATCTTGCTTAAATGACAATGCAGGAATTCAGTAATAGTGAAAAAGCTAATCAAATTGTTGTCTGTAGTCACCTGGCATCAGGTGCTCATTGCAGTGATGGCTTTTGGGAATTGAGTTGCCCCCACCACAGAATAGTGGGGTGTACATGAAGAATTTATGGACTTAGAGAAGGGGCAGCTGTTTTGAACATCAATGGACAGCTTAAAGAAACAGAATGACAAGTTAAAATCCTTGAATTCTAGGCTCACAGCACTGACTGAAATCCAGGGAATTTCTGGGATCAAGATAAAAGAATCTCTTATCTTTTGTTGCTGCAGGGACTGAGCTGGCAAAAAACAAAATGTGGTATTAGAGATAGTAAAATTAGACTATCAGTTGAATTCAGAGCTTTTCCTCATCTCTTATGTAAAAATTAGAGAATTGGTAGGGAAAGAGTATTTTGGCACCCTGAACACTAACTCCCATTGATGGCCCATTGACACTGAAGAATACGCTATGAAAATTCCTTGTACCTCTTCTTAAAGGCACCCATCACGACTTCCCAGGGGAAGAATGCACTGGAAAAATGGAAATGCTAAGATCTTTTCGAGATTCTTAGACACAAGCATTAAACACATTAATCTATTTTGCCCATTGGGAGGATTTTCTCTCTAAAACCTACTGGATGACTTGTGAAGCTCATGGGCAAAATAATGCCCCAAGAAGTCCAGTTTTCTCTTGTGCTTTGATAATAGTTTCAAATTGCCTTAAATGTCAACTTACCAGTATTTATGGCAAATAGCTGCCAGTTTGCCTAGAAACTAGATAAGGGATCTCAAAGGAACTGAACTGGGGGATTAATGGCAGATTTTTTTTGTTGGGGGGGGAGATTGGGGAAGAGAAGCATGGAAGAATTTCTTAAAATAGGCTCAGACTATAAAGAATATTCATGCTACATGTTAATCCAAAGGACATTTCTAGCCAAACAGCTCATAATATTTAGATGGACGAGCTAACCTAATCTCTCAATGTAGGTCATCTTCCTTCTATAGAAACTTTAGAATTTAAAAAACAAAGTGACCATAGTTGAAAGGATAGCAGCTACTCAAGCACAACGACACAGGATTCCCTTTACCTGTGTACCAAGATATTTTACCAAAAGTAGTAAATATAAACCTATAATACTATAGGATAATTGTTTGGACAACTGTTTGCTTAGAATCAGTTGATGATTGTTTTACTGCTTTTGTCATGGAGAATTCATGTAATGCCTCAAGTCAGCATCGTTATACCTTACACAACTGAATGCTTTATTCAAAGTCATTGTATTTCTCATAATTTCTTCCAAACAAGGAACTCAATTTCCTATGAACAAAGCAGGAAAATGGGATAATGCCCTTAGGTTTGTTTAGTCTTATATACTTTTTTGAAGAATAAGTTAGGTATCATGTCATAGGATATTACCCATGATTTGAAACATTTGAAACGTATATATTTCTATTTATTTCACAGTCAGTATACAATAGAATTGAAATTAGTACATCTCCCAATTAAACCTAATTAGTTATTCACAATATATTTATTCCTATCTCTGAAATAATGGGAACTACTGGTTTAGAAACTAACAATGTTCAAGGCAGAAATGTTACACCAGGGTATTCAGTGATGGTTGCATGGAGTGAACATTGCCAACTGGTCAATTCAGAATCTTATGACCTGAGTCAGCAAACAATAAAATGGGTTAGTGGGTTGTATAGGGTAGTTGATATTGAAAGTCAAGAGGAAAGATAATTTATGATACATAATACATCAGGAAGGGTGGGTCTCCAGTTGGTTCCATGGATAATTTTTATGTGACCATATTTATTTGTAAAAGACTGAACTATACAGATAAAACTAGTAAGAGTTCAGAACCCCTAGGAATGAAGGATTTACATAAATCTACTTCTCCTTTCTTTCAGTCACTGCTGTGGCAAGATGAAGACTGGATCTAGGAGATCTCGGTTCAATATGGAGATTATCCAAGGATTCTAGTGTTGGAGCTATATGCTGTAACTGAAGAGGGTTAAAATTGTCTCCTTTTGGGACACTGGTAAACTGGATTTTTGCTATGAGAGGAAGTTTCATGGTATAAGACAGGAAGTTTTTTTTATTAGAACGGGCAAAAGATTTTATATGAATTCTAGGTTGCCAAAGAGATTATTGCTAGTGGGAATATTGTGACCCTATCATACACATGTTTACCTTATTTGGGATTAAAATCCATACTATGGGCTGGGAGCAGTGGCTCACACCTGTAATTCCAATACTTTGGGAGGCTGAGGTGGATGGATCACGAGGTCAGGAGATTGAGAAGATCCTGACCAACATGATGAAACCCTGTCTCTACTAAAAATACAAAAGTTAGCTCGGTGTGGTAGCATGTGTCTGTAGTCCCAGCTACTTAATTCCACTCCAGTCTGGGTGATAGAGCAAGACTCTGTCAAAAAAAAAAATTTCCTTACTATGTAAATCTTGGAGGAAGCCAGAATTTAAGGTCAGACTAACAAGGTCATATATTCTTCTTTGTTTCCCCTGGCACCCAGAGCAGGGCAACTGGCCTAGGTTCAACCTACTGGATGGCCCACTTTGAATTTTCAGGAAGTGATACAAAATTTTAAAAAGGCCTATGAAAAATTATTGACCATCGCTGTGTTCATGGCGGCTGTGCCCAGTGACAGTAGGTCTAGTTCAGTGGTATTCAGGAACAACAGTGAGTGGTTCCTGTGTTGTAACCAGGAAATTCCTCTAGTGGAAATTACCTGTATTTTCTGATGTTTGACCTTCCTATTTTCCCAAATATGGTTATCAAGCTTTTGAGTTAATTCTAGTATCTACTCAGTAGGCTCCTGTCAATTGAATCTTTTCAGGATTCAAATCCAACTTCAACATTACCTCCAATCAAATGCTCTCCCTGGACCCTACATTGGTAATTGAAATGCCATGCTAAAAGCTTCAGATTATAGCTTCTGTCATGGCACTTCTCATATTTTGTTATAATTGTTTTCTTTGTCATGTTAATTTCCCAAGTAGAAAGAAAGTTGAAAGAACTAAAACTTTACTGTGGTTAAAACAATCTGGCCTCATATAAAGTTTGGTAAAGTAGGAATTCTACAACTGTGTTTCTAATCAATCAGTATAGTTGACCTCTGGCTGTTACCTTACATGGTTATTAAGTTATTGCCTCTCAGCTCAGACTCTTCCTTCTACACTCTGCTCTGTGAAGCTGGACTAGAAATCTGCAAGCTTCACGTCTGCCTTGCCAGCTGCCTTCCTCTTAGTCTTGGCTAGTAGAAAGCACTAGAGGGAGCTGTAAGGATGGAAGAGGGAAAAGAGACTTGCTCCATCTTGTTTGTTTGGTGCTGGCTTCCCGTTTGCTTCCTGTCATTGAGCATCACCTTAGCCTCATCTCACCTCTTCCTGCTAGTAGCAGCAGTTTGTCTCTGTAGAATGTTTAATTGACTTTGCAGTTCTTCAGCATTTGCAGAATCAGTCTCAATGTGCTCCTGCAAAAACAGCAGCCCCTGATGCTGTCCATCAGCATTCCTCTTCAGAGGCCGGGGTCCTAGTCCCATAAGATATTTCCCTCAAGCAAAGAGACACAAGCATGGGTGAAGCAGCACGATTTATCCGAGATCTGAGTTTCAGCTCTGCACAGACCCTCCTCCGAGATTGTATGTTTGCATACCCAGTCCTAGTAGGGTAACTGCAGCCTTTAGAAACTCCTTCCATAACAATGCAATTATTTTTCTTTTTGCCATTTTAAGTCTTTAGTACCTAATTAACACTTATTTATATAAAACCATTTCTGTGAAAATAACTGATTTGACTTTGTCTTATGAATGGACCCTGACTGATACTTACTCATTCTAGGGTAGTTCTGGCCCGTTTTAACCATAAGTAACCATGAAAAGTGCATCCTTCTGCATGTGATATATTGACTCAGAAAACTAGAAAAATCCAAGTGCTTAGGCCAATTTGAATTGTATTTTCAGTATTCAAAATCAAAAGATGTAATGAGAATGTTCATGTTTTACTCTATTTTTGAATTGCTTATTTACAAAAATAATCATGTCAGGGTATTGCATAGAACAGGTTATGTACTCAAATTGGATAATTTGAGACACTTTGAGATGAAATTAATAAAATGATGATCTACAAAAGCTAGAGCAGGGTATAGAGAAATCAAAAGAGATTTCAATACCCCAGGGCCAGTTGTAGTGGAGAGACCTGTTATCACCCTTATATCTGAAAGGACTAAAACCCATAGAGCGATTTGTGTAGCAAGAATCACCCGTCAAGAACTGTGACCTTTGGCAGAGGTATACAATCAACCTGCAGAAAAAGAGCAAGGAAAATAAATTTTCCTACCTACCTCTGATCTCCTGCCAGGGATATCCATTAGCCAAGCTCAACTAGAAACTGCAGGGCAAGGGAAACACTTAATGCCGTTCATAGAGATCATTGTCCTGTGGGTCTGCTGGGGAGAGGTGGAGGGCAGAAGATCTGAAGGAGTGAATGGAATACAGCTTCAAAAAATGGGTTAATTATAAGCATAAATGAAATATTTTTAATAATGGAATATTTTCAGGAAGAAATCTTTTTGAATAAATGAGGAAAATATTCTGAGGGCAGGGAGGGAATGTGATGGAAAGAGAAGAGAACATTTACAAAGCATTTCTGGAAGCACAGAAGTTAAATATCAAAGAAAAACACTCTGTCATCTGAAAACATGAGAGGAATTGGAAATATAAGTGTTCTAAATAACATTTTTACTTTTAACAATAAATACAGATTTTTAACACACTTTCATCTTGATTCTGGGAAGCATTTTAGTACTCGGTAGCATTAAGAAACACTGAAACAGGTTGACAAATACCTCCAAACATACATAACATGTGTATGTATGTATGCTTTAACATTTGAAAATATAATGTGGTAAGTTTCAAAGCATTTATAATTAATTAAGCTGTTTTCACAGCCCTTTAGAAGAATATTTTTCCAGGATAGCTGACTGCATAATGCTTTGCATGATTTATTTATAGACTACTAATGAAGACATATCTAATCATCATAATTAATTGGTATTTTTGTGCTTTGGGGCCTAATCACAAAATCTTTTATATGCTGGCTCAAAGTAAACCTGGCTATGGGGCAAACATTTAGGACAAACCCTGCTTGTTGTTTTTAATATACAGCTCCATTTTATTGATTTGTTTATTCAACATTTCTGACTCTGATTATACAATGCCAGAGTAAGTAGCCCATTTGGTCAATTTAACTTTTTAAAATACTTTCTTAAACAAACAAAAAGAAGACAGAGGACTCCTATTTGGCATAGTAGATAAAAATTTCAGTTTTTTGCATTATTTATTGTGTTGTATTACCATCAGATAGTGATACTGTTTATAAGAATTTTGATTACCTTGAAGTGAAAGCAGAATTATTCTCTTCTAATTTACTTGTTAATTTTCCTTTCTCTTTTACTCATATGAAAAGTAATTTGAACTCACTGTTATGAGACAAATTAAGATTTTTGTTTTGTGTATTTTTTTATAGCTATTGGGAGTTCCTGAGGAAAACTCTCAGAACACCCACTTTCATGTTTAGATACTGAAATAGTGAAAAATTACACCAAGACCAAAGGTGAATATCAAATATCTCTTTTATTTTGAACAGAGGCCAGTTTAGTATGTGACTTTTATGCTTTTATATGCAGCAAGCACTAAAATTACACTGGTGTTTACCTTTTGTCCACAAACAGAAACATAGAGAAGGCTGCCCGGGAAGAGCAGGGCAGAACTTATATTCTCTTTGGTCAGCTTCCCGGAGAAAGAAGAAGGCCAGAGTGAAGCCAGGTATGTCCAGTTATTCTTTCCCAAATTTATAAATTTCTTAAATCACTCTACCTTCCATGGACAGAATGAACAAAGAGAGGGGACTAGAATTTTACTAATTAATCTCCTCTCAAAGAAGAGTTTCAGATTAAAGATTTCAGTCTATTAAAAAGAAAGAAGGAAAAACAAATATTTTGTATTTTCCAATGGCTTTATTCAGTTTAAGTGATCCTTTGAATATTTTAGCATTAAAATATTCTAAACATTTCATCTGATATGTTTAATCCTATCATGAATCCCAAATATCACCTCAGTGTTTGCTTCAGGAACTCAACCTATGACAGGTGTCCATTGTTTTATGAATATGAGCATGTTTGCCTTAAAAAGAGATAATACTTCAAATAAATTATAAGACAATGATTGAATATTAATAATGATAGTGATAAATTAGAATATAACATGATATATTTAGTTTTTATTTGAAACTTATCTAAAGTTCTGAACCTTCCTTTGCTTTTTAGCTAAAACACCATTTATTTGAATTCCTGCAAAGGATAGTGAGTTTTCTGGATGGTGACTTCTACTGAAGTTTCTAGAATTGGAATAACTTTCCTAACTAAATTAGTATATTAACTAATTTTATTTTTTTGGTCCTTCTGTATCTATGATTTTCATTTAAACTGACTACCTAGTGATGCAACATAATTTACTTGCTTCTGCAAACATTCTGATTAAACCAGTCATTACGAAGCCCTTCTGAGAAGCCCACTAAGACAAGTAAAAGTAAATATCCCATCAATAAAAGGGAATCAAAGTGAGAGATGGATAAATATCATTAGTATTAATTAGTCTAATATAATTGTTTAAAAATTTAAGCAATAGAAAAATAGAGGGCCCAAAAAGATCATATTTCTAAGTTAATGAATTTACGAACATGAGAATTGTATAACTGTTTGCGTTAGCTTGGGCTGCTATTCAAAAAATCACAGACTTGATGACTTTAGAGCAGACATTTATTTCTCAAATTTGGAAACTGGAAAGTCTAAATTCAAGGTGCCACTAAATACAATTTCTAGTAGAAGTCTTCTTTCTGGCTTGTAGACAGCCATCTTCATCTCCTGTGTCATAACATGATGGAGACAGAGCAATTTTCGCTTTTCTTCTTCTTATAACACCAATGACTACATCATGAGGGCCCCTCATAACCACATGTAGCCCTAATTACCTCCCATTGTCTCCATCTCCAAATACCATCACATTGTGCATTAGGACTTCAACATATGAGTCGAGTCTT
Organism: Rhinopithecus roxellana; assembly: GCF_007565055.1. Classification (NCBI taxonomy): domain Eukaryota; kingdom Metazoa; phylum Chordata; class Mammalia; order Primates; family Cercopithecidae; genus Rhinopithecus; species Rhinopithecus roxellana. Next base: position 93,714,210 of record NC_044552.1, on the reverse strand, counting down.
GGGGAGACTGAAATCAGTCCATAACACCAGTCACAAAAAAAAAATATTTAAGATGAGCAGAAAAAATTTGCTTTTCAGATCATGAAGAAACACTTGGATTCCAGCAGGTATCATCTTAGGAATGCTGAACTTAAGATAAAGAGACAGGGGGCTGAGTTCCATTGTGGGGCTGAATGCCTAAAACTCTTGAGATGGCTTAAAAAATGTCTGTAACTATACCTTCCTCAGGAATAAGATAGGGCTACTGAAGATCTTTCATAGGGTTGTGTGTATTTCTAAATGAGATAAGATATATACTCTTATGTGTCGAAACAATAATAGAAAATTAAAGGTAAGATATTACAACGTAATTTCTTCATTTCAGATACTGACACTATATATATGTGTGTGTGTATATATACACACACTATACATATATATACACACACACTATATACATATGCATATATACATATATATACACACTATATATACACACACACTACATTTTAAAGGAATTATGAGAAAGATGGAGTATTTGCGAAATGAGCAATTTTGAGGAAAGAAGAGCTAGTCTATATGAAAGATGTTTAGGGAACTATATTTTAAGCCTTCCACCACTGACTGTCTTATGAACCTTTCCACACTCCTGATGGGATATTGTTCTTCCTGAGGAAGTTTGCTTTTCCTCTTTAAAATAAAACCTGTGAAATTTTAAACTGTACTTTTGCATCCAATTGTTTGAACCATTTAAGTAGAGTTGATTGATTTCAGAAGCAGTGCTATTAAAAATGATGAGTAATTTGTTAAAGAAGGAAAACAAAACATAAGGGAGAGAAAACACAGGGTGAGACTGGGAGGAGAAATACAGAACATTGAGACCCCTGTGATGGCGTTAAAGCATTGGGTTAATTATTCTTTCCTGGAAGTTAAGATGAGAGCTACTGGCTCAAACGTGTGAGTGAGTGAGGACAAGGAACACAAATAAAACTAACAGTAATTTATCTTACAAGTGTGAGAAAATACCGTCTCCTTAGAATGTACAATGTGTATACTTCTTATTAAAGATTGATAGGTAACCTTTAGAAACTGTGCCCAATTAGCATTAGAAATTGATAGTGTGGGTCAGGTGGGGTGACTCACGCCTGTAATCCCAGCACTTTGGTAGGCTGAGGCGGGAGGATTACCTGCGGTTAGGAGCTCGAGACCAGCCTGTCCAACATGGTGAAACCCCGTCTCTACTAAAAACTACAAAAATTAGCTTGGTGTTGTGGTGGGCCCCTGTAATCCCAGCTACCTGGGAGGCTGAGGCAGGAGAGTTGCTGGAACCTGGGAGGCAGAGGTTGCAGTGAGCCGAGATCATGCCATTGCACTCCAGCATGGGTGACAGAGTGAAACTCTGTCTTCAAGAAACAAAAAGAAAAAGAAATCGATAGTGTGGGCTGGTTGTGGTGGCTCACGCCTGTAATTCTAGCACTTTGGGAGGCTGAAGCAGGCAATCACTTGAGGTCAGGGGTTCGAGACCAGCCTCGCCAACTTGGTGAAACCCCGTTTCTACTGAAAAAAAAAAAAAAAAAAAAATAGCTGGGTGTGGTGGCACATACCTGTAATCCCAACTACTTGGTAGGGTGAGGTAGGAGAATCACTTGAACCCAGGAGGCAGAGGTTGCAGTGAGTGGAGATCATGCCGTTGCACTCCAGCCTATGTGACAAGAGTGAAACTTTGTCTAAAAAATAAAAATAAAAAAGAAAGAAATTGATAGTGTGACACAGCACATTCTTGATTAATACTAAAAGTGTGTGTGTATATATATATATATATATATATATATATATATTTTGAGACGGAGTCTAAAACCATATATTTTCTAAAAGAACACTGCCCTTATTTTTTATTAAATATAAGCACACATTTTCTCCACTTCCACACTGTATAGTTTACTGTGTTAAACATTTGCCCACCATTTTTTTAAAGGATGTAGAATATACAAAAAAACTCTTCATAGCTTGAAATGTGCATAGAAGATAGACAAGTTTAGCTACTGCAGGATAAAAAGACTTGATGTGTTTTATGCCATGTTTATTTATTCCAACTATAAAAACAGAAATGGTCCACAAAGTAGTTTGATGGATAATGACTGAGGTTATAAAAGTTATTGTGACTAATGGCATTTACCTTGTTTGGTTAAGTTAATTGAAAATCAAGGTGAAATTACCCTCTAGATAGATCCTATATTTTATAACATTTGTAAAATCATAAAAAGGTTATGCCATCCTCAATTCTCAAAAAATTACATTGTTTTTGAAACTGTCAGAACATATTTTCCAATTGTATTGCAGAAACAGGTAAACAATCTGATATGATGACCTAATTGTTTTTATGTTTGGCCATTACAAGTGTTGGCAGTTCCCTGGCTTCTGTTTGGAAGTAGTGTGTCAGTTGCATCTTATAATATGTTTGCCTTTGGTGAGACATCAGAAAACATGTCACATATTGGAGATTTATGTACTATAAAACGTCTCAAGAGTTTAACTTCACCATTAGGGTTACTCCTGTATAAACTTTGATAAAAATAATATCTTTGCTCCCTCCCAAGATAAATGAAAGAATTTAAGCCCACTTCGAGAATTCTAAGCTTTTGTGGTCAGTCTTCTTTTGTCCTCCAAGTTTGTAATTAATAGGGTTTAAACAAAGCTGTAATCTGGTGGATAGTTTGAGCTTTTGACTTAATCGATCAGTTGGAAAATTATTAGCTAGTTCCTTTACTTTACTTTTACCCCACCCCAGGATTTAGCTGTCTATCTGAGTAACATATTTGCCTGATTTTATGTATTAGCATACTCTCAGTTGAAAAAGCAAATCCGAATATGCACATTGATAAAGCACTTGCACAATAAAAGGGGCCATAAAAGTATTTATCATGCTTCTGAGATGTATTAGTCAATAAAATGAGTTATTCATTGAAATTTTATAGGGTGCAATCTCAGATGGAGTGCAAGCTCCTATTGAAAAATTGACACATTTTCTTGCTAGAGGGAAGGATACATGTACGTCTAGCACTATGCAAGTTGTAAGGATGCTGGGAAGCTGGCAACTGGATGGAATCCTGAATCACATCTTACACAGCTGCTGCTTCACTTTCTCTAAGAGCAGGGCTATGCTGACTAAGCCATAAGCATTTGCAAAGATTTTTTTAAATTTTCTTTTATTATTTTCTGGCCATCTGTAAATCATAGAAAAACAGGTATAGGTGGCTTTCTTCCTTCAGCAACAGATCACCAATCCAAATACTCCTCTCTCACATAAAATTTTGCCTTGGTCAAACTATTTTCTATTCCTCAATCAAATTCTACAGTTTCTTTTTTCTTCTCTCTAAAATGATTTTTATCAAATATTCATTTATCAAAAGGCATCAGTAACCATTTTTTTTCATTTAAACCTTTACTTATCACTTTAATTTAACTTGTTCTTATATATTTATAAATTCTTAGAATGCTTTGCCTATATTACTGGAATTTTTCACATATAACCTTGCTAACTTATTGTAGTCATTTAAAAGACGTATCTCTAAATTATTTGATACTCCTCATTGCAAAATACACAGCTTAATTCATTTCCTTTTGAGTGAGGACTAGACTTAGTTATTATTTTCTAGTGAATAGCATATGGCAGAAGTAATAAGATTTCACTTGCAAGATTATGTTATAAAAATCTGTGGTTTCCTTCCAGAATTTTATTTCTTTCTTGCTCTTCTCACTCTCTTTTTCTTCTTCTCTCCCCTGAATTACTCATTCTAGGGAAACCAATATTGTGGCTACTCAGGCAACCTTTGGAAAGGCCCACATCGTGAGGAACTGAAACCCACCAATATCAGTTATCTTGAAATGAATGATATTCATATTCACTCCTCCCCATCGAACCTTGAGATAACTATTGCTGCAGTCAATATGTGGCTGAAACTTTGTGAGTGATCCCAAGACAGAACCACCCAGATAAGACACCTAGATTCTTGACCCTCAGACATTGTGAGATAATAAATGTTTACTGTTTTATTTTATTGAGTTTGGAGTAATTTGCTTTGACAGCAAAAGACAGCTAATACAGTTGTATATCTTTGCTTTCTCTTTTACTAGATTATGAACTTTATGAAGAAAAGGATACATACTATTGATGTTCTATTTTTAGTCTAGATAATACATGCCTGCAGATGTAAAAAATAAAATCTCAAAAGATTAAGCTGATAAAAGTTTATTTGTACTAATATAAAGTCTAATATGGGTAAGGAGATGTAATAAAAATAAACAAATACATAATAAGATAATTTTTATGGTAATTAATTATCTGAAAAATAGAAAACACCTGTAGTAACTTAACAGAATTACTGACAAAGGGAAGACAGAAGGTACATTTGGGCAGAGTGGTGAAAAATCCCCACTACTAGAAGTTAATATTGGAGTTGAAATGTGAACATTGCCAATTAACTCTACAAATATTCAGGGAAGAGCATTCTGGACTGAAGAGCAAATGCCCCAGGTAAGGACCTTTCCTAGCTTGCCAATAGGAAACAAAGTGAGCTGGTGGGCAGGAACCTGTTAAAGCAGTATTTTGTAGGTAATAATGAAGAGGTTGGAATTTATTGAAAAGTTTCATTGGAACTCGCATTTGCTGTAAGTCAACACTCCAGAGAAGACCATGGTCAGTTGTGAGTTATTATCAGCTGACACAACAGCTGAACAATGAGTGGAAAAGGACATCAAAGTGGATCAGCAAGAGCGTCTGTGACAATCACATTGGCCATTGAATGGAGAATTAATTGTGGTGGTGGTAGTGTGATTGGGCAAGTGGAGAGTAGGACAACCAATTAGTAGACTGTTGTAATACCACAGAAAAGGGGAAATCATTGATTAAACTGGCATTAGATGTAGAAAAGAGGAGTTGATTGAAAAAAAAAAGATTTAGGATGTATTTTGGAAGAAGAGTCATGAGATGTGATGTTTCGATTTACATCTCCTTTCAGAATACATAATAATACAGAATAAATCTCTTTTCTTTCAACTCTTCTTTTCTGCGTCCAGCCCCAGTTTAACAGAAAGTGGATAATGAAACATGACCCCCTTCACCACCTTTTTGTTTTGTTTTGTTTTGTTTTTGGTTTGGCCTGTATTACTGGATAGTGCTCTTTACAGAAAAAAAAATTAAGGAGATACAAAAAATACAGTATCTTTCCAATACCTCCCAAGATAATTCCATTTTCAGAAGGACACTTCGGTTTTGTATATCACTTGAAGAGAACAGGGTAGAGAGAGTTTCAACGGGAGGAAGGAAAAGTGGAGAAGGGAGCTAGAGGTCAGCAAGGAAAGGAGTAATTTAAAAGATAATAAGGTAAAGAACGATATGAAAGGAAAGGAAAATAAATAAAATATGTAAGGCATTAAAGGAGGAAAGAAAAGAAAGACCAAGGGTAATCACAGTAAAGTGGTTAAAAAAGAAAAGTAAAAATGAAAGCAATGAAAGGAATAGAGTTAGATGTCTCTGAGACCCTTCGGGGGTCTGTAAGTTCCTCCTCTGTCCCAATCTATGTCTGTGTGAGGGCAGATTTTCTTCATATAGTTCAACCAAATAACATATTGCAACAGACCGAATGTAGAAGCAGATATGAAAATCTAGCTATTTTCTAATAAGTGAGGCAATGCAGACGTTTACAAAACTGAAAAATTATGCTACTCCTATCATTTTCTAAACAATATAGTTATTTTAATAAAACACATTATATCGATTTTAACGTGCAATGAATTTATGTTATTTATAAGAATATTTTAAAACTGAATTCAATGTTTTCTAATGAGGAATATATACATATATATATATATACACATGTATATTTATTTATTTATTTCTGTAGGAGATATATATCTCCTACAGAAATAAAAGCTCTTTGGGATCTAGTTTTTAAGGAAAAAAAAGTGGTTCTATGATCAAAACATTTGAGGATTGTTGCTGTAAAAGTTATCGAGGTTTTGTGGCAAATGTTAATTAATATACTCTTCTACCAAACTGCTCTTTATCTGGAAAAACAGTGTGTTATCACCTGGTTATTTAGTAATTATAACTCAGAGATTTCACTTTGAAAAGAATAGCCAAAATTGCCAGACAAGAAGTAAAATAAGTATATGTCATTTAATGACAGGAATATGTTCTGAGAAATATGTCATTATATGATTTAGTCATTGCGGAACATCATAGCATGTACTTACACAAACTAGATGGTACAGCCTAATACATACCCAGGCTCTACGGTGTAGCCTATTGTTCCTAGGCTATAAAACTGTACAGCATGTTACTCTACTGAATTTTGTGGCCAATTGAACACAATGGTAAGAAATTGTGTACAATTATGTGCAATTACCTACAGACGTTAAAAAGTTATAGTAAGAAAACAGTATTAAAGATTTTCAAAATATTACACTTGTGTAGGGAACTTACGATGAGTAAAGCTTGCAGGCCTGGAAGTTGCTCTCGGTAAGTCATTGAATGAGTGAATGGTAAGTGAATGTGAAGGCCCAGGACATTAATGTGCACTTTGTAAACTTCAGAAATATTCCAAAATTTGGCTACACTAAATTTATAAAGAAATTTCTTTCTTCAATTATATATTAATCTTAGCATACTGTAACTTCCTTTCTTTATAAACTTTATAAAATTTTAACTTTTTGACTCTGATAATAACACTTAGTTTAAAACCAAAACACCTTGCACAGCTGTACAAAAATATTTTCTTTCTTCATATCCAAAATAAGGTAGAAGAATTTGGAAGAACCCTTGGAAGTAGATGCTGTGATAATTAAATGTGAATATCAATATTAGGTATAACAAATTATATTAAAAAATCAACAAAACCCCTGCCATTCAGTGTTTAAAAACAGGTTCTATAAATCTGAAGAGAACTCTTTTCCCATATATCAGGTACTATAATAAATTTTGGCAAAAAAAGCTCTGATAAATGTAAAAGGGAATATTAGTCATTGTCACCATGATCCCTGATAAGTGAAGACATGCAAACCCTAAATGTACATATACAGAGACACCAGAATGTCATTAATTTGGATTTGCAAAAGCAGACATCTTCTTATTCTATTCTACTAATGAAAGGGTTAGCTTCTATCTAGTTCAGATGTGTGCTGTGAGTGCACAATTAACTTCTACTGAGATCCATAATCATGGATTGTTTCCAGTTTTAAACACTGTTTGTCAAATGATGCTTTTCGTGTACAATTTTAAGCCATGAGAACTGATTCTTTTTGGGGGAAGTGGTAAAAATCATTTAGAAATTAGACTTAGATTTTATTTTTACAAAAATTTCTTAGACATTCTGATGTTTTAACACATTTGGATAATTTTGATTTACAACTTTTAAGCTTTGAACAAAAAACCTCGTTAAAGTGACAAATAAATTATAGGAAGGAAATTCAATTAGACAAATTCAAATAACATAAAGAGTTACTCTTAATGCAAGGTAAGAAATACATACACAAATATTTATGACAATATTTAATAAAAATTTACTATATATAGATCTTTTAACCTACCTAAGGATAATTTATAGTAAATAGTATATTATTAAAATAAAATATGTTTTTAAATATATTAAATTTCTTCTAGATATCTTCTTTTCTCTATTAGTATGCATAGCTTATTCTTTTTCCCTCTTTAATTTCAGATCTCATTCTATTTAAATCATCCTAAATTTTCAATTAGAGAAAAATTTCATTGCAATGGTTTTACTGAATTGCTGGGGGATTAGTCCATTTTAACTTTGAAATTAAATTATAAACTGTTTTGTTACATAATAAAGAGAGCTTACAGAATTTGGACAGTGATTAAAGTAATTTAAAAATATGTATTCAGTAGTCATCTCATTAATTTCCAATTCTAAACTGTGGCTAAATACCACTGTCCTTTCTCTCTCTCTCTCTCTCTCTCTCTCTCTCTCTCTCTCTCTCTCTCTCTCTCTCTCTCCCCCCCCCCCCATCTCAGGCGCGCACACACACACACACACACACACACACACACACGCACGCACATGCATGCCAAATATGGAAATGTGAAGACAGAGGTTCAGCTAGGTTAGGTAACTTTGCTAAAATCACACAACTAATCTTACTTGGAACTCTGCTTTACAGTGACAAATTAAATTTCTTATTGCTTTGAGAAATTGAACTGAGTGCGGTGGCTCACGCCTTTAATCCCAGCACTTGGGGAGGCTGAGGCAGGTGGATCACGAGGTCAGGAGTTTGAGACCAGCCTGGCCAACATGGTGAAATGCCGTCTCTACTAAAAATACAAAAATTAGCCGGGCATGATGGTGCATGCTTGTAATCCCAGTTACTCGGGAGGCTGAGGCTGAGAATTGCTTGAACCCGAAAGGCGGAGGTTGCAGTGAATCGAGATCAAGCAACTGCAATCCAGCTTGGGCTGTTGACAGAATAAGACACTGTCAAAAAAAAAAAAAAAAAAAAAAAAAAAAAAGAGAGAGAGAGAGAAATTGCATGAGAAAATAAGACTTAGCTATAGTAACTGAATGTTCAAAAAAAAAAAAAAAAAAATCCCTGAATCCCTCTGAATTCTAGCTTTCTCACCGCAAAGCAGATTAATATTATCTACTTTACAAATATGTGAGGATTATATTCCAAAAGCTCCTTCTTACCCAGGTGCATTTTTCCCTGTGCTTTTCAGAAGGATTAGGGCATATAATGAAAAGCCAGGAGGGGAAAGACACTCATTTGACATTCACTAGTTTGAAGAGAACTGTGCTAATGATAGATCTGGCTACAGAAACTCAATTGTATAGTTAAAAACAAATGTTGTCTCTCCCAGTAGTGATCAATTAGGGCTTTGTGACAAAGAAAAAAGGGTGCCATACTCCTAGAATCTAGATAGACAACTATATTTGTTTTCTATTGCTGTATAGCAAATTTTCATAAATGTAATGACTTAGTACTCATGTATTACCTCAGGTTTTTTTGTTTTTGTTTTTGTTTTTCCCTGAAGTTTGACCACACCTTAACTGGCTCCTCTGATCTGTGTCTGACGAGGCTGACATCAACATGTCAGCTGCGAGACTGCAATCTTATCTGAAGTTAAAAGTCCCCTTTCAGCTCCTTGGTTGTTGCCACAATTCATTTCCTTGTAGTAGTAGGATAGAAGGTCTTGATTTCTAGAACTCATCCACTATTCCCTGCCACATGACCCTCTTCACAGCATGGCAATTTGATATTCAAAGGCCAAGGAAAGCAAATCTACTACTGCTTCTTCTCTTTTACCTCTAGATCCTTTTTTAGAGGGCTCATGTCATTATGTCAGACCCACCTAGGATAATCTTTCTTTTGATTAACACAAATACAACTCAATGGAAACCTTAATTATATCTGCAAAATCCATTTGTCTTTGCATTATAAAGTGACCTAATCTCACACACACATATATATAACTGAAAAACACTTAGCTTTACTACGTGCAATTCACTCTATTCTGTTCTATTCTATTCTGGTCTACTTTAGTCTACTCCATTCTATTCCATAAGTAAACAAATGCTAGTTACACTTCAACAAACTGTTACAAAAAACCCATCAGTGCATCACCCTAGAAGCTGAAAAACACTGGAGTAAGCCATTCATTGTGATTCTATTATCTGGCCAGTTACTATTTTAAGAAAGCTGAGCATTTTGCCCCCCAAAACAAAGGCGGAATAAAAATTCAGAAGTAATGAGTCCTCCAGTGGGATAATTACTTGGCAAATTTGAGCAGATAAAAGCAAATACCTCAACTGGAATCTAGAATAAATGAGAATGCATGTAAAAACATATGCAAATATAATGGAAGACACTTTATAAATTCTTATTTTGTTATCCCACCATGGCTGCCCTGGACCTTTAGTAAACCTTAGCAGAGTTGATGGTGTCCCTACTCATTCTATATACTTATCTCAAGTGAGTAAAGCAAGAATTGTGTCTGAAGCCTTGTGTAGCTTCATTTATTTTATGCTGCCATGCTTAGGAATATAATGGAGACTTAGAAGCCAAGTCGGTGTCAGAATTGTATGTGCACAGCGGCAGTACCGTTGTCTGAAATTCTGATTCAGAGGATCAGGTTTATGTGCCAGGTGAAGATTAATTGTACAAATGTCAATCTTCTTGGGGGTTCATTAAATTATGATACTTAATTAACATCAATGTCGGTGAAAGAAAAAATACCCAAAGCTTCCCTAAAAGCTGTTCATATTCAAATATATGTTGATTGACGGAAGCCTATTGTTTCCCAGTGCCTAGTAATGTTATTCACTGCATATATTACCTGGAGACTTCCCCAAACACTGAGATATTTGGAACTCTAATGAAAAAATAGCTTCTATTGTTAGGTGTAAAGTGCAATTTTATGAGCAGACTTAGTGCCTCTCCTTTTCCATCCATTGAGTGTGTATCTACAACTTGATTGATTTCGACACATTCTTTACCAGCCAGTTATTGGTTATAGAATTCCATGAATAAAAATAAGAATCTATTTGTTGGTTGGCATATTGTAGCATGTTAGCAAGACACGCTTTCAATTTATAAAGTATAATATTGACTTCATTCCTAGGTAACATAAAATAACAATAAAATGTAACTATGTGATTTATTCATTTAAATAGACTCATCCAATATAATTTAGAGTAACTTTGTAAAATTCTTAGCAAGGGATCACTAAATAATGAAAATGATTAGGTCAGGTATAGTGTTAGATGTTACAGAAATCATGCCGCTGTCAAGTAGGGGTGTTAATGGAAACATGAATCTAGTCTCATCTTTCTTGAGACTTATTATTGGTTACATAAAATGCATTAGTTCTATGATATTTGTAAATAAAGGAATGATTCCAAATTATGTTGCAGATTAGGAAGCAACATGAAGCCATGAAACATAGTGAACAATTCCATGTTTATGGTGAATATCCATGATTATTTCAATGCATATTTGTGTGACTTGAGACGGGTAGGCTTTAGGAATTATGATCCTGTAGCAGGATAGGTAGATACCAGGGTAAAGACAGAAGACAAGCTAAACAAAAATCATAGGTATTCATTAGGAATCACAAAATATACAGGATGTTTTTATCTAGCATATGAATACATTGTTTATCAAGACTTCAGCATATAGCAAAAATGAATTATTTCTTTTCTTCTACCTCTAAATGACTTTAAAGTCATCGAGAATAATGCACTAGAGACTAGGCCTAGAAATAGAAAACAAAAATAGAAAAAATCATAAACAAGAGATCCAACAAACCAGCAATCTAAGTCCTAATGAGAAAGAAAAACTGTAAGAATAGATTGAAATAAAAGCTACAGTTGTAATATAATGTTAACCTCCAAACAAAATATAATTAAGTGTAGACGCAAGAACCGGTTCCATAAATAGCTATCCATAATCATATACAATTGGCATGCCATTATTTTCTATTAGAAAAAAAAATGAGAATAAAATACAATATTAAATGATAGAATTGAGTTCCTAATTAAGTCTTCAGCTGAATTAAGTAAGCATCTTCCTTTCACTTTTTCTTTATGTCTTGTGTATAGGCTGTTAAAGATGCTTGGCATAATTACAGTCAAAATAGATGTATTTTTGCCTGTTCTGAACAACAAGAAGTTTGGCAGGAAATTAAGAATCCAAACCACAGCCAAATTGCTGAATCCTTGAATCGTTCAAGGATTCAAGCAAGAAAACCTATGGCCTAAACTGGAAAAAAATATTAATTGTACATTTGTGACCTCTTCTTTCTCCAGCACATAGTTTACAACAACAAATTCCTGCCACATAAACAAATCTGCTTACTGGCACCTAACCATAAGCAGTTTAGCCTGATGAATATGTATTGTAGGATTCTTATTAACATTCCTTATATTCCTAAATTTTAAATAAATTATTAAATCCTTCACCATTTGTAAAGAGTGACTGTTTCCCCTCTAAACTGGTCACATTTCATTAGATCATCACACTTTGGCCTTCCTTAATAAGCACAAAATCTCTATACTGCAGTTTCTAAAGAGTCTCAGTTTCATGGCTGAGGGAACACATCATGGGATATGAAGGCTTTTACCTCTAAGTTTTACATGTAAATTCAGTGTCTATTGTCAGTGATCAAGTATTATGACATCTCATGATCATTCTAGAACTGACACAAAATATTTAATTGCCTCAATTTAATTTTTAGGAAGACGTTATTTTTATTACTTTAAATTAAAACCATAATTGACTGAAAGCTTCAACTGGGTCTACAGTTAAATGAGTTAAGGCATAAGTTTTGCTCAGAGTCTTTGCTATTTATGGAAATTCTAGTTCAGTTGGGAAGCTTGTGCTCCCTTCTACAATTTCTAAGAATTGTAGGGAAAAAAAAAAAAAAACAAAAAAAAAACACAAGATATCAGAACTCAAAGTTTTCAAATGAGATATTACAATTATAAAAAAAAAGTTAGAAATAGTTTACGCTATAAACTTTTGAAGAAAGTTATGATTTACCTGTACTTGAGACTTCTGGTTCTGGCCATGATGAAGTAGCTGATATTCTTATGATAGGAGCCTTATCATCCTATAAAAAACAACTACAAATATTAAAATTTTACATGAAGTAACTTTTTCAAGGTTAGCAAAAACAGAGGGTAATATTACTTCAGATAAGGTGAAAACATGCTTATGAGATATTGCCCTATGTTAAATATTCAAAAGCCCAGCATCTAAAAATATTGTTCTTAATTTAGTTTCTTTTTTTTTAACTTTTAAGTTCAGGGACACATGTACAGGTTTGTTACATAGGTGAACTTGTGTCATGGTGGTTTGTTGTACAGAATTTTTCATCATCCAGATATCCTTAATAAGGATAACGAAGGTTATTATCCTTAACAAAGTGACACAAGAAGAGAAAACCAAATACTGCATGTTCTCATGTATAAGCGAAAGCTAAATGATGACTACATTTATATATTTCAGTTTAGAAACATTGTCAAATCATTCCAGAAATATAAACTCACAATTTTTATAACTACATTCATAAAATTATTAGTTTAGTGACAACATTTATTATTGAATTGCAAATACAATTATATTTTTCCTCAGTAGAGAGATATTAAAAACAAAATGAAAAATAATAATAAAAAATAAGGGAAGTAGAACTTTGCAATGTTTAGAGGCAAAATTTTTCTCAGCTTTTTTTTTTTTTTTTTTTTAGCTTGGTAAACCAACTTCTCATATGATAGTATATTACTTCTCATTGCCTCAGCAAAACTATTTTTGAATCTACAAAGCCTTTGCCACCATCCTATTCAGGGAAATCTATCACAGTTTTGCAAATCACTCAAATTTTGCAGAAAATTATAATGCTGAAAATGATCACACAAGGCTTCATTTTAGCTTCAGCCTAGTTCTGTTCTTGGATATCAGAATATATTGCAGGTGCTTAATCCTAAAATGACTCTATACAATTTGCTTCTTTCTATCAATGAAATAGTTATTTCCTTTAAAAATAATCAATCTCATATCAATCATATGATATTTTATATACTCTGTATAGTTATAATATATTAAAATGTTCTTTTTTACATTATTTAAAAAGTTTATATATATGGTGCTAATATAAAATTTAATAGTGAAATATTACATTATGAGGATACTCTAATTCTAAATCTATCTGCCTTAAGATTGAACAATATCATCACAATTTGCTAGAAGGTAATGTAAAGTAAGCAGTTTAAAAGTAAGGAAAAAATTTATTGAATAAAGTTACAAATTGATCCATAAAAGATAAATGATGGACTTGAGAAATAAGGCATATTTTGTGCAGATAACAGCTAATATTATTGTCCATGGCTTTACATATAATTTTGGAATTGTCATAGAAAGAAAGTCATTTTTTTTTTGCCATTAACTACTTGCTTCTATCAAAACTTGAAACTTATTTTAAAGGTATCACTTATCATGTACTTTTAAATTGCTTTTCAGCAATGCATATTTTAAAATATCCTACAGAATACTTCTTCAAATACAAGTCTAAAATATTCCAATAACTTTATAAAACTGCATACAAATGAGGAAATAGTCCTAGTAGGACACTGAGGTAAAATTAACAATTAGAAGTTAACGTGTGAGGTACTAAAAGTTATTGAAAATAGATTTGTTTTATGTGGGTTATTTGACTCCTAAAATATTAATGTCCTGATTACTATAAAAGTTCTAGACACACTGTATGTAAAATTCATAAATCAGCAACTAATTAATTTTTGCTATAACTATACATATTCTTACATAGATTCTCACTTATCTACCACAACCAGATTTCTGTTTTTATAATCCAGAGAGAAAACTTTGCTAATATTCTTATATGAGATAGGTATAGGATAAAGTAAATATAGGAAAGCTTTGCTTCTTCTTTTCACTTTGGCTGGCATGAAAAACCTAATGCTGAGAGAGTTCTATTCTTCTGAAAACGGTAAAGAGCAAAAAATTTCTGGTCATTTTCCAGTGACTCCTGCTGCTAAGTTGGTATCATTAGAAACAGACCTATTTTGATTCTCATGCCTGTAGTGATTCTTGCATATTTATTTCTTAATTATTTGGATTAACTGTAAGAGGCCAAATGCATTTGAGCTACAGTTTTTCACAATTGTGTAGTTTCCAAAATACCTCCTCTGCTCATAAGATATATCCTCAATGGCCAAATCTTTTGCAGGAAGAAAATTCTGGTAATTAACTTACTTCAAACCGAAGAGCCAAGGTAAACCTTGAAAATAAGTTCTAGGATCGTGTGGGAAAATAGGAAGTGTCTAATATTTTAAAGGATAATATTGGTATAGTGTTAAATAAACCTAATACCGGTTTATCCTACTTGTGAGCTTTGTGCTAGTTTTATCATAGCCTTAATCATTAGATTTATCAACTTTTAAATGAATTTGTTTATTTATCAAGGAATTTATTACTTCCAAGAAAAAAACAAACAAACAGCATGTGAAGAAAACAAAAAAACAAAGTATGGTCATGGTGGAATATTAACATTTTTATTATTAAATATTTATTCTTAAAATATTTAATATATTAAAATATGTGTCATAATAACCAAAGATGAATCAAGCAACAGGCCTCATGGTATCTAGAAACAAAGACTCATAAAGACGTCAATCAAAAATGAACCAAGGATATTCTCTGTGATATCTAGGGATACATGGTCTCACATCTTCACTTCTCTTTCTATACTGTCTTTTTATTTGTTCTCTCTGCAGATTGTTTTTCTGTGCTCACTTGCATGAAGCAGATTTTTATCAAACAAATTCTGATATTAGTAACATAGTACATTTAATAATCTGCAAAATAATCTTACACTTTACTTATTAGGTTACTGTTCATATTTATGTTGATAATACAATTTTAAATCATTTTATAAATATTATAGGATAAAGCAAACAAGTAATTATATTAATATTGTTAGGAATTAAACTTTAAATGTAATTGAAAAGAGATACAAATATAAGTTCAAGAAAATTAACAACCTGTAATAACTAATTTAATTTGGATACTTTCATATTAACTCATAATATTTATAAAATATGTCAAAGAGATAACTGCACTCTCATGTTAATTATGAAATTGTTTACCAACAGCCAAGATATGGAATTAACATCAATCAATGAATGTAAAAAGAAAATATTGTATACATTTGTATATGTATACACATGAACACAAAAATGACACATTATTTAGCTTAGAAAAGAAAATCCTGCAATTTGCAACAGAATGGATAAACATGAAGAACATTATGCTAAGTGAAATAAGCTAGGATAGTAATGTATGATGTCACTTATACATGGAATCTGAAAACTTTGAACTTACAGAAACAGGGAGTGTCATGGTGGTTACCAGGGATCGGGGGAAGGTGGAAGATTGAGATGAAAGATATTGGTCAAAGGATACAAGATTTTAGTTAGACACAGATTCAAAATCATTCAAATGGCCATACTGCCCGAAGTAATTTATGGATTCAATGTTATTTCTATTACACTACAATTGACATTCTTCACAGAACCAGAAAAAAATATTTTAAAATTCAGACGGAAAAAAAAAAAGAGCATGAATAAATAAGCAATCCTAAGCAAAAAGAACAATGCTGGAGGCATCACACTACTCAACTTCAAACTATACTAGAGGACTACAGTAACCAAAACAACATAGTACTGGTGCGGAAACAGACACATAGACGGATGAAACAGAATTGAGAACCCAGAAATAAGACCGCACCCCTACAACTATCTGATCTTCAACAAATCTGATAAGAACAAACAATGGGAAAAGAAATCCCTATTCAATAAGTGGTGCTGAGATAACCAACTGGCTAGTCATATGCAGAAGATTGAAACTGGGTACCTTTCCTATACCATATACAAAAATTAACTCAAGATGGGTTGAAGACTTAAATGTAAAACCACAAACCATGAAAACGCTGGAAAGCAATACCTTTAAGGACATAGGCACAGGCAAAGGATTCATGAGGAAAATGCCAAAAGCAATTGCAACAAAAGCAAAAATTGACAAATGTGATCTAATCAAACTAAAGAGCTTCTGCAAAACAAAAGAATCAACTTAGTAAACAACCTACAAAATTGGAGAAAATTTTTGCAAACTATGCATTTGACAAAGGTCTAATATTCAGCTTCCACAAGGAACTCAAATTTACAAGAAAAAAAAATGTGAGCAAAGGACATGAACAGACACTTTTCAAAAGAAGATATACATATAGCCAACTCATATGAAAAAATGCTCAATATCATTGCTTATTAGAGTAAGGCAAACCAGAGCCACAATGTGATACCATTTCACAACAGTCAGAATGGCTACTATTGAGAAGCAAAAAGAAAAAATAAACAGATGCTGGCGAGATTGTGGAGAAAAATAAACACTTATACAATGTTGGTGGGAGTGTAAATCAGTTCAACCATTGTGGAAGACAGTGTGGTGATTTCCCAAAGACCTAAATGCAGAAATACTATTTGACTCAACAATTCTATTACTGGGTATATACCTAAAGGAATATAAATAATTCTATTATACTGTAAAGACATATGCACATGTATGTTCATGGCAGCAATATTCACAAAAGCAAACACATGGAATCAACCTAAATGTCCATCAATGATATATTGAATAAAGAAAATATGGTACATATACACCAAGGAACACTATGCAACCATAAAAAGGAATGAGATAATGTCTTTTGCAGGGACATGGATGGAGCTGGATTCCGTTCTCCCTAGCAACAAACATACAAACAGAAAACCAAATACTGCATGTCTTCACTTATAAGTGGTAGCTAAATGATGAGAACACGTGGACACATAGAAGGGAACAACACACAATGGGGCCTATAAGAGGGTGGAGGGTGAGAGGAGGGAGATCAGGAAAAATCACTAATGGTTACTAGGCTTAATACCTGGGTGATAAAATAATCTCTGCAACTCACCCCCATGACAAGTTTACCTATGTAACAAACCTGCACATGTACCCCTGAACTTAAAAGTTGAAAAAAAAGAATCAAGTGAATAAAAGAAGGACAGAATGGAGGGAGAGACAGAGAAGGAAAGGTTGAAGAAATAAAAAGTCCCAAGCTCTTCAGGACCCTCAGGTGGACGGACTGCTTAAGTTTGGGCGTTCAATGCTGCAGTGAGCTATGATCGACACTCTAGCCTGTGCAATAGAGTGAGACCCTGTCCCCCAAAGAATAAGAAAAAGAAAGCCATGATTTTCTAAAAAACAAAAGAAAAAAAAAGCAAGAATAATAAAAGCAAATTAACATAACAAATATTCATCTTCAGAAGTGGTTACAACACCAATTTTTTACCCTAAATATTGATAATTAAATGGAAACCAGACATTTACTTTGTGTAATGAGAAGATACAGTGAATCCCAAGTGGTGAGGAAAATGTTTTTACAGAACAACATTAGCTAATAAATTCTTTTTAATAAGACATTTTTCAACTGTTAATGAAATGATGGACTCAGGCAAAAATTATCATTCACCTAAAATTAAAGAGGAATTATTTTGGAGAAGAAGATTCACGTGATCATTAAATGTCACTTCCAGATTATTTGCATTTTGAAAAATATTTTAAAAAATAATGGAGAACATTTGGTGGTCACTGCCTTAATGAAGTAATCAAATTTATCATCACCAACAGGGGGAAAGTTAACAATATCTGTTTTCTGCAGAATTCAATAAATAGTATATTTCCTAAGAAGTATAGTGTGTTCCTGGTCAGGTGCGGTGGCTCACACCTGTAATCCCAGCACTTTGGGAGGCCGAGGTGGGCGGATCACGAGGTCAGGAGATCGAGACCATCCTGGCTAACACAGTGAAACCCCATCTCTACTAAAAACTTCAAAAAATTAGCTGGGTGCGGTGGTGGGTGCCTGTGGTCCCAGCTACTCGGGAGGCTGAGGCAGGAGAATGGCGTAAACCTGGGAGGCGGAGCTTGCAGTGAGCTGAGATGGCGCCACTGCACTCCAGCCTGGGCAACAGAGTGAGACTCCGTCTCAAAAAAAAAAAAAAAAAAAAAAAAAAAAAAAAAAAAAAAAAGAAGAAGTATAGTGTGTTCCGCTATAATACAAACCTTTATGAAGCTAATTAGCTTATACTGACTGGGAAAATTGGAAAATAATATCAGTAAAACATAGACGGTGTGCTGATTCAAATATTATTGTTCTTACCCAAGAAGAACCAAAACAGCAGGAGTAGAATCATTACCTCAAGCGATATTGCCAGGGAAAATCCTGACACAGAGAAGACAAGCTCAATGCTTGATGTGAAAAGTTATCTGCACACACAGAACCAGTCCATAATACGAGTAGGTGTATTCACATGAGGGCTGGGGGATACAAATGGAACACCATCAAAATTTGCTGTGATCTTTTGAGAAGTGTCTGTTCATGTCTTTTGCCCGCTTTTTAGTGAGGTTATTGGTTTTTTGCTTGTTGAATTGTTTAAGTTTCTAAACATATGAAAAAAATGCTCAACATCGCTAATCATCAGATAAATGCAAATAAAAGCCAAAGTGAGATAACATCTCACACCACTGAAATGATTATTATTAAAAAGAAAAAAACAACAGAGGCTTGTGAGGCTACAGAGGAAAGGGAATGCTTATACACTGTTAATGGGGATGTAATTTAGTTTAGCACCTGTTGAAAGCAGTTTGGAGATTTCTCAACGAACATAAAAGACAAATACCATTCTACCCAGCAATCCCATTACTGGTTATATATGCAAAAGAAAATAAATTCTTATCAAAAGGACACATGCACTTGTATGTTTATCACAGCACTGTTCACCATAGTGAAGACATGGAATCAACCAAGGTGATTATCAAAAGGGGAATGGATTTTAAAAATGTGATAGATATAGACCTTAGAATCCTATGCTGCCATGAAAGATAACAAAATCATGTATTTTGAGGCAACAGCATGAATGCAGCTGGAAGCCGTTATCCCAAGTGAATTAACAGAGGAACAGTAAACCAAACAACACATGGTCTCATTTAAAAGTGGAAGCTAAACATTGGGTACTCATGGACATAAAGATGGAACAATAGATTACAAGGACTAACAGGATTGAAATACTGATGAGTAGAATCCTCACTGTCTGGTACACAGGATCATTTGGACCGCAAACCTCAACATCATGCAACATACCCACGTAACAAGCCTGTACATGTACCTCCTGAATCTACAAAAAAATTTTTGACTTTTTTTTTTTTAAGAATTTGCTGGAAAAATTCTTCTTCAAAGTCTTCCAAAAGCATTTTAACTTTTTATTTATATTTAGAAATTCAAGCCATCTAAAATGAAATCTTGCATATGGTCTGACATAGGTGCCAACATTATTTTTATATATATGTCCAGTTTAGGAGGCATTATTTATTGAGAAGATGAAGCTTCCTCTATGGCTCTACAGTTTCTCCCTCGTCATAGATTAGGTTTATCCATTTTTGTGGGTTTGTTTGTAAACCCTGTATTCTGTTCCAGTGGCCTATTTATCAACCCTTGTTTCAATCCACAATGTTTACTTAGTAAAGTGTTATAAGACGATTTTTAGCTAATAGTATAAAATCTCTGATTTGTAATTATTCGAGATTGACTTTATTATTTCCTGCTTTGCGTTTCTACATAACTTTTAGAATCAGCTTGTCATTTCCCATCCCCTATAAAAAACACTACCATTTTTATTGGGACTATGTTGCATCTATATATACAAGAGAATTGTCTTCTAATTCATAAATATAGTATATCCCAATTTATTTTATCTGTTCTAATATCTCTTAACAATGGTTTATTTTCTACTTGAAGTTTTGACTTAGCCTTCATTAGATCCACGCCTTTATAAATGGTATCATAAAAAAAAAACTTTCTGCCGGGCGCGGTGGCTCAAGCCTGTAATCCCAGCACTTTGGGAGGCCGAGACGGGCGGATCATGAGGTCAGGAGATCGAGACCATCCTGGCTAACACGGTGAAACCCCGTCTCTACTAAAAAATAAAAAAAAAAAAACTAGCCGGGCGAGGTGGCGGGCGCCTGTAGTCCCAGCTACTCGGGAGGCTGAGGCAGGAGAATGGTGTGAACCTGGGAGGCGGAGCTTGCAGTGAGCTGAGATCCGGCCACTGCACTCCAGCCTGGGGGACAGAGCGAGACTCCGTCTCAAAAAAATAAAAAAATAAAAAACAAAATAAAAAAAAAACTTTCTAATTGTTTGTTGCTAGTATATATGTAACTACAATTTATTTTTATACTAGTTTCATGTCCAGTAGAGTGATCAGCTCAATTAACTAATCCCGATAACTTGAGGTATTTTTTTTTTAATTTTCTATGAAAAAAAATCATGTCTGCACATAAGATGATTTTTATTTCTGCAATATAATTATTTGGCTTATTGTACAGGCCAGGCTTTGCCAGATAACTATTAACGGGTCATAGGAGATATCTTTATCTCATTACAGAAGTCATATATCTTCCCTTATTTCACCATTAAATCTAATATTTCTTTTCATTTTTAAAATAAATGCCTTGTTTCAGACTAAGAAAATTCTATTTTATTTCTAGTTTTCTGTTATTTAACATTACAAATGGGTTTTGAGATGATTATGATAATTCTCCTTTATCGTTAATTTAGAAAATTGTATTAATTGATCTAAAAATTTTAAGCCACCCTTGAAGTCCTGGAATCAATTCATTTTTTAAAAATTACACATTGTATTTTTATTAATTGATAAATTTTTCTTGATAATATTTTGTTTATCATTGTACCTAGTCATGAAAGATATTATATTTTTAGGATGTTGGTATCAAGGTTATGCTGGACTCATAAAAATAATGTGCCATATTCTCAGTTTATAAAAGTGGCTATTTAGGACTGGTATAATTTATTATTTGTTTAAAGGTTTTCATATGGAGTTTCTTCTGGATATGGAGTTTTATTCAGATAATTGTTTTAATTAGATTCAATTCTAATAGGTTTCTAAATTTCATTCTAATTGGGTTTTTTATTTCTTCTATCGGTTTTGGAAATCTGTGTTTTTTCTTAGAATTTTATTTATTTTTTTCTACTTATTGGCATAAATTTGTTTATAATATTCTGATTTTTTTGATTATGTATTCCCACAATCACCCTGTGAAACAAACTACCTTAAGATTTACCGGCTTAAAACAATATATATTGCTTTGTGTGGATGGATTTTTTTTGTTTTTGTTTTTGTTTTTTGGTCTGATGAACTACATAAATTCATTAATTTTGGTTTAAATGTAGATTTGTTTGGATTTACTGTGCGAAGATATCACTTTATGTGAAAATAGTGAAAATTTTCTTTCTCCCTTTTCACTATTACATGTTTACTTATTTGTTTATTTAGTTTATTTTTCTCAAATTTGTATTTTCTGCTTGGCAACATGGCACAGTTCTTGTAGTCTGAGCTGGGCTTGGAGGGATCATTTATGCAGCAGCAGTCAGTTGTGTTAAGCTGAGCAGCTCTGCTTTTCTTGGCTGTGCCCTCTTACATTTCTGGAGCCTCTGCTATGCCTTTATGGCTTGAATGGCTTTGCTTCACATGGTTTCTCATCCATTTGGACCAACTTGAGCTTGTTCATAAGGAGAAAGTAGGTGCCTAACAGAAAGAGGGAGAGAGAGTAGAAGCGTGGAAGGCCTTTTGAGACCTTTGCTTAGAACTCACACATCAACATTTTACACCACATTTTGTCAGTCAAGAAACCCTACAAGACCTACTTCAAAGGATGTGGAAGTAGAATCAACCTTTCTATAGGGGGACCTGCAAAGTCACATTGTGAAAGAAAAGATAGAGGGGAAAAGCATAGAAGCCATTTTTGCAGTCAATCTACCATACTCATTTTCTTTTCACCTTTGTTGATGTCGTATTTTTATCCTTTTCATTGTTAATATTTGTGCCCTTTTAATACCTATTTTTAGCTCAGTTTTATGGGATTGTTAATGTCAATTTTTTAAAAAAAAGAAAAATTGGGCTTATAAATTTTTTCTCATTTGTTGAGTTTCTAGTTCATGAAATTGTGCTCTTTTTAAAATAATATTTGTTATTTCCTTTTTCAATTTTTTAATCTTTTTTATTTTTATTATTTCCATTTTCAATTTGGGATAGCATTAATTAGCTCTTTTAACTTTTTACAGACATTTTTAAGTAACTGACTTAAACATACTTTTTTGCAATATATACATTTCAAAATATTTTCTACTTTCCAATGTTTTCTACCTTGACAAATAAGCTACTTATGTGAGTCTCTTTTTTCTATCATAGTTACGAATTTTATTATTTATTTTTCTTAGTTCTATGAGCCTCATGCTAAATTGTTAGGTTTGAAAATTTTTGAGGAAGAACTGGATATTAGATGATTTTAGGAAATTACTGCTAATTTTATTAGGTATGCAAATGACCTTTATATAGGCAAATATCTTATTCTTAGAAAATGCAACATGAAGGATTTAGAGAAAAAGAAATCTGACATCTGAAACCTATGAGCAAATATATAAAATAACATGTGCTAAAACAATTGAGTACATAACATGTATATAATATAGTTAAAATTTAACAATTACTGAATCTAGACATCAGGTGTACAGATATTACAGTATAATTCCTATAATATTCTTGTATATTTAAAGCTGTCATAACAAAAAATGTTGGGAAAAATTTAGAAATGATGTAAACCTCTTTCTGAACTTGTTTTTTAGAGATCTCAACATGTTGACTACAGGTAGTAAAGGCTTCTTACTGCAGGATGGGTGTGCTTCTTTTTGTGTGCTAATACTGCCAATCCAGCAATTAAATTAATTATTTTCTCAAAATCTTGCCTAGTATTTTGATAAGTACTTATCTAACCCATATATTTCTATATTACTAATCCATTTGGACTATCCTATAGGAGAAAGTATTTGGTTCCCTAATTTTACAACCTTAGTGGGCATATAGTGTCAAGTGACTACAGATGAAAACTTATTTCCCAATTTAAGATGTAAGGCCAGCTTGATCCAAAAGTAATTCTACATTCTCTAGGTTTTCTCTGAGAATGTATTGCAATTCCAACACAAGTAATAAATACTGATGTCTGGGTCTTGTTTAATTTCAATCACCATAAGCCTGCTCAAGTTTGTCCAAGTAAAGTGAGATTTATTAAGCACATATTAATAAAACAAAAGCTGATTAGGTCATCAGAAAGAAAAAAGTGGACTATCATATTTTGATAATAGATTGGTTTTAGCTTTTTTCTCTGTCTTAACTATCTTCTTATCTTTTCAGAATCTTTGTCTCCAGTTTGTCAGAAGAGACTGTCTGATTGATTCAATCAATTGATGGATTGGTCATCATTGGAAGAGTGGTCTTCCTCATCCATTCACATGTCCTTATGTGAGA
Source organism: Rhinopithecus roxellana (assembly GCF_007565055.1). Lineage (NCBI taxonomy): Eukaryota > Metazoa > Chordata > Mammalia > Primates > Cercopithecidae > Rhinopithecus > Rhinopithecus roxellana. Next base: position 93,690,232 of record NC_044552.1, on the reverse strand, counting down.
GGGAGGACATATATTTTATATTCAAATGGGAAAACCATAGTGGTTTTCAATTCTAAACTGGAAAAGCAAAATAATCATGTCTGCATTATATGAATTTAGCTATTGTTTTATAATAAATGATAGGAGCATTTTTATCTTATCTTGTTTGTGTCATGATCAGCTGTCGGGAATAGGAGGCTTCCCTGTATATATTAGTTCATTGGTATTATAAGAAATGCCTCAGAACTTCATCAAAATATAACAAAGTGTTTAGATAAAATAGAACCTCAGCAATAATAGAATTGTAATTACAGCAATAATAGAATCGTAATTACAGCAATAATAGAATCTTCTCTGTTATCTGATCCATGAGTTTGCCACAGAAATTTCCTTGAAGTTATGCAAAAGGTGAGAGAAAAGATTTGCATTCATATCTATCATTCTACAATAACACAAGTCATGGGAACTTGCTGTATCTTAAGGAAGGTTTGAATAGATGTACTCTGCTTGGACCCACCTATCTCATGGAGGCAATTTATTCAATTTAGTAAACATACATCTATTATAACCTAAAAATGTTACGTTTTGTGGTAGGATTAATTAAAAAATCAATATCCTCATAGAACTTAACTTTTTTATGATTATAAAATACACATTAATTTGTCAACAATGGTGTTAATATGCAAAAAAATGTTAATATTGGTGATACAAAATGTAAAAGAGTAGTTCTTAGCATGAATTATTAAGTAACTTTTCCAGGCATGATAAATAATGGACTTTACAAATGCGTAAGTTTTGGATAAATAGAGAGGAAGAGGGAAACACAAAAAGAATGGAGGAATGCCATAAGTAAAATGCAATGAATTGAAGATAGGGCGCTATGAGACTATAGGATAAAATGGTATTATTTTACAATAATTTTTGGAAAAAAAGTAAATTAAACATGTCCTCTCCACCATAACTTTATGGAAAATACTGTTGTACTTTGTGGACTCAGGATTGAAAAATTATGCAGAAAAATTCTGATGAGTCTGAAAGAGATTTTTATTTCTTTGCTAGTCTAACTGAAAACTTAATGACTCAGTCAAGATGTGTCATTTTGTGATTCAATATTATTTATTTTCTCAAATACAATCCAAATACTAAAACAAGCACAAAGACATACTATGGATTATGTTCACTGCTTCTTGGGAAAAGTAGAGTGAATGGTTTTACTCAATTATATGTGCATTGTTTTTCAAATGTTATAATAAAAATCTAATAAAAACCCTATTAAATAATGTGTTTTCATTAAAAATATCACAGTTTCTAGGGGTCTTTTTATTTAAAGCATTAAGAGTACTTTTGCCTATTTTTCCTAGGAAACTTGATAACCCTGAAAATTCCTTTTCATAGGAGATCATAAGTTCATGTTAAATAGTAAAATGTATAATTTATAGTGAAAGCCTATGCATTGAAAAATAATTCTTATATTTATCTCTCACTAGTGCTCTAGAATTTGCAGATATTTGTATCACTATTCTTCACAATTTTGTCTGTCAAGTGGGGTTGATGTTACCATTCTTATGGAGTGTAGTGAGGATTAAATGAGATATTTGCATAGATTTAAATATGTGAACCAGTGTAAGCAGTTAACACACAGACGCTGCTGTAATAATCCAAATCAAAATCTAATGACAAAGTGTATGCCTATGGTACAATTTTAACACTATTAATGTGATGACAAAGATATAGCATAGTATTATTACATTATAATCCAGCCACATTCCTACTCTTCTCTTTAGACATTATTTTTACATCTATCCTTTTTCCCTATAAGTAATCATCTAACTCTATCAGTGTTCCTTTTTGAAATCTCTTTTTTCTCTAGTGAAATTATTACTTATCAAAAAGTATTCATTCAGTACTTAAAATGTGAGCATATAAATACAAGTTTTAAGTGGTTCAAAGTACATATATATTGGGAGAACCCGTTTCCAATGTTTAACGTGGGTTCTTTTCTATTTCCTAAGTGTCTCAGCTGGTTTGAGAAATAAAGGGAAAGAGCACAAGAGAAGTTTAAAGCTGGGTGTCCGAGGGAGACATCACATGTCAGCAGGATCCGTGATGTTCCCTGAGCTGTAAAACCAGCAAGTTTTTATTAGCGGTTTTCAAAAGGGGAGGGAGTGCACGAAAAATGGTGGGGGTCACAGAGATCACATACTTCACAAGGTAGTTAAATAACACAAAGCAAATGGAGGCAGGGTGAGATCACAGGACCACAAGATGGGGCGGAATTAAAATTGCTGATGAAGTTTTGGGCACGCATTGTCATTGATAACATCTTATCAGGAAATGGGGTTTGTGAGCAAACAACCTGTCTGACCAAAATTTATTAGGCGGGAATTTTCCTCCTCCTAATAAGCCTGGGAGCACTACAGGAGACTGGGGTTTATTTCATCCCTTCGGCTTAGACCGTAAAAGGCAGCATGGCTTAAAGGGACCGTCTATAAGCCTACCTTCAGGGAGCATTCTCTTTCTCAGGGATGTTCCTTGCTGAGAAAAAGAGTTCAGCAATATTCCTCCTATTTGCTTCTGAAAGTGGAGAAATATGGCTGCGTTCCATCTGGCTCACCGGCAGTCAGTTCAAAGTTATCTCCCTTGTTCCCTGAACATTGCTGTTATCCTGTACTTTTTTAAAGATGCCCAGATTTCATATTGTTCAAACACACATGCTCTACAAACAATTTGTGCAGTTGACACAATCATCACAGGATCCTGAGGCAACATTCATCCTCCTCAGTTTACAAAGAAGATGACGGGATTAAGAGATTAAAGACAAGCATAGGAAATCACAAGGATATTGATTGGGGAAATGGTAAGTGTCCATGAAATCTTCACAATTTATGCTCAGAGATTGCAGTGAATACCAGCATAAGAAATTATAAAAGTATTAATTTGAGGAACTAATAAATGTCCATGAAATCTTCACAATTTATATTCTTCTGCCACGGCTTCAGTCGGTCCCTCTGTTTGGGGTCCCTGACTTCCCACAACACATATACATTCTCTGTTGGAATTTGAAGATGTGACTTGACCTCTAAGTTGACCTTTAAGGGTTCTGAACAAATTGAGGTAAGATAGGTTCAGCAATAGTCCAAATACTAGCTTTTCTGTGGATTAGAGAATAAGTCACTACTGTATTACGGGGAGGGGTTAAAGCCTGTAAGAGGTGCAGGAAGGAGAGGAACTTTTTACTTATACTTTCTTGGAACAGCAGAGATTATAGGGAGATATTTCTTTATCATAGATGCAGAAAATAGAAAGGGCATATTCTCCTATACTATGATGTCTGCTTCTATTTGGGAGATTAGATATGTATCCCAGTTTCTTAGTGATCAAGAGACCATTTATACCAAAAGAGATGCTAAATATACTTCTGAGGCTTAAACATGAATAATTCTTCTTGCATGACTGTCATAATTTACTCTGACCTGTCTCATTTCAATATTAGTAATTTCAGCAAAATTTAAATCTATATACTATTTTAATATATTTCTACTCTTGAAACTCTAAGAGACTATTGTTTTGAGTGAATCTGTATTTTCTTCTTTTGTTCCAAGGCCAAGCAACCCTTTTCTTTGAGAAATGTCTAAGGAGTCCCATTATAGCAAGGCCCATTTTGAGTGTCCTTAGACATTACGACTAGTCCTTAAATTAGAAGAATTTCATGATCAGTTGAAGTAAGCTGTTCTTTCTCTTTAAATACATAGATGCTTCCTGGGGATTTTGCATAGAAATATTATTAATCAATGAATCCATATTATTTGTAACCTGTGTGAACACAACACAACGAACATTTTGAAAAATAAATTCCTTTCTTCCTCGACTTTCTGGTTAATTAGATTTAACTATTTTTTTATTTTGTTGATACACTTTAAATTCTGTTTTAATATCAACAATTTATCATTCATTTACAGATTTCTTTAAACACTGGAGGTAAAGATACTAGTAACATAATATGCATAATTTGCTAATGGTGACTGTAACTGATAAAATGAATTCAGCTATGGAAAATCTGACTCAGACTGCTCCAACAACAGAGAATTTGTTGGCTCATCAATGGAAGTCAAAAGATAGGGTACATTTTAGTGACAGTTTATAGCTTATTTCAGTGTCCTGGTGTGTGTGTGTGTGTGTGTATGTGTGTGTGTGTGTAATCTTAATTGTGCATGTTGGTTTAAATTTCAGGCAACATTCCTCAAGGTGGCTCTAGTTTTCACATTTCGCACACTATAGCATGCAGAGGAAGAGAGAATGCTTTGTCTTAACACTCCAAGAAAACTCTGAGATTCCTCATGATTGGAATGTTTACAACATGTCTGCCCCTATGCTACTCATGAATATAGAATATACTGGTTAACTTAAGTCAAGTATTGCCTATCTTAGGAAATGTGGATATGGGCAGGTATATACAAGGGTTGGCTGTGTGCTAAAACTTAAGATATCGTAACTAAACTAAAATTTTTATTATTAAATGGGAAAGGGCTGCAAAAGTGATCAACCTGCTCACTACAACCAATCTTCTTTTGAAGCAAAATCTTTTGTCCAGTGTCTTTTCTTTAAGATAAAAAGCAGCTTTATTCCACATTGCACAAAGAACAAGAGCTGCTCTGTTAGTGTGGATAATGTTTTGCTTTACAAATCTTACAAGTACATATTTAATTAATATCATGATCCTTCACATCCAACTTAAACTCTTGGGCTAATTATCTCAAGGGTGATCCATTAGATGACTGGGGATAACATTCAGGGTATCAAGATCTATTGATTATTTGTTCAATGTGTTCACAGTGGTGGTGTTTTTAATTTCAATTAGAATGTGGTATCTTATGCTTTCAAAAATTGTGTTTTAGAAGTAATATTTTATAACTATCTTTCAAATATTCTTATGCTTCCATTACTGGAAAGGCATTATAGGTTGAAATGATGGATCTCAGATCTGATGTCCCCATAGAAACAATATTATAACAGGAAGTTATGTTCCACAAGAAGTTCCTGATGAATTTTTTTGTTTTATTTTATAAATGGCTAGAAATAAACTATCTAATCAACTCTCAAATCACATATAAAAATATACTTATAAGAGCAATAGTATGATTTTTTCAGTGTGTTTATTGAATTGGACAACATAGTATCCACATATATAAAATTTTGTAAATTCTGAGACAGAATTCTAGAATTTTTTTAAGAAATGAGGTAAAGGAAACATTAATTGGGAACATAGAAGTTAAATGAATCATTTGGAGCAATTTTTTCAGGAAATTTCAAGATATTTTTAGGACTCTCAGAGATAGCTGCTGGATTTTGAGTATTTATTTATTTATTTATTTAGAAGCTGGTTTATGGATGCTTATTTTTATAGCTTCTACTGATAATTGAGATATCCTCCATAGCAAACAAAAGTTTAGGTTGTCTGTGTTTGACATTGTATCCTTTTCTTCAACAGTGACTTTGTAGCATAACTGTGTTATATGTATCCCTTTTCAGAAAAGTCACAGAAAGTGCAGTATCGTAACTGACAATATTTTCATTTTTTTTATTTTACCTAGTTTTTTTAAGCACATTTGGAAGCAAGAGGTTGTAGAGTTTGGTGGGAACTTTGAGATCTTCCTGTCCAGTTGTACATCCATTGTGAATTGCTTCCCCCACAGAATAAATAATTCTGTTCAAGTGTCAGAAATCCAGTTCAAGCTAACTGAAGTCGACAACAGGATTTTAATTGCCTCACAGAGCTAAAGAAGTCACGAGTGGAACTGACTTCTTTAGCCCCCCCACCCCCCCTCTGGTGGTCTCCCGCACAGCCTGAGCCTCACCTATGGGTGCCGCCCCCTGCTCCATGGCACCCAGTCCCATCAACCACCCAAGGGCTGAGGAGTGCAGGGGCTCAACGCCAGACTGGCAGATAGCTCCGCCTGTGGTTCCAGCACCGGATCCACTAGGGGAAACCAGCTGGGCTCCTGAGTACGGTGGGGACTTGGAGAAGTTTTATATCTAGGTGGAGGATTATATATGCACCAATCAGCACTCTGTACCTCACTCAGGGTTTGTGGATGCACCAATCAGCACTCTCTATCTAGCTAATCTGCTGGGGACTTGGAGAACTTTCATGTCTAGCTAAAGGATTATAAATGCACCAATCAGTGCTGTGTCTAGCTCAAGGTTTGTAAATGCACCAATCAGTGCCGTGTCAAAACAGACCAATCAGCTCTCTGTAAAATGGACCAATCACCTTTCTGTAAAATGGACCAGTCAGCAGAATGTGGGTGGGGTCAGATAAGGGAATAAAAGCAGGCTGCCTGAGCCAGCAGTGGCTACCTGCTCCGGTCCCCTTCCATGCTGGGGAATGTTTATTCTTTCGCTCTTTGCAATAAATCTTGCTGTTGTCCACTCTTTGGGTCCACACCACCTTTATGAGCTGTAACATTCACAGCGGAAGTCTGCAGCTCCACTCCTGAAGCCAGTGAGACTACGAACCCACCAGGAGGAAAGAACAACTATGGATGTGCCACCTTTATGAACTGTAACACTCACTGCGAAGGTCTGCAGCTTCACTCCTGTGGCCAGTGAGACCACGAACCCACCAGAAGGAACAAACTCAGTGTAATGTAATGGGGAGCCAAGCAAGAAGACATGAGGCAGATGATAACAGGTAGCCTTTATTGGGCTCCCGGGCGAGGTTCACCGGTCCCCTAGGAGGAGGGCCGAAGAAGTCGCACTCGGGGTGGGTATTGGGGGCCTTTTATAGGGCGAGGTAGGCGGGGTTTGTAGGTTTCAGTTTTCCTGAGTTAGGTTTCAATCTTTGAGGAATGACGTGTCCAGGAGCTTGCTCAGAGCAGGGGTTTTTTGGTGGGCACGGGCTTTTTTTGCACACTGAGAGTCTTAGCAGTAAGTGAAGGGTGGGGAGTCCTAACAAAGGGCCTGCCATGCCGGGTGATACCACCATGTTGGGTCTAGATTCCTGCCTAACATTGTGACCTCTTTCTAATAAGAAAAGGGGGCGATGTATTCATCTGGCTGCTTCCTGCTGATATAGGCCGTCATGGGGTTCTTTGGAGGTCGCAACTCGGGTATAGGGGTGGAGTAGCATCTGACTGAAAGTGACCTGGGAGACTTCCTTTATGCGGTCCTGGATGAAGCAGAGGACACAGGGAGCTATGAGTAGCAAGAAGCCAATGATTAGTAAGGGGCTTAGAATGGGTAGGACCTAACCTGCTATAGACAACTGCCACCACCTAAATGAGGGCCCCGATCCGAGGTTTCTCTGGTGGAGTCCTGGGGACCGAAAACCAGGAGTGAAGTATCAGCCTGGCGGGGTTTATTAGGTGAGAGGAGAGGAAAGAGAAGCATGAGGCGCGAGGAGGGGTTGGGCTGGAAGTGAACTGAGGCCTTTAGCTTGGAGAGGAGGTCTCGTCCTAAAAAGGGGACTGGGCACGAAGGAATGATAAGAAATGAGTGTGAGAAGAGGGAGCCATCCAAGTGGCAAGACAGAGGAGGAGTCTGGTGGTAGGTGGAGGGAGTACCATGAATTCCTATGACCATGAGAGCAGAGGAATGGCTGGGGCCACTGGAGGAAGGCAAAACAGAGTAGGTAGCCTCCTGTGTCCATAAGGAAGGATATGGACTTAACCGCTGCCTGGAGCATAACCTTGGGCTCGGCGAGAGTAGGAGGGATTTTCCAGCCTGGGCCTTTTAATCTTCGTCAGTGTCTAGGAGCTGGAAGGTTCCTCCAGTACCTGGAGGAGGGTTGTCACGTGGAGGTGTAGCGACTGTCCTCAGATTGAGGCAGTCTGACTTCCAGTGGCCCATCTGCCAACAGCTCAGACAAGGGCGAGTTGGTTCCTCGGGGTGGGAGCACTGCTTGGCCCAGTGGCCTTCGTTGCCGCACTTGAAGCAGGCACCAAGTGGCACTTGGGGAGTATCTCTTCTCTGAGAGCTCCTGGAGCCAGCCGGCCTCAGGGCTGCTACCAAGGCCTGGGTTTGGAGTTGCACCTTCTGTTTTAGCCTAGCCTGTCACTGGGCCTCAGCTGCTTCCTCCCTGGAGTTGTAGACCTTGAAGGCCAGTTTGACTAAATCCTGGATGGGAGTTTGAGGGCCGTCCTCTACCTTTTTTAATTTTTTTTTTCGGATATCCAGAGCCAACTGAGAAATAAAGTAGGTAGCCAAGACAGTCCTTCCTGCGGGGAAGGCAGGGTCAAGGCAGGTGTACTGAATGAGTGCTTCAGTCAGTCGGTTAAGAAAAACGGCTGGATTTTCATTTGAGCCTTGGACTACCTCCTTTGATTTATTAAAGTTGACCAACTTATTGGAGGCGGCCTGCAGGCCAGGAAGAAGGCACTGGATCATCATGTCTTGGCAGCAGCGTCCTGCCTGCCTAACCTGGTAGTCCTAGCCGGGCTCGGCCAGGGGCACCACCTCGGTGCCGACTGGCATGGCGGGGTCAGTTAAATGAACCTGGTCAGCATGCTGCCTGGCTCCTGCTAGGATACGCTCCTGTTCCTCAGGGGACAGGGTTGAAGTCATAACAACATGGAGATCATGCCAGGTGAGGTCATACACCTGGCATAGGTATCTGAACTCTTTGATATACAGAGTGGGGTTGGCCGAGAAAGAGCCTGCACGCTCTTCAATCTTAGACAGGTCTGCCAGCGAAAGCGGCATATGGACCCAGACTATTCCTTTGGTGCCTGCCACTTCCTGCAAGGGGCACAGGAAGTCAGTCCTGGACTGGGTATGGGGTGAGGCAGGTGAGGAGGAGGGGGAGGTAGGAGAGACAGGGTCTGTCAGATTTGGTGGGGACACAAGAGGAGTGGAGAGAAGGGGTGGTGGAGACGGCGAGGGGTCAGAGTAAGAGGTGGGGATTGAGCGGGGGACTGAAGGGGAGTTGGAAAAAAGCATTAGGGAGCTCAGAGAAAGAGGGGAGATTGTTCTTCTTCTGGCCTGAGGAAGAAGATGTCGCAAGCAAGACCTGGGCCAAGAAACATTGGGCACAGAGGTCTGGGCGGGAGCTCAAGTCCTAAAAGGCCTGAACGTAGGGTACCTCGGACCGTTTGCCTAGTCTCGTGCAGAAGTTGGTCAGGTCTGTGAGGATGTTAAAGTCTAGAGTGCCCTCTACAGGTCACTGAGACTGATTATCTAATTTATACTGCGGCCATGCCACTGTGCAGAAGAAAATAAGCTGCTTTCCTTTTAGGTCTTGGCTGAGACCTAAAGCCTGGAAATTAGCCAAGAGGCACTCCAGAGGGGATTTTGGGTCTGGTTTGGACTGGGCAGTCCCCATGATCCTGAGGCAGGCAGTCCCGAGGCAATGGGAGCATCCTCCCACTGTCACGCGGAGTGCGCGGTATGGCAGCTTCTGGGGAGGTTGGACGTCTCCTAGTCCCCGGTGCTGAGGTCACAAGTGACGGATGGGGGAGGCCCTGACATGGCCACGTTTTCGGGCAGGGCCTCCCGGAGCCTGCAGGACAGGGGAAAAACTACCCAGCAGTGATCGAATTGAGTCTTGGATTTGGTGAAAGGGCTCCCAGCTCGGAGAGGAGGTCCTAGCTCAGGGAGAGGACAGCCTGCCCAAACCGTCAGGAGTCCGGGGAGGGGTCTCCTCCCGGGTTTTCAGCACCAATGTAATGTAATGGGGACCTGAGCAAGAAGACATGAGGCAGATGAGAACAGAGGTAGCCTTTATTGGGCTCGCGGGCGAGGTACACCTGTTCCCTAGGAGGAGGGCCGAGGAAGTCACGCTCAGGGCGGGTATCGGGGCCTTTTATAGGGCGAGGTAGGCAGAGTTTGTAGGTTTCAGTTTTCCTGAGTTAGGTTTGGATCTCTGAGGAATGAGGTGTCCAGGAGCTTGCGCAGAGTGGGGATTTTTGGCGGGCGCAGGCTTTTCTCACGTGCTGAGAGTCTTAGCAGGAAGTGAAGGGCGGGGAGTCCTAACAAAGGGCATGCCATGTCTGGTGATACCGCCATGTTAGGTCTAGATTCCTGCCTAACACTCAGGACACACCATCTTTAAGAACTGTAACACTCACTGTGACGGTTTGCAGCTTCATTCTTGAAGTCAGTGAGACCAAGAACCCACGAATTCTGAACACAGTATGACTCTTCACCTACAAAATGTGACAGAAACCCACAGCATATGCACAATCCTAGAGAAGTGGAGAGCTATGATTAGGCGCCTCTCATCAAACCTATATGGAGTTGTGGAGAAGTGTTTCACAATATTGGGGTGCCCATAATCAGCAAAAGGGTGGAGAAATGGTGGACAATTAGAAAGATTAGGTGTCCATATTAGTTTGTAAAAATGTTGCCTCATACCTGTGGTAGGCTGAATAATGGTCCCTCAAAGATGTCCACATCTTAATCCATGGAATTTATAAATGTTATCTAAAATGGCAATGAGGATTTGGGAGAATATCCCCAATCAGCAGGGTGGTCCCTAAATGCAATCACATATATCCTTTTTGAGGGAGACAGAAAGAGAGAAATTTGACACGTGATGAAAGAGAGAGAGCCATTGTGACCATAGAGGTAAAGATTGGAGGGATACAACCAGTAGAACCTCCAAAAATGAAAGAAATTGATTCTCCTTTATTGTCTCAGGAGGGAGCACAGTCCTACCAACACCTTGATTTTGGCCCAGTGATACTGATTTTGGGTTTCTGGCCTCCACAACTGCGAGAGAATAAATTTTCTTTGTTTTAAGCCACCACATTTCTGATAACTTGTTACAGCAGCCACTGGAAACTAGAGCAATACCTAGTGAATTGATACTTTCCTCACTCTAATTGTTACTCACCAATTAATCCTATCTAGATGTCTCAACTACCAAAAATATGTTAATTTGTTTTTCTTTCTTCTGGCTCCTTGTAACTCTCACGATTTTCTTCTTAAGGCGACATGTATTCAGTTTTGCTTGATTGCCAGTCCTTCAGGGTAATTTCACTATACCATCTTGCTCCACATCCTTTCAGGAAGGAAATATGAATTACAGAAAAGACCATGGATATTTTCATCAAGATAAGTGGGTTTAACACTGGCTTCAGCAATTCTAGTTGTTTCATTTTCTACATATTGACTTATTTGATTTATACATATACACACATTAATTACACACATACAGGAAATCTGGAATACAGTGGATACTAAAATACTGTTGGGTACCTATCTCAATTAATGCTTATCTTCTTCTTCAAGTACATGTAGAGGTACTTCTTTTGTCAATGGTCAACATCTCTCTTAAAATATTGCACTGAAATCAGTGTACAATAGCTAGGCGTAATAAACTGTATGTGGAATAATAAGCAAACAATTCAGTGGAATTCATACTTTGTCTGGAATACACACACAGGGACACACAAACACATACACATACACCAAATTTTTATTACAAAGTATTTCAAATAATCATAAAACAATGAAATGGATAGCAATATACCCCCCAACTATCAACAGATGTTAACATTTTGTTATTTTTGATTCATGCAGATGTGAAATGTGACTGGTATATTAAAGTTCACTTTCACCATCCCTACCCATTTCCTAAATCCCTACAAAGGAACACTCACCTGAAATTGGTGTATGTCAATCTGCTATATGCTTTGGTCGCTTGGTAGATATACATGCATCCATAAACACTGTGTCATTGTTTTCTATGGTTTAAACATACAAAAAAATGTATAATGTATATACTGCTTTGTAATTTCCTGTTTATTTTATTTATTTATTTATTTATTTGAGATGGAGTCTTGCTCTGTCACCCAGGCTGGATTCCAGTGGCGGGATCTTGGCTCACTGCAACCTCCCCCTCCCGGGTTCCAGCAATTCTCCTACTTCAGCCTTCTCAGTAGCTGGGACTACAGGCGAATGCCACCATGCCCGGCTAATTTTTTTATTTTTAGTGGAGACGGGGTTTCACCATATTGGCCATGGTGGTGTCAAACTCCTGACCTCATGATCCACCCACCTCAGCCTCCCAAAGTGCTGGGATTACAGACAAGAACCACCGTGCTTGGCCTGTAATTTCTTTTTTATAAATCAAAAATATTTTTAAAGTTTATCCATACTTCATAAAGTAGAATTAGTTTGTTCGTTTTAATTATTCTTTATTCACCTATGTTGAATGCATGTACTGAAGCCACTTATTTATCTATTAATCTACAGAGGAATAATTAGGTTGCTACCATCTCTTTTCTATTACACATAGTCATGCAATTAACATGCTTAACTCTGTTCCCTTGTGAGCTCGCAGAAATAATAAAGTTCATATAAGTTAACAACTTTATTAGATATTGTCATCTTGCTTTCGAAATTTATTGTGCCTCTCTACCTCCAGGAAAGCATAAAAGATTCTATTTCCCCACAGCTTTGTCAACACGTAGTGTTTTCAAACTTACTAACGATTACAAACTTATTAAACCTCATATGGTTTTAATGGTACCTTGAAATTTAAATTTGCACTTTCTATTTAATAACAAATTTGAAGGTATTTTTAGTTTGATTTTCCTTTTATAAATTGTCTTTTCCTAACTTTGTTTATTTAATTGAGGAAGAGTGTTTTTCTTTTAATTTAATAGATTTATAGGACTTTCATAGTCTCTCAATTTTGTATTTTTGGTAATTTTATGTGTTACAAACACTTTCCCCAGGCTTTCTTTTTTTTTTCATTTCATTGATCTTTTTTTCTGTTTGCTCATTGAAATAAAATTTTAAGTGTAAATGTCATTTAACAGCATTATTAAATGTCATATAGATATCTTCCAAAGTATATTATAATTTTAACATTTATATTTTTAATTCATTTGGAATTTAATACATTTGGTGTTTCAGAATTCAATTTTAATTTTTTCTCTAGATTGCTAATATTCTGTTATTTCTCAGGGGTTTAAAATTCCATCTCTCATAGTATAAAGTAATGCACCACATGCATCAGTCAATCACGGGCTGCATAGACAAGGGTAGTACCATAAGATTATACCATATTTTTACTGTACATTTTCTATATTTAGATATGTTTAGATAAACAAACACTTTCAATTCTGATGCAATTGCCTACAGAATTCAGTACAGTACCATGTTATAGAGTTTTGAAGCCTGGAAGCAGAACAGTAGGCTGTACCATATAGCCTTGGTGTTTAGTAGGATACACCATCTAGGTTTGCGTAAGTACACTCAGTGATGTTTGCACAATGACAATATTGCCTAATAATACAGAATGTATCCTGTCATTAAGTAACACATGACTCTGTATCTGTTCTTACATTTATTACATTGCCTTGTTTCTATAGGATTCTTAAAAATGTTCTAGTTTTGTAGTAAATTTTGATATGTTGTTGGGAAAATATCCAAATTTGGCTGGGTGTTCTTGGCCCTTAGTATTTACATATACATTTTAGCATAGTTTTTCAAGTTCGTAAAATATCCTGATAAGATTTTGATTGAAATTGTATTTAATTTCTTATTTTACTTGGGGAGAATGAAATCTTTATGATTTTAAATTTTCTAATTTATCACTAAGTTATAATATCTCCATTTATTTGCCTTATTTTATGTTCTTTAATAAATTTTTTTACTTTCTTTCATAAAGAACATGTACTTTGGGTACATGTAGTCTTGGATTAATTTCCATAAACCTTATGACTTGGGATTGTACTGAGAATGGTATTTTTATTACTTCGATTTCCTAATTATTTTATTGTGGTAAAGTGTGCTATTGTTTTCAGAAAATTTTCTTAGATTCTTCAAACCTGATTGTATCTCTTATTATTTCTAATAGATTATCTAGAAACTGTAAATAATGCTAGTTAACTTTCCACATCAAGATTTCTATTATTCTCTTATACTTACTAGAATCTCCAGTGTCATGTAAATAGATACAAGGATCATGAAAATCTTCTATTGCTTCTGATTTTAAAAAGAATATTTCTAGAAATCCAGCAGTAAGTATATTCTCCGTGTTTTGTTTTTAGTTACACATTACCAAGTTAAAGAAGTTTATTTTAGGAGTTTTCTATGAGTTTTGATTATAAACAAATGTTGTATTACTTTTTTTTCTGCACTTAGTGACATTATCCTATGGGTTTCTCCTTTAATATATTAATATGGTGAATAATGTTAGTGGATTTATCTAAAATTCAGTATCTGAATTCAGAAGATACATTTAGAAATCTAGAAACATGCCTTAAATTTTGTAAATGCATAGGGATTAGGAGCATGTTTTCTTTTCTGTAATAATTTTACATATTATTGCATCATGGGGAGCTGGGCTGGCCCACTATTAATTTTATGGGGACTGTCTTGATTTTAGCACTGAAAGTTCTACAACCAGGGAATCCCTCCCTGAAACTCAAAAACAGCCATTTTTCAACAATAGGTGTGGAAGGTTGGGAGAACGGTATAGAAGTTCTAGGACAGCCAAAATATAGAATCTGAAAGCAGCATTATTTTAACATTAAATGCATGCAGCTTGGGCCATCTGCGTCCTATAGTCCCTATTGCTGTTTTTTTCCCCGGCCACCTACGTTGGCAATCATGCTTTGCAGTTTCTAATAATGGATCATCCAATGCTGTATCACCTGACTGAAGCAAGTTAATTGTATAACTTAAGTGTGTTTTTATTTGTGAGCATGCATAATTTGTCCTTGATCTTGGTGATGGATTAACTATCATGATTTGTATCAAGATACTGCTAGTTTAGTTGTTAGCATTGTGAATATTGTGACCAGGTTTTCTAACAATTCCCATAATGGAAATGAGAACAAATATAATACCAACATCAAAATGACATAGCCTTCAGTGGAAAAGAAGCTTAAATGGCTGTACAACTTAATGGCAGATGGAAGAATATATAAAAGAGGATTCAGGAGGTAAATAACCAAAGCAGAGCTTACTATAAAATATACAGAAAACATTCTGGGTTTGAGGAGGTGAAGAAAGCATATATAAAGATTGAATCTCACAAGCCAACACCAGGAAGTACTTTTAAATCAATCAAAATGCTTTTTTATCTCAGCAAAAGACACAGATGGTCTATTGAAAATAGTGACTGCTGCATTAGTGTGGACATACCACATAAACAAATACATAATATCACATCTATCCCTTGATTGCTCTATGAAAATGAATAAAGTTACATTTCCTGATACAGAGGTTGTAGCTAAAATGTCTGAAGTCAGCCCCTTATAGTGTAGAGCTGATTCTGTCAGATTTTATTAATATTAATGATCATGCTTTCTTAGTATATCAAGTGATATGTCAGATCATTAGAACAAAAACAACAGGGTACTCTGAAGTACTTCAGTTTGTAAAATCAAATACAGCACTTAATTTCTACAAAAAATTAATAAAACCACTGAAACCAGAAAAGAATAGATTGCTGATATTTTGTTTAAATACAAACTAGGCCAGGCTCATCTACCTGCATATTCAGCAAAAATTACAAATACAAATTTTGGCGAATTCCATTCCTCCATAAATTTCAACCACGGAAAATGAATAGCTCTTACTTAGCTAAATGTCCTGCATGCTTTCTATGCAAGATTACTAGAAGAGGTGTAATTTGCTTATCTGTGATATTGAGGCTTTCATAATGAATGTATTTTGTCATTTTTCATTTCTTCAAAATGTGTAGAACCACACAATAAAATTTTCAATTCGTAGAAGTAAAAGTAGATAACGTCCTAAACATGTGGCCTACAAGATGTACATCATTGTTGTCCACCATAGAAACAATTTTAAAATCTCCTGTAAAAGTATATTTTCAAAGTATGAGAAAAAGAATGCCCATTTCTGATTTGGAAATACATTGACAATGAAAATAGAAGAAAATGATTACAGCAAAACAGAATTTGATGTACTGTTCCCCCAAAACTCTATGACAGTCTTTTGAAGAAGCCATGAGCAGTCTAAAAATAGATGAATGAAATGCATCTGGAATATTTGCTGTTGTTATGTGTAGATGGTGATAAAAGTACGGATTGGGAAAACACGACCTTTTAAAATAGGAATCAGACTGCTTTAGAGTCCCAAAATATATGACTAGAAAATGGCAAAGGTAAGGGTAAGCAGGATTTCTCAATTTTTTTTTTCACTAAAACTGTTACTTAATTGGCTATTACTTTAAACTTCACAAGTTCTAATTAGCTCCCTGCTTTAAATCCCCTTTTCCTGAAAAAAAAAAAAAAAAAAAAAGAAGAAGAAGAAGAAGTTTAAATTCTGATGTCATTCAATGTGAGTTTTAAAATTATGGATATTTTAGAGATGGATATCCTGTATTATGAATTCATAGATGCAAAGGACTTGATTGCAAAAGCTAGTCTACCAAAACAGGCCTGTAGATAGAGTATATGGGCGTTTTTGAGAAAAATTCCCCTAAGTTTTAAAATTTGCTATTGCAGGAAGATAAAATACTAAGTACTTTATGCTCAAATGCTTTTGCATAGAGGCTGCTTAGCTTCTTGTTATCAATCAGACTGACACCAGAAATCAGCATAATGGAGACTTGTTAAAAACAGAGCTGGAAATCACAATGAATCTTAGGATTGATTGTAGTATTACCTCTAAATAAAAATAAAGAATGATGTCGTAAATGCTGAAGGCAGTTAAGGCAAATACAGTAGCTTCCTCTTTTTTGTAGTTTTGCTTGGCTGCCTGTGATTTTAGTTATCACAGTCGATTGTGATCTAAAAGTGTGAGTACAGTACAATAAGATTTTGAGAGACAAGAGACTGCATGCACATAACTTTTGACATCATATTGTTATAATTGTTTTATTATGATATTATTATTAATCTCCTAGCTGTGCCTAATTTATACATTAAATTTTATCATTCTATATCATGTATAGAAAAAAACAATACAGTCTTCCCTTGATATCTGTGTGGGATGTTTCAGGACCTCCAGCTGATACCAAATTTCTCAGTGCTCAAGTCCCTCCGTCGGCACTGCGGTACCTTAGATATGAAAAATCAGCCCTGCATATCTGTGGGTCTTGCTTTCTGTTAATACTGTATTTTTGATCCATGGTTGTTTGAGTCCACAAATGTAGAACTCGCACATATGAATGGCTGACTATAGAGAGAGTTTGGTACCATTCACAGTTTTTGGCATACACTGGAGGTCTTAGAACTTAACCCTCGTGGATAAGGGGAGACTACTATATTACTGGAAAAGGAAACAGGATAAAATTTCTTACCTTATTATGGATTAGAAGACAGTATGATCTTATTTATTATTAAATATGGCTAATTTTTCATTAGTCCTACTTATATTTTCCTCTTAAAAAGTTCATATTTATGAATCTTAAAGAAATAATAATAAATCATATAACATTTAACATCCAATTAGAAGTAAAAAAACATAAGGGCTGTTCCAGAAAATGGAAACAAGATTTCAGATAAATACCAATTTGTCGTATTTTGTGTAAAAGTGATAACGTGTGTAATTATTATATAGTATTTATTATAATTGTTATTTGCTATTATAATTATTATTGTTACCTAGGGTGGCTATGTCTTGAGTTTACTTTCTAAAACATTGGCTATAGTAGGTACAGTCCATACATGATATTTGGTATTTACTGTATTATAGTTTAATATATGGTTAACTTTTATAAATGCTTGCTTGAATGTAATGTTTATTCACTAATCATAAAGGTGAGTTATATGTACATGCCAATCTGTGAGGACCAAACTTACTTGTTTTGTTTAAATAATTTATATTCTTATTTTTGCTCTGCTTGATGAATTAGTTTCTGAAACAGTGGTATTATAATCTCCCATACTAATTTAAGATATGTCCAGTTTTCTCACAATACAGACAAATTTTGAATGATGTGTTTTGAGACTCTCTTTGAAGCTCATACTTGTTCTGAATTACACTATCTTGTCAAATTTTTCCTTTAATCATGTGTACAGTAGTGACTTTATCTATAAAAATCGTCCTGTCTTAAATTCAAAACTGTCTGCTTAATATTATATTAGCTTTCCTCTCTTGAGTATTTGCCTACATCATTTTATATCCTTTCATATAATATCTTTCCGTGTCATTTTGTTTTATGTGTAATTCTAGTGTATATCATATTACAGATTTCTATTTTTTAGTTCAATTTGAGAGTTTTTGTCAACTGATGACATTGGCCTGTGTCTACTTATTGTTATTACTGATGTATTTGGATTTATTTCTGCTGTCATATTTTGTAGATAATATATCTGCAATATTTTTATTTCCTTTCTTTTTAAAATTTAATAAACATTATTTTTCAGAAAGTTTTAGGTTCACAGTAAAATTGAGCAAATTACAGAAAATTTCCATATACCCTCCGTCCCCAGTTTGTGATTGTCTTCTCTTTCTCTTGACATTGTCTTTAGTAGAACGGAAGTTTTCAATCTGAGTGAAATCTAATTTACCAATTATTTGTTTCATGGACTGTATTTTTGGTATTGTAGCAAAAAATCATCCCCAAACTCAAGATCATCTAGATTTTCTACTGTGTTATCTTCCTACAGTTTTATTATTTATTTATTTATTTATTTATTTATTTATTTATTTATTTATAGTTTTGTGGATTGCATTTAGGTCTATCATGCATTTTCAGTTAATCTTTGTGAATGATGTGAAGTTTATTTCTAGATCCATATTTTTGAATGCAGAAGCTTAGTTGACCAGGTCTTGCCTTTGGTCCTTTGTCAAAGACCAGTTGACTATAATCACATCAGTGTATTACTTTCTATTTTGTTCCACTGATTTATTCATCTATATTTTCAACAACACTGTCTTGATTATTATAGCTTTATACTAGATCTTGAAGTGCAGTAGTGTTAGTCCTCTGACTTTGCTCTTTTTCTTCACTATTAAATTGGCTAATCTGGACCTTTTGCCCTTCACAGAATCCACAAAATAACTTGCTTGGATTTTGATTGATATGGCATTAAATCTATTACTCAAGTTGGAAAGAACTGACATCTTGACAATATTGAGTCTTCCTGTACATGAACATGGAATATCTCACCACTTATTTAGGTCTTCCTTGATATTATTCATTAGAGTTTTGTCATTTTCCTCATGTAAACATTTAACATGTTTTATCAGATTTACACAAAAGTGTTTTATTTGGAGGGTTGACGTAAATAGTATATATTTTTTTTAATTTCAAATCCTGCCAGCTCATTGCTTGTATATAAGAAAGTTGTTGACTTTTGTGTATTACTGTCTTTGGTATTTTTCACCTCTTTATCACTCTGTGTTTCACCTTTGTAAATTTTCCAGGTTTTTAAAAGTTTAGCATTTTCATACTGAATTGTTCCTTAAAGGGTGTTTATCCCATCCAATGAGTTTCTCAGGAAACATGAAAATGTTGCTGTTTTTCAAATGGGCTTATACTTCCTAAATGTCTTTTTTATGGATATTTTATTAAAACTCTCCTATTAACTTTTTTAAGCATATTTAATTATTTTATAGTGTTTTTTGTTTGTTTGTTTGTTTGTACTCTATTGACTTCTTGGGGCTGAGTTTGCCATATTTGTTGAGTCTGTTGATTCAGGGGCCAAGTAGATTGTTCTCTTTTACATTTTGTAACATTTTTGTCATTATATTTTAACTTAACTTTATTTCTTCGTATATGTGTGTGTTGCTATCCCTGTACTATTGGTTGTGGAAATTATCTCCTAAGTGCCTTTCCTATGCTTCTGCCAAATATCCCAGATTTATCACCAGAGGGTACAAAATTTTAACGTTAATTTTTTATTGGAGTTATGCAGACCTCATGGATAATTCTGAACCTGAATCTATTCAAGATGAAGTTTTTGGATTTTGATTTCTCAGAAGAGACATATTTTTGTTTTGCCCAGGGACAAGGCAAAAAGAAAATAATATTCTTATCTTTTATTTGAGCCAATCGTTGGGTATACTTCCTACTTTCCTACAAATGTTTGTTTGTTTGTTTGTTTATTTATTTATTTATTTTGAGCACTGACTATTTTGGACCTAACACCCAGACGTTAGCCCCCATATGAACAATAAACAGAGTCCCTATGTTTTGGATACCAAATTTTTCTCCACTGAAACCATGGACAGTTTACAAATTGTCTTTCATTGTTTCCTACATTTTTCTCTTCGATTCCCTTCCATTTTTAGCAACTCCCACTTGCATTAAAGATTATTTTAATTAATTATTTTCTTTCAAGGATTTCTAGCCATTTGGGCAGATGAATTTTACATTTTGTCCATCTGTTATTTTGATGGAATGAGATATAATACTCAAAATTAGTAGACATCCTAACTAGAGGAAGAACCAAGATGATCACATAAAACAATGTTCCCAAACATCAATTATAACCCATACATAAGGTAATAATAAATCTATAGCTTACTGATGTAGATTGTATAAGCCTCCTTTTACTTTGTGGCAATCACCTTAGGCATCTGGCCACCCAATCTCCACTCAGCTATGAGGGAAGCTGGTATCATAACTCTGCACTCCTCTAACCTATTTGTAAGAACATTGTGTTCCTTCAGCATGCATGTTAGGAAACCCTGATAAATAAAATTAATGTCTTATTGTCTTCATTTTTAATAATTTTAACAATATAATATCTTAGCATACTTGTTAAAACTAAAATTTTTATACTTATATACATTTATACACACTAGAAGCATAGTGTAGCAAAAATTATATTTTCCCCCATTCTCTGCTATGAATATTTTCTTAAAAATACCAATTTATTTTACAACATCTTGAAAGAAAAACAAGACATACAAAATTAACAATAATCCTAATACCAAAAGACAAAAATTACTTGTAACTTCAGTTTCTGACATGCGTATCTGGTACAGAGTATGTGCTCAATAGTAATTATTGACTTGAATGAGTTCAAAATTTTTGTAGAATTTTAAACAACATTTTACTTTATATATTTATTTATATGTAATTGCTGTCTCTGTACATGTAAGTATAGTTTTATGTCCAGCTGTATATTCTTTTTCACCTAACATTCTAATGTGATTATATCAAGATACATTTGTACGCACGTGACAGAAATGGAAATCAAACTGCTTGAGGGGGTAAAAGGCAATTGTTATAAAGATAAAAGCTTATATTAAACAACTGAAGGAAATTTTAACCTTCAGTCTCTGAAAAGATTAATGCTCTTACTTAGTTTCAAGAACTACCAGGCACTCAAACCATCGCTGGACTCTCTCTGACATGTTTTTGATTTCTCTTTGTATATCTAGCTAAGGCTGAACATCCCATGTTATAGCTTTTATCGGCAAAAATAACTATTTATGATCTCTTTGATCCCACATTTAAAAAAATAAGTCAGAAGAGAATTATGATAGATCATTTCTAGAAGAAAGTAGACATAATTTCTACAAGAAAGGGATAGTATTTGAAAGGAACAGCAATATATGTGTTACAGAGTGTAACTTTGCCAATTTAAGCTTTTTATCAATATTTTTTTACATAGTGGACATTGTAGTGGATGCCCCAGAATTTGTTTACCTATTGTTTCCAAGTAGTACATTGTTCTTATATTCAATGTTGTAATGGAGTTTTCTTCGTTGGTTGTCATTATCTTGTACAATTCCCTCAGAACATATTTTCAAAATTAATTTCTGGGAAATACACAGAGATCATAAAATAAATAATGTATACGAGTTTATGTACATCTTAACCTTCATTATTATATCTTAAATTTTCACTTGAGTGTTTATATTGACTTTCTCTCCCTCTTTTCCTCTATCTCTTTGTTTATATTTTGTAGGAGAGTGTTATATCCAATGTATCATATCATTGGCACAATGAACATCTGTAAAGATGGAAATTGGTTTACTATGAATTGTAAGGAAATACTTTTATATACTGAAACTTGTATTTATATTTAGCTTTGTGATACCAGATGGAAGTCTTGCTCAATGACCTATATTTAAATCAAATGAAATAAGTTATATTACATTGACCAAATGAAATTTATTATTGTTATAACTTAAATGTGGTTAATATCAGCAATTTTATGTGGCTAAACCCAGTATATCAGTTAGGAACTTTTTTTAAACTTGAAAATAAAAGAATAACTGGACAATGGTAACATACAACAAATAGAAGCAAATTTTTTCTTACATAACAAGAAGTTTGGAAGTGGTTGCAGATGTTGGTTTAGTAGAACAATGTCTTCAGAGATACAAGTTCCTTCTAGACTATACTTTCAGGGATCATTTCTATAGTTGATTACTAGAGAAGTTTCTCTGAACGTGTAGAGCACCTGCCACATGATTATCTCAATAGATGCAGAAAAGGCTTTTGACAAAATTCAACAGCCCTTCATGCTAAAAACGCTCAATAAATTCGGTATTGATGGAACGTACCTCAAAATAATAAGAGCTATTTATGACAAACCCACAGCTAATATCATTCTGAATGGGCAAAAACTGGAAAAATTCCCTTTGAAAACTGGCACAAGACAGGGATGCCCTCTCTCACCACTCCTATTCAACATAGTGTTGGAAGTTCTGGCTAGGGCAATCAGGCAAGAGAAAGAAATAAAGGGTATTCAGTTAGGAAAAGAAGAAGTCAAATTGTCCCTGTTTGCAGATGACATGATTGTATATTTAGAAAACCCCATTGTCTCAGCCCAAAATCTCCTTAAGCTGATAAGCAACTTCAGCAAAGTCTCAGGATACAAAATTAATGTGCAAAAATCACAAGCATTCTTATACACCAGTAACAGACAAGCAGAGAGCGAAATCAGGAATGAATTTCCATTCACAATTGCTTCAAAGAGAATAAAATACCTAGGAATCCAACTTACAAGGGATGTAAAGGACCTCTTTAAGGAGAACTACAAACCACTGCTCAGTGAAATCAAAGAGGACACAAACAAATGTAAGAACATACCATGCTCATGGATAGGAAGAATCAATATCGTGAAAATGGCCATACTGCCCAAGGTTATTTATAGATTTAATGCCATCCCCATCAAGCTACCAATGAGTTTCTTCACAGAATTGGAAAAAACTGCTTTAAAGTTCATATGGAACCAAAAAAGAGCCCGCATTGCCAAGACAATCCTAAGTCAAAAGAAGAAAGCTGGAGGCGTCACGCTACCTGACTTCAAACTATACTACAAGGCTACAGTAACCAAAACAGCATGGTACTGGTACCAAAACGGAGATATAGACCAATGGAACAGAACAGAGTCCTCAGAAATAATACCGCACATCTACAGCCATCTGATCTTTGACAAACCTGACAAAAACAAGAAATGGGGAAATGATTCCTTATTTAATAAATGGTGCTGGGAAAATTGGCTAGCCATAAGTAGAAAGCTGAAACTGGATCCTTTCCTTACTCCTTATATGAAGATTAACTCAAGATGGGTTAGAGACTTAAATGTTAGACCTAATACCATAAAACCCTAGAAGAAAATCTAGGTAGTACCATTCAGGACATAGGCATGGGCAAGGACTTCATGTCTAAAACACCTAAAGCAACGGCAGCAAAAGCCAAAATTGACAAATGGGATCTAATTAAACTAAAGAGCTTCTGCACAGCAAAAGAAACTACCATCAGAGTGAACAGGCAACCTACAGAATGGGAGAAAATTTTTGCAATCTACTCATCAGACAAAGGGCTAATATCCAGAATCTACAAAGAACTCAAACAAATCTACAAGAAAAAAACAAACAACCCCATCAAAAAGTGGGCAAAGGATATGAACAGACATTTCTCAAAAGAAGACATTCATACAGCCAACAGACACATGAAAAAATGCTCATCACCACTGGCCATCAGAGAAATGCAAATCAAAACCACAATGAGATACCATCTCACACCAGTTAGAATGGCAATCATTAAAAAATCAGGAAACAACAGGTGTTAGAGAGGATGTGGAGAAATAGGAACACTTTTACACTGTTGGTGGGATTGTAAACTAGTTCAACCATTATGGAAAACAGTATGGCAATTCCTCAAGGATCTAGAACTAGATGTACCATATGACCCAGCCATCCCACTACTGGGTATATACCCAAAGGATTATAAATTATTCTACTACAAAGACACATGCACACGTATGTTTATTGCAGCACTATTCACAATAGCAAAGACTTGGAATCAACCTAAATGTCCATCTGTGACAGACTGGATTAAGAAAATGTGGCACATATACACCATGGAATACTATGCAGCCATAAAAAAGGATGAGTTTGCATCCTTTGTAGGGACATGGATGCAGCTGGAAACCATCATTCTTAGCAAACTATCACAAGAAGAGAAAACCAAACACTGCATGTTCTCACTCATAGGTGGGAACTGAACAATGAGATCACTTGGACTCGGGAAGGGGAACATCACACACTGAGGCATATCACGGGGAGAGGGGAGGGGGGAGGGATTGCATCGGGGAGTTATACATGATATAAATGATGAATTGATGGGTGCTGACGAGTTGATGGGTGCAGCACACCAACATGGCACAAATATACATATGTAAGAAACCTGCACGTTATGCACATGTACCCTAGAACTTAAAGTATAATAAAAATAAAAAAAAAATTAAAAAAAAACAAGTTCCTTCTATTCATTTTACTCACTGTCTTATGTATTTCATGTTTATGCTTATTCACCTCACATTCACCAAATTGCTGCTATGACTCTAGACAACATGTTTGTATAATGGGAGAAGATAGGGTCAGAAAAAGACCATGGTACCAGCTCTATTCCTTTTTACCAGGAAAGAAAATATTTTTTTTCTCAGAATTCCCAGTATACTTATGTTTACAATTCATTGAATAAAAGTGTTGTGGTCACATTTGTCTGCAAAGAAAGCAGGTATAATAATAAGTATTTAGCTAGGCACATTGTAGTCCTGAGCTTTAGTGATTCTCTCGGTAAAGTATACATAAGAGAAATAGGTATTGGGAATGTAATTCACAGGGCCTTTCACAGGTTATTTCCTTACTAAATTCAGCACTACGTAAAGCCAGAACAGCTTCAAAATCTCTACATTACAAGTATTTAAAAGGACTTTAAACATCATAAGCATGATCTTTGGTACATAATGGTATTTTTCGTTATTGAAACTCTGTTATGACTACTTTAAATCCTGCATAGTGGGCATCTAGAAGCAACTAGTAGCCTGGTGACCACTATGGTTCATACCCGACCAAACATCCCTGGAGAAATTATGGAGCTGACTCACCAGAAGTCAATTTGCATTAGGAACTTTGAAACCTCCTGAGAAATGAATACTACCCTCGGTGTAGAAATATTCAGATATGAGAAGCTGTATTGGGATGGAGTGGTGAATCAGAGTCTAGCACTGTTCTGAAACATGGATTTGTTCCTCAATCCAACATGGCTCCTTTCTACTATTAGTCATTCATGATGGATCTAGGGATAGAGAGGGCAGGGCATGATTTATACATGAGAAATGATTTGTAAACAGTTTGCAGTCATACTCACTAAATTCAGTTATTGGAACTCAAGTAGCTTCGTTAGTAGAATGTAACATAAAAATGAAGGCAGACATTTTTCTCCACTCAGTAGCACAATATTTACGAAGAAACATATTGCTTCTAATGTAGCAGGCAGTAGCAATGACTGGTGGACATATAGATGCACAAGGTAAGCTGCTGTTCATGGCATGAGTAGATATGCATCAGTCTAGGCAAGAATGCCAGGTGTAAGAGGAAGGCTAAGAAACCACAGCTGTACCCAACACAAGTGACACTGATCAAAAGCAGAACTCAGCATGAGAAACCGTGAGGATCAGCAGAGATGGGACTCCTAAGTGGTCATGGTGC
This sequence comes from Rhinopithecus roxellana, assembly GCF_007565055.1. Classification (NCBI taxonomy): domain Eukaryota; kingdom Metazoa; phylum Chordata; class Mammalia; order Primates; family Cercopithecidae; genus Rhinopithecus; species Rhinopithecus roxellana. The sequence goes on along the minus strand of NC_044552.1, from coordinate 93,664,423 downwards.
CCTCCAGGAGACTGAGCTACAGTTAAAAGGTAAGAAGTAGAGAATGCAATGTGATAGATGATTAGTAAACTAATCATATTTGTTTGTGTGTGGGTATCTGTGCTCTCGAGAAATTCTTATGAGCATTTTTTCAGTAGTTATGACTTATCTTTAGCTGCTGTGGGTGAGAGTCATTGGAATATACATTACACCTACAAATAAATATCTATCTCTGAGATGAGCTGGTCACAGTTTAATAAAAGTAGGGCAAAATAACAGCAAATGTTTGGCTTTTCATATATGTCTGTGGATCTATATCAAGATCTTAAATATTTCCCATTCTTTTTCCTGGAGCCCTTTTTGCTCTCAGATGGATTCTCGAATAAGAAAAGAAAAAGGTAAGGGAGCTAAAAGCATTTTAGAATATTTTAAAAAATACCTGTTTTCATTCCAGAACAGGAGTCAGCAAACTTTGTTTGTAAAGGTCAATGTAGGAAACACTTCGGCTTTGTGGGCCACATAGTGTCTGCAACAACTACTCAACTTTGCCATTATAGCACACAAACAACCATAGTCAATACCTAAAGAGAAGACTATAGCTGTGTTCCAATAAAACCTTATGAATATTGAAATTTATATATCATGTAATTCTCACATGCCACAAATATTCTTATTCTGATTTCTTTCAACCATTTTAAAATGTGAAAACCATTCTGAAGCTCTTTAGTTATACAGAAACAGATGGCAGGCCAAACCTGGTCTATAGGCTCTAGTTTGCTGACCCTTGTTCTAGGAGCATAAATTAACTCATTTGATGTCTGTAAGAACATAACAGAATAGAACAGTTACAATTCCTATTATACATCTAAAGTATATATTATATATATACTATATATACAGTTTATCCATATATATTATACACATTATTACATGTATATTTATACATTATATGTATTACTATTATTTATGTATGACTATATGTATTATATATAATTAATATAATATATAATTATATGTATTATATAATATATATTCAAAATATATAATATATACATATAATAATAAATATATCATATATATGAATAAACTGAGGCCAAGAAAGATTTGCTGCCTGACTTACGGACACACAGTAAGTGGTAAAACCAGTATTCATACCAAGGTAAGTCTGATAATTTTAATATTTTTTTGATATATGGAAATTTCTATTAAGTGGCAGTGGTTTTCTGGAGAACTGTGCTGACATGGACAGCAACGTCTTGCTATGGCTCAGCAGCAAGAAGTATAGTGATGAATTTGCAATATCTTCTGTGAGGAGGAGAGGTAAGGGTGGCAGTAAATGCTGTAAATAATTATTTTCCATCTCTAACAGGTGAAAACAGAACTAATGATGTTTTCTGACTTTGAGAATTCCAGAATGATTAAGGTTTCATCTGCACTACAAACAACTTCAGCTCCAAAGAGGACTTTCACAGATGAGCTGGTTTATGTTGAGATGTCCAAGTGCCTGCATTTTGATCATTTTATCACACAATAGCGGCTCATGTTGTCCCCACTATGACTTCTGTGTCCCCACACCTCTTCTCTGGCTGCCGCTGCCAATTTGGTCTGCTTACAGGTGTGAGATTTGATAATATTCTAGTGCTTCTGATACTATATTTCTATCTGATACATAGTTTACTCCTAGGCTAATTTTTAAAGGCTGGTGGGAGAGAATCTTCCAGGATGCTGCAGACTGTTTACCTAGAACGTCCTCATTCTTTATGGCTTCCATTCAGTGCTGATGTCAAGAAATTTCTGTGTCACATTAAGACTGTCAAGACTGAAATAAGAGGCAGTGTGGAGGAAAGTGTCGAAGGAAGGGATTCTCAATTTCTTTCTTTTTTGTCAAACTCATCCCTATTCTTCTTTTTTTAGGCTTATATAATTTTTGAACTGGCTTTTTTGTTGTTGCTCAATGTAATTGTTAATCTTTGGTTTATGACAACTGGTAGGAGTCCTCATGTGTGCTGGGCTTTAGCTTTTAAAACTCATGTGATCATATTGGGCCCACTGAATAATCCAGAATAATCTTACTACATTGTGGTCAATAGATCTTTCATCTTAACAACATCTGCAAAGTTCCATTTGCCGTATCACTTAACATGTTAATAGGTATAACACAGGGGTCAAAGGCCATTGGGGCCAAAGTTCTCCCTACCACACAAGTGTTTATACAATATGACAATAACACAGATTAATATGTAGCATAGTACAATTCTCAACATATGTGCAGAATAAGCTTGCTTTGAACATGCACATCTGGTCAGTTGGAGAAGTAGAAAAGCCTCTTCACACCTTGCTTAGACAGTGTCTGACTTTGGGCTACACGATTTAATCTCTCAGTGCCTCTGTATTTTTATCTTAAAGCAACAATAATATATCTTATCATACCTAACTCACTGGACTGATGTAAGCATTACACAAAGTAAATGAATAGTAAACTTACTATCTCAAGAATTTAGTATCCATCTTTTATTTTTCATCACTGAGAACAGATCATAATTAGAACCACTAATCTTGGTTATAAAGAGGAAAGAAAAAAGTAAATGTTTAGAATAGTATATATTTAAAATTATCTAACTCTAATGAACTTTGAAAATCTTATGGAAAACCCCATGTGGTGTGTGTAAGTGCAAATACATGGAAAAATTCAGATGAGGAATCTATTTCTTTTCATGTTTTATTATGCCAAGAGATAATGGAGTGCCTCATTCTGAAATCTCATCTGTCATACTGTGTTCTGTAAAGTGACAGAACATGATGTGACATATTGATGAGACCCAACGTGACACAAGGCATGGTTTGTGGTCTGCACGTAGGTATAGATAATTAGAAAAACCCTGGAAAAGAGCAGTTTTGGAAGGATTTAATGAAGAATTATTATGATAGATAAATAAGAGGTAAGACTGAGCATACCTTTTTAAATAAAATAAAACATACAGGATATCGGATGTTATCATCCTGACCCCCAAATTTTATAATTATGGTTGCATTTAACCTTTACATATGACTAAGATAGCAAACCTTATACCCACAGCATTGTCTTGTAAGAGGAGTATATGGTGATAGGAGGTAATTGAATTTTGTTCTGACCTGGTTTGGCCTCTGTGCAAAAGCAATTTGTGAATTATTTAGGAAAAAAGAAAACGATATTGTCTCAAGAGAGAAATGCTGGGTACAAAGAAGAATTTAGTTCAGTGGTACTGTCTCTTAGAATACATCTGCTTTCTCAGCTTGAAATGAAAAATGCAATGGAAATTTTGCATTCATCCTTACGCATTAGCAAGATCCCTTCCTATCACTGCCATGCTTCACATGTCCCAAACTGGACCAACGGTGGATCTAAAACTTTACAAATCATGCTGGGACCTTTGTTATTAAGATGGCAATCTATGACTGAACCAATAAAAGGAAGTAACTCCACTGTAATAAATTTGGCATGAACATTTGGGCTTCACAAACCAAGACTAAGGTACATTAAGAACAACATTAAGTGCAGCACTCAGCAGTGCTATTGAGTTATAGCTCCTTATATTTATACAATTTTAGAAAGGAAATATGGATTATTGGCATTACAATAGTAATGAAATGAGAAAAATAACTGCTTTTTTCATTCTTGTCCTTTTCTTTGGTTTTTACAGTACTATTTTATGTTGTGATTATATAACTTACTATCTGTGAAAATTTTTAAAATGCCAATATTATCATTGAGCTTTAAAACAAGTCACAAATATATTTAAAGAACACCATTCTCCAAAGATTAATATTTTACTTTTTATAGCAATCAATGGCAATGGCATGTATGTGACAGCCAAAGGATCAGAATGAAAATGATTTAATAAAGAAATTCAACATTAATGTGAAAAATGAAATTGCAACTGGGCTGTCATGGCCTTAGAGAGTTGAGGGGTCGGTATGAAACATTCTGTTTTATTTTGAAAGCTTTGATTGGCCTGCCAACATGCATTTGTGCTGTCACTCTGAGGGTCCTTCTAGTAGCACTGAAGTGGCAGGCAGCTCTTGATTGATGAGTGTTTGCATCCATTTTATTATTTGTTGTATATTTCTTCCCTGACATGTTTAACTGAAAAAAATTCGCACAAGAACCTTTACAATTATGTGAGTCAACCCACATCGGAATTCCATTTCAGCGTATTTAGGAAACTGCAGCAAAAACAAGCATACATAGAAACACAACAGGTTAACTGGAGATAAGAAAATGATGTCAGTTCTGTAACATTATTAATATATTCCTGTTCAAGTAAGAGGCAACAAAAAATCACATGCCAACAATTTTTTAAAAAGTTTTAAGTTAGGCTAAAAACTTTCCGAAATGGTTTCAAACATAAAACGATGTCTTTGGTAGTGAGCCATTTAACTATTTTCCCACTGCAGTTTTCACTTCCAGAGGGAAAAAGACTCCAAGATTGAGACTTTAAAATTCAGCATTTGATTACATAAATATTGGTAAGTAGTGTTTAAAAGCTGAAGTGGCCCTGTAATCAAAGACTCAGCATTCTAATTTCATGAGCTAATACAGGCTTGTACAGTGTTAATGTCATAAATCTGAGATTGACTCAATATACAGATTTGAGCATACATATTGGCATTAACGTGGTCCTTTAATTTGTGCCACCTGACTGAATAAAAGGCATGAAATACATATTCACCTTTTGATTTTTTTTTCTACCCCACAACAATGGAGCCAGTTTTTGTTTGTTTGTTTGTTTGTTTTTTTAATCTGTTAGGGCTCTATGTTTCACTTAAAAGAAAAGCAACTCAAACTGACTTAAATGATAACATGACAAAAAAAATGGGTTTTGTTTTTCTGCATTTGGCTGATTGCTTGCAGCTTTTATAACTGGAAGATCCAGGGATAGGGTAGAAGTCAAGATTGACTTGCCTTAACTGCTCATGGAGTCTTCACTCAGCAGGCCTTGTACAGGGTCAGCATATTGTCAGACTGACTGCTCTCATAATGGTAAAATGACAGTATAGATTTAGACTTCACATTCACCCACCCCACTGTCAAGAATTACACACAGGATGTCTTCTCTCTCAGAAGCCATTAGAAAATGTAAATGTCCTAATTGGGTCAGAAGTTCTTTCTTGAACCAATACAAAAGGGAGGGGGTCTGACAATGACCAAATTCCAAATACAAATCAAAATCAATTTAAGAAAATTTTAAGACCCGTAAGTTAAGAATTAATACTTGATTATGTTGGTGAAGAAATCTGTGTGTGAGCTGAATTAATCTTAAAAGCCTTCTAGGAGCAAATTTTGTTTTTAAGACATATTTAAAATACGAGCAAAAAAGAGTGTGATGAACTGGAAGGGGCAAATTGGAGTAATGCTCCCTCACACCAATTTTTGTACTTACCTTTGAGATGGACTTAAAAATAGATACCCTACTGAGCACTTATTTAAAGCCCTATGCTAAGTTCTTTATAAATAGTATTCATATCACACAAAAACCTTTTCTAGAATTAGATACTATTATCCCTATTTAACAGATGAGAAAACTGGGTTTCAAAGAGATTAAGTAACTTTTCCAAGATCATTGTTAAAAAGTGATGAAAAGTGATTTGAATTTATAACCTCTAATTTGATAGTTCATGATCATAAACATTACATTATTATTATGCTCATATTTTTTAGTTTATAGCTCAATCTCTTATTTTGTGATCTTTAATATGTTTATTATTTATAGGTCAATCTCTTTATTGAAATTGAAATTTATTGAAATTTATATGAAATCCCTAAGGGCAGAAAAAGCAGGGAATCTTTACTGCTTAATTCACTAACCTTTCTGTAGTGTCTAAAATAGTGTCTGGCTTACAGTAAATGCTTAATTAATATTTAAAAATTGTTGAATAAAGAATTATATCTTTGGGATTAGAAAATGACGTTATTGATTGCCTCAGGCCAATCCTGGAACTGGTTGCTACACAAGAGGGGAGAGATAAAATTTATCATAAAAAAGTATATAACTACAATGTCCACGACAATTCTTGGAAGAAAATTCCAAAGTTGGAGTCTGACACCACACTTTATTAAATTACCTAACTGCAGTGTGGCTTTCTGTACCTCTGTTTTCTTTTATAAAATTATGGAAATGTATATATAGTACACATCTCACTCTCTTATTGTGAATACTGTCAAGATTAAATAAGGTAATATATGTCAGTTATCATGCAATCTGCCCAGCATAAGAACTCACTGAATATTAAACACTATAATTCTTATTGTTAATGTCTTTTCTACTTCATTATCATTCTTATCAGCATCATCTCCATGAGATCAAAGTGTCCCAATTACATCCTGAGGAGGCTGTCGTTTGATCTCTTTTTTAAGTGTAAGATGGTCCTTAATAACATCAATAATATGTATTTATTGCTAAGTATGACCAAGAAGACTATTTGGACTTATTTGTCCTAAATCAGTTACTTTCCAGGGACTTTCCTCATCAAAAGTCATGTAACATTCTATCTAAGGAGAGATTTGCCAAAGAATTCACAGGATGCTTTTGGTATTGAATAGACAGAATATTCTTGAATCTGATATAGTAAACCCAGGGAACTGAAACAAACTACTTAATTTTTCAGTTTCTGGAAATGTAGAACTTAGGAATTCTCTGAAATTCCTTTTGATTTTGAAGATTTAATGAAATTTTATTCCTTTGTAAGACTGAGCTTGCATTCATCTCTAACTTAGAAATTGTTCTTAAACACTGTTCAACCACTGAAATGTTAATGCTTGTACCTTACATTTGTGGCCACTTATATAGAATCTGATAGTATTAGTTGTTTCATGTGAATTAGTCTTATTTTTCTAAAAACTTTTTCCAAAAGTTTTTAACCGTTATATATTCTTATAGTGACAGCATCTTCCACACTTAAAAACTTATAATATAGTTAATTAATGTTCATACACTTACAGAGTACTTGGGAATGCTTTTTAAATATCTACCTTTGACATAGTTAGGGCAAGTAATTTTATTTAACAAGGGAGAAAATTTAAATTTCAGAGCATTAAGTCATTTATTCAAAGTCATTTATCTAGTAAGTGACAGACCCCAAATTTCAACTCACGTAGGTCTTTATGTGTCAAATCTGGTCCTTGGGAGTTTTTTTGTTCTAACAAACATTGCTTCTTCAAGTGCATATTTTTTCACTAGATTGGGAATATATGGAAGCAAATACTTTCGTGACTTCTTTGTACGCTTAGGTAGTTCAATGTTTTTCTCTCAAGAAACCAAGTGTATATTAAAAGTACTCCTAACTGACAAGAAAGTACAGGAGCTGACTTGCTAGGATCATAAAACCAATAACGAGAGTGCGTCTGCATGTCAAGACTCTGACCTACTGTGTGGAACTCTTTTCATTACTCCATCCTCATCCTCCATCAGCCATAGCCACTGAAGAACACTCACTTATTTAAGCAAACTCTGTTTTTAGAATTGAAGATGGCAATTATTGATTGCTTTTTTCAGAGTTTTCTATTTTTAATATTTATTATAACAAATTAGAATGTAAGAGTGATGTGCCAGGCGCCGTGGCTCACGCCTGTAATGCCAGCACTTTGGTAGGCCAAGGCAGGTGGATCACCTGAGGTCAGGAGTTTGAGACCAGCCTGGCCACCAGAGTGAAACCTCATCTCTACTAAATATAAAAATTAGCCAGGTGTGGTGGCAGGTGTCTTTGAGGCGGGAGAATCACTTGAACCCGAGAGGTGGAGGTTGCAGTGAGCTGAGACCATGCCATTGCACTCCAGCCTGGGCAACAGAGTGAGACTACGTTTCAAAAATAATAATAATAATAATAAATAATAATAGTAATATAAGAATGATGTGTCACACCACCTTCCCCCAGAACTGATTCTGCTTATTTGACAGTTTGGATGGAGGCTGAGTTTCCCTATTGCATACTTCCTCATACTGCATCTTGAGACAAAGGTGACCATCCCATAGAGATGATGATGCAGATCTTTGCTAGAGCTTCTAAACAACTAAATAACCAACCAGTGATCAAACATTCTTCCATCCCTTTAAAAGTTCATTTATTTAATAAACACTAATTCACCTTATTGAATTAGTGGGAAGATAATGATGGATAAGTTATAGTGTAGTGGATGCAGTAGAGAAGGAACTTTGTTAATCCACAGAGATATATACTTGGTCTTTGGGGTGAACTATTGGTATCATAAAAGCACTTAGCATGCACCAGTCTGTGTTCTAAATAGTTCACATTTAGGAACTCAATTAATATTCACTTATATCTGGGAGAGAACTATTATTTACCCCAACTTACAGATAATATAATGGACACTCAAATGAATTAAATAACTTTCTCAAGGTAGGTATAGAGTAACTAAACTAAGGCTTGAAATTCTGCTACCTGACTAAAAAAATCCAAGCTCTGTATTCCTCCATGCAACCAAAGTACTTTATGTGTGCTATTTTGTCATTCTCAAGATTGTACAATATACATGGTGATATGTGTGCATGTTTCGTTTTTTGTGCTAGATTCTTTACCCTCAGAGAGATAAATTATATTTCATGCATTTGGGCTTACCCGTGGTATCTAGCATCATGTTTTGGAAATAGTTGCTTTACAAACAAATTAAGACCATTGCTCTTTATAAACTTGTAATTAAATAAAAAGTAGTAATAATATTAAACATAAGGAACGAGACAAGCACAATGAGCAAAAAGAGCAAAATGTAGGCTCTTGTAGTAATGAAGGAAGATCTCAACACTCAAAGAATAATCCTGCTCTATTGTTAAATCAAATAGGATGTCTAATTAGCTAAGCAAGGATTTTTCTTTCTTTTTTCCTCCCCCAGAAACCCATTCAATTTTTAAAATATTCAAAATTCCTAAATGAAACAATTTTAATCATCTATCTGTAAGTTGGTAGCACTATAGGAAATTGACAGCCTGGCATCAGAGTTAAACACCCTTTTAATTCTTTCTGCTTCTAATTTGTATCATTAGCGCATCTTAGTCTGTCAAAGTAATCAAAGCCATCAGTGTGGGAGAAAAGGTGACTTGTGCGTACGAGTATCATGTATTTATTAATATGATTATTTCAGTCATTTAGTTGAAGAGAACTTATTTGTAATGAGTACAGTCACTGACCGTGTTTATATTAGCATCTTTCCACCATGGTGAAGGTCCTGTCTACAAGTAAGAAAGCTTTAGCTAGCATCAAGAAATATTAAAACAGCTCTGTATTCATGCAGTATGACGACATACATGTGTGTCCTCTGTGTAAGGCATAAGCAGGGTAGTAAAATCAAATCAAAGTATTTGGGATTGTATTTCTTTTTTGGCTATTCTCTAATTAGAATAATAGGAGACTTTGTGGGCACATTACCTAGAATTAAACATGAAGTTTCACCCTGACCATACACGTGTGGCACACCTTAACTGTTCACATGAAATGTTTGTCTCCTTTTCAATCTACTACTTTCCAAGGGCTACCATGTGGGGCTAGGGAGAAAGCATACTCTATAGCACAAGCTGAAGATACAAATATATATCTGCCTTACCTTCCTCTGCTTCTCGTGGTATGTGTACAATTTTATGCCACCTGCTACCACTGCAAATCTTCTGATACTCCTCACTATGTTGGTTATTATAATTTTTTTTTTTTTTTTTTTTTTTTAGACGGAGTTTTGCTCTTGTTGCCCATTCTGGAGTGCAGTGGTACAATCTTGGCTCACCACAACCTCTGCCTCCCGGGTTCAAGCGATTCTCCTACCTCAGCCTCCCAAGTAGCTGGGATTACAAGCATGTGCCATCAAGCCTGGCCAAGGTTTTGTATTTTTAGTAGAGACGGGGTTTCTCCGTGTTGGTCAGGCTGGTTTCAAACTCCCAACCTCAGGTGATCTACCCACCCTGGACTCCCAGAGTGCTGGTGTTACAAGCATGAGCCACCCGGCCTGGCGGTCATTAGAATTTTAAAAGCAGTTTAAAGAAACTAACATTTACCTTTGGAGTTCCTAGCATGGACTCTTTTTCCCTCTTTCTCTTGACCACTCTCTGGCTCCCAGGAAAAGAAAAATATACATATGCATGTATATATTTTGGAAAAAATATATATATGTATACATGAAAATATATAGTCATATTCATGGAAGAGAAACACACACTTAAACATTTAGAATTCCCTTAGAGGAAGAGCACAATTTAATAGAATGCAGTGTTTTATTTTTAGTTTTGAGAAAGTATTCATTAAGGGTAAAACAGGAAAGACGATCAAAGCACATAAAAGAGAAACTGTATTCTTTGTACTTTCCTTGTTGTCTTGACTGAAATTTAGTCCTCTTCACCTCTTGCCCCACTGGATTCACTAACCTCCAATTTTCTTCTCCCTATTGTGCTAAACTCAAAAATGTGCCTAGAAACCAAAGAATAAGGTTGACTGTGACTTGTGTATGTTTGGAATAGGGAATTACCATACCTAAGTTTCTCAGAGATTTTACAATTATATCCCCTACCCCAAAGAAAGGGAATTATTATTTTTTTCTTGTTTCTTCCCCGCACCCCGCCTTTCACTGTCAATTTACAAGCTGTCTGAAACAGGCACTGTAAAAACACTGGGTGGCAGTCCTCTCTTCCAGCCATCCATACCAGAATGGACTGCCATCAGGAGCACTCCAGCTAGGAAACATCACGTATTTCCCTGCGTTTGCTGGCTGCACTGAAATTGTAAATTCCACAGGAGATCAGGCAGTTCGGTGGAGACAGGGCAGTGCAGACCAACAGAAATAACAATTTTCCTAAAAGCATGTGTCACCAAACAAAACCATGAGATGTCCTAGGTCAGCTAAAGCACGAAAACTGGAAGTGAAAAATGCCCTGTTCAGTGATCCAGTCAATGGGATCATAAAACTCACAACAGTTGTTTTCAGTAGTCTCACCCTTGATTTTATGAGTACAAAGGCCTATGTCGGGATCCCATATTTTTTCCCTTCTTCCACGTCTAATTCTGCATACTGTTATCATTTACATAAGTTTCCTGTAATCAAAGCATCTGTAAGCTCTAGCATGTAGAGTGTCCTGCCATATTCTGTTTCTTTTCTTTTTCTCTCCAAGCATCCCAGCCCTCCCGGCATCCCCCCACTCAAGGCATGAGTCTGTGTTATGGAGCTCCAAAGTACACACAGTACAGCTTGCCCACTGAGAATCAGCAGTGTTCCAGAACATGGCTCATGAGTCAGCTCCTTTCAAAACTCCTGACCACTGCTGGATAGAAAATAAAGATTTTTTTATTCAATTAATTTTAATGATTAAAAATATGACAATGCGGACATTTAGAAAGTAATTAAACACACAATTTGTGGCAGTATAAATATTGTAAGCAAAACAAACAAACAAACCAAACAATTCCCATATGGTACCTTTGATATAAAATATTTAATTAAAATAGCCAAAAGCATTTACAGATCCTGAGTTTTCATAACAAGAAGAGGGAGTTTGAGCTGAGGGTCATAAATTATTGTATCTAAATGATAGTTATCTATATCTATGATTTGTTTCTTTTTAATCATTGATGCTATGACACAAATAGTCTAAGACTAAAAATAAATACATAATTAAATAAATTCAAAAAAGCAAAGGCAAGTTTTCTTAGCCAAGGGAATTCACCGCAGAGAGATTCAGGTTCCTTAAAATTATTTTTTTCTTTATAATCAATAGCCCATAAAAATGAACAAAAGCAAGATTTCCACAGTGTTATTACTGTAAAATTAAATAAAACAACTACATTAATGATTTAAGGTCTAGGCTCCAAAATCATGGATAACAGTCAGAAAGAACCTATAAGAATTAATTTTCAGAATAGTAAGAATTAAGTAAGGATTCTTTTTACTAACAAATGTCTTCTTTGTGCTAGATTTTGTTGTGGTTCCTGGAGTTTCAGCAGTGAACAAAACAAATGAAGCTTTGCTCATGGGGACACACCCCACACATAAAATGCCTGTCTCTAATTCCAGATTAGATGATGAGATGACTACTTTGTACACATCATTTATATCCTAAATTAGCTAGTAAATTATCCTATTCATTGAAAGTACTCAAAATTTTGTTTAAAAAATGAATTACTGATGTCTTTGACAAAGGGAGTCAGTATGCCTGCCTGTAAAGTGATCAGCCAAAAATATTTTTAAATGCATAATTATAAATAAAATAATCTAAAATCTATATTGGAAAATTAATTATAATGTATAACATTTAGATAGCACATCTCTAAAGACATTAATTACTTTGCTTATTTTTCTGCCTACAATTTAAAGATTTGTAATAATATGCACAGAAACACTAACATTGTACTTTTACCAGAAATTTAATATTGAATTATATATATATAAAATGGAAAACTTGCCCATGTGACTTATACATTGTGCCTGTGACTTTAATACCTTTAACAAGACAGCCTAATGGCCCATTATTGTTTTTAACAGGCCACCTTAAAATAACCTTTCAGCAAATTTTCTGACATATTTTATCTTAGCCTCCATTTATTTCATTTATATTGACCCTAGTCTCTTTAAAATTGCTGGTTTTTGAGAAACATTGGAGTAAGCACAGCATTTCTGCAAAGACTTTCGGATTTTTCCAGTAATGTCACGTTGATACTGCTTAGTTTTATGGCTAGCAATCTGCTCTTCTTTTGGAATCTGTCAGGATCAGAAAAATGCACATTAATCATTTACTATAGGAGCATGTACTGCTCCAAATGTCCCCCATTTCAAGATGGCAATTGGGCACTTGTCAGGAATTACCCACAGCCACACAAGTGGGGAACTGGCTGTGTAGTGTTAACCGTGGACAGCACCTTCTCCTGTAGATGATGTTCTTAGAGACCCAACGATGGACCTCCATAAGTTATCATAGGAATACAGGGTTGCCATATAAATGTTCTTTGCCATTGATGTACTATAGGGACTGTTTCACTTCCAGACTGAGTCTCAGCCATGGGACAATTCCAAAGGAGAAATATAGCTTTCAAGGAGTCTTTGGGGGTGAGAGCAACACCACCTCCAAAAGACTTTTTCAGATTAGAGTTAGGTCTAGTAGTTGAGAAATCCAGGAAGATTATGATTGTAAACTAGACAAGAAGTGGTGTGGGAATTTGGGGAGATATTTAGTTGGTTTCTCCCTCAAAGATGTAAAAACACCTTTTTGACTGTTTGACATTATGTGAAGATGTGTGGTCCCAGGAAGTCATTAAACAGAAGCCTTCTGGAATAATTTTTACCAACTGAATATCTTTGCATTGCTATTACCTCAGAGGCTGCAATATCTTCTCTAAGATTCTGGCCTATGTTCAGAGCCATTTAATTCCTCTTCCCTTCTTTTGCAGGTAAAATCAGAGGCAACTCTTCCTCATTGCTCAGGAAAAAAAAAAAAAAAAAACAGTGTCAACTATTTAGAAGGCAAATATTATTTTCCTGTAATATATGATAACTGACTCATTCTTTTTTAGCAAACAAGCCAGGCAAACTACCCAGGAAAAATGTGCGTGATGTTTCTGACTTAATACTAGACCATTTTGTTGCTGAAAATATACAATTTTTTATTCTTTAAATTTTGACCCATGTTATTCCTTAGATTACTAGATTATTTATAGTGTAACTCCTATACATACATCTAGATATGTTTCAGATTGAAGGAGAGAGAAAAAAGAAAGAGACTTAACACGTCTATTTATTTCATTCTGTCTATTCACATTTCATCCATATCAATTTCATTTTCTTCAGCAGCAAGAGTTTAAAACTGGAATGTAAAGGCTTAATATGTAGTAAAAGATAAATTACAACATGAGGTAGTAACAAGTATCAAATTAAAATATTAAATAAAATCATGAAGGGTTTTGTCATTTGAATTCAATATTTTAAAATATGCACATGGGTAAAATCTGAAAGGTAAGATAAAAAATAGTTATTAAAAATAGTGGAAATTTGAGTCTTTAAAAATTCCTTTAAATAATTATTTCATCATCATTTCAGTAAAAAGGATCAAAAGAGTAGTTTAAATGTTATATGCAATGTGTATGTGCAATGCCAGCATATAGCAGGTTGCTCATAAATTTTGTTGAATAAGTGAATATATGAATGGCTGAATAAATAAATGGATACAAGGAGGAAATAGAGATAGTTAGGAAAAGTTACTGTTGGCTGGATTGCATGCAGAAACAAATCTAGAATTTGAATGCAATAAACCTGAAAAAAGATACAAAAGGGAGGGTGTTATATGAATATTTAGCACGTGGAGATAAGAATAAAGATGACATCTTCAGCAACTTAGGTTAGGAAAATAGAAAAGCATTTGTTAAGTATGTAAATGACGTTTTGAAAGTGACATTCAGGGAAAATTAATTTGGCATAGTAAGAATCTAAATTGGTAGAAACTTTCTGTAAAATAATTTGATAAAACATATTAAAACCTCTTTACCTGGCAATCCAAATTTAGAAATGTTTCCTAAGGAGATAATTGAACATATATACAAGTATATGATTAAAGATATTCAATTGAATATTTTTATAATGAAGAAAAAAAAGAAAATGGAAGAAACCAAATACATATAAAGAAACTAAAGGTTAAATAAATTGTGATTCATTCATAAAATATGTGATTAATTTATTGAGGTGGAAAAAGTGCTCATAGTTTTTCATATAGTTGGTGGATAAAAAAACTACTTTAGAAGGATGTATTAAATAATTTATATTAAAATATATACATTTATGTTTTTTCACAATGGCTCAATATGACATTTTTGTGGCATTCAATGATTTCCTTACTTTGATGTGAAACTGCATTTCTAAGCACTTATCATTCATCTGTCTGTCTATCTATCTATCTATCTATCTATCTATCTATCTATCTATCTATCCATCATCTATCTATCTACAGGCTCCAGTTAGGAAGCATCCATTTTTCCCTAAATACAAATTTCTCTTTATTGTTTCAGCAGTGCTGCTCAGTTTCCTCCAGTATGATTACTTATCTTAGGTATTCATCTTGTATTTGTTTGAAAAGGTTCTGTTGAAGTCATCCTTGACCTTTTAGACCAGACATGATGTATGTTTTCTCAGACTTCTAAGGCATTTGACCATAAGAGAATCCTGATCATCAGTAAGACATGAATTTGAATCTCAATCCCATAACTGAATTATACTTTCTTAACCTTAGGCCTGTCATCTTTAAAATGGGACTATTAGATACTATTTCACAGAGTTGTATAGATAATGTGTGTGGAGTACCCAGAGTAGTACCTAAATTTGATTAAGGGCTCTGTACCTGTGAGTTCTTCCTCCAGGCACTCTGTTGATATGGTGGTTCTCTAATTGCACTGAAAAGATTTTAATGATGAATAATCTAAATCATTTTATTCCTTGTAGTGTGAGGCAGTGCCACGTATCTAGCAGTTGTTCAATAAATATTTGTTGACACTATTCATATGAATTCATCATAAGGGAATTTTGAAGCAACTTTTAAATATCCTGCTGGGAAACATACATAAAATGGGATATTTCCCAGAATATACAAGGCTTACTCTTTCTAGATGTCTTCATCCCTCTAATATTAAACAACAATAACAAAAATGGTTGTTAATGCGATGGGCGGCACAGAATATGACTCTTGGTAAAGTGCACGTTAGTGATTTTTCGGTTGGTCACCTACTCATCTAGTCAATGGTGCGAACCACAGAAGTGGCAGATACGAGGCTCACAAAATGTGACACAAGTCTAAAAAAGGTTATGTGCTTCACCACAATTATGAAAGTAGCTTATGTTTTACAAAATGTGATTTCTTAATTAGTTAAAAGATGCCTTCTTGGGCAAGGGGAGGTGTGATTGGGGAGATGACTATGGGGGATTTTTGTTCATATATTCAGGAGTATCCTCTAAGGCTAGCAAGCAGGCAAGCAGTAGAACAAGAAAACAAACAAAACTCCCTGAGAGAAGGGAAGTAGAATGTTTCTAGTACATTTCCTATTAATTATATAACATCTAGGGACATTTCAGACCAAAGCAGACAACTCTGACCTTGTACATTTATTTTAAAAAATGACCATTAATAGTATAACCATGCAATACTCCAGTCACCACCAAGGTAAACAAAACAAAACAAGACAAAACAAAACTGTTATTCTTTTTAGCCACTTATTTGGCTAAAATTGACCGAATAACAGCTTCAGAGGATAAAACAAGCACTGTGGTGTAATCTGAGTGTATTAAACAACAGCAACAACAACAAAACAAACAACGACAAAAAAAAAAACTTTGCTCAAATCATTTGAGAAACTAACTACAAACTAAATTAGAAAACAACTGCAAGGCCTGGCTTCTGCATTTCAATGATGACAGCTATTGGGCCCTCAGATAAGGAACTAAAGATGAACACTGCAGTATCATTAGTAACTGTAGCATCACGTTTCCCAAAACAAGCTAAAAAAATAGGAACTCTTAAATCTCATTGTCCTGAAGTCTCCACTGCAAAGACATTTGTTTTGCATCATATCCTCATCAAAAAACAAGAAAGAAAAATCAATAGAATTGTCACTGAGTCATCGACACTTCTTAACTCTGTTCCCTTCCAACAGATGCAGCACCTGCTGTTGTTTCTGGTTCTGCACTCTTGCTTGCCTCAGGAGTGATGATATTTCCTAGCAATTGTAGGGATCCGAGCAGGATCTGACTCAGTGTCACAGAGGCCAATATATCATGCACCCCGTCGGTAAGGAGAAACTGCCAAATAAATGTTCTTAATTCACAATGGACAGATTATGAAACTGAAACACAAGCACTAGCACAGAAGCTGTGTAGGAGGAAAAGGGAGAAAAGAATGAGGAATAGAACGAGGAAGAAAATGGCAGATGTAAATTTTATTTGTTTTTTCGGTTCATGGTGCTGGGTTTTGAAAAACCAGTAACGATCTGAATATGGTGGCCATATTTTTACCAGTATTAAAGGTCCATGTTTCACTTGGAGGTGAAGAGAGTCTACTTTGAATTCTGGAATAAGAAGGCTGTCGTGATTTCAATCTTTTATTCTTTTCCTCTTTCTTCCCTCCTTCTTTCTTCTTTCCTTCCTTTCTTCCATCCCCTCTCTCCTTTCTGTCTTCCTTCCTTCTTCAAATTACATAATCCTTAAAACAATTTTTGGCTAAATCTTTTAATGTTTTCCCCATAATGTACCAGGGTGTGTCTGTGTGTGTGCAGGTTCACAATTAAGACATCATTTTCAAAACTGTGTCTGTCCATTTTAAATTGGGCCCCTGAGGTTTTTTTTTTTTTTCTTTTTGACAAAAATTTATTTTTTTACTGTTTACCTATTACATCATTTGAAATTTTAAAACTGACAGGATATACCTACTTATGATAGTTTTTCACATCTTAATACTTGAGAATTTTTTGTTGTTATCTATAGGAAAAAATGTGACTATATGCATTTTCTTGGAATAATTAAAATAACTTTTGGAAAGTGAAAATAGCACAAACATAACCTTCTTGACAATGAGGGAAAAGAATAATTCACTCTTATTTTACTAAAACAAATTCTTCTTACAACATAAGTCTTGTAAAATAACAGCAAAATCTGAATACACAATGGAAAGACTGGCAAGAATTGTTTTGTGTTTCTTTGGTCTGTATTGCATAAATATAAATTATGAACTGATTTGACACATAAAATAGAAAGTTATCTTGCTTTAAAGAAATCATTTAAACCAGTGTTATTTTCAAAGAATCTTTCAGTCTACATTATATTATGAATGTGAAAATAACTTTATATGTGAAAAAAATTGGCCTTTAACAAGAAAAATATATTCGGCAATTGTTAGTGCAAAGCTATTAACTGACTGATATCTGATCCCTGACACAGGATGTCATCCTTAACCCAGTGCCTGGCTGCTCAGCATCCTGTGGGAACCGCAGACTTCTGAAGATTCCTCTTTACAAATAACAATCAGTGCAGATAGAGCAGACACAAGGAGAGCCAGTTAAATCTTTCACATCATTACCAACCTCATTGTTTTGCAAATCAGGAGCATAAAGTAGAACACGTGCATGAATCCTCTTACAGGTTTCTGAATGCTAGGGATTTCAAATATGTGAATCCTGGTGATTAACAGTAAATGAATAAGCCGCATGACAAATCATTACCTTTACCAGCTAAGTGGCTAGTTTAAATTAAAGATTACAGGTTATAGTTTGAATTCATCAAGATTTGTCCATCTAAAATGATAAGCCTTTCCTCTATTCATACATCAGTCCATCATTATCGTGAAGTCTGCCATAGATGATCACTAACTCACTTGAACAGCTCAAAACAGCATTTTTAAAAGTATCCTATTTATAGTAGAGATATGTAGAATAATCCAAAACACTGTCTTCTTTAACATGCTAACCCTCTCTTGGTAAGAAATTCTTCTCAGGATACTTTAATTTCTGCCACAAAGCCGAGTGCCATAACAATGGGATTAAAAGTGATTTAGCTGTATTTTAACGGGCTGCATTTTTTCCCTTTGTAATTTGCTTTTACAAATGTAATTATTCATTTTCTTCAGTAGGTGACTAAGTTGACCTTATTTCACTTATAGGTATTTAATATTCATTTTCTTGTAATGATTTTTCAGTACTATTTTCCACAAATGTCAAAATCCTGAGTTGTTTATTTGAATCCTGAGTTATTGCTCTTATAATAAGAAACTCTAATTATAGAGTGCAGTGAACTAGGCAACAGAGAGCTTGCATCCCAAATATTATTACTAATATCAAGGCATATGAACAACACTAGTCACTACTTTAAAATATATTGCCTACTTATCAAAGTTTGGATAGGGACTGTTGCTTTACTTTTGAGGGATTGTAGCAAGCTCTAAAGTAAAAAATTCCTCATCCTTATTTTTACTCTGTTCAAACTGATATTTATCTCAGTTTATGTAAAGAACTCACCTGTATCTCATTACCCCTGAACCCTATACTTTCTCAGTCAATGAAAACAGGAGCATAGAAAGCAGAGCTGGCACTGACCCTCATCCTTAATTATTCATGTGGGCAGTTCAATGCCACTCTATTCCCAAACACATTTGTTTGGTATGCATATCCAAGCAATATTAGTTAAAGGGAGTAAACAAATAAGACACCATTTTTTTCCTCCCACTCTCCATCTGTTGTGGAAAACACACAGGTTTTCCTCCACAGGTTAAAAAGAACCTCATGTCCTTCGAGCACAGACTCACAGTGCATTGCAATAATAGTGTGAACCTTCTTCCCACTCCTCAACCCACAGTCCTGTTTTGAAGGATACATTCTGAGAATAGGCTTCACCATGATGCTGTTGGAACATAAGCTACCATGTTAAACAAGCATGACATGAGGCTGACTAATCCTGGTGAACTGCGTGGTTAAATAGCTGCTCCTTAGAAGCAGTAGTGATTACAAGCCTTGTCCAGCACTACGAATCAGAATGTCTTCCCTCTTCTTTTGAAGGTAGATGGTGCAAAAGCTACTCCTTACTGGGGCATAGACTAAGTTTATTAAATTAATTCATTTAACATATTCAATGTTTTTACTAAATATTTACTGATTTTTAATAATAAAAATTAAATGCAATTTCTATAACAATTGTTAACTTATTGCTTCATCCATGGACTCAATGATCTGAAAATATACATGATGGATAAAAATGACCTAAATGATGTAGACATAACTAAGGAAGAACATTGAGAAAGAGCTGATTCAGTAAGAAAGATGAATTAAAATTTAGGTATACTCTTTCTTTCTTTTGCTTTCTTTCTTCCTTCCTTCCTTCCTTCCTTCCTTCCTTCCTTCCTTCCTTCCTTCCTTCCTTCCTTCCTTCCTTCCTTCCTTCCTTCCTTCCTTCCTTCTTTCTTTCTTTCTTTCTTTCTTTCTTTCTTTCTTTCTTTCTTTCTTCTTTCTTTCTTTTTTCTTCTTTATTTTATTTTTTATTTTGAGACAGAGTCTTGCTCTGTCGCCAGGCTGGAGTGCAGTGGCGCAATATAGACTCACTGCAACCTCTACCTCCCGGGTTCAAGCGATTCTCCTGCCTCAGCCTCCTGAGTAGCTGGGACTACAGGTGTGTGCCATCAGGCCCAGCTAATTCTTATATTTTTAGTAGAGATGGAATTTCGCCATGTTGGCCAGGCTGGTCTCCATCTCCTGACCTCGTGATCCGCCTGCCTTGGCCTCCTAACACATTCTTTTTCTCTCCCTCTTTCTCTCTCTTTCCCCCTCCTGAATAGCACAAGTGATTTAAACATAGTGTGACATGTAAGACAAATCAGATGAGGTCTTCTGATTACAAAGCCAAACCCAAAGTCCTGGATTCTATTCTTGGCTTATTCACAAGAAATTTGTAGAATTTTTCCTTAATTTTTTAAAGCCATTTATTCATATTAAAATGGACTCAACGGTCATTTAATGGTTATTCTTTTACTTATAAATATTATAATGACCAATTCCATGGTAAGTTCAAGAAAACAGGAAGGACATAGTCCTTATGGATCTTATTATGTTCGTACGAATGCATATTCAGCATTAATCAAGAACATACCAAATGATAATACTTGAAGTAAAATATAGGTTCAAAATTTCCAATAGCTAATAATGTGTAATTGATGTTGTTATTAATAATTCAGATTCAAAACAATAAAAATTTTAGGTAGTCAATTAAGTGACAGGAGTCCACATATAACATTATCTACATTTAATTTTTTTATTATGAAACTTGAAATTAATCTTTAGTTATAAGGATGCCATTAACAAGCATGAGCATATGACTCCCTACTGATTTCACTGGAGAGAAAGACTTGAAAAGAACATGAACTCATTGTTGATTCAGTTGCACATAATATCAGCTTATTTATGTACTCAGGGGAATAAAACACATTTCACTTTTCCTTGCCCTAGAGTAGTAGTGAAATTTTAAGATCTGAAGAGAGAATTTGAATAATTGTTTTATTTTTTCAAAGTGACTTCTATCTGAAAAACTTACACTTTATAAAAATGATATATTTCTAGTAAAGCTTTTAAAATCTTATATCTTTGTAACTATTCATGAATAGCCCTTTATAACTAATATATCATAACTATTTGGTACCTGCACGCTTTCTTTGTGCATGAAAACAATGCTAACTGGTTGGCACTCCCATTTGCCGGTCTGAAATCTAAACAGAATTCTCTCCTTAGAGCTGTCTGTTAACAAGATGTGTCTTTACCTCAAAGGGCTCTTGAATCACTGCTAATTACAAGGGGATAATGAGAACTCACCAATGGAGACCATCTCAATTAAACAAAAATCAGTTTATATTGATACAGCAATTAATTATATATGACAGAATAATTGAAAAAGCTTTCCTTGTGTATTCATAGAGAACCTAAACTTATGTGAAATTAAGTATTAGTTGTGGAGAATTTAATAAAAATTAAAATGAATTTCAGCTGTAGACTTTATACGGAATTAAAAAAATAAATTAAGTGGTAAGAAAATAATGCAAGTTTTCTATGATGAGTATTCTTTTATCCAAAGTTGGAGTGGGGACAATTTATATCTCGATGCCATTAGTCTTTTTTAAAAAACAATGTTAATGACGTGTATGGATCAATGCTCACTAACACTTTGGACACATGGAAACCCCAGTGGTTTATTTGAGTTTGCACAATATAAATTTATGCATCCCAAAGAACTTGTAATATTAATGGCATTTATCAGGTATTGTTTGTAAAGGATATGAATAATAATAGTCCATCTGTTATAGTCCCTTTTCAGCAGAGGCATCATACAAATTAATGTTGGCCTGGATATAATCCATTTAGGATGATTCAGGAGAGTCATAAAAATGACCTCTCTCTCTCTCTTTTTTAATTCCCAAGTAAGTGTTTTTCCATTAGTTATTTTTTCTACTTCTTTTTGTAAGGTCCACTTTGAGGTTCTTTAATTCTGTCAAATGTTTTATGAGTATTTTGAAAAAATATCTAACATTCGCAAGACCACCACCATCAACAACAATGCGAAATTTCATAAAAATCTAAGTTTATGCTCTGATTTTATAGAAGAAAAATATTAAGAGTATCTGATGATGCATCAAATATAACAATGTAAGAAAAATGAAAACTAACATGTAGTGAATGCTTACCAACTACTTTTAAAACATTATTTTCTTTGATTTCAACAGTGTCTCTTTTGGGGCAGATACATGAATGAATTAACTTCATTTCACAACTGAGGAAACAGAATCCTAGAGAGAATAGATAACCATCCTGTGGACCCACATTTAAGATGGGACAAAGCCAGCAGTCAAATCCTTGTCTGTTTTCAACCATATTTGCCCTCTTAATCACTAGGCAAAATCTTTTTTTGTGCATGGGCTAGTGGAATGTACACCTAGATTATGAACTGGCATGGAATAACATTAATTTATTAATCATGAAAGTCATCTATGTACAATATTTTTAATATCATTACAATTATACACGAGGTACAATTTATATTAGTTCTCATGCATAAGCTGAGAGTTTTTCCTCCACATTTTCAGGGAAGAATAGTAAACAACTATTTAATTATATATGTGTATTTTCTGATACATGACAAAGTAGAACACTAAATAACAGCTTTGAAGTATAACAAAAATGTATACATTGACATTCATGTGTGAAAACTATATCAGATCTTAGAAAGATTAGAATATATGTAGTTTTAGAAAATATTCCCATTAATAGATGCTGTAGACCTCTCTTCATTTTCTCTTCTGTTATACACATTTTCCATGCTGTTCCATTGTTCCTTCATTTTCAAGTTGATCTATCACTTCTTTGGCTCTATTACTAACTTCTTTATTTAACTTATTCACTACTAGTGTTATCACAGTGTAAATACTAGAAGTAAAGAGAGAAAGATTAGAGTACATGTAATTTTTGGTGCCAGAATATAGAACCTGTTGCTTCATAATGCTTCAGTGACTTTCTTTTGGGCAATAAAATAACCTTCTTACTTTTCCTTTTAAGTTAAAATTATAGCATTGCAGATAAAGCAAATGCTACGGGTTTAGACCTTTTGGGGTTTAAATGTTAGCTCAGCCATTTACTAGGTGTGAACATTTGAACAGGTAATTCTTGTGTTCTCAGTTCATTTCTAAATTGGTACTGGCAATACTTATATTGATTTATTGATTGATTGATTGTTTTATTTATTTATCTGAGATGGAGTTTTGCTCTTGTCATCCAGGCTGGAGTGTAATGGTGCAATCTCAGCTCACTGCAACCTCTGCCTCCCAGGTTCAAGTGATTCTCCTGCCTCAGCCTCGCAAGTAGCTGGAATTACAGGCATGTACCACTATGACTGGCTAATTTTTTTATTTTTAGAAAAGACAGGGTTTCATCACATTGGCCAGGTTGGTCTCGAACTCCTGACCTCAGGTGATCCACCCACCTTGGACTGCCAAAGTGCTGGAATTACAAGCGTGAGCCACTGTGCCCGGCTACCTAGATTTATTTTTTGATGAGTTGGACATGATTTATATATTTATTTCCACTTCAAAAATGTATGGGTGGCTTACCAGGAATCAAATAGCATTTTTTGGCTATACTATAAACAACATAGATAGTTTTTTTAAAGCTGATGATATTTACATTTTTAAGAAGAGAGACAGAAAATGAATAACTGACATTAAACATAAATAATTTTGTTAGAAAGTGATTTGGAAAAGGAAAAAGTAGAGCAAGGTAAGGGACTTAAGAGTTCTGGGTATGCGACTCATGATATTTTAATATGCAATGTTGTGTAGTATTAGTGGGTGACAGAATTGAAGAGAGTAAGAAAGATGGCTATGTGGATCTCCTTGAGAAAATGATACAGCCAGTGCAAAGACCCAACAGAGGGAATACCTTGTATTAGAAGAATAAGAAGCAGTGTGACATGGAGAGCGTGAGCGATAACTCACAGAGTTACAGAGCGGTTCAGGTTACATAGGATCTTGAGTGCAGGGAAACATTGAATAAATGCAGCTGTTACTGTGTTTAGATAAGAAATGCTAGGCTTACTAACAGAAAAAAAAATATTATTCTGTAATTAAAAAAAAACCCACATAGCATTGCAAATATTTATTTAATTCGCACTGTGAGTCAAGCATTGCCCTGGTCACTATAAAAACATTCTCTCATTTTTTCCCCATGAAAACCCTATGTGAAAAATGTCATTTCTATGTCCACTATACAGATGAGAAAACTGAAGCTCTAGTAGGCTAAGTAACTCATCCAGGGTCACACTCTTATTATGTGACAGATGTATTATGAATAACCTTAATATGATTTCTTTTTGTTAAATACATATAAAGTCTTGTTCCTAAGCAAAATATACCTGTGACATCCTTTTGGTTTCCAAGTTAGTTCCTTACTTCCATTTACTTCTCAGATAGGCTCCTTTCAGCTCTCTATCACTATAGTCTAGTCTTTCTGTAAAAAGCATTCAGTATACTGGTCACAGAAAATAAATTACTTTTTCACCGTCTCTCTTTCATTCCTCTCATTCACTAGGAATTACATTTAATTGTCTTCTAGCTAGAATTATCTCATTGAGTAGAGACTTTATTCTAAATGTGATCAAACAGCAACTTTGTAATTTTTTCTTTCTAAATCATATATTTTAGGGATCTTTCTTTTTTTTTTAATTATTGGTGTTTTATTACTCTCAAGGTATTCCTACTTGTATTCACACTGATTTATGCAGTCATCATATTTTGGACTTTTTTTTATTTGAATGACTTTTCTATGTTAAAAGAAATTATCATCAGTCTTTGGTTTAAATTCTTACTTAATAATGTATCAATATAAAGTCAGATTTCAATGTTGGCATTGTTAAAAAATAAAATAAAGGTATAACTACTTTGTGTGTAAATGATATAACTATTACATGCTTTCTCTTTTCAAAAATTATCTATTCCCTACTGTCAATGTGATATTTTCAAAATTCACTATAAAGGAAACATAAGTTCTCTTATATCTTCTAAATCTAGAATTACATATATTGATTAAAATATATTATTCTAAGGTTAATGTATTTTAAACCATAAGACTTCCTTCTTTTACATTTCCATGTGATTTTCAGCATCATCATTTAATATTTATATTCCCCCTAGTTTTATTCCTTTGTTTTTGAGCTTTTATGCTTATAAGAACAAAAAAATTGGTAACTTACTATGTGTTTTTGAGCTTATATGCTTATAAGAACAAAAAAATTGGTAGCTTACTATGAGAGGATTCCAAATTCAAGAAAGTGTAAAGAAACAAAATACAAATAATATATTTAATGGAGGTATACAAGTTTGCTTTTTGAGAGCATTTTGATAGACAATTGAATTCTCCACTCTTCATCTGCTTCTCTTAGCATGAGATGAACAAACTGAAGATTTTACTTTTTAAAACAAGGCTAGTATGATTTATCAGTATACTAAAGGCTATATCCAGTGCAGGTGATTCAGGATCTGCAGTTTTCAGTACAGACGTTTGTCATACTTCCTCCTTGAAGTCAGTGTACAAGACTTACAAGAATAAATAAGATTAGCTGTAAACTCCTCATCTCCACTCAATGATTCATGAGCCCATTGGTTATGTCCAGTACTGTGGTATCAGCCTTAAACTATTAAAATCATTGACTAATACAACTTTCAAGATTTAAGAAAATTCGATGTTTACATGATCCAATGCTATTATTTGACAGTTTAATGATAAAAATCCCTATAAAAGAAGAAACATAACAAATGTGTTTGTGACCTGAAACTTAAAACAGTTTAAAAACTTATGTTGCATGAATGTCTCAACCAGAGAAATTCATTGAATATTTAGCATGTGTAAGATGCTGAAGTATTCAGTTTGACTATAGCAAATACGGTTTAAAGAAAAATATATTTTCAGCAAAAAATATTTAAGATTATTTATGATTCTAGTAACAGAGTGCACAAAAATGTATCCACCCTTGTGAGTTTGCTACATATAACTTTGGGATATATTAAAGCTAGTGGCAGTGGGAGGTGAAAAAGCCATGGCATTATTGAGATGAATCAGTGCAAATTGAAGATCTAAAAAAGTAACTTAAATGTTCAATCAAATACTTTACCCAAAGGACAAAAATATCTATCATGTTAAAAAACGAGAAAGAAAAAAGTGACATGTTGGATCAGGAACAAAAAAAAATTAAGAAATAATATAACTATTTTTTTGTCACTGTGGCCCTTTACTTCTAATGGAGCACTGAGGATAAAACTTATAGTATGAAAAAAATTAAGACAACTGCAAAAAAAAAAAAAAAAAAAAAAAAAAAAAAAAAAAAAAAAGCAGCTATAGGGTAACACCAAGTGATATTTTTTTGATAATTTTATTTTCAGGTAATTATTGGCCTGTTCCAACATACACTCTTATATTCTATCACAATTTTATCCTGTGATTTTTCTAGCATCTTGCATTAAATAAAGAAATGCTCATGAGAAGTGTTTGTTATCTCATGTGTCATTTAAGTCTTAATCTATTTTAGAAAGAAATCATTATGAATGTCTAGTAAATAGCTCTTTTAATTTTGAAAAATGAGCACCTACATTAATATAAAATATAACTAGCATATTTGTTCACTCTCACACTGCTATAAATAAATACCTGAAACTGGATAATTTATAAAGAAAAGAAGTTTAATTGGTCCATGTTTCCACATGCCGTACAGGAAGCATGACTGTGGAAGTCTCAGGAAATTTTCAATCATAGCAGAAAGTGAAAGGGAAGCAGGCATGCGTTACATGGCTGGAGGAAGAGGAAGAGAAGCAAAGGGAGAGGTGCAACACACTTTTAAACAACCAGATCTCATGAGATCTCACTCACTATCATGAGAGTGGCAAGGAAAGTATCTGCCCCCATCATCCAATCACCTCCCACCAAGACCCCCTTCTGATATTGGAGATTACAATTCAACATGAGATTTGGGCAGAGACACAAATCCAAACCACATCAATTAGTATACTTGAATTATTTTTTCTAGCTAAAATGTTTTATTGTTTTTTTGTGTGTAATATTAAGATACACTTCACCAAATATCTATGATTTGTAAAAAGATCAGTCTTGTTTTACTTTATCTTGTTTGCTTTGTTTCATTTTAAGTGTCAGAAATTTCATCTATAAATCTCATTTAATTTTACTTCTAAAACTTGTAATTTTTCATGTATCACCTCTACTTTACAGATTAGGAAACTGCTGCTCATAGATTAACTGATTTACCCAATATTACTAAATTTATATGTATAACTAAAGAAACCTGAGCTCTAGAGACTATGCTATTTCCCCTATTTAAACTGCCTAATTATAGAGGCACAAAGCCAGCTGGAATTTCTTATAGTATAGCTCAAGAAGAAGAAACCCTTATAATAAATTTACACAAAAGATACAATTCTCCAAAATTGACTACTTTATTTAAAATAAATATTTATTTGTGAAAGCTACAACCCAAGAAGTTTGATAGAATGAAAGGGAAATAAACCCCACCCCCACCAACAAAAAAATAAGATAGCTCTATTTCTTGTCTCACCCCATATTCAAGACTCAACTTGAAATGGGTTGAAGATAAGACCTGAAACTGTGAAAATACTAGAAGGAAACATGGGGGGAACCTCACAATATTGGTCTGGAGAATGATTTCTTAGATATGATCCCAGAAGCACTGACAACAAAAGCGAATATAAACAAATTGGATTGCATCAAACTAAAAAGCTTCTGCACAATAAAGGAAACAACAGAGTGAAGAGACAACACATAGATTAGGGATAAATATTTTCAAATTATACATCTGACAAGGGGCTAATATATGAAATATATAGGGACCTTGAATTACTCAATAGCAAGAATAAAAATAACCCAATTAAAGGGCAAAGAACTTGGACAGACATTTTTCAAAAGAAGGCATAAAAATGGCCAACAGGTGCTTGAAAAACATTTCCAGCACCACTGATCATTAGGGAAATGCAAACTAAAACCATAATGAGGTATCACCTCCCATCAGTTAGAATGGTTATTATCAAAAAGACAAGAGACAACAAGTGTTGGAGAGGATATAGAGAAAAATAAACTCTTATACACTGTTTGCAGGAATGCAAATTAGTACAGTCATTTTGAAAAATAGTACTGAGGTTCCTCCAAAAACTAGTTCCACTTCTGGGTATATATCCAAATGAATGGGAATCAGTATGTTGAAGAGATAACCTGCATTTTCATGTTTGTGGAAACATTATTCCCAACAGCCAAGATATGAAAAATACCTAAGTACTATCAACGGATGAATAGACAAAGAAAGTGTAAAAATACACAACTGAGTATTATTTAGCCTTTAAAATAAGGACATTTGTCATTTATTATAACATGAATGAATCTAGGGAACATTATGCTGAATGAAATAAGCCAGCCTTAGAAAAACAATTATATGATAACACTTACATGTTGGATCTAAAAAAGTCTAGCTCATAGAAGTAGAGAGTAGAATGGTGGGTACCAGAGACTAGAGGTGTGAAGGATGAACAGGGACAAAGGAGATATTGGTCAAGGGTATGAAATTTTAGTTAGACAGAACGAGTAAGTTCTAGTGATTTACTGCACAGCATGGTGACTATAGCTAATAATAATGTGTTGTATATTTCAAAAATGCTTAGAGAGTGGATTTTAAGTGTTCTTACCACAAAAAAAGTGTATTAGTCTAATTTAATCATCCCACAATGTATACATGTATCACAATATCACATTGTACCCCATAAAACCATACAATTATTTATTGATTAAAAATAAAATAAATATTTAACAAAAAATTTTAAATGTATTATCTGTTTATAGTGATTTCAATTTCATTTTAAAGTAAAATCTTCAAGAGACATAGTAAACCCTTTGCATTTCCTAAAACAATATCTTGGACAGAAATGGGCTTGTATTTTGAATTCTCTGACCCAAAGAGATTACAGGCTCCATTAAGAGTCTTGCCTTATAGAAGCAGAAATGCAATCAATTTAGGTTATTGGTCATTTTCCCAAAAGATTGAAAGGGTAGTTTGGATTTGGGAAGCACAATTAAACTGCTAAAATAAAACTTTCTCTCCTGTAATATACAGTGTGTGTCTGGCATAAAAGTAAAATTGATAAAATAGACACTTTGCATGTGTTAGGAAACAGTACATTTTTTCTTTTATTTGATGCTTAAATGACTTCTCTTTTGCATAATGTACTGTTTTTTCTTGTTACTCTTCCAATTTGAAAATATTTTTATTTGTACATAGTATATTTCATAATATATGAAAACCAAATCATTTTCATATTTTAAATTCTAAACTGTTTTTACTTTTTAATCATTTATATGCAACAATTAATACATGTGGAGCATTTAGTAAGTTCTAGAAACTCAATTGTGAAAAAGAATGACAATCCATGTCCCTATGAAAATTGTGTTTAGTGTTGAATACAGATAAATAAATGTTTGATATGTGTTTTGAGTGGAAATTTATGGGTTCTAGGCTGAGAACTAGAAAGATCAACTAATCAAGACTTGGCACATTCAGAATTTTTTTTTCTTTTTCAAAGGAAGCAGTATCAAAGGTGAGGTCTGACATGGGGTACAAAAACAGCCAAACAATGAAGAAAGGAGAAAGAACACACTGGACAGAGAGAATAGAGGAGACAAAGAACTTTATGACCAATAAGAGATGGGGAAGCAAGTAAAAGGAAGTGGGTCAAACATTGGGAGGATAGAATTGTCATTCAATGTAAAAAAAGAGGAGAAAATAATACATATTTGGGATAGATATATTTAGTTTTGAACATCCTGAGTTTTTGGTGAATATGAGATGATAAATAAGAATGTATTTATACCCAGACATTTATATTTTATTGCTTCTAAGAATCACATTTTTGCACAGTTTAGTATTTCCAAAACCCAAATGCATAGCACAAGCAAAGTATAAAAGAACTATAATTACCAGTGGGTTTTCTTTTTTGCTTGTATGTAAATTATTGGTGATTTTTACAATAGATAATGTCTCAGATTAAATGAAATATGATAAACCACAGATTTCAGCCTCATCCTAAAATATTTAACTTGAACCTGAATCATTTGTAGCAAACTTCTAACCATTAGATAGCATTTGCTTCATTTCTGGTGAACTTCAAACCCTCTTTACCCTGAAACCAATTCCAAATCCAGACAGCACAGTATATTCTAACTCATGATTAGAATCCTCAAAGAGTTATGCTCCGATCTTTCTGTGTAAAGGAGGGTGATTTAGAGCCACATTATCATTTTATAATTCTCTATATCTAATTCCCTACCATGTATCTTAGGAAAGAAAAGAAATGTGATTACCTGACAAATTGTCCAAGTTTTTTGACATGCATAGACCATATCTTACAGGCAGAGTCAGGACAAAAATCAATGTCTTCCTAACTGCCTCCTGCCCCAACTGGCAGTATTTGAAGCCTGTACGCCCACCACTGAAGTCAAGACTGCTGGGATTCAGAGCAAATGTCCTCCAGATTTCCTTTCCATCATATCTTTTCAATTTATTTTTTAAAAGAACTACACAATAACTCTGAATAATTTTAAAAGTGACCTTCTCATCTAGCAACTCTGTGAGACCTCATGCTAATAAGGAGCTTAGGGGTGATAAACTCACATAAAATATATTTCAAACTTAGTCTCTCTTGAGATTCCAGGGAATGTGCTTAGTTGAAGATTAAAGTCTTGGCTGGAATGTTATGCTTGAAATTTTGTGAGTCTTCCTGTGGTAATCAGAATGAGTAATGTTTTTCAGTGAACAGAAGGTTATTTAATAACTGAGATAAGTTCCTTGCGATTTTAACTTGTTTAGTAAGCATTAATCACGTGTGTGTGTGTGTGTGTGTGTGTGTGTGTGTGTGTGTGTTACTGTAGGAACATAAATAATGAAAAGACACAAGATACATTTTCTTTCATCAAGTCGTGGACAAACTTATAAACATCTCATTCCAATAGAACCAGAGGAAAGCAGAAAAACAATATGCTTTGGGAGTACAAAGGCATAAAATATTTAATCTGAGGATAAGAATGCTTTAAAGAAGTGCAGCTGTGATATTCTTGATAGGTGGGTGATTGAGGGAGAGCATTGCTGGCTAAGGAATTAGGTGCAAATGCCTGGAAGCATATGATGTGTCTAGGTAATTACAACAGTTCTCAGTGGCCAGGGAACAAGACTGGGGAGGCTGACATGCAAATGCTACTACAAAGGTAGTTTATGTAATTGGGGCCAGGCCAATTGGATGGGCTGGATGGGCTAAGTTGTTCATTTATTATTTTGGGAGGAATGGAGAAACTAAGGGTTCTGATGAGTGGAGAGTCATCACTAGACCCATGCAAAGCTTTAACATTGAGTAAGGCTTTTTATGTATGCAGTCCTACATCCCGACCTAAGGTCCAGAGACAATGAAGGAACTAAGTTCTGGAGAAAAAGCTACTTAGTGCTAGCCTTGCTTAGTCTACAATCCTCTTGTTTGAGAAAAATCATTAGATGTCATTCTACTACTGACTAAATACGTGTGTGTGTATATATATTCTAAATAAACAAAACATGTTTCAAGTACCTAATACTTAGCTATATCAACAGACAAAATATATTCAAGTTAGAGTCACAAAGATATCTTTATAGTAGAAGAATCTTCCAAAATGCAACCTACAGATCTCATTATATATGTGGGGCATGAAATACTGCACTAGTAATAGGAAATACTGCACTAGTAATAGGAAGACTGAATTTACACCTGGTTTATTTCCCCCAGCTTGTGAGAGTCAGGATATGAAGACTATCTATCTATCTATCTATCTATCTATCTATCTATCTATCTATCTACCTACCTACCTATTATCTATCTAAAATTCTATATATGTATCTGTGTGCATATATACACGCAAATATATATATACACACACATATATATACACATATATATCTATATATAAGTGCACTGACTTCATCACTCTCAATATATTCATGTAACAAAATTACACTTATACCCCATTAAATTTATACTAATAATTTTTTAAAGAGGAAAGTCACTATACACAGGAAGACTAAAATAAATGACTGGCAAAACCCAAATTCTGGCAAGATTGTGGAGCAACTGGAACTCTTGTACATTGCTGGTGGGATTGTAAAAATATTCAAACATTTTGGAAAGCATTTTTGCATTTTCTTATAAAGCTAAACATATACTTACCAAGAGACCCAGCCACTCCAATTTAGATATTTTAAAAAATAAAAACATTTGTCCATACAAATATTTCAACATGAATGTTCAAAGAAGCTTTACTTATAAGAATTCCAAACTGGAAACCATATATATATATCTGTTGAATGGATAAACAAATAACAGTATGATCATAAATGAAATAGTGCTCAGAAATAAAAAAGAAATGAACTATTGATGACATGCAATAACATGGATGAACCTCAACAGCATTATCTTGAGTGAAGGACTCCAGACACAAAAGAGTCCAAAATGTATGAATTCATTTATTTGAAAATCTATTAAGGATGGATAGCATGATCATGATAAATGAAGTTTAGGGTTATGATGAGTGTAGGTGGAATGGACTGGGCAGGGTTATAAGGAAACACTTTGGACATGGGATGATGGTAATCTTCTGTATGTTGATTGTAGTAATCGTTATACAAATGATGAGCACATTGTATTGCAGTTTGGACATATTTATAGGATTCCTAAAATAAGCTGACCAAGAAAAGGAACTTTTCTGATATGCCACAGAAATATAGTGAGTTGCCTGAAGTGTGAATAACCTATCTTGAATAATCAGAATTCAAAAAAGAAGAATTAAAAGTCAAAGTTTCAGTGCTTAATCAAGAAAAATGAGGACATTTTTAAAGTTATGAGAGAAAATATATTTTTAGTATATGGAAATTTTGTATCAGTGGTTCTCAGCTCTGCTGATAGAAAAAAATCAGTAATACCTAATTATATTGTTAACATTTTGACACTTTGAGACCAAAGAACACTTCAGTTATTAAACATTTATCCTGAGACGATAACATTTTTATTGGAAGAGATTGTAGGCAAAATTATGGAACAGATTTCATGTTTAAATAGCTTGAAAATTTGGCAGAAATTTTTTTTCTCTTTGTCAATATTCTATGGCATTCTCATATCAATCGGAGTATCTTTAGAGAAAAGAACATACCAGATTATTCTACTTATGTTAGCAGAATAATTCCTGTATAATAGCATCAATACCTCTTTCCAAAAATCACTAGCTCTGACATTCTTCTGTAATTTAAAAACTGAAACTCAAAATCAAGAGCAATGCCATAAATATCTAATCCATGAAATTCTCTTATTTTTGTTTTAAATTGAAGCCATATGAACTAGTTCGTAAAGAGTAGGAAAATCCAAAGTGTTCATGTAGCTTTAGATGAAATGAAGAATTAGTAAGGAGTTAAAAAAAAAAATAACATTGTGCAAACAAATGGACTGTGTTACCTGGATATTGGTATAATACACAAATTTTGGCATCTATTTATTATAGATCTCAAAGTCATTTCGATGTCTTTATATCCTTCCTGGCTGATTTCTTCACTCTCTCCCCCATAAAATATTCTTCATTTCCTATATTTAAAAAATAATTGTTGGCCGGGCGCGGTGGCTCAAGCCTGTAATCCCAGCACTTTGGGAGGCCGAGACGGGCGGATCACGAGGTCAGGAGATCGAGACCATCCTGGCTAACACGGTGAAACCCCGTCTCTACTAAAAAAAAAAAAAAAAAAAATACAAAAAAAAAAAAAAAAACTAGCCGGGCGAGGTGGCGGGCGCCTGTAGTCCCAGCTCCTCGGGAGGCTGAGGCAGGAGAATGGCGTAAACCCGGAAGGCGGAGCTTGCAGTGAGCTTAGATCCGGCCACTGCACTCCAGTCCGGGCGACAGAGCGAGACTCTGCCTCAAAAAAAAAAAAAAAAAAAAAAAAAAAAAAAAAAAAAAAAAAAAAAAAAAAAAAAAATAATTGTTATTTTAGCTGACTTCCTGGCCTGCACTGTTTTGCTCATCTTATCTTTCTGTACCTTACAATTATTTCAAAGCCACTCTTCATTGGGGTTCTCCTGTGATTGCACTTTTGCTAAAATTTTTTGAAATTAAACTGTACCTCCTAGCACACTTAATTGCCATTTCATTGTTTCATAAATGCAAGCAATTTTACATAAACCTAAACTTTGCTTATTCTAAGATACAAGCCACACATTCTCCATTCATCTGCTCAAAGTGATCTAATTTAGACATAACATATATTTGGTTATAGCTAGTTACTGACAAATTGCTATTATCAAAATGCCAAAATGTGAAATAATTTCAAAACTAAATAATGAATCACTACTGCTTAAGAAAGGCAGATCTTTCTGTGTGTATGTGGTGTTTCCAGTTATCTAGAAAAGATAATCCTATCTTCACGGAAAATAAATAAATTCCTTCCTGGGGAAGAATATATCTGAGATGAATTTTGGGAGGCTACAATAATTTGTTAAAAGAAGCTTTAGTTTACTTTAATGTGTAATGTTGCTTTGTAACCTTATTTTTTACATATTATGAAATCACTGAGAATTTGCAATACTATAAAATTATGTATTTTGTACTTTCTAATTTTTTACATCACATTTTAATGAATATATATTACTAAATTTATATAATAATTTAGTATCCTTGTTCTATAATTCAAAATACTGTCTTTAAAAACGCTTATTTCACTCTTCATTCCACGTATTTGTGCTGTTATCTATTAGTACTATTGTAGACATTGGGAATATAGTAGTAAATAATACAAAGATCTCTACATTCATTGATTAGCACCGCATGAAATCTTTGTATATGTAAGGAATTATGACTTTTACATCTGTTTTCCTTGGTTGTAATTTTACTTAATAACTGTTTTTATTGGGCAAGATACTTCACATAGCTAAAGCTTAGTTGTCTCATCTATAAAGTTGGAATAATAACAAACAATTCATATGGTTGCTGTGAAGATTTCAGGGACTAATGACCACAGAACACTTAGTATGGAGTAATTACCAAAAAAGAGAGTGAAAAGACTTACTGGGTGCAAAGGAGCTTTCAGCATTGGCTACAATTGTACTTATACCACCCCACAAATTTTGGCTTTTGTGTTGATAGTCGTCATCATCCCACACTATATTACTTCCGTGTCACTGGATTTTCAATGGAATCTCCCTGCTCTATCATTTTAACCCAGTCCTTGATGCCTTAGAATCTTAATAAATCTGTATAATTTTTTTTTTAAAGGGAAGAGTTCTTTTACACAGTGTCACTTTACCCTATATTAACATAACTAAAGATCTCTCTCAACCTGTGTAATAGTATTATGCATTTCAAAGTAATTTTCTGACACAATCTGTGATAAGAAGTATGTAGCCACTTCACTAGCTAAAATAAATTACTAAATAAATAAATTAAGAAACACACATTTATATTATTTTCTTAGCAAAAACATTGCTGAAAGCAAACAATCTACTTTAATTTTAATGTTATCTCCATTTTCTGGTTCTGTATAATTACCTGCATAACCTTTATTTGTCCTGCTTAAATACTTCAGTTTCCATGATTTATGGGAAAATATTATACACTATAAAGAAGAATTTACCTGAATCTCTCATCTCTCTTTTCTCTCTTTCTCCTCATAGTCATCATTCATGTGTGTAAATACACACACACACACACACACACACACACACACACACACACACACCAGTCCTCACAATAATGGTATTGCTTCTAATTATTTACTCTGGATTGCCTATTTTAACCTTTCCTTTAGGTGCACTTTAATTTCAAAACACAGCACTTACGCTTTATGTCTCTTTCCTTTCCTTTATTCTTATTTTTGGAGCAGAAGTTTAAGTGCATCTTAGTTTCCATTCTGTATGATAGAAATGCTAAAAGGCATTTTAGGTCCAAATAATTATTTCATTTTCCCTACGTTTAATATTATAGACTCCCTTAAACTCAGCCATTTTAAAGCTATTTTTAGAAGCAAGCCACTCTAGATGGCAGCGGACTGTTAGTTGACACTGAAACAATGAACTATGTCCTATTCTTCTTGGAGACCTTTCCAATTTTTTTATTTTATTTTTATTTTTGCTAGCAAATAGCCAATTGTGAAGGATCTATTTTCTCAGTTTTTAGTTCCAAAGTCCCATCAATCATACAAGTCCTGAGGGGAAAAAACATCGTGTGTACACTAACATTTTCAAGCCCAAAGCTGTGTTGTTGCTCTCTCTAGCAGTACCATCTGCTCTGAGCCAAGTTTAAAGCCAAGGGACTCCAGTAAACCCGCATGTCAAGAACTTCCCACTATTCAAGGAAATCATCCTAAAGGATCTGTGTGAAATGTGAGCCACATACTTCAAAAAGAAGGCAGCAATCCTTGGAATAACACCATAGAATTCAAACAGAGAGCCTATTACGAAACTCACAAAGAAACAGCTAGACCAGGTGGTGGCACAATTTAAAGAAAACTGCAAAAATTAAAGGAGTATAAAAAAGAAGAAAAGAAAAGACAAGCTGATCAGAATGTTGTCATTAAATAAATGTAAACATACTTTAGTGATCCTGCTTTTAAAAGGGCTTTCTACATTTTTGAAAATAGATAAAAATATTTTTTCAACAAAAGTTATCTCATATTACATAGAATCATACTTCCAAGTTATCTTAAGTAATAATCAATACTTAAATATTTTTGAAAGCACATGATTGCATTAACTTAAAAAAGTTATCAAGGCAGCCAAAGATTAAAATTAATGTTTCAAAGGTTCTAAAATTATGATGGTAGTGTTGTGGAGATAGAACTTTAAATAAAACAATAAAACTTAGGTTTTTATGCAGTTGTTTAGAGCTATAAAATGTTTTTATTTTAATGATTTAAGGTGAGTCAAGTTCTTTATGTTGAAATATATTTTACTGTAGAAACAATAAGATAATAGAACTTATGTCCTTAATCAGAACTTAATATATAACAAACTATATAAAATAAATATGTATGTCATATTTAGTTGTGATATACCTTTTTCTAACTGAAATTTAGCATGGTAATACAAGGCCAGAAACATACTTTTTATTTCCTTTTAAGTATTTCATTTTATCTTCATTTATGAGACATTATCTTGTATATAATGTGCTGCTTGGGGAAAAAAAATAAGAAATACAGATTTTAGTAAAGCAGAGAAGAACAAGAAATCTTCAACAGAATAGCAATGTGGAAATTATGAGCTTAGTAGTATCCAAGGAAAGGAAAATTTGAAAGCAGGAAAATCTCCTGAAGCCTAAGAATGAGGGGAAGTTTTGTGATAAGCACTGAAACTGATTAGCGATGTGGAGTTTTTTTTGTTTTGTTTTGGTTTTTGCTTTCGGCTATGAGTGTTAAACACTTAATCAGTTACCATTTTGCTGTGGAAAAAGATCATTCCGAATTTTAGTAGCTTAAGACAATATAAATGATTATCTCTCAGTTCTTTGTGGTAAGACTGGCAAGGTGATTGTCACTGACTTCTTCATGCAGGTGTAGTTCAGAAGGAAGATGGGACTGAAGATGTCTGAAGAATTGACTGATTGTTAAAAATTGCTTACTGTACGGCTACTTGTTGCTGCAGCTGTTGAGGCTAAGCATTGTACCTGTATTTAATCTCCCTACATAGGCATAACTCTCAAAACATGGCATTTAGGTCCTCAGACGAAGTGACCTAAAAGTAAGTTTCCAAGAGATTCATGTGGAAGGTACAAGTATTCTTACGATCTAGCCTGAGAAATCTCAGAGTACTGGTCACTTTTGCCACTTGTTAATATTTAATCAAGTATTTAAGGTCTGCTAAATTTAAGAGGAGGGAGATAAGATCACATCTTTGGTCTTATCTTTAATTGGTGGCATATCATACTGGGAGGGAAGGAATTGATAGTGGCCATCATTAGACACTACCCACCTCAAATATAGTAAGTGTTAGCCATTTTAAATCTATGACTAAATATTCTGACAACTTTTGTTATTATAACTGAAATTTACATTTTTGTTATTATATTTAAGTACTCAGTGCTTGCTTTTTACTAGGAATTCTACTTGGTGCTTTCTAAGTATATTTAATGTAATTTTTAGCCATATGAAGTTGTCATTAGTTCTTGTAAAATGTAGGAAAGTTAATATTTTTTCAAGGTCACAGAACTGGTACTATTGAAGTATTGAAGTATTGAAGGACAATACTATGAAGTATTGCCTAAGAAGCTAAAATGTTTTCTCTTATTGTGACACTGCTGCTGCATCTCTGACTTTATTGCTGACTTTTCTAGTTACTCACACTCCACAATGAGTGGTTTTCAATATTCTGTAGTTTATTTTCTTTAAACTGGGCAATTTTCTTTACTTATGTGGCTCAAGTGATCACTTCTATGAATTGACTTTTAATCTCTGCATTCCAATTCCTCATCTTTTTCTTTACATTCAGTGCAGCATTTCCTAGGCCTTGTTGTACACTACCACTTGCATCTTCTTTCATGAGGAATAAAACATATCTGAGCATTATTTAACTTATTTTCCTATATATGTTACTTCAAAAATCTCCAGTCTCTCAAGAAGTCAGAGCCTTCTATGATTATTTTCTTTCAGACAATTTAAGTACCTTGTGCTGGTACCCCTTCTTTCACAGTATCTATTTGATTTATGCTTCCACTTCTGATTCCACATCAGTTCCTCCATCCACCATATATATAGTCACCTAATATATTTTCCCCAATCACTCTTTTGATTATGTCAAGACTCTAAAACAATTATTGAAGTTATATTTCATATGAAACAAATGTTAACATTCTTCATTCAACAGAAAAGATTCTCTTAAATTTGTTTTGCTGCTCTGCTCCAAATTGCTTGCCAAAATGTCTCTTCATCAGCACTTACACCCCCATAACATTTGAATATCTGTTTCTGAAGTTAATCAAAGTGTTCTGTATCTTTCTGAAACCGAGGGATTTATTCAATCCACTTCTATGCAAATTTGAAAAAAAATGGCTATTCCATTTTTTTAAACACTATATTCTTGAACCTTCGTCAGTTTTTATCCTAATTATTTATTTCTTCCTAGTTTTATTTATTGTTTTTCCATCTCCAATGTTCCTGTCTTAAATTTCAGATAAGGTTTAGGCACTCATCATTCTTGATTGCATATTTCCAGATCAGTACTCTCACTTGACCCTAGGCTTAAATGCCTACAGGTAATTACACCTATTCTATAGTCAAAATGAAATGAATGATCAGATGTCCCCAACAAATCAGCTTTCCTCTGATATTTTCCTTTATGAATCAGTTCTGATATTTCTCACTTTATATGTCCCATTTCTAATCCACTGTCAACTTTTTAAAAAACTTTTCCATCAGCATATATCATTGACCTAACCACTTCTACCCATTTTCATTATCAAAATCCCAATCCAAATGTCATTCTCTCTCTTCAGGGCATCTGATAACCTTCTCGTTGGTCTCCCTGCCCCTATTTATGTTCCTTTGCAGTCCACATTCCACAGAGCAAGAGTGAGCTCTGTAAAACATAAACCAGATCATATCACTTCCCTGCTAAAATCATACTTGTGGCTACCAATTATACATGTAACAAAATGAATCTTCTGAATGTGTATCATAAAACCTTACATGACCTGGTCCTTCCTTGCCTATTCTACATAATCTACTCCCTCTGTACTCTTTACCCTTGAATCAGACTGGGCTTCTCCTGCATTTCAAACATGTAAAGCTCATTCTTGTCTCAGTGTCTTTGCATTAGGAAGCTATTTTTATATATTATTTTAAAGTAATAATTTTAATATGGTGTGAAGTAGAGATTAAGTTTGAATTTTTTTTCATAATGATATCCAGTTGTTCCATTAACACTTGTTGAAATCACTATACTTTTCTCATTGAATATCCTAGTGCCATCATCCAAAATGCATTGTATATATGTGGGTCCATTTCTGGATTCTGTTCTCTTTCATTAGTCAATGTGTTATTTTTTACAGCAATACTACACTGTCTTGATTTCTGTAGTTTTATGGTAAGAGTTGAAATTAGATAGAATGTCTTCCAATTTTGCCTTTCTATTTTAAGATTATTTTGCTAGTATAGGTCCTTTGTTTTATCATGTAAATTGTGGCTTCACTAACAAATTACTGTAAAAATCCCTCCTTGAACTTGATTAGGAAGGCACTAAATCTAAAGACTGAATTGGAAGAATGGACTTCTTGTTAACATCGAATCTTCCAAATAATGAACATGATATCTCCACTTATTTAGGTTATTTTAAATTTCTTTCTGTTTTATAGATTTCTATATATACTTTTTTATATATTATGTTCCTAAGTGTTTCATAAATTTTAATGCTATTGCAAAGAGTTCATTTTTGTTACCTATTTTTTCCTTTAGTAAAAGTAAAATGCTATTGTTTTAAAATACAGATATTTTATAATGAAACATTGATAAATTGACTTATTAGTTCTAGTGATTTTTATTTTTGTAAATATTTAGGATTATTTAAATTGTGTATGTTTGTATGTATTTGGTAATTTATGTTTCTATAATAACCAGCAATTTAATAGACTCCTTTTCCATTATTTTCCAACTTAAACTGCATCTCCTTTGGTTGCTTACATCGATGGCACCCTTCTACACTACAGAGTGTGGCTTTGCTTCAAAAATTATATCGAGTTGAATATGTGAATAAGTAGATTTTTACACAGCCTTTTGTAAAATTTCTGACTTTTGTTTCTTCCTGA
The DNA here is from genome assembly GCF_007565055.1 of Rhinopithecus roxellana. Taxonomy (NCBI): domain Eukaryota; kingdom Metazoa; phylum Chordata; class Mammalia; order Primates; family Cercopithecidae; genus Rhinopithecus; species Rhinopithecus roxellana. The sequence continues at coordinate 93,623,518 of NC_044552.1, read as the reverse complement.
TGCCATATTGCCTAGCTGGAAATTCCACTGCAGTGTTGAATAGAAGTCATAAAAGTATACATTCTTGACTTTTTTTCTGGTCTCAAGAAAAACATGTTCATTGTCTCACTATTGTTTGTAAGTTAGCTGTAGATGATTTTAATAGACAACCATCATTGAATTTGAGAATTTTTCTTCTGAATTTGCTAAGAATTTTTATTGTAAATTCTTGTTGAATTTTGTCAAATTCCTTTTCTGCACCTATTGAGATGATCCTATGGGTTTTCTTCTTTATTCTCCTAATATTGTTGGATGATTTTCAGATGTTGAAATAACCTTACATCTTAGGGATAAATCACACTCTCTAGTAATCTATTATCATTTCTACATATAATAGATGCATTCTTATTTGCTGATATTTCATTGAGGATTTTTCTTTTATGTCACAAACAATATTGGACAATAATTTTTATTTCTGATAATATCTTTGTCAGGTTATTTTATCAGGTTTGGCTGGCTTCATAAAGCAAATTGGGAAGATTTCTTTCACCTTTATTGGCAGTATTTTCCTTAAGCATTTGATATCATTTATCATTTAATCCTTCTGGTCTTGGAATATTCTTCTTGAAATGGTTTTAAATTACAATTTTATTTTTAATGCACGTAAGGACTATTGACATTTTCTATTTTCTCTTCATGAATTTTTGTAGGTTGTAATTTCAAGATATTTGTTCACTTTATCTAAATTGTAGAAATTTTTACATAAAGAATTCCCTAATAGTAATGATCTTATTTTTTGTGATCCCTCAAAATTCCTATGTTGAAATTCTTGCTCCCAATGTATTGGTACTAGGAGAGAGGGCCTTTGCCAGGTGATTAGGTCATGAAAGTGGACCTATCATGAATGGCATTAGTGCCCTTTTAACGGAGGCCAAAAAGAACTTGATTGCCTCTTCTACCATATGAGGACAGAGCAAAAAGAAAGTCATCCATGAACTAGAAAGTGGGTGATTTCCAAGAGCTAATCTATCAGCACTTTGATCTTGGAATGTCCAACTTCTCAGAACTGGAGAAATAAATTTGTGTTGTTTAACAAGAAGCTAGTCTCTGTTATTTTGTTATAAAAGGAATGGACTTAGCTTTATGGACTAAGACACTAATGTTTCCTGTTTTCCTTTTAATAAGTGTGTGGAATCCATAATGATGGCCATTTTATTATTCCTGATATTGTTAATTTGCATTTTCTCTTAAAAAATGGGTCTATTGGGAGTTTCTGATTTCATTACTCTTTTCAAAGAATCCATTTTTGACTGTTAATTTTCTGATTAATTTTCTCTTTAATTTTTATTCTAACATATTTTTTATGTCTTTACTTTGGGATTTAATTTGTTCTTTACTTTCTATGGTTACTAAGTTAGACATTTAGAACATTAGTTTTAGATCTTTCTTCATTGTAGGTGAAGCTTTTATATTCTCTGTAAAGCTTACTTTGGCTGTGTTTCATACATTTTGTATTTTGTCTTTTCATTATCATTCTGGTGAACTATTTTCTCATTGCCTTTGTGTTTTCTCCATTTACTTATGAATTATTTAGAAGTGAGTTGCTTAATTTTGAAATATTTGAGAATTTTCTAAATGCATTGTTTTTATATATTTCTAATCATTTTACTTGTAGTTAGAAAACATATTCTAAATAATTTCAAACCTTTGAAACTTATGAAGACTTATTTTGTGGCCTAGAATATGGTCTATCTTGATAAATGTTCCATGAACACTGAAATAACATGTTTTGAAAGTGCTAAATACAATTTTCTATAAATATCTATTTGCATATTCATTGAAAACAGTATTAAACTATACTGTATATTTAGTCAGATAAATAATGATGCCCTAAAGATTTCCATGTCCTGATCCCCAGAACCTGTGAATATGTTAATTTATGTGGCAAAGTGATTTTTCAGGTGTGATTAAGTTAAGGCTCTTGATTATTCTAGATTATCCAGGTAGGTAATAAGAAGGGTTCGCAAGAAGGAGGTAGGAAAGTCAGAGAAGGCATTATTACAATAGATATGTAATGGCAATTGGAGTGATGTGACTGTGAGCCCAGAAATGCTGACAACCTCTAGAACCTAGAAAAGACAATGAATGAATTCTCTGTTGGTTTCTCCAAAAGGACCGCAGCTCTTCTCACACTTTGATTTTGTCTTCCATAAGGCTTACTTTGGACTTCTGACTGTCAGAGTTGACAAGTAATAAACCTGTGTTTTTTAAGCCACTAAGTTTGTGATAATTTTTTACAGCAACAATAGAAAGCTAACATATTTCCTTATTCATATTTTGTCTACTTGTAATATCATTACTGAGAGAAGAATATCTAAATCTCTAATTCTGCCTGTGTTTTTTAATTTCTCATTTAGTTATGTCAATCACTGCTTTACACATTTTTTATAACTTTGTAATTAAGTGCATGCACATTTTAGGGATTAACCCTTTTATCATTTTGAAATGACACCTCTCCACTCTTTCCAGTTTGACAGTCTCAGTTTCTTAATTAGTATGTTTTTGTTCATTTTAATGTAATTTCTGATGGTCTAGGTTTAAATCTAGCATCTTAACCTCATTTAGGAAATGACAAACTTTTAATATTCCACTGTCTCTTCTATTGGCTTTTTATCTGTAACTCTCGATGGTGGTCGTGTTGTTAAAGGGATTAAAATGTGCATTCGTAATTATCACATTCCATCTTGAATTAATACAACCCATTTCACATTTAAGAAACTTAAAACCATGTAATTCTACTTGCATACTCTCTTTGCTTGTGTTATTATTTCCTTTGTTTTAATTCAAAATATTTATATACTCACAATATCATATGATAATTTTTGCTTTACAGGGGTTATGGAAATTTAAGTAATTGAATAATATAAAAGCTAATATGTATTTATATATTCAAATGTTGATACTTTTTTTATTCTTACTTCTTTACTGTTGATTTAAATCTCCATTGATTTAATTCCCTTCTTCCTGAAAAACTTTGCATTAGCATTTGCAAAATCTGGCATGCAGTTCCTATAGATTATGGTGATATAATTATGTCAAATTTCAGTAATTTGGTGTTGTCTTCATCTTGTCTTAATTTTTAAAATATATTTTTGGTGGCTAAAGAATATTAGGTTGAAAGTATTTTCTTTTACACTTCAATTATATCATTTATTTGTCTGCCCAGCTCCTTGTTTCTATATACATTCTCCTGTGTGTAATGTGTTTTTTTATCTGTATCTTTAAATATACTTTTCTTTATTCTTGTTTTAGGACTATTATGACTACTCTATCTAGATATGGTTTTCTTGATTTATCCTGCTTAGTGATTGCTGAACTTCCTAAATGCCGGTGCTAATGTTTTTAATCAAATTTGAAATTGTTCAAACAATATTTCTTCAAGTGTTTTTCCATATAATATCCATCTGAAATTCTAATTTTTCCTATCTTTGTTTTAATCTGATGCTTTTTCAAAATCATTCTTCTATCTTATTTTTAATTTACTTTCAGGTATAATGTATACGTGCCTTAATATCGTTTCCAAATAATTCCTTCATCAGATTATATAATGAAACATCTGAGTACTTTTTAAGTCCATTCCTAGTCATTAAATTTTCTTTTGCATGTCTAGCTAGGTTTTAAAAAATATCTATTGGACATTGTGGGTGATATTACTCCTTAATTTTAAGGTATTTATTGTTGATAAAAATTCTGCTGTCAGTCAATTATCAATGTAAACCTGAACTCACACATGGCATCAGGGACTTTTTTTTGAACACTGTGCTAACAGATTTGACCAAACTTCACACCGGTTTCCACCTGTACTAGGTCATTCTCCTAAAGGTGACTCTACTCCTGTGCTGAAACTTTGCTCAATAAAATGTAATGCTGCCAAACTGCAGATTGTCAATTGTCCTTACCTGCTTTGTCAAAACATTTTTAGTAATTATCCATTTGACCCTTCTTGTAATACCTGATTTCTCCAGATCCCCCAGTCTGTTTTGTTCTTCCTTTTTTACCTTCCCATTGTCTCTTTTGTTTCTTCTTTTTTTCTCTTGAAAAACTTCAAGTGGGGATGTAAATTAGTTCAGCCATTGTAGCTCGGAGATTTCTCAAAGAACTAGAAGAACTATCATTTAACCCAGCAATCCCACTACTGGCCATATATCCAAAGGAAAATAAGTAAAAGAAACATGCCCTTGTATGTTTATCACTGCACTATTTTTACAATAGCAAAGCCATGGAATCAACGTAGGTGTTCATCAAAGATGAACTGGATAAAGAAAATGTGGAACATACACACGATGTAATATCACAAAGCCATAAAAAATAATGAAATCATGTCTTTTTCAGTAACATGGATGCAGCTGGAGGCCATTATCCTAAGTGAATTAATGCAGAAATGGAAAAATAAATGTTGCATGTTCTCACTTATAACTGGAAGCTAAACATTGGGTATGCATGGTCACAAAGAGGGGAACAATGGACACTGGGGACTACAAAAGAGGAGAGGAGATAAGAGAAGAGAGGAAGGGTTGATAAACTACCTATTGGGTACTATGCTCACTACCTGGGTGGTGGATTCAATCATACTCCAAACATCACCATTACCCTTGTAACAATTATACTCTTGTTACAAATCTGCACATGTATTACCTAAATCTTAAATAAAAGTTGACAAAAAATCTTCAACCATCTTTGTCTTAGTTGAATTTGAGCTGTTTATACTGGAGTCAGTCTCCCAAACTTAAATAAACTGAATAAAATCTGTCTTGCTGCCTTTAACAAGTCTCTGATGTTTTCTTTGATGTCACATATCCCATAAGCAATGTATCTCTATTTACTACAAGCATTTAATATTACCTTTTCATATTTGATGTTCTGTAATTGTAATACTAAGTGCCCACATCTTAAAAATTATAAATACTATTTTTGGGGCAATTGTGAATGAGAGTTTGTTCATGATTTGGCTCTCTGCTTCACTGTTTCTGTTGTATAGGAATGCTAGTGATTTTTGCATACTTTTGTATCCTGAGACTTTGCTGAAGTTGCTTATCAGTTTAGGAAGCTTTTAGGCTGAAAGGATGGAGTTTTCTAGATATAAGATCATTTCATTTGCAATCACAAATAGTTTGACTTCCTCTCTTCCTAGCTGAATGACTTTATTTCTTTCTCTTACCTATTGCCCTGGCCAGAATTTCCAATACTATGATGAATAGAAGTGGTGAGACAGGGCACCCTTTTCTTTTGCTGGTTTTCAAGGAGAATTATTCCAGCTTTTGCCCATTTAATATGACATTGGCTGTAAGTCTGTCATATATAGCTCTCATTATTTCGAGGTTTGTTTCTTCAATATCTAGTTTATTGAGAGTTTTTAATGGGAAGGGATGTTGAATTTTATCAACAACCTTTTCTGCATCTATTGAGGTAATTATGTAGTTTGTTTTTTTTTTTTTTTTTTGTCTTATTTTGATTACATATGTTGAACCTACCTTGGATCCCAGAGGTGAAGTCTACTTGTTTGTGATGGATAAGCTTTGAGATGTGCCACTAGATTAGATTTGCTAGTGTTCCGTTGAGGAATTTTTCACTGATGTTCTTCAAGGATATTGGCCTGAAGTTTTCTTTTGTGTGTGTGTCTGCCAGGTTTTGGTATCAGGATACTTGCCTTATACAATGAGCTAGGGAGGAGTCTCTTCTTTTCAATTTTTTGAAATACATTGAGAAGGGAAGGTACCAGCTCTTCTTTGTACATCTGGTAAAATTCAACTGTGAATCTGTCTAGATCTGGGCCTTTTTGGTTAGTAGGTGATATGGTTTGGCTGTATCCTCACCCAAATCTTATCTTGAATCGTAATTATCATAATCCCTACATTTCCTGGGAAGGAGCCAGTGGGAGGTAATTGCATCACGGGGCCAGTTACCTCTATTCTGTTCTCAAGATAGTGAGTGAGCTCTCACAAGATCTGAAGATTTTTTTTTTTTTTTTTTTTTTTTTTTTTTTTTTTTTTTTTTTTTTTTTTGAGACGGAGTCTTGCTCTGTCACCCAGGCTGGAGTGCAGTGGCCGGATCTCAGCTCACTGCAAGCTCCGCCTCCCGGGTTCCCGCCATTCTCCTGCCTCAGCCTCCCGAGTAGCTGGGACTACAGGCGCCACCACCTCGCCCGGCTAGTTTTTTGTATTTTCTAGTAGAGACGGGGTTTCACCGTGTTAGCGAGGATGGTCTCGATCTCCTGACCTCATGATCCGCCCGTCTCGGCCTCCCAAAGTGCTGGGATTACAGGCTTGAGCCACCGCGCCCGGCCGATCTGAAGATTTTATAAGGGGCTTTCCCCATATTCTGTCTGCAATTCTCCTCGCTGCCACCATGTGAAGAAGGACGTGTTTGCTTCCTCTTCTGCCGTGATTGTCAGTTTCCTGAGGCCTCCCAAGCCATGCTGAACTTTGAGTCAATTAATCCTCTTTTTTAAATACAAATTCTCCAGTCTTGGGTATTTCTCCATAGCAGTGTGAGAACAGACTAATATAGTAAATTGTTACTTGTAGAGCAGCGTGGGGTGTTGCTATAAGGATACGTGAAAATGTGGAAGTGACTTTGGTTGGTTAACAGGTAGAGGTTGGAACAGTTTGGAGGGCTCAGAAGAAGATAGGAAAATGTGGGAAATTTTAGAACTTCCTAAAGACTTGGAGGACTCAGAAGACAAGAAGATGTGGGAAAGTCTGGAATTCCCTAGAGACTTGAATGGTCTTGACCAAAATGTTGACGGTGATATGGAAAACAAAGTCCAGGCTGAGGGTCCCAGATGGAGATGAGGAGCTTGTCGGGAATTGGAGCAAAGGTGATTCTTGTTATGCTTCAGCAAATAGACTGGCAAAATTTTGCCCCTACCCTAGAGATCTGTGGAACTTTGAACTTGAGAGAGATGATTTAGAGTCTTAGAAATTTCTAAGTGGAAAAGCATTCAAGTAAAAGCAGAGTATAAGAGTTTGAGAAAATTGCAGCCAGATGATGCCACAGAAAAATCATCTTCCTGGGGAGAAATTCAAGTCTGCTGCAGAAATTTGCATAAGTACAAGGAGGGAATGTTAATCACCAAGACAATGGGGGAAATGTCTCCAGGGTGTGTCGGAGACCTTCACAGCAGTGCCTTCCATCACAAGCCCGGAGGCCTAGGTGGAAAAAAATGGTTTATTGGGCCAAGTCCATGTCCTTCCTTCTGTGTGTAGCCTAGGGATTTGGTGCATCCCAGCCACTCCAGCCATGGCTAAAGGGGGACAAGTTACAACTCAGGGCATGGATTCAGAGGGTCCCAAGCCTTGGCAGCTTCCACATGGTGTTGAGCCTGTGGGTACATAGAAGTCAAGAATTGAGTTTTGGGAATCTCTGCCTAGATTTCAGAGGATTTATGGAAATGCCTGGATGTCCAGGCATAAGTTTGCTGCAGGGGCAGAATCCTCAGGGAGAACCTCTGCTAGGGCAATAATGAAGAGAAATGGGGGTTGAAGCCGCACACACAGTCCCCACTGGGGCACTGCCTAGTGGAGATGTGATAAGAAGGCCACCATCCTCCAGACCCCAGAATGATAGATCCACTGATAGCTTGCACTGTGCACCTGGAAAAACCAGGGAACACTAAATGCCAGCCTGTGAAAGCAGCCAGGAGGGGCTGTACCCTGTAAAGCCATAGGGGTGGAGCTGGCCAAGGCTGTTGGAGCCCACCTCTTGCATCAGTGAGATCTGAATTTGAGACATGGAGTCAAAGGAGATTATTTGGAACTTTAAGGTTTAATGACTGCCCTATTGGATTTCAGACTTGCATTGGGCGTGCAGTCCCTTCATTTTGGTCAATTTCTCCCTTTTGGTACAAGTGCATTTACCCAATACCTGTACCTCCATTGTATCTAGGAAGTAACTAACTTGTTTTTTATTTTACAGGCTCACAGGTGAAAGGGACTTGTCTTGTCTCAGATGGGACTTTGAACTTGCACTTTTGAGTTAATGCTGGAATGAGTTAACACTTTGGGGGACTGTTGGAAGGGCATTATTGTGTTTTGAGTTGTGAGGATGTGATATTTGGGAGAGGGTGGGGTGGAATGATATAGTTTGGCTGTGTCCCCACCCAAAACTAATCTTGAACCGTAGTTCCTATAATCCTCACATTTGTAGGAGGGAACCAGTGTGAACTAATTAAATCATGGGGCCAGTTACCTCCATGCTGTTCTTGTGACAGTGACTTCGTTCTCCCAAGAACTGATGTTTTTATAAGGGGCTTCCCCTAACTTTGCTCTGTACTTCTTGCTGCCACCATGTGAAGAAGGAAATGTTTGCTTTCCTTTCCACCATGATTGTAAGTTTCCTGAGGCCTCACCAGCCATGCAAAACTGTGAGTCAGCTGGGCGCGGTGGCTCAAGCCTGTAATCCCAGCACTTTGGGAGGCCGAGACGGGCAGATCACGAGGTCAGGAGATCGAGACCATCCTGGCTAACCCGGTGAAACCCCGTCTCTACTAAAAAATACAAAAAACTAGCCAGGCGACGTGGCGGGCTCCTGTAGTCCCAGCTACTTGGGAGGCTGAGGCAGGAGAATGGCGTAAACCCAGGAGGCAGAGCTTAGAGTGAGCTGAGATCTGGCCACTGCACTCCAGCCTGGGCAACAGAGTGAGACTCCATCTCAAAAACAAAAACAAAAAACAAAAAACAAAAAAAAACAAAAAAACACTGTGAGTCTATTAAGCCTCTTTCCTTTACAAATGACCTAGTCTCAGGTTTTTCTTCATAATGGTGTGAGTATGGACTAATACAGTAGGCTTTTTAAAACTGCCTCAATTTCAGAACTCCTTATTGGTCTGTCCAGTGTTTAATTTCTTTCTGTATGTATCCGGGACTTTATCCATTTTTTTCTAGATTTTCTAGTTTATGTGCATACAGATGTTTATAATATTCCCTAATGATTGTTTGTATTTCTGTGATGTCAGTGGTAATATCCCCTCATCATTTTTAATTGTGTTTTTTTGAATCTTCTCTTTTTTATTCTTTATTAGTCTATCTAGCTGTCTTTTTAATTATTTCTTTCAAAAACACAGCCCCTGGATTAACTGATTTTTCAAATAGTCTTTTGTGTCTCAATGTTCTTCAGTTCAGCTCTGATTTTGCTTATTTCTTGTCTTCTGCTACCTTTGGGATGTGCTTGCTCTCAGTTTTGTAGTACTTTCTTTTGCAATGTTAGGTTGATAACTTAAGATCTTTCTAATTTTTTGATGTAAGTATTTAGTGCTATACATTTCTCTCTTAACACTGCCTTAGCTGTGTCTCAGAGATTCTGGTATGTTGAGCTTTTTGCTTATTAGTTTCAAATAACTTCTTGATTCCTATCTTAATGTCATTATTTACCCAAAAGTCATTCAGGAGAAAGTTATTGGAGTTCCATGTAATTGTATGGTTTTGAGTGAATTTCTTAGTCTCAGTCTAACTTGATTTAGCTGTGGTCTGAGACCATTTTCTATGACTTCAGTTCTTTTGCATTTGCTAAGGAGTGTTTTACTTTCAATTATGTGATTGATTTTAGAGGAAGTGCCATGCAGCAATGAGAAGAATATATGTTCTATTGTTTTGGGGTCTGTAGATAACTATCAGGTCCATTTGATCTAGTGTTGAGTTCAGGTCCTGAATATCTTTGTTAGCTTTCTATCTTGATGATTTATCTAATATTGTTAGTGGGGTGTTAAAGTCTTCTACTATTATGTGAGAGTTTAAGTCTCTTTGAAGGTCTCCAAGAACTGAACTTGCTTTATGAATCTGGGTGCTCCTGTGTTAGGCACATATATATTTAGGATAGTTAGCTCTTCATGTTGAATTGAATTCTTTACCATTATATAATACTTTTCTTTGACTTTTTTTATCTTTGCCATAAAAGGTATAAAAAACCTAGGAATACAACTAACTAGGGAGATGAAAGATCTCCACAAGTAAAACTACAAACCACTGCTCAAATAAATCAGAGATGAAACAAACAAATGGAAAAACATTTCATGATCATGGATAGAAAAGATCAATATCATTAAAATGTCCATACTTCCCAAAGCAATTTATGTATTCAATGCTATTCTCATTAACCTACCATTGATATTCTTCACAGAACTAGAAAAAGCTATTTTAAAATTCATATGGAACCTAAAAAGAACCCTAATAGCCAAGGCAATTGTAAACAAAAAGAAGAAAGCTAGAAGCATCATACTACTTGACTTCAAACTATACTACAGGGGTACAGTAATCAAAACAGCAAAGTGTGGTGCTAGAACAAGAACAAACACATAGACGAATGAAACAGAATAGAGGACACAGAAATAAGACTGCACGTCTACAACTATCTGATCTTCAACAAATCTGGCAAAAAGAAACAATTGGGAAATAATTCTCTATTCAATAAATGGTGCTGGCATAACTGGCTAGCCATAAGCAGAAGACTGAAACTTAACCCCTTCTTTACTCCATAAACAAACATTAACTCAAGATGGCTTAAATACTTAAATGTAAAACCCAAAACTATAAAAACCCTGGAAGACAACCTAAGTAATCTCATTCAAAACATAGGCACAGACAAAGATTTCATGCTGCAGAAGCCAAAAGAAATTGCAACAAAAGCAAAAAATGACAAATGGGATCTAATTAAACTAAAGAGCTTCTGCACAGCAAAAGAAACTATCAACAGAGTAAACAGACAACCTACAGAATGGGAAAAATGTTTTGCAAAATATGCAGTTGACAGAGTTCTAACCTCCAGCTTCTATATAAAACTTAAATTTATAAGACAAAAGCAAAGAACCCCATCAGAAAGTGGACAAAGGACATGAACAGACACTTTTCAAAAAGAAGACATACACGTGGCCAAAAATCATATGAAAAAAAAAAAAAAACCCAACATCACTGATCATTAGAGAAATGCAAATCAAAATCACAATGAGATACCATCTAACACCAATCAGAATAGCTCCTGTTCAGAAATCAAAAAACAACAGATGCTGACGAAGTTGTAGGACATTTATACACTGCTGTTGGGCATGCAAAGAAGATTGGCCATTGCGGAAGACAGTGTGACAATTGGCAAAAGACTTAGAGACAAAAATATCATTTGACCCAGCAATTCAATTTCTGGGTATATACCAAAAGGAATATAAAATCATTCTCTTATAAAGAGACATGTATTTGTATGTTTATTGCAGCACTATTCACAAGAACAAAGACAATGGAATCAATCTAAATGACCATCAATGATAGCCTGCATAAAGAAAATGTGGTACATATACACCAAGGAATACTATGTAGCCATAAAGCAGAATGATATCATGTCCTTTACAGGGACATGGATGGAGTTGGAGGTCATTATCATTAGCAAACTAAAATGAACAGAAAAGCAAATACCACATATCCTCATTTACAAGTGGGAGCTAATTGATGAGAACACATGGACACATAGAGAGGAATAACATACATTGGTGTCTTTCAGATGGTGAAGGGTGGTGGAGGGAGAGGCTTAGGAAAAACAACTAATGGGTAGTAGGCGTAATACTTGAGTGATGAAACAATCTGTACAATTCACCCCCATGGCACAAGTTTACATATATGAAAAACCTGCACTTGAACCCCTGAATTTAAAACAAAAGTTTATAAAAATATTATTTTCATTTTACTTGGAACTCAGAGGGTACTTTGATAAACCCTATGATGATTCAGAGATTCATTATTTAAATGAAGATTTTAAAATTTAGCATTCTTGAGAATGCCAGGATATCCCCATTCAAAATAAACAATAAAGTATTCTAGCTCACCAGTACCATCACCTGAAAAAAGGCAGGTCACTTTGCAGCCTAAAGGCCTATATTCTGTAGTTGGAATACATCTCTGACACTTTATTGAGTAACTTGGATGAATATCCTATTTGTATAGGGCCGTTTAGGGGCTTGGAAGAAGAAAACATAAAATATAATGGACTTCTTCTGAATAGAAGAAAAAAATTGTACATTACGTATCTGATCAAGGGTTAGTATCCAGAATATATCAGAAAATACCTCTTTATAGCTCAACAACAACAACAACAATTAACCTGGTTATAAAATGGGAAAAGGACTTGCACGGAGATTTCTCCATAGATAATATCCAAATGGCCAACAGGCATATTAAAAGATGCTCAGTATCATTAACCACTAGTTAAATGCAAACCAAAACCACAATGAGATATCACCTTACACCCACGAGGATGGCTACTGTATTAAGTTTGCTAAGGAAGCCATAACAAATACCACAGACTGGACGGCTGAAACAACAGTTATTTTTTCAAAGTTCTATAGGCTTAGAAATTCAAGATGAAGGTGTCAGCATATTTCATTTCTCCCCATACTGTTCTCCTTGTGCATTAGTCCTTTCTCACACTGTTATGAAGAAATATCTAAGACTAGGTAATTTATAAAGAAAATAAATTTAATTGACTTGCAGCTCTGCATTGCTGAGGAGGTCTCAGGAAACTTACAATCACGGTGGAAGGCAAAGGAGAAGTAGGCACCTTCCTTACAGGGCAGCAGGATGGGTGAGTGCAAGCAGGGGAAATACCAGAAGCTTATAAAACCATCAGATCTCATGAGACTCACTTATTATTATGAGAACGGCATGAGGGAAACTGCTCCCATGATCCAATTACCTCACGTGATCCAGTCCTTGACATGTGGGGATTATGGGGACTATAATTTAAGATGAGATTTTGGGTAGGGACAGAGCCAAACCATATTACTTTGATGGCCATCTACTCTCTGCATCTTCGCATTTTTATCCCTATATGTGTACATACCTGGTCTTTCAGTTTGTGTCCAAATTTTCTGGTCTAATAGGATACAAGTCAGACTGAATTGTGGCCTACCTTAACAGCCTCATGTTGGCTTCATCACCTCTTTAAAGGCCTTGTGTCTCAATATAGTCACATTCTGAAAGTACTAGGGTTTAGAGGTTCAATATATAAATTTTGCGGGATACATTGCTGTCTGTAACAATTACTATCAATACAAACAGACAAATGAACAAACAAATAAAAAAGCAGAGCAGAAAACAAAAAGTGTTGGAAAGTATGTGGAGAAACTGGTATACTTTCAAACTTTTAGTCAATTATAAAATGAAGCAACTGCAATGGAAAAGAGTATAGCAGTTCCATCCAAAATTAAAAATGACACTACTGTATGATCAAGCAATCTCTCTTCTGGATATATCTCTAATATAATTAAAGGCAGGATCAAGAGATATTTGAACACTCATGTTCATAGCAGCATTAATCTCAATAGCCAAGAAAGGGAAGCAAAATCAATGTCCTTTGATAGATATATAAATAAACAAAATGTGGTACACACATAGAGTGGAAGCAAGATGAAACTTTTTCATTGTAAGATGAAAAAGTTTTGGAGGTCTGTTGTACACCAATGTGAGTATACCTAACACTACTGATGTACACTTAAAAATGATTAGGATGGTAAATTTTATGTTATGTGGGGTTTTTATGAACCACAATTAAAAAGAAAAAGACCGAAAGAATTAAACTAAAATGTTGTGCCCTTGTCATTGGGTGGAGGGTACTAATCTTGGATGAAAGAAAGCAGAGGTTATAGATAGCAATCGCTTAACAATGTCTAGTAATAAACTGATTTTAGTTGTTTCTGAGCATGGTGCTTAGGTTTGACTCATTGTTCTTTTCAATCCTTGGGAATTCTTCAAATTCTCCACTGACAGCACAAATTTGCAAAATAGAGGAATTTTAAAACCTTATAATATATAAAATAATACAAACACCCTCTCAAGAAAGAATGGATTATGAGGACTGGGGATGAGTCATGGAGGGTCCTGTGGGCATAAGCACAATGCCTGAAGATTATTGCTTCCTTTGTTCATGCCCACTAGAGTATATCTATCTATCTATCTATCTATCTATCTATCTATCTATCTATCTATCTATCTATCTATCTGTCTATAGATATATATATACCATATATATATCTCACACTAAAAACCCAAGTAGAAAGTATGTCTTGACAAGTTGCCATCAGCCAGACTTCAAGTCTGGCACAATGGATACATAAATCAACTAGCAATGATGACATAAAAGGATGTAATAAGTGGACCCAAGAGGAGGCCATTCCCATTTGCCAAAGCTGATTCAGTTACTGCCAATGACAAATAGCAGATCTTTCAGTGGCCAGTGCTCAGAAGCTGTACTATTCAAGGTTATCCAGAGAAACAGAAACAATAAATGGAATGTATATATGTGTATATATGTGCATGTGTATGTGCATATAATGTGCATATATACACATATAAAGATTTACTATATAAAAAATTGGCTCATGCAGTTGTGGAGGCTGAGAAACCCCAAGATCTCCAGTTGGCAAGCTGGAGAATCAGGAGAACCAGTGATATAAATTCCAAAGTGAATGTCGACAGGCTCAAGACTGAAGAAGAAGCCATGATTTGGTTGCAGTCCGGAAATCACCCATTTCTCAGTTTAACAGTCAGGCAGCAGAAGTTCCCTCCTAATCAGCCTTTTTCTTCTATTCAGGTCTTCAATTGATTAGATAAGGCCCACTCATACCAAGGAAGACAACCTACTTTATTCAGTTTAGAGATTCAAAAGTTAATCTTGATAGGGTGCCATGACTCACGCCAGTAATCCCAGGAATTTGGGAGGCTGAGGCAGGAGGATCACTTGAAGTCAGGAGTTTCAGAACAGCCTGGGCAACAGGGCAATACACCGTCTATACTAAAGATAGAAAAATTAGCCAGGTGAAGTGGTGGGCGTCTGTAATCCCAGCTACTTGGGAAGCTGAAGCAGTAGAATCACTTGAACCCGGGAGGTGCAGGTTGGAGTGAGCTGAGATGGCACCGCTGCCCTCCAGTCTGGGCAACAGAGTGAGACTTTGTCTCAAAAAAAAAAAAAAAGTTAATCTCATCCAGAAACACCCTCACAGACACATTGAAAATAATATTTGTCAAAATGTCTGAGCACTCTGATGATATAGTCAAATGGAAACATAAAAGTATCACATCGGAGAGACTCAGTATGCCATTATCTCTTGGGGACCAACCACGTTTTTGGTGGCCAGTTTATTACACTGCATCCCTTTTACCCTGAAAGGAACAATGACTCATCTTGACTGGAATCAACGTGTTTCAAGTTTATAAATTTCAACCTGAAGAACCTAAGGCAACATCACTCTTTAAGAGCTTTAGAACTCTGGATCCACAATCTTACAGAGAACCAAAGTAACATTTTTATCAGAAAAAATAGATGTACCAGTGAGCATATGGCCACTATTGACTCTATTATGTACTGCAACTCCCACAGCTGTTGGATTAATAGAATAACAGAGGCATAATTGAAGCACCAGCTTAGAGATGATGCACTATTAGGATAAAAGGCATCCTCTAGGATGCTGGATACATTCTAAATTAAAAACTGTTACGTAATGCTGTATCACTAGTAAGTTGAACACATAGGTTCAAGAACTGACAGACATAGGTAGGAACAATCCTGCTGATAATGACTTCCAGTGATCTACTTGGATAACTTGTTCTTTTCCTCCCCAAAACGCTAGGCTCTGCAGGTTTATGTGTATCTATTCCTAGAGATATATGCTTCCACCAGGGAAAATTACAGAAGGTATCTAGTTTCATGTTAACCAATTACTAACTGCATAGTATCTTTGATGTCCTTATGCCAAGAGACCAGGAGGAGAAAAGAATTCACAATTCTTACCAATTCTTACAGAGGTAATTGATTCTAGTATTCTAAGGAGATAGTGTTTCTGATTCACAATACAGTCAGAAAAAAAATATGATACCTAAATGATTCATTCACTTGAGTGTCTCTCAGCATTTCTTTGATCAATTTTGATAAATTGACAGGTGTAAAAGCAACAGCATAAAAAATGGCCTGGTGACTCAGACTCAGAACCTTCAAGGTCTTGGTCTGAACGTGCCATCAAGTAAGCCACTTAGATAAACAGAGTGGCCTCTGAAGATGAAGATCTTGGAGAAGTGGTAGAGGAAGGATATGATGATTGTCAGTGAAATCAGCACTGACAGCAGGGCTGTAGGTCACCTCTCTACCACTCCTCTTAGTTTTCCCAGGAAATGACAACAACCATCTTCCTGAAAAGGCTATTCTCATATGTGGTGGGCTATAATGAATGCTAATTTCTTTTTCCGGACTGGGAAATTCATTCCCCAGCTGCTTGAAGAGCTGACTGCTGACAGCTCAAAGTCGAATCTCTGTCCATGAATTTCCTTAACCAAAGTGACCTGCCTCAACTAAGTTTATGGCCTTATTCCGGGGATAGCATGCTTCTAGTGATTGTTTCATGAGGGAATAAAATATATGAGTCCCTTAACTTGGAGCAACTCTAAAATGTCATCTCAGCTCTACAGCATCCTCTGCAGCATTTGCCTAAGTCCTTATTTGCAAATTCATCACAGTTCATGTTGTCCCGCTGCCCATCCCTACTTTCTTAACTCCCTTAACTCCTTTAAAAGTGTTCTTGTTTCATTTTGTTTTCCTGGTGTTCTTGTTTTATTTTGTTTTCCTGTTTAATCTATCATTGTTACGTGCATGAGGTAAAATCTATAGTGATGTGTTGATAGAGAATCTTTAGATTTATCAGATGAATTTATTTTTATTTTATTGTATAAATTCCTTTTTCAACATGATAAGTGTATATCTATCCAATTTTCCTGTATTTTAAAAATTCTCAGTATGGTCAGCATCTTCATTCTTCACGAATTTTAGTAAAATGACTACTAAAGAATAGACTAAATTAAATATTTGTTAGTGATGAGTTTAAAGAAAGTTTCACAAAGAAAAGGAAAGTAGCAGAAAGATGTTCCTTCAGGAACCTTAAAAGGTAGGGTCTCCTTTTAAATTCACTATTTGATTAATATTTTATCTCTTAAAGCACTCAATTAAATTCCACATTACATTATTGTAAAATAATATAAAAAATACAACATCAAGTAATGTAGAACAGAAATTAGACTTTCCAAATAGCTCTTGATAAGGACAAAGACTGTAAGGGACAAATAAACATTTGGAAGAAAGGGTGCCAGGAAATGCTTACACATGGCATGTGTCAGTGGACTGGGGAAGGCAGATTCACCCTTAATCTGGTGGGCACAATCTAATCAGCTACCAGTGAATATAACCAGGCAGAAAAATGTGAAAAGGCGAGACTGGCCTAGCCTCCAAGCCTACATCTTTTTCTCTTGCTGGATGCAAGGTATCTAATTGGTTGCCTCTTTCTCTCTATATGTATATGTGGGTGTGTGTGAGTGTGTGTGTGTGTGTGTGTGTGTGTGTAATGACTATGGGGTAAAGAGATTTCCTTGAATCTCAGGAGCCAGGACACAGGTGTCAGGTGCCTAGGGGAACACAGAGCCTAGTGAGAATTATTACTAGCAACATCACCAGTTTCTCAATTTTGCTGAGAGCTAAGCTACCTTGAATTCGTTTCAATGCTTATTTGCTATTTTGTTTCCCTTAAATATTACAATTATTATTTTATCCTTAATAAATGACATACATATCTCCTTTAAGGGTTAGGAGGGAGGTTTCAATTCCATAAATGAGAGAAGAAAGATAACAGAAAAAAATAGAGAACAAGAGAGAAGCCACTATCCAAATATTGCTCCTAATTTCTATAACACTTAGAGCATTTTGGGCAGGAAATCTTAGCATAAGACCCATATCATTGTAATTTTGCTTCCATGGCCTAATGAATTATATTATAGCATCAGATTGTGAGCTTATCAAAACCATGGTCCTTTAGTACACAAATGGCTCTTCCAGCTTTTTTTTCCCCTAAATTGGGGTCAGTTATTTGCTATGTATTATGACTAACCTAAAAATTGTTCATTTAAATATTATTGCATATTTAAAACGAAGGTTTTTATTTTACTGCAACTCTATTTTCATGCTTAATTTTTTATAGCCTCCAATTTTCAACTGCTCAATAATCTCACTGTGGTTTTTATATGGCTATAAAAGAACTAAAAAGACAAGTTTTGCAACCCACTGCTTACCAGAGTAAGATCATCACAGCTCCCAAGCTTATATCCCTTCACTCACAGGGCCCAAAATGTATTTTGAGCTTTAATAAGTCATGACACTGAGATGAAAAGAGATTCAGTATAAAACAACATGTGAAAATACAATATTGGGTTAAAATGTGGAAAATTTCTCTAAGGTAACAAATCAAATATACTCACTTTTATAAACCAAATTCGATTTACTAAAAGTTAAATTTTAAAGATATATAAACTTTCATGTATCAGCCACCTGTCTAAACTGATATTAATTCAATTAATATAGAAAAGCTTGTATCATAAATCTTTCTTCAAGATATAGAATTAAAGAAAACATATAAAAATTTTTGTTAACCCCCAATATTTATTAATAGAAACCTAAAGATACAATTGTGATAGAATATCCTGAGGGGGAGCTCACATAATCTTAAGTGTGCTGATTGTCAGTTTTGAACTATGTATTGAGAAAGGCGCTTGTTGATAGCATTCACCAGAAAAACCTAGCACCAGTGTCATTGGCCCTAAGGCAGAAACCATCAAAGGCGTGGGAAAGGTACATCAGGGAATGGCTAGACTGCCAAGGTTAAATCTTGGCTCTGCTGCTAACTAGCTACAAAAATTGGGGTATGTTATTGAACTCTATTTCCACATTTATAAAGTCATAAATGTGGAAACATATTACATGATAAGAATACTTAGCTCATATGGAACTTGTGAGCATTAAAAAAGTCAATAGGTTAATATATATAAAATATTTATAATACTGCCTGGAATATTGTGTGCTCCCAACAAATGTTAGCTTTATAATTATTGTCTGTATAAATTATTAAAACTCAAAGTGTTAGAAAAGAGAAATGCCTGTAGTGGCTTTGGGAGCCTTTGCCCCAGTTCCACTGATGCTATCATTCCTCAAAGCCTATTTGAAGGCCTTCCTTTGAAACCACGTTCAAAGCATAGAAAACAAAGATCTTCAGCTCACATTGAATAGTCAACATATACTACATGCAAGGTATTTTATTCTTGGTGCTGGCAATGAAAAATGAGTAAGCACAATTTCTCCCTCAAAATGCTTATAGTCCAGTAGGAGAAACAGAATTCACAAATAAGCACCATAGCACAGCATCCTCTAGCATTTCAGTATAGAATTTTTGATATTGAGCCATAACTGACATGCATCTTTGATTTCCATCTGACTGACATTTATACAGAGAAGGAATTACCCAGAAGCCAGCACTGAGACTGACCCCAAGTAAGAATTCAATAAATGATTGCTGAAGGAATGTGAAGCATAAATATACATAAAAAGGAGGCAGTGTTTATGGAAACTGTCAAAATTTCATAAGAGTGCAAAATGTCTTCATTAGGTCTTTGAATGCTAAATAAGAGATCATGAGGTAGAAAATGTGAAATAAAGTTTTGCATCCAGAGAATTGTAAACAGTTTGGTATTGGTGTGGTGAAAAAAAAAAAAAAAAAAAGTCATTTTTTTTTAAGCCATCTCAAGAAGTAGATCATCTAACTAAAGGAAGTTTATCTGTATAGGAAACTACAATGGTCATTCAGGGAAAGCAATGTAAAACTCGAATCAAAACTCAAATAGTTAAGAAGGAGAAGACAGATTCTAAGTAATTTAGGAACTAATATTTGCAAGATTTAGAGATGAAAGGATAAAGACTTAGTGTGTTTTTCTATTTCAGTATAGGGTAAAGCTTTGAATGAATAGAAAGATAACTACCCTTTGTATTTTGATAGCAGAATCCATTTTAGAAAGTGCCAACATTTTTAGAGCAATTGTACTATGAATAAGGGTAATTACCAAATTTCATAGTATCATTTTTATTGAGTTTCCATATAATAAAAATATTTTTTTCTCTGTCATATCCAATGGCTACATAAACATTTTTATCAGAAGAGTTTCCACATATTTTAATTAATAGTGCCATGTGGAAATTTGTATACAAACCACATGGGGTTAATTTTAAAGACAGAATTTATTGAAGAGATGAGTTTTTAATTTGATATTGCCTTATTATTGCATTATTATATTGTATTAGTCAGAGTTCTCTAGAGGAACAGAAGTAATAGGAGATATATATATATATATATATATATATATATATATATATATATATGAGCTTATTAAGTATTAACTTACATGATCACTAGGTCCCACAATAGGCTGTCTGAAAGCTGAGGAGCAAGGAGAGCAGGTCTGAGTCCCCAAATTGAAGAACTTAAAGTCCCATGTTTGAGGGCAGGAAGCATCCAGCAAGGGAAAAAGATGTAGACTTGGAGGCTAGGCCAGTCTCACCTTTTCACGTTTTTCTGCCTGGTTATATTCACTGGCAGCTGATTAGATTGTGCCCATCAGATTAAGGGTGGATCTGCCTTCCCCAGCCCACTGACTCAAATGTTAATGTCTTTTGGCAATACCCTCAAAGACATACCCAGGATCAATACTTTGTATCCTTCAAGGCAGTCAAGTTGACACTCTGTATTAGCCATTGTACATATCTTCTATTTGTTATTGCTCTTTGACTCTAGGAACTCAGGAATGTGCTACAGAAACACTCACTAACAAATAACTACTCTTTGTCTTGATTAATGTAGTTTCAAAATGCTGATAGAAATTAAGGGAACAGTATTTGTCATTTGTATTGTGATGTCCACTTAGTCATTTAGGCAATTTGCCTAAGGAACATAAGAATGCTGGGACCTGGGCTAGTTATCTCTGTACCTAGCTCTTATACATCAGAAGTAATACTATAATATTCATGAGACGATTAGTTTTCTACCATCATTAGTAGATTCATTTTATTTGTGCATAAGTACTAAATTTGTTTAAGCTTATATATTGTAATCTTTAACCTATGTAAAATAGTGTCTGTAGTATATTTTGGTGCTAAAATTTTACAAATTTTGTGTAACTGCAATTGTTTGAATCTAATATTACATAAGGATTTGTGAACATAGTGGAAATGCTTCAAAAATTAAGAATTTCAGAGACTAAAATTACATTACTGTATACTGACTATACATGTAAGAAGATAAATTCCAGACAGGAATCTCAGCTAAAGACTTAGACTATTGACAATTTTATTCTTCATTTACAAAACCTTTCATTTATTCTTCCTTTACAAATCACTGTTTTCATTAAAAATAAATGCTGATAAATGCATGCACCACAGACAGTTCTTTAAACCTCTGTGTATGCAAGGTATTTATATGCAGCCTTAACAAAGCTATATAATGAACACCCACAGTGGTAGCATTATATGCAAAACAATGATCACAGACACCCAGGTATATTCAGTATGAGCAAAAACTGTTTCTGAACTTTTCATTAAAAATGCACTTTTTGATAATATGAGGAATGTAGATCCATTGCTCTGAGTTACACTTAACTAAACCACATAGCACATCTCAAAATGAGGCCATGAATGAATCAGTCTGTTTCATATCCTTTTTATTCAAATTCCAGTGATTTTTTTTTACTGTATTTTATGGAGCAGCTGCAGGGCCTGAGCTTCTTTTTGTCTTGAAAATAAATAAATAAATAAATAAAGGCCTCATTTAGCTCTTAGTGGAGCTATGAGCAGCAATGTGTTTGTTAGTCCAATGCATCCGTTCTTTGTGTAGCCGCAAACTCCAGACAGCATTGCGACTCCCTCCTCTGCTAAACTATGTGAGGAGACAGTAGGTCATTGCTGAGTCTGCCATCCAACAAAAGAAAAAGAGGTGTGAAGAAAATGTTTGTGTACATTTGAGAGGCTGTGACTATGGCTAAGTAATTAGCATAAGACTGAAGCTGCTCCATCTAAGAAATTTTGCCGACAGCTAAATTGGAACTATGTGAATCTTACAAAGATTATGTAGAAAGGATGCTGTATTTAGTTACTGGTGCCATATTATATACAGTTTTCTTTATTGTTAGGTGATATTCAAAATTCTCTGTGAAAGCAGGCAGTGTCCTGATTTATGTGGTGTGAAACCATGGTCAGTTGTAACCATGGCTACGGTGTCATGGAGAAATCTGACAATGGAATCCACTAATTATAACTTTAAACCTTACCCTATCTCTAGCTTTAAAAAATTGTTCTCAGAATTATTGCATTTGATTTATATCTTAGTGAATGACCTGGAAACTCCACAGCCCTTTTACAAAGCTTATCAGAAGAAGGATATACCATTTTCAAAAACTTTCCTAATGTCTAGCTACAAGAAAACCTGCAGACCTTCCTCTTACCTGCATGTCTTTACAAGCAGTGCAACCCTCTTTCTAGTTGAAATTTACTTCATCCATTAATCATGTATACTTGTTTCCACGTTACAAAGTGTTTAGTACACTCTCTGTGATGTGATTTATTAAATTTTATGTTAAAAATGACGTAGTTCTGCTCAGAAGCAGTAAAAGACATGCAATGCATTTGGGAAACAATGCCCAGAGTTACAGGTGGTAATTACCTTAACATACTCGAGTGATTTCTTCCACTTTAGAATCATAATTCATAACCACCTTTATGACAAAATTTTAGGATATTTGAAATATCCTAAAATTCTTATAATTCTTATACTTCTTAAATGCATATAAATGCATATATATGTAGTACTAGAAATAGCAGTAATATAGTCAACATTTTTAAATGATAGAAAATTCACATTATGCTTTCACATCATGACTTTTGCTTAGTTAGCAACCTCAATATCTCTAAAAGTAAGACTAATATTATGTCTGAATTGTGAAGAGGCCATGAGACAAGGCATATTTGAAATACTTTTAACGTACAAAATTATATGTTTGTAGTACAGCAACAGACAGTGGTTCAGGTAGTCGACCACAGAACATTATTATTGCTACAAAAATGTAGCAACAAAATCAGATACAAGAGAGAGTTAAATAAAAGTCAAATTTTAAAAATATACGCTACAAAAAATATATCTAAAACAATACTCAAAATATTATGTCAGAAATTATAAACTATAAATAAGTCACACATTTTCATTTTCTAGCCTAGAGTTTTGAATGAATTGTTACAGATGTAAGGCAAAATTTATTGTAATTTATTATATATCACATTTAAAATTTCTACATTCTTTTCTAATAGTTACTTAATAGATAGTACTCCAGAAGTGTGCCTCATAGATTTTTGTGGGGAGAGTTATACATGATACACTTCATGGCAGTGGAAGTAATTAAATGCCTGCAGGTAAACATCAACAAAAGAGAGAGGCAGTATCAAAAGAAGCTGCTATGAACTGAATCATGTTCCCTTAAAAATCATATGTTAAAGCTCTAACCCACAAAGTGACTGTATTTGGAGATAGAACTTTTATAAGGTAATTAAGCTTAAATAAGATCATAAGGTTGGGGTTCTAATCCTTGTAGGATTGGTGACCTTATAAGAAGAGGAAGGATCGCTCTCTCTCTTTACACTCATGTACCTAGGAGAGGCCATGTGAACAAACAGGGAGAAAGTGGCCACAAGCCAGGAAGAGAGCTATGACCAGAACCCCACAGTGCTGACTCACTGACCTCAGACTTCCAGCCTCCTTCAGCTTCTCGGAGAATAAATTTATGTTGTTTAAGTTACTCAATCAATGATCAACAATACTTGATTATGGTAGCTGAAGCTGACTACTACAGAAGCAGGGTATTTAAGTTATTCACTTATGTTGGAATAATTTTGTGTCATGGAAACTGTAAAGTCCTAAACATTGTGTACTTACTTAAGAGTGTTAGTTTTATTATTAGGCAAAGAACAGAAATGTACAGCATGGATTTCTATGTCACTTTGTAACAAGAGATTTTCATAAGATTATCAATACCAGAGTCTAGAACTGTAAAAAGACATTTTTACACCATTCTCTCTTTCTCTCCTTTCACATATCTAAAAAATGAAAATGACATATATTTTATATTAAATATTATGTTATATAATACTTTTTATTGAAGAGGACACAGTGAATATACATTTTTGAAGATCAATGCTAATAGTTTATTTTCCATATTCATTCTAAAATATACATAAAGAGCATAATAGATAAAAAGAAATTAGTAGTAGTTTAAAAAGTGAAAGTTATTAACAGTGCTATTTTAAAAATAGAATCTTATTCTTTTCCGTAAAGAAAACCTGGTGTGTGTTCTTTTCCTTTTTTTAAAATAAAAATTTTTCAATAGCTTTAGAGGTACAAGTGGTTTTGGGTTACATGGATGAATTGAATCATGAAGTCTGGCAATTTAGTGCGGTCATCAGCCAAATAGTATGTATTGTACCCAATAGGCAGTTTTTTTTTTCACCCCCACCACCTCCCACCACTGAGTCTCCACTGTCCATTGTATTACTCTGTATGCTTTGCATGCTCATAGCTTAGCTCCCCTTATAAGAGAACACATGGTATCCCATTCCTGAGTTACTTAGGATAATGTTCTCCAGAAACCTCTAATTTCCTGCAAAAGATATTATTGTATCCTTTTTTTATGGCTGAGTAGTATTCTGTGGTGTGTATATGAAATGAGTGGATAGAGAAAATGTGATGTATGTATATATATCACTACTCATTGGTTGATGGGCACTTAGGTTAATTCCATATATTTGCAATTGTGAATTGTGTTGTGATAAAGAAATACGTGCAAGTATCTTTTTGATATAGTGACCTCTTTTCTTTTGGGTACAACCCCAATAGTGGGATTTCTGGAAGAATGGTATATCTACTTTTAGATCTTTGAGAAGTCTTCATACTTTTTCCATAGAGGTTGTACTAAGTTATGTTCCTACCAATAATATATAAGCATTCCTTTTTCATCACATCCACACTACCATCTATTGTTTTTTCACTTTTTAATAATGGCCATTCTGGCTGGGGTAATATGTTATTTCATTGAAGTTTTAGATTGCATTTCCCTGATGATGACTGATGTTGAACATTTTAAAATATGTTTGTTGGTCATTTGTATGTCTTCTTTTGAGAATTGTCTATTTATGTACTTTGATTTTTTTTTTCTTGCTGATTTGTTTGAGTTCCTTGTAGATTTTGGATATTAGTCCTTTGTTGGATGGATAAATTGCAAATATTTTCTCTCACTCTGTATGTTGCCCATTTTTTCTGATGATCATTCTTTTGCTGTTCAGAAGCTTTTTACTTTAATTAGATCCCACCTATTTATTTTTATTTTGCATATATATATATATATTTGCCCAGACCAATGTCCAGCAAAGATTTTCCTAGGTTTTCGTGTGGGATTTTTATGGTTTCATGTCTTAGATTTAAGTCTTTAATTAATCTTGAGTTAATTTTTATACACAGTGAGAGGGATTCAGTTTCATTCTTCCACATGTGGCTATACAATTTTCACAGCACCATTTATTGCATAGGGTGTCCTTTTCCCAGTTTAGGTTTCTATGTGCTTTGTTAAAGATCAGTTGGTCATAAATATTTGGCTTTATTTCTGGATTATCTATTCTGTTCCATTAGTCTATGTATCTACGTTTATACCACTACCATGTTGTTTTGGTTACTATAGCCTTGTTGTATAATTTGAAGTTGGGTAATGTGATGCCTCTGTACTTGTCTTTTTTGCTTAGGATTACTTGGCTATTCAGTGGCTATTATCCTTTCTTGGTTCCATATGAATGTTAGGATTGTTTTGCTATTTCTGTGGAAAATGATGTTTGCATTTGGATTGAAATTGCACTGTATCTCTAGATTGCTTTGAGCAGTCTGGATATTCTCATGATATTAATTCTTCCATTCCATGAGTATGGGATGTATTTCCATTTGTTTGTGTCATCTACAATATGTTTCAGCATGTTTTGTAGTTCTCCTTGTTGACATCCTTCATCTCCTTGATTAAGTACACTCCTAGATATTTTATTTTATTTTATTTTAGGGAGCTACTATAAAAGGTATTCAGTTCTTAATTTGGCTCTCAGTTTGGTCATTGTTGGTGTATAGCAGTGCTACTGATTTGTGTACATTGATTTTGTACCTTGAGACTTTACTGAGTTCAATTATTAGATCAAGGAGTCTTTCGGAGGAGTCTTTAGAATTTTTTCTGTATCAGATTATATAATAGGCAAATGCATAGTTTGACTTCCTCTATTCCAATATGGATGCCCTTTCTTTTGACTTATTGCTCTGGCTAGGACTTTCAGAAACATTTTAGAGAAGTGGTGAAAGTAGGCATCCTTGACTTGCTGCAGTTCTTAGGGGAAATGCTTTCAACTTTTTCCTGTTCAGCATGATGTTGGCTGTGGATTTGTCATACACGGTTTTTATTACTTTGAGGAAAATTCTTTCTATGTCTAGCTAGTTGAGGGTTTTTAATCATAAATAAGGCTGTATTTTATTAAATGTTTTTTCTGCATCTATTGAAATGATCATAAGTTTTTTATCTTTAATTGTGTTAATGTGATGAGTCACATTTATTGTCTTGCATACGTTGACTCATCTCTGTATCCCTGGAAAGAAATCCGTTTGATCATGGTGAATTTTTTTTTATCTGCTGTTATATTTGATTTGCTAGTATTTTGTTGAGTATTTTTACATCTATATTAGGGATAATGGTCTGTAGTTTTTTATTGTTACATCCTTATTGGATTTGATGTCAGGGTGTTACTGGGTTTGTAGGATGAGTTAGGAAGGATTCCCTCTTTCTCAGTCTTTCAGAATAATTTCAATAGAATTAGTACCAATTCTTAGCATGTTCAGTAGAATTTGGCTGTGAACCCATCTGGCTCTGGGCTTTGTTGTTGTTGGCAGTTTTTAAAAAATTACTGATTCAATCTCACTACTTGTTACTGGTCTTTTCAGGATTTCGATTTCTTCCTTATTCAAGCTAGTGGGGTTGTACATTTTCAGAAATTTATGCATTCCCTCTAGAATTTCTAATTTGTGTGCATAGATATATTCATAGTAATCTTAAGTGGTATTTTTTATTTCTGTACTGTAAGTTGTAACATCTCCATTTTTATTTCTGAGTTTATATAAATTTTCTTTTCTTGGTTAATTTAGCCAGTGATCTATCAACTTTGATTATCTTTAGAAAGAACCAACTCTTTGTTTCATTGATCTTACAGATTTTGTTTTGGTTTCAATTTTATTTAGGTCTCCTCTAATTTTTGCCATTTCTTTTATTGTGCAAGATTTGGGTTTTGTTTGTTCTGGTTTCTCTAGTTTCTTGAGGTGCAATATTAGGTTGTCAATTTTGTGATCTTTCAGACTTTTTGATGTACTTAACACTTAACACTCTACACTATCCTCTTGGCATTGCTTTGGCTGTATCCCAGAGATTTTGGTAACTTGTGTCACTGTTATCATTCATTTTGAAAAATGTTTTAATTTCCATATTGATTTCATCATTAACACAAAAATCATTCAGAGTTGATTGTTGAATTTCCATGGATTTATATAGTTTCGAGGGTTCCTTTTGGAATTGGTTTCTAGTTTTATGCTGCTGTTTGAGAAGATATTTGATATAATTTCAATTTTGAAAAATGTATTAATACATATTTTGTGGCCTCTCATATGGTCTGTCTTGGATTCTGTTTTATCTGCTGGTGAGAAGAATGTATCTTCTATAGTTCTTAGGTAGAATGTTCTGTAAATATCAGGTCTATTTCTTCTAGAGTGCAATTTAAATATGTTATTTTCTTCTTGACTTTCTGCCTCAATGATCTATCTAGTTTGTCAGTGGAGTTTTAAATCATCTCACTATTACTGTGTTACTGTCTATCTCTATTCTTAGGTTTAGTAGTAATTGCTTTACAAATCTGGGAGCTCCAGAGTTAGGTGGATATATATATATATATATGATTGTTATATTTTCTTGTTCACTTCATCCTTTTATCATTATATGACTTTGCCTTTTAAAAAACCTGTTGTTGGCCGGGCGCGGTGGCTCAAGCCTGTAATCCCAGCACTTTGGGAGGCCGAGATGGGCGGATCACGAGGTCAGGAGATCGAGACCATCCTGAAACCCCGTCTCTACTAAAAAAAAAATACAAAAAACTAGCCGGGCGAGGTGGCGGGCGCCTGTAGTCCCAGCTACTCCGGAGGCTGAGGCAGGAGAATGACGTAAACCCAGGAGGCAGAGCTTGCAGTGAGCTGAGATCCGGCCACTGCACTCCAGCCCAGGTGAGAGCGAGACTCCGTCTCAAAAAAAAAAAAAAAAAAAAAAACTGTTGTTTCTTGAAAGTGTGTTTTATCTAATATAAGAAGAGTTACTTCTTTCTATTTGCATGAAATATATTTTTCTACCCTTTAATCTTGAGTCTATAAGAATACTTACATTAGGTGTATCTCCTGAAGAAAGCAGATGTCTGGTTTGTGATATTTTTATCCATTTATCCATCTGTATCTTTTAAGTGGATCATATAGACCATTTATATTAAATGCTAATATTGAGATTTGAGGTACTCTTCCAGTCATTGTCTTGTTACTAGTGAGTTTGTTTTCTGCATTGTGTTATTGTTTTATAAGCATTGTTAATTTTTATGCATTCAGGCATTTCTATTCTGGTGTGTATTGACCTTTACTTTCAAGATTTAGAGTTCCTTTTGACATTTATTATAAGGCTGGTCTAGTATTGACAAATTCCCTCAGCATTTGCATGTCTGAGAAAGACTTTATTTCTCTTTCACTTATGAAACTTAGTTTTGTTGTTTAGAAAATTCTTGACTGACAGTTATTCTGTTTAAGGAGATTGAAGATAGGACTTCTGTCCCTTCTGGTCTGTAAGGATTCTGCTGAGGAGTTTGCTGTTAGTCTGAAAGTTTTTTCTTTATAGGTTACCTGATGTCTTTGTATCACTGCTCTTTAAATTCTCTCCTTCATATTGACCTTAGATAGCCTGATAGCTATATACGCCTTGATGATGTCCTTTTTACTATGAGTCTCCAAAGAGTTCTTTAGCTTCTCATATTTGGATGTCTTAATCTCTAGCAAGGCCAGATAAATTTCCCTCAATTATTCTCTCAAATGGGTTTTCCAAACTGTTTGCTTTTTTTTTTTTTTTTTTTTTTTTTTTTTTTTTTGCTATGTTTTCTTTTCCTTGAAGAAAACCTATAATTCTTAGGTTAGCCATTTTACCTAATTCCATATTTCTTGGATACTTCATTCATTTCTTTTAAGTCTTTGTTCTTTTTTTTTATTGGGTTAGTTTGAAAGCCTTGTCTTCAAGCTCTAAAATTCTTTCTTCTACTTGGTATAGATTATTGTTAAAATCTTCCACTGCATTTTGTAGTTTCCTAAATGCATCTCTCATATCCACAAGTTTGGTTTAGTTTCTCATTAAATTATCTATCTCTTTAGAAGATTTTTTATTTATATCCTGAGTTTTTAAGAAATATTATTTATGTTGGTTTTCACCTTTCTCTTGTTTGTCTTTGACATAACTAGGACATACAACAGAAAGGTTGGTTGTGAAATCAATCTTTTGAATTCTTTGTCTGATACTTCAAAGATTTCATCTTGGAAGGGATCCACTGCTGGAGAATTATTGTAATATTTTGGGGGTATCATAGATCTGTGTTTTTTGTATTGCCAGAATTATTTTCCTGGTTCTTTCTCATTTGGGTGGACTATTTGCTGTGGTTTGGCTGTGTCCCCACTCAAATTTCATCACAAATTGTAGTTTCCATAATCCCCACATGTTGTGAGAGGGACCTGGTGGGAAGTAATTGAATTATGGGGGCGGTTACCCCCATATAGCTCTTCTTGTGTTAGTGAGTGAATTCTCAGGATATCTGATAATTTTATAAAGGGATTTTCCCCTTTTTGTTTGGCACTTCTCCTTGTCATTAAGTGAAGAAGAATATGTTTACTTCCCCTTCCACCATGATTGTAAGTTTCCTGAGGCCTCCCAAGCTGTGCTACACTGTGAGTCAATTAAACCTTTTTCTTTTACAAATTATCCAGTCTCGGGTATGTCTTTATTAGCAGTGTGAGAAGAAACTAATACACGATCTCTTATAATTATTTATTCACTCATTCATTCATTCATTAGTCCTTTATTTCTTTAGTGGTGATTTCTGAGATTTTAGTGCACCCATCATATTTTTTATTCAATTGGGTTTTTATTTTTTCCCGTAAGGTTGTGACTTTAATGTTTATAATTTATTATCACCCAGTTTCGCCTCTTGTTTCTTTCAGTGGCAATGACTCTATATGATTTCCTTGGTTATAGAGAACCTTTGTATAATGACTTTCTCAGATGCTGGTTGTAGTAGTGATGTGCTGGGTATGTGAACAGGTTCATTGTCTTCTCTGGGGAATTTTTCCTCTGGTTCCCTCTGTAGGCTGCTGTCAACTGCTTCTTTCAAAGGGTCTGTGGTTTCTTTCTTATTTTCCTGTCACATTCCTTTATCGTTTTTTGAAAAAGCATTCACGATGTGAATCTCTACACAAGATTTTATCTTTCCAATTAGGAGAGACATGCTAACAATGCCTCCAATCTGCCCTCTTGGAAAAAAAGCTTGGTTTGTTTTTCTGATGATATTTTTGAATAACACTTTTAATCAATATTATTGTGGTTGATGTACAGGATCCCCTTACAGAATCAAGGAACTCATTCCTACAGCTTTCTGGAATGTGCATACTGACAGCATACACATAATATTTTGCTGGGAATTTCCCTTGGCCAAAATGAACGGCCTCATCTGGGGTCTCACCCTTTCCCAAGGAGCAGTTCATATAATATGACTGATCAATGATGAGTACAAAGTCTTGCTCCCCTACTTTAACTGAGGACATCTCTGAAAGGCTATTTTAGCTCCAGAGTCCCCAGTGTTGGAACTATTCATATACTCAATTATTCTTCTTTCATTTCCTTACACATGTGGTTCCCCAGAGAACACCCTAATAAATCTCTAAGTGTCAATTTCTAAATTTCTTATTAAAAAACACTTTTATATAAAGAGACACTTGGGCTAACATATGATACTAAGAATTTATGAAAAGGGTCACCTGGGAATATTGATGCTTTCAATGACTTAAGAATAACCTAATACCATGTTTAAACATTTGTGGTTAATGCTGCAATCCAGTATCTAGCTCCCTTTACAGGACTGAAGGAACTATTTTTCAAACTGCTGGGAATGGAGTCATAGTTTTCAGCCCTCTTTTTATATAAAGAAAACTGTCTCACCCAAGGCCATGCCACATTATGTGGGCAGTGTGTATCCCATGACAAATTAAGGTGAAATTAAAAGATTTAGCTCCTTGCCTTTTCTCAGATCAACTCTGAAAGGCCATCCCAGCTCCATAGCTACTGGTGGGTTTGGCTGAGGGGTGAGAGTGCTCCCTTAGGCTAAGGCTAATTATCAGAAAGAATGGTGCTTTATATTTTTAGCATCCAACACTCTCTGCTCAATCTTCCTTTTCTTCTCATCAACAGCTGTTGGGTATTGATCCCAAGAGTACTCTCTAATAAATGTTTTTATGCTAACATTTTCCCAGAGTTTTCTTTTCAGGAAATCTAATTGATGATATAAGATATTATGTATTTATATAATTAATATACATATATACATATACACACATATAAATGTCTGTGTGTATACACATTTTATCAGAGACTTCAAATTCCATTACATATTTAAAAGCCTGTGTTTCCAAAGTCATCTTTTTTTCTTTTTTTTCACATCATCAGTTTTATGTTTTACAGAATTCAGATGGTACTTTGTATTTTTTTTTAATTAGAGTTGACCTGTAATATACTTTTTTTCTCCTGTTTTTCACTCTATAATTCACTTGTTTTTTAGATAAACCCAAAACATTCCTGCAGTAAGCTCTTTTGTGGAATCAATTATAATTCTGTGCTCAGTCTTACTATCTTAAGAAAACATTAATATTGTTACTTTTGTAATTTTGGTAATAATGCATATAATATTGTCTTCTAGAATTGTGTTGTGAAGGCAAAAATGTAAGAAAAGAATTATTAAAAGGAAGACAGAAAGAGAAAAATATAGCACTATTTTTTGGGAAGATAAACATTTGGGTAAACGTAAAAATGTTAATTGGGCTATGTTAACAATGGGGGAGTTAAATGTGGAAATTCATTTTATGGGATGAGAAGAGGCTATCATTTTAGAATAAAATAAATTAAGGTAATATGCTCAAAATAAAGGATATAATATTTACATTATTTAAAAAAAAATTGAGGAGGATATAAGAACACAATAAGAGATTAGTCATATAGGATTTACCTGGCAAAGTCCTGGACAATGGACTCCCCACTTTATAATGATCATATTATAATGAGAAACATCACATGCAAATTAGGTAACCAGAAACTAGATGCCAAGCCATAGCTGGTCCAGCTAGCTCTACTCGGAAGGAAGGAGTGAAAAAGAATCTGACATTGTAAGACAGTTAAAGTGTAAATTAAAAAGGAGAGAACTTGTGTACTGCATAAGAGGATTAAATTTAGTTTGCAAATTTGAGAGTGCTTTTGGGTACTATAAAATTTGAGTTTCTCCCACTGAATTTGGTCAAGTCGATTCAGTTAAATATTCAACAAGTCTCGAGTGCTTTGCTTCTTAACACGATATCAGGAAGGAAGTTACTGAGACTGAGGATTGAGAAAATGTAGATGCTTCATCTCCTGATGACTTTCATGAGTCAACTTAGGCCCAGGAACTGTGACAATCAGTGCTGAGACTCTCTCACTGTCCTTGATGTGCACCCAGGAGAGCTACAGTGGGAGTACAACAATGAGCAAACAAAGACATTACAGCAACTCTCTCCCTGGGCATAATTCTCTCACAGAAATTGCCTTCAAGAATTTTGTTCAGGCAAACTCTGATTTTTTTTTTTTGTCAGAATTCTGGACTTTTATGCTGTTGCATTTTTTTTTTCTTTTTAAAAAATAAAATATGTTGAAAAACTGCATTGTTTCATTTTTGATTATAGGAGGTTGTATAATAATTAGTCAATAAATGCCTTTTTAAACTTTCCATGCTATTTTTTTTTTGTACAACATACTGAATCATATATTACAATCAATTTTCTAAATACTTTTATTTTTACAAGTGGTTTATAAGATCCCTGAAGGCAGGAACTAGCATAATATCCAGCACATTGCATTTCAAATTATATGTATAAAATAAGTGTGCATTCTGGGAATTCATTTGAAACATCAGCAGTAAGATAATGAAGAATAAGATGTGGCTACTATAGCCTGTAAGAAACAAACCCTTTAACTCTTTGACAATTCATGACATTTATAGGCCAACTCCTGAGGGCTGTATTGGTCATAATGTCATGTTGAGTATGCTATTAATATACTTCACTGGATAAGTCTGAATGTTATGATTTTTATCATCAGTGTGATGGGCCCATAACTTAAAAACTGCATACCCAGTTGAGTTATGAAATCATTTCTCTTAGGGGAAAAAAAACACAAACAATTGGTTTATGATGAGATTTTTTTTTGGTTAAAAATGAAAAACATCAAGTCTAGCCCCATAATAAAAATGGAACATTACAAAATTATTTCAAAGACAGTTCAAATAGAATTGGTTATGAAGCATTCAAAAATGTTATCAAGTCCACTGAGAAAGGCAGTTAATGTTTTTATGAGGCTTCACTCTTAAAATAGACTGTAATTTATTTAACACTGTAGTTTATTATTTCAAATATCATGACATACATGTTCAGTTGCTTCTGGTGTGATTAATGCAGGTAAATGTTAAAAAGATGTTGAATAATGACTTAAAAATAAACTACTAATCTCCATGAAATTTGGTTCATGACAGTGATTCAATATGTCCTATTCTGCACAACAGAATCAGCATCAGCATATTTGTCTTATGAACTTATACATAAAGAAGACTCCAGCATGTTTTCAAATAAGATAACATGCATGATATGTATAAAGTAATTTTAAAACACTAGATCTAAATGATTTCAAAATTAAAAATACATCTTTTTTTTAAAAAAAAAAGTTTTAAATTTTCAAAGTTTTGGTGTGATTTCACAATTAGTGTGATTTTTATCTATGTATTTTTTTTCTAAGTTAAAATGATGGTATATAATTACCATTTGGATTTCGTTTCTTCACTTAACATATATTTACTCTTTTCTCACTTATGACTTTCAGTAAATACCATTTAATTTACGATCCTAAAATAGAGATTACTTAGCCATTTCACTATAGTGGAGGTCAGAGTGGTTTCAATTTTTGTTTGTTTCTACAACTACTTTAAATTATATCAGGATAAATACTCAATGCATAACTTTCCTATACTTAGAAAATTATATATTCCCCATGATAAATTCTTAATTAATTCCTACTTTTTGTCAAAAATATTAAACTTTTAAGTTTCTTGATGCATTTATGTTTATGACTGTATTTGTAATTATCTTTTGAAATCTCTAAAATTATCTCAAATCCCATATTATTCAAGTCTTCCAGGGCCAATCCTGTTTTCACACTAGAATACTTCATGAATCAGTCAGAACAGTCACTTTTATTTCCTACTTAAACTGTTTATTCTAAGAGCAGGGATTGCTGCTTAAGATTTTAGTTCATGCACTTATGAGACTGGCACATAATAGGCACCGAATACATATTTGCAAAATGAAGGAACGAAAGCCATGTGATATCATTGTTGAACTCCTATGCATGCCCATTGATGTGGTGATACCCTTGCTGGTCCAGCATCTTGTTAGTGATGTAACGATGCCTTGTTTTAGCTTTCAGGCTCCCACCTATTTTAGATGGTCCTTCACTTCTTAGACCATGGTTGCCCAAAATATGGCATTGTGGCCTAAAGAATGGTTCCTATCAGGCTTCCAGCTTCCCTTATGCATGGTACTACAATCAACCCACCCTTACCAACTATTAGGACCTTTGATTTAAACTTGGACTCAGTTCAGACTTTCCATTCCCTTCAGAGGCTTTCCACTTAGGAATCTTGAGGAGCTCTCTTACCAAGGGATTGAGAGCCTCCTGGTTTTCCTATGAACTATTTTCCTAAACTTTAACTTTCAGAAAGCAAAATGCAATATCACTGTCCTTCACTCTTATAGTTTCAGGATTTTAAATGCAAATTGATCTTCTCTCCCAGTTCTATATGGCACAGGTGAAAAGATATTTTACTAAAACCTGGAAACATACCTGTAAATAATTATTAGACCCTTATCTTTGGAAGTGGATAATATATTTCCCTAACTACAAGAATGCCTCAAATGAATTATTAATTTCAAACAACAGGCAATTTTTTAACCTCATAATTTTGTGGGTCAGGAATTTGGGTAGGGATAACCCTAGTGATTCTCCTACTTTACCTGATAATTACTGCAGTCACTTAGTGACATTTAGGTGTTGGCTAGCCTGGTCTGGAGGGTCTAAGATTTACTCACGTATGTAGTATTTTGGCAAGAACAATTGGAAGATTGGCCTCAGCTGGGCCTGGTCCCTCTCTATGGAGACTCAGAGTCTCCTCCCAAGGTCTCTCTAGCAGGTAGTCTGAATATTCCTAGAAGTGAGTTATTTTTAGTTCAGGGTTTTCACAGTAGTATTCTAAGAGACAACATGCAGGGGCTGTGTTGGAAATTTATTTCAGTCATTCAAATAACTGAAATTTCCTCAGACTAGGGACATTTTGGTTTGCTCCTTCTTTTTGAAATGTTTCCCTTTGCCCCTTTCACTTACAAATATCCTTAAGGGCTCACCTTAAACATGTCACTTGTTCCCTCAAATTTTTTCTGTCAAATTTTCTTAAAATGTTTCCTGTACTTCTGCTTAGAAGTACCTATCAAATTTTAACTTTGATATCTTCTTGTATAACATTTACTCTCCTATCCCTGAAAGATTTTAACATCTGCGAATACATGGATGTGTATGTATTTTTCAACACTACATACATGATAAATCTAGACCAGCATCTTACCCATCTGTAAACCCAGTAATTGATTAGAAGTATAAATTAATGAACTGGAGCACTAATTACAATAATCTAAAATACATTTATTATAAAACTTTTCTCATTTTTTACTTACTACTACATAGTCCAATAAATAAAATATTTTAATTTCAATCTTTGATTTTAAGCTTGAATTTCTTCACTCATTCAGATATTTTACAAATATTTCTATTTCCATCTGATTTTGATTTTGAATTTTATAGGAAATCATTAGACTTGTATTAAATTATTTTAAGAAATTAACTCCATTTCTTTTCTAGTCTGTGATGCTACCGGTTCTTGAATTACTATCTATGCTACAGCCTCACTCATTGATACCTTTTATTAGAATCAGTTTACATTGTGGGAGTTTGGCATTTATTCAAAACAATTTGTTTTTTTAAATTTCTCAGTTACACATTGTAATTACCTCCATAAATGTAAGATCCTTTATTTTAGTGGACGTTTGCCACCTTACTCCTCCACTCCGCCAGACTCTGATATAACATGGTTTTCAATGTTGTCATGCGTTTTCAGTTTCTTGTGCATGTCTGTGCTGTCCTACAAAATAAAAATTTGACAGAGACTAATGGATGCTTCCATTTGAACTTGGGGATTTAACAAATTATTATTTATAATAATAAATGTAAAGCTACTATGAACTTAGTTGAGCTTTTTGTTCAAGCCTTCCTTTGAAGTTTGAGTTCAACCAAAGTGTTATTTTCTACACTATTTTTATGTGTTCCTCTTATTGGAACCATATTCTCTCTATTCCTAGCTGTCCTGTTATTATAAGGTATAACATCATTTTCATTCCTTATTTTTCCCATCAGGACCAGAATAGTTTAGCATAGTAGGTAACCCTTCAGTCCTCTCCTCTGAAGAAAATGCTAGTCTGCATCTTTAATTACATGTAGTTGCTAGGTGATTAAAGTACAGTGTAAAAATATTAGAAAGTAATTTCATGCCACAAACCATTAAACATGTAACTTTTGGCCTACTATATGTCATGGTCAATGCTAGGCATTCCTTTTTTGTCCCTTAAAATTGTAGCATTTTTATGGACAGATATAAAACAAAATGTATGATGTGATAAGTTAAATAATTTTTTAAAGACCAATAAATTGCCAGACCAGAATTTCAATGCAAATCTGTCTGATTCTAAATTTTAATTTCATTCACTTAGTCATATACAAGTCACCTACTGTATATACATTATGTCCACAAAATGATAAATTAAATTCCTGAACTTATAAGGTAAATTGAGAATACTTTTTGTATGTTATGTAACGTTTTGCCAGAATTAGAAAATATTATGAAAATAATTCATAATAATGGTTTACATACCAGTAAATATGAAACTAACATTACTGTCATGTTACTCCACATCAATGGGCTTTAAATAAAGATATACACATTAATATAAGAATACTACGTGACAAACAAAGGCTATGTCTACTCAGTGATCAAAGTGGCAATGTATATCCTGTACTGTTATAGTATCTCACATGCAGTGTATAATTAATAAATATATTGGGTAAAATTCTCATCTGGTTTGATCAATAATAACTGTTAAAAATATGTGTATGGAGACCTAACAGATCAGAAGGGAAGGAATATATCATCCAACAAATCAAATTGAAACGACTGCTTTGCAATTTGTCAAAAAAAATCAATAAGCCTTTTACTTTATACTTTACATCAAACACATTTCAGTATGCTGAATGTTTGCTTATTTATAAAAACAGAAGAAAACAATAATGAATATTTATTAAATCTGGGTGGGAGTAGTAGAAAACAAATATTCAAAGTTCAGATATAATGAGGAGAAACACAAATAAAAAATATATTTAAGTGCAATGCAATAGAAAGTGTTCATGTTTTTAATATACAATACAATTAATATATTTAGAAATTATTCTTTGCAAATATAAGTGGATAATTAACAACAAATCATACAAATTTGCAACATCAAAGTTCTAAAATACAGATAGTGAAGATATCACTAAAGTCACCCTAACTACAAATAACTAACTTGAAGTATAATATTTTTATAACTTATGTATGTATGTATGTATGTATGTATGTATGTATACAAAGAAGTGCCAATTAAGCCATCAATGAAAGAAGCATGTATTTTTTTCTTTATAATTTAGACAAAAATGAAGAACACTTCATATTGGTATAAAAGAGGTAAAATATGTATTTTCTTACTTTGCTGGTAGAAGTGCAGTTTGAATAACCAAGTTTTAAAATAATTTAGCTATATTTAAGTGCCTTAAGCAATTTTACTTCCTGGGTTCTAACACAAAGAAATTTTCCTTTGTGGGGGGCAGATAAAGTCTTAGACATAAATATGTTTATTGTGGAATTATTCAAAACAGTACAAATTTGAAAATGACTTTAATATGCAATAATTAGGAGCACATGTAAACTGTTAAACATCTATCAATACTCTCCAGTTCTTAAAATGATACGTTTTTGAAGGCTAGCAGTATCATCTAAATTTTCATGTAATTTCTTACTATAACTTGAGAGAACCTAGTTCAGTGAAAAGTAACCTTGGTCTACTTTGGTCTAGAGTTTTTCTTATTTAAATAAAATTCAGGTAAAAGTGGAAGAAATTATTTTTTCAATAGTTTAAATGTTGACATATTATTTTTTCCCTAGTTTCTGCCTGCTTGTGGATGTAACTTATTTATATTAGCATAACTCAAAATATGTACTGCAACCTACAAAATGTAGGAACTGTTTCCATTTCCCACCCTACCACCCATCCCATTGCTTACCAAGCTTTCAGAACTTTGGGGAGTGATCTGATTTCTACATATGCTCATGATTTATACTTACTTCTGTTGGGGCTGCTGTTTCTCTGCTGGAGTCCACTTTCTATTTTCATGAGTTGATATCTGTGTATGCTGTTCCACAGTGTATGCATTTGCTTGACCAAGCCTAACCATCTCCACTGGGGTAATTATAGTTTTACCATTGCTTTAGACTGTTTTTTTTTTTTTTTTTCTTTCTAGCTCCACTCCTGTTCCATTGAACATTGCAGCTTCTCCTAGTCTTTTATGAGTCCTCAAAGTTATCCTGCTGATTTCTTCTCTTCAGGGCATTCACGTCTACTTGGATACTGCTGATGTTTTGTCAGACAGTTTAATTTTTTCACCAAATAGCTGTAACTTTATAACCAAGTGCAGGGAAGCTTTCACTGCTCTTCCAGGAGTATCCATCTATGTCCTATGGACCTGCTTCTGCCTATCCCTTGTAGCTGCCACCAAAGCACTTGTGTTGCCAACATAGTGTGACAACTATATCAAAGGAAGTATAGCAAGGAAAAGAAGAAAGCTTTAATCCCCTTAATGTCACATCCCACTAGCGGGTTCCAAAGCAGTTCTGCTTGTGATCCAAGATTTTACAGAAATCTTTTATTTTTTCCTTATAGCCATTTTCATTTCAAAGATCTAAATTCAAGTAACAGCCACCCTTCTGTATTCATAATCACTAGTCATTTTTGGATGACTGAAATATTTTTACTGGATTTAAAATTCTCACATCTGGCTTTATGACTTCCATGCCTTCCCAGAAATCCAGCTGTCCACTTCCAGTTCTTCTCACCACTACCAAGCAACTTTCTTGAACAGAATCTACATGATAACCTTCTTTTATGCATATCTCACACATGTGCAATTGCAGCAATAACTTCTGTGTGTTGTTGTCAGTATATTTGCTAAGATCATTGTTTACGTTTAGATTTTTCAGCCAGGATTCCAGTGAAGAATTTGAGAATTAGAGAAATGGTTTTCAGAACACAATTTGGAAATGTTCACCTTCACCTCTCCTAGTAGCATTTACCTCTTATGTCAGGTCTCAGCAAAGCCTTGGCTTTAATACAAAGTTACATACTCTGACTGTTTAATTGTCAAAAAAACGCAATTCTAAGAATCAATCAAATCATCAGTATTTAACATGTTAAGATAATAACTAGGGCTAGGCGCGGTGGCTCAGGCCTGTAATCCGAGAGCTTTGGGAGACCCAGGCAGGCGGATCGCGAGGTCAGGAGATTGAGACCATCCTGGCTGACACGGTGAAACCCCGTCTCCACTAAAAATGCAAAAAAATTAGCCGGGCGCGGTGGCGGGCTCCTATAGTCCCAGCCACTAGGGAGGCTGAGGCAAGAGAATGGCGTGAACCCGGGAGGCGGAGGTTGCAGTGAGCCGAGATTGCGCCACTGCACTCCAGCCTGGGCGGCAGAACGAGACTCTGTCTCAAAAAAAAAAAAAAAAAAAAGATAATAACTAGTGTGATGTGTTTTATTCTTGTTTGTGTTTTAGCAGAATACATTATACTAACAGGGTTGGTTCTACATGCTATCTAAATCATCAGGATGTTTTCCCTGATACTTTCATAATTGTCCCCTGAAGTATATTATCAAATATGTATGTTGATTTATGAACAGACTCTAGTATTCAATCTTTCAGAAAAGTCTTGCTTTTGAGCAAGAAATATATACTACAAAATGTCTTGAAAAAATTTGATTTCTTCATGTCCTTTGCAGTAACATGGAGGCAGCTGGAGGCCATTATCCTAAGTTAATTAATGCAGAAACAGGAAAGCAAATACTGCATGTTCTCACTTATAAATGCGATGGGATTTGGACTCGTGTCTCCATCCAAATCGTATGTTGAACCGTAATCCTAATGTTGGAGGTGGGGCCTGGTGGGAGGCGATTGGATCATGGGGGTGGATCCTTCATACATGGTTTAGCACCATCCCCTTGGTGCTGTTCTTGTGATAGTGAGTGAGTTCTCACAGATCTGGTTGTTTAAAGCATGTAGCACTTCCCCCACTTTGCTCTTGTTTTCGTCATGTGAACTGCCTGCTCTCTCATTGCCTTCCACAATGAGTAAAGGCTCTTTGAGGCCTCCCCAGAAGCAGATACTGTCATGCTGCCTGTGCAGCTTGCAGAATCATAAGCCAAATAAACCACTTTCCTTAATAATTACCCAGTTTAAGGTGTTTTGTATAATGCTATGAGAATGGCCTAATACAAAGTGGGAGCTAAATTTTGAGTACACGTTACATAAAGATGGAAACAACAAACGCCAAAGACTTCAAAACCAAGGAAGGAGGGAGAGGACAAAGGCTAAAACAACTTCCTAATGGGTGTTATGTTCACTATCTGTGTGATGGGATCAATAGAAGCCCAAACTTCAGAATCACAGAATATGACCTTGAAACAAACCTGCACATGTTCTTCCCGAATCTAAAGTTAAAATTACAACGGAAAAACTTGGATTCTTTATATTATTACGATATCATTTAGTTCAAATTTAGAATAGTTCAGAATATTTTCCCTTGAATATAATTTTTAAACTTCACTTGGATTTGTCTTTAGGGTCCCCTTTATAAATAATATTACAAAATGCTAATAATATAAGGAAATGTTTCTATCGGCAGTTTTCATCATGTAAAAGTTATTCTGAAAAGTCTTATGGATCAAAGTAATAGTGAGGTGCTGCTGAACTTCTGAACATAGATCTAAAATAAATCAAATCTTCAATTATTTCCCCTGGAAACAGGTTTATTGATTTGTCTTTCACATAATGTGATTTAGCTCTCTAAAACAAGATATTTACAGGAACTGTTTCATCCCTAACAATTGTAAAAGCAATGACCATAGATTGCTACATTTTCTTCATATATATGTATATATGAGATATGCATGTGTGTTTGTATATGTGTGTAATAAATACATATATTCAACTTATACATATATGATACATGTTTGACTATAATTAGAATACCACATGCATATGTATATATGGAATATATATTTGTATATATAATACACACATATAAATAATGTGTATATATATTAAATATATAGTCCTCTAAATAAATACAAGTAAACTAAAAACAAAATTGGTGTGAAATGTTTAAAGATCCTTAAATTTCTGCCTGTTGGTCTTGTGGCTAATTATTCTCTAGTTTCCTACCTGCATTCCTTAAAATGGTAAGTAAATTTCTGTTGCTATGGTTTAGAATTTTGAACAGAAGACTGACAATTACATGATTCAAAGTAGATGACAGTTTGCCTTTTTGGAGGTAGTATTTATAGTCTAAAATAATAATTATCTGTAAGATTGTCAAGGGGTTACAAAGTTATTACAATTATTAAACACTTTTATTCATCATAGTAATTTGGAATGCAGATCTAAATGGTTAGTCTCTACCTTTGTAGTAGAAATTTATACACTTCTCTTATAATGAGTGAAGTAAAAAAAAAAATGAAAAGAAAAAATCCAAATAATTCATGCAGTGACAACTATACAATGAACATCTCAGTATGGAATATTTGCCATACTGGTTAGGACAGTTATCTATACTTTCTATGAGTCTATTTTTTTTTTTTTTTTTTTGGAATTTTGGTCAGAATGTACTACACAATGGCAAATTTAGGATGATACCACAGTGCATTAAGACCTGCTTATGTCTATCAAACAGATATTTAACTTTACCCTTTATTATGCATAATATGTGGTGATGTAGAAATCTGTAAGCTTCCCACCTACTGACTGAGGGATCCTCCATCTGGCTTATTTTAAATGGATTCTTTTATAGTTAGTAACAAATACTTACTAGAGCATTCTTGGATTTTATGTATGAGTCTATGTAAATCACAAAATTCTGTATAGATAAATAATCATATCTAGAGCTTATGTTATCTTATTAGTTTAACCCATTTTTCATCTAA
This sequence comes from Rhinopithecus roxellana, assembly GCF_007565055.1. Lineage (NCBI taxonomy): Eukaryota > Metazoa > Chordata > Mammalia > Primates > Cercopithecidae > Rhinopithecus > Rhinopithecus roxellana. The sequence continues at coordinate 93,580,734 of NC_044552.1, read as the reverse complement.
TATTTATATTTGCAAGGAAAACATCTTTTATAATATTGTCTCACAGAAGAATATATTGTATCCTCTTGAAAACTTTTATTATTCTTATAAATGCCTTTCCTTTTTCTGTTTTTGTTTTTTTTACTCTTATTTATCTATTTTTTAAAATAAATGGTAATCTAAAACTCTCCAAGTTTTTTATGTGGAGGCTGGTACATGGAAGGACTCTAAGTCAGTGTGGTTTAGCTGGAAAAATATTTGTTCAGGAGTCAGTAAGTTCCTGATTAAAATCCTAGCTTCCTTCATTACCTTGCACGACCTCATGAAATTTACTTGGCCTCTTTGACTGTTACTTTCCCTATTTGTAAAACTATAATACTTTCCTTATTGAATTTCTGTAATACATAAATGAGACAGCATATGAAAGAACAATGACTCACTAAGCATTAGGGAAAGTGCTCCTGCCTTTTCTTACTCATATGGATATGTTTTTATTTGAGCTGACTGTTTCTTACCATCTGTCTTAGAATAGATGTAGGCTATGAAAAAGTGGAGATAGTGTTTTTAAGCCTGCCCATAACCTAGACAAAAAAGTGCCCCATCAACCTAGCTCAAAAAAAAGGATCATTTTGGGCTTTGGTGGCAAAGTGTTATAAAAATAAGATCGTGTAGGTTTGGTATTGAGCTTGTTGTACACATTTCTTTTGGGGACCTTCAAAGAACTGACAGAAATAGACAAGATTATCGTTTTACATGACTTATGAAAACCCATGGTCAAATATTTAATAGGGTCCATATGATACAGCATTGATTTATAATTTGTTATTTTTTTACCCTGAGGTTGGCCAAATCTCAAACAGCATGGTTGATCAGTGATTAGTAAAAATGCATGTGGAGTTACTTCCAGCATTTACTGTCACATTCTGCTTCTTTCCAAAGTCAGCTTCTCTAAGGTTGTGTTTATCTCAGTGATTGAATTTGGACGTCCTTAGCTTTGATCTTTGTTACACACTCTGGGATATAACTTTCATTTATTAATTTAGTCTTATAAACAAACAAAAGCTAGAGTATGATTAAAATCTGACCTTTTTGGTAACTGCTGCCAAATCTCTAGGCTGACACCCCACAGTAAATGACCCAGATAGACATGGAGGGAGTCTCCTCAGTGAGTGATCTGAATTATGTTGCATTTTAACACTTATTTTATTGTAAAAAAAAAAAAAAAAAAAAAAAAAAAAAAAAAGTAACACATGTACAGATAGGTATACAAAACAAAAAAAAGTAAGTTTATGAATTATCAGAAAGTGAACGTGTCTTGACTTAGATGATGACATAGAATATTGCTAGCAGCCTCAACGTTCTCATTCTGTTCTCTCTAATTACTTCCCCATCTACTCCACCAAATATAACCAGTATCTTGTCTTTTATGAGAATCACTTGTTTGATATTCTTTGCTGTGTCGTTCTAAAGTTGTATATTCTTAAACATGAGAATTAAATTTCCATTTTCAGACTTCATTTTAAAAGAAATCTACAAGACTATTTTGTTTTTTACACTAAATACTTGATGTGGCATTTATTTGTATTGCATAGAGTTTATTGACTCCTCATTATCCATTCTGTAAATATTTCACAATTTCAGTGCTCATTCTAGTTTGTTAGACATTTAGGTCACTTGCTAGTATTGACTATTGTCAAATTCTCTTCTGCGTATTCCTATTTATATACTGTTGTATGTGTAATCACACAATTCTTTTGGATATATTTCTAGGTGTGCACTTGCTGGATCATACAGTAAGAGTATGTTTAGCTTTAGTAGACAATGCCAAAAATGCTTTCCAAAAGATTATATCAACTTACGCTCCCACCAGCAATGTATAAGATTTTCCATTACTCTGCATCTTCTTCAAATCTTAAAATGTAGTTACTTTTTAATTTTAATTATTGTGGCGCATGTAAAAGAACATCTCATTTGTATTTTAATTGGCATTTCCCTGATAGTTAATAATATTGAGCAATTTTCATATCTTTGTTGAACATGTAGACACCCTAGATTGTGAAATGCTTGTTCAAGTATTTTGTTCATACTCTACTGGATTCTTTGTTGTTTTTATTTACTATTATTATTTTTTAACAGATGGGGTCTTGTTCAGTTGCTCAGGCTAGACTTCAGTGATGTAATCCCAGCTCACTGCAGTCTTAAACTCCTGGGCTTAAGTTGTCCTTCCACCTCAACCTCCTGACTAGCTCTGAGAATATAGGTGCAAAACACCATACATGGCTAATTTAAAAAAAAAAAGTTTTTAAAGATTGGAGTCCAGGCTGATCTTGAACTCCTGGACTCAAGTGATCCTCACTGCTCATTCTCTCATGTAACAGGGATTACAGGCATGACATTGTGCATGGCTCTTTGTCTTTTCTTTTTCTTTTTTTTATTGTACTTTATGTTCTAGGGTACCTTTTCAATATACTTTGGATTTGAGCCCTTTCTCTGTTACACATCTCCTTCTACTATGTGGCTTGTGTTTTTACTTTTTCTGGGAATGGCTTTTAATGAATACAAAGTTCTTAATATTAATGTGAGATTACGCACACATATATATTTACATATACATATATTCCTTTATGGTCACTGCAACTGGTACAAATGTTTTTATGTTTAGGAGTAGTTTACAGCTTTCCACTGACTATTCTTTATTTTGTCATATCAGTTGAACCTGAGTAAATGTAAAAATGGGTATAACCATTGCACGTGTAGTCAAGAGAGCTAAGTTACATATGCCTGATATAAAATGTGATTTTTGTAATAGTCAGTTAGACAATAATAGTTGAATATGGGGCAAAATATCTTATGAAAATAATTCATTATTGACTGTTTTAGTTCTTACTGGAAATGTTCAATGTTTTATTCATGTTATTGTGCTAAAAAATGAGAGTTAGTTGAGGTCTAACATGAGAGGGCTTTTTCTGTAGCCACACCATCTGAAAACATCTAGTGTAACTCTGTGATTTTGCTTTACTCATAGGAGTATTAGAGCTGTGGGGAGGAAGTATAATACCAGAAAGAGTTGCTAAAAGTATGAAAGGCCAAGTAATATATTTGCTTTTGCCTTTGGTATTGGCATATCCAACACATGTATACTCTTAATGGGTATGATAACTTAAGAAAGAATATGATTTGAACCCATTCATATTTAGGAGGGGTGTCAGAAATTGAGAAGCAGGCAGACCCATATACTCTAAAAAGTGATTCTAAAGTAAATTGTTTAAGAAATTAGATTGAAAAGATTCTTTGTATGGGAAATTTTTAAAGTTCGTGTCAACATGCCCATATTCAAGTGAAGGTAAGAGAAGCCCAGACCAAAAAAAAAAAAAAAAAAAAAAAAAAGTGAAATGACAAGATAACTGTGAATTAAGCATCAATTCCTTTATATAGGGCTATCATAAAAAATAAATCTTGGTTCAATTAGAAGAACTAAGCTGTCCTTGATGGAAAACAGAAAGTAATCATAACATGTGAAATGTTTTGGATAAAAAAAGTATTTACTTAAAAAAATGAGAGTAGTCTTTATATAGCATTGGTAATTCCATTTAAAAAAACTGTATTGTTATTTATTCAAACTTCTAGACTAGTGAAATTAAACAATGTCCTCAGATTGCATGATAGGTTGTTTAAAAATAGAAACTATTCTGGCAATTACTTTTCTGTGCAAATTAAAATTTTCTATCTATTCTAAAAAAGACAGGCTAACCAAATGACAAATAGAAAGAAAATAACTCAAAAAATAATTAAAGTGTATCCTCAGATTTAAGGTAGATTATTCTTTATTAAAAATTACAATTTGAAACATTGGTATCCCAAATATTCGATTATAACATTTTGGGCTCATGAAAAGATTCTCATAGATAAACTTTGTAATAAATAAACAGCACAAACTTGAAATTTAAATAAACATATACCAATAAAAACGTCTGTTTTATATAATTCATGGGTATAATTTATATTTAATGTTTTATTTAAGCACTTTAATACAGAATATAACTGTAAACAAAATATGAATACTTCTATACCCAGCAAAAGAGCAAACCAAATGAAAGTCATACTAGTTCACAAGGAACATCTACCCTTTATCAAAGTTGATGCTAAGAATACAACTATTCTCTCAATGACATAAATTTTATCATTTCCTGTATTATCTTTTAAAATGAGGCTTATCTTCTATACTATGTAATGTGAGAGAATCCCAAGGATAGCTTTAGGTTGTCTTTGGATATCTGGAATTTTCTGAAAAAATTTTCCATCTGCATCTGAGGATGGTGGATGGATCAAGTCTATAATCACATTTTTTATGTATCTGAGTATCCTTGGTAAAAGTATATTAGCTAATCAGAGAATTCATTCACTCCTGGTTGCAAGGAAAAGAGAACTGCAAGAGGAGCTATAGTTTATCTAACGTTGCAGGCTTTCTATAGGTTACAGAAACACTCCATATGTGTTACATGAATTTAAAGTGTATTTTAGATTTTGATTCTTTTAGTGCATCATTCACTGAAAGAGTATAGGACTGGTCATCTTTCTGGACTTTATGTGAAATATTAAACTTCTCAGGAGAGAAAATGACTCAAAAAACTATTTAATATTTTAGAACACATTGTCATTTCAGATTGATTAGAATAAATTACCCTAAATATGTCACATTATTCAAATATGCTTTGAAGGTTTATTTATTTATTTATTTATTTAAGACAATTTTAGAGCTTATCAATGAATTTCCACTTTGTTTGCATCTCTGTATTCACTTCTACTTTCCTTTGGTTTCTAAGATCAGTATTTGATTTCTTATTAGATGGAACCATTCATTTTAATATAATCACTTTTTAAAAATTGTGTTTAGGTGAACAGTGCATGCATGTTCACATTCCAGTTTCAATAAATGATGTGTACTTGCTCTCCTACACACGTTTTAAAATAGCTTCTCAGAAATCTCTTAGCTCAGTCAGTCATAATTCCCTTCTTAATAAACAATAAAATTGCTTTTCTCCCACAGACCATTATAGAAGATGAGTAGTCTATGATGCTGGAAATTTTTACATATTCTATATGCTTGCAATGAGTATCACTAGTTGTCTAGCATAGGATTGTTCAATAGAGCATGCTGATATTATGGCCATGTTCTGTATATGAGCTGTCCAATTCAATAGCCACTGGCAACATGTGGCTATTGAGCATTTGAAATGTGGCTAGTGCAATAGAGGAACTGAATTTTTAATTTAATTTAGTAAATTAAAATTTAAATACCCACATGTGACCAAAGAGTACCACTATGAATAGTGTTGCTCTAGAGAGTTATCTGCCTACAGAACTTTCTAGAGAATATCTTGTAGTTGTAGGAACATATTGGCAAGCTGTCTTTCTTCAAGTATAATAGCAATTTATAAAAATTCCAATTTCTATGAAACTTTTTGAAACCTTATGCTGATATTTCTTAAGATGTCTTGGATTTTTTATTTACTTATATCTATCATGTTGTTATCTAGTTTCCTAATTAAGAGTAATAGAATATCCCAAGCATTTGCGTGAATTTATTATTTCTATGTCCTATTACTTTTTCAAAAATAATTACTAAAACAAATTCACAAAAAAATTATTCACTGAAGATGTGGTGAAAACTATTAACTGGGTTTTACTCTTACTTCATATCAGTGTTTTTACACAGTGCTTACCAAATACATGTTCACACTTAAATTTTTTTAAAAAAAGCTTGCTTTAGAACTTGAATGTCTATATTTAAGTCATTTTTTCTTTGTGAAAATATCTCTCCAATTTTGTGCGGCATCTAGCTTACGACAGTTGCTGTCTTATTTTACTCACCCTCCCACATTTTAAAAATATGATTTTTAAATTTAATGACAATCTATCTTGGCAGTTGGCAATTTCAGTTGTAAAAAGTGCTTTCTTTTTTCAACATTTGGCCTTTTGGTACAAATAACATGACAAAGATTTTGTTTTAAGATAATCCACTCAGTTGTCATTTCAAAACTAATTATTATTTGGAATAATTTTAATGGCTTATATTTTACTATAGTTTTCAAAACTTGGTAAGCATGTTATTTTAAATTTTTACTCATTCATATTAATGTTGATTTGTGAAGTGATCAATATTTATTAAAGCTAAATTGTCTGTACTTGTTTGTGCCCTCTACTTAAGTCAAATTCAAGGTATTTGCTTGCTTTGTAGATTTAAATAAATTTACTTAAGGAAGCTGTCGCTAACTCTATCTTAAATCCTTACCTGCACATTTTGACATAGTAAAACTGTATTAATTTTGGTGTGAAAATCATAAAGTTTACTAGTATATTACCTAGAGTTTCCCAAGTGCCATTAACCTATTGAAACAGTTCATCTATAGAATAATTGCATTTCTGTTGTTGCTGCTAAAAACTATATATCCTATAATTATTTAATCAACAATTGTTTGAATACTTAAAGTATTTTCAGAGATGGTCAACTTGGATCTTCATAGGGTTAAGAAAATTGTTCTCAAACATGAATTTTGAGAAAAGGCACAATATAACTTAATTTCTTAATAGGAGTAAGTGCAGAAAGTTGAAAGAAAATAAGATTGGGAAATAAAAACAGAGACAGAGTATGAATAAAAGAGTATCACAGCATTATAGTACCACAGAGGATTAAGGACAAGGAATATAAACTTTCTTTGTGAAGGTTAGTATTTTTCCAGGTTTTTTTTGTTTTGTTTTGTTTTTCTGGAGAAAGAGTTCCACTCTGTCACCCAGGCTAGATAGAGTCCAGTGGCACAAATTTGACTTATTGTAACCTCTGCCTCCTAGGTTCAAGCAATTCTCCTGCCTCAGCCTCCCAAGTAGCTGGGGTTACAGGTGCACACCACCATGACCAGCTTAACTTTTGTAGTTTAGTAGAGACAGAGTTTCACCATGTTGGCCAGGCTGGTATCAAACTCCTGACCTCAGGTGATCTGTCCTCTTCGTCCTGCCAGAGTGCTGGGATTAGAGGCATGAGCTACTGTGCCCAGACTGTTTTATTTTATTAGTGCATCTCTCCTGATTCTGATACTCATCCATAATCAGAAAGTTAGTGGATTATCAATTTAGTATTATTATTATTAGTGTATTAGTAAACTTCACTACTCTATATCAAATACTTTTTGTCAAATATTTCTAAGAGCCAGAAAGTGCTTGTTATATAAACAATTAGCCATCAGTAAATAGTTACCCTAGTTTTGAAAACATCTTTAAATTTACTGATTCTACATTTTTTAATCTATTAGTTAGACCCTTGGAATAAGGGAAATCATAATAATAACTATTTCAAGGAAGAATTAAGAAAAACTTAAAGGATGTACTTAAGTCAGTCAATAAGTGGAAAGAGCTACGAGTGGATAGTATCATTTCTCTGTCGCTTCAGTAGACTCTGACAAATCTTAGAACATGGATTTGCAAGTTTCTGTGTTGTATTGATAGAGGAGTCACATTTAGATACATATAAATAGAGGTAGACATAATAGTTAGTGAACATCATTTACTGAAACTCCAGCATGGATTTTCAAACTGTGATCTGTTTTGCAACCTAATTTTAATGATAAACAGTTATTGTCAGTAGGTCAAAATAAAGCAACAATTCCTATTAATACTATCTCTTTTAAAGTTGTTTTGTGTTCTTAACAATTCCATTTAACTCTAGGATGGCAGTAATGGGCTTCCATTTTTCCCCCTTACTTTGTTTCATTTATTTCTCCTGCTTTCCTTTTAAAATATATTCTTAAGGTCTGAGTGTAACTGATAACTCAAAAACAAAATTAATAGAAATCATGTGAGACAATAAACAATATATCACATGCGTTGATCTCTCATGATCTCTTCAATGATTCTCACTGAAATCACCTTTTTTCTTAACCATCACAACATATGGTTAGATTATTAAAAAAACTAAATACTTAAAAAAACTATAGTGGAACTTTTTTTAAAGGAGTAGACCTGCTTAATAGATCTCAGAGAACTTAAGCAAATAGAGCTTCCCATAACTTCACATCAACATTCTTTTTGTTGTTAAAGGCAACAATCGGCGATAATGTTGGCAGCTAATCGCATAGCAGTGACGATTTGACATCTACCTCTGACAGCACATTTCAGCTTCCATTTATTACTAAGACATCAATTAACAGAGATTGGAAGGGACAATCTATCTCTACTACCCCAACTTTGGTGTGTTACAGCAAAAAAACAAAAAAACAAACAAACAAAAAATGATTTCAGTGACGAAGTCTCAGATACCACTGTTATTTTACCCAATATTTAATGGATTCTAAATCTGGGCAGAAACCTGCTCAGACAGTATCTAATTCTAAACAGCATTCTAACCCAAAAAATGTGACTCCTCTGTCAGCACAACGCAGACCTCCTATGGAAGATTTTAAAAGAATCATGCACAGAACTGCAAATATTTCATTTTAACTTCCATACCATCCCATGCTGTGATGTTTTCCTTGTTCCTTATGTGCAGGTCAGTCTGCATATTTCCCACAGAATTCCCGCAGAGGACCTTTGACATGTACACAAAGTTATAAAAACATTAGGGTGAGCCTGGATACGAAATACGGAGAAATATTCCAAAACTTTAACCAGTAAAATCCTATTAAAAGAGTTACAAAGGGAAAGCTGATTACCTTAGTGAGAAGTTGCCTTGATTCAATTTCTTTATTGCAAGTTTTAAAACGGTGTGTCCATAAATACCAGTAGAAACTCCAATCAGTAACTTAAAATGAATATATATATATATATTTAAACACATTTTCTTTGCCTTCTTTGGTGGCCTAAGATGGTAACAGTAGAAAGACTCTACTAGTTTTTTGTTTTGGGTCATGTTTGGTGTGAAGAATAGCTCCATATCATCCAAATATGATGTCAACAGTATTCTTCTTACTTCTCAAAATTTACTCTTGAGGTAAGTGGACTTAAGTGTCAACAAAAACTACAGAAGCCGCAGGTATCAGTTGATGGTTATTGCATAGCTTTTTGGTTCATAATATTACAACAAGCATCTTCTGTAAGTGACTATTTTAATTAACCAATTGTGGCAGGGTAAGCCAATACCACAGTTATATCTATGAATATACAAGGACATAGAAAATACGATACAGTTGGAAGGCACACAGGACTTGTTTAGAAATTTCAGTTCCTATACTGGAAGTAATGTATTTGGATTGCAACTAATTCTGTTAATCTTCCTTTTCATCTCTTTAACAAGGGCAGTATTTATAGACTATATTATGAATCTATTTACCTATCTTTAGGCTGAATACAAATGACATTTAAAAAAAAAAACTTTATTTTTCAGAAAAATTTTAGATGTACAAAAATGTGCAAAGATGATACAGAGTTCCCGTACACCCACAATGAGTTTCTCCTATACTTTATATCTTACCTTAGAACTGTGCATTTGCCACAATTAAATAACCAATTGATACAATGTTATTAATTAAAGTTCATACTTTATTTAGATGCAAACATTGTTTTTAGTGAAGAGAAATTAAAGACCATATAAGAAGTGGAGAAAGCTGTCCAATTATGACCTGAGCTTTCATTAGCATTCAGTTACCAACAAGTTTTGTGCCCATATTCACATCCTGACCTATAGTTCCCTGTCTATAAAATTGGTAAGGTTGAAAGACATGAACTCCAATCTGTTCCCTATTTCTAAATTTTCTAATTATTTTACTTATGACAAATCTGCACAATAGACATTTAGCAAAACACTATTTAAATAAGTACACTAAATAAAGTTTTGCTTCTCAAAAATGAGAGTATTAAAACCAGCCTCATGGCCATGATTGCCTCGCGCCATTGCACTTCAGCCTGGGTAACAGGGAGCTCCTGTCTCAAAAAATAATAATAATAACCTCATGGAAGCACTTTCAATCATTTTACCTTTAATCAATCTATCTCATTCAGCAAATATTTATTGAATGTTTATTTTATGTCAGGTACTTTCAGGTCATCATGGTTAACACTGTTAATGAAATAGGTGCTCTTCAATTCAATTTGCACCTAGCGAAACCAGAGCTCTATACAAGGTCAGTAGCCAGACAAAGCTCATCACTTGAGGTTTAGAAAAATCTTAATAATATGTGCAGAAGTCTTGGTTCATCTATAGACAACATTTAAGACATCTCAAAATCTGAACTTCAACTGTGGTGGACATTTGTTACACTTCTGCACAGCGTTTACTCCCTCAATAAAAAAAAATCTGAGCAAAAATTTTTACCTACATCGAGCTTACATTCTACTGGAATAATTTAGAATTACACCCAATCATTTTAAATAAGTTTGTATCTGTATCATATTATATATTTGGACCTTGGAGAATACAAATTAAGGAGGAAGATATCACAATGAATAAGAAGAAGATTATTTCTGGTCATAAATAATGCACAAAAGGTAAAATATGAAGAAAAACGAAAAGCAAATATAATTCTTTGCCCCCTCTTTCACACAGATAAACAAAGAAGAAGAAAAAAGCCCAATCAGGAATATCTTTTATTTATTTGCCCAGTCTCAGCTTAGGCCAGACATTGAATTTTACTTCTTAAGAGCAACTCTTTCCACTATTAATCTGTCTTGGTTTGTGTCGTAAATTATATGTTTAATCTTCACAAAATGTAGCCAAAATATTGGAAGAGGTCAGATCGAAATGTTTTATATTTCCCATTAGGGGGTCTTTACTGTTTGTGTAAGTAATTGTGTGCCTCAGGATAATTACAAGTAAGTAAGTGCCTGATCAGTTTCAAGTGTTAGATAATTCATTTGCAATAGTAATATTTTTCCTAATTAAAACTATTTGTAATTGTATTAGAAAACATACAATGTATAAGAAATATAAAGACGATTGACATAAATTAAATAAATCATATTATTCACATAGCATTTAAATATACATCATTTCAGTGTTTTGAAACGTTTTTTTTCATTCTATGTTCACACATATGGACACCACAATTCAATTGCTGGTCCTGAGTGGGTCTGGACAAATATTAGAAATAGCAAGACTGGAAATGTACTATTTTCATCATTTTGATTTGAAAAAGAGGAATTGGAGTAAGCACTAGAAGTAGAAATGGAGGAACATGAATTCCAGGGATATTAGGACACCACAATGAAATGTAAAAGGCCTATTTAATATAGAAGCCATAGCAAAGGGAGGAATTCAGAAAGACTCCCAAGTTTCAGGCTCAAGATGACTATCCTTTGAATGGGAAAAAAATGATGAAGAATACAAAATAAGAAGTGTTTGTCGATTTATTTATGCATCCAAGTTGAACCAAATAGTGATACATTTATTTGTGCTTTAACATCATCTTTTCCTTTACATATTCTTAGAGTTCTTAGAGTGCCAATCCTGTGGCTTGTGGTTGTGGATTGACACAAATTTTGCCTAATAGTCATATTTTATAGCAATTGATTAATTTTAAAATTACTTTAAAATATGCTCTCACACTTTTATTTGGAAACTGGATATAGCTGGATTTTAAATCAAAACCTGTGAGTAAAATTAACAAATCGTGTTTTAACTTTAGACAATTAAAAATAATATGTTACAAAGGGTTATTTTAGTTTTTCTAAAACCTAGTTCCCCAAAACTGCTTTTAATTACAGTGACATGTAACCTTTACTTGAAAAAGCAAATTGTTGGAATTGTGGCATTCTTACCTGTGATACAACCTTTCTGGTTTTCTATATAGGATAATATTACACTGGGCCCAAATCACTCAATGCACAACAATGTGTGGTGAGGTGAGGAGCTAGAATCATCACTGCTCAGCTTTCTAAGCTCATTGGTTCCCCCATGTTTTGACTTACAAAGGGGAGACCTAGTGAAAAGAAAGCATGATGTGATAGCATACTCCCTGCATGGATTGAAAAAGTAGTTTATTTTAGTCCTGCATGTATGAGAGTAACTGGCTTCTCTGATACCTAGCCCACATGTCTAGTGTTTTGGTTTTTTTTTTTTTTTAATATCTAAATAATTTTCCTTTTCATAAAGTTTGATGAAACATTTCCCAGAGGAAAAATGAAATATAAACATCATGACCCTTTGCAAAATATCACTATCTTCCTTCCACCTTCCTGTAACACTCTCCATGGCTTTGAAAGCCTCCAGTAGGCATCTTGCAATGACTAATTTCCAGGTAGTTTGAAAATGCTGGAAGACTTGATGGGGAGAAACACCAGTTCTTCAACATAGACTGGAGCAATCTAAGCTCATGTTGCCTTTTTTGGTCTCATTTGGTGTTTCACTCACTTTAGTCTTTCTCTCTTTTCTTATTCTTTTATTTTCATTTTTATCCATTTGCAAAAGTTTCCAAAACTTATCTTTCTTAAAATGTTCCTTACAGAATAGCTTGTTAAAAATAAGAGAAAGAAGTAGTATGTAGGGTTCTGGGTTTTCTTATCAAAAATAACAAACATATATAGATCAACGTGCTTTTATTTTACTTCCTGTGAGAGAAATCTTATTGAATGATATGGTTCCTGATCAAAATGTGAATTTTTTTCTTCCACCAATAATCCCCTACAGTTGCCTCTCTCAGGAACTTAAACATTGGAAATATAAATTGAACTGCTTTGAAATTTTTTCTTTCACTTAAGGCTCTATGGAAAGTGCAATTTTTCTGATAATCAAAGCCAAGCATTCAAGTTTTAATTAATTTCTTTGATATTCTTAAATTCCACCAAATGTAAATAGTGATTATGAGCCAGTAGCTGTCTATCAAATACTACCAGTTCTCTTTCTGCTCCGTTAATATATTTTTCTGACAATGTGTATATTTTTAAGTTAGCTACATTATAACATATTATATACTTAAATAACATTTGAGAACATCTTTTAATGTCAGGAAGATCCTAATATTTATGCATAAATTCATTCAATAGTAAAATAATATTTATTAATCAACCAATATGTAGAGTATATTGCACCAGGCCACTCTAGGGAATACAATTGTATAGATGAACTAGACCCTGATTCTAAGAAGCTTTCAATTTAATTAATAAAAATTAAATTGTGAAATAATTATGAGCAAAAGCATATAATGAGTGTTATAGGTAATGTGGAAAGGCTGAACATGGTAGCTCACATGTGGAATCCTAGCACTTTTGGAGGCTAAGTTGGGAGGATTGTCTGAGCCCAGGAGTTTGAGACCAGACTGAACAATATGGCAAGACTTAGTCTCTACAGAAATTTTTCAATGTAACCAAGTGAAGTGGTGCACGTCTGTAGTCTCAGCTACTCAGGGGACTGAGGTAGGAGGATCGCTTGAGCCAAGAAGGGCAAGGCTGCAGTGAGCTCTGTTCATACCTCTGCACTTCACTCTGGGTGACAGAGCAAGACCCTGTCTCAACAAAAATAAATTAACTAATTAAACTAAATTAATAAGTAAATAAACAAATAAATAAAATAAGGTGGAAGAAAGTCTACGAGGATCAAGAAGTCAGAGAGTTGGTTTATGGTTAGGAGATATTAAGTTTGTTGAAGGAAATAATATCTGAGCTAGACATGAAAGAATGTGTGGGGACTCAACAGGTGTAGATCAATGAAAAAAGGGAATATTATGAGAAAAATCAAAGTGGTAGAAACATTGATTAAGCAACAAAATAACCATTGGCAGAAGAAACTTTCTATGTGGAGTAATGGTGAATTCTAGTAAATGATTGACCTAAGTGCTAATGGACATTGAATTTCAAAATCACGTGTTGCTACATAATTCAGTAAGCAATGAGGAGCAATTAAATGCTTGTGGATTTGAAAGTGATTTTCATTTATTTAAATACTACATAATGACCTAGAGAGTGTTTTTAATTTAGAAATAGGTGATCACATATTACAGGGAATAATACAAGTGAGTTCAAATCTCATCTTTCTTATTAGAGACTCAAAAGATATTGTTTTGAGCAGAAAAATTAAGAGGAATAACCATAATGCTTAGAATTATGGAGGTAACCACCAGAAGAACAACAATAACAAAAAAATAACTAGTAAAGAAGTCCACCCAGGGAAATGAGACTGGAGGTAGCAAGAGGTGGGAATAGACTTGTGTCTCATAAATTCTCAGTGGGAGGAGGATGATGATGATATGAATGACTCTCAAGTACATATCTCAAGCATAAGCATCTCCATTGAGGTACAGCTACATATCCAATTGCCATACGAATATAAACTTGAATGTGTCTTATAGCATTAGAACATAAATTCCATGAGACTGGGCTCACTAATTCACATGCAATATTTGACCCATAATAGGCACCAAATAACCCTTTTCCTACTAAACATTTATCTCAAATTTAATATCTTCATAAATGAACTTAATTTCTTCATACAAGATGGGGTCCTTTGTTTTAAACTTTTGGTCTCTCTAATCACTCACAGTACCGTACAGAAAGTGATCAATAATATTAGTAGTAAATGTTTTAATAATGTAATAAAAGAGGAACAGGAAGTGTTAGGTACTTTTCAACCAAAAAAAATTTAAATTATTAACAGTTTTCTTTTTAAGATAATGCCCAATTATACGTCAAATTAAATCCTTATTCCTCTCCCCACATTTTATTGTCTTAGAGCTTATTGACTGGTCTTAATGGCTATAATTACTAGTTTTGTGATGTAATAAACTAAATGAATAATGAAGAGGAAAAGAAAATGTAATGTATTTAACAATTGCTTTCTGACAGAATACTGTAATTCTGGTCACAGACTCAATGTTTTCCTCTGGGGGGCGGGGAAAGAAAACAACAGTCTCACAGTTTTCCATACTTAGAGTTGACAGACTTCCTACTTCCAAGTGTGGGTATGTTGTAAAGGTACATTATTATTATTTTCTTTTACTCTGGCACTGGAGGAAATTTTAATAACCATCTAGAACTTCTGAAACACAATAAGATGTTCATAAGAATTTTTAAGAGAAAGAGAAAGAGAGAGAGAGAGGGAGGGAGGGAGAAACTATCCTTTATTCCATAGCAATTTAAATTTGCCTGAGAACAAAGTCAACATGCAGAGAGAGGGAGAGATAAAAAATACAGAAAGACTGAATATAAATGATTTTTTTTTTTTCCTGGATGAAGCAAGTACTGAAACTCTGTGTTTCTGAGTTTCAAGAACTATTAAACTCTTGTTTTGTCTCAAGCTAATTGTTTGAGTTGAGTTTTCTTCAACTCTCATCATTGCAAATTTTCTCACATTCATTTCTGTCTTAGTTGAGGATTCTATGTATATATAAAAAATGAACAAAACAGATCTTAACCTTGTGAAGAGGTCTAGCCTGAGAGGCAGAAATATGTACAGATAATTACAACCTGATGCAGCCATGCAGAGAAAGAAATGTGGGCATTTTGGTCCTGAGGTATTATAGGAAAGCCACCTGAACTCAGATTTCATGCAAAGAAGGCAGTTACTGAGATGACAGTGGAAAAAAAAGAACAACATTCCAGGCAAAAGGGACAGCAGGGACAAAAGCCTGAAAGGCATAAATGGCACGGTGTATGCAGTTGTATTGTTTCATGTGTAAAGTATTTCTTCTGTGAGGTTTTCTGCAATTACTTGGTCGGGTTTCATGCCATGCCTCTTGTCTACTACAAACATCTACCACTCTGTAGAATAACTTTTTGCTTCATGGTCTACTTTCCCTATAGACATTAAGGTCTTTGAAGGCAGAAAAGTATGGGCTATACATTACAAATGAATACATCGACACGTGATTGAATTTCACTGGTCTGAATGTTAAAATTAATATATTTCCCATTTATACGTCATGATTTTTGAAATTATTGAAGAATGACTGGTAGTCAATAAATCCAGCATTGAGCAGATTCAAAATCAGTGAGGAGAAATTGAGCATATGGTGTTTGACTTATTCAGTTATCAAAATGCTAATATTCCTGAGACTTGCTTAAAAGACTCTGAAATTATTATAAAATGCTTTGTATAATTCTTTTTTATTTGATTTTTTAAAAAAATATTTTAAGGCAAAAGAATATGATTACTTCAGAGTAAAACAGAAGGCCAGAATGCTTTCAGTTCTCAACACCTATATAGCTACAACTTATTAAAAAACAATTTATATGCTTCTTATGTGGTTTCAGAGAAAAGTAGCATATTCAAGAATATCATTTTCACCTTGCTTTCCACTTACTTCTTCCCTGAGAACTCACAGGGGAAGTCAAAAATGTGACCTCCCTCAAACACTGAAAACTTCAATATTACATAATATCCTAGTAGCATCTTTTAAGAAAATAAAGTATTACATTGGTAACCCCTGCCATGTCTATGGCACATCTATAAGAATGGCTGATCTTTAGCAAAGTATTGAAATGAGTGAAAGCTTAAAAATCTTCTGATTCATCTTTTCAGATCTCTTCTATCTCTGCTATGGCCTGTGTTCCTATGCCTCCAAGACTCTCTGCCCTTAATGTGGGCAGGACCCAAGATTTCCAGGTAAACCTAATTCTTTTCTTTCCTACCTACTAGAAATTCTCTGTCCAACCGATAATGATCTTAAAACCCTAAAATTGCTGGTTCCAGGGGAAACAACTAAAGGTACCAAATGTAATTAGGAAAAGAATGATGTGCTGTAGTCCCATCTTATCTGTGGTTTCACTTTCTGTGGTTTCTAACTCATGGTCAACTGTGGTCCAAAAATAATAAATGGAAAATTTCGGAAATAAACTACTTCTAATTTTTAAATTGCATGTGTGCCATTTCGAGTAGACTGATGAAATCTAGCACCATTTCAGCTGGGATGCGAATCATCCCTTTGTCCAGTATAGACATGCTGTGTAGGCTCCCCACGCTTTAGTCACTTCAGTAACTGTATTGGTTATCAGATTTATTGTCATGGTATCATTATTAGATTCCAAAACACAAGAGTAGCGATGCTGGCAATTTAGATTGCCAAAGGCAATTCATAAGGTGTTTATAACCTTGATTCTCATAAAATAAAAATTAACAATAAGACATGCTAGTCGATGTCAGGTTATATTTTTTTCTTAAGCTATGATTTGTTTCACCATCAATTTATATTATCCTTGCTGAAATTCTAACAAGAATTCTGAACACAATGAAAGTTGAAAGCAGCTGGTCAACAATTCATAAAAACACCACTTTAAATGCAAACGTGATTGTTTATCATAAGTATGTGTGTATAGAAAGCAATAGTATATGTAAGTTTCAGCACTATCTGTGGTTGCAGACATCTACTGGGGGTCTCAGGACACTTCCCAAACAGATAAGGGGGGACTACTGCGTGTCAAATTCACAGCTAGCTAAATACATGGCGCCTCCTAAATAACAATTCTTTAGCCCAGTTAAAACATAAAATCTTCTCAATAAGTGCCTGAAAGTATGATATTAGTGGTGAAGAGTTTCAAAATAAGGGCAAACCAGTAGAATAATATGAAGGACATATTTTTAAGCATGTTTTTGAAATCACTTAAATCACATCAATGACATAATTTATTCTGTTTCCACATGAAACTAGGCCTTTCTACAAGGTCAAAATTGAGAGTAGAAAACTGAGTATGAAAAGTTTTAACTATGATTCATGTATCAAAGTAAAGAGATATTTGGGAGATAAATTTCAACTTATCTCTCTGTAATTGATTTTTTGTAAATTAATGTTAGTATTCTTAATATGTCATTTGCTCATATCAATTAGTATTGAAAAAATTAACATACTAATTAATAATTTGGTCCCCAACAAAATGTGTACTGATATAGAGGGATGCTAAACTATGTATGACCAAATTTGAGTTGAGGAAAAAAAGGGGGTTGGGAGAAGTTGCTGCTCAGACCTTATTGTCTATACACCTGAATCCACACCTTGATTCTCATAAAATAAAAATTAACAATAAGACATGCTAGTCGATGTCAGGTTATATTTTTTTCTTAAGCTATGATTTGTTTCACCATCAATTTATATTATCCTTGCTGAAATTCTAACAAGAATTCTGAACACAATGAAAGTTGAAAGCAGCTGGTCAACAATTCATAAAAACACCACTTTTGATTTGGAAGACAGTTATTAAATCACTCCTCACACTACTTTACAATCAAACAACTGAAACAATGTTATTGTTTCTTTGAAATTCCTGTTTCTAATCGCTTAATCATACTTCTGTCTTTTGGGTCCTCTATGAATTCTCCAGATTTCACTCGTCCAAAGCTTGATACACTGTTTTAACATTAAACTGATCAATATAAAATGTAGTTGAAGTTTTATCTTATAATTTTTAATCAGAATGGCCTGCTGAAATAGATTTCAGCATTATATGTTCAAACTGCTAAAATAATGCTGCTGAGCTGAATTATGTTCAAATTGTGTCTGCTGTGATCTCTAGGTTCTTTTCTGCCACATTCATGCTTAGTTAGACATTCTCCATCTTATATGTATCATGTTTTTTCCTTAGAGTAGTTCCTCCTTTATACCTGACCTCAAGATTTTCATTATTTCTGACTACTCTTCCAACCTGTAAAGGTCAGTTTGAATTATAATCTTCTCCTCTAAAGGGCTAGCCAATCCACACATTTGTTTATCTAGGTCACTGATAAAATATATAAAACGGTACTTAATCTAGAACTACGAAATACTCCTTACTACTTGTGAATAGTAGCTATTAACAGTACAATGTTAATTAGGTGAAGAATGTCAAGGTTATAACTCTAGTCTTACATCAACGCATTGGCTTTCCTATACTTCCTAATCACCGACCATACTACTGACCTTTGCTCACAAGTATAATGTTTGAAAACTAAATCAAATGTCAAAGAAAATCAAATTTTCTTTTTGTTTGTTTGTTTGTTTTTTGTTTGTTTGTTTGTTTGTTTGTTTTTGAGACGGAGTCTCGCTCTGTCCCCCAGGCTGCAGTGCAGTGGCCAGATCTCAGCTCACTGCAAGCTCCTCCTCCCGGGTTCCCGCCATTCTCCTGCCTCAGCCTCCCGAGTAGCTGGGACTACAGGCGCCCGCCACCTCGCCCGGCTAGTTATTTTTTTTGTATTTTTCAGTAGAGACGAGGTTTCACTGCGTTAGTCAGGATGGTCTCCATATCCTGACCCAGCGACCGCCCATCTCGGCCTCCCAAAGTGCTGGGATTACAGGCTTGAGCCACTGCACCCGGCCAAAATCAAATATTATATTGTTATTTTAAAAATATATTCTGTTATAAGAAGCTAATATACCTACCAGTATCAAGACACTGACTAAATATAAAGGCAACAAAATGTAGACAACCAAAGCAAGTAATGTAGGGGGATAATGGCCACTCTATCCTGAGGAAGAATGAAGAGTTCAAAGGAAGAGATGATGCAGTGATATTCATTTTTTTCAGTCTTATGATTCCCATCATACAGAGAAACTGACCTTTACTGCTTTGTTGAATGAATTGCTGTCTGTATTCCTTTAAGAAAATGTTACAACATTTTATGAACTAAGTGGTTTTGAAAACTATTATAAGTGGCCTTTTTTTCTTCTTGCAATACTTCTGAATAAAATTGCACATGCATAGAGTATGAATATGAAGTATAACTAGAAACTTTTATGTAAGTATTATTCACACATATTTTGAGTTGCTATTTTCCTTGATATATAAGACTTCCTTGTAGAGGAATAAACTTGTTTTCCAGATCAACATATCTTGGATATTCTAATTACTAAATGTCATCTACTTTTTGCTCTCTTTTTGCTGGGTCAGGTCCTGCTCATCTCCCTGGCCTTTTAAAATTGGAGGTGTTCATAACTTAGCCTCTGGGTCTCTCCGTTTTTCTATCAATCTTCCATTACATGAGTGTACAATCTTATGGATTTATGCAATAATATAAATCTTCAGTTTAAATGTTTTCCTTTAACTCTTCCCTAACCACAACTTCTACTAATCATTATACCCCATTCCACCTAAAATGGCGTTTTTCTAATTCTTCAAACACCAAGGCATACCTTAGGACATTTATACTTGTTTTGTATTTATACCTTAGGACATTTGTACTTGTTTTGTATTTATACCTTAGGACATTTATACTTGTTTTGTATTTATACCTTAGGACATTTGTACTTGTTTTGTACTTACACCTTTGGACATTTGAACTTGTTTTTCTCTCAATCTGGTACTCTGTTATCCCAGATATGAATATACATATTTCTTCTCCTTTTTCAAAGCTCTCTCAAATGTGATGTGAAGTGTGAGATCTCTGAACACACAATTTAAAAGTCCCATCTGCTGTCACAACTTTCTATCCCCATTATTTGTCTATTTTCCTTTTAACATTAATATATAAAATAACATATAGCTTTTTCTTAACTCTTTTGACATCTCTTACTACAACAAACTGTAAATGCTTTTTCTGTTTTGTTTACTGTTGCATTGATAATGTTTAGAATGACTCTGGACACATAATAGCATTGCAATAAATATTGACTACAAAATAGGTATTAGGATTGTGTATTCGTACAGGTAGAATAAAAGTGGTTACAATGTATGCTCTTGAGTCCAACTGTCTGAGACTAAAAGTTCAATTTCACCACTTTTTAATTCTCTAACTGAACAAATCACTTAACTACATGACCTTGATTCCCTTATCTTTAAATGGAATAACAATAGCGGCTAACTGTATTAGTTTCCAAATGCTTCTGGGGCACGGTACCACATATTAGGTAACTTAAAACAACAAAGATTCATTCTTTCATAGTTCAGGAGGCCTACAGTCTAAAATCAAGCCATGAACAGGACTATGCTTCCTCTCAACATTCTGAGTAAGAATCTGTTCCATGCCTCTGGTTTCTGGCGACTCTTGGTGTTCCCTGGCTTGTGGGTATATCTAGCTAATCTTTGCCTCCAAAGTTCATGGACTTTTAACCTGTGTTTCTCTGTGTCTCCAGCTTTCCTCTCAAGTTTCTGCTCTCTCTGTACATTTTCCTCTAGAGTACAAATTCCATAAAGGCAGAGCATCTGCCTCTGTTGTTCACCATTGTACGCTCAGGGTCTAACGTACTTCCTGGTGCCCAATAGGTGCTCTAATTTGTTTAATAAATGATGAGCTATGTTGTCAATAGGATAGAAGCTGATACATTCCATATTTATAAATAAATATTGAGCAAAACCTTTGATTCTGATTTCTCTCTAAATTAGAAAAGCATAAGCCTGAAAACAGTGGTCCTTGTCTGAATATTATGTGGATATATTACCAATTGATCAACTCTGAAAACCATTTAAGGCATTTTATAATCAATAATCCATTTAGTAACTGGTGTGAAAGCATTTTTCAAATATTGATTTCAAGAGAATTACAATCACAAATGCAGCATTCCCATTTGATCACATCTCCTTTACTACGGGATTTTATATTCCTTCACTTAAAAATTCCTTTATGGTAGAAATAATTATGTCTCTAATCATTGAGCAGTGTTGCACATTTGAATTGCTAAAATCTTTTAAAATAATTTTCAAATAGAAAATACAGAATATGTCCTTGCAAAAGTATCATTCATTATATCATGCTGTGCCTTCTATTATTTTATATCTAAAAGAATACATATATGTAAAATACCTTCAGAGTCAAGGCCTCTCAAATTATTAGCACATGACTTCTACATATGCAGTAAATTGCTCACTCTAAAAATACTGTTCTGATAATTGATAATATTAATATTATAAATAATGTTATATATGTATATGCAGTTAATTGTGTCTGCATATATTTTGCATCTACAAAATAATACATAAAAACACTCAAGATTAAATAGGAGACAGTCCATAAGTATAAGAAGGAAAGAAATAAATCTTTCATTATTTGCAGATAACATTATTAAAAGGAATAGAAAAATAGACTAATTGAACAAAATAAAGAGCTGAAAAATAGATCCTTGCATATATGAAAGCTAACATATAACAGAGATGGTAAAAACTCAGTGGAGAAAGAATGAACCCTTCAAAAATTGTGCTAGTAGAATTGGTCTTTTATATGAAAAAAATTCATTACTATGCATTAAAATGGATTATATGTGCAGAAAAAAATTAAATGTTGAAAGCAAAACTTCAAAATGTTAAAAACAAGATACGAAAACACACACAATTAGAAATAGGCTTGACTAATTTAGCTACATTAAAATACATCTTTTGAAACTTCTGTATGCCAAAAGGAACCATGAATAAAGCTAAAAAAAAATTGCCAAAGAGTGCATAGAAGAGTTTACAATACATTTTTAAAGTAAAAGAAACAAACAAAAAACCTATGTACATGCATACATGGTTAAAATCAATTATTCTTTAAAATTTATTTATTAAGTACTTGTTTTATATCAGACACTTTCATAGGCTCTTAGGATAAATACGCAAACAAAGGAAAAGAAGATCTCAAACTTCTGGCAGTTTACATCCTAACTAAGAGAGACTAAAGATATTAGATAAGTAATGTGTTGTGTTGCTGGGGGCAGGTGGTGGGTGGAAGGGCAAGCAGAGCAGGGTAATGAGAGTCGGGAGTATAAAGTTGAGTGATAAATCAGTTTTGGGCTAAGTGGTCAGAGTAGACCTCATTGAGAATATTACATCCGGGCAAAGACTTATTAAAGTATGGTGTTGGCTTTCCATGTACTAACTTTTCAGGTGGACAGAAGAACTGTTGCAGAAGCTCCACTGTTAGAACTTGTTGGTGAATCTGAAATATAGAAGCCAGTATGGCTGGAGTGGAAGAAGAAAGGAGGTGATTAATAGTTGAGGATGTCAAAGAGGGTGAGATGGGACAGAGTTCAAGCTGTGTAGATCCTTGTAGGCCATGGTTAGGGATAGGACTTTTACATTCAGTGAATCAGGAGCCTTTGTAGGAATCTGCTCCAAATGAGGAGATCAAACGAGTTGTGTTTTGAAAGGAACACAACTTCAAATCAATAAAGGAATTACAAACAGCACAATTACACAGTGAGTAAAGGATATAAATGAACAATTCACCAAATAGAAAATGAGTATAACTTATAACCATAAGAAATATGCTAAAACTCACTGATAATGAGTTATACAAAATAAAAATTTACAAAATATTATTCATTATCTACTTCATCTTTCATACTCATATGATTGACAAAAAATGGAATCCTGATACAATCATATGTTCATGATAAGAGGCTCTCATGTAATGAATGTGGAGTATAAACTGGTACAATAATGTGGAAGACTAATGTGAGACCAAGTAGCAAAGAAGAAGCTATATATGCTATTGATCAACTCTTTTGTATATTCTGATATATATAAGCTGGATGCTGTATGGATACTGAAATTACTTGAAATTTTTGTCAATGTAATAAACAAAGAAGAGTATTATTACTTAATTTGTATGTCCTTAATAGTGAGGCTGAGCAATTTTCACAGTTTGGTCTTATATTATCTTTGCCTATTGTAAAAATCATTCTCTTCTTGTAAGCAAATTGTAGGTGCTTTTTATACGTTTAGGATATTGGTCTTTTTAATATATTCCGAATATTATTATCTTAATTTCTTATTTGCATTTAGCTTTGTTTTGTATCTTATAGAACTTATACATTTTTATGTATTTATATAAGAAAATACATTCTTTTTTTATTTGGGGTTGTGTGACTTAAATTACTAAATTCTGCCTACTGTGAACATGTTGTCCTGACTTTTAAATATATGTGTGTTTGTGTGTGTGTGTTTATATGCATATACATGTACATATTTTAAATTTTGTTGCCTACTTTTAATAGTCAATCTTTATTTTTCTATTTCATATGTAGTTTCAAAATTCTATTTATTTTTAAATTAATACATAGTACCTTTTCTCATCACTTTTATTAATGATCTGCTTTTTAACCACTAAATTCAAATGCCACAATTCTTATATATTAAGTCCCCAGCTATATTTGGGTGTATCTTAATGCTGTACTCTTCAACAGGTTCATTTGTTCACTTTTATGTAAGTCCCATTCTATTATAGTTATAAAAGCTTTATGGATTATTTCTTCATCTTTTAAAACATAATTTTATTTTTAATTGAAAAATGATAATTGTATATATTTAAAGAGTAAAATGCGATGTTTTGGTATGTTTTTAATTGAGAATTAATTAAATCAAGTGAATTGACATATATATCTTTTTAATTTGTTAAAAAACTATTTAAGGTGACATATTTTCTCTTCTGATGACTTCTTAGCAAAATTTCTAACATTTTGAAATAAGATAAATTTTAAGACAACTCTTTATTCTCTTGATCCAAGAGTTACATTGATGACTATTTCTTTTTGCCTTTTTAAATTTCTAAGTAGATGAGTGTTAGTTTATGCTTTTGCTGTCAAAATGGCTGAGTTCATAGACACTTGAACCAAGTGGCCTGTGTTTAAATCCTCCCTCTTCCAATTAAAGCTGTGGGATCTTGAGCAACTTCTCAGGCATAAGTTTATTCATCTATAATATGGAGATTGTATTAGTATATACTGCAGGGTAAATGTGAGAATTAAATGACTTAATGTATGTGCTTGATTTAGAATACTACTGATGCATGGTATGTGCTTATAGTGATTGGTATTGTTATTGTTACATAATTTTAAATAATAATGAATATATTGTATACAATTTACATACATAATTAATTGACTCCATGGGTCAAAAATAGCATTTCTTATTCACTTAAGTTTTCTCTACTTTATCTTTCATGTTATGTGCGAGATATTTAAATATTATCATTATATATCTCTAGGAGACTGTTTTGTTTAGTTTTCTACCGTATTGTTGAGTACAAAGTAATTGTCAATAACATTGACTTTTGCCAGTTATACCTTTTGTTACTGTAAAATATTCCTTATTAACTCATATAATAGGTTTGGTTTGAAGTCCATTTAGTGAAGTTATATCATTGCTGCTCTTGATTTATTTTAAATTTATTTTGCCTGATACATGTCCCAATTGTTTTTGTTTCTTTTCAGCTTTTTCTTATTATTTGTATTTATGTCTCTTTTAAATAGGATATAGCAGAAATTTTTGTGTTAGAAGCATTTGAATAATGCTTTATATTTTATTTTATTGTATTGTATTATTATTATTATTATTATTATTTGAGATGGAGTCTCCTTCTGTTGTCCAGGCCGAAGTGCCGTGACACAATCTCGGCTCACTGCAACCTCCACCTCCCAAGTTCAAGAGATTCCTCTGTCCTCAGGCTCCTGAGTAGCTGAGACTACAGGTGCATGCCACCATATCCGGCTAATTTTTGTCTTTTTAGTAGAGATGGTGCTTCCCCATGTTGGCCAAGCTGCTCTCTAACTCCTGAACCTCAGGTAATCTGACCACCTCAACCTCTCAAAGTGCTGGGATTATAGGCACGAGTCACTGTGCCCTTCCTTGTTTATATTTTAATAGACTTTTAAAAACAAATATTATTTTACCTATAGATTAAAATTAAATATTTGCTAAGCCCCACCTGATGATTATAGGGAACTTTCACTTTCTTACTTTCCTTTTCTCTCCTAGCTAACTCCTAATTTGTTAATTCAGAACTGAAATTTAGTTTCAGACCATTAGGTTTTTTCTTACAGACTCTTTGATTTTATGAATGAATGAACAATTATATTTTAGTTTCTAGTGATATTATTACCATCACCTTTCAGTTAACTACATAATTTATTATATTTGTCACTTACAATCTTTTAATTTCTTTCCTATCTTAAGATATGTTTTCTATTAAATTTTCATTTGGTTGTAGTGTAGTTGTTTCTCTTCCTAGCTGATGTAACTGCTTAGTAACTTCTGCTAAATGTGGGATTTTCATAAAGGAATATTTTTAAAATACTTAAAAGACCAGGCGGCAAAGCAAGCTACATGCCAGTTTGTCATTAATATTATGAAGTCTTCCAGAATTTTACATCTATTCGGTGTTGCCGACTCGAAATTGAATGCCACTCTCTCTTTCCCTTTTATACATAATGGGTCTGCATATCTGGAAACATTAAGATTCTCTTTACCCTGGTGTCATGGACTGAATGTTTGTGTTCCTCCAAACTTCAAATGTTGAACACGTAATCTCCCATGCCCTGTCTGGCAGTATTTGAACACGGGACCTATAAAGAAACAATTAAGGTTAAATGAGTTTATATAGGTGGATCCCTGATCCGATACGATAAGTGTCCTTATAAGAAGAGGACATCAGAGAGCTCTCTCCACCATGTCCTGCCACACACACATGCACAACAAAGTCACGTGAGCAAACTGCAAGATGACAACTGCCTACAAGCTAAAAGAAGAGGTCTCAGAATGAAAACTCCCTTGCTAATATCTTGATCTTGGATATAGCAACTTCAAAAACTGTGAGAAAAAGATCTCTATCTTTTATACTACTAAATCTGTGGTACTTTTGAGGACAGCCTGAACAAACTAATACACCTGGATATTAAGAAGATTTCCTGGGATATATCTCAATATGTGTCATAACTCTTAGTGAAAAATCTTGATATGACTAGTCAAACCGTTGTATTTGACTGTACTACTTTTCCTCCATCATTCTTTGTTCAATTTGTAGCTATCATTATTCAAAAAATCAGGTTCTCCATCTCCATGATTTTTTTGCTCCTGGCATTTTTGTTTTCTTTCTTTTGTTTCTTTTGTATTTTTACTCTGTACTGTGAGATAACTGTTCTATTTACCACTTTATATTGCAAAAAATATTTGATTCTGCAACTCAATTTGACATCACTCCCATTATGTAGAAAAAAAAAACAAACAAATATTTAAAGTTAATCTATTGAATTTCCTTAAATTTTCTAAAAATGACATTTTTATACTTATGAGAGTCACCTGAGTTCTTTCAAGATTCATTCACATTATACCACTGGGATTTCTGAGCCACTGGGAAGTTGGAATATGGTTTGAATTTAAGAAGGAACTATTCCCCTCTCAAACAGAGATAATGTTTTAGAGGTATATTAGTCCATTCTCATACTGCTATAAATAATTTCCTGAGACTGGGTAATTTATAAAGCCAAGAGATTTAATTGACTCACAGCTCCATTTGGATGGGGAAGCCTCAGGAAACTGACAATCTTGGCAGAAGGGGAAGGAAACATGTATTTCTTTGCATGATGGCAGGAAGGAGAAGTGCTGAGCAAAAGGGGGAAAAGCTCCTTA
The DNA here is from genome assembly GCF_007565055.1 of Rhinopithecus roxellana. NCBI lineage: Eukaryota > Metazoa > Chordata > Mammalia > Primates > Cercopithecidae > Rhinopithecus > Rhinopithecus roxellana. Next base: position 93,553,560 of record NC_044552.1, on the reverse strand, counting down.
TAAAACCACCATATCTCCAGAGAACTCAGTCACTATCACAAGAACATCATGAGGGTAATTGCCCCCATGATTCAATTACCTTCCACCAAGTTCCTCTCATGACATATGGGGATAATGAGAACTAAAATTCAAGATGAGATTTGTGTGAGGACACCACCGAGTCATATCATTTCACCCTTTCCCCCTCCAAAATCTCATGTCCTTACATTTCAAAATACAACCATGCCTTCCCAATAGTGGCTTTGCAGGGTACTGCACCCCTCCTGACTGTTTCACAGGCTGACTTTTAGTGCCTATGGCTTTTCCAGATGCATGGTACAACCTTTCGGTGGATCTACCATTCTGGGGTCTGCTGGACGGTGGCCCTTTTCTCACAGCTCCACTCGGCAGTGACCCAGTGGGAGCTCTATGTGGGGGCTCCTCCACACAGCCCTAGCAGAGGCTATATATGAGGGTTCTGCCCCTGTAGCAAAGTTCTGCCTGGACATCCAAGCATTTCCACATATTCTCTGAAATCTAAGCAGAGGTTCCCAAACCTCAATTTTTGACATGAGTGAACCTGCCGGCTCAACACCATATGGAATCTGCATCCTGTAAAGCCATGGCTCAGACTGTATCTTGGTCACTTTTAGCCATGGCTGTGACACAGGGCACCAAGTCCTGAGACTGCACAAAGCAGCAAGGCCCTTAGGCCAAGCCCACAAAACCATTTTTCCCTCTGAGACTTCCAGGTCTGTGATCGGAGGGGCTACTGTGAAGACCTCTGATGGAACTGAACATTTTCTACATTGTCTTGGCAATTAACATTTGACTCCTCCATACTTATGCAAATTTTTGCAGCCGGCTTGAATTTCTCCTTAGAAAATGAGTTTTTCTTTTCTATCATTTCATCAGGCTGCAAATTTTCTGAAATTCTATGCTCTTCTTTCCTTTTAAACTTAAGTTTCAATTCCAAAGTATATATTTGTGAATACATAAAGCTAAAAGTTTTTAATAGCACCCAAATCACCTCTTGAATGCCTTGTTACTTAGAAATTTCTTCTGCCAGATACCTTAAATAATCTCTCTCATGTTCAAAGTTCCACAGATCTCTAGGGCAGGGACAACATGCCTCCAGTCTCTTTGCTAAGGCATAGAAAGAATCACCTTTATTCCAGTTCCCAACAAGTTTCTCATCTCCATCTGAGACCATCTCAGCCTGGACTTCATTGTCCATATCACTAGCAGCATTTTGATCAAGTCCATTCAACCAAGTCTCCAGAAAGTTCTGAACTTTCCTATATCTTCCTTTTTTTTTTTTTTTTTTTCCGCCCCCCACCAAACAGTTCCAGCCTCTTCCTGTTATCCAGTTCCAAAGTCACTTCCATATTTTTGGGGACGTTTATAGCAGCACCTCACTCTCTGCAGTACCAATTTACTGTATTAGTCCATTCCCATGCTGCTATAAAGAACTGCCTGATACTAGATAATTTATAAAGGAAAAGGGTTAATGACTCACAGTTCTGCATGGATGGGGAGGCCTCAGGAAACTTACATTCATGGTAGAATGAGAAGCAAATATGTCCTTCTTCACATGATAGAAGGAAGAAGAAGTGTCAAGCAAAAGGGGTAAAAGCTCATAATGAAACAAACAGATCTCCTGAGAACTCACTCACTATCATGGGAACAGCATGGGTGTAACTGTCCCCATGATTCAATTACTCTCCACTGGGTCCCTTCCATGAAATGTGGGGATTATGGAAACTACAGTCCAAGATGAGATTTGGGTGGGGGTACAGCCAAACCATATCAAGAGGCTCTCACATTTCAGTATGGATCATGTGGGTATAATGGGGATATAGATTAGGGAAGGCAAGGATTTCTTGATATATTGCAGTGGAGCAGGTCATCACAGCAGAACACTGTCTCTTAAGGTCAGTATAATGAGTGGTAATGACAATGTTCTCTAAAGATTACACGGAGGATTTTGGCAAGTATAGTTCTTCTTTTCAGTGCGCTGATGGAGATCTATTTGACTCAGGCACCAAGACCCCTAAGACAGTTGGAGAAGTGGAAGTGTTTCCACTAAGTGTGTCATAGCCTTCTAGATGCATTCTCCTTTCCATCCCCATAAGCACCCACATTTTAAAAATTAATAACAAACTGTACCAAGAAGTCTCGGAGATGTTGGAATTTCAAATGTAGGGTGTGTGTATTTTACTAGTTTAGTTGTCACTTCAAAGAATTGAAAGAATTAGTCCTTTAAAAGACATGTTAGTTGATATCTTATTACAGCAGAATAGGGGGATCACATAATGTCCAAGTGAGTTTTAGGGTCTGTAGTATGAAATAATCCCTTAGGCAAGAGGAAGATAAAAAACAATATGAAAGGATAAAATAACAACAAGTTTACTGCTTGTACAGTGGCAACTGGAGAAATGTACAAGAGGTTTCAAAAAGTTCATAAAAAATGGAATTAAAAGATAAAAATAAAAACTGTAAACTGTATTTCTCATACTGAACTCCATCAAGTTCAAGACAGTTTTGAGAGCAATGACATAAGCCATTTAATCAATTTCTAAAGAAATGAGGGTCCCAGGAATTAGCCATGTGAATGCAGTCTTTTTACATTATTAATTAAAGAAAATGGCTGCCCTCTATAGCTTTTTTTTTTTTTTTTTTTTGAAGAATAGTGGTATGATTTAGCTGTGTCCCCACCCACATCTCATCTTGTATTGTACCTCTCATAATTCCCACGTGTTGTGGGAGGGACTCAGTGGGAGATAATTAAATCTTGCGGGTAGTTTCCCCAACTGTTCTCATGGTAGTGAATAAGTCTCACAAGTTCCGATGGTTTTATAAGGGGTCCCCTCTTTCACTTGGGACTCATTCTCTCTTTGCCTGCTGTCAAGTAAGATGTGTCTTTGTTCTTCCCTCACCTTCTGCTATAATTGTGAGACTTCCCCAGCCATGTGGAACTGTGAGTCCATTAAGTCTCTTTTTCTTTATAAATATCTTTATATTGGTATGTCTTTATCAGCAGTGTGAAAACTGGACTAATGAAATTAGAAAGTGAAAATGAGTCCAAATAAGATAATCAAGACTGTAAGGTGGATGTCTAATGATTTCATATAACACTTCTCAGAAATTGCCCTTGTTTGATGAGAGAAATGAGCAAGCAGGAACATTCTCTTGGTGGGGAAAGACTCCAGCGAAGATTTCCTAGGAATTTTTCTGCTAAAACTTTGTCTAACTTTCTGAAAACACTCTCTTAACAAGAAGATGTTATTGTTCTTTGGCCCTCCACAAAGTCAACAAAAGAAATACCTCAAGCATCCCCCAAAAACTACTGCCATGACCTTTGATCTTAACTGGTTCACATTTGCTTTGATTGGGCCACTTTTGCTTCTTGGTAGCCATTGCTTTGATTGTGCTTTGTCTTCAGGATCATATTGGTAAAACCATGTTCAACTTCCTACAACAATTATTTAAGGAAATGCTTTATAATTGAATAATTTACATTACTTTGAGTATATACCCAGTAATGGAATTGCTGGATCACATGGTATTTCTGGTTCTAGATCCTTAAGGAATTGCTGCACTGTCTTCCACAATGGTTGAACTAATTTACATTCCCACCAACTGTGTAAAAGTGATCCTATTTCTCCACAGCCCTGCTAGCATCTGTTGTTTCTTGACTTTTTAATAATCACCATTATAACTGGTATGAGATTGTATCTCCTTGTGATTTTGATTTGCATTTCTCTAATGATCAGTGATGTTGAGCTTTTTTTCATATGTTTGTTGGCCACATAAATCTCTTCTTTTGAGAAGTGTCTCTTTATGTCCTTTGCCCACTTTTTGATGGGGTTGCTTGGTTTTTTTTTTCTTGTAAATTTATTTAAGTTCATTATAAATTCTGGATATTAGACCTTTGTCAGATGGGTAGATTGCAAAAATTTTCTCCTATTCTGTAGGTTGCCTGTTTGCTCTGATGATAGTTTCTTTTGTTGTATATATGTTCTTTAGTTTAATTAGATTCCACTTGTCAATTTTCACTTCTGTTGCAATCACTTTTGGTGATTCATCATAAAATACTTGCTCATTCTGTTATAACGACACATTCATGACTATGTTTATTCCAGGACTATTGACAATAGCAAAGATAAGGAATCAACCCAAAGGTCCATCAACAATAGACTGGATAAAAAATACATGGTACATATACACCATGGAATACTATGCAGCCATTTAAAGAAATGAGATCATGTCCTTCGTGGGGACATGGATAGAGCTGGAAGCCATTTTCCTCAGCAAACTAACATAGGTACAGAAAACCAAACACAACATTTTCTCATTCATAAGTGGGAGCTGAACAGTGAGAGCACATGGACACAGGGATAGGAACAACACACACTAGGGCCTTTCAGGGGAGAAGGGGTAGGGAGAGCATCTGGCTAAATAGCTAATGTATGTGGGGTTTAAAACCTAGGTGATGAGTTGACAGGTGCAGCAAATCACCATGGCACACGTTTACTTATGCTACAAATCTGCACGTTCTGCACATGTATCCTGGAAATTAAAATAAAAATGAAATTAAAGAAAATAAAATAAATGCTTCAGGACCTTGATCTCTCTTGAAAATTTCCATTAAAAGCTCTACTCTTGTCTGGAGCTGATCTGGGCACAACAGTTTTGTTACCCATTGAGTGGAAAGTTTGCTCAACCATAATTTTTCAGTAAAAAATTGTGTAAACTGAACCACTTGAGATGTCTATGATGTTGACAATTGTTTATTCTGTTGTCAGTCATTTTCAATTACATCACAAAAAAGATTAAATTTTCCCTAGTGAATTGATGTGGATGGTCTGCTGCTGTGGGCTTCATCTTCAACACCATCTTCTTAAAATGAATCATCTATTTGTAAACAGTTGACTTATTTGGGGCATTGTCATGAAACGTCAATGATTTCACCATTCTTCTACTCAGTTTTCACAATAAGTTTAAAATTTGTTCTTTTATCCTAGCAGAATTCATGTTGCTCTTATGGGACCTCTTCTGAAATTGCCTTATTCTTAGTGCCTCAAGGTAGATTCTGTACAAACATATTATAACAAGTTTGTATGAGTTTATTTTGGTGCGAAAAATTGAAATCCATGCATTTTTTTTCTCATAACACACACATTCCCTGAACTTTTAAAAGTCATCTTGTATAGGATTGATCAGATTTGTGTACATTTGCATGTATGTTTGTGATTGTAAGTGAGGGTAGTTAGGTTTGAAGAATAAATCACATATTTCTAATATTTGATCTTATTTTTAGGCTCTATCAACTTGCTTTTTATTATAAACATGTTCATTTAATAAGTACATTAGAAATAAATGAAATAGGGGTTCAAATATTTAACCTATGTAGAATGTTGTAGGGGCCAAGGGAAAATTCTCCTTTGTCCTCTATGTGTTTGCTGAAAAGTCAACTTTGAAAAGATAGGTTAATTGCAGAAAAGGCATACAAATTTTATTAACATGTACAGGGGAAGAACTGCAGAGTGATGACATGCTTCCCAAGGGGGTGCTGAAGCTAATATACCAGTCTGGGACAACAGATTATGTCAGGGAAGAGAAGATGAATTCTGTTGAGGAACAATAAGAGATTACCAGGGAGAATGAATGGCTCAGAAAACAGAGATTAATTTCTAAATAGTTTTCTTTGGAATTTGAATGAGTGGGAGACACAGAGGTTATCTTGTGAAATGGTTTGTTAAGGTGTGTTTGCATTCTTGGTCTTACAGAGAGGAGAAAAAAAGATGTTCTCTTTGGTGGTTCTGGATCTTAGGCAGAAAAAAAATTCAATTTCATCCTGCTCTTTCAGAGGGATGGAGGGTGTTAGGTGTGTAGAGATGATTTGAGAGATCTTGAGGCTTCTTCAGTTCAACCTGTCAAAGTGCCATATTTTGGAGTGGCTGTTTCTGAGCCCCCAACAATGTCAATAAAACACAGCCTGTATGTCTTACATATGCATAAGTATAATCTATGGAATTATTTAATCAGATCTTTCTTTACTATGAGTTATATCTTCTGGGACTTAGCAGTGTTTTAAGCTTCACCTATTGTATGGTTCCATGTGGGCTTGGACCTGCTTTGCACAGTAACTTACCTGGAGAATGCTGCATCTCTCTCTCTCTCTTTGTCTCAGGACTATTTGCGGGACCTGCTATGTATTCACATGTGTTTTGGAATTGCAGAGGCATATGCTAAATTAGCATGAGATGTGACTCTTTGGGTAAATGTTTTTCTCTTTCATCCTTCAGGTGAACAATTTTAAGGTGCATTCCTATACAGCTTTTTAGAAGGTCCTGGCAGGACTGACTCATAGTTTTCCACAGTAGAGAAGACAATTCAATACCATACTTGGCCATTATCACTCCTTTCTCTGCTTTAGTCTCTTCAATCTTCACAGTTGTTAACTGAGTTCACAACCCCAAATAAATTCTTTCTCAAGTTGAGAACTTGTTTTATGCTTTGTTTTTGGGAAATGTGGATCTCAGGCTAGAAAAATTCATTCTCATTATGAAAATATTATGTCCAAATAGAAAATTGTATTAAAGAATACTGAAATGTGAAGGAAAAAATAAAGTACCCATTATCTAGTAGGCAGTGATAATAATTGTTTGGTATTATCTGGTTTCAAAAATGCAATTTGGTAATTCATTATAATATTTTCTCAGTTTGGATTTTATAAGTAAAATTGTATTAATATCTAGATTTAAAAAGTTGTATACATTTTCTAACCATATATTTTTAGATATACAGAATTTGGGTCAAGGTCATATTATATAAAATTCTTATACCTATTATAAAATTGTTTTCTTATAATGTATCCATTTACTACCACTTGAAATTTATAAAAGAACTAATTTAAGCCTTCATTTGCCAACACTATTATATTTTATTCTTTTAACAATTTATGGATCATAAATTAACATTTCATTGATGTAATTTGAATATCTGTACAAACTAACATATTCTTGAATATGCTTTGTGGACATTTCAATTTTTCTTTTCCAATATATTTTATTCAATTTGTCTTCTATTATTACAATAAAAATAGTCTTAACTGAAATAATCGGTGCATCTAATTTTATTTTTAATTTGTTTTTATGCTTACTGATTTGATTTTTAAATGTCTGGTCTTACGCCAAATTAAACTAGGATCTCTCTACCCTTTTTCCCTCCATTAAAAAGATGCAAATCCCTTCCTACAAAACTGCTTGCTATTTTTGTGCTCTCAGCTTCATTCCCCTTTAATATTCAATTTCACAAAAGAAACAGAATCTATAGACTGGAAATATAGGGTGAAGACTAGAGTACACTTTCAATTCTCCCCATATCCTTTCTATTTACAGATTTCATAACATGGAACTGTTCCCTCTAAATTTTGCAATGCATTTTTTTATTCTAATCTTACCTCATTCCAATTGACTTTTCAGATATTTCTAGTACAACTGTCATCATTCTATATTAGGATCTCCAGTCTACCACTTTTTATGAGTCCTCTCATTAGCTTTTTTCTTTCCTGTCACAATCTTCCTCACAGCTTAAAATCCTAGATCAATTATTGTAACTTTCTTGCAACACATAAACTTCATTTACCCTCTACTTTTGTTGCTTCAGTAGTCAAAAGTGTAACCCTGAATGAATGCAATTAGTGTTAGATTTTATTTTTGCCTATATCAAGGGCAGTCAAACACTACTGGAATAAATCACACAAATGAAAAGTATACCCAAAGAAGTATCAATTATAACCTAAAAAAAGTGTCACTTACCAACCTCACTTCCCCCCTTGCAATCTTAGTATGAGCCTTTGCATAATTCATGTATTTTCCATCAATCATAACCATTTCATTTCATGTCCATCTGAGTCCTCACTGAATTTACTCTCACATTGCCTTATACTTTACAATAAAAATAGAAGTAATCATATTTATTACTATGAGATATGTGCCCATTCTATTCTTACTAAAATAGAGGAAATCTTTCTTCTTCTACTGAGAATTAACCCTTTCTTTGGGCCCTTTAACCACTTCTCAAATAGGGCCTTTTTATAAACTTTTAAATTGTCTTAAACCCTTTCATTAAAAAAATAATAACCTAGAGCATCAGGGGAATGATTTCCTCCTCTCCCGTAATCTATTTACCTGGTCTCTTTAGCTCTCCGTCAATCTGTATTTATTTCTATACTCTTCATTGGGACACCGTTTGTCTCAAGTCAAATAACTTTAAGGTTATCAGTGGCTTCTACATTGCTAAATACATGGGATATACTTAAATCTATATAGTGAAATCTCATGTCATATCTAGCTCTTTTAGCCACTCCATCTGGCATAGGAATCTCTAATTACTACAAATAATTTCTGCTGCTAGATTTAGTTGGAATTGATGGTACTCTTGAAATCCCAAGCAGGACTACCAAATCGTAATGCTTCATCCATCTTACTAAATAGCTAGGAAAGAACAAGGACATTATGAAGCAAAGTCAGTCACAGAAACTATCATTCCTTTGCTGCTCTATGAGCGTATTTCCCACGTTACTCCTTTGAAAAAGGATAAGAAACAACAGCACCAAGAGTGGTTAAAAGAATTTGCTCCTGAGCTTGACTGTTCACCGGTTTATGTCCCTTCTTTCATATAAGGGATTAAGTATACGAAATTGATATTGTTTACAATAATATAACTAGATCCTTACCAGGAGCAGCAAAAAGGAAGAACATAATCCTAATTACCTTGGACAGCAGACTGTGGTGACAGTGTACATGCTCACATTGGTTTTTGTCTCTAACAGAGCTCAATTCTGATTCTGAAAGTAGAAGGGAGTCTGATCTTGATCTTCCACTGTCATTTTTTGGACACATTGTTTTATAAACTTTATGTCAGCCACAAGCTGATTAATTCACATTTGTCTATTTAGTGCAAAAGTAAAGTGTATCTTTGGTTCTAGTAACATGGAACTCTTTATTCCTGTTTTCATTGAGACTCTTGAACTTTTTAAATATCTTTATATCTATTTCAATAAGAGCAGATCCTATGCTGTTAACGATCTGCCATTTCAAGCTATATTTCTCTAGGACATGTAACTCTCTGTCATTAGTATTAGTAATTGTAATTATTAGTAGTAGTATCCTTCATTGATCCCCAAATATAAGCCAAGCATGGTGCTAAGCACTTTATATGGATTCCATATTTTTATCATCCTGTGGAAACTTCAAAATTACACTTATATCCATTTTACTAGAGAATAAACAGCTTTAGTGAGGTTACATGAATGACGATCATCACAAAACTGATTGCTAATGAACAGGGATTTGAGTCAGGTTCTTTGCTCCAAAGTTGATATAATTTCCATTGTGTGATGCTGACTATCTTTTAAGGATTTTCATACATATGTCCTTCTGTATATATGTCACACTGTCTTTCAGCAGTTAATTTTTTTTTTTTGGCAAATTGACTATTACACTTTTTCATAAATACCAGCATGAATAGAAAACAAATTTAAAAATTTAAGTTCATAATATACATGAGTAATAATTTAACTACTTTTCCTAATAATTTTTACATTATAATTTATTTACTTAAATTTTATTCATCTTAATTTTCTCATATTTGCTTATTATTTTCAGCTACAGAAAAACAGAAAAAGTTACCCTTTTATTTTAAATAATTTATTGTAATAAATTCTTAAATATCAGTATTTGTCTTCTCATAGCAAGCCATTTTTTTAAATCACTCATATTTTTCTAGGCATTTGTTTCATTTATTTCTTAAAGCAAGATGTACAATATAGTAGGTGTTAAATGCTAGAAAAAAACAAATAGAACCTAGGCACATTCCTAATGAAACACAGATTCATGTTGCATTGGTTGTGATTGAATAGGATATTTAATTACAAAGTGAGAAGTGACCTTTGGAAACAGCAGTTAAAGTTAATTTGATATGGTTAATAAACCAAACAGAGGAGGACGAATTGAGTATAAAGGATTCCTTTTCTAGTGATTAAACACACAGGTATTTTTAGGTGTGACATTTATTCATTCCTAGAACTGAAGTTACTTACATGTGATAATTAGCCAAAATATTTAAAACTAAGTGATATATTAAATTTCCCCTTTTATTTTTATAAAGGATTTGTTTAATTAATTTTTCACATAAATAAAAATACAAAAAGAAGTAATTGCTTTGCACATGATATACTTACAATAGGATGGACCAGAGAGATTCTGTTTATAGAATTCAGAATCCAAATATTAGCTGTATTCCTTCCATTAATTTGATCTGGGAATAATTGGAGATTTAGTTGATAAAGTCTTTGGGACTCATAGTTTAAAATGATGCCTCTTTATTAGATTTCTATGGGGACTCAGAAGACACTATCCCAAATTATGGTGTTTTGACAGCTACAGAAGCAACTTTGAGGTCTCTCTGACCACCCCTCTCTGTCACCTCTCCTATCTCTCAACCTTCTGTCTCTCCCAAAGTGCAAGATGATGTTTTTCTCTGTTATTCCCTTATCTGCATGAAGACTGGACCCACCAAAGAAAACATAATTGCTGTCAATCCCCTTCCTGAAATCTCACTATCTAGCCCAGAAAAAGTAAACTGAGGAATGTAACCACACCTGGACAGAGTTTTTCACAAGATAATGTTTGCCTATTGCAAATTCCAAAGAGAATCATTTATAAGCTAATTTCTATCTCCCAGTTCCATTCATTCTCCCTAATAATCAATTTACAATCTCTTGAAAGAATTGTCTACTTTCCCTCTCTCCCCATCTCCCCTGTGAAGAAGGGTATATTAGTGTCTGTAACTCATTGGGTTATTGAGTAATCATTCTTCTGTGATTGCCCAGTGCTAGGCATGTTAAATAAATCTCCTATTTTTCTGTCTACTGTTGTCACCACACCACAGGTTCATTTTGCCTGCTGCCCAGATAGAACTGATTTATCAAGACAGGGGAATTGCAATAGAGAAAGATTTAATACATGTAAAGACTGCTAAACAGGAGACTGGAGTTTTATTGTTACTTAAATCAACCTCCCCAAAAATCCAGAGGCTAGGATTTTGTAATGATAGTTTGGTGGGCAGGGGGCTAGAGAATGGGGAATGCTGATTGGTTGGTTTGGAGATGAAATTATAGGAAGTCAAAGCTGTCTTCTTGCACTGAATCAGTTCCTGGGTGTGAACCATAAGACCAGATAAGCCAGTTTACCAGTCTGGGTGGTGCCAACTGATCCATCAGAATGCAGAGTCTAAAAAACACCTTAGACACCAATCTTTGGTTTACAATAGTGATGTTATCCATAGCAGCAACTGAGGATGTTAATAATCTTGTGGCCTGTGGCTTCCTGACTCCTGAGCTGTAATTTCTAATCTTTCAACTAATTTATTGGTTTGACAAAGGCAAACCGGTCCAAGCAAGGACAGAGTTTGTTTCAAAGTTAAACTATAAACTAAATTCCTCTCCAAGTTAGTTCATTCTACACCCAGGAATGAACTAGGGAAGCTTGGAAGTTAGAAACAAGGTGGAATTGGTTAGGTCAGATCTCTTTCACTGTCATAATTTTCTCACATTGTACTCTTTGCAAAAGTGGTTTCATTGTCAGTTCATTTTCAGCAACCCTTCAGAGGTCTGAGAAGAAACTTTCCCTTGATTTCTACAATTTCCATCCTCTTTGATGTGTATCTAATTTGATAAGCCTGTTTGCTTATTTGCATATTTTATACTGATGGATTTCAAGATTTTAAATAGGAAAATTACTAATTAAAAATAGAAGAAAATCTAGTATCTCCAGGAAAGGAATCATTCCCCTCTAGATATGTAGAAGTCAGTTACGGTAGCCCTAATAAGCTTTAGAAGATTTGAAAAAAATGAAATCTGGTGACAGTCATTTTAGGCAATCATTAAAAGAACCTCAAGATGTGGGTGGAGCTGAGAACAGTAAGCTATATCATCTTTCCTGTTTTATCATTTAGACCTTCTGTGCATAGAACCAGAAGGCAATTGCATTTGCTAAGAGAATGGTTTGTTGCTTTCTTATACTATGCAAAATGCAGACACTGACTACATAACATTTTAGTAAAATAAAATACTTAGGCATTGTTTACAAATTCATGGTCAATGTTAATTCAGGTAAACTGCTTTTAAAAAATCAAAAACCACAGAACAAATTTTAAGTCAGAGAGAATGAAGTTAAGTATCAGTTCTTGAAAACTGAGATAAAACTTGAAGTTCCTTCATAGATTTGGCTATTATGTTTGTTAGTTTGCATATATCAAGTTTAGTAATACAATTCAGGATAAGTGAATTCTGGATAAAATTGAATTTGAACTGGGTAGGTACAGTTATTCCTGAACTTTGGCTGCCAGGAAGATGTTTAATAATGTTATACCGGAAGTGCCAAGTCACTTCCCATTAGAGGATCAGCTTTATTTGGAAGTGTGATGATAAATTGCTTTCCCAACAGAGGGGTCAAACAATAGACTCATGTCTGTCAATGTCACATAAGAGGTAGTATAGATTACAACAGAGAACAAAAATTCCCCAGGAGTCTCCAGTTGGAGAAAAAGAGATGCTATTAAAAAAAAAAAAAAAAAAAAAAAAAAAAAACAATAAGAACAACAACAAAACCAGAAAGCTCTTCACAGAGCATAAAGGAAGAGACACCTATTGTAGAATTAAGCTATTAAAAGTTTCACTTTAACTCTTAAAATCAGTATGAATATATTTGTAGCATCTCTGAGGCAAAACAGCTGCTATCTATCACAGAATAAAGCACTGTGGATAAAGAAATTTTGTTAAAAACTGGAAGGAGAGCAGCAGCAGACAGGTAAAGGGGAACAAGCCAAACCAACCACAAAGATGACAATTTAGCAACTGAAAATAGTAGCATTTATGGTTAATGCTGTAACTACAGAGGTATAAACATCTCATCGTAAAGTAGTGGTTTATTGTATTTCCAGAAATCATATTTTTTCATTAAATATCCCAAGTTTTTTAATCACATGTATTATTGTGTGCAGACCATTAGACAAGGGGAATGAAGATTAAAAAGTACAAGGGAAACAGGTGCTACTGGTGAGAATGTGAAGAAATGGGCACTCACACTGCTAGAGATGATTTGGCAATACGAAAAAATAGATTTTCATATCTTTTGATAGAGCATTTTCACTTCTGGAATTGATCCTAAAATATAGTGAGGCTAGGAATAAGTATTTATATATTAGGATGTTCATTGTCATTTTTAATTATGAAAAAAATTGATGTGATGATTAGTTTTGTATGTCAACAAGACCGGGCCACAGGATGCCCAGATATTTGGCTAAACATTATTTTGGGTGTGTCAATAAGGGTGTTTTTGGATGAGATTAATATTTGAATAGGTAGATTGAGTAAAGTTGACTCCCCTCCCCAATGGAGTGGGCTTCATCCAATCTGTTGGAAGTCTGGATGGAACTAAAGAGCTGAGTAAGCGAGAATCTGCTCTTTGACTGTCTTCAAACTAGAACATTGGTCTTTTTCTGCCAGTGGACTCAGACTTGAACTGGAACTGGAACTGGAACTGACACCATTGATTCTCCTGGTTCTCAGGTTTCTGGACTCAGACTGAAGCTATACTGGCAGTTCGCCAGGGTTTCTAGGATACTGACTAGAAATTTTGAAACTTCTAGCCTCCCAAATCATGTGAACCAATTCCTTATAATAAATTCCTTTCTTTCTCTATCAATCTATAAAGATAATTGTTCAAAAATAAATAATCTGTTTAAGTGTACATTGATCATCCCATACTCTTACTCTTTCAAGAAATCTGGAATCATACACTGCCTTTCAGACGATCCATGCAGTATAGTATTTTCTCTTCAGGATCATACTATTAAAATGACATATTACATACAGTACACTGGAATTTAAATGAAGTGAGCTTTCATTACTCCCTAACTTATTTCCAGGATTATATTTGCTTGACACATTTTATACTAACTGTAGTAGATTACACTTCACCTAAAGTTTGCCCCTCTGTCCTGCGAAGTACAGTCTAATTTTTCATCCCATTGAATCTGTACTGCACCTCTATCTTCTGTGACTGATAGAAATAATAATGTGCTTATCTGGGGCCTAGTCTTTAAGCAACTTCCGTTCTGTTCTGTGGAATATAGCTGCCATGCTGCCAGGCAGCCATATGGAGAGACCCATGTGGCAGACAATTTAAGCCTCTTCTTCAGTATCCCTGCTAAGTTCTCAGCTAAAGTCAGAACCAACTTCTTAGCCATAAAGGTGAGCCATCTTCCAATTGATCCTCCCATTTCAGTTAAGCCTTCTTACTGCAGACCACATAGAGCAAGGATGAGGTAATCCTTCGGAGGCCTGTCTAAACTGTAAAACCAAATCCATGAAAAAATTAGTGATGTTGCAGTCAGGAGATCGAGACCATTCTGGTTAACATGGTGAAACCCCATCTCTACTAAAAATACAAAAAATTAGCCGGGCGTGGTGGCAGGCACCTGTAGTTCCAGCCACTCGGGAGGCTGAGGCAGGAGAATAGCGTGAACCCGGCAGGCAGAGCTTGCAGTGAGCCTAGATAGCGCCACTGCACTCCAGCCTGGACGACAGAGCGAGACTCTGTCAAAAAAAAAAAAAAAAAAAAAAAAAAAAAAAAAAAAAAAAAAAAAAGTGATGCTTGTCTCCATATAGGCCTGTGGCTTCCAAACTATATATCGAGACACCATGGGGTACTATAAGAAACCCTTTAGGAGTTCCATGAGATATTTTAAGTTTTAGAAACACAACAGTATTTGACACCTGACAGATACTGTATGTTTACTAGTTTCATGCAGTTCACTGTTTCAGCATTAGAACGGGCTATAATTCCCAGTGACATCACATCTTTACCAAGCTGGGTTTTCAGCTGTTCCAAGAAGAACATCAGGTGCAATGCAAAAATCAATATTGGAACAGAAAATCAGCATAGCAGTGTCCAGTATGATTCCCAGTATGATTCCCAGGTTTGCATATTAGGCAGTCCTGGGCAAGTTTATACATTCCATTTATAATTGATTATAGTTATTTAAGAATAAAATAATTTCCTATTTTTATGTGTATTATTTTTTCAATGGCATCGCATTTTTAAGATACAAACACTTATTAAATTATATGCTCTTAACTTCTTAATAAACAGAACTGTGTTTTTTCTAGGAGTACTGTCAAGAAATACTATGAGACACTAAGAGTTTCATAAATGGAAAATTTGGAAATCTGTGCTGTAAGTACTTAGAGGATACTATTTGGTCCATAAAATAAGTATTTAATTTCTTTTGAAATGTCTTTGATAAAACTACTTAGTTAAAGATATTAAATAAGGCCGGGCACGATGGCTCAAGCCTGTAATCCCAGCACTTTGGG
This sequence comes from Rhinopithecus roxellana, assembly GCF_007565055.1. NCBI lineage: Eukaryota > Metazoa > Chordata > Mammalia > Primates > Cercopithecidae > Rhinopithecus > Rhinopithecus roxellana. The sequence continues at coordinate 93,538,130 of NC_044552.1, read as the reverse complement.
AGGCCGAGACGGGTGGGTCACGAGGTCAGGAGATCCAGACCATCCTGGCTAACACGGTGAAACCCCGTCTCTACTAAAAAATACAAAAAACTAGCCGGGCGAGGTGGCGGGCGCCTGTAGTCCCAGCTACTCAGGAGGCTGAGGCAGGAGAATGGCGTGAACCTGGGAGGCGGAGCTTGCAGTGAGCTGAGATCCGGCCACTGCACTCTAGCCTGGGCGACAGAGCGAGACTCCGTCAAAAAAAAAAAAAAAAAAAAAAAAAAAAAAAAAAAAATTAAATAAGAACTTATATAACATATAATAGTATAGTATGATCCATATTTTATAGGATTCAAATGTATATATACCCATTTTTTAAATAAGAACTGAAAGTAAATATGACAAAATATTAATAGTGTTCAAATTTAGTTAATAGATTATGGGTTATAGATTCTGTTAATTACTACTTGTGTAACTTTGAATATGTTAATTTTTTGCTTTGGTTTCTTCATCTGTAAAATGAATATAATTATAGGAACTAATTCATAGAACCCTTTGGGAATGAATTACTTTTGTAAAGTTTTGGTTATGATAAGTAGAATAAAATTCAATAAATATTAGCAATGATGGTAATGCTAATAACGTAATTCTATTCTTTATGTTTTATAAAACTAACTTATTTACATAGATAAATGTCATTAGAAATGTTGTTAAAGCAGAGGCGTTGACATTACTCTTGTCTGCATTACATATAAATGCTTTTTTCCAATTCGTTCCCTTTCTCCTTCTCTTCGCTGTTCTCCAGGGTTCTGATCTTCCTCACAGATTCTGATGAAAGTATAGTGGGACATCACGTGGTGAACTCTACAGAAATTATGTTTTCCAGAAGCTACAGTAAACTAAAAATATGTTGGTGAGGGATTTTTCATGATACTAAATGAAGAAATAAAATGAAAAAACATCCAAGTTTCAACCTGAAATTTAGCTAGGACATTTAGCTTAAAGCATCAATTCTCACTGTACTTGGAAAAATTTAGCAGGAGACGTCCAAAAGTAAAGCAAGATGTGGTGATACAAATGGGTTATAGCAAGTGCTCTAGATAGGGAGGGGATGCAGGAGTCTGGTTCGTATTTGTGCCATTCGCATTTATGTGCATGTGTGTGTGTTTGTGTGTGTGTGTGTGTAGCAAAGCCTCAGTTTTAATAAACTGAGCACACTCTTTTCAAATCATTATCATGTGGGATACTTGTACATGTAAATGTAAGTAGACTGAGATTATACAATTAATAAATTTGAGAAAACTTATCTTAATAATGCCCAGGAAAAAACAAAACCCTTTTTGGCCTTATCATGTGACATATCTACCTAATAGTAATGACTTTCAAAGTGTGATAGGAGAGTATACTTCAGCTTCCTCATCTTGAGCATGTCTTTTTTTTAAAAAGTCATAATTTATTAATATATTAGAAAAAATAATTTGCTTCCCTTGAACACTAAGTGATACTAACATTTCATCTATAAAGACACAAAACTTCTATCAAACTCATTTTTATATATATACTGCATGCATATGTTTATTGTCGCACTATTAAAAATAGCAAAGACACGGAATTAACCCAAAGGCCCATCAATGGTAAATTGGCTAAAGAATATATGATACATATACACCATGGATACTATGCAGCTATAAAACGGAATGAGTTAATGTCCTTCGTGGGGACATGGATGGAACTGGAAGCCATTATGCTCAGGAAACTAATGCAGGAACAGAAAACCAAACACTGAACCTTCTTACTTATAAGTGGGAGCTGAAAAATGAGAACACATGAACATAGGGAGGGGAACACCTCACACTGGGGCCTATCAGGAGGTGGGTTCGGGGAGGGAGAGCACTAGGAAAAACAGCAAATGCATGCTGGACTTAATACCTAAATGATGGGATTGACAAGTATAGCAAACCACCATAGCACAAGTGTACCTTTGTAACAAACCTGCACATCCTATATATGTACACTGGAACTTAAAATAAAAAATTAAAAAAAAATATTATTTATTTAAGTTAAAATATAATTTGGTTTAACTGTATAAAATGTTTAGATGTAGCATAAAACATAATACTAACATATGACTTAAAAAGGTTTAGGAATCATTGCGTTAATAGAATTGATTTGACAAGTTAGGCATAGGAATAGGATCAGGGAAAGGATGAATAACATTATGTCTTGAATATTTTGTTAGCAGGGTAAAATAGCGTTGTTCTACTCCCTGTAACTGCACTTTCTAATTTAAAAACCCAAAATACCTTTTGTTCCTTACATTTGACATGTGATATTGTGAATGTGTCACAGTAAAGGCCAGTCCTTGATTGGTGAACTTTTCCAGATGACTGACAAGGGCACCAGGGGGTTCCACCGCAGCTTGCATCAGTCAACTAAGAGGGCACACATTCCTGCTGCCCATCTAATGAACTTTCCACATGCTGATAAATATATCCCCTTTCCGTGAAGAATACATTTTCTAACCTGAATTTTTAATTGTCATAAGAAGGGCAGCTCTCAATACATATAAAATCTGTCATTGTAGAGTTAGACTCACATAAGGAAAATTAAAGTCCTTTCCAATCAAAGAATCAATTTCAGTTATTAAGCACTTGTTTTATTATTCTCTAAAAAGCTAACCATTATTTTTTGAAAGAGGAAACTATTTTATGTATAACTGAAAGTTCTAAGTTTTATATAAGGAAAGAAAATAGTGAAAACTTAAGGAAACTAATACAAATATTTGTGGATATGTGTGAAAATCAGAAACATTTATCTTTCTAGAGTGAATTTTAGCATAATATTAGACTTTTCTAATAGTTCTAATATTCATTGCAACTGCAAATTTTATTTCTTAATAAGTAACAGTAATGTCTGTTTAATAGGCACTCATTAAACTTTCAAAATAATTAGAAACTTTATCTCATATGTTATTAAGATAAAGATAAATTTCAAAATAATTGGAAACTATATCTCGTAAGTTTTATGTCTATGTCGGCTAAATAAAGTATAACATTTCATAATTCTTTAGGTATTTCTTAATAAAATGTTAGTTTTTACGTGGTACTATTTATTCACAGGTAGGTTCTACTTCTAATGTTTTCATAAATTCTTCATATCAATAAGAGTACTAGCAATAATAACAAGTTTCCAAATAATAATTGTTTTAGTAAAAAAATAGAACAGCCTTTATGTTAACATAAATACTCATAAGTTCACTCAAAATGAGAAAAATATTGGCAGTTGGAGTAACAAGATTGATACTATCTACTTTAATATTCTTGCATAAACCCACTTAACATTTTTATGACAAAGCAGTTTTTAAATGCCATGAAGTGGCACGTTCTTAAAAATAATATATTTTTTGTATCAGAAATACTAATTTAGAAATAGGAGATATTTAGTAAAAGACTAAAGCAGCACTAATATCCCTCTGTGTGATAGAAAAATTATTTTAAATATAGAGATATTGTCATCAATTTGTATAATATTTTAAGCTCCACCCTTACCCATCCAATGCTACTGGTTTCTTTAAAGGAATGAAATGCTTTATCTTTTTGACAGAACAAATTGACTGGAAAATTACATAACCCCCTCAGCAGATGTTCTTTCTCACTCTGTTTGGGAATTTATACCATTGAACAGTGTTTCCAAGATCCATGTGGAGATATATTAGGAGGATTCAATTAATGTATGCAAAGTCTACTACAGTGTATGCAAAGAATAAGCACTATCTTTTGGTTCTATAGTCAAATACAACTTGGAATATAAATGATAATACAATTTTCTCGTTTTTAAAAATTACTGAATGTCTAAAAGATATAAGCTATTCAAATTAGCTCTACAAACACTACGCATTTTTCTACACAAATTAAATTCTAACCTCCAAATTGATAGGGAAAGTGTTAGGCATAATGAGTAAATCTTAGAGTCCAGGATGTCAGGCAACAATTTAAAAAAAAAGAAAATGAAAACAATTTTGATTTTCTATGCCCTGTGACATATCTCTAGCAATATGGCATACTAATCTGGGCAAAGCAGAGGGCATCTTCAAAATTACAACGCACAGCATTAAGTTAAGCATCTGTATAACAAACAGAATAGCCATCCATGTCTCTGTGAACAGCACACTGCAACCTACTGTCACTTAATGCCAGATGACATCTATCTACATAATCTGCCACTCTAACATGGTAAAGTTATAATTGCATTTTATCCATTTAGTTATCAAGCTTTGCAAAACCCTTTTTTTTTTTTTTTGCCATGCAGTTAAAAGTAAGAAAAAGTACCGTAATCAGCTCTCAATAAAAAAGCCTATCATGCTGTTCAATAAATTCTCCGTAAAAAACATTTTAAAGTAAATGTTTACAGTTCCAAAACATTGCAAATTCTTAACAACTCTGTGGAATACATTGGTATTTTTAGCTAAAGAGAGAATATTTAGAGTGAAAAGGGAGTGAACTACTCCAGAATTGAGAGAAAAGTTTTCACAGAAATTCCAGATATTACAAAAAATATTAAAGATAATGTTGTATAAACTAAAATAATGATTGTCATAGTAACATGATTCAAAGATAGGCAACTGTTTCGTAGGTGAACTCTATGTAGGCTGAGTTTCTACTGAGGTGGAGATTATGAATTATGAAAAATATTGCTTCATAGAAATTATGACCTTCAAAAAGAAAATGGTCAATCAGAATTTACTAACTCAATGCAAATAGATGTTCTGACAACTAATTATTATTTAGATGTTGGTGATCTCTTCCAAATATTTTATTTTAGTCCAAAAAGAAAAGGTATTTTTTAAACCATTTCTTTCTTACTTAAATAAGTCAAGATTTTGCATAAAGAGTTAGCAATACTACTTCAGACTTTTTCGGTAATTAAATGTTTCATTTTACAAGCCATTCTCTAGATGCCATCCTCTACCTGTAAAGTTATAACTATTCCTAATTCTTGCCGAAAGTCCAGTTGGCACAATAGAAGAGAAATTTAGAGAGATTATTAGAAAGGTCTTTGGGAAGATGTGAATCTCATACCCACTAATCTAGATTTTATCCTACATGCGGGGCAACTTTTAATGAGACTAAACAGAGCAACAGCATCAACTGTCAATACTTCAAGGCTGAAGGTTTAAAGAAAACCCAACAAAGCAAAATTCACTTCTGAAAATTTTGGATACTAAACAATAGTTATAAAAACAATAAATTTTACATTGACCAGGATGTAGTTAAATAGGTTATAGGGAAAAGAAAAGATGGAAAAATATGTTAAAAGGGAATTTCTTCTTTGATTTCTATTTGATTTCCCACGATGGCAAGAATTTTTTTGAAATGCTTTTTTTCCCCCTAAAGAACAATGTCTTAGTCACCTCAGACTGCCATAAAAAAATCTTATGAACTAGGAGTCTTAAATAATATAATTTTTATTTTTCTCACAGTCCTGGAAATTGGGCATCTAAGATCAAGGTGTCAGCAAGATCAATGTCCAGTGATGGCTCTCTTATTGAGTTGCACATGGACATTCCTTGGTGAATGTGAGTGCAGAGAGAGAGAGAAAGAATCTCTTTCTCTGCTTGCAAAGCCCCTAATCCTGTGGGATGCAGACCCCACTCTTAGGATCTCATTTAACCTTAATTCCCCTTCTAAAAGCCTCTCCTCCAAAGACAATCACATTGGTACTTGAATATATGAATTTTGGGTGGGATAATGCATTTCAAGCCATAGCAATCAAATACTTTATTTTTGAAATGTAATTTAGGTTTACAAAAAATAATCTGCTTTAATATGCTGCAATTCTCAAAACACAAAAGTCTAGTTTTAAATTGTGTGTAATTGCTAGTGTTTATACCATTTAAAAATATATCACATTGCTCTTTTTCTCATATGGAAACAATTGGATCTGGTGAGTTTCTGAGAACATTCTATTATAACTGTGATATCAACTCAATACTATGTAGTCTCAGTTCAGCAAACTCACTATCTAAATTAGGGTATCTTTAGATTGATGGATAAACTACTGCAAATATATAAACTTATTTTTTGTGTTAAGCGTACCACAAGTAAATTAAATATATTATATAAATTTCTGAAAAATAGCAAAATCAAACAAGTCTATTCTCTATGTTTTTTCTTTAGATATTGTAAAAAAGTATTCAATAAATACAGAAAGTTCTAACACATAGCTATAATAAACATCATTGCTATTTGGCACTGCAAGTGCTTCATAAGTTAGAGGTGTTTAAGCTCAGTTGTGATGAGTATTCGAACTCTGCTGTGTTCTCAAATTACTGTACTACATGGATAAAACAAATACAAACAAGCAAGCAAACAAACTACGCCCCCCCCACCAAGATTCCTTCAAAATGATAGTATTATATCAGAAATTATTTATATTTATATGAATTTATACCTTCCAATAAACCAAATATAGAGAGACTCCTGTTTTTTTTCTTATTATTCAATACTATTTCTTTTCCATCACCAAGTAAATGTGACACCATCAAACTTCATATATTGTAATCAGATGTATCAGAAATATTGTCATTTTATGTGATAAGCATCTTGTTTAGATTTTTTTTGCCATTTACATAGAGTAGTAATGCTTAAATTTGCAATCATCATCTAAAAAATGACAGTGTTGGGTGAGAGATACTTGTGTTTTATCCTAAAGGCAAACATCCTTAGCTTTGTAAAAAAAAAAAAAAAAAAAAATCCAAGAAAAAGACACAAAATTGCCATACAAATAGATGTACAGTCATGGTAGAACAAAACTTGTCATACTCTATCATGAGATGAATATGCATATTTCTAAAGCCACATAGTCCTTTATAGCTGCAGTTTACTGCTTGTGTTTAGCACAAACACACACACACACACACACAAATTTTGCTTAAGGCTCCATCCATTACTCCCTGTACCTCTGGTTTAGATTCCCTTATTTGATTCTTTGACTTGAAATACGTTATCCAAAAATCCTCTTTAAATCAACTGACTAGGATGAATATAATCAATTTGTTATGTGCTCTTTCTGTATTAATTCACCTCTATTTCCATACTCCAGCATATATGTTTGTTCAGCAAGCCTTGGTTTTGTCTGATCATCAGTCCAATTATTTACACATCATTTAAATTTTAATAACTTAAATCATAGGAATTTAAAGAATAATGGGGCTGAGTCGTGGTTAGTAAATATTCTCTTGTTAGAAATGTTCACACAAAATAGTAAAGTTTAACCCTCTACGGACAGAAGCTCGTGTGATTTTGGTACACTTTGTAAAACTCTGGGGATGACTGCTTCCTGCCTACAGCTCTCTGGCATCAGGAATGTTAAGTATAGCAAAATAGAGATAAGTTTCTAGGAAGAATTATAAATAGAATGCAAAAAGAGACTCAACTCTGTAACAATTAAGATAAATAGATCAAAAGTAACCCCTCAAAATCAAGCTACTACTATTGTCTCCCCATACTTTACCTCCAAACAAATCCATGCAACATTTATAACATATATTAAAATTCCAACACATTGGCTAGATCATAGTTTCTTCCTCAGTGCTTTACTGTGTACGCTCACTTTCAAAATTTCACTTTCAGGAATAACTTTGGGATTTCTTCAAACAAGGCAAAGGGACTGATATTGTTTGGATATTTGTCCTCTCCAAGTCTTATGTTGAAATGTGATCTACAATGTTGGAGGTGGGGACTGGTGGGAGGCGTTCCTGTAATGTCATGGAGGCGGATACCTCATTAATAGCTTGGTGCCATCCATGTGGTAATGAAGGAGTTCTTGCTCTCTTAGTTCACAAGAGAGCCAGTTGTTTAGAAAAGCACAGCACCTCCCCACAGTCTCTTTCTCCCTCTCTTGCCATGTTATAGGTTTACTTCCCTCCACCTTAGGCTACAACTGAAAACTTCCTAAAGCCCCACCCAAAGCAGATGCTGGCGCCATGCCAATTTTACAACCTGCAGAACTGTGAATCAAATAAACTTACTCTTTTATTTTATTTTTTCTTCTCTTTTCTCTCTCTCTCTCTCTCTCTTTTTTTTTTTTTTTTTTTTTTTTTTTTGCTTTCTTTTGACATAGTCTCACTTTGTTGTCCAGGCTGGGGTGCAGTGACGTGATCCCAGCTCACTGCAATCTCGTCCTCCCGGGTTCAAGCAATTCTTGTGCCTCAGTCTCCCGAGTAGCTGGGATTGCAGGCACGCACCACCACACCCAGCTAATTTGTTTTGTATTTTTAGTGGAGACAGGGTTTCACCATGTTGGCCAGGCTGGTCTCGAACTCCTGACCTCAAGTGATCCACTCCCCCCCCCCCTCGGCTTCCCAGGGTTGGGATTTCAGGCGTTAGCCACCGAGCCTGGTCCAAACCGCCTTTCTTTATAAATTCCCCAGCCTCAGGTATTCTTTTATAGCAACACAAAACAGACTAATACAGGGACTTCATGACTCACTACTGAGATTCCTTTACTACTACGGATTAACTGCCCCCATTCTCACTGTAAATCATTTTGCAGAGTGATAAGGGTCTGGGAGAAGTAGGTGGGTTTAGGCTTTAGGAGTGGATTTTAGAAAAAATAGCAGTATTAGTTTTGTGTGCCCCTTTAATAACCTGTGAGAGGAGAGAGGCCATTTGAATATGCATTATTATCAATTGTGTTGGGTCATAACCATTTGTAGTTGTTGCTTTAAAAAGGAAGACAAATACAGCACATTCAGTGCACACTATGCTGGCAATATAGGTGGATATTCAGATGGCACACATAGCTCTGTAATAATAAAAGCCTCACATATTACAAAAATAAGGAAACTTAGCTGATTATTTTATTCTAGATTACATGGAAAGTTTTGACTAAAATAAAGTTTTAAAACTTCTCAAGTAATTATAGAAATATAGGTGGTATTTATTTGAAACGTATAAAAATCTCCAAATGTGTTTTGAAATGCCACAGGAAACACACAAAACGATCTGAGGGGTGTGTGAGTGTGTGTGCATGTGTGTGTGCATGTGCACATGTGTCTAAAGGGCAATGAACTATAAAGGTAGAAGGATAAAGATGGCAATGGTAAAGTATCAGATAGAAAAAAAATACATGTAGTGATAAGTGATAGAAAAATTAAACAGCTATTCAGTGGCAGTATGATCCTAAAAAATACTGTTGAGGGTATTTGATGTCCTATGTTTTTATATATCCACTATCTCCTTCTTTAGTGAACATTTAACAACTATACTGAAAATTCTTCCAGCATGAAAAATATAAACTCACAGGTGCATAAATAAATGGACAATAAACGGTCTTCTACAGATGAATACTCTTTGGTGGTTTTATTCTCTGGGGACCTTTTTTCCTCCCTGAGCATTACTACTGTAAAAGCTCATTAATTTGAAAAATGGAATATTCTGAAGAAATCATTTGATTAATTTATTGTAATCTAAAGTCCACATTTTGTGTCAACTAAGAAAGCAGGTTTTTCATACATGAAAATCAAACTGTGAGTTGCAGTTTACAGTTTGAATAGATCCAAGTGTAAAATGGAGTACTGTCATTTTTAATGTTGTTTAACTATAATTGTTGCTAATATCTTCAATTTCGGATATCTCAGTAAGGAGGTGATAATAGACTTTGAAATTATGAAAAGATAATTCTAGTGATGCCTATTTATTTCTTTTTTATATTTATCTTTAATGGCATAATGTATTCTTCTGGATATCGATTATAAATTCTGTAAATAAATTTGATATTTACAGAGGAGCAGTTGGTCGCCTATTAAGATCAAGATAAATCTTTTTCCAATATCCATATATCTGAATTCACATACACATATCTTCACACACATACACACACACACACACACACACACACACATCTACTCTCTCTCTCTCTCTTATATTTATACTTTGCAGAGCATTTTAACCTAGGTCATAGATTATAAAACTTACCACTTACTACAGAATAGTAACCTAATCTTCTTATGCTTTACTCTTTAAACCAGAAAACAGGCAGCTGATTCTAAAGTATGTAGGAGAGGACGTAACTATCCCCCATCACAGGAATTCAAAATATCAATTTGCTAAGTAGGACTAAGTGAACAGAAAGCATGGTAATATATTATTGACTGTGAAATACGACCTTGGTTTTTAGTTATAACCTATATAGGTTAAGAAGATTTTGACAGTTTACTGTGTGTACCAGCCCTTGAAACTCTTTTATGTCTTTCCTCAATTGCCAGTGCTGCAGTAACAAACGTTATTAAATGGAGGTTGATAAGGCAGGTTATTATTTCATAAAGTGTGTTCTGCATACTATTGGTCCTCAAAATATTCTGTAAGAAAAGAAGTTTGTATTAAATTTAGTTTATGAAGTTCTGCACATTATATCAAATTCCTGGAGATTCCTAATGCACATTTTCATTTGATATTGCATCATAAGCATGTTTCTATTATATTCACTAATCTTCGCATACATTTTGTAAATAGAATCAACCAATATATATAGTTCTATAATTTATCAATTTCTCTACTGTTAAAATGGTTTTCACTAGGTTCATTTCATTAGCAGTACTGCACATAAAGTTTTATTCATACTCTGATGTATTTTGTGGAATAAATCACTAGAATTGAAAATAATAACATATCATAACTATGACTATTCTACTGTTCTTGATAAATATTGCCAATTTGACTTCTTTAAAGCTGTGCCAGTGTATAAGTGTATGATTTATATATTTCTCAAGTTACATACATAAGAACTTTTACAAATCAATATAAAAATTCTAAAAGAAAAATGAGCAAAACATAAAAATATTATGAAAATCAAATGGTTAAAAATGAAAAAATAATATGCAAACATTTGAATTATTAAAATAATGCAAAACAAGTTGATAATTATATACATGTACTTTGTTAGACTGATCAAAGTAATTTGAGAATTAAAATAATATTGGTGACTTTACAGTACTAACAAGATGTCATCTTAGCCCAAAATTTCTAAAAAGCAATGTTGAAATTATTTATCAAGGCCTCTAATAGAATCATAGCTTTAATAATTTTTCAGAAAATTAGTAATGCAGACAGAATATCTTGTTTAAAAGTGTTTAACATAGCATCATTAATTAAGCAACTATTTTTTAAATGCCAAGAGTAAAAGAAATATCTATGTTGATATCATTGATATTGCCTAATGATCTATTCTCTCTTATTTCCTTTATCATAGCAACCCCCAGATATTGACTAGATATATGTCCACCTACAGTAAAGGCTATAACTTTGATGAACCTTTCTTTTAGCTAGAGTAGTTTACATGACTTAGATCAAGCTAATTAAGTGTAAGCATAAAATATGTATGCAGTATCTGTGGCCTTAACGAAGAAGCGTAGCTCTCTACTACCCCGCTGTTCTTACTGTGACATGAGCTTGGTCTCAGGAGCTAGAACAACCATCCTGATCCATGAGATAGAAACCTACATGACACAGGGACACATTAAATAGATTTTGGGTCCCGGATAGTTTTGGTGCTGCAGAAAAGTCATGGGCCATCTACTAAGACTTGTATGAGAGATAAATAAAAGTCTATCTTATTTAAATCACTGTTAACTTTGGCTTCTTTTCTTATAGTAGCTAAAACTACTTTGTAAATACATGATATGTGTATATAGTGATATTATGCAGCAACCAAAACCCTCCTAACAGCATGGAAGGAACTAAAAAATAATGTCATAGAAGGAATGCAAAACACATTATACCGATTTTCCAAATTATGGGTATTAAAGGAAGGAAATCTGCAAAATGCTAATGGGAGCAAAGTTGCAGTGGTGAGATTAGGGTGATTTCTAAGATGGGATTCTTATTCCAGTCTAATTATGACAAAAACATCAAACAAATACCAGTCAAGGGACATTCTGCAAAAGATCTGACCAATACTTTCTGATATTTTCAAGGTTGTTAAAAACAAGGGAAGTCTGATTAACTGTTGTTCCACAAAGAGCCTAAGGAGACATGATGAGTAAATGCAATAGAGTGTCCTGGATAATGTCTTGAAAAAAATACATTAGGTAAAAATTAAGGACATTTGAAATGTGGACTTTAGTTAATAATAATATATTAATATTGGTTCATTAATTGTGACAAATGTATTATAGTAATATCAGATGTCAACAATAGGGGAATCTGGGTGCAGAGCACCAGGCACTGTTGCAGGCAACAGCGGTTGGTACTAATCTTATTAGCTCACCTTGTTTGTATGGCCACAAGCATGCCCTGCAACATTTCTAGATTCTGCCAAATTTCTTCCTCCAGCTTCTCTGACTACTGATTCACGTGTGTGTTTAGCTCCATGATGATGTGCATCAGCCTTCCCTGCAAGTCAATGGCATCATTGAAACTACAGGCTTGGAGGCAGTGACCAGTCAATCCAGGTCCCAGCTTCTTTCCATGGATTCCAGTATGCCCTTGCTCTCCCTGGTTTCCTGTTCTTCTTTCCTTCCCCCCTGCCTGATCTGCTAACCTCTGGTTAACCACCAGGTGCTGAAACAACAGATGAACATAAAATGTTTAACCAGTTCCCAAAAGTCATAAGCTAAAATGTATATTATAAGTTCCATATATTTATATCTTCCCTAATGGTTGTGTTTTTCTGATAAAAATCTTGCCTGGTACAACTATGTAATCTATTAGGACCATTATTTAAAGGATTTATTGAGTACTAACTGCCTTATTTCCAGGGCTAGGGGTCACAGAACCAACCAAAAGGGACTGACTGACTGAGTATTAGAGGGAAATTTGTCCTTGAATTCTGATACAGCATCTTTAAACCTCCTTAAAAACTGCCATTTTCAAAAATGAATCAAGATAAACAACCATTTTGTTGAGTTCTCCATTGAAGAATTAATAATATTAATGAAATCTGCTGTCTAATCACTGTATATTCTAACTTTTTTCTACTTTCAAATTCATTACATCTACAATGAAAATAAAAGATATTTTTAGTGGTCAAAAGACATAAAGTGATTAATCACATATCTACTAATGACATTTTAAAAGTACCTCAGCCCAGAAATATGACACTACAATCATTAAAAATCATATTCAATTTTCAAAGATACTAATCTTAAACTATATTCTGCTGGCAGAAACATAAAATTATATCCAGTAAGCTCAGATGCTTTGGATAATGGAAAACCTCAGTTCTATGGTGCTGCCAGAAAATAATATGCTCTTAGAAATTCTGCAAGTTGAGTAGGGAGATCAGAATCTGACAAAGTGATGTTACAAATTGTTCAGAACAGAAAAATTCGAGATCCAAAGAATTTTTTTTTTCTCTGAGACACGGATTGAGGTCCAAGAGCAGCATAATGGTACCAAATGGATAAAAACAACAATAAAGTCACTTCTCATGAATAATGCATAGGCATTCTCTATTGGAGTTGATATCACCATCTGGTGTCTAATTATTCCCACCTCACACCACACGGTTGTATGCATTTAATGGAATGACTGTACATTATGATAACTCAGTACACAAACTTTTTGCTGCTAATTCTAAGGTGCTAGTTGTTGTTTTAAAGATCATGGAAATACTCAAAAATTTGATGTTCATTGCTTATAATAAATATTTTGTAAGATGACACTAGGAAAAGGGAACTATAGTTAGCATTTATTTTTCTAAATGATCTATGTTCCTTTAAGTTTAGTTTCTTCTAATACGTGTATTATAAATTAAGGTCTTGCTTCCATAAGGATACATGGTCAGTATCCTTTGTCCTAACTTAATGCTTTTATTTTGATTTATCGATATATACTTTTAGGGTTTAACAATCAGGGTTAACAGTTTTTATTCCCAAAATAATGAAGAAGGTTATAATTCTTATGAAACCATTCTCTTATTTATTCTTTTTTTTTCAATAAGCATTCATTACATTTTTGCCAGGCACCAGACACTATTTAAGGTACAAGGGAACAAAACTAATGTCTTTAGAAGGACTCAGGCTAATTAGTGAAAATATAGTTATAGATAAGTGATTATGATAAAACTTGGTAAATGCTTTATTAGCAGTGTTCACAGGTTCTTAATGGAGTAGGGAGAAAAAATTTCCCATTGTATATTTTAAACTCTGAAGATATTGATTATTTTTTAGTTGGAGTTTTAGCTATCTATGGTTGCATGATAAACTACCTCAAAATGTAGCGGCTTAAAACAACAATAATAATTTATTTGCTCATGATTTTGCAATGTAGTCAAGGCTTGGAAGTAACAAGTCATGCTTGTTCCACATGTATCTTTTGGGAAGGCTCAACAGGACCTGGAGGGACAATTTGAAGATGGCTTACTCACATGGATAAAAAGTTGGTTCTCTCTTCAGCTGGCAGTTTAAGTGGAATGGTCAATTGGAAACATGAATTATCTATGCCAGAGAACTCTCTATGTGGTTATTTGGGCTTCGTCACAGAATAGCATCCAAGTTGCAAAAGAGAGAAGTGGAAGCTGACAGTCTTATCATATGGGCTCAGAACTGGCACAATATAACTTCTGTCATATTTTGTTGCAGAAGATACAGGTCCAGTCCAGATTCAATGGAATAAATAATTAGACTGCACTTCTCAGAGGTACATTTTTGGCATTGCTAATCCACTAGCTATAAAATTTATCAAGTAAACATAATTATTTAAGTAATATAAATACTTTGGGGAGTAATGCAAATGCTTACTTAAAATTCAGTGTATTGTATGTAAGACTCCATTTTAATACTGTAATTCTGAGAGGAAAACTGTATTTCATTGAATATCTAAAAGACAGGATTTAATTCTAAATTTCTTGAAACAGTTTGTGCTAATCAATAGAAATTTTTGTCCATACCACCAATGTATTTAGATAAATTTAAATTTCAAATCAACTTCTAAAAATATTTAGAAGATATTATGCACACTAATACGATTAAAATGTTTTATAGAATATTTAATCTAATCATCACAACACAACTTTCAGGAAAAATCATTATCCCCACTTTACATATAAGGAAACTGAGGCTAAGGGGAATTAACTAGTTTATTTGAGGTTATGCAGCTAACATGAGAAAGAACTTGGATTCAAGCCCAAGCTGGCTGTCTTCAAAGTCTAAGTATTGTTCAATACTACCTAAGCACAGACAAATTCAATACTAACTTTCAGAAATGTATTTTTATCTGTTTTTTACTCTATACAAGGATTTGAACTTATAAAACAGTTTGCAATGAAAATGCATATTACCAGTTGTATGTGTGTGTTTCTACATACATATATGTGTCTGTACCAAAAATTCATATTTAAAATCAATAGGTGAAACTGGGAGATAAAATTATATATGTTTAAAGACCATATTTAGATAACAAATGCTATATTGAATCATTTAATTACTCAAATATTTACCTTTTTTTAAACCTTTTCCTATTTCGTAAACACCATGATGGAAGATAATAGGCTTCTTACTTTATATACAAGGCTGCCAATCTAATATGTATTGAATGAGGAGAAATATTTTAAAACTTCTTTATGAAAAATTTATGAAAACAATTAATTGAGGTGAAAAGTCAATCAGAAAATCCAAATCCATAACATTAGATTAATTGTAATCAAATTGGAAAATTTCCCTGTAAATCCTTTGCTTTTCATTTTTATGTTATGCTGAGAGAAAATTACATGAAAGTAGATTATAGTTATATTTTGAGACAATTATTTCAAGACCGGTTGATAGTGGAGAAGAAACACTGAAGAGCTTTTTGAGAAATTAGAGCTGTATTTTCTAGGAGGTTTCTCTATTAACATTAATTATGCTCTCCCTAGAGTCATGAGCTTAGGCAGCTTTTTTAAAAAGCAAATTCACTCATCAACAAGTGAATGTTTTAAGTTTTCAATTCATTACCATTTGACCTGAAACATTTAGAGTTGCTTCTTTTTCTTTTCTTATTTTTACAGCTTTATTGAGACATAATTTGCATACTATAACATTTACTCAAAGTTTATAATTCAATGGTTTTTAGTTTATCTATCAAGTTGTGTGATCATCACCATAGTCTTAGATTTTCTTTTTTTTTTTTTTTTTTTTTTTTGAGATGGAGTCTTGCTCTGCCACCCAGGCTGGAGTGCAGTGGCCGGATCTCAGCTCACTGCAAGCTCCTCCTCCCGGGTTCACGCCATTCTCCTGCCTCAGCCTCCCGAGTAACTGGGACTACAGGCGCCGCCACCTCGCCCGGCTAGTTTTTTGTATTTTTTAGTAGAGACGGGGTTTCACCGTGTAGACCAGGATGGTCTCGATCTCCTGACCTCGTGATCCTCCCGTCTCGGCCTCCCAAAGTGCTGGGATTACAGGCTTGAGCCACCGCGCCCGGCCATAGTCTTAGATTTTCATCACACAGAACAGAAACATTTTACCAAATAGCAATCACTCCCCAAACTCCCATCTTTCTACTTCCAGTCCTAGGCAACCTTAGGCTATTTTGATTTTTTTCCCCTTCAGGTAGAGAAGCAAAGCAAAGAAAAATCTTCTCAGATTATGGATAATGCAGTGTGTAACTCCTAGGTCTAGAGGGTCATGTGTCTGTCTCATGTTCGTAAGCTCTTAAAGATCAGGCAATATACCTTCAAGTATAACTTATTAAATAACCAAAGTACTTTTAATGAAAGACAACAGTATAGAAATGGAAGCTGGCTCAACTTCCAGCTCGAGAAACATGAATTATAGTCACTTCCTGAAGTACTTGTAGGGACAACTGGAGAGATGAGCACACACTACTGCAAAATGAAGGGTGTTTTGCTAACTTGTTTTGTTCCCTATTCTTTCCTTCATGTTCCCCATTTCTAAAATATGTTTATGTCTCTACACTCATTCTTGGAAGCTTTTGTTTCTTTGTTTAGTTTTCCCACATTGTTCCTGAGATTCACCATTCTAATTTTATTCACTCAACATTCCTCTGACTCTCCTTTTTCAAACCCTGGCTACCAAAAACACACTTCATATGCTTTTTTTTTTAAATTAAATTTAATTTTTTTTTTAATCTTCTGTTCCCCACAAGTAACCTCTCTTGGTACCTCTGATCTACTTATTGAGATTTTTTTTTTTGACTTTAAACCTTGAAAATTAACTTTTCTTTAAAACATTTTTCTCACTGTTTCTATTAGTTTTATAGAAACTCACTGTTTCTATCTCATTCTCTCAATTTAACCCCCAATGTGCCCTTGCTTTTTTAATGCTATTGATCACACACATCTTATATAACATGATATAAATAACATGTCTAGTAATTTACCAGCAGCGCATCTGTGCCTTAATTAGTAGCTTCTCTATTATTGAAATAAAATATGTATATGTATGTATACATTTCTCCAATGTTTTAAAATATAACTGTGTAGCATAATATAATAAAATGTTAAAAGATGTGGATTTTAGGTCATATGATAGACATGAGCTCCTGATTCTGATCTCTATGACCTTCATGACTTACTCAACTCATTTGGATGATCTAAAGTACAATTTTGCTATCACCAAATAGTAATGATAATAGTATGGCTCTAACAGGATAGCAAAGGGAAAACAGTTATGTATACAAATGCTTGGCACAATGACAAAAAAACAACAACGATTTTACCACTCACATTTTTAAATTATTATTATTATTATTCACACATATTAAGTCTTCAATAGACTTTTCAGGGTGAATCTGGTCAAATTCCATTTTAAAAAGTTTTTAATGAAAAAAATCAATTTAAAATAACAAACTGACTTAAAGCATTTTTTAATCACATAGCCTCCTTGAAAACTTAAAGAGTTACTGGGTAAAAACAGCATAAATGTTAAAAAATCATCTAGTTGATCCCATGTCTTTTAGTCAGAAATATGAATGAATTATGTGCTTCTTAATTTTCTTTAATGAATATGATGTTGTTTAACCCTACCTTGACAATAAATGAAATAATTTTTTTTTTCATGACAAGTTTTTATGCAACCAAAACTTGTGAAAAGTTTTGACAGGAAATCTAAAAAAAAAAATGGGAGAAAAGCAAGATGTATAGTTTTGTCTTGCCATTGTGAATATATATATGTATATACACACACGTATGTATATATGTACACATAACATATATATACATTAAATCTGAAAAAAATATACTTTAAACTCTTTATTTATAAATTAAATTTTATCTGATAGATTTGCCAGGAAATACCAGTTTGCTGTAAATAAACCTGATAATTAATCTAAAAGAAATAGGCATAAAGACAAAGTCCAGAAACTATTTTTGATTTAAGTTTATTAAGCTTCATTATGATTCCTTTGACTGAAACCCTCAGTATTATTTTGCTTTGTTGCAATTCCTTTATGCATTTGTTTTCATAAGTATAATAATAAATTCTTAATTGTCTGAGATCCATTTTCCCTCCCAGTTTGTAAGTTTCATGAAAGAAGTCACTCTACGTTTCTTGTACCTTACTGATACTCCGTAATAATTTGGGAGAGAATGAAATAATAGAGTAAATTCAGAAGAATATATTAGATAGTTTGATTTGCAAGTAATGTTATATTTCAAATTGGTTCCTCTGAAAGAAATAAGAAGAATTTGAGAAGAAGATATCACAAAATATCTTCTATTCAATGTGTATGTGTGTGGAGCCATATATACTTTCCATGACCATGTTAAATGTGATTGCTTACATACATATCAGCAAGGTCGGATGGCGTTTGATTGATGATTAAAACCTTTTTGTTGTTATTGTCCTGAAAGAACCTAATTATGGAAGTGGCATTGCTTATAGCATGATGTTTGAATAAGGCTTTCTGTGGTTCCATTTATTTAAGAAACATAAGCATAACTTCTGTGATCCATTCCAGAAATAAAAGCATATTGCTAAATATTTCCTGAAAATTTTGTTTAAACAAAAATATATGAGGAACTGTGATTAGTATAAATGAAAGTTTTAATTAATGATATTGAAAAGTAATTTTAATATAATACTATAGATATAAAATAAGAAAGTTCTAATATTGGGACACTAATAACACTAGTATTCTGCTAGGTTGAGCGAAGTAAATTAATTCATACAAGGGTCTTCCCAATAGTTTCTAAGAAAAGAAATAAAGTTTTCTCAATTTTAATATTTTCTTAGCTTAGCTTTTCTTAAATCTTTGGCAGCTGCTTAAAAGTGAGGGCAGGTGACAAAATGAATAAACATGTAGCAAATGGATATCAACAGAATTACTTGGAAATAGCTGATCGTGGTAAGTTTGACAACCCTGTTATTTCTACTCAGATAATTATTTAATTCGCATCCAAATGTTAAAGTGGTGTTTATTTTCTACTAGTAAAATTAGCTTTAAATTTATATTATAAAATTATTATGCCAATATTTCATGGTGTAATGCCAAAAAAAAAAAAAAAAAGGACAGGCTGACATTCATGATTCATGTAGTCTACTCTCTGGCCATATCTGGGATTCACTGGAGTATAAAATGAAGCCACATATGTACTAATCCTAGCCAAGTGTCATGAAAGCTGGGCCAAAATTTCTTTTTTGCGCTCTTTCCTTCATGACCACTACATACTGTTGCCTATGGTCATTTCTGTTTTCATGAATAAATGAACAAAGCCACATCCAATAAACCCTGGAAGGTATCAGTGTAACCTGGGAAGTGTGTGTGTGTGTGTGTGTGTGTGTGTGTGTGTGTGTGAGAGAGAGAGAGAGAGAGAGAGAGAGAGAGAGAGAGAGAGAGAAAGACAGGTTAAATAGTTTGAATAAAAGCCTAACGCATCATTATTGTCTTTCTTGCCAAAAATATATAAGAGATATCAAAGTCAGTCTTGTTTGCTTTGGTCAATATATTTTTAGTAGACAATTTTGATAGAAGGGTATAATTCTTCTTTTAAGAGACTGCCTCTATTTATCTATCACTAACTTAAAAGCGGTGTTTGCAGCAGTTGGAAGAAACCAAGACTAGATTTATCTTTAGGCACCAGCTGATGTCCAAGCCAAGCCTCATGGGATGTAGTTCTGTTGGTGGCCCTGATGGTTTAGGGGCTAAATTATTGCTTTAAGGTCCAGGAACATAATTTGGTTGCTGTCACCAAATGTAATAAGTTACACAGGACCTAACATGCTTATCAAATCATAAGAGATCCTCTGAGGAAACTCAGATATTTGTAGTTTCTGCTAACTCAGGCATTCATTCCTTCACACAAACTCTTTTCTTTAACCGAAATTTCTTTCCTAAGTGTTCTCCTGACAAACTGTGTTAAATTCCTCCAGACTCAGCTCAAATAGTAGCTCTACTGCAAATGATTCCCTGACTTTGGACTACTTCCTGTGTGCCAAACTTCATTCCATATATAATTGTCTTACAACAATCAACTTCTTTTGTTATTAGTTTAATTGTTGTTAGCCTTGCCTGCCTCTCCCGTTAGGTAAGCCTGCATTGTTCATAGGGGGCCACATATCTTCATTTCCATGTCACTGACATCTGGGAGTTCCTAGAGAGTCAAAAGTCAAAAAATATTTTTCTAAGGAATTGAATAATGAAAAATGAAATAATAATGCATAAAGTGCTAGTTTATTTGTATAAGATTATATATCCAAATTATAAATATTTGCATTTCCTGAACAGATCATCCTGTTTGTAGCTGTTTGCACAATAAGTACAGAATGAGAACTTAGGGGAGTGAATTTGATCATCTTAATGCATAAAGGGCACAAATAGGAAAGCCGAATAAATAATGCATTGTGTGTGTGTGTGTGTGTGTATCCTACTACTGTAGAGTCATACCCACCCACCAGACAGGAGCTCTCCTGCTGTTCCATACCCTGCATATGCATTCAATAGGGCTCATCAAGACCAAAATATTCATTTTGTGGGTGGGAAAAGGAGGGCTCAACCTTTCTTTAGAATGCAATAGCTTTACCCTCCCCTCATTTATTGTTTTATTTCTAACTTATATTTTCAATGAGAGTAATATTGTTGTTTAAGGTACAGATCAATTATATGTACAGACCTCCTTGTTTTTAAATATATATTGGAATTCAATTTTTATTGTAGGTCTAATGTGATAATATTTTTAATATGCTTAATATCATCTCTAGCACCTAATAAATACTATAGTGCTAAGCAAATAAAATGTGGTCATATTAATTTTCATGTAATGTCTTCATCGAATGTACTACCTACGTTATGATTTAATTTTTCCTAGGGTCACTGAGTTTCTATTAGTGACCTTTATGTCTTTGTTTTATTGCAAGCTTGTATTGACAGAAATAGAAATATAAAATTTGTAAGAGAAAATATCAAATAAACATGTTTATAATTAATCTTTCATGAAATATTTTAAGTCAATTTAATTGTTTCTGGTTTGATTTAGGCTGAAAACTCAGACAAGAAAAGCATTGACGTTTTGACATTCAATAAAAGTGGAATCCGTTTGTATTAATAAGCATCATACTATGCCTTTAATTGAATTCTGTGTCATTCATTCTTTTAGAAATGACTGTGAGATGTAAATCATGTTTAACTTTGTGTGTGAACAATGGGTCACTACTTTTAACCATGCCACTAACAACTTCTTGCTCTTGGCCAGCAAATATAACCTTCTGAATCCAAGTTTTTTCTTCTGTGAAATGAGTAAATTGAATTAATTATTTTCTGATTTCCTTCTAGATATGAGAGTCTATTGTTCTATACTGTGATGAAATATTATCAGGGATACATGAGACTTCAGAGTTATAGAATATCAATAGCAACATGGAGAAATGTTTTTAGGGTAATTTTCCCCTTGATAGATATGCTCTACTATGGCAACATTCATCATTTAAATTGACACCTGCAAGCTCAATGCTTAATTAAAAGTGATTAGAGGCACATTATATAAAATTATAAGGCTATATGTAGCCGCATTTGAAGAAAAGTAATCCTTCAAGACTGGATTAAGTCCAAATTGCAAATTCCTATTTACTTCTACTTAAAGTATTTTGGTGTAAGGGACAACATCTTATTCATTTTTGTTTCTTCAATGCCTCATAAATAGTATGCATAGAGTACTTGTTGAATAAATAAATGAACTGAAATTTTACATATGTATAATATCTATATATATTATATATGTGTGTGTATATATAGGCACCATACTTCTCATTGCTATCACTTGGAAGTATACAAACAAATTACATTATTACAATATTCTATCTAAAGGTATCAAAAGTATAAATGACTCAGGGAATAGTTGTGAAGCATGTGAAGCATGCCAAACTGCAATTAGTATCTTTGAGGTGCTCTGGGTCCTGCATCCCTTGGCTACATTCCCAGATAACTAATGCTTATGTCCTCTATCATATCTTCCTTCCCACATCCAAGGCTAACTTCACCCAAATATGTGTGTGTGTGTGTGTGTGTGTGTGTGTATGTGCGTCTGTGTGTGTGTATGTGTGTGTGTGTGCATGCATGTTTGGACACATGCAGTATGCTGAGGATGATGGGTGGATACAATTATGTCTAATCAAGAGTGTGTTGCTAAATTTTATTCAATTAATTACTTATGTGAGTGTTTCAAACTGAATATAATATGTTAGGTTCTGTAAGGAATTTAAAACAATTGGTGATCCATTATCCCCTATTTCTGGATCTTACATCTTAATAGGAGAGCTCCTAAAACAGTAAATTTGCAGACATGTTAGTGGCTGATGTTAATTACCATCACATCTGTTTTTGTCTACTCAGCTTTTGCCCATAACTGGATCTCACTTTGTTGTCTAATCACTGCTTCCTTAATGAGGACAGGCTGTCTCACTCTATTTCCTCTAGTGGGTTTCTCACAGCAGAACCAACACAAACATACTACTTATGCTTCTGTCAGTTCTTGGAGATACCAGAAAAATTTCAGACAGTAAAATGGTTATTGCTATCAAAATGTTTGAATCATAACAGTTAGGCAAATGCTAATTTCTTTGGAAATTATTCATTCTCTTTTCAATTGTAAACATATTTTAAATTCAACAAAAGTGATAGATGTTTGCAAATCATATCACACAAGTGAAATAATCTATATATATTTTGGAAGTTTCTAATGTGAGACTGTTATAAAACTACCCTTCTGCATCAATTTGGTTCCAATTCTGAAAATAATAGAGGCCCATTAAAGAAAAAATTTCAACAGTGCTTGAAATGTCAATTTCAAAAGAGCTGCAGAATTTCTCATACTGGGGCCTGCCACTATTATTTTAATACAGGTGTTGTCCCACTAGTTATCTGCACATTTCTAAAAAACGAAATAAAGACCAACCCTGCTCCCATATATAAGGTATTTTCCTTTCTTCTCCGTTCCTTAAAAAAGTATTTGTTGAACAGTAATTGTCCTGAGAATTGGACCTATTGTTATATAGATAAAATAATTTGGGAATAGTATACAAATCCTATAGCCTCCAGCGGTTGCTTTTGATGTACAGTAATTTGTTTTCCAACTCCTCCTTTGCCAATCCAGAAGAACCTAGAGTGTGAAATCTTTGTTTTCTTCCTTTTGCTGTGGGACTACCTCTAACCCCCATAAGGCTGAAGTCAGACCAGTGTAACATCTGTTAAAATGCAGATCAGGTTTTTCGTGCTCTAAGAAATGAGCAGTTATAAAGTAAGCATTATCTCATCAGTATTCTGTACGATCATCTTAGTATGAAGGAGAAAAATACAACAATATACCTAAGAAGAAGAGAAGATAAAAGACCATGTCTTGGAAGGGGGAAAATTGCTTCTCAATTGAGCTTAAATGTAAGAAAAGAGAGAAAATAATCCGATAGCTTTCTCTTAGCGAGATATCTTTCATTCAGTTGAAGTATATACTTTTGTATGTCATCCAGTTTTAGTGTACCAGATGGAACATTTAGATGTAGAGAGAAGGCTTATGGGTGTTGTAGTCATGGAACCTGAGTGCCAACTGTGAGACAGAACTGTCAAAGCTACTCAGAGAAACAGTGGTTAGGACTGCCTTGTGTTAATTAAATCCACCACCATGGTATCACTTGTAAGTCTAGACACACTGAAGTTATTTTGATTTTTTTCTCTTTTTCCTCCATATAGATATCATTTTAAATCTGGAAGTTCTTTTATTTGTTTTTTTCTATAAGATTTTTCTTCCTCTGTGTACTATCTCTCAAAGTCAAATTCTCTCTCATATGTATTCAAACCCTAAATTAATAATTTTACTTAATCGTCTTGTACTTAAGCTGCAGTTATAGTTTTCTAACTACTTTTCCTCCCTCCAGTTGCAATCAGTCAATGACATAAGTGTTTGCTGTGAAGATGTTGTCTTCTCAAACATTATTTTCATCATCCCATTTGCCAATTTAAGAACCTTCAAAAGTTTTGAATGGCATGACTAATCATGACAGGGAGAAATATTATGTTTTAAACACTTACAAGTCTTCATTCCTCTCCTGTTGAGAAAGGTTGATCTTAAGGAAAATCTTTAAATATTTTCTCCAGAGCTGATCACTGCAGTAATTAGTGTAGATTAGAGAAGGAGAAACAGGACTAACACAACCCATAAGAGTTTCTCATTGGTCGTCCAGAGAGGCCTGAAACCCCATTATCTTCTTATCCGCCCTCTCCATCATCTAACTCTGCCTTTGCCTGTGGACAACACACTTTTCAAATAGCTCTAAACAGGAGGTAGGAAGTTGGAGGCTTGATGACATATGAATACCATGAAGGAATACCATGAAGAACACCTTCTAAACAAAGAGGCCCTGGAAGTAATCATTTGAGAATTTTTCTATGAGCATTAGTAGATATATCGCCACTGTTAGAGATATTTAAAAATAATTTAGAAAGTTTTGCTCTAGGATATATCATGTAATGCTCTTCCTTCCACACACAACTTGAGCTTGGTTCTTCCTATCTGCTCAAGAAACTGTAATTTTCTTCACATTACTCTTCACACATTTTAAACTTGGTCTTACTTGTATTTCTGCCTTGCTGGCAGCATGGCAGGAGATGACATACAGGCAGGGACTGAATGATAGCATAGCTGACTCAAAGAAACCCAGTAATATTCAGGCTATACTTGGAGATCCATCATCAGAAATTTTGAATATCAGGTGCAATATCCCACTGCTCCTCTGATTAAATCATCATTGAGGAAAACCAACAGTACAATATACCACAATGACTAAGATGTTAGAGTTGTTACATGAGCATTTGGAGAATGACCTAATGGGAGCCTCATGGTTCTTGGTATACAACTTAAAAGTCAGAAGTAAATTATGTTACTTTACTTTGAAATTGAAATTGAATTTCAAAATGAATACTTTGAATTTGAGATTGAAATTGAGAGGACGCATCCTTTTACACTGAAGGTTTATAATAGGAAGCTAGGTGTATATTACAATATATGTGTTTAGTAGATTAGGAATATTTAAGAAACACCATCCTGAAATTGGCACATAAATATAAATTCTTATGGCAATGAGGTCTTTCGTCTATTTAGAGAGAGATGTGGAAAATGTACTGATGCATTCAAGATACCTGCTAGGCTTTACAGTCTTGTCCTGTTCATCATACTACTCCTTTTCACATCAGTGGGCACCAGATTTAGTGCATCTGCTCTTAGAAGAGAAAGTTGTAGGAGTAAATGACAGTACAGAAAGCCAAGACTCACTGCCTCTATTCTACTGGTACCTATAACTCAGTGGTTTTCTTTTTCTTTTTCTTTTTTTTTTTAGATGGAGTCTCGCTCTGCCGCCTGGGCTGGAGTGCAGTGGCCGGCTCTCAGCTCACTCCAGCTCACTGCAAGCTCTGCCTCCCGGTTTCCCGCCATTCTCCTGCCTCAGCCTCCCGAGTAGCTGGGACTACAGGCGCCCGCCACCACGCCCGGCTAGTTTTTTGTATTTTTTAGTGGAGACGGGGTTTCACCGTGTTAGCCAGGATAGTCTCGATCTCCTGACCTCGTGATCCACCCGTCTCGGCCTCCCAAAGTGCTGGGATTACAGGCTTGAGCCACCGCGCCCGGCCAGTGGTTTTCAATTCTAACTGTATATTATAAAGTCTTGTCTGCTCATTAAATAAAAAAATAATAATAATAATAATAATAATAATAATAATAATGCCTTAACCCTATCCCATCATAATTAAATCAGAATTTATGGGGATGTTGCCTGAGTAACCTCATCAGTGTTTTTAAGTCCTCCAGATCTTTATTAATGTGCAACTAGGACTGAGAATCACTGACTAGACTTGAAAGATCATCTGGCAATGTTGAGAATTGCCTTAATTTGAATGAAACACAGAACTACAAGTTCCTATGGAAAAAGAAAGTGTTCTACCTATATGAGATACCAGAGCCCTTAGTGGCCACATAACAAGGGGTTGAGGAGAACAGAACAAAGATGGAAGGGAAGTTGTGTAATTGGTCAATTTATTCACAAATATCATTAAACGCACTTAGACTCAACCACAATTCTCTCTGTTGATAAAATTTTAGGAGAAAAATAAGAGAAGGAGTAACAGAAGGATACTTTTCTGTACCCAGAAGATACTTCAGAGCACAGGCCTCAGGACAGATTTGAGGAGCTGAGAGCAAGCCAAGTATGAATTATCCTTGAAGTCAGAGTTTTAATAAATTAGGTTTTAGAGCTAGGCATGGGCAGATCCCAACTTCTAAATCAGATAAGCTATTCACCCAGAGGCATATGACATTCTGGTTATATTGCTGAATAGGAAGTATTTTCAGTAAAAGAGAAATCCACAATTAATTTATTGCTATTATTTACCAAACTACCTTTTTGTTACAACACAATGTCACTTCAATCAAGGCCTTTCTTTTTTTTTCTTTCTTTCTTTCTTTTTTTTTTTTTTTTTTTTTTTCCAGTTTTAGTAGTTTCTAAGCTATTTTGAATATTTTAATAATTTTGGTGATTCTTCTCTTTTCCCAATCTGTCTTTCCATGGCAGATTCATTAGATGTTTTTAATTTTGGTTTATCATTTGGCTTAATCCCTTAATTGACTTCTTTATATGCCCAGTTTTCACCTTGATGTTTACTCGGCATTTAGGTTTTCAGTTTACGCATTTCTCATGAGAATAGCTTGGTGAGTTTTTTATTGTCAAATTCATTGCCCAAATCATCTTTAAACTGAATATACTGCCTCTTTCATGACAGTTCCTAGCTCACTGTGCAGCTGAGCATTGTGAGAGAAGACAAGGGAGTCATTGAGACTGGTACTAATTAAAAGTTGTGGCTTTCATCTAGCACCCCAGATTTTTCTTCACTGCCCCTGGTATTCCCCACTCTACTCCTTTGTCAACTCTTCCACAACTCTATCATTCCTTTTAATCACTTTGACTATGAGAGTTACTCAAACTTTCCTTGTTTTTGACAACTTTGAGAGTTTTGAGGAGTACTGGTCAGATCACTTACACTGGGATTTATCTGTCTTTTCCTAATGATTCAACAGAAATCATGGATTTCAGGGGAGAAGAGTGTAGAAGGAAAATGCTATTCTCATCATACCCTTTCAAAAGTGCATGCTATCAAAATAAGACATCACTATTGTTGTTAATCTTGGCCACGTGGTGTTCATTGAGTTTCTCCATTGTTAATGTACTCATCTTTTCCCCTCTTTTCCACACTCTACTCAGAAGTCACTATACACATCCCACCCATGAAGGGTGGGGTGTTATGCCCCACCTCTTTGAGGGAAGAATATCTATATAAATTACTTGGAATTCTGCATGAAAGAGTTTGCAGTATATCTTCCCATCACCACCTTGATTAAAGTATGATTGACAAATAAAAATTGTAAATACTCAAGCTATACAATGTGATGATTTCATATACATAAATATACACTGCAAAATGATTACCACAATCAAGCTAATTAACACATCCACTACTTCACATAATTACCTTTTTCTGTTTTGAGAACATTCAAGATCAGCTCCCTTAGCAAAGTACAAATATGTGATACAATATTATTAGCTATAATCACTATGCTATATGTGAAATCTCCAACACTTACTGCAGTAGCTTTTTAATTGGCATTCTTTCCTTCACTCATCACTATCAATTCTGTGTTCCTTGCTTCCATACTACAGACACAGAGGTCATTTTGAAGCAGACATTCATTCTCTGTTTAAAACCTTTCAGTGGTCACCCACTAATAGAAATGTAAACTCTAAATCCTACACTCAAGGTACAGAGCCGTGTACATACTACTATTCTCAACCAGTCAATTTCAACTTTGTTTCACATGGAATCATCAAGTTGCTTTAGTGCATGTAGATGCCTGATTTCTACTCTTGAGATCTCCAATCTATTAGTGAAACATGGCTTTAAAATATATTAGTACATATTACCTTTTTATTATTATAAAATATGTATTCTCACGCAAATTTTTTCTTAAAAGCCATCATCCCAATAATTATATTTACTTATAATATTATTCATACACTTCCTGGGTTTTTTTTTCAGTTGATTATTTGGAGTCAGTGATTGCCTTTTGGTAATTCAGAAGTACTTGGGTACATGTTATAAGCATTTCAATTCCCTCTCATTTCTACATTTTCAGTAAAGTGTTTCCATGGTGCTGAAAAAATGTAATTACTTTATAATCAAGAAATGTATTTTAATGCTGTTACGGACCTCTAGAGCAATGAAAACTTCTAATCTAAAATATTCCCCAGATAAGCTACATTATGAAGTATCATCTGCATATGTTATTAATTTCTCTTCATAATCTCTAACCTCATTTGCCTATGCTAAATTATATTTATTATTGATTTGAATAATTATGGTAGAATATTCTCAAATTAGTTTCTTAAAACATGAGATAGAAATAAATTACAATTTATTTATATATAAAGAAACAATTAAATTAGAGGGACATTATTTAATAATTGAAAAAATATATTTAGTTATTCATTATATTTTGAAAACATTTTATTTCTATATTAGCTATTTTTAAATTCAAATCTAGCAAGTGCAAAGTATTCACAAATCAAGTGTCACTACAAAAACCATTTATTTTATACTGTAAGAAAGACCAATATTTTCTTGAGCCAAATATAACTATTCAAAATTCAAAGTATATTAGGAATAAGATGTTATTTTGGATATAATTTGATAATGCTATAATTTTATTTCTTTTGGGAAATTATATTTGGTATTACTGATTATTGAAGTAATATATTTTCATTGTCAAAATTTGCAAATTGAAAAGTGTAAGTTAGATAGTCTTTAGAGCCATATCGTCCACATTTGCTGTTATGAAGAACTGTCCTTGAAGAAAATGTATTATCTAAGTATATAGTAGTGAAGTGCGTGTTTGTGTGTGTGTGTGTGTGTGTGTGTGAGTATGTGTATAATCATAAAGTAAGGAAAGTTTCCAGAATCCAGAAGCCAAATATGAAAGAAAGCACAATAAGTGAGCTCAGAGTGAAGGAAGCAGACATAGACTGCATGAGTCATGTCAAATAAGACCTCTGCACTGGATTCTGGAGTATCCCATAGAAGAATGTTATCAGATGACTGTATGCTCGTGGTTTCTCTTCCTAGAAAGGTTCACATAGACATAATTCTCAGGTGATTAGGTGAAAGCAGCAGATAAATGGCAGGGTCTTTCAATTTAACAAAAGGCAAAGGACGGAAAGGAAATGAACCAAGCAAATCTGAGCAGGTAGACAAACTGGGTCCAGCATACAATAAACTTCAGTATTAAAGAAAATGATCTCATAATGAAAGTCTCTGATGTAGGAAAGAATATCGGGTATCTAAACATAGGTTGATTGCATAAAATATATGATAAAGTGCCTAATTTATGGTGCTAAATAAAAAGGCAGTCCTATAATACTAGGAAATAACTTTAAGGTATATAACGCAAATATGTACAGATTATGAAGAAAATTTACAATTCCATCATCAATAGTTAAGAATTTCACACACTTCTATCAGGATAGATCATGTGAACAAAAATTTCAAGAAAGAAATGTAAGATTTTAATATCACACACTTGATCTGATGGACAATATAGAAATATAGAAAATAGACATATAGAAATATAGAAAATAGACATCAGCTCAGAAGTCTCTTACCGTCTTCTTGCCATACAGCTACATGTACATCACCTTTACTGTCAAGCTCTATGTCCCCTCCTTTGTCTCAGATGTCTCTCCCTTGTATCTGAACCAATTTTCCCACTGTATTCTGTATTCCATCTCATTCCTATACCTTCCTCAATAGTAGAAGGGAAGTCTAAAAGACAAAGTCAGGCTTAAAAAAAAAAAAAAAAAAAAAGAGAGAAAGAGAACAAGAAACAGAATAGAAAAGGTAAATAGATTGCACGTTTGCATATTAATTTTTATATCCACTGTTCATATTCCTATTAGTGCTTATTTTCTGAAAAAATACTAATGCTGGAACCAAATTACCCATTGAAAATAGTGAACACACAAGATTGAGCTCCTCCTGTAAAATTTGTTTATGGTCTATTTCACATTTGCCAAAAGTTAGCTAAAAAGAATACTTCGCATGCTCTTGAGAAGGTCACTAGCAAAAGAAGCAAATAGAGACAGGATGACTTTAATTCACTTGCTTTCCATTTTGAATACTATTATTTTTAGAAAAAGTAAATATTCCATATTTTCTTATCTTTAGATAATTATGTTATTTAATCTTTCTTTTTTTGAAGTAAAAGACAAAAATATAAAATAAAAATTTTATTTCTCAACATATGCTCTATCAAGATCATGACTTATTTTTTTATTTTTTTTCTTTTTGAGACAGGTTTCACTCTGTTGCCCAGGCTGGATGGAGTACAGTGCCACGATCATGGCTCACTGTAGCCTCAGTCTCCTAGGTTCAAGCAATCCTTTCACATTATCCCCTAGAATAGCTGGTATTACAGTCACGAGCCACCATGCCTGTCTAATTAAAAAAAAAAAAAAAAATTGTAGGGACAGAGTCTTACTATGTTGCCCAGGCTGGTATTGAACTCCTGGCTTCAGGTGATCTTTCTGCCTCAGCCTCCCAAAGTGTTGGGATTATAGGCATGAGCCACTGTGTCCAGCAAAGATCAAGACTTTTTTTAAGTCATGATACCAGTCATTTAGTCCATCTTGTATCCATTCAAACTGAGAACTCAAAATTGTATACATAAAATTTCTGACCTTAGGAATTTTCTATACTACAATCAACCATGGATTAAGATTCTAATGGAAGGCAATTGGATTCTGTGAATCAGTATTTCCAAAAATGTAAAATAATAGATAAATCAAAAGTCATTTATATTTGTCTTAAAGTCATCAATTAATTAATTAGTCAATCTAACCTTTATTAAATACTTACTGTTGTTAAGTACTGTTATAAGTACCGGAAATACATATTTAAATGAGAGCCAGTATAGATCAATTATGTTTTGAATTTGGCTATTAGTAATGTATGTTTGAGACATGAATGTTTGAAAACACACAAATATCTATTCTCTCATAAATGAGAAGTCCAGGGGAAGGGTGATGTTGCAGCTACACAAAGTGATCATGTACTCTTGTTCCTTCTGTTTCTTTTCTCTGCCCAATGTGATTTTCATTTTCAAGTTTACCTCATGGACCACAATGACCAAGATCTGTAGCTTCAGTTACTACAATCTTGCTCCAAGGAGTAGAAAATCAGAAAGAGAAGGGAAATTTAAAAGGTACCCCATCTTTCAACACACATTTCCAGAAGTTCCATATGGCACTTTCTGCAAATCAATCACATAGCCATATGGATTTGAAATGGTTTGCACTCCACAGGTTTCCGGCAGTCATTATCTCAAAAAATAAAATCATAATTATATTAATGAATAGACAAGGAAAAATGTATGTTGTATGATTGTAGGCAGTCAAGCCATCTGAATCTCACAGTTTCTTCCTGCCTTCAGATATATAAGGTCTTGTAAAATAGATGAATAGACACTTAAATAAAGATCCGTGATAGGTATAGTATTTAGGAGTAGTTAGGTCTTTTCTTTTACATTGTGGGTCATAATAGATGGAGTGGTCAAGTTATATTGGAAAACCCATAAGCAGAATAATTTGCATATATTTTAATTAATGAAGTTGGTTTCAAAAATCTCCAATATATTGCAAAAATTCCCCAAAGGAGATAAAGAAATTAGACTAATAGTTTGATAAAAGGTATTTTACTTGTACTATCTCATTTAATTATCACACAACTCTATGAAGTAAGGGATATTATTTCAACTTCCCTGATAGGGATATTGTTTCAGAAATGGAAAGAAAAATACATATCCAGGACTATGTTGCTAGTAATAAATATTAGTCGTATTGAAATCTAGATTTTTCTCTGAGATTCTATTATTTTTAATATACCATAAGCTGCCAAAAGCCTCCAAATCCAAGATGCAGAATTGGAAAATAACTTTCTCAGCCTTTTTAAAATAATACAGTTAAAACTTATTTTTCAGGGATTCTCCTAATGGTATATTCTTTCATCCAACTAACACTCCAAGAGCTTGGACTTCAAATATCTCTTCACATAAACATCATCCTTCCCTAAATCTTTTATCCCAATGTTTTTTGGTTTTCTAGTATCTCTTGAACAAACTTTCTGTCTTTTGAGAATTGCTTGCTTTGGGAGTTCTACCTCCCCTAGCTTTTTCTCTTCGATGTATAAATAGGCATAGGCCAAGAAGTGCGTGTTCTCACTCTCTCTTGCAGCTGTGGCACAGGACCATAACTCAGTATTTCAACAATTGCACTTGCCTGGGTGAAGCTTTATCTGGCAGTAATTCGCATGGGTAAGTACACTCTGTGTAGGGTCTATTCATTGGCAAGATGGCAAAATTGGTAGTGGATTTCTGGGAGTAATAGTGGTTAAAATTTTGACTGTGGTTATAGAACTGATAGCAATGTATCAGAGTCTTGGTGACAGTCACATTGAGTTCCTGGCAGTTCAACACAGTAGAGGTAGCTGTAGTCTCTCTCATGTTTTTCTCAAGCCAGTTCCTGGAGTGTTTTGGGACACTGTTCCTGAAACTTGAATGTTGAACCACCTTTTTAGCAATTTTGTTAACTTTTCAACATATTTCTGATCAACTCTTTTTGTGTTATAAAACCAAAGATTTCTTTTAATCGAGAATTATGTATAATTCATTTAATATCACAAAGAAAAGCAAAATTGCTGTAATGGAAAGGTAAATTTGCTGGAGAGAAAACACTGGGCCTGGAGTAGCATATTGGGTCTCTCACTAGTTTTGTAACCAGAAAAACAGATTTAGTTTTTTTTTTTTCTGTTTAATCTACGAATAGGCATAATATTTATTTAGATTCTATCTTTTTAATTTTTTTCTCCCCAAAGAAGAGATTCAGTGAAATTGAGTAATGTATTGCTTAAGATCACAGAGCTCCATGATAGTGGTGGTTAAATCCTAGCTTTACTCTCTGCCTTTGTGACCTTGAGTCAATCACCTAAACTCTCTCTGTCTCAGTTTCCTCATCTAGAAATTGCATAGTAATAGTACTTACATGATGGGGTTCTTTGGAGGTTTAAATGAGTTTTCCTTGTAAGTCTACAAGGCTTATACATTGACACTGAGACCGCTTTGTTACGTGATTATACGTTACCTAAAATTATTGTTGTTGTTGCTGCTTGTATGATGATATTGGTAGAACTTTATGAAAATACAGATTCTAGGGCCTCAACTTAGACCAACTATGTCAGAAATTCCAAGGGTTACACTTGTACATTTATATTTACAATAATTATAGCTACTGATTGATTCTGGAGCACAACTGGGGGTCATTATTAATGCCAGCCAAGTGACAGAAGCTCTGTATTTTCACACCTTGGGTAAAACATGCATTAATATGTTAAGTCGAATAGGCAAAAATTTATGGTAATAATACAGAAACAGCATGATGTAATTGAACCCCTAGAGGAAGTTCAAGAGACATTTCCTAGTTTCTGGCTCTCACGCCAACTCACTTGCTAACATTGGACCCTTCACATGATTTCTTAGTCCTTAAGTTTCCTGAACCAAAAACCAAGGAACGTTATCGAAATGATCCATAATGTTTTTATACTGAGAAATATTGATAGTATTTAGGAGGATATATATCTATATATAGACACACACACATAAATACATACATGTGCATGCATAAACACACCCACCCCCCATACCCACAATATACACACACACACATGTATAGATATATAAAATATATATGTTATATATCTATATATGTGTATGTATATGTATATGTATATATGGCTTCAGTCTCTGGCTTTGTGACCTTGGGCCAGTCACATACACACTGTCTCTCTGTTTCCTCATTGAGAAATTGCAGAGTGATGGTACTTACATGATGGAGTTCTTTGGAAGTTTAAATGAGTTATTCTGGCTAAAGGGCTTAGACATTGCTGGCACTTAGCTAGTCAATGTCTAAGCCCTTTAGACTATGTGTGTCTGTGTGTGTGTGTGTGTATATATATATACACGCATGTGTGTGTATATATACTATATATATACACGCATGTGTGTGTATATATACTATATATATACACGCATGTGTGTGTATATATACTATATATATATACTATGTGTGTGTATATATATATGATGACACATGTCATCAGGATAGACATAACAGAGTGTTCAAAAATAAATCAGCAATAAATAAAATAAACAAATAATACATAAAAATAAATAAAAATATATATATACACACATATATATGCATATATATATGCACAAACACACACATACATGCAAAGAACAGGATGGTTCAAGAATCAGAAAGACCTTATTAAACCATGTTTTA
Organism: Rhinopithecus roxellana; assembly: GCF_007565055.1. Classification (NCBI taxonomy): domain Eukaryota; kingdom Metazoa; phylum Chordata; class Mammalia; order Primates; family Cercopithecidae; genus Rhinopithecus; species Rhinopithecus roxellana. The sequence goes on along the minus strand of NC_044552.1, from coordinate 93,503,302 downwards.
GTGCTTGACCTTGAGCAAGCATCTTAATCACCTCAGCCCCTCCCTTTGTAAAATAGAATCATGAGAAACTTAGCCACAATAGTAAGTTAAGATACAAAAAAAATAAGGAGTTTTTAAATATTTGTGTTCTTTTCACAATTTTATTATTGTTTAAAGTAGATCCCACACTGTATTTAATCACTTTTATGTATGTAAATACTTAAACCTTGATGAGAATACAAAAGGAATGCATGGCAATAGTAGAATTTCAGAGGAATCATGAGAAAACATATTGAAAATATATTTTACATCTTGAAAACGTATTTAAAATCTTGATATGTATAAAAACCTTAACCAAAAATACATTGTAGTTGATGATTTGCAAATTTTTCATTTCTGTTATACATCGGGTGTTACTGAATACTTTCATCCTCTACCCAATATCTTTGTTTATTTTATGCCACTTTGGAAGTAATATACTTTTTTAAGAATTGGATGATATGATGGCTAACACAAGAAAACACTGAAAGGTCAAAGGCAGTAAAGTATGTTTTTTTTTAATTTTCTTTTTTTTTTCTAAGCAGAAATAAAAATGACTTTATCCTTCTGCAATGTTTCACTTTCATGCTTTTTATATTGGCTCAGTCAGGAAATACATCTCATTCACATTGATCATTAGAGCACATGCCATCAGGATAGACATAGCAGAGTGTCCAAAAATAAATCAGCTAGACACCGATGAACATCAAGAAATAATGCTCTCTGAGTTGCCTACATTCTGTAACCCATATATTTATGTCAACTTGAAGGAAAATATATGGACAATAAGTGAACATTAATGTAACAATGTTTGAGAAAAGAAAATGGTAACTATGGTTTTCTTTCTTTCTTTCTTTTTTTTTTTTTTTTTTGAGAGTGAGTCTCGCTCTGTCGCCCAGGCTAGAGTGCAGTGGCGGGATCTCAGCTCACTGCAAGCTCCGCCTCCCAGGTTCACGCCATTCTCCTGCCTCAGCCTCCCAAGTAGCTGGGACTACAGGCGCCCGCCACCTCGCCTGGCTAGTTTTTTGTATTTTTTAGTAGAGACGGGGTTTCACTGTGTTAGCCAGGATGGTCTGGATCTCCTGACCTCGTGATCCACCCGTCTCGGCCTCCCAAAGTGCTGGGATTACAGGCTTCAGCCACCGCGCCCGGCCACTATGGTTTGGTTTTCATATAAGAAATTTAGTAGATGTTCATTTTTAAAAGAGATAATTTTTCTACTTAATGTCTATAGCTGTTTATATACTATCTGTCCTCTGAGTATGCAATTATCATCTTTTTATTTATAAATATTCTCACCTATAGTATTTACATATAATGTTCTATAGAATGTTCACCACAAGCATTATTGCCAGAAGATTTTTAACTGGGATAGCCTGAGTCCTTATACTTTTTCAACTAGCTATTCTTGACTCCTTGCATTTTATTATAATTAAAATATATTATATTATCTATTGTTAACTTGTTAATTTATATTGTTATTCTTTCCTTTTATGATTCATTACTCTTTTTTCAAGCTCAAATGTTTCCACATTAATGTAATTGGGGTTAACTTGCTAAAACTATCTTTTTTTTTTTTTTTGTAGGCATCTATTCTTTGTTAAGATTGCCTGCCTCTTGAAATAGGTAAGACAAATCTATAAAACATCAGATATTTCTGCAATAATCAGGGATTGTTTGTTTTTATTACATGCTTTCATAAAACATGAAATAATTATTTCACCAGAAATAATTATTTGTCCACTATAACTTCAGAATGAATGAATAAAAATATGAAACTCTTTACAAACTATAAATTCCCACACAAATTATCATTTGTATAACTGTTTTATCACTTGATATTCTGGGGTATACACCTCTACATATATTTTTCATAATATTCCCAGTGGACAACCTCTCTCTCCTCACTGTTTTACTAGATCTGTTGAAAGCAGGGATAAAATAGTTGATTTTATTTTCAAGTTGGAAAAATGTGGCCTAAAGAATCCGTGTAATAGAGAAGGCAAAAGTACTTAAATACTATTTGGTTTCTCATTTATTTCAAAGACATTTATCTTTTAATTGGAAAATGAAGAAATGATTATAATAAACAATTAAATCTCAACAAGTAAGAAAAGATAAAATTTTATCTGGCTCTGGGTAAAGAGAAGATTCATTACCTTTAGATAACTACTACTTAGTATACTACAAGAATTTGTGTTCTGAGGACATCCTGCCCCCACCTATACCCCTTGTCCTCCTGATTCATGCTAATTTTTCAAGACTGAACCTATGCGTTACGTCTTTGGTGAAGCATTATTTCTCCTTCCTTTGCACTTACCCACCCTGTATTTCATACCTATATCATCTATAGAATTTAACACACTAAAATTGCAATGTTGGATTTCTGCAAAATCTTAAATTTTAAGTTACGTGAGGGCAAGAATTGTGTTTTACTAATCTTAGCATCATTGCTGATAGCACAGTGGAGATATCTTGAAAAATGGTTTTAAAATGCGTTAATCATAAAATTATTTTTATAAATATTTAAGAAATCATGAAAGGTGCCAGAGGCACTGAAACATTTTCATCAGTTGCTTTCAAATCATGTTCCTCAGTGTCTTACTGGTCCCTCAGCTGTTTCTGATGTGAGTGTAAGTAGGGAGCTGAGAGGCCAGCTGCTAACCTCTACTCTTTGTGCAAAATCCAGGCTTTCCCCTCCCTTGACACATTGACCAGGGTGGCTTCACCCATGTCTGATTTATATTTTATGGTCTGCATAGCATTTTATTTTAAGAAATTAGTTTTTCACTAGAAAAATCAGATCTGAAGTTCCAGGTTAAGGTGATTGAATGACTCTATTTCAAAAACTGGGAATGTTATGTTCTATAACTGCATTGTTTAGTATGGTAACCAATACCTATGTATATCTACTTAAATTTAAATTAATTGCAATTAAATAAAATTTAAAATTCAATTTTTTAGTCACATGGTCCCATTTTTTTCATTTTACAGTGCTTTCATTTTTAATTATTATGAATACATAATAGCTGTACATATTTATGGGGTACACTGATATTTTGATAAAGCATACAATGTGCAATGATCAAATCAGGACAATTGTATTAGGAATATTTAAGTTTACCTCTTTTAGCTATTTTGAAATGTACAATAAATTATTGTTAACTCTAATTGCCCTACTGTGCTACCAGACATTAGGTCTTCTTCCTTCTAGTTAACTGTATTTTGTTAACTAATCATCAGATCCCTATCTCCACTTCAAGGCCTGCCTGGCTTCACCATTCAAGTGCACAATAACTACAGAAGTATAGTATCATTTTGAACACCACACAACATAATATTTCCATCATCACAAAGTTCTGTTGGACAGCTATTTTTTTCTAAAACAAATTAATGCCAATTATGGTAAAATCTTAGAATAATTTGAGAGAGGAAACAAGGGTAAATTATTAAGAAAGTACATGAGTTTGATTTTTCAGATTCCACAGCATAAGTAAAATTATGCAGCATTTTTCTTTCTGTACTTGGCATATTTCACTTGGCATGATGTCTTCCAGTTTAATCCACACTGTTGCAAAGAACAGGATTCCTTCCTTCCCTCCCTCCCTCCCTCCCTTCTTTCTTTTCTTTCTTTCTCTTCCTTCCTTCCTTCCTTCCTTCCTTCCTTCCTTCCTTCCTTCCTTCCTTCCTTCCTTCCTTCCTTCCTTCCTTCCTTCCTTCCTTCTTTCTTTCTTTCTTTCTTTCTTTCTTTCTTTCTTTCTTTCTTTCTTTCTTTCTTTCTCTTCTCTCTCTCTCTCTCTCTCTCTCTCTCTCTTTCTTTCTTTCTTTCTTTTTTGGTCTTCTTTTTTTTAACAGCTGAATAATAATTTATTGTGGAGAATAGTAGAGTGGTTCCTAGACGTTGGGAGGCAGGGGATATGAGAGATGCACAACTTTTAGTTAAAGAATTAATAAATTCTGGAGACCTAATAGACAGTAAAGTAACTATAGTTAATTAATAATAATGTATACGTGAGAATAGGGCTTATCTTCTCTGATCTATTCTAAGAGAATAGATTGGGAGTGTTCTATCACACACACAGTGTGGTAACTCTGAAGTGATAGATCTATGTTAATTAGTTTGATTGTGGTAATCACTTTACAAGGTATGTGTGTATATATATCTCAAAACATCTTGTTGTACATCTTAAATATTTATACTTTTTGTTTGTCAATCGTCTCAATAAAGCTGGAAGCAAAAGTGCATAAAATGCTCACTTGACTTGTGTTAAGAGACCTGTTCCATGATATTTTTCTAATGGTTTTTAACTTATTTTGTAGGATAGAAGAATAGCAAACTAAAAGTCAGAAACCTGGAGGGAGAATCCATTTCTTATTATATCTATAATATGTAAACCATATATCTATAACACGTAAACAAAAAATATATGAAACAGGTAAAATTTATATAGTATAATATCTATCTCTAGCAGTCTTGGTAGTAACAATTACATGGTAATGATTAAATGATAGGATTGATAATGAATACTTAAAGTATTAATGTTGTAGATCATTTTTAAATGCCTTTTTTATAACTCTAATTCCGGAATTGCTTACATAGCTGCTTTCCAAATAGGGCAAACGTTCGACTTCCATACTGAGCCACTACAAAAAAAACGTGGCATACTGAAGGGAATAGGAGCAGAGGCTTTGGGGCCCAAATATCAAAGCCTGAATCCTGGCTTCAGAACAAGGACTGTGGCTTTCTCAAAAATAGGGTCATTTGTCCTACCTTGATCTATCATTCTTAATCAACTATATTTCCATTGCATTTTTGCTGTTATACAAAACCAAACATGTTTCTGTGTTACTGGAGAAGCTATTTTTATATACCTGCAGAGTTTTGGACAACAAACTAATATATCCTGGTCTTGGTATTTCCTAGAATAATGTCCAAATTTCATTTCTGATTAAATAATTTTTAACTTTTGAAACCATTACTTCTGTCTTTAGTATTGCAGTCCAATTGTGAAAATCCAATAAATTCATTTTTCCCATGTGACTCCCCTAGCATGTATTTGTGTGGATTTTCAATGAAATAGACTTTCAAATCATTTAATATATTGGATATATACCTTTGAAAGGATCAGAACAAAAACCATTATGGGATGCCGATAAAAGAAATCATTCTAAACTAGCCTCATGTCTGTTTTGCAAGGAGTGTATATAAAGTAACAACTATAGAAATAATATCTAAGATATAATTTCTCCATCATGGCTTTTTCAAAATTTTTCATAGTATCTTTGTGTAAAACCTGAAGAAATACGCACTGAGTTCAGTGAAAGGTTTTTAGTTTGTTAAGCAAACACGCTGAAGGAGTGCCAATTAAGCAATTTAATAGAATAGTTTTTTTTTTTTTGTATAATAAAAGATTGTACTTTTAAGCCTCTTTCCCAAACTGCATTATATAACACACAAATAGATATGAAATCAGGAAGTTGAGAGTTAGCCTCTGATGCCTAACATCATAGGCTTTCACCTTCATTTAATTTTTTGGGGGATGAAAACAGATAGCTTTCTTATTACATCTATAGATACAAAAATTACTGGATCAGAAGAATTAATGGATGATAGAACTGGGGTTTAAAAAGCATCAAAATCTAAGAAGTGCACTCTACAGAAATGAAAGTTAAGACATGATTCATGTTCATAAAATTCACTACAAAAGAATAGTTAAGAAACATAAAGTCAAATACTACATTTTCTCACTGATAAGTGAAAGTACAATAATGTATATACTTGGAAGAAGAGACACTGGAGACTTGGAAAAGGGGAGAGTGCAAGAGGGATGACGAATGAGAAATTACTTAATGAGTACAATGTGCATTATTCATGTGGTTGCACTAAAAGTCCAGACTTCACCACTAAGCAATATATCCATGTAACAAAGCTGAACTTGTACTCTTTAAAAATATTTATTTATTTATTCACTTTTTAAAAGTAAGAGGGGACTCTTCTTCTATAGCTATTTGTGTAAAGTTATACCTCAGGAAATTTGATAACCATGAAAACATCATTTAAAATATTACAGTAATTTATTAATTCATTAATAGTAGTACACTAGAAACATGCTACTGTAGTCTGCATTGATGAGATGTATTGAGCTCAGTTTTTGAGTTCTTATTTCGGGGAAAGCATTGAAAATATATAAGATTAATCTAAAGAGTTTGGTAGGATCAGAGTAATATCATAAAAAGAAAGGTTGATAAAATTATGAGGTTTAGTGCTGAGAAGAGAAGCCCTGCCATGGTCACAGACCTGTCTATACACACTTCAAAGACTGCCTTAGTTGTTTTTGTTTGTTTATCTACCACTCATTAGCGAAATCTAGACCAAATGTGAGAGAGTTACATGGAAATATATATGCCTGACTATAAGAGTTCCTTTCTTACACTCAGGACTGGCTAAAAATATAAATAGTACCTCAATTCCCTGTTCATGAAGATGTCCAAGGTAATTCAGGATGTTGAAGGGGATAATCATTATCAGATGAAATGCGTCACTAAATGCTAAATTAGGGTACAGAACAAGCCAGAAAAAAACCTGTACACTGGAACACCTCAAGACCACATGAATCATGTCTGCAATTTGGCAGCTGAATTAAAACTTTAAGCCATAATTAAATTACTATTATAAGATAACAAGGATGGCAATGCTACAGACTGTCAGAAAGTACAAAATATAGTAGGGCAAGATAAGGGTGCTAACTCTTGCTAAATGTTAGTCTGAAGTACTAGTGGTAGGCATCTGATACATTAGATCTCATGTGACCAGTGTAAATTGTCAAAAGCAAAACCAAAAACCTCTCAAATCAACTATGCTATCTACATGAAGGTATACTAGATAAATCATCAGGAAGAGTAATAAATAAAATGCCCTCCAAAAACTTGCATAAAATATATAGCAGGTAAGAAAGGTAAATTATAAAAACCAAAATGTGTCCCCTCCCTGATGTTTCAAGTATACGATGATTTTAACATAACCTCTCTTGATGCCTACCACATTGCATTCTTATTCAGCTTTTCTGTGTTTGGAGTCACACGTTTCTAATGCTGTGTGTTCTCTCTAACAGGATCAAATGGTCTATGAAAAGATTATTGGCTTGTATTTGTATTATAGTTACTAATTCTGTTTCTACTATCTTACTAATAATCAGCGAGTACTCATAACTTGTTGTGCTTCCTTGGCATATAACATTCTCTCTGTCTTGAGCTTCCTATCTGTAAACTTACAGGGCTAGGCTGGCTGGATTTTAAGTATAGCACATTTACCGTCTGAAATTATTTGATTCTTTACCACCAAAGTCCAAACGGAACCTACTTTCTCTGGGGAGTTTTGATGACAGATGGCCTCTACTTTTTATCTACTATTTGCAACATCAGAGAGGCGTATACTAGTCTCTCTTCATCCTGTTATGCATAGGAATCATAGCTTTTCATAGGTACTTACCAGAAAGCCTTTAGTCAGGAATTCTTCTGTTTTGCTTTCCAATAATTCAATACATCTGAAATCCACAGGAAAAAAAAAATGGCCCTTTTCAACTTAGCTTTTGATTTTTGGCTTTTGCTGGAGCTAAATAAATAAAATTCAAAGGCTAACACTGTAGCCTGGGTACTACCCTGGCTTGATGGCAGTTTTGCCTTATCAGAAAATACTCAGAATGAGTTTCCCACATGATTGCATTGCGTTTTCAATTTCCCACCTGTTTCGTAGGACATGTGTAAAACATATTTTGCTTCTGCTATCTCCAGTTTTAACATTTTCCCATTTCCTATGTTTAAGCTCATAGAATTTTTAAGTAGCCAATCCTTTTTCTTAATGAATATTTTAAAATAATTTGAATATTTAAAATATAGCAAAATAGTTGAAAGAAAAGCTTTTTTTAACCATAAAAACAAGAACATGTTTCACAGACTTCACACTTGTTCCTTTTTTTACTTGCTGTAGTCTAAAATGACTTTTGGGCATAGACATAAACCTAGCTACCAGCTGTCCAAATTTCTTTCCCTAAATTGCCTAAATTGAGCTGTTGTTTGGTGTCATGAGGCTAACTTCTGCTAATATTTAGTATTCTGCAGCAGTAATTTTCTAAATATTTTCTGAAGAGATTAGAAGTTAACGTAACATTGAAAAAATCTAATATGCCCGAAGAAGTAACTTGTATACATATTGGTCTAAGTGCAATTAAGAGATAGAAACCTCACCAAAATTTCAACAGAAGAAGCTTAATATAAAGAATTATTAAACTATGCTAGGTGTGCAGAAAAAGAGTTAACTCAACAGACTTGAAATGACTATTCCTAGAAAGCCTTGGTTCCAAGGTTGGACTTTGTCTGGTTTCTGGGAATTTGGATTCTAGAATGGTTTCAACCACTCCCTGATAAAAAGTGGCTCACTGTGCCTAACCTGTTTATGAAAATTATATGTTTAATGTGGAACACCTGTGTTCTTTCAGGAGTCTAGAATTTTGGTATATACTAGGTCAGAGGGTACCTATGTGACCAACCTCCAATAAAAGCCCTGGCCACTGCATCTCTGATGATCTCCACTAATAGATAATCTCTCACATATAGTTGTCAGTATTTGATGCTGAAAAAAAATTGAGTTCTTTGTGACTTGACTTGGAGAAGACTCTTATTACCTGGAACCTCACTCAATACAACTTTTACTTTTGCAGATTTTTCTTTGTACCCTTTCCCTATAATAAATTATAGCCATTAATAAGAATACATGCTGAGACTCGTTATTCCTAGCCAGTCATGGAAAATGGGGATGGAAGTAAGGACCACTGACATACAAGGTTACTATAAAAACATAAAGAGAACTCTGAAGGATGCTTTAAGGTAGAGAGAAAGTCATTCAGAAAGGACAAATTGAGAAGGGAGGTCCCATTCCAGGGCCTTGTTGAAGAAGATATATTTGTAACCAAATGAGTGGCAAAAAATGTTGCTTTGTTGCCCAGGCTAGATCTGGTCCATAGTCACTGCGCAAGCAGGAAACAGCCTTCCACAACAAAGGCAAGACACAAATGTGTGCAGACAAACAGAGAAGTCAGTGAGCCACCACCTGTAGGAGGTTTGGAGCTCTTAGTTTGCATTGGGAAGGCCAAGTGAAGCAACTCTGTGAGTCATAGTCAAGCTGAGGCTGGTGTGTAGGCACACAGATGCGGTCCAGGCACTACAGGCACATGTCTTAGATCACGTAATGTCTGCATAAGGAGGGCCATGACAAGGTGTTGTCAGGGTCAGGGCCAAGGAAGCAAGGTCACTGAAGGATTTGTAGTTTGGGGGAATTCCCTTCCACTCTCTTCACTGACACACACAATGATGATATTCTATGTAGCAGGAGCAAAGCGAGCAAAAGTAGCCCTTTGGATCCAGGAAGATAAGCTCTCTCTCCTTCTTGCAGTGCCCTGCCAGTATCTTCCAGTGACAAAATATCATATCTATTGTAAAGGAGAAATGTTTTGAGAGTGCAGTTCATTATCTCAAATCAAATATTTAAGGGTACATTTGGATGTGAGAAACAATGAATTGATGATAACTGGCTGGCACATTTAAGGAAAGCATCTAAGAGACTACTAAATAATTTCCTTCTCTTTTGAGTATTTTCAATTACCAGAATATAAATCAAATAAAATGATACTATAGTTATTCCATTCCTCTCAAATAAGTAAAAATAAAATATATGTATATTTTCTCTTAGCTCCGGGCATATAAAAGACCTTAGTATATACCTTTCTGAAAGTTCTCACCATTTTCCCAACCATAACAGGTCTTTGACTTGTTCTTATATTTTTTAAATGGTAAATAAAACTGCAGAGTAATGAATATACAGGTAATTTGAATTCTAGGATTGTCAGAATGCTAGTCTTTCCTTGTTTTTCTGTCTATAGTAAACTAGCACTGAGTGAATATATAATAACACAACTAATTTGAGATAAATTGAAAAAAGTGCCACTTAATTTTTTAATATGTATTTTGCTTGTTTACTATTCATATTTTACTCAATTTGAGCAATACAATTAGATTTCAGTATTTTTTTTCTCTTCATTTTGTTCTCCCAGGCTACACTAAATATTTAAATTAGAAAAGTGTTATTGATTTTCTCTTATTTTATCATGAATATGTTCCTGGTCTTATTAGGTCGGTGAATTTATTTCTTAATGGAACTTACATTTTCAACTTAAATTACTTTGTAGTACAACCTAATGTCCCATGCAATGATGTTATACCTGTATTTGTGTCAAATCTAATTATGAAGACTTGATTTGTGTAATGTGAAAGAAATTATTTCCACTTTCTCTACCATGCAAACAGATCAATTTTCTCATTAGCCATTTCCATCAGTTCTGATTGCTTTAAGCTCACTGGTTTTCATATTATTTTGTTTCCTAGTCAGATTTGGTCCTTACTTCATGTGTGAATAGATTGACTACACTTTAGGATATTTTATTTATGTTGACAAATGAGCTATATAAGTCAGTAATCATGATTTTTTCATTATTTTCTTTATCTTTTATATTGTGTCATGATATTCTTTCCGCAGTTTCCAGTAGATATATGCTTATTTCCTTTTCCTTCTTCTTTATGTTATCAGAATTTAGAAAAGAACAAATAAGGAGATAAACCGCAAAGTAGGAGACAATAGAAGATGAGGAAGTGGGAGGTATAATTCATCTTAGGAGCAAAGCTTTGGATAAAAGACTCTAGGGATACTTATTTAGGCTCTATGCTCTGACAAAAGAAGTTATGTGGTGGTGCATAATTTTCCCACAGATCTTTTGTTCTTTGATGTGTTTGATGCACAAATAAAAATGTGAGTTGAAAGTTTGCAGAGTGGAGTTTGAATGTTTACAAAGGGGGCTGTAAAATGAATATGCTGATGTGTGTGAAGTCAAACATGCAGTAGATAATGGGAACTATTAGGAAGATAGGCTCAGAAAAGGAGTTTTTAGAATGCCAGATGCTTTTGTGAATGCCAGGTTTTGTTTATTGTCTGTATATAACAACCATTCACCAAGTGCATATTCAAAGCATTTTCTAATAAAATGTTCTCTGATGGGAAGGTTGATTCTGTTTGATCAGTAAAAAAATTGAAGTAATATTTACATGATGATACAAAATAGAAGTGGAAACTGGTGGCCTCTTGCTTTATAGTTTGAATCTTCAAGACAGTGGTACTCAAGATAGTAACAAAATATATCTTACCTTCTTTGTAGTTTCATGAGAAGGACTGTGTAATTTTCATGTAACACTTTTTTTTAGTCTCTCTCTTTGTGTATATATAGAATTTGTATAACCCAGACTTCAAAAATTTGAAAGATAAGAACAAAATATGTCCTGTTTAAAGTTCTCCAGTAACTTTCAGAATTGCCTGTTCTACACTCTCCTTCAAGAAAACACTTCAGTTTCCCAGTGATGAATGAGGATCATGGTAAGATCATTTTGCTAACACTGATACATATCTGAGGACAGCACAGAGTAGTGTGTGGTAATGTTTCACAAATGTTTGTTCTATGAAAAAACAAATGAGTAAAAAAAAAAAAAAAAAGAGTAATTTTACTATTTCCACCTAACTCAGATGGTATGGTTGATAAATGACAATGTTCCACTTTTTCAGAGCCTGATTTTCAGGAGCAAATCTAAATTTAAATAAAAACAAGTCTAAATTTTTACTATGACTTAGTTACTGCTGCCAGATAGACTTCAGAACCTAGATTCCTGCCTATTACGACTGAACTGTGACTTAGGCAAGACTTCTGTACTCCACTGGGGAAAGTCAAAAACCAATCTTGCGCTTCAGGCAGATGCAGGCGAGGGAGAAACAGACTATCGACTTTATTGGAAGTGGATTGTCTTTTGGACCAAAGAAGGTCTCATCTTTATCTGTAGTAGATAACCAAGTATGGAGCCTTGGATCCCAAAGTTCGTCCAGGACACTGAGATATATTTTAGTCTCATCAAAGGTATAGGGTTGTATTTAGAGTGATCATGTCATTTGTTATTCAAACCGAGACTACTGAGAATGAAGTGGCACTGTTGATACTGATATTGGAAAATAGGTGAAACCCAGAACCCTTGCATAGGGATGCATAAGGATGGATCTCTTGAATAGGGACCATAAATAGGGATCTCTGGTAACACCATTCATGGTAAAACTTTTCCTCTGGTTCAAGTTTCCCACAGGCTCTATTGTGAAAGTAATAACAACTTCACTATCCTTCTTCTTTTTTTTCTTTTTTTTTAGATGGAGTCTCGCTCTGTTGCCCAGGCTGGAGTACAGCGGTGTGATCTCGGCTCACTGCAACCTCTGCCTCCCAGGTTCAAGCAATTGTCCTGCCTCAGCCTCCCATGTAGCTGGGACTACAGGTGCCGGCCACCACACATGGCTAAGTTTTGTATTTTTAGTAGAGACAGGGTTTCACCATGTTGGTCAGCCTGGTCTCGAATTCCCGACCTTAGATAATACACCCGCCTCAGCCTCCCAAAGTGCCCAAAGTGTGAGCCACTGCACCTGGCTAACAACTTCATTCTTTTTAAGACTATCTATTTCATGTCAACAGGGCCAAGAAGTTGTTGATTTCTGATGACATGGTTCTGTTTCTGTTTCTGTTTCAAACAAATTTTGCATAATCATCAATAGATTCTTTTGTTTTACTTCTCTTTGTACAGGCTTTAATAGGCTTTGTCTGTTTGCTTCACAAAATCTTCCCAAATCCTTAGGACTAAGCACTCTAAATAGCTACTGGTAGTGAAATATGTCATGTATACTATACATTGGCATTATAATTATACTTTCCCTCCTATTCAAAGTACTATTTTCTTTCATTTGTATGGGAGAGAGAGGTTGTCTTACACTGTTTTTTGCGTTTTTCACTGGAAGACTTCTCTTCCAAATATTATATTTCTCCCCCACAATGAAGGATGTTTTTCTTCATTCCACTCACGTATATGAAGGACTGATACATGCCAACTCCACCTTGATGAGACTGTGCCATACAAACAGGGCTTCAGGGAAAGATAGTAGTGATATCAGAGTATGGCTCAGTCTCTTTTCTGGGCTCATAAATTCCTTCTCATTATGGTACAACAACACAAAACTTCAGGGTGGTGTTAGCTTTTACTGAAAATTTAGAATAAACAAAAATGAATTAGAGTGTATTTTTAAGCCATATATCTTATTTATTACCCCTTATCTACACTTGGAAAAAGTCAATTGGAACTCAGAAAAATTCAGATAGGAATCTTTCTTGTGTTCATTTTTAGTGAGGTATGTATGTGTTGGGACAATGTGAGGTGGAGAAAGGCAGGAGACATTGCACATAAAGCAAAGATGAAAGAAAGGTAGTAGAAAACATATATCCTTTGGTTAAGAGTTAATGCATAAAGTATTAATGTTAAAGGATGCAACCTTAGGCTAAAACACTTATACATAACAAATTTCTGTGTTTCTCCTCCTCTTTGGAAGGCATATCAAATACCAGCAGATCAAAATGCTAAAATAAACAGGGTGGTCTTTTTTGTATAAAATTGCCTTGGAATTATGTATTCATAAGTATTGTCCAGAAACACTGAACCCGTAGGGTCTATGTATATCTACATATATCTATGTCTATCTATATCTATAGCTATCTGTCGATCTATATCTATATCTAAATCTATATCTATGATGAGCATTAGTTCACACCCTTATGGACACTGAGATGCTCCACAATATTCTTTCTGCAAGCCAGAGGCCTAGGAAAGTAGTTCTTGTCCATGTCCTTAGGTCCAAGAACCAAGAGTGTTAATGTTGAAGGAAAAAAGAAGAATGTTCAAGCTCAAGAAGAGAGAACAAGTTCACCCTTTCTCTGCCTTTTGTTCAATTGGGACCCTCAACAGACTTGGTGGTGCCCATCCTCACTGGTGAGAAACACCTTTTTCACTCATTCTACTGATACACCCAGAAATAATAATTTTCTAGCTATCTGAGCCTCCCTTAGCTCAGTCAAATTGACACATAAAATTAACCAGTATAGGTTACCACTGAGGTATATAATTATTAGAACTCCAGAGAAATCACAAAATTAAACTGAATCCCTGTTGTCCATGGCATGTATAAAACATTTACCACTTTCTCTAATTTCATTTTCCCACCCAGGAAGTGAATACTCTGAGACTAGAAGGACTTATGTATTAGAAGATGTAAAGATTCCAGGTGACCACAATGTCGTTTATTCTAAACGTAAGAAATGGAATTGATAATTTGATTATTTGAGTTTGAATATTTTGGTTACAATGGTCAGTCTGGATGGAATATATTTAGAAGGTGATCCATGTGACCTTTGTTTTCTGGTCCATAGTTTCTGAAATTTGTGTAAGGCATGTTATATGACCTCACTAGTAATGGTGTATGTGGCTCTTACTTCATAGATCCCAGAGAAGCAAACACCTGTGGCCAAATGAGTGTGGTGTAAGCAGTAAATTTGTGTGACAAGACTTCCCTGGTCTGGATGGAGGCAACTATGGACACCTAATTCCATTGGTAATGACAGGATGGACACCTATTGACAAATAAGGAATGGCATGTTGAGCATTAGGAAACATGAGACTTGTAATTTTTATTGGAGTGTGAAATTTAACAACTATTCTTCAGGGCTTCCTAGTAGTTGAGTCATTTTTTTTTTTTTTTTTTTTTTTTTAATCAAGACTCAAACATAAATGAGGTCTATAGTCAAAATACCCTTCATTTTAACTGAGGGAAAATATCTATTTACTAACAGAAACAAAAAACTATGACGCTCTGTTCTGTAAATCTTTTTGTGAACTCCTACTTAAAGGGCACATTTATTTGCCTTTCCTCAAGTTTTCAGGTGAAGGAGTCATCATTTCAGTAATATTGCTGACCCCAGTTTGCTTCCTCTTCCCTTCCCCTTAAGAGAGGAAGATTGATTGGTTTGAATGATCACTTTGAAAGAAGGAACTAAGCCTGCTTAGTTCACACCCTTCTTTTTGTTTGTTTTTCTCTTTGAAATATGCCTGTGTGGAAACACACATTTTCTATGTGTTAGTGTGGTAAGTTTTATAGATGCAATATTCTTAGGAAAAGACAATGGATTTCGATCTGTATTCATACCTGGATGGGACTACTCCTTTAGCACTACAGTTTTGGCAACTCCACTTGCTTAACAGGTAAAGTCATGACATATAATCTAGTCTTCATCAATATAAAGGTGATGAGTTGATCTCCACAGGGGTTACTACTGTGTCAATTTTAGAAGTTTCACATAGGTGAGGAATTAAGGGTGACAGTGACATATATTTGATCCTATAACATGCCAACACTCCTTCTGTTTGTTCTTCCATAGTCCTTAAAGCTCTTTAATAGTGCAATATTGTTTCTACCCTCTAATATCTTAATAAAATTTCATGTGAACTAATGTGATATTTCTTACCATAGAAAAGTAAATTGAAACCTCATGCATTATTTTTTTTTACTATGCATATTGGTCAGAGTCTAATATTTTGTCACAGAAAACATACTGTGTATATTTTGTATGTCTATATATAAATGGGAAATGTTACGGCTAGTCTGATCAATCTTGTTCTATTTTCCGTAAGTTTAAAATAATCAACTAAATACATTCACAAAATGAAATTTTGTGACAACTTTACTAAAACATTCAGGTTGACATTTCGAAACTTCCTTTAGCTAAACCAAGACACACGAAGAGAAAAAAATCAAAGCCAAGGAAGAGCTTATGAAAGGCAGAGTAAATCCTTTAGGATGATTAGTTCAGTGAAATGTTAAAAGAATATTTTGTCTGCAAGTCAGGTCTCTTGCTAGTCTCAACCTAGTAATTTGGATTCACTTCATTATAGCCATTGAAGTACCTTAGCAAAGTCTGGGAAGAGGAGTGAAGAGCCAGAAAGAAAAAGAGCAATAACACTTAAATGATGGAGTTGCTCTCATAATTCAGCACCAGATAACTCAAACAAGGACCTTGCAAATGACAATGCAGGGCTGAGCTTCACTTTTTGTGAATAAAAATGCATCACACACAGGAGCCCTCCAGGAGCTCCCTTGATGAGCCTCAAAATGAGTATTCTAAAGATGCAACTCATTTCTCTCTTTGTTTCAAGAGCTGATTCTTCCATTTTAAATCAAGGATACCTTACAAACCGATGATATCTGACTGTACAACTACTTTCAGGGTAATACAAGTTGCAATATTTTGCTAAAAACACATGGATTTTGCATACTGGCAACTTTGTTAATGTGAATTCATTTATTTTTTTAAAAACAACTCTTTAACTTTTTTATACAATTTTTCATGGGCAATATCAGAAGTGGCATTTTTGAATGACCTGATTATTTACTAGCCTGGCTGTTTTCAGAAAACCTGATACTCAAAGAAATACTACACTGATAATAAATAGATTTGAATTCATTATAAGAAGAAAGAAGGAGGTTTGTACATGGGCTCTGTATTTAAACCAACATGAATATGGGACTAAAATCTGGCTCCAAGTCTCACCAATTGTGTGACTGTGACAAATATGTTAAGCTCTCTGCTTTCTAATCTGTAAAATGGGATTAATATTAGTACTAACCACATATTTTAGTGTGAAAATAAATAAAAATAAAGATGAGAATCACCAATTATTGAAAGACCTCTAATTGTCCATCAAACATGAAGCCAGGTGTATCTTGTGTTTAAATTCTGTCTTCACAGAAGCTATTTGAGATTGTACTTAAATTCTCTACCTTGACTACATTTTCATAAGTGATAACTGTCTCTCCCATAAAAAAATACTTTTAAATTTTGTCTTCTAGCTTAAAATGCTCCTCTGAGCTCCAGAATTATGTATCTGTTACTAATAGGCACATAATTAAGTACATAAGCTCAACCGAGGTCATCATCTTTAATCCTGCTCCATTCTTGTCTTTATCCTGTTTACCTTGGTAAATGGCACAACCATCCAAACAGCACTTGAGCTCTAAGTCTAGAATTTATTCAATCACAAAAACTTGCTGACTTACCTCAAATCCATCCATCTGCCTCCAGCAAATGACCTAATCATCTGACACCTCAAATATTGCTATAGTTTCATAATTGGACTTTCTGTGAACATTTTTCATTCCCTCTCTGCAGTTACTCAATCCAGCATCTACCTATATTGCAGCCAAAATATCTCTTAGAAACTCATATATAATTATGTTGCCCTACTGCACAATGCCTTAAATTTTTCTTTAGATAAAAATGAAAGTACTTAACCTGACATACAGGGTCTTGTTGAATCAGGATCTTGCTGACTTTTGGAACCCTTTTGTGCTTTGATACTTGCTTTCCCTGCTTCAGACATACTGGTCAGCATACATTTTCTCAAATCATCTTCCTCTACGTTGTTTCAGGACCTTCATTCATACTTTGTTTCTGCCTGGATCCTCTCCCCTCCTTGTCTTAGCTTAGCTAATTGACAGCCTACTCTCCAGACAGGAAGTAGTTCATTCCATATCTTATGCATCCACAGGACTTGTACTACTTTGCAGCTAATTGCTTACAGCATCGGCTGGAGAGTTATCTCCACGATGGCAGGGAGCATGTCTTTTCTCACTGCAAGTCAAGCACAATGCATTGCGCATTGCTTATGTGTCAGTAACTCTTTGTTGAAGCAACTGCAACTTTAAATAAACAAGCAGCTGTAATCTATTCCTTTCATTCCTCGGTGCTAAGAATTGGTTTGAGCTAAGAGTCAGCAATGGGGATAGAGGTGTAGAACAAGAGACAAGGTGAAAGACAGAGACACGGAAAATAGAGATGTGTATAGAAAAAAAATAATGAGAGTTGAAATCATGAAAGCTCAAGCATGGACTGTGCTGTTTTAACATCAAGGTGAGGAAGGTTCAGGGAGAAGCTCATCCCTTCCTTCCAACTTATCGCTACCACTCTACAGTGCAGTGCTGCTTCAACAGAGTGAAGAAGTTGCTGCTATTATTTCTAGCTTCCATTCACTTGACACTTCATATGTTTATACATATTACATCATTTAAACTTAACATGCCTGTAAGGTAAGCTGCTGTGTTATCCCCATTATTTAGATGATGTGATAAAGACAATGAAGTCTTAAGTAACTTGTCCAAAGAAATGCCTAGAAAAATAGATTCGGGCCGGGTGCGGTGGCTCAAGCCTGTAATCCCAGCACTTTGGGAGGCCGAGACGGACGGATCACAAGGTCAGGAGATCGAGACCATCCTGGCTAACATGGTGAAACCCCCATCTCTACTAAAAAAAATACAAAAAACTAGCCGGGCGAGGTGGCGGGCACCTGTAGTCCCAGGTACTCGGGAGACTGAGGCAGGAGAATGGCGTGAACCTGGGAGACGGAGCTTGCAGTGAGCTGAGATCCGGCCACTACACTCCAGCCTGGGCGACAGAGCGAGACTCCGTCTCAAAAAAAAAAAAAAAAAAAAGAAAAGAAAAAGAAAAATAGATTCAAACACAGAAAATGTGACTGTAGTGTTTGCTCACTTAACGACGACATATCCTGCCACTAGGAAGCTTGTCACCAGCACATCGGCCAGTGAGCACTAGCCAAGCAGTGTATTGATGAGGGAAAAATGTACAGATAACCCAGGCAATGAGGATTCATTAAACTAACAGAGAGGATTCTTAAGGGGACTGCCACTTAGCTGAGTAGCAGATGACAGATTTTAAAAATGTGTTCTGAATCAGCCCTTCTGGTTCCAGGGCACATATTGGCAAGAAAGATTATGTGTGTGCATGCATGTGTGGTAAAGATTAGATTCACTAAAAATCTGAAAACTCTAGAACTTAAGTAACCTTTTTTTGAGTTACTCCTTAACTTCATATGGCTGATATGAGTCCTCAACCCCCTGTCACTGAAACTGTCTGTATCAGTTTGCTAGGGCTGCCATAACAAAATACCACAGACTGGGGTAGCTTAAACAACAGAAATTCATTTTCTTATGGTTCTGGAAGATCAAAGTCCAAGAGCAATGTGTTAGCATGTGTGGTTTCTTCTGCGGCCTCTCTCCTTGAATTGTAGATGGCTGCCTTGTGTTCTCACACGCTCTTTCCTCTGCGCATGTGCATGTCTGTGTACACATCTCTTCTTGTAAAGGCACCAGTCATAAAGGATTAGGGTCCACCAATATGAACTCATATTACCTTAAACATATGTTTAAAGATATCTTGTTTCCAGTCACATTCTGAGGTACTGGGGATTAGGACTTCAACATACGAATCTAAGGGGGACACAATTTATTCCATAATACCATATATTCCATGAACATATAGAGTTATAGAAAAGATTATAGGAGCGATTAACCGGAACTATTCAGGCTGAAACTGTAAGTCTTTATAGATAAAGGAAAAACTGGTAGTATTTTTGTTTTGTTTTGTTTTGTTTTTTATCAGTGGCAAAGGTGGAGGTAGGAGCATCCATAGCCCAGGCTGTTCTCTGGTGGTTCTGCTTATCTAAACAACTGAGACAAGTAAATGTGAGGATTATAAATCAATTGGGAGTGTATTAGAATTAATAAAGAATTGGAATTATAAAGCCCAAACCTGAAATTTGTAACTGATTCATTACTTTTTTTTTTCGGTCACGAGAATTACCAGGACTGATTCTTTTACATATGTAAAGAAACTTGAATATGACAGACTTTTGTTGCCAACTTAGCAGCCATTTTCAAACTCCTTCTTTGTCACACAAGTCTTATTTACCAAAGAACACTCATTCTGTTCAGAATTTGGTACTTGTGTGCTTCAGTAAAAATGAATTTTTTCATAATCCAGGAATGAAAATATGCTTAGTTTACACCAGTCATGGAAATTGTTTTTTCTCCAGGCTAATTAGTGGTTTAGTAAAGGCAATCATTTCTCACCAATGAGACCCAATGGAATTGGTGAACCTTTTGGGAATGGATTATTCCTTCTGAAAACAAGATAAAAAAACACTAACTGTTCTTTTGTGAACCTGAATCTAGTTGGGTTGAGAACCTGACAACTGCAACAGCTGCTGCATTTTTCAAATATGAGGAAGGGAGTGAACGAACAAACGAATTGGGTAGAAAGGCATCTTACCCAAATTCATGTCTACTTAGAACCTTTTATATGTGGCTTGATTTGAAAAGAAGACCTTTTTGCAGATGTCGTTGCACTGACATAAGACCATATTTGAGGAAGGCAGGACCTCATCCAATGACTGATTCTTTTTTTTTTTTTTTTTTTTTTGATGGAGTCTTGCTCTATCCTCCAGGCTTGAATGCAGTGGTGCCGTCTCGGCTCAGTGCAACCTCTACCTCCTGTGTGCAAGCAACTCTCCTGCCTCAGCCTCCTGAGCAGCTGGGACTACAGGTGCATGCCACCGCACCTAGCTAATTTTTTGGTATTTTTAGTAGAGACGGGGTTTCACCGTGTTAGCCAAGATGGGCTCCGTTTCTGGACCTTATAATCCACCCACCTCAGCCTCCCAAAGTGCTGGGATTACAGGTGTGAGCCACCACGCCCTGTCGACTGATTCTTTAAAAGAAGAGGAAAGTGCAGACACACACACACACAGAGACACAGGGAGAAAGCATGTGACAATCAGGCAGAGATTAGTGTGATGCAGCTGCAAGCCGAGGAACATCAAGGATTACCAGCAACCACCAGAAGCTAAGGAGAGGCAAGGGAGGATTCTTCCCTAGAGGGAGCATAGGCCGGTCAGTGACTTGATTTCAGTCTTTTAGCCCCCAAAATAAGTCAGAGAATAATTTTTACTTTTTTAAAGACACAAAGTTTGTAGTACTTTATAATGGAAGCTCCAGAAAACTAATACACCAAGGCAGTCTTCTGGTAATGGTAGGGTGAGTAACAGACAGAATTTGTGTGCTTGATGATGCTAGTGAGTAAGGGATAAAACAACAGTACCTGTGCTCTTTTTATTATTAGAAAACCTTTTTTTCCTATTGTTTTAGACAATTCTAGTAAATTTATTTGTGATTTGTTGCTGAGACATCCCAAAGTAATATGCAAATATTTGGGGGAAAAGAATGCTTGGAATAGCCTAGAGTTCCCTATGCTAGTCAAATACGTGGAGGCCCCAGTGTAATGATTTGGAGTATTAACTTAAATGTGACATCATGTGTTCTCACAGTCTGCTGAAGCTTTGCACTTATCATTTACATTCTGTTACTTATTGTCACTCCACTGTTATCCGAGACTGGTGTGGCCTGGGGAAATGCTACGGACATTTGTTTGATGGCCAAGCACTATGCAAGTCAATTTCATTTGCTTTGTATCAAGATCCTAGCCTGGAGTTTTGATAAAGAAAAAGAGATGCAAAAATACCCAAATCACATGCATGGAAACAAAATGTCTGCTTCTTCAGATAATTCTATTTTTGTGTCTATAATTCTTTTCACCAACTGCATGTGTAACCTTTCTTTAAATTTGCAAAATAATTCAGAAGTTTTCATGCTGCCAATTACTAATCAAACCTTCTTCATCAACATCCACGCCCTCTTCCCATTTGTCATCTTATTCATACATTGCAAACAGTGGCTCAGGCAGCTCCCTCTTCTCTTTGCCTCAGAAAAACAACAGGCTGTGTAACCAAAGGGAAGCTTATTAGCAGCTAAAAGCTCATTTTTAATGCTACCTAATCAGATTGCAGACTCATTTAAATTATGAACCTTAAAAAAACTATCATTTAATGACTCAAATATTAGTGTGGGTTGTCAAACAGCCTTTAATATTGCTTGCTTCCTCTCAAAGAGTTCAAGTTCTAACCTTTGCCAGAATAAATTGGTAAACCTGTTTCTTTCTCAGTTCATATGGTGAAAACCTTTAAGGTCTGTCTGATTTATATAAGTGTACTTGGCTGCTATTTTATATTTATTCAAACTATGTTATAAAGTAAAAGTAAGGCTTAGCTCCAAGAATAAGATATATTTTAATATAAAGACTGGACATATCCATGAATAAGGCACATGTAGGCTTCTCAATTATGACTGGCTTACTAAATTCAGTTCATTTACTCTGCATCATGTTACTTGGTTTTATTATTGATTTATCCTGAAAATTAATGAATGAAACTGCAGGTGCTTGAAATTTTCATATATTTTAAATACATTTTTAAGCTGCAACATTATAAAGGTATTTTTATACCATTTAGGATTTTTCTGACTAGGTACGTGTTTTCATTTGCCAAGAAAATGTGACACCTGTGGCAACAGTTGGTTATCTCTTTGCTCCCCATTGCTGTCATCAGGAAATTGATTTGAAACTGTCTGTATCACCAACTAAAGGAAACTATCCATTCCAACATGACTCTGGCATACATGTATGTCATCTAAATTGACGTACAGCTTAATATCGCTGTGTGGAAGCAAGCCCATGACTTTGCTGACTGTGAAGAAAATTGTTTCAGGAGCCACTTATCAATATCAGTCGAGTGTCCAACATTTATAGAACCAGCATTTGACACCTTTTAAGTAAATTACTCCCTCTAGACGTTTCAAATATTTCAAGGTTTTTTGAGAATGTTTTAATTGATACAGTCTTAACATATGGGCTATAGAATTAATGTTAGAGGAAACTTGCAACAGCTTGCCATCCGAGAACAAAGAGTCTTTGAACAAACTGGAAATTGACTATCTGGTCTCTGTCTGAGAACTCCAGGACACAAAATCTTAGGTATTACTGTTTTTCAGTCAAGGCCTCTCCATTGAGACTACTTTTTTCCTTCTGCAACGTATTAAAAAATATTATATTATCGCACTTTCAACACGACATTCTTTCAAATGTTTGAAGATAGTTAATGTCTTCATACAAGTACAGGTTAAAGAAGTTCAATACTTTTAACCACTCTTTTGTCTTCTTCTTCACACTCTTTAACTGTGATGTTTGATAGTAAATACAATATTCCATCTGGATATGACCAAGATGGAAAATAGGAGTATTGTACTCTTGTAGCCTAAATATATGGACATTGGGCGATGACTTTGAAGAAAAAAGAATATCTAATTTTAAAAGAAAAGGAAAACTTTCTCTGTCTTTTCTCTTCCTCCATCTCTCCCTCTCTGATATCCTTCCTGAATGTAAATTATTCTGTCTACAATCAGTTATGTTGGGCTGATCAAGGTAAGTTTACTCATTGAGATTGAATGGCAGAGCAGCATGAGTTGTTGGATCAAGCAAGGGGAAGATAGTGTTTATGTTAGTGTCACAGGGAAGCAGTAGCAGTCCACATTGGAGAAGGTGTTGAAGCTAAAGTGAGATGAGAAAACTTTCCGTGCAGTGGACAGAAGAGAATTACCATTATAAATGTCTATCCATTTACTTAGAGCTTCTATTTTTTGTCTCAGCAATGTTTTGTATCTTTCTCTGTACAAATTGTGTATTTCTTAGTTACATGTATTCCTAAGTAATTTATTTTTATACTATTGTTAATGAAATTACTTTCATAATTTCAATTTAGATTGTACAACTTAATTTTCTATATTCATCTTGTATTCTGCAACCTTACTAAACTCATTTTTTGGCTCTAACAATGTGTGTGTATGTGCATGTGTGTATTCCTTGGAATTTTCTAGATAGAGACTCACATCATCTATAAATACAGGTTTACTCTTTCTTTTTTAATCTTTATAGGATGTTAAGTTATTTTTAATAGCCTTAGTCCACTGGCTAGAACCTCTAACATGTTGTTGAATATAAGTGGTTAGGGCAGATATTCTTACCCAATTCCAGTTTAAGAAAAAAGGATTCAAGCCTTTCCCCATTAAGGATAATGTTAGCTGTGGAATTTTAACAGATGCGTTTTATCAGGTTTAGGATATTCTTTTCTATTTCTAGTTTGTTAGGAAAATTTATTATGAATGGGTATTGGAATTCACCCATGTCTTTTTAGTCTATTGAGAAACCATGTGTTTTTTTCTCTTTTATTAATATGATGTGATAAGGACCTATGAAATCTTAAGTAGAAATAGGAAACTAAAACATAAATAGTACCCATAAATGGGGTGCTGCTGTCACAAATGCCTAACAATGTTGAAGTGGCTTAGGAATTTGGTAAGGGGGGAGGACTAAAATAATTATGAGAAACATGACAAAAAGATTCTAGATTGCCTGGAACAAACAGCATTAAAGAAACAGCTAGTGAGAATACAGAATGAAGTGAGGAAACTAAAAAAAAAAGACTACTGTCATAGAGAACAACTAAATAGTGATAAATAGACTTGGTAGACATATAAATGTTAAAGGTGCTTTTGGTTAGACCTCAAAGCAAAATGAGGAACATGTTATTGGAGACTAGAAGAAAGAGAATTCTTATTGTATAGTGGCAGGAAACTTAACTGAATTGCATCTTACAAATTATGTGAAAGGTAGAATTTATTAAGTAATGAACTTGGATGTTTATGTGAGGAGATTTCAAAGCAAAGTGTTGACGGTGCGTCCTGATTTCTTCGTGCTGCTTACCACAAGCCACAGAAGATTGTTCATAGCCCTTGAAACTTAATGGAGATTACCTAGATGGATTTAGAATTTTCTTGCGATGGGTGATTTCCTTTGTCCTTTCATTTTCTCCCTTTTCCAATAGGAATTTCTATTATTATTATAATTTCCCTATACCTGCACTACCATTGCATTTTGGGAGCAGATAATTTGTTTTATAGTTTTATAGAGGCATAGATGAAAAGAAATTTTTCCTTAGGATGAATTATGTCCTGAGCCTCCTCCATAGCTAATTTAAATGATGAAATTCAGGGCTTTTAAGTTGGTGAGCCTTAGGTGAGATTTTGGGCTTAAATTGATGGTATAATGGAAACTTTGGGATGTGATGAATATATTTTATGTGTGGAATGACTCCCTTCTGGACAAGAGTAGGGATTTTGGTAGGTTGAATAATAACCCTCAAAGATGTCCATGTCCTAATCCCTGGCTCCTATGAAAATGTGACCTTACATAGCAATAGGAAATTAATAATATGATATTTTATGTTGATTTATACACAGATGTCAAATTAACCTTGTACTTTTTGTGCAATTCTCGTTTGATCATGGTGTTTAATGCTTTTTTACATAGCTGGATTTAATTTACTAATATTTTGGTAAGGATTTGCAATTAACTTTTAAAGACAAATATGGTGTTTTACATTTATATCTGTTAAAATTTCTTATGTGTGCTTTTTCTAGCCAACTGAGACTGTCACATTACAACAGGGAAAGTTATTAAATACAATATTGAGTACATCAATATTAACCTTCATTGAGCGGACAATATGTAATATATTCTCACAGTTAAATCAATTCTAGTTGGCCCCGCTTTAATTTTTAATATCCACTGTACCTATTCTATTACCTGCATATTTGTATGTAAGTCTAGAATTTTTTTTTTAACTGTACTCTTTCTCAATGCTACCACTGTTCATTTGGAAGCAGGTATATCCTTGAAATATCATAACCTATAATATAAAATACAATCACTTGATTGTGTTAAAATCAAATCTCCATAAGTACCAATTATTTTGAAATTAGAGAAATCTGACTTCATATGTTCCTCACAGCCCAGCTGGGAATAGCTCTTTGAAAAACTAGAGAGATATTGCTGGTAGAGCTGGACTACTTCTTCAAAGTAGCCTTCGGCCTCCAAAAATAAAAATAAAAATAAAAAATAACTCAACTTCTATCTCTTTCTTTCAAGTAATTCTGATAACTGTCATCTTTTAAAACTATTTTCTTCAAATTTTGGCATGTCTTAATTTTGTTCTTCCTATGTATGTTGATCCCTGACAGTCTGGCTGTCTTCTCTGGTTCAATAATCCCAATAAACTTTGTCTCCATTCTGTGAATGTATAATTGATTTTTTGCTTTGCACATTTTTTTCCCTCTTATTTTTATAGTTTCTCATTTCATTTGTGAGTACTCACTGACGATTCGGGATTCCACAGCTTCTAGACATATTTCTCAGCTCTAAGTAAAGGGTAATTAGATCCACCTGGAATCTTTGGTCTTTAGAGCCTTCAACTTGACTATTTTCTTCTGCCCTTTCTGGCTCCAGATGGCACTACCTCCTCCATCGTCTAAATTTTGAGGATCTTAATAAATGCTGCCCCTTTTATATCATACATGTTAGCCTAGAAAGAAGGCTAACTTTATATATTTTATACGTAAAATGTATAAATAACTTTATATATTTTTAAATATATGTTTATATATTTTTATTTTTAGCTCAGCTTTATCTTTTTTCTGAAAATTCAGTTTAAAGAATTATTGATTGCTTTAATGATTCCTATCTGAAAAAATGCCTTATCTCTTTCAATCGAATACCATTATATTAAATTACAAATGTCATTCATTTAATAAGAATAATTTAGTGTCATTATGTGTTAGTTACCATACTACTCATTGGAACACAGGTAATTAAGATTGATTTGCACTCTCAAGGAGGTCATGGTCTATCGTGGGAGAGATGATAATAAGCTAACCATTGGTATCAATGACAATAAAAAATGGTGATATTTTAAAATGTTTGAAAATAATATTTGCCAAATGGGTCAGTAAGTGCTCACAAACCATAGTGTGGGTGGACATGGGAATGTTTCTTTTGAATTATTTGTGAAAAAGGCATTTTAGATCAGGATAATGGTATGTGCAAAAGCTGATAGGTTTGGCAGAGGCTTAGTTTGGGTTCCTTAAAAGTAAAACCTGAGATACTGTCTTGAATACATGTGGTTTACTCGGCAGGGTGGGAGTGAACCTAGTAAACAGGACTAATGGAGAAGGCCTAAGTGGAAACAAAAAAGGATTAAAAATGAGTGTAATGTTTCATCTGAGTTTCCTGCCCTGGGCAACAGAGATTCATTTCTGCCAGTACCTCAATGAAACAAAGGCTCCAATATGTAATTATTAGTTACCCAATCTTAAGATGGATATCTAATTTGGCCACAATAGGGTTCACACTACCTCTTAGACGTTGTCCCTGAAAGCTAAAGGTCAGAAGGGTGGAACATTAATTCATCATTTCTGTCCAGTATTGGCTGAGGATTGCTCTCAGGGAGTAACATCCTCACATTCTGGCTGTAATTGTGCTAAGGTCAGTGGAGCTCTTGAGGCATGGGGAGAAGGATATGGGACAGAATGCTGCATGACTTTTGATGCACTTGAGGTAGTGCAATGGGAAGAGAACTTGGATGGGACTGCTGTCTATCACAGCAGCAGATGAAATCATTTGTGGACAGAGATGTGACACAGGCACTAAAGACATTTGATACAGGGGATTTTAAAGTAATTTGATATAGGTCAGGCATAGGATGTGTGCATAAGTGTGAGTGTGGATAGAGGACTCAGTAGTGAATGGCTGAGTGGTATTGAAATGGTATTGAAAAATCAAGCAAAAATAAGATTTAAGATGCCAAAGTATGAAAGCTAAAATTTCCCAGAGATAATCTTTGGGGAACAAGTAACTTCTAAATAGAAGTAATATGATACAGTATTTGTATATGAGAACAATTACTCTTAAAACAACTTTGATAATGAATAAAAGAGCAAGACAAAGGAAGGTGAAGCTAGAAGAAGAGAACATTCACCTTTGGGGATGATATGATTCTGAATAACTAATGCTATTGAAAATGGAGATTCAGGAATATGAAATGGAGATGATGTATAAGTCATGGAGCAGGAACTAGAATCTAATTAGATATGTAATGTAGAGGGAAAAAGAGAAAACAATTTGGCCCATATCTTTGCAGATAAACAAGTAGAATGGTCATCCTATCAATTAAAACCAAGAATAAAGTTCACACATTCAGCTTCATTTTAATTCAGGAGGCATTTGGACCTTGAACAATCGAGAATGTCTGGGTCAGGATAGAGATTTGGAGGTTTTTTTAAAATAACAAAGTAGTGTATAATCTGTGAATGTTCATGAGAAAGTTCACAAAACATATACATAAAGGGAAGAGACAAGTGCTCAGGACTCTGAATACTGCCAATATCTAAGGAGAAAATAAGAATCACCAGTGATGCAAGGAGTAAGTGGAACAATTAAACCAAGAAAGACTGTGTTCATAAAATCCAAGAGATGGTAAAATGTAAAGGAGAATATATTAAAGTGCATTAAATGGCAGGCATTTTAAACAGTGCTGGAAGTAGTCAATTGTGTTATGTATCTTGCAAATTCAAATAATTTGAGAATAATAAGTGACAATTAGATTTTTCAATTAGGCTTTTAGGGATCTCAGCAAGAACAATTTCTGTCTAGGATAAGAAAAGTTGGCAGGTCACCAAGGGCTAAGATGAGAATAGAAGAGAAGGCAGAATAACCTGGGTAGGATGAAAAGAAGAGAAGTTAACAAATAGAGAGTGATGTCAGATTAAAATGATTTTTTAAATACAGGAATAACCTGTACATATTTACATGTTGAGAAGAAAGGGCCAAAAATATAGTATAAAGAGAGGAAAAGATAGGAGAGTCCAAAATGTGAAAGTGGTACTTGGAACATGATGGATTAGTGTTAGAGATAAAAAGATAGGCTCCAGCCTGGGAAACAGAGCGAGACTCCGTCTCAAAATAATAATAATAATAATAATAATTAATAATAATAAAAGAGAGTCATCTTCTTTTGAAGCAAGACAAAAAAAGAAACTAAAATATATTTAAGTTTAGATGCTTTTAATTAAGAGAAAATATTAATAGTCTAGCAATTTGCAATTTTAATGTAGATAAAATTTGATACAAAAGAGTTTGGCTCCATGATAATGTTGGTTATTAGGGACAACTTCCTGCTGATATAATTTGTTAATGGGTTTGTAGCACTTCTACTTTAGATCTTTGAGGACAGTGGAGATAGCCATCAATCAAGAGTGATTTAGAAGAAGCCTAGTGATGAGATCCCTGTTGATAGTTCCCAGAAATATCACTCTATCAGTAGAGTGTATCAAATATAGTTCACTGTAAAAATGGAAGTTCTTAGCACAGTTGTAGGTAAATGGCACACAGTAGGTACTAAATAAATAGCTATTAACTTCATAACATGACATCATCTACATTTTAATAAGAAAGATATAGCAATAGTTTAATTTATTATTATCCTTCGACTAGCAAATAACTAGCACCACTGGGATTTTAATTAGGAAAATTATTAATGGAAAGGTTTCCTATATGCAAAATTTGCCTAATTTGTGTTTGTGACATCAACTTTATACATTTCTGTAGTAATATTCTCCATGATTTTAGATCCTCTCTTTGAACATAAGAAGTCCCTGTTTTTGAAACAATCAGACTAAAGCCACTGAATCTCAAGCTTTGTTTTTTGAAGTGTAATATCTAGGGTACTGTTGGGTTAGTTTTTATATTACTTGAAGTCTCTGTGGAGTCAATCTGAAGAGGGATATCTAATGTGTTCATAATAGGACTCACACTACCTCTTAGATGCGGTTCCTTAAGAAGTGAGAAACTTGAAGAAAAATTGTCCGGCCTATAGTCAACAGACAATTGGTTTTGTCAACTGAGAATTATTTAGTTGCCCTGACCTACCTTATGGATTTCCTAGTCACTCTGAAGCTCTAAATGCAGCAGGAAAAACTGCTGCAGGATATAATTGTCTGCCTATATTTTACTGAAACTAGACAATTATTTTCATGTCATGAGCAAAAATCTGTGTTCAAATTAATTGAATCCATGTCTAGTTTGTCTAACCTTCAACATCATGAAAACATTTGATATTTATTAATTTCAGAATATTTTTGCACAGGACACTCACAGACTGACATGTTCTTCTCATAACCTTAGCATTTTATTTCAAAGTAGTCATTTGGGAAATGTTCTCCCTTTAAACAAAACCTAGAACAACCATAGACAACTTTTAAGTTATATTATGTAGATGATATAAAATGTTTCAGTATGTAAAACTATACTCTGGTTTCCAAAGAAACTATTTTAGAAGGGGCATTTTTTTAATATAAAGAGATGGATCTCTTTAAATACATATTGTGGAGCAAGAATATGCATGAATAAATATCTAGACAAAACTTAGTATAACTAAGACATCATTATACGTAGCAAGAGATTTTTTTGGTATAACTACAGTTTTTAACTGGATTTGCCAAGTCCAGAGGTTCTTTGACTTTAGAATTAGGAAAGGCAAACCAAAGGTGAACTGAGATTGGTGAGCACACACTCTTGAATGAGAATGATTTATATTTTCAAAGCAGTCTACTTATATATAATCATCTATACCACAAATTATAGATGTTTTCACGTATGATTCTGTCTTGTTGGCAATGACTATGCTAAAAAGCTCTCAAGTATAAGTTCCAGTCCTGTCTTATTCTAAAGAATTTAGAGAAAAAATCTTCAAACACTTGTATAGACAACCATTTCATTAGGAAAACTATAGTTTTGTCTTCAGGCACATCTGAAATCCTTGTTTAAAAGAGGTAGGACATACTTTTACATATTTTGTATAATAACACCAATAACAATTATTTTTCTGGCTTCCAAATTTTACATACCAGCACTAAGTATGATCAGGTATTAACACTCTAGGTTCTTATCAAAAAGTATTATTCCAGAATAATAATTATTTTCCTATGAATTTGAAAAATCTTATTTCACTACGGATGATGGAAACACTCCCTTTGGCCCAGAAGCCACAAATTGATGTACCATAGCCCAAATTGACTCACATATGAGAATTTTATTTGACCTCTAGTTTCCAAAATTTATTTTTGAATTGAAAAACATTTCAAAATAAAGCAAATTTACATAGAATCAGGATATTTGACTCTTCATAAGAAACTGACAACCTATACTGCTATAACAACTTTAAGGAGCCCTTAATACATCTTCTTTTTTTTTCCTTTCTTTTTTTTTTTTTTTTTTTTTTTTTTTTTTTTTTTTTTTCTGAGACGGAGTCTCGCTCTGTCGCCCAGGCTGGAGTGCAGTGGTGCAATCTCAGCTCACTGCAAGCTCCGCCTCCCGGGTTCCCGCCGTTCTCCTGTCTCAGCCTCCTGTGTAGCTGGGACTACAGGCGAATACACCTTCTTTACCTGCTCATTACCTCTGTAGTTATTTGAGTTTGCAATCTCTACCTAGCAAAATGTGGTTTGAATTCTAGATCCTTTTATTAATTGTATCAATTTGAAGAAAAGTCATGTAACTTCACTACTAAGCCTCAGTTTTCTCCTACATAAAAGAAGAATCATAACTGCTTTGTCTTATAATTTAAGGTAAAGTAAGTTGCAGATATTTCAAGTAGTACAGATATTCTCTACCATTAATACGGTGTTACTGGGGAAATTGGAGATACCTTAATCTCACCTCAGATTCCTCAGATGATGAATTTCTGAGGTGATCCAAAATCTGCCCTGTTTCTGCAGGCTCCAAATCTGGATTTGTCCCCATATGATGAATTCATATTAATTAAGCCCACAACTTTGTTGTTAAATAATTAAATCTATGTCATTTTATAGCATACATTTTAATTGTTGGGGTATTAGATATTTGAGTCTTCTGACCAACACATTTCCCTTTGGATAAATTATGCAGATTGTCAAATTCCAACCAATTTTCTGTTGATTTACGATTAGAAATCTAATAAGCAAGGTTAGTATATAGAGGACTTAAGTCCTTGGACTGCATATTTTGTTCTACAGGTGCTTCAAAGGGAAAACACAGATTAGCCAGAAGATACATTAGTGAACATGGTATCAAAAGCAGAGAATTATGTATGATATTTGAATAATTGATAAAATTAGGTTAAGCTATGTTGTTACAAGTAGGCAGAGAAAGTCTTTGGCCCATAGCAACCATTTTGTTGGACTGTCCTTGATGGGCAGTCGTTATATTTGATACTGGAACACTGGTTATTTTATTTCTCATGCTTAAGCTACCTTCCTTCTAATGATATTTTATTGGATATGTAAATTTATGCAGTCAGGATTCATTTAAAGCTTTCTCTTCTAAGAGAATCTTTGTCTTTCTAAGACAGATTGTCCATCCCTGTCCAGGTTGATTATGTCTTGATGTTCCTGTTTAATTCTCAAAGGATAACCTTATTGTAAATTCTTTGTAAAATTCTAGTTGCAATTCAGATTGCATCTTATTCTCTTAGTTCCTTTTAAGAACTTGCACCCAAAATTATATTATCTTTTAACACATTTGTCTCTGAGTATTTTTTGTATGTCTGTTTTGTATATATATGTCTATGTGGGCTTTAGAAAGCATGTTTAATGTAATCTTTCATTATACATTTCTACGTTAAAAATAATAATGTACCCTCTTTGACTTACATTTTTCTTTTTCTTTTTTTCTTTTTATTCATTTATTTGTTAATTTTTTTAGATGAAGTCTCATTCTTGTTGCCCAGGGTAGAATGCAATGGTGAGACCTCAGCTTACTTCAACCTCTGCCTCCCAGGTTCAAGTGATTCTCCTGCCTCCACCTTCCAAGTAACTGGGATTACAGGTGTACGCCACCATGCCAGGCTAATTTTTTGTATTTTTAGTAGATATGGGGTTTCACCATGTTGGCCAGGCTAGACTCAAACTCCTGACCTCAGATGATCCATCTACCTCAGCCTCCCAAAGTGCTGGGATTACAGGCATGAGCCACCACTCATGGCCTGGCTTCCATTTTTCTAATCGACCATATAAGATGATTAGAAATTCTGTCTGGCTTCCAAATTTATTCCATTTTAACAGAAATTTATCTGTTCAAAATGGCTGACTTGAGGTGGCCAGCACTTGCCTTCTCTACAAAAAAAAGGAACAAAACAACAAATAACAACACACTGAATATAGTATCTAAGAGAGAACACTGGAATTCAGCAAGGAAGTAAAGAATACTTTTTGAGGCATTAAAACTTGGGATGACAGGATAGAGAGGGAAGTAAAGTACCTGGCCAGAATCAACTCAGAACCAAGGGAGACTCTTCATTGCTAGAAAAAAAGTAAACGGAAGATAACCAGTAGTTCATATTTCCACCATGGACCTTGAAATCCTAGCTACAGGAGATCCCTACAGCACTCATAGACCTTGAGTCCAGTACAGGGACCTGTATAAGTACACTCAACTACATTATTCCCGATATGAAATTCACAGTGGGTCCCCACACTGTGACTGTTGTTACACAATGCCATTTTGAGAATGAAGCCACCACAGAAGTGCATTCTGCACTGCATCTCCACATCCCTGGGGCTCCACCATCATCCTACCACATCCACCCACAGGCCTGTAGTGTTGTGACACCAGCTGGATCCAGTGGAGCAGCTGTGTCCCTGGCATCTGAGCCCATACCACGGGAAGTAGAAGATCCTTCACAGCACGGAAACTCTCCTTATTACAGAAGGAGCTTATGCACATATATCCTAGGGGCCCAAGTAATGGCCCACCCAGGTACCTCCATTAACTGCAACCCTATTGCCTACAGCAGTGGAGCCACCAGTTGCATGCTTTCATTCCCTCTTGGAGCCCAGGGACTGGTCTGTCACGCATCCCAGCCTTAAGAGAAGCCACACCACAGCCTCCACAATAACCCTAACTTAGGGCACTAAGGCACTTGCAGACACCGCTGATGTGCCTTAGAGCCAATGAAATAATATAGAAACTACCCTACTTCTTCTACACAGAACTGAAGCCGAAGCACCACACCCAAATGAAAGTACAGGACAAATCTACAGAATAAAGTTCTGTCAGCTTTCTTCAGTTTGAAAGCTACTTCATAAAATTGAAAGAAACAACAGTTCCACAAGATGTGCAGATATGAATGCAGGGGGATAGAAGAAACATGCAAAAGCAAAGAACATGACACTTCTAAAGGAGCACAGAATATTTCAATAGTAAATCTCCAGGCAGAAGGAAATCTGTGAAATGCCTGAAAAGGAATTCAAAATAATGATCATAAGTAAACTCAGCAAGATGTAACAGAACACAAACAGACAATTCAAAATAAAGAAAACAATTCATGATCTGAATGAGAAATGTAACAAAGAAACAGATAATAAAAATAATCAAACAGAAATCTTGGACCTGAAGAATTCAAAGATTGGAATAAAAAAATACACTGTACCTCACACTGTACCCCATATATATGTACAATTATGAGTTTATTAAAAATTTTCAAAATGTATCTGGGATCCTTTATTTTTAACAATCCCCTAATTTTGTGATTCTCTTAATATTAAAGAAATCAGGCCGGGCGCGGTGGCTCAAGCCTGTAATCCCAGCACTTTGGGAGGCCGAGACGGGCGGATCACGAGGTCAGGAGATCAAGACCATCCTGGCTAACATGGTGAAACCCCGTCTCTACTAAAAATACAAAAATCTAGCCGGGCGACCTGGCGGGCGCCTGTAGTCCCAGCTACTCAGGAGGCTGAGGCAGGAGAATGGCGTGAACCCAGGAGGCGGAGCTTGCAGTGAGCTGAGATCCGGCCACTGCACTCCAGCCTGGGCGACAGAGCGAGACTCCGTCTCAAAAAAAAAAAAAAAAAAAAAAAGAAATCATTGTATTGAATGATAAGCAATAATTATGGCATCTTTGACCCCAAAGCTTCAAATAACTGTGCAAAAACATTACATGTATTTTTTTAAAGTTATTAAATTGATAAACTGAATTTCTTCAGATTTTACTGTAAGTTCTAAAAGAAAAAAATGTTTACTCTGAAAATGTTGCTCTAAATATTGCTTCAATGAATAATACAGTTGATTGTTTAAAACGTTGGTACAAAATTCATTAACTGAATTAATAAATTTAACACAAAAATATACTTTATTTGGGGGTTTGTAGATTTTAGGACATCACTTGTTAATTTCTAACTTTATATTTTAAAGTTATAAAGAAACATTTCTATGTTTATTTCTCACAGTATAATTATTGATCTTTAAAAGTTTAAATTTATATTCAAATATATTTTAGTTATAATATTTTAATATTGTGAGTTATAAAATAGCATAAAATGCATAACAAGCTCTAGAGTCATTGTACAGATGCCATGATTATTAAAATAAAACTCTAATATAGAATAATAGCAGATTATAAAAATTCAATTTGATCCTAATTTATTGAAAGCAGCTGAGCTCTTAATTATTCACTTTGCCTCATAAAATTCAAGGCCAGTTTGTAATAGGTCAGGTAGGCCATGAAATCTAAAGAAATTAAATTGGGTCATATAAAAAGCAGAAATTTGCCTGAGGGCTAAGTAAAATCTTAGCAATGTGGAAAAAAAGGAGACTGGCAACTCATTTTACACATACATGAACATTTTTCATTTGTATGTTTCTGTGTTCACATAAGAAAGTCAGGATCTAAATAAGAGAGTAATAGAGCTCACAATGAACTCAGTAAGAATTAATTGGTAAAATCGTGCTTAATTTAGTTTCCAGGACATGTGTTCTTTTAAAATAGGCACTGATGTAAAAAACTTCCTTTCTGGAAGGTGTCACCATTTTTGTCCAAATTTTGTAGTAATAAAAGAAAAAAAGTAGCTAAAACTGAAATGAAACATTTACTGTTCTCATGTGGCTTGTTGTGGCATTTTTAATCCCTATGTTATCCTTTTCTGTCTGTTGGAATACTACCAAGAGAAACAGCAGCTGAATTCAGATATTTACTTAGTAGAAAGAGAGTTAAATGTAAGGGACAGTGAATGGGGGTTGTGAATTTGGTAAAAAGAAATGCATTAAGAAAGGTGTAGGGATAGCATGTGAAAGGAAGAAATTGATGGCAATATTAAATGAACTACTGACTCAATAATTAGTTTTCCTAGTAGACAGGTTCCCTAAAACAAATAGTTGTAGAACAGTTCACTTTTAAAAAAAGTGTAAATTGGCAGTCTTCTCTGTATTCTATAATAAGAACCCAAAATACAGAAGTACCCAATGAATAAACAAATAACGATTTCATCCAAACTTTTTGACGTTGATCACCAATCCACATTGAACCTAATTCCCTATAGAAGAGCAACAGAAAATATAACCGTTGAATGCGTATATCTGGTTCCCATAGCCTTATTGCCTGAAAAGACTTCCTAGATATTTCATAATTCATCACGACTTCTTAAAATTGGCCCACATTTCAGGTGCTTTGTTTGGGCAGACATGTCAGTACATGCATTAGATTCAAGTACATCTAGTTCTTTCCTTGATGAAGTTATTTTCATGCACAATGCCTTGCTCTCTTCATTCATCTTTTTATAAATAGCAACAAAAAAAATCATGATATTTCCAAGACAGGGATCTATATTCAGAGTAGCACCATTTTAAATAAACATAGATTTTAATATATATTCAATTTACAATTATTTCCCCGGCCTTCTTTAATTCATGACATAAACCAGACAATAAGGCTGAAACAAACTTAAACATTCTGCAATATATATAAACTATATATGTTTGTGTGTGTGTATATATAAATTTAAACTTTTAAAAGACTAATAATTACATATATATATATATATATATATATATATATATATATGCCTTGTTGGTGTATAAATTACTTTTTCCCTGAAAAGTTGTAGGAATACATTTAGAGTTGGTACAATTCTCAATTTTCTTTTCTTTCTTTTTTTTTTTTTTTTTTGAGATGGAGTCTCGCTCTGTTGCCCAGGCTGGAGTGCAGTGGCATGATCTCAGCTCACTGCAACCTCCACCTCCCAGGGTTCCAACTATTCTACTGCCTCAATCTCCCAAGTAGCTGGGACTACAGGAGCCTGACCCCACACCCGGCTAATTTTTTCCATTTTTAGTAGAGACGGGGTTTCACTGTATTAGCCAGGATGGTCTCGATCTTGCTATCCACACGCCTTGGCCTCCCAAAGTGCTGGGACTACAGGCGTGAGCCACCGCGTCGCCAATTTTCAATTTTTTAAGTAATCACTTTTATTCTCTAACTAATTTAAAGTACATTATAACAAATCTCAAAATACATTATGTTTTTCATTTACAAACAAATCATTTCATGTAACCTTTTAAGGGTGGTTTGCACTGGTGACTTCCTTCAGAAAAGTATGGAAAGGGGAGACTATGTGGCTTTATAGTGAAGAAACTTGACGCACACCACCACACACACAGGTGATCAAAGTTAATACTATGATAAGTCATGTTGATAGTACATGCCCTTGATATGATGACATGAGATTGGCATTTACTTTTGTAATCTCGCCTCTAAAATAAATGCATTACCTCAGTCTAATCATAAGGAAAACATCAGTCAAGCACAAATGGAGGAATATTCTAACAAAATCGATGAGATCTTCTCCAAACTGTCAAGGTTTTCACAATCAAGGTTGTCACTGAACCCATTTAAACTGTGTTACTATAGACCCTGCTGCATCTATACCAGCAATTCTATAGAAATTAATCACATTTCTTTTTTGGCTTCTGCTCAATAAAGAGGATTCATTTCTTCCTCTTACCTTCACTGAACCCAAGGAGTGGGAATGACACAAAGCCCAGGAACAGAATTTAATACTCTTGCCTTCCTTTCTCTACTCTTACTTCTAGTCATGTTGTTTTCAGAAATAAAAATATTTCATTATTATTGACAATCTATTCTCATATTTTGTCATTGCTTTCCATTTTGATACCTAAAATAAGCCATTTGTGCTTAAAAGTCAAAAATTGCAGCGGGGGGTTGTTTGCTTGTTTGTTTAATTCAGTTCTTCTAGAATACATTTTCTAAATACAATGATTACTGCTAATGTGGTGGCCAGTTTGAGGGAAGGTTACTGGAAGAAATAAAGCACATCCTAGGCAGAGGAAAATTAGTACTAATATCTCATTATATCAATAGCTTTCTCTAGAACATTTAAGGCTTTCTCATTACCTTCAAATAAAGTCCACTTAATGTGATTTTCAAGTTGCTTTTTAAACTTATCCCAAGTATGTACAATAAATATACAATAAAACCTAATTTCTAAAATTGGCATTTTTATTAATAATATTTACATAACACGGTGGCTGTGCCATTGTCACAGCCTGAAATCTGATATTTGATTTTATCTAGCTCTCTAAATTTATATGTAGATTTAAATGTTCGCATTAGACTTTTCTAACCACACCAGCTTACAGTGTACTCCAAATCTTTTTTAGGAATAAAATTGAATCTCTTTCTTTCATTTGATAATTTACTATGACTTGCAAGATGGCTTACATCTCTTGTGGTGTTATGGAATATTTGTAAAGCAAGTGTGAAACTTTGTTCTTATGGTATTTGAGTCTGTAATATATTTAAAAAGGATGTTAGACTCTGAGAATTTGAATGACTTGCTTATGATTACAACAGTGGCAGGCAGCAAGATCAAGAGTAGATCCACATATTGTCCTGACTTGGAACTCGTGTTCTCAGGCTTCACCCTTTCACTTTCTTGCTTTCCTTCTCCCCAGGAAAATTGGAAAGATTTCTGTTTTTCTTGTACCTGTAGCTGCCTCTCTCAACACTGCATACAGAAATAAACCAAATAAGTAACCTATAATAATATAAATCAAGTGCTTATGTAATTGAACTTTCATAGAGACTAATATGAACAAGATGAACAGATTTGTCTCTGACCCATTTGTTCTCAATCCTAGTTCAGAAGTGAGCTCAACACACTCTTTGTGCTTACTTGTTTTCTGTCAGATCTAGAGAAGTTTTTGCTTCCAAATGGAGATTACAAATGTTTGTCATAAAATATATCATTTTGACCCTCCTAACGATATCTTACCAATGGAAAAATGATAAAAGATTTTAAAATAGACACATGGCAGTTATGTTTAATGAAACCGAGCATGTGAGAGCTTAAGGATTCTGACTCTTAGCTATGTACTCTAAAGTGAGTGAAATTTGTCCTGTTTAGTGATGTCAGTCCAGGCCAAGGAGTAATGTTGTAATTTTCAGCATTCTCAATAGCAACTATTCTAGTGCCATGAATACAGTATGAGCCGAATTAATTACTGACTTAATAAAATGTTGTATGGCCCACATGTCAGAGATAGTCAGGCTTGCTTAATAAATAACATAGTAGGTAACAGAATTGAGTAAATTTATCATTAGCACATTAAGTTCAATGAGATTGCAATTTCTTTATTCACACTACAGCAAAGACATAAGTATGACTCATGTGACAAACAATGCAGTTTCTTGCCCAGTATCGTTTTTGTTCTCTGCCTTTATTAATATAATCCTAATTTGGTTTGGAGTAGAAATATGTTCAGTTTCCTTGGCTCTTTTGCCTCTATGATGGCTGCCATGGGGCAATAAGATGTCATTAGATATTGATTTGTGGGAGTGTCGCAAACAGTCACTATGTTTTTAAAAAATAATAATAATAAAGGGACAAAGCATCCCGGTATAGGCCTGGCGACCTCTATTTTTCTTTCTTTATCTTAGACTCTGACCAATGTGTGGTAGCAGCTTGTGAGTAGGAAGAAGGAAGAATCTCAGTCTCTTTTGGCATCATGGAACTGTCCTGAATGGCTTACTTCCAGACTTTGTTATGTGAGAAAACAATTTATTTAAGCTGGATAATTGGGTTTCTTTCATCCTAAGCCAAACATAATTCCAACTATGGCATTCTTTTCAAGTCAAATCCAGTATTTGGTAAGAGAAATAAGGTACAAAGTAACCTTATTATCCATGAAGACTTGTGCTTAGGGATGTAGGTGGTCATAGTGTGTATGATAAAGTTCCCTACGGCTATCGTCCACTAGAAAGCACCAATTTCTCACAAAGTCAAGATCAAAGCCAATATTATTCTATAATACGTTTTCCCTGATCTGTTGTTTACCAAGCTCTTTTAAATCTGAAATCAGAAGAGAGAATTTCCCTGAAATAATTAACAAGCCATCATTTGGCGTTATTTTTGGAACAATTAGTTATTTCAAAATTTGAAAAGATAAATGATCAGTTAGGTCATTCACCAAGAAAAAATAAAATAAAATTAATTTTGAATTAAAATATCAAGTTAAAACTATTAAAAAATTAAAATTGTATAAAATTATTAAAATAACTCTAGCATGTAGTAAAATTATGTTTAATTCCTATGTAAGGTCCACATATAATTTATTATCTAATACCTGTGAACTTTTAATTCAATTTTGAAAATATTTTGCATTTTATTTATGTATTAAATAATTTTATTTAAAGTTCAGCTATATGCCTAAAGCTTTCATTAATTTAGTCATTAAATAATCACTGATGGTTTATTATGATAGAAATTATGCTGGCAAGATTTGGCTTGCACTAGTTCTTGAAAGTTTTTCCCTTCTCTTCTCAAGTCTGCAACAAGTAGCATGACAATTCATCTTGAAATCTGCCGTAGTAGGAATATTTACACCAAATAAATTGGCAAATGCTGAAAATAAATTTTTGTGTGTGGGATGGGGTTGTGTGAGGGGATAAATGACTGTTAAGCATTTACCAGCACAGCATTGCAAAGAATATACAGGTAACTAAGATGCCACTCTCTGCTTATTTCTTCAACAAATATAGTTTCAGCCTAATTTTATGCCATATAGTTGTTAGATTTCATTAAAATTGCAGATATGTTGCATGATCGTTTTATTCACTGATGAAAATTGTTATTGAATGTCCATTACTAGTGGTTATGTGGTGCTGCTATTTAGAGTTTACATTTTAGTGGACAAGGTCTTCTCCTGAAGATTTTTACAATATAGCAGGAGGTATTCTATCTGCTTAAAAACCACTGAAATGCAAGAAAGTATCTGAGAAGGCTAGGTGAAGGTGAAGTCAATGGGTTATGTAATTCTGAGCAAGAGAGAACACTTGTGAGTGAGCTGGTAAACCGTACAATGCTTCACTAAAGTGGTTTCATTTGTCCTGAAGCTTGATATTTGAAGAAGAAATCTTTAGCTAAAACTTGGTGTGGGTGGTGGGCAGATTACTTCTTTGCCATTTTGAACTTATGACTCTTTTTTCTTATTTTTGTTAAAATGACTTTCATGTATCTTTCCGCCATTAGGCTTCACAAGACACGAGATGAGTACTAATCTGTTTTGTTTCCTGGCATAGAAACTGTCACAATCCAAATTACCAATAAATGCCTTCTGGACTGAATTCAGGTGGGAGAAATAAAAGGAAAACTTGAGTTGTGTTTAGGAAATGGTGAGCACTATAATTTGGCTGGATACAAGATTGTGAGAAGTAAAGTGTATTAAAGAGATAAATAAGAAAAAGAAGTGAAGTCAGATTCTAAGACTTTATTACATAGAGAGGACCTGACCTTTTTTGTTCATGGGCATTTGAAAGGGATCTAGTAGTAGGAGAGAATAATCAAATCATGCTCTAGAAGGATAATCTGACAGCTGTTTTGAAGGTGACTTGCCATGCAGAGGCAAAAATGAATATTTAGAAAATAATGAAAGAGTAGATAGCAAATAAAAATGGCTATCATGGGGCAGAAATAAAAATTTTAGAATACAGTAGATTTCAAGGTAGATAAAATAGGAAAATTGGGTGTCATTATGTACAAAATAGGTGACTGAGAAGAAAGCAATATATTTTGAGCCAGAGTGACTTGGAATATGAGCAATCCACCTGAAGAACTAAGGAATTAAGAAAAGAACATACTTTTGGTTTTGTACACTTATTTTCTTTACAAACATGAAGTTTTTGTATATGTTACAAACTTTATAAATGTATGAGATATGCATTAACGAAAGTTAGAATTCAACAAATTTTTCAAATGCATATATACAGTTATAGTTGTTTATAAAGAAGTATGGAATATATTTAAAGCAAATACTTTAAGATATATTGCTGAAAATATTTAACTTAAACTAGGCCAGGCATGGTGGCTCATACTTATAATCCTAGCACTTGAGGAGGCAGAAGTGGAAGAATTGCTTGAG
This sequence comes from Rhinopithecus roxellana, assembly GCF_007565055.1. Taxonomy (NCBI): domain Eukaryota; kingdom Metazoa; phylum Chordata; class Mammalia; order Primates; family Cercopithecidae; genus Rhinopithecus; species Rhinopithecus roxellana. The sequence goes on along the minus strand of NC_044552.1, from coordinate 93,461,399 downwards.
GCCATGAGTTTGAGACCGGAGCTGGCAACATAGCACAACACCATCTCTTAAAAAAATAAATACATAAAAATAAAAGTATATATATAACATTAACTAAACATAGTGCCCAATTTATTATTATCCTTAATCAAAATTTGTTTGTTTTCTAAAACCAGTTGGGTCTCAAAATATTCATATTCCTTTAGTTAATGGAATATTGGTAAGATTGCCTTACTATACTTTGGAGTTGTTTAGCAGTTGTCTTCCATTAATATGAAAAAAATATATGACTAATCAAATTGATACACTATTCAATAAAGGATTAGAACCCAATTGATGTACTTCCAAAAGGCCCATTGAAATTATGTGAGTCTCACATACAGCTTAATGACCTTAGATGTGTAACCTAGAAAAGTACCTTATGCTATAAGTATATATTTAATGTGATTGTTCTCTTTTAAATGGAAATAGAACACAAAGTCAAGTTTTATTTACAACCAGCTCACTTCCCGGACTTTGATGTGAAATAGTTATATTAACCCTTTTTCGATGACATGTTAACCATCTCTTGCCACTAGCCACTTACTAAAAGTGGGTTATTCTTATTCCTTGCTAAAATAAGTCCTGCTACTACATAGATGGTACTATAAAACCATCTATCAACTCACTTTTTCCATTCAAAAAAAAATCAGAGTAACACTTTTTTGTACCTCATAGGAACATTTTTAATGAAGAATAATACTTTAAAATGCTTTGAGTTGTTAAAAGGGACAATTTCTGATCAACAGTTTCAAAGGATCATTATGATAACAAATATACAAAAACTATAATATGAACAATAGTTTTATAATACAATAAACAATAGACAAGACCCTGAAAGTTAAGTGAGTAAACTGCTAACTGGCATGATATGAGATTTACTTTAACTTCTACCAATTCCTTAGGTAAGCTTAACATAGATTCAGATAGGCTATTTGTTGGCTTTTCTTGGGTTAAAAAAAAAAAAAAAAGACATTATACTAATTCTCAAAAGAGTTTCTTATCTTGTTTAAACCCATAAATTATTTATTTCAAGAAAGTATCATTAGGATATGGAAGAGCATGTGTTCATATATATATATACCATTGCCAGCTATTATTAAAATATACAAGCATATTAAAAATTAAGAATCAAAAGAAAAGGATGTTCAAACAGCCACAAATATTAACAAAGCAAAAACTGACTATTCAGGAGACACATAAAACATACTGGACAACACATAGAACATAATAAAAGTAATAAAATAAAAAATATTTTGACTACTTCTTTCCTATTATATGCATTTAGTAATAATATACAAATGAAGGAACTTAGAATATCATACAGAGAAGCCATCTGATATTTTTTTTAAATGCAGAATAAATGATGTAGAATCATGGTGGGAATTAAAAATAGTTTTATGGAGTTGAGTAGAACATATGTTTGTCTCATTGAATTTTTATTTCTGACTGATCAACTGATTAATAGCCCCATGAATTTTTAGATTCCACACAACTGAACATGTAAATCACATTTTACCTTTTTTACCCAAAGAATAATAGTGTGTTTTCATGAGGATAACACAGATTCTCAGTTGGCCACATTAACAATTCACCCACTTTCCCTGTATGACAGATTGCACCCTTCAGATGTGAGCTGATGAATAGAACATGCACCTCGTTAAGGCACAATTGGAGGTTAGTAAAATCCAGCTTTTGCATCAGAAGCCAACTTCTTTATGGCAGCTAATCAGAGTTAATTTATAATACAGTTTATAAATGAAGAATGCCATGACCATTGTGCATGGGAGAGCCTTTATGTGTATTTAAAAATGGTAGTCAAAATTCTAATTCTTGGAATTTTAATCTAGCCTGGTAATTAAACAAATTACGCTATTGTTTTAGGAAAACAAATGTTAAAGCAAAAATGCAATTCTTAGAGTATCTGATAACTCTGGCTCATTAAATATGTCCTAAGGTCTTTTTTTTTAAAGGTTTTCAATGATGGTAATGCATACTAAGAATCTGAAAACCTTTTGCTACCACTCCAGTCCATGCCATGAATAGCTTTGACCAGAATTATTACAGTGACTCATGAGTTGAGTCCCACACTTCTACCCTTCATCCCTACAGAATACTCTCAGCACAGCATACAGAGTGATTCCTTTTAATAGTTCAGACCATTCCCATATTCAAAACCCTAAGTAAAAGGAAAATTTCTTACAATGGCCAAAATCCCTACATAATGTGTCCCATACTCCACATACATCTCTCTAACCTAAATTTTTTGCTATTCCTCTGCTGTCTCACGTTTCTCCAACTATAATGGTCTTGCTTTTTACCACCTTGTTTAGGGTGCTTCCATATTAGTGTATTCTGAAGATTCTTTTTCCTGTATTTCTACGTATCTGAGTCTCTTACACACTTCAAATAACCTTTTCATTGAGGTACCATTCCTAACCTGCTCTACTTTACATTATAACAGTTGGGACCTTCTCCTTCATGTATAATTAAATTATTTATTATCTTTATTGCATACTTCCTTGCAGGAATAAAATGTTTTAAAGGACAGAGCTTTTTCCTTGCTTTGATCACTGATGAATCCCAAGAGCTAGAAAAGTGGGATATAGTAGGTAGTTAATAAATATGTATGGAACTAATGTATGAAGACTTCCCTATAGTTGGAGGGTGAGAAGAAGTGATCATCCTTTACTATATCAGGAAAAACAACCTGACAATAAAGCTTAGAATGCCAATTAGATAGTGAGTATAAATAATTAAACCACACACTGAAAAACAAGACAGGTACTTACTAAATGTCTTCTTCTCTATATGCTTTAAGTGTCTGTTCCTTTTCTTGGTAGATTATAACAGAAGCTACTGAGCAGTCTTTGTGTAAGCAGAGATTGTGGTTGATCATAATAAGTGAGTTAGTCAAGAGCAAAAACTCACAACTATTTTCTCTTAAATACTAAATTCTGTGTGATTTGTATCAGAACATTTTAAATAAATATAAAAGTTAGAGCATGTTAGACAATAAAATAATCTAAACTTCAAGTGTACTAAAAATATCTATCTCTTAAGATCATTTGCATATAATATGAATCATATAGGAACATAGTATATTCAATAGTGCAGAAAACGTGTCATTCAGCTTCTTTGAGAGAGTCTATAATGTAATGGAAACCCAGTGTTGGTTTAGAGCTCACATACTCTGTAAATGCATTCAGTTAAAATGTCCTTCCTGCTTCTGCTGTTGAAGAATATATTTTTCTCTAGAAAGCATTAGTCCCTTCAAGAAAGCAACCAACTAACCACTGAAAGTCCCCTCTCTATCAGGAAGAGCAGAGGGCTATACTAGTGTGTCAAGGTCCACAGAAACGGATGGAAGAAGCCTTGCAAGCTTAAAGTGCATCATTCTAATAAAAGCAAATGAAACTAGATAAAAGCTGCATTCATTAAACTATCATTTCATTTTTTAATATGAGGTACATTAATATTGACTGTATTAAGCAGTTCAATGGTACATTTGGTCCAAGGTCATAGTATAGCAACGCAGGTTTCCTTTGGAAAACACACACACACACACACACACACACACACACACACACACACACACAGAAAATATTTCAGCTTTCCTTTTTTTTTAATTAAAAAAGACAAGTAAAAATGTGAATACTGCTTTGAAACTTTATCTAACTAAGCACAAACCACATGGAAAGATGCATAAATGTAAAATTAACTTTTTGCTGTTCAGAAAAAGAATTTGGATTTGATAGCAAGTGAGTTAAAATAAAAACATGCATAATTTACACTACAGATGGGTATATTCTCTGCATTAAATGATACCTAGCGATTTCAAGGAGAAAGAAAATAAAGTGACAATCAACATTAAGAAGGTGGCAGAAGTAATCAAACACATGCCATGTGTAAGAAAAGGCATAATGAAGTTTCCATAAGAATCTTTTTTTCGTGACTCAGACACCAAATAACTGTTTCACAAGCTTCAGCAGAAGTTCCACTGCACTTATCAATAATGCATCCAGCTTCAGCTTTAGATATTAAAACAAGAGGAAGTTGCCTGTATCAAAGAATCAAAGCTGAAACACATTATACTATGGAGCTTAAAACCAGACACGAAAAATGTGAGTGTGAAGGAGATGGATAGTGTGCAGATGCAAAAACACTTTTCTTGAAACTTAAGAATAAATTAGCAATAAGGCATAAGGCCTTAAATTTTACAAATCATAGTTAAACCAAAGATTCCTGGGCCAGAACAAAATGTTTGCCATTTCAACAATATCTATTAGGCAAGGAAAAGATGGAGAGCATTGCAATTTGAAGCATTTGCTTTGCATGCAATAATTTCGTTGGCAACAACCATTGTGTTTGTTGAAGACCTCTGCAGAAACATAACTATATTATAGAACTTTTTGGTTCTGAATTGAAGCACATTAATAAAGGAAAAGAGTGCAGTTAGCATTACCAGTTTTGATATTTATACTCACAGAGAATCAACATGGCCCCAGTGATAATTCATAAAAGTTATTATGGAAAAAACTCATCATTACAAGTTTAACTAATGTAGAATGATTTCTGTTGTGGTTTAATGGTTAAATATTATCATAGGTAGATGATACTTTAACTTAGTTGATTCTTACCATTTTGCATTGCTTTTTTGTTTAGTAGCATTTCACTAAAACATTCTAGGTATGTCTCAGTACATTCAGGAAAGTAAAATTTATAAAAGTCCATAGTATATGGCACTATAAGTTTCTAATATGTAAGTGAAAATTATCTCTTTATCAATTACTAGCAAATAAATTAAAATAAACATTCTGTGATTCATGTTTGGTTCTATGAAAGCCAGACAAATGAACTTCAAATCTAGATAGAGCTATTAGGTAACAAAAATGCAGAAGATTTAGCAGATGGCAATCACATATGTAAAATGCATGCTTTGAAAGTGCCAAAACTTTAAACTTGAGTAAGTTTTAGAAACTCTTTTTTGAGGGTAATCAGGGCACTATTTTCCAATTTTTTTATCTTTAAAATTTGCCTCAATTATAACTACACTTTCTGGATTCAGGACTCTTAATTAAAGTAAAGATGTTAAAGCAGATAGTGTTTATATCTGGATCATTTTCAGGCCTCATTGATTCAGACTATATTGTATCTAAATATCAGGGTAGTCATGTGTTTCTATCTAACCTCTTCTTTAGGCCCACTTATAAAATTTTAACTCTAGTAACACTTAAAGAAGAAAAATAGCTACCAAGATAAAACTCCAAAAATAAAAAGGTGAATTAATATATTTGTGTCCATCTAAAAATTATCCTTACAATAAAAAATATTATTTTTCCCTTTAATTGTCAATATAGTGTTTCTAGATAGTGACTTAGTTTTCCAATGGAAAATTATTAAAACTCATACTTAGAAATCTTGTAAAATGTGGTCATTGTAAGCCATTAATGATACAGGTAAAAATAATTATTTTGACAGAGTGGTTGGGAGGCCGAGGCAGGTGGATCATGAGGTCAGAAGATCGAGGCCATCCTGGCTAACACAGTGAAACCCCGTCTCTACTGAAAACACAAAAAAATTAGCCAGGGCGTGGTGGTGGGCACCTGTAGTCCCAGCTAGTCGGGAGGCTGAGGCAGGAGAATGGCGTGAACACGGGAGGCGGCGCTTGCAATGAGCCAAAATCGTGCTACTGCACTCCAACATGGGAGACAGAGCGAGACTCTGTCTCAAAAAATAAATAAATAAATAAAATAAATGTATACACACTATCCTACTTTCCTCTAAATTGAGGATAATCATTTTTTAAGAGTGTTGTGTGGTTTAAGAGTCAATCAACAAAAAGCAGTAATAATTCTGCCTGGCATATGGTAAGCAATCAGTAAATGATAGTTTCTATTATTTTTTAAAGCCTGTTTTATTTATTCTTAAACACACGCACACACACACACACACACACACACACATACATTTATTTTAATTTTTGAGACAGGTTCTCACTCTGTCACCCAGGCTGGAGGGCAGTGGCATGAGCTTCCCAAAGTGCTGGGATTACAGGTATGAGCTACTGCAGGTGGCTAAACATAAATTCTTTAGAGAGCTAAACTATTACTTTTTTTGTACTGCAGCCTGAAGCATATTTTAAGCAAGGTTATTTTAAGATTTTAAACAGCCATTGAGTACTTTTATTACTCCATGAATACATAGCTTATATGGTCAATTATGTAGATGAAAACATTGTTTTACCTTTGTTGTTGATATGCTGCAATAATGTTCAACAATGTAATGCTTTTGCATTTGTATTTGCAGTTCGTGTTAATGTTTATTTTTCCAGAATAATTCTCTGCAACAATCAGGACCAATTGCATTAAGACAAAAAGTTTACCAAATGACAAGATCATTACATAATTTACAACTCTGTTGATAGTGTACCTATATAAATAACGCTAAGTATGTATAATGGGTACACTGTACATACTTCAAAATTTGCCATTTAATTGCATTCTATGGTAGCCCATTTGATTAATATGGGCAACAATAGTGTAAATTGGCAAAGCAACTACTACATGTGTAAACAACGCCACTTCATTACTTTACTTAGCTAAATAAAAGCGAAAGTTACCCTGGAAGTAGTCTGGAATTGTCTTTTGCAATCTGGTCTTTGTTCACCTTAATATTAGGAGCTATTTTTCACAATAAACTTGATCCTTTTCTTACAATTATTTGTGCCTAGATATTACTTACTCCAAGTGATTGAATGGACTCTTTGTACATAAAAAAAATGCATGATGGAATACTTGTGTTTCCCCAAAGTTCATGGTTGAAACCCCACTCTCTAATGTGATAATATTAGGAGTTGGGGTCTTCCTGCGGCAACTAGAATTAGATGAGATCATGAGGATGAAGCTCTCATGAATGGGATTAATGTCCTTATAAGAGTCTCCAGAGATCTTGCTTCCTTTCTCCCTCATGTGATGACGTGTAGAAGACTGCTTCTATAAAACAGAAATAGGCTGTCACCAGTCATCAAATCTGCTGAAACCTTGTACCTGGACTTCCTGGCTTCTAGGAGCTTCTGTGAGAAATAAATGTTTATTGTTTAAGTCATCCAGTTTATGATATTTTGCTCTAGAAGCCTGAATAGACTAAGACAGAGTTTTCCCTGGTTTCTAGCAATTCTTTTTGTCAAAATTAAAGTGAGCGAAAACAATAAATTGCTCAGGAAATTAAAAAGAAAACAGAATAAAATAGAACTCTTGAAGTCAGAAATTCAAAAGTTATTTGAAAATAGCATTTCATTATAATCAACAGAATTATTAAAAATAAATCTAATCTATTGTAAATTTAACAGTATACCACAGTTCATTGTAACAGAACCACAGAAAGAGCATTCCACTAGGTTGAACAAAAAAAGATTTCTGTTTATTTTTTAAAACGTTTATATTTTTATGACAGATGTTATTAGGCAACTTGAAAAATCCTATATACTAATTCAGTTGACTCTAATGATTTTACTGTCTCAGTATGTGCATATTTTTCATCATGAAAACAAATAATTGTGCTAAAAGATAGTTCGTGTAGTGAAATACATATTATCACAGGTTTAAAATGAAAGCAATTAGTAAACCGTAAACATAAAAGGAAGCCGCTGTTAAAATAATATTTAATTTATCTATTAAAAAATAACTTTTCTCTACATTCATGAAAAAATTCAAGATTGATTACTAAAGTGCAATAATTAAAGAATCATTTCTAAAGATTTTCATGACAGAGTGTATTTCCTAAAATGTAGTTAAATGATCAATGTTAGATGAGAAAACCTAAGAGTGGATATGTACAATGCAATGCTGTAATAATCCAATTACTTTCCATAGTCCAGAAATAACATGCAATTTCCACACCTGGGAATATAGTAGGATGTTATTTATACAGTTTGATTCTGAATATGTAGTAAACTTTTTGTTTTCATTTCTGGGCCTATTATTTTTTCTTCCTCTATTTCTGAGTTAAAAGTGACATTCCTTTCAGTCTGCTGTTTGGCTTGACAAACAACATCTTTTCTCCTTCTCCTGGGATAGATTTGATTGAAGGGGATGCATCAGGTAGGGAAGTAAAAGTTTGTTTTCCGATTGCTCTGGCAGTGCCTGCTGCTGACTTCTCATACCGGAGATGACAGCAGCTTCACAGGGTCTTTGCAGCTTTACATGTCTTAAAAAAAGGGACATAAAATTTAAACCACTTATAGGAGCAATATGCAATCTGCATTGGAGGGAGAAGCAATTCTATTTAAGCTAAATCCCTCCTTTGAATTTGGCAAGTTTCCTGATGAAGAATATTAACATTTAAAACTTGCTACATAAGAAAGGAACTGTGTTGTTTAGAAGAATAATTATACATATATATAATATATATATTACATATATATATATATATATAAAACCATTGCCTGCTAGAACACAACACATTGATTTGGTGGTTGTATTCTCAGTCCTTAGAAACACTAATTTGACTATTTAGATATAATGCTCCTTCCACTGTTACTTGAAAAGGAGAGATTATATTTGACACTGGAAAATGTTGTCAACTCCATGAATTAAATACAAAATAGCAAGCTCATTTGGTGAATATAGAGTGGAATAATATTCTGATAGGCAAGACTTTCTTTTCTGTTAGAAAATGTTATTTAAACCACTTGCCTTTAGTCAACTGATCTTCAACAAGGTTGAGAAGAATCCATGATGAAAAAAGAATAGTCTCTGTATTAATCTGTTCTCACACTGCTTATAAAAACATACCTGTGACTGGGTAATTTATAAAGAAAAGGAGGTTTAATGAAGTCACATTTCCACATGCTGAGGAGGCCTCACAATCATGACAGAAGGTGAGGAAGAGCATAGTCACGTCTTACATAAGGAGAGGCCAGAGACAGCCTGTGCAGGGGAACCTCCCTTTATAAACCTACCAGATCTCATGAGACTTATTCACTATCATGAGAACAGCATGGGAAAGACCCGCTCCCATGATGTGATTACCTCCCACAGGGTCCCATGACACATGGAAATTATGGGAGCTACAATTCAAGGTGAGATTTGATTGGGGACACAGTCAAACCATGTCAGTCTCTTCAGCAAATGACACTGCGGGAAACTGGACATCCACATGAAAAATAAGAAAATTGAGCACTAATCTTACACCCTACACAAAAACCAGCTCAAAGTGGACTAAAGACTTAAACACAAGACCAAAAACTGTAAAACTCTGAGAAGAAAATACAGAAAATAAACTGCTGAACATTAGTCTTGGCAATGGTTTCATAGGTATGCCACCCAAAAGCACAGACAACGAAAATAAAAATAAGCAAGTGGGACCACATCAATTTAAAATTCTTCTGAATAGCAAGGAAAACAATCAGCAGAGTGAAAAGGCAGCCTACATAATGAGCGAACATATTTGCAAACCATACATCTGAAAAGGAGTTAATCTCTAAAATATAAGGAGCACTTACAACTCAAAGAAACAACGTAACAACCTGATTAAAACATAGGCTAAGGACTTCAACAGGTATTTTTCCAAAGAAGATATGCAAATGGCTATAGGTACATTTTAAAATGTTCCAAGTTGCTAATCCTCATGGGAATACAACTCAAAACCACCATGAGTTATCACCTCATACCTATCAAGATACCTATTATTTTTTAAAAAAGACAACAAGTGATTGTGAGAATGTGGAGAAATTGGAACCTTGTACAATGTTGGTGGGAAAGAAAAATAGTGCAGCCAATATGGAAAAGAGTATACAGAGTACTCAAATAATTAAAAATAGAATTACTATATGGACCTACAAAAATACTAAAGAGAGTCTATGCTGAAATGAAAGAGCAATTAACACTAAAAATCTACTTATAGAAATAAAGTACAGCAAAAGAGGCAATTCACTAAGTATAAAAATATTATCAATATATATTTGTAGATGCTTTTTCTATAAATTTAAAAGATAACTACATTTAAAAAAATTATTATAAATCTCTGTCCATAGTTATACCATGTGTAAAATGTCATCTGTATAAAATAGTAAGCACAAAAATGGGAAAGATAATGGAGCTATATTAGCAGAAAGTTTCTGGATACTCTTATAGTTAAGTTGGTACTAGTTTTAACTGGCTTTTATAAGTTAACTAGCTTTTATAAGTTGAGAACTTAAATGTAACTCAAAACATAGTAAGATAAATGACAAAGAAATTTAAATCTTACTCTCATAAATGTATATTTCATTCAAATAAGTCAATGGTGGAAGAATAGAGGAACAAAAATACTAAAGATTTTTGGAACACAAAAAGCAAAATTGCAGACATAAATTGTAATTTCTCAGTAATTATGTGAATGAATTAAACACTCCAATTAAAAACATGAATTTGCATAATAGATTTTTAAATAAAGTTGATTCAACTATGCGCTATCTACAAAACAGTTTATTTTCAAAGACACCAAAAGATTAAAAGGAAAATAACGAATTAATATATATTATGCAAACAGAAAACCATGACAAAGTATGGCTAAACTGGTATCAGTAAAACAAAAAACAAGTCTTTAATACAAAAAATATTACTATGGACAAAGAAGAACATTTTTAATAATAAAAATGCTGCCACAGTTTAAATGTTTGTGTTTCCTCTAAATTCTTATGTTGAAACCTAGTTACCAACATGATGTATTAAGAACTGCACCATTTAGGAGGTAATTTATGGGGCTCTGCCCTCATAAATAAGATTAGTACCCTTAAAAAGGAGACTCCAGAGACCTGCTTTTCCTCTCCCACTAGGTGAGGACACAGCTAAAAGGTGCCATCTGTGTACCAGAAGACGTACCCTCACTATAAACTAAATCTGCTGATGCCTTAATTACAGTGAATTACAATTAACAACTGTATGCTAATATATTAGATAACCTAGATAAAATGGACAAATTCCTAGAAAGACACAAATTGGCAAAACTGACTCAAGAAAAAATAGAATATTTGCATAGATGTATATTAACTAAATAGATTGAATAATAAATAACCTTTCACAAAGAAAATACCAAGACCAATGAGCAGAGCAAGATGGTGGAATAGAAGCCAACACTGGTTGTACTCCCTGCCCCACGCGAACACCAAATTTTAACAACTATTTGCATACAGAAAAGCCCCATCACAGGAACCAAAAATCAGATGAGCAATCATACTACCTGGTACCTGGTTTTAACTTCATATTGTTGCAAGAGGCATAGAAGAGTGCAGGAGAGACAGTCTTCAATTGCCAATGCCTTCCCTCTCCCATCCACCAACAGTTGCCATCCATGCCGGGTAGAGAATCTACACCTGGGTGAGGTAGAACACAGCAGCTGGGGGACATTAAATTAGACTCAGTGCTACTCTGTTATGGTGGAGAATAAGGTCTAAGATTTAAGTATTTAATCCATTTTGATTTGATTTTTATATATGTCAAGAGATATGGGTCTAGTTTTATTCTTCTACCTATGGTTATACAGTTTTCCCAGCACCATTTATTGAATGGGGAAACTCTCCAGGACATTGGTCTGGGAAAAAAATTTTTGAGCAATACCCTGTAAGCTCAGGCAACCAAAGCAAAAATGGACAAATGGGAACACATCAAATCAAAAAGCTTCTGCACATCAAGGGAAACAACCCACAAAGTGAAGAAACAACTCACAGAATGGGAGAATTGCAAACTATTCATCTGACATTGGATTAATAACCAGAATATATAAACAGCTCAAACAACTTTATAGGAAAAAAGTCTAATAATCCAATGAAACAAATTGGCAAATAATTCGAATAGACACTTCTCAAAAGAAGATATACAAATGGCAAATGGGCATATAAAAAGTGCTCAGGCCAGGTGTGGTGGCTCATATCTGTAATCCCAGCATTTTGGGAGACCTAGAAGGGTGGATAACTTGAGGTCAGAAGTTCGAGACCAGTCTAGCCAACATGGTAAAACCCCGTTCCTACTAAAAATATAAAAATTACCTGGGGATGGTTTTGGGCATCTGTAATCCCAGCTACTCAGGAGGCTGAAGCAGGAGAATTGTTTGAACCCAGGAGACGGATGTTGCAGTGAGCTGACACGGTGCCATTGCACTCCAGCCTAGGCGACAGAGTGAGACTCTTTCTCAAAGAAAAAAAAAAAAAAAAAAAAAAGCTCAAGCTCATTGATCATCAAAAAAGTGCAAATCAAAATGACAGTGAGATATCATCTTGTTCCAGTTAAAATGGCTCTTATCAAAAATACAAGCAATAACAAGTGCTGGAGAGGATGTGAAGAAAAGAAACCCTCATACACTGTTAGTGGCGAAATGAGTTAATACAACTGCTGTGATGAACAGTTTGGAGGTTTCTCAAAAATCTAAAAATAGAGCTGCCATCTGATCCAGCAGTCCCACTTGGTATATACCCAAAATAAAGAAAATCAGTATATACTGGTGCGTATTAAACAGACGTGTTGGGAGAGGTGGGGATGGTTTGGGTTACAAAAATATAGATAAGACAATGAATAATGTTTAGTATTTGAAAGAATAACAATTCTTAGTATTTCATAGCACAGAAATACTAAATGTTTCGTGTTTGATAGCACTATAGTCAAAATAATTTAATTGTACATTTAAAATGATTAAAAGATTATAGTTGGACTATTTGTAACACAAAGGATAAAAAAGAGTTTGACTCAATTACCTCTGCCGCTGCAATCAATACACAATACACACAATACACAATGCACAGCCTAGTTCAGGGATACCAGGAAGTACAGTAGAGGTATATGGAGCAAGGACATCCTAGGTATGCCTAGCCTAAAGATGATCTGCACCTGATCTTCAGACAATGAATATGTGTGCGTACTAAATAAATGCCTGTTGTAAACCACTGATACTATGTGATTTATTTTACATAGTAACAAATCAGGTCACCTCTATTCTGTCTTTTCTCTCAGCTCTCCTTAAAGTTTAAGATTAACTGAATTATTTGATCTCAAAAAACTTTCACTATTCTAAAAAATACCAATTATAGTACTAGATCATTGAAACAATCTTGAAAAGAGAAAGAACAAAATACAATTAGTAGATTCAATTAGATATAAATAACTTATTGACACATCACAAATTTTAGTATAGAATGTAAAATAAATTTGTGGAAATCAAAACATTTTTAAAAATTATCACTGACTTCATTTCATTACTCAACCTGAAATGGGTTTTATTGTCCTAAATATTCTTGCTAAAACTCTTTTGTCTTTCCAAATTCAAATATCTTTTCTGCCATGAATATAAACTTTTTTTTAAAAAATGTGATATCGGAACTGGGTGGAGCTCACAGCAGCTCAAGGAAGCCTGCCTGTCTCTGTAGTCTCCACCTCTGGGGACAGCGCACAGCTGAAGACCAACAGGGGAAGTAGCAGGAGCCGGTGCAGACGCGAACGACTCTGTCTGACAGCTTTGGGGAGAGCCGTGGATCTCCCAACGCGGAGGTTGAGATCTGAGAACGGACAGACTGCCTGCTCAGGTGTGTCCCTGATCCCTGAGTAGCCTAGCTGGGAGAAATCCCCCACTAGGGGCAGTCTGACACCCCACACCTCACAGGGTGGAGTACACCCCTGAGAGGAAACTTCCAAAGGAAGAATCAGACAGGTACACTCGCTGTTCAGCAATATTCTATCTTCGGCAACCTCTGCTGCTGATACCCAGGCAAACAGGGTCTGGAGTGGACCTCAAGCAATCTCCAACAGACCAACAGACAGTCCTTTTGACTGTCAGAAGGAAAACTATCAAACAGGAAGGACACCTATACCAAAACCGCATCAGTACGTCACCACCATCAAAGACCAGAGACAGATAAAACCACAAAGATGGGGAAGAAGCAGGGCAGAAAAGCTGGAAATTCAAAAAATAAGAGCGCATCTCCCCCTGCAAAGGAGCGCAGCCCATCGCCAGCAACGGATCAAAGCTGGTCAGAGAATGACTTGGACGAGAGGTGAGAAGAAGGCTTCAGTCTATCAAACTTATCAGAGCTAAAGGAGGAATTACGTACCCAGCGCAAAGAAACTAAAAATCTTGAAAAAAGAGTGGAAGAATTGACAGCTAGACTAATTAATGCAGAGAAGATCATAAACGAAATGACAGAGATGAAAACCATGACACGAGAAATACGTGACAAATGCACAAGCTTCAGTAACCGACTCGATCAACTGGAAGAAAGAGTATCAGCGATTGAAGATCAAATGAATGAAATGAAGCGAGAAGAGAAACCAAAAGAAAAAAGAAGAAAAAGAAATGAGCAAAGCCTGCAAGAAGTATGGGATTACGTAAAAAGACCAAATCTACGTCTGATTGGGGTGCCTGAAAGTGAGGGGGAAAATGGAACCAAGTTGGAAAACACTCTTCAGGAAATCATCCAGGAGAACTTCCCCAACCTAGTAGGGCAGGCCAACATTCAAATTCAGGAAATACAGAGAACGCCACAAAGATACTCCTCCAGAAGAGCAACTCCAAGACACATAATTGCCAGATTCACCAAAGTTGAAATGAAGGAAAAAATCTTAAGGGCAGCCAGAGAGAAAGGTCGGGTTACCCACAAAGGGAAGCCCATCAGACTAACAGCAGATCTCTCGGCAGAAACTCTACAAGCCAGAAGAGAGTGGGGGCCAATATTCAACATTCTTAAAGAAAAGAATTTTAAACCCAGAATTTCATATCCAGCCAAACTAAGTTTCATAAGTGAAGGAGAAATAAAATCCTTTACAGATAAGCAAATGCTTAGAGATTTTGTCACCACCAGGCCTGCCTTACAAGAGACCCTGAAGGAAGCCCTAAACATGGAAAGGAACAACCGGTACCAGCCATCGCAAAAACATGCCAAAATGTAAAGACCATCGAGGCTAGGAAGAAACTGCATCAACTAACGAGCAAAATAACCAGTTAATATCTAATGGCAGGATCAAGTTCACACATAACAATATTAACCTTAAATGTTAATGGACTAAATGCTCCAATTAAAAGACACAGACTGGCAAACTGGATAAAGAGTCAAGACCCATCAGTCTGCTGTATTCAGGAGACCCATCTCACATGCAGAGACATACATAGGCTCAAAATAAAGGGATGGAGGAAGATCTACCAAGCAAATGGAGAACAAAAAAAAGCAGGGGTTGCAATCCTTGTCTCTGATAAAACAGACTTTAAACCATCAAAGATCAAAAGAGACAAAGAAGGCCATTACATAATGGTAAAGGGATCAATTCAACAGGAAGAGCTAACTATGCTAAATATATATGCACCCAATACAGGAGCACCCAGATTCATAAAGCAAGTCCTTAGGGACTTACAAAGAGACTTAGACTCCCATACAATAATAATGGGAGACTTCAACACGCCGCTGTCAACATTAGACAGATCAACGAGACAGAAAGTTAACAAGGATATCCAGGAATTGAACTCATCTCTGCACCAAGCGGACCTAATAGACATCTATAGAACTCTCCACCCCAAATCAACAGAATATACATTCTTCTCAGCACCACATCGCACTTATTCCAAAATTTACCACATAATTGGAAGTAAAGCACTCCTCAGCAAATGTAAAAGAACAGAAATTATAACAAACTGTCTCTCAGACCACAGTGCAATCAAACTAGAACTCAGGACTAAGAAACTCAATCAAAACCGCTCAACTACATGGAAACTGAACAACCTGCTCCTGAATGACTACTGGGTACATAACGAAATGAAAGCGGAAATAAAGATGTTCTTTGAAACCAATGAGAACAAAGATACAACATACCAGAATCTCTGGGACACATTTAAAGCAGTGTGTAGAGGGAAATTTATAGCACTAAATGCCCACAAGAGAAAGCAGGAAAGATCTAAAATTGACACTCTAACATCACAATTAAAAGAACTAGAGAGGCAAGAGCAAACACATTCAAAAGCTAGCAGGAGGCAAGAAATAACTAAGATCAGAGCAGAACTGAAGGAGATAGAGACACAAAAAACCCTCCAAAAAATCAATGAATCCAGGAGTTGGTTTTTTGAAAAGATCAACAAAATTGACAGACCGCTAGCAAGGCTAATAAAGAAGAAAAGAGAGAGGAATCAAATAGATGCAATAAAAAATGATAAAGGGGATATCACCACTGACCCCACAGAAATACAAACTACCATCAGAGAATACTATAAACGCCTCTACGCAAATCAACTAGAAAATCTAGAAGAAATGGATAATTTCCTGGACACTTACACTCTCCCAAGGCTAAACCAGGAAGAAGTTGAATCCCTGAATAGACCAATAGCAGGCTCTGAAATTGAGGCAACAATTAATAGCCTACCCACCAAAAAAAGTCCAGGACCAGATGGATTCACAGCTGAATTCTACCAGAGGTACAAGGAGGAGCTGGTACCATTCCTTCTGAAACTATTCCAATCAATAGAAAAAGAGGGAATCCTCCCTAACTCATTTTATGAGGCCAACATCATCCTGATACCAAAGCCTGGCAGAGACACAACAAAAAAAGAGAATTTTAGACCAATATCCCTGATGAACATTGATGCAAAAATTCTCAATAAAATACTGGCAAACCGGATTCAGCAGCACATCAAAAAGCTTATCCACCATGATCAAGTGGGCTTCATCCCTGGGATGCAAGGCTGGTTCAACATTCGCAAATCAATAAACGTAATCCAGCATATAAACAGAACCAAAGACAAGAACCACATGATTGTCTCAATAGATGCAGAAAAGGCTTTTGACGAAATTCAACAGCCCTTCATGTTAAAAACGCTCAATAAATTCGGTATTGATGGAACGTATCTCAAAATAATAAGAGCCATTTATGACAAACCCACAGCTAATATACTGAATGGGCAAAAACTGGAAAAATTCCCTTTGAAAACTGGCACAAGACAGGGATGCCCTCTCTCACCACTCCTATTCAACATAGTGTTGGAAGTTCTGGCTAGGGCAATCAGGCAACACAAAGAAATCAAGGGTATCCAGTTAGGAAAAGAAGAAGTCAAATTGTCCCTGTTTGCAGATGACATGATTGTATATTTAGAAAACCCCATCGTCTCAGCCCAAAATCTCCTTAAGCTGATAAGCAACTTCAGCAAAGTCTCAGGATACAAAATTAATGTGCAAAAATCACAAGCATTCTTATACACCAGTAACAGACAAGCAGAGAGCCAAATCAGGAATGAACTTCCATTCACAATTGCTTCAAAGAGAATCAAATACCTAGGAATCCAGCTTACAAGGGATGTAAAGGACCTCTTCAAGGAGAACTACAAACCACTGCTCAGTGAAATCAAAGAGGACACAAACAAATGGAAGAACATACCATGCTCATGGATAGGAAGAATCAATATCGTGAAAATGGCCATACTGCCCAAGGTTATTTATAGATTCAATGCCATCCCCATCAAGCTACCAATGAGTTTCTTCACAGAATTGGAAAAAAACTGCTTTAAAGTTCATATGGAACCAAAAAAGAGCCCGCATTGCCAAGACAATCCTAAGTCAAAAGGACAAAGCTGGAGGCGTCACGCTACCTGACTTCAAACTATACTACAAGGCTACAGTAACCAAAACAGCATGGTACTGGTACCAAAACAGAGCTATAGACCAATGGAACAGAACAGAGTCCTCAGAAATAATACCGCACATCTACAGCCATCTGATCTTTGACAAACCTGAGAGAAACAAGAAATGGGGAAAGGATTCCCTATTTAATAAATGGTGCTGGGAAAATTGGCTAGCCATAAGTAGAAAGCTGAAACTGGATCCTTTCCTTACCCCTTATACGAAGATTAATTCAAGATGGATTAGAGACTTAAATGTTAGACCTAATACCATAAAAACCCTAGAAGAAAATCTAGGTAGTACCATTCAGGACATAGGCATGGGCAAGGACTTCATGTCTAAAACGCCAAAAGCAACGGCAGCAAAAGCAAAAATTGACAAATGGGATCTAATTAAACTAAAGAGCTTTTGCACAGCAAAAGAAACTACCATCAGAGTGAACAGGCAACCTACAGAATGGGAGAAAATTTTTGCAACCTACTCATCTGACAAAGGGCTAATATCCAGAATCTACAAAGAACTCAAACAAATATATGAGAAAAAAACAAACAACCCCATCAAAAAGTGGGGAAAGGATATGAACAGACATTTCTCAAAAGAAGATATTCATACAGCCAACAGACACATGAAAAAATGCTCATCGTCACTCGCCATCAGAGAAATGCAAATCAAAACCACAATGAGATACCATCTCACACCAGTTAGAATGGCAATCATTAAGAAGTCAGGAAACAACAGGTGTTGGAGAGGATGTGGAGAAATAGGAACACTTTTACACTGTTGGTGGGATTGTAAACTAGTTCAACCATTATGGAAAACAGTATGGCAATTCCTCAAGGATCTAGAACTAGATGTACCATATGACCCAGCCATCCCACTACTGGGTATATACCCAAAGGATTATAAATTATTCTACTACAAAGACACATGCACACGTACGTTTATTGCGGCACTATTCACAATAGCAAAGACTTGGAATCAACCCAAATGTCCATCTGTGACAGACTGGATTAAGAAAATGTGGCACATATACACCATGGAATACTATGCAGCCATAAAAAAGGATGAGTTTGCGTCCTTTGTAGGGACATGGATGCAGCTGGAAACCATCATTCTTAGCAAACTATCACAAGAAGAGAAAACCAAACACCGCATGTTCTCACTCATAGGTGGGAACTGAACAATGAGATCACTTGGACTCGGGAAGGGGAACGTCACGCACTGGGGCCTATCATGGGGAGGGGGGAGGGGGGAGGAGGGAGGGATTGCATTGGGGAGTTATACATGATATAAATGATGAATTGATAAAAAAAATAAAATAAAATAAAAATTAAAAAAAAAATGTAATATCAAATTAGATTGTACATTGTCTTAAAGATTACAGACATAGACTTTATTTCTGTATGTGGATTTAGTTCGAAAATCTTTCATTTTTTATTTTTTATTTTTATGAGATGAAGTTTCACTCTTATCACCGAGGCTGGAGTGCAATGGTGTGACCTCTACTCACTGCTACCTCTGCCTCCCAAGTTCAAGAGATTCTCTTGCCTCAGCTTCCAGAGTAGCTGCGATTACAGGCGCCCACTACCACACTGGGCTCATTTTTTTGTTTAATTTTTATTTTTTGTAGAGACAGGTTTAATGATGTTGGCCAGGCCGATCTCAAACTCTGAACTCAGGTGATCCACCTGCCTTGGCCTCCCAAAGTGCTGGGATTACAGGCGTGAGCCACCGTGCCTGGCAGCAGAATATTTCGACTCATTGTCTAAAACTAACTGCATGTATAAGTCTAGTTGATTAAATGCAATTTCTATTTTAAAAATTTATAAAATTAGTTACATTTAGGTCACTAATTGGTTGATCTAATGAGATTTTATTTCATATAATTTTGCTTAATCAATTTTTTTATTTTTTCACATTGAATAAATCGTTTTAATCTCTGAATTAACATTTTTATAAAATACAAAATATTGTGAGTGATAAAGAGTTCCTTTTAGAAGGGTCTGCTTCTAACCCTCTGAGATTGTAGCTAATGCTGATTTCAGGTCTTTTTCTTTTAAGCTATACATTTTTTGTCTCATTAGAAGAATTATAGAAATATTGGTGTTTTGCATGGAGTTAGAAATCCTTTTTTGGCACATCTTAATGTCTAAGCAATATCTATGCACAAATGCACATGCCCAGATTGAATTTTTTAAACCTTAAAAAACCAAAACAAAAAAAGCCATAAAATGTGGTTGTCTAATGGGAATCTCTGACAGTTTTCACTGTGTTTGAGGCTCTGAAGTGAATTTAAGTTTATATAATCTCCTATTAAAGCAAAAGGAAATAAGGTAGAAAAATACTTTATTTAAGACTTAGATTTCTGAGGTTAATTTAATGTCTCATGTTCAGTAATCTCAGGTCCCTTAGCAACAAAATATTGTTTATCATTGAGAAAAATTGTCATGCACCTGTTAGAGACACTGCTGATTTAACGAACAATGATTTGGGAAGTGGAGGAAGGTGGTCTCCTCCCAATCTAAGTTCCCTAGATCCTTGATAGCCACCAGTTACCCTATCCTTTGCACTCAAGAACATATTTTATAAACTCAGTTTGAAGTTTTACATGAGACAGATGCCATGCCTTTGGGAATGATTTTTAAAACTGTGTAGTTACTCTGTGCCAAACTGAGCCAGGAGCACACCACAGATGTTTTGTTACCTGTTTACTTTCAAATTCTAGCTTGGAAAACAATTAGTCAAGATATATAAAAGAAGAAATCATTTTACTCGCTTACATTTTCAAAATATTTTCTTTAATTCACATAGTCAAGTTAATATTTTTTGAAGAAATCCATTGTGTCAAGCAAAATAATGAACCCAAAAGATACTCATGCCATAATCCACAGTATTTGTGATATGTTACCTTACATAGTACAAGGCACTTTGTAGATATTAGTTAAAGATATTGAAATGGTAATATTATCTTAAATATACAGGTTGACTCGCTATAATCACAAAAGTCCTTTTAAGAGGAAGGCAAGAGATATGATAAAGGAAGCAGAAATCAAAATAATGTAGGGTTAGGAGCCAAGGGAAGAGGGCAGCCTCCAAAAGCTACAAAAAGCCAGGTAACAGATTCTCCCTAAAAACTCCAGAAAGAATGCTGCCCTGCCATATCTTCATTTTAGCCAAGTGAAACTGATTTTCTTAAGTACATGGGAAGTTATATCACCTTCTTATATGTGAATACTCAATTACATAATAGCTCACATGAAAGTAGCAGCTTGTATTTAAGTTATTGTACTGCTTTTAAAATCTATATGACAGAATCAACAATCTTTCCTTGACTAATCAAAAATAGGGAATGCAAGTCCTCTTCCAGAGTGCCAGGCTACAGTAGATTTAGTAGATCTTCAAGTCTCCCTCCGATAAATGTTTATAAAAGGAGTTAAACAACCTCTTGTTTTCTGACAATTCACTCATCCCTGATCATTAACATGAGAACCATAACTTTTGATCATTTATCCACTTAAGGTTATTGCTGGGTTTCTGATGCATAACTATGAAATAATAAATTCGTGTTGGTTTAAGTCACTAAGTTTGTGTTAATTTGTAAACAAGGAAATGAGAAACTAATATTCTTATAATCTCATTAGGTGTGTTTTTTTTTTTTTTTTTTGTTTGTTTGTTTGTTTTGCCTTCTATAATACTATAATCATTAAGCGAGAATACATCCAAGGAGGCTGAACAAAAAAATCATAGGCCCTGATGGACCAGGGATAAATAAAATACCATATACCTTCCAAAAGATATACAGACACTGATTTAAATGATCCTTACATTTAGCTTTTCAGCTGTGATGCTTTTATTACATTCAAACATAGGCAAACAAAATTATTTTAGTGTGTGCTTAGTAATAGAATCTGTGTATATTTTTCATTTGCTCCTAAAATAGAAATCATCTTTCAGTAGCTTTTTTCTTACAATAAATGACAATGAGGGTGGTAGATTATGGGTTTATTTTAAAATCTTTGCAGTATGTCTATTTTAACGCTCTATCATCTAAAACTCGTTATCAGTTTTTAAACATTAGTTCCGAGAGCAAGATAATGAATACGAAAGAGTATATATGCATCTACATGTGCGCACACACACACACACAACTTTCTAAGCAACCAGATATAAATTAGGCATCAGAAGACGCTCAAGGAGAAGCATGTTTTTCTCACCAAATCTGAAAATACATTTTCAGAACACCTCAATTGCCTCATTGTTAAAACTGGAAGAGATTGAAAAACAGTATTTATGATAGCAGAAAAGGAGACAATAATGGTGTATGATGCATACAAATTGTTTAGCCAAATGTCCTGTAATATATTTGACCCCTGCTACCTCCATTATTTTGTCACTCAAAAAAAAAAAAAAAAAAAAAAAACAGAGAACGAGTAGTCCATTGACTTAAAAAATGTGAATTTAAGTATCTCAGTTTGTCAATAGAAGCAAGAGACACAGAATTTCAGGATATGTTTTTTTTTCTACTTAGATGTAACACATTCTCTCATTTCTAGATGAATTATAAACAACTCATCTTGTGAACGCTCCCCATTTTTCTCTAACCTAATTTTCCTATAATGATTTCTTTCTCCTTTCCTTTGCTATCTACCGTAGCTTAATTTTCCAAAATTAAAACCCACATATGGGTTTGATCAGTGATTACAGTTGTAAGTAATAAACTATATTGTTTTTGTTTAAACTGCATAATTTTTGGCCCCTAGTTCAAAAGTACACTGTAGATGGCCAGAGAAGAACACTTTCTGTTTCAAAACTGAAGAGAATGAGAAAATATTTAATTGAACATCAATTAATCTATTCACTTAAATATTTATTCAGTATCAAATGTATGACAGAGACTGGCTGGAGAAACATCAGTGAAAAACAGACATAGTTTGTCCGCATGGATCTTAAATCCATTGTTCAGAATATTAAAAATGCTGTCCAGATAGTTCATCTGATAATAATAGTTTTTATTTATATAATTGTACTGCTCTTAAAACCTGTATGACAGAATCCACAATACCTCCATGACTAGTCAAAAATAGGGAATGCAAGTCTTCTTCCAGAGTGCCATGCAATAGACTTGGAATATCCTCAAGTCTCCCTCTGATAAGTGTTTCTAAAAGAAGGTAAACAATCTCTTCTGTCCTTAATTATAAATCAGCCTTCCCTAATTATTAATAAGAGAACCATGAATTTGATAACTTATCCACTTAAGGTTATACCTGTCTTTTCTAAACTTTCCTTGAAAGAAAGTAGAATGGAATTCTTTGGCTAGGTTCAGCAGGTGTCACAAAATTACACAGATTCACCTTCCACTCACTTGCGAGAGGCAGTAAAGCTTATTTTTGCAAATTTTTGGTTTACATAGAAAACCAAGAACTACCAGCTGACATTGATTACATAATTAATCTAGCACATGTTAACTATCAACTGGTAATTCTTAATGTAATTCTTCAAAATCTGGAACTACAACAATCATTGTCCTTCAAAACTTTAAGAAAAGAACTTTTTAAATGACAATGTTTTCTTTTGATTAGATGCTTATAAATTCTTTCATTTATTTTCCCTTTTCTGTCTCTATTCCACTTCTACTGACATGTTCTTTCCTTTGCGGGTGTAAGATATTTTTATAAATTTTTAAAAATGTGGATAGCCCTTTCTTGCCTTATATATGGGTTAATACTTTTTTAGTTTTTTCTTTAAATTTTAACTTAGTTTATGTAGTTTCAGCCAAGGTAATTTTATTGGCATTGCACTTAATTCGTATATAAATTTAGAAAGAATTGGTAAAGTTATGTGATTGAGTGTTCACATATAAGAAGGTGGTATAACTTTCCACTTACTCAAGCAAATTTTATGACTATTAGGAGATGTTTAGACCTTTCTTGATACAAATTCTATACTTCTTCCATTCACTTCGTTCCTTAGTATTTTATATTTTTGCTTATTATTATGAATGTGGCTATTTAAATCAATACATTTTACAAATGCAATTTATAGGCATATATTAAGTATTTGAGCCTGTGTATTTATTTTGTAGTGACTTTATTTAGTTATGGAGTCATTTTTGTCTGATATTTAATATTGAGATATTTAATATTATGATTCTAGTTAAAACTCATTTATGCAAAAAAAGGTAAGGAAACTGGTCCATGATAGATTCCATCCTCAATCTTAGGATTCAATAACATTTCAGGATACATCCAGATAATGCTTACTTTTCATGAACGTTGCAAAATACTGAGCTCCTATGTTCCACATGTCTATAGAAATTATAAACTATAGAGTTGGCTGCCTAATGCAATGGCTACTAGCCATGTTACTAATTAAATGTAAGTTAATTTAAATTAAATAAAATTAAAAATTCAGTTTCTCATTTGCGTCACGTTGGACAGGTTTAAGTGTTTACCAGTCACGTCTGGCTGGTGGAAACAGTATTGAACAGCACAGAAGAATATTTCTATTATTGGAGAAATGTTCGATTGCACAATGTGGACAAAGTACTTAAGTGCTATGGAATCAGTGTCTGCCTGTCTTTGGATTTGGATTTCATCATTGTAATTGCCATTTATATGTGTTAAGTAGACTGGATTAAGGGATACCCAGATAACTGGTAAAAGATTATGCCTGGGCCGGGCGCGGTGGCTCAAGCCTGTAATCCCAGCACTTTGGGAGGCCGAGACGGGCGGATCACGAGGTCAGGAGATCGAGACCTTCCTGGCGAAGGTGGTGAAACCCCGTCTCTACTAAAAAATACAAAAACTAGCCGGGCGAGGTGGCGGGCGCCTGTAGTCCCAGCTACTCGGGAGGCTGAGGCAGGATAATGGCCTAAACCCGGGAGGCGGAGCTTGCAGAGAGCTGAGATCCAGCCACTTCACTCCAGCCTGGCGACAGAGCAAGACTCCGTCTCAAAAAAAAAAAAAAAAAAAAAAAAAAAAAAAAAAAAAAAAAAGATTATGCCTGGCTTTCTAGAAGAGTTTAACACTTCTTTGTTTGTTTGTTTGTTTAAACTTTTAAGTTCAGGCATACATGTGCAGAGACTAACATCTGAATCATTACGCTGAGTAAAGAAAATTTGTTCTCATCAATGTGGATAGGCATCATCCAATCCATTGAGGGGTCAGATAGAACAAAAAGGCAGAAGAAGGTCAAATTCACTCTTTTTCTTGAGCTGAGGCATCCATCTTCTCCTGTCTTCAGACATTGCAGCTCTTTGTTTTCAGCCTTTAGGGTCTGAGACTTGAACCAGTGCCTTATAACCTCCACTCCAATCCCCTAGAATTCTCAGGTTATCGGTCTAGAACTAGGAGTTTTACCATCGGCTCCCCTACTTTTCAGGTTTTTGGATTCAGACTGAATTGCCCCACCAGCTTTCCTGAGTCCCCAGCTTGCAGACAGCACATTAAGAAACTTCCCAGGCTCCATAATCATATGAGACAGTTGTCACGACAATCTCTTATATATGTACAAACTAAGACATTAATTATTCCATCATTATTATTACTACTGCTACTACTGTTATTTCTAGATTCATAAAATTTAAGTTATGGTTAATTTTCTTAAAAATGTATTGCAGTTCAGTTGTTCCAAATATATACTTTGGTTTGTTTGAATTGATTGCTTTTACAAACGTGGCTTTCTTCTTTATCTCTCTCATGTTATGTTTGTCTTCCTGTAAGCACCAAGATATTTGGGTAGGTGCTGTATTTATCTAAGGAGAATGAAGACAGACTATTCTGAGAGTTGTAAGACTATAATCAAATACTACTTAGTCAAAGTGCAGTGACTTCTTTTTGTATATGTTCCTAAGTCCACAGGCTCTGTGTCCAGTCTGGTCCTATCCCTACATATGCTCTCCAGGTTCAAATATAATTGTAGTAAATTACTTTTAGGCAACTGCCACATTGACTCAGTACTATAAAAAGTCACCCTGTAGTAGGTCCATACGTTCAAAGGTTTTAGCATTTTAAGAAGACCAGGGAGACGTCTGGAAGCAACATTTTCTCTGCTTGGATTTTTTTTTTTTTTTTTTTTTAATGAGTTTTGAAACTACTTGCAAGTGGGCAAGCCTTTTCTACCTAGCTTTTTAATTGGCCTGATCTTAGATTTAGCTACATATTGTGTTACATTCTGCATTTTTCTAGAAGGTTCCACTTTCTGAGTTTGGGGAATGGTGTCTATAATAGTTTCCTAGAACTGCCTTAACAAATTACCACACTTAGGGAGGCTTAAAATAACATGCATTTATTCTACAGATGCTGGAAGTCCAAAATTGAGACAACGGAAGGGCTTGCTCTCTATGAAGGCAGTAGGAAGAATCTGTTCAGTTCCCTTCCTTTAGCTCCTAGCGTTGCCAGCATTACTTGGCCTTCACTGGTTTGTAGATACTTCTCAGCAATCTCTGCCTCTGTCACTGCATGACATTCTTTAGTGTATCTGTTTCTTCTTCTTTTTAAAATATATCAGTCATATAAAAGATTTACGTTTCACATTTTTTCAGTATGATTTCATCTTAGTTACATCTGCAATGACTGATTCAATTTTCAAATAAGGTCATATTCTGAGATTCTGGAAAAAAACGGTAATTTGGAAGTAACACAACTCAATCCATGCTCTCTCTAACTACTCTCTACTAGAAGGTGTGGTCTTCCACATGTGGAAAGCGTTTTCCCAGTTATGAATTAATTTGACCACTTGAATCCTCAGGCCAATAGACTTGCTAATGATCATTGTTCATCTGAGGTAGCAATATAATTTTGTAAATTATTTTTTATTTCAATAAGTTTTTAGGGAACAAATAGTGTTTTGTTACATTAATAAATTATTTATTGGTGATTTCTGAGATTTTGGTGCACCCATCACTCAAGCAGTATACAGCATACCCAATGTATAGTCTTTTATCCCTCGTCACTCCCAACCCTTTCCACTGTGTCCCGAAAGTCCAACATATCCTTCTCATGTCTTTGTATCTTCATAGCTTTGTTCCCACATATTAGTGAGAACATGCAATGTTTAGTCGTCCATTCCTGATTTACTTCACTTAGAATAAGTCTCCAATTCCATACAGATTGCTGAAAAAGCCATTATTTTATTTCTTCTTATTGCTGAATACTATTCAATGGTGTGTGTGTGTGTGTGTGTGTGTGTATACATATATATTTATTTGTATATATAATTTTCTTTATCCATTAGTTGATTGATGGGCATTTGGGCTGGTTCCATGTTTTTACAATTGCAAATTGTACAATTGCACTGCTATAAACATGTCTGTATAAGTATCTTTTTGTATAATGATGTCTTTTTGAGGTAGCAGTATAATTCTGAATGAAATGCACTTTGTCTCTTTCGTGGGCCCTAAGTAAGTACCTTGAATTGCTGCCCTTCAAGTTTATATTGAATTCCTACAGCTTCATGAAATTTCTTCACTGTATTATTGAGAATCTAGTTCAGAAAGTCTCCTCTTTGATGTTTGACACGTATTTTCCCTTCCATTGCTACTTTGGTGGCTTTGAAATGCTATTAATTCATGACAGTGAATAGGGTAATAGATTTCTTTTTATTTTTTTCAATTCCACAGGTTATTGGAGAACAGGTGGTGTTTGGTTACACGAGTAAGTTCTTTGGTGGTGATTTGTTAGATTTTATTGCACCCATCACCCAAGCAGTATGCACTACACCCTCTTTGTTGTCTTCTATTCTTCACCTCCTTCCCACCCTTTCCCCAAGTCCCCAAAGTCCATTGTGTTATTCTTATGCCTTTGCATTGGCATAGCTTAGCTCATACTTATGAGTGAGAACATACAATGTTTGGTTTTCCATTTCTGAGTTTTTCACTTAGAATAACAGTCTCCAATCTCATCCAGGTCACTGTGAATGCCATTAACTCATTCCTTTTAATGGCTGAGTAGTATTCCTATATATATAAATATATATATATAGGAATATATACATACACATATGTGTATATATATTATATGTATAAAATCACAGTTTCTTTACTCATATTGATTGAAGGGGATTTGTGTTGGTTCCACATTTTTGCAATTGCAAATTATGCTGCTATAAACATACACGTGCAAGTATCTTTTTTGTATAATGATTTCTTTTCCTCTGGGTAGATACCCAGTACTGGGATCGCTAGATCAAATGGTAGTTCTATTTTTAGTTATTTAAGGAATCTCCACACTGTTCTCAATACTGGTTGTACTAGTTTACATTCCCACCAGCAGTACAGAAGGGTTCTCTGTTCACCACATCCATGCCAACGTCTACTATTTTTGGATTTGTTGATTTTGATTATGGTCATCCTTTTTTTTTTTTTTTTTTTTTTTTTTTTTGAGATGGAGTCTTGCTCTGTTGCCAAGGCTGGAGTGCAGCGGTGCAATACCGACTCATTGCAAGCTCCGCCTCCCAGGTTCACGCCATTCTCTTGCCTCAGCCTCCCCAGTATCTGGGACTACAGGTGCCTCCACCATGTCCAGCGAATTTTTTTGTATTTTTAGTAGAGATGGGGTTTTGCTACGTTAGGCAGAATGGTCTCAATCTCCTGACCTCGTGATCCACCTGTGATTATGGCCATTCTTACAGGAGTAAGGTGGTATATGGCACTGTAGTTTTCATTTGCATTTCCCTGATCATTAGTGATGTTGAGCAGTTTTTTCATGTTTGCTGGCCATTTGCGTATCTTCTTTTCAGAACTGTCTATTCATGTCCTTAGTCCACTTTTTGATGGGATGTTTTTTTTCTTGTTGATTTGTTTGAGTTGATCGTAGATTCTGGATATCTGTCTTTTGTCAGATGTATAGATTGTGAAGACTTTTTTTCCACTCCATGAGTTGTCTGTTTACTCTGCTGACTATTCCTTTTGCTGTACAGAAGCTCTTTAGTGGCTGGGAGTGGTGGCTCATGCCTTTAATCCCAGCACTTCGAGAGACCAAGGGGGGCGGATCACAAGGTCAGGAGATTGAGACCCTACTGGCTAACATGGTAAAACCCTGTCTCTACTAAAAGTGCAAAAAATTAGCCCGGCATGGTGGTGGGCACCTGTGGTCCCAGCTAGTTAGGATGCTGAGGCAGGAGAATGGCGTGAACCCAGGAGGCAGAGCTTGCAGTGAGCCGAGATCGATCAAGCCACTGCACCACTGAAGCCTGGAAGACAGAGTAAGAGTGAGACTCTATCTCACAAAAAAAAAAAAAAAAAAAAAAAAAATGCTCTTTAGTTTAATTAAGTCCCAGAAATTTATCTTTGTTTTTATTGCATTTGTTTTTGGGTTCTTGGTCATAAAATCCTTGTCTAAGCCAATGTCTAGAAAAGTTTTTCCAATGTTCTAGAATTTTTATAGTTTCAGCCCTTAATCCATCTTGAGTTGATTTTTGTATAAGGTGAGAGATAAGAATTTCATTCATTCTTCTACATGTGGCTAGCCAATTATTCCAGGACCATTTGTTGAAAAGGGCGTTCTTTCCCCACTTTATGTTTCTGTTTTCTTTGTCAAAGATAAGTTGGCTGTAAGTATTTAATTTCTGGGTTCTTTGTTCTGTTTCATTGGTCTATGTACCCATTTTTCTGCCAGTACCATGCTGTTTTGGTGACTATAGCCTTATAGTATAGTTTGAAATTAGGTAATGTGATGCCTCCAGATTTGTTCCTTTTGCTTAGTCTTGCTTTGGCTCTGTGGGCTCTTTTTGGTTCCATATGAATTTTATAATTGTTTTTCCTAATTTTGTGAGTAATGATGGTGGTATTTTGATGGGAATTTCATCGAATTTGTAGATTGCTTTTGCCATTATGGTCATTTTCACAATGTTGATTCGACCCATCCATGAACATGGGATGTGTTTCCATTTGTTTGTGTTGTCTGTCTTTTCTTTCATCAGTGTTTTGTAGTTTTTCTTGTAGAGGTTTTTCACTTTCTTGGTTAGGTATAGTCCAAACTATTTTATTTTATTTTTCTTTGCAGCTATTGTAAAAGGGGTTGTGTTCTTGATTTGATCCTCAGCTTGGTTGCTGTTGATATATAGAAGATCTACTGATTTGTGTACATTAATTTTGTGTCTAGAAGCTTTGCTAAATTAATTTACCAGTTCTAGGAGCTTTTTGGAGGAGTATGTAGGGTTTTCTAGATCAACGATCATATCATCAGCAAATAGTGACAATTCAAATTCCTCTTTACCAATTTGGATGCCCTTTATTTGCTTCTCTTGTCTGATTACTGTGGCTAGGACTTCCTGTACTATGTTGAAGAGGAGTGGTGAGAGTGGACATCCTTGTCTTGTTCCAGTTCTCAGAGGGAATGCTTTCAACTTTTCCCTATTTAATATTATGTTGGCTGTGAGTTTATCATAGCTTTTAAATATATTCTTGTATAATTCATGTCTTGTAATATGGAAAGATATTTGATAATTTACAGTTAACTAAGTAAAGTTGGGTTATTATATTGGGTAAAGTCATGCTTTTATTAATGAAGGATGTATGAACGCAGTAAAAAATAGTTAAGTCTCCTGTCTAGCCAAATAGAATAGAAGATTAAATTTCAGGGATTGTTTGGTATATATTTCTTAGAGAATACTCTTGGATACTTGTTCCACCAGGCACTTATTTTAACTGACAGAAGAACCAAAGTGGAATCCTTCCCTATTGATTTTACAAGTATAATAACAACTTAAGCATTTAAAAAGAAGTTAGACATCAGTGTAAAGACTGAAGATTAACTACAGTGAACACTTACTCAGAGAACCTCAGCAAATGGGAAATAGGTCAAAACAAATTCATGAGGATGAAGAGAAAAAGAATCAAGAGAATTAAAATATAATTTTGAAAAATGAAAGACGAACTGACTAAATTAGAAGAGGGAAAGCTGTCAGCAAGGAAAACAATATGTAAGGTACAGGCACCAAAATACCTAAGAGAAGACACCAAAAAATTCATAAACAAATTAAATTCAAAGATAAAAATAAAAATATCAACTTTATTTCTCAACATAAGCTTCATCAACTTCAAGACAGTTTTGTAAGCAATGATACCAGTCATTTAGTTCACTTCTAAATAAATGAGTGCTGTGGGATTTTAATTGTATCAATACAGTGTTACTTAACTGAAGAAAAATGGGTGTCCTCTATAGATTTCTTTAAGATTAGAAAACAGAGAAGTTGGAAGGAGCCAAGTCAGGACTATAGGTGGATGTATAATGATTGTCCATCAAAACTCTTCCAAAATTGCCCTTTTTTTGATGAGAGAAATGAGCAGGAGCATTGACCTGGTGGAGAACACTCTGATAAAGCTTTCCTGGACATTTTTCTGATACAGCCTTGGCTAACTTTCTCAAAGTATTTTCATAATAAGCAGATTTTATCATTCTTTGGCCTTCCAGAAAGTCAACAAGCAAAATGCCTTGAGCATCCCAGGAAACTGTTGCCATGATGTTTGTTCTCGACTGTTCCACTTTTGCTTTGAGTGAACCATTTTCACCTCTTGGTAGCCATTGTTTTCATTGTGCTTTATCTTCAGGATCATACCTGTAAAGTCATGTTCCATCACCTGTTACAATTCTTTGAAGAAATGCTTCGGGATCTTGATCCCACTGTTTAAAATTTCCATTGAAGGTTCTGCTCTTTTCTGTAGTCAACCTGAGTACAGCAGTTTTAGTACCCATTGAATTGAATGTTTGTAACTTTAATTTCTCAGTCAGAATTGTGTAAGCTGAGCTAACAGAGATGACTATAGTATGGGCTGTTGTTTCTGCTGAATTGTTGGTCCTCTTCAATGAACGTATACACAAGATTTTTTCTTGCAAATGTATGTGAATGGTCTACTGCTGTGAGCTCTATCTTCAACACTGTCCAATCCTTTCTTAAGATAAGTTATCTACTTGTAAACTGTTGATTTATTTGGAGGCACTCTCCCCATAAACTTTTTGTAAAACATTAGTGATTTCAACATTCTTACACTCAGCTTCACCATTATTTTGATGTTCATTCTTACTTCAAATTTAGCAGAATTCATATCACTCTAATAAGAGCTTTTTTAAATGGATGTCATATGCTTCTTGTGCCTCAAAATATATCCTGTATATGTTATAACAAGTTAGTATAGATTTATGTTGGTGCAACTTTAAACAATCCATATGTAGTTTTTTCATAATACACAATTTTCATGAATTTTTTGAAAATCCATCATATAACATGGTGACAAAAGGTATCATTGAAGGGGGTTTGAATGCTGGGCTGAAAACAGGAGACTTGGTTACAAATTCATATAAGAAGTCTTTAGCCTTCATCTTTTCTTCTCAGTGATAATAGAAGATTGGAGAGATTAACGGAGTATCTGGATTGAAAGATACTAGGTCCAGTGTAGGGTAGCATATACTCAAAAGAGGGTGATTAAGTGAATGTTTGCATGATGTCTTCTGAGATTTCCAGCAGTCCTCTCTCAGTCATGTCTAGAATATTAGAAAACTGATTTCTTACTCAAGTTATAGGTTTGGAAATACCTTTTCTCAAAATCTGACCATTGATAGAGAAGATATTTACATTAAAAATCCCCAGTGAAATAACCCAATACAATTAGTGAAAAGTGAAGTTCATATGTGTTGTGCTGCACCTGACCTCAAAATTTCTAAAGAGATTTTTGGTTCTCAATTTTTAAATAGGAGCAAACATCTAAGGAATGCCAGATAGCTGAGAAAAATAAAAATAAAAATAAAAATAAAAACTCTAATCTGGAAGATAAAGACTACCTGAAGAATTGAACAAACAAATAAACCACAACTACTACTATAGTAAAACTTAGAAGGAGAATATATTTTGTAGGAGGAATTAAAAAAACAAAAAATGTAAAAACAAAAACAGTTCTCATCCTCAGAGTGCTAAGTGAAGTTATATCACCCATAAAATAAGAACCAGAGTTTAAAAAATAAATTTTTAGGCTGGGCACAGTGGGTATTGCCAGTAATCCCAGCACTTAGGGAGGCCGAGGCAGGTGGATCACTTGAGACCAAGAGTTCGAGACCAACTTGGCCAACATGGTGAAACCTTGTCTCTACTAAAAGTACAATAACGCCAGATGCGATGACTCACGCCTGTAATCCCAGCACTTTGGGAGGCTGAGGGGGGTGGATCATGAGGTCAGGACTTGAGACCAGCCTGGCCAGAATAGTGAAACCCCATCTCTACTAAAAATACAAAAATTAGCCAGGTGTGGTGGTGCATGCCTGTAGTCCCCAGCTACTCAGGAGGCTGAGGCGGAAGAATAGCTTGAACCCGGGAGGTGGAAGTTGCAGTGAGCTGAGATCACAACACCGCAATCCAGCCTGGGCGACGGAGCGAGAGTCTGTCTCAAAAAAATAAAAAATGACATAAATTCACTAGGCGTGATGGCACATGCCTGTAATCCCTGCTACTTAGGAGGCTGAGAAATAAGAATCTCTTGAACCTGGGAGGCAGAGGTTGCAGTGAGCCAAGATTGCGCCACTGCATTCCAGCCTGGGTGATAGAGTGAGACCCTGTCTCAAAAAAATAGTAAAAATAAAATAAATAAATGAATAAATAAAAAACATTTTTTAGACATCAAGACTGAGCTCTTAGAAATATAAAGCACAGTAGTAAAATTTTTAAAAAGTACTAGAAAGATTAGAAGATAAAAAGTATATACTCCTGAAAATAAAGTAAAAATGTGAAAAGATTAAAAACTATTGTATAGATTATTTGGAGACTAAATTTCATCTCGGGTTTTACTAGACTGGAAATATATCCATGAACACTAATCAGGCCCAAATCAAAACAGTTCTTTATATCAAACATTAAAACCACGGCTATCTTAATCAAAAGGGGGAAATGACAATTTTAAAAGAGCAGATAGTTAAACCTTTGTGACTGATAAAAATCATGCATTTATCCTGTCAGTATGCTACATATTGGAATGGAAACTTTTCTGGGTGAGGAGAACAAGATTATGTCCATCTCTGCCCCTATCATGATGATTAACATTCGGTTTTCTCGTATTAGGTTGTTGATCTTAAATTATATTAAAGTTTAAACATCCTATGATTTACTACTAAATGCTCACTGAATGTGTTTGATATGTGTACATGTGTATGCATATTTTATTTTTCTGCTCTTCCTAGCCTCATACGAACATGTACATCATCGTGTTATCATTAAATTAGTTCTGAATTATTCGTGTTGGACAGTGTTTTCCAGCGTAACTGTTCACCTCTGGGTTCTCCCAGTTCTGTCTTGTTTTAGGTCTGTTGTGCTGCTGCCAGCTGCTCAGAAAAACATCAAAATGACATTGAATGGGCAGGAAAAGTTGATAAATTATATGAAGTGAGAGCCACTTGGAAGTCCTGCAGTGTCACCAGAAATAATATAGTGAAGTCAAAACAATGAGAAATGGGGGCAGAGCATCGACTGCCACAAGAAATGGCCCTCAAGGGATTAAAAAAAAAAAAGAAGAACACCTTTGAGGAAAAACAATAATAATCAGGGAAGGAGATGGTAGTGTGGGAGAAAAGGATAAAAGCAATAAAGAGCATATAGAGATTTTAATTTTACTGATATAATATTCTAGAATCCACCAATGAATTAGTGTAGGAAACTTGCCCTGCTGTTTTAACACATTTACTTGTAAATTGTAACAAGGTAGGGTTGATAGGTGCTCATTATGTGGACTTTTATTCTGAACATTGTCCCCTCTGCTTCATCATCTGTTTCATTTTTGAAAAGTACACTTGACTACTGAAGAAATAGTCAGAAAAAGTATAGGACGTAGTGATGAATCTATTTCGTTATATGTGAATCCACTTACTGTGAATTCTCAAAAGTAGAAGTGAAAAAACGTGATCTGCTCATAAGAAAACTCCAAAAGTATCAGGTGCAAGTGTGTCAGACAATGTACCCAGGAAGAAATAAACCTCATTAGGGCAGCATCTCTAAGGAGGTTGCTTATTGGGTTTTTCCACTCTGTGCTTCTAGAATCAATGTTAGACTTAGGTAAGACCTAAAGCATAAATATCAGACACCTTTAACAGTCTGTAGGAATTTTTCATGGAAACCTTATCAGGACAACAAAATCACTTCTGAAGAAATCTAAACCCATGCTCTAAAGGAACAAATGTGTGGTTTTGTGTGTGATTGTGAAGTTTCTAAATAACATTTTGCAAAGAGATTATGAGCACTTTTAGCCAGTATGGCTAAGGTGGCTGCCCAGGCCTATCCAGGATCCTCTCTAATGTCTTGCCAAGTTTTTGGTGCTGTATCTCCTCTGGAAGAGACTGCAAGTCCGGGTATCCATCTGTTACTTTGTCTGAATGAATTTTCTGAAATTGCTGACTTTGTCACTGAATTTTGGTGGATATACATCTCAGTCCACAAATTTGAGTCCACATAATGTAACTTTCTTTTTCCTTATTCAACTTGATAAAAGTGTCAATTTTCCAAGATTTCATTCAACACGAAGGTATTGGTGGACATGAGGTGGAATGTGGATGTTCTAGAATCTGGTCTTCTACACAGTTTGTCCATGTAGGAATCTGCTGGGACACCTCTCATTTGTCTTGGCAGAACAGCTTCAATTCTAATGGCTTTCATATTTAATTCTGCGCCATGCATAGGCACACAAAAATCGTTTTTTCCCTTCTAGGTCATGCTCAGCAGAGGAATTCCTCTGAAAGATACTGTTACCGTATGTCCAACCACATCACAGAACTGTTTCTATTCTCAGGTGTTCCTCTCTCTCTGTGGCATAAATAATTTTAGCTGTCAGAATCAGATGCTTAGTTGGGATTTTTGCTGTCTCCCTGTTCTCTGCTCAGAAGTCACTGAACAAAGTGGGGCCCCTGTTTCCACTGACCCAGTGACTACACTGATCACTTCTGCTCCATCATATTCTCTTCAAATCCCTTGGAATTTATTTTTCCCCTAGTAGAATTGTGGAATCTTCAAATACTTTATGTTTACGGTTCATAACTTCTATCGCAAATTCTGTCTACACTCAGAATCTTACCATATCCACTAAAGCAAGGGTCTCTTAGATAGCTTCTCGCTCAAGATATCTTAAGTGACCATAGTAGAATAGATGCTAAAGGGAAACTGATGCCTTGCCTCAGTGCTGGGGAGACAAAGGTTATGGGCATGGACCGTGGCTTCTGGGAGGCACGGGACTCAGTGACAGCCAAGTGCTGTTAATCAGATTCTTCTACTGTGGCCATGTGTAAACACTACCTCCATTTCTTGACCCTCTGAATTTTCTATAGCTCCAGTTTGCCCATGTACCTGCTCCAATGTCTGGGTTTTCTCTGTGTTTTTTCTGAGGGGCTGTGGAAGCCCTATAAGGAAGACGAATCTTTTCATACTGGAAATAAAACTTAAAATAATTATTAGTTCATGTAGGCACCTGAATTCACATACTTCCTTAGGCAGTAGAGACCTGAGCTCAGTCATGAGCTTTTCTCAATTCTGGTGTAATTTAAAGGAAAAGAACTCTGTATTTTCCTGTTTCAATTTTTGCCTATTCCCATATATCTTTCTTGTCATGAAAGCCAGAATATTCCATTTCAAAGGAATTTTGAATATCTTCTTTTCAAGGATGGAAAACAAAAATGTATTTCTATTTCTCACCAGAATGTAACTTTGCTACAATCAGTGACCATAGGGATCTACCTTGTTTCTTTTTCACAGTTATCCAGCATGATGCCTGAAATGGAGCAGGTATTCCTCAATGAGTATTTTTGAATGAATGAATGGATGATTGAATATTTTGTTCATGATAGAATATCCAGCTATCTTTCAAACTTGCCACTTTTACCCACTTATGTAATCAAGACATATTTCTAAAATATCAAAATATATTTCTAAGGGTAGAGCAAGATGGCTGAACTATACCATTCATTCTACATGCAGAAACAGCAAATTTTAACAAATATCTACAAACAAAAAAAGCACCAACACAAGAACCAAAAACCAGGTGAGCAATCACAACACCTGGTTTTAACTTCATATAACTGAAAGATGCACTAAAGAGGCTAAGACAACGTCTTGAACCGTGGATGTCACCCCTCCCACATTGTCCTGCAGCAACAGTACTGTGCCAAGAGAGAATCTGTGCACTTGAGGGGTAAAGAGTTCAGTGACTAGAATACTTTACATTGAAAGTCAATGCTGCCTGTCAGCAGAGAACAAAGCCAAGATGGGATCAGTCAGCACCTTCACACAGAGGGAGCATTTGGACTGCACCTAGCTGAAGGGTAATAGCCCATCCCAGTGGTAAGAATTTGAGTTTCTCTGCAGGCTTCACTATGGCAGGCCAAATACTCTGGGGTCATAGGTAAAATTGAAAGGCAGCCTAGGACATAAGTACTGCAAATTCTAGGCAAGTGTTAGTCCTGGGCTGGGCTTAGAGCCAGTGGACTTGAGGGGCCTGTGACCTAGGGACACACCAGACCGGGCAGCAAAGGGAGTGCTTGCACCACCTTTCTCCCAACCCCAGGAAGTGTAATGAAAGTGACTCCTTCCTATTGCTTGAAAAGAGGAAAATGATAAGTAAAGAGGACTTTATCTTACATCTTGGATATCAGTAAAACAACAGTAGGATAGGGCACCAGGTAGAATTGTGAGGCCCCATTCCAGGCCCTAGCTCATGGATGACATTTCAAGATACTCTCTGGCCCAGAAAAGAACCCATTTCCTTGAAGGGAAGGACCCAGTTTTGGCAGGATTAATCACTTGCTGACTAAAGAACCCATGGACCTTGAAAAAACAACAATGATACCTAGGTAGTACGCCATGAGCCTTGGGCTCTGAGATGTGCTGCTTTCAGGTGTGACCCAGCACATTCTAAGCTGTGGTGGGTATAGTGTGGTGGCTATATTTGAGAAAAGCAGAGGGAAAAGTAAAGGGGACTTTGTATTGCACCTTAGGTACCAGCTCGGCCACAGTGGTGTAGACCACCAAGCAGGCTCTTGAGGTCCCTAAGTCCAGGCCTAACTTCTGGTTAGCATTTCTGGACCAGCCCTGAGCTAGCTAGCAGGGAGGCCAGTGCTCTGAGGAGTTAGTCCCAGACCTGATTGTATCCACCACATGTTAACTGAAGAGCCCTTGGGCTTTAAGTGAACAACGTCAGTGGCCTAGCAGAAACCCTCATGGACCAGTGGTGATGGTGACCACAGGGAGAGACTTTTCTGCCTATGGAAAGAGGAGGAAAGAGCAGGAAGGACTTTATTTGTGGTTTGAGTGCCAGCTTAGCAGACGTAGAATAGAACATCAGGTAAATTTCTAAGGTCTTTGGATCTAATTCCTGGCTTCTGGACAATATCTCTGGATCCACCTGGGGTCTGGGGAACTCATTGACCTAAAGGAGGGATACAAATCTGGCTGGATTCACCATCTGCTGATCATAGAGTCTTGGGCCTTGAGTGACCATAAGTGGTAACCAAGTAGTCGTTATAGCGGGCCTTGGGCAAAACCCAGTTCTGTGCTGGCTTCAGGTCTGACCCAGTGAAATCACAGTGGTGGTGGCCACAGGGATATTTGTTTTTCTCAACTCTAAGTTCCAGAAAGCTCAGCACAGAAAGAAAGAGCTTCTATTTGTTGGGGGGAAACTAAGGGAAAAGAATAGAATCTCTATCTAGTAATTCACATAATTCTGGATCTTATCCAAGACCACCAAGATGGTACCTCTATGAGTCTGCAAGAAGCACAGCATTATTGGACTTGGAACCCAAGAGTTTTTTAATACCTGAAAAGTCTTCCCAAGAAGGATGGGCACAAACAAGTCTAGATTTTGAAGACTAAACTAAATATCAAACCTGTCAATGTCCAGACACTGACAAACATTTACAGGCATCAAGACTATCCAAGAAAACATGAAATCACCAAATGAACTAAAATAAGACACTAGCGATGAGTCCTAAAGAAACAGAGATATGTAACCTTTCAGACAGAGAATTCAAAATAGCTGCATTGAGGGAACTCAAATAAATTCAAGACAACACAGGGAAGGAACTCAGAATTATCTCAGATAAATTTAACAAGGAGATTGAAATAATAAAAAAGCAGAAATTCTAAAGTGAACTGTGCAACTGACATACTAAAGAATGCATCAGAGTCTCTTAATAGCAGAATTTATCAAGCAGAAGAAAGAATTTGTGAGCTTGAAGATAGGCTATTTGAAAATACACATTCAGAAGAGACAATAGAAAAAAGAATAAAACAATAAAGCATGCCTACAAGATTCAGAACATAGTCCCCAAAATCTGAGCTATTGGCCTTAAAGAGGAGGTAGAGAAAAATACAGGGGTAGAAAGTTTAGAAAAAGAGATAATATCTGAGAACTTCTCCAAGCGAAAGAAACATATCAATATTCAAGTACAAGAAGGTTGCAGAACACCAGACAGATTTGACCCAGAGAGTACGATCTCAAGGCATTTAATAAACAAATTCCAAATGTCAAGGATGAAGAAAGAATACTAAAAGCAGCAAAATAGAAGAAACAAATAGCAATGGAATTCCGATACATAGGCTTTTCAGTGGAAATCTTACAGGTCAAGAGAGAGTGGCATGACATATTTAAAGTGCTGAAGGAAAAAAAAAAAAAAAAAAAAACACAACTCTTTTATCCTAAAATGATATATCTGGTAAAAATAACCTTCAAGAGTGAGGGAGAAATAAAGACCTTCCTATACAAACAGAAACTGAGAGATTTCATCAATACCAGACCTATCTTACACAAATGATCAAGGGTATTCTGCAATCTGAAAGAGAAAGTATGTTAATGGGCAACAAGAAGTCAGCTGAAGGTACCAAATTCACTGGTAAGAGCACACAGAAAACACGGAAGATTATAACAATGTCACTGTGTTGTGTAAACTGCTTTCATTTGATATAGAAAGATTAAATGATGAATCAAACAAATACAACAACATTTAAAGACATAGTACAGTAAGACATACAGAGAAATAACAAAAAGTTTTAAACTGGCAAAACAAATCACAGTGTAGAAATTTTATTAGTTTTCTTTCTGTATGATTGTTTATGCAATTAGTGTTAGGTTGTCATCAATTCAACGTAATTGGTTACAAGACAGTATTTGCAAGGCCTCAAGGAAACCACAAGTTGAAAAATATACCACAGATACACAAAAAATAAAAAGCAAGAGATTAAATTATATGGCTGGAGAAAATCACCTTCACTAAAAGGAAGCCAGGAAGGAAAAATAGAAAGAACACAAAACCACAAAACAATAAAAAAATGTAAACAAAAGGGCAGGAGTAATTGCCAGAAACAAAATGGCAGTTCTTACTTATCAATAATAACACAGAATGAAAGTGGACTAAACTCTTTAATAAAAAGGCATGGAGATGCTGAGTGAATAAAAAAGCAAAACCTAGTGATCTGTTGCCTAAAAGAAACACACTTCACCTATAGACATACACATAGGTTGAAAATAAATGAATGGAAAAAGAGTTCTATGCCATTGGAAACCAAAAAGAGCAGGAGTAGATATAAATATATTAGACAAAAAGAATTTCAAAGCAAAAACTGTGGGAAGAGGCAATATCATTATATAATGATAAAGGGGTCAATTAACCAAGAAGATATAATGTTTATAAATATGTGAACATCAAACACCACAGCACTTAAATATATAAAGCAAATATTATTAGAGTTAAGGAAAGAAATAACCTCAATATAATTATAACTGGAAGCTTCAACACCCCACTTTCAGCACTGTACAGATTTCTGAGACAGAAAAAAAATAATAAAATGAATAAATAAATAAATAAATAAATAAATAAATAAATAAAATCAAACTTTATCTGCACTATAGGCCAAATGGATGCAATAGATATTTCTGAAACATTTCATCTAAAGGCTGCAGAATACATATTTTTCTCTGCACATGAATTATCCTCAAAGATAGACAGCAGGTTAAGTCACAAAACAATTTTAAAACATTCAAAACAGTTGAAATAACATCAAGCATCTTTCCTGACCACAGGGAAATAAAACTAGAAATCAATAACAGGCTGAATTTTGGAAACTATACAAACACATGGAAATTAAATGATGTGCTGCAGAATGACCAGTAGGACAGGGAAAAAATTAAGAAGAAAACGGAAAAATTCCTTGAAAGAAGTGATAATGGAAGCACAACTTACCAAAACTTATGAGATACAGTGAAAACAGTTGTAAAAGCAAAATTTGTAGCTATAAATGCCTTCATCAAAAAAATAAAAACTTCAAGTAAATAGCCTAATAATGAATCTTAAAGTACTAGTAAAACAATAGCAAATCAAACCCCAAATTAACAGGATAAAAGAAATAATAAAGATCAGGGCAGAAATAAATGAATTTGAAATGAAGAAAACAATACAAAAGATGGATAAAATAAAAAGTTGGTTTTTTTGTAAAATATAAATAAAAGTACAATCCTTTATCCTGACTAATGGAAAAAAGGGGAAAGATCCAAATAAATACAATCAGAGATGAAAAAGGAGACATTACAACTGACACTGAAGAAATACAAAGGATCATTAGTGGCTGCTGTCAGCAAATATATGTGAAAAAATTTAGAGGCAATGAATAAATGCCTAGACACATACAACCTACCAAGATTGAACCATGAATAGGCCAATAACAAGTAATGAGATCACAGACATAATAAAATGTCTTCCAATAAAGAAAAGCCTGGAACCTAATGGCTTCTCTGCTGAATTCCACTAAACATTCAAAGAAGAACTAATACTATTGTACAAAACTATTCTGAAAAATAGAGGAATTGAGAATGCTTCCAAACTTATTCTACAAGGCCAGGATTACCCTTATAATTAAATCAAAGACACATCAAAAAAAGAAAACTATAGGCCAATATATCTGATAAATATTGATGCAATAATCCTTAAAAAAATACTAGCAAACCCAATTCAACAATACATTTAAAAAGTGTTTGTCATGACCATGTGCGATTTACCCCAAAGATGCAAGAATGATTCAACATACACAAGTCAATCAATGTGATATATCGTATCAATAGAATAAAAGATAAAAATTATATAATCATTTCAATTAATGTTGAAAAAGCATTTGATAAAGTCCAACATTCCTTCATGATGAAAAATCCTCAGAAAAATTAGGCAGAGAAGGAACTTACCTTAACATAATAAAAGCCATATGTAACAGACCCACAGCTAGTATCATACTGAATGGGGAAAAAAACTGAAAGCCTTTCCTCTAAGATCTGGAACATGACAAGGATGTCCACTTTCACCATTATTATTTAATATGGTAATGGAAATCCTAGCTACAACAATCAACAAGAGAAGGAAATAAATGTCATCCAAATTGGAAAGATATGTCAAGTTATCCTTGTTTGCAGATGACATGATCTTATACTTGAAAAAAATCTAAAACCTAAAGACTCCATCAAAAAACTATTAGAATTAATAAACAAATTTAATAAAGGTGCAGGATAGTAGTAGTAAAAACTATAATACACTGATAAAAAAATAAAGAGGACAGAAAAAATGGAAAGATATTCCATGTTTATGAATTGGAAACATCAATATTGTTAAAATGACAAAACTACTTACTCAAAGCAATCTGCAGATTCCATGCAATTCCTATCATAATACCAATGACATTCTTCAAAGAAAAAAAAATTCCAAAATTTATATGAAATCACAAATGACCCAAAATAGTCAAAGCAATCCTGAGCAAAAAGAACAAAACTGGAGGAATTACATTACCTGCCTTTAAATTATCCTGCAAAGCTATAGTAACCAAAACAGTGTAATCCTGGCATAGAGACAGAAATATAAACCAATGGAACAGAATAGAGATCCCAGAAACATATGCCTACAATGAAGTCATTTTCAACAATAGTGCCAAGAACACACACTAGGGAAAAAAAAAAAAAAAAAACAGTATCTTTAATAAATGGTGCTGGGAAAACTGTATATGCATATGCAAAATAATGAAACCATATATCTTGGCATATACAAAAATCAAATCAAAATGGATTAAACACTGTAATCTAATACCTCAAACTATAATACTACTACAAGAAACATTGAGGAAATGCCCCAGGACATTGGTTTGGGCAAAAATGTCTTGAGCAATAACTCACAAGGGCAGACAAAGTAAAAATGGACAAATGGGATTACATCAAGTTAAAGGGCTTCTGCACATCAAGGGAAACAATCAAAAAAGTGAAGAGACAACCCACAGAATGGGAGACAATATTTGCAAAATATCCATCTGAAAAGGGATAATAGCCAGATTATATAAGGAGCTCAAGCAACTCTATAGGAAAAAAGATCTAATAATTCAATGAAAAAGTGAGCAAATTATTTGAATAGATATTTATCAAAAAATATATCCAAATGAAAAAGAGGGGGGGGCGGAGCAAGATGACCGAATAGGAACAGCTCCAGTCTCCAACTCCCAGCGCGAGCGACACAGAAGACCGGTG
Source organism: Rhinopithecus roxellana (assembly GCF_007565055.1). Lineage (NCBI taxonomy): Eukaryota > Metazoa > Chordata > Mammalia > Primates > Cercopithecidae > Rhinopithecus > Rhinopithecus roxellana. The sequence continues at coordinate 93,418,251 of NC_044552.1, read as the reverse complement.
ATTTCTGCATTTTCATCTGAGGTATTGGGGTCATCTCACTAGGGAGTGCCGGACAATCAGTGCTGGTCAGCTGCTGCAGCCTGACCAGCGAGAGCTGAAGCAGGGCGAGGCATCACCTCACCTGGAAGCGCAAGGGGGAAGGGGATCCGTTTTCCTAGCCAGGGGAACTGAGACACACGACACCTGGAAAATCGGGTAACTCCCACCCCAATACTGCGCTGTAAGCATACAGGCACACCAGGAGAATATATCCCACACCTGGCCGGGAGGGTCCCACGCCCACGAAGCCTCCCTCACTGCTAACACAGCAGTCTGCCGCGATCTATCAGCAAGGCAGCAGCGAGGCTGGGGGAGGGGTGCCCGCCATTGCTGAGGCTTAAGTAGGTAAACAAAGCCGCTGGGAAGCTCGAACTGGGTGGAGCTCACAGCAGCTCAAGGAAGCCTTCCTGTCTCTGTAGTCTCCACCTCTGGGGACAGCGCACAGCTGAAGACCAACAGGGGAAGTAGCGGGAGCCGGTGCAGACGCGAACGACTCTGACAGCATTGGGGAGAGCCGTGGATCTCCCAACGTGGAGGTTGAGATCTGAAAATGGACAGACTGCCTGCTCAGGTGTGTCCCTGACCCCTGAGTAGCCTAGCTGGGAGAAATCCCCCACTAGGGGCAGTCTGACACCCCACACCTCACAGGGTGGAGTACACCCCTGAGAGGAAACTTCCAAAGGAAGAATCAGACAGGTACACTCGCTGTTCAGCAATATTCTATCTTCGGCAACCTCTGCTGCTGATACCCAGGCAAACAGGGTCTGGAGTGGACCTCAAGCAATCTCCAACAGACCAACAGACAGTCCTTCTGACTGTCAGAAGGAAAACTATCAAACAGGAAGGACACCTATACCAAAACCCCATCAGTACGTCACCACCATCAAAGACCAGAGACAGATAAAACCACAAAGATGGGGAAGAAGCAGGGCAGAAAAGCTGGAAATTCAAAAAATAAGAGCGCATCTCCCCCTGCAAAGGAGCGCAGCCCATCGCCAGCAACGGATCAAAGCTGGTCAGAGAATGACTTGGACGAGAGGAGAGGAGAAGGCTTCAGTCCATCAAACTTCTCAGAGCTAAAGGAGGAATTACGTACCCAGCGCAAAGAAACTAAAAATCTTGAAAAAAGAGTGGAAGAATTGACAGCTAGACTAATTAATGCAGAGAAGATCATAAACGAAATGACAGAGATGAAAACCATGACACGAGAAATACGTGACAAATGCACAAGCTTCAGTAACCGACTCGATCAACTGGAAGAAAGAGTATCAGCGATTGAAGATCAAATGAATGAAATGAAGCGAGAAGAGAAACCAAAAGAAAAAAGAAGAAAAAGAAATGAGCAAAGCCTGCAAGAAGTATGGGATTACGTAAAAAGACCAAATCTACGTCTGATTGGGGTGCCTGAAAGTGAGGGGGAAAATGGAACCAAGTTGGAAAACACTCTTCAGGAAATCATCCAGGAGAACTTCCCCAACCTAGTAGGGCAGGCCAACATTCAAATTCAGGAAATACAGAGAACGCCACAAAGATACTCCTCCAGAAGAGCAACTCCAAGACACATAATTGCCAGATTCACCAAAGTTGAAATGAAGGAAAAAATCTTAAGGGCAGCCAGAGAGAAAGGTCGGGTTACCCACAAAGGGAAGCCCATCAGACTAACAGCAGATCTCTCGGCAGAAACTCTACAAGCCAGAAGAGAGTGGGGGCCAATATTCAACGTTCTTAAAGAAAAGAATTTTCAACCCAGAATTTCATATCCAGCCAAACTAAGTTTCATCAGTGAAGGAGAAATAAAATCCTTTACAGATAAGCAAATGCTTAGAGATTTTGTCACCACCAGGCCTGCCTTACAAGAGACCCTGAAGGAAGCCCTAAACATGGAAAGGAACAACCGGTACCAGCCATCGCAAAAACATGCCAAAATGTAAAGACCATCGAGGCTAGGAAGAAACTGCATCAACTAACGAGCAAAATAACCAGTTAATATCATAATGGCAGGATCAAGTTCACACATAACAATATTAACCTTAAATGTTAATGGACTAAATGCTCCAACTAAAAGACACAGACTGGCAAACTGGATAAAGAGTCAAGACCCATCAGTCTGCTGCATTCAGGAGACCCATCTCACATGCAGAGACATACATAAGCTCAAAATAAAGGGATGGAGGAAGATCTACCAAGCAAATGGAGAACAAAATAAAGCAGGGGTTGCAATCCTTGTCTCTGATAAAACAGACTTTAAACCATCAAAGATCAAAAGAGACAAAGAAGGCCATTACATAATGGTAAAGGGATCAATTCAACAGGAAGAGCTAACTCTCCTAAATATATATGCACCCAATACAGGAGCACCCAGATTCATAAAGCAAGTCCTTAGAGACTTACAAAGAGACTTAGACTCCCATACAATAATAATGGGAGACTTCAACATGCCGCTGTCAACATTAGACAGATCAACGAGACAGAAAGTTAACAAGGATATCCAGGAATTGAACTCATCTCTGCACCAAGCGGACCTAATAGACATCTATAGAAGTCTCCACCCCAAATCAACAGAATATACATTCTTCTCAGCACCAGATCGCACTTATTCCAAAATTGACCACATAATTGGAAGTAAAGCACTCCTCAGCAAATGTAAAAGAACAGAAATTATAACAAACTGTCTCTCAGACCACAGTGCAATCAAACTAGAACTCAGGACTAAGAAACTCAATCAAAACCGCTCAACTACATGGAAACTGAACAACCTGCTCCTGAATGACTACTGGGTACATAACGAAATGAAAGCGGAAATAAAGATGTTCTTTGAAACCAATGAGAACAAAGATACAACATACCAGAATCTCTGGGACACATTTAAAGCAGTGTGTAGAGGGAAATTTATAGCACTAAATGCCCACAAGAGAAAGCAGGAAAGATCTAAAATTGACACTCTAACATCACAATTAAAAGAACTAGAGAGGCAAGAGCAAACACATTCAAAAGCTAGCAGAAGGCAAGAAATAACTAAGATCAGAGCCAAACTGAAGGAGATAGAGACACAAAAAACCCTCCAAAAAATCAATGAATCCAGGAGTTGGTTTTTTGAAAAGATCAACAAAATTGACAGACCGCTAGCAAGGCTAATAAAGAAGAAAAGAGAGAGGAATCAAATAGATGCAATAAAAAATGATAAAGGGGATATCACCACTGACCCCACAGAAATACAAACTACCATCAGAGAATACTATAAACGCCTCTACGCAAATCAACTAGAAAATCTAGAAGAAATGGATAATTTCCTGGACACTTACACTCTCCCAAGGCTAAACCAGGAAGAAGTTGAATCCCTGAATAGACCAATAGCAGGCTCTGAAATTGAGGCAACAATTAATAGCCTACCCACCAAAAAAAGTCCAGGACCAGATGGATTCACAGCTGAATTCTACCAGAGGTACAAGGAGGAGCTGGTACCATTCCTTCTGAAACTATTCCAATCAATAGAAAAAGAGGGAATCCTCCCTAACTCATTTTATGAGGCCAACATCATCCTGATACCAAAGCCTGGCAGAGACACATCAAAAAAAGAGAATTTTAGACCAATATCCCTGATGAACATTGATGCAAAAATTCTCAATAAAATACTGGCAAACTGGATTCAGCAGCACATCAAAAAGCTTATCCACCATGATCAAGTGGGCTTCATCCCTGGGATGCAAGGCTGGTTCAACATTCGCAAATCAATAAACGTAATCCAGCATATAAACAGAACCAAAGACAAGAACCACATGATTGTCTCAATAGATGCAGAAAAGGCTTTTGACAAAATTCAACAGCCCTTCATGCTAAAAACGCTCAATAAATTCGGTATTGATGGAACGTACCTCAAAATAATAAGAGCTATTTATGACAAACCCACAGCTAATATCATACTGAATGGGCAAAAACTGGAAAAATTCCCTTTGAAAACTGGCACAAGACAGGGATGCCCTCTCTCACCACTCCTATTCAACATAGTGTTGGAAGTTCTGGCTAGGGCAATGAGGCAAGAGAAAGAAATCAAGGGTATCCAGTTAGGAAAAGAAGAAGTCAAATTGTCCCTGTTTGCAGATGACATGATTGTATATTTAGAAAACCCCATCGTCTCAGCCCAAAATCTCCTTAAGCTGATAAGCAACTTCAGCAAAGTCTCAGGATACAAAATTAATGTGCAAAAATCACAAGCATTCTTATACACCAGTAACAGACAAGCAGAGAGCCAAATCAGGAATGAACTTCCATTCACAATTGCTTCAAAGAGAATCAAATACCTAGGAATCCAGCTTACAAGGGATGTAAAGGACCTCTTCAAGGAGAACTACAAACCACTGCTCAGTGAAATCAAAGAGGACACAAACAAATGGAAGAACATACCATGCTCATGGATAGGAAGAATCAATATCATGAAAATGGCCATACTCTCCAAGGTTATTTATAGATTCAATGCCATCCCCATCAAGCTACCAATGACTTTCTTCACAGAATTGGAAAAAACTGCTTTAAAGTTCATATGGAACCAAAAAAGAGCCCGCATTGCCAAGACAATCCTAAGTCAAAAGGACAAAGCTGGAGGCGTCACGCTACCTGACTTCAAACTATACTACAAGGCTACAGTAACCAAAACAGCATGGTACTGGTACCAAAACAGAGCTATAGACCAATGGAACAGAACAGAGTCCTCAGAAATAATACCACACATCTACAGCCATCTGATCTTTGACAAACCTGAGAGAAACAAGAAATGGGTAAAGGATTCCCTATTTAATAAATGGTGCTGGGAAAATTGGCTAGCCATAAGTAGAAAGCTGAAACTGGATCCTTTCCTTACCCCTTATACGAAGATTAATTCAAGATGGATTAGAGACTTAAATGTTAGACCTAATACCATAAAAACCCTAGAAGAAAATCTAGGTAGTACCATTCAGGACATAGGCATGGGCAAGGACTTCATGTCTAAAACACCAAAAGCAACGGCAGCAAAAGCCAAAATTGACAAATGGGATCTAATTAAACTAAAGAGCTTTTGCACAGCAAAAGAAACTACCATCAGAGTGAACAGGCAACCTACAGAATGGGAGAAAATTTTTGCAACCTACTCATCTGAGAAAGCGCTAATATCCAGAATCTACAAAGAACTCAAACAAATATACGAGAAAAAAACAAACAACCCCATCAAAAAGTGGGGAAAGGATATGAACAGACATTTCTCAAAAGAAGATATTCATACAGCCAACAGACACATGAAAAAATGCTCATCGTCACTCGCCATCAGAGAAATGCAAATCAAAACCACAATGAGATACCATCTCACACCAGTTAGAATGGCAATCATTAAGAAGTCAGGAATCAACAGGTGTTGGAGAGGATGTGGAGAAATAGGAACGCTTTTACACTGTTGGTGGGATTGTAAACTAGTTCAACCATTATGGAAAACAGTATGCCAATTCCTCAAGGATCTAGAACTAGATGTACCATATGACCCAGCCATCCCACTACTGGGTATATACCCAAAGGATTATAAATTATTCTACTACAAAGACACATGTACACGTATGTTTATTGCGGCACTATTCACAATAGCAAAGACTTGGAATCAACCCAAATGTCCATCTGTGACAGACTGGATTAAGAAAATGTGGCACATATACACCATGGAATACTATGCAGCCATAAAAAAGGATGAGTTTGCATCCTTTGTAGGGACATGGATGCAGCTGGAAACCATCATTCTTAGCAAACTATCACAAGAAGAGAAAACCAAACACCGCATGTTCTCACTCATAGGTGGGAACTGAACAATGAGATCACTTGGACTCGGGAAGGGGAACATCACACACTGGGGCCTATCATGGGGAGGGGGGAGGGGGGAGGAGGGAGGGATTGCATTGGGGAGTTATACATGATATAAATGATGAATTGATGGGTGCTGACGAGTTGATGGGTGCAGCACACCAACATGGCATAAGTATACATATGTAACAAACCTGCACGTTATGCACATGTACCCTAGAACTTAAAGTATAATAAAAAAAAAAAAAAAAAAAAAAAAAAAAGAAAATGTGGCACATATACACCATGGAATACTATGCAGCCATAAAAAAGGATGAGTTTGTGTCCTTTGTAGGGACATGGATGCAGCTGGAAACCATCATTCTTAGCAAACTATCACAAGAACAGAAAACCAAACACCGCATGTTCTCACTCATAGGTGGGAACTGAACAATGAGATCACTTGGACTCGGGAAGGGGAACATCACGCACTGGGGCCTATCATGGGGAGGGGGGAGGTGGGAGGGGGGAGGAGGGAGGGATTGCATTGGGGAGTTATACATGATATAAATGATGAATTGATGGGTGCTGACGAGTTGATGGGTGCAGCACACCAACATGGCATAAGTATACATATGTAACAAACCTGCACGTTATGCACATGTACCATAGAACTTAAAGTATAATAAAAAAAAAAAAAAAAAAAAAAAGAATTGACTAAAAGGGATAGGAGGAGACTTTGGAAAGTGACAATATTAGTTGAAATAGTGGTTTCATGAGTGTGTATGTTTATCAAAATGTTATAATCTGTGTATTTCACTGTATATAAATTTGCCTACAGTAAAAAAAGAAAAAAGTAAAAAAAAAAAAAAAAAAAAAGAAAAAAGAAAAAGAGGTATATGAAAAGGTGCTCTAATTCACTGATCACCAGAGGAATGCAAATCAAAACTAAAGTGACATATTATTTCACTCTAGTTAAATTGACTCTTATCCCAAAGACAGGCAATAACAAATGCTGGAGAGGATGTGGAGAAAAGGTCACCCTTGTACAGTTGGTAGAAGAGAAATTAGTACAACTATGGAGAACAGTTTGGAGGTCCTTCAACAAAATAAAAATAGAGCTACCATGAAACCCAGCACTTCCACTGCTGGGTATGTACCCAAAAGAAAGAAAATCAGTATATTGAAGATATACCTGCACTCCCCTGTTTGTTTAAGCCCTTTTCATAGCAGCCAAGATTTAGAAACAACCTAAGTGACCATCAACAGATAAATAAATAAGGAAAATATGGTATATATACACAAAGGAGTAGTATTCAGCCATGAGAAAATTTGATCCTATTATTGACAACAACGTGGACAGAACTTGAGGTCCTTATGTAAAGTAAAATAAATCAGAATCAGAAAGACAAACTTCACAATTTCTCAGTTGTATGTGGGAGCTAAACATCAAAACAATTGAACTCATGGAGATAGAGAGTAGAAGGATGGTTACTAGAGGCCGGGAAGGGTAGTGGGGATTGTGAGGGAAGTAGGGATCAGTAATAGGTACCAGAAACTATTTATAAAGAATGAATAAAAGGTAGTGTTTCATAACACAACAGGGTGACTATAGTCAGTACAAATTTATTTGCATATTTAAAAACAACTAAAAGTGTATAATTTGATTGTTTGTAACACAAATAACAAATACTTGAGGAGAATATAATTGAATCATGGAGACAATTTTCTCCATGCTGTTCTAGTAATGGTGAGTGAGTTCTCATGAGATCCAATGGTTTTATAAAGGGCTTACCCCTTTGCTCAATATTAATTCTCCATCCTGCTGCCCTATGAAGGAGTGTCTTCCACTATTATTATAAGTATCTGAGGATTCCCCAGTGATAGATAACTGTGAGTCAATTAAACCTCTTTTTCTTATGTATTACCCAGTCTTGAGTATTTCCTTATAGCAGTGTGAGAATGGACTAATACAGGAAATTTGTACCAGGAGTGGGTGCTGCTATAAGGATACTCAAAAATGTGAAAGTGACTTTGGAACTGGGGAGAAGGCAGAGGTTGGAACAGATTGGAAGGCTAAGAAGACAAGAAAACAGAGGAAAGTTTGGAGCATTCTTGTTATGAGCAATCAGAAGAAGACAGAAAGACAGAGGAAAGTTTGGAATGTCCTAGAGACTTGTTGAATGGCTTTGACCAAAATGCTGATAGTAATAGGAGCAATGAAGTCCACGGTGAGGTGACCACAAATGGAGACAAGGAACTTGTTGGGAACTGGAATAAAGGTAATTTTTCCTATACTTTAATAAAGAGACTGGTAGCATTTTGCCTCTGCCCTAGAGATCTGAGGAAAGTTGAAGTTGAGAGACATGATATAGGGTATCTGGCAGAAGAAATTTCTAAGTGGCAAAACATTCAAGAGGAAGTAGAGCATAAAGGTTTGAAAAATTTGCAGCTTGACAATGTGGTATGAAAGAAAATTTCACTTTCTGGGGAAAAATTCAAGATGACTACAGAAATTTGCTTAAGTTACAAGGAGTCAAATATTAATGACTAAAACAATGGGGACAATGTCTCCAGGGCATGTCAGAGACCTTAACGGTTGCCACTCCCATCACAGGTCCAGAGGTCTAGGAGGGAAAAATGGTTTTGTGTGGCAGGCCTAGGATCCCCCTACTCTATGCAGCCTTGGAACATAGTGCCCTGTGTCTGAGCTGTGTCAGCTCTAGTCATAGCTAAAAGACACAAAAGTACAGCTTGGACCACTGCTTCAGAGGATGCAAGCCCCAAGCCTTGGCAGCTTCCACATGGTGTTGAGCCTGTAGATGCATAGAAGTCAAGGATTGAGGTTAGAGAACCTCAACATTGATCTCAGAGGATGTACAGAAATGCCTGGATGTCCAGGCAGAAGTTTGCTGCAAAGGCAGAGCTGTCATGAAGAAACTCTGCTAGGGCAGTTCAGAAAGGAAGTGTGGGATTAGAGCCCCCACACAATTCCCACTGGGGCACTGTCTAGTGGAGCTTTGAGAGGAAGGCCACAATTCTCCAGACCCTAGACTGATAGATCTACTGACAGCTTGCACTGTGCACCTGGGAAAGCCACAGATCCTCAACATCAGCATGTGAAAGAAGTTGAGAGGGGGCTGTGCCCTGCAAAGCCACAGGGGCAGAGCTGCACAAGGTCATGGGAGCCTACCTCTTGCATCAGTATGACCTTGATGTGAGACATGGAATCAAAGGAGATCATTTTGGAACTTTAAAGTTTAATGACTACCCTGTTAAAATTTGGACTTGCATGGGCCCTATAGCCCTTTTGTTTTGGCCATTTTCTCCCATTTAGAATTGATGTGTTTACTCAATGCCTGTACCTCACATTGTGTCTAGAAAGTAACTAAGTTGCTTTTAATTTTACACGTTCATAGGCAGGTGGGACTTGCCTTGTATCAGATGAGACTTTGGACTTAGACATTTGGGTTAATGCTGGATTAAGTTATGACTTTGGGGGACTGTTGAAAGGGCATGATTTTGTTTTGACATGTGAGGACATGAGATTTGGGAGGGGCCAGTAGTAGAATAATGTGGTTTGGCTCTTTGTCTCCACTCAAATCTCATCTTGAACTGGGACCAGATGGAGATAACTGAATCATGGGGGAGGTTACCCCCTTGCTATTCTTGAGGCAGTGAGTAAGTTCTCACAATATCTGATAGTTTTATAAGGGGTGTCCCCCTTTGCTTGGCACTCATTCTCTCTACTATGTCCTGTGAAGAGGTGCCTTCTGCCATGATGATAAGTTTCCTGAGGCCTCCCCATCCATGTGAGTCAATGAAATCTCTTTTCTTTATAAATTACACATTCTCGGATATTTCTTCATAGCAGCAAGGGAATGGGGATGGGGATGGTTTGGGGATGAAACTGCTCTACCTCACATAATCAAACGCTAGATTTTCATAAGGAACATGCAACAATCACATATGTAGTTCCCAGTAGGGTTAGTGTTTCTATGAGAATCCAATGTGACTACTGATCTGACAGGAGGGGGGCTCTGGTGATAATACTCACTTGCCTGCTACTCATCTCCTGCTATGTGACCTGGTTCTTAACAGACCATAGACCAGTACTGATCCATGGTCAAGGATTGAGGACTCTTGCTATAGAGTCACACATTTACATGTAAACATTGATTTAGATGCATGTCATACATTTTGGTACACTGCATTTTCATTTTCATTCATCTTAAAATATTTTCTATTTTTTCATTTTATTTCTCCATTGGACCATTGGTTATTTAGGAGTGTGTTGTCTAATTTTCCCCATGCTGTTCTAGTAATGGTGACTGAGTTCCCATGAGATCCAATGGTTTTATAAGGGACTTACCCCTTTGCTCAATATTGAAACAAAAGAATGTTAGAAAATTATTGGTTCTGAGGCAGCTTCAAAGACCTTCCAATTTCATTTAATTCAAGACACTCGGCCTACTTAAGTGTCATATTTTGGGGTATTCTTTTCTGAGCCCCAACTCTTTTTATTCCATTTACTATATTTTGAGTTATGTTATCAGTGATTGTTCTAGGAAATACAATTAACATTGTAACTTAAATAATCTCATTCAGAAAAATGCCAATTTATTTCTAATACTATATAAAAGTTCTGCTCTAATAGAGCACTCTTTACTTCCTCCTTTCTGTCATCATAGTCATCCTAATAATTCATTATTATTTATAATACAATCAACAACTTTTTAATTGTTGCTTTATATTCTTGTCTTTTAAATCAGGCAGGAGGAGAAAATAATTACCATTAAAATATTTTAATGCTGTTGGTTTTATTTACCTGTGTAATTGCTTTTATTGTGTAGTTAGTTGTATTTCTTTGTACATGTTAAAGTTCTTGTTTAATGTCCCTTCATTTTGGCATTGAAAGATTGCCTTTTGTATTTTGTGGAAGGCTGCTGCTAGTAACATATTCTCTCATTTAAAAAAAATATGAACATTTTAACTTCTCCTTTATATTTGAAGGATAGTGTTCCTTCATATAGAATAATTGTATACAGTTTGTTTTTCAATTTAGCACTTTAAATATGTCACTCTATAGCCTTCTAGCCTCAGAGTTGCTGATGGAAAGTTAGCTATCAACTTTTTGAAGACTCCTTATATATCATGAATCAGTTTGTTCCTTCTACTTTCATGATTCCCTGTTTTACTTTCAAAAAAATATGATTATGTTTTGTCTAGCTGGAATTTCTTTGAGATTAGTCTATTTTGAGTTCATTGTACTTTCTGTGTATATAGTCTAAAATTTTTTAAAAACTGAATTTGGAAAGTTTCTGGCCCTAGTTTCTTTACACATTCTTTCTGTTCCTTTCACTCTCTACTCTATTTCTAGATTCTCTGTATGCTATATTAATATGCTTGTTCCTGTCTCACAGGTCTCTGGAACTCTGTTGATTTTTTTGTCCATATATTTTCTCATTTTTTTTTTCAGATTAGAACATCTCAATCGACCTGTCTTCTTTATTTGTTGATTCTTTTTTCTGCACTCACACATATGAGATCCTCTAGTAAATTTTCATTTCAGCTGTGATGTTTTACAAAATCCACAATTTCTATTTGACTTTCTTATAATTTTGATATCTTTACTTGATGAAACATTGCTTTCTAGTTTACTTTTTTAGATATGGTTGTTTTTATTTCTTTGAACTTATACATAAGTTTAGTTTATTGCGTGTATACACACACACACACACACACACACACACACGTGTGTCTTTGTCTGGTATGTCCAGTATCTAGACATCCATAGGGGCAGGTGTGTTTTCGTATATACATACACACATACACACACACACACACAGACACATACATATATATAATTTCATATATATACACCTATGTATACATATACACACATATATATCATATATATATATATATATATTATTTCAATAGCTTTGGGAACACAAGTGGTTTTTGGTTACATAGATGAATTGTGTAGTGTTGAAGTCTGAGATTTTAGTTAGCCTATCACTCAAGTAGTGTACACAGTACCCACTATGCAGTTTTTTTTATTCCTCACCTCCCTCTCAGCCTCCCCACTTCTGAGTCTCCAGTGTCCATTATACTACTCTGTATGCCTCTGCTTACTGATGGCTTAGCTTATAAGTGATAACATATGGTGTTTGGTTTTCCATTCCTGAGTTACTTCACTTAGAATGGCCCCCAGCTCCATCCACACTGTTGTACAAGACATTCTTTGCTTCTTTTTATGGCTGAGAAATATTCCATGGTTTACATATAAATCACATTTTCTTTATCCACACATCCTTTGATGGCCATTTAGGTTAGTTCCATATCTTTGTAATTGTGAATTATGCTGTGATAAATATATGCATTCAGGTGTCCTTTTTTAATATAATAACTTATTTTCCTTTAGGTGGATACCCAGCAGTGGGTTTGTGGATCGAATGGTAGACCTATTTTTGGTTATTTGAAAAATCTCCATACTGTTTTCTATAGAGGCTGTGCTAATTTACATTCCCACCAACAGTGTGTAAGTATTCCCTTTTCATCGTATTCATGACAACGCTTATTGTTTTTTTTGGCTTTTTAGTAATAGCTATTCTGGCTGGGGTCAAATGGTAACTCATTGTGGTTTTAATTTGTTTTTCCCCAATGATTAGTGCTGAGCATTTTTTTCATACGTTTGTCTCCCTTCTTTTGAGAAGTGTTTATTTATGTAATTTTTGATGGGGTTATTTGTTTTTTATTTTTCTTACAGATTTGTTTGAGTTTTTTGTATAGATTCTGGATATTAGTCACAGGGACAGATTTTAATATATGAAAAGCATGTATAGACCATAATTTCCTATATATTTGTGTATCTTATCACATTTTGTTGAATACTGGACACTTAAAATTATATAATGTCATACTCTGGGATTCAAATCCTTACCCTTTTCCATGGTATATTGTCGTGGCTGTTGCTGATTATTCAGTGATTTTCAAAACTAATTCTGCGGAGTCTGTGGGTTTTTTTTTTTTTTTTTTTTTTTTTTTTTTTTTTATCTTATGTAGCCACTGAAAGTCTCTGCACTGTCCAGTGAATGATCAACAGAGAGTTTTTAAAATGCCTAGAGTAAATAACTCTTTCATTTTTTGCTGAGCGACTATCTCTGTTGAAGTAATTTTGCAATGTTCTGGAAATTTACAATTCAACCTCCGTCTTCACTTCCTGACTTTGCAGAGTCTTAATGTCAGCCAAATATGAGCGATTAAGATGTACCGAGGGCTTTCCTGGTGATGAGCGCTGTCCTGCACATATGCATAGTCTTCTAGATTCCTTTAGATTTTTCAGATCTTTTCAAAGTCCCTTATGGACTTTTCCTTTCCTTTTTAAATTCATTGGATAGACTCTCGTTGTCTCCAGCTGATATTGCTAACTCAGGTAACTATGTGTTAAATAATTGCCACTTATTTTTTTAGAGAAACACCAGGGGATAGAGCCTTCACACTGAGTGAGCTCTGAATCAGGTCAGATAAAGACAACCCTTTGAATGGGGTTTTTCCAGGGAGCTTCCAGGCAAGTCAGATAATGACAGTTCTCTGAAGATGGAGCTTTGTGGGGATTTCCAAACCCATTCTTCCCTCTTCATTGGCTGCTATCCTCCTAGTTTTCACTGTGACCATGGATGTGAGGCTGCTTATTTTCTATACTCCTAGTGAGCTATGAAGCAGGATGAAAATATAATAAATTAAACTGCCACAGTGTTCACTGTTTTTACCAAGATTCAGCAATTTTTCTTGAATAACCACTTATTGAATCATTAGAAGTCTTTAGTTAATTTCCACATGTCTGAAAAAGTTGATTTTAACAATATCTCTTGTGTCCTCAGTGTTTTCATGGAGAAATAGATTTTCAGAGATCTTAATTCCACACTTTGTGGTGGTGTTAACTGTGATCTCTTGATTATTGTAGAGTTTCTCAGGCTTCTAAGTATTTTTGTGTGTTTCTTTTTAAATTAATAATTTTGTGAATGAGTTCTTTGGTACTATGAAAATATCCTGTTCTTAATCAAAATTTCAATGTTTCCATTAATTTATGTATTTCTATTTTATTCAATGGCTTATAATTTGTTACTATCATTATTTATTTCAGTGCTCAGATTGTATCAGAGCTGTTAAACGGAAGGCTTTTCACTTATTGTCAATATATTTGCTTATTTAAACAAATATTCATTTATATAACCTTTTACCCTACTTGGGTACTTACACTTTATAGTTGGCCAAGCCCCACATAAATCCCTTTCTTACATTGTCTGAGCTCCAACACAGTATGCTCAGCTGCCTCAGCAGACAAGCCTTCCTTATACCACTTGGGTTCTAATACTCGGAGCCAGATCACCCTTCTTGGCAGATGCCCTGGTCAACATGCTTGCTTGTGTTGAATATCTTGCACTTGGCCACCACAGTAGTTGAACATTTCCTGTGCTGAGTCTTACTTTGCACAATCCTGCAAAATGGCTTTTAGAATGAATTAATTAGCAAGGAAAAGAAGAGAAGGGAAAAAGCAAGATACCATTTGAAAATTTTACATAATACTTTCAATGAAATATATATTATTCCAAAGCTGTGCATATGTAATTTTTCTAATAAAAGAAATAATTTATACATTTGTCACTTTGCCTTTTAAAATAGTCTACTTCTGTTGGTTTTTTGTTTGCTTTTTTATTTATAAAATCTTTGGCTAATTGCTATATTTCATCCATAGCAAACATTTCTTAGCTTGAAGTAGTTATTAAAGAATGAAAGCTAACACAGTCAATTACTTCAGATTTTCTAATTGAATTTATAGAAATATATTCTTGTGTAACTCAAATGACTCAAATTCAGGAATATCTAATAAGAGAATAGAAAAACTACTCCCACATACTTGCCATATACCTTTGGAATTTTACTGGCTTAAAACCTAAAATATATTTCTAAATAGATTTCATATCTTTGTAAATTATTCACAATTAAAACTCAGAACAATGTAATCATTTGCGTTAATATATAAATATACACAAAGAGATTACAATATATGGAGATATGTATATTTTCTTACATAATGTGTGTATATGTGTGTGTCTTATACTGTATGTATATGTGTGTGTGTGTATATACACATATATATGTTCGTGAATATGTCATGTGTAGCTGGCTATATGTGAATGTGTTTTAAGTATTCTTATACACTGGGAATGTATATATGCACATATTTAACATCATACGTGCATTTTTTAGAAGCATTCATTTTTATTAGAGCAAGAATCGAGGCTTGAGATCTTGCTTCTTTTACATGGGAGACAAAAAAAAAAGTAATTATTTATTTTTGTTCTCAGAGCTATCGCACAAAAATAAAACAGAAAAAGGAAATAAATTTTCATGAGCAACATCTCCTAACTTCAATATCCAGAGAGAAATTAAGAAAATAAGAGGAAAGATGACAGCCTAACAATATTTAAGAAGAAAGTTTTCCATTATTCATTTAATTCACTTTTAGTTGACCAAGGTAAGGAATGTTGAAGTTTAGATAATGAATGTGTCATGGTGTCAGCATTCTTTAAAAAAAAAAAAAGACTAGGGGTAGGGGAATGGAGGCGGGAGGGATGTGTTGATAATTATCATGTTAACCTAAGAATGTTTTATTTTGATTGAGGCTAGTTTAAAACTATATTCTCTAGGTTTTGTGAGGGAGATATTAGGATAATGGATTACATATTCCCTATATGTATATATCCAGAAAAATCTTTAAAAATTCTAAAAGATAAGAAAAGTTAAAAAAAAAATGAGGAATTGCCTTCCAAAAACCATAATTGCAGCAAAATCAATTAGACAATTTTTCTTGATCGCATTTGATGCTTTGACATCACACATCCCGTTTATTTGCTTCTGGCCCTAATAATCCTCTGCATGCTGGGAAATATCTTTGTTCTCTGATAGAAGTAATAAAGCTGTCTGCACGATTCTCTCTTGTGAGACAGAATGTTCCTATTTTATTTAATCTATTGGTGTGCAGCCTTTTCAAAGTAAATACTTCACACACACTGAACAGAGAAAGACATGCAAGGGGGCTGGCCCGAGAAGTGTAAAAATTAAAAAGTGTCCTGTGAAGAAATAATGATGGCTCTCTAAAAAATTAAATAAATAAGAATCTCGGGTCAAGCGGGCCTTGACTCTCATTGCTGCGAGAGTATGGAGTGCTTCATATTCTCCCAACCCCCCTGTTCCATTCAGTTGTTCCTGTTGAATAGAAAGCATCGAGAAAATGAAGAGATCTAAATGCCAGCAGGAGACGAGCTGCATTCTTCTAGGCATGTCCTGAGCCTAGTCACCCAGAACAACTTGTGATCCCTGGACAAAGCCGTTCACAGCAGGTGGCCATATCAAGAAATTTTCCTCCTGGAATTAGATATTATCCCAGGAATCACTACTGAGTCAAACATAATGCCCCATCCTGCTGGGTCAAGTAGGATTCCATTTCAATTTCTTTACACAACGATGCGTTTCATCTTGTCTGCGTACAATGACAGTGCTCAGGCATGAAATAAATTGAAGTGCCTGAAAGGCAGAATTATCCCTTGAACCTGCAGCATTCCCAACCCCAAAAACACACATTGTCAAGTGAGTTCCAGATAAGCAGGATCTTCAGCAAGTGTTTGTGCTGCTTGGCTTCCTTTAATCATACTCCCTTTTGTAAAATGGATTTTCGAGGGGAAAGAGAAATCATTGCTGAGGAAAAAGGTCATTTTCAAAAGGCTTAAGAGGTTCATTTTGTGTGGCTTTCCAAGGTGAAACAGGTAATTCAGAGTAGTGAAAGTCTTTTGTGATCAACTTAATTCATCCTTCATATTACCAAGAATAAAAACTATTGAAATAAGGCTGAATAAAGTTCTTTATAACAATGTTCCTATGGATAGAAAGTGATGATTTGTTGTTTGCTAAGAAACTGTCCAAACTCCAGCAAATGAAAGTTTAGGTTGAGAACAAGCTTTCCTTCCACCTTCTCTTCAGAAAGCATAGTGGTTTTCTGGGCTGTTTGGCAGACATATTTCAATACCTTATCAATAACACACCTCTGTTTACAGAACATCAGGCTAGCTTCACCATAGCCGTAAAGCCAAACAAATAACATTTTTTCTCCATTGTCACATTATATTTGAGCTCTTTACAGATACAGACTAGAGAAAATTCAAGGAATAACATTTTCTTTCCATTTTACTGAGAACAACCTTTCCATAGCAGTCAAATATTTTGTAATCTTATATTCAACCTGTGAGAATAGTTTTCTTGAATTTATATATGGAAGAAATTGATACAGAAGAAATGAGATATATCTTAATTTTAATAAGTTAGAGTATCTTGCAAATTGTTACCAAAAATTTGAAGAATTTTATTCTTCAAATTTTATTCTTCAAATAATGAACTTTATTCAGTCTTATTTCAATAGTTTTTATTCTTGGTAATATGAAGGATGAATTAAGTTGATCACAAAATACTTTCACTACTGGGACAAAAGGAAAGGAAGTAAAATACATACAATGACTTGATATTTAATGCATAAATCTTGTAAAATGTTTCTCTTTTAATATTGATTTATTTGATTTAAATGTGCATCTTTAGGCAGTCTGGAAGGTCCTTTAGAATATAAAATAATAACTAACTGCAAGTTATTATATATGTTTAGAATTCTATAACTGTTCTTTTTATCTATATAATTGAATATTCAACAGTGATCCCAACATTCAAGTGAATTTGCCTACCAGCTGATAATCAGTTTTAGAGTTGCTTTCTTCCACATTGCACAAATTATTTAATTGCATATATGGTGGCAGTAAGTGCTGTAATTCTGCAAAGTTACTCTAGCTAAAAGAGTCAGGTAGCTATGAACGCACAACTTTAGCCACTAACCCCCACAGAACTGACTCAGAGTAGTCTAAGGAATCTATAAAAAGAGAAACAGTTGTTACAGGATATTTACCTAGAAGAGTCAATGAAAAATAATTCCACTTATTGAAAAGGAATATCCCCATGCATTTAGAAATTATATTCAAAGAAATGTGAATGAATACCTGAATGTTTGTGTTTTTCTTGTTTACTAACTTCAGTGTTCTTTATTATTTCATTATTTTATCAGTTTTAAAAGAATTTCCTGAAATATGTTAGATCTAGGCTATGAGAGGATCTAAATTTTTCCTAAGCATGTTTAGATACCTACTGACAATATGTGCTAGTGATTTTTAAATTCTTTTTCCCCTGAATTATCATACCCCTTCACCATTATTTATAGTCAATGCCTTAATTACTTATACACTGATATTTTTTTCATAGTAAGCATCTTAAAGTTGTAGCTTATGTTATATAGTATAATATATCTCATTACACTTGACATTCTAGATCTAAAGTTGATCAATACCTGCTTAATAAGTACATTAATAGTTGAATGTTCTATTTAAAACAGTAAATACATCTTTGAAATAAACTTACAAAAAGTAAGTAGGCGATGACTATTTGCCCTACAAGATGATTTTCATTTTGAGATAGATTTTTAAAATTTCCTAAATTTAAAGACTAATATCTTAATATCTAGAAGGAAATTAATGTCTAAATTTTTATTGCGTACTATTTTCCAGAATTCAGTTTCATAATGCTAAATAGATATTTAGGTAAAAATTTTAATCTGGAAGACATTTTTGACTTGGCTCCCCAATTAATTTATATTTTACAGCTACTGATGAATTACTTTCAAGGGTAATTTTTTCAAGTACTGAGAACTCTTTATTTTTTCAGTTTTCTTGTTTTTGTGCAACCCAGTCTTTATGAATATTTGTCATGAGCTTTGCCTGAATGTTCTGATTGAGCCACGTATGAATCTTCAAAGGAAAGTGAAAGTTTCTATAAAGAAATTTTCTGCACCAAATGTAGATTGATTATAATATTGTCCACAAGTAGATTTGGTTATAACAGAGATTTTAATTTATACATTTTTAGGTTTTCAACATGTGGAAATATCAGGTCTGAGAAAGGTTTCTTGTTGTTGTTATCTTAACAATCTACGTAGAGTAAATAGTGGAATATTTTTGCATTCAGTGTCCTGGGCAAAATCTGAGCTACAATATGGTGCAGTGACAAATAACCACCAAATCCCAGCCACTTAAAGTGATATCTCACTTACTCTGCATGCCCTTCTGTGGCATCAGAACTCGGTGCTTAATGAAGTCCCTAGAGGCCCAGGATGAGGGAGCAGTGATCTTTCAAATGTTTCTCATCACCGTACCAGAAGAAAAAGAAGAATGTGAGAAATTGCACATGAGTTATGAAAATGTTATCTGGAAGTGACACAGTCACTTGAATTTCACTGACCAAAGCAAGCCATCTGGCCACAACTAACCTCAAAAGTGTAAGAAAGTGGAATTCTATCATGTTCCTGCAAGGAGGAAGAAGCAGAATTCTAAGTGAGCAGAACTAATGATTCCCTACACAATTTATGTCATCAGCCTTCTCTTTCTTACTTTCACAAAGATATTAAACCTCTCCAGTATCTCTGACCTTACAGTCATTCAAGATGTACACATTTAGAGCTTCCTATTTAAAAAATGTGAGCTTCTTCCTGTGGAGGTATGAGAGTTTCCCCACTTCCAGCTGGACTCAAGTCAAAAGCTTTTACTTTGATGACACAGTGGTAAGCTTCTGCCTCCTCTAAATTGGATATTCCTCTGATTGGTGGCCACTGTTGCATTCAATATTTTTGCTTTATTGTTACCATCAGTATCTTAGTTATTAACAAAGAATATCTGTAGTAACTAATAAAAGCACCTGTGAGCACTTTAAGACAGTGAAGCATTGTACTGAACATAAAGGCTCATAGTTTCCTTAAACACAGACATTGCCCAACTGCCATTCAGGTCAGAGATAAAAGGAGTAGAGGAACAGTCAGGTCCAGAGATGCATTCTAGTAATAAATTCTGTGCCCCCCACAGCTTTGTGTCTTGAAGATTATTTCTCTTATAGTATCTGTTCTCAAAACATTTTAGACCCACCATGTGAGAGACAGTATCTGCCCCCAGGGAAAAGAGAAAACATGTTTTTAAAAGAAGAAGAAGAAGAAAGAAGTGTTTGTTTTGCATGGTGTTTTAGAAATGTGAAGGAAGAAACAGGGTTAGGAATACATGGAATGTGGTATGAGAAGTGGCAAGACTGTGAACCACATGTTTAAGACACAAAAAGATGATATTGATCTAATAATGGTAAGAAAAACAAGGCTGAGAAAACACAAAGGAATTATAATTTCAGATTTTCAAGTAGCATAATGATTTCTCAGTGGAAAAGTTTTCTTGACAACTGCTTGAAATATGAAATGTAGAATATTTAATCTTATATAAAGAATTGAATCTCAATGTGTTAATTATAAAAGTAAAAAAAAAAAGATTATCAAAATAAAAAATAAACCTTGGGAGTCAGAATAAAAATGAGGATAGATAACCTCAAGAAATCAAGAAGATAATAGTACTAGCTTTCTGATTCTATAGTTAAGATAATTGTAAAGCAGTTTAAAGCTAAGATCAAGGAAAAAAGATATTTAAACTTAGTTGGAAGTATATTTGTAAATGAAGGAGTTACGGAAAGGGGAGGAGTACAAGCTAAATTACAAAGTTGAGGTCAATAAAGAAAACTGAATAATTTTACTTTTATACATAATAATTTTGAAAGTAGAGATGAAAAACTCTACTTTGCAGAAAGAGACCAATTGTCACTACGAAAGAAAATGCATAAAATTGAAGAATTCTCAGAGAATGTGGAAATATGAACTATATGTGATATTATTGAGAAATATGAGAACTTATACTGCTTCCACTCCTATCATCTAATGAAAAAGAATTTCTAGGCTAATTTTGTAACAATCACATTTTACCTTCTTTATGAAAGAAAATACAATTTGAATATAGGGAAGTTATGGAGAAAAAAAAAAACCCTGCTGTATACAGTCATACTTCTTGAGTGGATCTGAGCAGTAAAGGTAGACAGAAAGTGCTGTTACAGCTGGATCATGTTGAATAACCAAAACAGAAAGAGCTGAAGGGAAATAGTGAAGCAGAAGGAGGGGAAATCTATCGGGGAACCAATAAGGTGGTGTGAAGCTAGGACTGTGTGTTGGGAAGTGATCACTAAAATATACTTGGTAGTTGATCCAGGCTTTTAGAAAAACTACGAGTAAAGTCAAACATTAGACTTAAGGTAATTTGCGTCTGCAAAATTAGCACCCTAATTTAGCCTCACATATATTAATGTAGTTATTACATACATATGCACACATTTGATGATGGTTAGACTTGTTATGAAACCCAACTGAAGTTTTATGTCTGGATCCCAAGCAATTCAGAACATAAGCACCATCTGGGGCTTAGTGACATGAGCTGACAACTGAATTAAATCAATAAAGAAAATAGTGTATCTCCAGAGTTGAACATGATAATATAAGGTTATCCTAAGACCTTCAGTTAAATAGAGAATACTTGGAGCATGTTCTGGAATTCCAGTGGGAACCATATAAAGAAGGAGCATCCTTGAAACAAATAACTGCATCTCAATGGGTAGGAAGACCCCTGAGGACTTCTGGCTTTCATGTGAGGATGAGGAACATATTTGTAGGTTGTTTAATTAATTATTAAATTAATTTTCAATGCTCATGCCAGTTGAGCCACATATTTTATGTCTTCAGTTCAATCCAATGGAAAATTATTGAGGTTCTCTCATAGGTATTTGTATAATGGTGAGACATACAAGTGTGAATGAGAGACAGCCTCTATTATTGAAGTCCTCAAAATCTATCTGTCTGCTGGGCAAGAGTGGAAAAGGGGACTGAAAAAATGACTCCTACAAACATAAGGAGATAGTGCTAGAGCAGCAGTGTGAATCAAGTGCTACAGACATGGAGATGAAGGGGGCAGGAAGGAATAACCACAAATAAGAGAACACTTTTATCAGGGCTTAAAGGATTGGCAGGATTTTACTAGACAGAAAAATACAGACACATGGAAGTCCACAAATAAGCATACAGAGAATGAATGTGCCTCATGTAATTGGAGGCTATTGGAAGTAACTTGATATAAAAAAAGAGGGCGGGAGAGTGTCACCACTGGCTAGTGAGTAGGCAGGTGTCAGCGCTAAGAAAAAACACAACACCTAAGAATAAAATGATCTGAATAGAATAAATAATACACTTTTTCTTATTGCTACATTACATTACATTAATATTACATCATTGTAATGTAATATTACACTAAGGTAATATTGCATCAATATGACATTATTGAGTGCAATAACTGATCATGTTTTCAAAATAACTTTCTTTTTTTCCTCTTATGTAACTCTTTCTTTTGTGTACTTATGTCTTGTGTCTCAGTTATGATCACCTTCCTCCTGGACCTCTAAGCCAGAAAGCTTAAAGTCATCACTCATGGCATAATTTTATTTTCCCTTTCCAAAACCCTTGGATAAGAGAAAAACAAAACAAATAATCAAACAAAATAGCACTCCCACTTACGGCAACCAATTTCTAACTAGTCTCTAAATTTATTTATTGAATCCCATAGGATGCTACCAATTTTGTTGGTTCCTCTCCATTTTTACTGCAGAATTCCTAACTTAGGTCTTCATAACTGTAGACTTGTATTTCTGCTTTTACTTTCTTGATAGTTTCCCTATATTCCCCTTATCAGTCCCACCAAACCATTAGGCAAACAGTCTCTAGATGTGTCTCTCTAAAGTTCAGACACAGTCATGTCCCGTCTCTCATCATGAAGCTCAGTGGAAAAATGTTTGAATATGACATTTAAGACCATTATTTTTCTCCTACCTGCATACTAACTGTAATTCTCTGTCAATAATAGTTAAGAATATTGGGGGTGCTGACGAGTTGATGGGTGCAGCACACCAACATGGCACAAGTATACATGTGTAACAAACCTGCACGTTATGCACATGTACCCTAGAACTTAAAGTATAATAAAAAAAAAAAAAGAAAAAAGAAAAAAAATTTTAAAAAAACAATATTGGAGCATTCATGGCTCCTCTGTCATTACCTTTCACATCTATTTATCTCTTATCTATCTACTATCTATCTATCTATCTATCTATCTATCTATCTATCTATCTATCTAATCATCTCACAAATATTACATCAATGCAATTGTGTATCCTCTATTTACCATGATTTTTCCAACCTAGATCTCAGACCATTGGAAAATTAGTACTTCATATTAAGAACAATATGGGCTGGGTGTGGTGGCTGACGCCTATAATCCCAGCACTTTGGGAGGCACAGCGGGCAGATTATCTGAGGTCAGGAGTTCAAGACCAGCCTGACCAACATGGAGAAACCCACGTCTCTACTAAAAATACAAAATTAGCCAAGCGTGGTGGCATATGACAGATTCTCGGGAGGCTGAGGCAGGGGAATTGTTTGAACCCAGGAGGCGGAGTTTGTGGTGAGCTGAGATTGCGCCGTTGTACTCCAGCCTGGGCAACAAGGGCAAAACTTAAAAAAAAAAAAAAAAAAAAAGAGAGAGAGAGAGAAAGCACTGTGGCTTTTAAACTGCTGCACATTTGCAGACAATTTATCTGAGGAGATTTAACTGTTATTGATCTAATTTACAAATTTTATTTTGCTTACAATGCTCATATTAACAAATCTATAAGGGCCCTGTTCCCATGAGCTAGGTTGAAGTGAGAGGTGAGGGATGGGGTATAGAATGCAGCACTCATGACTTTTAGATACAGTGCACACTGTTTTGCAACTCAGAATCTGTAATCCCCTAAAAAGTGGAGATGGAGGGAAGGAAGAAAGCCCCAAATGTCCTGATTTATGAAGGTGTTCTGCCCTCACAGCTGCACAACCCCTGGGTGAACTGTGATTCACACTGTTTGCTGTGTCAAGCCTTTCTCCCGTTAGTGAATAGCATCCCCTTTTGGTGTGAAAAAAGTGTGGGCAGTCTTACAATGGGAGCTAGATCCCTTTAAACGTATGATTTAAAGCTTCCTTTTTAAGGATTTACCCATCGACAAAGTTTTGAAACTTATCATGGTATCACATGCAAAAAAAATGCAATCTCTGACAAATTATGTCTGGGAAGGCAGGTACTGCTTCTAGTGATCAAGTTATGAAAACAATTCATCTTCATTTTGTAAGAAGTCTCTCATTTTTTTACTATACCTTTCTTATTTCTGGATGCATTACCTAAATTTGTAATTTACAAGTTGTAATTAGAAACTCTGCGATAATAGATTTTACGAACAAAGGAATGGTTAGGTTGAAATGCATTGGATGAGTTTGTTTTAAGACAGACCAAAAGATGGTTAGTGAATATTACATACTTTAGGAGGCTTAAAACATTGTTTGTATTAATTTACTGAATAATATATCTTTACATAATGACAAAAAAAGGTAATAATTCCTTTACCTTATTATGACAAGTGACCTAATCTGTTTTAAATCATGTAAGTGATCAAACTTGGAGACAAGATCAAAATATCTTTCAGCATCAGATTCAAAGAAATGACAACTAGAGACACAGCAGTAAGAAAAACGCCCACCCTACTGAAATCCATTATATCAAAAAGGTTATATCGAACGGACTTTACCACATTACTAAAGGATTGAAAATTAACCCAAGGTTATCCACTTCATACAAAATAAACATTGAACATTCAGTGCAGCAATTTCTTTACTGCCTTCATGATGACTTACAATATAAAACATATTGGTTTTTGAATGTTTTACTGTGGAAGCTGATTTAAAATAATCTTTGAAAGGACTCTTTTTGAGGAGTTCTTTATTATTATTAAAAGGGTAAGAGCCAGAGCAGCAGCAGGGAACCACTTAAATAGAGGTTCAGATACCCTGTTCTTAATAGGACAAGCTTTAAGTATTTTTATACACAAAATAGACTGACACAATTTCCTGTGGGGTTTCTTCAACATATATAATACCCATTATGATACAACAAAGTAGTATTGACATGAAACTAATAAAGTGGGATTTTTATCTTTACGCATTTGAAAATTCTTACTGATATATGAGATAATTCAAAGAAAACTTGAATTCAACTGGAAAATGCTTACAGAGGAAATAATATGGGCCACTTTTGTGGACTCTTAATTTTTTCTTGAAATTGTGAAAATTTTGACATGACATCCAGCTGCATCATGGTAGAACACAGCAAAAAATGAAAAAACAATGTAAGGAGGGGGAAGTTCCTTTTACTGATATTAAAATTGTTCTGATCACAAATATGCCATGCATATTTGTAAAAATAAATTATTCCATAGCCAGGTAAGCCAAGGTCAAGAATAAATGAATGAATATTCAGGTTTTCACTTTTTAAAAACATTGAATAATAAGAACCACATTGGTTTGACATAAAATTAATCATTGGTAAAATATTTCCACTTTATTTCACAAGATTAACTTAATTATCCTTTTATCAGTTACAAGAAGGACAAATTAAGAGATATCCTTTAGGATTGAACTCTTAATGCAAAACATTTCTTCAGAGAGGGAAGTAGATGCAAAGTTTAAGAGCTCTTTGCCTTTGGGAAGTTGCAGCTTGAAGATACATTGACATTCTTCTGCTGTTTAATGCCTTCTTAATGCTGTTCATGCATGCACGCACGCGCATGCACACACAGACGCACACACACACACAATGCTCATTTAATGGCAAATAGTTGCTGTTTCTATTTGAACTGATTAAGATATATTTTTAAAAATAGGCTTTTGGCTTTTGAAATGGCACCCGTAATACCAAAGTGACATAATACTGCACTTCTGTAATTCAAATGGGCGGCCATTGAGGCAAGAGAAGCAAGTGCCTCTGTGCAATTTTCCTCCTTTTTTTGTGAGTTAAGCAGATTTACTCTTTAACGGTGGAGCTTCAGCGGATGATTATGACATCAAAGTGTGACAGACAGTGATTATGTACTGCAGGGAGAAAATGCAGTTAAAAAGAGACAATTCATTCCCATAGCTTAAAGGGACAATTTCCTTGGCCAAAAGTAAAATAAACTCTATCATCCCAGGCTTCTTTCTGAAAGAAAGGAGAGTGGAGGCTTAGTCTGTTTCATTTGATTTTTCATTTCCTTTCATACTTTAGAATCACACTGTCTCCCCACATACTCAAATACCCTTCCCATCTCGTCACCCACCCGTCACATATCCTATACAATCTGATTTCTGATTGATTTATTTGGTGTATTTCAGTATTTTTATCTGCAGATTTCTAAATATCAGGCACTTACACTTTACTGAAAATGACGTCTGTTGTTATACCCTGATTTTGCTTTTTTTGAACTCAATTATCTTTCTCAATTTGTGATCTCCCTTTAGTTTTTACAAAGCTGTTAGAAATTGTACCTAGAATATAGTTTAGTCAGATATTTGCGAATTTGTTGTCACACATTAAACATTCATGATTTTTTTTTTGCTGTTTTATATTTAATTTTACTGTTTTTAATTCCCAGTCCTTCAATGTACTTTTTTAATAAACATACTAATTACATGGGTTAATTATAACAAATGTTGTTGAATTTAACAAGGCCCAAAGTTGGCTAATTTAGTAGTTTAGTTGGCAAAATTTTATTAAGCAGAATCACCTTGATTCTTAGCTAGACACACTGCTCTAAATATGAAATTAGCATATGGTATCTGAAATTTAAAAATAAAAATTACTATGAATTCCTGTGAAACTTTTAATAATAATTTATATATTTAAGTTTGTTTTGTTCTGAGAAAAGAATTGCCATTTAACTGTGTCTGAATTGTTTTGTAATATATTTTTAGGAAAATATAATTATGTCTTTTGAATTGTGACACTTATATAACAAAAAATACCTTATTTAAATGTAGAAACTTCCCAAAGATATTAGTTTTACTAATCTAATCAAGATAAGAAAATTATTGGGATGAATCAATAATGAAGTTAAGAGGAAACAATAGGATAAACACTGTATTTATTCAAAACATTAATTTGTCTTGTTTTTTGAATTGAATATCACTTAAATAGAATTCGTAGCAACATTTTGTTGATGTGTCCATACATTTTCTACTTAGAAAATGAAATAGATTATATAAAGTATCTTTAAGTTGGAGATTATTCCTATTAAAATATTTTGGAATAAATTAAAACTCAGTAACACTCAAATGAATAATACTAAAAATATTTTCGATGGAGAGAATTTTTAGAACATGTATTTTTTATGTATTCAACCCCATAAATTCAAATTTGAATTTGTGAAGAGAAGATAGAATGTAGCAAAATTATAACATTGAGCTCAAGTACTATACAGAAATATTTATAATCCTGTTTTACTATCCCAAAACAATTAATAGCTTGCCATATATTTTGCAATTTATTATTTTTATGTGTTTTAAGGCCTATATGACCCTAATGTTCTTGCTGTTATTGTTGTGTTTCCTTTATATTTTAAACAGAGCATTCAGCTTGGAGTGGATAATACCCTCTTATGCATTTGGTATCATTTAATGTCTCTATGCAATAATTTCAACGTTGTGTGACAATGTTTGACCTGCCAAAACAAAACCCTGGAGGGCTTCATTTGTTTGTTATTTTGTTTTCTTTTATCTGTCTGTCTGTGTATCTACCTACCTATTTGGTCTTTGCAACAGTCTTATCTTCACTCTAGAAATGATGTAATATAGTTAAACATGCATGCAGTTTAGAAACATGGATTTAAATAATTGAAGGAGTCTTATTAAATTTATTCCCACACCTTAATTTGTTTTCCGACACTCTCGATTGTATTGCTGATTATATGACCTCAGGATAAGAGCAAATAACATGCATTTTGTATTGTGGAGCTTCACAATCCGACAAAATCATGGAGAAAATGACATCTTAAAGGTTTTCCTCATCAAAAAGTGAGAAGAATTTGCTTAATAGATTGTAGTTGCTGGGCTAGCTAATTTTTTTTTTTTTTTTTTTTTTTTGAGACGGAGTCTCACTCTGTCGCCCAGGCTGGAGTGCAGTGGCACAATCTCTGCTCACCTCGACTCACTGCAAGCTCTGCCTCCCAGGTTCACACCATTCTCCTGCTTCAGCCTCCCGAATAGCTGGGACTACAGGAGCCCGCCACCACGCCCGGCTAATTTTTTTGTATTTTTAGTAGAGACCGGGTTTCACCATGTTAGCCAGGATGGTCTCCATCTCCTGACCTCATGATCCGCCCACCTCGGCCTCCCAAAGTGCTGGGATTACAGGCGTGAGCCACCACGCCCGGCCTGGGCTAGCTCATTTTTATTAACTATATCAAGTAGACATCAAAATTGCTGACCTTCAGGAGATTCTTCCATTTTTAAATTTTGAATTTTAAATAATTGGAAATTTTAGAGATTATTCTTCTATACTTTATCAATAACAGCATTGCCACAAAACAAAGGGTAAATCCAGTTATAAAAGACGCAAAATGCCTGTCTTATATCAATGTAGTAAAGTAAGTAAAAATGGGAAAATGAATATTATCAAAGACCCCAAAATCCAGTCACCTGTATTTATGACCATAAAATCATGCAAAGCTGCTCCAAGTGAGAAAATATGTATATTTTGTGTTAAATATTTATTGAAATGTAATTATTTCCTAAAGTTGTTAAATAATGGTAATATATGCAATAAAATGCTATACAGAAAATAATAGTTTGTTTTCCTAAGACTCTTCACTGTTAGAAATCTACTTTTTCATAATGTAGCATTCTGAATTAGGATGTGGACAGCAGCAGTTTTGACACGGTTATTTTGCCTTCATAGGTGCCTTAAACTTGCAGAATAAGTGTCAAGGCCTGGAAGAAAATCCTTCAAACCATGGTAGAACACTCTTTTAGAAAATACTCAATGAAAAAAGGAGATACAATAGAGTAGAAAACATTGATATTGATGACTATGAGTCAAAGCTGTTCTCATAGAACAGCTGGATAGAGGGACTCTGAACATAAAAGTGAATTTATTTTACTCATGAATTTTTATGTACAAAATTTGTACATGATAAAAATCAACACTTGCTATTTAAAACAGTTTCTTCAGGCCAACTACAGTGGCTCATGTCTGTAATCCCCGTACTTTGGGAGGCTGAGGCGGGCAAATCACTTGAGGCCAGGAGATAGAGATGAGTCTTGGCAACATGGCAAAATTCCATGTATACAAAAAAACACAAAAATTAGTCAGGCATGGTGGAGTGCACCCCTAGTCCTAGTTACCTGTGAGGCTCAGGTAATAGGAACACCTGAGCCCTGGAAGTTCAGGCTACAGTGAGCTGAGATTGCAGCACTGTATCCCAGGATGACAGAGAGACCCTACCTCAAAAAAAAAAAAAAAAAAAAAAAAAAAAAAGAGTTATTTCAATAAGTATAATTAGCTATCTAGATATATGTATCTATCTACCTACTTACCTATATGTAGAGGGATGTAGATACATTGACCAACGTGCTAAATGGTAAGGAACATTGTGTGACGGTTTTTTTTTCTTTCTCAGTAGTAAAAAATGGTGCATTTTAAAAACAATAGATTTGATGCCATAAGTAATAGGGTTATTCGCCAAGTTCACTGTTCATTGAGACAACTCCACCCTGTGCATTTGCACCTTTTACCTTTCCAGGTACTTCTCATGCCATTTTGTCTTTCCATGCCTATGAACAGGACACCTCCATTCAATAAAATGGCCTTTCTTAACTTCTCCACTTAATATATTCATTTATTTTTTAAGATCAATTCAAAGGTATTTCCTTGGTGAAGTGTTTCTATACTATCACAGAATTATAGCATTCTGCCTATACTATAGTCTAGCCTGCAGTCTATATACTATGACTTTTCTGCATATATGTTTATATGATTCTGTTTTCTAGTTAATTGTAATCTTCCTAAGGGCAAAGGCCGGGTTCTAGTTAATGCTGTCAACCCAGAAAGCAGCATCATGTGCACAGTTTGTTTATACTATCAGTAAATGGTACCTGCTATGCATGTGGTAAGACTCAGCAACTATTCTTTGAAATAATAAAAAATAAAAGTGTGAACAGTGAATATATGTGATATATTTATATAAACTATTTATATTTTACAACCATAGTTTAAGAAATCAAAGTGTGACAATGCTAAAACCAAGGCCAAGACATTAATTTTTCTAAGTCTATTTTCACCCATTTATTCTGGCTGCTATCCTGCACTGGCAGTGTTTGTTCTTCGTTATTGCTGATACTAGAGAAGATTAGGAATAAATTAGTGCAACTTATCTTCACTATGTGAAAAATCAATACTTATTGATGGTAAGTCAAAAATTGTCAATTTCTAAAATAATCTCATAAGTAGAAAATAGCATGATTATATAATACATTGATTATAAATATTTTCAAAGAGTAATTAAAACATTCAGCCTTCTACATAATACATAATTTTTAAAAATCCTGCTTTACTTGTTTTCAGAAGTATATGAAAGATTAATACATTTAGGGTACAAAGTCGTTTTAGCCTTTTGTTTTTACTATGTATTCAAAGGTTTATGAGAATAGGCAAATAAGAAGGAAGTGTACATGGACTTGTTATTTGCTTTAGAGTTATAATTAGGGGTCCAAACTGTATAGGTAAGAATGATATTTAAAAATCAACCATGCTTAAACCTGATCATAATTAGACACCCAAGTTGCTTGTTGCATATTTACTTTTATACAATCTTAAGAGATGCCTTCTGGATAGAAATTAATAGAAGCATTTTCTAAAACTACACAAAGCATTTTACTTAAATTCTTTATTCTCTTTTCAACTTTCTTCTTTGATAAAATATACTTTCATTTTTTACCATAATGGCTTTTTATTTAACTTATGCCTGCTGTACTTGGTAGTAACTGTAAATAACAGCAACAAAAAAAAAGTAGAAAAGAATGATTAACTGTTACTGTCTTTGACCTTTCATATTTAGGTTGTTGTATTTTAAAATACAATTTTAATTTTAAATAATTTAATAAATCTCAATTCTCTACTTTGCACCTTGGGCAGGTTTTTTAACAATTCTGGGCCTCATTTTCCTCATTTGTAAAAAAAAGGAGATAATAATAATGCCTAACTCACAGGGTATTTTGTGAAGATTAAATGGATTAATATATGTAATATATTTAGAAGAAGATGTATAATTATTTGTTTTGGGAGTTACTTTTGTGATTATTGTCATTATTCCATTTGGTTAAAAAATTCTGATAATTTCTGAACAGTGTCTCATTTTGGTCAGGCTAATATTCAGGTTTAAGTATGGTTAATTTTTAAATATCATTCTTACAGTTTGGTGCCCTAACATTATGCAAATACAAGTCCAGGCACATTTCCTTTATGTTTGCTTAGTCTCAGAAAACCATGCTTTATTATGATTTATTTCTTCAAATAAATGAATAAATCCATTCTACTAAGGAAAAGAGGAATAAGCATATTCTATGACTCAAACATGGCAGTACAGAAAAATAGAAAACAATGATAAATCAATTTCAGTTCGATATAAAAGCAAAAGCTCTGGTTAAAGCCCTCAATGAGTAAAACTACTTGGTTTATGAATCAATGAGTTTATAGCAGGACAACTGTCCAGATGGTCACTGAGGGGATTCCTTAGTTTGGTGAGAGGCTGGCTTAGAGGGCTCTTATCATTCTTACAAAGGGGTCTACCTTATTTCAAAGCGGAATGGTACCTCCCCGCATGGGGTAATCTGAGGGGTGGCTACCTCACTCACTTTCTGACATGTTTGGAATACACATCTCTTTCTTTGAATCTTGAGCCCATAGCTTCATAACATCTAGAAAGGGTTTTCTTTAGTGAGACTTATTTAACAATTATTTGAGACAGAAAAAAAAGAAAGGCATATTAAATGCTAGGAGATGTGAACTACCAGAAAAAAGAAGAGTGGTAGAACACTAATAACAAATTTTGCCTACTTCTTAATTTGAAGTTGAACCTGGTCAAATTAAGAAGTAACCAACTCTCACAGTTCTGTTGCAGAAGCACACCTAGGTCTCCAGGTGCCTTTATGTGAGAGGAAGTCATGTTTGGCAAGTATCATTACTGTTGAATTAGATGACTAAGTCACTGAACAGTGAAAAAACTCATAAAGATTTTATCACTGGAAGTATGTACATAACACAGCCACTACCTAGACTCCTATGCTTCTGAAAACCTTAGGTTCGACCTTAGAGTGTTGGAAAGAAATTATTGCCAATCAGCGTGTTCACAGAACTTGATCATATCATAATTTGTGAAACTCAGCCAAGAAAATGGTAGGTAATGTTTCCTGATTACTTTTATTAATTAAATTTCAAAGCTATTCTCAATCAGGCTCCCACCTTACAAACATACTGTTCACCTTGTGAATTATTTCAGTCTTGATTATTAATTCAGTCATTGTCACCCTTTGCACTCACCTCCCCCCATTTTGGAAATCTCATAGGTGCAAACATTGGCACTGTACAGCATGCAGTCCAGGTCTTGTCATGCTCTGGACTGGAACTCCATCACTAATGAGTTTTCATTGCTGCTCCTACCAGCCCTTGAGCAGACTCTGTGGATGCCAATCTAGAGCGGCCCCGCATAAACTTCACATGTTCAGAATTTTCATTGACCTCACTGAAACTTTCATGAGAATGGATGTACCAAGTAAATATGGGAAAGGATTCTACAACACAACTCTCTAAATAGAAAATCTTTGTTTTTGCTCTCCATATTTGCATAACTAATGTTATGAAAGGCATAGCAGAAAAACACTCAGAGTGAAGTCCGGGGCCATGACCCAAATTCCAAAGGTTGTAAGAATAGCCAAATATTCTCATGTGATCAGTTAAGCTTTCAAAGGTACAATGAAAAGGAAAATAGCAGAAAAATAGCTAGATTGATGAGCTGTAAATTTTATAGGTAATTATTTGTGCTTCCTTGTTTGTAGGAATGTATAACTATGCATCCTAGCCAACGTACTTCTAGGGAGTTAAAGAAGAAAATGAGAATGAAGGCAAAAATATCCTATTCAGATTTTCTAAACAGCTTATGTTAATGCTAAATAAACTTTTAAAAACAGACATGGTGGCTTAATTTTGTAATATTTAAGTGTTATAATTTTATTCCATTAAGTGTGTATGATTGCAAAAGCATCGAAGTTGAAAATCTGTGAAATTGAAGGAAAACACAATTTCACTTTTTGTTCAGAAAATTCCAATACTACAAAGTAAATAAATTCAGATATAAGTAGAAACATTAGATCTTTATTTTATTGCTTGCCATAGGTGAAGGACTTTATAGAAAGATTTTTTTTTTTTTTTTTTTTTTTTTTTTTTTTTGAGACGGAGTCTCGCTCTGTCACCCGGACTGGAGTGCAGTGGCCGGATCTCAGCTCACTGCAAGCTCCGCCTCCCGGATTTACGCCATTCTCCGGCCTCAGCCTCCCGAGTAGCTGGGACTACAGGAGCCCGCCACCTCGCCCGGCCAGTTTTTTTGTATTTTTAGTAGAGACGGGGTTTCACCATGTTAGCCAGGATGGTCTCGATCTCCTGACCTCGTGATCCGCCCATCTCGGCCTCCCAAAGTGCTGGGATTACAGGCTTGAGCCACCGCGCCCAGCCTAGAATGATTATTTTTATGGTAAAGTGACTATTTTCATGTATGAGTTGTATCTGCAAAGTACGAAGTCTTGTTTTAAGCAAAATGAACAACATTGTCATTCAACCATTTTCCTGAAATTAGTTGCCTAGGAAAACAAAGTCAATAATGAAGTCAAAATAAAATTTTAGTTTAATATTTATATATATTTTTACTTCAAAGGGAGATTTTCAGCATAATTATATTCTTATTTATAAGGCCTTGCTCTAGTTAAATTTTCTTTATTTTTTAAACACAAAAAACTTAAGTAATTATTTTATTTTAGAAATAATTACAAAATATGTGAAATTTTACTTTTTATTATAAAATATTTATATTAATATGTAAAATATTTTACTTTTATTGTAAAAGTATTTATATTAATATGTAATATAAAATTAAAAATTTATACAGAATGTTTTATCTCTTAAATTGTTTGATGTATACAAATAAACTTGAGTGTCATAGTGTCACCATTATGTAGTCTTGTGGACTAAATTGTGTCCCCCCATAATTCATATGTTGAAGCCCATAAATGCCAATGTGACTATATTTGGAAATAAGGCCTTTAAAGAGGCAATTAAGGTTGAATAAGGTCATAAGGATGTGCCTCTACTCCAGTAGAATTTGTGCCCTTACAAAAAGTGGAAGAGACGTCAGAGAGCTCCCTTTCTTCATGAGCACATAAAGAGGATACATGAAGACAGCAAGAAAGCAGTAATCTATAAGCTGAAAGAAAGAGTTCACCAAAAACTGAACCTACCAGCACCTTGATTGTCAAGTTCTAGCCTTCAAAATTGCCAGAAAATGTCTCTTGTTTAAGCTACCTAGTTGGTGGTATTTTATTATAACAGACTGAGCTGACTAATATATGCAGCCATTGCTATTTTTTCTTACTAAGAATCTAAAGTTCACAGAACTGACTGATCATAATTATTGGTTCATACTCACTGTTATCAGTTGTCCTTGCAAGGTCGTCTTCTATTTTACGTATTTAAC
This sequence comes from Rhinopithecus roxellana, assembly GCF_007565055.1. Classification (NCBI taxonomy): domain Eukaryota; kingdom Metazoa; phylum Chordata; class Mammalia; order Primates; family Cercopithecidae; genus Rhinopithecus; species Rhinopithecus roxellana. The sequence continues at coordinate 93,383,724 of NC_044552.1, read as the reverse complement.
TGGAGCACTAGACTATTACCAGTAACTTACTTCTCCTCATATCTTCCCTACCTATATTGTCTCCCAAAGTTCTGATATTTATTTTTTAACTTCTCTTGCATTTTCTTTTTTCCCTTGTGTTTTCTTTTCAGTTTTGTTACTAAATAACATATTGTTAGTTTTTTTCTACTACATGTTAACTCCTTAAACTCACTTTTTTTTCAGTCAATATTTTCCTAAGTTTCATCCATGTTTTTGTTTTCATTGCGGCTCATTTTCATTGTTGTATAATATTCTCTTTGCTCAATACATTAACATGTATTAATGAATTCTCCTGCTAGTGAAAATGTTGCTCTCAGTGCTTTGCTATAATGAATAATGGGCTATAGACATTTTTTGTATTATGTTGTGGTCCATATGTGCCAAAGTTTCTCTTAGATATATTCTTCTGGGCTTTATTGCTATGTTGTAAGGTTTGCAAATATTTAGTTTTGCAACATAATTTTAAAATATTTTCCAAAGTGTACCAGTTAGCATTACCACAAATAAATGAGAGCTTGTGAATATATACCCTCCACACCACATGTAATTGTCAAACTTATTTTTTCCAACCAGTTGACCATAAAATGGAATAAAATGGTGGCCTTGGTTTAAGTTGCTTTGCTTATTAGTGAGATTAAATTTCTCTTCATATGTATTTATTTATGTTATGTATGTTTTTCTTTGATGGTATACTCCTTCATGCCTTTTGACCATTGTATTGCCTTAAAGTTTTTGTACAGATTTTACAAATGCTTTATGTATTCATTATGCTAATCCTTTGTCACTCCGTATTTCAAAATGTCTTCTCCAAGTTTAAATGTTTTTACTTTTTCGATTGTCATTTGAAAATAAACTGAAGGCAGAACAAAGACTAGAAGTCATATTCTTTAACCTCTACTTCCTCTCTCAACTTAGCAGGTGAGAACTTTTGATTTTGAAACTTCAGCTTCTTTAATTGCACTTCACAACAATTCTCATGTATCCTAATTTTTTTTTTTTTTTTTTTTTTTTTTTTGCTTTCTGGTAATTAACTTTCATATCATAATAAAAAATGTGTTTTGTATTATAATTATGTCTTATGCAAATGCTAAAGTCAAATCATAAATTTCATGTTGTTAGCATAACAACATATTGTTGGGAATACGGAAACTGTTGTACAAAATACTTTGTAAACTTTGTACTATGCTTCTCTGAATGCTTGTAGTTTTAAGGTTATTCTATCACTGTATATATGAAATGGTATAGTAGAGTGGTTACATAGTGAATATAACTAAAGCACTTTAAATATCCCTTTAAAAACTGTTCCTGGCACTCTTATTAACAGAAGTTATACATATCCTGGACCTCTTAGGAATACATGTTTTTAAATAATTATGACACACAATTACTGAAGAATCAGAGGGGAAAAAAAAGAGGCATGGTACAGGAGGAAATTATCATTCCAGGTCTGAAACAATGATATCTGAAGTCATTTGGATGCTTTCCTGAAGTCATCTCAAGTAGTCAAATTAGTGGGTAATAATTTCAGAAACATCGTGTTTTTTCCTTTTTTTCTGTCTTTCTGTCAAAGGTCCATGTAGATGAGATCAGGCACGTTCAGGATGGTATAACCGTAGACTTATTGAGCTACACTCTTCATTCACCAGCCAGCTTTATAGAATTAATATAGAATGACTTAACAATTTCCATTCGCCACTGAATTAACAAAGTTCATTTACTCTCTGATTCTCTAACAAAAACATTTTATCATATATTTTGCACCTAGACAATTCTTAGTTTTCTCTGTAGTCAGCCACACATGACTGTCTTTATGTATTACTCTGTGTTATAATCATTTAGAAGTTATATTTTCTAAAATATTTTAATGATAACTTAAAACTGAGTTATTTCAAATGATTAGTTAATAAAATTAACAATAGATATGATATTTGAAGAAAATAAAATACCACACCTCTTTGCATTTTGCTGTGGTTAAATAAAACTAGAAAACTGATAGAATTATCTAGTAATATTTGTGCACATACATATTCTTACCAAATAAAATTCTACTTCTGGGTTCTCTGTAATTGCTTGTCAAAGATTTAGTTGGAAGTGATTATGCAGCGCTATGGGCATAATATGTTCAGATTAATAACTGAAATCAGGAGTGAGAAATGAGATGTATACTACAATTACTCTGTACTGCACAGTCTTTCTAGACATGCTGGCACAAAATTGCTGCTTAAACATATAATTATTAAGAAAGGCTCCCTTTTCAAGATATTTAGAAATTAATTGAAATTGATAAAGACAACAAGACATAGTAGGACTCTAAATTAACAAGTTGCATTTATGCTGAGATAGTCAGAATGGATGTACAATTTTTACATAAGACATAAACCAGCAACTATAGCTGTGTCTGTTCCATCACTAATTGTTTAATTTTCTGCTCTCAGTCATGTGTATTTATCCCTTGCCCAACACCTAAAAAATGCTAAGAATCCAGGAGGCTTTATGTAGACCTAGTTATCTGAATACAAAACAGGAAACTCTCTCAAATGCTCTTAGTTGATCCATCTTTGTGTTCCAAGCACAATGCCTCAAAAATCCACCTGCTGGAAGTCGGGTGGTGTATGCAAAGGGATGTCATGGTAATTTGAAAACTTTTGAATACAGAATAGAGGCTTTTCCTGCCTTCAAGCTCACCACACTGGTTTGATTGGCTCATTACATGCCAAAACTTTTGATTGATGTGCTCATTTCAGTCACGGGTAATTTTAACTCATATATTAAGTAGCTGCTGCTTCCACTCCATTATAGTTCCTTGTATGGGGCAAATCAGAGCTCGGGTTTAGTCTGTATTGGGCTGACCTAGAGCCATAGTGTGCTTTTGTTTGGGTTTAAGTAGGAGGCAAGCTAATATTTCAAAACTAGCAAACGCGTACAATCTCTGCTTTTCTTAATTGTAGGGATCCCTGTGGTAAAGAGCTTTTTATTGCTACCACATAGCTCTTTGGGAGTCCCAACGAGGCCAGAAATGTTGTTAAAGGCTTCCTAAAGACATAGAAATTCTTTTTAAATGTAGGAGATTTAAGTGGATTAATACAATGTAACCAGCTCTGGCAGCACTTCCACCCCTCTTATCTGTTTTTATTTGTGGAAATCATTGTGTCTTAATAGTAATTTTTGGTTGTGTAAGTCAATATCTGCAGTACATTTGGGGACTGAACACACTTCAGTGCATTAGCATTTTACCATTCATTCTATACAGAATAGGACTTTAATAGGAATCACCACATAAATGGTAGCTAATTATTTACATTTCTGTAAAATTTTAGGTTCAGTATTAATTTACATCAGTCTGCGTAGAAAAATAACATAAGAATCATTTGTTCATATCAGTAACCCTGCCTTTCTTTGAAACTCTTACCTATTCATTATAAATAGTAGAATTAAAATTAGACATTAGGCCAAACTAATCAGTTAAACAAATAAGCTTTAATTACAATTGACTTATTCGATTTAAATTCCAATAACATTATTATCATCATTATGTGATTATTATAGCACACAAATATGACTTATATTGAAACAAAGCTCTTTCCCCTAATAGAGCTTGAAGAATCTTTCTGGAAATAAATAAGATATACTAAAATGCTCATTTAAAAAAAATTGGTATATCTTAGAGGATGTGTAATCTGTTAAATATACCAATGATAACAGCGAACACTTTGTAAACTATATAATCCAGGTTACAATCAACAAAAACCTAATATGTGTACAAGAAAAACTAGTTTTAAAAAGGTAAAAATTGTTTATATTTTATAAATTACTCAGAGGAAAGAAACAAATTAGGCTAGAAGCAGTAATTCGAGGTATATAAGAAGCCTCTAAATATTTTGGGGGGCAGTCATTGGTACAAGTGTATATGTCAAGCTAAGCAACGTTCAAATCCCCTTATCATTGAATCAAATAAAATGAAATTGCCCATGGAGATAAGGTTGTAAACATTGTATTATTTTGCTGTTGTATTGTATGATTTTAACTCATGGGATACTTAAGTCAGAGTTGCACAATCCAAGATATAGGAGACTTGGGAATGACCTAGTTTTAGATGCCTGTCTGGACAAACCAGACCAAATTAGCATTTTTTCCTGGAAGTTGGACAAATACATAATTATGTGTATTTAAGCTTGTGTTACTCAGGAAGGAACTAATTTAGATTTTAAAATAATTTATTTTAAAAATTTTATCTATAAATAAAAATTAGTCTGAAAAAGGGCTGAAAAACTAAGGACCATGAGCCCAATCCAGTAAGTTTCCTGTTTTTGTAAATAAAGTTTTATTTGAACATATTCATGCTCATATTATCTGCGGCTTCTTTTGTGCTATAAAGGCAGCGTTGAATAATTGAGACTGTATGGCTACCAAACCCTACATATTTACCATCTGATCCTTTAAAAATAAGGTCTACCAGCAGCTGATTTAGAATAAATATTTTATGTTAAAATATAGAGACCATTAATTATAAAGTTTGAATGTTTAAAAATTATTTCAGTATTTTCAAATAGAGCTAAAGTAAAAATATAATAAAACAATTCAAAATGTGTTCCTAAACTTATATCAACATAAGTGTTATAATCATGTTATACTTAATATACTCAATATTACATATTACAGGCCAGAGTGAGTTATTCATATCTCTCAAAAAAAAAGATAGCATATAAAATATAAGTTCTAAGAACTGTATTTATGTGTTTATTCATATATTTCTTTGTATGCATTTTGGTGAAGAAAAAAATATTGTTAACTTTTCCATTTCCCATCATTAGGTTCCTTTTATAAAAGTAAAATAACTCTTTGTTTTGTTTTGTTTTTTGGTTTTTATAATAATTTTTAATTTTCCCATGAAGGAGCACAAGCCATGAAAAAAAAAAAATCAGTTTTCTTTCTGATGAAGCACAACAATTAAGAAACTGGAAACACTCAAACGATGTACACATCAACTTTCATGCCATGGGTGGCCAAGCAAGAGACAGGCATTGCTGGAAAAAAGTGACTCCATTTAGTTCTCTTTAAAGAAGCCATCAACCAAGCAGCTCTTGGTATTTCTCCTCCTTAAACATCCTTCAATATTTGATGACTTATTACTGAGAATTTGATATTTATATATTGTAACAGACGTTGGTGATTCTGGAGATAAATGAGGAAAACCAAGGACAAAAGAGTGTATTTACTGGATTAATAGAATTGAGCATAAACAGAGCCAGATAACCCAAGGGAAAAAAACACTTGTACGGGTTGGCAATACTTTGCTAGATTCCTTAATTCTATCCTGGCCTTTTCTGGTTACTGCTTTTAAATTTTACTTCAAGGTTTTGTTACCTTATTAGTGTGTCTAAACAATGATATCATAGAGATCACCTAGGAATTTGTTAAAACAAATATTCTGATTAAGTGGGTCTGCAGTAAGACCTCTCATTCTGTATTACTAGCTAGATTCCGGGCGACTGATGCTGCTGGTACCAGGAAATACTCTGAATAGCAAGACCTTAGATGACATCAATGAGGACTAAAAATTAGGGTATTTATAAAACATAAATGTATTATCCCTGAGAAGACTTTGGTTGTTAATTTATTACTCTTGTGTAAACAATTTAAAAAATCCATTAAAATTTGTCAAAATTTAGTCCAAATGGACTCTTCTACAAGTATTCTTAGTAAGGAAGACTGTTTTTCCTATATTAAAAATATCCTTCTATGTCCACAAATAACCATTCTATTTCAGTCTTAAAATGTTTCTGGATTGCAACAAATCTATGAATATTTTTAGGAGTGCTCCTAATAAATATAGAAGAGAAAAATGTTGTCAGTTATCTCTTTGAGTAAGATTTAGAGTTTTTGTTCCTTCATAAAAAATTGTTGATTTTGAGTATTTTCCTTAGTCAGAGATGCAAAATATTAAATCAAACTGATTCATGTATCTCCATTTACCAATATATGCATTCATATATATTTATATATTATTAACACTTGACAAATCAATTTTTTCATTAATTTAGCATATGATTGCCAAAAGAAAATCTAGACCTTGAAAAATAACAGATTTAAAGAAACAAATATAAGTAAATGACAAATTGAAATCAATATCTCAAAAAATTATAAGTAAGCATATAAATATCCTTTACAGTTTAAATTTTAAAAAACATATTAATATCTTACAGAACATGTTTTCTAGATTTGTAAAAATGTAAACCTTAACATAGGGAAAAAAAGATTACACTTAAAATTGGGGATCTCAAACATATACTTCAAATGGATGATATGATGTATTTTTCACTGCAAAATAAAACTATACCCAGGAGAATATACGTGTACTTTCTGATGTAGAAACTCCTTGGTAGTATTTTGATGTAAAAGTGCCTGGCATTATTAATAAATTAAATGAATAATGTGTAAATCAGAATTAGAATTGTGATCGTAATTTTTTAATATTAACAATTTCAATTCAGTATCACAAAATCCACATGGCGATAGAAATGGCATTTGCCTAATCAAATTTATTTAAGAAATTTTAATAAAAAAAGACATATTAAGGAATTTTCTATGAATTACCAACAGATACGGAAGATAAATGACAATAGAATTTTAGAAAATTCCATTTTAAATATTGCTGAATTTTTTTAAAGTCATAAATAGGAGATAAAGGACATGATTAAATTTCACAGGAGGAAGGAAGAAATCCACTTAGCCTGTTGCTAATCTTAAAATTCTTTCAGTGAACACTGATAAAGATATAAAATCTGGGATTATCTGATATTCTTTCTTCCACTCTTCTTAATTCTTCCCATTGATTTAAGCCCTACAAGCATTGGAATGCCTAGAAACAAAGCTAGAGAATAATTACTTTACAGTTCATGTAACCCTGAACACCTTTGACATTAAAAAACAATACCACTTGTTGTCATAACATACTCTCGAGTTACCACATGGAAGCAAACTATTCCTAATAAATATACTAATATAGAATTTAAAAGAGAAAGTAATCCACTTCAAACATCAATGATTCTGAAAATGCAGGGTTAGAGTAAATTAAATACTTTTTAAAATAAGGTCAGCTACATATACTTTTTGGGCACTTACATATACTCTTTAGTAATTAATGAAAAAAATTAACAGAAATTGACCTGAATCTTTAATTAATTCAAGATGTCTTTTATCTAGCAAAATATCCCAACTTATATATTTCTATTTTTTGAACAATACTGCTAGATATTTGTCCTTACATATGTGAAAATATGCATGTTGTGTCATGTATATACATAGTAGCAAAGTGTTTATTAAATGTGCATTATTTTCCTACTTATACTCTTTGTATTATTTCACCATTATAAAAGTTACAGGGTTTAAAAGAGGGCAGCAATCTAATAAGTTATCATTTGAAATATACTAAAATTCAAAGTATGCAAAGTCTTGCCAATAGAATTACTCATACAAAACTCTTCTTTACATATAACATAATGGTTTATCTGTTTCCCAAAAATCAATGTTTAAAAAATATATTATTTTTCTCTAACATGCCTCTCTTCAATATATGTAATTTCTTCAAAACTACTTTTTTCCTTTTCACATGATCTTTATATATAAGCATATATTTTCTAGAGAATGAAGTCATATACACAAAAGATGCATATCTTTTTTTCTGAATCAGTCAATTTGGCCTCCTTTTTATGAAATCCATACACATTTGTTATGAGCCTTAGCCTCAAATATCAGCTGAAAAGGTAAGAAGGGGAACTATTAGCTATGTATTTCCAATAGGAAGGAAAACATTGTAATTGGTCCTAAAATAAATTCATAACTTTCAAATATATATATATAACTTTTTAGCTGATACTGTATAATTTGGAAATAAACTACAGAAAGCTTCCAGGTAGCTCTGTTAGAAGCAATCAAGTTAATTTTTTATAATCAGTCAATTTGAAAAAGATGCAAGCAAAAGGGAAGGATTTCTAACAATAGGTTCCTTGTCTCTTGAAAGCTCTTGCTTTGATTTCTCCAGATGACAAAAGATCTGCTTTAGAATGTAATACGAATGACAGAGATGATTTATAGAGTTGTGGTGGGGGGGAAGGTTTACAGAGGTAAGCCACTGGAAACACCAAATGGGTATGTGTGCTGGTATGTTTTATTTTTGGTGTTGTTACCATTGTTGTTTTTCTTTTTCCTGCTTGTTTTCCTGTTCACTACAATTAATAAGAATTCTTTACATCGTGACTTTTGGTTCTGGCTATCTGCTGCTTTATCACAGACAACTAACATGAATTTTTTTTCACTTGCAGTGCAATAAATTATTATTGTAAATGTTCTCCCCGCACCCCTTTTGCTCCCAGATATGCTGTTTGCTGGATGATTTGTTTCCTAACTACCAAACTGGAGATAATAACCTTCATCCTCAAGTTACTATTGAAGAACAACTATTTTTCTGGAAACATACTCTTTTCAACAACTTTTAAAATTGTTCTTTCAGGCAATGTCCTAGTTCAGGGTGTTATAAAAAATAATAAATTTATAAGGTGTTGAGGGTTACATGAACTGTAATGTAATTATTCTCTAGCTTTGTTTCTAGGCATTCCAATGCTTGTAGGGCTTAAATCAATGGGAAAAATACAAGTTAAAGAAAGTTTAATACTTTTGACATGATTCTTTTGTCATATTTGCTTAGATATTTTCATATGCAAAGAAAAAACAAACAAACAAACAAAAACCAAGATAATCTGACTTGTACAGAAAGAACTCTACTGGCAACACAGTGCCCCCTAAAGTTATTCTTGAGAGAGAATGCCACAATTTCTCAAATCAATTACTCTATAAAATATCACTGCATGACTTCCTTTTACCAAATAAATAAATCTCCCATAAAATAGCACAATTCATTAAAATACTAAAGTTTTATTTCAATAATAAATTTAATTACAAATGAAAAGTGTCATTTTGTTGTGAGTTTCTATTCTATGCTATTTTAAATAACAGTAATAAAGTGAAATATGTTAATTAATAGAGAGTTAAATATCCTGGTTGCAAAATATATTGTGACAATAACATTTTTGATAATTTTATTTTCTGACTGGAATATATTTGCTGAAAGAGGACAGATAATTTCCAAAATGCAATATTGGATCTAGTAAAATATAAAACAATGTGTCTCAGATAAGTAATTGAAGAACAACAAGTATGGAGAAAGTATTCAAAGAGAATGGGGACAAATTTTATTCGTAAGGCATAGTTTTATTACTATATTTGATATATTTGTAAATTTCACTTTAAAGTGCTCTATATAAGTAAAATGTTGCATTGATGTTATGAAAATGAAAATAAGCACAGATTGATAAATCAAAACAAACCAGCCATGTCATTTGTGTCTTTCTTATAAACCTACTTTGTTTATAAAACAAAGTTGCTTTCCAATCTCCATGTTTTAGAGCAAACAATTAATTTTATATCAATTCCCAAATATATTACAAAATAACAAGCTATTCAAAAGGTGTTATAACATACTATTTATATATATTTATCCTTCATAAAATGTACATTTTAAAGTCCAATTTTTCTTACTGATTTTCATAGAGCCTTAGTCACAGTCTTGATGCAGGATACTCAGATGCAAATAGAAATTGCACCTTTATTATTTGCCCCATTCCACTGAGTATACCTCTTTAAAGTTATCAAGGTTGAAGGTATGAAATTGCAAAATGGTCCCCCCAATTACAGTTTTAATGTTTCCTGAGGATTAAAAATTTCTTCAATGACAATCACAGTAGACTAAGTGTACTAACTAAATCTCAAACATTTATTTATTATTTATTTATTTGTTTACGTATTTACCATGGCTGCAACATTTGCTTGTGGTCAATGTTCAAAGACAAAGCATCATAAAACAATAAGAAATTATATACAGGAGAAAATAAAGAATACCCCCAAGTCAAGAGTCATTTTTCACACTGTGATTACTCATTACCAGTGAATGTGAGTAGTATTAATTCCTACACTATGCAGTGCTTGGATCAGTTTATAACCTGTGGAAATAGACAAAGTTGTGATTTGAAGCCTAACTTTTGCATATATAGCATGCATCGTTTTCCAGGCCAAAGGCACCAAAATCCAGTTAATTTAGGGAAACCTATTGCATTTCAACTGAATGGTTCCCAGATTAGTTCATCCCTTTACCTTAATACTCAAAATTCTTTCTGAATCTTGGAAATAAAAAGAAAACGTTACTTGGTTGAATGTGTAGTATCACGGTGATTTAATGTACTGCTCTGTTTAATGCTCACAATAACTTTGTGAATATGTATTTTTATCCTTATTTTTTGACTGTGTGACCAATCGGAGGCTCAGGTTGTTTCTCTAAGTTTCCCAATGTCAGGCTGCTAAGAAATAGCAAAGTTAGAATTGAAATCTTTTTTTCTTACTTCAAAAACTACGTTATTTTCATTTCAGCACAGAGGCCATTGGGTAGCTGGAAATGGTTTAGAACTATATAAACCTGTTGCCACTAAACTGGAGGTGGACATTTGCTCACAATATCAAACCATTTATGTGGTGATGCTTTATGAATACATCTACTTTGTTTTGGAAGTTATGTATAAATGTATATCTATATGTCTATGTATTTATTATCTATTTTAATATAAAATTTCTAACACTAACTGTTGATTCTTCTAAACCTATTTAACTTTATTATCAAAATTCATATTTTTAATTTATAGATTCTTAATATTTTAATTCACAATAAAACAGATAAAAATAGTTGAACTTTTTCAAAATAATGTATTCCTACTACTGTCCTGAAACATACATTCCTGTTCATCATAGACATTGTGTTAAACATCGTCAACTTACAAGTGGAAATAAACTAACTTTTTGTTATTTCCAATTTCTATTATCTTGAAATGTGTTAATCACTTAATTTTTGTAAGTGCATATTTCTAAGCTCCCAAAAACTTAGTGACATAAAAATTTATTATAATATTTCCAACCTCAAATATTTTAATTTATGTATATAAAATAAATATATCCCTAGTTGACAGGACAGTATTTCTCAAAACAGAAAAATGTTTAAACAATTACATCTGTGCTTTTTGATAATACTCTGCTACAGAAATATATATATAATATATATACCATATATAATATAAATAATATATATTTCTCTCTCGTTCGCTCTCTCTTTCTCTCTCTCTCTCTATATATATATATGTGTATCCAAAAGAACACCATGTAGAGAAACATAAGTGTGTAATGCTCAATTTTATAAAATATGATTACTTTTTAAATGCATGCCATTAATTACCAGTAGAAATAGTTGCTAAATGTAAACCCTAAAATGACACAGTTGATCCAAATGATCACTTTGACAATCCCAAAGGTGTATAAATAATTTGCCTGACCAGAAATGCAAAATCAAGTGGGATCTTCATTATTTAATCAGAGTGAACGAGTTTGATTGAGGAAAAGTGAATTTCCAAAACAATGTATTCATTTTTTTTTTTTTCGCTCAGAATTACAGAAAACTTCTTAACATGAATATGGCCATTGAAGGGAAAAGTAGCTAACCAAAAATGATGCCTTTTCCCACTACTTCTAATGGTTAATGCCACTTTTCTTCTGTGCTTCCGGTCTTCTCCTGAAGAAAGCCTTATGGCTGGCACAAACCTTGCTGATTTCATTTTCTTTTCTCAGCCTGTGTTTCTGAAAGCCCTGCATCCAGCCCACACAGGGATACAGTGTCCGCCCTCTAGCCCACGTTTTTTTTTTAACCTCTCAGATCTTTGATCTCTGGATTATTTACAGTTGATGATTTCTTTCATATTCAAAATAATTCTTCTGATCAGAGTGATTACAAACTAGCAATATTTTTTCAGTATCTTCCTTTTAATGAATATGTATATATTTTTCATTAAGTGTTGCTAGTTTCAAAGAGAATATTTCCCAGGAGGTGTATTAGAAATAATCTTACCAACAGAATGTAAGAAGACAGAATGATTTTTAGAGATTGCAAAGAGCTATGAAGAAAGACATCAGTAAAAGAACCTTCTATCTTGAGAGCTAATTTGGAAAGCACTCTTAAATGTAAATTAAATAAGTATAATATATGCACAAGTTAATCAACCTGTGGTAGTAAACTGCAAGTAATCTTGGTAGATCCTATAAATTAATCTTCTTCTGACTATCCTAGTTTACTATTTTCTTTCAGCATAAAATGAAATGTATACATATATACATGCTAAAAATAACAGATGCTTCCAAGTATTGTAATTGAAATTTTTTTCTTCTTTGTTAGAAAATATGCACATGCACATGAATACACACACAGAGAAATCTCTGGCAAATAAAAATGTCAGTCTTCTCATGCAAATATCAGAAATTTTAGATATTATTCTTCCTTCAAAGAAGAAGAATCTTTTTTTTCCTCAAAAAATTTGGCCATACAGGAAGCACATTAAGGAAAGAATACTTTGGCCTAAAAAATCGATATTAAAGCATATATATCATTGATCAAACATCACGTGAGACAGCTTGTCAACTTTAAATTTCAAAAGAGAAAATGTTACTATTGTCTTGTGATATCTGTGGAATGTTCTCTGAAGAAATTCCATGTATGATACACTAACTTATTGTATATTACTGAAACATACCATTTCAGGTTTTTTCTGTTTTTATATACAAAACCTTTAGATTATTTTGAGTCCTTTTAAAAACACGCAATGCTTTGATTGAACAAGTTGAAATATTAATATGAAAGATTAGATTTCCTTAGTTCAAAAGTGAAGGATAATGTTTTTGAATTACTTTTCTTGATTTTTTCAACCCACAATTTAAGTCACTAGTATATTTTGTCAAAGCATTACCAAGTGAATGCGTGAAAATTTCATCCAAACTGTGAAGATAGAGGGACAATTCAATTTTTGCATGAAGTATTTGGATAAATGCTGGCAAACTTAATACGGTAAAGACCTTTGTATTTTATACAGATGAAGAAAATATTTGCAAAGAACACATTATATTTTTGAGCTCAAGGAAATAAATTCAATAAAATATTAATTAGTCAGTCTTTTACATTTCCTTTAAATTATGAAATTACAAAATCAGCATTACCTAATTAAGGTCTATCTGTCAATTAATCACTTAGAGTAATTACTTGTCACTATGCTGAATTATGAATATCTTAGTGAAAGGATATCCTTTGAAATTTAGGATATTAAAATACATCCTTTAATGATTTCACATTGTTCAGGCACATATCTAGGAGTCCTATGCTAAACAGTTCCGTGGTTGGTGGGTCGATGAACTCCATGGGCACTCTACCTGAGGTACACTCGATAAAGTGCTCATACACCATCAAGTGATCGACCAATGGCAATATGATTCATTGTTAATTTTTCACCTTGGTCAGACACCTTTAAAATTAGTGAAATCCTCTTTTATAATTAGTTTCTATGAATAGTAACTCTCTATTAGAGAACAGTTTTCCCTTGAAATATTACTTCACATTCATTAAAAAGCATTCTCCTATCCTATCAAAGTCTAATACCTAGAACTATATTTGTTAAAAAGGAGTTTCTTTCAGAATAGATATTTTCTGAATCTTTTTCTACTGCAGAGCAAATGCTGAACATTAAAGTGTGTTCTTCAATGATTTATTTTCTATTTAAATGAGCATGTATAAATTATATATGCATAATTTTTGTATACATAATAATTTCTTTTGTTAACTATTCCCCTTTTGTTTGACATTTATTGTAGTTAATCAACAATAGTCAATGTCTTTTATGACATTAATTTATTGTATAAAGAAATTATCTTAAAGTCATGCAGACAAGAAATAAAGCTAACATTTGTTATCTTTCCCTTTAAATTTTATTAGAATGTATGCTTTCTAATTATGGTAAGAAAATTTAATTAGGTTATATACCTACTTTATTGAAAGGGGTTTTCTGTTTGCTTGTTTTTTGAAATTAGCAGTTTTCCCTTTTAATTATAAAAATGTAATAATAAGAAGAACATTTTTGAAAAACAGGAAAGAATTTAAGCCCATCAACATAAAAGGTATTTTGTACATATACAAGTAGTTAAATGAGACAGATTTTTATAATCATATTGTCCAAACAATTTTGTCTTCTGCCTTTTTATTATTTAATACGTATTTTTATGTTTTATGATTGATGTTATTTTAATTTTAATAGTTGCCAACTATTTCAAAAGATTGAAGAATTATAATCCAGTTATTCAATTGTTTTTTGATAGCTAGGTTGTCTACATTTATTTAGTTATAGCATCAGTGTTTTCTTCATTCCATTATATAGATGAAGTAAATTCATGTAAGTAACTTTTGCCTCTTGAAAAAAAATATGTATTTCTCTGGAATAAACTCCACAGAGTGTTATGCTTAGTTAGTGAATATGATCATTGAAAAGGTTTTTGGTATATTGATTCAAGCAATAAATAGTCAAATTGGACAGTTTGCTGGCTTTTAATATTTTGTTAGTTGTTTTGGTAATTTAGTAGTTTTAAGATAGTATCTCAAAACTGTTTAATATTTATATCCTTAGTTACTAGGCAATAGTAATTTTATTGTTAGCTGTTATTTACCATTTACAATGCTATCTCTACTGTGTGTGTTTTTGCTCATTTATATATGAGATAAATATTTTATGTTTATTAAAATAATCATTATTAGTAATTATGAAAATATATTCCCATACTATTAATTTTCTGTTTAATAAATTATCTTTCATATAAAAATTTGAAATATAATCATGTCAGTGTTTTTCTCTGATATTTTTCAATCCTTGTAAAGTTTCAAATGTTACTTCTTATGAAATAGTAAATAATATATTTTGCTTAGAATAGATTTTTTGGATATTGCTATGTGGATTTTATTAATTCATCTTGATTCTATATTAATAATTATTAATGTATTTTAACTGTTTTTAGGCAGATAACATCAAATTACATATTCACAACAGAGTATTTTTCGGCCGAGGCGGGAGGATCACGATGAGACCATCCTGGCAAACATGGTGAAACCCCGTCTCTACTGAAAAAACAACAACAAAAAAATTAGCCTGGTGTAGCGGCGAGCACCTGTAGTCCCAGCTACTCGGGAGGCTGAGGCAGGAGAATGGCGTGAACCCGGGAGGTGGAGATCGCGCCACTGCACTCCAGCCTGGGGGACAGAGTGAGATTCCGTCTCAAAAAAAAAAAAAAAAAAAGAGTATTATTTCTTTGAACCGAACATCTGATTTTGATTTTACTCTTCCTAAGCTATTAAAATGAATTGTCCCTTTTTCTCTCCAGAACATTCAGGAATATATGACAGAGTGAATATGGGGCCAGAACAGGTAGAAGGGAGAATCCACTGTCTTTCTCTATCCCCTAAATGAATCATTCATCAAAGTGGATAAAATGTTGTCTAACTTACGCATATACTCCACCCTAGATCAGTTAGATATAAGCATTCATCTTGCAGAAATGTATTATTTCACTTCTATCAACAGGAAATGACGAGAATGCATGTTATTACTCTCCTTGCTAGGAAGAAAAAAACGCTATCATAAGAAGGGATAGCACTTTGTGTAGGACATCCTCAATACACATAAAAGTAAAATAATAAAAATTTCTGTCACACAGGAAAAAGTTATAAAAGCAATAACCTCTGATTAAAAAACAGGTTATTTCAATTGCACTTGGAAGATATAAAATTTAGGAAATTAAAAGATGACCAATTTCTAATTTTACTTTAGAAGATATTAATAAACAAGATACAGTTAACACGTTCACAGTAAAAGAAATTTAGATATAATTATGTGGTATAGAAAAAAACTTTTAAATTTTTTATTAAATTGTGATGCCATAAAAGTTAGATACTTCTAGTTCATAAGGCAAAGCATAATAATAATAATCTGCCTAAGAATTAGATTCAGTCCAGAGAACAAAAACCTAGGGGAAAAATAATTGAAGTAATAATAAAGACAAATTGAAAGCGTAAAGCAACTTTGCTATAAAGCATTATAACAAAGTTAATCCCAAATGTTCTAGTTTGATAATAAATATAAATGGTTTATATTTAAATGTAAACCTCTGTATTAGAGGGCAAACAATCTCAGATTAACTGAAAGCAACAGCAATAGCAAATAAATGCAATAGTTTTATGCATTATGCAATGCATAAAAACAAGCTATTAAAACAATGAGTAAAACATAAACATAAAAACAAAAATGGTGTTTTAATATTAATAGCAAATAGAACACGAAGCAAGGCAAGATGCTTTATATTTGATTGTATATCACCAAAATAATATTACTTGATAAAGAGAAAAGTAGCTGAACTAATAATATTATATTGAAAATGACAAAGGTAATTATAATTATACTTGGATAGATCTTTAAGACACCAAAAATCTACAGAGGGCTTTACAAATATAACAAATATAGAAGATTTTATTTTCAAATGTATTTAAGTATGTATATTGAACAGAGAATATGCTCATTTTTCAAATCTTGCCCAATGGACAATTAGAATTGATTATATTTTGAGATAAAATTGTATTGTAATTAACTTGAAAACATTAGAAATCTTACATATCACATTCTATGACCACAATGCAAAATAACCAATGCAACTTAAAAAAAAAAAAAATCAAAAAACAAACTTGAAAATGCAAATCGAAACACCAAACTCCTCAACAATAAAAAAATTAGTATAAATTATAATTAGACGATAATTAAAAGAATCATGAGCATCACAGAATATCAAAATATATGAGATTTAGTTATAAAACTATGATCAGAGAAAAAATTACAGCCATAAATATTTTATTATCAATACAAATTAACTGAATTCAATATTCAGTTTAATTACATAAGTGAAAATATATAAAGATCAAAGGACAGGCCAGGAAGGGTGGCTCACGCCTTTAATCCCAGCATTTTGGGAGTCGGAGGAGGGTGGATCAAGAGGTCAGGAGATCCAGACCATCTTGGCTAACATGGTGAAACTTCGTCTCTACTAAAAATACAAAAAATTAGCTGGGTGTGGTGGTGGGAGCCTGTAGTCCCAGCTACTGGGGAGGCTGAGGCGGGACAATGCCGTGAACCCAGGAGGTGGAGCTTGCAGTGAGCCAAGATTGCACCACCACACTCCAGCCTGGGCGACAGAGCAAGACTCCTTCTCAAAAAAAAAAAAAAAAAAAAAAAAAAAAAATCAAAGGATGTAGGAAGATAATCTATCATGTAACCACCTTTTTGTGCTCAATTTTGACCCCTAGTTAATAGATATGCTTATCTCGTATTAGTATTTTTATTGTGACTATAAGGAGAGAAAGATAGTTATAAAAATAGATAAATATATAAAAAGTCACATTGCATAGGCAGTCTGGGATAATCATATTAATTAAGCCAATAGATTAATTTGCTACATAAGAGATTGAATTAATTGCCCTTTTTCCTTCTTCTTTGTTATTTTCTTAATTATCTTTTCACTTCTTTTTTTTTTTTCCATTTTGATACATATGTCACTACAAAAACATAAAACTACTCTATGAATTTTTTACACAGTATGACATGGCCCCTCCAAATCTCTAAAATAATTTTACACGGTTTACTCATGAGGTGTACCACTATCATTGCTACATCCTAGCTTTAGTAATTTCATGCATGAAATTTGCTATTCTTTAAGTTTCTTGTTCAGAGTCTGGACCTTCATAAATTGCTTTGTGATACTGTAGTTGTCTTTTCTAACACTTTCTTTTGAAAGTCTGAGATTCACGCCACTTAAAAAAAATTATTCATTCACTAACAGTACCAGACAATGTGGAAAGTAAATTTAGAAATAAAGAAAAAAGTTAATGTCCCTGAAAACATGAAGTCAAAAATCTAGCTCAAATGTTGACTAAACCTACCTGTTTATGAAAATTATGAAACATTTGTTAAAAATATAGATTTTATGAATATTCTTTACAATCTCAATTGCAAGGTCTAGTAATAACTTACTAAGATGATAATCTTTGTTTTTAATAAATGTACTAGATGATATTTAGGATAAGGCAAGTTTTAAAAATACTTGTCTATTGATCCTATTTAGTCATTGGATAGTTAGCCTAAAATATATAGGTCAGATCTCTTGATATTCTATAAAACATACAATTTGTCTTGTCTGGTCATAGGGTCAGTATCCTAGGTAGAAAATCCCTTCTTTTTTCATAATCTATGGTATGCTGACTACATTGACAATGACTGAGTTGATAAATCTAGCCTCCAAGCACTTTACTTGGATGCTTCTCAGATTTCATCAGAAAACAAAAAAGTTTTTATGTAACCTGGTGGTTTTGGGCAGAAATAAATATTTCCTGAATGAATTCCAGTTTAAAGGACTAGAATTTGGGAGAAAGAAATTTCCCTAATTTATTGTTTTTTCACTGATATGATTATTTTTGGGAAATTTATTATTCTCAATTTTATAAGGCCTGTAGCTGCATCAGAATGACCAGGTGAAATAAAAATTATGATAATAAATTTAATTCCAGGGCTTCATAACCCCAAATTCCGACTTACTGTGCCTGGTTTGGGGATGGTTTGGGGAATAGTGAAATATAGTAACTGGACACTCTCCAGTTGATTCTAACAATAGTCATGTATTGAAAACACTTCTAGGTGACCATGAATTTTTCTATGGTTATTCTTCCTCTCCAGCTGATGAGCGGGTCCAGTCACATTATATAAGGAAAAACATTGCTTTAGAAAATGACTACACTGGTATAGGTGCAGATATTTTAAATATACACCTTTCTGGTTAATACTTTCCATATATCGCAGAGAGAGACAGAGAGAGAGAACAAGCTAGTAAAAGAGTGAGAGAGATTGATAACAGCTACAGTGAAAATTTAGGGGTAAGATAAGACCCACCATCTTTCTCTCAAACACTTTCTCTACTCTGATTACAGAGCACAAATAGCTTTATAGCACTAGATTACTAGTCGTGAAAATGGAGTACTTGTCTGGGCACAGTGGCTCTAACCTGTAATCCCAGCACTTTGGAAGGCTGAGAGGCAGGAGGATCATTTGAGGCCAGGAGTTCCAGGTAAGCCTGGACAACACAGCAAGAGCCTTTCTCTACTATATATACATATACATAGACACATATATATGTTTCTATGAGAGAATGAATGCCAAAACACACAGAGAACAAAATTAGAGGATTTATTCAAACGATTCAAAAGAGAGAAGAAAAATGAAGAGAAAGAAACTTTCAATGACATAATTTCAGAACATTTTCCAGCATAGAAGAACATGATTTTGCATTTTAAAGAAGCTAAGAATATACCCATTAAAACAGGTATTTAAGAAATCTACCCCAAGGGTTTTTTTTTCAAAACATGGGGAGAAACAGATGATGACAAAGCCTTCACAAGGACAATGACGGGAGTCTGCAAATGAAAAACACAAGATATATGAAGGATAATTTCTCACTCTATCTATTTGCTTTTGATTAGCTCATCACACTGTCCCTTTTAATTGAATTCTGATTGTAATATATATTATATCACATCAAGAGTAAAATAAAGAAGCAAGGTCAAGTTAAATGAGGGATGGATATGTGGATGAGGCACTATAGATTTTTTTTTTGCTTCACCTTTACTTTTCTCTAAGACACTGAATAATGCTTTTTCTTTCATCCTAAAATGAACTGATCATTTTAGGATTCAGTTCTCATTTGGGCTTTGAAGTTTCCTTTCCAGCTTTAATTACCTTTGATGGTAGGGTAAGACTCTTTTGCACAGAAGAATTTATACACTTAGGTTGATATAGCATAAATTAAAAAAAGAAAAAGTTAAAAAAATAAAAGTCTTTTGCTTGAAGTGGCATTTTAAATTGTAAGGACGCATCACATCGACACACACTCAATAATAACCTTTAGCAGCTTTTAACTAAGCTGGTGAGTGTTCTTCTTTCCTACCCCCTCTTGGAGACAGCTGCCCCTTCCAGCTCATGTACTGTTTTTTGCTGATAGACTGATGTCTTTATTTAGGGAGTTATAAAGAATTGCTTCTAGTCATCAGCAGTTTCAAAAACTAGCCATTGAAGGGGGGATAAAGCCTATTCAGAAGATGGATGACAGCTTTTCATTTGAGGATCGTACAGAAGGATATTTCCTTCTATAAAAATAGATTCTGCAGTGTAGCTTGAGACTTACATTTTGCAAGGGATCGCCACTGTAAAAAATGACACTGAAAACTGAAGACTAAAAGAGACATTCTTTTCATGTAAAAAGGACCACACGTGACAAAATTGTTTTAAATCATGTTATCCTATTTAACACACAAAATAATTTTTTAAAATATGTTCTTATTTTCTATAGTCATATTTTTTCCATAGTCATATTTTTCTAGAGTATTAAACTTGAGGGAAAAAATGGCTAGGTTACCTTATTTAAATACACACTTTGTTTTCTAGGACATAATCCTGGTAAATGCCACTGAATAAAAAAATATATATAACCAGGTTAAAAGAAAGGAAAGCATGCCATAATTATAAATGCACAGAGCATTGCTTTATGTTACCTTTAAAACGATGACAAAGATTCTCAATTAATCAGCAAAGCAGGAAGTATATAAATGTCGTCAAAAGTGATTAAAATATTTTAAAACATAGGTGATGTTTTCTTTTCTCATTTTTTTCCAGCAATTGGTACCTCAAAATGTTGTCTCATTTTCTCTTAACTTGAAAGGAAGAGGAAGTTAAAAATTACTTCAGCAAGTAAATCAAATGCTTCAGTCAAGTTAAGCGTTTGATTGGATACTGAATGCCACTCTCTCTCTCTCCAAATTCGTAGAAAGACACTGTCTTAGGATTTCCACTCTCATTTTTTACAGTCCAAAAGCTGAAGATATTAATCTTATTTTCTTTTCTCTTTGTCTGTTACATCTACCACTAACAAAATGTTTTATTTTATGCTAAAGTTATTGTTGTAAGTCCCCTTATCTTTCAATGTAAAGAGAGAGGGAGTGATTCTCCCTCTTAAATACCTTAGACTAATTTAATTCAAAGGTCACTTTCCCTATAGAGTGCTACAAACTTTGCCTGTGAAACTAAATTGGCAAGAAATGTAATGTTTTTTTTCAAAACCTCAACTTATTGGGCTATTTCGTGCCTTTATTCCATTGGGTCTCTAAAAATTGTCTCTTAATTCAGAATACTTCCAGTTTCAGCATTCTCACCTGCTTATATAGAGCTGTGTCTATAATCAGATAGCCTTTGGGGTAGAATGAGTTTTCTTTGAACTCCATCACCTTTTTATGCTGTCATTGAAGAAACATCAGTGTCTCTCTTAGTCCTCAGGATTGCTAAGATATTGTTCCTTGTTTCTGAGTGCAAGGACTTTACGGGTCTAGCTCTCTTTCAACCTCTTTTGAACCACACAGAGGGTTTCCTGGAATTCCTTCAAGTTGCTTGAAGTTTCTTTACCATTCTTGTAATACAATGCTCTAGCATGCATAAGTGGAGTAGATATAACTCTGAGGGTCTTGTACCCACTGCCATTCCATGACATGCGAGACGTTTTTCTTGTCTTTCGAGGTTCTAACTAAAAACTGGGCACTGATCCCCTCCACTATTAAGAAGAACTCTAAAATGGGATTGCCAAGCCAAGGACCATACTACAGAAAGAAGATTTTTTTGCTTTTTCTTTTTTTTCCTTTCATGACTGTCCTCTTTTCCCCTTTGGTTTAGGAAAAGTATTTCAACTAATTGGGGCAAATTTGACTGATCAGGAAGACATTAAAACTGATCAGGAAGACATTTTAATACTATATCCAGACCTCAGATTTTGAAAGTCAAGTACTAAAAGTTTAATTTATTTAATTCTTCATTGAGTGGTAACATCTCCTTGAGAAATAAATGACTTGTAGCTTAGCTTGTGGAATAGGAGAATGACATAGGGTTAAAGAAATATGGATGGAGAGATATTCACATCAGTAAATGTATCAAAATATAACTCCACCAAATAACGCACATTATTAATTGTATTAGTTTAACTGACCCCTACTTTTTAAATTTGGCTAAATACAATAACTAGATATAGAACATGATAGTGTACAGAAATAAAATGATTTTGAATGGTAACTTGGTACTTACTTGCTTTGATCATAGCTAACCTATGAAATGTTAAAAAAAAAATTAAAAAAAGAAAGAGAAAAGAAGTGCTTCACTTTCCACATCTGCAAAACAAAGATAATAACACAAGCATGTTAACCAGGGTATTATTGAATGTCTGAAGGAATAAATGTTGGAATACATATAAAGAATTTTGGCAATATTGATTACTGACAGCTATGTCGCCTAGCACAACACACACATATTTATAGGAGACTTTTACATAGAGGTGTTGACAGATTGAAACTGCGTGTTCAACAGGATATTTTAGAATAGGCTATTAAGAAGATGACTTTTAGTGTAAAATTGTGCTATTTCTAATTACTGAGTGCCCTTAGTCCTGTTATACTACCTTGTTGTTCTATATATTAATAGCACTTAATACTGTGTGTGCTTTTATTCCTCATTTAATAATTGTGTCTCTCACCCACCAGAATGGAGTCCACACAAACACAGGAACTTTGCTATGTTCTTTCATGTCCCTAGTTCCTGGTATAGAATACATGATTAATATTTGTTTATTGAAAAAATAAATAAACTTTATATTTGATAAAACATAAGCACCCAAAATACCCAGAACATAAGAAATACAACTGTATGCTGTTGTTAATGAAATTAATATAATGGTGAACATGTAACATTTTAAACTTTAAAAGAAAACAACCTAAGCTTATTCAACTAATCACTTACCAGTTGTCACTAAGTAGAATTTTGATAAAGGCAAACTTCTGCCAACTGCTAAGGGGCAGAAGCCTCTTTCTGGTAGCTCTGAAACTTTATTTACCTGAGTAAATTCCTCCCACCACACCAACACAGTGAATTTTTACAATGAATTTGTAAGGGTAGTAGTTTCACAAGTAGAAAACATCTGCACTCACTGGGTTATAATCTCTACATTTTGTTTTAGTCTACTCTTTTAAGCATTAGCAAATAAGAACAGAAGAGTAGTGGAAATGTAGTTGATAAGTGTAAATATTTAATATTACTGAATTTTGAGCATCTGCAGAAGATGGGTAACTCTATGTGACCCAAATGTTAGAATCCACCTATTAGGAAAGTGGCAGATGACTTACAGGAAACTTGGGCAACATGTACCACAGTTACAGATCTGCCCACAAGAAGGAAACAGAGTATCAAGAGATGAAACTATGAGCCAGAAATAGAATGCTTAAGTGGAATCTTAAGAAAGAAGGATATTATAGATGGGATTCAATAGGCAAAGACAGAATGGAGGCACCCAGCCACAAACAAGAATGCCATGAAGTACAGTCAGGATCATTCTGGGAGTGTTTGGAGAACTGAACGATGCTATGCTATTAAATGGCTCATTGAAGAAAACAAAAACATCATTTGTAGCACACCAATTTTCATGATATTAATATATCCACCAAGGCCCATGTCAAGGTAAGAATGTTATTAGCTAGATCATGAAGTTCCTGAAAATTTGTCCTCTGTCTCTTGAAAACTGCTACTAGCAGGACAACACACACACTGTGGAAAGCAATCACATTCAGGTGAACATGTGGTATGAGGGCCTGGCTTGAAATGTAAGTAGAGAAATACTGAACTTTAGCCTAATGAATTCAGACTAAAGAATTGTTCTTTATTCTGTAGGAAATAATGACCTGTAGTAGGCTTTGAGTAGTGTGATGTGTTCAGATCAGTCTATTCACAGACTTTATAATGTTAGCATGAGGTTAATGAATTATAAACTAAAAGCTAAAATAGAGCCATGTATTTCAGATTGCCAGAGGAAGTACACACTGAATATATAAATGTATTTAATGGGAAATAAATTCCTTTCATCATTTTCCTTTTCCCTCTAGTGATATCTCTTTGAAATAAGATCTTGTATTAAAATAGATAATTTACTCCATTCCTTTAGTTTCCTCTAACTGTACGTTAAACTTGCTTTTTAAAGAGACTGTACTTGCCTTGGCATAATAAAATTTTCCTACTTAAGAAAAAAAAAGAAACCTTAAAGTGTTATTTTGTTTGACTCTATATCTATCAATAAATTCATTTTTAGATAACAGTTCTGGTTAGTTTAGTTATGTTTTTTAGAACCTAACCATCCCTGAAATTGTATAGAGTCTCTGTGTGGTAGGAGTGGGAAGGGAAAAAAAAAACACACAAACACACACACATATACACGCGCGCGCGCGCACACACACACACACATCAGAGGCAACTATAGAAAAGAAGAAAAGATAAACAACAGAGACATCCTCCTCCAGGGAGTTGTTTATGTTTTCCTTAAGAAAGCCCATTTCTTAACCTCCAAGATGTGAAAATCCCTGTAGACGAATGACGGCTGTTTGATATTCATAATTATTTACATTCTGCTTCTTATTTGTCCCAGATTAATGTGAACTCTTTAGACTTTGAGAGCTAAAGTAAATTTTGGTACCTTTCAGGAATTTTCTTGGAATCTATATGCTCTGACATATGACAGGTCTGAAATCCATCTTATTAATAACTTTAATAGTCTTACTCAGAATTTAAGGCAACTCTTTCATTAAAATGTTCAGCTCATCAAGTCATGATAAGTAATTTAAAAACTCCTTCACTTCTTTCCTCGATGAAAGGCATGCAGAGCATAATTGGGTGCTATTGTGGTAGACAGCATTTGGTGTGATTATTCTTGACACTTTGCTTATCGCAGTACGATCTTCAGATAAATAAAATAACAACTCACTTCCCTTCACAACAAAGAATATACTCAGAGATAACAATGATTGGGGAATTTTGAAAACTCTACTAGATTCATATGTTAATGAACAGCTGTGATGTTTCCCAGACACATTACTAAAGCGAAGACAATTCCCAGGTTTCCGTATAATCTAAAACTTTTATGAAAACTCAAACTAAGAGTTGAAAGCAAAAATGTCAGTAGTTTCCACAGTAAGTCCATACACCTTTGTGGTTCCAAGTGGTCTCTCTGCTTGGATGAGGAGGCCCAAATGTTGCAACAATCTTTATATTGATCTATTTTACATTCTTTTACTTTAGAAAAGAAGTCTCCATATACACAGCACCTAATGGTTTGTTGTACTGAAACATCAAAAGCGAAAATGAGGGTACATCAGGAAAAAGAGAATAGTGTTTAAAATAACAACAATGATGTCCATGTATTTTTAAATTCAGTAGGTCGTGTATTAATTCACTCCCTCCATGCAGCAAGGAATTCCTACTATGTAAGGCCACTGTAATTAGTAAACAGATACAAAGATGACTAAGGGCCCTCAAAGAGCTCACAGACACCTACTTTTAAAAATATATTTCCTGCCATCACAGATTGTATACGTCAGTTGGGGTGATAATACATACGTACATGAAATGTAAAATAACCATAAAATTTTTGAAACTAGATACATTCTTGTATTTTCTTCTGTGACTAAGTCCTCTTGCGAATAAGACCGATGATTTGTGATTCCCATCTGCCCTCTTTTTAGTATGAATTAGCATAAACAAGTGATTCAGAAACAAATATTACTGCTTTTACATCAGGCTAGGATATGTGCCCCTTGATTCACTTCAATTTGGTCTGACTGTTAATATGGTTTGCAAAGATTCATTCACTCTGACATTCACACTGACAGGAGGAGTGCAGTGAAAGGCAGTTCAAATATTTCTCATTGTCTGTTCAGTCCGCTGTGCCATGAATATATGAATGCATCCAAATGATGTTAATCAAGCCTACCAAATAGCCGGTGCCACGAGAAACAGAACTCTTCCTCAAGATTTACATACATCTACTAATATTTGATTTGCAAAAAAAAAATGAAGATATCTCAGAAAGAGGTACAAATCTATAAGTTTATAGTCATTGCAGTTTGTTCCAGGTCTAGCAACCTGAAATATTTATCAACAAACCACAATTACAGGTTAGTCATGGTGTAACATTGCAACTTAACTTAGGCATCGTTTTAGTTGTATCTTTTATTACTTTTTCAGAATAAGTGTTTCCTATTCTATACTGTCTTTGCATTGAAGGCAGGGATGGTTATGGATATACTACCTTCTGCAGAGTCAAATACAAATGGTTTGAATTGTGTGTTCCCACTTATGCGTGGACCTTTTTCAAGGTATACATTAATTTTTTTTGAAGATTTACAACAATTAAAAAAAAAAACTCACAGATAAACTGTAAGCCTAGAAATATCAAAAAAAACTAAGAAAAAGGTATGTCATGAATGCATGGCATCTATGTAGATACTAGTCTATTTTATTATTTACTACCAAAAAGTATGCACAAATTTATTATAAAAATTTAAGATATATGAAAACTTACACACACACTTAGAGATCAAACATCGCACAATTCACAGTTGAGAGCAGTGTAAATAAATGTAAAGATGCACTTTTAAATCATAACTGTATAGAATTCACTGTAGAACATGCTGTACTACAGTAATAATTTCATGGCCACCTCCTGCTGCTATTGTGGTGGGTTCAAGTGTTGCAAGTGCCTGCTTAAAAGGCCTTGCAATGCTAATCACATCTGCATGTTCCTCTCCCCAGTAAATGTGTATTGCTGTAAAAATTGATCTTTTGTGATTCTTGTGCATTTTTAATCATTTTTAGTGCAACACAGTAGACCTTGAATAACATCATGGGACCCACATGAAGCCACTAGTGATGCTGGAAGTGCTCCCAAGATATAGAGAAAATTCATGACATTACAATAAATAGTTGAATTGCTTGACACATGTCATAGATTAAGATCTGCACCTTGGTTACCCACAATTTCAAGATAAATAAATGCAGTGTAAGGACCATCATAAAAAAAGAAAAGAAAATTTGTAAAGCCATCATTGCAGCTGTGCCATCAGGCATGAAAACCTTGCACTTTTTGTAAAACTCCTTTTTATCTCATACTGAAAGTGCAGCTTTTATGTGGGTGAAGGGTTCCTATAAGAAAGGCACACCTATAGATGTTAATATATTTTGAGAAAAAGTGAAGATTTTTTATGATAAAGTAAAAGGAAGGTGAAGGGTCTAAAGGTGGATAATTTAATGCCAGCAGAAGAATGTTTGATAATTTTAGAAAGAGATTTGGCTTAAAAAATAACAAGATAATAGAATGAGTTTCTGCTGACCAAGAAACATCAGGCAAATTCCCAATCACAATTAAGAAAATCATTGAGGAGAAAAAATAGCCACCGGAACAGGTTTTTAATGCAGATGAAAGTGTCCTATTCTGGAACAACAACAACAAAAATGCTTTAAATGACATTTATTAGAAAGAAAGATAAATGGATTTAAGGCAGGAAAGGAAAGACTAACTCTCCTGTTTTGTACAAATGCAATTGGGTTTATGACTAGGGCTGCTGTTATCTCTGATGCTGGCTGCTAACCCCCAACCCTTGAAGGAAAAAGTAAACACCACCATCCAGTCTTTTGGTTGTACAAGAAAGCCTAGACAATGGGAACCTTTTATCTAGATTGGTTCCATCAAATGATTTGTCCGTGTGGTCTATCAGGGGAACCAGCCCCCAATATTTCAACATAGGTTCTTTTCTATTTTCCCTAAGTGTCAGCCAGCCTGAGAAATAAAAAGAAAGAGTACAAAGAGAAAAATTTTACAGCTGGGCCTCTGGGGGTGCCATCACGTATTGGTAGGACTGTGATGGCAACCTCAAGCCGCAAAACTAGCAAGTTTTTATTAGGGATTTTAGAAGGGGAGGGAGTGTACCAATAGGGAGTGGGTCACAGAGATCACATATGCTTCAAAAGGCAATGAAAGATCACAAGGCAAATGGCAGAGCAAGATCACAAAGCCAGGGCAAAATTAGAATTACTGATGAGGCTCCATGTTCCACTGGGCATGCATTGTCATTGATAAACACCTTAACAGGGAACAGGGTTCAAGAGCAGACAACTGATCTGACTAGAATTCGCCAGGCTGGAATTTCCTAATCCTAGCAAGCCTGAGGACAGTGCAGAAGACCAGGGTGTATTTCATCCCTTATCTTCAACTCCATAAGACAGATGCTCCCAGAGCAGCCATTTTAGAGATCTCCCCCTGGGAATGCATTCCTTTCCCAGGGTTATTCTTTGCTGGGAAAATAATTCATCATTATTTCTCCTATTCACTTTCTGCAAGTAGAGAAATATGACTCTGTTCTGCCCGGCCCTGTAGGCAGTCAGACCTTATGGTCTGAAAATCGCTGTTATCCTGTTCTTTTTTAGGATGCCCAGATTTCATATTGTTCAAACATACATGTTTTACAAATCGCTGTATCTGTATCCTGAAAATCGCTGTTATCCTGTTCTTTTTTAGGATGCCCGGATTTCATATTGTTCAAACATACATGTTTTACAAACAATTTGTGGAGTTAACACAATCATCACAGCGTCCTGAGGTGACATACATCCTCAGTTTACGAAGATGATGGGTTTAAGAGATTAAAGGAAAGACAGGCATACGAAATTATAGAATATTGATTGAGGAAGTGATAAATGTCCATGAAATCTTCACAATTTATGTTCTTCTGCTGCGGCTTCAGCCGGTCCCTCCGTTTTGGGTCCCTGACTTCCCACAACAGTGGTCAGGAAGTACCTTGTCAATAAGAAACTACTTTTTAACTTTTTAAAAATATATTGAACAATAACCCAGCCCCAGAATCTTATGAGTTAAACAACAAAGACATCAAAGTAATCTACTTAGCCTCAAACACAGCTTCTCTAACAATAATTCAGCTTTTCCATCAGGGGTTATAATGATCACACCATACTCCAGGGAAAAGATAAACAGTGCTATGGAAAAGAACCCTAATAGAAAGAACATGTTATGAAGATGCCATTATTGTCATAGAAAAAGTCATGAAAGCCAGCAAACCCCAGACAATAAATTCCTGCTGGAGAAAGCTCTGTCCAGCTTTTGCACAGATTTCACAAGATTTATGACAAAGTCAATCGAGGAAATCATGAAAAAGGTTGTGGGTATAGCAAACAAACAAACAAAACGTGGGAGTGAAGGATTTCAAGATATGAATCTTAGAGAAATTTAAAAACATCAGAGAAATGAACAGAAGACAACTTGATGGAGATGAGTAATTCTGAACCAATTCCAGACAATGAGGAAGAAGATGTACATGCAGTGTCAGAAAATAAATGACATTCGACAAACTGGAAGCAAGGTTCTGGATTATTCATAACTGTTTTTGACTTCTTTCACAACATGGATCCTTGTATGATATGGGCACTAAAACTAAAGCAAATGGTGGATATTGGTACTGTAAACATTTTTAGATAAATGAGAAAGGAAAAACGTCCTATGATATGGGCACTGAAATTAAAGCAAAAGATGGAGATTGGTACTGTAAACACTTTTAGATAAACAAAAAGGAAAAAAGTCGACAGGAATCACAATACCTTTCATGAAGTTACACCTAGTGTGTTGGCCTCCCCTGCCTCCCTTTCCACATCCTCCATCTCCTCCACCTCTTCTGCCTCTGCCACCTGTGAGACAGCAAGACCTACTCTTCCTCTTCCTCAGTTTACTCAAAGTGAAGATTATGAGAATGAAGACCTTTATAATGATCTACTTCCACTTAATAAACAGTACATATATTTTTCTTATGGTTTTCTTCACAGCACATATTTTCTCTAGATTGCTTTATTGTAAGAATACAGCATATAGTACATATAACATAAAATATCTGTCAATTGACTATGTATTGATAAGACTTCAATCAACAGAAGGCTATTAGTAGTTAAGTTTTGGGGGAGACAAAAGTTATATGTGTGTTTTTTTTTTTTTTTTTCCTGCATAGGAGTGGGGTTTGTGCCCCTAACACTTAACCATTATTCAAAGGTCAACTGTAGTCTTAGTAAATATTTGCATTGGCTTAATTTCATGGTAGAAGTGTTATTAACAATTTATTCTGTGGAATATTACTTAGTTTCTTCCCTCTTCTTTCTTCACTTTCAACTTATACATTTCCACTGATGGCTTTTCTAAAACTAAAAATATTAAAAATTCTTCCATATTAAAGAATTTTTTCTTTCCAGGGACACCTTGTTTTGGTCTCTCCAGATTTCATGCACATACATACACACACATGTACATACATGCTCCTTTTATGTTGCCCTTTCTGCCCAAAATAAAGGTCTCTAAGAAATAGTTCACTTGCTTGCTGAATGAATGCTTCATGGAATCAAATCTGGCAAAATCTCGAATGGTATTCTAATTACTTAATTCAGTATACTCCTTTTAATTATTTAATTTGACTCTGTGTCATCTGAATATGTTGGTCATTTCTTGAAATCAATGTATGTGAGAAATTTATTCTATTCTAATTATCATCTTTCCTCTTATTCTTCCTACATTATTATCTTTACTAATCCCATTATTTGCCAATATCTTAATCTGATATCTCCCAGATGTAATCCTCGCCCTTCCCCTTGTCAGTAGCCTTCCTTCAAGTGGCTTCAACCACCACCAGCCGATCTAAATCTAAAGTGCATACCAAAACACAGGGAAATTTTTTTCAAATACAATCTTGTATCTTTCTGCTAGGTCAATAATTTTGACTGGGGCTATTGTCTCTGTAACTGGGGGAAAAAAAAAGCCTAAGTTATTCT
This sequence comes from Rhinopithecus roxellana, assembly GCF_007565055.1. NCBI lineage: Eukaryota > Metazoa > Chordata > Mammalia > Primates > Cercopithecidae > Rhinopithecus > Rhinopithecus roxellana. The sequence goes on along the minus strand of NC_044552.1, from coordinate 93,352,921 downwards.
AATATATTTTCTTGCAGAAAAAGCCCTGATATATATGATTAGTTATTTAAGCTCTAAAACAAAAGATTTCATTGCCTGATGAGTATATTCACTCTAAGGACCCATAGATAGTTTGAAGTTGTATTTATCTAAAGCAGAAATCACCATCACCTCAAATACAAAACTATTGAATCCTCTATATTTCCTACCTCTGTCATTATCCATACAATAACTCAAATCAGAAACTTGGAGGTGTAATTGGCTCCTTCCTACCTCTCATCAGATCTCGTAAATTCTATCATCTTAACAAATTTCATATGCATTTCTTTACATTTCTAGTGCTACTTTTTGTTTTTTTAAACAACTTTCATTTTTTGTGAATGTCATTTATTCTCACTTTACTTTTACAAGCACACCACTTTCAGTATTCAGGTCAAACTCAATCCCCTAAGACATCCCTCCTGACGATCCCATATACATCATATGCTGCCCTCTCTTCCCAAAAATCATATTATTATCTGTGAATCTCAGTATATTCTTTATATTTCTACAATTTTATCCAAAATTCTTCAAATATGTATTGAATATCTCTTTTTAATAGACTCAAAGTGCCTTGATGCAAGAGTCATTATTAGCTTTGGGGATTTCCATTAATTAACAGAATTTCTGATGCTTATAAAGCCATAAACAAGTGTTTGTTACGTCTACTTATGCATACTTGTGTACGTGTGTGTTTAATATTCACATGGATATGACTAAAGATCTAACGTCTTTACAATGCATCGTTATATACATTGTTTATAGTTTTATATATATATATCTTTAAAAGAGGTTTGGTATTGAATTAGAATATTTTTATATATATTTACTCTCTGAGATTGAGGTGTTATTTTTAGTTAATATATGAACATCAAAGTGTAAAGCAAACTTACAACTTATTCAATTTCACATAGTAAATCATTATTAAAGTTAGAAAAATGTCTATAAGACTTTATATGTAGTGCTATTTCAAATTAAATAATAAGGTCACAAATATTAGAAATACCAAGACACTTGCCACTGAGCTAACTGTGAGATTCAGGATAATTTTCAAAGGCTCCAGTAAGGTTGTGAGTGCCTCCATTTAAATTCTGCTTGAGTATTTAAAACCATTTAAAACCACCTGTTTGTGCATTCAATTTCTCATGTTGCACACATAAATGTGAGTTTTTGCAAGCAAAAACAGATGCATTCCTAAAATGTGTCAGCACATTTTCAAAAGCCTACTGAAAATGTGTCCTCATATGTCTCCAGACTTTGCTATAACTTACATCAGTGAGCTGTATAAATTGGTTTCTTGAATATCCATTAATGCAAATTACCCGGCCAGGAAAACATCACACAAAGATCTGTAAAATCTCACAAAATATAACGTCTTTCCTAGGAAGGAGATATAAAGAACAAAGTTATGTTAGCATTTTTTATCCTAAGGTGATCTTGGAAGTAAATGTGGTTTATTTTAAAAAGTGCATCTTTCTCTATGTGTAGATAGTACTTTCCCTCTTACCCACAAATTCACCAGTTGACGTTGGATAAGGAAAAAAAATACATATACATACACACACACATACTTTCATTGTTAAAAAAGTATGGAAAATATCTTTCCCTTAGTCTTATTGTAAATAAACAAATTCAAGAAAAAAGAGCGGAAAATTGGGATATGGAAGGATGCTTAGTTCTTTGGGGCAAAACATCTATTAGAATGTATTGCAGAAGTTTCAATTATGATAGAGAAAATGAAAAGCAAGGATAGTCAAGCTATAAATACCATTTGTTTTTCCTTAGTAAGTAGTTCTCACACAAGGTCTTTTGGTCTAAATCTACCGAAATTGCTACTAGTACTAGCAGGAAAAAAAGTTATCAGTTCCTACAAAATTCACTAATAGATAAACAAGATGGGTTTGACTGTGCCTTTCAATCTCCAGCGTCAAGGAGCATATCACTTGCTTCACTCTTGTCTCTGAATCCCTGTTCCATGAAATTCCTGAAGAAAATTATCACATCTCTCCTTTTTCTTCCATATTTTTGTGTTCTTTTCTACTGCATCTTTACATTCTATGTTTAAACAGATGCAGTATCATATGAATTCTTTTTATTTTTTTTCCAAGTGTAGTATCTGAGATGGGTAATTTTATTTTTTTTACAAATGTAGTATCTGAGATGGTTAATTTTGTGTGTAATCTCAACTGGACTACAGGATGCACAGATATTTGGTTAAGCATTATTTCTAGGTGTATCTATGAGAGTGATTCTAGATGGCATTAATATTGGAATAGGTAGATAAAATAAATCAGACTGTCTTCCCTATTACAGATGGGCCTCTTTCAATTCTTTGAAGGGTTGAATAGCATCAAAAAGCTGAGTAAGAATTATTCCTCTATATCTGATTATTTTTTTTGCTGGGACATTGGTCTTCTCCTACCTTCAAACTCAGACTTGAGCTGGAACTATACAATTGGCCGTTCTGGGTCTCTAACTTGTGAACTGAAATCTGTGGACTTACCAGCCTACATAATTGTAAGCCAATGTTTTAAAAAATCATAATTTCTGTTAAACTATTAAGAAAGAGAGAGATTAGATAGACAGATAGATAAAGATAGATAGATTCTACTGCTTCTACTCCTACTTTTCTTTTTTTTTTTTTTTTTTTTTTTGAGACGGAGTCTTGCTCTGTCACCCAAGCTGGAGTGCACTGGCCAGATCTCAGCTCACTGCAAGCTCCGCCTCCCGGGTTCACGCCATTCTCCTGCCTCAGCCTCCCGAGTAGCTGGGACTACAGGCGCCCGCCACCTCGCCCGGCTAGTTTTTTGTATTTTTTTAGTAGAGACGGGGTTTCACCGTGTTAGCCAGGATGGTCTCGATCTCTTGACCTTGTGATCCGCCCGTCTCGGCCTCCCAAAGTGCTGGGATTACAGGCTTGAGCCACCGCGCCCGGCCACTACTCCTACTTTTCTAAAGAGTTTGGCACTAAAAAGTGGTTCTAGAGAAACAGAACGTTAAATTTGAGTTTGCTTAATTGATTCTGGGGTTTTTGAATTGGCTATTAACTAGATTTAAAAATACTGATTCTTCATTTTCTAGGAGTAGAGTATTGATAGGCTATAGTATAATATGGCAATAAAGATATACCAAGTATCTCTGTTGTATACTCCTAATCAACCACTTGGAAGAAGAAAGGAGCTGGGTCACTGGATATATATCACACTTTCAAACATTTTTAGGAAATTAAGAAATATAATGAACTTGACTGGCTTCTCTTAATGTTGCTGTACGAAGTGGTAAAATAAAAAGATGAGCTCAGGAATTTGAATTTCCAGCCCAAGTGCTGCATGAATGACCTAAAACCTTCTGTGTGTGCTCTGACGGAGACCCCTCTCTCCTGTAGGCACACAATCTCATTCTGTAACTGGCTGAATTACAAGGTGAAGTTCCAGCATTGCAGAGCGTCTACTATTGAAATAAGGACATTCAATGGGAAAGAACAAGATTCTGTAAATAGAAATGGGAATGTGTGGGAAAATCTTGATAAAGCAGTGGACATTGAGCCCCTAAATTCTAATGATTTTTTTCCCCCCCGTGGAAAAGGCCTCTCTACCTACCCACTCTTAGTGATAGAAACTTCCTCTCCACCCCTAAGAGGATTAACCACTGCATTGCCTGAGAGAACTACAACAGCCTTCCCTGAGGAAGCTGCCATGGAAGACAATGCTGATTTTCTTCAGAATCCACCCACACCAACTTTTATTACTTCTAGACAAATCCCATCAGGGTCCTCAAACCGAGGTAAAATGTGTGAAGCATGAAGAGTTGCACTACAGTCCAAATTAACTACTTGAATTTTCTTATGTATACAAGAAGAAATCTGGGGAACATGTATGGGGATGAATGTTATGGGCTTGGGATATTGGTGGAAGCAAAATCAAATTTGAATGAAATGAACTTATTGATATGGTCTCATTAAGCAGATATTCTGCATTTAATGTGGAAGCTCAGAGATTTAAAAAGGTTTGTAACACTTTGTTTGATTGATTGGCTGCAGCATAAACCAAAAGATGGTCGGCAGCAAACGAACTGGCAATGTTGGGCCTGCATTGGTTTAGTGTAGAGAAAAGAATTCAAGAAGATTAGAATGTTAGAATAGATGTTTTATTTAAGACTTACTCAGCCACACTAGGGTGGGTTCATATCTAAGGCCCATACCATTCACCGTGACTGGGAGAAATCCATTTGTAAGAGAAGACTAGACATCCTTGAAGAGCTCTATTATTGTTCTTCTCTTTAGGTCAGGCCTTACCATAATTACAGTCACTGAACTGGAAAATCTAAATGCAATGGGAGTAATTAGATCCTTCGGTGTTGGGAGCAAGTGGTGGAACTTACCCACTAAAGGCAAAGTGGGCGTGGTTAAGGTAATAGACAGCAGAGTCAAAGCACAATCAGAATAGTCTGACTCATGAAGGCATACGACATTGGCTAGTTGAATATGATGTAATAGAAAAGAAAAGGGTAAGAACCTTAGTGAATTCTCACTTGATCTGTATAAGAAGTTCTATGTCTAGTGAACAAAGTCTACACCAAGTAATAAAAACAGAGAATTTCAGCTCCACATTCAATTTCCAGACTTGGACAAGCTTTAGAGACTGGGTTCCCTTAAAAAAGAACTCTGGTATGCTCTAAAAAATATATATACTGTTAGTTTTCCCTCCAAATTCCCCTAAAGGAGTCTGTGGCCTTTAACCAGAATAACTGTGCATTTGGAAAAGGAAATATTCAGAACTTTTTCAGACTGCTTAATATTCTGAATAGATACTAATTCTCGGAGGCCCAGAATGTCACTGTGATCTACCAATCAGAGTGGGGGCTTATAGAGGTCAAATGATCAATGGAATTTTAGCTCAAGTTTATCTTATATTTGACTCAGGGGGTTCCCAAACTCATCCTGTGTTTTCTCCCCTGGTTCCATAATGGATATTGAAATAGATATCCTCAATAACTAGCACAATCCCTTGACTTATGAAGTGAGGGCTTTATGGTGGGAAAGAACAAGTGCCTCACTTAAAAAAAAAAAAAAAAAAAAAAAAAAGTAAACCAAAAGAAACACTGCATTCTGGAGAAATTGCAGAGATTAGTGCCACCATCAAAAACTTGAAAATGCAGGAGTGATGATTCCTACCATATCCCATTGAACTCATTTATTTGGCCTGTAAAGAAGGTGGATCTTAGAGAATGACAGTAGAATAAAATAAGCTTAACTAGGCAGTGACTTCAATTGCAGTCACTGCACCAGATATGATTAGCACCATACCAGGTATGGTGCTACTGATCAGGCAAAGATTTTTCTTTATACCTGCTAGTAAATACCACCAGAAGAAATTCCCTTTCAGCCGCAAGGCCAACAATACACCTGCCCAGTCCTACTTCAAAGATATAGAAACTTTCAAGTCTTATGTCATAATTTAGTTCACAAGGATCTTGATTACCTTTCCCTTCCACAAGGTATCACATCAATTCCTTATATTGATTTTCTGCTGGTTTGGACTTAGTGAGCAAGAAGAGATAATATCTCTAGACTTATTGTTGAGACATTTGCATGTCAGAGAGTGAAAAAATATTTTGCCTGATAAATTCAACAAAAATCTAGGGGATTTCTATGTCAGTAAAATTTCTATGGATCCAATGGTAATACATCAGAATCAAAATATATTTTCTTGTAAACTTATTTAAAATGCCTCCTTTTTTGGATCTTCTTTTCATCAGGTTGTCTTTAGATTTTTCATCCTTGTTCCAAAACATTTTTGGGTCTTTCTTTTGGGGTATAACTTGGTATGTCAAGACACAACCAACAAAGAGGCATAGCATCTAATGGTCCTTTCTGGATTTTGGAGACAATATATTCTCATTTTGGTGTGTTACTCAGGCCTATTTACCAACTGACTTGAAAAGCTGGTTGTTTTGAGTGGGGCCCAGAACAAGAGAAGGCTTTACAATGGGTTCAGACTTCTTTGTGTACTCCTCTGCTTCTTGGGTCATAGTATCTAATAGATTCAGTAGTGCTTGAAATGTCAGTGGAAAAAAGGGATGCTGTTTGTAGCCTTTAGCAGACCTATATATTTGTATCACAGGATCTTTGAATTTTGGAGCAAAGCTCTGCCATCCTCTGTGAATAACTACCCTCCTTTTGAGAAACAGTTCTTGTCTACTACTAAGCCTTAGTAGAGGGTGAACACTTAACCAGGGTCACTAAGCTACTAGGTGACCTTAACTGCCCACCACCAAGTTTTGACTTACCCAGTGGTGCATAATAGCACTGCTCTATCATCAAGGGAAAGTGGTATATACATGATCTGTCCTGAGCAAGTCCTAAAGGCACAAATAGGTGAGATGAGGAAGGCCGAAATACCCATGATTCCCACTTCGGATACACAGCCTTTTCTCTCCTAGTGTGCATCTATGGCCTCATGAGGAGTTCCTTATGATCAGTTGACAGAGGAAAAGAAGTCAGGCCAGATGGTTCTGCAAGACATGCAGACATCACCCCAAAACGGACAGCTGCAACACTACAGCCCTTCTCTGTGACACCCCTGAAGGAGAGTGGCAAAGGAAAATTCTCCCAGTAGGCAGACCTTCAAGCAGTGCATCTGGTTGTCCACTTCACTTCAAAGGAGAAATGGCCAGATACATGATTATATACCCTCTCAAGGTGGGGGGTGCGAGTGGAGAATCTCTCTCCTCAAACTTCTGTACTATTGGGCTATAACTAAGATTGACAATAAGTTCATAAAATATTTAATGAATGTAATCATTTAATTAATTTAGCTCAAACTTTCTTTTATTTTCCTTTTATTTCCTGACTTCCATGAGTGGTTTTAACACTTTGGTCTATGACATTCTTTTATACATTTTAAATGTTAAATTCCATTAATAATTTATTATTGTTTCAGTTTATTCTAGAAATCACAGAGGCCCACAGTTTATAAATGTTTACTCACTCTACTAGGTTGATTATCACAGAATAATAATTCTCAAAATGGTACCTGCAGCAGCACCTGGAAACGTGTTAGAAATACAAATTCTTAGGGTTCCCTGCAGACCTACTCTATCAGCAATCTATGTTTTAAGAAGCTCTTCTGGCCTGGCGTGGTGGCTCACACCTGTAATCCCAGAACTTTGGAAGGCCAAAGCAAGGTGGGCAGATCATCTGAGGTCAGGAGTTTGAGACCAGCTTGGCCAACATGGCAAAACCTTGTCTCTACTAAAAATACAAAAAATAGCAGGGAGTGATGGTCTGTGCCTGTAATTCCAGCTACCCAGGAGGCCGAGGCAGGAGAGTCACTTAAATCTGGGGGCAGAGGTTGCAATGAGCCAAGATAGGGCCACTGCACTCCAGCCTGAGACTCCATCTCAAGAAAAAAAGAAGCCCTCTTGGTGATTCATTCTGGTGCAGACAAAACTTTGAGAACAAGTTCCCTAGACACACTGATTAATATGGGAATTGTTTATTGACACACTGTTCTAAAGTGAAACCTGTGGAGAAGTGAGGAATGGTAGCATGGCAAACATGTGAGTTCAGCTCAAGTCTAGCCACAATTTGATTTACTGCTGCATCAATGAATCAAAATTTGAGGCAAAGGAATAGGACTCGTGTTATTCCTAAATTACTATACTGCTCCCAGAGTGAAGATGTACCCTTCAGGTATTTCTGCATAAGATCGCTTTAGTATGCCCAAGACAATTCCCAGAATGGTGCTGTCAAGAGCTGTTAGCTTCCAGCTCTCACTGGAATTAGATTCGTCACTCAGGGATAGCTAAGAAAGACATGAGTGGGACACAAAATTGTCCTTTACACATTTTATCTGAAATTTTTCTCAGAGGAAGAGGGAGAGAATTTGGTTTTTATGCATATTTTCCTTTGGAAAACAATAAAAGAACATTTCATCCACAGACAGTAAAATTCAGAGATAAAAACTTCCAGTGCCTTCAAGATAAGTTTAATTAGTCCTTCAATCAGGTGAACAATTTGCAGTCTGTCTCAACATTTTCTTTAATTCTTGCCAATCCATTTTATCCTGAGTCTTAAAACCAAAAGGTTTTTAATTTTTTAATTTAAAATATTTTTATGAAATGACCTCTTGACCACATAATGAATCTATCCTCTTATCTATTAATTCCTTCAAATCCTGGGTATTTTAAATTGCTCAAACCCTATTTGGTCTTGAAGATTATGCTGTTACTAGTGATTTTACTCTTAAAAGTTGATAGTATGTTCATTGTAGAATCATGAATTAAGCCATAATCCTAAATAAATTGCTCAATAATAATTTAAGCTTCTGAAGGTTTGATTAAGAATGCTAGCGGATTATAAAAAGAATGCTGATGACCAAGTATCTGGGGAGAAAAAGCAATGTCTTCAAACTCTTTTCTGAAGCATCTATATTTGGAAATTAATATTAAATGCTTTTCAGCACATTCCCTTTAGAAAGAAAATAAAAATACTAAAATTATTTCCCAATAACGATTTAGGCAGTATTTAAATAATTTTACAAATAAGCATAGGCATATTGCAATGCCTTGTATTAATTTTTAGAACATCTCTCAAAGAGTTAAAGGAAATTTCTTAATTTGAAGTCAGTTTCTATTGATGTAGAGAACCAGAAATTATATAATTCTTCTACTATATTTGTAGGTCCATGCCCCTCCCTTACCCCCTTTTAAAATAGCTACATTGAGTCTCTGTTTTAAAAATGTGTATATATAGACTTGTTTTTTTCCATAGTCGGAATCAAGATGTATTTTCTTGTAGGCGTATTTCAAAGGCCTCCTTTTTTTGCATCTTCATCTTTTCATCATATTTTCTTCAGGTTTTTAATCCTTATTCTAAAACATTTTTTGCTTCTTTCTTTTGAGATATAACTTGAGGAAGATTTAAGTAAAATTATTTTAGGCACAATTCTGTCTCTTTACTTCCTTGATTTCTCTCAATATCATTTGTATTTTTACCATAAAGTGTAGTCAGAGAGTCTTCCTGGGTTGTTGCTCAATTTTGCCACTCTTTCTTTTTCTCCCAAACCTATGTTAGACTCATTGTTCCCTTGTGTGAGGTGGTATACAGGCTTGTTTTGACCATGTACCTTGGAAAGACAAAACTAACTTCAAACATGAACTCAAGAAATGAGGTATGTAACAGATTCCTGAAACTCTCCATTCCCTATATCCAAGCTTTCTCATTTGAATATTGAGGATAGAAAAGCTGTTTGTGTCCCACTCAGATTCCTCTTTCATGGACAGTGCAGACACAGTTCCCCCTTTCGCTAGAGAACATCTCTTTGGATGGCAGCCCCCTTTTCCAGGAGGCTAACCACCCCATATCCTTACCCTCTTCCTGGGTGCACCCAACAAGCCAATGACAGATAGGTGAATACGGAAGGCTGATCACTTACCTATAGAGACTGCAACACTGGTAGAGATTTGTGATCACCCTGTAGATTAGGCCACGATAGACTTAGCTGAGGCTGTATCTTTCCTCAGTTAATTCTCCTTTTCTATCCTTCCTCCCCCACTACCTTTACCAGATTCCTGTCTCAGGCTTGGCTTCTAGGGAATCTTACCTACATATATTGCTTCTAGGAGTGGTTCTAGGAAGCAAACATTAAGCATGGGATTCTGGAGTTGGATCACTTATGGATCAGCAGAAACAAAAATGCTATCACTGATGGTAGATGAAGTATGGATAGATTTTGGCAGTGTAATTGCTAAGATATTCTTCTGTGGTGAAAAATGATGGTCAACAAGTTGATGAGTGTGCTCTGGCTTGCACAATGTCTCTGACCTCTTAGGGACAGTGGAGAAACAGTATTTATAAGGATTGGTGTTTGAGTGGCTTTATTTAACGCTTGAAGGCAGAAAATGACAGGCTCAGGGAAATCAATCATTAATTTACGTCCTGCTAGCAGAGCTGAAAACCAGGCATTGTGTCATTACTGAATTAAAACTAGTATAATATACTAATTACTTATATTGGTAAATAAGCCACCAAAAATAGTTTAAGTTATGCTCTGCATTCTAAGTGTTCAGGTAAGTGCAAAATGTAGTCCAGATCGATTGCAATCTAAAATCTTAAATGTTCCTGCTGAAAAAGATTTAGAAGGTATTTGTCAAATGTGAATGCATGTTGTGTTCTGAGTTTTAAATGACGATGTTGTCTTTATTTTCAAGAAAGGAAAGGAATGGTGGGCATTTTTTATAACTAAGCATAATATGTGATATCAGTTAATTTTCTCAAGTAGCCCACAAAGGCAGCTACTATTGTAATGACCATTTTACAGAAGAATAATATAAGACAAATAGAGGTATGCAAAGGTTTCTAAAGGTCATGGACATTAGTAGTAGAGATCTAGAACTCAAAATTAAGTCTTGGTTTCAATAAATGCTATGTTGTTTGTCTGTATTGATGTTAGCTATACATAGGAGTCTGTCCTTTTTTGAATGGCTGAGGAATCTTTTAAGATTATAGTTTTCATTGTTTTTCTTTGTTGGGCCTGGAAGAAATGTGTAGTCTGCATAATTTAGAAGTTACAGTGTAATATAGGAAAGACTGTCTTAAATAGCCTGAAAAATTAATCTTGTAAAATCAGATATGAGCAATACAGTCCTTCAGGTTAAATACGACAGTGGTCTTGGTGTAAACCTAAGATGTGTCTAGACTTGGAGGTAGAGTGTCCTCTTGGGCCCATGCAAGTGTTCATTTGCATTTAAAGTGAGGGGTTACCTGGAAAATAAATCACCCAAGGAAAAAGAAATTGAGGAACCTGAGATGTTTAAGGACAATGTGAAGACAGGGCTATAAGGGGGAGGAAATTAAACTCTGCTTTGCTCTGCTGTAAGGACTTTTGGGTCCAGCATATGCAAATTTACTTAAATAATACTAAGTAAAGGGAAATTTTGCTGAAAGGATTCACATAGACTGGAAACAGAAAGTCATTCAGAATCTGATACAGCTCTAAGCTTATACTACAATCTCAAAAAGAAAAAAAAATACTAAAGTATCTTTATATGCTCTTTTTTTTTTTGGCTCATTATTTTCTCCCCAATTCCTTTCATAATCCCTAATCCAAATTGATTGGCTTAGTTCATTTGTTAGATGCCTAATGAGCAGAGCATTTTCTTCAGGGCAACTGACCTGTGATTTGCATATGGATAAGATACTCCAACTGATCCAACAAATGGCTACCTTTGCACAAGGGTTTTTGTTGTTGTTGTTGCTGTTGTTTACTGTTATTTTTTTGTTTTGTTTTTTATCCCTAAGCAAAGCTGTTATAAAGGAATGGTGAACATTTTTTATAAGTAAGCATTATATGTAATATCATTTAATTTTCTCAAGTAGCCTACAAAGGCAGGTACTATTGTAATGACCATTTTACAGAAGGATAATATAAGACAAAGAGAAGTATGCAAAAGTTTCTAAAGGTCATGGACAATAGCAGTGGAGAGCTAGAACTCAAAATTAAGTCTTGATTTCAGTTGAAGTCAGTTTCAGCTATAGGTTTTTTTTCTGGTTGGTTGGAATTTTTTGGCAACAATATGACTCAGATATCTAGTATGCAGATTATATTATTCTAATATTTTGATGATTATATTATTTATCATCAAAACTAGCTCGCTTTTGAGGAAGAGATGGGTGATCTTAATAATTACATTGAAGCAACAGAAATAAATCAAGACTATCTCTCAGACAAACCAGAATGTGAAGTCAAATTTCCTATGGCACAGACTCCTTTATTCTCCCTTCTGCTGAAGTTTGAGGCAAATAAATGTCACATCTATTTTTTGAGAGTGCTAATACAACATGGTATCATCCATGTTAATACCTGAGCCCAGGCCAGTGGCATAAGGACTTGGAGCCATCTCAGGTAAATCTATAGACCTACATCCCTGACATCACTAAGATATTTCACTGTGTTTTGACAGACAGCAAAATTCTGGACAGTAAGCATTATTAAAGAAGTTATATACAGGAAAGGAAGAGTGTTTCTAAGAAATTTCCTAGTAAATTCAGGGTGTCAGTTGTTTATTATTATAAGTGGGACTTCAAAAGCTTTCTTTGTCCCCACTTCCTATTGGTATTTGATAAAAGAATGACAGGTGTTTAAAAAACTAAGTTTTGTAAAATTTTAAGCAATTTATAGAAAATCAATAAGATTCAGAAGAGAAGCAAATTCTTAACTGCATGACCTTAGTCAAATCACAAAACTCTGGATCTCAGTAGCCTCAATTAAAAAATGAACTAATTTAATAAGAAGTCTGAAAATATTTACTCTTGTAGGCTAATAACATGATAAAGAAGTAATTAAGTTATTGGTAAAACTGATCCTTATGAATGAGACCAAGGTCACATTTGGAGTTATAATTTACAGTTTATGTTAATCTAGTTCCTCCAGAAAACAAACACCAAAAAAGGATTCAGTGCTCAAGGATTTTATTAAGCAAAGTGCTTTGAAAGAAAGTGAGTCTGGGAGTGCTATTGGACAACAATGCAAGTCTTGACTCAGAGAGGAGTGAGGGAAGGAAGTTTGGTAGTGGTGTCCTAGAGGGCTATAGATTCTAACAAAGTTAAGAAGGCTCTCCAGGAGAATGCAAGATAGATGCAGCCAACAGAGAAATCCTGTGCCTTCCAGGAGCAGATGTAACATAGTACTAGTATCCTACTGAGCTTAGACACATGCTTGAAGTAGCCCTTGAGAAATGTGGGTTTAGTGAAAATGTGGAAATAGTTTTAGAAGCTTTGCCACAACTTCTAAGTCCTGGAGTTCTACTACTTCGCAAATATTCAGGAATTAGTTTTCTCTGGTTTTTCTGAGACTTTCTTCCTGAGGGGAACCTCAGAAGAGGAAACTTATTGGGATAAATTACATTTTTCATACTGCATTTGAATTCTGAGCTATACATGGTACTCATCTTCTTCCTCCCCTACTATCCAATTTAAATTCCCCCCAATCTTAGTGATCACCTGAGCAGGTTCTAGGGGTTTTCCTGGTGTTCCCTTCATCACTAAGGTGTTCATACCCTTGATAATGGTACCAGTCTCACTTCTGAACATGTCCATTCAGTTATAATAGGGTGAGAGATCACCAGGAGGTGACCAAGTAGATCTTCTGTGTTTACTTTTTTTTTCCTGTCCTCTTTGTGTAAAAAAACACCCTAAAACATGCCTACTCTTTCTGTTAGGGCTAGTTACTTTTGCCAGGATGGTGACTGTTCTTGCTTTCCTGTCCCTGTGGACAGGAAGCCTGAAATGCCCTGAAAATAGCTCTAAATTTTAGGTCAGTGGGACCCTTCCTGTATTCCCTGGTAAACATGTGCTTATTTGGAGACCAGGTCCTCCAACCCTACAAAGTGCAAAGTTGAGAGGACACAAGTCACAAAATTCCCAATTAGGTCATCAGAGTTCATGAGAGGAAGAAGTAGTCCGTCTTCTACCTGGACAATGTATCCTTCCTATTGGAAACATAGAGCAAAAAGAGTTCTGCAGCATAATACACTCTGTCCTGAAGGATGTCACCTTATCCTTTCAGATGCGGTTTTAGTCTCACTTTTGAACACCATTCTTGTGTTTTATGAGCATGGTGCAGTATATGATACAACCTCTGAATCCCATAGTTATGGACCCATTTCCACATCTCTTATGTATCCCCTAATCAGATTTTGTGCTCTTTGTGATTCTATACATATGGACCAGGCATTCCATAAGCTCCTAGATATTAGTGCTTGTCAAAGCTTTGTAGGTTGGAAAAGCAAATTTATGCACAAAACAGGCATCTAATCCTATCAGAATGGACACCTGGCACTTCCGAGACAGAAGGCAACCAATGTGGAAAACTTGCCAAAAAGTTGCTTATTCGTCACCTAGAGAAATAATGCCTTATTGGAGCTACACTGTTGGTCTCCAATGCTGACAAGATGAACACTTGCAATATAATAATCTCATGAAATAGAATCCACTGGTATCATTCTAGCCTTTCATAATATATGCATCCCATATGCTCTCTTTTCTCAGCCTCTTTATTTCTTCTTCTACCATTTGTAGGGCATTTTAAAACTTCCGAGAGCCACCTGAAATTCTCACTGGGAGTTTAAATGCCATGTATTGAGAAAGTGCCCACATGTCAATGAATTCTTGCCTTTCCTGTCATAAATTTTGGCTCCCTTGATCAAGCATCATTAAAATCCAATCCACGCTCACTACCCTCAGTCATGGCAGTGTATGCTAGCTAGTTCTTGCAATTCTTCAGAAATACAGTCTTTCGTCTTCTTTATCAGGCCAAACGAATTCCCAGAGAGGCTGTACTAAAATTTTTCTTTAGTGTTTAGCCTGGCAGCCAGGAGAGCCTGTGGAGGCAGCTCCCGAGGGTGACACTTGTTGCCTTTGTAGGAGTAGCTTCTGCAACTTCTTTCACCACAGCTAGCTCTTATTATAGAAAGGGGTCCTTTTCATAGGCTCACAAAGTCCAGAGTAAGTTGAACAGTCAGCATCTTCAGAGACAGCCCGATATATTTCCTGTTCCATGTTTTCTTCATGAACTCAGTTTTACTCCACCAGGGCCTGACACCACTACAAGTCACTACAAGCCACTACACAACACTATACCACTACAAGCAGTACTTAACAGAAGTAGTACATAGGTTGGTGCAAAAGCAATTGTGGTTTTGGACCATGAATTTTAAATCATTATAACTAGGATCAAACATGTCTTTATTAATCAAAATGGGAACCATTACAATCAACACATTTTTGCCAATGAGAAATATGTTTATTCCTGTAGTGTAAAAATCCATGCTTACGGATTCGATGAACTCTTGGAAAGCCTTTTTTACCTTAGTTTCTGTATCCTGCTGATTGCGGAAGTGTTTTCCCTGCAAAAAGTATTTATGATGCTTGAAGAAGTGGCATTCGGTTGGTGAGAGGTCAGGTGAATATAGCAAGAGAGACAAAACTCCGTAGCCCACTTTGTTCAACTTTTTTTTTTTTTTTTTTTTTTGACAGAGTCTCACTCTATCGCCCAGGCTGGAGTGCAGTGGTGCAATCTCAGCTCACTGCGAGCTCCTCCTGGGTTCAGGCCATTCTCCTGCCTCAGCCTCCCGAGTAGCTGGGACTACAGGCGCCCTCCACCACGCCAGGCTAATTTCTTGTATTTTCAGTAGAGACAGGGTTTCACCGTGTTAGCCAGGATAGTCTCGATTTCCTGACCTCGTGATCTGCCCGCCTTGACCTCCCAAAGTGCTGGGATTACAGGCGTGAGCCACTGCGCCTGGCCTTTGTTCAACTTTTGAAGTGTTGGTTTTGCGAGGTGCAGTCGGGCTTTGTCTTGAAGAACTGGGCCCTTCCCATTGACCAATGCCTGCTGCAGGAGTTGCAGTTTTCTGTACATCTCATCAATTTGCTGAGCACACTTCTCGTATGTAATGGTTTCACCTGGATTCAGAAAGCTGCAGCGGATCAGATAAGCAAACAGTGACCAGGACCCTTTTTTGGTGCAAGTTTGGCTTTGGAAAGTGCTTTGGAGCTGCTTCTCTGTCCAGTGACTGAGCTAGTCATTGCTGGTTGTCATATGAAAGCTGCTTTTTATCGCAGGTCTCAATCTGATTGAGAAATGGTTCATTGTTGTTGCAGAGAATAAGAGAAGATGAAACTTCAAAACAATGATTTTTTAAAAATTTTCAGTCAGCTCATGAGGCACTCAAGAGCTTTTTCACCTTTCCATTTTGCTTCAAATGCCAAATGGCCATAGAATCATCGACGATCAGTTCTTCAGCAACTTCTCGTGCAATGGTAAGAGGATCAGCTTCGATGATCGCTCTCAATTGGTCATTGTCAACTTCCGATGGCTGGTCACTGTGCTCCTCTTCTTCAAGGCTCTTGTCTCCTTTGCGAAACTTCTTGAACCACCACTTCATTGTATGTTTGTTAGCAGTTCCTGGGTCGAACGCATTGTTGATATCGCCAGTTGACTTTGCTGCTTTATGACCCATTTTGAACTCGAATAAGAAAATCACTCAAATTTGCTTTTGTCTAACATTATTTCCACAGTCTAAAATAAATATGAAATAAACACCAAGTAATAAGTCATTAGCAAAAACAAAAACCAAAAAAACAAGAAGTGTGCATTAAAATGATGTATATCATAACCACATTTATTTAAGAATGCATTCCAATATCAAATGACAATTTCAAAAATGCAAAAACCTCTTTACTTTTGTACCATATGCTATGTAGAACTATATAAATACATATAGTGTTTGTATAATTATATATTATATATATAGTATATACAAATATGCTATATCTACATCTATACCTAATCCTGATACTTCTTTTGTTTATTATACAGAAGCCCAGGCAGGACCCGTGTCTGATGGTTGGGAAGGATATCAGACCTCAAAGCAAGTCTGACCCTGAGGAAAGAATGAGCGAAAGAAAGTTGTGTGAAAACATTTTAAAGTGTTGTGGATTTGTGCAGTCTAAGGACAGTTTGGGAGGTTGCCACAGGACCCCCAGGACAAAGTCAATCCTTAGAGGAGGCTCAGTTTTCCCAGCAATAGGGCTGCTTTAGTTTCCTACCTGGGCCTGTTCATTGCTGGGAGCAAGCCTGTGGGAGGAAAGGCCTCAGTGCAGAAATGCTTAATGAACTTCTCAATACTGCAGTTGGAGCTTTCATCAAATACCCTCCATGTTCTTTCATGATTGTGAGGGGCACTCTCATAGCCACTAGAAAATTATTCTAGGGAAAAATTTTACAGCCCTGAGGTGTGCAATGACCAGATGAAGTCTAGGATTAGTAATCAAGCAATTAAGAAATAACTTAACAGAGATTTTTTTATGAAAATTTTTTAATAATTTTTAATGACATTTAATTTCATTAAAAGTTTTAATATGTTTTTAATAATTTTTAATGAAAGAATTTCTAAAGAAAGAATGTAAAGAAGCCACAAAATATCATTATTCATACCTGATATGTTTTGGGTCTATGTCCCCTCCCAAATCTCATGTGCAATTGTAATCCTCAGTATGGGAGGTGGGAGGCTTGATGGGAGGTGATTGGACCTGGGGGATGGATTTCCTGTTTGGTGATGTTCTTGTGGTAGTGACTGACTTATCATGAGATCTGGTTGTTTAAAAGTGTGTAGCCCTCCCACCATCTCTTCTTCCTGCTCCAAGCATGTAAGACATGCCTGCTTTCCCTTTGCCTTCTGCCATTATTGAAAGTTTCCTGAGGCCTCTCCAGAATCCATCCTGCTTCCTGTACAGCCTGCAGAACCATGAGCCAATTAAAACTTGTTTCTTTATGTGACACAAATGTGAGTATTTCTTTATAGCAGTGCCAGAATGAACTATTACAGTACCTTTGTACCCTTTGCATTTTAGTAATTTATGTGTCATGATAAATCAGTAACTCATCAAGGAAATAAGGCAAGTTCTTATTCCAATCATAGGTGGTTTAACAGGCAATATATTCTTCTGTCTGTTAAATAATGTGTATGTGTATACACAAATATATGTTTCTGCCAGTTAAACCGTGTTATCAGAATACAAACCATGTTATCAGAATACAATACATATATATGTGTATGTGTGTTTATGTGTGTGTGTCTGTGTGTATAAATCTTAATTTTACATACATCTATGCATATGTTGATATATATGCATCTATACATAATATAGACATACACATATTTACATTTGGATACATGTGCATATGTGTACTCAAAAACAGACTATACATATATATACCCATACACATGAACACACATACACACACACACAACACACCCCTGTGAGAGAGATGACTATATCAGTTTTCATCAAATAGATATTTAGCACGTATAATGTTTCACTCATTCTTATTAAATCATTTATGTCATAATGCTTATTTATCCTAAAGGAAGTGCTATGTCATATTTTACTTGGAATCCATTATTTTCCATTATTCCGGGTCATCACCTTACCCATGCTGTAATGTGGAGAACACAGATTGTGTATGTCCTTTCGTAAACATCCTGGATAAATGAAAGAAGCCAAATAGTTTTCAAAGAGTAAGTAAAATGATATCCCACTGTAAAAGACGAACTTGAAAATCGATGGAAATCTTGTAAAGTTTATTATGTAATTTTGGCTATGTTTCTGTAGTGATGTTTGTGAAAAGTACAAAGTTATATGTGTTTTGTATGAATATATGAATGTGTATATTTTCTACATGAATATCACTCTTACATTTTATCAACACTTGTTTTTCAAAAACAGGAACGTACATTTATTAGAGTTAGAAATAAAAAAATATTCTTTAAGAAAGCTGGTGCCCTGTAGTTTCTTTCTTTGTTTCTAAATATAAAACTCACCCTGAGAAAGATAATTATGCCTGAGAACATGAGGGCTAGCTAGAATTTCATAGCACAGCTGCAATAGGACCTTAGTGAGTACGTTGTTCTCCTTGCTTTTTGGATAACTTATTTTAAAACTTAAATCAATAATAAACTGTGTCTGGTTCAGATTTAAATAACTAAAGTAATGAAAACAGAAATTATACAGAACTCCTAGATCGAATATAACAAAAATACAAAATAACATTATTTTCAACAGTATTAGTGATGTATGCTACTTTTCCATGGCCATAACAGGATTTACAATTCAGAGACTTGTAATTTCCTGTTTCCTCCCCTTAAAACCTTTCTGATTAGCTTACAGTTACTATTACCAACCCTTACTCAGGTTTAAAATAATTTTTTTCCAGTTTTCTTCCACTGGAGTTACAAACAACTTGAAATAAGGGGCTCGGTCTTATTTATCGCTATATCCTCATTTCCCAGGATATTCCTCTCATACCTTAAATATTTTTCTGAGTGAAATAATAATGCAATATACTTTTAAATAGTGTTTTACCCCCATATCCTCTACATACCTCTATGACCTAAGTATTACACGGTGTTATCTTCTTCAATGTCTAAATGCAGTGGTTCTAAATCTCCATCTAATTCAGTAGGGACCACACTTCACAAAACAAGTATTTGTAGCTTCTTGGGTTTGAGGGAAGGAACAGAGAGAGGTGCTATAAAAAAATACCAAATATTTTTCCTAGCCATACATGGATTCGTATTTTTGTTTATGCCTAATAGGTTTATTTTCTGAATCATCTATGCAGATGATGATATATAAAAACAATTGATAAAGACACATGCACAGAGAACTCAAAATTGAAGGGTAGATGACCAGTTCATTTTCTTCTTGGAGTTCATCCACCTAACATGTTAAAGGTCCTTTCAACATTCTGTGCCACTCTCCTTACCTTTACATTACCTTAAAATTTTTGTACAAAGTGATGTTGCCATACCTTACGTTTTTCTTCAAGAATCGTAAGGACTCATCACTTACACATGAAGATATTTTTCTAAACCACCATATTTTGTACCCAAGTGGAGGTCTTGTGAAACCTGACAAAATTTCACCTTCAATATATAAAATTCTATGTAGCCTAACATCTTCTATTTCACTTCCAATGTTCATGGTATTGAGTTCCCACAATTATTTCAGAACCAGTAGGTATTTACTCACAGAAATAAGGAATATTCTTTGTATTAAATGACAGATTACATCCAGAACCTTGACGAAAATCCCCATATGCTTTGCCCTAAATAAGGAATACACCTTACCCAATGTTTTTGCTTTCAAGTACCCAAATGGAGGTAAAATATGTAATGTAACATATGTTATTAAATATATACCATGAAATATACATATATAACATATATCAAATGAAAGTTTTATATACATGTAGAATGTCCCAATTATTCTACTTATATTGAGAAACAATTGCCTAGCATCACAACATTCCCAAATACTATTTCATGATTATATAGCCATAAACGGATATATTGGAACTAAATATTCCATATTAAATGATATTAACACAGTAATTATTTCACCAGATAATAAAAGTGAAAAAGATTAATGAATCTGGGAATAAAACAATGGGAGCTGCCCTTACATTCTATCATGAACTCAGTTGGCCTCTTTTGTTTTACGAAGTAAGAGGTGATACACGCTATATAACTAGAAGAGTTCAACTTCTCTCCCATAACTCAATCATCAAAACTCTTGGCAGCTGTATTACAGATGCTACATGTGAGTAACAGCTTAATTAAGGTATTACTGACATGAAATGTACTCTATATATTAAAAGTTTATGATTTGATACATTTCGATGTATACAAACCTATGAAACAATCACTACAATGAACATGTCCATTACCCTCAAGTATTTCCTTAGGTTGACTTGTAATATTTCCCACCTGCACTTTCTAAATGACTCCAATCGTTCCCAGGAAACTATTAATATGTTTTCTGTCAGGATAGGTTAGTTTGCATTTGCTAGAAATTTATACAAATAAAATCACATAAAGTATTCTTTTATATGTTGCTTTCACTTAGCATAATTATTTTGGGATTTAGCTGTGATGTTGAAAAATATACACATATATATGTGCATTCTGTTTTAAGAATGGACATTTAGGTTTTTTCAATTTTTTGTTTTGTTTTGTTTTGAGCATTTTGGCTACTATTCTTAAGCTACTATAAATATTTATGTACAGGTCTTTGTTACCTACATATACTTTCATTTTACTTCAGCAAATAAGAATGGAATAACTGGGTCATGTGGTGATTGTGTGTCTGTTTAAGGAAATGCCAACATTTTTTCAAAGTGATTTAACAATTTGAATTCCCACTGGCATTCTATGAGTCCCAGTTCCTCCATATGTTTGCCAACAATTGGTACGACAATCTGTTTAAATATATCCATTCTAATAGGTGTGTAGTGGCATATTGTTATGGTTTTAATTAATATTTTCCTAATGACAAAGTCGTGTTCTGCTTATCTGCTATCTGTAGCTCTTCTATGGTAATGTATCTTCAAATATTTTGCCCATTTGTTTCCATTGAGTTTTAGTTTTTATCACTGAGTTTTGAGATTTTTTATATATTCTAGATACAGCGTTGTATATGTCATGTCCTAATTATTTTCTCCTAATCTGTTTTTTGTCTTTTTATAATCTTAATACTGTCTTTCAAAAAGCATAATTTTTATGAAATTCAATAAATGTAATTTTTTAGTTTATAGATTGTATTTTGGTGTTGTATGTAAGACATTTTTGCCTAACTCACAACCCCAAATATACTCTTCTAAGTTTCTTCTAGAAGTTCTATATTTTCAGGTGTTGCATTTAAGCTTATGATTCATTATAAGACATTTTTGGTATATAATGTGAAGTATCATTGAAGGCTTTTTTTTTTTTTTATTTGTCTGTTTCACATACGACTGTCCACTTTCCCCAAATAATATGTTGAAAAGATTATTATTTCTCCACTGAATTGCTTTAGCATCTTGATCAGAATTCACTTGTCTAGATATGTGTGTATCTATTTCTGGACTCTTCTTAACCTTTGACCTATTTGTCTATCTCTACACCAAAACCATCTTGTCTTTATTACTGATGCTCTACAATAATTTTTAAAATCAGGTAACATAAGTACTCTAAATTTGTTTCTTTTTAAACCCATTTTAGCCATTTTATATGCTTCCATTTCCATATGAATTTTAGAATCATCATGTCTCATTCTTTAAAAAAATGGCTAAATTTTTGTTTAGGATTGCATTGAATCTATAAATCATTTTTGGGAGAAATGATATCTTAGCAATATTGAGATTTCACTACATAAGCATAGCACATTGTTCCAGTAATTTTTATTTTCTTTGTAATATATTTAAGCAATATTTTAAAGGATTCCCTATTTAATAAATGGTGCTGGGAAAACTGGCTAGTCATAAGTAGAAAGCTGAAACTGGATCCTTTCCTTACTCCTTATATGAAAATTAATTCAAGATGGATTAGAGACTTAAATATTAGACCTAAAACCATAAAACCCCTAGAAGAAAATCTAGGTAATACCATTCAGGACATAGGCATGGGCAAGGACTTCATGTCTAAAACACCAAAAGCATTGGCAATAAAAGCCAAAATTGACAAATGGGATCTAATTAAACTAAAGAGCTTCTGCACAGCAAAAGAAACTATCATCAGAGTGAACAAGCAACCTATAGAATGGGAGAACATTTTTGCAACCTACTCATCTGACAAAGGGCTAATATCCAGAACCTATAAAGAACTCAATCAAATTTACAAGAAAAAACAAACAACCCCATCGAAAAGTGGGCAAAGGATATGAACAGACACTTCTCCAAAGAAGACATTCATACAGCCAACAGACATATGAAAAAATGCTCATCATCACTCACCATCAGAGAAATGCAAATCAAAACCACAATGAGATACCATCTCACACCAGTTAGAATGGCAACCATTAAAAAATCAGGAAACAACAGGTGCGGGAGAGGATGTGGAGAAATAGGAATACTTTTACACTGTTGGTGGGACTGTAAACTAGTTCAACCATTGTGGAAAACAGTGTGGCGACTCCTCAAGGATCTAGAACTAGAAATACCATTCGACCCAGCCATCCCATTACTGGGGATATACCCAAAGGATTATAAGTCATGCTGCTATAAAGACACATGCACACGTATGTTTATTGTGGCACTATTCACAATAGCAAAGACTTGGAATCAACCCAAATGTCCATCAGTGCAGACTGGATTAAGAAAATGTGGCACATATACACCATGGAATACTATGCAGCCATAAAAAAGGATGAGTTTTTGTCCTTTGTAGGGCCATGGATGAAGCTGGAAACCATCATTCTCAGGAAAATTTCCATCAGTGACAGACTGGATTAAGAAAATGTGGCACATATACACCATGGAATACTATGCAGCCATAAAAAAGGATGAGTTTTTGTCCTTTGTAGGGCCATGGATGAAGCTGGAAACCATCATTCTCAGGAAAATTTGGCAAGAACAGAAAACCAAATACCGCATGTTCTTACTCATAGGTGGGAACTGAATAATGAGATCACTTGGACACAGGAAAGGGAACATCACACACCATGTCCTATTGTGGGGTGCGGGGAGGGGGAAGGGATAGCATTAGGAGATACACCTAATGTAAATGACGAGTTAATGGGTGCAGCACACCAACATGGCTCATGTATACATATGTAACAAACCTGCACGTTGTGCATATGTACCCTAGAACTTAAAGTATAAAAAAATTTTTTAAAAAGTATCCCTTAAAAAAAAAAAGAAAAAAGTTTGTAGTGGAGAGATATCACATATATTTTATTATATCTATTCTTAGTATTTTGCATGTGTGATGCCATTATAAGTGGTGTTTTTAAACTTTCTGTTTCTATGTGTTCATTGCTAATATTTATGATTATAATTGATTTTTGCATATTGATATTACAGATTTAATAGGATTTTCTAAGTAGGTGATCATATTATCTCTAATGAAATACAATTACACTTCTTTTTCCAATCTGTATGTATTTTATATCTTATACTTACCTTGTTGCACTAATTAGAGCTTTCAGTAAAATGTTAGAAAAAGGTGGTGAAAGCAGAACTTCTAGTCTCCTAACATAATATATCCTTATGTTAGTGGGGATAGCAGTCTTTCTCCACCAAGTACAATGTTAGCTATTGGCTTTTAGTAGATGCCTCTCCCCAGTTTGAGGGAGGTCCCTATGTTCCCAGCTTCCTGAGAGGCTTCATCAAAAAATGGATGTTGGATTTTTCCGATTTTTTTTCTGTCTTGATTGAAATAATCAAGTTTTTTTTTTTTTTTGATAGTTTTCTATTATGGTGGATTATTTTTATTGTTCTTTAACATTAAACCAAACTTTCAGCTCTGGGGTAAACCCCAGTGAGTCATAAATGACAGTCTTTTCATACATTATTTTATCAAATTTGTTAAAATTGGTATAAAATTTTGCCTCTAGGCTCACGTGTGATATTGAGTTATAGTTTTATTGTTTTTTTTTTTTTTTTTTTTTTTTTTTTTTTTTTTTTTTTTGCTAATGTTTTTGCCTGGTTTTGGTATCAAGAAAAAGTCTCATAGAATTAACTAAAAGTTTTCCTCTTCTTGATTTTCCGTAGAACTTTGTATAGAATGGATTCTTTTTTCTCTTAAATGTTTGGCAGAATTCACCATAGAAGCAATCTGTGCTTGGAGTTTTATTTGTTGGAAGGTTCTTTAACTACAAATTGAACATTAAAAATAGGTTTATGACATTAAAAATAGGTGTACTTGCAGTAATTGTTTCTTCTTGACCAAACTTTGGTAGTTTGTATTTTTAAGAATTTGTTCACCGTATCTCAGTTGTCAAATTAATTTTTTTTTTTTTTTTTTTTTTTTTTTTTGAGACGGAGTCTTGCTCTGTCGCCCGGGCTGGACTGCAGTGGCGGGATCTCAGCTCACTGCAAGCTCCGCCTCCTGGGTTTACGCCATTCTCCTGCCTCAGCCTCCCGAGTAGCTGGGACTACAGGCGCCCGCCACCTCGCCTGGCTAGTTTTTGTATTTTTTAGTAGAGACGGGGTTTCACCGTGTTAGCCAGGATGGTCTCTATCTCCTGACCTCGTGATCCGCGCGTCTCGGCCTCCCAAAGTGCTGGGATTACAGGCTTGAGCCACCGCGCCCGGCCATTTGTATGTTATTTTATAATATTAAATTATTGTTACATTAATTTTTGAATAAGCTTCAGTAGTGTAATCTCTCCCACTATTGATATTGGTTGTTTTCTCTTTTTATGTTAAGTTTTATTCAGTTTTGTTAACTTTTTGACTATTACAAATAGCCAATGTTTGGTTAAATTATCTATTATTTTTTGTTTTGCAGTTTATTAATTGCTGGTGTAATTTTTATTACCGTCTTTTACTGCCTATTTTGGGTTGAATTTTGTCTTTCAGTTATTTATTGAGGTGTAAGCTAAGAACTTTTTTTTTAAACAAAACTGTTTAATGCAAAACTTTTCATTCATATGCTATTTTAGCTGTATCTCAAAAATTCTAATATGTTGTATTTTCATTTTTATTCCATTCAGAATACTTTCTAAATTACCTTTTAATCCCTTCACCGACTCATGTATTCTTTAAAAATGTCCTGTTTAATTTCTAAACATCTGGTGATTTTCTATATATCTTTTCTTTATTAATTTCTAATTTCATTTTATTGTGGTAAGATGATACACTTTATACAATTAAATTATTGTAAATTATTGTAAATTATTTAATGATCTGTAAAACAGCATACTTTTTTATATTCACTTTGAAACTCACTGCAATGTGCATAATAAGACTCATATGTTTTTATTCCCAGAGATTTTATTTTTTCATTGTGGCCTAATAAATAGTCAAATTCTGTGAAACTTACGTATCTGGTAAATGTGCAATTTTCTGACAGAAGTTCTCACATTATGATTTTAGATTACCAACTTTCTCCTGTAGAAGTCTAGTCTCTGCCATGATAGGATAATGAACATATTATTTTCCTCTTCCCCACTTCTAGGAAAAATCATCAAACTGCATTCACTATCTCAGGCAATCCTTTTTTGAGGCACTGGAAAGCAGATAGTACATGATTGCTATCCTAGAGAAAAAAAAAAAATACAGAGGTAATGTCCATGTTTGCCGTCTGTTTTGGAGCATTCTGTGAATTATGACACTGGGACATGGAATAAACATAGAAGTTTGCAGATTAGCAAGATGGAGGTAACAAAGTTTAAACTATAAGGATTCTGAAGGAGGTTGTATCTGTGGTCAGGGAACTGGAGATAAAGAAGCTATATAGAGGGGAAGTGTCAGAAATTTGCATAAGTTTTTCTTGAATTCTGGCCAAATATTAAACACATTTGCAGGTTAAGTCTCTGTGAGGTCTAAGAGTGAACCACCACGGGGGACTAAGAACTGAGTGGAGATTTCACAGGTTACAGGGTGCTCTCATTAGCCAGAGTGCAGATACATTTTTAAAAACACCAAG
This sequence comes from Rhinopithecus roxellana, assembly GCF_007565055.1. Taxonomy (NCBI): domain Eukaryota; kingdom Metazoa; phylum Chordata; class Mammalia; order Primates; family Cercopithecidae; genus Rhinopithecus; species Rhinopithecus roxellana. The sequence continues at coordinate 93,326,929 of NC_044552.1, read as the reverse complement.
AATTTAGTTGAGAAAACAGAAAGGCTATCCCTTAGGACAAGATTATGTTAATCTTAGACTAGATATTAGGATACCAAATGTATCCTAACAAAAGCTAAACAAAAACTGCATGAGGTCCAGATGAATAACAGTAAATTAAACTACTTTCAAAACAAAATCAACACTCTTTAGAGGAAGTAACACAAGACTCTCATAAACATAGCAGCATAATGTTCATTATATTATAATAATAATAAAAATAGACGTTGAAAGAAATAAAATGTAACCTGTAAGCAGAGAAAAAAATAGTAAATCGCAACAGACTTAGAAATGACAGAGATCCTATTATTAGAAGATAAGGAGCATGAAACATCCATTATAGACACATTGAAGAATGTAAAGGAAGTCCCAGCATGATGGGTTATTGAAGTCAGAGAAGGAAACTGCAAAAACCAAGGAACCAAATCAAAATCAAAGAATTGGAAAAATCATATCAATGTCAAATTTACTAGATGGACTTCACTGCAGATTTGACAGCACACAGTACAGAAATAGTGAACTTGAAGACATTAGAAATTATCCAAGTGGAAGTGGAGACCGAAAAACAATGAAAGGAACCCCATCGACCTGTGTGACAATATCTAGTAATCTGTGTGTACATGTGTGTCTGTTTTAAAAGGGTTAACAAAACCCACGAAGTCTAAACCCACATCAAGATATACCTAGGCATGTTACGGTCTGCCTTCCAAAACCCACAGATAAGAGAAATCTTGAAAGCAGGCAGATCAATAAGATATCTTACATACAGAGAAACAACAATAAGACATCGTGTCAGAAACAGAACAAGACAGAAGACAATGCAATAACAAGTTCCGACTTTTAAAAACGACTCAAATTATATATTTAAATGTCTTTAGAATTAAAGTTAAAGGCATTTTTCAGATAAACAAAAGCTGAGAGTATTAATCATTAGATACTTAAAACTTGGATATACACGATGAATCAGACAGCACTGAAATGGTAAATGTATAGGTCAACATAAAATTCTGTTTATTATTTCTTAGTTTTTTAAAGAGACCATTAAGTGATTACATAGAAAATGAAAATAATATATCATACTTGGGTATATAGAACATGCAAGTAAAATGTATGACCAAATAGTAAAATGAACAGGAGCAGGGTAAGGCAATGTATACTTTTGTAAAGTTTGTAAAATACACATAAAACAAATGATATTTATTGCAGGTTGACTGTGATGAGTTCTGGATGCTTACTGGAATGCCTAAAGAAATCACTAAACCAATTAACTACTAATAAATTCAACAACACGAGTAAATATATTAAAAAATGATAAGCAAGAGAAATCAGAAACAAAGGAACAGGCATTAAATCTTTCCATTTATTTGAAGATATAGGAGAGTCAAAACTAATCTATGGTTGTAGAAATCAGCAAACTGGCTTTCTTTTGGGGAGACTGAAGAAGGGGTGGAGGGAATAATGAAAATATTTTGTATTTTGGAATAATGGAAATAATCTATATATTTAGAGAAGTGTAGATCACACAGGCCACAGTTTCTCCAAATATATTGAACAGTACACTTGAAATTTGTACCTTCTGTCATTTGAAAATATTACTTAAATACAAGAATAATGCTGTTTTAATTATGAACAAATTATATTAAATGTTTTTGTTTTATTGTTCTATTGTTATTTGTTGAAGTTTCAGGTTGGTATGCCTCCTAGAAGATAATACTTTTATTATAATATAGATTTGTCCTGTCACCTTGAAAAGATCTAGTATTTATTTTTATTATTTTTATCATTAGCTTAATCAGGCTTACTTTTTGAACATACTTATGTTCCTTTATTTTTTATTAAAAGTGTTTTATCTTTTCTTCAAGATATAAATAATACAACCAATACACAATCGCCCACCACTCAGCTTAAAGTAAAAAAAAAAAAAAGTTATCAATAAAGCCAAAGCTATTTATAGATTATATGTGAAGAAACTATATTTTTCCCATTCTGCCATGTATACTTTTAACTTTCTTTTATTGTCTGCTAATGTCCTATTTATCAACAATTTCCTTTATAAATTATACTTTTCAAGTTCTGCTTAAAATCTACTTCCCTACTTTTTTCATAAATATATATATATTTTTTAAAAAATTATACATAGTTATGCAAATCTATTATAATTAATTTTTGGTTTGTTAACTATATTAATCTGATTATTTTTTCCTCATGGAAAACTGACTCAATATTATTCATTAATCAATGATAGATCTTTCATACTTAATATTTCTACCTATGCATGTGTCTGCTTCACAGCTTTTATCTTTACAATTATTTGCTTAATATCTTTAAAATGATTTGCTTAATACTTTTATAGCTACAGCAGTATTCATTTGATTATTCTTTCTTGGTACATCCCCTTTTTTTCATTGTTAACATTTCTATATCCTTACATTGGATTTCCGCTCCTAAATGGCAATGACTGTATTTTGAGCTATGGACTTAGTATTTTGCTTGGTGTCCAATATGACATCATCTTTTAACTAGTAAGTTACATAATTTAGCTCAAATGGCATTACTTACATGGTTGAAATTATTTCTCATATCTCTTTAGAAAGCTCTTTACTCATGTTAGATTCAATCTTTATTAGTCTACAATACTTTCTAACACATTGAGTTTATTTTTTAACATTTTTATAGAATTTATTACAGAAAAAATAAAATATTTATTTTTAAACTTCTCAGTACAAAATTTTCAAATGTATACAAATGTATAGTGAAAAATTTATTTAATCCTCATCTACCCATCATCAAACTTCATCAGTTACTAACAATTTGGTAATCCTTCCTGCCCTCACCACCAGTAATTTTTATCAGCTTTTTGTATATTTTGCTGGAAGTTTATTTAAAAATCCAAGAAATTATACAATTTTGTCCATAAATAGTCCATAATGCAATTCTACTGAAAGGCCTTTCATTTTTTCATAACCATATTGTCATGTTAATACTTAACAAAAATTTGCAATACTTAATGACACTCACAAGATACTTTTTACAGTTGTTTTGTTTGAGTGACGGGGCAAACAGAGTCCATATATTGCATTTGATCCTCATATTACTTTTTTTCTTTCTCTTCCTTTTTAAAATGTTGATTTGTCAAGAAATCAAGTCATATTTCCTATAGAAAGTCCCTTGACTGCCTCCTGTGGAATTCTCTCACTTTAGTATCTAAACTTTTTCATTTTGTGTTTATTTTCTACTCAATTTTAGTTCTACTGCCAGGATTTATTTATTTTTTTAATGGAGGCTTTCTGTCAATTTGTTAGGGAGATGTTTGAGGTAATTAAAGCCTCTAGAGCAGCATTGTCCAACAGGAATATATGAGTCATATTAGCAGTCTTAAATTTTCTACTAACCATATTACAAAAACCAAAAATAAGTGAAATTAATTTTAACAATAGATTTTGTGTCATCCTCCATATCATAAATAATAACATTTTAGTTTATAATCAAATAAAAACTGTTGGGATATATTCTATTATTTATGAGGTGGGAGGGATGGTTACTGAGGCTCCAAAACATGCTGTGTATTTTATTCTTTCAGGTCGTTGAATGTATTGCAATCTAGACTAACTTAATAGCCATATGTGGCTACTGGCTACTATAATTGACAGCACAGCTCTGCTGGGATTAAACACTCTAGTGCCATCTGACCTTCATTCTGACAGTTAGTAGAGCTTGGTAAATGTGCTTAAGCTCACTTCCACAAATTATAGCCTGTAGAGTCTTTTTTCTGCTTTTCTTAATTTCCTCAATGCATGGGGGGATATTTCCTGGTATTATCTACATTTGAGACTTTTGAAACTATTAGAAGTCTCTTTTCTCCTCTCTGCCTTCTTTGTACAGCTGTTAAACCCATGAAGGTTCTATAAGAATACTGCTGTTATGTGGTTGGCACCATGAATTTGTGTTCTGGGCATTCAGGGGATAAGTTGTAACCAAGTTTTATTGAAGATGTTGCTTGTGTATTTTCTTTGCAGATTTTATGTTAGGGTTTTTAAAACCAGAATCATGGTTTTGCCCCATTCAGAAGCCTGCCTCATAGATTTACCTACATTTTCTGCCAATTCATTTGTTTACAATATCAAACATGCTTTCTAGGATAACTTTTTATGCCCAATAAATGTATACTTTTATTTATTTATTTGGAGATGGAGTCTGACTCTCTCACCCAGGCTGGAGTGCAGTGGGCCAATCCCGGCTCATTGGAAACTCTGCCTCCAGGTTCAAACAATTCTTTAGCCTCAGCCTCCTAAATAGCTGGGATTACAGGTATGAACCCCCATGCCTGGCTCATTTTTGTATTTTTGGTAGAGATTGGGTTTCACCATGTTGGCCAGGCTAGTCCCAAACTCCTGACCTCAAGTGGTCCTCCCAACTTAGCCTCACAAATTGCTGGGATTACAGGCATGAGCCCCTGCAACTCCCCAATAAATTTATACTTTAAAAGTTGCTTCTGTGAGCGTGAGTTGGTATGAGCTTAATTTTTTATTATAAGTTCTATTGTCTTCTTTTGTCTTTGTTCATCACATTTTTAACATTTTAAATAATGTCTTTGTTTATTTTTATGTTGTTTTTTTCATTTTATTTTATATTTTAATTATTTTATTTTATTTTTTAGAGATGAGACCTCACTATATTACCCAAGCTGCTCTAGAATTCCTGGGCTCAAGTGACCCTCCCCACCTTGGCCTCCTAAAGTGCTGGAATTATAGGAATGAGCAACCGTACCCAACCATCTTTTCTATTAAATATATCTTTTTGTAATTCTTTTAAAGTTTATTGGAAATAATGAAACCCAAATCTTATTTTTTTTCTCAATTTTCCTGGGCATTTAGTTATTAATTAGGAAAATGTTTCCTGTTTTTTTTTCTTAATTTTATTGGGCATTCAGTTATTAATTTGGAAAATGTTTCCTTTTTAATTTTAATGTTTTGGGCATTTAGTTATTAATTTGGAAAATGTTTCCTTTTTATCTTAATTTTTTGGGCATTTAGTTATTAATTTGGAAAATGTTTCCTGTTAATTTTAATGATACTGTTCTATTGTCTCCTAGAAACCAGGGTTGATGAAATGTCTGATGCTTTATCTTTTGTAAGAGAACTATATTTGCATATGTGGACGTTTTCAAGACTTTCATTTTTCTTATTTTTTGTATTCTGAAACTTCATCAAAATATCCTGGGTATATGTCTATCCGCCATTCACTTTCTCAGCACTAAGTGTAGCCTTTTAGTCAGAAGCCTCCTTCAGTTTTAAAAAGTTAATTTTTATGTTAGGTATCTAAGTTTGTTTCTGCTGTGTTTTGATTAATTTTAGAACTTCTTTATCTATTTTCAAAGTCTTACCAATTTCTCCAATTCTTTCTATTTCATTATATATTTGTATCACAGTCAATTCTCTGGGTCCTTCTCTATTTTGATTAATTTGATCTTCATCATTGGTCACTTTCTTTTCTGCCTATTAGTCAAAATAATTGTAATATTACCTGCGAACATTAATCCAGCAAGAGCTGATCTGGGCAAAGACTTTTACTGGTAGTCAGCACTCTGAGAAGCAGCTTGCGGTGCTTCCTGGTAGTCTGGTTATCCCCACTTGGCACTTTTTTGGGTTCCTACTCTGATGTGGGTAGCTCTTCCTCCACGTGGTAGTACCAATGACAGGTCCCTTGATCAAGGTCTCAGTACAGCCATAACCGCCTCTCTTCTTCATTGTCAGTTCCAGATAAATAAGCTCCTTTTTGTTTCCCAGTCCTACAGTCCGTAGCTCTTTCCTGCATTTAGTAATGTCTGTTTCCTCATTATTTCCCTTTTGTTCCATTGGGTCTTCCAAAACCCACATAACCACATAATACAGACTTTATCTGTATTAAAGTCCTTTCATTTAAAGTATGTAAAGTGGTTTCTGGTTTCCTCACTGGACCTTAACTGATATTCTTATATTTGTTTTGGAGGCTGATTATATAGAATTGCCAGATAAAATACAGAATGCAATAACTGGTAATTTTTATACAAGAAATTGAAATTGAACTGGTTGCTGTGCATTTTTATTTGCTACATTTAGCAACCCTACAATTATCTTCACAGTCACCTGATGTTTTGATTATGGCAGAGAGATGGATGTGCTGTTGAGAAGAATACACTATTGCATGTCTTCTATGTGAATACACTCACCTATTTCGTCAGGTGAGTAGCTACCTGAGGCACTATTCTTCCTATCCAGTTCCAGTCCCAGCACTCACTGCCTTAGTCTGGCGGCAAGTGTAGATGCTGCTGCAAAACAGAGCACTTAGTGTTTGGAGAATGTCCTGTTGGAATTTATCCAATGAAATCATTAATGATAAATGACAGTTTTAAAATAATCCATTTAAGTTTCTCCTAATTTTCTCTTTGAAGATTTATGGTTTTCTCTTCTATTGAACTGAGCTGAATTTGTACATCTGTTTATTGGACATTTCATATGTGACTATATTAAGACATTTCATGTACAAATCTCTAAATAAATTAGGCCAGATATGCATGTTATCTTATCCCACAACACTGTAGAAGAAAAGTACTTTTTTACATTTTTAATAAGTTAAGAGAAGTAAATGAAAGTAAACATGTAGCTTGTGATTAATCGTGAGAACTTCAGTGTAATCAGTTATGTAGGAAATTATTGAACTTCATGTGCAAGACCTAATATACACAATGGCACATCTACTCAGAATCAGAAACCAGATTTATTAGACAATTAAATATTTCCTATGAGTTCCCATTTTCTTGTTTTCCTTATAATTCTGAATTTCAATAGATATATAGTATGAAAAACTTATTAAAATCCTTTTCTTACTGAAGAAACTAAACTTACTTGGAGAAAATTTAAATTAAATACCTGATTTTGCTAAAATAAGGTTACACTTCATTACATTTTTCTATCTTTATATTTATTTTTCACATGTCACAAGATATGAGAATCGTCAGGATAATTTGACAATAAAAGTTGAAGACATAGGTACTGTTGATTACAATACAGGGAACAAAAGACAGAAAATACCTTTGTAAATGTGAGATCAAATTCTATAAAAATAATTGTAAGTGAATACATGAAAACACTTTAAATCAGAGTAATTCTTCAAATTGTGGCTTAAAAAATCCAGGCAAATAATTTACCCACTGTCATATTTTCATTAATGCTTAAAAGGAGTTATTATCTATCTTACACTAGTGAAAAGCATATGTAAGTAATGATTGTAAAAAAAAGAATGCTAAATAATGAGTACTAATTATACTTTTGCTGGATTTCAGCACCAAATCTATTACAGATAGAGCATACTGTATTTTATTTCCAGTGATGTCTAGCAAGTAAATTCATTATTTTTCTTGTTTACAGGATTACGCATGACTAAGACCATTGTATAAAATATAGAAATAATCAAAGATGATAAATAACTTAGATATCTTTAGAGTTTGGGTCTCCAGGAAGCAGACTCTGTAATGGAGACTCGTATGCAGGCTCAAAACCTAAGGAAGAGAAAGGAAGAGAGAAAAGAAAGAATAAATTGGCAAGGGAAAAAGGTGGGTTGCATTTCAGTCTCAACAAAGTGTCTGATCCCACATGAACCACTGAGTCTGGAACAACTCCTTAGAAGCATTTACTCTGTGGTGATGGGTCTAGGCCTATATACCCCTGTATCCACCAGTCATGGGATATATTTGAAAGGGCAAGATGAGTGATATGATTTCCTTCAGCTAAGAGCAATTTCCAAAGATGGCTAACAACTGTCAGCATTTCCCAAAGTGGGGGAAATATATTTTTCAGTCTTCATGGGAGCTCTGAGCTGAAAATCACAGCATACACTACAATATTGTAAAGGCCTTATTTGAAAAAACAACAAAAATTGTGGTTACCACTTGAAAAAAGGAGGATGATCAAATGAAGTGAGTGATAGAAATAGGAAGTTTGAAATTACAACATCTAGCTTAAGGAAGGAGATAGAGAAAAACACAGAAGAAAAATGTTATGCTTCTGAAAAACCTAATGTATTCTGCTGCATTCTGGTTGAGATTGACTAGAATCAGAAAGCGTGACTAAAGTTATATAACTGTATTCATGAAGTAAGTTATTGAAATTATTAATGATGACATTTAGTAAAAGTTAAGAAACTTTAAGTAAAATTATTTTGCCGCTGTGATCTGTAGCTTCTGGATTATAAGCCAGCGAGAATGCTGAAAATATATAGGAAGAAGAATATACGTATATGAAGCTGTTGATAGAATCTATTAGGTTTAGACATTTCTCTGTGTATCTAGTCTTTCTGTACATATTGAATATGATTATACAGGGGTTTTATCTTTGAAAAGTTCAAACACACACCTAATCTTAAGGTTCGTGTCCATAGCAGCCTTCTATGTGGGCACTTCTATTTTCTTTGCAAACACAAAAAATATATAAAGCATCATATTTAACTAGATTACATTTATATATATTTACAATGGTCCTTGTTTGGAGAAGAAAACACAAATCATGTGGCCTAAAATTAGCATACATTTTCCTGAATCTCAATAGCGAACTATCTTGCTATTTTATATGTCAACTCTTCTTATAACAATAACTTTTTGAAAAACCAAATGCTCAATTGTTGAATTGGGTCCAAGCAATGATGAAGCTAATAGATTTAAAGTGAAATTATAGTCATATACAATTGCCCCTGTTAAATTAACATAATATCCATTTAGAAACATCTTGTAGTTTACCTCGTGTGATCATCTCATTTATCACAACCACAAGGTAATTGAAGAACCAGGACTAGAATGTAAGTGTCTTGACATATATAAGCAATGTGGAATAAAGGTTTAATAAACATTTTAAAATATATATTTCTCAGACATATGCTATAAGGTTATTTCCATTAAGCAATATGAAATGTACTCATGTAGAACAATTTTCTTATCTTATACCTGAATCGTGTCACCTACAATTTTAACAGATAGGTAATTTATTATTGATCAAGATAAAATACAAGTTTAGCTGTATATTTTGAAACATATACGTTTAGAAATATTTTATAAGCTAATGTATTTTATTACCAAATGTATATTTTCTATAATTCATGTATGTTCCCAGTCAGTTAATTTACCTGAACTACTAATGCACCAGCATTACAAACATAGCACTTTTCCAAGTTCTGTTTTTAAATTATTCTTTAGAAATAATTTGAAGATCAGTCAGGAGTGGAAATAATTGGTGGATGCTAAATACTGTCTTTGGAAAGAAAGACGTATACTATAGCAACCACACAGAGTAACAGCTAAATAAAAAGGAAGTGTTCACAGTTATATGCTGGACTATCGTCCAACAAGATGGGAATTGTGATATCCTTTCTGTTGATATTCTCCCTTCGTTTCTGAGCACATTTGTTTTGTTCTTTCATGATAATGGTTATGGATAGTATTAGGACAACAGAACCTATGTTAACTCCTTCCAGTTTGTACCTTTAAAGTATTTGTGACATTGCAATCAGTTTCCAGAAAAATTTAAGAATTTAAAGACATATATAAAATCTCCAAAACTTTTTTTTTTTTTTGCTTTTGGAACATATATAAATAAATATCTCGTTGTTTACAAACTGGCACACAATATAATAAATCTACTAAACTGTTTCTTAACTGTCTTTATAAAACACTATATAAATGCAGAGCTTTCTGACAAAGATCAAATACATGTATAGATAATAAAAAACAGAATAAGGAAAAAAACAGAATAAGGGCCATCGTTCTTCCATGAATAAATTTTAAAATGTCTTTATTTTTATAATATTTATAGTATGCAAATAATGTGAATATATTTATCTAGGTTTGAATATAATATATTTACTTTTCTTAAAGAGTATCACTGTAAAAGGGAATAAACATTCAATGTAAGTTACTAGATGTACAGTGTGATCCTTACTTTTAGTTTTACAGGAAGAGAATACTGAACTTTTAAATTTTGGAATAAATTTTGTCCATTATCCTTTGATACTGAAGAATAAGTTAACGTATCTTTCCTGAGTTTATTTATAGAAGCTCTCTAATGTCTATTTCTAAATTTACTTTCCTAACACTTAAGCTTGCCAGTTTGGTTTCCCTCACTTTTTAGGCTCTTATGCAAGATTATTCAGTAAGTACATTTTCCCCTTTCAATTAGTGCCTGATTCTAAACACTAGAGTATTTTTTGTTGTTGTGTGAGACTGAGATAAAATTAATTTCGCTGTAATTTTAGGTTCTGAGTTTGTAAATAAGCTCTTATTTTCAAAGACCTATAGGGTTCCATCCTATTAAAACAAATAAGTAGATATTTAAATACATAAATATATAAATAAGAACAGGGAGAAGAAGACGCCCTGATTGAGTTATGTTTAAGGAAGCACCACAGCGGAGCTCTGAGTTAGACACGTAGGATCTGTTGACTACCACTTACAGTCCTGGAAAACTGGGGCAGCACACTTAATTGATTATTTATTTAATTTTCTTGTATATACAAATTATTGTTGAAAGGAAGTGCTATAAAATAATGAACAATTCTAATTAAAATACCTAGCACTGTGTTTGACAAATGTAGGCACTTGAACATATTTGTTGCTGTTATTGTTTTGTCATTGCTACCATTTTGATAGCTTTGTTAAAATATTTCTGACAATTGCCAGACTTTTCTTGACTTATCTTACAAAAAAGCAAATACTCAGAAAAATCTTTTGAAGGCATATCTTGAAAGAAGATGCCATAAACTAATCCAATCTATTTTTGACAAAATATATTTTGTATTCAACAAAAGTGAAAATGAAGGTATTCCAATTACTGAGTTCACTGTTCTTCTGACACTTCAAAAAATGCTTTATAAAGTATCAGCTGGTATTTTTTTTAAATAAAACTTCTAATCTTCAGTCCTTTTCAATCCCCATTATAGATTGTTAAAAGGATTGCCTGAAGAGACTTAAAAATCTATATTAAATCTAGAAATATTAAATATATAATATCTATATTAATGCACAAGTTCCTACAGCAAAAAGCAAAGTGATTATAAAAAAATTAGCTGGAAACATTATTTAGACAGTTTTCCTACGTTATCAGTGGGCATAAACATATGCTGATTTTTCCAAGAATATTTTTCGATATGAGTCTGTCATCCTCTTTTAGTAACCTGCTTGGAGGGAAGATCAGAAAGCACAACAGAAAGACTTGAATGTAGTTACAACTCAGAAAAAAGCCCTGGCTCTTGTGCTTCCTATTTGATTCTGTAAACCCAATAAGGGACTTTAAAAAACATAATGACTTATGGGATCAGGCTGCAAGGAAATTAATTAAATAAAATTCATATTTCTTTTTGATTAAGTGCATGCCTTGTTCCTTTCCTAGCACCTCCCCAAAACAGAAAAGCCCAGAGAAACTTTGTCTAAATTAAACTCAATAAAAGCAGAATCCTAATACAAATATACCCGAGGTTGAATTGCTAGGTTCCTTGTTTTTTGTTGAGACAACTTATATATCATCAGAGGTTTAGATCGTTGACCAGAATACCCCTGGCAAAATGTGAGAGGCAATAACAATCTACATGGTGAGATAACACAAGGAAGCTTAGTTTAATCACCAGCAAGCACAGCCAGCCATTCTTTGAGTAATAAGTATCTCTCTCTCAAGATTTAACATGGAGAGTAAAATCTAATTACATTTTCATCCTTAACTATATTTCTATTTCCTATCTACACTAAAGACTGCTGCTTTCGGCTCTCTAAATTTTGGTCACATTGGTTTCAAACACTATAGATTTTTTTTCTGCAATATTCACTCATAATCTTTCATTCTATTTGAAGGTAAATTTAGATTCCATGAACATTATACTATGCATTTTATTATTCAAAGCACCTGTGTGCCCACATATGCAGGTAAGTGTATCCATGTGTGGTTCCATTTGTGTGTGGATATTCGTGTTCTCTGTAGTAATGTCTGTTTAATTTATAATTAAAGAATAATACAATCGCTACATATGCACATAGCTCAGATAGAACAACAGGGAAGGAGAAGAAGATGGTACATTGATTATCGGTCTAAAAGTCTAATGTTTGGCAGTGTCACTGACAGAAAGGAAAAGGTGGCAGAGGCAGTTTTTATAAGAGGCCTAGGTGTCTAACACTGTGATTGCTAAGGCTGAATTGACTAGAATATTGCCAAGTGAAGGATGTTTCCCCTCAGTTTCCCTTATGTCCATGTTATGTTAACTTACTCTTCTTTTTTTAAATGTATTCACATAACTTAGGTTCTATACTCAGAAACTAGATAGCTGCTATTTAATATCCAACCACCATTTGATTGGATCACTTCTATAGGTTATCAAAACAATTGTATTATTCTATTGCAATGTAGTAAACATTTGGCTGCTAAAATTATTAGAGTTTTAAAGTTATTAGAATTTTTTATTTTAAAAAGCCAACACTCCTCTTCTGTAACTTATATTAAAGTTTAAAGTCCAATCATTAATATATAATGAAAAAGCAATAGCCTTTTTGAAAATTATTTATTGAAATGTGAATTATTCGCTTTCCATTCTCAGTGGAAATAGATGATTTCTTATTATATGATACTTTATATTATTGATATGATATTTTATATTCCCTTTACATGGAAAAGGTAAAGAGAATACAAAAATTCTTTTAGCTAAATAGCTCTAGTACTTTATACATCTTAGTTTGTTAGATACACTGGACATTCTCCACTTAGCCAGTCAGATCTACTCTTCACTCTTCCACCTTACTCCATGCCCTGGGAAGCTTATCTTTAGGAAATACACCAACTAAATTCCCTTGCCTTCTGGCTTCTAGTTGGTATGACTGATGGGAGGTACCAGCAGTGGGTTAGTGGTTAATAAACAATACAAATTGAGGTATTTATAAGGCTGGATTTCTCACTGCCTAGCTGTGAGGTGACCACAGTGGAAATCTCTCAAAGGGTCAGGCAGCCCTCTCCTATAGCTATATAGGTGTTATTCCTATCGAGGTATTACAGAGTTCTCCTGAAACTTTTCCCCTTGTCCCTTTACACAGGTAGTAACAGCTTTCCACTAAAATCATAGTTAGGATGCCTTACCATCTTTTATTGGTTTTTGTAAACCCTGACAACACACTTTTTTTTTTTTTAAATGAAATCCCAATATTAATCTTCTTTGGATCACCCCTTTTGAATGTATCCTGGATTTCTTTCCAGGGACCTGATGGATAATTAGGTTGAATTCACTATTTTATTTTTATCTCTAAAATTTTCACTCCAAGACACTTTTTAACAAAAACTTAGGCAGTGGGCTGATTTTAAAGCATTTGATTTTTCCATTTGAGATTCTCAGCTGAGGGCTTCCCATTGGAGATGTCTGAACCCCTTTTTCTATTAGGATTCAGGTTATTGTAGGGGCAAAGGAGAGCAGTGGAAACCAAATAGGAACTCTAAGACTGATAAACAAGTTTAGGCAAATACAGCTTTTTGTCATTCTTTCATGACTTAAAAGACAAAAGCATTTAATGTTATCATCCTCATCATTAAATGTGGCTCACACCAGTTAGAATGGCAATCATTAAAAAGTCAGGAAAAAACAGATGCTGGAGAAGATGTGGAGAAATAGGAATGCTTTTACATTGTTGGTGGGAGTGTAAATTAGTTCAACCATTATGGAAGACAGTTTGACAATTCCTCAAGGATCTAGAACTAGAAATACCATTTGACCCAGCAATCCCATTACTGGTTATGTACCCAAAGGATTATAAATCACTCTACCATGAAGACGCATGCACACGTATGTTTACTGAGGCACTATTCACAATAGCAAAGACTTGGAACCAACCCAAATGCCCATCAATGTTAGACTGGACAAAGAAAATGTGACACATATATACCATGGAATAATATGCAGCCATAAACAAGAATGATTTCATGTCCTTTGCAGGGACATGGATGAAACTGGAAACCATCATTCTCAGCAAACTAACACAGGAACAGGAAACCAAACACCACATGTTCTCACTCACAAGTGGGAGTTGAACAATGAGAACATATGGATACAGGGAGCGGAACATCACACACCAGGACCTGTCAGGGGATGGGGGATGAGGGGAGGGATAGCATTAGGAGAAATACCTAATGTAGATGATGGGTTGATGGGTGCAGCAAACCACTATGGCACATGTGTACCTATGTTACAAACCTTCACGTTTTGCATATGTAACTCAGAACTTAAAGTATAATTTAAAAAAAAAATAAATAAATAAATAAATAGAAGTGTTTAACAGACCATGACACTCTCCCTTCCCATTTCTTTAAGACTAGTTTTCCTTCTCATTGATAAGTTTTCAGCATTTCATCCCCCAATCCCCTAACAGTTTGCAATGGCACTAACAAAAGTTTGAATTTAACAGTAATTTTTATTGCTTACAGATGTAGATCATTTTCTCATCTAAAGACGTGTAAAAACCCCTGGGTCAGGAATCACAAATTAAGAAAGAAAAAAAAAATACTGAGGACCAGCTATTAATATATAAGTTAGACAGACAAAATATATAAGTAATAAGTCAGGAAAAGGATTTAGTTTTCTCTTGAAGTTCAGGGAAACAAACCCAAGTGTGCGTCAGCCAAAATAAAAAACAAATACATGAAAGCTGAGGGAGAGTTTTAAAATCCAGAATGATCAGTTTAAAGTACAGCATATTCACATAGGCTTGTTACACAAAATCAATTATTATTATCATTATTATCGTTATCATTATTTTGCCCACAATTAAGCCTAACAATCACATAAGTGACATTATAGTGTGGTTCTTTTAATTCAATCATTTACAGAGATCTCTACCATAAGAATGTCAAACTGATTAAACCCAAACCAGGGCAAACCAGTACTTTCAGCTGCAGATAATGTAGAAAAATCAAGGACATGTACCAGTGTAATGACTGTATTCTGGTTCTAATATATTTAAGCTGACTTCAGCCAATACTGAATTTTTACATGTACAAGCTACATTAGTGATTTAAGTTCTACCCTACAATTCTATTAATTTTTATGTTGAGATCTTAGGAATGACTTAATGCAAATGTCCAGAATAAACTGACATTTAAACCTTGTTTTGCTGGTTTGAGTCATCTTTGTAACCCTAAGAAAAGCTGTCAGTATTTGAACAAGAGTTAAAGCATTAAGGAGGAAATGTCTGAATTAGAGCTTAGTTGTGAAGAATGAAATGAGCTTAAAGAAAGTCTCTATTGCTTTTTGTTACTTTAATCTCTATATAAAAGCTAACATCTTAAAAGTAAATCTATGGAGAATTATCTTGCAAAACATGTTTATTTATGTAAATTGGAAAAATGAGTGAAATATTTGCAGGTTTCACGGGAAGTAAATATGTCTCTAGGCATAAAAAACATTAACATCTTTACTGTTTTTTAAATAATATCTGTCAATCAAAAACTTATAAGTTAAAAAAGAAGAAGAAAAAGCCTGCAATGCCAAACAGATTAGACACAGTGGGCTAAGAAAAGGAAGATGGATAGAATTGTTCACGGGGCAGATACTCTTCCCCTTTCTCACTAAGAATAAGCAGAGCCGCATTTGTGGAAACTTAACTAAGCAGAAACCTGCAGTGTCTGCTCAGTGCTGCTGACCTGCCAGCTGGAAAGAGCACTGAGTTTAAAGGGTTTAAGCTCTCAAAGAAGCCAAGACTTGGCTGATCATCTTGGGCTCAGCATATTGTGAGGCATATGAACACTCTCTTCAAAACTGGCAGAGAAAAAGGAAGGAAAATTGAAAATCTAAACACAGTAACCAGTTAAAATTCAGACAATTGTAAGGGTTATGTTTTCTGTGAAGCACTTGGTTATACCCAACACTGATAAATAAGGAAAATAAATGGATTTTCTTTCTGAAGGGAAGAAGAGCAGTATTCCTTTCAATTGCTGCAACTTTTAAGTGTACTGAATTAAAAAACACTATTTGTATCATTTTCCATTTGTTTCATTTTCCGAAATGTGATCTAGTTCTTTTTATCTATCCCTAGAAATTTATTTATATTATTTATTAACATGTTTTATTATTAATTTTAACAAAAGTAAGTACGTTTAAATTCATTTTAATAGGATATTCACTATTATAATGAATAAATTTCAAAGGCATGATTTTCAAAAGGAATATGTGGAATAGCCCAAAAGTTACAATGACATATTCATTATGATTACATTTTTAAAAGAAAAAAATAATTGGCTTAGCTCCAGTAGAGCTAAAAACGATATTAATTTCTATTGTACTTTGTTGTTTTTTAACATTTCTGTTTGTGCTATATATGACATATAAAGATAACACAACACCCCTCACTCCTGGGACTGTAAAACCATGTTGCCAACAACATTCTAAACTGACATACTTCTGATTTATTGCATCAATACTGAAAACATTACGAAAGATAGTCAAAGTTCACCACTCCTGGGCACATCACAGGCCATGGGCCTGAAGAGAAGATGCTTCCCACGCATCTGCAATCAGCATTTTTACTGATGTCACTTGACATTGCTGAGCTAGAGTTTGAGATTGAATACTTACCAGTTATATTACTGACAAGTATTTGAGTTGTATATTTAGCCAAGTTGTAATAAATAGTTCTTTGCATTATATTTCAATTGACATTTCTTTTTCGTTTTATTTTTATTTATTTATTTATTTTTATTTTTATTTTTTTTTTGAGACAGAGTCTTGCTCTGACCCCAGGCTGAGTGTAGTGGCACGATCTCGGCTCACTGCAAACTCCACTTCCCAGGTTCAAGCGATTCTCTTGCCTCAGTATCCTGAATATCTGGGACTACAGGTGCGCACCACCACGCCCAGCTAATTTTTGTATTTTTATATAGACAGGGTTTCATCATGTTAGCCAGGATGGTCTCGAGCTCTTGACATCATGATCCGCCCGCTTCACCCTCCCAAAGTGCTGGGATTACAGGTGTGAGCCACCATGCCCGGCCTCAATTTGCATTTCTAAGTGATAACTGAAGTCCAGTTTCAAAGCAGGCATTTGAGAAATACATGAGACTAAAATACATAGATAATTCTAGATTCAATTCTAGTTTCAAAAAATACATACGAATATTAAGAAACTTGCAGTAAAGTTTTAATTTAAAAGAAATACATTTTATATTTATTTACTGTTAAGTCGTGCTTGCCCTTAGCTTATCTCTTTAAACCTACTCTATTTCATTTTTGGATTAAACCTAATTTGTGTTTTAAAATATGACACTAATTATTCTATAAATCAGAGCAGAATATAATATTCTATAAAATGTTTACTATGTGTAGTGAATTAACTACTGTCAGTAAGGCAGGAAAATATTTTTAAAAGAATGTAGACATTCTTTACTGCTAATACAAATCGAACAGAAAAGAAAGGGTAGGATTTTTTGCCTACCCCAACTAGTAAATCATGTGCTACTTTAAATGGCTCCTCTGCTCAAAAAGATAATATCCTTTTCTAAGAGGGAAGGTTTCTCTCCAAAATGATCTTGCTCATAATCTTTCAGTTAAGTTGTTTTCATTGTGCCCAATGGAAGTTTTAACAATTGTTTATGGGTGTCAGAATTCCTTGAGAGTTCTGTTAGACTCTTTACTTTCCAAGCAATAGTACATAGGCAACATTCTATCAGTAATAAAAGTTGATCTGCCAAGTTTTAATGCTGTGACTCAAACAACAGAGGCAGTTTGGTGGGAAAGAAAGCTGCCTGTTACTTGAGGGGGTTTGGTTTATGGACAATATGGCTGAAGGTGTTTGGCATGATACATTCTTTCTTCATCATACTTGTAGCCTTATGTCAGAATGTATATGGTCACCTGGAGTCAATCTGCTGAGTTCTTTTTCCCTTTTAACAGCAAAAGGAAAATTATACTTAGGGAATAACAGTAAAGAATAGTAAAGAGAGTTTTTACACATTGATTTTCTATGCAACTGTAATTAGAGATAATAATGAATGCTAGCTGCTTGTTTATATGCAGAAGTAAATTCCTTCTTTCAGTGGTATAGAGGGAAAAAATCAGTCATTCTAAAAAAGATGTTATCTCATATGAAATCTACTTGCTCAAACTAAGAAATAAAGCACTGACACAGGGCAAGTGAAGGGATTTCTTTTCAGTCTGAAATGACTGTCTTAACTTGACTATAAATCTCTCTCACACAATGCCTGGGGTCTTGCTTGCAGGGATGTAATGAAGTTACACTGCCTGAATGAAAATTTAAAAAACAAATTAGGGCAGGGGACCTTGCCAGCTATCCATGATTTGTGGCAGTGCTTATCAGTAGCTGGTGTGGGGTGATTCATCGTGAGAACACCAAATCTCTTTGTCCCAGGCCACCATGTTTCACTCTAGTGTCAATATATCAGAGGAAATGAATGCTAAGCCCTAACAGTCATAGTTAGTGTTGGACATGTTTGTAACACACACAAAGAGAAATTTACAGCTGGGAAAAACTAGGACACATCCCCTAGTGACTTGGTTCATGGAGTTCTTGCCTTCTGACTTATTCAGTAGCAGCAATACTCCTTTAACGTGACAACCTCAGTAATCTTAAGAATGTCTTCTACATGGCTGTATATATGAAATTAACACTATGAAAGGCATCAGTATATAAGATTGCTCTCTGGTATCTGTTTAAACTAGAGTTCCTGAAGATTCAAATCTTATCCTTAAAAAAAGTTACACAGTAAGAACTCATGAACCACAATGTGAATAATTTTTGTGACAGCTCACAACAGGATTGATCACCCTTACTACTATCTCTAAATAAAGATAGGCCGGGAGCGGTGGCTCAAGCCTGTAATCCCAGCACTTTGGGAGGCCGAGGCGGGTGGATCACGAGGTCAGGAGATCAAGACCATCCTGGCTAACACGGTGAAACCCCGTCTCTACTAAAAATACAAAAAACTAGCCGGGCGTGGTTGCAGGCGCCTGTAGTCCCAGCTACTCGGGAGGCTGAGGCAGGAGAATGGCGTGAACCCGGGAGGCGGAGCTTGCAGTGAGCCGAAATCGCGCCACTGCACTCCAGCCTGGGCGACACAGCAAGACTCCGTCTCAAAAAAAAAAAAAAAAAAAAAAAAAGATAATACAATGTTTTATATATGTTATATGTTATTTTTTATATTAATATTATTAATAGGTTTTGGAGAATTTGTTTTATATGCGTCTATGGAGATTAAAAAAAAAAAAAAAAACCTATTGCTAGGTACCCAAAGTAGTGTAGAATAATTTCATTTCACTGTTAATTTAAGATCATTCTTATCAATACTTTGAACTCTTTGCTAGTCCAGTTACAATTAATTAATATAAAACTAATTTTCTATTTCATGAAAAAGTATTAGTTATGATTGCAAATTTTATCCACCACCTCCTATATATCCCAGTTATATATTGTATACCCATAAGATTTTTCACACCTACGTGTGCTGAATTAGATTCCAATATTTAAAAACTAGAATTAGAAAAGTCTTACAATCAGCTAAGAAAAAAAAAGGAAACATATCCAAATAATAAAATCAATGTTAATGCCAAACAGAAGCCACATGGGTAGTAGAGAAAGTGATCCTAAGCACTGAGAAAACAAAGCAAATGCGATCTATGGGACAACTGATCCTATTTTCAAAACCAGGAAAGCCTATTTCTTGATGCTGCTCAGAAAGAGCATGTACATAGCAGATATAACTTCGTCTTCACTCAAGTCATGCACCTATGTATTCTCCAGATTCCTTTTCAATACAGTGACAGAATTCTCTGAACATTAACATCTGATTAATATCACCATCACTTGTTTGCTTCAAATAGTGGCTAAAAAGAGATCATCTTAGAAGACTTCCTTGAACCATTCTTGTGGCCCATATATCTTTAAAAGCCTCTATGGAAATTGCTAGTCACAGTTTCTTAGGTTTACATTTCATTTTACAAGTGCACATAGAAATATATGCAGTAAATTTGGATGCAATTCCAGTTTTAAGTATGACCTGTATCAATTGTCATAACCAGGTTCAATTTTGGTTAACATTTCTGATATTTATATGAAATACACATTTTACATTCTATTGGGTTGGGGATAGATAATCTAGATATGGTTATCCAGGGTCTATTACAGATTTGTGTCTTTGTGCAGAAAGAAAAATTAACTTTTAAAAATATATTTTTTTAAACTTGCCATAAGATGTCATTCTATTTACTAGCCACATTTGGTTCATAGGTTTGTTGTTATTTTTATTTTTTATGTCAAAAATAAAGCCCCATAACCAACAAGTTGAGACCAAAGCAATCAATTTCCATCTAACTAAATATTTTTCGGCTTCCCTATTTCTGTTAAATGTCACCCCCACTCAGAGACAAAGTCATAATGCTATCCTTGGCTCCTTCCTATCCTTCATCTTCAGCCTCTCCTTCATACATTATAGTTAAGAATTCCTTACGTTATGTGTATATCCTTTCCTTTTCTATTTCCACTGTGTTTATCTATATATAAAAACCTCATTTCTGAATTAGTGCAACAATCTTGTATTTGTGCTCATTTACTTCATTTCTTTACTCTATAGGTGGCTATCCAACTACCTGTTCAATCTTCCTAAAATGTCATGCAACTAACCTACTCAAAATTTCAGATAATAGTTGCTATGGTTTGAATAGTTTTGTCTTCTTTAAACTTAATTACCAACACAACAGTATTGTAAGGTGGGGCCTTTTGGGAGGCCTGTAGACCATGAAGGCTTCAGCCTCATGAATAGATTAAATGTCACTATAACAAGAGCTTGCAGGAGTGTCTTCCCTGTCTTTTGCTATTCTGCCATGTGAAGAAACAGAGTTGCTCTTTTGGTCTTTCACATGTGAAGGCACAGCAAAAGGCTGTCATCAGATGCCAAAACCTTGATCTTGGACTTCTCAGCTTCCCGAACAGTGAGAGAATACATTTATGTTCTTTATAACTCACCCAGTCTGTGGTTCCATTATAGCAGCACAAATGGACTGAGACAGATACCTCACTGAATGAGTATCCAGGCTATATCCAAAAATGTTTGTCCCTTAATCATGTCATAAGCTGCAGTCCACAAGTTTTGATTTGTGCATTTAATGCATACTAAGAAACCAGTGGTCCTTGCACTATTTTTAACACTTTATAACCTTTGATTATTTATTTAGCGATTGTGGTTAAAAGGGGCTTCAGGATCCTGGCCATGTTCTGTTTTCTTACAAGAGTGGTGGTTATATAATTTGTTCTCACTTTACCCCGAGCTGTACATAAAGATGTATATTTATGATTGTGGACTTTTCTGTGCTGAGTTATATTTCAATTTTAAAAGTAGTTTATTGGAAAAAGCAAAGTAAATTGTTAAGGAATAGAAATTCACTATCACCTTGGGTTGCAGAGTGGTTAGAATGTAAAGTAATGTTCCAGGTAACCATCTTGCTACACAAAGCAGGAAACCTCATGAGGATAAAAAGCAGAATCTAAAAGTTTAGAGAAGAAGGGAACATGAAGGTTAATCTACAAATCATGTCATTTAATTAACTTCAGAGTACAAAGTACAGGGTTCTATGCTATAACTGTAAAAGTATAAAACTAGGCCGGGCACGGTGGCTCAAGCCTGTAATCCCAGCACTTTGGGAGGCCGAGACGGGCGGATCACGAGGTCAGGAGTTCGAGACCATCCTGGCTAACACGGTGAAACCCCCGTCTCTACTAAAAAATACAAAAAACTAGCCGGGCGAGGTGGCTGGCGCCTGTAGTCCCAGCTACTTGGGAGGCTGAGGCAGGAGAATGGCGTAAACCCGGGAGGCGGAGCTTGCCGTGAGCTGAGATCCGGTCACTGCACTCCAGCCTGGGCGACGGAGCGAGACTCTGTCTCAAAAAAAAAAAAAAAAAAAAAGTATATAAAACTATATGCTATTATGGTAAACATTTTATATGTATTTTCTTACTATAATATCGTTTATAAGTACTACTTAATTTTCACATAGAACAGTACTTTATAGTTATCTTTTTGATGTTGATTCTTAGCTTAATCTCACTATGATCAGATAAAAGACTGATATTATCAAAACCTAAAAGTTTGTTGAGGTTTACTTGCTTTGTAGAACAGCATATAATTGCACAAGTAGAAGTTGAAACAAATGTGTGCTGTGGAATTATTCTGTACAATATTTTATACATGTCAATTAAATCCTATAGTTAGGTAATTGTGCTTTTCAAATTTATATCCTTCCTGATATTTAATTCAATCTGAAACTTCAGAGTTGTAATGAATTCATTACAGGAATAGAAAAAAAACTGTATTAATTTTTAGTTCTAAAATAAGTTTCATTATTTTACATAGCTTCCAGGTTTCTGTCAACATTTGCCATTTTGTCATTAAAACACTTCAAATAGTTGCTGTCCTTTTAAAATTAAAGTAGGACTATTCTGATTTCTAATATTTGGGGGATATATTTTTGTCACCTGTTCTTTCTTTTGATTGTTAGTAATTTCTTGCTGCTTTCATTGCAAGTTATTTGGATTGGATTTTTTATTAAGTATGATAATTTAGTATAAAAAGTAGAGATAATTTGAGGAATTACATAATTTTAAATTTGTCCAGATTTTGCTTCCAGCTATCAGTTAGGTCAGCACAAATCAACTTAAACCAGGGTTTCTACAGCTCAAGACTATTTGATATTTTGGACTTGATAATTCTTGGTTGTGAAGAGTTGTCCATTGTAGGATGCTTAGCAGAATTCTTTGCCACCCATCAGATGCCTGCAGCATTCCCCCAAATTGTGACAATCACAAATACCTATACATAGCTATATGTTCCCTGCAGCGGGATGAGGTGTTTTGGTGGTGTTTAAGAATAACTGCTTTAACATGTCAGGAACTGAATTAATTTAAATCTTGTTTAGGCCGAGTGCAGTGGCTCACGCCTGTAATCCCAGCACTTTGGGAGGCCCGAGGCGGGTGGATCACCTGAGGTCAGGAGTTTGAGACCAGTCCAGCCAACATGGTGAAACCCTGTCTCTACTAAAAATGCAAAAGATAATTAGCCAGGCGTGGTGGTGGGTGCCAGTAATCCCAGCTACTTGGGAGGCTGAGACAGAAGAATCACTTGAACTTGGGAGGTGGAGGTTGCAGCGAGCTGAGATCGTGCCATTACACTCCAGCCTGGGTAACAAGAATGAAATTCTGTCTCAAAAAATAATAATAATAATAAATAAAAGATAAATAACTATTGTTTAGTTTTCAGGAGAGTTTTTTTTTTTTTTTTTTTCTGGTGTGATCTCACTCATAGGCTTTAGATTTTACTTTTTTCAAATGGAACCAGAAATATTTATCAGACACTTGTTTTTAGTCAAACCCTGAGATGGACAGCCGCACCTCTAAGCCTCTCAACTGCCTCTTTCTGCTCAGATTCTCAGCTTCTCATTCTCTGTTTTTACTTGACAAATACCTTAGAGGAAAGTAATGCCAAATGTCAGATTTACCTTCCAGAGGATTTTTGTTTTGTTTTGTTTTGTTTTGTTTGAGCATAATTAACTCCCCAATCCCTTTAAACAGACATTGTAGATATGCTCTTTAGTTATTTAGGTTGTGTTCAGGTAGTGGGTTGGTAAAAAGCAAGTGAGCCTGCTATTGTCAGAGTGAAATCTTTCCTTGACCAACTGTTTAAAACATTTTGTAGGATTGTAAATCCCTGCCCTTATTGGCTTTGTATGTGTCAGACACCCGTCTCTGAATGAGTCACAGTATCCACAAAAATGAAATGCTCGATTTGGTTTATCCTGAGTTGTATGCCCACATCTAAAGATGCATATGGAGCCAACCCTACTTCAACTGTAGAGATAAAGTACGGATGATGAGGAGCTTCAGAAAGGAAATCTCAGGGCTGCTATCTTAAAGCAACAGTGAGGAGAGCCACAGTGGGAAAGAAGGAGACAACAGGTGGATGGTAGGAGATGCAAAACAATAGTTTTTACTAAATATGAGTAAAAATAGTTATATTTACAAGTAAATCAATATAAATGATATTTATAATAATATAAGTAAATATAAATTATTAAACATAAATATAAACTGATAAGTAATTGGTGCTCAATGTTACATTTTCTTTTTAAAACTTTTAATTCACATAACATTTTCTTAACGATCTCTAAACATTAAAAATAAAAATGCTATATTAAAATTTTGATATATTAACTGAACCTAATGTTTAAGGAATATCACTCAACAGAAAGAAACTAAGATAATTTAGAAAAAACAAAAACAAAAACTAGTTTTAAAGATAGAAATACTTGCTCACAAATGTGGTTGAATCACTTTAACTTATAGTCAGAAAGTATTTTTCACATCTTATGCACTGGTTATGGCTGGTAGATTTTAATATGTTTATCTCCTATTTCTGGGGCAGGAAAAGGGAAATAAATCTAATAATCTAACAACTAAGTCCCTTTGAATGAATTTTTTTTTTGAAACAGTGTATCTCTCTGTAGCCAAGGCTAGAGTGCAGTGGCATGGTCATGGCTCAATGAACTCGACTTCTTGACTTCCTGAGCTCAAGTAATCCTCCTCCTTCATCCTCCTAAGTAGCTGAGACCACAGGAACACACCACCATAATTGGTTAATTTTTTAAATATTTTTGTAGACACAGGGTCTTGCTGTGTTGCCAGGCTGGTCACAAACTCCTGGGCTCAAGAAATTCACCCTTCTTGGTTTCCCAAATTTCTAAAACTATAGGCATGAGACACTGTGCCTAGCTTGTATATATATTTTTGAGAGCTAGGTAAGTCAATACGAGGTATCTTCAAAGCAATCATTTTTTCTAAATTGTCAGAAAATGTTTATGATTAGTTATCTTGAATGGTGATTAATGATTTTCAGATACTCATGCTTTATCCTATCTAATGAACCCTACTATTCTCACTATTTCATATACATGATTCAAACATGCGCACACACACAAATTTTTGTTTTTACTATTTAATATCATATACACAGCAATATTTTATTGCTGATAAAAATTTTCACTCTTCTGGCATTCAGGCATTGACAGGCTGATTCCCCACCACTTCTATAGACATCTATGCTAGTGAAACCAAAGTCAATTTCTACCCAGAATAGTCCAATCATCTTATTTCATGAATGGGAACAGACTATCTCTCATCTATATTCATTTGTCCCAAAACTTTACCAAGAAATCATATACCTGTGGAACAAATTGATCACAACTTATTTCACAGAATACAATTAAAGCTGCATTTTGTAATTCTAAATTTTGGTGTGTGTGTGTGTGTGTGTGTACATATGTGTATGTATACACGTATGTGTGGACCAAGGGAGAGAAGAAATGAGGAAATTTGGATGGTAATGTTGTTTTGTGTAAAAAAAGTGCAAAGGGGCAGCGTTATTATAAGGACTTTTAGTACACGGCACTATTAAACTTGGCATATATAACATATTTGTTTCTTTAAGTAGGCAATAAATGAATCAGTAATGACCTGAACAATTATTGAATGTAATTTGGTAAGAAATTCACCAGGGATAAAAAGACCCCAAGAGAATTCTCCAAACCTAGAGTAGGCAAAGTAGAAGGATTGAGCTGCCATTGCAGATTAAAAGGTTTTTCGTGATTCCATTAGCAATATAATTGGAGCAGAGGGAAATGTGTAGAAGAGTAAGTATGGATGCTTAACTTTTAGCTTTAGCTGACTTCAGGAAATAAAAAAGAAAAGCCATTATTGCTTGGTTATAACTTAAAATATATCATTGCTGTTGAAAAATACAAGTGTTTTCTATCGTGCAGAGAAATTTCATAGAAAACATGCATATATTTTCAATGTATTTTCTATCACTCTTATAGTCAAAAAAGTGCCACAGTTCTTCAAGAAAAGATCAGTTCTGTGATGAGATAGTTAAACTCTGTTCTGAAGGATTTTTTTTTTTTTTTTTTTTTTTTTTTGTCTAATGCAAATGGAAAGAGAAACCCCAAAAAAGTGCACTTAAAAGGACTTACACTAGCCCATGTCTCATTTTCTGAAAGGGAAAAGTAAAGCTTGCAAATATACACCTAAGAAGAAAGGAAAGGAGGACAACTTTGATTCCTGACATGATGGCAATTACTCTTTCTTCTAGCTACTTCTGTCAAAACTTACCCTAGAGAAACGAGAGATGGAAGAATGGTATCTAGTGTATCAACAACATCAAAAGGAATGAGACCCAGTGAGATAGAAGGTGTTTTTTTCTTTTTTAAGTATGTGTGTGTTGTGGTTGCTTGTAGCCTGGATGGAGGCCTAATTAGGCTAGCCACAGTGAAGAGAGTGACAAATATGAAAAATTGTTTGGAGTTTGTTATTTCTGCTCATATTCTATCCTTCCTACCACCACTACCACCTTAGAATAGTCATTAGCTGCTCTCTTCCACTGAGGTCAGTAGTTGACATCAGAATGCCACAAACAAACCTCTTGTGTGAGGTCAAAAAAAAAAAAAAATAGGTGAGAAATAATTGATTTTCTATTTTTCATATAACTTTTCTATTAATTTTTCTGATTGATATTCTAAGAGTATTGCCTTCTCCTAAAACAGTGCTTCCTCAGGATTTTTTTTTTTTTTTTTTTTTTTTTTTTTTTTTTTTTTTTTTTTTTTGAGACGGAGTCTCTCTCTGTCGCCCAGGTTGCAGTGCATTGGCAGGATCTCAGCTCACTGCAAGCTGCAAGCTCCGCCTCCCGGGTTCATGCCATTCTCCTGCCTCACCCTCCTGGGTAGCTAGGACTACAGGTGCGCACAACCACACCCGGCTAATTTTTTGTATTTTTAGTAGAGACGGGGTTTCACCGTGTTAGCCAGGATGGTCTCGATCTCCTGACCTCGTGATCTGCCCGGCTTGGCCTCCCAAAATGCTGGGATTACAGGGGTGAGCCACTGGGCCCTGCCTAGAAAACTTTTTTGAAAGTAACATCCATCAGGACCTGTTTCCCAGTTGGAGGGCATGGGGTGAGGAGAGTTTGGGATTCTAAAACTATTATCTTGGATAGCTGGGGAAGCAGTGATACCTTTAATGAAGACAGAATAAAGGAGAAGGGGAAGATATGGGGAAGGGAGCAATGATGAGTCCAATTTTGGAAACGTTGAGTTTAGGATGCCTGTGGGACAGGTAGGTGCAGATGTCCATGAAAACAGTTGAAATTCAAAACCAGAATGCAGGTAGGCTAGTTAAGGAAGCCCTCAAGTGCCTAACCCCTCACATAATTATTCACTACCCTCTCTCTCTCCACTGACATCTGTAATCCCAGCACTTTGGGAGACTGAGGTGGGAGGACTGCCTATTTTTATTGATTGCATTTTGTGTTTCCTGGTGTTCTCTACATTCATTGATCCCTCTGAAAAACCTGTGGGTGTCTCTCTATGCCAGGCACTGTGCTCATGTGGTCAGGGGAAGGGGGCAGTTAGCCTCCCAAAGTGCTAGGATTACAGGCAGGATTTTTAAGTTGAAGTTCTAAATCTGCTTTTGTGGAAATTATAGCAAATACATGTAATTAACTATGGTTTGCTGGGATCTGAGGTTCTCTTCCCTAGGGCTTATCCTCTGCAGTCTCCTTGGACTCACTTGGAATGACACAGACCAGGTGCTAGCCTTCTACCCTTCTAATGCATATTATGAAACAGAGTAGCTGATAAGCCCAGGAATATCAGAGCTCATCAACTAAAAATAATTCTGCAGAACTATTACCTTCAGAGAAAAAAAGGCTGGGAAATATATACTGTCTGAAGCAGAAATATTTGAATAGTGAGGTCAAAAATCTAAAGAAGAAAAATGAGTTATATTAGCAAATTAAAAAAGAATGAGAAACTCTTAAAAGGTCAGATGGAAACATTTGTTGTAAAAATATAATAAAGACAAAATAAAAGGGAGTAGTAGTTGAAATTTAGCTGATAATCAAGTTTGTGGTTGGATGACTATATTAAAAAACTCTTCTAGAACAAAATAAGATAATATAAAAATACAAAATTACAATTTAAGATATATGGAGATTAAATAGAAGCTTGACATTGAATAAAATAATTTTGGGGAAAAACATATTGAAAAAATTGTTCAAAGAATAAAAATAATTTTTAAGAATTAAAAAGAAACAATAATCTAAATTGCATATAAAGGAGCAAAGTGCCAGTAAGAGCAACTTATTTAAAAAATAATAACAGGGTACTTTATAAGTTATTATAAAGCATTATTATAAGATGCAGCGGTATTATTGGTGAAGAGATAGACTAATTTGATTGATTGAACACAATATGAGCTTTACTATAGACTCACATTTTTATGGAGATTAAAAGCAAGTAAAAATTAATTACAGATTGTCAAGACACTAACCAAATAGATTAAAAAAAGAGGAAATGGTAATTTAAAAATAGTTCTGAAGGACAGGTTTGGGGATGAGATGGAGAGAGTTGTATAAATAGATATTAAGTAATAGTGTGTAAACTAGATTTGAGTCTGAGGCTGGATGGTACATTCGTGGTGATACTAGGTATGGAAATGAAATAATATAAAATACATAAACACACATATATGGTTAGTGGATAGACCAATGACGGCAATGTGCCATGAACAAAGAATTGCAATTAATTCAGTATATCTGAGTTTTAATTAAGAGAAAGCAAACGAGGAAATTAAATAAAAATAATTTGTGTTTTTAAATTCTTTAAGGTTCTTGCTGGGTTTAACATTTAAAAAAATTTTATTTGATCTGAAAATTTAACTATTTTCTCACTCATGAAAACTCATCTTGGGATTTCTATACATAAACACTTAAAAAACCTTAAGTAGCTTATAATGGCCTATTTAAGCAGAGAACAGAAAATATTTCTAAATGCTAACAAAATCAGAATGAATGGAAAATATGACTGAGAGTAGAGGAGATGTAATTATAATATTTTCAATGTATTGACACCTTTGTGGTTGTATAGCTGTCTGCTTCAAATAGAAGATGTACCACAAATTTGATCATTACAACATTTATATGTCTTATAAAAATCTCTGCTAGCTTTCTTCAAACATGTCATCATTACACATATAACTGATTATATTAGGTAAAATATATTTTAACTGAGATATAATTCACATTATAGAAAATTTATTCTTAAAGTGTGTACTTCACTTGTTTTTAGTATATTCACAAAGTTGTAAAATCAGCACTGCCATCTAACTCCGGAACATTTTTATTGTCTCAAAAAGAAACCAATACCCTCTCTTCTGAGTTTCTGGCCACCATTAACTACTTTCTGCCTCTATGGATTTGCCTATTCTAGATATTTTATATAAATAAAATCATATTCTACAGGGCCTTTTGTATGTCTTCTTTCGCTTAGTATAATATTTCCAAGTTTCATACATGTTGTTCCATGAATTGGTGAATAATATTCCATTTTATGGATATACCACCTTGTTTATCATCTACTGATGAATGATTGGTTTTTTTCCACATTTTTTGCTATTAGCAATAATGATGCTCTAAATATTTGGGTGCAAATATTGTGTGAGTGAAGATGGATTCTCTTGAGTATATACTTAAAAGTGAAATGACTGGATCATTTCACAACTCTATGTTTAACTTTCAATGAAAGGACAAACTGTTTTCTAAAGCAGTTGTTCTATTTTACAATCCAACAGCAATGCATGAGTTGTTAAACTTCCCCACAATCTCTTCAATACCTGTTCATGTTTTTTTCCTTATTATTATAACCATTCTAGTGTGTATGAAGTTTTCATCTGAGTGTGGTTTTGATTTACATTTCTCTACAGACAAAAAAGTTGAGCACATATTTTTTCACATGGTTACTGACTGTTTGCATATCTTTTTTGAAGAAATGTTTATTCAACTTTCTTGTCTATTTTAAAAATTCGTTTGTCTTTTTATTGCTAAGGCTTAAGTAGTTATTTATGTGTTTTAGATATAAAACCATTCCTAATTACGTGATTTATAAATATTTCTTCTCATTCTTTGAGTTGTTTTCTCACTGTTTCTATCCAATAGATAAATTGGACTGAAGTAAAATCATAATAATTTTGATGAAGTCCAATTTATCTAGTTTTTCTTTGGTCGATGTGCTCTAAATACCATTTCTAATAAGCCATTGCTTAATCCAAGGCCTGTAGTTTTTGGTATAGATTTCTCTTATCCTTGACACCTCTTCTGTGGATAAGAATGTCTTTCCTCTTGCTACAGAGAGAGCAGTTTTCACATGGAAGTTTTCTCTTCTGCTTTAAGTAGAAAAAGGAACCTATTAGTCCCATGCTTGCATCTGCTGTTTTTCCAGTGCTTTTACCTCAGAATAATCACTGTGCCAAAGAGGTATCTGTGGGGGTAAGATGCTTTGGATCCTATCACTGTGAATGGCAATTACTGTTTTAACTAGACAACATTTCCAAACTCACTGGACAAGGCCAACATTATCCTGATACCAAAGCCAGACAGGACACTGCAAGAGAAGAAAATTACAGACCAATATCTCCGATGAACATAGATGTAAAAATCCTCAATAATATACCAGCAAACTGAATTAAACAGCACATTAAAATGATCATTCACCATGACCGAGTGGGATTTATCCCTGGGATGAAAGGATGATTCAACACATACGAATCAGAAAATGTGATACACCATACTAATAAAATGAAGAACAAAGCCATACATTCCTATTGATAGATACATTTGACAACATTCAACATCATTTTATGATTAAAAGCTCTTAACAAATTAGGCATAGAAGAAATGTACCTCCATAAATGCCATATGTGAAAAGCCCACAGCTAACATCACATTCAATGATGAAAAGTTGAAAGCCTTTTCTCTATGATCAGAAACAAGTAAGGTATGTACTCTCACCACTTTGTACTGGAAGTTTTAGCCACAAGAAACAGACATGAAAGGCATCCAAATAGGAAAGAAAGAAGTAAAATTGTCTCTGCTGTGTAAGCCACACCTTTTTTTAAATTTTTGTCTCATATTGTCTTTGTGTGTGAAAAATTGGACAATTTAAACAACAAAATATGACAACTCTGGTAGACTCTTTCACCTCCTTCATTGGTATGCTGTTATTTACTTGTTTAGTGACTTTCTGAATGAAGTCTGTTTGTAGTATTTGTTTTTGTTGATGATCAGATTTCTTTGGACACCTGAAACTAATATATATATCTCCTAGTGTCTGCCAAGAGGTTCTGTGTACATGTTGAAGCATGCCTCCAACACTCAGCCAATTGACAACCATACCTTAGCCTTTATACCCTGCTTGTGAAGAGCCTCAACATTAATAAGCGTGAAAAGTTTAAAGGCTTTTTATCTTTTCTGATACTGTATACCATTTTGGGCATCTGCTTAGCCCTACACATGAACGTAGCCTTCTACCTTTTTTGAGATGTTTTGGAATTCTTAAAATTCTGTATGAAAATCTAATTCTCCAGCTTTTCCTTTTAAGCTTTTTGGTTAGCCTATTGTTTTCCCCAACTGTTACCTACTTTTTCAAGAAAGTCAACAGTTGTTTAATAATTTGAAAATTGTCTCTGATCTTTTTTTAGTTTTTGATTTTTGTTGGTTCACACTAAGTTTATATATCTATGAAACGTGTGAGATATTTTGATACAGGCATACAATGTGTAAAAGTTATATCGGAGTAAATAAGATATCCATCATCTCAAGCACTTATCCTTCTTTTGTGTTACAAACAATTCAATCCTTCTCTTTTAGTTATTTTAAAATAGCCCCTGATTATTTTTGACAAAGTCCCAGTGGGGATGATTGCTTGAACTGGACAATTTCAGTTATATATATCCTTGTGAATGGGGTCTTACTGGGAACCACCAAATAGGTGAAATAATAACATCCCTCAGGGCTTTGAAAGGTGCTCTAATCCCATTCTTCCCCCTTCAATTTCTGCCAGGTTGTGATTTTCACTGCAATTGTGGTTGTTGATTTTCAAGGCTACTGAGAAGTTAGGGAGGGGAGAATTGGCATAGGTCATGTTAAAATGATATTAATCTAAAACTCTTTTCTTAATGTGATTGATCTCTCTTCCCGCACCCCGCCCCCCCCCCTCCCAAATAAACACTCTTGAGATTGGCTAAAGTCTTTGGTTAATTTCCATAATTCTAAAACATTAATTCTGATCTTTGCCACTGTTCTTATTGCTTTTCTGATGATGATATATCAAAATGGTTTGTGTGTTTAACGTGTCAAAATGGAGTCATTCATGTCAAGTAGCTTTCAGACCAAAGTGAAGTTGTTCTTCCTTTCCTCAAAGAGATAAATATCTAATGACTTGAGGGGATAACATCCACTGTTGCCTCTACCACCTGACACCTAAAAAGAGCAAACGGAAAGTTAAAGGCACCTGAAATGACAATAGACTCATCTGGGAAGATCGTAAAAGCAGCTAGGAGTTGGCCTTCTTTAAGGCACATTCTCAGGCTCTGTCCGTGAGAACTTGGAGATGTTCTCCAGAATTTGTCAGCTGCGCTGGAGAGAAATCCCTTCACATCTTCCTCTCCACTGACATTGGAAGAACTTCCAGACCAACTGAACTTGGCTATTGGCATGTTGGTGTTCCCGAGCCATCACTGTGGTTCTCTACTGCCCTTTTTTATTACTACCTGTGTATTAAATATTAATTGCATGATTGATGGTGTATGAAGGCCTTGCAATAAACCATAACTTTGAGCATATATAATTAGCTATTGAGTCATTATGAAACTTTACGGCTTTGGTCAGAGTAAGTATATGTAGACAGTGTAGACCTAATTAGCATATTTTAAGCTCCATTCTGGGTGATGATCAAACTCATAGAAAACATATTTTAAACTCCAAATAAGATAAATTTATCAAAGTCAACAGGCAACATGGCAGCATAGCAGCATAGGTAGATCCTTATTGAGTTAAATTTAACTGTGTGCATAGAGGCTACCAATGATTTTTAGGTGCTCTTTAGAGTTCTTTAATTCCACACCCACTCGCTATCTCTCAATGACAATCTTTTGGCTTTTTGATGCTTTGGTGAGTATGGTCATACAGAAATTGAAGATTCTTGATAATGTGCAAAATACTTGCCTTATACAACAGGGGCCTAGATTAATTGAAGATAAATAGAAGGAAGCAGGTAAGAAGACAACATAAAGAATATTTTTCTATGCTCTGTTTCCAAAACTGTGCTATTTTTGCAGAAAACATATTTCCAGTTTCAAGAAAGAAATGCAATCTTTTGGCTAAAGTATTGAAAATGTGGATGAGGAAATACCCTGGTAATTCAGCTAAGGCCTAAGAGATTTCATTTGTTTTACATTCCACACAGAAACCTGAAATTATTGATCACTTTTTCAAAAATAGTTACCTCTTAAAAACCTTTGGTAGTGTTACTTCTGGTACAGCAAGGAAAAATAATTACGTTGCCAATAACGGAAGTTCCCTAGTATTACTAGAATATTTCCTTTCCTCTATGATGTCAGAGGCACTCTAAACTTAGCCAGTGGGGGGGTTTCTGATTTAAAATTTAGGCCAGAATAGAAGAAAATATTCCACGTGTCTAGGTGCACTATGGATGAGGAGAGAAAGTCATAGAATCAAAACTGTATAGGATAGAGGAAATTTTTCATGGATCAGAACACTATAAAAGGGATTTAATATCGGGCTTAAAATTTTGAACAGTATCATCACTGTGGAGATGAATGCAAATTTCTGTGGTCAGTCCCTTGACACATACATGTAAACACACATATATACAAATGCACATACCTCCAAACAGACAATAATAAACTTCCTACTTCTTGCAGTGCTCAATAGGGATTGGAGGGCAAGGAAGCAAAGAAAGAAGAAAGGAAGGGAGGGAGGGAGGGAGGGAGGAAGGAAGAAAGGAAGGAAGGAAGGAAGGAAGGAAGGAAGGAAGGAAGG
This sequence comes from Rhinopithecus roxellana, assembly GCF_007565055.1. Taxonomy (NCBI): domain Eukaryota; kingdom Metazoa; phylum Chordata; class Mammalia; order Primates; family Cercopithecidae; genus Rhinopithecus; species Rhinopithecus roxellana. The sequence continues at coordinate 93,292,925 of NC_044552.1, read as the reverse complement.
AAGGAAGGAAGGAAGGAAGGAAGGAAGGAAGTCAGCACATTGTATATTGAGCATAAGGCTCTATATAATTGGCAATATGAAGGAAGGTAGTGATCAACAAAAGGAATTCACAAATGTTTGTCATGTTCACTATAAAAGTAAGAGGACTGAGTTGTAGTCACTGGCGAGGATCTTTGACAGAGGCTTCACTAATCCTCTCCCATAGCCATGGCCATCTTCAATACTGAAGGTATATTATTTATCATTCAATAACGCTAAATTTTAGTCCTTTCATCTTTTGTAAATATATTCAAAAGTGTTCTGTCTATATCTGCTTAATTTTATTATTGTTGCTATAATATTTGTTTAATTAGTGCACTAGCAATGTTATGCATAAAATTAACTGGAGGTACTAGGGACATGCAGAGATTAGACATTTTTGTAATGAAGGTGTTTCTTAATATAAAATTGTTTCTACCTGGCCAGGCACAGTGGCTCAAGCCTGTAATCCCAGCACTTTGGGAGGCTGAGACGGGTGGATCACGAGGTCAGGAGATCGAGACCATCCTGGCTAACATGGTGAAACCCCGTCTCTACTAAAAAAATACAAAAAAAAAAAAACTAGCCGGGCATGGTGGCGGGCGCCTGTAGTCCCAGCTACTTGGGAGGCTGAGGCAGGAGAATGGCGTAAACCCGGGAGGCGGAGCTTGCAGTGAGCTGAGATCCGGCCACTGCACTCCAGCCCGGGTGACAGAGCGAGACTCCATCTCACATAAATAAATAAATAAATAAATAAATAAATAAATAAATAAATATAAAAATTGTTTCTACCTAAACAATATATTTTCCAGAATCATTAGATTCTGGAGACCATTTTGTTTTTGCTTTTATCCACAAGGTATTAAGTCAATTTGATTAATTTAAATAGAATATTAATGATACCTGTAAAATTCTAACATTTATTTTCTTATCTTATTTTGAATTCAACATATTTTTAATTTTCAAATTACTTCTGGAATTTTCGTTACATCTGATGTTTCATCTACATGCTATGGCTTTAATGTGGGGTTAACTCTAGTGCAGGAATCTATTTATGGTCCATAGATTGTCTTCCATTGCCAGGTATTTTTATGTACACTATACCTCTGAAAGATATTTTGGAAGAAAATTTGTACTTTAAAAAAATATTTATTTTATAGAAAAAATAGGCATTCAGATCAAAATTCTACCTTTAATTTTATCCAGTCCAAATCTACCATCATGATGGAACATACTAACAAAGTTTAATAAATGCTACATAGTCTAAATTGAAGGAATGTCTATAGGAATGTATGTGGAACAGTAAGCAAAGTTCTCATGCTCAGAAATTCAACTGTGATTGGCATAAAAATGTCAAGGTCAGTGAAAATTAGTTCTTTTCATTCATAAACATTGATTACTTTTGATATTCCACACATATTCTTCAAATGTTCTTTGTGCCATTTTGAAAAAAGGAAAATGCAGACCATGAATAGAGTATTCTGCATTAAAGTGATAGCTCCATTCACAGGCCACATTTTTCTGTTTTCAAAATGGCAGGACCTGGTGTGGTGGTTCATGCCTGGCGTGGTGGCTCACACCTATAATCCCAGCACTTTGGGAGGCTGAGGCGGGCAGATCACCTGAGGTCAGGAGTTCAAGACCACCCTGGCCAACATGGTGAAACCCTGTCTCCACAAAAAATACAAAAATTAGCTGGGCATGGTGACAGGTGCCTGTAATCTCAGCTACTCAGGAGGCTGAGGCAGGAGAATTGGTTGAACCTGGGAGTCAGAGGTTGCAGTGAGCCGTGATCGAGCCATTGCATTCCAACCTGGATGGCAGAGTGAGAAACTGCCTCAAAAAAAAAAAAAAAAAAAAAAAAAAAAAAAAAAAAAAAAAAAAAAAAAAAAAAAGCAGGAAGAAAATTTGAGTGGATGAGAATATGAAACAAAATCATTTTAAAAATAATATTAGAAAAAATTGAATGGAATAAAAATTTCCTTTTTTTTTGGTTGTTGTTTGGTTGTTTTGTTTTCATTTTTGTCCTCCAGGATCGTGGAGTAGGAGGAACTTTTTCCTTCTTTTTTCTTCCTCAGCATATAGCACAGTACCTGGCACATCATGAAGGCTCAATAAATATTTGGTCCACGAGTGAATGTGTGAGTGAAAAAAAAAATCACACTTGCAATTAACTAAACTCCAAGTCATATCTTGTATGTGCCATTACCCATTCTTGCTTCAATTTTTATGTAAAAAATGACTACTGGAAACATTTTTAGAAATCTCAACCAGAATGACTCACATCTGATTCAAATCAGAAGAACAATCATTTTGGCGCCATTGTAAGAGCTCTCAGATGTTAAAGGTGACAAAATGGGCAGAGCTTCTCCTAGCAGATTATGAATACCATGTGTGACAGAATTAAGTGAAAAAATGTTCATAAAAATGTTGAAGTGGAAGGCATGTCATGCCCATGTGGTTTGGCTGCAGGATAGGATGCATTCACTGACACGATGGCAAAGTTGGGTAGCATATCACGTATGGCATATGGCAGGCTTCTGCTTCAGCAAAAATGCATAGCACATGCCAAAAAGTGGTGTAGTTTCTACTGATTACTGTTTTTTAGTTTCTTTTAAAGGGTTCAGAATTAATATTAAAGATTTTTAGCAACTTCCCAAAAAATAGAAAATATCCAAACATACACTTTAACTCATTCAACAGCAAATTTCCATATTAATAATTTGCCCACCTAAAAATGTATACTGTATGCATTATCTCTAGAAATATAAACTAAAAAGGACACTAAAAGGAAAAAAATCTCATAATTTAGTCAAAACAGACTCACTTTCAAAACTTAAAGTACGCGTATATATACTTAGTACATATGCTTTCATATTCTGTTTTATACTCACTTGTTCATTCATTCAATAAAACGTTATTGAGTGTATATGCTACTTACTGTGAATCCAGAGGTCAAGCATTGGTGCCCTTCTATCAAGAATCTTGTAGTCTAGATAGTGAAATAAGAATAAAAAGAAAATTAAACTACAGTGGGATAAGTACAATAAGAATTAAGAAATGAAGGTGGGGCTGGTCATGAAGAAAGTAAAAAATATTAATAAATAAATTGGGAAGAATATCTGGGTGAATAATTATTGTGATTGGCCTCCTTAATGAAATTATGTGTTAACCATGTTAGAAGAAGAAAAAAAAATAGTACAAGCAAAGAAAGAGCATTTGAAAAGCAAAGAAATGTAAGTTAATAGGCTGATTTTTCAGATGCTGCAAATAATTTAATATTGATAGAGCACAGTGTACAGCTACTAGGCAGTGATCTAGAAGATGGAGACCAGAACCCCACTCTATGTTATGTTGAGCTTAGATGGTGTGCTGAAGGGGATGCAAAACCATAAAAGCGTTTTGAATAGAGAGCAATGATCAGATACTTCTATTAAAGAAATCAATCTGCAGAGGCCAAAGAATGGTGAAAATCGTAAGAAGATGACAACAATGAAGGCTGCTGCATTATTTCAAATGGTAAGAAGAAGGGCCTATCTAGAGTATTATTAATGTAAATGGAAAAGAGAAGGTTGCTATTACCGTGATATTGACAATACGCCTGGCAGGACTCAGTTAACTGATTGGAAGGCTTGGGGTAAGCAATGGAAATAATTTATTATTACTCCAAGAGGTGATGCTTCGTAAACTGGCTGATGTGAGAAAAAGAAGATGTGAGAAAGATTTGTTAAAAAGAAAAAAATCTAATTTTGAAAATTTTGAATTGGTGGACTTATGAGATTATCTAAGTGGAACTCTGATATAGGGTTTAATGTGTAGACATTATCAAAAAAAAGCTTACACTGGAGAAAAATTGTTCTTGAATAGACTGTGAAGTTTCCTATTGCTAGGTATAATGTTTTATATATGTCCATTAAATCACTACTATGAATTCTACATGAGGAAAAACATATTTGCTTTGCTAACACCTCATTTAGATTTGCACTTAGGTACTTGAGTAAGATTGCCCCTTATTTTCTCCCTTTTTTGGTATTATCCTTGTCTAATATTATTAAAGTTATGTTTGCCTTATGAAAAGTAAAAGAGTTTTCTTTCTTTTTCTCTCTCTGCAAGGATTGTGTTAAAATTGGATTATTATTTGAATGTTACCATCTTAGTCAAGTGTTTCTCCATGGGAAAATATTTAATACATTTAATTTCACTAATGATTGTAGGACTACTACTATATCATGTTAAATCAATATTAATACATTGTTTTAAAATAAATGTATGTATTTCATCTGAGTTCTCTAATATATTAGTATGCAATTCGTCACATTAATCCTTTATTATCTTTTTGATTTATGAAACATCTGTAGTGAAGTCCTTCTTTTCATCCTTCATATGTTGGCTTTAATTAAGTGAATAATGTAATTTATAAGCCAAACTAAGATGCTTTTGAGAATGAGAGGGGATGCTGTTACTTACACCATGGTGTAACCTTGCAGTGTCATGGCAAGCTGTGACATACGGCCTTCATGTGAATATCTAGTTTGCTTTATACCCTTGTGATTCCTCAGTGACATTTTAAAAAATGTAGCCATTCTTGCAGTTGTGTCACATAAAATATGTTTTAATAAAAGTTAAATTAAATATATCTTTTATAAATAAGCAATCAATACAATTAATAAAATGTCACATTTTATAGACCTCCAGGCCTCATGCTAAATACGTAATGAGATTACATGAAACTACTACGAGATCTTGAACAAGTGAAATCTATTTGTACTACAAAATGGATATCTAGCATTCATTGAGGATTTACTATGAGTAGATCTCGTGAAATCCTTATTAAAGCCTACGTGCCCAATAACAGTCTCACTTGGTAGACAGAAAATTTGTGATTCACTTTATTCAAAAATCACAAATAGCTGAGAAGTGGTGAAACCATGATAGAAGTAAGGTCTGAATTTGCCCATCTCTTAGTTACCATTTAGCATACTCAGAATTTCCCATAAGTAAATAATTATTCTCTACTCAAAAAACATCAAAATATAATTATCAACTGTGACCTTTATTTTTTAAATAAAAATACTGGCTTTAGTTATCTTATGAGGATTAACTGAATAGTTACCCATTGAAACTTTTAAGTATCTATTTCATACTAATATAACCAAGTGTCTAGAAATTGTTTCATTAATCCTTGAGAATTTTGAGTCACTTTCTCAAGTTAAACCTCAGAATGAACTACATTCTGAGTTCAGCAAACTGATAGTTATAGGACTGTTAAGATTGCTAGCCTGGGTATATATCCAAAGGAATGAAAATCATTCTGTCATAAAGACACATGCACGCTTATGTTTATTGCAGCACTATTCACAATAACAAATACATTGAATCAACCTAAATACCCATTAATGGCAAATTTGATAAAGAAGATGTGGTGCATACATACAATGGAATACTCTGTAGCCATAGAAAAGAAAAAGATGATATCCTTTGTGGGAGCACGGATGGAGATGGAGACCATTATTCTTAGCAAACTAATGAGGGAAGAGAAAGCCAAATATCACATGTTCTCACTTTTATAAATGAGAGCACTGCATTTTTATAAATAGAAACAAAGAGGAGAACAACAGATACTGAGGTCCACTTGTGGGTGGAAGTTGGGAGAAGGGAGAAGTTCAGAAAAAATAACTATTGGGCACTCGATTTAGTACCTGGGTGATGAAATAAACTGTACAGCCAACCCTGTGACATGAGTGTACCTACAGAACAAGCCTATACAGGTACTCTTGAATCTAAAATAAAAATTAAAAGAAAGAAAAGAAAACCTGGAGGCCATAATTCTAGGCAAATTGATACAGGAACGAAAAGAAACAAATACTGCATATTCTCACTTATAACTGGAAGCTAAACACTGAGCACACATGGACAGAAATATGGGAATAATAGACCCTGTGGACTATTAGTGAGTCAGGGGTGGATTAAAAAACTACCTATAGTACTATGCTCGCTACTTGGGTGACAGGTTCTGTAGTCCAAATCTCAGCATCACACAATATCCCCATGTATCAAATTCGCACGTGTACTCCCTGTATCTAAAATAAAAGTTGAAGAGAGAAAAAAAGATTACTAGAAACACAATGTTTAAGAAGAGTCACAGTTTCTTCTTTCAAAAAGTTTTGATTCTAGTTTGAAAGCAGAAAATAAGTAAACAAACTTAAGGTAATAATTAGTTCTAGGAATAAAAATGAGGTAAAATGAAGGCATGATGAGTGACCAACATGGATATGATAAATGACTGGACTCAACTGAAGCAATAGAGAAACTCCTGTAAAATTTTGCAGGCAGCATCCCAGGCCAGGGGATAAAAATGGGCAAAGCTCTCTCCACCTTGTGGAAAACAGATCAGTAAGGCAACCAGAAGGACAACAAGGAAATGGAGTGGTAGATATAAATTTTGAAAGGTAGGATATTGGATTCTACTGGAAATGAAATATTAAATGTTTTCTGTCTCATTACTGCAAGCAATGTACAATATATTTCCCGCTATTTACAACCACACTTTTTCCTCGGGATTCACGACACCCTTGATATCTCTGCTACTCTGGAAATTGTCAGTAATGGGGTAAAGTAAGGGACAAAGTGAAGATGTGTATTTGCAAAACACAAGTGGTATTAAAAGACTATGAAATATCCTCCTGGGTATAAACCTTAAGGGAAATTGAAAGTTGCAGGATAAAAGAGGCACCACTCCCACCCCAAACTGAGGGTCTGTCATGACTCAGTGGTATGTCAACTTCTTCAGGATAAACTACACTAACAAGAATTTCCTTTCTAGTATGTATCAATATTGGGTCAGGGGGATTCAAAAGATATTATCTTATAAGAGTCTGAAGAAGAAAAGAAAGCAGCAGTCATTGTATAGCATAAACATGTATGCACATACACACATACATACGGAAACACACACACACGTTTGCACACACACACCTTTTCCCCAGTTTTTCAGTCAAACAGAAATCTAAGTATTGATGTGAAGGTACTTTGCCAATGTAACTAAAATTCCTATTCAGTGAATTTTAATTTAGATTATCTTGGGTTGTCCTGACTCAAACAGTTGCTAGTCCTTTTGAAAGAGGGCATAGGCCTTTCTTAAGAAAAACAGTGGGCAACAAACTTTGGCCCTTGCTCTTGGGTTTCAATACACTTAGTCTCTTTCCTTCCTGACTGTCTGCCTTGTGAATTTCAAACTTACTTAGCCAGTCCCCACAAGTGAATAAGCCAATTCATCAGAGTAATCCATATATTTTGTATAGGCCCCTTTTCTCTGGGTGGACCTGAACAGACACAGGTGTACTCATCTCAAGTGCTTTGTAGTGGAGACTCTAAAAACACATGGAAATATTTTTGAGTCAGATTTAAACATTTGCCAGATCCAAAGAACCTGAGGACAGATTGTAGACATACCAATACCTATCTTTTTAATATTCTTTTTATTTCCTCAGTTCAAACTTGATGAACTCAGAAATTTTAACAACGGGAGCTAATTGATGTGAAAACATGGAAACCAAGAGGAGAACCACAGGTATTGAAGCCTACTTGAGGGTGGAAGTTGGGAGGAGGGAGAGAAATTTTGAAAGGAAAGCTAGTGGAGCTTTTTTATTTTTGTAATTTGTTTCATTTTAAAGGGCTAAGACAAAATATGACCAAATCCAAAAACAAGATATATGATATATTATGTATGAATGACTCTTGTGATTAATACACAGTGACTTAAAACAATATGACTTTATTGTTTTGTAGTTCTCTATATTGTAATTACTACACAGCTCTTACTGAGCTAAAATTAAGGTATCAACAGAGCTGCACTCTCTTCAGGAGGCTGTAGAAGAGAATTTTTCTTCTGCCTCTAAAGGTTGCCATATTCCTTGACTCAGGCCCTCTTTCTTCATCTTCAAAGCAACAACAGTGAATGCAATCTTCCTCACGTGACATCATTCTTTCTCTTCTGTCTCCCTCTCCCACGTTTAAGGCTCCTGGTAATTATATTGATCCACCTAGCTAATCCAGGATCTCCATATTTTAATAGCATCTAATTAGCAAGCTTAATTACCTTTGCAATGGTAATCTCCCTTTGTCATGAAACATAACATAGTTGCTGGTTTTATGGATTATGAATTTGACAACTTAGGAGGTAGTGGTGGTATTTATTCTAAATGCCACATCTGAGCATTCTGCCTATTTGGATCTGGAATAACTATATATTTCTGCACTTCTTTTCATAGTTTGATATAATAGAACTTTACTGAGACAAATGTATTCCCATTGATAGGAAATCACTCCTGTAATTAAACTATAGAGGGAAAAACTTGAATGTGTCAACTAACTGGCAATTAGATCTATGTCCAAACATATACTTTTCTTTACATTGCTATACATCTTGCATAAGTTGTCCTTTTCATCTGGAAATTCACTGTTATACAGGAAAGGGATTATCATTAAGGCTACAGTTCACTGTAAATATAATTTTTCAATAGATCTTAGTTGCATCCTATGAGTATTTCTTTACATGTGTTTTCCAATATATTGCTAAAAGGTAGCATTTATTGTGAACAGAATAATAGGCAGTTGGTCTTATGTTCAAAGCCATTTCAAAAAAGCAGTAGTTAAAAATGTTAAAAATGGAGGTCATTATACAAAATTGACTCCAAATGAATTCTTAGTCAAAAAGAGATAATTAGGTGCTTCCCTGAAGAAAGTGCTATATTAGGAAATTAATCCCCATGGAATCAGCAGCCTTTCTGAATTTCAGTGATTTTGTAGTACTCATATATGATTATGCAATATGGAAACCTCAAAATATATCACCAAACCCACAGGCCCTACTGACAGCTGCTTGAACAGCCAAGCAAAGGAAGAGAAAAATAAAGAAGAATGACAGGCCGGGTGCACTGCCTCACTGCTGTAATCCCAGCATTTTGGGAGGCCGAAGCAGGCGGATCACCTGAGGAGTTTGGAATGAGTCCGACCAACATGGTGAAAGAGATGGGGGTCTCTACTAAAAATACAAAAATTAGCCGGGCATGGTGGCAGGTGCCTGTAATCCCATCTACTTAGCAAGCTGAGGTAGGAGGATAGCTTAGCAGGCTGAGATAGGAGGAAACCAAGAGGCGGAGATTGCAGTGAGCTGAGATTGTGCCATTGCACTCTAGCCTGAGCAACAGAGCAAGACTTTGTCAAAAAAAAAAAAAAAAAAAAAAAAAAAAAAAAAGAAAAGAAAAAAGAAAAAAAACAAAAGGAAGAAGAAGAATTACAACCACAGTAGAACTCATTCTTGATTTTAGCATCATAATTTCAAGGAATTTTTGAAAACATCAGAACTTTCTTGCACATTTCAGCAGTACTAGTCAAAAACTGTGTAATTAAAAAGGAGGTAAGTTGAAGTAGGGCCAGGTAGAGATGAAGGAGATGTGAGGATGGGCAGTATATTAGTGCCACACGTGCAAAGTTAGTTCAGTAAAGAAAGGGATCAATTAGCTTAAAAGGTTTGAAATCATTTGGGCATAGTTTTAAAGACAAAAGAAAAATCATCCTGCAGGAATGCAGTTCATTATTGAGAGAAGATGAGCAATGAACAATGAATTCCATCAGTTTTATAGGCAACCCTCCTTCTCCTTCATACAGTACTATCCATTATTAATGAGCACTATTTCTGAGTGTGAAAGAACTGTTTGAAAAACATTAACATAGTCTATTGGATGTGATTGACATTGTCATTCCTTTTATTTTGCTGTTGGCAAGTGGCTTCCCTGTAGACGTATGTGCATCTGGACATTACTAATATTCTTCTTGTTATGCACTCTGGGCAGCTGTGATATGGAAATTTTCAGCATTGTATTTTATGGTTTATTTTTCAGCTTTTACATTGTGTTCTGTTGCAAGATGCGTAAGTCAAGTCTTTTTGTATGCAATGATCAATCAGAAAAAAATTATCTTTTTTCTAATCTGACTCTTCTACAAAATTTAAAAGAATTTTTTTCAAATTCTGGAGATATGCAATGACCGTCTGCTAGTGAAGCAGTTTTTTAGATCCATGTCTATTCATGGCATTTCTTTTTTACCCTCCAGTTTTCAAAGTTGATTACATTTTTAATTGTCCTGTTGAAAAAAAAAAAAAAAAAAAAAAAGAACTGTAGCCTCTGTCTACCTGCTGTTCAGTAACACTAAGCACTGACTAACCCGCCCACATAATACCTTTTAATCAACCAAATTGAAAGTAACAGAGTCAAGGATTAGAGGAGTAATGAATCCAAGAAAAAAAGAAATTAAACACCACATCCTCTTGACTTTTAAATACGTATGTAACTAAGCTGCTTTTTTCCTCTCAGCTGCCCCACTTCTCCCTCCTCACAGCCCATATGCACATCCACACAGAGATGTGTGCTCCTAAGTGTTACTGACTCACTTCACATCAGCATACCGCAAGTCATTCTGTTTCTCTGTACCTTAATTGCCTATCAATAAGGTGAAGTAGGGACTAAAACATCTTCAGTCACCTAAAGGTGACAGTCATTAATAGATGGAGGTGCAACTTAACTGCCTCTATTCCCTTTGTTGGTATTCCACTGCCAGTTTAGCCAAATTATTGAGTACACTAACAATTCATCTTAACAGAGCTCCCCAAAGTGTGTTTTGTCTCATGAGATGTCGATATATATAATACAAAAAAAAAAAAAAAAAAAAAGAGAGAGAGAGAGACAGAGAGAAGTTGTTTTGTGGTAAATGTAACATGGCAGTGTTCTGTTTCAGTACTTTGGAGTGCTAGAGAGCCAGATGAACTCTCATAAGGCTGACATGAAACAGGGTTCCTCGGAAAGTGAGTATAATTATATGGTTTTCTTCAAGTGATATTACTTTAGCATATTTTCACCTCATAGGCTGTCTGGAGTTATTAGTGTTTTATGGAACACATTTTGGGAAATTCTGATTTAATTGCAGCTCCCTATTAAACATTTTATACTAATAGGAGTTATTCTAGGGGGAAAATGCTTTTACTTCCTACTCTTTCCATATACTACATAGTATGGTGATTAAAAGTGGGCTTGGGAGTTCTACTTCCTGAGGTCAAATACCAGCTCTACTAATTACTAGTTGTATGACCTTAGGCAAGTCTCTACCATTTATTTGACTCAATTTTCTCTACAGCCAAAAGAGGAAAAATAATAGTACCTTAGGCACAAAATAATGTGAATAAAGTAGTAGCTATAATAATTGTTACACTCCCAAAACCTATGCATATGAAGCACATCCGCCCTCTTATATCAGAAAGGCATGTTATGTTACAGATGTCTTTATCCAGTATTCTAGATATTGAAGAATTTTCCAGGAATGATTCTGAGTCCCAAAATTGATCATGAAACTTCATACACTCTTGTTTTCTCAGTTATCCAGTGGTTTGACTTATGAATTACCACTCTAATGAAATAATGCGGCAGGCCTGCATGCTACACCAGCAAGTGTATTTGCAGGTCGGTCTCCAGGATGTAATATTCTTCCTCTTCTACTGTTAGGAAGCTATGTGTTACCCTAATGTTATAAATTTCAAGCCTATCAGTCCCTTTAAAACCTACCCAAACCATATTAAGGTGGTATTCATTCTTTTTTCTTTTTTTTTTTAACCAACACATTTGTACTGCAAATCTAGTGCCCTAATGCTATGGTTTTAACGTGTCCTCCCCAAAATTCCAATGTGATGGTATTAAGATACGGGGACTTTAAGAGGTGACTAGGCCTATAGGGGCTCCTTCCTTATGAATAGGATTAAAGCCCTTATAAGAGAGGCTTCATGTAGCATTAGGCTCCCTTGTCCTTCCACCTTCTACTATATTAGGATGCAGCAAGAAAGCCCTCAGCAGAATGTTAGTGCCTCGATCTTAGATGTAGCCCCCAGAACTGTAAGAAATGTATCTCTCATCTTTATACATCACCCAGTCTCAGTATTTTGTGACAGAACCACGAATGGACTAAGACATCTATCATCCACCATTCAATTTTATAGCTATATTTCAGAAAATCAGTATGTAAACATATAAATGACCAAGAAAATTTTAGAGAGCAATAGGTGATTTTAAAAAAGATAATTAAATGAAGTGTGTAATAGGGAATTACAAAGGTAAGAAGAACTTTACCTTAGGAAGTCATGTGAGGAAACTCTGTGAAAAGCAGTGTCACTTGAGCTGAAATATGGGTGAAAAGAAGGAGCCAAGCATGCAAAAGTTATCATCGAGAATGAAAGTACAAAAACAAGAATTACCTGGTGTCTAAGGAAAAAAGTGAAAGCCATTGAGACTAGATCATGCTAAGATAAAGCAAGACATATGGAAAATGAAATTAGAAAGAAATTATTGGATTACCATATAAAGCGATCTGTCAGACCAAGACATTGATCTGAAAGATTTTGATGGGTCAGACCTCATACAGGCCACAAAAGCAAAAATAGACAAATGGGATGATACTAGGGTAAAAAGTTTTGCAGAGCAAAAGAAACAATCAACAGAGTAGGGAGACAACTTACAGAATAGGAAAAAACATTTGCAAACTATTCATCAAACAAGAGATTAATAACCAAAATATATAAGGAACTCAAATAACTTAACAGCAAAACAATAATAATAATCAAATTTAAAAATGGGTAAAGGACTTGAGTAGACATTTCTGAAAAGTAGACATACAAATGGTAAACAGGTATATTTTAAAATGCTTAACATCATGAATCATTATGGAAATGCAAATCAAAGTCAAAATGAAATATCATATTATCCCACTTAAAACAGCTGATATCAAAATGACAAAAAAATATGATGGTAAGTATGCCAGAAAGGAGAATACTCATTCTGCTGATAGAAATGTAAATTAGCATAGCCACCACTGAAAATCCCATGAAACTTTGGCAAATCGATCAATAAATAAACCTAGAAATAGAGCTACTATATGATTCAACAATCCCACTGCTGGGCATATATCCAGAGGATTGAGATCAATATGTTGAAGTGATATCTGTACTCCTGTGATCATTGAGTTTTTCCCAGTAGCCAAGATATGGAACCAATTTAAGTGTCCAGCAATAGATGAATAGATAAAGAAAATGTTGTATATGTACACAATGGCATATTATTCAACAATGAAAAGGAAAGACATTCTGTCACTTGCAGCAATATGAATGAAACCAGAGGAAATTATGTGAAGTGAAATAAGCCAGGCACAGAAAGACAAATATTACATATTCTCACTCAAAGAATGTGTCAGCCAAAACTGTTCATCTCAGGGAAGTAGAGAGAGATTAGTAATTACTAGAGACTAGGAGGGGTAGAAGATTAGGAGGAATAAAGATAGGTTGGTTAATGGGTACAAAAATACAGTCAGATTGAAGAAATAAATTCTAGCATTCAATCACATGGTAGGGTGACTAAATTAATAATAATTTATTGTATATTTCAAAGTAGCTAGAAGAAAGATCTGTAATATTCTCAACACAAAGAAATGATAAATGTTTGAGTGGTGAATATTTCAATTACCCTGATTTGATCACTACATATTTTATGTATCTGTTAAAACATCACATGTACCACAGATGCATATAGAATCATCATATGTCCATTAAAAATAACATAAATAAATAAAAACAATTTTCCCAGATAACAGATTGAAAGAAGGTGTCAGGGCAGATCCTGGAAACAGGGAAGCCACTTTAGCAGTTGTAGCAGCGATACAGACCAGAGAGAAAGGGTGTTGGACTTGGATGAAATCAAGGGAAAAATAAAGAGGTACCAGATTTAGCATATATTTTGAAAGTAAGATTGACAAGACTTGTGGAGGGACTGACTATGGGATGAAAATGGAAAAGAGGAACCAGGGATGATGCCCACATTTTGGCTTGAGAGGCAGTTGAATTTCAGTACAATACAATTTCCTGCACTTAGTGAGACTGGAAGAGTGGTAGGCATAAATTCTGCATTCTGCTTTTGTCACAATAATTTTTGTTGACTACTAGGCGTCTAAATGGAGAAATAAATTTGGCAGATGGTCATACAAGCTGTAGCCCAGAAAATAGATATAAGATGAAATTAAGAAACTATCATAGAATATTGTATTAGAAACTCATTGTAGGCCAGGCACTGTCCTGATTACTGGAAATAAAGTGGTGAAGAAAATATATATGTGATAGGCAGAATTCTAAAATGGCTACCAAGGTCACTGCTTCCTGATGTGTAATATCCTCTTTTTGAGTATGGGTGGGACCTGTGTATATGATGAATATAACTCCCATAATTAAGACATGCTATGGAGCAGTGGCCCCCAACCTTTTTGGCACCAGAGACTAGTTTCATGGAAGACAGTTTTTCCATGGATTTGGGGTGGGGGATAGTTTTGGGATGAAACCATCCCACTTCAAATCAGCATAAGGAGCATGCAACCTAAATCCCTCACCTGCGCAGCTCACAACAGGGTTCATGCACTCCTATGAGACTCTGCTGATCTGACAGGAAGCAAAGCTCAGGTGGTAGGTAATGTTCCCTCCACCACTGCTGACCTCCTGCTGCATGGCCGATTCCTGGTCTGTGGCCAGGGGTTGGGGACTCCTGCTATACAGCACAGTTTGCTTTAAGAAAAGAAGTTATCTTGGGTAAGCCTGATCTAATTAGAGTAGCCTTTAAAAAGGACTGGACCACTTCTGAAGATGAGTAACCTATGAGCCTAACATAAAAGAGACTGGAAATATGAGAGGACTAAGTGTAGAATGAACTACATCTCTGGGACCTGCTGGTATCAGCAAGAAAACAGAGACTTCGTTCACGCAACCACAGAGAAATAAATTCTGTCAATAACCTAATGGAGTCTCCAGATGAAGATGTGTCCAGCTGATACTTTGATTTCAACCTTGTAAGAACCCAGCCATGCTGTACTGAACCCCTGACCCAAGGAAACTCTTAAGATAATATATTTGTTTTTATTAAGCCACTACAGTTGTGGTAATTTCTTACATAGTAATATAAAACTAATTCTATGTACTTTGTCTGTTTTGTGGAGAATTCAGTTTGCTAGAAAAATGGAGAAGGAAGTAGAGCAGATAAATACCATCACATTTTCATTTCAAAAAAAGGCTGTGCATCATTTTGAAGACTGGAGTTGAATGATTTAGAGATTGAGGTCCTTTATGACAGAATAGATGGATGAACTTAGTGGTTGGCTACTGAGGTACAAGCAAGAGACCTCAGATTAGGATGGTGGTAGCAGATATTGTGTAGAAAGGACAGATGTTAGAGCCATTTTGAGGGAACATTGAAGAACTGGAGTAACAGACATGAACGGAGAAGATAGGCATCCACACTGAACCAGCCCCGGTCCATGTATTGAAAATATCCTTATGTGTAAGTCACTTTGGGACACCGGATATTAGATATAACAGTAGAGAAATTGAGAAGGAGATCATTCAGTATATTTCCCACTTTTGTTTATGTAGTTGCATTATTTATGATGCAGTCAAACCTCATATTGTCACCATTATTTTATATTTTTGCTCGATGTTTGATAGCCCATGTTAAGTCAAAGATATAAGAGTAACAGAGCCAAGCACTCTTGTCAGTAATTTCAATATACTGCTATATTACTGCTAGAATATAATGATGTTCAACTAGCTAAACGATCTGCTCATTTTATGACACAATTGATGTCAAGTTTTGAAATCAAATTTCTCAATATCCATATCATAGATTATCAATTTTGAATGTATGTCTTGTTTAACACATTGAATTGCTGGATTATGTATTCCAGCAATTTAAAAAGATTATATCAATTATTGAGGATCTTGGTTGTTTTTCATATGAGGTTATTTTTCTTGGGTTCTCAAATGTGAAAATCAGTTATCTAAAGATTGTGATATCATCTTTTCTGTCATAGATATATAAAGGTTATTTATTGTCCTCTGACATTAATTGTGGCAGAGAAACCTGTGGGCAGGAAAATTTTACTTTCACTGCAAACCATTTGCCATTTTGTCTCCTTTTTTACTAACTGGAGAAAAATATTTTGTCACTGTTTATATTTATTTCCTTGTTGTTTATAAATTGGTGTTGCTGCATTTACTACTTGTGTTGATTTTTCCCATGCTATGGCACTTATTTAATCTGTATATTTAAGGCTAATTCAGCTTCCATTGTTGTCTTTCTTGTTCTCATTACAATCATTATGTCAGATGATTTTTATTCTTTCTTCTATTTCCTTTTCATTCTTGAAATATTGCTTTCAGAATTTTTCATCAAAATTATTGCCTTTAATGTTAATTCTGTTTATTAACTTGAAAACACATTTTAAATTATACTTTGTTTAGTTTATTTAATTTTTTGCTTGTTTTACACATTTACGTTTGTATTCTTTGTTTCTTTCCATATAAACTTATGTTTCAGTTCCTCATATTGCAATTTCTCTATCATACATTGGACACCAAGGAATCTTTAAATGTTTTTTTCTTATTTTACAATAAATTATTTATGAAATCTATTTATTTTTTAGATATGAAAACAATATTGCCTTCCACCTGATCTATTTTATTTTTTAATTTGGCACTCATAAGTAAGGAAATGATTGTACTGAAAGGAAGGAGATTTCATAGAAAAAGTGACATTGGTTAAAAAAATACTTTAAATAAACTGTTAGAGCTAGCTTGTGATACTGAAGATGCAAAAGATACATGTTGAGAATTGATGCAAACTTAGAAAAAAAATTTAATTTACCAAGGTGTAGAAAAGATTCTAATTCCATGTCGTAATTTATAAGATGATGATGAAGATGAACTATATGAGAATAGTTTCTGTTCAGAAACTATAGGAGGAGAGAGTCAAGTTGGCAGACTAGAGGCAGCTAGTGTGCAATACTCCTAAAGAGAGAAAACAAAGTGGCTGCTAAACAGTGCCTAGTGGCCCTGCAAGCCATCATCTAATAAACCATGTGGAGATCCAGCAAGGCAGTGAGGGAACACAGAGAACAGAAAAGAGTGAAGTTAAGCAGAAGCCCATCTGGGATTAGTACACAGGCAGGAGAAGTGTCCCAAAATGCGGAAAGGGTGAATCAGTGAGTGAGATCCACTAGGGGAACCACACTTCCCAAAGGGAGCTGTCCAAACCTTAGAAGGGGAAAATCCCCTTCTAGACTGCTAGACTGATACAGAGAGCCACCTGCAGTTTTTGCATAGGCAGCATTCAAGTCTGTGGGGACCACCAAAAGCATTGGACTTCAGAGCAATCCAGCACCAGCTGTCATAGCCCCAATTGAGAACACAATTGGAATGTCCAAGAACAGTGAGACTGCTCCACTCTACCTCAGAAGACTAGGCTTGGTGCCAGCCTCCAGGGCAATGACCTTGTTTCTGCCTGAACTCTGCCAGGGGAACAGTTCCAGGTTCCTCGGGAAGCACTTTGACAGCGGCATGGGCAACCCATCCATCACCACTGCTCATAGCCAGGTGGGCCATAGCTCCCGTGGCTTGCAGCACAGTGGAAATGCTTCTGCCTAAACTCTTTGGGTGGGTGTAACCCTGTGTTCCCCCAGGAAGCACCCAGACAGTAGATTGGGTAAACACCCCCACTGCTTCTAGCTGAGTGGGACCCACTGGCTGGGTTAGTGACCAAAGAAGGGAGAGCCCTCACTCTCAGAACATGGAGTAGCATTAGATGCCTGGTTTCGTGAGTGGAGGAGCAAGTAGGGTGTGTGTCCCTCCAAAGGACCTGCCCAGCAGGTCCTATAGGAAGAGGGAGTCAAGATGACAAACTAGAGGCAGTTAGTGTGGTCTGCCAACCATGATCCATGCCTGAGGGAGCCCTATGGACAAGAACACCTAACAAAGGCAACACAACCATGGAACCAGTGATTGGAGGAGGCTCCTCCAAAATGCAGGAGCCAGCCAGGTGAGGTGGTCATTTCTCTCCCACATCTCCTCAGACACTGAGCACTGCTGCCAACTGTGCCAAAGTACAAAAGAGACATATGGCTGAGTAAGAGTCTATCTGCCAGCCAGTAATTGTAAATGCCACATACTAGATTACAGCTCAAAATGCAACACCAAAATATTTTGCTAGTATACAGCACCTGTGAAAACTAAGGCAAAAATCCAGTCACAAATATAGATTTAGAACAGAGTTCTGGCCCTCTGAAAATACCCAGAAATAAAGTCTACTGACTAAACTTAACTCACATCACATTTAAAGGAACATTAGCCCTCATACATAAGAAAGATTAAATCCAAGAACTCGAAACTCAAAAAGCCAGTGTGTTCCCTTAACTCCAAAAGAACACACTAGAACCCTAGAAATGGTTCTTAGTCAGACTGAGATGACTGAAATGATGGACATAGAATTCAGAATCTGGATGGCAAGAAAGCTCATCAGGATTAAGGAGAAAGTTGAAACCAAATCCAAGGAATGCAATATTTTTTTAAAAAACTGATCTAGGAGCTAAAAGATGAAATAGCCATTTTAAGAAAGAACAAAACTAACCTTCTAGAACTGAGGTATTTATGTCAATAATTTCACAATACAGTTAGAAGCATTAACATTAGACTAGATCAAGTTGAAGAAATAATTTCAGAGCTTGAAGGCTGTTTTTTCAAATCAACTCAGTCAGACAAAATAAAAAAGAAAAAGGAATTAAAAAACCCGAACAAAACCTCTGAGAAATATGGGATTACATAAAGAAGCCAAATCTATGACTCATTGGCATTTCTGAGAGAGAAGAAGAGAGAGTTGGCAACTTGGAAAACACATTTGAGGACATCGTTTATGAAAATTTTCCAATCTTGCTAGGGAGGAGGATGTACAAATCCATGAAACACAGAAAACTTCTGAAAAATACTGCACAAGATAACCATACCCAAGGCACATAGTCATCAGATTCACCAATGCAAACACAAACAAAAAAAACTTAAAGGTAGCTAGAAAAAAGGTCAAACCACCTAAAAAGAGAACCTCGTCAGGCTAGCAGCAAACCTCTCAGCAGAAATCTTACAAACGATAAGAGATTGGGAGCCTATATTCATCATTCTTAAAGAAAAGAAATTCCAACCAATAATATAACATCTTGCCAAACTAAACTTCATAAGCGAAGTAAAAATAAAATTATCAAGCACTAAGGGTACTCATTACCAGCAAAGCACTCTTAAAATATGTCCTTAACAGAGTGTTAAACATGGAAACCAAAGACCAAAACCTGCTACCACAAAACACACTCAAGTACATAGTGCACATATGATATTACACAATTACACAATCAAGTCTAGAAAATAAGCAGCAAGAGCACGATGACAGAATCAAAATCTCATATGTCAATACCAACCCTGAATATAAATGGTCTACATGCCTCAATAAACCTTTTTCCCATTTAGATTAAAAAAAAAGAGATAGATAAAAAAGTACAGCTCTTTGCCAGCGTTCATTTAAACACACTCTTTGAAGTTGAAAATTTGACTGATTTTAAATGTGAAAATAAAATACAAAAACTATTCTCTGAGTTATTTCTAGACAGAATTAACATCAGAATCATCAGAATTATCTATTTTTGTAAAAATTAGATTCATCAAATGAAGTTTTAGCCAGCAACTATTAGAGAATGATGTTAACATTATGCATAGGAGTGCCAAATTTTCTAGGATTTGATATTTTTAGCAATTGAGAATTAATATAGTTTGCAAATGAAAATATCACTACTAAAAACAGAATACTATATATAGAACAGTGTCTTTTGTTTCCAAAGTCGGTAAATTAGTGATACAAAAATAATAATAAAAGCAATATTGTGTGGCAAAGTTACTTTTGGGTAAACACTGCAGCCACAAGTGCCACTAGTGAGTATCCTCAGAGCAAACTGAAAAAGGATTAAAAGGCATAGAGTGGCAAGCTGGATAAAAAAGACAAAATCCAACTGTCGGTTGTCTTCAAGAGACATATCTCACATATAATAATGCTCCGGGCTCAAAGTAAAGGGATAAAGAGCTACCAGGCAAAGAGAAACCAGAAAAGAGCAGGAGTTGCTTTTCTTTTATCAGATATTACAGACTTTAAACCAATAACAATCAGGAAGGACAAATAAAGCATTACATAATGATAAAGAGTTTAATTCAACAAAAAGACTTAAGTATCCTAAATACATATGTATCCAATATTGGAGCACCCACATTTACAAAACAAGCTCTTCTTGACCTACGTAAAGACTTTGAGAGTCACACAATAATGAGGGACTTCAACACCCCACTGACAGTGTTAGATCACCAAGGCAGAAGACTAACAAAAAATATTCTGTATTTAAATTCTACCCTTGACCAATTGAATTTAATAGACATCTACAGAAGACTTCACTTAGCAACCATAGAGTATACATTCTTCTCATCTACACATGGAATATATTCTAATATCAACCACATGCTTGACTATGAAGCAAGTCTCAATAAATTTAAAATAATAAAAATTATATCAAGCATATTCTTAAACAGTAGTGCAATAAAAACAGAAAACAATATCAAGAGATTTTTCAAAACTGCACAAAACAAGAAGATATTACAATCTTAAAATTATATGCACCTAACACTGGAGCTCCCAGATTTATAAAAAAATTACTATTAGACCTAAGAAATGAGATAGATAGCAACACAATAATAGTGTAGGGACTTCAATACCCCACTGATAGCACTACACAAATCATCAAGACAGAAAGCCAACAAAGAAATAATGGACTTAAACTATACCCTAGAACAAATGGATTTAACACATATTTACAGAATATTCTCCCAACAACTATAGAATACACATTCTTAACATCAGCACGTGGAATATTACCAAAGATAAAACATACGATAGGTGACAAAACAAGTAGAAATAAATTTAAGAAAATCAAAGTAATATGAAGTACTCTCTCGGACCACAGTGAAGCATAATTGGAAATCACTCCAAAAGGAACCCTCAAAATCATTCAAACACATGGAAATTAAATAACCTGCTCCTGAATGATCAGTGGGTCAACTATGAAATCAGAATGAAATATGAAAATTATTTGAAATGAATGATAATACTGACACAGCTTATCAAAATCTCTGGGATACAGCAAAGGCAGCACTAAGAGGAAAGTTCACCGCATGTTCCTACTCATAATGCGGAGATGAACAATGAGAACACATGGACACAGGGAGGGGAGCAATACACACCGGGGCCTGTTGAGTGTTGGCGGTGATGGAAGTGAACTTACAGATGGGTCAATAGGTGCAGGAAACCACCATGGTACACGTATACCTATGTAAAAAACCTGCATGTTCTGCACATGTATCACGGAACTTAAAGTAAGAAAAAAAAAGTCCAAGACTAGATGAATTCACAGTTGAATTCTACCAGACATTCAAAGATGTATTGGAGACAATCCTATTGAAAAAATTCTGAAAGACAGAGAAAGAGAGTGTATTAGTCCATTTTAATACTGGTATAAAGAACTGCCTGAGACTGGGTAATTTATAAAGGAAAGAAGTTTAATTTACTCACAGCTAAGCATGGCTGGGAAAAACTCAGAGAACACAATTATGGCAGGAGGCAAAGGGGATGCAAGGCACCTTCTTCACAAGGCAGCAGAAAGGAAATGTGCTGAGGAAAGGGGGAAGAGCCCCTTATAAAACCATCAGATCTCATGAGAACTTTCTGACTATCACAAGAACAGCCTAGGGGAACCACCCCCATGATTCACTTACCTCCACCTGGTCTCTCCCTTGACATGTGGGGATTATAGGTATTAAAATTTAAGGTGCGATTTGGGTAGGGCCACAAAGCCTAACCATATCAGAGGTAATCCTCCCTAAGTTATTTTATGAAGCAAGTATTACCCTAGTACCTAAACCAGGAAAATACATGAAAAAAGATAACTACAGATGAATAAATGACTAACATAGATGCAAAAATCCTAAACAAAATACTAGCCAACTGAATCCAACAGCACATCAAAAAGATAATAATATATCATGATCATGTGAGTTTCATCTTGGGGGATACAGGGATGGTTTAACATATGCAAGTCAATAACTGTAATACAGTACATAAACAGAATTAAAAATAAAAACAATATGATCATCTCAACAGACACAGGAAAAAGCACTGGATAAAATCCAGCTTCCTTTTATGATAAAAGCCCTCAACAAAATAGGCCTAGAAGGAACATACTTTAAAGTAATAAAAGTCATGTATGACAAGCCCACAGCTAATATCACACTGCATAGGGAAAAGTTGAAAGCATTCTCCCTGAAAACTGAAATATGACAAGTATGTTTACTTTTACTACTTATATTCAACATAATACTGGAAGTCCTAGCCAGAGTAATCAAACAAGAGAAAGAAATAAAGAGCATCCAAATTGAAAAAGAAAAACTCAAACTGTTGCTGTTTGTTCATGATGTGATTGTATAACTAGGAAACCCTAAAGACTCATCCAAAAAGCTTCTAGATCTGATAAACAAATTCAGAAAAGTCTTAGCATGCAAAATCAATTTACACAAATCCGTAGCACTTCAATACACTTACAACGACCATGTAGAGAATAAATTCAAGATCTCAATCCCTTTTGCAATAGCTGCACAAAAAGGTGAAAGATCTCTACAGGAAAACTAAAAAACACTGCTGAAAAAAATCGTAGATGACATAAATAAGTGGAATCACTTTCCATGCTGATGGATGGCAAGAAAATGACCATATGGCCCATATTAATCTATAGATTCAATGCAATTCTCATCAAAATACTATCATCATTCTTCACAGAACTAGAAAAAAAAATCCTAAAATTCATTATGGAATCAAAGAAGAGCCCACATAGTCAAAGCAATACTAAGAAAAAGGTAATATGTGAAGGCATCACATTACCCAACTTTAAACCATACTATAAGGCTATATTTACCAAAACAGCATGATACTCGTATAAAAATAGGGGCATAGACAAATAAAGAATAGAGAACCCAGAAAGTATTTACAGCCAACTGATCTTCAACAAAGCATACAAAACCACAAATTGGGGAAAGGGCACACTATTCAATAAATGGTGCTAGGAAAACTAACAAACCACATGTAGTAGAATGAAACTGGATTCCTGTCTCTCACCGTATACAAAAATCAACTCAAAATGGGTAAGACTTAAATCTAAGATGTGAAACCATAAAATTTCTAGAAGATTACATTGGAAAAATTCTTTGGGACGTTGGTTTAGGCAAAGAATTCATGATTAAGACCCTAAAAGCAAAAAATAAAAAATAAATAAATAAATAGGACCTAATTAAACTAAAAAGCTTCAGCACAGCAAAAGTGATAATCAGCCAAGTAAACAGACAACACACAGAGTGGGAGAAGGTATTTGCAAACTATGCATTCGACAAAGGACTAGTGTCTAGAATCTACAAGAACTCAAACAAATCAGCAAGAAAAAAAATAATAATCTCATCAAAAGTGGGCAAAGGATATGAATAGATGTTTCTCAAAAGAAGATATACAAACAGCCAACAAACATGAAAAAGTGCTCAACAGCACTAATCATCAGAGAGGGAAATGCGAATTAAAACCACAATGAGAAAAACATCTACTGCTGCAACAATGACCATAATTAAAACATCAAAAAACAATAGATATTGGTATGGATGTGGTGAAAGGGAACATTTTTAAACTACTAGTGTGAATGTAAATTAGTACAACCACCATGGAAAACAGTATGGCGATTTCTTTTTGAGTCTCTCTCTGTCACCCAGGCTGGAGTGCAGTGGCACCATCTCAGCTTACTGCAACCTCCACCTCCCGCGTTCAAGCGATTCTCCTCTCTCAGTCTCAAGAGTGGCTGGGATTACAGGTGCCTGCCACCATGCCTGACTAATTTTTGTACTTTTTAGTAGAGACAGGGTTTCATCATGTTGGCCAGGCTGGTCTCGAACTCCTGACCTCAGGTGATCCACTCGCCTCGGCCTCCCAAAATGCTGGGATTACAGGCATGAGTCACTGTGCCTGGCTGGAGATTTCTTAAAGAACTGAAAGTACAACTACCATTCAATCCAGCAATTCCACTACTGGGTAGCTGTCCAAAGGAAATAATTCATTCTATCAATAAAACACATGCAGTCATATGTCCATTGCAGCACTATTCACAATAACAAAGACGTAGGTGCAACCTAGATGCGCACCAACAGTCAATTAGATAAAGAAAATGCTGTATTATAAATATACCATGTAATACTACAGCTGAGAGGTGAAACCAGTTGGACTTCTGAGTTGGGTGGGGACTTGGAGAACTTTTCTGTCTTATAAGAGGATTGTAAAATGCACCAATCAGCACTCTGTACTTAGGATTATAAAACTCACCAGTCAGTGCTCTGTGGCTAGCTAGAGGTTTGTAAAATGGACCACTCAGCCGTTCTGTAAAATGGACCACTCAGCACTCTGTATAATGGACCAATCAGCACTCTGTATAACGGACCAATCATCAGGACATGGGTGGGGGATAAATAAGGGAATAAAAGCTGGCCACCTCAGCCAGTAGCAGTAACCTCTTGGTCCCCTTCCACCCTGTGAAAGCTTTGTTCTTTTGCTCTTCACAGTAAATCTTGCTGCTGCTCACTCTTTGGGTCCGTGCCATCTTTAAGAGCTGTAAAGCTCACCGCTATAAAGCTCAGCGAGACCATGAACCCATGGGAAGGAACCAACTCCGGACACAGGGCCATAAAAAAGAGTAAAATTCATGACCTTTACAGCAACATGAATGGAGCTGGAAGCCATTATTCTAAGCTAAGTAACATAAAAACAGAAAACCAAATACTGCATATTCTCACTTATAAACGAAAGCTAAACACAATACACATGAAAATAAGGATAGGAACAGTAGACACTGAGGACTACTAGAAGGAGAGGAGTGGGTGCAGGTTTTAGAACCACCTGTTGGAAGCTATGCCTATTGCCTAGGTGGTGGGATTGTTGGGACCCCAAACCTCAGCATTACAACATGTACCCATGTTTCAAACCTGCACATGTACCCTTTAATCTATAATAAATGTTGAAATTATTTTCATAAAAAATAAAAAAATGCTTTTTACCAATAGAGCACTTTAATTCTCAATGTCTCTAATGTTTTAATTACAGTACACTATGTAAATATTCATTTTTATAGTTCTTGAATTTCTTTATACATTTATAATTTACAGTGAAAATAATTTTTAATAACAAAAATTGGCAAAAATGTTTGGAGGTCACAGCAAAATTATCATTCCTGATTGTTATGATTACTTTGAAGTTTCACCTTATATGGTTATTATTGCTATCATGTATTTCCACACAAGGTGAAAGCTTCCTGTATTAGGTGTGTGTAATCATATTTATAAAAACATATTATTTCATATATATTCACTTAGAAAATAAATTCTTGAGAATGGGAAGAAAATTGATGAGAAGCAGAGAACACTATTATA
The DNA here is from genome assembly GCF_007565055.1 of Rhinopithecus roxellana. NCBI lineage: Eukaryota > Metazoa > Chordata > Mammalia > Primates > Cercopithecidae > Rhinopithecus > Rhinopithecus roxellana. The sequence goes on along the minus strand of NC_044552.1, from coordinate 93,267,412 downwards.
TTAAAATATTTAAAAAATTCTTACTGAATTAGTGCTTGCCTACAATTTCTGTATTTTAAAAACATAAAAATATACTACTTACACGTTTATTTGCATGAATTGGAGGAGACAGGATGTTGTTCTTCACATAACACATCATTCTATTCCTTGAGGCTTAAAAAACTAAAATCCAGGGTTGGGTGTGGTGGCTCACACCTGTAATCCCAGCACTTTGGGAGACTAAGGTGGGTGGATCACGAAGTCAGGAGACCAAGATCATCCTGGCCAACATATTGAAACCCTGGCTCTACTAAAAATACAAAAATTAGCTGGGCATGGTGGTGTGCGCCTGTAGTCCCAGGTATTCAGGAGACCGAGGCAGGAGAATCGCTTGAACCCAGGAGGTGGAGGTTGCAGTGAGACAAGATAGTGCCACTGCAATTCAGCCTGGGCAACAGAGCAAGACCAAAAATCGCAAAAATCCAAAATCCAAAAATCCAAAAATCGCAACCAAGTGTCCTGTATTTATGACCTAGGTCATAAAATACTATTATAATTTCACATCTTTAATTTGTTAGAGATAGAAGTACAACAGAATTCCTATCTTTCCTGAGGGTAAAAAGGATAAAAATGATTTTTTTTTTTCCTTTCTCTTAACTGATTAAAAGGAAATAGCTACTAGCCTAATCAAGGCTTAATCTTTTCCTCCTATTAATAAGTGGATATGCAGTTCTACTTACTGTTTTCAATGACGATACATTTGAAAAAATAAAATTGAACTTTCCAAGTAGCTCACCTTCTGTTCAGAACTGCTCTTGCCTTTTTTATTTATTTTATTTGTTTCTTTTCTTTTTTTTTTTTTTTTTTTTTTTGAGATGGAGTCTCGCTCTGCCACCCAGGCTGGAGTGCGGTGGCGCTTTCTCAGCTCACTGCAACTTCAGCCTCCCTGGTTTAAGTGATTCTCCTGCCTCAGCCTCCCAAGTAGCTGAAACTATGGGTGCGCACCACCACGCTGGCTAATTTTTGTATTTTTCATAGAGACGGAGTTTCACCACGTTGGCCAGGCTGTTCTCGAACTTCTGACCTCAAGTGATCTGCCCGCCTAGGCCCCTCAAACTGCTGGATTACAGGCATGAGCAACTGCACCGACCTGCTCTCACCTTTTAAACTTCATTCATTAAATTCCTATCTCCTCACGTTATGATATTGGGTGGGAGGGGTTTTCTAACTGGCAAAGAGATGGCAGTTTTGAAAGAAATGTTTATTATATTGACTTATCGACATCATGTTAAAAGAGATGTGGAATAAATATGGGCATTAGCTAGCATCATATCCCACAAAAAGCAATGCAATTATTTGCAATCACACAAGTGAGGCTCGTGGGCTGGGAAGTTTTTCTCAGAGCCTTTATGTGAAAGGATAAAATAATACTCTTGTTTCTGGAACCAATAATTCAATATGATGTCTTCCTTCAGGAGCAGTTGCCATCTAAGAAATTTACCTAAATCATAGCAACAACAAAGTCTGTCATTTCTTTCATTATTCTATTCCTGGCCTGGCTAGATAAGAGCAGAAAGATAATTAAGTCAGTGATGAGTTGCAGGCACGATGCCATTTCAGCTATTAAGAAATATACTGAGCAGTACATATATAGACACATGTTGTCAGACCTGTGAGGGGCATCATTTTAACTTCTTTTCATGCCCTGTCTGATGGATACACATCCATCCTTCAGCACTGCAGCTGAGGTAATTATATGATAAATAGATGGTAGGTAGGTAGATAGATTTTATAGATTTATTTTAAAACCAAAATATTGTTTAAACATAACCTGCTTTTTACAGTATTTTTTTCTGAAAATAGTTCAGATGAACATGGTTATCTTTTAAGAATGAAAACATCGGTGATGATAAAATGTTATATCACTATTATTGAAAACTTTTTTTTTAACTTTTAAGTTCAGGGGTACTGGTGCAGGTTTCTTATATAGGTAAGTTTTCCTCATGGGGGTTTGCTGTACAGATTATTTCGTCACTTAGTTATCAAGTCTAGTACCCATTAGTTATTTTTCCTGATCCTCTTTCGAAATCTTCCTGCCCTCCACCCTCCAGTAGGCACCAATGTGTGTTGTTCCCCTCTATGCATCACTGTGTTCTCATTATTCAGCTCTCATTTATAAGTGAGAACATGTGGAAAAACACATTTTATAATCGACCTTACTGATACCATAGAAATTATGACCATACACTGAATATTGCCAGTATTATAAGACATTAAACATGTTTGTATATTATATACAATATTATAAAAGTTAAACAGAAATGTAGCTAAATGTCCCAAAAATGCAAATAAACTAATGACCCACATAAAATAAAAATTCATATTAGGGTATTGATATATATGTAAAAATGTTTGCATAAATGGGCGTTATCTCCAAAAGTCCATAGTCCTGCCTTTCCCATCTTGATTAACATTATATGTAGAAAGGCTATAGCGTTCTAAAGTTTTTAAAAAAGCAATAGATTAGGACTTGCTTATTTTTTCTTTATGTTTTTCTAATTTTACGCAAAAGGAAAATAATTTTTATCAATTTTTCATGAATTTTTTGAAGTGTATACTTTTATCGTAAATGAGCTCAGCAATTCGTCTTTCCTTACCTGTTTCCTCCTTCCATGTCTCCTGTGTGCCCGGGACTATACCATAAAATTACATATGTGAGCCATGACATAAAGATTATATTAATATATATGAACAAATTTTATGTATATAAATACACACTAATATTTTAACAACATTGGATTATACTGCTTATTACCATTTTAAAATTTATATTTAAGTTAATACAGTGTTCATATTTTAAAATAATTTAAAACAATCTAATTCTTACAGATTAATATATATATATTATATATGTATCTCTATTTCTAAGTTATTAGGTCAAAATGGTGATCCCTTTGATTAACTACTTCTATATAGTCACTTAAACTTATTAGTATTAAATCATTAATAGTGTGGAAAATATCAACATTACATTAACTCTGGTAAATAAAACTGAGTAGATAGAATCACGAAAATTTCTGATTTTTTCTGCAAAAAATTTCCTAGAAGGTTACTGCATAGAAAAGCATAAACATTTTAAAAATAAAAATTTCTGATTTTTACTTCTAGTTAAGACGGAGTAATTCATGTCTGACTATAAGAATAGACAAGACTCTGAATAAGCACCAATATCTTGCTGCTTTTTGCCTGATTTCATTTGAGTTTGGTTGACAACAGAAGCTTAAAAAAATCAAGCAAAACTGTCAGAACCAACTTTGCCAAAACCCTGGAAAACAGTCAAAGGTTGTCAATAACAAAGCAAATGCTGACTCAAGGAAAAGGCAACTTGAAAACAGTAGGAAAGGTTTGTGATGCTTTGTTTGCTCTTGTGCCACTCCTTCCCCAGCACTGCATCTATTCTGAATCGGGCAGAGCTTCCCAGCCTGGGCCCCTGGGCCCTGGTTTTGGAGAGGGGAGAGAACACTTCATTGATAAAGAATTGTGTTTGTAAGCCTGTAACCCCAGCACTTTGGGAGGCCGAGATCACGAGGTCAGCAGATCGAGACCATCCTGGCTAACACGGTGAAACCCCGTCTCTCCTAAAAAATACAAAAAACTAACCGGACGAGGTGGCAGGCGCCTGTAGTCCCAGCTACTCGGGAGGCTGAGGCAGGAGAATGGCGTGAACGCGGGAGGCGGAGCTTGCAGTGGGCTGAGATCCGGCCACTGTACTCCAGCCTGGGCGACAGAACGAGACTGTCTCAAAAAACAAAACAACAACAACAAAAAAATTGTGTTTCGAGGTCAGGAGATCGAGACCATCCTGGCTAACACGGTGAAACCTAGTCTCTACTAAAAAATACAAAAAACTAACCGGACGAGGTGGCGGGCGCCTGTAGTCCCAGCTACTCGGGAGGCTGAGGCAGGAGAATGGCGTGAACGCGGGAGGCGGAGCTTGCAGTGAGCTGAGATCCGGCCACTGCACTCCAGCCTGGGCGACAGAGCGAGACTCCGTCTCAAAAAAACAAAACAAAACAAACAAAAAAAAGAATTGTGTTTGTGTCTTTTTATCTGTCTGGGGCATAAGCTGATGCATAGTCGTGTCATTTTTTCCCCTAACTAGGAACCTACTTATGGAGAAAAAGCTGCAGGCATTCCTCAAAAACATTACAAGGTGAAGGAGTAACCCACAGCAGCTTGAGTAGGTCCTCATGACATATAAAAGACTAGAAATCTGTGAGGAAAAGCAGAGGAGAGAGTTTCTTTGGGAACTTAGGGCATTAAAAACTGCCAGGGTTTATTAGAACGTTTAGAAAGTCACATGCATGCCCAGGACAGGAAAGTTACTCAGAGAAGAGCCGAGAAGACCCAGAATTTCACCTCTGAGTGCCAGGCAAAAGTGAGGGTGAAGACAGAGTTGTGAATGGCCTGGCTACATGGTGAAAGGAAGCCTCAGCACAGAGCTGAGTGGCAGATGAGTTTTGGGTTTTTTTCTTCTTTTGTTTTCTTTTCTTTTTCTCCCCACCTCATCTTAAATATTTGGCAATCATAAAGACCTATGACTGAATACCGTTTAAGGGTTTTCTTCATCACATAGGCAAAGCTGCTGATGGATTAAAAACTAAACTGTCTTGAATAAGTACTAGTTTTGAAAAGTACAGAGTTCAAAACAACCGCTTAATTTTACTAAACTTAGAAATAACCACTATGGGGGAAATTTTTTAAAGAGAATAAATTTTTTTCATATGAGGAGAGTAAAACAGAATACAAAGGATGCCACAGGTTTGAAAACACTGCCTTTCTTATATCTACCCTCTTTGCTTTCAGGGAAATTTTTATGTTTGCAAGGGGAATTCAGGGGCATCTGTTCTAGGTTGATATTAATACTTTCAATTCATAATTGATAAATTTGGAAATGAGAAAGAAAAATAAACGTATGTCAGGGGAAAATGTGCTTTGTGAGTTGAAAGGGGTTGTTAACGATGTAGTGTAAAGAATGAGTGGAAAGCTTTCATAACTATATCTACATTGCTACCATAAAAAATATGTCTAAAAATGTTCCTTCCTCTTAAATTAAAAGTTAACTTCATACAGAATATCCAGTGAAAATGAAATGCAAGACAAAGCACTGACTTCATCAGAAATTAGGTCAAACTAAAAAAAAATGGATGATTAAAATTTTCTGCTAATCGTCTCTAGATATGATTAACTATGCTGAATGTAAAACACCACATATATTTGAGTCTTCTGAGTTAAATGCAAAAGTATGGGGTCCAACTGAAAAAAGACACTTGTTATTTAGTATATTAAGTTTCCGTAGCAGGTGTATGCAATGAGGAAAATGAAAAAAAAAAATCAGCCCTTAGTTGAACCTACTAAGAGAAAGATAATTTTGTCAGAATTCACTTTCTGCAATATTGGAACTCACTTTGTGCAATAGTAGGAAATCTAAGATTCTCTCATTGCAGTAAAGGAAGCATCGATTCCTCTGTTCACTGGGTTTGTAATAATTAGAGGATGGATTAGTCACATTTTCTGCCTCACTTAATAAAATTCACTATAATTCATTTCATTTTTGAACTGCAGATAGCATGCTAATTTCAAATTGTTGCTATCTCTGTCAACTTAATAGTCAATTCCTTATCAAATAAGTATATAAACTGTCATTAAAAATTCATCAATAAATAAACTATAGATAAATCTGAACAATCTATTAACTGTTTGGCTGCAATAACGCTGCTGAGACATTTACAAATACATAGGCAACAAACAGCTTCCACTTTCCCTGTAGTATTTCTTTGTCTTCTGATGACCTGTCGTCCATTCAACTAAACATGGTCTTGCTGTTACTGGAAAAGGGCTTTGAGAAAAATCTGCGAATTCCAAAATAAAAAGAAAGAACAAACTGTAAAATTACGGAGAGCTATAAAAGCAGAATGCAGGGCAAGACTCTTATGATGTGCTAGACTGTTTACAGGTAGCTCTTTCTCCCAAAATATTATTTCCTTTCATTACATGGAAAATTGTCTTTCATATTGCAGCTCTCTCATGTATTTTACAAACCAAAATTTTGAATTAAAAAGTCATTTTTGAATAACCAAATTGATCTCCTAAAAACTGTAGAGGTCAAGGTACAATCACTGCATATTCGCACAGATTAGGTTGATGAAATTTCTAAATTTCTAATGCCTAATAGCTCAATTGAAAATATACTTGACTTAAAATTTAAATAATTGCAATTAAACAAATTTTTAAAATCTAGAATAGAAATGAATTTATCAAATTTCTGAATATATGAGTACTTTTTAACTTGATAGTAATTTTAGAAAAAGAGGTAAAATTTGATTGTATTCTTCAAGTGTAAAATAATCTGTATGCCAGTGTACATAATTAAATGCAAAGAACATACTGGAAAATAAGAAATATGACAAAGTTTGATACCCTTGCAGTTAAAGACATCATTCAAACTTATTGAAAAGTTAAGCACTGCCACATAAAAGGACAAAGAATAACAGCTGGCCTGAAAAGTAAAACATAAGTACTGGTGAATATAGAAACTATTGCAGTTTTAGAAGTAATTGCTGAAACACTGATTGAAAGATTATGAGATACTAATTTAAGCATCAGATTAGTATTTATAGAAACTCTTACAAAGCTGGTGAGAATTTTATACATGACATTTTCATAGGGGGATTATGAGAATAGAAACAGCTATAAACATTGTGAAAGCAGTTCAATAATATGTTTCAAGATATTTTCCCTTCTGTGTCTTTTTACTCAGTGATTCTACTTCTTTCTGTCTGTGTTAAGAACATAACTAAAACATGAAGGATATGTCCATTATGATGAATAGTAAAACACTGAATGTAATTAAATACCTACCAATAAGGAAATATTGAATTATAATACATCCATAAATGAATTATAATGTAATCATTAAAATTATCTTCATCAAGCATTGCTAGAAAGAATGAATGTTTAGTCTATATTATTAAGTGATAATAAGATATTAAAATATGTGCAATAAATATATACAGAAATAATGAAATGAAAACCTAAAATATTAACCATGATAATTTCTTTTAAAAAAAAATTTATTGGTACATAGTAGGTGTATATATTTGTGGAGTATGTGAGATATTTTGACACAAACAATGCATAATAATTGCATCAGAGTAAATGGGATATCCATCATCTCAAGCATTTATCATATGTTTGTGTTATAAACATTCCATTATTTTTAAACATAAAATAAATTATTTTTGACTGTAATCACCCTGTTGTAATAGAATGTATATGCTTTTAAAAAATTAACTTTCATACTTTTCAGTATTTTCCAAATTTCATTTTTCACTATGTGTTAGTTTTATATCATGTATTAGCATTCTTTAACAGAATATTAACTAAATATTGTTTAACTTTGGTTAAAACAGCCTTGGTGCATGCATAAACTCATGAATTCAATCGACAAATATTGCAAGTATTTGCTATGGGCTTGGCATTCTCCACACCTTGAATTTGAATTGTAAACAAGATATATGTAAGTCCTGCCTTTATATAGAGTTTATATTCAAGTGTGACCAGAAAATATATAGAGTTTTATTGGAGCAAAAAATGGAAAATAAGAATGAATAAATAAGTAAATGAGAAAAATGGATATATGGACTTTATTCAGTTTTTAAAAGAGGAAAGCAGAGAATATTAGTGTTCGTTTTAAGCCCTTAATGGATGTAAGTATTTTTTGTTGTTTTTATATCAGCAATAGTGAAAGTATTTTAATGGAGTGGGAGAAATGGACAATGTAGAAGAAAACATTCCAGAGTAGATTATAGAGGATGAAATTTAGAGTGCAAATCAAGGGGCTTAATTCTGATGCAAGACCAGAAGTTATTTTTATTGAAATAGTTAGAAGCACAGAAAATATAGGTATAAATGGTATCGGATTTATAGAGGTAGTCTTGGGAAAATAAGAAAATTGGACCAATTAATTCTAATTTTTTCAATAAGACATATGATTCAATCATATGAGTGACCATGTCAAGTTTGGTGTTCGGGTTTAAAAAAATAATAATATGGGGTGTTTGGAGAGAGTAAAGAAGTTGTGAGTTTAGTTGTCTGGAGAAGTAGAAAGTGAATTTATACCAGGAAATGTAGCAACATGGCTGGAAACTTGATTTATGATGTGATAGTACAGGTGTATTTTTACTATCTAATTATATGACTTTAGTCAAAGAAAGCTTAGCTGCTCTTGTTCAGATGTGGATAATTGTGTTCAAGATCACTAGGATTCAGCTAGTTACTGGAGTGATTCACAAATAAGAGCATCACTTACTAAGCAAATGCTTACCAAATGTGCTTACCAAAGAAGCACATGAGGACAGGAGAAAGACAGTAAATGATATACTTGATACACTAGAGTTCTCTCTCCAAAATTTATACCCTTTCAACAATTTTTAAGATAACATTGGTTGTTAAGGATATTTGAAAAAGATATGAGCAGAAGTTGTGGTAGAGCAAGACCAGGATAAAACCACTAGAGGTCTTCTGAAACTAGCATCTTTCTAAATGTCTGATCTTCCCCAATTCTCCCTTTACATAATTTATCCCTAAGTCGTGCATGCTAGAATTTTTCTCTACCTGTGCCAGTTTAGGGTAGAGTTTAGGGTAGTAAAATAGATGAAATATTATATTCTTTCTCACAGAGTCCACAAAAGACAAAGAGGCATAAATCTACCTGATCACATTTGACACTGCAAGGTAACTGTCCAAATTCATGTGAGAATAAAGGGTACAGAGTGGTAGAACAATTGAATCTGTCTCACAGCAGTAGAGAAGATTACATTAATTTTTGTGCTTTAAGTTTTCTTGATTAAAAACCACATAAATGTCATCTTATTAATGAAAAAACAAAACACAGTGGAAAGAAAATACTGTATGAAATGTATTCTTGAATCTTGTCAAATAAGATTGGCACAAAGAAGTAATCACTTTATCAGAGCAAGGGAAACCTAGTCATGGAGCTAAATGAATAAATAACTTGTATTAAATTATTTGATAAATACTCAGGGTTTTGTATGTATGATTTGGGTTAGTGGACCTTTAACAGACACACCTATCTCTCATTCAATCCCTATCCCTCCCTAATTGATTTTACAAAACTCATTCACAAATCTCTCCCTTCTTTATCTGTGTCAGTTTTTCTATGTTGCCCTAGTCCTGAAAGTAGAAGGTGGATGGGAGCCTTCAGCATCTATCCAACTTGAAAACAACTGAACTTAAAATGTACTGAACTACTCAGCTATCCCATGGAACACAGACTCAAAATCAAAATATCTGTACTAAAAAGAGAAAGAAAGGACATTTTTCAACGGATTAGTCATTTAGAAGCATGTTAACATGTGACCTGTACAGATGTTTTTTCTTCTGAAAATGTACTTCTATTAATTACATTACTTACTGCAGTATGACAACACCTGGCCATGTAAGATCCTCACCACCTGGGCACTGTTTGAAATACTTTCCTTCAGTTTTATCTCATCCATCTGTTTGTTCATTCAATGTGTTAGAAACAAGTGTTGGTGATCAAAAGAATAGTAAGTATTCACTCACTGCAGAGTCTGCAGATTATATTTGAATTGTTTCAATCCAGACTGACAAAGAGAGTTAGGAACAGGAAATTCCAAGCACAGAAAATAACAAACAACAAACAAGTAATTAAACAAAAACAAACAACTAGAAAAAAGGTGAGATAAAACAACCTATCGTATGTGTTTCCACTAGAGGTAGAGGTTGTGTGTGTGGGGGTATTATAATTGTTTCATGAGATATTATGAACATATGAAATAAAGCACTATCAGTGTGTGAAGAAGTGTGAGAAGGGGAAACATATGACATCATTAGGATGGAGAATCAATAGGATTTGATAACAGCTGCATATGATAGTGAAGATGAAGTGTCAAAAAGTCAAAACATGTTGTATTAGTTCATTCTCAAATTACTATAAAAATAGCTGAGACTGGGTCATTTATAAGAAGAGGTTTAATTGGCTCATGATTCTGCAGGCTGTGCAGGAAGCATAGTAGCATCTTTTTCTGGGGAGGCCTCAAGAAGATTCCAATTGTGGCAGAAGGCAAAGGGAAAGCAAGGCGTCTCACATGGCAGCAACAGGAGCAAGAAAGAGAGCAAGAGGGAAAGTGCTGCAGACTTGTAAACACCGGATGTCACAAGAACTCACTCATCATCATGAGAACAGCACTAAAGGGATATGCTAAACCATTCATGAGAAATCTAACCCATGAGGTGCCACTTCCAACACTGGGGACTACAGTTTGACATGAGCTTTGGTGGGAATATGGATCCAAATTATATTATTGCACCCTTGGGTCCCCCAAATCTCATGTCCTTCTCACATTTCAAAATACAATAATGCTTTCCAAATAATCCCCAAAGTCTTAACTCATTGTAGCGTTAACTCAAAAGTCCAAAGTTCAAAATCTCATGACTGACAAGGTAAGTCCCTTCCACCTATGAGCCTGTAAGTTTCAAAAAGGAAAAAAAAAAAAAAAGTTACTTACTTCCAATATACAATTGGGACACAGGCGTTGGGTAAGTACTACTATTCTGAAAGAGAAAAAGAAACTGGTCAAAAGAAAGTAACCACAGGCCCCAGTGTAAATCCAAAACCCAGCAGGACAGTCACTACATCCTAAAGTTCCAAAATAATCTCCTTTAACTCCAAGTCCCACATCATCCAGGGCACACTGATACGGCAGGTGGGTTCCCAAGGGCTTGGGTAGCTCCACCCCTGTGACTTTGATGGATTGGGCCACCATGGCTGCTCTCACAGGCTGGCAGTGAGTGCCTGTGGCTTTTCCATCTGTCAGTGCATCTACCATTCTGGGGTCTGGAGGATGGAAGCCCTCTTCTCATAGTTCTACTAGGCAGTGCCCCAGTGGGGACTCTATATGGGGGCACCAACCCCACATTTCCACTCTGCACTGCCCTAATAGAATTTCTCCATAAGGGCAACACACCTGCAGCAGCCTTCTGAAATTTTGGCAGAGACTCCCAGACCTCAGTTCTTATATTCTGTGCACCCACAGGTTAAAAACCACATGGAAGCTGCCAAGGCTTAAAGCTCGCACCTTATAAAGCAGTGGCCTGAGCTGTACCTGGGCCCCTTTGAGCCAGAGCTGGGGCTAGAGTGGCTGGGATGCAAGGAGCAGTATCCTGGGGCTGTGCAGGGCAGCAGGGCTCTGGGGCCTGGCTATGAAACCATTCTTTCCTCCTAGGCCTCTGGGCCTGTGATGGGAGGGGCTGCAATGAAGGTCTCTGAAATGAAGGTCTTTTCCCACACTGTCTTGGCTGTCAGCACTTGGCTTCTTTTCACTTATGCAATTTCTGCACCCTTTCAGAATTCTTACTTTGAAAATGGGCTTTTCTTTTCCACCACTTGGCCAGTCTGCAAATTTTCAAAACTTTTGTTCTCTGGCACCCCTGTAAATATCAGTTACAACTTTAGGTCATTTCTTTGCTCATGTACATGAGAGATAGGTTGTTAGAAGCAGTCAGGAAACTTCTTGAAGGCTTTGCTGCTTAGATATTTCTTCTGCCAGATATCGTAAATTATCACTCTCAAGTTTAACATTCCACAGATCCCTGGGGCAGGGTACAATGCAGCCCAGTTCTTTCTAAGGCATTAAAAACAGTGACCTTCACTAAAGTTCCCAAAAAGTTCCTCATTTCCATATGAGACCTCATTAGCCTGGCTTTCACTATTCATATCACTACCAGCATTTTGTTCATAATTATCCAATCAGTCTCTAGGAAGTTCCAAATTTTCCTCATCTTTCTGTCTTCTTCTGAGCCCTCAAAACTCTTCCAACCACTGCCAGGTACCCAGTTCCAAAGTCACCTCCACACTTTCAAGTCTCCTTATAGCAATGCTCCACTCCTTGGTTCCAATATTCTGTGTTAGTCCATTCTCACATTACTATAAATAAATACCTGATATTGGGTAATTTACAAGAAAGGAGGTTTAATTGACTCATGGCTCTGCAGTCTGCACAGGGAGTGCAAACCCTGAATACCTGAGACAGGTCTCAGTCAATTTAGGAAGTTTATTTTGCCAAAGTTAGGGATGCACACCCATGACACAGCCCCAGGAGGTCCCAAGGACATCTGTTCAAGGTGCTCCAAATACAGTTTGGTTTTATATGAGACATCAATCAATATATGTTAGTTGAACACTCATTTGGTCTGAAGAGGAGAGACAGGTCAAAGCAAAGGCAGAACAACTCAAATTTGAGAAGGGATTTCTAGGTCATAGATAGATAAGAGATAAATTGTTGCTCTTTTGAGTTTCTGATTAGTCTTTCCAAAGGAGGCAATCAGATATGCATTTATCTCAGTGAGCAGAGGGATGAGTTTGGTTAGAATGGGAGGCAGGTTTGCCCTAAGCAGTTCCCAGCTTGACTATTCCCTTTAGCTTAGTGATTTTGGAGTCCCAAGATTTATTTTCCTTTCACAGAAGCATGGCAGCATCTGCTTCTGAGGAGGCCTCAGGAAGATTCCAATCATGGCAGAAGGCAAAGAGGGAGCAAGACATCTCACATGGTGGGACTAGGAGGAAGAGCACGAGTGAGGAGGGAGGTGCTACACACTTTCAAAAACTGGATCTCGTGAGAACTTACCACCATGAGAACAACACCAAAGGAATGGTGGTAAACCATTCATGAGAAATGCACCCCCATGATCAACCACCTCCCACCAAACACCACCTCCATATTTGGGGACTATAGTTTGACATGAGATTTGGTGGAGACACAGATTTAAACTATATCACATATACTGGGTGACTGAGTGGAAAGTGATGCTATTTGTCAATACACACAAAAAATCATCAAATATTTTGCTGTGTTAGTTTTTTATAAAAATGCTGGGACTATTGGGTGAGATAGCATCTTAAGCCCTTATTATTTTGTACCTTACATATTGGTTCCACAGATATTAAGACTAGAACCCTGCACAGGGGCCAGAACAAGTGCCAGCTTCAGGATTTTGCCTAGGGCCAGCCCTGGGTACTAAAGAACTTGTGTAATTTCCATAATAGGATTTTAATGGATATAACTCCATAGGGCTTTTTTTCTTTTGTTCTTTAACAAAAAAATTCCATTATCTCATGTAATAGCAATATACAAGTGTTAACAGCATGTATTAGGAGAAGAGCCTAAGGCTGTTTTTACACATGGAATACCAGGGGTGATTGCGGTATCATTTCTCTTACAACTTGGTCAATCATAGCTTCTCGATGCAGGGTTGGTTAGCAGGCCTGAAGGAAGCCACAGTTGACTGTATTTGAAGAAAATAGAAAAAAAAAAATCCTGTGACTATTTCTACCAGAGAGAATATTAATGGCAGTCTAAATATTTTTTAACCCACAAACTGAAATACTTTAAAGCAATTCAGGTTAGAGATTGCTTGCAAAGCAAGGTGAAAGACCTGTTATTTGCGTTTCCTAAATGGAATTGTCTTAACAATGTGAACAAGTTAAATGTATACAAGTAACAAGAGGAGTGCGTATTTATTATTACATAGATTTTCCACAGATATTTATCACCAAAATATTTATATACACCCAAATAATATATATAATTGTAGATGACACAAAAATCAAAAAAAAAAAAAAAGAAAAAGAAAAAGTAAAATAATCAACTGATGGGTCTACTGCTCAATTTTCCATTTATTCTCTGTCGATGGCATATTTAACAAATTCAGTTCTTGTTTATTGAGTTTTCATATATAATGAATTACATTTAAATGTAATCCTACTAACATTTTTCCTGTTTGATTATGGGAATGATTGCATAATAACTAATGATAATTACCTCATACATGTATAAAATACCATCTGATTTTAATGAAGAATGTTAATAGTTTCATCTTTAGATACTGTAAGATAGAAATCCTCTTCAAACCACAGTGTGAAAGAGTCAAGTCCCATTGACTGACTCAGAGGACGAAGAAAAATGTATGGTCAATTATGATAAGGATTCCAAACAAGTTGAATTCTAAAGTTATTTGATTCAAAATTCCATTTTACTTTGAAAATTTTCAAGCACCAATTATACTTAAATATTTATGTATTATAGCTGGAAATAACAATTGACATAAGCTTGTTTCACTTTATAATAAATATATACTTAGACCTTATATTAAAAAGAAAAGCACAGAAGAAAGCAAACCAAAAATAACATTGGCCATAAAGGAAAACATAAACAGATATTAAATTGTAGAATTAATAAATATATTCAATATATTATATATTGTGAATATTCAATATATAGTATTTAATATATTTATTGAATACAATAAATAAATGGTTACATTTCATTTTACTAAAACATTTATCAGTTGATATTCCTAATAGAACTCTATAAATTTTGGGTCAATTATTGCTCATGTAGTTACATAGTGCCAAACACCTAGAAATCCACACTAAATTCTAACTAGAAGTCTCACCTGCTACTGTATACTTTTGAAGCTTCTAGACCAAAGATATTTAAATAGTTTTCTATATTTCCTTTGATATTCAACCTTGATCAATTTTTATTTGAAGAAGTAAGTGTAAAATCCCCAGAGTCCCCTAAACAACATGGTTAGATATTCAAGCACCAATTCAAACAAAATAAATTCCCATTTACCAAAGAAAATGACGTGAACATCTTCCTTTTGTGTAAATACATTGATCATTTTAATTATAAATTACGAGAAAAGTGAAGTGAATCATAGCTTTTAGTATATAATGTTTGTATGTGTGTGTGTGTATTCACGATTTAAAATGATGCAGGTAATTAGTAACAAAATTATAATAAAGGTGACTTTGAAATGCTGAATATACATTCGAAAATGCATTTTTTAATGTTAATATACTCTTTAAACATTGGGCCAGACTCAGCAGCTCATGCCTGCAATCCTAGCGTTTTAGGAGATCAAAGCTGGAGGATTGCTTGAGGCCAGGAGTTTGAAATAAGACTGGGCAGTATGGCAAGATGTTATCTCTAATAATTTGTTTTTATATTGTGCAAGTCGTTCATGCCCATAGTCCCAACTATTAGGGAGGCTCAGGTAGTAGAATCATTTAAGCCCAGGAGTTTGAGGTTATAATAAGCTATAATTTCACCACTGCACTCCAGCCTGGATGAAAGAGTGGGAAACTCTCTCTTAAAAAAAATAAAAATAAAAAAAATAGTGTATGTGTGTATCAGGGAGACCGAGGTATACTGCAGGGAAATAACTGCTGTAGTTTTTATTATAAGAATGGGACCTAAATTAACCGACTAATTGCCATGTAGAGGTTATAAGAGATTCCTGGAGCAGCAATCCACAGAAGTGATAACCCAAGTGAGGTAAGAAGAATTCTCTTGGGATTTTCAGCCAATAGTCAATAGATGTGCCTGTGCAACAATATCAGGAAGAAGAGGGAAGGAGAGGAGAAGGGAGGGGGAAGAGCGCGGAGAGGAGGGGAGGGAAGGAAAAGGTAGAGGAGAGGAGAGGAGAGGAGAGGAAAAATGGGTGAAAAAAAGCATGGACTCCCTGCAGACAGGTAGGAAGGAGACTTAGTGGGTGATCCTGTGTTGCACAAATATTAGAGAAAAGAGTGGCACTCAGAAGTTTGGGAGCTTGAGGCTACATGAGTACATATCTTTCAACATCTACATTTTACTACAGTCAAGGAAACTTCCCTTTATGAAGCAAAAACAAAGTAACTGTGCTTATGAGATTGCATTCAAATCTTCTAATTTTTTTCTTTAATACACAGGAAGGGGATCATCACACACCAGGTCCTATTGTGGGGAGGAGGGGGAGGGATAGCGTTAGGAGATACACCTAATGCAAATGACGAGTTAATGGGTGCAGCACACCAACATGACACAGGTATACATATGTAACAAACCGGCACGTTGTGCACATGTACCCTAGAACTTAAAGTATAATATAAAACAAAAAGCCAAAAAACACACAAAAAAAGAAAAACAATATTGAAATATAATGTATATAAAATAAATGTATCCATTTTAACTGCTCAGTTCCATGAGGTTTTACAAATGTACACATCTGTACCACCACTAGCATCAAGGTTATGGGTGACTCTTAAATCCACTTTATTCATTGATTCCTTTTTTTAGCCACCCTTTAAAACTGAGCTTTCTATAACTTTTCAGAAGACATGCACACACACACACATGCACAAAAAATCTCACACTTGAAAAAAAAAAAATCGCTTTTCTGGAAAAATCCCAATCACTCATGATTGACAAAAATTGCTGAATGTATTAAAAAATTCATGTCTGGATGAATAACAAAAATAAGAAAATTGAGATTTGGAAAGAATTCTCTGGGATAGATACAAAGTATTGAAAATTGAAAATTGGAAAACATTCCATGCCATCTGAATCACAATTTTCTATTGCTTTATGCATTTATGTCTAATTTTTAATTCAATTTTTTTTCAAATTGGATTAAATAATGTGCAGGCATCATTTACCATAATAATAAGAGAATGATCTATGGAATCATAGTATTCAGAAGAGTACACAAATGAGAGGGAAGGAGAGAAGAGGTGTGGGTGAGTGGACAAGAACAGATTGACAAAAATATCTTTGAATCTTCTTTAACAATACCCATCCTGGTATTGAGAAGGGCAATTCCTTTGACCTATACATTTATCTAACAACATGTAGACAGGATTCATCTATGTCTGACATTTTTCTTCTTCACATCGACACAGCAATGTCCTGTCTATTATTGGATAATTTGAGATAATGGATCATCCATGTTGATGATTTTGTGAAATTTGCTACATTCTTGAAAATAATTTTCACATTTCAAAATAAAGAGATTTAGCAAATTATTGATAGGTTGAAATGCAACTTTTTAACGTTATTGCTATATTTCATATGGGAACTAGTGATCATCCTTTTTCTTATGTAAGAAATAAGAAACTATGTAACAACCTTCACTACTGTCAAATCCCCAAGCACTTTGATGTTTGGTTGACACAAATCTGATCAGAATAACCTTGAAAGACTGATTTTTAATGTATTTGCTGTTAAAGGAGAAATGCTACACTTACCTCAAGATGACCACAAATCTGCAGACATAGTGGGAAGCCAGATGGCCGAGTCACTACACCTGGGATGCCATTGGTCTGTCGCAGCACGCTACAGCCTTCCAGCAGCTGCTCATCATACCCGCTGGAGGACATTGTTCACACACCTAAAATGCACACTGCAAAGAGTAAGGGATGCTTTATTACCATCCTAACCAGGCCAGGCAAAGATAGATGTGGAAGTTGAGGCATTTACTCTCTCCCTCCCTTTTTCTAGTATATACCTATGTGATGGTCAATACTGAGTGTCAACTTGATAGGATTGAAGGATAAAAAGTATCGTTCCTGGGTGTGTCCCTGAGGTTGTTGCTAAAGGAGATTAACGTTTGAGTCAATGAGCTGGGAAAGGCAGACCCACCCTTAATCTGGGTGGTCACAATCTAATCAGCTGTCAGCTAGGCTAAAATACAAGCAGGCAGAAAAAGGTGAAAAGAGAGACTGGCCTAGCCTCCCAGCCTACATCCTTCTCCCATGTTGGATGCTTCCTGCCCTCAAACATCAGACTCCAAGTTCTTCACTTTTGGAACTCGGACTGGCTCTTCTTACTCCTCACCCTGTAGATGGTCTATTGTGGGACCTGGTGATTTTGTGAGATAATACTAAATAAACTCCCCTTTATAGGTAGGTAGATAGATAGATAGACAGGTAGATAGATAGACAGATAGATAGACAGGTAGATAGTGATACATGCATCTATTCCATTAGTTCTGTCTCTAGAGAACTCTAGTACAACCTATACGTATAGGATTTCATCTAATTTCTTATAGTTTGAATAGTTGCACCTTAATTTTACCTGTGTATATTTTAGATTAGAAGTTGAAATATGTAGCATTTATGTACCACTGTTAGGGGTTTTTAATTTATTCTATGTTAGCAGAGAATTCTAAAATATTACATAACTTACCTTTTTAAAAATATCTCTTGTAGTAGCAACTTGTAAATATTTGCATGCTATTAGATAAACAAAAAAAGTATATACTTAAAATATCAAATTGAACGGTGTCTACCTCTCTTTACCTCCTCTATCCTGACATTTTAGCTAATAGCCAACTATCTCTTATTGATTGATTACTAGGGAAAATGCAGCAACTGTAAATAATTACCAAGAGATTGATATCTAGGTAATTTGATTTGCAGGAATTTCATCTAATATTGTGGGAAAAAGTCTTTTGAAATGTTCTGCCTTGCTACATGTAACTCTTTCCCTTAATTTCATTAAAGAGTCCCTCCAAGTAAAACATATTTTAAAAACATTGTTTGTGTTACCTAGGAAAGATAAAATATTAATCACATTGCTTGATTCATTCAAAAGTATTCATAATTCATTAAAAGAATGAAATCCTATTATGTGTTCTTAACTCCATTTGCAGTGGGAATGCAAATGTTAGGAAAATGCACGTGTCATCATGGTGCTCATTACAAATATTACAAGCTATACTACACTATATTACAAATATTACAAGCTGCCAAAGGCACATGGTATTGGCCAGACACGGTGGCTCAGACCTGTAATCTTAGCAATTTTGGAGGCCAAGGCAGGTGGATTGGGTGATCCACCCAACTTGGTGCCTCAAACATGGTGAAACCTCATCTCTACTAAAAATCAAAAATTAACAGAGTGTGGTGGTGTGCACCTGTAGTCCCAGCTACTCGAGAGGCTGAGGCAGGAGAATCACTTGAGTCCAGGAGGCGGAGATTAAAGTGAGCTGAGATCATGCCACTGCACTCCAGCCTGGGCGACAGAGTGAGATTCTGTCTCAAAAAAAAAAAAAAAAAAAGGCCCATGGTACCAAGAGGTAATGGAGAGGTCTTTCTTGAGAATGGAGTAGCTGACATAGTGCAGAAGTATAGTAGGAGATGATCCAAGAGCCGAGGAGAGGTAAGGATAAAGGGGGATTGTACAAACTACAACTTTCCTTACCTTGTCATTATCTGTAAGATGAAGAATCATTTCTAAATGAAATAAATACATAAATATTGAAGTAATACTTAAATATGTTACATTAAATTTTCTGTTTTGACTCTCAGGTCAATGGAGCAAAATCAGTATATACAAAAATACCTTGATATAACCAAGTTAAATTTTTAGTTGACCCTTGAGAAGTAATGTATTTTAAGGTATTTGATTAAAAAATCTTTGAAGTAAATGCATTGTTGACACAAGAATTTTTGAGAATGCAGAGCAGTTAGTTTATATATATATATTTGTTTTTTGAGACAGGATCTCACTCTGTCACCCAGGCTAGAGTGCAGTGGCACCATCTCGGCTCACCGCAGCCTCTGCCTCCCTGGTTCAAGCTATACTCCCATGTCAGCCTCCTGAGCAGCTGGTACACCACCACACCCAGTTAACTTTTTGTATTTTTTGTAAAGACAGGGTTTCACCACATTGCTGAGACTGGTTTCAAACTCCTTGACTCAAGCAGTCTGTCTGCCTCGGCCTCCCGAAGTGCTGAGATTACAGGTGCGAACTACTGCACCAGGCCTAGTTTATTTGAAGAGCTAAGGGAGAAAGTTAGTGAAAACTGAAATGTCAGCTATATTTAAGTTAACTTATCTTATATCCTATCAGCTCCATGAAGACATAATTCTTTCTCCATCAATTTACTCAAAGGAGCAAAAGACTTTCTATACAACACTGAGGTTTTCTTCTATGGTTTTATAATGAAGTATGTTTCTGTGCAAAATTGAAGGTACATATTGCTAGAAAAACTGTTCTTGCTAAAATGTAGTTGTAGGTATTTTTGTTAATTAATTAAAGATTTAGCTACAACAGGTAAGTTTTCCTGCAAATTTGTGTTCATTTACTGCCCTTATTGTGCTTCTTATAATTACTCAAGCTGGTATATACAGATGTTCATCAACTTATTAATTTAGGATCAAATCTAAAAGCATTCCTTCATGCAAAAGTTATTTTCAAAGTGAATCATGTGTTATTCTAATATATTTTACTTAAATTTGTATTTAAAAAGAGAGCATATCTAATTACGTTTCACATCTATAGTAAATAGTCATCCTTCTATTTAAAAATATATTTACTTTATATTCAGTAAACTTCTCTTGCTATTCAAAATTCAAGTCAATTTTCTTTCACTTTTTTTCTCAAATAAATAGATTTTGATTAGTCACCAATTTAATAAAATAATTTTAGAAATGCTTATAGAGTATATTTAAGCTTTTTCTCTTTTCAGATTAAGTAGTACGATCAGCAGCATGAGTTCAGACCCTGAGCCGCAAGCAAAAGTTTTAGAAAGAACTCTTTTATTAATTAAAAAATAATTAGAGATTGAGGAGAATGGCAACCAGGGGTCGTGAGGGCAAAAGGTGAAAGGAGTTTCTCTTTTCATTTTGTTAATACAAGACTGATCTTTGAACTAAGGAAACTATTATGGATCAATATAACACTAAATTATAAAATATTATTAAACTCTAATGACACTTTTTTTTAACTGAAGAAATTCTGCTCTGCTCTTTCAGGCATAGACCTTGCTGGTTCAGAGGCAATGTCTACATCACGTGTGAGCGTCTCTTTTGGAGCAAGTCTGCACAGAAAGAGTGGTTGGTATGTCAATAACTCTCCAAATTGTGTTGCAAACACCATCTTCAACTCTGCCATTTTTCTCTTGGTTTTGAAAAACCCAGAGAATAAATAAGAGGAGGACAAAGAAAATCACTTAGTGACACTGTCCACCAATCCTGAGAGCGTTTCTGGGTAGGAGCAGCCTGCTTTTTTTTTTTCTTAATTAACTATCTTCTTCAGTTAATTAAATTGCTGGTTACTTCAAGATTCAACCTACCTTATCAGGCTCCTGCCTCCTTCTCAGTCTTCCTGTATTGTCTGAAGTGCTCCATAACCTGATGCCTACAATGGTGAACTGAATACAACAATGAAGCCTTGCTGAAATTTTAAACCTGAACAGTAACTCTTCTCTATTCAAAGCACAATTCTAGAACAACATTTCTTTTACTATTGTGCCTTTAAAACAAACAAACAAAAACAAACAAACAAACAAACAAAAAATATTTATCGTCCTAGAGAAATAGTCTTTGGCCATTATATAGTACTTCTTCCAAGTGATTCATATATTACCAAGACAAAATTTACTTTTGTAATACCACAATTTATTGTCAGATTTCTCACTCAAAAATTCCAAATACCACAGTGTTCATAGAAATGTTTTTTTTTTCCAGAATTTGTTATATACAAAAATGACAGAATGAAGTAGTCAAATGTCTGTCTATTGTCCTCTTTGTTGCCCACTTCACTGCATTAATATGCTTGATGACTATGGATTGTGATTTTGAACTTCAGTGATCATATTCCACTGCAATAGCCTGTAATTTATTTTTTATTCACTTTTTGCCTTTGATATTCCTGTCTCACAATGACTACTGCCATTTAAAAAAAAAATTACCATTGCATCTCTACTTAATAATTCCCCAAACTCTGGCTCTTGTCTAAAAGCATCATATATTTTTTCTCTTATCTGTTTATAAAATTCAATATGATAGAACTGTGAAAAGGTCAATAATCTCAAAGTGTGAACCTGATACTTTTTAATTCATTATATGCACTACTTAATTATTATTGAGCTCTTTCTAAGCAGTAGATAATTATTTTGGCAAATATAAATACTTTTTTCTGACCGTTAATGCATGTACTTTAGTATAATTAGAAATAAATACATATTGAAGATAAAAGGTATAATAGATGAGAAATGGCAAGGCAGAGGAGGGAGCAACTCAGTTTGCCTCTGTGAGTCAGAGAAGCACTTTTGTTGAGTTCTAAAAGGACAAAAATGAATCTCCAAGCAGAAAGAATGTTTTGGGGAGGAGTAGGTGAGGACAAAGGTGAAAGTCTTGGCAAAGGACTACATAATCTTCAGTGTAGAGACTTTATTATGGTTGTATTGTTGTTTAGAGGCCAATGACTGTCTCTTCCTTGTGAAATATATTCTGAATGTTGAAATTGTCAGATAACTGTATTCTAAATGAAGATGAGAGACAGTATTGAAGTGTGTTTTGTACTGATGATCAATGGATGAATAGATTTTTTAAAGGAAGAATTTTCAGTGCCAGAAGGATATGATGAGAAGTTAGTTTACTCACATCAGGATTCTAGCTGAAACTCAGATAATAACTTGCATACACAAAGGAACTGGTCTTTACTTATCAGAATAGTACATATGTATGTATGTGTGTATATGTATATATAATATTTAAATTAACTGGTCCACCAAATTAGATTTAAATAACATTATTGAAAATTATATATATCAAACAATAAATGACATCATTATCAATAAACATTAGATTTTCAGTATTCTCATATAAAAAAGTATTTCTATACAATAGATTATTTGTTTATATTTGCAAGTTGAATGATATTTTTGTTATGAGTAAATGACCATCTAAATGTCAATATCCTTATGCCTGTCATAGTTTCTGCCAATTGTTCACGTGCTGTGCTGATAAGGCAGCAGTATGGGTGCTGGTACGTATCAACCTTGTTTTTGAGATATGTCTGTTCTCTGCATTATTGATCCTCCTTTTTATAGCTTACCTTTTAGATTTCACTAATTGTCCACATATTGTGAGCAGTTTATCCACTGGTGTGATGAAAATGAAAGCATAGCTAGGTTCAAAGATTCCCTTTAATAATCCTTCTATGCTCCAGTTTCTCTCAATTTTAGTGTAACAGAAACAAATACGTTCCTTATTTTCCCCATGTAAGTTTCTTGTCTCTAATCTTTAATGTAAGGATGTGCCAAACATTTGTGTTTTAAAGGAATAAAAGCTGGCATTGAATAAGATGCAAGGGGCAACAGTGCCATAAAATAAAGCATTTAAATTTAAAAATAAAGCCCATCTGGTAACTACCAGTACCAACAAAAAGGAACCACAACAAGGAGAGCAGGAGACACTCCTCAAAACAGGAAAAAAAAATGTGGCAATTGAATTTGGGGGCTTGTGTTTTCATCCTCATTATATTTCTCTTTGGAGTGGGGTAGCTCTAGGCAAAAATTTAAATGTTGGATTGAGCAGTATTTTTTTCCTGTGGAATGTCTCCAGGGAATCTCTGAGTGTGTTCCAAATTCAAGCCATTGTAATCTCCTTGCACGATGAGACATATGGAGCGGCAGATTTGTGCAGGATGGTGTTGTGCAGATGTGGGATGGTGATGATTCTATGCCATGGAGCTGAAGATAGCATCTAGGGGTGTTCAAAACTATCAGTTTCACTCCTTGGTTTGAAAAAAGTAGAAAGACATGCAACTTGAGAAAATGATTATGCCTAGAGGAAAATAGCATAATATTGAAACACTTAATGGTCAAATGGAATCTGAAACCAAGTTAGGCAAAAAAACCTGGATTGATAACAGAAATCATACTTGATATGTGTCAGAAATGAGGTGTGGCATTTGAAAATGTGATTTTTTTTCAATATCTTATCTCACTGATATCTTATTCAGACTGCATACCTAAGTGGTGGTGGCGGGAAAATGTTGATGAGTTAGGGGACAAAGAGGGAGAAAAAAACTTGAAAAAAAAAAAAAAAAAAAACCTAAACGTGAAAGTAGAATGGATTTTAAAAAATCTTTTTTAAAAAATGAGGAGACATATATTGACACGTTCTGTACATGTAAGAGGAATTTATATGAAACTCTCTAATACTATGTCATTAAGGCTAATGAGAAGACTTTATATAAAAAATAGACATATATAGGCCATTAGGTCAAAGTGATACTAAGGAGATTGCATTAGAATATTCTCTGACATTCTAAAGGGAAAGTCTAAAATTTTCCATTTAAGACAATTTTTAGAACTCTGTCTAGCTCCTCAATTTACTTCACCAAAATTCAAGTTGGCGGGAAAGAAAGAGTTGGCATTTGGACCACTCACAAAACAAAAGACTAAATATGTTTACTTTCCAACTCATTTATTCATACATCCTACAAGTATTGTGTACAAACCACGGACCAGTTATCAATATAGTAATAATGCCTGCTTAATGCCTTCAAGATCAAGGTTAATATAAAGCATACAGCTTTATTTTTCTTAAGCTCTAGATTTAAACATTCAAAATAGTATTGTTTTTCCTATTGAGAATGTCAAATTATAAGCTATAAATTCAAGGGATAATTTTGTATTGTTAATGTCAGAGACATGCTTTTTGATTTTAGTTTGTTTAGTCTCAGTATGAGTTACTTGTGGGATACGTTTAATTCTGGCACAGAATCTGCTACAGATTTCAGTATCCTCTATTTTCATTTCACTAAATGTATTAAACACAGATTAATTGAGGGCAAATTGCATGTAGCCTAAGATGCCAAATACTTGCATAGAAAGAAATCATATTGAGAATGAAAAGTAATTCTGCTGAGAGTTGTTAAAACAAAGAAGAGTAACTGTATACATTTTTACTTTAAAATACAGAAAAAAATATATGCCAAGAAGTTTTGTAATCATATTTTTTCAATTATAAAACCAATATAAACAAAAATACATGTCTGAATAGTATTGTGGCTCTTTACCCTTATGAAAGTGTTTAAACCATCAAGTGATAAAATGTAGGTGAAAAGACATTATAAGTTAAAATTCTGTGTAAATTAAGAACAGCATTACTAGAAAATTTTAATGTACATATGTTGTCAGAAGTGATTAAGGTAATTACACACTCCAATTATTTTGCTTTTTTGCAAATATATCCAGTATGTTTTTTGAATGAATCTCTTTTTATTATAATTATGTCATATGTAAATAGGCTGTAATATTTAAATTTTCATTTTAATTATTACTGCACATATATATTGAAATTTACTGCAATTGTATCCAAGTCTCATTTTTAGGCATAGATAATAAAGATAAGAATAAGGTAAAATTTTGCCCTGAGTACATTTTAATGGGGAAAAGAACAGACATAAATGCATCTAATTTCAGGTATTGATAAATATATGAAACTAAGTGAAAACAGGGTGAAGTCTGAAGTGTGATAATCAGAGGCAAAGAAAAATTATCCAATTTCAGATAAGGAGTTCTTGGGGATGCTTGCTGAGAAAGTGAATTTTGAGCAGATATTGGAATGAAATATGATGGGAATTCAACAAATGAAGCTGAAAGAAATAGGAGATGGTGATGAAGGGTCAGAAAGGAGTCAGATCATGTCCACAGTTTGGGATTTACTATACTTGTGATGGAAAGACATTGTCATCTTTTGAGCATGGGAATGGCAAGATCTTGAAACTCTCATGTTGAAGCCTATTGTGCTTTGTTCAGCAATAACTGACAGTGACTGAAAGTAGGATGAGAGCAGCTGAAATGGGGAAAATATCCAGTTTTAGGATGCATATTGCTGGTAAAGTGAAGAGAACATACAAGTACAAAGGAAAGAGTAGAATTGGCATCATCATTCCCACTTTTAAAGGCTGAGCAATTTGGTGAGTGTTGGCATCATTTGATGATAAAGAAAATGCTAGAAGACCAGCAGGTGGGAAAAATAAATAATTTGTTGTTAATCAGGGTATGTTATGTCTGAGATAATTATTAGCCTATTAAAATTACAGGTGCAAATGTTGGCACTCTAAAAATATAGACTTGGAACTCTGGCAGACACATCTTCTCTGCCTGCCATGATTTCAGCTGCAGCTGCTGTGGACAGCACACTGCAAGCTCATACACACCTGGATTTTTATGAAG
Source organism: Rhinopithecus roxellana (assembly GCF_007565055.1). Classification (NCBI taxonomy): domain Eukaryota; kingdom Metazoa; phylum Chordata; class Mammalia; order Primates; family Cercopithecidae; genus Rhinopithecus; species Rhinopithecus roxellana. The sequence continues at coordinate 93,241,528 of NC_044552.1, read as the reverse complement.
TTTATACAGGAACTTCTCCAGTGCCACAGACATTTAGTCCAGAGTGAAAGTACAGCTGGGAAGTACAAGGTGTCTAGTGCCCCTGAGGGTAAACTTCAACCAATGGAGTGCTGGTGTGGCTAATGAGTAAATGCCCTACCTTCCTATCCCTTCAGGTAGATAATTCTGAAAGCCTTCTGAGGATATTTCTCTGGAGGCCCATCACAACTGAGCTTTGCTACCTGTGATGCTTAATTTTATGTGTCAGCTTGGCTAGATCACAGAACTCAGATATTTGTACAAACACTGACCTAAATGATGCTGTGAAGGTATTTGTTAAGTGAAGTTAACATGTAGATCATAGCTTCAAAATAAAGCCATTTATACTCCAGAATGTGGTGGGTGTCATCTAATAAGTTGAATATTTTCAGAGAAAAAAAGAAAGAGGTTCCTTATGGAAGTGGAATTATACCTCTAGATTGCCTTGGAAGTTGAGCTGCAACATCAACTCTTCCCTGAAGCTCTAGCCTGCTAGCCTAACAGCACCTGCTGCAGATTTTGGACTTGCCAGCTCCCACAATTATGTGAGCCCATTCCCTAAAAATAAATTCAGTTCAATCTCTGTCTCTCTCTCTTTCTCTCCATACATACATCCTATTGGTTCTGTTTCTTTGGAGAACCCTGACTGATACAGATTTTGGTACCAAAAGTGGTTCTTAGACTGCTCATTCATCCTGACAACCAAAAGTAGATCTTAAAGAACAAAATCTTAAAAACCCCTTTTCTAAATTGGTTCTGGGGTTTCTGCAGTTGGTTCTCTAGTCTAATTAGATTTAAAAGCATTAATAGTGCATTGCCAGGAGTAAAAGGAACACTGATAATCCATGGCATGATATGATGATAATAGAGACATGCAGAATATCTCCATTGGGCTCTTCTAATCAAATACTTAGAAGAGGCAAAGTTCTGGGTGACACATGTAATACCTTCAAACATCTTTGTCAAGCTAATCTTAGAGCTTTCATTTCACATGTGAACTGGGAATCATTATTTTTACCTTCAAAACAGTTGTATTGAAGAAAAAAATGAGCTAACCCTTTTGGAATATCTGGCACATAGTATGCACTTACTAAACTGTCATATTATCAAGGTTGCCACTATGGCTTTGTTATTGATCATAAATGTATATTTATTGTTATCAATTAAGTCACATTTGTTGAATGTTATTTATTAAATTAAATAAATTAAATAATTAAGTGTTCCAAGAACTATTTTTGTTATGGCAGTTTAGTAATGAGATGTACCTGTAATATTTACCTACTCTGTTCTCTTAGAGCTTACCTTCTGTGTTGGAAGAAGGATCGAACAAAACTTAAAAGCACTGTATATATATTTTAAAGTAGAGCAATATCAAAGGTATTTCTGGTGAAAGAAAATAATAGACCCGGCCAGGTTGGAATGGAGGAAATCTATTAGGATGTGATGGATAGGAAAATAGTAGAGGAGTGGTTGAATATTCACTAAAGCCAGAGAAGTGAAATCCTGAGTTTGTGAGAATGTTAGTTCTTGAGAGAGATTTAGGTAAGTGATTAACTTGTCACCCTGCAAGTATTTACAGGATACCAAGGTTTTGTGATCATCTCTCAGGATCTTGAAATCTGGAAATATTTTGACTCAGTTTATTCAGTTCTCAGGATACAGACTCATATTTCTTTGTTCCTTAAAATAGAAACTCAGTGTAGTGTATTTTGAAATCAGCAGTATGTGTATGTGTGTATGTGTGTGTGTGTGTGTGTGTGTGTGTGTGTGTGTGTATATATATATATATATATATATATATTTTTTTTTTTTTTTTTTTTTTTTTTTTTTGGATGGAGTCTTGCTCTGTCGCCTAGGCTGGAGTGCAGTCGCGCGATCTCGGCTCACTGCAACCTCCTCCGCTTCCCGGGTTCAAACGATTCTCCTGCCTCAGCCTCCCAAGTAGCTGAGATTACAGTCACGCACTACCATGCCTGGCTGATATTTGTATTTTTAGTAGAGAAGAGGTTTCACCGTGTTGGCTATGTTGGTCTCCAACTCCTGATCTCGGGTGATCTGCCCACTTCGGACTCCCAAAGTTCTGGGATTCCAGTTGTGAGCCACCGCGCCCAGTAAGCAGTGATTTTACTCACCTACAATTTGCCCTTCAAATTAAGGACATGCAACTATTATCCAAACCTCTTTATGAAAATTATATTTTTCCTTTATTCATTTATGTAATGATTTTAAATGTTTCTAGCATTTAATACTAGGTTTGAATAATTATGAGTTAGCACTATTTCAATAATTTTATATATTGTAGAGTTCACTATGCTTAAATATGACATTGCATCAACTCAAGTTAATACACAAAAAAATCAATAATCTAATAGAAATGAACCAATAGCACCAAGTCTTTGTTTGAGATTTTAGGTTTATTCTCTCAATCCCAATATTTTAATCTATTACTTTTGTGTCAAAATAAATAAAAAGAACCAACATATAATCATTTAAATTAAGGAAAGATAAATAAATCTAAAATTAAAACACTTATTTTAACCATACGGTGTTCTAAATAAAATGGCATTGAATGAATTGAAAACCCTCTCCAAAAACGTGAGGAAAAGAAAGAAAAATAAAAGTAGGGGTGAGTGTTGGGTAATGGGACAGATCACTTTACTGAACTTGAAGTGAAAGGGGAACTGATTACTATGTCAAATAATTTTAATCTTCGTCACAAACTGTAACATGAGGAACCAAAGCAATCTCCAGCGTCAGCCGTCATGTGCACTTGACTTTCCAATCACTATATTAGCATATTTTACATTTGCTTGATAGAAAGCTTTGAATTTCTTTTATCAAGGGACCTTTGCATTTTTTCAATAAGGCAGAAATTATTATGAAAATTGAATGTCACTACTCTCTTGTGAACTAGACTTTTTATTTGCATCAGAGGAAAATTTTTGATTACCAGGAAATATTGGGATTCTTACTTCTTCATTTCATATTTGGTCCTAGGAAGCGCATCAGCCTACTTTTTTACTACATTCTTATTTGAAATTTGTAACATCAAAGCAACAAATGTTCTCTTAGAGTTTGTTTCTCTGTAATCCAGTGACTCTCCGTCACCTTGGGCATTCAGAGAATACAAAGCATGGGGCACCAGGAGCTGCACTGTGGAGCTATTAAATACACTGTCAGATCTTCACATTTGAGTCCACATGAGTAGCCCCAGTTGTGGCCTTCTTAAGTAATAATGGGAAAAATTACTAGTATTGTTCTCAAACACTCAGCAATTTACTAAGCACTGCTTTCATTCATGTAAAATTGTCAAGTCTAGTGACTGACATTACTTTGCTATAAGAATTTGTATGTTATTACACATTCATTGACTATGTGGATTATAAAATAAAAGATAAATTAATAAAATTTTTAAACATAGCCTGTTTCAAATATAAAAATCAATTTTTTGGCAGAGAGTAGCAATGAAGCAGGCTTGTTTTCAACAGTAAAGCTAGATATTAATATTATAGCAATTGATTTTTAAAAATAAATATGCTGTCAAAAATTTAGAACAAGCAGTAATTATTTATTTTGAAAATTCATTAAAAAATCACAGAAAATATTCATTTGTTCATAATGTAACTGAAGTGAATAATAAAGCACCAAAAAGACTGTCCACCTACTTTTAGTAGGAATTATATTTGAAAATAAATACCAAATAGTTCTTTGAATGAACACATTTGTAACTCTTTACAGTATTTCTAATAAACTCATGCCATTTAATTGTAAAAGTTTCTATTTAAAAACCTGTTTACTAACGTGATAATGTGTTTCATAATTTAAAAAACACATAACCTCAAACACATTTACATTTAAGAAGTGGAAAATTCATAAGTACATACACTATTATTTCTACAGAAAGATATGCTTTTTAAAAATTAATTATTATTATTTATTTATTTATTTTTGAGGTGAAGTTTCACTCTGTCTCCCAGGCTGGAGTGCAGTGGCATCATCTTGACTCACTGCAACCTTTGCGTCTGCGGTTCAAGTGATTCTCCTGCCTCAGCCTCCCAAGTAGCTGGGATTATAGGTGCCTGCCACCACACTTGGCTAGCTTTTGTATTTTTTTTTTTTTTTTTTTGTAGAGATGGGTTTTCACTGTGTTGGCCAGGATGGTCTCAAACTCCTGACCTCAGGTGTTTCACCTGCCTCAGCCTCCCAAAGCGCTGGGATTACAGGCATAAGCCACTGCATCCGGCCAGAAAGACATACTTTTATAGGTGAGGGATATCACCGTAATGCAAAAGCTGCATTTTGCTTTCATACTAACAATGGTAAAAACTTTTATCACTTAAAATATTCATGGCAACAAGTGCTAAAGCATTAAGTAGAAAAACAATTTACCATCAAAAAAATCAATCCAATTTACAAAATATTGAGAATATAGTTAAAATAAGCATAATATTAGAATAGTTTAAAGAAACATTCCAGCCAGGTGCAGTAGCTCACACCTGTAATCCCAGCACTTGTGAGAGTGGGAGAGTGAGGTGGCTGGATAGCTTCAGCCTAGAAGTTCAAAACCAGCCTGAGCAACATGGCAAAACCACGTCTGTGAAAAACAAAAAACAATTTAACTGGGAGTGTGCCTGTAGTCCCAGCTACTTGGGAGGCTGAGGTGAGAGGACTGCTTGAGTCTAGAGAGGTCGAGGCTACAGTGAGCCATGATCACACAACTGCACTCCAACCTGGGAGACAGAGTGAGATCCTGTCCAAAAAAATAAAAAAATAAAATAAAATAAAATAAAGAAAAAGAAACAGAAAAGAAAAAAAAAATTCTAATTATTTGTAGCTCATTTTCCAGTATTCTCTTTTCCTCAAGACTAACACATTTGAAAAGAATTCAACATTAAAAATAAAAGTATTATAAGAAAAGGCTCAGAAATGACCCCTGTGGTTTAGGAAAGATGTCAGAAACATTTTACATAATAAAGTATTCAAAAAATATTAATAAAAATAACTCAGTGCTCCTATCATTGATCTTAGCATTAGCTGAGCCAGGATATATGTGTCTAATGGAAGTCAGTCAAATCACTACTTGTCATTACAAAACAGGTCAATTATTCAAAATTAGTAGATGAAGTATGTTTTTATATAAATTCCCTTGAGTTGACATTTAGTCTCAATGATGTGCAAACACACACACAAATACACATGCACACATGACCATACATGCAAAAATTTATTAACTTAACCAAAGACAGTATGTATGTGTATGGGCGTGTGTGTGTGTATTTGTGTATACATAAATATATTGCATTTTCATTTTTTAATTAATTTTGGCACATCAAAGAAGCTCATGACCAAGAAAAACCCATAAATAAAATTAAGAAATTAGGGGTCATTTCTCCAAATCTCACTGAAGAGTAGCAGAATATGACACTTTGGCATAAGGATTATTTTAAGATAAAGGCACTTGAAAAACAGCAGGTGTAAGAATGGCATTCTAATCTACCCCTTTCTCTTGAAAAGAGGAGATACAAAATCCCAAGTGAAAGATGCCTTACCTATACCAAAGGAAAAATAAATATTCTTTGAGGAGGAGTCTTAGTCAAGATAATTGCGTAAAAACAGGCTGTTAAAATAATTCCCGTCCTCCTTTAGCCTCCTCTATAGGCTCTACTTTAGTAAGTATAGTTACTTACTTTCCCACAGTTGCCTCTCTTTGTTTACACTAATATAAAAGCATTTAGGTTTTACCACTTTTGGGGGGCATTTCCTTTTGAGAATTCCATGTCATATAAAACTAGTATTAAATACAGTTACTTGCATGTTTTTCTCCTGTTAATCTACCTTATACCAAATTAATTCACAGGCCCAGTCAGAGATCCTAAGAGAGTTAGAAGTAAATTTTCACTTTCCCTAAACCATAATATATTGTTTTTGATGAAAACAACAAGAGAAAGAGGATAGTAACACATGGAGATACTTTCATCTGCTTGTAAAACTCTCTACCCTTCTCTTGCAACTCCCTCAAGAAATGTAACTTTTGCACCACTTTCTTGAAGCAGAACTTTAACTGTAATGGTGTCTTTCAAGACTGTATCTTTTGTTCCTAAAAAGATATCTATACAAGTTAAACTTAACTCAATATTGCACACACTTACAAACACATACATATTTGTTGTGAGAAAGCTGAAAAATGTTATGCACGATATAATTTTCCCAACCTCCTGTTTGTCATCCTCCAAATCTAACTTTGAATAGACGTGGTTGGACAAATGCATGTGTTACTACATAGGGAGCTAAAAATAGAAAAATAAATTTATTGTATCCAGGTATAGTGGAAATTGGATGATTAATATTTTGAGGGCATAAAGCTTATGCAATTAGGGGATATTTTCTTTATGAAAAATAATTCAAACTTACTAATTCAAACCCATATACAAGGCCTTGAAAAGAGCCTGTATAATCCGGGGCTGTAAAGCCAGATCTTCAGTAGATTCATAACCAAGCTACTTGGATGGTATCTTATGCTCTACTCAGTATCTGACACAGTCTTATCATTTGCCATATCCTTTTGTTGACTTTCTATGGCTGTTGTCTTCATGATGTATCACAATCATATTAATAATCAGAGATTATTCCTGACCTTCCTGCTTCAGTGCCTCAATTGAACACATTCCCCCATCCCTCCACAATGAAGGAATCTGGAGGTGTTTATAGTCATACAGAATAGCCACTCAATATTTGGAACTTTTTAGACAAAACCTAGGTTCATTAAGAGATTTGGTACATTTGCACTACTCAAAGATACTTTTGAACTGTGACCCAAGGAATATTTTATAAATATAATTAAGTTAGAACAGTAGGGTTTTGTTTTGCTTTTTCAACCTCCAACTACATGTCCTAGTCTGTTCCCAGTACTCTTCAAATTGCTCTTGATTTTCACCATGCTTTATATTTACTGTTCTTAGAAATTTTACTAAAAACATAATCTCTTAATGTTCATTCTCATTGATTTTTCAGGTCAAAAATGGAAATAATGATTTTCAGCATTTTTAAGGTTGTCAAATCTTCACACAGCCATTTACCAAATGATTGTAAGTTTGAAATACACTATCTGAAACAAATCCTTTCTACTATATAAGAATAGGTCTATGGGATATATTTATTAAAGTTTAAATGCAGATTAAGCTCTGCAAGGTTAAATGACAAGGTTAAATGTCTAATTTTGCGGTCCTTTTATACCTGGTGAGTGCTAAGACTTCTTAATGATAGGATTAAATAGGGTTTCTAGCTACAAACAGTTGCTTGTCTTTCCCTGTAGGTTAGCCTCTATATTCTGTGCTTATCACAAACAGAGAGGAAATAACTTTCTGGATCTTTTGTGAGTCTTTTTAAAATGCACAGACTTTAGGGAAATCATATTTTCTTCAAGGAAATGAGGCATGACCAATCATACAAAACGTGAGAAAATCCCTTGATAGATGACCTTTGCCACATGTAAAAGAAACTGTTCAGTGGCTGAGGTTTCATGGATTTCATGCATGGAAATCAGATTTTCTGGCCACCAGTGCTGTTCAGTAAATAAATAATCCATCATTGTGTCAAACAGTTGAAACATGGAGATACTGCCCTTGCTATTTGAATAGACTTTTCGAGTTAGTAAGTTATGTAAACTGTTTGCATGTCAGCAGTTGTGTGAGCACTGTTCTAGTTTTCACTGTGTAAAATAAAACCACTTCACTTTGGTTGTGTTAACCTAATGGTGAGAGCATTCATCTGACTCTGCATCCACTAATGAACTTTCTGGTGCATGAAGGAATTAAGATGAGAGTTCCCACATGGATTCTGTGGTGTGTCAGGGCATTGTGCTAAATCATTGGTAGTCAATTCCAATGATAATTTTAAACACGCCTACATTTTATTTCATTAAAACCAATAACAGCAGCTTTCTTAAAATATATTGTCATGATTCTCTCTAAATTCTGTTTTAATATTTACATTTAGTACATTTTTGGTGTTATTAGAATAAATCTGATTAAAATTATAGTCCTTGACACATAGTGATTATTTTTATCTTCATTTAGCAAGTCATATGTACTTGAGGTTATATATTCCATTTATTTTAAACGATTTAACTAGCTTTCATCCTTAATATATTTTAATTCTATGTTAATTATTTTAGAATTTATCCATCATTATCAGCAAAATATCAGACATGCACACACACATACACACACAACTAACTTTGTTCAGCTCTGTTTCCAACTAATGGGTCCATTTTAGGTTGCCATTTGGGCTCTGTTTCTCCTAAACAAGAAGGAATATTCAAGTATTTCAACTATGTTTCTGGCATTAAAAGCAGAAACATAGCTGAAACATAGTTATGTTGCTTTCCAGCTAACTCCTACATGCACTTTTGATATTTAAAATACTTTCTTGCTGAAATGTCAGGCTCCTCCTGCCACAACAAAGAGCTTCTCTTATCTCCTAGGTTTTGCAAATAGCACTTCACTTAACAATAGACCTTTTTGCTCTTCCAGAATACAGTGGACACTAATTTGCTTTAGAGCACAAGAAGTATTCATTTCATTTCATTCTCCTAGCGCTTAAAGAAATGAGTCTGCAAAGTGGTTATAAAGTATATATAAAAATTCCAAAAAATCAAGTGATTTAGTCAACAGTTATGCTGTTTTACTAAAAATGGTTATACTATAATTATGTCATAATTTAATTCGATCTTTAAAGAACTTTGTCTCTAGAAATATTTTCAGATTTATCTTTTAAATGTTAGTCAGAATAACAGCTTAACTTTATTTTGTTATGATAGAGTTTGTTTTGTTCTTTATTAGATACCTACTGAAACCCTATTGTCCTTAGAGATTTTTGGTTTCAGGGCTGATTTACTAAAAGAAAAAAAAAAAAAAAGGATCAAAAGAGCATGAGATTATTTAATTTATTAAGTAAATTAATAGAAAAAATAAAATCGATTTTCAATAATTTATAAGTAAGGAAGAAGGAAGAAATTTAAAAAGTCTGTATCCATGTTCTTGTTTACATTTCAAAACAAATTAATCGTAAGATAATGGTTTCCAAATTTGTAAAGTAAAATAACAACCAAGGAAAACTCAAAATTTTCAAGAGTTTATAAGAAAATTGGCAGTTCAGGACAGATATTTATCTCGAACCTCAGTTTTGTTCAGCACTGAAAAGAAACATATATTTTTGAAATCACCTTATTTGAATTATGATTGACTATTATTTATCATAAATTTGCCACAGAAAGAGTTTATGTCCAGGAATCAGAAATAAATTGATAACACACAAGGGTTTGTCTCAATGAGCATCTATTACTACCAGGCTAATCCAGGCTGAATATTCTAGTTTAACACATTCCCCAGTTTTCTTCTCTAAATTAAAACAATACTATTTATATTTATAGTAAACTATGTCTTAGAACTGTTAATGAATTTTTTCTTTCATTTTTATTGAACAATTATTCCATGTTAAGTGTTCAAAAATGAACAAAATCTAAAGGGATAATAAAAATGTAACTACTGTTAACAACATGGTCAATGTGCCACATACGCTTTGATGTTTCAATGTTTATAATTAAAAATGTATAAAAAGAGAAGAAGAAAGCAGTACCAGTTTATGCATACTATTCTATCTTAGTTTTTTCCACTTAATAATATATTGTGAACATCTTGCCATGTCTGCAGATATAAATGTATGCTGCAACTATATGAAACATTCAGAATGCCATTAAGGAAATAGAAGTCTCACTAGGATATTGGAATAGAAAAAGATATATTATAGGGATTCATAAGCTTAAGGGCTGCTCAAAGCACTGGGAGAGTGAAGACTGGAAGGCCACTTTCAGGCAATCTGGAAGTGCAGCAATTGCAGAGAAGTTTCCATCAGTGATTAAAGCCATATGGCAGCATCGGGAATGGAGATTCTGAAGGGAATGCCTAGAGCCACCTGCAAGCCGCCAAAGATCTTTGCTGCCTCAGTACATAAGTGGGTGATCCTCAGGTGGAGCATTCAGTGCTACAGGATGCTTGTGTATATCTGCCTCTAGAAAATGAGGGCTCTCCTCTTTTGCCATCGGAATCCAACCTGGAACTGTAGTGAAAAGAGATTATGAGATCTAAACTTTTGGCTTCCTCCCAGAGATGGTAGAAGGGGCAGAGATGAATCTGAATTGACAAAGGACATAAAAATGGGCATTGCCTTTTTAATAGCTTCATAGTATATTGTACTGTAAATTTTTAAAACTTCATATTTTTTTTTTATTTTTTTCTTGCCTCCTCAACATCCCCACAAACAAACTGTGAGCACCCTGCCCAAGTGATCAAGTTCACCAGTGAATAAGTGTGACACGAGTTCCTCTTCTTGCCCTCCCCTGACAGTGACCTAGTGACATTCGAAAGGACCAGTGAAATCCCTTCAAGCCTTTTCTGATGTACTCTATTCTGAAGCATAAGAAAAACCCTGGCCTGAAGGTCTCTTCTGGCTTTTCACTGGCTTGGTTGAGCCTGCTCCTGTGGTGCTCCTCCTCTGGGGTCCCTCTCAGCATACAGCACTCTTTCTAGAACCTGTGAGCATAATAAATATTGTTTCCCTGAGTCTCTCCTATATCCTGTCTTGGGGACACATCTGACTGACCACTACCAAAAACAAACAAAACAAAACAAACAAAAAACATACACATACACATACACGTAAAACATACACCATAATCTATATGAATTGATATAGCTTTCTTAGTTAATGCTATTTTTGAAAATATATCTAATTTTTGCAAATTTTAAGTATTGAAATGAGTATTCATAAGTGTTCTATATAAATGGCAAATATATATATGTATATATGTATATATATGCCTGCTAAGGCTATTTCTTAACATTCAGAAAAGTAATATAAAGTGCTTTATTTTGGAAAATAAAAATCAAAAATTTAAAATGAAATGCGTAATGAACTTAATTTTCAATTTGGGTTTGGGATCAACAATGTGAATCTCCCAATAATTGTCAAAATTCAATAATTAATACATTATTTCATATGTCCATTTATCCAAAACAGCCTCAAAATTAATCTATTTTGTGGGAAATATTGTGAAAGTTACCCAAAGAGAAGAAAATGTGTTTATGATGAAGTTGTTGTCATCTAGACACTTATAATGAAGTTGGTAAGATATGATATAATTTGCTATTTAAAGCACACGTGCACACACACACACACACAAATTCAAAGCTGGATATGTATCTAAATATATCAAATTTTTAAGTTGCTATTTTGATTTTTTTCAAATATACAGATGTATCTGAATGCAGGGATTGTAGCTGAGCACAATATCAGGCGACTGTATAGATCTGATTACATCGTAATTAAATATTTTGATGGGAGATTCTCACTATTTTAGGGAGAAAAGTACCCAGAGGGGGGAAAAATCGATAAAGTATGTCAGATTTTCATTTCTTTTAAAATATAAATAAATTTTAAAAATACTTATGTATCATTTCTTGGCTATTCTGGATCTTATTTTTTTGTTCATACTCCTTAAATTGTCTAATATTAAAAATGCATATTGAAATAATTACATAGAAAAACAGCCTAGTCAACGATTTAAAAATGTTTATCTTATGCATTCTGCTAACGTAGAAAACTAGATTCTTTCAGAAGATGTTAAATGAGAGAGAGAGGAAGAATATATATTTAGCATTTGAATTTCAAATATCATATTGACATAGCCCTTATAATCACACATTAGCTTTATTCTACTGTTCACCTATATTTTTAGGAGTTTTGTGCCTTAAAATGCAGTTTTACTGCTATTGTTATAGGCATTTTTTTTTTTAAGAAAACAACCAATTTTTTGCTCTTTTGGTATAACAAAAAACACAGATATCTTCAGTCTTTGACTATATAATCCTCAGCATGAGGAGCAATCCTTTCATTAAAAATAAATAAATAAGGAAGGAAGAGCCTATATTCTGTACCCTGGAGAAATCCTGACTGTGGCTTGATACCCAAGAAGAAAAGCCTTTGAAATGAATCTAATGTCACATTATTGAAAATGTAGCCACACAGATTAACTTTTTTCACTCTGCAATGGCTTACAAAGCTTCAAATGCCCAGAAATCTCCTAAACCAGACCATTTAAGGAATCTAAATAAGCTTGCACGATTTTAAGCTTTCCGACTTTGAATGTTAGCTTTGAAGTTTTGCCAAAACCTGACTGTAGAAGAGTTGCTTTTAAATGGAATTCATGACACTAGAATTAGTGTTGGAGGTTCAGTATGCTTAATAATGATCTTGACCATGCAAACCATAGACAGCCATCACATATGGTATCTCTGAGTTAATAATTCTCCAAAGATAAGATGTGTAACATCCTGGCTCCAGTATTTATTTATTTTCCATCTTTATACATTGGGGCTTTGGATAATGTCCAACCTAAAGAGCCAATTTTCTTAATGGCATATGGCATTTGTCCATGGGTAAGAAAGCATAGAAAGGAGAAAGGAAAAAAGTTTATAATGGTTGAATTACAAATGTCCCAATATCATATTTCTTTTCTTTTCTTTTTTTTTTTTTTTCCTTTTTTATTTAATTAGCTGAAAATCCTATAGCAAATTTCTGGGCAAAACTCCACTGTCAAGTGTTTTTCTGTCAACTCCCAACCAAGACCAATTCTACTTCCATAAACTTTCCTGGACCTTTATATAAACAAATTTATCCTCAAAGAATGGAGTTAATTACAAAACATTTTTCATATTGAGGTATGCACTTCATTTTAATTTGAAGACTTGTATTTTGCCACTTAAAAAATATAAAAAATTATCATATGGGTCTTCCTTCCTATCCTAAATTGGATTTAAATTTCCACCCAAGAGGAAAAAAAATCCCCAAGTCTATACGATTGGATGGCAAAGAGAATCACATATGGGGAGATTTATTATTGCCCTCAATTCTCCATACTTTCCAAGAAATCCACAATGCTATTTTTAGAGTATAGGTTTGGCATCTGTCACAAAATTAAAGAGTAAGAATGTGGCCTGATAGGGTTTATAATTCTGCCAACTGAAATATTTAGTAATTTTAATAAAAAGAGACAGGTAGATATATTTGAAAAGTACATACAAATAAGTTTTAATTTGACATACCTATTATTTTATGAGATATTCTTCTAATATGTGGTTCTAGGTAACAAAAATGCTTTTGTATTTTAAATAATATTTTTAATCAATTATGAGTGTGTACAGCAAGTTAAAAATCTTTTATGAGTTTGATCTGAAAAAACAGGTAACAAATAAAGAAGAAAACCTACATTAATTTTCTATACAGTTAGTATCTAAGTAATCACATTTATACAATCTGTCTATAATAGCAAAATATTTTTGTTATTAGCATATAACATAAAACTCAAAGAAAATACTTAATATTTATAATATTTTCTAATTGCATTTCTATATCCTTGTTTCAGCAATTATAATGGAGATTAGAAAATAATTCTGATATGTGTACTGACTTGCTGTGATCATTTTCCTAAATTTTTTAAAATCTAGAATTCATAAATAATAAATTGACAAGTTGTTAAAAATGTGTATCATGACTTCTTTTAAAAATACTTTCAATGTGTAAAATCAAATGAGATAGTTTACAATGCTTGGCATCAACGAAATTATGCTGTTCTTAAAAAATGTAAAAGTCATATTTAAAGGAATAGAGCATCTAAAATGTTACAAATTGATTTTATTTAATAATCAGTCAACATGAATATTTTGCATCTGCCAGTGCAGAAACTCATATGCAGACACACATAAACACATGCATAAAATATAAACACATATTCATACAAGCATACACATTTTCTTTATATTTTTCTATAAATTCTTTGATTGTAAGTCTTCCTTCCTTCCTTCCTTCCTTCCTTCCTTCCTTCCTTCCTTCCTTCCTTCCTTCCTTCCTTCCTTCCTTCTTTTTCTCTTATGAAGAATGTAAGATGATTTCAAACAATTATATTGCTTAATGGTATGATTATCCTTGCCTTTTAAGTCATTCAGCAATTACTCAGCACTTATGCTGTCTCAGCTTTGGTTTTCAGTTTTGGTGATATTTACATGAAAAAATGCCCCATCTTTGGGAATGACACAGGCCTATTTTTTAGATAGATACAGTGACATAAAACAAGTGCCATAACTACAACTCAGTGTGTTTATGTTGTAGGTAAATTTGAATTATTCAAATGTGGAATAGTGTGATGTAAATTATTAATAAACTATTACTTTATATAAAATAGTTTAAGTAAACTACGTCAATCAGAAATTAAGTTGATCAAATGTACATAACTTTAAAATTTATAGGTAGGATGAATAATGAACTTGGCTTAATCTCTTGACTAATGGTTGTATCAATTTGACTGTTAAAAATTCACCCACCATACTTTTCCAGGTTTGGGTTTGAATTACTTGAGTTTTTCCAAATGAAACTTCCCAATAAAGCTCTCAAAACTAACAAAATGAGACCTTTTTAATAAAAGGTATTGTTAAGGAAGTAAGAATCTAAGCCAACAGAAGGTTGTCATAGAATGCTTATGAGATGAAATAATTTTTTAATTAAACATTGGAGTTTTTGGTCCAGTTTTCCTATTCAATTAGGTAGAAGAGACTTCATTATGCTGAGAAATAAGCACATACAGACACAGCATGTTGAAAAATACGTAGTCCAAATAACTACTCTCGAGAATGAGAAGAGTGATGGGCAATTAGACTACTCAGATAAGTGTTAATAAAAGACTAACACACATGAATTTGAATATATGATATTGATGATATTGATGTTATAATTGAGAGATTAAGTTCTTATCACCATTTCTCAACACAAAACCTTATAAACGCTTTTAAAATTCTTCACAGAATCAAAATGGTATATGAGATCTCTCCCTATATAATTGATTTTTTTAGGAACAAAAGTAAAATGTATTCATGTGAAATAAAAGGGTGAAAACGACTCCAATCATATTAATGATAAATACTGGTAGAGACCGTGCATTCCCCCTCACCAGTGCTTAGTAGAGTAACTTGCAAAAGTAAGCATTTAATAAATGATTTTTGAACTGAATCACATTTTATTTTATTAACTAAATCAGTTGTAACTTTTCAGTACTTTTTTCCAGTTTGAACATTTCCTTTCTTGTTTCGATTTATAATTAATAATTCTGTAGCTCTGTAAAGTAACTCATAGTCTCGAGTTTCAAATCTAAAACATTCTGCTTTACCTGTTTCCAACTTTCTTTTGAATATAAAAAAATTTAAGTGTAAACTTATATTTGTAATTTTAAAATGTTTAATATTTTTTCTGGCTAATAGTAAGTATTCAATGAGTATTTTAATATATCAACAGAAATAAACCCTTTATGATTTGCTTTTAAATTTTAAATCCTTTCTTACAGATTGCTATTAAATTATAAAATGTCTTAAGAATGCAGTAAGTACCAACAGAAGAATATATTACTGAATTTAAATTGAATTTGTCATAGCAATAGACAATCTAATATGAAACACAGAGATAGAAAAGAACTTTAAAAAAGCGTAAAGAGCATCATTGACCCGTTGAACATTTCCAGTGGTCTAATATAGTATAGTTGACATCCCGAAGGAGAAGAATATGGGCTGAAAAAATACTTTAAGAAATAATGCTTGAAATATTTTAAAATTCCATAAAACTATAACCCTAAGTTCTAAGAATTTCAAGAAACTCTAAGCACAGGAAATAAAAATAAAACTAAGCCAAGGAACATCATAATCAAATTGTTCAAAACCAGAAATGTAGAAGAAAAATCTTAAAGGAACTAGAGAAAAGACATTTTATCTACAGAAAACACAGATAGGATTGACAGCAGCTTTTTCATTGGAAAAATGCAACAAAAGCAGACAGTGGAGAAATACTCTTAAATTACTGAAAAAATGTCAACACAGAATTCTATACATGATATAAAATATATTTTTATAATTGATGGCAAAACAAATACTTTTTTAGACATATAAAGTCTGAAATTATTTATATTTAGCAGATCCACACTATGAAAAATGTTAAAGGAAATCCTTCAGGGAGAAAAAAAGTGCAGAGTTGTGTTTCTACAAGAAACAAAAGGCACTAGAAGTGGTAACTACAAAGACAAGTATGTATAGTTTTTTTACTATATAATATTTTTAAACAAAATAGTCTATTTAAATAATAATATAGATGTAGTGTGGTGTTTATAATATTAAATGCACAATGTATGGAAATGATAACATATAGGCTGGAGGAGTTCTTATTCTATACATGAAATGTCATAATATCAAATGAAAGTAAGCTATGATAATTTACATATAAATCCCAACCCAACCTCTAAAATAACAAAATAAAAGTTAAAACTATTAAGCCAGGAAGGGGAAACTTTAGAAGACAATCAATTAAAATGAAAGCAACAAAAATAGAAAAGAAAACAAAAACTGTATGAGGCAAATAGAAAATCAATGACATAATAAAAGACTTAAATCTCACCATCTCAGTAATTTAATGGTAAAGAAATGCTCTAAACAACCGCAGTACAAAGTCAGAGGTAAAACTGAGAAAAGAGAAATATCCAATTATTTCTTGCCTATGAGAAAAACACTTTAAGAATAGAGATACAAATAAGTTATAGGTAAAAAGGATGTGAATTAAGAAATACTATGGTAATGCAAGTTTAAAAAATAAGGCTGAATAAGATATATTATTTTGAGAGAAAGTAGATTTTAGACTAAATAACTTTACCAAGAATACAAACCATCTTTTTTTTCATCTTTCCTTTTTTAAAACCTTTATTTTAGGTTCAAAGATACGTGTACAGGTTTGTTATATAGGTAAACTCATGTCACAAGGGTTTGCTGTACAGATTATTTAATCACCCAGGTACTAAGCCTAGTTGTTAACCCAATAGTTACTTTCTCTGATCCTCTTCCTCGTCCAACCCTCCACCCTGGAGCAGGCCCCAGTGTCTGTTGTTCCCCTTTTTGTGTCCATGTATTCTCATAATTGAGTTGAGGGCATGATCTTTTTCTTTTTATGGCTGCATAGTATTCCACGGTGTATAGATACCACATTTTCTTTATTCAATCTGCCATTGATGGACATTTTGGTTGACTTCATGTCTTTGCTATTGTGAATACTGCTGCAATGAACATACATGTGCATGTGTCTTTATGGCAGAATGATTCATATTCTTTTGGGTATATACCAGTAATGGTATGGCTGGGTTTAATGGTAGTTCTGTTTTTAGCTCTTTGAGGAATTACCACCTTAATTACCACTTACCAGCCTTCCAAAATAGCTGAACTAATTTCCACTCCACCAACAGTGTGTATGTGTTCCTTTTCTCTACAACCTAGCCAGCATCTGTTATTTTTTGTCTTTCAATAATGGCCATTCTGACTGTTATGGGATGGTATCTCATTAGGGTTTTGATTTGCATTTTTCTATTGATCAGTGATGTTGAGCTTTTTTTTATATGATTGTTGGCCACATATATGTCTTTTTTTGAAAAATGTCTGTTCATGTTTTTTGCACACTTTTTAATGGGGTTATTTATTTTGTTCTTGTAAATTTGTTTAAGTTCCTTATAGATGCTGGATATTAGATCTTTATCATATGCATAGTTTGCAGATATTTTCTCCTATTCTGTAGGTTGTCTGTTGACTCTGTTGGTAGTTTCTTTTGCTGTGCAGAAGCTCTTACATTTAGTTAGATATGATTTGTCAATTTTTGCTTTTGTTGTGATTGCTTTTGGCATCTTTGTCATGAAAATGTTGCCCATTCATATGTCCAGAATAGTATTGCCTAGGTTGTCTTCCAGGGTTTTTATTGTTTTGGGTTTTATGTTTCAGTTTTAATCCATTTTCAGTTGTTTTTTGCCTATGGTGTAAGGAAGGAGTCCAGATTCAGTTTTCTGCATGTAGCTGGACAGTTATCCCAGCACCATTTTATTGAGTAAGAAATCATTTCCTCATTGTTTGATTTTGTCAGCCTTGTCAAAGATTAGATGGTTGTAGGTGTGTGTACTTATTTCGAGGCTCTCTGTTCTGTTCCATTGGTCTATGTGTCTGTTGTTGTAGCAGTACCATGCTGTTTTTTTTACTGTAGTCCTGTAGCATAGTTTCAAGTTGGGTAACATGATGCCTCCTGAATTATTCTTTTTGCTTAGAATTGCCTTGGCTATTCCAAAAAATTGAAGAGGGACTCCTCCCCAACTCATTCTATGAGGCCAGCATTATTGTGATAGCAAAATCTGGCAGAAACAACAATTTAAAAAAACCTTCAGGCCAATATATTTGATGAACATTGATCTAAAGATCCTTAACAAAATAGCTGCAAACCAAATTCAGCAGAATATCAAAAAGGAAATCCACAATGATCGAGTAGGCTTTAACCCTGGGATACAAGGTTGGTTCAACATACATAAATATATATGATTCATCCCATAAATAGGACTAAAGACAAAACCCACATGATTATCTCAGTATATACAGAAAAGGCTTTTGATAAAATTCAACATCCCTTCATGTTAAAAACTCTCAATAAACTAGGTATTGAAATAACACACCTCAAAATAATAAGAGCCATCTATGAGAAACTCACAGCCAGCATTTTACTGAATGGGTAAAATCTGGAAACATGTTCCTTGAAAAACTGGCAAAAGACAAGGATGCCCTCTCTCACAACTCCTATGCAACATAGCATTGAAAGTCTCAGCCAGAGCAATCAGGCAAGAGAAAGGAATGAAGGGCATTCCAGTAGGAAGAGAGGAAGTCAAAGTATCCCTGCAGACAACATGATTCTCTGTCTGAAAATCTTCATAGTCTGGATCCCAAGGCTCCTTCACCCGATAAACAACTTCAGCAAAGTTTCAGGATACAAAATCAACATACAAAATCATTAGCATTCCTATACATTAATAACAGCCAGGCTGAGAGCCAAATAAGGAATGCAATCCCATTCACAAATGCCACAAAAAAAATATAAGACCTAGGAATACAGTTAACCAGGGAGGTGAAAGATCTTTACAATGAGAATTTAAAAACACTGCTCAAAGAAATCAGAGATGACATAAACAAATGGAAAAACATTCCATCCTCATGGGTAGGAAGAGTCAATATCATTAAAATGGCCACACTGCCCAAAGCAATTTACACATTCAATGCTATTCCTATCAAACTACCAATGACATTCTTCACAGAACTAGAAAAAAATATTTCAAAATGTATATAGAACCAGACAATCCTTTCATGTGATTAAAAAGGGTTAATTCAACTTGGGACTAACTTACTTTGTTGAACACTCCAGCCAAAAACATCAGAATGCAGATTCATTTCAAGTGTACATAGAACATTGTACCAAGATAGACAAAATTATTTGCAATAAAGCAAGCTTCAATATATTAAAAATGAAATTAAATTAGAAACCAATAAAAGGAAGAGCTCTGGAAAATTCTCAAATATCTGAAAATTTATTAGTATACTTCCAAATTATTCATGGGATCAAAAAAATAATCATTTATAGTAGTTGAGAAAACTACTCCAAATATAAGCATGGACATGCAGACAATTACAAGGGTCTGAAGGAAAAACTGTTGATAAATATAAAAGTTACACTGCAAAACAATAATTATATGTTGTGGAATAAAAACATATAAAAATTAAAGTATAAATGAATAACTTTAATTTTCCAATTACTAATTTAACCTAGTAAAATTAACTTTAACTAGGTTTCGAAGCTATGCTAGATGTGCTAGTGAAATTAAGATGTTCTATGAAATTAAGAAACGGCAGTGAACAAGATGTAGACTCTTGTATCCAGAGAAATCACAATTTAATGAAAAAATTGAACACACAAAAATCCATTAAAATATTAGCCAATAGCACAGAAGATATACTATTTGCCCTTCACAGCATCTCCAGTAGAACATTTTTTATCTCACCAAAAGTGTTATGTTGTCTCTTTACACTCTCCCCAACAGAATTTCATGAAAGTAGCATCTGCTGGTCTTCAGTGTGTACAAACAGGAACATACAAATCTCTAAGGTTTCAGAAAGCTGCATCAATACATTTTCTGGAAGCCAATCCCTGTTCTCAAACTCTTCCTTCTTTCCCAGAGCTTTTCAATTACATTAATACTCTGCCCCCGCCCCACATTGAATCTATCCAGTCCTGTTATTTTCTAAAATCTTAATTTAGCACTTAGAAAAAAAAGAAACTATACCATTTTTTGAGGACCAGAACATATCCACCTTTCTGCAGCTAAGAATATATATAAAAAGAAGAAAAACATAATATTTTCGTTATATCAAGTAAACAATTGCTCTTTCATTGTCATTTCCAAGGAAATAAATGTCAAAGTATGGTATTATAGTGATACACTGCTATTCCCTATAAATTTACCAATGAAAGCAGCTCTATAGGGTGGATTTATGATGATATGAAATGAAAAAAGCAGGATTAGGCAACAGTTAACTGATATTAAAATGTCAAGCACAAGGTGAAAATAATCCTTTGATTGAAGATAGTAGTTTGTGGAATTCACATGTTTCATGAATTATACAATGATGAACAACTATTCTATTGAAGATATTTTATTTCATTTATTTGACATAATACTATTCTGTTAAATGAGTTAAGGAAAGAAGGGAAGGAATAGCAATACCCAGCTCCTGTATAAATCAGAATAGATTAATTTATGCTATGATGACAGACTAACTCCAAACTCTAGCAGCTTAAAGGAACAAAAAGTTACTTCTTGCTTTTGCTGCAGGTTGAATGCAGGTCAATAATAGAATCTGCTCATCGTAGCCTCTGAGGCTGATGGAAGCTCTATTTTAACACTTGCTTCCACATCAACAAGGCACAGGAAGGGGACTCAATAAATTATATACTGATATTAAAGCTTTTGCCTGAAAGTGACAGGCACACTTTCACTCATTCCTGAACATTCTGCTGAACAAAGAAAGTCGCATGGCAATTTCTAACAAAAACAAGAAAGTGCAACCCTACTAGCTACCTGGAAGGACAATTAGAAGAGCAGCTCTTCACGCCTATAATTTAATAAAGAGAATTAGACATTTACTCCAATGGCAACACAAGAAGAGATATGATAAGGGCCTAGGAGTATAATGATGAAAATATAATGGTAATGCCAATATAAAGATTAGTAATATCTAAATTGTATTGATTCATTATTTATTATCTCATTATTTTTACCAGGCATCATTCTAAGTGCTCTACATGGCATATGGCGTTAAGGCATTTAATTCTCAAAGCAGTTCTGTGAGATAGGTAGTATTGTTATAACTTCATTCTATATAGAAAACATGAGGCACAAAGAAGTTAAACTACTTGTTCATAGTTGTTTATGGACTAGATAGATAGATAGGGGTGTGTGTGTGTGTGTGTGTGTGTGTAGTGTTTTGATTGAGCCAAGATTTGAACCTAAGGAATTTGTTTCCTGAGCCCGAACCCTAAATTCTGTATGATATAATAGCCCATTTGCTTTAGTACGTTCACTTTCAACTTTTGTTTTTAATATGTAGGACATTTACTTACATTAAAGCTTATTAAGAAGCTTTTTATAAAAATGGATCTAATTGGAGCATCTTTGGTTAAAGCAGGAAGAAGTCAAAGCTCTACCCATTTGGGGCAGCATGTGTCTCCCAGCTACTGATTTAGAAGGCTGTCATTAACATCAAAAAAGGCTTGAAATCTGTTTATTTGCTAAAAATATAACCACTTAATATGACTCTTCAGGCTCTCATACCTTAGCTAAATTATCTAATTATAGCAGTTGTTTCTCTTTCTCTCAAGAAAAAAAAAAAAAAAAAAACAGAAAAAAATAGAGTATCCTGAGACACAAAGTCAGGACAAGCTGAAATTGAAGATGCGAAGCCTTTGATTCTAGAGCTTCATTTTAGAAAAACTTTTCTCAACTACATGTATGCAAACAAACCCAGGATTAAGAGAACTGTAAAGAGCTGTAAGAAATGGACAACACCTCATAAAAATGATGAAACGCAGTATCCTACCAGCTAGTTGTTAGACAGCTGGGTAATTTTGTGTAAATCTATGAAGAGGCTGAAAAGCACAGCTATCTGGCAGCCACCTACAGAGAGTATGAATACTCTGTATACTCCATGAAATCTATGCACTTGTCGAAAGTGTTTGTTCTTCTGATCTTAAATGGACTCTCCTTTACTCTCTCTTCGTTAACCCTGAACTGAGAAAATATTGATATTATGTGTTTTTAGCTTCTCCACCAATAATTGCTTTCTCTAAACTTGTCTGGATATAATAAAGAAACAAAAACTCACTTTTAATGATATATTTTCTCACAGTTCAACAGTTAACTTCAGTATTTACCACTAAATACTATTTTAAGAAAATAAATACTTGAGAACAAGCAACCTTAATTTCAAGTCATCAATAACATATTAATAACTATTTAACACCCTAACCTGCCCTTAAAATACAGTAGTTAGGTATTAAATTTGGATGTGAGAGCTAGTTTAAATAAATACAAAATAAATAAGCAAATACATAATAAATACATACATTTTCTAGACAGCCTTCCATCCCATACACAGAGCTACATTCGTTCACCAAATACTTTCATTTTGCATTGTTTTCCTTTAATTAACCTCATAAAGATATTAATGTACTTCAGCCTTGCCACGTAAGACTTTTTTAACCTTTATAATTATAACAGAGTATCACTATATTTAAGAGAATAAGGTTAAAATATTTTATTACTTATAATTATTTTCAACTCTATTATTATATTTAATTGGTAAGTAAAAATTTGAAAAAATTTTGAATATTTTGCAATTATTATTTAGACAAAAAATTGATAATTTGAAATATAAACAGTCTGAATTTAAAAAATAAATTAGAAAACATAATTTTCCTATGCAAAAGATATTAGTATAACATAAAGTATTTAAAGTGTGTTTACATTTCTGAAAACTTTCTAATATCAAAATATATCACTGATATCTCTCTTCATCATTTGGATTTTGCATTACAATGTGCCTGCTGGACACAAAATTTAAAGCCTCTATGAATTTTCAAAGAAAACATTAATGATTAAGGGAATATAAGCAAATTTTTTATGACCCTTGAAGAAGTTTCACATCAAACATGTAACACAGCAAATGATCCTAAAAACAAATTAAAAACAAAACTTCACCTTAGACATTGACAGTTTTTCTAGTCTTGTCTTGAACTTGTCACCCATGGGACTTTTACCTCTGAAATTTTCCCTATTAAATGCATCTATCTCAACATCGAAGGCACTTAAAATTTCTCATTCCTCTTTTATTCAGAATAGTTTGCTCTTCCATGGAAATCTGGGCACTGGATATTATCATTTATGTTGGACAAAAAATTTTCCCAACAAAGTTGTTACATATGCTTTATCAGATTTTTTTTTTTTTTTTTTTTTTTTTTAAGACACCATCTTGCTCTGTCACCCAGGCTAGAGTGCAGTAGTGTGATCTCAGCTCACTGCAATGTCCACCTCTTGTATTCAAGCGATACTCCTGCCTCAGTCTCCTGAGTGGCTGGGACTACAAGCGTGCACTCCTATGCCAGGCTAATTTTTGTATTTTTAGTAGAGACAGGATTTTACCATATTGGCCAGGCTATTCTTGAACTCCTGACCTCGTGATCCACCCACCTCGGCCTCCCAAAGTGTTGAGATTACAGGAGTGAGCCACCGTGCCCGGCCGCTTTATCAGATTATTTAATTCCCCAAAACTCTGTTTATGTTCTCAGTGCTATGACTATGACATTTGACATTAGATTTATTTTTTAGATTCCACAAGGATCTCCATATATTTATTACTGCAGAGTTATGGGAAGCTTATATAAAACATTGCAGGCAATGATATTATTGTCATTGTCCCGATATGCTACAAAGTTTCATCATTGTCATTGAGGACTCAGCTGACAGGTTAGATACACTCTTGCTTTAAAAAATGCCTTTGTATCATCTAATGGTCACAGCTGCTATAGTGACAAATGTCATCTGTCCTCAATATGTATTTTTCTAAATCTCCAAAGAGTAACATCTGAACAACAAAGAAAAGGAGTAAAATCACATAGAGACATTATATTCTTGGAATAAGCTCTATTTTTCTTACTGAAGAGTTTACAATGGAATGGAGAAATTCAAAATATTTTATTAACAGATTTTTCCCCTTTTTATGAGTACTACTGTGTTTAATTTCTGGAGTTTTCATCCCCGAGTCAGTAAGTCACCATAAACGAAAGAAATTGAATTTGGATTTAAGAAATACCACTATCCCTCTTAAGCAAACTAGAAATTTAGCAAAACTTTTAAAGTTCACTATGATTTATTATGTAACCTTGGAGTTTTTTAATATGACTTTAATTTTTTTTTTTTTTTTTTTTTTTTTTGCAATCTGATGCTTCTCTCAGTTGTATTGTCCTATGTGCTTCCTGTTCTCTCAAAGGGAGGTGATCTAGATTAATGAGTTTGAACTCCACAGATTAATACTCTATAATAGCAATCATTTTTTCAATTGGTATTATTTCACTATTTCAATTTTCTGCAAACACTTGGGACACATACTAACCTAGAGGGATGACAAACAATAAGATTAAGCTAGAGCAGCAATGATGTAAATTTTCACACAACCCTCAGAAATATGAGTATCAATTTCTTTAGGATTAGACTAAAGACAAGATGACTGTTGCCAAGGAAGAAAGACAATTTATTCTTTAAAGGATCTTTCAAAGTTCTTTCCCTAAAGCCTGCCCGCTAACTAAAATCATGCCCATGA
The DNA here is from genome assembly GCF_007565055.1 of Rhinopithecus roxellana. Classification (NCBI taxonomy): domain Eukaryota; kingdom Metazoa; phylum Chordata; class Mammalia; order Primates; family Cercopithecidae; genus Rhinopithecus; species Rhinopithecus roxellana. Next base: position 93,216,641 of record NC_044552.1, on the reverse strand, counting down.
TATAAAGGAAGCCAGTAAGATACATTCCACAGAAGCACAGAATGTTTACCAAAGTTTGATCAGAGAGAATAGTACTATTTTTTTCAACACAGTATTCGTAATGCAAATTAGTTGAGGAGAGTGGTGTTATTACTGTTACAGTCTTTCATAGAATGAGGATTTGTTGAATTTGAAGATGTGTTCTAGAAAGGTAGGTAGATTGTTGTTGAAAATAAAATGAACAATTTCAGCAGTCATAACACATGGTGAAACAACTTTATATTGATTAATAATACCTAATATTGAAGATATATTAAAGACTTTTTATAATAATGCATATATCATTAGGAAAAATACCTGAAAACTGGGGCTTTCGTCATCTCTCTTCAAAGTTTCAGGTGCTATAATCGTGTCCTAGAATGTAGCAGTAGAAACAATAATAATGATCTGAAGTAGTAGGTAATAGTCTACCAAATAATTTTAATCATTTGTACATAGTAACTTGTAAATAGAATAAAATACCTTTAGAGAAACATCATTAACAAGTAATATTTATCATATGTCTATGAGGCTATAAGCATGCTTATAAGTAGGAAGTTTATTTCTTTCTTACATACATTGCCTTTTTTCATCCTCACAGTAGTGAAGTACAGAAAGATAAATTTCTCAAAAGTGTAATTTATTCACTGAAATTTGATCAAAGAGAAATTTGATGACTTTTTCTTCAACACAACATTGTACAGTATAATTTTATTGTTTTGTAATAAAACAATGTTATTATCTTCATTACAAATACATATTAGAAAGGTTAAACAATTTACTCACAATCATAGGAGTAATAAGAATGGTTTAGCAAACATTTGAATGGAGACCATCTGACCAGAAAGCTAAGCTCTTAACTATCGTATGATCTTACCACATGAATATTCATTACAATAAAAACACTCTGAACCGTTATTTGGCCAATATTCTCAAGGCAAAAATAGAAAAAAAAAAGTAATTCTGCTAGAGGCTTTTAAAGACAACCTTTGAGTCTCTATTGACCATTTACTGAGTTCTTTGGGTATAAATATCATTTAAGTCATTTCATTAACATGCATTTGTAATCTACTGTATACTGTTGATTTCCAGGAATGCACAATAGGATGAAAAAGCAAAGCATAGAAAAATAAGTTTTAAAATTGTGATTTAATGTTTAAGTAATGGTTAAATGGCAATAAAAGCACTGTCAAGAGAAATTGGAGACTTAATTTCCCATTAAATGAAACAACAAATTTAATATCACCCACAAACTGGAGAGAGTTCACCAGATATGTTGGAGAGGAAAATAATTTACATAAGAGACATGTCAAAAGAATGTATGACACTTGAAAAGAGATAGAGAACTGGAATGCTATTACTTGTAAGAGAAGTTGTATATGGCAATATGTAATCTACAATAAAAATTTAATGGAGTATTTTAATTTCTGTTAGGCCCATCAGTTAATTTTGACATGCTGATTTAAAAAAATGGCAAATATATCTTTTAAAAGGTACTTTTGAATTAAAAAAGGTACAAAGTGGCAGGTTGCGGTGGCTCATGCCTATAATCCCAGCACTTTGGGAGGCTGAGGCAGGTGGATCATGTGGTCAAAGACTGTGACCATCCTGGCCAGCATGGTGAAACTCTGTCTCTATTAAAAGTACAAAAATTATCCTGGCGTGGTGGCATGTACCTGTAGTCCCAGTTTTGAGGAGGCTGAGGCAGGAGAATCACTTGAACCTGGGAGGCAGAGGTTGCAGTGAGCTGAGATCACGCCACTGCACTCCAGCCTGGTGACAGAGCCAGACTCCATCTCAAAAAAAAAAAAAAAACACCAAAAAAAGCCACAAAGTCTCCAATTTAAAGAAAATACCACTTGGTTTAGCTTGAAAAGACGAATTTTATTCATAGTTTACTTCTTGCACAGGGATAAGAAAAAAATAAATGCTTCAGAATGGGTAGTACTCTTCGACTTTACGTAGAACAGAAAGAAAAAAATGCAATGGCTTTTGTTCCTAGGTCTCATATAAATGTCTGACTTGTCAACAAAAATTCATAAATACAATTAATAGGTAGGCATGGTGTTCAGCTACTCCTATCAAAGCCTACATACACACACACACAAACACACACACACACACACACACACACAAGACTAAGATGAGTTTAATGCTCTTGTAGAACTAACAGTGAAAAAATGGAGGCATTTTCTAAACTATAGAATGAATATATAGAAGAATATCCCATAATGGAGGAAAGGAAAATAAATAAAATTTTTAAATAGTTTCACTACTGTGAATAATGAATTATGCATTGGAAAACAAACTTTGAGAATGTGATGCAACCTGATAAATTTAAAATATTTATACAAATTCATTTTTAAAAAAGGCTTATCAATAGCCTCTCTTGCACATCAACATGCTAGATCCCAGAAACTTATGGATGGACCTTGAAGGAACCTTTTCCCTTAAGTAGGTTATAATTTGATGAAGAAAATAGTCATATATCCCCTTTAAAAAATCAAATCAGTTATTAATATTGTTCTTATAACAGTAGATGATAATGAAATATAAATGATTTGGAAGTGACCTTTGAACTTCACTGTACGGTTTAGAAAGGTCAAAAGGCCCAAAGCAGGAAGGAGGGAGAGAGTACCATGAGACGAAAGTGAGGAGTTTGCAAAAGTGCAAGTATGTAGAATGCACTTAACTTCTGAGAACCCAGATTTAATCATCTTTGTAAGGAGTGTTCAGTGGGACTGTTGAGAACATAATTTGGGGATAGAGTTAATGTAAACACAAAAATATAGGGTAGTTTAAAAATATAATTATATGAGTGAAATTATTTTATCTTTATTTTAGAAAAATAGCTCTAGAAACCTCATGAAACACAGATTATATTAGACGAAGGCTTAAGTTTGAAACTGTAGTGATGAACTTTTCTTTATCCAGGAGGTAAATGTACATAGTCTGAACTATTGATACAGACAGGAGACAGAGAAATACTGGGTAGAAGAGGGTGGTTCCTGGGCAAAGGCCCCACCCTCAAGCCTGGAAACCTGAAGCCTTAAATGAGAACAGGTATTCCTGTTTTCATGTCCAAAAGCTGTCTTTTGGCCCTCTAAGTCCCCCTATGCCGTACCCATTTAAACTTCACAAGCAGACGAGGAGATGAACAGAAGAGGAGAACAGCAGCACAGTGCAGCAGAGGGAAGGAATCGAGCATTTGAACATCCAGAGGAGTTTAGCTGGGACGGTTGGAGAGGAGATCAGCTGCTGGATGGCCCAGCTCCAGGGGAATATCATCTTCTCATGGTCAAATGCCAGAAGAAGATCATCTTCTTACTCCATCCCCCTTCCTGTTCTCCATCCATCCCACTGAGAGCCACCTCTACCACTCACTGAAAACCTTGCATTGATCCTTCAAGTCCCTGTGTAACTCAATTCTTCCTGTACACTGGACAAGGACCTGGGCACCAAGAGGGCACTGAGCTGGTTAACACTTAAGCCACCTAAGACAGCAAGGCTAAGAGAGTGCACTGTAACACACACCCAATTGGGCTTTGGGAGTTGCAGACACCCACCCCGGACACTGCCATGGAGTCGGAACTCAAGGATGCTTGTCTGTGCTCCTGCACCTGCCAGTGTGCATGCTTCCCCTCCCAAAAGGGGTTTAAGTGTGCACCGCAGTGTCCACTGAGAACAGATGAGTCACACCCCTGTCACACATCCTTCGAGAAGGATCAAGGAACTCTCCTGTTTCACTATGACACTAGAAGTCACAAAGTAAAGAAGACAGAGATAAAATGAGAATTCTTGTAAGATGTAATTTAAAGATAATGCCAATTAATTGAGTGGGTAGGCAAAAAACATATATAATTAAAAATAAGGTCATTGGTAAGCTGATTTTCATTTGCAAATGGATGGAGTAGATGCAGTTTTCCCTGTTCCTCCCACTAAGTACAACCAAAATCCCTAAACATTAGAAGTAAAATAATAAAGAGATTATTAATAAAGCTGATATAAACATTTATGCATACATTTTTGCATGAACACTCTTATTAAACATAGTGCTAGAATTTCTAGCAGGTGCAAGAAAGAAACTAAAAGTCAAGGAGATTCACAGGGAAGAGATAAAACAATTCCTATTTGTAGGTGAAATCATTGTCTTCATAGAAAATCCTAAGGAATCTATTACAAAATCTAGAAGTAATACATGAGTCCTTCGAGACTTCAGGATACATGATAAAGATGAAAAAATAATTGTATGCCTTTTATAATTGCAGTGAATATGTGGACACAGAAATTACAATGCAGTTTACAATATTGCTCCAACAAAATGAAATACTTAGGTGTAAATCAAACAAAATATGTATAGTATTTATATGCTGAAAACAACACAACATTATGAGAAAAAATAAACAAAGAAATGGAGAGACATACCATGTTCAAGGACTGAAAGACTAACATAGCAAAACTGTTAACCGTCTTAAAATTGATTTATAGGCTTAATGCAATTTCTATAAAATTCCAGCAACAGTTTTTGTAGATATGGACAATATCCTAAAGTTTACGTGGAAAGACAGAACTAGAAAAGCTGAAGTAATTTTGAAAAAGAAAATAAAGTGTGAGAAATCAGTCTACTTGATTTCAAGTAAATATGTACCAACAGTAATCAAGACAGTGTTGTATTGGTGGAATAATATACACATAGATGAATGAAACAGAACAGGGAATCTAGAAATAGGCTGACATAAATGTGCCCAACTGATTTTTGACAAAGGTATAAAAGCAATTCAATTATGTCAATACAGACTTTTCAACAAATCATGTGGAAACAATAGGACATCGATAAACAATAATAATTAATCTGACCAAAATTACACACCTCATACAAAAATGAACTAAAAATGGATTACAAACATAAATATGCAATTTAAGAGAGTAAAATTGTTAGAAAAACACATAGGAGAATGTCTTCATTATCTAGGGCTTGGCAAAGATATTCTTAGACTTGACACCAAAATTATGATCTATAAAAGAAAAAAACAGGTAAATTTGATTCCATCAAATTTAAAAATATTTGCTCTGGATAGTTCCTGTCAAGTGGGATAAAAGACAAGCCAAAGAGTGTGATACAATATTTTCAAATTATAGATCAAAAAACTAGTATCTAGAATATATAAGGAACTCTCATAAGCAAAACACATAAAAGGACGTTTATCTAAAGAAGATAAGTTGCACATAACAACATGAAAAGTTGTTCAACTTCAATATGTTTTAGGAAAGTGCAAATTAAACTTCAATGGGATACTATTATACACTTATCGGAATGGCAAAAGTGAAAAACAAATAATGACAACCCTAAATCTTGGCCAGGATACAAAGAAACAATCATTCATACTTTGCTGCTGGGAGTAGAAAATGTTACAGCCACTATAGAAAACAGTTTGGCAGTTTAAAATGTAACTATCACACAACCTAGCAATTGGACTCCTGGAAATGTATCCAAAGAAGAGAAGATTCATGTTCACGCAAATTTCTGGACCCAAATATTTATACCAGCTTTACTCATAATAGCGCCAAATAACTCATATGTTCTTCATCAAGTGAATGGTTAAATAAAACATGGACTACTACTCAGCAATACCCTAGGATATTATTCAGTGGTAAAAGGAAGTGCATTGTTGAGCTGGATGAATCTCCAGACAAGTATATGGCGTGAAAAATCCCATTCCAAAATGTGAAATACTGTAGGATTCCATTTTTTGTAACATTCTTTAAATGACATAATTAGAGAAATGAAAAACAGATTATTGATTTTTAGAAATGAAGGGGGCATTGGGAGCAGGAGGGAAGCAAGTATGGCTATAAAAGGGCAACAGAAATGATCCTTTTGATAATAGAAATGTTTTGTATATTGACTGTATTACTGTCAATATCCTAATTGTGATAATGTGCTATAGTTTTGTAAGTTATTACTACTGGGGCATACTAGGTAATAAATTAATGGTATTTGTCTATTTTTTCACTGCATATTTCATACTACATGTAAACCTATAATTGTTTTCAAATAAAAGACTAATTTAAAAATATAAATAATCTTTTTTTTTTTTTTTTTTTTTTTTTAATTCTGGGGGCAGGAGTGAGGGATGGGTATATGTAAAAGAATATCCAGGGACAAAACCAGTTTGAGGGAAACATGTAAGTTTTAAAAATATTGATTTTGAGCTGCCCATGAGATTTTTTGCAGGTTGCATTCTTCTACAAGTGGATTCCAGAATGAATTAATGATCAGGATATTTATTTTTTAGTTACCTTGGGATTACCAACTGTGACAGGAACAACAATAAAAAAAAGCTTATTCAGGTTGTCTCATGTTGAGTGGAAATGGATGGCCAGGCCTGTATGACATTGATTCAATCCTTCATGGGATACAGGCTGCCTCAGAACAGGGATGCACATGGGTGAGGTGGCTATCTAGAGCTGACCACAACCCCCCAGCTAAGACAACAGCTGCCTCCTTTAAGCGGAATCCTGCTAGGACATCCTCAGTTGCAACACAACAGTCTTTTACCTAAATCTGAAATTCAGGACTGAGAGTCAAGGTAGAATTTGACCTTTATTTGGAATCTGTTCTTCTATTATTCTCAGGAAACTACCTACGAGCTCATCAAGAAAGAAAATGTGGAGCCACATGGGGAGAGGAAACATTCAGTATAGAAATATTATACGTGTAAACAAGAGAAAGAAGTTAGTATGTCATGATAATTTAGCACAGATAAACACATTTTCAAAGAGGTCGCCCACAGAAACCAGTTTGGTAAAAAGGCCTTTCTTCTAGAAGTTTAAAACTGAGAAAAAAAAATTAATGAGAATAAACAAAAGGGCCCCTTTCCCCCCAAATGCCAACTATACTTGTAATAAGTATATTTAATTTGATAGTGCCTGTGATAGCAAGTCTAAATATGCGATTTAACTCCTGTTCTTTAGGGAAGAGTGTGGTGACTCTCAGGTAAGTTAAATAAACCTTATAGCCCAGACCACTAATAGCTGGCATAGCATTGCTGGGATTTGAACCACATCTAGTTATTCCAAATTAGTAATCGTCTAGCTCTGTAACATCAGTTATCCTTATTCAATCTGACAACAAATAACATATTTTACTTACATACTTTCTAATGGAAAAGAATTGTATTCTACTTTACTCTTTAAAAAGTCAATCATCCTTTCATTTACTTACTCAGAGCAGTAGAGTGTGAAAAAAGCGTCGGAGAGATTTTAACAGTAGCATGCATAGTATACTAAACAGGTCTGTGCTAGGCTCATTAGCACTATCATCTCCAATATTCTCAATCACGAAGATGCAGAGTTAATATTATCCTCATATTATAGATGAGAAAACAGGCTTAAAAAGGACATTCTGGTTGATGGTATCATATCTTTAGATAAGCAGATGAAGGCAGACTCAAAGAAGAGGAAATTAAAGAGAAAACATGGAAAAATTCAACATTTTATTTTCTGTCAGTAACATTACATATACTTTTATGGCAGTTTTAGTGTGGCCATGAGTTGAATTTTAAGTGGATCAATATTATATTTCTGAGATCCCATTTAACAATTAGATTTATTTTCTTCAAACCTGGAGTATCTTCTTTACAATGAAAAGAAACTAGTTGGGCTGTCAAGATGGCCAAAGCGGAACAGTTCCGTTCTGCAGCTCCCAGTGAGATCAACGCAGAAGGTGGGTGATTTCTGCATTTCCAACTGAAGTACCCAGCTCATCTCATTGGGACTGGTTAGACAGTGGGTGCAGCCCACAGAGGGCAAGCCGAAACAGGGTGGGGTGTCACCTCACTGGGGGAGTGCTAGGGATTGGGAAACTCCCTCCCCTAGCCAAGGGAAGCTATGCGGAACTGTGCTGTGAGGGATGGTGCACTTTGGCCAAGATACTATGCTTTTCCCATGGTCTTTGCAACCTGCAGAACAGGAGATTCCGTCAGGTTCCTATGCCACCAGGGCCCTAGGTTTCAAGCACAAAATTGGGCAGCCATTTGGGCAAACACTGAGTTAGCTGCAGGAGTTTTTTTTATGCCCCAGTGGCACCTGGAATGCCAGTGAGACAGAATTATTCACTCCCCTGGAAAGGGGGCTGAAGCTAGGGAGCCAAGTGGTCTAGCTCAGCAGGTCCCACCCCCACGGAACTCAGCAAAGATCCACTGGCTTGAAATTCTCACTGCCAGCAAAGCAGTCTGAAGTCGACCTGGGATGCTGGAGCTTGCTGAAGGGAGGGGCGTCCGCCATTACTGAGGCTTGAGTAGGTGGTTTCACATCACAGTGTAAACAAAGCTGTGGGGAAGTTTGAACTGTGCAGAGCCCGCTGCAGCTTGGCAAAGCCACTGTAGTCAGACTGCCTCTCTAGATTCCTCCTCTCAGGCAAGGCATCTCTGAAAGAAAGGTAGCAGCTCCAGTCAGGAGCTTATAGCTAAAACTCCTATTTTCCTGGGACAGAGCACCTGGGGTAAGGGGTGCCTGTGGGCACAGCTTCAGCAGACTTAAACATTCCTGCCTGATGGCTCTGAGGAGAGCAGTGGGTCTCGCAGCAGAGTGCTCGATCTTTGCTAGGGACAAACTGCATCCAAGTGGGTCCCTGACCTCCATGCCTCCTGACTGGGAGACACCCTCTAGCAAGGGTCAACAGACACCATATGCAGCAGAGCTCCAGAGGGCATCTGTCAGGTGCCCGTCTAGGATGAAGCTTCCAGAGGAAGGAAAAGGCAACTATCTTTGCTGTTCTGCAGCCTCAGCTGGTGATATCTAGGCAAACAGGGTCTGGAGTGGACCCCTAGCAAACTCAAGAAGACCTGCAGCAGAAGGGTCTGACTGTTAGAAGGAAAACTAACAAATAGAAAGTAATAGCATCAACATCAACAAAAAAGGACGTCCACACAGAAACACCATCCAAAGGTCACCAACATCAAATAACTAAGGTAGATAAATCCACCAAGATGAGGAAAAACCAGTGCAAAAAGACTGAAAATCCCAAAAACAAGAATGCCTCTTCTTCTCCAAAAAATCACAACTCCTTGTTAGCAAGGGAAAAAACTGAACAGAGAATGAGTTTGAAGAATTGACAGAACAGGATTCAGAAGGTGGGTAATAACAAGCTCTTCCAAGCTAAAGCAGCATGTTCTAACCCAAAGCGAGGAAGCTAAGAACCTTGAAAAAAGGTTAAAGGAATTGCTAACTGGAATAACCAGCTTAGAGAAGAGCATAAATGACCTCATAGAGGTGAAAAACACAGAACAAAAACTTTGTGAAGCATACACAAGTATCAGTGGCCTTATCGATCAAGCAGAAGAAAGGATATCAGAGATTGAAGATGAACTTAATGAAATAGAGAAAAAAAGAATGAAAAGGAATGAACAAAGCCTTCAAGAAATATAGGACTATGTGAAAAGACCAAACCTACCTTGGACTGGTGTACCTGAAAGTGACGGGGAGAATTGAACCAAGTTGGAAAACACTCTTCAGGATATTATCCAGGAGAACTTCCCCAACCTAGCAAAACAGGCTCACATTCAAATTCAGGAACTACAGAGAACACCACAAAGATACTCCTCGAGAAGAGTAACACCAAGACACATAATCATTCACATTCACCAAGGTTGCAATGAAGGAAAAAATGTTAAGAGCACCCAAAAAGAAAGGTCAGATTACCCACAAAGGGAAGCCCATCAGACTAACAGTAGATCTCTCTGCAGAAATCCTCCAATCCAGAAGAGAATGGGGACGAATATTCAATCTTCTTAAAAGAATTTTAAACCCAGAACTTCATATCGGCCCAGGTAAACTTCATAAGCAAAGGAGAAATAAAATCCTTCACAGACAAGCAAATGCTGAGAGATTTTTGTCATCAGCAGTCCTGCCTTATAAGAGCTCCTGAAGGAAGCACTAAATATGGAAAGGAAAAATCGCTATCAGCCACTGCAGAAATGTACCAAATTGTAAAGACAATTGACAATATGAAGAAACTGCATCAACTCACAGAAATACCTAATGTAGATGACAGGTTGATAGGTGCAGCGAACCACCATGGCATGTGTATATCTATTTAACAAACCTGCACATTCTGCACATGTGTTCCTGTACTTAAAGTATAATAAGAAGAAAAGAAAAGAAGAAAAAGAAAAGAAGATAGTTGAATAAAATCACATAAATATATAAATTTCTTAATTACATATGTTTGCAAAAACTATTGTTCAAAAAAATAGACCAACAGCATTTTCTAAGGATTAACTTTAAAGGAATATTTGCTTCTGTCTCTCCTCACGCCCACCTTTATTTATCTGCTACATTAGGCAGGCTACTGGTAACCCAAGTTGGTCCTCTCCCACTACAGTCTTAACTACTAGCATGGCAAGGGTTAGAGTACATTGTTGTGGGAGGTAGCTTTTTCGAAGGGGCAACTTCTTTCCTTTTATGTTGCCATAAGGTAGGAAATTATTTTCCTCTATTTCACAGTAGGCCTGGGTCTCACCCCCTATGCACACACACATCAGAGCCTTCCACATGGACTTGTGTGCACGGGCATTGAATCCTCCCATTAGGTTCCTTTCACCCTGGATACCTGGACAAATTGTTGAGAATATATTTCTTGTTACCAATGGTTAGTCAAAATAAAACTGCAATAAAGCCAGATGAGTTGATGAATAAAACAAACAAACAAACAAACAAAATAGTTGGTAATATTTCTCATTGAATTGTATTAGATATTTAAATACATAGATACATTTTACTTTCAGGAGGTGTAAATTAATAAAGTCAGCCTGGTCACAATTAATGCGGCTTTTTTTTTTCAGTTATATAAATCACTCATTAAGTCATATCGCTTGAATCTTCATCATTGGAGTGATATAATTTATTTAAAACTAATTTGGATATACTCTGAATGTGCAATAATTGTTTGAAAACACTTGGATAATATCTTTATGTATACCCCAAACCTTAAAATTTAATTAAACTTGATTATGTTAATTTACCATTAAAATTATAAAATAATCAGTAAAATTTCATAAGCCATCAACATTCATACTAAATATTAATCTATATTTTGGGCTTTCTGTGATACTGCTGTCTTAAAAAATGTCCTACAATCCAAGACAAAATATCGATTTTTTTTCAAATTATTTAAAGAATGATTTTTTAAATGGGACAGATATTTTAAATTTCAAAATGAAGCTTTTTAGAAATTTCTAGAATACAAGACAATAATATGACCGAATACATTCACACATAAACAGTGAATATTATAAGGGTAAAGAAATCAGAACTTTCAGCACATTTGTTTTATATTCTCTCTTTTTTTTAAGAATTTATTTTTAGAGAAGTTTTAGGTCCACAAGCAGTATGAAAAGATAGGTTCAGAGATTGCATTTGCTCCCTACCCCCACACGTACACAGCCTCTCCTAGTATTCATATCTCCTACCTGAGTGAGACGTTTGTTACAACTAATGAAACCTAGAATGAAACATCATAATCACCCAAAGTCCATAGTTCACATTAGAGTCCACTCTTGAGGTTACATATTCTATGGGTTTAAAATGACATTATCTATCATTATAGTATCATACAGAATAGTTTTACTACCTTAAAAATCCTGTTTTCTACCTATTTATCTCCCACCCCTATCCCCAGGCAATAACTGATCTTTTAAGTATCTTCATAGTTTTGCCTTTTCCAGATGTGATATAGTTAGAATCATACTGTATGTAGCTTTTTCAGATTGGGGCTTCTTTCACTTAGTAATATGCATTTAAGTTTCCTCCATATCTTTTTACAGCTTGATAGCATATTTATTTTTAACACTAAATAATATTCCATTTACCAGATGTAGCACAGCTTATTTATCCATTCACCTACTGAAAAATATTTTGATTGCTTTCAAGTTTTGGCAAGTATGCATAAAGCTGCTTTAAACATTGGTATACAGGCTTTTGTGTGAACATATGTTTTCAATACATTTCGGTAAATACCAAGGAGTGAAATTGCTACATTGTATGGTAAGATAATATCCTAGGTAAGATCCTAATGTCATCATATTGGGGATTAGGTTTTGTTTTAGTCCATTTGTTCTGCTATAACAAAACACCAAAGCCTGGGTAATTTGTAAAGAACAGAAATTTATTTTCTCATAGTTTTAGAGGCAAGTAAGTCAAAGATGAAAGCGTTAGCAGGTTTGGCTGTCTGGAAAGGACTGCTTTCTGCTTCCAAATGGTACTTTGAAGCTACATCCTCTGAAGGGGAGAACTGCTGGATCCTCAAGTGGCAGGAGGTAGAAGGGCAAGTAAGTGGAATACTGTATGAAGCCTCTTTTATAAGGGCCATAATCCTATTCAAAAGGGAGGGGTCCTTATGGCCTAATCAGCTTTTAAAGGCCCCATTTCTCAATACCATCACATTTACCGTTTAGTTTCAAAACCTAAGTTTTGTAAGGGACATGTTTGAACCACAGCCGGTTTAGATATATAAATTTGGAGGAGCACAAACATTTAGATCATACTATGGTCGTTTTGTTTTCAAACCATATTTACAGTGTATGGTAATTATATAAAACTTATTTGAACATCAAAAATTGTCAGAGATTAGTTTTCTGAACACTTGTAGCACATCTAATCTTTTCCCCAGATTTTGAAACACTTTGTTAAACACACTGGAAGCCAATGATTAATGTATAAATATCCTCCATATTATTTGTTATCAACTAAAAAAACGTAGCCCTAAGAAATAGCAAAAGAAATTACAAAAGTGCCATTCAGAAGCTTGTTCAGAGTTCAACATAGAAATAACTGTTTCTTTAACTTTTTGGTGCAATACATGCCATTTCCTGAAGTTTAAGAACCAATTATTTGCTGTCAAGTGTCCTTCCATTAGTTATTCGCAATCCCTTTTTTAAACAGAAAACAGGCTTATATTTTAAGAAAAACATGATGTTAAATGTGTCTGAATCATCTGTGTATAAGGATGGAATAAGAGGTCATAAGCAAAGTATTTTGATAAACCCTTCAATCTATAATAGAAATGGATTAATATTAAACATAATGACAAAATGCCACCTCTTCTGAGCTCACAATGGTTAAAAAAATAAAACAGAAAAACTCTTTTTATAAAAGCATGAACACAGTTTTAAAAAACCTTCCCACTTTCAACTGCAGAAAACATAAATTATATACTTTGCAACCAGCTGTAATGGTAGGCATAGGCAGCTGGTCCAATTTACTGTATGGTACTATTGTACATATTGTTTGATGCACAAATTACTTATAATTTCTAGAAGTGCATCTTTGCAGTTTGATATTTTTAAGCAGCACTTCAACAACTTGAAAAGTTGTAGACTTTTGGAGAGGCTAATTCTGAAAAGGCTTTGCCATTGCTGAGTGTGTTTTTCCACATCATAGTTTACAATAGCCTATTTTATATGTTCAAAAAGTAAACACAAATGCATGATGTTTTCCATAGTTTCAGGAAATAACTTAGTGAAATTCTGATGATTTCTATGTTCTGATTCTTGAAGTTAAATCTTTCACTATGTTCATTGCAAAAGTACACATGCACCTCAAAAGTCTGCCATCACCACAGAGGAGTACGAAGGAAAAGGAATTCAAATCCTTGGAGACCATTGAATTGGGGTCAAATATATTGGAAAATAATTCATGAATTTGAACACAGCGTTATTAAAACTTTTTATCTTCTCAGCCAAAGGGGGAAAAGCAAGCACCTAAATTAAAATCAAAAGTCACTTTATCAACTATGAAATCATAGAAGGATTCAAAATCACAAAAGCATACATTTTTCTGTGTGTCTGAATTTGTCTTTTTATATGTGTTAATGTGTAGAATCAAGGGGAATGAATGTTAAAAATTCTTGTTCTCTCTTTTAGTCCATTGTCTCTGCAAGTCAGGTGCTGTAGAACTGTTTATGACACTAGAGAAAATCTGTTTATTATTTTTTTTCCTGAATTCTATCCTTCTTTGGCAAGCCTACACACTGCTGCTGCTACAAGGTGGTACCCAGACTTATTTGCTCTTGAAGATGTGTGTTCCACTGCTGACATCCTACTCCTCTGGCTGAATCCCTTCTGCAATGGTAGTCACAGATGTTCCGTCAAAAGTGGAATTGTAAAACTACTATAAATGGATATTAAGTGGACTCTAAATGATTATCAGTGTTTTTTCTCTAAATGTTTCCCTTCATTTTTAGGGTTTACTGTTTTTCCTCGGAAATCTGGATATGCTTCAATGAGGATTAACAGGTGTAAACCTGTAGGTCATTTTCACTGACTCTGGCCTTTTGTTTTAAGCATTTTGTCTTAACTTCAACGTACATTTTCTGCATTCATGATGCACATTTCTTAAGCACTGATACTAGCTTTATCTGTACTCCTTTGTAGGAAGCTCCAAAGAGCACTGCACAGGAATACATCTATAGAACCACAAGTCTACATGGCAACATCCATGGTCTATAGAGACTGTGAATGATTTCACTTTTTATATAAGGTTTCAAAATATTTTACATTCTACTTCACAACTTGTAGATTGCTATCTCTAGTATAAACATCTTTCTGAGCCTAAGATCCATATATTTTGTTGTCTACACGGCTTCCCAATTTGGGTGCACAATGATATCTCAAACTCAGTGGAAACCATAATCTGTTTCCCATTTCCCAGATCACTTTTATTCCTAACTTTCATATACAAGGGAGCACAACTACCAAACATGCAGTTTTATAAATTAAAGAAAAAAATAGACATCGCTTTGTATTATTAATAATTTGCTATGATTACCATAACAAAGTGCCACAGATTGGGTGGTTTAAACAACAGAAGTTTATTTTCTCACAATTCTGGAGGTTAGAAGTCAAAGATCAAAATATTCACTAGGTTAGTTTCATCTGAGGCCTCTTTCCTTGGCTCATAACTGGCTGCTTTCTTCCTGTGTCTTCATATTGTCTTCTCTCTATACCTGTCTGTATCCAAATTTCCTCTTCATATAAGTGTATCCATCATTTGGGATTAGGGACTCCATTAATGATCACATTTTACTTTAACTACCTTATGAATGGCCTATCTCCAAATATAGTCCTGTTCTGAGGTGCTGGGAGTAAAGGCTTCAGTATATAAGTTTCAGGGGAACACAATTCAGCCTATAATGTATCTTGAATCTTTTTGTCATCCTCACTCTCCTATCTACAATCATCAGGCCTTGCTGGTGCTACCTATTAAATATGTCTCTAATATGTCTACTTTTCTCTATTACACTCCACTAACCTAGTATATGACAACAACAGGTTTTCACTTAAACGTTTGCAAAAACTACTAGTCTCACCCTCTGAAATTTACATCTGATTACATGACAAGAGTGACTGTAGTTCAGCTGAGTTGCAGGAAAGAGAGGAGTGGCCAGGTTTCACAGGAACCCAGTAAACAACAAGCCAAAATTGAAAGCTAAGCCTTTAACTACTTATACCAAGATATAAACAAGAGTTTAAACGGAAGAAAGCACCAAACTAGCCTGTCCTATTTTCTACTATGGGATGGTGTCCCATTTTCTACTATGGAATGGAATAATTAGGTGTGTCAGTACAGATGTGGGAGGAGTCTTAGTTGTTGAAGGAGCCCTGACCAAATGGACTTTGTAATCAGGTGGGTGGGGAAGGTAGTTGGAGGATGAGGAGGAAGGTCTAGAAGTGACAAAGTACTGGATATTGAGTCAGAGTGAAGAAAAGTTTCCCCTCTCCTCCCTGCTTATCATAAGGAGGCTTGAAAAAGACTTCTATCCATGGCCTCAGGTAAAGGACTAGGAATACACATAACTGTGGTAGAAATGCAAGCACATTTAAGATCCGGATTGGCCAGGGAACTTTGAATCTTTAACTGCAATACATAGACTGCACACAAACACTGGTGTATGTGTTAGGAATAAGCGGCAGCTTTCTCCAGTGAGACCTGACAGGCAAATCTTTTGTAATCGCATAGGGTGGGCCCAAACACGAAGGATTTTAACCAGGAACCAAACGCCTTGAGTAGTACCGTCAGGAGATTTAAATTACAGACATTGGGATTAGACTTCATATGTTCAAATCCTGACACTAATACTTGTAAATTGTGTGACCTTGGGAAAGTATTTTAAACTTTCTGTACTTTACTTCTCCCAGTTAAATTTAGTATAGAAATAGTATGTATATTTTAGGGATTTTTGTGTGTCTTAAATAAATTAATAAATGTAAAACTTTTAGAACATTGCCAGGCACATAATTGATCAATACATGTTAACAATCATTGTTATACTCATTATTATTGTGAAGATATTTCAAGGGTAACACAACTAAAAATGTAATTTAAAATTAATTTTTTTACCTTATTTCAGTTTTAGAAATAAAAATGTATTTCTATAGGCAAATTAGAAGAATAACGAAAGAATAAATGGTCATAATGTAGTTCAAATTATCCTTATGTCATTACTAAGACGAAGGAACTTAGGTAAGTATTTCTATATGTAAAAATGGAGTTCCTGTAAGAATATTATATACCAAACAGTAAATTGACATAAGTAGGCACATTTTCCTGCCTCAAAAATGAAATATGTCAAGGTCTTATTTTTTCTCTAAAAAAATCCAGAGGGTCATTTATCACTATTCTTGTGCCTTGAATCAAAATATATTAGTATGCTGAATGCAATCATAGAGTTACCTTAACAAACACACTTCCTGTCTCTGAGTTAAAATGTTCTGGACAACAAATGAGAAAGCAATATAATGTTCTTTATTCATAGGAGCAAAATCAGTTCAATACTTGGTTGTATTACTGCATTGCCTGAGTTTTCATGATCTCTCTCTTATTCTAAAGCTCTAGTTCTCTCAATGCTTTGTTGACTTTCCATGAGAAAAATTTTAAATATTTATTTTTTAAAATTCTGAGGAATAAACTTATTAATTTTACTGTGTTAAAAACAGAACTCAATAAATACATACAGTATAATAATATTATGTCCCTTGAAATTTCTTAATTTCAGAAAAAAAATCAGAATGGAATCAATGTCTCCAGTATAGACCATATTTATTTAATTAGAGCTATGAGAGAGCTGAAGTTGTTTCTAAATGTAAGGTAGTGGATCTGAAGAGAATTGTGGTAACCCTAAGGTTTGATACAACTCAGTAACCCTGAGTGTTAAATGCTTATGCCAGTGGTAATGCCTCAGTTTTTAAACCTAGAATAATTACAAAGACTTTCAATCATAAGTCTCTCTAATACTTATATGGAAACTATTTGATGTTCTTTAATGGCAAACGTTAGAATATTTTGTTCTAGTCATAACTTGAACCAAGAGGGAGTTTAACCTTATTCCTAGAACTAAATTTCAAGAGCCAGCTACATTTCACTATTGATAAACTTCAAAATTAGGTAGCATAATCACTTTCATGAAGCATATTAGAGAATCTTACTCTGCCACCATGAATGCCTTCTCTATTGTCTATTATATATTATTGCCATCACTTAACAATTTCACCATCTTTATTCCACTTTTTCATGTGAAAATTTTTGTATGAAGACCCTTACGTTACACTGTTATTTTGCCTGTGAATATGGTGTTCTTGCTCAATTGCAACGCTAAGCAGCGTGTCAGAATACTTGGTTAAAAGTATACACAGATAGTGACAGACCATAAGATAAAATATTGAATACTGAGACTTGATTTGTAATGAATCTATGTCCCAGATGCCAAAATCATTTGGCTACCTATAGTTTAAGAGATCCAAGAGAACACTTCAAAGAAATAGATACAAGGGAGGATGAGTCTTTGAACTAAGAGGCTCTTTTAGCAGTGGAAACGCAAATTGCCAAAAAACCACAGATGTTCACCACATGAACAGGTGAAAAAATACTACTCTTTCAAATATATTTATCAAAGTCTTTTCTGCCTTTCTGTAATTTCATTTTAAATGGGCCTTCCTTTTCAGCTGTTCTCTGCTTAAAGTACCTAATAAGTAAGGACAGATTGTATGACTACATTAACAATGGTGAGCCAGAAACTCAAGGCCTTTTCTGGGCCTCTTTTCTTTGCATATGTAATTTTCTAATTGCTGTTCTCTAAAGCAAGAACTGCAATTAGAAAAAATGTTATCTGAGGACAAGAACTAAACTGAACATTATTTGGCACTTCAAATTGTTTTCTAGCATTGAATCATTGTAATGAAAATTCTACTTAAAACTTTGGTTTGTCATAATCACCTGCAATTGAGCTTATGGTTTATTTACATACATGGATTTCCTTGCTATAATTATCATTAGATGACAGACATACTCATTAGCATCCATACAAAGTTCATTGGAAATGTCTTTAATAACAATTAGTGCAAGGAGGGAGAACAGCAAAATATATTTTTTGATGTATTCATTTATTAGTACCATTGTACACGTATTAAGATGGGCTGTAATAGATTGAAGATGACCACACATTATTTGCTACTTTTCCCAAGAGGTGTAGTCTAATTTCCTTCTCCTTGAATTTAGGCTGGATTCAGTAACTCATTTGGGTAATAGAAAACTCCAAGAATGTTTTGGGACTTCTTAGGCTAAGTCCTAAGCCTTACTGCTTTCTTTCAGGCCTCTTAGAACACTTGCATATTGAAATAAACTGTCAATTTGTGAGGAAGCACACAAAAGCTCGTAAAGAGGAACTGAGGCATCCAGCTGGCGCACTGATTGAGCTCCCAGATGACAACCAACACCAACCTACCAACTAAGTGAGTGAGCCATCTTGAAAGTGAAGCTTTCATACTTCAATCAGCTGATGCTACATAAAGAGAAAAAAGCCATGCCTGTCAAGCCCAGCACAAATTGAAGATTTGTGAGCAAAATTAATGATTGTTTTCATTAAGATGCTGAATTTTGAGATTATTAGTAATGTAACAATAGATAATTAGAACAAGGACCATGGCTTAGATTATTCAAGGAACAATAGGAAAGGGGTTTTCCTTTAACCTGTTTTAGTTTTATTGTTGTTGTCTTTGTGTTTGTTCTCTTTAGAGTTATTAATCCAGGTTCTTGTGTACCAACTGAAACACATGTGTGAGGAACACCCCAATAGTTTCCTAACAGAAGTTTTTGTTTTTCGTTTTACACAACTTCCTTTATCCAGAAATTTCTCAATATTTGGGAACTAGGAACATACATTAATGTAGTCAAATCAGCATCGCTCTACATAAGCTAGAAAATAAAAGTGAAATGAGGAATGTGATGATAAAGGAGCACCACTGATATACAGTCAGAGAACACTAATTCCCCTCAGCCATTCTTCCCTGTCTCAGTAGCTGACAGTATCATCCAGCTTGTTGTCCAGAAATAAAAGATAGGAGTCATATTTGTTTCCTCTATATCCCTCAGATTTTGATATTCAGTTCACCTTGGGTAACATCTACATTACCGCTCATTACTTGTCTACTTTTCTTCATCTGCATTTCAGCCTCCATGATATAAGTCAAGATCCTTTCTTACCTATGTGATCACAATAATGAAATTCTCTTTTTCTTCAATATAATCATTCTCAAATAAGAAGCTAGAATGATTTTTTTAAAGGGAAACTTTCCAGACCTGTGCAAGATCTGATCTCCAACTACTTTGTCTGGGTATCTAGGTTTTGGCCATATTATCTTCTTTCTGTCGCTCTGACATCGTAAATATAGTCTGCCTTTTCTTCCCCAGAGCTTTTTCTACTGCAGAGACTCTCCTTTAGATACTGAATAGTTTAATCTGGATCTCCAAGTAGCAGGTTCATTTAGTTTCTCAGATCTAAGGTCTCAATCTGAGTATTTCTCTCTTTCAATCTCATTCAATGTTAGCTTCTTCATAAAACTAACCACTATCTGAGATTACTTTGCTGATTTATTTATTTGTTATTTATTGAACATCCCGTCACCTCAGCCAGTACACAAGAACAGATAAAATATTTTTCATTGCTGACCCAGAGCTGTGAAACGCCTTGTTTCATGGTAGGTTCTGAATAAATACTTGTTGTATATGCAAATAAATAATTCTTATATTTGTTTCTATTCATATGTTTCTCAAAGACCTTGAACCATGTAATAGGCATAATGCCACAAATCCTCATTCGAATTCTTCAGAAAGGTAATTATAAGAAATCTTTACTTATTTTTTACAGACAATGCAGATATACCAAATGATATTTCATGGAGTGCATTTGAGGCAAAGGCAAGGAAAAAAAAAAAAAAAAAGACAGTCCTTTTACACTTTATTCTAATAATTTAAAAATTCTCTTAGAAGTTACACTCATTCTCATTTTCTGTTGTTAGTTTTCTTCTCCACTCAAGCGAATTCATTCACATGTTTAAAAAGTTTTGAATGGCTTTTGAAAAAGTGCCTCAATAATAGTAAACATGGATAAACACTATAAACAAGAAGAAAAAAGGAAATCCTTTAGATGAGAAACAATGTCAGTCTTTTCTTACAGCAGCCATATGCATTTGGAAAGTGAAATAATTTTGAAATTATTAAAAACTTCTAAATATTGATAAATCTGTCTCACAAAGCAATCCATGATGTTCATCCAATTCCCTTTACTTAATGCAAGATAAGAAATTATGTAACATTAAACAAAATATTTTGGAAATTCAAATATCAAATTTGATTCATGATGCAATAAAAGATTATATGCTTAAAAGCAGTGGCGAAAGTTTCAGTGCCAAATCTCTAAGTCACTCATTAATACAAGTTTTCTACTAATGTGTAACTTTGTACGAAATATTTCTTTTTTAATTTTCAATACTCTTTGGAGAGTGTTAACTGAGTTTATTTGTGTCCAAACATTTTATTTTACTCTTCTGATCAGAATTATCTCTGTTAGCAATATATATTTATCTTTTTTATGTAATTCTGAAGTAGAGAATTTATTATATGAATCTTCTTACTATCTGGTATCCTTTAAATTTGCAGCAGTAAAATTAGGAATCGACCAAACTTATAAAGATTTAATAAACCTACACACCACTTTATCTCTCTCAAAAGCATGAATAAATACAGCAAGCAACTATATCATTTTCTTGAGGAAACAATTTCAATGGGACTTTATGAAATTATTTCAGGAGTACATAGTTTAGTTATTGATAGAAAATTACCTCAGTAATGTGTTTATTGAATTTCCTGTCTGTAGATAAAATCACAAAATGATTTCATCTTTTCTTAAATAAATCAGTATGTTACATATCTGAAAATGAATATTTAAAAATAAGATCAAAACAAAATCAGAGCTATAGCTAATACTTAGTCAGCACTAAGTGCCATGCACTACTAAATGCTTCTCATTAGTTAATTTTAGTAATTAGCTTCATTAATTTACTCCACTTAATATCCCAGCAAGGTAGAAACTATTTTTATACCCAGATAGTAGTGCTCAGAGATATTAAATAAGTTTCTCTCCCCAAGCCATATAGCTGACAAATTTTTAAATTAGCATTTGGACCAAGGCAATCAGGCTCTTAAGAGCACAAGGTCCTGATTATTATGCTGCACTGCCTCCCAATGGAAGTTCTAGGTTTTCAGCACATATGGATCTGTCCTTCATGGCATATTAGAAGATCATGATCTTTGGATTTAGGCATAAATTCTCAAATAGCAGTTCTGCTGTTAACTAGTTTTCATAATTTTGAAGGTCTCTATTCTTTCTGAACTTTAGTTTTTGGTCTGTAGTGAAAAAAAAAAAAAAAAAGTCTTTCCCACCTCTCAATCATTATCCTGAGAATGAAAGATTTTTACATAATAAATGTCCAGCACTGTATTTGACATAAGCCTGGTGATTAATAAAAGTTAATTTTTATTCCTTACTTCTTAATTTGATAAAGAATATGTATAGAAGTCAGAGTGTGTGCCATAGTAATCATACGTGGTTTTAAGGAATAGAAAAGTCAATAAATGTCATCCGTTAGAACAGGGCTGACTTCCTAAAAAATCTGAATGTTCGTTTGACTAATAGTAAGAAACTATCACCAACAACAGGAATGTACTCAAGCTTGTCTCATAGGTTTTACTCTGACATATCATTCACAGAGAGTTGAAACATGTTTAATCTATATTTATCAATAACTTTAAGGTTGTAAGTTCTAATTGATAGCAGTTGTGGGTTAGTGTCAGTGGTAGCTTTTCAGAACATGAGGAGAAAACCATGGGGCAGACCTGTGTGGCACTAAGAAATAATCAGCCTACTGAAAATGGCTGTGCAGCTTTTACTCAGCAGAAGAACACTGCATGTATGGGGTGAGTGGGGACTCACATCTAAGTCCTTTTTTTAAATATATATAAATGAAAGTGTTAGGAGCATAAATTTTCTTTGCTAACTTCTTCAATTATGAAAACACTATGCTTTCATTATATATTTTGGCAGTTGATATGCAAATTTAGCTATTGATTTTCACTCTGCCAATAGGAATTTTTAAAAAGATAAATCTACATCTTTGTTTTTTTTTGTGGTCAATTCAAGGTTATTGAAATGTTTATTAATATTTTTATTAACTTGTAACCTCACTGCATTACCGCCAGAAAACGTGGTATATATTACACTATTTCTAGTCTCACAGACTTTCTTAAAGTATGAAGAATGGTCATGGTCTCTTTTCATGTTTCATGGTTTACATTATTAATCAGTATTCTACAAAGAAACAAAACAAATAGGGTATAGGTATAGATATAGATGTAAGGAAAGAGACTTATATGGAAATGGCTCTTGGAATTCTGGAGGATGAAAAGTCCCAAGATCTGCAGTTAGCGTGCAGAGACCCAATGGTGCTGATAGGGTAGTTGCCGTTAGAATCTGAAGGCCTGGGAACCAGAGGAGTTTGTGTAAATTCCAGTCTTAGGGCAGGAAAACACTGAGGTCCAGCTCAAGCAATCAGGCAGGAGATGTTTCCTCTTACTCAGTCTTTTTGTTCTATTTGGATTGCAATTAATTTTATGAAATCCATGCATTAGGGAGGGCAATCTGTTTTACACTGCATACTGATTCAAATGTTAATCTAATCCTAAATTAAACTCACAGCTACATCGAGAATAATGTTTGACCACATGTCTGGGAATCCTTTAGCCCAATCAAGTTGACATGTAAAATTAACCATTATAACGGGCATAGGAAATGAAAGTGCATTATTGATGTTCAGGGCATAAAATAAATTTGAATGTTTGTGTGTGTTGAAGGGTGTGAAAAGAGGGAGAGAGAGAGATAAAAAGAATTGTATCTTTATTAGTGTACAGTATTCTAAATGTTATTAATGTCTCCAATATATTTACTCATTTGTGTCTGAATAATCAGGAATAGACAGAATTTCAGTTTACTACAACTGTTTTGTTTAATCCTTTGTATTTAAGTTTTGTTTATTCCTTTTTATTTTTGAAAAGTTTGCTTTATGAATTCTAGTCTCATATATAAAATTTTATGATTTTACTGTAGATTCTTACTGCTTATTATTATACAATTATCTGTTTCATTTTATGCTGTTAATAAATTTGACCTCATTTCTCATTAAAATTAGCATTTTTGCTTTCTTTTGATTTGCACTTTCCAAGTATTTTGGTATTATCTTGTTTTAACTTCCAGCTATTAATATACATATACACAGACACAGACATACACACACACACACGCAAACACACAAACACACACACACGATAGAGTATATTGGTTTGGGTCTTCTTTTTTATCAAATAATAGAATATTTATTTTAAAAAATCCCATTTACAAGTATTGATATGGCATTAAATGTTTTCATTAGTCTTATTATTATTTGCTTCCAGATATTTATTTATTTTTCTCTCTCTGCCTCTCTCTCTCTCCACCCCTCCCCCTTTCCTTCAGACTCTCTTTCTCTCTCTTTGCCTTCCTTTCTTTCTTTTTCTGCTTTGGCCAGTAACTTCTAGGATCCCATTCCTACTTTGATATGTGAACATTTGGTTTGATTAGTATCATTTCGCTTTATAATCATTATTTGTGATTATTCCTCCCTTCATTGAAGATGGCAACTTTTGTCATGGAATTCCCTTTTTATTGCTTTATTTATTTGTTTTTCCATAGGGTTAAATCTAAGAATTGGGACGGACATACTTTTACAGTTAATACTTTAAATGGAAATTATGTTGCTCATTTTAATAAATTGTAGTGAGGCTGTTATCTTGGTTCCATTGTCTTGTAGTGAGTGTAGAATGCAACTCTACTTGTTAGGTGGCTATATCCAATGATTACTATAGAAACCAGGAAAAAAAAATGAAAACAGCCTTTTAATTGTGAACTGATAAACACATATGTTAACTAACTAACTAAATCACTAATGTGATAGAGATGTAAGAAGAGTAAATAAGGGCTTTAGCATTCAGGAGAGACAATAAAAATCACAGATCATTTGGAATTAATGCCAATGGTCTGTGTCTCTAATTCTATTGCCTATGGGTCAGTGTAAGTAGAGCGATGGGTTTATTTCAAGAGACTGAATTCTAGTCCAAATTCTCCCATTTGTTGGCTTTGTAATTTTAACTGAAATACTCCTTATGCCTTGGCTGCCTTATTTGTGAAACTGAATATTGATTACATTCTTATAAGTTTGTGTGGATAATTTTGGAAAGTTTCATCAAATGCTATTCAAGAAAGTTTGGAATTATTATTTGAATTAATATAAACTGTAGAAAACTGCTTGAAAGGAATAAAATACAATATTCAGCATGAAAAGAAACTAAGCTTGTGTACTTCTAGTTAATAATACAGCCAAGGTTATAAAAATACCCATGACATATCATTCAAGTGGGTGTGTTACAGTACAGTCCATAGCTACTCTTAACTTAGCATTTCATGACCACATCCCCACCTACTAGTATATTTTTTCAGTCCACCTGCTAAACTATGTGCAGATCTGTTCTTGTTTGTTAATCAGTTTAATCAATCTATAGAGAAGATGAGAAATGTTTAATGATGATGAACTTCACTCCTCAGTAGATATTATCAAGGACATTATGCTCAGTATCATTATTTGTAAAATTCCTATTTTTAATGTATTATTAATCCTCCTTCCTCCAGATGACAAAAACAAAGCTGGGTGATTATTTAACAACCAAGTGGCACCAGCTGGTGTTCCAGGCTGGTAGAAGTTACCATGTGTACCTCTTCATCCTACCATAAATTCTTGTAAATGAGAATGCAAAAGGCAAATTAAGTTCATAAATGCCTTTGGATATGAACCATGGAGAAATATCAACATTTTAATGCTATAAGCAACCATCAAGGAGATGGAGTGAGAAATGAAGGATATCAAGAAAAATTGATAAACATTAATTACTTTAGCTAACTGATATGACTTTCATGATGTGTCTCCTTAAAGTGCCAAGATGCCATGCTTAGAATTTAAATGCCAACAATGCATACTAATTGTTTTTAAAAAATTAGTCTAGTGATCAAGATATAGGAACAATGAAAAAAATTACACAACAGAGAGGAAGCAATGCGCATTAAAAAGCTTATTTTGTTCATTTACATTTTATTTTGTGGCTATATCAGTGTTTTATTGCTTATCCTAGGACAATTCTACTTTATTTTGGAACAGTGAGTAATTTTTGTGCTTTCATTAATTCTAAAATGAGGTTTCTATTATTAACTCATAAACTACTCCATTTACTCACTTCTCTTCAGGTACTCAGTGCAAAGTTTGGTTAAGTCTAGGTTTGGCACTTTAAATCATTAAGGGCTTCACTCATAGAATGAAAAGATTCCTATAATATAAAACAATAATGTTACAAAATACGGTTAAATAAGTTTTCATTTTGGAAAACAATAAAAGCAGACTCCTTATTTGCATTATCCAATATATTTTATTGAATCTGAGGAAAAAGACAGTTAATTTGGGTATATAGATGCCTGCCCTTTGCTGGGAAGATTAAATGAAGTAAAGTCTGAGACAAGTGCCAAGTCTTGTTAATAAAATAGAGGTTGATCTTACTTTTTGGTTTCCCTACTTCTCCTTCCTCCAGTAAACTTGATATGTACTCTTAGGTCTGACTTAAAGAACTGACCACTACTACGATTCTCTCTTTTGGATTCATGTTACCTCTGTACTGCTCTGAGCGGTAAGAAAAAGGAGATAGCCACTCTATGTGTGGCCACTCTCATTCTCGCATTCTCTCATTTTCCGTCTTCTGCTTTGCTTCTCCAGTCCGATGTAAACGTAGGTGGCAATAGCCAAAGCATAAATAGGTACTCCCTTCATTCTTCGTGCCCTTCGGGGGAAGGTCATACTCCCTTTGAGAGCTCTCTGACAGGTTTGTAGGCAAACATGCATAGGTTCAACACTCAGCTGGCCCCTTGCACATAACTTTATATTATAATATTTTAATTTGATGGTCATAATTAGAAAGAAATAAGCAATATTTTGTTATGGTGTGATAGCCTCTAACTGAGAGAGAAGGTGAGAGGGCAAAAGTTGATCTGGAATCATGTCATAAAGGAACAGAAAACTGAAGGCTTCCATGGCCAGTTTGACCTCATAGATGCTCTAAGTGGTATGAAACATTGACTATCATGAATGAATAATTTAAATTTTCAGTGCTCTTTAGCAATTTAAATTACCATCTGAATATTTCAAGTGTACAGAAACTTATTTCTAGAATACAAAATCATAAAGTAGATAATTTTATCATGCTAAGTGAGATAAAATAGACAACTTTAAGACTTTTTAAACATTCACTTAAACATTTTTGCTTGAAATTCAGGGCATCATTTTTTCCTATGTAAATAAGTTTATAAAGTCATATTATATTTCCAAGAAACCTCTAAATGCCTTTTTTAGTGCTGTGTCATTTCATCTCTCATAAAACTCACAATCATAGCTGAAGGGGAAGCAAATATGTCCTTCTTCACATGGTGGCATCAAGGAGAAGTGCCAGGCAAAAGAGGGAAAAGTCCCTTATAAAACCATCAGGTCTCCTGAGAACTCACTCACCATCATGAGAACAGCATGGAGGTAACTGCCCCCCATGATTCAACTACTTCCCACTGGATCCTTCCCACAACATGTGGAAATAATGGGAACTACAGTTCAAGATGAGATTTCGGTGGGGACACAGTCAAACCATATCATTCTACCCTGCGCCCCCCCAAATCTTATGTCCTCACAATTCAAGACACAATCATGCCCTTCCAACAGTCCCCCAAACTCTTAACTCATTCCAGCATTAACCCAAAAATGCAAGTCCAAAGTCTCATTTGAGTCAAGTCTATTGCGTTTCACTTATGAGCCTGTAAAATCAAAAGCGATTTAGTTACTTCCTAGATACAATGGGAGTACAGCAACTGGGTAAATAAACTCATTCCGAATGGGAGAAATTGGCCAAAACAAAAGATCTACAGTCCCCATGCAAGTCCAAAATCCAATAGTGCCATCATTAAACCTTAAAGTTCCAAAATGATCTCCTTTGACTCCACGACCCACATCCAGGTCATGCTGATACAAGAAGTTGGCACCCATGGCCTTGGGCAGCTCGGCCCCTGTGACTTTGCAGGGTTCAGCCCCATTTTTATCTGCTTTCATGAGCTGGCATTGAGTGTCTGTGGCTTTTCCAGGTGCACAATGCAAGTTGTTGGTAGATCTACCATTCTGGGGTATAGAGGACAGTGACCCTCTTCTCACAGCTCCACTAGGCAGTGTCTTAGTGGAGACTCTGTTTGGGGTATCCAATCCAACATTTCCCTTTTGCACTGCCCTAGTAGAGGTTCTCCATCAGGGCCCTGCCCCTGCAACAAACTTCTTCTTGGATATCCACATGTTTTCGTACATCATCTAAAATCTAGGTGGATATCCACTGAAACCATGGCCGTAGCTGTATTTTGGTCCCTTTTAGTCAAGACTGGAGCAGCTGGTACACAGGGCAACAAGTACATAGGCTACATACAGCAAGGGCACCCTGGTCCCATCCCATGAAACCATTTTTTCCTCTCAGGTCTCTGGGCCTGTGATAAGAGGGGCTGCCACAAATGTTTCTGACTTGCCCTGGAGATGCTTTTCTCATTGTCTTGGTGATTAACATTTGGCTCCTTGTTACTTATGCAAATTTCTGCTGCTAGGTTAAATTATCCCCAGAAAATGGGTTTTTTCTTTTCTACTGCATCTTCAGGCTGCAAATTTTCCAAACTTTTATATTCTGTCACCTCTTGAACACTTTACTGCTTAGAAATTTCTTCTGCCAGATACCCTAAATCATCTCTCTCAAATTCAAATTTCCACTGCTCTCTAGGCAGGGGCAAAATTCTGCCAGCCAAAGCATAACAAGAGTCACCTTTGTTCCATTTCCCAACAAGTTTCTCATCTTCATCTGAGACCATCGCAGTTTGAACTTTATTGTCCATATCATTATCAGTATATTGGTCAAAGCCATTCAACAAGTCTCTAGGAAGTTTTAAACTTCACCACATCTCCCTGTCTCCTGAGCCCTCCAAGTCTACAGGAAGTTCCAGACTTTTCCACATTTTCCTATCTTCTTCTGAGCCTTCCAAATGGTTCCAATCTCTGCCTTTTATTCAGTTCCAAAGTTACTTCCACATTTTTGGGTATCTTTACAGCAGTGCCTCACTACCAGGTACTAATTTACTGCATTTGTGCATTCTCACACTGCTAATAAAGACATACCCAAAACTGGATAATTTCAAAAGGAAAGAAGTTTAATTGACTCATAGGTCAGCATGGTTGAGGAGGTCTTAGGAAACTTACAATTCTGGCAGAAGGGGAAGCAAACTTGTTCTTCTTCACATGGTGGCAGGAAAGAGAAATGCAGAGTAAAGTGGGGGAAAAGACCCTTATAAAACCAGCAGATCTCATGAGAATTCACTCACTATTCCGAGAACAACATGGAGGTAACCAACCCCATGATTCAATTACTTCCCACTGGGTCTCTCCCAGGATACATGGGGAATATGGGAACTACAGTTCCAGATGAGATTTGGGTGGGGATACAGTCACCTCCTAACTCAATACACATTTTCCTAAAACGGAGAATATATTGTACCCTCAGCTCTGAAATGAGCCAAGATTAGAGGAGGTAATGATGGGTCTAAATAATTAGACAAGTGTTAGATTATGGAGTGAAAAGAACATATTATGCAGTCAGAATGGCTATTATCAAAAAGTCAAAAAATAACAGATGCTGGAGAGGTTGCAGAGAAAAGGGAACATTTATACACTGTTGGTGGGAGTATAAATTCAACCATTTTGGAAAGCAGTATGGAGATTCTTCAAAGAGCTAAAAGCAGAACTACCATTCAACCGAGCAATCCCTTTACTGGGTATATACCCAGATGAATATAAATCATTCTACCATAAAGACCCATGTACACAAATGTTCATTGCAGAACGATTCACAATAGCAAAGACATAGAAGCAAACTAAATACCCATCAATGACAGACTGGATAAAGAAAATATGCTACATATACGTCATGAAATACTATGCAGCCATAAAAAAATAAGATCGTGTGTTTTGCGGGAACATGGATGGAGCCAGAAGCCATCATCCTCAGCAAACTAATTCTGGAACAGAAGACCAAATACTCTGAATATTCTCATTTGATGAGAACATATGAACACAAAGAAGGAAACAATAGACACTGGGGTCTACTTGAGGGTGGAGTTTGGAAGGAGGGAGAGGAGAAGGAAAGATAGCTATTGGTTATTGGGTTTAATACCTAAATGATGAAATAATCTGTACAACAAACTCCCAAGATGTGAGTTTGCCTATGTAACAAACCTTCACATGTACCACCGAACCTGAAACAAAACAAAACAAACAAACAAACAAAAAAACTAAAGTCACAACTCAATCAGTTGTAAAAATATAGATTGGAGGAAATACAGACAGTTACTAGTATGTTGAAATACCCAACAAGCACAATGGTAGCTCAACACCTGGGGTAGAAGTGAAGAGAGGAATATGTGTTTGAAAGCAAAATCCACAGGATTTATGATCAATACTTATTGGTAATTTTAATTCTCTAATTTGAGCAGAGTTGTTTGGGTGTTGAAGTGGAAATGTTGTAGGGATTAGTTTAGAACCAATCTAGCTAGAGGTCACACATTTAGAGCAATAGTGTGAGCATTAGAGAGGCAGAAACAGTCAAGCTGAGCTCGAGATACTAACATTTCACAATACTTCTTGATTTTTTGCTACTGAGTCTGTTTATCCACACCTGTTCCATGAAGGCTGATTCATGTAGTGACTAGGAAGGTATATGGACTTTCTATTCTGACCTTACTGCTGGCTAACCTGCTATTCTTCCTATTCCAACAGACAAAATCAATATAAATAAAACATTTTTAATACTTGAGTTACAAAACAATGGAACTATGTGATGCGACTACCTTGTTTTATGTTTTTTCTATGAAGATAAAGAATAACAGTTATTTTTGAGCACTTACCATGTTCAAACAGAGTATTGCTAAATTCTAACACATGATCTCATTGACTCCTCAC
Source organism: Rhinopithecus roxellana (assembly GCF_007565055.1). Classification (NCBI taxonomy): domain Eukaryota; kingdom Metazoa; phylum Chordata; class Mammalia; order Primates; family Cercopithecidae; genus Rhinopithecus; species Rhinopithecus roxellana. The sequence continues at coordinate 93,186,081 of NC_044552.1, read as the reverse complement.
AAGTCTCCATAGGATGGAAAATAAAAATATTATTATTTTTATTTTGAAAATAAGAAGTTAAAGCCTAAAGAATTTAAATGAATTACCCTAAACAATTCATGAGTGATAGAGTCAGAGTCAGGCCAAATACAACTCTGTATGACATCAAAGCCCAAGTGTTTAAACATTAACCTAACATGCCTCCCCATATTCTTTCTGATTCTTAGCTGGATAATCATAAGTCACATCTCAATCACTTACATTATGATAAAATTCAAACTTTGTGGAGTTTAATTTCCAGATTTTTATGTGTGGCCTGTGCAGGAAACAGCATAGCTTTATTTCTTCTCACTCCCTGAGATACAGCAATGCTCTTCTTAAGCCAAATCCTACCAATGCCTGCCTCTTGAATACTCCATGCTCTTTCTCATATTTATGTCTTTACTCAAGCAACACATGTAGGTCTCCACATCCAACACTCCTCATATATCATCTCCTCGGTGAAGCTTTCCTACACTCTTGCCACCAAGATATTATTTCATTCTACCTCTTTGCAACTATAAAACTTTGTATACGCCTTTATTATTATGTTCATCTCATTAATATTTTGTTTCCATGTCTGATTCTCTCCTAAGACTGTGTACATCTCAAAATATTCTGTTTTATTCATTTCTGTTAATTAATGTTAGTGTCAGTCATTGTACTGCTATTTCATCACGTTTGTAGTGTCAAAGATAAAGATACTCTGTCTGCGAGAAAGTGTGGAATTCCTTTCTATGTTCCCTCTCTTCTTTCTAGTTATTTCAGAAATGGCAGTTAGGATCACCCAGTGGAGGAGATCAATTCTCTGGTGGTAGTACTTCTAGTGCAGGTTGAGACAGTGCTCTGGAGATGGTACAGATGGAAGGAAACAAGAGATTCTTATTACTGGGCTGTTTTTTATCAGTAAGTCAATAATAGTCATTTTGCATGAGTAACTTATTTCCTTTCTGGAGAGAAGTTTCCAATGGAAGAGAAAAATGGCTTAAAGATATTAAAATATTCTGAGGGAAAATATTATCATATGGATAAACAGGAGTGTAAATAAGAGAGACCAGAAACACAGTGAGACAATGTTTTCCTTCTTCTCTGAAATAATGCAATCACTGTCTATAGTAGAGAATAACAAATCCAAAAATGTTACAAGTTTCTTCTTGGTTTTGACATATTTTGACAAATACTATGGTCTTAATTATTTGCCCTAAGAAGAAATCATTAGATGCTGTATTTGGGAACAAATATTGAAGATAATAAACAGAAATGTCAAAGAAAAGTAATGTTTGACATGTTTTTAAATAGCATATAAATGATTTTATTTAGTGGGAAAACAGTATATGAGATATATACTCTCAATATGTTAAAGTATTAAAAAAATAAACAACAATACTATATAGTATAAATTATAGAAAGCAATGACTGTAGATAAATTAAAGTATTCAGTCATAATGCCATTAAAGAAGAAATAAGATTAAGAGAGATTGAGAAAAGATGAGTTTTAAATAGTAGTGCTAAAAGATAGGACATAAGTTACAAAATATTAACTAGATTTGCCATATTTGGTTTATCTGATCATACCCAAAGAATGTTAATGGCTAAAATTAGACATATTTTTCACAACTTAATATGAGAAGGAAAGAGAGAGATGTACCCTGGAGCAAAATTTGTTCTACAAGGTAGTAGATAAGATTAAGCTAGATTGAAGCCTGTAGAGAATGACTAGAGTAGCATTAATAGCTTAGACTACTCAAAAATGTGTTTGCTTTTTCTTTTTTAAAAAATTGTGTAGGTTAAAATGATCAGACTGCACACACATTACTTGCAAGTTATCCTGTAACTCTCATCTCTGAATATATAACAGGTTCAAATTTATTGCTCAGATTAGTCAGTTGACCTCTTACAGCCAAATCAAAAGAAATAAAATAAAGGAAATGAGATTTCCCTTGAAAAAAACTAAGGAAGAAATTATAAAATTAGGAAACTGTATAAGAGCAGTGGAATTAGGTACCCAGGTCTGGAATTAGGCAGCAGGGAACTGAACTTTGCTCATAATCAATTATGTTGTTATGAACTAAATGCTTGTCCCACCACCTGCCACCACTCCAAATTCATATATTGTGCCCCTCACTCACAATGTGATGGGGCTACGAGGTGGGACCTTTGGGAGGTAATTAGGTTTAGGCGAGGTTGCGAGAGTAGAGCTTCCATGATTGGACTAGTGGCTTTAGAAGAGGAAGAGACACCAGAGCTCTCTGTTTCTCTGCCATGTGAGGATACAGCAAGAAAACAACCTTCTGAAAGCCAGAAAGACAGCCTTTACCAGAAATCAGCCACAGACACCCTGATCTTAGACTTCCCATGCTCCAGAAATGTCTGGGGTTTAAGCCTCTCAGTCTATGATATTTTGTTACAGCAGTGTTAAGACATGTAGAATTAGAGGAGTGACTAAGACAAATGTCAGTAAAGATTGCTTTCTTAAAGAGAGGAGACAGCCATAAAAGGTGATGTCACCCCCTACAGCAAGCATAGTGAGTCATGGTCTTGGTGAAAACCAACCTGCTCTTAAGATGGTGATGGAATCCATGTCAATTCTCCCTCTAGGCGGCTTCCTTAATGCCTTCCAGGTGATTCTAAAAGAGCCACCAGGGATACATGCCTGTACATTAATTAACAAGGTAGACTCCCCATGAAGATGACATAAATTCTTTTAATTTCATATCTTATGTTAAGGCAACCATTAAGTGTTTGATGAATGAGAAGAAGGTCACAGGAAATAAAAATATGGACAATTATTATTACATTATTTTATGATTACTTTACAAATATTCTATGAACACTAAAAAGTTTGAATGATTCTAAGAATATAACTGCAGATCTATTGCATTCCCTAGAGAAACTAGAATATTTCTACATGGACATGAAAATATATCTTTTCCTTTAGTTTTGAGTAGTGTTAAACATTTCCCCTAAGGAATTTTAGCAACAGTAGAACATTATTTTTAAATTAACTTTTTCATTAAATGCTTGTTTCCCTTGAAAAGGGAGCAGCTGTTTAGTGCTGGCAGATATTTTTCCCCTCAATCTACGAGTGTAAATCAAAAACAATTTGTTTTGTGAATAATCTACAGTATGACAATTTGTCTACAAATATGTCACTGCCTGTTTACTTCAGTGTGTGTCAATTGGATTTAGCCCCTTATTTGCAGAGAAGAGAGGAAGGCAATCTTGACAGCATCCCTGCCTGCCAGGCTGGCACTGCAGCCTCTCCCCCAGCTTCCTGTTGCCACTGAGAACCACGGGGAGTGAGAAGCCACACACTGTGCAGAGTGTGGGCTTAGCAGGGCTAGGCCAGCAACAAAATTAGAGACCTGGGCTCTCACTGAGAGAGTAGAGAGCTGTTCACACAGAGGCAGATCTTTCTGTACAGCACTTTGATTAAGTCTAGGAAGAACCTTAATAGACTGCCATTTACTAGAAAGGAACCTTTTAGAGACAAGTGTTGGGAGATGGAGTTGGATTTTTTTCCCCTCTGTCAGCTCCCTCTATACTGAACAGCTGATGCTTGCATTAAAGGAAGATCAAATAAAAAGCTTATTCAGCACTTACTAGATTTCCAGGAAGGAAAAAAAAATTGTCAGCTTAAGCTTACAATGTATAAGTATATCCTTCTATATGTCAGCTTATATCACCCGGGGTGATGTATGATTCACTCGATGTATTTAGTATTATAATGAGCAAATCTCTTTCCCATAGCCGGGACAGTACTCTCCTTTCACATTGGCACTTGCAGAGTTTGCATATTCACAAGATTGACCTGAGCTAGTGAACTCGACAACCACACTAGGTTATTTCTATGGTTTGTGTATTACTCAGACTGATCCTAATATTGTTATTTTGTGACAAATGATAAATGTTCCCTTTCATTGCACTCAGCAGCAGCATTAGTGGTATGGTAACTGAATTACTAATCTCTATTCCTTTTCTAAATGTTTGTTCTTTTTTATATGTATTATATATATTATATATATATATATTTCATATATATATATATTTCAAAACTGAGATCTAGGCAGGAAATGGCAAATTCAATAGAAAAGTGATTTAAAGGGCAAAACTTAGTACAGGGCATATATCCACTTGCGACATGAACACATATTATAGATAATTATTAATTAAAATCTTTAAGAGTGTTTTGAAAATAAATTTCAAAACCAAGTGCAATCTAAAAACATTTATCTCAAGTTTCAAGTATGTAGGAAGGTTAAATTCTGAGCAAAAATACAAATGCCATTTACTTTACAACAAGACCTTTAAATATAAATTATGATTTTACATAGCGACAGGGAATGGAGGAAGTCAATACTACTTCCTCCTTTAAAATGGACTGGAAAACTCCAAGTTGGACACAATACAGAGAATTCATTTTGAGAGATAAATCCTAACTACTTACTCGGAATAGTTTTTGTTCAGATCCCAGTAGTAGGAAAATGATAATTTAGAGAGACCCATATTGGAAAGAAGTATATCCCTCTGTCACAGCTGCCTTAAAACATCTTAAAGTAGAATGCATCTGGATGGACAAGGTGAAAGCATATTCTTTTCTTTTTTTCTTTTTTGAGACAGAGTCTGGCTCTGTTGCCCATGCAGACATGCAAAGGCACGATCTCAGCTCACTGTAACATCTGCCTTCTGGGTTCAAGTGATTCTCCTGCCTGAGCCTCCTGAGTAGCTGGGATTATAGGTGTGTGCCACCATTCTTGGCTGATTTTTTTGTATTTTTAGTACAAACGGGGTATCATCATGTTGGCCAGGCTGGTCTTGACTCCTGACCTGAAGTGATCCAATCACTCCGGCCTCCCAAAGTGCTTCTTTTCTAACATTTAGAAAAACATTTATTGAAGCTATTAGAGATTATTAAATAAATACTTGTGCTTAGAAAAAATCCACGAAACTTAGAGATGGCATTTAAACAATAATTTCCTCTTAATTCCTCTATATATAGGGAAAGAGAATTGTGTAAGTTTCTAAGTTTGTAAAATGCATAGTAAACTTTTGAAAAAAAAAATAAACAAAAAGCGAAGCAGAGGGAAGCACATAATTTTACATATTGATGGTGAAGCCACGGTGTATGTATAAAGATGGAGTTTAGACACATTCATGCTTTTGCTTCCACTAAACAAGAAATGAAGGTTCAAAGACTCATAAACTCACAGGGATAAAGAAAACAGGGAAAGATAAAACAACAACTAATTTTTGGAATCTAGAGTGATAGATGCATGTAACTGACACAGTCTAATAGAGCTAAATTCTAAACTGGCAATGGGGAAGGCTGAGAACCATGTTTACACCATAGAATCCGGAAATGTACAGATGGGCAGCATTGGATGTTTCTTGAATTGAGGGTAAAGGCAGAAAGGATTGTTTGAAAGATGGCTGAAGAAGCAGTTAGGATCCGTTCCCCCACCGACATGCTTCCCACCCCTGCACTTAGCTCTATGAACCCCTGTGCCACCGGACACTGTAATGCCAGGCTGGGGTTTTCTTCAAAGAAGGACTTGTTTACCCAGTGCTGTGACTACTAACTAGGACAGATATCAGGCGTCAGCACCCTCAGGGATTGTCTCAGCTACAGAAAGCAATCTCAGCTATCCGTGGGCTACATCTAATGGCTATCAATGCAGTAGGGTAAGGTTTAACTGTCTAAGTCCAACGGGAACAACTCTGAAGTACTGTTCTAGTTCCAGAGCTTTCTGTGGGGTCAGCCAATCTATCACTGGGCCAGTATCACAGCTGGATTTCTCCCTCTGCCTACACATAATTTCTTCCTTTCCTGTCCACAGGGCTTGAACCCAAAGGATCACCTCAATAAATATCCTATACATCAACTCGGTGTCAGAGCCTCCGTCTAGGTTCTGCAACAATAATTCTTCCTAATCTCTAAAGAAGACTGTTGACTTATTCTTAGCATTCCATAAAGCAGAGGGTGTCTCTTCAAATGGGAACACTAGGGAATGTGAAGAGCGGATATTTCATACTTAATACAAGTCAAATAATTGAACATTTGTACACCAAAGCAGAGATACAAGCCTTCTATTTCCTAAAATTTTCTATAGGTATTCAGGAAAAGTGTTTTCTGGAGTATTTGAAAAATCTAAAAAGAAAGTTAGAATACATTCATATTAAGATAAAATGGCCCAACCAGAAAACCTTACAGGGAAGTCCAAAGGTAGCAAACTTAATACCAGCAAAGAGCTTACAATAATTTCTTTTGAAGTTTTAGAAGCAAATCTGAGATAAGTAAGTACACACAGAAACATTTTAACATGAAAGACAAACACCAAAATAGGCAAACAAACAAACAAACAGCAACTTGGAGGTACTGAAGACTAGGAAGTAATTATGAAATTAAAATTACTGATATCCTCAGAAAGATAAGAGAAGTTAGTATATTCATGAAACAAGAACAAGGTGCTATCAAAAAAGAGAATAGAGTTCCTGAAAATTAAAAGACATTAGTCCAAAACAAAACCTTGTTAGAAGACTAAGAAGATCGAATGATGCCACCTTTCTGAAACACATCAAAAAGGCAAAGATATGAAAAATAAGATAGAATTCATAAGAAATATGAAGAATTACTCTAGAAGTGCCAATATAAAAATTTATGAAATTCAAAAAAAGAACTGAGAAAGCAGAAGTGAAATCATCAATAAAATATTAAAGAAAATATATAGTTTTCAAGTGGAAAGAGCCCACAGAATGACTGTCAATATAATGGAGAAAAATAATGCCAGATTAATGTATCCCATTTTATTTTACTTTATAATTATTTTTTAGAGACAATGTCTTGCTTAATGTATGCCATTTTAAAGGAGCAAAATAAATATTCTACAATGTCATTGGAAGCGGATGAAAGAGAATATACGAGGTGTTCTTTGAACTTCTCAGAGCAACGCTAGAAGCTAGAAGATCAGGGAGCAATAGAACATGTTAAGGTCAGTAAGATAGAATTGGCAAAACTCTGCTAGACAAATGACTATTTTCTTAAATAAATCAATCCTGGGTTATACAGTCAACAGAAAAATTTTGGATATCAAAAAAAATTCAAAATATATGAACAAAATACAATATGCAGATCATAGGGTCCTTGTGTTTTTTTTTTAATATTTATTCAAATTGGCCAATTTAAAAAATAGAAACAGGGAAAACTGAGCATGACCTAGTTATTAAATAATATTAAAAATCTAGTTAATTTTTTGGTTATAGTATTGCCATTGTGGTCTCATTTTTTTAAGTAGCTTTTACAAGAGATACATGTATTCCAAAATATTTACAACTGACATCATATGATTTCAGTATTAAAAAAAAAAAAAAATCAGTCCTTTCCCTTCTCCCCTGCAAAAAACAGTATGAAGGGGTGTGAGTAGATTAAACAATATAGCAGGAAGTTGATTGGTGTAAGGCTGGGTGATGAACATTGGAAGATGAGTATATTATCTTTTCTCCCTTTGTATGTGTTTGAAAATATCAATAGCAAACAGATGTTTTAAAGCTCTGAATGTCCAGATAAAATTCAATTTCATGTATCTTTTCTCTGAAAGCCACTTCAGGAGATAGTATTCCAAAATTAGGGGATAAAACAAACAAACAAAATATCTGTGTGGATCTGTGTGGAACAGGACATAGGAAAAACACACAGAAGGGAGATAAAGAATATCCCTTAGAATTATTATAGTTTTATACTACCTGTGTCTACACAAACCAACAGAAAAGACACACACACACTCACAGACACACACACACACATATGCACACACAAACACATACAAACATATTTTTCCATTAGTCTCACAATCATGTGACCCAGGATTTTACTTGATTCTTTTGGCCCTAATTACATTAAGACAGAATTATGGGATTGACTCAGCAACTCTCAGTAGTGGTTTATGTAAAACAAATTCTGAGGAAATCACAAAACTGAGATGTTTCTTCCAGGAACACACTGCACTGTTTCTTAGTGAGTTCAAGAAGAGCAGAGTTATGATCTTCCTTTAAAAGGTTAAGAAAAGGAGCCTCTACCTTGCCCCTGGATGAGCCTCTTGATATCAGTAATCAGGTAATTAGCTATGGCTTGCCCAGCTTCCCTACATTAAGGAACAAACAATCGACGTTGGAGTAAGCGCTGTTAGACACATGAATATCAAAGTCTCCTAGTGACTTTCAGTAATTTCCATCTGATAATTATTTCTCTAATTCTCAACTAAATTGTGGTTTGCTCAATTTAAAGCCATGTTTTTCTCCTCTTTATTTTAGTTTTTACTTAAGAACTTTTAACAGTGCTTTGCATTTTTATTGGGCTTTATATTTGTCAAAGCTCTAATTGGCAAGAAGCAGATATCATCTCTGATTTAGGCAGAATGTACATTTATTGAAGGAAATAATGGGGAGTCACTGAATTGCTACAAGCCCAGAGTACCAAACTCAGGAAAATGGACAGGGATATAGAAAATTATTTGTCCAGAACTGATGTCCAAATCACATCACAGATTCTAAGCAGGAAGGACTCTGCTTCCAGGGCCACTGGACGCCAGCATTTGCAGGTGCCCCTCCAGCATAGCTGGTCCTGATACCTACCAGGAGTCCCCACTAAATTTGCTGCCTTGAGATCCCAGATATCACAATGTGGTCCCTGAAGCCAAGAGAGTTCTCTACAGACCTTGCTTCTTTCATATTAGCTCCCAATTCCAGGTGAGAGTGACCGATGGACCATGCATACCTATACTCTGACTGCAAAAAAGTTTGATGAACACTTCCACAAAGATTATTAAGAAAAATATGCTACAAATTGAGAGGACTTGGCAAAATTCTGTGAGACAAATGATTAGTTTCTTCAACAAATCAATGCTGGGGGATAGAGACAGCAGAAAACATATTGGATATCAAAAGAAACTTAAGGGATATTAATAAAATACAATATACAGGTCACGGGGGTCTTGTTTTTGTTTTTGATCTTCAAATGCTGAGCAACCAGAAATATAAAGATTTGTACTATAAGCATTTTGCAACTAGTGTGTATACGTACCTATTTTATTTTAATTTTAGAATTCAAGATCTTATGAATTGGTAATGATTTAGATCTGTCAGTGCAAACTTTTGCATTAAAGGGAGTAACGTTTTGAAAAACTGTATTCTGAGGGCCGCTGTGTATATTTTATATTAAGTAGTGTTAAGTGTGTATCAGGAGTAGAGGGAGTAAAATAATCAAGATGGTACTTTCTAGTAACATCCTCATCCTTACCTAGCACAGTGAATCTTCTCTTCCTCACTGGTAAGATCACTTGCTTCACACATCTGGAGGCGAACTAGTGAACAAGAGGCCGAAGCAAATCTATAATATAGCATATTTGTACAGTTAAACACTAAATCAACTATCTGAGAGCTATACATTGCATCAAATTCTACAGGCTGGCCCGTAGTCAAGAAACCTAAAGTGTGATTCCAGTTTGCCCCCTACAGAACTGTAGCACTTTATGTAAGAAACAAATACCTTTGAATTTCAGCTTGTGTAAGTCCACCAAATATTAGACTTCTTAAAAAACTGTTATAATAACTAATCAGAGATTCAAATTCATAAAGTTTAAAGAAATTTGATGAAAATTTTATATAGCAAAGTTCCAGAGCTACTGTAAAGTGTAACCTCCAATTTATCCATTCAATGCAACTGAATCCTGAATATAAAAATTATATATATACACATATATACATATATATACAAAATTTTTGTATACATATATATATACAAAAATATATGTATATACATTTGCAGGCAGAACCATGAAGGAATTTTCAAATTTTATTTCTTTTTCAGACTGTGGCTAAGTCACAACTTCTGGTCACAGTACCTAACTTATGCATTGATCTGCTTAAGCTTAAATAAACAACATGTTCATGATATAAGCATTTATTAGTACTTCATATAGAAAGAAGTGTTATAATGCAGATTAGAGTGACATAGATAGCAACATATAAAGACAAACATTATTTTCTCTGATTCTAAAACTGAATCGAAAAATATTTGAAATATCAATTGGCATGAAAAAGAAAGCTCAATGATTGAAGCAAGCAATTATTTATAAATTCTTAAAATAAGAGAAAATATATATCAACTTTTATAAAAGTCACATTAGTGCTTTTAGTATTTCGTATGTTATGTTGGACCTACTTATTTCAAGTGACTATATCATTAGAAAGTTGTAGCTCAGTTTTCAGTTTCTGATTTCTATTAGTTTGTAAAAGGATTTTACATTTGCATTTAAATAGGAAGAAAATGTGATAAAGATTTCAATTAAAAGGCTGTCTGTTTGGGTTAATTCATTTTTAATAGGAATAGTAAATATTTTTCAGTTGATATAGTTCTTACTGCAAGATCAGTCCATTGTTCTTTTTTATCTAGTTATGTCAGGTGGTGCTCAATAATGAACACTATAATGTCAGCCTTTTCTCTTTAAGGAACATTTCCCAATTCTTCATTGATTTTTAAGAAAACAAAGCAAATTGCTGAATAGTGCTTGAGAAAACTAATGACAGCAGGTTGCTGCGTAAGTACAAAAGATTATTTACACACATATAAACTATGTATGATGTTAATGTTTGTTCAAACAAGTGTATACATAGACACATACAGAATAGATTTTAATTCTAAAGTTTCTGATGCTAGATTTGATGGAAGGAAAATGAAAAACTGTCTTATCTTGAAAGTTTAGCTAAGACTTCAGTCACACCTACTTTATATGGTTAGGTCGTGTTCTCTATAGAAAGAAATGCCATCTTTTAACTAGTGTTCATACATATAAGACATTTTTAAAATGGAGGGAGATTCTGTAAGGACAATACCAGTCTCCATTTGACATGTCAAACGTTTTTCACTTCCAAAGTTAGCTCTTTGAAATTTGGTCACTTAGTTGTTGTTTGGTTTGTAGGTGTGTCCTTAGTTCTAAAAAATATTCAGTTACCTACATGGGATCTGCTTGAAATATTTTACATTAAAATAATTTAAATGTTTCTTACGTCTTCAGGATGTTTACTTTTTCTGTTGTTTTTTGTTTTATAGCTGCAATTATGTAGCTTGTAATATGTTTCTTTACTTACCCAGTTTCTAAGGAATTTGCTCACTTTCTTTTTTTCTTACTTTGTTTTCAAATTCCCGAAAACACTTTGCACTGGACATCATTTTCTGAGAGAGGGCGGGGGTGAAAGAATGAAACTTTTAAATAAATAATTGAAGCATTTAATTAGTATGTTCTGGCTTACTGCTAGCAGAACATCACGGTAATGCGTAAGTGGATTATGTTTCCTGTAACTCCAGCCAGGAGATATCTTGACAGTTGCGTTTTTTCATTCTCAGGTGTCTAGTTAAGAAAAACACAGGGGTCCAATTCAACCTTTACAAATGTTATCTTTTGACTAGAAAGATTACTGCTTTAAGATGCAATGGGATTTTCCACAGCAAACTTAGCAGAGGATTATGCTTTTCATCTGAATGAAGAGTGAATAGGTGGTGTAAATAGAGGATATTTCTAGAGAAAATTTCTATATAAATTGTGATTTATTTTTCTTGTTTCTACTAAAAATTCATAAAGAAAAGAAGTGGCTGTTGAATTAGAGAAAAGTCCATACTATCTTGTGAAATTGCTCCTTCCAAGTTATACACGCACACACACACATGAGAGACGGGGGGGGCGGGTTTCAAGTGTTAAAACAATTCTATTTTATTTTATCTTATTTTCAGTTGTTTCATTCATTTTTGACATCATTAGAATCTATTCTCCCCACAGTATGTCTGTATTTTTAGGCAGTCTGTAAATTGAGCGCTTCATGGTTGATTTTTTTTCAGCCATATTTAACCACTGATCTCAGCTGAATTGATTAGACTGACTGTGGAGTAATTCAAATCAGATAAGACGGTTGAGCTCACCAAACAAACCATGCCACGGTCCAGTAATTTTGTTCATATAACTACAAGCTAATCCACTGCAGTAAGTTAGGCCTGTTGGGACCACAAACTTTAGGAGCTATCTATAATAAATTTTAAAGCTTTTGTTTACTATAACTTATTTTCTTAGATTTTTTTTTTTTTCAATCTCTAATTTAGCAATGTAAATCTCTAAGGAGATTTCCATGCACATGTCTAGGGAAAGGAGTACTCAACCGAAGAATCCCAGGGACTTTCCATAGTTAATTTCATTTAATGTCTTTCCAGTGTCTGCAAAGCCAAAAGCAGGGGTTACTGGAAAGTGTCAAATTTAATATAATCATGATGTTTTTTCACCATTTCAGCAGAATCTGAGAATTAAAAACTGTGTACCTACATACACATATAGAAGCACACCACACATGAGAAATTATGAGAGAGGAAGTATGTTCTAAGCCTCCAATAATACTTAAAATGTAGTATAAGTAAATAAATACATAAATAAATAAACAAATTTACAAATAAATACATTTATAAATAAATGAGTAAATCTATACTAGATACAGCTTTGCTTTATTTGACTATTATTAGTTTTTTTCATCTCTCTGCATACAAGGCTTGTGGTAACATGTTTAGCATCTATTATTTTAACAGGTTTTTCTACACATACCGCTAAATTCAGCAAATACAGTTTGGATGTTGTTCCCACCCAAATCTCATGTTGAAACATAATCAACAGTGTTGGAGATGGAGCCTGGTGGAAAGTGGTTGGATCATGAGGGTAGATTTCTCGTGAATGGTTTCAGCGCCATTCTTTTGTAACTGTCCTCACAATAGGGAGTGAATTCTCATGAGGTCTGTTTGTTTACAAATGTGTGACACTTCCCTTTCTCCTGTTTCTGCCCATTTAAGACATCTGGTCCCCCTTTGAATTCCACCATGACTGGAAATTTTCTAAGGCCTCCCTAGAAGGAGAAGTTGCTATGCTTCACCTACAGCTTGCAGAACTGTGAGCCAAATAAAACCCTTTTATTTGCAAATTACCCAGTCTCAGGTATGTCTTTATTGCTATGTGAGAATGAACTAATATATAAGTAAACCGTCAAGCAAGACTACTTTTTTGTGTGTGAATATTAACATTGTTAATTAAATGAATGTATTTAACTGATTATTTTGATAAGAGTTAAAAATTGTGAAATTGTTCATATAAGTTTATAGTGTTATCTGGAACACTTTCTACCTACACTTTTTGAATTTAAAATTATTTTTAAATTGCACATTTTTCTTAAAATGAATTATGCCATTCCAAATTGCTGTCAACCCACCTGGTTATTTCCTAGCAATCATTAACAATTGTATGTTGTTAAATAGTTTAAATAGGCCATATTTAAACTATTTAAAACCAAAAACTGTCTATTCCTCTATCCTGATGTCTAAACAAGCAATTGCACAAGAAAAACAACAGTTTTGGAATTCCATTGAGTTTATCACACGTAAGCTTTTTTTGTCTTCTTCACAGTTAGCATTTTTTTTTTTTTTTTTTTTTTTTTTTTTTTTTTTTTTTTTTTTGAGATGGAGTCTCGCTCTGTAGCCCAGGCTGGAGTGCAGTGGCCGGATCTCAGCTCACTGCAAGCTCCGCCTCCCAGGTTTACGCCATTCTCCTGCCTCAGCCTCCCGAGTAGCTGGGACTACAGGCGCCCGCCACCTCGCACGGCTAGTTTTTTGTATTTTTTAGTAGAGACAGGGTTTCACCGTGTTAGCCAGGATGGTCTCGATCTCCTGACCTGGTGATCCGCCCGTCTCGGCCTCCCAAAGTGCTGGGATTACAGGCTTGAGCCACCGCGCCCGGCCCACAGTTAGCATTTTTGAAGCATCATATATATCTCATGGCATTTGGAAAAAGAGCTACTGTTGCTATATGGATCAGTGGTAGATAATGTGGCAACGGACAACCCAAACCTCTTTCAGTTTAGTTTCGTTAGAACAGTCTGCGTATGCTCATTACATTTGGAAGGGAATATGTATGCAATCTCCATCTTATTACTTTGGTTTTCTCATCTTACCCTTTATTTATACTAAAATTTAAAATGTTCTATGAAGTATGGCAAATAAAGGTGTGACAAATTTGTAATGTATTTAGAAACAGTATTTTAAGGAGGCTCTTTCTTTTGGAACTTGTGTTTCTTTTTACAAAGAATTACTTTATCATTACTTTCTAAATTAAGAGCATCACAATTTATAGTTGTCAAAATACACATTTGAAATGACTGTCTTTTTGAAGAAGCAATCCTTCCACTAACAATTATAAATCCATCCTTTCTATGGTTCTCTAAATATTTCTGCACCAGTATTCTTTCAGGCAGAGAATGTTTTTATTAAGCACTGATTAATGGAAAATATGCGTATGAATAAGAAAATCTTTTTAGAAGAATTTTTTTAAAAAGTTGAATGCTTACATGCTGTATAATACTTTTGTTATTTCATAGAAGTTATGTAATGAATAGTGGTATCTTGACAAACGAAATTAGAATCTGTGGCCTAGGGAGGAAACAATGAAAAGTATTGATGAAGTCTACTTCAAAAATTTAAAATAAATTTTAATGGTATACAGACACATACCTACACACACACACACATGCACATTAAAATTAAGTTGATGTTGAGACAAATAAGACTTGTAAAGCTTAATTCTTGAATGCTGCTCTATTTTGTGACATTACTGGTAACAAGTCACATCTTGTTGGAGATTTTAGATTAAAAATGATCTACTTTGTAATTCAGAGTAATACTGCAAGTCCATAAATTTGATTTTGTCTCCTTTTTAAGTATAATGAACTGAGGTGCAGAAAGTTAATTGACATTTGTACCCAGTTATGCCATTAATTAGTGTGGTGGATTCAAACTCAAGTTTTTCACCTCCCAAATTGTTATTTTAACTTTAAGTAATTAGGGATTATCTCACAAAAGCCATTAAAATCTATAGCGCTTCATTTGTGTAACAGCAGTCCCTAATCTTTTTGGCACGAGAGACCAGTTTCTTAAAAAACAATTTTTCCATTAAACTGGGGGTGGGGCAGGGTGGTGATTTGGGGATGAAACTGTTCTACCTCAGATCATCAGGCATTATTAGTTGGATTCTCATTCTCATATGGAGCACACAACCTAGATGACTCACATGTGCAGTTGACAATACGGTCTGTGCTCCTTTGAGAATCTAAGGACACTGCTGATCTCACAGGAGGCCAAGCTTAGGCAGTAATGTTCACTTGCCTGTCACTCGCCTCCTGCTATGCGGCCTTATTCCTCACAGGTACCAATCCATGGCCCAGGGATTGGAGACCCCTGTTATATAAGACTGTATTCATGAATGTACACATATAGGTATCTAAATATAGTATTAACCTCAATTGTAGGAGACTATTTTATGTAAATGGATAAACAGATACAAAACTAAGAGTCTAAAATTCAATAGGGGATATAAAGAGAAACATGAAAATTAAAGCTAAAATAGTTCAGATCAGTAAGTGTATCATGATTTTGTTAAAGTATAATGAAAAGTTCCAAAATTATGCAAACCAGCCAGTATGATCCTGACCTTTAGGATTTCAGTGGAATTATTTTCTAGCTTTGATTAAAATTCGTCAAAGGACATTTGTATTTGTTTTAATTCTAGTCAAACTACCTCATAAAGGTTTTGCTAAAATTTTCTAAAAATCTTACTAAGGTGCTTTGAAACTGCCAACATCTCTGCAAATCCAATTATGGGGCATTAACGTAGTCTTACTGTTTTGAAAGTAGAGTTAATTGTAGGCATGTGTCTCAGGCTAATGTACATATATCAAACAAAAGTGTTGATCAACCCTTTTTTAATAGAAATTTCAATATTGTAAGTATGGAAAAAGTTACCTTTAACGCTTATAAACACAGAGCAACAAGGATGCGGGCAGTTGAAATTGATCAAGTTTATTATGTTTCATTCCTGTCACATTCTTCAAAGCACAAAATAGCACTTTTTGTTTTGTTTAAAAGCATCGTATCTATTTCCATTAAATTCAAACATTAAATTTATAAAATTCAGCTACATATTCAGAAGGAACAGATTTAAGGCAGTTACTGACTTCAGTTTAGCAAGTATTTTGGCATCCATAGCAGTTAGGATAGTTGAGAATGAAACTTATTTTAAAACTTTTCAATTTATATCTGAAACTGATAGCTAGTATAGAAACATCAAAAAAATAAATTGAAGACGACTATATTGACTCATTATATAATAAAAAGAATAAGCATTTAGTGAGGATAATAGGAGCCAAAGTGAGTTGAACTATATTGTGTATGTGTGAAAATGACTATACTTTACTCATTTAAGATCCTATATGTCATCTTGGTTGCAACCAATAGCACTTGTTTATAGAAGGAGTGGCCTTTTGGGCTTTTTATTATAAGAATTATAAATCCAGATTTTTGTACCAAATGATGTCAGTGGCTCTTACATTACATGATGTAAGAAGATAATGCTCTTCTAAACATCTAGATTGCTGCCAGGTGTGGTTGCTCTTGCCTGTAATCCCAGCACTTTGGGAGGATGAGGTGGGTGGATCACGAGGTCCAAAGTTCAAGACCAGCCTGGCCATGAGGTCTGGAGTTTGAGACCAGCCTGACCAATATGGTGAAACTCCGTCTCTACTAAAAATACAAAAATTAGCCAGGTGTGGTGGTACTCACCCATAGTCCCAGCTACTTGGGAGACTGAGGCAGGAGAATTGCTTGAACCTGGGAGGCAGAGTTTGCAGTGAGCCGAGATCATGCCACTGCACTCCAGCCTGGGTGACAGAGCAAGACTCTGTCTAAAAAAAAAAATCTAGACTTCCAAATGAAACAATAAAATACCAAAACATTGGTCCCTTTTGTTAAATAAGAAACACTTTTTAACTTTGTCCTTATACATGTTTTATATATGTATATATACACATATATATAATACACAAATTCATAAATATACAAGTAAATTTTGACAGATAGTTGTCTTGAGGCTTTCTTGTTTTTCTGCTCTGAAGTACTCTGTATTTTGAACACAATGCTCAAGTAAAAAAAGAAAAAGAATCTGAATCTCCAATACACATATATTTATTTAATATCAATTTAGGTATTAGTGCATGCTATTATATTAATCAGTAATATAAAAAGAGAAATTAAATATAAGGCAAGGAAATAATTAGAAATATAATCTTAATATTTTCCTGCTTCCTATGGATCACTCAGCACACCTATTGGGAGGTGCACATCCACCTACTTTGAGGGCCACTGGTCTACACTAAAAGCATGTAAGTCTCCTAGTATCAATGTGTAACTCAGAGGGAATCTGCATCAGAATCAAAATAGTCTACTCTGGGTAATATTCTAAAATGATGCCGGGGCTCTTAAAGGGGGAGCTGGCTGTCCTTCATTGTTTGAAAGAAAGTTTTGTTGAATTGTCTGTTAAGGGGAATACAGAAGATTTTCTAATGTAAATGTAGCCCTCATCCTCTATTCTAGTCCTCTCATTCCACAGTCAATATTCCTCTCTTTGGGCAGTTTCCACTTGTAGAACATTGACATTTTTGTTGTTAGCATAAAAATCAACAACAACAATAAAACTTGGGCCAATGCACTGCATCGTAAGACTATGTGAGTGCAGTGATTCCCTCAATATTATATAATAGCTGTCAGTTGAAATGTATAACTTTTCAATTGTATACTTTTATTTTCTTGCCTAAGAAATATTTTCCCCATTTGGTTAGATTCGTTTTGTAGTCTTAGTCAAGGTATATGTCCCAAATTGTAAGAACAGATGAGATAAATTCCTAATTAAAATAAACATAAGATCATAAAGTCATCTTAGATTTCTATTGCATAGCTCAGAGCATATTTTATGAGTGTGTCATAAGCAGTGGTTCTTAAATTTTAATATGCACATGATTCTGATTCAGTATTCTGCTTTCTAACAAGATCCCAGGTGACATAAATGTTGTTGGTTCATGGATCACAATTTGAGTTAGCGAGTTCCTCCTAAACAATGTTCACCAGCAGGTGCTGCATCTGTTTAGTAGAGGATTGTGTAGACAGGTGTATATGCTGTGGCACATAATATTCAGTACTGGTATAAAAGGTAAAATGTGTGTAAGGATTAATGTCTTATAAAATTGAGAAATTGATGAAGTGGGAATCCCAGTCTCAATGAAATCTTATTAAAAATTGATCATCTTAATAACTAGGCTGGGAACCAAGAGAAATGAGGTGATTTTAATGAGCATCCATTATAGTATAATATGTCTGTGACTTTTAGTTTTATTTTTCATTGTTTTGGCTAATTTTAGTTATGGGAATAAAGATAATAGGTTGAGCCTTCTTTTTCCAAACTGAGAAAGTTATCGAGGAAAAGAACAGACTTTTGGCAACTTCTTGTGGAATGTTATTTTCTCTATTATTAGCTTATGAGCTCACCAAAATACTATAGATAGATTTAATTTGATCATTTTACTTTACTAATTATATATATTGCCTATTTTATTTTTATTTTGAATAATATGAGAATCACTGTTATTGTTAGGGATACACGTCTATTGATAATTAAATCAATATTCAGAAATTGGGAATCATTTATTAACTACAACAGTGTACGGAAAATTATAATCCATGGGTCCAATTCAGTCTGCAGCCTGCTTTTAAAGTTTTACTGGACCAGAACAGAGCCACGCCCATTTGTTTATATATTAATATCACCTATGGCTGCTTTCCCAATATAATGGTAGAGTTGAATAGTTGCAACAGAAACCATCTGGCTTGCAAAGCCTTAGATATTTATTCTCTGGCCTTTACAGAAAAAGTTGTGCTTGCTCTAAACTCATATAAAAAGTTTTTAAATAATAAAAATTTACTCTTTCCACATGCTGTTCTAAAACAGTTTTTATGAATGAGAAAACTTAATGCTAGAAATAATATAATTGCAACTTTTTTTTTTTTTTTTTTTTTTTTAGTTTGAGGTACTATATTGTATAAGGTACTACTCTAAGTGTCTGTGCCAGTTTGTGATTCTTGAAGAGTCTGGATTACACCTTGGTCTTATATATTTTCTTCTAACCAGATCATGTTTTTTTCTTTTCCTCTTACGAGTTTGCTAAAAAGAAAACTAAGAAGAAAACTAAGAGTTCCAACCACCCAGTACATTACACAAGAGATGCAGCACTTTAAATACAAAGGGACTTGATTCAGCAGGACCGCTATAGTTGTCAGCCAAAATAGAATGATGTATTTGGCAGTGATTTCAGCTACATGTTAGTGTTTCACATGACACAGCAAGCCCATAGATTGTAGCCTTCAAAGGAATTTATGGGTTGACACTTTGCTATTGAGATAACGTAAGAAGATAAAGTCCATAACTCCAACAGTTTTTTTTTTTTTTTTTTTTTTTTTTTTTTTTTTTTTTTGGTTCGTTGTATAATTTATGCAAAGTTAGAATGCCCACAGTAGAAGGCAAACCCATAATGTCTGGAAATTTTACTCTAGACTAATAAAGTCTCCTCCAGCAGGCATACACCAACCCTATCACTTAGCATACAGTATTAGAGACAGTGTGGAATTAGTATATAATGGCTATTATATCTACATGATTCCTCTTGTCTTCAGTGTTCTTATGTGTAAAAAGATAAGTTCATTATATGTATATTATTTCCTATTGTCTTCAATATTCTTACGTATAAAAAGATAAGTTGCCCAGGCGCAGTGGCTCACTCCTGTAATCCTAGCACTTTGGGAGGCCAAGGCGGGTGGTTTGCCTGAGGTCAGGAGTTCGAGACCAGCCTGGCCAAAATAGTGAAACCCTGTCCCTACTAAAAATACAAAAAATTAGCTGGGCATGGTGTCAGGCACCTGTAATCCCAGCTACTCAGGAGACTGAGGCAGGAAAATCAGTTGAACCCAGGAGGTGGAGGTTGCAGTGAGCCAAGATTGCATCATTGCACTCCAGCCTGGGCAACAAGAGTGAAACTCCACCGCTTAAAAAAAAAAAAGATAAGTCGATTATATCTATATTATTTCCTCTTGTCTCCAGTATTCTTATGTATAAAAGGATAAGTACTAACTAGAGGTTATAGGCAACTTTGTAACATGATTTTTCGGAGAAGGTTTTAAAATAACAATGATATCCTGACTATTTTCAACTAATAAAAAATCAGAAAACTTGGGTGGTTTTAATGTGAGTTGAGATTTAAAGTCATTAGACTACATTATAAATAGCATGCAAATTTTCACAGGTCATGCCAAATGTGATAACATTGCTCCTCTGATTTTTATCTGGATGTTGGGGAAACAGTGAGTAGTAGGAATTAGGCAGCAAAAAACTTCTCAGGTGTGTCCTGCTGCCTTTTGCCTTTAGTAGGGACATACATAGACAAGACTCGAACACACACATGTATTATTGCAACAGATAGAACAATAACACAGAAGTCTTATGGGAAATTCCACAGACGCATCTACTCAGCAGAATGTATGTGAACTGGTATATTTTGTTTGTTTAATACAATATTTAAACCAGTAGGTTTTACAGAAAAATTTAGATTTCCAACTTATCTTGAAAAATCTGCTAATACCAGATCTGTATTTCCATAGGATAAGAGTTGTCAAGATCTGAGTAACAGAGGCTCATTTTGGAAGGGACATAATGTGTCTGAATTAACATGGTTCCCATCATTGTCTGTATCTTCCCAAAATCATAGTGGAGTATCAGTTGCCATTTATTGTTTTTCCTTGTTCTATTATGGCAGAGTAACATTATCTGTATTATGTCTCTGTCACAAGAGAAAAGACAGAAGACAGACCCGTAAGACTGTAGCTTTCAAGAAGAATGTGAATAAACATTTTTCTCTGTGGTGGTTCGCCTCACTCCTTTATTTTACTTGCAAGTGAACAATAGACATTTGTACTTGTGACCCAATCTAGAGCAAATATATTATTGTTCTTTATTATTTTATGATAAATTTCCCAATATTTCTTTGCTCTGTGATTAGAGGTTTTCCTTGGACAAATTCAGAGTAGCTATGCTTTCCACATACTTAGGATGGCAGACACTAAGCTTTTTAAAGACTGTGTGTATGCACACACGTATTTGTATATTAAGCATTTGAAACAAACCCTAGAGATTACCACTAGTCTTTTCTCTGTCATTTCATTCAGTCTTTACTATCATCTTACCCTTTTAATGATGTGGAAACTGAAGCTTCAGAATAAAGTAATTGACTCAAGGTCCCCAGAGTAATTGACTTAGGATAACTTGGAATAGTGCTATGACTTTGGTCACTGTACATCTTCTTAAACTCTGGACTGTGTTGTCTCCATAACTTGAGAGGCTAAGTTATTTCACAAAGATCAGACATAAAATCTCTTCTGGTTGGGCGCGGTGGCTCACGCCTATAATCCCAGCACTGTGGGAGGCGGAGGAGGGAGGATCACGAGGTCAGGAAATAAAGACCATCTTGGCTAACATGGTGAAACCCTGTCTCAACTAAAAATACAAAAAATTAGCCAGGCGTGGTGGCGGACGTCCTAGTCCCAGCTATTCAGGAGGCTGAGGCAGGAGAATGGCGTGAACCCGGGAGGTGGAGCTTGCAGTGAGCCGAGATCGCGCCACTTCACTCCAGCCTGGGCGACAGAGCGAGGCTCCGTCTCAAAAATAATAATAATAATAATAATAATCTCTTCTTACAGACACTCTCAAACTTAACGTACTGTGGTTTGGTATTATTATGCTAAAATTGTAAGTCCTTTTTTTAACTCTAAATGTAAACACCTATATTTTTATTATTTTCTGAATTTGTATTGAGGTCAATACACCTTGAGGAAGCTGGGATCAGTTCTGATGATATGAAAGCCATAGTCTGCATATGAACCTCAATGATACTTTTTCCTCCTTTGAGACACAATATATAACATTACATTTTCTATTTCTATTACATTTTCTTCATAATTACTGAGTTTTCCCTCACACAATTTTAAAAGTAAGATCTTTGAGGACTTATTTTTATTATTTTTGTGTCTGCTGAATCGTTCATAGTATGTTTAACAGTATTGACTTTAATCAACTATTGGATTGCTTAAGAATAAAAGGTAAGGTAGAATGCATGTGTGAACTCTCCAAAATCTACTCAGTACAGAGAAAAATAAAAAGCCTTGCATATGAGCTGGTGGTGGGAGGACCCTTATTTATAAACTGGCAAGAAGCAATACTTTGTTAGCTCTGTCTTGTTTGTAATACATCTTTCCTAATTAGAAATTGTATTGCCTGAGCTACTTCAGGTAATATGGCATGAGTGGCTTTGATAAGACTATGTAAATTTTCCAGGGATGAGATTCAGTAGAGGAAATGTGAGGAAAGGCCTGACTGCCGACAACGTTTCCAACGGAACTCACCATGTTTCCTTTACAGTCAGGCAGTGAGTGGCTGTGAATTTTAAAATTCAGTTACATGCCATTCTATAATAGTTTTCAGACTAGGCTTCTTAGCCTGCTGCATTGTAAAGTCATTTTGACAGCGTATTAGTTGGCTTCAGTCTTTGAACAGCAAGAAAACAAATGAAAGTTTCTAATTCAATTTTTAAACTCCAGACATAAATAGCAAAATATCTGGGACAGTTATCTCCATGAGAGGGATTTACCTTGCCCTGTGGTTATAGAAATAGCATCTAAACGCTGCTCAAAAGAGCCTTAGCAAGAGTAAAGTGAAACAATTATTTGATAGGGGTCGGGATGGGACAAGACACTATTTGAATTATCCTCTCATCTCTAGGTCATACCCAGACTTGAAATTTTGGCTGCAGAATGTGTACGCAGCATGGTTTTGTGCTATGATCTCTAGCAAGCTTTTGAACGCTTGTAATCTGTCCATGAGAATCTTTTCCTGAGGCTCAGCATTAAGAACATCTCATAAAAAGAAATAGTTGCAAGGTGGTGTCACTCTTATTGGACTCACTCCTAAGCACTTGGTATTGTAACAGGTAGGAGTCTACCTTCCAGAGAGCATGCATTCAGGGTTTGCTTTTGTAATCTGAGTTTAGATCCTTCAGGCACTCAGCATGTTGGCAATCCCCTGTAAAACGGTATCAGCAGGGGACAAAGCGAAGTAAAGCGGATTGTATCTGACAGAGCTCCTTAAATAAGTTGTTCAATTGACGGGAGAGGTAGGAAGCCTTCCCAGGGTGATTAATTCGAATGACCTAAACTAGTTGATGTGTACTTTTAAATGATTTTTGTCTCTTATTATTTTCCTGAAGAATACTCAAAAATGCATTTTGTAGTTTATATTTTGTAAAAGTTTAACCATTTGAAGCCTTACGTTGTGGAATAATTTTACCTAAAGGCAGCAGTTCTTAAAATTAAGGAAACAGGAGAATATCCAGTGTCCCACTATGATGATTTTATAGTCTGAGTTGGAACCTAGAAATTAGGGTTTTTAACAGGCACTTCAGGTATTTGTGATACAAGTAATTCAGTTAGATGATATTGAGAAGAAACGATAGAAACATCACATCCACTTGAGTCTTTCTTCCTTCTTACCTACATAGATGCACCTTTTGTCAGGCAATTGAAACAGATATTACTTTGGCCAAAGAAGCAGGAAAATGCCAGCTAAGTTCCTTAGTGAAAAATGAAAAAAAAAAAAAAAAATCTAGAGCCCCCCCTTAGAAATTGTCTTAGAAAGTAGTTTTCAAGGTGCTAAAGAGAAAATTACCAAAGTATTTGCCTGTGCTTCTGTCACTGATTTGATCTAAACTTTGTTTTCAAGCTAGTGTAAAATTATTTCCTATTTTAATAAAAATACCTATTAAAAACACTTCTTGATCACACCTTAGGACTCATGTAAATTTAATTTAAAAGAAACTGATTAAAGATCCATAAATCATGCTTGGATTTAGACCTAGTGGGAAATCATAGACATATATTTAATTTATCCTTCCTAAATTTTGCACTTCTGGTTCTATCTAAGATTCCTCAAAATCTGTAGTATTCCAAGGAAATTAATGTATAACAAAGTATAATACACTAAAGTTTAATAAGGAAATACCTTCCAAATTATATTGAATATAGATTTTCAAGTTATTTAAAATTTTAGAGTTCAATAACAATCTTTTTAGCCCTGACACTATTAATAATTGTCCCTGTGTCACACCTTACAAATTTGTTTAATCATGTGTTAACACTGTCTGCTGGTGCTAAACATGAGTCCTTAAGCTCAAAGCTAACAACATATCTTTGAAGAAATTCCACCTTTCTGTATATCCACTAATTACAACTCTAGTTTCAATGTTAAATGACATTTAGAGGGTAATATGAGATCATATAATTTAAAGATAAGACAATTTCAATGATTTCTGGAGAAAATATTTCATATTTTCAAAGTATTGATCATTTTTTCTTTTTTCTAAAGCTATAACTAAAGTTAGAAAAAGTAAGAGAAGGACAGATTGAAATAATATTCAAGTTAGTGGTTATGATGATTTTTTAAAAAAGATATTTTAATTGTATATCCTTACAGCATACAAAATGATTTTTTGATATATGTTTACAATTTGGAATGATTAAATCACATTAATTAGCAAATACATCATCTTGCATTCTTATTTTTATAGTGAAAACATTTAAAATTTGCTATTTAGCAATTTTATAATATACAATACAGTGCTCATTGCAGTATTATTCACAATAGCTAAGATTTGAAAGCAATCTAGGTATCCATCCATGAAAAAAGAAAATGTGGTATGTACACAAACACACACACACACACACACACACACACACACACACACAGTGGAATACTATTTAGTCTTAAAGAATGAAATTATATTATTTGTGACAAAATACATGAGCCTGGATGATATTATGCTAAGAGAAATAAGACAGGTACAGTCTCACATGTATAATTTGACAAAGTTAAACTTACTAAAATAGAGAGTAGAATGATGGTTAAGAAAAGGGATGTTTAGGAAAGGGAATAAGGAGAAATGTTGATCAAAAGGTAAAAAGTTTCAGTTATAATAAGCTTTTGTAATCTAGTGCACAGAATGGTGATTATAACAACTCATGCATTATGATGACTCTTGATGTGTCACCTTGACTAACACGTCTCCAGTTACTTGATCACATGTTATCTGAGTATTGCTGAAAAAAGATTTTAGAGGTGTAATTAAAACACGTAATTACTGAACTTTTAGTGAGGAAAATTGTCCAGGTAATATGGATGTGCCTGATTTAATAAGTTGAAATACCTTGAAAGCAGGGCTGTGGCTTTTCTAAGAAAAGAAGAAAGTTCACCTGTGGATGATACCTTTAGTCCATGCTGGTAGAGTTCTGTACTATTCATAATATTCCTTCCTGACTACTGGTCCTATTGATTTTGGATTTGCTTAACCAGCTTCCACAATCACAAAAAGTAATTCCTTGCAATAAATCTCATAACAGAAATCTTTATATAAATAATAAATATCTGTGTGCGCATGTTTTTGTATGTGTGTGCGTACAGGACAGTATTGATATCAGACTACTATAAAACATTCTTAGCAAAATTTCTATACCCTTAAACAATATAAAGTAGCTTTATCTGACAACATCAGGTCAAAATCAATACTTAACACATGGACCTGCCTATATTTATTTTAATTCATTTATTTACTTATATTAGGATTTTTCTAATGTCATTATTCTAGGATAAAATCTTTGTACAGATAGCACATTGTTTTATGTTCAACAGATAATAAATGAATAGAAAATTGAACTATTGATATATCCCTTTACCCAAGGAAAACTGAGTAAGTCCTAGAGTATTCTCCTAAAATGCTACCAGCAGCATTTATTACACCATTCATGGTAAGTTTCCTTCAAAGAACTAATTTCTGTTTCTGATTGAACAGTTAATAATATGGCCTCTAAAAAATTATCTTTTATGAATATATTATTCAGCAGTCAGTTATGGTTAAAATAAAATTATTTACCATTTTTAAAAAGGGTAAAAATAGTGTTAGAATAATTTTTGTACCTATGAGATTAACCTCCTCAGCTATATAGAATAACACATTTTTTTGTAATATATAATTTTGTTGATGGTATAGAAACACAGAAAGTAACTGATAATACTGGTTAACCTAAAGCAATTTGTCAAGAATCATATTTTTGTACTGATTAGAACAATACATTTTTCCGTCTTATAACTCAAGATGTTTTTACTATAATAAGTCCCTGGTCCCTGGAAATTATCCTTACACAATGTAACAAATGTTTCTTGTTAAAGCCTTCCTAATTTTATGTATTTATGTAGAAATAATAGTGTGACACGATGTACACATTTTTTACAAAAAGGGAATTTGCCATTGACAAACAGTTTTTTACCCACTTTGCAGATGTAAGTCTTCTATATTTCCTAGTAATGCCTAAAATGGTCTTATAATCATTTAACACGGATGTATCCATCAAAGTGCAGATATGCCAAGTTCAATCAGAGCCGATACTTTTCAACCTAAATACGAGATTCAAAATATTGTGATTATCATAACAATAATTGCAAATGATAGTGTTACTATAACACTTACTTTATTACTTTTATTACTTACTTTAACAGTTATATTACTTTTGCTGTAATATAAACCCATCTAAACAGACTTAAGTTGCTGGCTGCAAGGTTGTTGAACAATAAAATTGCCTTTATTTATTTACTAGCAGAAAAATATGACATTAGCTTGCAAAACTAAGACCTTTAGCTGGATTTAAATAAATTTTTTATGATAGGTCAAAATGAGGCCAAATGTTTATGGGTCCATCAGGTAAGGAAGTGATTTTTAAAAAAATACATAGACAAAAGCAACAACAGCCAACAAAAACAAACAAACAAATGAAAAACCCAGAGGACGTGAGCATGTGAAATGGATACTGGTACCAAAGAACCATCTGGAAAGATCTCCAAATGGCCAAAGCTGGCTTAATACGGGCAAAAAAATAATGAGAGCATTAGATTATAATCCCTAAAATGATACATGAAATTGTACAATCTGACTAGTACTCTTCAAAACCTTCAAAGTCATGAAAAACAAAGATTGTGGAGCTGTCACAAATTGAGAGAGGCCAAGGAGACATGATAATTAAATGCAGTGTGGTATCCTGAGTACTATTCAGGAAGCTAAAAATGTATATTAGTAGAAAAACTTGAGAAATGAAAATAAAGTCTGCAGTTAATAATACTGTGCCAATATTAATGCTAGATGTTTATAGAAAGGAAAGCTGAGTGACAAGTGTATGTGTATTGTCATTTTTTACACCATGTTTTTAATTATGATAGTTAATTTTATGTGTCAACTCAGCTGGGCCATGGAATATTCATGATTGAACTTTTTTTTTTTTTTTTTTTTTTTTTTTTTTTTTTTTTTTGGTGTGTACCTGTGAGGGTGTTTCCAAAATATATTAACATTTAAATTGGTGAATTGAGTAAAGCTGATGGCCTTTCCCTTTTTGGGTAGTCATCCTCAAATTCCTTGAAGGCCTGAATAAAACAAAAAGATGAAGATTGATTTCGCTTTCTGCTTGACTGTTGGGATGGGACATCCATGTTCTCCTGCCCTTGGTACTGCTGATTCTTAGGCCATCAGACTCAGATAGAAATCTACATTTTCGGCTCACTAGGTCTTGGGCCTTTCAACTATGCCACTATGAGCCTTCCTGGTCTGCAGTTTGTAGACAGCAGATCATGGGACTTTTCAGGCTCCGTCAATCATGAGTCAATATTTTTAAACAATTAGTGTATGTGTGTGTGTATGTGTGTGTGTGTGTGTGTGTGTTGTGTGTATGTGTTTATCCTATTGGCTCCTTCTCTGGTGAACCCTGACTAGTACAGTAACTATTTTGTGAATCTAGAAATAGTTGCAAATAAAAGATTAAAAATTCAAAGAAAACTGATTAATTGTCTAGACAAGGTGAGGCAAACAGAACTATGAGATTTATTCTTGTGGATTGGCTGAATGAAAGAGCAAATATGCAGATATTATTAATAGTTATGCTATTTATATCATTTTTCTAATTATTGCTCTTGCCAATTATATCAATGACTGTGTTTGTTTTCATTTCCAAAGTCTCATATTCTAAAATTTTAGTGAAACTATGGATATGGCAGAATCTGTTCAAACTGCTTGATGGGATATTATTTTTATGTTGCTCATATGTTAATATAAATTATCAAATTAAAGATGAAATCCCCTCAACTAATGTAGAACACATATTCTCAACTGTGTTTCAGCAATATAAATCTTCAAATGTATTCCAGAAAAAAACTAGTTTATTCGAATTTACTAAGTATTAAATGACAAAAGAAGACTTTTCTGGTCTAATAAAATTAGAACACACTAGGTTCAACAAAGTTAAATCATTTACTTAATGATTTCTCTGAACACTTATAACAGTAATGTGTTTTGTGAATCTCTAAAAAGGTAAAACATAAACATTACTACAGAAACTTTTTCACTTCGTGACTCTCACAATTTATTAGGCTAATGTGGGGTGAAATGTTAGGAAATGCTATGGCGAATCATACAATTTAATTGTGAACATATTTAGAATTTCATGTGCACTGAAAAAAATATAATTGTGAAAATATAAGTATCATGGAAAAAACCTATCATCAAGGGAAAGTGCAGCAGCTCAGCTCCCTAACTTTTGAATTTATTATTATCATTCTGACCATAATTTTTTCCATCAAGTTTCTCTCTACAACTTTACCTTCTATGCAGTCATTCTTATTTGTGTATGCAGTGGGAGCAACCAAACCCCTACAAGGCAGAGATGTTTGTATTATTTATAGGTCATTCTTAAACTAAGTTCTCCCTTCCCTTCAGTTTTAGAAATTGTATTCTGATTTCTCTACTAACCAGAAAGTATATGGTTTATTCCTGCTACCACCACCAGCTGTCATTTTTTTGTTTTTTAAAAAGTCAGAATCCTATTTATTGTAATAATTGAGATAATCATGGGGGAAAGCTTAAGCACTTAATTCAACTAGTTCTTGATACATTCTAAATATCCTTACTCCAGAGATGAGATTGAAGAGGGCTTTCTTAGTAAATGGTGCAGTTCTGGTGCTGAAAGGAGTTTCATCCAATTCCATATAGAGGAAGCTCACTCCATCCTGTCCTCCCATTAAATATATTGCACGAAGCAGCTATCTGAGGACCCTGAGAGGTAAATTTCGTTGTAGGTAGATTGAGATCTATGTCAGAATATGAAATACTGTCAAATTGGTGTTAAATGTTTTCTTCTGGTATCTCTCAACCTAGACTCAAAGGCAGCCTCAAATCTCAGAGTGTACAGTAAGTAAGAACAGAAAAAAGTCTCAGTAGAGTCCCTCTCCTTCTATCCTATGGAGTGGGAATGGATGCTCTAAGAGTCAAACCGTGTGAAGAAAATTCTGTAGAGATTTTTCGCCCTTTTTTTCTTCCATTCTCTCCTGAACTAGCCCCAAGAAATCTTACGGTAGTTGTGAGCTGAAATCAGCATCTGCTGTTAGGCACTGAGATTCTAAAGAAAAATCCCTCTCTGTATCCAGCAGAGGTATGGAGAAGAAAAATACACACACACACACACACACACACACACACACCCCAGAATGCTATAGAATGGGAAATCTAAAGTCCCAGCCTTTTGATTAGGAAATTGGGAAGAGAAGCCTTTAGGGAACCAGAAAATGTCAGGAAGCTTGCAGATTGGTGAAGAGCTAAAGAGAGCAATTTCCTAAAGTGATGTACAAACTCCTGGGTTCACCTCAGAGCCCAATATGTGTAGATCTGACCCTAAACAGTATATGATAAGTCTTGAGAAGAGAGCTACATGGTAGATCATCATGTAGCTGTACCCTTAGTTGGCACACTAAGGAATGAGCTGTACCCTTAGTTGGCACACTAAGTAGATCTGAATAGTACTTTTAAAAAAAAATGGTATAGCATTATGAAAATGGAACTGACATCAAAACCACACACTAAGAAGGGACATGAGAGCTTGTTGGCTGAATCTAGTCTGACAGATTTTTGTCCTATAAAAACAAATTGACAAAAGAACATTCCTTTTAGATTTAAACAAAGACCCAGAGTCTCATAACATAATATCCAAAATGTCTAACATACAATCCAAAATTTGTGGCACACAAAAACACGATAATTCCAACTCATAAGAAAAAAAAAAGATGGTTGAAGATGGCAACAATGTTGGAACTGTCATAAAGGTCGTGAATGCTGCTATCATAGCCATACTCTGAGAAGTAAGGGTAAATCCTCTTGAAAGAAATAGAAAGAGAAGAAAACTCAGAAAAGAATTAGATAATATAAGTTTTTTAAAAATAGTAACATTAGAACCAAAAACACATTTACAATAGTGAAAAATTCATTGGAGTTAAACAGCGAATGGAGGTCAAAATGAAGAGTCAATGAAGTTGAAAAGAAATAAAAGAATTTATATAAACTGAACAGAGAGGGAAAAATAAAAAAATAATAATAATAATTAACATAACCTAGGGAACTTTGGGACAATACAAGCAAGGTCTAACATTTCTGTAACTAGGGTCCCAGGAGTGAGGGAAAGTGCATGATGCTGAAGAAATATATGTATGTGAAGGAACAGTGAGTAAAAACATACCAGTTTTTGTAAAAGACAGAAGCTTATTCAAGAAGATCAGAGAACTGAAACAGAATAAATTAAAAAAAAAAAAATCTGCCCAGGTAACAGAAAATAATTGGAGTACTATAAAACAAATACAAGAAAAAAATCTTAAAATAAATTACAAAGAAAGGATGCATTCAATCTATAGAGAAACAATGGTTCAAATAATTGTGGATTTTTCATCAGAAACCATGGAGGCATGAAGAAAGTGAATCAACATTTTTAAAATGCTGGAAAAAATCCTTTCAGTATGTATGTACAGGGAAACAAAAAATAAAATAAAAAGACATATAGTTTAAAAGAAAAAAAAAAAAACTGTAAGAAATGAAAATTGAATAGTAAATATGTTAAATATACTTAAAAAGCAGAAATAGGAGACAAAAAAGACTCATATCTTCCAAAAGATAGCAAGAAAAAGAAAAGAGAAAGACAAAATATAAGGAACAGACAGGAAACAAATCATAAAGTGAAAGACCTAAATACAATTATAGTCATGTGTTGCTTAATGATGGGGATATGTTCTGAGAAATTCATTGTTAGGCAATTTTGTTGCTGTGCAAACATCACAGTTTCCTTATACAAACCTAATTGGTGTAGCCTGCTACCCACTTACACTATATGGGATAGCCTATTACTTCTAGGCAACAAACCAGCACAACCTGTTACTGTACCGAATACTGTAGGCAACTGTAATACAATGGTAAGTATTTGTGCGTCTAAATATATCTAAACATTAAAAAAGCACAATAAATATACAGTATAAAAGATAACAAAATGGTACACCTGTATGGGGTACTTTTAAGGAATGGAGCTTGTAGAACTAGTTGTTCTGCATGAGTCAGTGAGTGGAGAGTGAACGTGAAAGGCTAAGACATTACTCTGCACTACTGTAGACTTTATCAACACTCTAGGCTTGGGCTACACTAAATTTATTTTAAAAAATTTCTTGCTTCAATAATAAGTTAAGTGATTTAGCCTATAATATAATAATAAAGAAATAAATTTAGCCTATAGTGATTTCTTACTTTATAAACTTTATTTTGTTTCAACTTTCGACTCTTACTTGTAATAACACTTAGCTTAAAACACAAACACATTGTACAGCTGTACAAAAAAAAAGTTTCTTTCTTAATTTTCTTTTTCTATGTTTCTTCCATTTTAATGTAATGTATTTTTTTTTTTTGCTTTTTACATTTTAAACTATTTCTTGTTAAAATGAAATCACAAAGACACACATTAGCTTAGGCCTACAAAGAGTCAGGATCATCAGTATCCCTGTCTTCCACCTCTACATCTTGTCCCACTGGAAGGTCTTCACAGGTAATAACACACTTGGAGCTGTCACCTCCTATGATAACAATGCCTTCTTTTGGAGTACTTCTTGCAGAACCTACCTAAGGCTGTTTTCCAGTTTACAATTTATTTTTATAAGTAGAAGGAGTACACTCTAAAATAACAACAAAAAGTATGGTATCATAATACATAAGTCAGTAAAACAGTCATTATGATCATTGCCAAGTATTATGTATACATAAAATTGTATGTGCTATGTTTTTATATGATTGGCAATACAATAGGTTGTTTATAACAGCATGACCAAGAACGCATAACTGTTGCACTATGACATTACAACGGTTATGACATCATTAGATAGGAATTTTTCAGCTACATTAGAAACTTATGGAACCATCATTATATATGAGATTCATCTTTAATGAAAACATTGTTATGAGACTCAGAACTGTATATATATAATTGCATTATATGCAAATAGTCTAAAACTCTAATTGAATAATGAGAAAAAAATGGCAAGTGAAGAGAATATGTCACCAACAGAGTGACTGTGAAAGTAATGTGAAAGAAAATTCTTCTTATGGAAGTGAAATATACCAGTGAAATAGATATATATTTCACTGCTATCTAACATAATTCAAGGCTGGACTTGAGTACAGAACTAGAGAAAGCTGATGGAATGCCAAGCACTAACGTGAAGAGGACCTAGATGCACACAGTGGCTATGTTATGCCTGGCTGCGGTCACCTTCTCTTCTTCTGAGAACAAGATATAAATGATTAAACTGTATTTGAAGGATGAATTTATCCCCTAGGGAGCATACTTTCAGATAACACTTGAGATGCTAGACTTCAGAGTAAAAGGACTTGTGTCAGATGGTCTCTAGAAATATGGAAGACTAAGATTTAGAAATAGAATAAACAAAATAACTTAAAAAAGAAAAAAGAAAAAAACCCTCTCCTAGGATCCTCTGTTTACAACAGAAACAAAAACATTTTCCAGTTTAACACATTTCTGACTGAAAGTCATTGTAGGGTTGAACCTTAAGGAAAAGTAAATTTAAACTTCCTTTGCATAGTATTTTATCTTTTTTCATAGGGTTAGAGGTGGGGACTAGAAAACATGATATAGTTTTGAATTAATATTATTAAAGAGGCAAAATTTCACATTTTAAAATGGCCTTAAACATTCCACTGTTCATTTTGCTGACAGGTGATATACTCTAGAGAATCAAGCAAGGAATCAAGCATATGCTTATTATGACTAAGCATAATAAACTTATATGCTGTGGGTCAGGTGACTCATGAACACGTCAAGCAGGCCATGTTCTTTAGCAGTTTCTGGTCTGGTCCTGATTTAGTAATCTTGCAGTGGAACTTAGGCACATAGCTAGGAATTGGGTACCACTTCCCTGTAACCTAGCCTACATCCCTTTGCCCACTCTCAAGCCAATCGGTCTGTTCATCTCAGGGCCCTTAGAAGGTGAAGTTTTGGGCTGCGCCCAGTCACTCACGTCTGTAATCCCAGACACGGGATTTGGATTGTTAGAAGAAATAAATTCGGACCGTCAGAGGAAAAAATGAAGAGGAAGGAAGGAAAGGAGGAAGGAAGAGGAAGAAAGGAAGGAAGGAAGGAAGGAAGGAAGGAAGGAAGGAAGGAAGAAGGCAGGACGATCGGAGGAGGTAGGGACGGGAGGAACAGGGTCTTTCTTTTTTTTTCTTTCTGTATTTCCCCTCCCTCCTCCCTCCCGCCCCCCGCCCTCCTCCCTCCCTAACCCTCTCCCCGCCTCCCTCCCGCATCCCCCCCCCCCCTCCCTCCCTCCTACCGAAGCATCTCGACTCCGAAGTAACCTCGACCAACTCCACTCCTCCCTCTCGCGCCCTCCCTCCCGCTCCCTCCCCCTCGCTCGCCCTCCTCCTACCGCTCACCCTCCTCCCCCACCTCCTCCCTCCCTCTCCCCGTCCCTCCAAAATCCATCCTCCCGCGCTCCCCTTCGCTCCGCTCCTCCCTCTTCCCTCCGCCATAAGGGAAGAAGTATGGGCATTAGAAAACACAAATATATATGTGTTAAATATGTGTGGTACATGTTAGAAAACATACAATTGTGTTATAGGGTTTACAGTGTATTTGGATATCATACCTATAACTAGTACAGTATAAAGAGGGAGGGTAAAGAAATCTATATGTTCCTGAGAATTCTATAGTCTACAAAGATTTTTATAAAAACTTTTGTGGAAAGTTATTTTCAACATGAAATTTTCATAACTTTCATGATAAATATACAATAAAGTCTAGTGAAGAGATGTCTACTTCCAGCCAAGATAAACTAATAGCAGAGTTTCCTGAAACAATTTTAAAGAAAAGACAAATTATATAAAACATGGTATTTCAAATAGTAAATATTAGCTTTGGTCCAATAAATTTATTAAAAATAATAAAGGAATTAACATATTAAAATAAAAATAATTAACATAAAATAAGCAAAGAAGAAAAAGGAATAAACATGAAAGAAATATAGAAAACAAACAGCTAAATGGTTGATGTAAGTCCAACCAGATAAATAATTACATTAAATCTGAATGGACTTAAAACTGCAGTCCATCAAAAGGTAGAGATTGATGGATAAAAATAAAAGATAACTGCTTACTATCAAGGGGAGACATATTTTAAATTCAATGACAGAAAATGGAGAAAGTAAAAAAACTATAGAAAGATATACCATGAAAACATTAACCTTAAAAAAACCCAGAGTGGCTATATTAATATCATAAAATACATATTTTAGGCAAGATATAGTAAGAGAAAAAAGAAGGACATTTGAAAATGACTGAAAGGTCTATACATCAGGAATATATAAGTGTAAAATATTTAAATCTAACACAGCCCAACCTATATAAAGCAAAAACTAATAGAAGTGAACAAAGAAACAGCAGTTTAACAATTATTGAAGATATAAATATAGTCCTCTTGATAATTTCAAGAACAACTAGAAAGAAAATCATTAAGCATATGGAAATCTTCAATAATACCATTACCATTTTGACAAGACAATTTCAAAATACTTCACCCAATAACAGCGGAATACACATTCTCTTTGAAAGCAAGTAGACTGTTATTCAGGATAGAACATGTGTTAAGACATAAAACAACTCTAAATACATTTTAAGGAATTAAAAAATAAACAGATGAATAGAGAATATCAATAAAGCCAGTAATTTGCTCTTTGAAGTAATCAACGCAATTCATAGTTAGGTAAATTGTACAATAAAAAAAGATATAAAATAATCAGCAATGAAAATGTATAGGATGTTGCTACAGAAAAATAAAAAGATTATCAGCAGGTACTAATATTATAAATAACTTTATGCCAAAAAATTAGAAAATGGCAGAAATCACTGTAATTGATCAAAAAATAGAAAATATTGATAGGCAATAACAAGTAGAAAAACTGAGGAAGAGTCAGAGCAAGATGGCCAAATAGAAGCCTCTAGCAATCATCCGCCCCCCAGGAGCAACAAATTGAACAACTATCCACACAAAAAAGCACCTTCCTAAGAATCAAAAGTCAGGTGAGTAATCACAGCCCTTGCTATTAACATCATATTCAAGAAAGTGTTACTGAAGACCATAGGAAAGGCGGTTTTTAACTACCTATACCACCCCCGCATTCCCCCACCCGCCAACCCCCAGCAGCAGCTATGAGGCACAAAGAGAAAATCTGTGTGCTTGGGGAAGGGAAAGTGCAGTTATTGTGGGATTTTGTATTGGAATTCAGTGCTGTCCTGACACAGCAGAAAACAACATGGGGTAGAATTCAGCTGGTACCAACAGCTGTCAAAATCTGAGTTCCTTCAAGCCCTGCCACCACAGGCTAAAGGGCTCTGAGGTTCTAAATAAACTCAAAAGGCTGTCTAGGCCACAAGGGCTGCATTTCCTATGCAAGTCCTGGTGCTGTGCCAGGCTTGGAGCCAGTGGATTTGGTGTGCAGATGACCTAGTGAGATACCAGCTGAAGTGGCCAAGGGAGTGCTTTCATCACCCCTCTACCAATCCCAGGCAGCACAGCTCCTGGCTCTTGGAGAGACTCCTTCCCTGTGCATGAGGAGGAGAGAGGGGAGAGTAAAGAAGACCATGCCTTACAACCTAAAGAGCAGCTCAGCCACAATAGAATAGGGCATCAGGCAGAGTCCTCAGGCTTCCATTCCAGGATGTAGCTCCCAGACAACATTTCTAAATATTTCCTGACCCAGAAAGGAGCCCACTACATTGAAGAGAAGGAGCCAGTCCTGGCAGAATTTATCACCTGCTGATTCAAGAGCCCTTGGGCTGTAAATGATCAGCAATGATAACTTGGCAGTACTATCCATGGGCCTGAGGCAGTGATGGCCATGGGAAGAGACTCCTTTGTTTGAGGAAAGGGAAGGGAAAAGTGGGAAGGACTTTGCCTTGTGACTTGGGTGCCAGCTCAGTTGCAAAAGAATAGAGGACAAGGTAGATGCCTAAGACTGCCAACTCCAGGCTCTGGCTCTTGGAAAGCATCCCTGGACCCACCCGGGGCCAGGGAGAACTAACTTTCCTGAAAGGGAGGACACAAGTTTGAATGAAATTGCCACCTACTTATTGTAGAGACCTTGGACCTTTTGGGAGAGCTAAAAAATTAAAACAATTGAAATAATGGTGATAGAGAGTAAAATGATGGTTACCAGGGGCTGAGAATGTGGTGAAGAGTCTAAAATAGTATATTTAGATTGTAACACAAAGAAAGAATAAATGCTTAAGTTGGTGGATACCCCATTTACCCTGATGTAATTATTAAATTTTGTATGCCTGTATTAAAATATCTCATGTAGAAATGCAAATTAAAGCCACAAGGTGATACTGTCTCACACCAATCAGAATTCTATTCTTAAAAGGCCAAAACACAACATATAATAATGAGACTGGTACCAGTTTTTCCTTTTCATATTTAGTGCTTCCATAATGGTGATCATTAAAAAGTCAGGAAACAACAGATACTGGAGAGAATGTGGAGAAATAGGAATGTTTTTACACTGTTGGTGGGAGTGTAAATTAGTTCAACCATTGTGGAAGACAGTGTGGCAATTCCTCAAAGATCTAGAACCAGAAATACCATTTGACCCAGCAATCCCATTACTGGGTATATACCCAAAACATTATAAATCATTCTACTGTAAAGATACACACACATGTATATTTATTGCAGCACTGTTCACAATAGCAAAGACTTGAAACCAATCCAAATGTCCATCAATGATAGACTGGATAAAGAAAATATGGCACATATACACCATGGAATACTATGCAGCCATAAAAAGGATGAGTTCATGTCCTTTGCAGGGACATGGATGAAACTAAAAACAATTATTCTCAGCAAAATAACACAGGAACAGAAAACCAAACACTGCATGCTCACTCCTAAGTGGGAGTTGAATAATGAGAACACATGGACACAGGGAGGGGAACATCACATACCGGGGCCTGCAGTCGGGGAGGGGGTTAGGGGAGGGATAGCATTACGAGAAATACCTAATGTAGATGATGGGTTGATGGGTGCAGCAAACCACCATGGCACGTGTATATCTATGGAACAAACCTGCAAGTTCTGCACATGTATCCCAGAATTTAAAGAATAAAAAGCAATAATAGTGACACTGAAGAGAAAAGGAAATGCTTATACACCGTTAGTGGAAATGTAAACTATTGCAGTAATTGTGGAGAAGATTTCTCAAAGAACTTAAAACAGAGCTACCATTTAACATTCAACCCAGGTTAGTCCACTACTGGGTATATGCTCAAAGGAATATAGATCATAATACCAAAATGACATATGCACTTGAACGTTCATTACAGTGCTGTTTACAATAGCAAAGACATGAAATCAACCTAGGTGTGCACTGATGGTGGACTGGATGCAGAAATTGTGGCGTATGTACACCATGGAATACAATGCCACCATAAAAAAGAATGAAAACATATCTTTGCTGCAACATGGATGGAGCCGGAGGCCATAATCATAAATGAATTAACACAGCAATAGACAATCAAATATCTCATGTTCTCACTTATAAGTGGGAGCTAAACATTGTGCACACATAGACATAAACCTGAGAATAGACACTGCAGACTACTAGAGGGGGGAAAAGGGATGTGATTTAAAAAACCACCTATTGGGTACAGTGATCATTACTCGGGTGTGATATACCTATGTAACAAACCTGCTCATGTACTCCCTGTATCTAAAATAAAAGTTGAAACTAAAAAAAAAAAAAAAAAAAAAAAAAACCCGTGTATCTCCTAAGTATATACATCTGCTATGTACCCACACATTTTTTAAAAGGAAATGGTACATAAAATTTTGCCACAAAAAAAATCTCAGCCCCAGATGCTTCATTAGTAATTTCTATCAAACTACTTTCTGCAATAAAAAAGACAATACATACTAAAAAATCATTAGGTTCAAAATATTCTGCTAAGTGAAAGAAGCCAGATATAAAAACACATCTAATTTGGGAGACAATTTATGTGAAATTTCTAGACAAGACAAAACCATAAAGACATGAAGCAGACCAGTGGGACTGCAACACTTCCTGGGACTGAGGATGGGAGCAGCGATTGGCTATAATTTATTTTAAGGAAAGTTCTGGGAGCAATGGAAATGTACTAGAAATCTCTCTTGATCACTGCATAGCTCCTTTGTATTAAATAGTACAGTTAAAATAGATTAATTTTATGTTTAGTATGATTAAATAGATTAATTTTATGCTAGCTTATAGTTTTATCTTAGTATATTATGACTTAAAGATGCTAACAAAGGCAGAAAAAAGATTAAAAAAGAACACTTCATAAAAACATACATAAGGCAAATATCTAATTAGTATTCGATATAATTAGTCATTAGAGTAAAGCAAATTAAAACCACATTGAGCATCTTTTTTCATTGTCAAAACTTGAAAGCAACCAAGACATCTTTCAGTTGGTGAATGGATAAATAAACCATGGTACATCTACACAATGGAATATTATTCAATGCTAAAAAGAAATGAATTATTAAGCCATGAAAAGGCATGAAAGAAAATTAAATGTATGTTATTAAATGAAAGAGACCAATCTGAAAAGGCTACGTAATGTATAATCCCAACCATATGACATTCTGGAAAAGACAAAACCATGGCGACAGTGAAAATATAGGTGCTTACCATAAGATAAGGGGTGGGGGGTAAATAGATCGTACATCAAAGATTTTTAAAGCAGTGAAACTGTTGTGTCTGCTACTACAGTGGTGGATATTTGTCATTATACATTTGTCAAACCCATATAATGTACAACACCAGGAGTAAATCTAATTCCTAATGTAAGCTAATGATTTTGGGTGATAATGATGTGTCAGTGGAGGCTCATTGATTGTAATAAATGTATTACTCTGGTGTGGAATGTCAATGGTGAAGGAGGCTTTGCATGTGTTTGCGGGAGAGGGTATGTGGGAACTGGCTGTATTTTCTACTCAAATTTGATGTGAATCTAAAACTGATTTAAAAAGTAAAATCTATCACAAAAAACACGAGGTGCTACTACACACATGTTAGAATGTCTAAATAAAGTCTGACGATATGAAATGTTGATGCAGATGTAAAAGAATAAGTACTCTCATATACTGTTGCTGGGAACGTCCAATTTTCAAAACACTTTGGAAAACAATTTGACAGTTTCCAAAATGTTAAACAAAAACCTAACGCCTGACCCAGCCATTCCACTCTTGGATGTTTACCTGAGAAATGAAAGTCTTTTCCATACAAAGACTTATACACAAGTGGTCATAGTACCTTTAATTTTAGTAGCCCAAAATGGAAACAACCCAAATGCCCATCATTGGTTGAATGTATAAACAAATTGTGGTATAGCCATACAAGGAAATAGTATTCAGCATTAGAAAATAACAAAATAGTAATACACAAAACAACATGGGTTTCACTGAATGGACACAGCAGGAAAATGTTACTGTGTAATTCCATTATACGAAATTCTAGAAAATACAAACTATTCTATAGTGACAGAAAGTGATTAATGGTTGCCTGAGATAGGGATGGACATGCAGGGATAGGAGAAAGGTATTGCAAAGAAACACTTTGCAGATGTTGGAAATGTTAATTATATTGAATGTAGTAATGGTTTTATGATGTATCCATATATGAGGATTTATCAAATTGTATACTAAAATAAGTGCAGGTCGTTGTATGTCAATAATCTTCAAAAAAGCTGTTAAAAAGAGACTTAATTTATTGATTTATTTAAGAAATTGGTCTTTAGTTTTAATAGCTATGTGATATTGACCTGCTAATGATTTTTAGAATACATTATTTGGTTCTATTTAGCACTTCAATTATTTGAGAAGATAATTGTGTAACTTCAGATAAAGTTATGCAGAAATGTAGGAATGATGAATTCTGCCATTTGTCCAATGTTTTCAGGAATGCCCTGTAGTCAAAAAGCAAAAACTCTGTCATGGAGGGTTATTTGCCTCAGGGATTTTTGCAAGTAACAATATATTGAATTCATTGTTTTATTCAGTATTTTGCCAACATTAGGCCTCAACAAAAATATTTTTGCCACTTTTATTAATTTTATGTGCTATCTACAGATGGGCTAATTTCTGTGGGGCTTGTAACATGTAGAGGTCATCCTGTTCGGAGAGAAATGATATGATGATAGTTTCATTCGAGAGAGAATCTGATAGAGCACAAGCTTAAGTTTTGTAGGCCTTTTGACTCTCTTAATAATAATAGCTAACATTTAGTGAGCACTTAATATGCACAATATATTCTTATTAAATCTTCTTTACAACCTCTTGTGATTTGCACTATAAATATTCCTACTTTACAGAGGAGGACACAGAGGTTCAAATAAATTAAGCATCTTGCTCAAGAGAGAAGTAAGGAGCAAAATATCCAATCCAGGTGTGACTATGTACAGAACTGAGCTCTATCTCTGTATATTTTGTGTCTCCGTTTTAATCACAGAAAATAAGTAACAGATATCAAGCTACAAATACTAAATTATTGGTTTAAAATCATAGATGTTTTATGTAATGATCCTCTCATCATAGAACTAATTTCATTCAATCGCTTATTTATTTCTTTATGCCTACTACAAGAAAGGCAAAATTTCATAGGTTTGTAATATGTGATTCATTTGACATTATTTTGGAGTTAATAAAGCTCTAGTCAAGGTCACTACAACCACCTATAGAATAACTTATCTCTTGGCTCCTTTGCCTTCTCAGTTCTATGTCAGAGGAAAACTTTTATAATTTGAGGAAAAAGAATAAATGGCTGTGAATAGAATCAGCTACATTTTTTTTAAAGATAACAAGTGATAGCCCTCAGAAGCCTATCACCTCTGTATCACAGGAGCAGGTTTCTTCATATGCACCTGAGGACCTATTGTTCTACTGCATGCTTCTCTCTAACTTAACCTCTTTTGTATTCCTATGTCTCATCAGGGGTGTGTGTGTGTGTGTGTGTTTCTTTTTTTCTTTCTGTTCTCTATTCCTCTGGGTCAGGTGTGAGACACAAATCTTTAAAATAGCTCTATTCAAGCCATTTTTCTGGCCAGTAAATTTAAATTGAACCTCCCTGTCCCTTTCGCTCTGTTTCCCACATACTACCTAATTTACCACTGCCAGTGCCTCAGTGGGCTCCTGTCTACATGCTAGGGACATCCTACAGGTCTCCTTGTGCTACTAACAATCTCTGTGACCAGTCTGTCCCCTGTGAACTCAACAAGGCTTCATTTTATAGCCTCCCTCTACCTCACACACAGTACCACTGGTATTCTTGATATCACTTCATTTTGTCCAATACAAACAAGATGTAATGATAACTCATATATTTTCCCCCCTTGCTTTTCTTTTAATTTTTACTTTCTGTCTCTGTTACTTGTTCCTCTACCATTTTCTTATTGTTTTCCTCTCTCATTTCCTTTGATTATGATCTATTATTAAAATATTCTAACT
Organism: Rhinopithecus roxellana; assembly: GCF_007565055.1. Classification (NCBI taxonomy): domain Eukaryota; kingdom Metazoa; phylum Chordata; class Mammalia; order Primates; family Cercopithecidae; genus Rhinopithecus; species Rhinopithecus roxellana. The sequence continues at coordinate 93,144,065 of NC_044552.1, read as the reverse complement.
TTTTAAAATTTAAAATTGTGTTCCCTATTCTTTTGTTTGCTTGTTTTGAGACAGAGTCTTGCTCTGTCACCCAGGCTGGAGTGCAGTGGCATGAGCTCAGCTCACTGCAACCTTCACCTCCGGGGTCAAGCAATTCTTGCGCCTCAGCCTCCCGAACTGTTGGGATTACAGGTGCCTGCCACCATGCCTGGCTAATTTTTGTATTTTCTGTAGAGATGGGGTGTCATCATGTTTCCCAAGCTGGTCTCGAACTCCTGACCTCAAGTGATCCACCCGCCTCAGCCTCCCAAAGTGCTGGGATTATAGGCATTAGCCACTGAGCCTGGCCATCCTACTCTTAATTTAAAATTGTGTGAATCTGAATTTTTGCTCAAATCTGGTTTATATTCCTATTTTGTATTCAAAATGAGGCAACCCTGAAGTTTTGTGTTGCCTTCATCTCAAAATAATAAATAACCCCCTTAATTGGTTAATAGATTTATTTATGTAAATATGGCACTTCATTTATGTTGGACATAGGCCATGAGTCATAAACTATTATATAATATATAATACCTCAACGTATTATTTATAAGAATCAAAATTTATTTATTTCAAGGGAACTATTATATATGTATATGTGTGCCATGTTGGTGTGCTGCACCCATTAACTCATCATTTACATTAGGTATATCTCCTAATTTTATCCCTCCCGCCTCCCCATGACAGGCCCCAGTGTGTGATGTTCCCCTTCCTGTGTTCAAGTGTTCTCATGGTACAATTCCCACCTATGAGTGAGAACATGCGGTGTTTGGTTTTCTGTCCTTGCGATAATTTGCTGAAAATGATGGTTTACAGCTTCATCCATGTCCCTACAAAGGACATGTATATGTGCCACATGTTCTTAATCCAGTCTATCATTGATGGACATTTGGGTTGGTTCCAAGTCTTTGCTATTGTGAATAGTGCTACAATAAACATACATGTGCATGTGTCTTTATACCAGCATGATTTATAATCCTTTGGGTATATATCCAGTAATGTCATGGCTGGGTCAAATGCTATTTCTAGTTATAGATCCTTGAAGAATCACCACACTGTCTTCCACAATGGTTGAACTAGGTTACAGTCCCACAAACAGCGTAAAAGTGTTCCTATTTCTCCACATGCTCTCCAGCACCTGCTGTTTCCTGACTTTTTAATGATCGCCATTAACTGGTATGAGGTGGTATCTCATTGTGGTTTTGATTTGCATTTATCTGATGGTAAGTGATGATGAGTATTTTTTTCATGTGTCTGTTGGCTGCATAAATGTCTTCTTCTGAGAAGCGTCTGTTCATATCCCTTGCCCACTTTTTGATGAGGTTGTTTGATTTTTTTCTTTAAATTTGTTTATGTTCTTTGTAGATTCTGGATATTAGCCTTTTGTCAGATGGGTAGATAGAAAAATTTTCTCCCATTCTGAAGGTTGCCTGTTTACTCTGATGGTAGTTTCTTTTGCTGTGCAGAAGCTCTTTAGTTTAATTAGATCCCATTTGTCAATTTTGACTTTTGTTGCCATTGCTTTTGGTGTTTTAGTCATGAAGTCATTGCCCATGCCTATGTCCTGAATGGTATTGCCTAGGTTTTCTTCTAGGATTCTTATGGTTTTAGGTCTAACATTTAAGTCTTTAATACATCTTGAATTAATTTTTGTATAAGGTTTGAAGACGGGATCCAGTTTCAGCTTTCTACATATGGCTAGTCAGTTTTCCCAGCACCATTTATTAAATAGGGACTCCTTTCCCTATTGCTTGCTTTTGTCAGGTTTGTCAAAGATCACATGGTTGTAGATGTGTGGTACTATTTCTGAGGGCTATGTTCTGTTCCATTGGTCTATATCTCTGTTTTGGTACCAGTACCATGCTGTTTTGGTTACTGTATGCTTGTAGTATAGTTTGAAGTCAGGGAACTATTTTGTTACAACTTATAATTCTGTAACATTCTGAACCATTCTCTCTCTAAACATGTTGTAATTCTGAATTGCCAGAGTCACACCTTATTATGAGCACATCTAGTATCTAGTATGTGAAAAATGTATTTAAAAAAGAATGAGATTAAAGTAGTAATTATTTTTGGTGTTGTTGTTGGTGGTGGTTTTGTATTGTTTGAGTCAGGGTCTCACTCTGTTACCCAGGCTTCAGTGCAGTGGCTCCATCTTGCCTCAAAGCAACCTCCACCTCCTGAGCTCAAAGAATCCTCTCACTCAGCCTCCTGAGTAGCTAGGACCACAAGCAGTCACCTCCATGCCCGGCTATTTTTTTTCTCCTTTGTATTTTTAGTAGAGATACGGTCTCACCATGTTGCCCAGGCTGGTCTCAAACTCCTGAGTTCAAGCAATCCTCCTGCTTCAGCCTCCCTAAGTGCTGGGATTACAGGCTTGAACCACTGGGCCAGGCTAAGTAGTAATTCTTAAGCTAGGGATGGATGTCTGTATATCTGTGTGGATATGTGTGCTTTCACATTATTTTGCTACGAGATACTGCATAAACCAAAGCATATAGAAATAGGCATAATATGGCAATTATGGCATAGATTATATAGCTTTTTTTTTTTTACAGATTATATGATGACATATTTATAATTCTAAAGACGTGTATGTTATAAATAAGTATTGCAACTAGAATTGTCTTCTTTCTAGCTTCAATGTCATCCAAACTTGCAAATCCACATTTTAGTTTTCCAACATGCATTTGAATCAATATAAATTCATCAATTTTAGATCAGATGGAATAAAAAGCTGCAGGCTCTTTGAATTATTTCCTCAGGGGATTTGAATTGGTGTTATCAGGTAGGCATAAAATCAGCCTTGAAGAAAAGCTACCAGATCTATAATCTTCACTCCATGCCTCCATATTAGGCAGCTTCAGCCAACACGTTTAACTTCTCCTAGCCTTTATTTCCTCATATTTAGAAGGCGAGAGATGGCAATTCAGTTGTAGAATAGTGGTCCTCAGACCTTAGTGGGCAGAAGAAAAAATCCACTAAAAAGTAATTTAATGAAAGGGGAAAAAATGTAGTTACTCCTGGTCTAGCCCTCGGGGATTTTTTTTTTTTTTTTTTTTTTTTTTTTTTTTTTTTTTTTTTGTCTCAGCAGTCCTTGTTGAAACACTTCAGGTGGCTCTGACAGAAATGAAACTTGGGCTTTGAAGAACACTTCATACTCTTGTGAAGAGTTAATGAATAAAATCACTTACTGCATAGTGGATACTTATAAAGGAATTATGACACCAACTTTTAGACCATGTAATTTATGGAAATATACAAAAGTAGCAAATCAAGGGAATCCTAAAGGTATAATCCACAATATTTGCTATGGGGATTCCAAGGAAAAAGACATTTCATCATTTGAAGTATAGAGTTACATGGAAAAGGTACTGAATAATACATTTTTTAAAACTAAAAAAAATTTAATTTGGAAAGTGTTATAGGATTCAAATTAGATCAGTGTTATTCTAATAATGACAAGTCAAAAGCAACACAACAATGAGGACAGGAACAAAATTAAGGAATATTAAAAAATAGAGAAATTCAACTAACAAAGGGTTATATCGATAAGTTATACTTATATTCTATATTATATATATATATATGTGTGTGTGTATATATATATATATCCTCTTTTTTTTTTTTTTTTGAGACAGAGACTCTTTTGCCCAGGCTGGAGTGCAGTGGTGCAATCTCAGCTCACTGCAACCTCCACTCCCCAGAACCAAGTGATTCTTGTGCCTCAGCCTGCTCGGTAGCTGGGACTGCAGGTGCATGCCACCACACCCAGTTATTTATTTTTATTTTTATTTTCGGTAGAGACAGGGTTTCACTATGTTGGCCAGGTGGATCTCAAACTCTTGACTTCAAGTGATCCACCTGCCTTGGCCTCACAGAGTGCTTGAAATATTGGCGTGAACCTCCACATCCAGCCAGAATATATATTTTATAAATATAAAACATATGTATACATCTAAAAAATTTTGGCTTTATTAAATGTAATCAAACAAATATAGCAAGAGCAATAATGGGGAAACATAGCAAAATTACCCTGCAAATTGGAACGAATTATATAGATATTGCTAAAGAGAAATTATGGAAAAATTATTTCAAGGGACAAAAATAATGTAAATTGTTAAGACAACATGTGGAATACTATGCAGCCATAAAAATGAATGAGTGTATGTTCTTGGCAGGGACATGGATGAAACTGGAAACCATCATTCTCAGCAAACTAACACAAGAACAGGAAACCAAATGCTGCATGTTCTCACGAGTGGGAGTTGAACAATGAGAACACATGGACACTGGTAGGCGACTATGACACATCGGGGACTGTCGGGGTGGGGAGAGATAGCATTAGGAGAGATACCTAATGTAGACGATGGGGTGACAGGTGCAGCAAACCACCATGGCATGTGTATACCTATGTAACAAACCTGCACATTCTGCAAATGTATCCCAGAACTTAAACTACAAAAAAAGTAAGACAACATAGTTAGATAAAGAAACTATGCATTTTGTTAAAGTTATGCATAGTAATACAAGTTGAGACAATTTTAATGACTGACTTTACACCTGCTTATCTAATACAATTCATTAACTCTGTTGTGTGAGACTATGTAGAAGTATGCTTGTGTTTAGATTTGTTAATGGGTTGTAAGTTTGTTCAGTTATTCTGGAGACTAAACAGACAATATATAATAAAGATTATGAAATACTTTGAAAAAAGGTATAGAAATGCTCTCTGGTTAATAATTTGAAAATATATACCCATAAAACATCATAAAATATAAAAAGCTGATCATAGGCATGCATAATATTGAAAAAAGAAACCCTTCTAGAGACCTTCTGTGTAGGCAACATCATGGTAAAAGAAAAATGAATAAATTCAGTTGGTAGAATGCAATATAGCTATTAAATAAGTTAAATATAGTTTTAGAAAATATCTTCTCTTGAAGCAGAACTGATGTATTGATTTAACATATCCAAAAATTACAGCCATTTAAGATCACTAGTTACACGATGTATCCTTTTTCCACTATTAATATTTAATGTTTGGTAAATAATTTAAAGTACATTGGAATTATTGTAAATTGTGTATAATAACATGTAAGGTGTTTCAGAAAAATTAAACTCTATTTGCACAACACTGTTTTACAATTCCAACTGAATAATACTGATTAAGACTTAACTGTGTGATACCTGGCTTAGTGTTTTCTTCCCGATATTAGAGCTAGATTTAGGGCTACAGGATTGATTGTTTCAGGTGATTTATTAATTTAGTAAAGCAATTAGCTTGTTGATTGCTTTCATTGAATCAATTAATTGTTGTAAAAATTAACCGAATTCATTTAATTGTTTGTTGACATAGCCCTAATCATCTTAACTTTCTGTCTTTGTTTTCCAAGTGAGAAACTGGATTTCAACCACAGAAATCATATGAGAATATTGCAACAGGAAAAGGAAAGGTACTTTTAGCTCAGCTGATATCGTCTGTTGCATGTGGTTAGCTCCTGAGCTGTAATGAACTAAAAAATAATAATTATAAACACTTAACAATGTTCATCGCATTTCTGCTATGACAAAAAGATGACACTTAACTCTTGGCTAAAAAAGATAGCACAATTCCAGGGATAAGAGTAACCGAATCTCAGAAAGTGTTTTAATTGCTACATATTGTCATATACCAGAGTCTCTAATTACTCCATTTGCAATATGTAAAGTAGCTTTGTTCATGATAGCAAATAAGTTTGGCAAGAACAATACAGTTATTGGCATCTCTGCATGAAAAGTTATTTTTCTGTATACTTTACAAAAAGTCTACCTGAATTAAAGAAATATTTCTAAAACAAAATCTCCTACAAGGCTATCAATGGATGAAGCTCTCCTACTATACTTTTAACATTATTGTTCTCAATATTAAAATACATGAGAGAGAAGCAGAAGTTACCAAAACAACACAAACATCTATATCTCTACATTTCTATTTCTCTCTATAAATTGTATCTTGTAAGGGTGATGTGATTTTTCAAATGGCATTAATTCTATTAGCATTGGTTGGGTTGTGATACAAAAATTTGGGAAATGTTTATGACTCTCATAGTGTAGGCCCAAAATTATCAGTGGTGACTAATACGTTCAAGAATATCACTGATGCTAAGGTACAAATTGCTAATGTTTTCCTCTTCAGTTCTCAAAAGAGAATGTTTTAAGCTTCAGAAGCATGAATGAAGCAGGCAAGGGAATTGGAAATCTTTTTTGTTACTAGTTAACGTAACTGTTCCTTGGTACAGTACAGGATTTGGGAGGAAAAACCTTAATAAGTAGTTTTTGTCGAAACCATTAGAACAGTTATCATCAGTTCTCAGTGACGATTGTTGTATTTAAGAATCCACACAAATAGACAAAATTGGTGTCTGCCTTGTTATCCCAATAATAATTGAGGTCTTCTCTTGATAGGATAAACTTCCTATATCCTCAGAAACTTTATGTGTTTTGGGTCAAAGCTGAAATTAATAATAAAAGACCCATGTAGTTATATTGTTGCTAGAAAAGAGAATATGAAAACACTTAATCTTGACTTGGTTGATAACGTCATAATGTGAAAAAAGAAAATCATAAGCGAGTGGGTGGGGCAACCACTGAAGTCCTTCATATTATTCATATTATTGACCTCATGCTTTTTGAAAAAGGCACTGGATCCCAATTTCAATACCAAATGAACTACACTGAGCTCGGGTAGGGATGACAAGAGGTACGACAACGTTAGCTCCGTTTGAAAATGAAGTAAATGTTTGGAATTTCAAGTTTGCCTTCTTTAGGTGTTTCTCAAAAATTGTAAAGGGAAACTATTGCAGATAATCCCCATGTGATAATTTTGTTATTAGTTCACATAAATAGACTACAAAAAGTTGTTAATATTGTTTTTAATGGCATGCATTTTATTAACAAACATTTGGAAAACCATTCCACATACATGGTGGAAATGTTTTGGTGTGCACATAGAATTTGAAGCTCTTACCCTAACTCGTGTCCACATGTTGAAAACTCCTCCTGCATATATTTAGTAAGGAAGAATTTTGCAAAATAATGCTAATTTGAAGTGTCCATACATCACAAGTTTTTCTCCAAAGAGAATTTCAAAAACTACTTTGTTAAGCATGAGTATAACATTCAAATTAAAAGACTTTATTAAATAATGAACAGGTGATGATAGTCAAATGAGATCACATTGGAGAGGAGTATGGTGCCTTGCATTATGAATAGGTGGGAGAATGACAGTCCAGGATAAAAAGTGAGAATGTAAAACTAGGAAGGCTTTAGCTATTATCACAGCATGGGGGCTAGGAAAGCTTATGGTTTTGAAGCACAAAAGTAAAATTTTGGAAGGAAGGCCTAAGGTAAAATTTTTGAACTGTACCTCTGTGTATAATCTTGTAAATTCTCTATTCATGTCCCTCTGAAATCTCTGGTGTATTGCTTACAGATTATTTGGGTAGAAGGGAATTCTATAATATAAACGATCCAGTTTGGCAAGAGCTAAAAAAAAAAAAAAAAAAGGCTTTCCCTAGAAACATGTCGTCTAGGAATGACACCAGATGTGACCGAGTGGAAGCTTTTCATATTCTTTTCTTTTACTGCTTAGTTCTGAGAGTGAATACCATGACTGATATTCATAGAAATCACTGTAGACTGTAATTGATAACCTTCATGAATCCTTTTGCTTTTTGGTCTTTTGGGGATGGGTCAAATGAGAACAAACCTTTCAAAGCCTTAAAGATTTCAAATAAAAGGGCTTTCTTGAAGCGGATCCCATGGAAATTCAGTATTTGTAGGCCAGATAGGATAAATAAAATAACAATCTAACATGATCAGGATTTCTAAGTTTTAATTTAAGGTAAAAGCCTCTGTTGTAATATGTAATGATGCAAGGTAATTATATCTGATATGAATAAAAATATACAAGTATATAGACATAAATTACTATGTAAACAAGAGTACCTCATTTTGCAGACACACTTGACCATGGGTGAACATGCAACTTTCCTGTTCTAATCTCATTTTTTAGGAGAAAAATATGTTATTCACAAAATTTTTTATTTGGAAAACAGAATGATTTTTGATAGATGTAGTCCTACATTAGATTTTGTTTGTTATGAAATTTATTCAAGAGATTTTTTTTTAAACACATTGTCAAGTAGCACTATGAAGAGCAAGAAACAGGCTTGTACTTACCAGAAACATTTCATTTCACCAGAAATGCAGATTGATACTGGAACCAAACATAAAGAAGATCTTAGAAAGGCAGCCATTGATCAGTATAGTGCTGTGGGAATCGAAAGAGGCCCTAAAGTCTTGTTGAAATAATCCTAATGAATGAAAATCATTTGGGAAAGAGTAAAATGGGTTTCTCTTTCATAAAGCACTATTGCCTCTTGGCCAGTGTTTTGCAAGGAACAGTGTGTATCAGGAATATCTAGGACAGCTTTAAATGTAGTTGTTCAATTTCTATTCCAGAAAAACTGATTCCAAAGGTCTAGGGTAAGCAAGCAGGTGGTGGGCAGAATGTATAAGAAGACACTACTAGAGGCTTCTAAGATGATGGCCATGCCATTTCTCCTCCAAATTAGGAACTTTGATTGCTCTGAAGTTCTTGGAGAGAATGGGCTAGCTGACTGATTCATCATTCAAAACTAAAGGTAGCAACAGTTAAAATAAAGTATCAGAATGTTTTTCACTTTTAAGAGAAGTACCCACAAAATATTAATATTGACTTAGGATATCTTTTAAAGTAAAGAATCTCAAAGATTATGCTTTGAGGCCTTAAATTATAAGGTGCTTTCCCCAATCCCTACCCTATTTCTTTATCAAGATGGTTGCATTAAATGTCTGACACACTAAAGGCTACATGTTTTCCAGAATTTTTGCTTGAATTTCATCCAAGAAATTACAAAGACAGCAAGATAGAGACAATTGGTTTCACCAAAACCATTTTAAACATATTATATTAACATATGTAATATGCAATAACATAGGTAAAATATATGTTATAACATATGTAACAATTTTTTTTTTTTTTTTTTTTTTTGAGATGGAGTCTTGCTCTGTCGCCCAGGCTGGAGTGCAGTGGCGGAGTGCAGTGGTGCCATCTCTGCTCACTCACTGCAAACTCCGCCTCCCAGATTCATGCCATTCTCCTGCCTCAACCTCCCGAGTAGTTGGGACTACAGGTGCCCGCCACCATGCCCAGCTAACTTTTTGTATTTTTAGTAGAGATGGGGTTTCACCGTGTTAGCCAGGATGGTCTCGATCTCCTGACCTCGTGATCTACCCGCCTCAGCCTCCCGAAGTGCTGGGATTACAGGTGTGAGCCACTACGCCTGGCCAATCTCATTCTTTAAGGCTACATAGTATTCCATGATGTATATGTAGCACAGTTTGTTTATCCAATCTGTCATTGATGGGCATTTAGATTAATTCCCCAAATTTTAGGGAAAATAAATAATAAAGACATATGCACACAAATGTTCATTTCAGCAATATTCACAATAGCAAATCTTTGACTATCAATAGCAAATCTTTGGTTTGCTGTTGTGAATAGTGCTGCAATGAACATTTGTGTGTGTGTGTCTTTATGGTAGAATGATTTATATTCCTTTGGGTATATACCCAGTAATGGGATTGCTGGGTCAAATGGTATTTCTGGTTCTAGGTCATTGAGGAATCACCACACTGTCTTCCACAATGGTTGAACTAATTTACACTCCCACCAACAGCGTAAAAGTGTTCCTATCTCTCTGCAGCCTTGCCAGTGTCTGTTACTTTTTTGACTTTTTAATAATAGCCATTCTGAGTGGCAGGAGATGGTATCTCATTGTGGTTTTGATTTGCATTTCTCTAATGGTCAGTAATGCCAAGCTTTTTTCATATTCTTGTTTGCCCACAAGTATGTCTTCTTTTGAGAAGTGTGTTTACATCCTTTGCTCACTTTTAAATGGGATTATTTTGTATGCTATAAAAATTAAGTTGTTTTTACATTATTATTCTTTATATTTAAAACATTAGGAATATTTCTATAATAATTCTTTTCCATAAAAAGGAAAACATAAATTCTCACTCTACTTAGTAAGTCAAATCCCTATTCTCTGCTTCCATAGCATTTTATCTATCCTAGAGAACCAATCAACAAGCTGTTTCCTCACCCAATAGCACTACTAATAATTCTTATATTTGTGTATGGCTTTATTCACCATGCAACAATTATTGTTGTATTGATTATCTGTAGTAATCTATTAACTGGTTGCAGCCTGTTTTCAGCTCATTTTGCATAAAAAGAAACTGAGTTTCAGAAATGTTAGGTGAGCCGATAGCTAGTAATAAAAAATGATGTAAGTAGATGTTTACTGAATCATATAAAATGTTTTTTCCCAAAACCTTATTTGAAGCAAATGTTATTTTTTTTATTGTGGCACTGAAAGTGCCCCCGGATTTACTATGTATCATTTCGGATATCAGATTCATTGAAACTTCTAAGAGTTTCACAATGTTATTAATTATTATAGCATAATGTGGTAGAGCATTATGTTCATAAATAAGATTTACAAAGTGTTTTTTTGTCTTCCAAAATGTTTTTATGAGCATATTAGTTTGTCTTCATCATCATGCAAAGCAAGCTCAAATTATACTAATGTCAAATCATTTAAGAAACATTCTTTCATTTACTCTAATTTTTATGCATCATGTATAATTTGCATTTTGAAATATATGATTGAATTTCACTTAGAAAAACTTAGTACCTCTGTGTAACATCAAAAGCCTTTTCTAACTCTCTGTCATAAATAATGACTTTTTTTAGCAAAGCTAACTTGGTCCAACAAACAATGCCCAATTGTCACAAGGGATTTGGCTTCACTCTGTTGAGCACTCATGCATTAATATATAACATTTTTAGTTCCTGATAATTCATATGTTGAAGTCTTAACTACCAATGTGACTGTAGTTGGAGACAGGGCCTTTAAGAAGGTAATTACAGTTAAATAGGGTCATAAGAGTGGGACACTAATCCAATAATATTGGTGTTCTTATAAAAAGAGGAAGAGATACCAGAGAACTCTTCCTCTCCATGTATATACAGACAAATGGTTGTATGAAGACACAGCAAGAAGGTGGTAGCTGTCTGCAAACTCAGGAAGACAGGCCTCATGAGAAACTAACCTTGCCAGCACCTTGATGTGAGAAAATTGATTTCTGTTGTTTAAGCTTCCCTGTCTGTGATAGTCTGTGATGACAACCTAACCATAGTAATAGAGATTAATGTAATTTTCTTTTTCAGAAAAATCACGCCAGAACTGAGAAGGATTTGTTGATGCACTACTAGAAATTGGAGATCAGTCGTTGAACGGGAATTTATACTTGGCCTGAAATAAAGTAATAGTGTCTAGTTATTACAATTGACGGGGCTCAGTACTTGAGGGTATGATGATGTAAGTGAGTGGGAGCTGTGCATTTGCCAGAAAAATGTGTGTATGATACAAAGAGAAAAAAAAAAGAATTAATGAGAATGTGTGTGTGGAGGAGACATATGAATTTTAGTTGGAAGATGTATTAGTCTCTTATGGCTACTATACCCCAAATTGAGTGGCTAAAACAAACGAAATGTATCGTCTCACAGTTATGTTGGTGAAAAGTCTGAGATTCAAGTACCAGCAAGGTGTGCTTCTTCTGAGGGCTACGAGGAAGAATCTGTTCCACAGCTCTCCTTTTGTTTCCAGTAGTTTGCTTGCAATCTTTGGCATTCCTTACTATATAGAAGTATTATCCCAATCTCTGCCTTCATTTTCACATAACATTTTGTATTTTCTTCCTGTGTGCCTCTTTACATATGTCCTCTTTTTATATTGACACTAGTCATAGTGAATTAGAAGCCCACCCTGCTCCAGTAGCCCTCATCTTAAGTGATAACATCTGCAACATCCCTATTCCCAAAGAAGGTCACATTTTAAGGTACTTGGCATTAGAATCTCAATTGTGAGGACACAATTCAACCCTTAACAATAGAACATGGGCATCAGTACCTTCTTTGCTGAAATGTTCTTTCAGTTACCCAGATTTGCACCTCTGAAACCTTTTGTGTACTTTTTGATCAACATTCATGCTATGACATTACAGATTTCTCTTCTACGATAGGCATGTTTTACACTTGGTAGTGTATTTTGCTTTATACACTTCAATTTTCTCTGCAAAAGTGTGCATAACTCTTTAAATTACTCAATCTAATAATCGCTTCCCCTATGGAACTTTAAAATAGATGGTGGTAGCTCTATGTGATGAAAGTATATATTCCCCTCACTGTTCACTCAATGTTTATAATGACCCTTAGTTCACCTTTTGAACTGCCGTTTTTTATAATCACTGGAGAATAGGCATGTGTTTCATCATCAAGAGAGTTCGGCAAAATAAAGGAAGCCACTGGGTGGGACTCTTACAGGATCTGGCTGGTGAAGTACAAATTAATTTCCTTCCCTTTTTTTGAGCACTGTCAATTTTTTATTAATTTTAAGTGTAAATTTTTTTTTTTTTTACTATAAAGATATTAAAACTTTACTTCACAGGGAAAAAGCAAAATATATAAAACAAATAATTCAGTTACTTATAATCTCTCTCTAAGATATACACTAAGATGAACATATTTAATACTTTTAGTTCCAACTTTATTTCAGTGCTCCTCCTTCTCTTTCTTCTCCTCATCCCCTTTCTTCTTATTATTATATATTTTCCTCATAATTAGCATCAAACTATTTCTAGCTTTGTTTTCCCAGATATTATTCATTGTGAGCATTTCCTGATAGCAAGTTAAATTATTGAAATTTAGGTTTGGCTAAGTATAACAACAGCAAAAACAAAAACAAAAACAAAACAAAACAAAAACAATCAGAATTAAAATGTTTTTCTAAAGAGAAAAAGTTAGTTTACAAGCCACATTGCATGCTTCCTAGTGTCAGGAATCAGGCTCTTTCTATCTTGTTCTCCACAGGATATTTCCATTGCCAAACTCATGCCATAGTCTTAGATGGCTGTTGAATCTCTAACTAGTGTATCTAGCTGTAAGTAGTATATGTTAATATAAGCGTTGCCCTCTTTGGAGCAGTAACATTTCACTTCCCCACCTGTATTCAGAAGTGAACACCCATGCTCACTTGCCTACATGCTAGCTCTATGTCAGAACTTTGTTAACACTTGGCTATGTAGCACAATACCATCTTAGATTGAAAATCAATAATACAACTGTAGAAAGATTCTTCCATTAGTAAGTTTATGCTTCCATTATAAGTTTAGCCTGTTAACTGTGAAATAATTTTTTTAAAAAATCCTCTTACACTTAGGATATATACCCTTTAAGTATTAGAATTTCGGCAATATAACCTGCATCCACTTGAAAATGTATTTTTCACTGAAATATGAAGGGCAGTTTTATAAAGCACACTTTTTTAAAGGACAAGAGTGGAGTACTTAACTTTATTAAAGCAATGGGCCTTTCAATTAGTTTGATAAAAAGACTGTCAAAATTTAACTTTCTTAGTGTTGAAAAAATAATATTACTGAGGTAGAGAATTTAGTGATTGTTGAAATGACTAAAGCTTCTAGCTAGTTTATTTCCTAAGGAAAAAATAGTATCTCAAACTAACCATTTCACTCACTCTAAACAATATGTATCCAGTTATATAATTGGTACCTACAGAGCAATGTGGGAGAATGCATGATGAATTGACATCCAACAAAATTGCTTTAAAAGTGGATATTATACCTTTAAATATTTTTCTTGCAAGCCCATTTCTAGCACTAATCCATGTGATAAAATGAAACACTGAAATAGCACATTACTACTGTTTTTCTGCCTTATTAGACAAGATAAATTGTGTAATCTCCTTTCATAGCACAAAGTGAGGTAGAGAGTCATTTAATTACCTGTGAATCAAAGCAATTTAGGTGACTCTTTCTGATCATTATTACAGAGATTCAAAAAACCAAAATGCGTAATAATCAATAATAATGTCAACCACAAAACAAAATTAAGCCCTTGCAATTTTCATGGCATAGTAGGGTTCACTGTTTGGCCAAGTAGGATTCTACTGACTGCAGAAGTCCTCTGCAAGGCTCTCTCCTCTGACACAGTTCCTTGCGCCCTAGGGTAGTGCTTGATCCTATTTCTACTCCTGCACTAATCACTGTTTAGTTTTTGTTGTTGTTGTTGTTGTTGTTTTCTCCACATGTAGTCCATTTTAGTTGGCAAACATTAATAGCACAAGTGTGATTTATTTATATATGCATATTCCTAATGCCTAGAAATATATCTGCCACATTCTGGGCAGTGAAATACATTTATTTTAAAAATAAGTTTTAAAAACATTTACACTTTCCTCTACAAACCTACTTGTAGAGAATGTACTAGTCATGGAGATTTCCTTATGACTTGGATTCTAAGGACAAGCCTATTAACTTCTTTAGATAGTATGTGAATTATGTTGCATGTATTCTATTTGTGATAAGTAATAACAAATTATCCCAAAACAACAACAAACACAAAATCCATATGTCAACATCAAAAGTCCTGTTGAAAATAAAAACGTTGAGAAAAGGTTTTTATTGTTTCAACAGTCACAGAATATTTCAACTTATTGAAGCATTCAGTGGTCCCATACTTGAGACACAGTCTTACCATGTTTAATCAATTATTCTTATTTATAAAAAGTTCATTCAGAGCCACCTTGTGCAAAATATTTTGGGATATGTTACCTTAGTTGTATTCTAACGTATGTAGCAATTGGTTATTTTCTGTTTATTCTTCCAAACATTTATCAACAATCAACTTTGTGTTAGGCTATGCAAATAAATAATATCTCTTTACCTTCAGTTACATAACAAAATATCACATTTGAAACAGAAATGAGAAAATGAGATAGAGAAATGCATGAGTGCTACATAGGCTTCAGCACACTTGATCATTTGAATATGTACTATCCTTGAAGGGTAATACCTCATCCTTGTGTGCTGAATTCAGTTTCTGACTTAAAAAATCAATTACTTATTAAACTATAATTCAATCATTTCGTTAAAGTTTATTTCTTAATTATTTGGAAACACTCTAATTTGATAATTCTAAAACTGTTAGAGCAGCAGCCACCAAACTTTTTGGCAACAGGTACCAGTTTGGTAGATGACAATTTTTCCATAGATCCAGGGTGAGAGGGGATGGTTGTGGGATGATTCAAGTGCATTACATTTATTGCACACTTTATTTCTATTATTATTATATTATAATATATAATCAAATAATTATACAATTCACTGTAAAGTAGAATCAGTGGAGCCCTGAGCCTGTTTTCCTGCAACTAGATTGTCCATCTGGGGGTGATGGGAGACAGTGATAGGTCATCAGGCATTAGATTCTCATAAAAGGTGCAGGAACCTAGATCCCTAGCATGCGTAGTTCACAATAGGGTCCGCTCTCCTTTGAGAATCTAATGGCGCCACTGATCTGACAGAAGGGGGAACTCAGGAGGTTGTGTGAGTGATTCGGAGCAGCTGAAAATACAGATGAAGCTTCACTCCCTGGCCTACTGCTCACATCCTGTTGTGTGGCCCAGTTCCTAACAGGCCATGTATGGGTCTGGTCTGTGGCTTGGAGATTGGGCCCCCTGTGTTAGAAAATGTCTTGACATCTTTAAAATTGATGTGTAAAATTTTAGGGAATATATAACTCTTAAAAATCTACTCATATGTATAAATATCCTACTGGGTTACAAACTTCAGGCTAAAAATTTTTATTTAAGGGATACATTAATATCTCCATTTTTCATAGAAGAAAATAAAGTTCAGAAAGGCCAAATAATTTTTCCGTGGAAATCAGCTAAGTGGAAGGGTAGAATTCAAAGCCAAATTGGCTAAGCCTTTGTTCAATGTTTCTTCCACCGGACCACAGGTGCCTCTTCCCTGGAATGCTCCTGAGATGGTTTAATTTTTTTGTGTCTTTTTTGTTAGAAGAGTTTTTCACAGTGCTGTCTTATGTTAATAAGAAATAAATAAGCAATAATTTTAGATTGATTCAATTACTGCAATTGTATAGAAGGAGTTATTTGGTAGAGAAAATGCCTGAGGGATTCAATGCCTTTAGTATTCATTGATTTGGGTTGTGTTTTCATTGGTGAGGACATCATTTTGTTTTTCTGGAGTATTTTTTGAATAATAATTTAACCCATACCTTTTTACTCTTAATGATTTAAATTGAATAGATTCACAGATTATTATCAGTATGTTAGCATTGGCTAATAAAATTTTCCTGTTTTGCCACTGCTCTCAACACATCACTTCTATCCTCTGAGCAGAATCAGGCAATTATCTGAAGACTTATTTTCTCCAGGTGCCCTGAACTAAGATCTCCAAAGATGACCAACTAAAATTTAGATGGTCTACTGTTCTTACAGTGATTTTTATTTTCACCTCTTTACTATTTATATGGGATGGTAGAACTAGAATAAAGGTAATTCCTGTTATGAAATCAGTATAATGAGTCTTTTAGAAGGTATGTAGATTAATGTTGCATTTTACATTGCTATACGAAAAGGGCCACAGGATGTACAGTGAAATCCCAGTTCTACCCCTATAAAATACCTGTGCTTTCAAATATGTTTAGCTTCCCTGATGCTGTTTTTAAAATCTGTACAAGAAAGATAACAATGCCTATTTCAAAGAGTTTCATTAAGCGTGGAAATAGATGCAATAATGGTTTCTGTCTTTCTATGTAAGTACTGTAGTTGGCATTTAAATATGCTAAATAAAATACAGTTCCAATAAAGATATTAGAAAGTTTTTTCTCCCAAAGGTCTTTGATAAAAGATTATTATATATTCAAAAGAGAAAAACTTCATTCAAAGATTCTATATAGTTTTGTTGGCTAAATCTTCGGAGAACTCACCACATCCTCAAAGTGAAAGCATGTTTACGTTGTCCTCCACAGCTGCTGGTGTTTTCATACAAGTATGGGTTCAAAAAGAGTGCTTCCTATATTGGTTTAATTTATAAACCAGTTGATACATAAGTAGTTTCTTGGGAGAAGATATATTACTTAACACATTTTCTATGTAGTAAACATGTATGTGTATATGTGTGGGTGTGTATCTAACTACTTTGCTGGAGTTATTCTATGGTTTGGAGCTGCAGGGGCCAAGTTGATGCAAAAATCTACATTTTTTGAGTAAACTCCACATGACTAGAGAAAATTTCTCCAGTACTTGAGAATTCTTCATTTCCTAATGCTGTACAAACATCAGATATCATTATTTGTAAGGATCGATAATGTAATTTATAACAAAATTGCTTTGCTTTCTCAGCTATTAATGTTAACTATATCATTTTCATATAGCCTTATAACCCATTTGTGCTATTCCATTTTCCTCTGTTCCTTTTATTTTCACTTCCCTTGTAATGTTAATCTCTTTGTACTGATTTCTGAATAATTCATTTATGATTAAAGATGTTAACATTTTGCCTAGAATTGCCAATATTTTTTTCTCATTTTACTGTGGCATTTTACTTTTTAGTTATACAGAAGTTGTATATTGAAATATAATCTTGTTCTGTTTAAAACAAAACAACAAAAAGCACACATATACACATTGTTTTCACTATAAGGAGAAGGTCTAACTTATGTTGGGTTATATTTTGCTAGTGTTTTTGTTTTCTTAGAGAAGCTGATAATTCATTTGTGTTTGCTTTGAGGTTAGAGTTAGCCCACATTGCTGATAACACAGTCAATGGACATTTAACAATTCACAAATATATTTAAGCTATGCCTAGAGGTGTTTTTGAAATATACTTTACATTTTGAAATAGTTTGTTATTTTGTCCAGAATTCCAAAGTATTATAAACTCTCATTTCCAGAAATGTACCCTAAAGACTTGATATAAAATATGGAAAAAATACAGAAGTTATTCATATACTAATGAATTCCTTCATACAAGATTTAAGTACTGCCACATTCTAGACCTAAGTCTAAATTCTTGGATGCAATGATAATTGTGAAACCTTTATTCACTTTGAACTCAAGTCAGGAACACAGGCATGCTTCTCACCCAACTTCTCCTTCCTTAAGGAATGAGAAAACAACTTCACATTTGAGAGAAAACCTGCCTATAGTATGACTTGCCTCAGTCATGAAACTCTTCCTTATGTTCCAGAATATTCTCTCAGTCTCCACTTAATTACAAACTCTTGAAACTATGAGGGTAAAAAACCTAAATAAATATATGAACAAACTTTTTTGACTCCTTGTACATCTATTTTGTTTTTGACAATAAAGTCCAATTTTCTTTTGTGGAATCACCAAACAACCTTTAACTGTAATCAGGTTGGAATATCAATCAAGGTGTGGTGCTTATGCATGAAGTTACAAGGGACCCAGTCTAGGCAGACTGATTGTTCTTTCTCCCTAGAATCTAGATTGTGAGCAGAGAAAGCTAAATCAGAAAATGTTTTGGACTCACCTACTTAAGAAATTATGCTATGATGAAATTGTCTATGGGTTTTGCTTCATTTTGTTTAACCTAGACCTGTGGTGGCTATGATTATTGATTTTTACAGAAGTGGGTTTTCTAGACTTTGTGAGTTCTCCTAAATCCTTCCATTGATTCTTTTCTGTTTTGTATTACTCAGAGTTGATTACTGTTGCTTGAAAACAAATAATGTTAATGAATACTTTTTATTTCCAGATTTGCCGTCTATTCTTGCACTCTCATTTATTCTTCAGAGATGTATTTTTATATTTTCTTGATGCCTTATGAATAAATCATCAATGTTACCCCAAAGAGATTTAACTTGATGTCTCTTTCAAGATTTCTGGCCCAGAGTTTCTTCTTAGTCAGCTCTATGAGCTTCACCTCTTGGCATCAAACGCCAAGTCTATACCAAAGTCGGGGAAATCAGTGCTTTGTTCAAAGTCTGGTATTAAATGTATATGAAAAATTCATAAGAGGATACAGGAACAAGACGGCAGAATAAAAATCTCCACTGATCATCCTTCTGAGCCCCCTGCAAGAACACCAAGTTAACGACTATCTACACAGAAAAAAAAAAAACCAAAATCTTCAAATCTTCATAAGAATAAAAAAATCACTGAGCACTCACAGTACCTGACTTTGACTTTATATTGCTGAAAGAGACACTGAAAATAACAGTTCTGAATCACCTATGACACCTTCAGGTCATGTTTTCTTGGATGGTGTTAATGCCACTCCCAGCAGCAGTGGCACGGTGCTAAAAGCATCGCTGGGTACTCTGGGAAGCAGAACACAGCAATTATAAGGCACTGAACTCAGTGCTACCCTGTTAGAGCAGAAAGGAAAAACTCAGCTGATGCCTGCCTATGGAAGGAACTTTAAACCAGCCCTATCCAGAAGGGAATTGCCTATCCCAGCAGTTTGAACTTGAGTGCCTTAAAACCTTGCCAGAGAGGGCTAAGGCACTCTGTGCCTCCAAATAACTTAAAAGACAATCTAAGTGGCAGGTACTGCAAATTTTAGGTGAGTCCTTGTTCTAAACTAGACCCAGAGACCGTGGACACATGGGGCAGCACGTGACATACTGAAACAGCAGCTGGAGGAGACCAGGGAGTGCAGGCATTACCCCTCCCCTAACTCCAAGCTGCACACCTCCAGGATCCAAAAGATATCCTTTCACTTGAGGAGAGGAGAGGGAAGAATGGCGAAGACTTCGTCTTGCCTCTTGGATACCAGCTCAGCCACAGAGGACAGGGCACCCGGTCAGAGTGGTGGGGCCCCCATTTCAGGCCCTGGCTCCAAGATAATGTTTCTATACACACCATGGGCCAGAAGGGGACCTGGTACTTTGAAGGAAAGGACCCAGTGCTGGCAGCATTCATCTGTTAACTGAAGAGCCCTTGATCCCTGAATAATCAACAGAGATACCATGTACTATACTGAGGGCCTTAGGTGAGTCCCTGAGACTTGCTGGCTTCAGGTGAGACTCAGCACATTAATGGCTATGGTGGCTATGGAAGAAAACTCCTTTTGCTTGCGAAAAGCAGAGGGAAAAGTAAAGGGGACTTTGTCTTGCACCTTAGTTACCAGCACAGCCATAGGGAGTTAGAGTACCAAGCAGGCTCTTAGTGTTCCCGATTCTAAGATTTGACTCTTGGACAGCATGACTGGACTTTTCCCTGGGGCAGAGTGAAGTCCACTGCTTGGAACAGAGAGAGAGAGATTATGTTTGGGAGAAAGTGAGGGAAGAGAACAAGAGTCTCTACTTGGTAATCCAGAATATTCTCCTGGATCTGGTCAAAGACCATCAAGGTGCTCACTCTACGAGTGCTCACTCTATGAGTCTATAAGAACCACAGAGTTACTGGGTTTGGGGTGCCCCCTAAAGCAGATACAGCTTATATCACAATACCCAACTCCTTTCAAACATCTGGAAAGCCTTCCCAAGGATGGCTACAAATAAGTCAGATGATGAAGAAAACAATAAATACCTGACTCTTCAATGTCCAAACACCGAAGAACATCTACTAGCATCAACACCATCCAAGAAAACATGATCTCACCAGATGAACTAAATAAAACACCAGAGACCAATTCTGAAAAAACAGAGACATTTGACCTTTCCGACAGAAAATTCAAAATAGCTGTGTTGAAGAAACTCAAAGAAATTCAAAATAATACAAAGAAAGAATTCAGAATTATATTAGATCAATTTGGCAAAGAGATTAAAATATTAAGAGAAATCCAGCAGAAATTATGAAGCTGAAAAATGCAATTGGCATAATAAAGACTGCATCAGAGTCCTTTAATGGTAGAATGGATCAAGCAAAAGAATCTGTGAGCTTGAATACAGGTTATTTGAAAACACACATTCAGAGGAGACAAAAGAAAAAGTAAAAAACAATGAAACAAATATATAGGGTCTAGAAAATAGTTCTGATAGGGCAAGACTAAGAGTTATTGCCCTTAAAGAATAGATAGAGAAGGAGATAGAGGTAGAAAGTTTATTGAAAGCGATCATAACACAGAACTTCCCAAAGCTAGAGAAAGATATCAATATCCAAGTGCAAAAGGTTATAGAACACCAAGCAGATTTAACCCAGATGAGACTACAAGACATTTAACACTCAAACTCCCAAAGGTCATTGATAAAGGAAGGATCCTAAAAGCAGCAAGAGAAAATAAATAAATTACATATAATGGAGTTACAACACATCTGGCAGCAGACTTTTCAGTTGAAACTTTATAGGCCAGGAAAAAAATGGTATGACATATTTAAACTGCTGCAGGAAAGTAACTTTTACCCTAGAATAGTATAGCTGGTGATGATATCCTTCAAACATGTTTGAGAAATAAAGACTTTCCAAGACAAATAAAAGCTGCTGGATTTCATCAATGCTAGGAGGACATTAATGGGTAATATATAATCACCTGACGATGCAAAACTTTCTGGTAATAGTAAGTACACAGAAAAAATACAGAATATCATGACACTGTAACTTTGCCATGCAAAGTGCTCTTATTCTAAGTATTATAAAAATACTAAATCATAAACTAAACAAAAATAACAACTACAGCAACTTTTTCAGTCATAGTCAGTACAATAATACATAAATAGAAACAAAAGTTAAAAAGTTGGGGGACAAAGTTAAAGCATAGAGTTTCAATTAGTTTTCTTTTTGTTTGTTTGTGCGAATAGTGTTGTTATCCATTTGAAATAATGGGGGTTATAAGATACTATCTGTAAGCATCATGGTATCCTCAAACCAAAGAACACAATGGATACACCAAAAACAAAATGCAAAACCACATCATATCAACAGAGAAAATCACCTTCAATAGAGGAAAACAGGAAGGTAAGAAGGAAAAGAAGACCATAAAACCAGAAAACAAATAACAAAATGCCAAGAGTAAGTCTTTAATTATCAATAATAATATTGAATGTAAATGGACTAATCTCTCCAATCAGAAGACACAGACTGTCTGAATGGATGAAAAAATAAGACCCATTGATTTGTTACCTGCAAGAAATACACTTCGCCTACAAAGACACACATGGACTACAAATAAAGGGATGCAAAAAGATATTCCATGCCAATGGACACTTAAAAACAGTAGGAATCATTATACTTATAACAGACAAAATAGATTTCAAGGCAAAAAAAGTACAAGAAGAGATGAAGATGCTCACTATATAATGATATTGAAGCACCCAGATATATAAAGGACATACTATTAGCACTAAAGAGAGAGATTGGCCCCGAAACAATAATAGCTGGAGACTTCAATACTCCACATTCAGAATTGGACAGACTTTCCAGACAAAAAAATCAGTAAAGAAACATCAGACTTAATCGGCACTATTAGACCGATGGATCTTATCTGACCACAATGGAATAAAACTAGAAATTAAAATAAAATGAATAAAATAAAATAGAATTAAATAAAATGAATAACAAGAGGAACTTTGAAAACTATACAAAGTTTAGTTTTACTAAACACTATGGAAATTAAATGATATACTCCTGAATAACCAGGGGGTCAATGAAGAAATTAAAGAGGAAATTGAAAAATATATTGAAACAAATTATAATGGAAACACAACATACCAAAACCTATGGGATAAAGCAAAAGCAGCACTAAAATGGAAGTTTATAGATGTAAGTACCTGCATCACAAAGAGGAAAAACTTCAAATAAACATTCTAACAATGCATCTTAAAGATCTGGAAAAGCAAGAGCAAACCATGCCCAAAATTAGTAGAAGAAAAGACATAATAAAGATTAAAGCAGAAATAAATAAAGTTGAAATAAAAAAAAAGAATACAAAAGATAAGTGGAAAAAAACAGTTTTTTTTTTTGGAAATGTTAAACAAAATTGACAAATGTTTACCCAAAGAGAAAGACAGAGATCATCCAAATAAATAAGTAAAAAATGAAAAAGGAGACATTTCAACTGATACTGCAGAAATTTGAATGATCATTAGTGGCTGCTATGAGCAACTGCAGACCAATACGCTGAAAAATCCAGAGGAAATCAACAAATTCCTAAGTACATTCAACCTACCAGGATTGAACCAGGAAGAAATTCAAAACCCAAACAGACCTATAACAAGTAACAAGATTGAAGCCATAATAGTCTCCCACTAAAAAAAGCCTGGGACCAATGACTTTGCTGTTTAATGCTATTAAACATTTAAAGAAGAATTAATACCAATTCTATTCAAACTTTTCCAAAAAATAGAAAAGGGAGGAATACTTCCAAACTCATTCTACAAGGTCAGTATTGCCCTAATACCAAAACCAGACAGAAACACACACACACACACACACACACAAAATTGAAAAAAAGAAAAGGAAACTACAGGCCAATATCTCTGATGAATATGCTTGCAAAAATCCTCAACAAAATAGTATCAAATTGGTAAAACAATACATTAGAAAGATCATCTATCATAACCAAGTGGAATTTATCCCTGGGATGCAGGGATGGTTCAACATATGCAAATCAAACAATGTGATACACCATATCAACAGAATGCAAGATAAAAACCATATGATCGTTTCAATTGATGCTGAAAAAGCATCTGACAAAATTCAACACTCTTTCATGATAAAATCCCTCAAAAAATGGGCATAGAAGAAACACACTTCAACATAATAAAAGTCATATGTGAGAGACCTACAACTAGTATTATACTGAATGGGGATAAACTGAAAGCCTTTCCTCTAAGATCTGGAACACGACAAGGATGCCCACTCTCAACACTTTTTTGTTCAACACAGTACCAGAACTCCTACCTGGAGCAATCAGACAAGAGACAAATATAAAGTATATCCAAGCTGTAAAGGAATAAGTCAAATTAACCTCGTGTGCATATGATATATTATATTTGGAAAAGCCTAAAGACTTCACAGGAAAACTACAGAACTATTAAAGAAAGTAGTAAAGTTGTAGGATACAGAATCAGCATACAAAAATCAGTAGTATTTCTGTATGCCAACAGTGAACAATGTGAAAAAGAAATTAAAAAGTAATCTCATTTACAATAGCCACACATAAAATTAAATACCTAGGAATTAACCAAAAAACTAAAAGACCTACATAATAAAAACTATAAAACACTGATGAAAGAAATCGAAGAGGACACCAAAACATGAAAAAAGTTATAGGTCCATGGATCACAAGAATAATATTCTTAAAATATCCATACTATCTAAAGCAATCTAGAAATTCAATTCAATCTTTATCAAATATCAATGATATTCTTCCCAGAAATAGAAAAGAAACTGTTATAAAATTTATATGGAACCACAGAAAAATGCAGAATACCCAAAACTATCCTAAGCAAAAAGAACCAAACTGGAAGTAATGTGATTACCTGATTTCAATTGATACTACACAGCTAGAGTAACAAAAACAGCATACTACTGGCATATAAACAGACACATAGAGCAATGGAATAGACTTTAGAGTCCAGAACCAAATCCACACACCTACAGTGAACTCATTTTGACAAAGATGCCAAGAACATACACAGGAAAAGGACAATCTCTACGATAAATGATACAGGGAAATAAAACTGGATCCCTATCTATCAGCACATACAAAAATAAAATTAAAATTGATTAAATACTTAAATCTGAGACCTCAAACTGTGAACTACTACAATAAAACATTGGGGAAAATCTTCAGGGCATTGCTCTGTGCAAAGGTTTCTTGAGCAATACCCTATGAGCATAGGCAGCCAAAGCAAAAATAGACAAATGAGATCACAACAAGTTAAAAGGCTTCTGCATGGCAAAGAATACAGTCAACAAAATGAAGAGACAACCCACACAATGGGAGAAAATATTTGTAAACTACCCATCTGATAAGTGATTAATAACCAGGATATGTAAGAAACTCCAACTCTATAGGAAAAAGTTTTTTAATCTGATTTAAAAAATGGCAAAATATTTGCGTATACATTTCTCAAAAGAAGACGTATGAATGAATGGCAAGCTGGCATACGAAAAGGTATTCAACATCATTGATTGTCAGAGAAATATAAATCAAAACTACAATGAGATATCATCACACCCCATTTAAAGTGGCTTATATCCAAAATACATGCAATAACAAATGCTGTAGAGGATGTGGAGAAAAGTAAATCCTCATACAGTGTTGGTGGGAATGTAAACTAATACAACCACTATGGAGAACAGTTTGGAATTTCCTCAGAAAACTAAAAACTGAGCTACCATATGATCCAGCAATTCCACTGCTCAGTACATACCAAAAAAAAAAAAAAAAAAAAAAAAGGAAATAGATATATCAAAGAGATATCTGCATTCTTATGTTTATTGCAGCACTGTTTACAATAGCTAAGTTTTTAAGCAACCTAAGTGTCCATCAACAGATAAGTGGATAAATAAAATGTGTCACATACACACCATGGAATACTATGCAGCCATTAAAAAGGATGAGATCATGTCCTTTGCAGGGACATGGATGAAGCTGGAAACCATCATTCTCACCAAACTAACACAAGAACAAAAAACCAAAGACCATATGTTCTCATTCATAAGTTAGAGTTGAACAATGAGAACACATGAACACAGGGAGGGGAACATCACACACTGTGGCCTGTTGAGGGGTGGGTCCGGGGGGAGGGATAACATTAGGAGAAATACCTAATATAGATGGTGGGTTGATGGGTGCAGCAAACCACCATGGCACATGTATACCTATGTAACAAACCTGCACGTTCTGCACATGTACCCCAGAACATAAAGTATAATAATAATTTAAAAAAGAATGTGTGGTACATATACACAATGGAGTACTATTCAGTCATAAAAAAGAATGAGATACAGTCATTTGCAACAACATGGATGGAACCAGGTATCATTATGTTAAGTGAAATAGGCTAGGCACAGAAAGACAAGCATTGCATGTTTTCACTTACGTGTGAGACGCAAAAATCAAAACAATTGAACTCTTTGACATAAAGAATAGAAGGATGGTTACCAGAGGCTGGGAAGGGTAGAAGGGGTCTGGGGGAGAAGTAGGATGGTTAATGGGTACTAAATAATAGAAAGAATGAAAAAAAAAAAAAACTACTATTTGTTAGCACAATAGAGTGACTATAGTCAATAATAACTTAATTGTAAATTTTTAAATAACCTAAAGAATGTAAGTGGACTGTTTATAACTCTAAGCATAAACGATTGAGGGGATGGATACACTGCTCCCCATGATGGGCTTATTTCACATTGCAGACCTATATCAAAACATCTCATGTAAACATGGGGCTTGCAACTTAGCTCACACTGGACCAACCAGAGAGCTTACTAAAATGCTAATTAGGCAAAAACGGAAGGTAAAGAAATAGCCAATCATCTATTGCCTGAGAGCACAGTGGGAGGGACAATGATCGGGATATAAACCCAGGCATTCAAGCCAGCAACACTACCCTCTTTTGGTCCCCTCCCTTTGTATGGGAGCTTTGTTTTCACTCTATTAAATCTCGCAACTGCCAAAACAAACAAACAAACAAAAATCTCATGTACTCCATAAATATATACACCTACTATGTACCCACAAAAATTAAAAATTAACAGAAAAAATAATATAATAAAATGTAAGAACAAGGATACAATAAAGCTATTCACAGAAGACAAACATTCATCTTTCATAAAAGTCAAAATGAATTCAGTATCATCTTCTGCCTCTCCTCATGACCTGCACTTAGCACTCTGCTCTTACCAATCATCATCCCCAAGTAAATTGTTTCACTTGTGACTCCATGCACTTGCAACATCATTCTTTCAGCCAGAATATACATCTCTCTTTTCAATCTCTGTCTACAAATTCCACATCATATATATATAATACATATACATATATATAATATATATAAATATATAATATATATACATATATACACACAGATATATATCACACATGATAAATATATGACAATTTATGGGACTTTTTACTATTTTCCAGGCACTGTGCTAGATTTATATGGGTTATCACATTTAAGCCTCATAAAAAATACTATAACATACAAAACTTACTTTATAAATGAGGAAACTGGCTTTGTGACAGTATGGGGTGGAGAAGTAGTAGAAATTGGATTTTGAGTTGAAGCAGATGTAGCTTACAAATTGTGCTCCTAATAACTACCAAAAGCTGTTTTTTTTTCATGCTGTCAGTGGTTATTTATGTGTCCACGTCTATGAAAATTATAATTGCATTTATACTGTATTTAATTGTGCATATAATGTTTTAATTAAGACTTCAAGTAGGTAAGTATCTTCTCCAGCAAAACTTACCTGTCCTATTAATATTTTTCAATTATTTTCTCATGAACAGAGCAAGTGTACCATACTTTGTTTAGTATACTTAGCTTTTTATATCTCTGCCTTTAACATTAAACTTTAAGCTTTTTAAGAGTAGACAATCAGAACAGAAAACCAAACACTGCATGTTCTCACTCACGAGTGGGAGTTGAACAGTGAAAACACATGGACACAGGGAGGGAAACATCACACACCTGGGCCTTTCAGGGGGTGGGGTCTAGGGGAGGGATAGCATTGGGAGAAATACTTAATGTAAATGACGGGTTAATGGGTGCAGCAAACATCCATGGCAAGTGTATACCTATGTAACAAACCTGCACTTTCTGCACATGTACCTCAGAACTTAGAGTATAATTTTAAAAAAAAGTTGAGAAATAGTTATGGCAGGGAAGATGTGGGATACATAGTAAGAGGCATGAACACCCAAGACAGATATGTTTGGGAATATACTTCTACTTGCTACTGGTGTAACTTGAAAATAAAGGCTACTCTCCGACAGTTTTCTTATCTGTGAAATGAGGATTACAATATTTACATTGCAGAGTGTTAAAGAGTGTCTTGCCCACAGCAGGCTCTGAGTAATTGCTTATTGAATCAATGCTATTTAAAAATTCAGTATAGACTACTAATCAATTTTAACTTACATTCATTTCCTACCTCTTTAATATCTTGCAGAATATAACAGTATGTGTTTTTTTTTACATTGTGCAAACTAATGATAATGCAATAAGTATCATCTTCTAATGTACAGCAAAGGTAACATACAAAATACTTTAATGCCTACATGTGAATTAATTGAAAGAAATGAATTAATCCTCAGTGTAAATGTATATATAGGATTACAATCATTTCTCTTGCTATATTAAGAATACTGTTCGTAAGAATCATGTCAGCCTCATTATTCTTAAAAATATTTTGGCTTGTGGACCACAGCTTTATATTTTTTTACTGGAAAGTTGTAAAAAAATTTAATCTTTTTTTGCACTACACTTCTGCGACTTTCCACCTATTTGCCCGTCTTTCAGATATAAACCTGCTGCATCATCTTGTGTGGTTAAAGTGTGACCAAATATAATTTAGTAAGGAGACAGGTGAAGTGACATGAAGCGTGAAATTTAAAAATGAATGTCACACCACTTTTCTTATTGAATTCTTAGCATTAATTCACATTGCAAGCAACTCAATGCAAATATTTTGTTGCAAAAGAGAAGAAAGTAAGGGACTTTCTAATATTTACTACAGTACTGGAAAAATTTTTAAAAGATGTTATTGAAAAAATTAGACACAGGTACTTAGCTATTAACTGGAATTCAATGTCTCGCAATTCTAATATACATATATACATATATATGTTATATATATACATACATACACACACACATACATCTCAGCCAATTATATCCATGCTCTTAATTTAGAGCGCTGAGAAATATCTGACACCACACAGAAGTATGTATGTGATTCAGATCAATTTCTGATGGGATCTCCTAAGGCTACAGTTTGGTCCTTTAATTCTGCCGCTATTTTACATACTTCCTCCTGCAGCAAAATGTCTGCTTTTTGCACGCTTTATGTCCACTATTATTTATTACTTTACTTTAGAAGAGTAATCAATCTAAACTAATTGAAGGCAAAAGAAAGAATGGAGAAAATAGGAGAGAAGTGTCAATAGATACTAAAACATGTTTATAACATCTCGGTCAAACTGGGAAGAGATTTCTGGAGATATTTCCAAAATAAATGCTCATAAAATCGTTTTTCAACAATTCACGCACTTTCGCATGTGAGTTTAGTAGATCAAGTGTACATATGCTCGTTGTTCCAATCTCAATTGTGAATTTATTTTTAAGCTCCCTGGCTTATACAATGAAATCCTATCTTCAATCCCATACTTGCAAAACAAGTTGGCCTCTTGTAGGGAAGACTTAGTGTGTCTATTTCTACATTCTCTTCATCTCAAGTATGAACATTTTAGACATCTCTTACAATGTAAGAGTTACATGAATCATGACTTCAATCCACCCATTATGCCATCTAGGCATAACCATTTAATCAAAGACTTCAACAAGGGCACCAGGTATCAAAAGTTTGTCTTTGAAGGAGCATATGCAATGGGATGTTTAAATTTTTCTTTGCTTGTTAACACCCAGACTCACTTCCTCAAAGCTATAAATCAAGTTCTCAAATGCCCTTCAAAATGTTGGATGAAAAGAATAAAAGCAACACTTTAGTCCCCATTGCAATTCACAGTTAGACAGTAAAACATAGGATTTGTGGCCAGGCAAACTTTTGATTTTTTGAGTTTCAGATCAAATTCAGTGCTTTCTGCTTTACTTTGGGCACCATTCACACCAAAGCTTTGTGGCTTTTAGACCTTGTAAAGCACCAGGTAAAGAATCAAAGGATAAAAAAATTCAGTGCAAATCAGATTGGTGCATGCATTTTAAAGGAATATACTCCTGTATATCATAAGGATATAATGTAAAATTGCTTGTTTCTTTTGTTTTCATAAGAAAAAAATCACAATTTTTCTTTTACAATTGTAACTACTTACTATTTGTTTGCTAAGATGTATTTTTGATATGAAGAAATTTACAACAAGAAAATTGAATTGGTAAGTTTCTTTAAAGAACAAAGTGACCATAAGTTGACTTTGTAAAAGTTCCTTCCAATTCTATATAGCTTATGAACTTTTCTATATATTTGATGAACTTTTTCCCTTAGATTTAAATAACTATAAAATTAAGATTTAAAATCGTATTTTAATTTGCATAAAAACAGTAGGTTTTTAGGTTTTTTAGTAAACTCAATTTATTCATTTTCAGGCACCATGCATTACAGAAGTGTGATATTTTTATTAAATTTGTACTAAAATATTATGCATTGGGCTCTTTGAAATGATATTATTTTATTGTATTCCAATAAGTAATCAAATTCAAGTTATTTTACTTCCAAATAAAGAAGCTTTTCTAGAAAGTGTGGACAGAAAAGTACAGTTTCCGTTTACTTTTCTCAAAAATAGGAAAGTATTCTAACGTGCCCAGAAAGAATATTCATAATCATTTCATTGAAGCTAGCTACCTCTTATACCAACTCTAAGACAAACTAAATATTCAGACAAGAGTAGAATAAAACAACAGTATTCACCGCAGAAGATCTGAATTTTACAGAGTAGTTCTATAGCTTTGGAAAAATATTGACATAAACTGAGATAGAATTATTTTAAAATAATTGAGTGATAAATATCACTATACTATACAACTATAATACATTTGACTCAAAACAATACACCTTTATGTATGCTATTTTGTTTAATGGCAACATAAGATATATTTTTAGTATGTCCTTTGTTTCAAGATTATCAAGGTGTGTGTTATACATTCCATTTGTTTCAGTCGGAGATGGATATATACACACAAGGTACAAAGCTAATCTATTACCTTACCATAGATAGTGTAAAAAGATATTAGAGTTTTGGGTTAGAGACAAAGGAATGTAATATTTATGGCAAAAGCAGTAGG
The DNA here is from genome assembly GCF_007565055.1 of Rhinopithecus roxellana. Taxonomy (NCBI): domain Eukaryota; kingdom Metazoa; phylum Chordata; class Mammalia; order Primates; family Cercopithecidae; genus Rhinopithecus; species Rhinopithecus roxellana. The sequence goes on along the minus strand of NC_044552.1, from coordinate 93,113,134 downwards.
CCAAATGTCAGCATGACGCTCACACTGCTTCCTCATGTTCCTTGAGTTCCATGAGGGTAGTACAGTGCCTATGGTGGATGCCAGCACATACAGGCGATGGGTTGTACTAACACAAAGAAACACTGATGTTGCAAGATTCACCATGTTTATAGTAAATGAAAGGATGCTTGTGGTTTGTCCAGGGAGAGATGCTCCCTTATCCTTCATGGTTGCGCACTACAAATATAACCCTAAGAAATGGCCAGGTAAAAAGCAGTCAGAGTCTTGCTTTTTTTTTTTTTTTTTTTTTTTTGCATACCCACCAATATTCTATGTTCATGACATCCCCTCTCCAGATAAATTCAAGTCATCTTTCTTATCACTACTAAAACAATGATTCTAAAATCCAAATATTACTCTACCAGGAATATTCACTCCATATATTATGTTACTTCAAAATCACTAATGCGTAACTATGGGGAGAGAAATCTCCAAAAAGCAATTCAAGAATACACTTCTCAGGAAAAAAATGGTCTTTAACAATGAATTTGGTGCTGAATCTTTGTTTCATGGGTTGTTTCATTAGAGAGGTGCATATCTTTCTTAGACCTTATTTTATCATTTAAAATAGTGGTATAATGTTCTGAGTCTGTCACTAGACAAGAAGCTTTTTTTTTTTTTAAATGTCATGTGTAATGAACATTTGTTCAATGATTAGTAACTAACTGCAAGGCAGTATGCTAAAACTATGCGTGGATTGCCTCATTTAATCTTCATAAATTCCTATGAAGTAGATAATGTTATTATGAGAATTTTACAGATGAGGAAACCAAGGGTCACGGAGATTAAACAACTTGATGAAGGTCTCTGAGCTAGATGGTAATGAAGTCAAAATTTAAACTTAAGGTAGCTCCAGAGCCAGTTTTCTTGACAACTATATTATACTCTCTCCTTTAGAGTACAAGAACCACTTCTCTGTTTCTGTATCTTCAACATTTAGCACAATGCCAGAATAGTAATAGACATTTTATAAATATCACAGGATAACTACATGAATAAATAAATGATGAGTTAATTAATGTATAACATTTGATCAGAATCCAAGCAAGATTGTGAACTTTAAAAAATAATACACTGTATTTGCATCAAAACATTCGTTCATAAAAGGGAAAATATAATATTTTTAAATTTGGAAGTATTGCCTTATAGATTATCAAGATTTGAATGATTTTTGTTTCAACAAATACAGATCTATTTTATGTTTAGATAGATATAATTCAAAATATAGCCATGCAAAAAATGAGTCTGCAAAATTCTCTTTGCTTTCCCCCCCCCAATATTTAGCAATTTCAGAGATGATGACCATGAGCAGTCTAACGAAATACATCATCAGATTCCGCATCTGTAAAATGAGGATGATGAGCTATACAATCTCAAAGGTCTCTTCTTCTCCATCGTTTATAATCCTCTGACTTAATTTATATCATATGTTTTACTAGTGAACAGCATGTTTTCTTTTAGTTCCAGACTAATTTCTTTCTTTCTGTAAGTCTATAGACCAGTGCTAATTGTCATGTCTAATCTATAGGCCAATTTGTAAGGAAGAAAAATCCATTGGGGACTTTGCAAAACATCCACAATCTGAAGAGGGTAAAGTGAGATACCTGCTGTGCCTGCACTGAAACAGCTGTTTCAAGAACCTTAAGCATCTGGGGAAGTCATCCAGAGAAAGGCCATCCACTGTGCTTTTGATCTCTCCACTTCAGGCACTGAAGCACTGCCTGCCCATATGCTTGGTGAGAGTCTCGCCTGTTAGACCCATGCCTAGGGCTAGCTTTTTCCCTTATATCTGCCCAGGAAATGGCACCACAGTGTTTCTAAAGTATAAGTGAAATAAAATTTCATTATGTTGGAGTTCTGTATAAAACCAGGGTTAGATAATATTACATTAATTAGGCTGAGTAACTTGGTGTTGTGCTTTATAAGTGAACAGAATAAAAAGTAAAATAGAAGTAAAGGAAAACGTTTAAAAACAACTGTGCAGAACTGGATGAGTTTTAAAAGGTTTCCCAAATATTGTTTCTTTAATCCCAGTAAAAGTCCTCTGAGTATACCCATAATTACTTCCATTTTATAGATGAAGAAACTGATTATCAGAAAGTTGCTTAGGAGCCTATACGTAGTAAATCCAAATCTCTTGTTACAAATACCTTACCATTTTCCCCAATTGCACAACACTCTTAACACGCCCCAGGAGAATACATGTACCCAAGGCATATTTCACTTTCTAAAATAAACTGTATACATATATTGAAGGCAAATATTTTAACGAAATAAAGATTTTGCCTGGCTTGTCATTTAAAAGACAATTTTATGTGACATTTCTATGTGTCCAAATTTTTCTCACAGAAGATGCAATTTTATCGTTTTATTCTCTATCAGTGAAAATAGTTAATTAAGAATATATGGAGCACTGATGATGCATACTGAACAAGAATTATTTGATTTATACAAAAATTACATTTAAACATTTTTTTCTACTTGTATTAGTTCATTCTCACACTAGTATAAATAACTACCTGAGACTCGGTAATTTATGAAGAAAAGAAGTTAATTGACTCATAATTCCAAGGCTTAATCGAAGCATGTCTGGGAGGCCTCAGGAAACTTGCAATCATGACAGAAAGTGAAGCGGAAGCACATCAGAGCAGGAGAGAGAGGAAGAGCGAAGTGGGGGGAGGAGGGGAGTGGGCGTGCCACACACTTTTTTTTTTTTTTTTTTTTTTTTTTTTTTTTGAGACGAAGTCTCGCTCTGTCGCCCCGGCTGGAGTGCAGTGGCCAGATCTCAGCTCACTGCAAGCTCCGCCTCCCGGGTTCACGCCATTCTCCTGCCTCAGCCTCCCGAGTAGCTGCGACTACAGGAGCACGCCACCTCGCCCGGCTAGTTTTTTGTATTTTTTAGTAGAGACGGGGTTTCACCGTGTTAGCCAGGATGGTCTCGATCGCCTGACCTCATGATCCACCCGTCTCGGCCTAACTTTTAAACCATCAGATCTCATGAGAACTCACTCACTATTATGACAACAGCATGGGGGAAATCCACCCATATGATCCAGTCACCTCCCAACAGGTTCCTCCCCCAACATTGGGAATTACAATTCAACATGAGATCTGGGTGGAGACACAAATCCAAACCATATCCCTACTTTTCAAAGACTGTCACAATTTTAGTGTAATTAAAACTGGATGTATGATTTATGCACATTAAAAATCAAGTAACACTTCAGATAATTAATTTGGGGCCTTGATCTATGTTAAAGGTTTATTGTATCTAGAGAATTATCAACAATAATATTATTTTCAAAATACTATTACCAGGAATACTATTTTCAAAATTCTGTTGTGGAAAAAAATGTATATTATATGAAAGCTCAATAATACTTGCTTGACTCTTGTATCTTCTGGGAAAATACTTATATATTTATTAATATGAAAATCATATTGCATATAAAATATGGTAAAAATCTTCACCATGGCAATGGATATTAGCTGAATACTTGATTTTTAACAGAATCTTATACTTGAATCACTTAGGACATACTTGGTATTAACAAACCAGAATCTCAACTAAAACTGTTTAAGAGAGAAGGAAATCTATTTTCTCAGACTTTAAATCCTGAGTAGATGATGCTTTAGCATTTGTTTTTTTTTTTTCCAACTTGTAAAAAAAGTGTCACCAAGTGCCTGATGTTTTTCAGTCTCTCTGCTCTTCCATCTGTGATTCTGACTTTAATCAAAGGCTGGCTTCTCTTCCATTTGCAGAACAGGCCATCAGGGAATCCATGCTTGTCTACGTCTGTGGCTAGGGGCTGGGGACGTGGACAGTGTTGGGAAGGAACAAAGCAGACATTTCTCCCTAAACCTGTGAAAAAGTCTAGGATATCACTCTATCGGGACTAACTCATGTTTTTATTCCCACCTTTGTCTGAAACCACTGATTGCCTACCTTAGTCTTCTCTTGTTCACCAAGTCTATCTCAGATAAATAAAAAGCAGCATTTTTCAGATTTTACAGGCATATGGCCACTGAGTTGCAAATAGAAGGTGTTGGCTGGCTCCAAAATTTCATCAAAAGTGAAAAACTTCCTGGCATGCATATCTTGCCCTTTGCACTTTCTCTTCTTCCTGGATGGAAGGTGGGGATGGTGATAGATGTCGAGCTGCCAATCTAGGATTCGGAGGACACAAGTGTGAAAAATACTTTTTGCTAACAATGGCTGAGCAAAGGAAGAACAAGCTTACTGTTATGATGAATTATAGAGCTGTTGTACCAGTACCAGAATGCCTAGCTCTACTCTTATTACATGATGAAAAAACTGGTATTTGTTTATATTACTATTATTTGTGTTCTCAGTTATATGCAACTGAATGCACTACCTGACAAGTTTTCTTTTTGTCTTTTTTTGTTTGTTTTGAGACAGAGTCTTGCTCCGTCACCCAGGCTGCAGTGTAGCTGTGCAATCTCAGCTTACAGCAACCTCTGCCTCCCGGGTTCAAGCGATTCTCCTGCCTCAGCCTCCTGAGTGGCTGGCACTACAGGCGCACGCCACCATGCCTGGCTAATTTTTGTATTTTTAGTAGAGACTGGGGTTTCACCATATTGGCAAGGCTGGTTTCGAACTCCTGACCTCGTGATCCTCCTGCCTCCGCCTACCAAAGTGCTGGGATTACAGGCATGAGCCACCGCGCCAGGCCAGAGCAGGCGCACTAGCACCAGCAGGCGGCTCAAGCGGGAGCAGGGCCTGCTAGCGGGGTCACTGGTAGACCAGAATCCGCAAGCATCCAGAGGCCCAACCCCTCTGGTGACCTGACAGCGTTTTCTATGAGTAGGTTATGCGATCCAGGGAGAATGACGAAAACTGGTTGGCTTTTGTTTCTTCTACTGCTTATCATTGTGGTAATTTGCTTACATAGACACAGTACAAAATTAGGCCAATCAAGACTCACATAACAAAGACAATACAAATGCTAGAAAATGGGAGAAATCCAGGTTCTGTTAGAAAACAAGAAGGACAGATATGATGAGATACGCCGGCACTGGGGAGGCAATGTCCTGGGTTAGTCTGTGGCTCGGATCGCCGAGCTCGAAAAGGCAAAGGCTGAAGAACTTGGCACTAAACTCGGTTAAATGTATACTATTGAGTTTTCTGTACCCAAAAATAAGTATAATTATACAAATTTTCCTTAAAAAAAAGCAAAAGAAATAATGGGTAGTCCCACAAAAATGTCCATTATAACACCTATGTAAGGTAATTTATTTAACTGATTTTTATGTATTTTTATTTTAATTATTATATTAATATTTTATTATTAAAATAAAATATTTTAAAATTACTTTTCATGTTTATTATTGTAAAAATGTGTGAAACTTCTTCGTGGATAAATCACTATAAGAGTTTCTGTTGGGAGACTGAATTTGAAAGATTGCTTGAGGCCACGAGTTGGAGGCTGCTGTGTGCTGTGGTTGAGGCTATGAATAGTCACTAAACTCTAGCTGGAGCAATATAATGAGACCTCATCTCAAAAAAAGGAAAAGAAGAGTTTCTGGGCTTTTCTTGTTTGTTTGTTTTTTTAAAAATAAGTTGCTAGAAGGAGAATCACTAGAATAAACTGAACGTTATTAAATATTAATATAGTTTGCCAAATTCATTTTCATAATATGTGTTTTGATTTGAACTCCCAACCGTAAGTGTATAAGAATGCTCATTCTGAGGGGGATCACTTGAGCCCAGAAGTTCAAGACCACAGTGAGCTATGATTGTGCCATTGCACTACAGCCTAAGTGACAGAGCAAGACCCTGTCTCTAAAAAGGAAAAAGAATACTTACTGAAAGCACACTTATCATTATCATCATTTATTTCTGTCATAATATTTTGCCTAATAACACATACAAAAAAATTATATATTATTTTAATTTATTTGATTTAAACAAATATTTTAAATTTTATCTTCTTCTTGTGAACAGTTTATTTCCTTAATTCATTTTTTTTAAGGATTTCATTGTCTTTGTCTAAGGATTTCCTTTGTCTTTTTTATATGTGCCAGATGTTTTCCCAGTTCCTTAACTTTATTTTAAACTTCGCTTCTAATATTCTAAATTGCAAGATGTCAGTTTTGGTATAGGCCAAGCTTGTGAAGCGTCTTTTGTTATTTCTTACATAACTTTTATATTTTTAAATTATAAGTCAATAAATATTTGTATTTTCTTCTAAAGTATTTTTTGAAAAATAGTTTCTGGTTTGTTTATTGTCTCTATGAGTACTTGATTTATCTTCAACTAATTTTAAAAATATTATTAATATCATGAACCTAAAGGAACTATAGAAAATAAATTATTTTTCCACCATATTTAGGAAGATATGTATTAAATTTTAATAATCCCTACTTTCTAAGTAATATGAAATATAAATTTCCAAGTCCTCATTTAGCTTAATTGAATTTTACATCATACTGCTGTTGAATCATAATTAGTTCACAGAAATTAATAAAGCATTTTATGCATTCCTCATGACACCCATTTTTGTTTCTATAGGTCTGAGAGCATATGTTTATTATTAAATTACTGATTTTATATTGTGGTCAAGATATATTCCTCTATTTGGAATATTTTATAATTTCGTAAAAATTTTTTTACAACCCAAAAGAAATATTATTTGTAAATATTGCATGTATCTTTGAAAAAAAAGTTTAGTCTCAGTATCTTTTGGGACACTGATAGATATCTAGACTGTTGTCTCTTAGATCAGTTCATAAATTGTGTTGGTTTAATTTTCCATAATATTGAATGTTTACCTACTAGATCTATCATTTTCTAAGATTTAAAATTTTCCTTATAATTCTGGTTTTATTTCGGTTTGTTTTGTTTTGATAGAAAACCATTTGATAGAAAATGTTTTTTGTTAAAAACTATCCTTGTGCTGACAGCTAATGCGAGACATTGACCCTAGTTCTTATCTTCTTAGTTTAAAAATCACACCTGGAGAAGAACCAAAAAAAAAAAAAAAAAAAGAATTTAGGCAAGAGATACACAGTAAAGGAGATGCAGCAGAGTAATTCATTGCAAAAGCAAAATAATATTTTGAAAACTAACTGCAGAATTGACAATACACCCTCAGAGAGGGAGATGATTCAGGGCCGGCTGCTCCTAAGGATGAAACAGCAAAGACTGGAACTAGGGAGACTTCCTTTATGGTAGTCTTAGTTGATTATTCATAAGGGGGTGAAAAGGGGTGTTACTAGTAAGCACGTTCTGTGTGGTCCTCTGGGTGGCACATGTGCAGTAGCTGTACATGCTTGTTTGTACACCACATGTCTCGTTTAAATCTTAAATCTCCACCCAGGGGTGTTTTTTTGTTTTTGTTTTTGTTTTTGTTTTTCCTATTATAATAAGCAAAGGGTCTGTCTGAGGACAGGTAAAACCAAAATGAGCAGGCTATCTATAGGGGAAATTCCCTACTGAAGATAGCTTTGCTTGAATGAGTTTAACTACAATATGAATGCTGGGGTTTATTGTGTTAACTGTATGGTCATTATGGTTGCTGGGTCCCGAGAATATGGTTACTTCCTTAGCTCCTGTACTGTCTCACTTGTAGGTAATGTCATATTACAAGAGAGCAGGAGAAGATGAAATGCTATTTTTTAGTAAAATTTTTAAATTCAGTTCCCCTTTCAAAATTGTGCTCACATTTTATCTTAACATCTTTCATAGTGTCCATAACACATCAAAACTCTCACCAATATTATTTAAGACTTTATCTGAGAAATGTACTTCTGAGACTCTCATGAAAGAATGCTCTTATTGGTGGACTTTGCTTATTAATATCAGGAATAACAAGTTGTATTTTGGTATAGCATGTGGTTCAGGCAAACCTGATTATAAACACATATTCTCATAAACAAATATACATATATTAAATATTGATTTAATATTTTGAAACCCAGTTATTTATTTTACGTTTACCCCAAATACATGCTAAAAATTTGACTTTGTTTCTTAAATGTTCAAATTAATTACACATATTTATTTTAATCAGTCTGACTCTTAGGCCAATTTCCAATGTCAAACAGATGGAAGGCTTAGATTTAAGTCAATAGGCAATTTATTACTTTTACTGTGAGGATCATACTGTTCCATTTTGAAGGACTGGAACACTCATGTTTAGCATTCTTGGCATCCCAGCCTTGTATAAATGCACAAGGGGCTGAATTCTAATCAGAAGATTTCATGAGGCACACACACACTCATGAGGCACACACACAGCGATTCACTTATAACTTTTTCTAAGCTAAATGATTGTTTTTTCCCGGTGAGAATGCTCTGGTCACCTTGATTGGATTTGAAGGATATCCACATATTTAGAGATGGTTCCTTTGGATGAAATATGTCCAGCATAGCCGCTCTCAACTATTATATTTGATTTTTCCATGTTTTCCATTTAGTGGCTAATCTTTTATAGAAATTAAAGGGACACATCTTTCTAACTTGATCTCAAAATTCTCACTTATTGATAAGTTTTCAATCTTGTTCATGTTTTTGAGCTGCTAAGAATAAATCAGAACCATGTGTAATGTTTGTTGACCTACAACTGTCCTTTAATAAAATAAGCAGAAGTTGTATACAATTATGTGCCTTTAATATAGATTTTTAGTTTACAACCTTGTTAAAATATATGAAGACATTACTGATTAAATAAAAGCAGGAAACACATTTAATATATACATTTTAAATTCTAAATTAAAAATGGTGAATTCCTTGATCATAATTTTATACCCAATATTATATAATTCTATGTTTGTGATTGTATAGTTTTATAATTCTAAATAATAGTCTTGTGAATCTTCAAGACTTAAATATTTTATGTATAGGAACTAATTTTATTCTTATGATATTTTACGGAAAAAAAAAAAGTCAGAGAGAAATCAAATGACTGGCCTGGCCTAGGTGATAAAACTAGCAAAAAATGGATCAAAGATTCAAATCTGAGCAATCTTGTTACAGAGACCTCTGTGTTATCCTGGAACTTGTGGTAACACATAGTAAGCAACAAGAAGCTGAACTACATGTATTACCCACAAAGAGGAAGATAACTTTATCTTATAGATATAGGAATCCCAAGGAAAATAAAGTATTTTGTCCTGGGAGTTGAATGGTAGCACACTAGGCAAGGGCAGTATTTTTATAAAATAAACATAACATTAAAATTTAATAGTCTATTTCTTTCTACTACTTACTAGTATAGTATAATTTTCCTCTTATTTATTGAAAAATATATGTAAAGCTGTTTGTAAGAATTCCCACAATTACTTCTATCATTGAACATTTTTTTTTTCCTGGAAGCTTTAAACAATACTCAAGAAAAACCTAATAAGAGAAACAGCTATTTGAAATAAAGAGGGAAACTGTCACTGTTACTTGCAGAAGTGATTATGTTAAAAAAAAACAACTCTCTTCCAGGAAATTCAATTAAAACACTGTTAGAATTTTTTAAAAATTCACTTAAAAATAAAATGGGAATACTTCCACTTATGGTAGCAATAGAAAACATAAAATATCTATTAATCATTTTTTAAATGCAGATTTCAAAAATATTATAATTTTTTCTTAGAAAGTAAAGTAGACAGATAATTGGATATGTGTACCTAATAATAGATGGTATGTCTCTGTTAGTCACTAAGCATATATTTACTGAGTAATTAGTACATGGCAGGTACTCTATTGATAAAATGTGTGAGCCAAAAACTGTCTGCACACAACTTACAGTTGAGTTGTAGAGATTAGTAATGTGGCACTCTAAAATTTATTATATAACAGAAGAATGTAACTAAGTGAGGAAGATCATAAAAATTATCCCAAGAGAGAAACAAGATACCTTAGATCTAAAATTGAAGAGGTTCCCAGCTGCAGAGTGGGATTGGTAAAGTGTTCTAGGCAGAGGGACCCTGTTGATAATGACCCTGACTGTGCTGGAAAATTAGCACTTGTAAGTGAAAAAATCCCGTGGAGTTAAAATACAGTAAGCAATGGAAGTACATTACAATATGAAACCATGATTGTGGGTACATGCCAGATAATATTGGTACTCATCAGATATGTTAAAGATGTGTTCTCAATAGCCAAAGGAGGCCATTATAGCATTTTGAGTGGGGATGGGATAAGGATTCAGGGAAAAAATCAGAAAAAAATCAGACAAGTAAGGAGATCCAAAACTCAGATGATACTCAGGTTTCTAGCTAGAATAGTGTTCTTTAGTGAGATAGAAATACTGGGGGAAAACAAAACAAAACAAAAAACAAACAAAACAAAACAAAACAAAAAAAACAGAAGATTTCAGGATACCAGAAAATAGAAGAAATAAGTAAAAACAAAGCAAAACAAAAAGATACAAACAAAAACTCTCTCTCCATCTATTTATCTGCCTTCTTCAGAGTTTAGTGTATGATATAGTTGCAATTTTCAGTGGTGAGGAAAGACAGAATTATTCAATGAGTGGTGATAGGACAGATGGCTAACTGTGGGGAAATTTTAAAATAGACTATAATTTCAAAACTTTTAACAAGATAAATTTAAAATATATTAAATATTTAAATATCCTCAAACATTAACATTTATTAAGAAAATTATGAGAATTTACCAAATAAAAGTTAAACTATTCTTGAATTATGGAATATTCTGGTTATTAAGGTATTGATCTCATCTTCAAACTGACCCTCCTGTGCTTGACTTTGTGAGGCTGGGATTGGAACTTTGCAAAACTCTTTTCTCCCGTGATAGCTGGTTCCTATTAGATTCTTCCAGTAGGAGTTCTTCCAATAGAAGGAAGCTGTCTGAGGAAAAGGGACATGCTACATGTGTATGATTCCCTATTCCTGTCACAATCACCACAACACCACTTCACGCTGGCAGCAGTAGAGCTGATTTGAGCAGCAGCAGCTGATTCCAGTTTGCAGTCTTTCCACATACGTGGAAGTCGTATTCTGGCGTCTCGCAGGTAGCACTAGAAAGCATCGCTCCTTAGAGAGCTGAGTCTCAGATTCACAGGAGTCCTCCTCCAAACTTGTAAATTTGAAAAATTCCAACCTGGTCTTTTTGTACCCCAGTCTTAGCGGTGGCAGCTGCTTCTTTCTGTGATACCTTAGTGCCTCTTTTTGTCTTTCTAGTTCTCTAAGATCCAGTTCACAATTTTTAAATCAAAACTCTGTTCAATAATCTGAGGAAGTTTCAGTATTTTGGCTAGAGCGACTGATAAAGAACTGTTTTTATCTACGATACCCATTAAAGAAACATTAAAAGAATTACAAATTTGTTGACGCTTGTTAGAAAACTGTCCAATATTCTACAGGAACTTAGTCTTTGTCAAAGACTTCTCTAAGAGATGGGAGTCAAAAAGGCAGATGGAATCATTGACCTTAGTAACTAACTTACATGACAATAGGGGTGGAGTGTGAGAGTTAAGTTCTAAACGCATAAGCAAGTCCCTGTTGATAAGTGCTTTGATAAAGACGTAAATGAGTGTTATACTAGAGTTGCAACTAGTATCAATAGAGTTGATGCTATTAAAAGAACAGAAAGAAAGTCTGCGTTCCTGCGGGGACGGTGGTGGGGCCGCGGGGCGGGGCGGGAAGAAGGAGTAGGAGAGGAGGAAAATGGAAAGAAATAAGATTAGAGAAAGCTGAAATCACATCATGTAGGTTATTTTAGTCCTGAAAAGATGTTTTTATTTTACTCTAGTTACACTGAGAGCACTGTGGAGTTTAAGCTGCAAATGATATGATCTTATTTATTTATGTAAAAGATCAGTCTGCCTGCAGCGTAATGTCGGTCATGATGGCCAGTATTAGGGCGGGGGTGGAGCCAACAGGACAGTCAGAGAGAACAGTTAGGTTCCTGGAATAGCTCAAAGAAGATGGTGGCATTTATTAAGGGAACATATATTTATTTATTGAAAATTTATATGTACAAACTAAACACTAAGGTTTATGTACAAGAATGTTCAGAAGCATATTTTAAATTGAAAGAGGGGTCTAATATTTGAAAAGAAAACATGGAAGCATCGGACTTGGTGGTTCACGCCTGTAATCTCAGAATTGTGGGGGTCCAAGGCAGGTGGATTATTTGAGGTCAGGAGTTGGAGTGGAAAACGAAATTATGGTACAACGATAGTGCATAACACTGAACACTTACTAAAATAAATTTAGATGAACTTTACTTACAGAAAATATATTTATGGTCTACATAAAATATAATTACTGCAATATGTCTATATGTGTACATATTCCTAGAAAATTGCTGGTTGCTCTCCCAAGTTAGTGTGAATTTGAGATTTATTTTCTCTTTATAATGTCTCATTTCCTTCTTTTTTAAAAATGAGCATCTGTTTTTCTATATGGTCAGAAAAAAATAAGAATTAAAGTATTCTTTCTGATCTTAGCAATGTTCTTAGACCGCAGGTAATTATGGACTTTATGATATCATTTTTTTATTTTATGCTACTTTTTGTTGTTTCTCTGCAATAGGTACTCTTATTGCCATTACTTTTATTTGTATGCAAATGTGAATTTATTTTGATTCTCTCTGATTAGTTTCCTTCTTCATCAGAGTTATTTCCAAATAAGTTTTCAGGAATTATATTTATTTATTCTTTACTTTTAAAAATAACCTTATAAGTTGGCATTGAATAAATATTTAAAGGGTGAAAATTTACAAGCTTTTGGTCCATGACCTCTTTTTTATAAATGTGATTATGAGTCTACCCATAACCATAAAAGTATCCTTGTAAGCCCTTTGTGACCTCCTCTCCAACCTCTGCTCACTTTGATCCCCAGGCAAATGCCAATCCACTTTGTTATTCTAGATTAATGTTCTCATTTTCTCACATTTTATATAAATATAATTCTATAAAATACATTATCAATCTGGCTTTTACATTTAGCATAATTATTTTGAGTTTTATCTGTGCTGCCACATATGTCCATACTTCATTACTTTTCATTGATACATAGTATTGCAGAGTACAGATGTACAATAATAGGTTTATCCATTCATGTGTTGATAGTCATTTGGATTGTTTACAGGTTTGGGCCACAAATAAAAGCTGCTATGAACATTTATGTACAATTCTTTGTATAAACATATGCTTAAATTTCTATTGGTTAAATAATTAAGAATGGAATAGCTGGAACATATGGTCACCCTAAAACTGTTGTTTTCAAAGTGGCTGTATCATTTTACATCTCCACTAGCTGAGTATGAAATTTTTGTTTCCACTATATCCTTGTCAACACTAGGTATAGTCAGTCTTTTTAATTTTAGTTGTTTCATTGAGTATGTAACATATTACCCCATTGTGATTTTAATGTACATTTTTCTAATGTCAAATAATATTGAGCATATTAAGAAATTATTCAATTTAAAAAATGGCAAAAAATTTAAACAGACACTTTCTTACATTTTTGTATCAGAGTCATTCCTTCACCTTGCATTGTTTCCTCACTTATAATCATAAATAGTGACTGTGTGGTTATATTTTATCTCAACATTTACAAGTTATTTTTCTTAATTCTAAGTGTCTATCAGAATTTTATAAGACTTCACTGATTTTTTTATAATTAATTCTATCTTCATCAGCACAGCATTGCCTATCACCTTTTAAATACATACCATGCATAAATCCATGAAAAATAGCTTACAAGTACTATTATTTCTACACCTTCGAACAATTTTGCAAGGCTAATATATTGTTTCTAACACTAAGACGATAACCAGGACTAATTTTTTGTCCAAGGTCACATAGATATTAAGTGATGATCCTGAGGTTCAAGAGACATTTCAGAACTTTCATGCTTCCTACATCATGTTGCTTAGCTCTCAAGGTTAGCATCAACTTAATTTCACTTACTGAAGAGAAAGACCTAGTACATTTTGAATATGCCACAATTTTTCCTGAAGTCTTTTAAAGTAACATACCTCTATCATATGAAAAAGAAAACAGGTAAACATAGCACTGTAAGAAACAAGGTTATACTGTTAAGACCATTCTTTTCTTATGCATTTGAAAGATGTCAATTTCAACTTGAGACCCACAAATTGACACATGCCTCCTGATGTGGATTTGAGATCTTTTCACCTTTTCTCAAGAACATCTTTCTATAAATCAGTGTTTAATGTACATTAGTAAATCAATATTGTAGAAACATACTAATGATTATGAAGCTTTAAGGAATTGAAAGTTTTCAATATGTTAATGTATGGCTAACAAAAAAGAATAGCTATGAATGAACAATCATTTTTACAATGACTTTCTCATTTTTTCCTAAATTAGTAGTAATTATTTTAGAACACCTTTTGTCATGCAACAGATATGTATATATTAAGTACCTCTTATATGCCTTGCACTCTTGCATATACTGACAATGTTCTTGCCTCCATGATAAGGAACTAGCCTCACTGATATGTAAAAACCAGCTTACTGGCATATTCATGTTAAAACTTATATAAAGAGAAACTATATGCATATATATATATACACACACACATATATACAAATGCTTACACATACAAATAGTTGTTCCTTATATGAGTTGTATATATATAGTCAATCCATATCCATATATATATCCATATATAGTCAATCGATATCCATATATGTAGTTCATCCTTGAATAACATGGGTTTGACCTGCATAGGTCCACTTATATGCAAATTTTCTTCCATCTCTGCCACCTCTGAGACAAGACTAACCCTTCCTCTTCCTTTCCTCCTCGGACAACTCAAGTGATGAAATTGAGGATTAAGAGCTTCATGGTAATCTACATTGTCCGGAGCCATGAGGCCTGGAATTAGCCGACCTCTGTTGCTTGATCTCCGCAAAGCGGAGACAAGAGGGCACATTCCCGGGTTCTTTATTTACAAACCCTTCCCGCGCGCGCCCAAACCTTTTCCCGCGCGCGCCTAAGTTTCTCCCGCGCGCGCCAAAACTGTTCCCGCGCGCGCCAACCTTTCCCGCGCGCGCGCAAACATTTTCCCGCCCAGGAAGATATGCAGCCCAGGGCGCAGGCGCGATCCTGCGCCCGGGAACAGTACAAACCCACGGCGCATGCGCGATTGTAATTTGAGAAGACCCGGCCCCCTATCACCGCCCTGGCCCAACCTCTTCCCCTGCCAGCCTATATAAGGCATGACCCTACACTCAATAAACGAGACTTGATCAGGCTATTTGTCTTGTCTCCATTTCTTGTGTTTTCTTGTCTCCTCCATTCCCACTCCCCCTTCCAGGGTCTGTTCGACTGTCCTGCAGGTCGGGACACTACATCCACTTAAAGAATACTAAATATATTTTCTCAGCTTTATGATTTTTTAAATAACATTTCCTTTACTCTAGCTTAATTCATTTTAAGAATACAGTACATAATACATATAACATAAAAAATATGCGTTAATTGTTTATGTTGTTGGTAAAGCTTCTGGTCAACAGTAGGCTATTAATAGTTAAGTTTTTGGGGACTCAAAAGTTACACATTCAAATTATAACCCTGGTTGAGTATCATAATCAATACCATGCATACAACATCTATATATACTCCAAATATCCTTTTTTTTCCTTTTTCTTATATTATCTATAGTAGTAACCTATCAAAAACCCAAATCATCCAGTTGTTCTGCAGTATACCAAGGCAGATGAATGCGGACGCTAGAGAAAAATATACAGTCTCACTGACTGTTTATTCTTTGAATTGATGGCAATAAACCCCAAGTGAGCCTTCATCCCTGTCCATAAATCTTGCTGCATTTCTATTCAGACATTTTCTCTTTATCTCTCTGGATCCACTGTCTATACTTCTCCAAGCTGCTCCCTTTCTTAGGTAACTGATCTGAAGGGAAGCTTTAGGTTTTGCAAATTTCAGCTTTTGCTGAGAGAGGGAGTAAGAAATGGAGAATCATTTATCTTCTCTGTATTTGGAGTTTATACTACTAACCTTCTTAACAAAAACTTGGACTCAGGTGTACCTGCTCTTCTTAGGGACTTATACCAACATCAAAATTATTTTCACTTTTTCTCTGACTCTTCCCTTTTTAAGTATAGGGAATAATGATGTGGTCTCCAGGGAGTAGAAGAATCACTTCTCATTCACACTTCAAACCCATTGCTATGACCTGGGATTTGTCCATACCACCCCTAAAAACTAAGCCATTGAGCTTCCTGTCAAGACATTTGTTATCTGATTCTACTGTACCATTCAATGCAACAGGTTAAACTATCTGAATGGAAGAAAGCATGGGGATTGCATGAAATATTAAGGAATTTTTAGAAATAGAACATTTTACACACACGCACGCGTGCGTGCACACACACACACACACACACACACTGTTGAAGTTTTCCAAATTAGCCAAAGAACACATAAACTGTCTGTAAATTGATGATGTTTCCTTAATTGGTAATGAGTTCCCATTATTGGAAATATTAAGGTAAATTAGAGCAATCATCTCTCCAGTATATTGTCCAGTAAATTAGTGCATTATAAAAGAGATTGAAGAGGATCACCTTAAAGGAAAGATGAATTTTATGGTTCACACAAACTGAAATTTTATGTTTGTGGTGATGAGATTCATAATGTAGAAAAGCACTTCTGTCTTAACTCTTTTCTTAAGATACATATTTCCCTGACACACTACAACTAAGAACTCAAGGATGCTCTGGATGATTTAGATATCTGCAGTGAGTAGAAGGTTATAGTGATACTCTGATAAAACATTCCAAATCTCTGCAAACTCTTTGTGTTGTTTTCAGGCCTCAGATAACCATCAAATTTTGGAAGATAATTGTATAGGAGAGTTTCAGGTATCCCGTGAATCTCAGGAAAAAGATATTCCTCTTGTAGATAGGCCTTAATGACCTACCATCTTGCTCCTATCTCACTATTTGTAAAACTCTTATTTTAGATGATAAAATAGAGTAAAATAGAACATTGATTTTTCTACTTGTGTGTGTGTGTGTCACAGTCACAGTGTTGTTGATGAGACTCCTACCTCCAAAATTCATAAACCATAAAACATTTTCCCCATATGAGTATAAATAGCAATACTTTTAATGCTATGAAATATTCTTAAATTCTTAATGATGAGTTTTATTCCTTTAGAGTTGAAAATATAAATTTTAGGATTATTCTCTACAAATTGTGAGAAATTCATTACAGTATTTGAGAGGCACTTAACAGTAATAGTTTTCTATAGAACTGTCACAGAAATGCTATGATCTACCTTTAAAAGCAATAAGTAGAATAATGGTGTAGATCGAGGCACACATGTTAAGAAAACTTTATAGAATGGTTTGCAAATGGTGAATTTACAATAAATGAAAACTTATATGCAAACTTTATGTTACATTTCTTATTTGAAATCTTCAAAACAAGAGAATTTAAAGAGTCACCGCACATATTACAGGAGTTGCTATAAAAGATTTTCTTCAAAATACTAAATAATATAGCATATTATTAAGATGTTAATATGTTTTTACTTAAAATTGTTAAAATTATGGGACATTTTCTAATTCAGTATTAAAGATAAAACTTCTCTAGTGTGAATGGTGTGAGAATAAATTAAAATATTAATAAAATTGTGCATATTACCCTTTACTCAGGAGCGTTACATAAAATATCAGATATTCACCAGAGAGACTGATGATTTAAAAAATATATTTTGAGGACATAAATATTTTAATTTGTTTATGTTGTTAGATTTGGTGTGTTGAGAGATAGTTAATTTTGTTCTTTACATTAATTTTAATCCCCTGGGGGAAAAATGTTTCATAAAAATTTCTTGGACAAAGATGTTGTTAGTCAGACATAATAGGGTTTGGAGCTATTTTAAGTCAAAATGAGTTTTTTAATTCTCTGGTGCAGGTAGAATTAATTCATTACTAACCTCACAATGAATTTCAAGGAAACTAGGTCTGCTGTAACTGTTAAATTGTGGTAGAATTAGGAAATGTTGAAATGGTCTCATCAAGAAACCGTGCATAATGCCATTTAGAACATTAAGAGAGTCCCCCAAATCTTGTTCAAAGGTGTCTTTTTCTATCTTCATTTTGCCTTTGCGTGGTTCATTTGGAACAGCCAGCATGTCTGAAGCAGTTTATAACTGTGGCTGAAGAAACCATTCAGCACACCTCGTTAACTAGCAATTTTACCTCAAGATCATTCTGAGTATTTGATTTCTTATGGTTTATTCTTTAAATAGAAAAAATAAATAGTGCAAGTTATAAACATACTTCCTGAGTGTGGGTGGTTTCTTGATGAGTCAACTGATAATATTAATACAGTTTGTTGGTTAACAATGGTTGTTGCGTGCATATCTGTGTATAATTTGCCAGGGTAGCAACAAAATTATCTGAACAATACTACTTTGGATGCTTAATGTTCTATCTTTGTTGTTAATTCCTTTCCTCTTCCCCTGGAGTTTCATAAGGTGAACATGGTCAAGTAATTTGGGTTCTAGTCCCTGCTGTATAGTTGGTTTGCTCTACTTGAGTAAACACCAAGACAATGCTGATTCCTACCAATAGAAGTGTTTATTCCTTTTGAGTGAAATAAGGACTGCCCCCTTCCTCTCTCTTTCTCTCTCTCTGTCACACACACACACACACACACACACACACACACGCACTCTTTTTTCCCTTCCTTATTTCCTCTCTCCCAAGAAGGAATCAAACTGAATTTTATTTTTTAATGTTTCTGGTAGTTGTCTCTGCAATTCTAAATAATGTGCCTATATGCCACAATTTTAATCATTTTTGACAGTGTCTGGTGACTCCCTTGTATGAAGTATAATAGATTGACTCACATGAACCTTCTTTTTTCTCTCCTTAAGTTTTTTTAGTTGCATTTTAATTGTCAATTCTTCCATTATTTTACTTTAAAATTACATTATAATAGATATTTCCTGCTATTTTTGATATCAAAATTCAACATTTATGTTTTTAGCCTATTGTGTAAGAAAAAAAAAATTCATCCTTATTTGTTTTTCTAACTTTTCTTTGCCTTTTAAACTGCCCACTTTTTAAAATTCTGCATTACAATTTTAATATTTTTAATGTTAATAAAATTTTTATTAACTCCTGAGAATATAAATTTTCTGGAATATTTTTCTAAGACATGAAAGCCAGTAAAGAGTGTTCAATTCATAATGATTGAATTCGTTTAATTCTCTGCCTTGAACTACTAACTGTGGAAAAACTTCCTATTCTTTTCAGTGTTGCCTCTCTGGAACCTGGAGACAGCCAGGCCCATGAATTTTTGGTTTATTGACTAACTGCTTTTACAGTAAGACACTCACAGCCTGGGGCCTCAACTACAGCAACTCAAACTCCTCAGCACAGGGTGAAACCTAATATTTTCAGTAACCTCTTTTCTTAGATAATTATTATGTTAGCAGTTAGCATAGGTTGAAGCCAGAGCCTGACGTAAAGGGAAGAGAGCTCATACATCCTCCTGCCACCAGCAATGTGTCCTTTAGACACATCTTTCAAATGAAAAACTGAGAGGTTGCCTAGATTTGGCCTTTTTACACATTTTTGTCTTTTTTTACATAAGTCCTTTATTCAACCTCTACTTTCTTATCAGTCAAGTATGCCAATTCACCCAGTCCCATATTTCCATTCATTCACATATTCTCCACGTTATTGAAAGTTTACAATATAAATCAAAAGAATAACATATTTCTCAGTTTCACTGTGTAATTAAATCTCATGAGTTTTTATTATACTTTAAGTTTTAATTTCTTTTCATGTTATTCATTCCCTGGTGTATTTTTGTACACTTAATAACATTCTGCCTGAATTGATTTCAATTTTTGATGGCTAATGTATGATTGGATATTATGTGCTCACCTCATTACTGAAATATTCTCAATGACAATAACGGTTATGGGTAAATTATTTAAACCTTGTTACATCCAAAGTATAATTCTTAGTACTTCACACATAGTGACTCATTTAATCTTCACAACAACTCTGTGAGGTTGGTACAATTATGTTTATTTTACAAGCGATGAAACTGAGGCACAGAGAGGGAAAATGACTTGACAAAGATCACAGAACTAATACATGGTGGAGCAGGCAATGGAACACTAAAATCTAGACTCAGTTACTCCAATATTCCATCTACTACGATACATATTGAAGTCATTATCAACTTTATTATGGGGAACAGGCTTTATCATTTAAAATAGTCTCCCTTTTTATGTTTCCTTATTCCCTCTTAAACAGAAAATAAATGGAATTTAAATTCTTGAATGTTTGATTAATTGAAAGTGGTTTTGTTTATATTTGCTGATCTTTCACTTATAGGTAGAACTTATTTTCCTATGAATATTGAGATTATTTATCCATGTGTCTCTCATATTTAATGTGGCTGATGAAAAGTCTGAGGCTAGACTGATTGTCATACCGTCATAGGATAACCTGATTTTCTTTCATCTCAAAGATTGTAGAGCTTTTAATTTTCTCTAACTTTCTAAAATTCACAAGACACATGTCAGAATGGAACTGTTTTCCTATATCTTGTCGATACCTTAACTCTGAAAACAAGTTCAAATTCAGTTTATAATATTTTCTATTGTATATTTTATTTTTTTCCTCCACTGGTTCTGCTTAACTTTATCTTGCAGGCATTTATTCAGTTTTTTGGGGGAATCATAGTTGTATTTCTCTAGAACTGTTTCTTACTCTCAAATATGTTTTTTTAAATCAATGAATAATTAAAGATACTAATTCTAATTTAATATTTTAAAAGTTTTGCTTTCTTTGCTGTAAGTTCTCTTTCTGCAACTTGACCTTTCATGATATCAGTTTTTCTCAAATGCCTGGTAATTATTATTCATTTGGTGAGTTTAGGACTAGAATTATGATAGGTAGCTAAGCGTATGTGTCTTTGTGCTTCCACACAGGTTTTTCCTCAGTATTGGAGGGTTTACTTACTCAACTATCTCTATGGAGAGGTCTTCTTGTTGGCAAGACTGATGTTCAGGTAGCATGATGAAAAACATATATTCTGGGGTTCATACTAATGCAGAAATAAGAGCTTCATTACTGAAACCCAATAGCCATATCAGATGTTCTACTCCTTCCCAAGCATACCTGTTTTTTAGACTAGAGAGTAAATATATCCTTAGGTTCAGTCTTCCTGTGGACAGGGGAAGATAGGAAACAACATAATATCATGTTGTAATGTTATGGGGTCTTTGAGGTGTTGCTTTTCTGGCTGGAAACCTGTGGCTGGTGGCACTTTGCCCGAGTTTTGCTTGGGCCCACTGGGCTTATTCTGCCCACTTGACATGGCAGACTGCATTCACTACTACTAGCCTGGATTCCTTGCCTCTAAGGGAAACTGCGACTCAGGTGTGGAGTAGCAAGGGGTGTGAGAGTAAGCATGGGGTCCAGCCACTGGATAGTCAGACATGCCAACTGCTGCCATGAGGTGGGCAGCTCCACATGCTGCCATGGGAGCCAGCCCTCTGTGAGGTTGCAGCTCGACTGGGCGCACTGCAAGCAGCTTCCCCTACTGGCACCGGGGAATGTGGTGGTGCCCAGAAGCTTGGAGATGCCAGGAAGGGCAGGGCCCCAAACAGGGAGTCATAGCCCTGGCTCAGGGAGCTCCCAGGTCTGGGATCCCTGAAGGGCCACAGCTCTTCACTCCTTCTCTTTGACCACCATATGGAAAGGAAGGGGCATGTTTCAGCCCCGTTAGTGTTACAGATCTTTTAGCCTTGCCATTCAATGGGTCCTGAGTTCTTGTCCCAGAATCAGGAAGAATGAGGTATGCAGAGAAGTGAAGGGTGAGCAAGACGAAAGGGAGTTTTATTGAGCAACAGAACAGCTCAGAGAAGACCTGCAGTGGCTACAGAGAGCTCCTCTCTGTAGCCAGGGTGTCCTGATGGGTGTTCAGGTCCTAGCAGAGAGGAAGCTCCTCTCTGCAGGCAGGTCATGCCAGTTCAGAGAGTGTAGATCCTCTCTGCAGCTGGTCATTCGTCTTCAGCTCTCCACAGAGAGGAGGCCCTGGAGTGGGGCCTCCTTTGTCTCTGCAGCTCTCAGAAGAGAGGGTAGCCCCTCTCTGCAGCTGCTCATCCTGTGCTTTCTCTGCCCTCTACTCTGTTCTGGCTGAGACTGGGGATTTCATGGGCCTCAGCGGGGAGGAAATGCACGCCAATGTGTCCATCAGCGTCCATGGGCTGGCCAGAAAAGGCACCCCAAGTCCCCACACTGGTCTGTGGAACTGGTAGTCCAGCCCCCAGCCTTGAGGCCCTCCCTTGCCTGAAAGTGGGGCCTCACTGGGGACCCATCCCTTTCCACCCAGAAGCCCTCTGACTCCTGCCACTCGCCATGGTGCCCAGGCTGCTCACACCATGGGGCAACTGCAAGCCAGTGCCTAGCAGCCCTTAGCACCCACTTCACCTTCCCCCCAACCCGAGCTTGTTGGTGCGCAAAATCCAGAAGGGGCTGAGGTGGGAGGGGACTGGCATGTCAGCACTGCCTCCAGCATCTGCCCACCAGGCCAGGCTGTGAAGGCATCCGGGCTAGGCCCCAATTCTGCTCTGAGACTGGAGGGTGTGTTGGGAACACGAAATGGGCACGCAGCAGTAACTGATTCTCCTGAGTCCCTGGGACTAGGGGTTGGGGATCGGGGTTGGCGTTGGGGGGCTCCTTCCAGAGTCCCTGAGGGTGCAGACTGCAGAGAAACCCGGGTCCAGACTCCTGGCAGGGCATCTGTAACTGCACCCAGGAAGCTCCTGCCTGACCAACTCAGAAGGGGTGGGGCTTTCGCTGGTCCCAGGCTTCTCTGCCAGCTCCGCGGAGTGTGCAGCACCAGACACATCTCCTCCCAGTCTGGGGTGGGGTTCCAGATTCTCTCTGGGACCTGACCTGCATCCGAGGCAGGGGCAACTTTACTGCCAGCTCCCCTGTGGTCCTGGTGCTCAGGCAGGCCCAGAGCTCCTTCTTGCACAGCCAGTGGCCATGCCTGAGGGGGTGCCTCTGGGAGTGGATCACTACCCCGGGCCTAGCCGTTGGTAGTGTCAGGAGCGGCAGTTACCTGATGTGGGGCAGATCCCGGGAATGCGGCACTGAGAGGCCCTGTGTAGAGCCTCCTCCCAAGGCACATAAACCTGGTGCCCTTGTTGGGTTGGGCACAGTGACCGTATTGCTGGCCGGGTCCCCAAAGTGGGCACCGCTCCCACTTCCCAGCCTGGATCCCCGAAGCACGACCCCAGCTCCATGCCCTGGGCCCAGCTCCTCCTTGGGGCCTCTCTCTGCCCGACCACACTGCTCGCAGGCTGGAGGGCGACTGGCAAGGCTGCTTAGTGGCAGCCCGCAGGGCAGTGACCTCCAGCGACTGTCTACCTCCTCTCCAAACCTTCTTGCAATAGCAATGGGTGAGAGCAGGGATGTGGGCCCGGGGTCCAGAGCAACGGAGGCTCTGGGCCTGGTCAGGGGCGGGGGGCTGGTTCCCCTGGCCTCCTGAGGTTGGGGGCGGTACAGTCTGCTGCCTTTGGGGATGCAGGGTACAGGGGTCAAGGGGCACAGGGGTCCTCCCAACGCCACCACTGATGCTCCTGCAGTTGCTCCTGCCGCCACCATTTGCACCTCCCCTCTTCAGCCAGAGTGGTGGCAGCGGCTGCTCCCTGGACAGCCCATATTCCCATCAATAATATGGAGGGGCAAATATGTGTAAGGGTAGATTTCCACTACTTTTGTGAAACCGTCTTTAATTAACTTACTCTCATTATTGTCTCACAGACTGATACTATTGTCGGTATCCCCTAAGATAGCCGACCTTCCACCATTTGGCATTCTAATGAGCATGTTTTTCTGATCTATGTCTTCATCCACTTTTGCTCATCCCTTGATAGACTAGCAGATTATAGTGAAAGATGAATTGCCTGCCTTCTCATTCTCAGAACTGTAATAGATTTATATCGTTTGAATAAGATTTTGTAAGATGGCATAGCTAAAAATGTGCATTAAGTTTGCAATATCAAGTTGGAAGCTTTGAATAAGTGCTTTTAATTATTGATGCCTGTTAGGTTGGGGAAGTCAGAGGTTCATATGGAGGTAACCAAAGTGGTGCTGTTAGGCAAAAATTTCACTTGCAACTACAAACTCCACTTGATTTCACTTAATCCCAATACCTTCTTCCCAATATTCTCATTTCTCTTCTTCATATTTGTAATAAAACTTGTGCAAAGATATGTGTGTACTCATGGCCTCCAATTTCTCCCCACTCATTCTTATTTCAGATGATTCTAAGTAGGACTTTCTCCTCATCACTCTACTGAAACCATTCTTCTTAAAGATATAAAGACCTCCATAATCCTAAACCAGTGGTTATGAATAGCACTTATACCATTTTACTTATATCAACATTTGACCCTGCTGGTAATTCAATCATGTTCAAAACACCTTTTCTCCATTTGTCTTTTGACATACCCTTAACTCAAAGATTACTACTTCTAGTTTCCACTAATAAGGAGTCAATCTTTTTCTAAAAAATATTTGACTGCTAATATCTTTTCAGCCTCACCCCTTCATCTTTACCTTCCTTTTTTTTTTTTTTTTTTTTTTTTTAGATGGAGTCTCCCTCTGTCACACATGCTGGATTGCAGTGGCACAATCTCGGCTCACTGCAACCTCCACCTCCCAGGCTCAAGCAATTCTGCCTCAGCCTCCAGAGTAGCTAAGACCACAGGAGCGCACCACCACACCTGGCTAATTTTTTGTGTTTTTAGTAGAGACAGAGTTTGCCATGTTGGCCAGGCTGGTCTCAAACTCCTGACCTCAAGTGATCCACTCGCCTAGGCCTCCCAAAGTGCTGGTATTATAGGCGTGAGCCACCATGCCCAGCCACTTCCATCTTCTTTAACTTTTTAAAAGTCACAAGCCACCTGTCAGAATGGAAGTGTTCTTATATATTTTGTTGAGTCCTATATATTCAGCTCTATATCTACACAGACTGAAAAGAATGACTAGGTGCTCTTTTCTTTGATTATTTAAACCACACAATCCCTTAGTTGATATGGGAACTCTCACTCTGACTCTGTCCTCAAACTATGTCAATTAGGCTATCCAGTGGGTTCCTCATTTACTAAGAGATAAATTTCTTTAAATTGCGCACAGAAATCAGTTTGATCTGGCACCCACAATTATCTGAATTTATCTCATATTATTTTCCTACTTACTCTACACCAGTCACAGTGACCACTTTTCTGTTTCTTGAACATGCCAGATTTCCATCTATCACAGGCTTTTGCATTTGCTGTTTCCTTTGCTCAGAAAGAAATCTAGGTTCTTCATTGCTCATTCTCATGTATTTGGGGTCATTATTCACCCTTTACTTGCTCAGTTCAATGCATTCTCACTCACTCAACAGCATTCCTTTTCTTCTTTCCTTTTCTCTACTTCACTTATTAAATCAACATCCAATATGTTGTTTTACATTTTATTAAAATTTTATTCAATAGTTCATCTTCAGTAGTTTATCAAGTGAACACCATGACAGCATAAAGTTTTGTTTTGTTCCTTGCTATTACTGTATTTAGCACATAATATGTATTAAATAATCATTTGTTGAAATAATAATTAAAAATAATTACCAGGTTTATATAATATTGGTAAGTTTATTTATTACAGAGTTTTAAAAGTCAATTTGATAATCAATTAGTATATTTTACATCTTTAATTGACTTGCTTTCTCCATTTCTGTAATGGGGATAATAAGATACACATCATGTTACTGGGCTTGATAATAGCAAGTAGTCTATATGACTAACCATCCAATGATGGGATATACAGGTTATTATGTCTCAGCCAAGTTCTAGAATAATTGTGTATGTAAAATACTGTGTTTGTGTGTGTGTGCATGTGTGTGTGTTTGTGTGCCCGTCTCTTAATTTCAGCACCATTTAAAAATGTTTCCTTAATAGCAAAAATTAATAAGTGAACAATAGTTATCAGAATGCCTGTTCTGGATAACTCTGACTTCCTATCTCTTGAGGGCTGAGCAAATGGACTAATGAGGTTATTATCAGGTTCTGAGACCAAGAAAGGAAAACTCAACACATAGGTTATATAAGGATACAAAGAACATGGGATGGTTAGTAGAATCAACAGCCAAGTATACAATTAGCAGGTATACAAAACAGCAAAGTGGCCAAAAGTAGAGACTAAGCTGAATAGAGATAGCGAAGATCATTAGAACCAGGTAAACAAAAAACAAAACAACATTAGTGGGTAAAGGGGAGGTGACGGACCAAGTATAGTTGTTTGGGAAAAAAATCTTATTGTCTGTGGCTGACTTTTTGTGTGTGATATAGTGTGAGACAAGTAGATATTCTGACCTTAAGGAAATTATAATATAATGAAAAAAAGAAAAATAATAATATTAACAATATACAATCTTTTTCAATTAAATTATACAGAATTTTAAGTGCTGACAGTTGCAATAAAAAGTCAAGATACACACAGAATAAAACTTAAAATCTAGACAAATATAAAAAATGGCTAGATTCCTTTGAAACATTTTAAGTATGCAGTATATTTAGACTAGCTTCAGCATTATATCTCTTTGTTTTTGAATGAAATGAAAGAAAAGTCACTGAAAATAATTATTTTTAGTTTTATTCTCCATACTATAAACCTTCCCCTTAGGAGTATGAAAATAGCTAATTATTAATAAGGGTTCTTTTTACGTTGTTATTGTAAGGTGATTTCTTAAGCCTAAATGGTCTATCCAGGTTTTATGGTATTAATATTTTTGTATTGAAATTATACCATATTCAAAAGAAATGATTTGTTCTAATTTGGAAAAATCAGGTTTGATACTAATGGATTATGTAGTTAAAAAATATCTCTTAGAAAGAGATATTTAATTTACATTTTAATCAGGCTGTTTCTATCCAAGGTGCCCAACCTTTCTCTTTTGAGCAAACCAGGTTAAGTGTATTAATAGTTGGGCTGTTAAGCACATCACTTAATATTGCCCACTAACATTTATTGATTCCTGAAAGAGACTTGCTAGTAAAGCCTCATTCCTGTACTGCTAAGATTAGGTTTATCCTGCATTAACACTTTAGTTTGATCACTTAAATGTCTTCCCAAGTTCAAGTTTTACATTTTAATTTATTCTTAGGCCTGTGACAATGCAACTAAATCTTGAAGACTTTGCTCACTAGAATGATTTGGCCTTGATTTTAATAAGCTTGGGCAAATTGGTAGCTTTAAATAACACAAGCAAAGCAGTACTTTTCAAGATTTTTGTACATAACCACGCATGATTATAAATGTTGTGAACAATGGGATGTGATTGTTCATGGAAAAAGAAATTTTCCTTTTATAAATTACAATGCATCTATTCTTTCCAAGCAACAAACTTCACAATAGCTTTGAAATGCATTTTTTAAATAGCCAGCAGGGTAAAAATTACAAAATGAGTCAATCAAATTAAAAGATAAGTAAAATTTTCTTATTTTAATATCATCTCTGGGTTTACTCATGAGAAGGAAAGGTGCCTGATGGTTGCAAATCAGAGTATCCCCAGCTAAAGTTTTCTATAATTACTTAAACCTAAATATCTTCTTCCACAAAACTTCTTTGTATTTCCAAAGCTTCATTTTTATAAGCATGGTAGTCTCATTTGATATTGGGTGACCATTTTAATTTTTCCTAATCTTTTTTGGTACAGAATATAAGGAGTCAAGATAATCAACAACCATTCACTTTTCAAAGCAGTCATTGGATTGTCAACCATAGATACATCACCCTTTGTTACTTTGATATACTTCAGATAGTTCCTGTCTCCTCCATTTCCTAGGGAATTTTCTCAAATTTTTTAGGAACCTATTGCGTCTCTTAGAAAACATTTCACTTAAATAGGAGTCTATATGAATATGCTCCATGCTCAGGCCATTTCTACCTAGTCACTCTTATAGATAAATCAAGATGCAATAACATCTGAAGTCTCAGGTTGACTTTCCCAGGGTCACTGTGTAGCCGGGGTTTCTGGCAAGAGGTAGGCAAAATAACTGCAATAACTATGTACTAGGGATGTGACCATTGCTCCTATTTATTAAACTTTACAATAACAAAGCACAAATCTCACTGGACAATGAATTAGCAAAATCCAAAGTGATTATTAAACAAGTAATATTTTCAAGGAAGAAAAGATTGTGTTCCTAAGAATCACACATTCTAGAGGAAATATAAAATATTTGAACCATAGTAACTATAAGCATTTTAGCACACTTATTATGCACATATATATCACTATAACTGAAGATTTTACTTTTTATGTAAGTTACTATATAATAATGACAAAGTAGTAATGCTTGATCTGTGAGGGTCACTCAGAGAAACTCTGAAGAGGTATGCAGAAGGTTTCTCTTTTGGGAAATAGCATGTCTAAGAACGGTGCTAGCAAACCAAGACCTGAGTGGTACATCTGGCTTGGTCCTCTTTTGTTTATACCTCTGAGCAAGTAATTTAAATACCTTATAACATGATGATAATAGTGTTTGCCACCCAGCTAACTTGGAGTATTTTAAAAGGCTTCTGATAAATCATGGCATAATATTTTCCTCATGTATACAATTTTCTATTACTGGTAATATGTCATTTCTGAATCTGTAAAAGAGTCCCATGTTTCATTTTGTGAGAACATTAGTGTGTTCTTGTTTCTGAATGATATTTTTATCATAAATCCTAAACAAACCTAAACATTTTAAGTATGCAGTATATTTAGGCTACCTTCAATATTATATCTCTTTGTTGTTTAATTAAATGAAATAAAAGTAACTGAAAATAATTATTTTTAGTTTTTTATATAACTTACATAAATCCTTACATGACTGTTAATTCTCCTTTAGGTGATGAACCTCCGACACATGTTTACCCGGGTCTTATCAGCAGACAGTGATGTCAGTGATCCCAAAATTTTCCTAGTTTTGGCCCTTTTGATCTCTCTTATCGTACTCCTTGAAAAACACTTTATATTTCACCTTTGTATTCATCCCTTTC
This sequence comes from Rhinopithecus roxellana, assembly GCF_007565055.1. NCBI lineage: Eukaryota > Metazoa > Chordata > Mammalia > Primates > Cercopithecidae > Rhinopithecus > Rhinopithecus roxellana. Next base: position 93,084,038 of record NC_044552.1, on the reverse strand, counting down.
TACCTCCCTCCTCATCACCTATCTTCTATCTTTTTTCTCCTCTCCCTCTCCCAGTATTTTATTGAAAACTAATAAGTTCCTGGTACCATTTAAGATGCTGCTATGCAACAGTGAAGAAGACTAAGTCACTATTGTCTCACCACATCTACAACAATCCACTCAAGATGGATTAAAAACTTAAATGTACTGCCTGAAACTATAAAACTACTAGAAGAAAAAATAGAGAAAATGTTTCTTGACTTGGATATTAGAGTTTTTTTTTTGGATATGACCCAAAAAGCAGAGGCAATAAAACCAAAAAGAAGACAAACAGGATTGTACCAAACTAAAAAAGCTTTTCACGTAAGGGAAACAACCAACAGAAAACAAAACAAAACAACAATAAAAAACAGAAAGCCTATAGATAGAATGGGAGAAAATATTTGCAAATAATACATGTGATAATGGATTAATTTCCAAAATATATAAGGATCTCAAACAACTCAATATTAAGAAAACAGAACCTGAGTTAAAAAAAAAAAAAAATGGACAGAGAACTTGCATAGAAATTTTTTAGGACATACAAAAGGCTAACATATATATGAAAAGGTGGTCAACATCACAAATCATCAGGAAATGCTAATTAAAACCACAGTGAACAGCTACCTCACACTGGTAAGAATTACTTTTATCAAAAAGTCAAAAGATAAAAAGTGTCAGTGAAGATATGAAAAAAAAAAAAGGAATGATTGTATACCCTTGGTGGAAATGTGAATTAGTAAATGCATTATAAAAAACAGTATGGTGTTTTCTCAAAAAATTGAAAATAGAAATACTATATGATCCAGCAATTTTACTTCTGGGTATATATGGAAAGAAAACAAAATCAGTATATCAAAGAGACATGTGCACTCCCATCTTCGTTGCAGTATTATTTACAATAGCCAATATATAGAATCACCTTATGTCCATCAACAGATGAATGACAAAGAAACTATGATACATAAAATACACACATACACACACACGCATAATGGAATAATATTCAACCTTTAAAAAGAAGTAAGTAACACGGATGAACCCTAAAGGGCATTGTACTAAGTGAAATAAGACAAACACAGAAAGACAAATACTGTATGATCTCATTTACACGTGGAATCTAAAAGAAATGAATTTATAGAAGCAGGGAGTAGGATGTTGGTTACCAGCTTCTAGGGGTGTGGAGGGTGTGGGAGATGGAGTGATGTCAGTTAAAGGGTACAAAGTTTCAGTTTAACAGGAGGCGTAAGGTTCTGGAGACTTACTGTACAGCAGAGTGACTATAGTTAATAATAATGTATTATACACTTAAAATTGCTGAAAGTAGATTTTCAATGCTGTCACCACAAAAAAAAAATGGTATGTGAGGTGATGGATATATTAATTTACTTGATATAGTCATTCCACAGTGTATACATACATCAACATTTCACATTGTGTATCATAAATATCTACAATTTTTCATTTGCCAATTAAAAAATACGAAGTGTGGTCCACAGACCCACATCAGCATCACCTACACATTTGTTGAAAATGCAGACTCTCAGGCCCTGCCACAGACCCACTGAGTCAAAAGTGCATTTAACAAAATCCCCAGGGGGTTTGTGTACTCAGCTGTCTGAGAGGCCCGAAAAATTGGTTTTAGGAATAGAATTGAGTGTGGGGAAAGGTAGAACAAGAAATAGTAGCTTTTTGTCTTAAGGCTTTAAACTATTGTTTGCGTTTTTTTTTTTCAATCTGCATATTGTTTATTACTTTGATATTTCATGGTTTTTAAAGTGGTTTAAATATAAATACTTGGGGCTCACTGCCTGAAATCCCACCACTTTGGGAGGCTGAGGCAGGCAGATCACTTGAGGTCAGGAGTTCGAGACCATCCTGACCAACATGGTGAAACCTTGTCACTACTAAAAATTCAAAAATTAGCCAGGCATGGTGGCACATGCCTGTAATCCCAGCCACTCAGGATGCTAAAGCAGGAGAATCATTTGAACCCAGGAGGCAGCTTGGGCAACAGCTTGAGAACCTGTCAAAAAAGTAAATAAATAAATAACACGTGGATAGACGGGTAGATGGTGGAGAAAGGAAGACAAAGCTACTGTCTTTATTATGGTGAGACATTTAGATATTAGAAAAGTACACAAATACATTAATGATGAATTAGCTGATATAAAAAATTGATGTGAATTAAAAAGTGCGACAAGTTGATAGAGTGATTCAGGTGGTGAGTGTAAGATGGTAGTGGATACTTTTATGAGCATGCATAGGAAAATTTCATCTCTCCTAAGGTGAAATGAAAATTGAATAATGACAATGAGTTATATTAACAAAGAAAGACATGGGTATAACAAGAGCAGACAACTTTCATTGCATCAGGCAAAGATGTATTAGAAAAAGTGGAGTTGACACATATGTTTATTGCGGCACTATTCACAATAGCAAAGACTTAGAATCAACCCAATATCCATCAATGACAGACTGGATTAAGAAAATGTGGCACATATATACCATGGAATACTATGCAGCCATAAGAAAGGATGAGTTTGTGTCCTTTGTAGGAACATGGATGCAGCTGGAAACCATCATTCTCAGCAAACTATCGCAAGAACAGAAAACCAAACACCGCATGTGGGTGGGAATTGAACAATGAGAACATTTGGACACAGGAAGGGGAACATTATACACTGGGGCCTATTGTGGGGTGGGGGGAGGGGGGAGGGATAGCATTAGGAGATATACCTAATGTAAATGATGAGTTAATGGGTGCAGCACACCAACATGGAACATGTATACATATGTAACAAACCTGCACATTGTGCACATCTACCCTAGAACTTAAAGTGTAATTAAAAAAAAGAAAAGAAAAAGTGCAGTTGAGCAGGTAACAGATGAGGTTGGTGACGAAGGTAGATGACATATTAGGCAGAAATGTGTGGGCCACTGCTAGATCTGGGCAATTAATTTAAGTGTATGGAAAGATATGGAGAATTGTTGGGAGTTTCAGAGGATGTTTCATGACCCAGTCTAATGGTTAGTTATTACAAAGTTTTTCCAACAGTTTCCCTTTTCTCCTTGGATTTGTACACAAGAAACTGCTTAGTACGATTTCTCCATCCATATGTCAGTTCTCATTTATGGAACTATTCCTCTGTAGACTGATTGTTTGTCTCATTTTTGCACTGAGCACACGGGTCCTCTGCCCTTGGTTCCAAAGCCTTCAGGTGTCAAAGCTGCTTCAGGACCCCTGGAAGAATTATCAAGGGTGCAGTTCCTCTCTTCAATTCCATGGTATATTTTGTCCTTCAGTTCTGCAGGTAACACTGTTTATACTGACTCTAACAAGCCTCAAAACAACCATAGGATCCTACCTTACCCCTCTGTCTCTGACAAGCTAGCATAGTGTGTTCCATTCTTTATCTTTGGACTTCTTTGTCTACTATGCTACATTTCCTGATCATTAGCCAAACCAAGCAAGCAAGCAAGCAAACAAAAAAACACACAAAGCCCATTAGCAAATTCAGTAAGGCAAATACACGAGTGTCTGGTTCCTGGCTCCACCAGGCCAATATATGCTAGGGCCCAGCTAAGACAACTGCTTATGGAGCCATTTATAGAACACTTGCATCCATTAGACTAAGAGTAATTATATAATTTCCATACATTAAAGGGACTAAAAATAAATGAAATCATCATATATATTAAAGTAGTTTGATTTTTATCTGTATTTCCTTGAAAGTGTTTTTTTCATTGAAAATACTTTTCTCATTTCAAAAGAGTATTTTTAAAATTGTGAAATATGCAAGAGCATAAAAAAGAAAATAGTAAACACTAGTGATCCTACCACCCAAAACAAATGTCTGCTAACATTTTTGAGTTGTCTCTTGTGTGAGTGTTTGTGTGTATACATGTATTTGGTAATTATGGTTTGTACCATTTTAGAAGTTGATTTTTTTACTTAATTTATTTTGAGCAGTTTTCACAACTTAAGCATATTTCAAGAATTTGATTTCACATGCTGTGTCTTAGTTTAAGTGTTAAATTTTAGGCCTATTTATGTTCTGTACTTGCTACATGCACAACAGCATTGTGCTTTTCTTTTTCCTCTGTTGAGTTTTTGCTTATATAAACAGAGATTATAGCTTGATACTATCATTAATGGCAATATCATTTTACACACAAAAAAACTCTACAATAACTTTTTGAGATATTTGCAAGAAGTTTATTATAATATGAAAGTGATTACACAGATTTTTCTCTGTGTTTCATTTAATACATTGGCTGCTACTGCTTCTTTTAGTACATATAGTCCCACTCTAGGATTTTAGGCTTTAATTTCTAAGTTTACATTGGAGACTGTTATTGAATACTTGTATTTCCTAAGAAAGACATGTGGATGCAAATTTTATTAGACAATGCTTATCCGAGAATAATTTTTACATTTATGTATCAATTTTTTGCCTCTCTACACAAGAAAATTGTGTTTCGGCCATTCTTGTGTTGCCGTAAAGAAATACCTGAGACCACATAGTTTATAAAGAAACGAGTTTTAACTGCTTCACAGTTTTGCAGGCTGGACAAGCATGGCACTGTCATCTGCTTGGCTTCTAGGGAGGCCTCAGAGAGCGTTTACCCTTGGCAGAATGCGAAGCAGGAGTAGGCATTGTCACATGGCAAAAACAGGAGTAAGAGAGAGAAAGGCGAGGTGCTACGTACTTTTAAACAACCAGATCTCACAAGAGAAGAACTCACTATCACAAGGACAGCACCAAGCTGGGAGGGATCTGCTCCCGCAATCTAATCATCTCCCACTGGGCCCCACCTCCGATACTGGGGATTGCATTTCAACGAGATTTGGAGACTCACACAAACTATGTCAAAAATAAAACACATTTGCTATATCTAGAAATGTTGTTTCCTAATCCTCATTGTCTTTGGCATTCTTATTGGCAGGGAGTTTAAAGTTGGCTAGATATTCCCCCCTTTTCTAAGAGCATAATTTTTAATTTGGAAATGTATAGGGATTCTTATTTTGGGTTTTTAAAAGTGCTACACTTTCACAAAGGTATGTCTAAGTTTGGATATCTTTTAATTAATATTCCTCTGTGAACCCTTCCTATGTGCAAATTCAAGTCTTTAATACAGGAAGATTTTTGAAAATACTATTAATACACTATTATATAGTATTTGTCAGCTTTGTTTCCTCCTTCTGGGTTGGCTCATCTTAATCAGTATTCCATTTTTTCCCTCTGACTTCTGAGATAATTTGTTTAAAGTTTTTATTTCTCTAGCTTCATTTTATTTAAAGTATAATCTGATGGTCTCATCTCCTTTGCAGTTTTTGTTTAAGCAGTCATACTGTCTTTTCTATTTCCTAATCAGAAAGCCATTAGTCTTGCATTGAATTGTGTTTGAGAACTTGAATGAGACATTTTCTAAACATTGCTTCTTATGACACTGCTTAAAATTGACCTTCAGAGTGGTTTTTTCTTTTAAAATATAGCATTTTTATATACTCGTGAGTTTCTTTTTCTTGTTCCTTTCTTCACTGTGATTTCCTCGTATTCATATTTGAGATGAATTATATTTATGTCTTTCAGACCCAGACAAATGAAGAAGAAAAATATTTGATTTTCTGTGGTTTACTTATTTGGTTCATATATCCAGCAGCTTCAGGAGAAAACTGAAGTGGCTAAAGCTCCATGTCATCCAAACAAAAAGTGTGGTCTTCTCTCCCAGATATTCCCTCTACCATGTTTGGCTTGGCATTCTGCCTCCGTACATGTCTTCCATTCTTTATGGGGCATGGTAGTTATCCTTAGAAACCAGCTTTAGCAGTGTCTTCCCTCTGTGCCTTTTTTGGTGGTCTCTGAAGATTATAAACCAAGATCCATTGCCAATTTAGATTCTCCGAAAAGTGTAGCCTGTTGTACCTACTTGTCTTGCTAGAATTGCCAGTGATTCTGTTCCTCTTGATTTGCTATGACCCACCAGCGCTTCCTATCCTCATGCCCCTAAGTGAAGGGATATTAGTGGGGCTCCACTAAGTTCACCTCCTTTATTCCTCATGGCGTCTGTTCTTTCTCACAAAGGGGGCATTACTGTTATGTTTAAACATTTCTAATTCTGGCTCTCTCTACTCTATATGTAGAAGAAAGAAATTCCACTGAGCTACTCAATTGTTGTGTCTATACTTTTTCACTTTTCAGAACTCACAGCACACACACACACACACACACAGATGAGTGTAGTGAAGTGGCACAATCATGGCTCACTGGGTTCTTGACCTCCCAGACTCAAGCAATAATCCTGCTTCAGCCTTCCAAAGTGTTGGGATTACAGACATGAACCACCATGCCTGACCTAATTTTTAATTTCAAACAAAAGAACGCCTCCCAAACTCACTTTTCCCCTTTGGTCCCTAAATATATTTGTCATATCTGTTGCTAAACATACATTTCCTTTTTCCAAAAAAAAAAAAAAAAAATTTCTTTGAAGAAAATGATTAAGTGGTTATTACTTTCACAAATCTGGTTAATAATGTATATGCTTTTTTGGGGGGTTGGGGTGTTGGTAGGAAACACCACAGTGATAGGTATGCAGAACCTGTTTTCTAAGAGTATGAACCCTAACTGTAGATGTAAAACATACACAAATGACTAAGATGGAAAATAGAAAATGCCCCAATAAATAGATACCAACAAAGGTTGAAGGAGAGTGGAGCATTTATTGGACTGTATACAGAAGAGGCAATGGAATTTTTAACTGCACCTTGCAAGAGGGGTAGGGTTTCAGGAGTTAATTAGGAGAAAGGAAATAAATTCAGAATTTGAGTGGTGTGCTGGAGAGATCTCATGTATTGACATATAGTTGGCTTATTAGGATTGTTCATCATGATTTCCACTATAACTTTTTCGTATTTGCAGCTGAAACTTTAGTTTGTTATTACTTTTTAGGGCAATTTGTATCTTGGAATAAATATTTCTTGAATCATTCTTCTATAGTGTTTATGATAAAGTCATAATTTCAGTAGCTTGAATTGACAGTTTTGCAGATATTAGCTTACATCGTTTTTATTAAAAACATTTCTCTTCTCCAACTGTTTTAGGGAAGAACTTGATCAAACAGGAAAGAGTAAATTTATCTTCGTGAACTTTTGTTAGCAATGTTTCACCTACATTTCCACTCTATACAAAATTGGATAGCAACATAATCTAAGAATCTGAATCACTTTAACAAAAATATTTTTCTTGTTTGTACTGATAGCTTGTTTCCACAGCATTGCACTAATGAAATGAAAAAGAAAAAAACAAAAACGTCTTACTGCATGAAAGTTTAGTGATGTGTAAGTGCATTTGGCAGCAACATTGCCACTAACCCTCCTTTCTTAATATTTAATTTTCTCCACTACTGATGTTAGTTATTTTTTCTCTTAGAAGAACAAAATTTAAAGAAAAGCAGTTTATTCAAAAAGCTTATATTAGGTATTCTGTTTTTTTTTCCTCTTCTAGTCAGAAAATTGTGACAGTTTAAAAAAAATCAAGGGGAAAATTTTGAATCACTTAGTATTATTGAGTACCAGAATATTTTCATTACTGAGAGATATATAGTCTTATTATATACATTCAAAAATAATATGTCATCAAAATAGCATATTTACTCTTGACAGAGTAATTGTGAAAAGGCTTATTTTCTCTCTGCTACATATTTTATTTTTATATGTTTAGGATTACTTCAGTGTAAAATAATTAACTCAAAAAAGGCCTGTGACTTTATTCTTGAATGCTTAAATGTTGTTAAACCCTAAGATAGTGTAACATCAAAAGAAATGTATTTAAAAATTAGCTAAATCTATGTCCAAATCTGAGCTTAAATAGTGACAAGCTGTATAATCCTGGAAAATTATTTCAATTCACTTCACTTCAGCTTTCCTATGAACAAACGAAAATAAAATAACAACTAGTTTGAAGGGTTGTAGAGACTGAGGTACTTTGAATAACATGTCTAGAATATAGTGGAAGGTTAAATACAGTAACAGCTGTTACTATGCATATTTCACCATTGAGAAATCACATCTTCAACTGATTTTATGGTTGCAGTATTAACTGTATAAGAGTGTGTGTGTGTGTGTGTGTGTGTGTGTGTGTGTGTGTGTGTGTGTATTTACTTGTTTGTTTAGTGAAGAGGCATTGGATTCCAGTTGGCTAATTAAGCATATGGAACTTTCCTAATGTCAAGGCATTGAAATGACAGAATAAAAGTAACAAGAATAAAAGCATCATATACTATGCAGCAAAAACAAAGGAATCTAGTAGTAGACCCGAATGCTTTAATGTATCTTTAGGGTAGAAACAAATGCACTTGGATTGACATAATACATGAATAAAGGAAAACTTCATACAATTGCTACTAATTAAAAGCTAATGTTTATTGAGAATGCATATTTCAGGCAGTATGCAAATATGTTACATTCATTATGCTAAATTTATTTTAACTCTCTGAAGCCAATTCCATATGTATTTTCATTTTACAGTGAAGAAAATAAAAGTTAGCTATTTAGTCAACAAGGTCACACAACTAAGATAAGTCAGAGTGTCACCTGAAATCAAGGTTAAATACATGTATTTGAGTATAGGTCCTGCATTTAGTGTGAGTATACATATACAATTACTGTGTACATATATACAAGTGCAGAATTAATCCTATAATGCATTCACATGGCTTTCTGTTGCGACATAGGAAATTTTAGTGCACTTATACCGTTTCCTCTTCCTCAATTCTCAATACAGTCTCTATCATTACTTTTAGTTAAATCATTAATTAGCTCACTGCAGTGCGAATTAGTGTACCATGATCACATTTATTTTATTTTTCAAACATTGTTTTGTTTCCTCATTTTTATCACATATTTTGAAATCCCCATATCCGTAATACCTTTTTTTTAAAAAAGAATAATTTGCCTGTGTACGATATATTATTGAGTTTCCTGCTTTGTTCCCCAGAGATCTCAATTCGGGGATCCTCAGTCCTTTTACTCCGATTTGGCTTACTCCCCAATTATACTACTGATCTGTCATGTTTCTATTTTTCCACCAGACCCACTGTTTGATGGTTATGAGGCTCTCTTCTTTCTTGGCATATGCTCGTGTCATTTAGTGCACTTCAACAACTCCCATAATAGGTTACATGAGAGAAAACTTGTATAAGTCCCTATATTTTCTTAAGTATCTTAATGATTCCTTTACACTTAATTGATTAGTTGGCTTATACAGAATTCTAGGTGGAAAATTATTTTTCCCTTAAAATATTGAAGTCAATGCTCCATTATTTTAGTCTCCCAGGTTGCTATTAAGAAGTCCAATTCAATTCCATTCTGATTGTTAATCCTTTATACAATCTTTTTTTCCTGGAAACCTTTAGCGTCTTCATTTTATCTCTGGTGTTAAAAAACCTGCCTGACAGGGAGTCTTTTTTATCAACTGAGCTACTCAGTTAAGACCTATGCCTTTTATTTTTGTGAGTTTTCCCTATATTCATTTCTTGATAGCTTTCTCTCCTCTTCTCGGCTTTCTTTTCTTTTCTTTTCTTTTTTTCTTTTTCTTTTTTTTTTTTTTTTTTGAGCTCCTATTAATAGAACATTGAACTTCCTGAATTGATACTCCAATATTTTAATCTTTCTCTCTGTCCATATTCATTTTTTGTTCTACCTTTAGAATTCCTTTAATTTATCTTTAAACTTTATTAAATGTAGTAATCATATTGTATTTAAGAGCATTTTGTTGCTCTTTTGTTATACATGTGTTCGAAGTGCTATGTTATTATTTTATGTATGGAATGTTTTATCTCTTACATTTTGGGGGTTTTGTTTGTTTTGTTTTTCCTTAAGTTATTCCCTTGGTACATTTTTCCCTTTTCCTCTCTGTTGCCATCAAAGCATGGAGACCAGGGCTGTTCCTTCTTAAGCGAACTGACTGCTATAATTTGAATGACTATGATCCCCCAAAATTCATATATTGAAATCTAATCACCCATGTGAGAGAGTTAGAAGAAAGAACATTTGGGAAGTAATTAAGTCATCAGTGAGGAGCTTTACTGGGGTGGGAATAGTGCCCTTATAAAATAGGTGCCAGAGAACTGCATCCTCCCTTTCAGCATTTGAACACACAGCCAGAAGGCACTATCAATGAGATAGTGCCTGGTGAGAAAATGAGCCCTCACCAGACAATCTACCAGCACCTTGATCTTGGATTTCTCAGCCTCCAGAACTAGGATAAATATTTGTTGTCTGCAAATCACCCAATTTCAGATGTTTTGTTATAGCAGCCTGAGTAGACTGATACTGACATTCACCTTGTGAGCCTGATTTCATCACTGTCTGGAATCTGTACTTATCTCTCATCATAGCAGCCTTCCGATATTTGTGCACCTCAACAGGAGTTGTGAATCAAATTTCGATTTTTTTCTACTACATCATTTCATCAGCATCCATGTTAGTCTATATCTTTCTAAATCGGCAAAGAAAAAATGATATATATATATATATATATGAAAATAAATATATATTTTATTATATATTATATTAAAAAGTATATATAGCATTTATATGTTTATTTTATACAAATATATGTATATATTAACATACGGTTTTTAAGTATATGTAATGTATACCATATTAATTATATATTACATATTTTATTTTCATTTATATATTAATATATTTTATATGTCTAGCTATATAATATAAATGGAAACTTACTCTAGAGCTAAGATTTCTTCACACAGAGTTCTGAAAAACTCTACATTTAAACACCTTAAGGTAAGTAATTCTCTAAATTACAAGTGGGCTTTAGACCAGTACTCAGGGTAAATAATTAGATAACTATCACAAAAATATCTCAGTTGGCCTGACACCCCGCCACTATTTCTGAGGCACTGTAGTGAAGTGTTTGTCCATTGAGCATCCCCCAAAAACCTGTCCTCTAAAGTCAGTAATGGCTCTGTCTAAGACAGTTAGGGCTTTAACCTCAGAAGGAGAGAACCATGGCAGAGACTGAAGGAAACCCAGACTTTTGTGAAAGAAAGGAGAACCCTTAAGGGAAAAGGAATATCCAGAAAAGAATTACACTTACATGCCTGACCCCATGGAGAACAATACAAGCAAGGTTTGGGCTTTTGAAGGAACCCATCTTTCCTGCTTCCTGTTCACAATTTGCGAACCTCAAAGTGAAGTCAGCCAGTTAAAAATACTCCCTTTATTCTTAGGGCCTGCAATCAAACATGCTGAAGCAGAGAAATACAATAAGAGACCTATACTTTACATTAGTAGAGGAAACCCAGCTGTGTACATGAATTATGATAAACATCCATTCATAATGTCTGGGAGGAGATTAGCCACAGACCTGGAAAGAGGTTAAGAAAAACGACACCATGAAAAAGGAGCAAAGTGAAAAAGAGAACAATAACCCATTTTAAAAGTACTTGCTGATAGCTTCGAAGAGGTTCAAAAGTGTATTGTGCCCATAAAAGACTTTTGTTTTGTAAAAGTAAAAAGCGCATCCAATAAATAAGATAATTAATAAAGAAGTCCTGAAATTTTTAAACATAATTTTCTAAAAAGAAAACAAATGCAGAAATAGAAAAACACAATGAACAGAGACAAAGAGCAATATATTAACGCGGTAGAAAAGATTAATAAAAAATTAACCCCCTAAATAAAGCAAACCCAGAGAGATAAAGAAATCAGAGGAATTAAAAAAAAAAATCCAAATTGCTTAAACCAATTCCTGTTCCTCTTACTTTTACCTCAGGTTTCTGTTTCATGTGGTCTCCTTTGGAACATCCTCTGTTCTTGTTTATCCTTCAATACAACCCCATGTGCTTTTCCCGTTTGGTAAATTACTATCTCTGATCATCACAGTTTTCTTCCATTCTGTGAGAAGTGTTGCTATCGACATACTTATTCAGTTTCCATATGCTTGTTCACACTTTATTATTCTCAGTCTAAGATATTGAGTCAGAAATCTGATCTGCTATTACGAATTGTGAAAATGTTGCAAGTTAGTTCACTAATATCTCAGTATCTATTTCCTCATAGATAAAAAAGAGATTAATGAAGATCAAGATCAAAAGTCTGGATTAAAAGAAGCTTCTTGACCTGTTTGGTTCTTCAGTCTCACCTCTACAATACTACTGTTATGCCAAACTTCTCCCATATCTTTGTGTTCAGCGTATTCCAGACATTTTCTATGTTTTTCCGAAGCCTAGAAGTTTATTCATCAATTGCCCTGGTAAGCTTCAACTCAACTATCATGGTTCAGCCTCCTCTGGGGAGTCCACCCTAAACCACAAAAGTTTGATGGCTCTTTTTCATTGTCTTCCAACAGTAACGTACATTTATTTCTATTAAAAAACTCATTACCATGTATCTTCTTACTAATCTATATTGTACATATATTTGAAATTGCCCACACTCTGTAAACTCCTTGAGAAAAAGGAGTTTTTTGTTTTTTTTAATGTCTTGTTTCCAGACCTTATCATAGTTCATGATTTGTAGACATTTGTTTGTTGTACAATGAATGCATACTTCACTGGACTGCTGTCAAACTGCAGTGAGATTACATATGTGAAAATCCCTGGCATGTCCCATGCACTCAATAATTACTAGTGTTATGGTTATTTCTGTACTGATAGCTAGTATTCTCCAAAAAACAGAATCAATAGGAGATATTTTAAGGAATTTTTTCATGTGACTGGGGGTTTTGCAGTTTTGAAATTTGTAGGATAGTCTGGTAAGCTGGAAACTCCCGCAAGAGATGACGCTGAGTCTTGAGGCACAATTGCTTCTTCCCCAGGAAACCTCGGTTTTTGTTCTTAATGCCTTCTGTTGATTGGATGAGGCCCACCCACATTATAGAGAGTGATCTCTTTTTACCTAAATAAAAGTCAACTGATCAATCACACCTACAAAATACTTTCACAGCAAAACCCAGGTTCGCATTTGAATAATACCTGGATACTATAGTATAGCCAAATTGATATGTAAAACATCTGTACTTTCCTTCCCTTAACTGTCAAAGCTGGAAGATTTGCTTCCTAATTTATGCAATATACGCTTGTTTTAAAATGAAAGTAAATTTGGTTATTCAAGATCCATCCCATGAAATCTTAACCTAAACAAAGATGGTGCCTAAGAAAGGACTTTTGTCTTGGACAAAGGATACGAAACAACATTTCTCTACTTTCCACCAGTTACTACTATGATCAGGAGAGCCCAGAGGGATGAAGTTGATCTGAGGTACTGGAGAGTTTTAAAGTCAATCCAGGAGTTGCCAGCACTTTCTATAGAATAGACACCTCCTTTGTCATCTCCTGAAGATGGTGACCTTTAAAAAATAATCATTAGCTTTTCTTAAATCTGAACTAAGTTCTCAGGAAACTATAAGGTGCCCCCTCTCCAAATTGAAAAGTGCCCAAATTTTCTCACATAATATTGTATTGTTTCTAAAGAATTTCCATGGGAAAACTCTATGGTTATTCCATTATCAATTTATGCACATGTAAATACTTGGAGTCAAAGCTGCTGAATCTTACTAACCCAAAGAATTGTAAAAATAAAACTGGAAGGCCTGTAATCCCAGCACTTTGGGAGGCCAAGGCAGCCGGATCACAAAGTCAGGAGATCAAGACCATTCTGGCTAACACAGTGAAACCCCGTCTCTACTAAATATACAAAAAAAGAAAAAGAAAGAAAGAAATTAGCCAGGCGTGATGGCGGGCACCTGTAGTCCCAGCTACTTGGGAGGCTGAGGCAGGAGAGTAGCATGAGCCCGGGAGGCAGAGCTTGCAGTGAGCAGAGATCATGCCACTGCACTCCAACCTGGGCGACAGAGCAAGACTCCATCTCAAAAATTAAATTAAATTAAATTAAATTAAATTAAATTAAATTAAAAAATAAAATAAAATAGTAAAATAAAATAAATAAAACTGGAAGAAAATACAGGTTGCCGCTTTATGCATTGTATTTTGTTTTAGCCAGATAAAAGTTCTTCAATGGAAATAAGTTTTCTTTTGATGCAGAAATTAAGTCACAAGATTTTCATGCAACTTTTAAAGCAGTGAATCAACTTATTTTAGTTAAATATTCCTTCAAATATTGGTATTTATTATTGCATGAGTTAGGAAACATTATTCAAAGTGTTTCGATTTTATTGTAGTTTCCATAATCCCTACGTGTCTTGGGAGGGGCCCGATGGGAGGTAATTGAATCTTGGGGGCAGTTACACTTACACTGTTCTCGTGATAATGAATGAGTTCTCACAGGATGTGACGGTTTTATAAGTGGCTTTTTTTGCTTTTCCTCATTATTCTCCTTCCTACCATCAAGTGAAAAAGGACGTGTTTGCTTCTCCTTCTGCCATGATTGTAACTTTCCTGAGGCCTCCCCAGCCATGCTAAACCGTGAGTAAATTAAACCTCTTTCTTTTATAAATTACCCGGTCTCGGATATGTCTTTATTAGCAGTGTGAGAATGGACTAACATAGCATTATGTTTTTACTCTGATAAAAGTCCTTCAACAGAAATAGATATTCTATTGACACAGAAATTAAGTCACAAGATGTTCCTGCAGCTTTTAAAGCAGCGAATCAACTTATTTTAATTAAATATTATTTTAAATATTACATGAGTTAGGAACAAATTATTGAAAGGGTTGACTTTAAGCCTTTAAAGAAAATACAATATACCAAATAATTCTCATTTTAGCTGTAAGTTAATTCTTACAGTTTTCATATTAATATAATAGGTATATACTTAGTAAATTAGAAAAAATAACCATTAACTCAGTAATTTTCATTTGTGATAAATTTATATTAATATAATGATTTGATTTTCAAATAAACTTGTTAATATTACCAGGACAGTTAATATCTTAGGCTTATTTTCAACAGGTCTGAAATTTTATAAATAATACAAAAGTTGTATTAAATCAAATAATGCATTTTGCTGCTCCTCTGCTGAAATCAATGTTTTTCCTTTTGAACCAAAATGACTTAGTCCCCAAATTAGCTGACTCCCTACTGGTCACTTAATAACAAATAAAAAAACTTGACTGTGTGTTCCAACTTGAGAGAGAGTATGATGATTAATATTAGGTGTTTCCTTGACTGGATTAAGAAATCCCTAGAAAAATGGCAAAGCATTATTTCTGGGTATGTCCGCCAGAGTGTTTCTAAAGCAGATTGGCCTGTGAGTTGATGGACTGGGTTCGGTAGATCCATCCTCAATGTGGGCAAGTACATCAGAACTCCAGGCTCTCGAGTACACCAGCAGCTCTCCAGGTTCTCAGGCTTCAAACTGTGAATTACACCCTCCATTTCCCTGATTCTGGGGTTTTGGGATTTGAACTGAGCCATAATATTTGCATCCCAGAGTCTTCACCTTGCAAATGGCCTATCATAGACTTCTCAGCCTCCATAATCACATGTGCCAATTTCCCTAATAAATTCCCTCATATGTTTATCTATCTCTATATACCTAATATATTTACATCTATACACATCCTATTGATACTGTCTCTCTGGAGAACACTGACTCATACAGAGAAAAAAAAATTGTCCTTTCCAACATCATTTTTCGCCATGAGTTTTGAAGAGGCAGTTCCATTACATATAGTCTCATGTGCTTGCCCTACAAAATAAATAGCATTTTTAACACATGTTTAACACATGTTGTAGGAATTTGGGAAGAAATATCTGTGAAGGAAATTTGTTACTGTAATGCACACCCAACGTGTACTCCCAAAATATCCTATGTTTTAACCTTTATTTATTTTGATTTTTATTATTTTTGTTAATTTCTACTGTATAGAGATCCATTTTAATGCCTCCCATGCAAGAGCATTGTGCCAGGGAATTTACATACAATCTCTCTTAAATTTCAATAACAACCTTATTTGGTAGCTATTATTTTTTCTCAATTTAAAGGGAAGGGAAACAAGGGTTAGTGTGTTTAATTACTATGCTCATGTCCACATATCTAATTGATAGACTTAAGATGTACGCCTAGCTAGTTCTAGATCCTTGAGGAATTGCCATACTGTTTTCCATAATGGTTGAACTAGTTTACAATCCCACCATCAGTGTAAAAGTGTTCCTATTTCTCCACATCCTCTCCAGCACCTGTTGTTTCCTGACTTTTTAATGATTGCCATTCTAACTGGTGTGAGATGGTATCTCATTGCGGTTTTGATTTGCATTTCTCTGATGGCGAGTGACTGGGTATATACCCAAAGGATTATAAATCATGCTGCTATAAAGACACATGCACACGTATGTTTATTGTGGCACTATTCACAATAGCAAAGACTTGGAATCAACCCAAATGTCCATCAGTGACAGACTGGATTAAGAAAATGCGGCACATATACACCATGGAATACTATGCAGCCATAAAAAAGGATGAGTTTGTGTCCTTTGTAGGGACATGGATGCAGCTGGAAACCATCATTCTTGGCAAACTATCACAAGAACAGAAAACCAAACACCGCATGTTCTCACTCACAGGTGGGAACTGAACAATGAGATCACTTGGACTCGGGAAGGGGACCTATCATGGGGAGGGGGGAAGGGGGAGGGGGGAGGGGGAGGGGGGAGGGATTGCATTGGGAGTTATACCTGATGTAAATGACGAATTGATGGGTGCTGATGAGTTGATGGGTGCAGCACACCAACATGGCACAAGTATACTTATGTAACAAACCTGCACGTTATGCACACGTACCCTAGAACTTAAAGTATAATAAAAAAAAAAAAAAGATGTATGCCTAGCTATGTCATCATACTGAATCCTTTCTGGCTGCTGTGTTTATCTACTGTATGGTAATAACTAATACTCAGAATCATATTTGAGAGGTGGTTTCTCAATCATCCAGGACCTGTTGTGTCAATGTATTGGTTAAGACAAACCTACTTTTGAAAATTAGGAAGAGAGAATGTTTATTTTCTCTTAATTATATTTTTTCTTTTTATGAAAATAAAGTTTCTTCCTGGAGAGCAGTGGGGCCTTGATTATTATAGTGGGTATATTTGTCCTCTTGCTTTGCAACTTTTGTTATATCATAGCTGGCCTACTTTCAGCCCTCTGCATTTCTCCATCAATAATAACTTATAATTAAAGAAGAACTCTAAATTCATAGTTATATAGCTTACTCAACAATAATTTCAGCCACTGCTTGAGTCAGCTAATCTCTATTCATGTTCTAATATTTTTATGCCTCTCTTTTTGCATCTGCTATTTTGTCTGGTTTTCCAGTTTCAAGACCTCTTCAGTTTCATTTATCCTATTTTTTCAAACTATAATGAACAAATATATTAGAAAATTTGTATTAGCTTTCATTTTTTAAAAGATAAAAGCATATAGTATCATTATAAGGTACTATATCTTTTAAAAATAAAGAAAAATATTTTCTATTTTTTGTCTTTCTACTAGTTCTTGCCTATTACAATTTGTATTCTTTTCAGTATTATTTTGGAGCAGAGAGATAAAAATAATTATTTTCTCTAACCTTTAAAATATATCCATGTGCTCCCCTATATTTTCCATAATACTTTGAAATTAGGTTGATGTTTTGCGACTACTTCTAGCCAACCGATTTAGAAAATAAATCATGTGTTTTTTCCCTCAATGTGGGCACTTTAAGAAATGGTGTGCTGGCCGGATGCGGTGGCTCACTGCCTGTAATCCCAGCCCTTTAGGAGGCCAAAGGGGGCAGATCACGAGGTCAGGAGATCGAGACTATCCTGGCTAACACGGTGAAACCCCGTCTCTACTAAAAATACAAAAAAATTAGCTGGGCGTCATGGCGGGCGCCTGTAGTCTCAGCTACTCTTAAGGCTGAGGAAGGAGAATGGTATGAACCCGGGAGGAGGAGCTTGTGGTGAGCTGAGACTACCTCATTGCACTAGCCTGGGCGAATGACCAAGACTCTGTCTCAAAAAAAAAAAAAAAAAAAAAAAAGTCAGGAAACAACAGGTGTTGGAGAGGATGTGGAGAAATAGGAACACTTTTACACTGTTGGTGGGATTGTAAACTAGTTCAACCATTATGGAAAATAGTATGGCAATTCCTCAAGGATCTAGAACTAGATGTACCATATGACCCAGCCATCCCACTACTGGGTATATACCCAAAGGATTATAAATCATGCTGCTATAAAGACACATGCACACGTATGTTTATTGCGGCACTATTCACAATAGCAAAGACTTGGAATCAACCCAAATGTCCATCTGTGACAGATTGGATTAAGAAAATGTGGCACATCTACACCATGGAATACTATGCAGCCATAAAAAAGGATGAGTTTGCATCCTTTGTAGGGACATGGATGCAGCTGGAAACCATCATTCTTAGCAAACTATCACAAGAACAGAAAACCAAACACCGCATGTTCTCACTCATAGGTGGGAACTGAACAATGACATCACTTGGACTCGGGAAGGGGAACATCACACACCGGGGCCTATCATGGGGAGGGGGGAGGGGGGAGGGATTGCATTGGGAGTTATACCTGATATAAATGATGAATTGATGGGTGCTGACGAGATGATGGGTGCAGCACACCAACATGGCACAAGTATACATATGTAACAAACCTGCACGTTATGCACATGTACCCTAGAACTTAAAGTATAATTAAAAACAAACAAAAAAAAAAAGGTGTGCTTTCTTCACCAATCTATTCTCAGGCCGCAGTAATGTCAGAAGCGACGTGTTCTATACGGGTAAAATTCTGTGAAACTTCTATCGTATGTGAATGAGCAATCAACCTTTAGAGTATTAAACTAATGATATTTTAACAGTAATTTGTCACAGTTGCATTTAATTATTAAAATATGAAATTGGCATTTTTAATATCCTAATTTTAGAGATGATGTGCCTAACTTATTCTGCATAATGTACCAATAAATTCTCCAAGTACTCAGCCATGTCTACCTCCTTCCAATAAAATCTTAACTTCAAACTCCTTTGTTCATAAACAATTTTAATTATAAGAATTTTCTTTAAAGGACAGTTTTGACTGGGTGCAGTGGCTCAAAAATCTAATCCCAGAACTTTGGGAGACCAAGATGGGTGGATCACCTGTGGTCAGGAGTTTGAGACCAGCCTGACCAGCATGGTGAAACCATGTCTCTACTGAAAATACAAAAAATTAGCCAGGCTTGTTGGTGGGTTCCTGTAATACTAGCTATTCAGAGTGTTGAGGGAGGAGAATTACTTGAACCTAGGAGGCAGAGGTTGAAGTGAGCTGGGATTGAACCACTATATTTCAGCCTGGGTGACAGACCAAGACTCTGTCTCAAAAAATAAATACATAAAATATGTTTTTTGCCAGCTAAATTTTTCCTCAAAATGTCTAAATAGACTCTATATCAGAACCTAAATTCAAAACAACACTCTAAACTAGAAATTAAGTATTTTGATGACATTATAAAAGATTAAGTTCCCAAAAATAAAAGTATAATATAGCAATGAGAGAAACAGAAAGACCCCTGCAAACCATATACACATAATTGTCCTAACCATATATCTTTATATACATTTTCACACTTATGTCCCTAATGGAAAAGTTGCAATAGGGTTTATAAATCAGTATAGTACTATAAAATAGTATAATACAAAATAGATATTGCTGCCAGAATTCATGGAATCTTAGATAGTTATATTGCCTTCATCTTCAGTTAAGGGCTATTAACTTTTTATAATTGATCCACATTACTGTATATGGAATATGCTTTGAGAACATACAGTAGGTATAATTCCTTACATCAATAAATATATGAGACATTGAAGTTAAAGGACAATTACAAGTATTTCAAATTCTCCCTATATCTGGCCCACCACTACTCTGCAAAATCCCTAACCCAACACCTGAGCATTCCAAAGAATACAAGGCCATCACATGAATGTATTTTCATGTGCTTTTTTGCCCCCAGTCCTAGAGATGAACTAATATATGCACAGATTTAAGTTGCCTGGGTTTGAATCCAGTCCTGCAGCCCACTACTGGGGATCTGGACCTCACGCACATTATCTGTAAAATTAGGATCTCAATAATGCCAATTTCATATCATTATTCCAAGGATTAAATGTCTTAAAAATAATCGGCAAATCACTTAGAACATGCCTGGTCTATAAGAAACAGTACATATTTTTTACTTAAAATAATGCCAAATTTTAATTGATTATGGGTAGTTATGTATCTTTTTCATTAACTTGACATATGTTAGTTTTTGACAATTAAAGATATTTATTTTAGCCAAAATATGCGCATTTAGTGCATAAAGGTATTTAGTTTACTCAAAACTTCTGTTCTCACATAAAATCAAAATGCATGCTAGTCCCAAATGTATTCACATGGAAACCATCGTTCCTCCAGCTAGTGGGGAAATTTCTCATGCTCTTGCCTCACTGCTCAATCCCTCACTTCCTGGAATTGTTCTCCGTCGATGAAGCTTAGGGTGACTAGATGTTATCAGTCTTGCATTATTAACAAATATATAATTTGTATTATATTTTAGTCATTGGGTTTTTTGTGTCCCCACAGATTCTAGCGTGATATTGAGCACCTCAATTCTTGCATAAACTTTTGTTTGGATTTGTTGATTGGCCGGTTTTAATTAGTCTTGCTACCACTTGCTATGATAAGCCAGCTTTAAAAAAAAATATATCTATCTCTTCTCTTCTCCACTACAGATTGTCACCACTATAAGCTCTTAATGAGTAAAGAGCTTATCTTTAGTTCCTTATCTCTTTTTGATAAAAAGTAAAAAAAAAAAAAAAAAGGAAAGGTACAAAACTAAGAATTCTCTGTGTGCATATATTTGATTTCATCCATCAGTTCATGTCTCAATATGATGTCACTTTGCTGGAACCTTCCATTCCTCAGTGTCACTTTCAGTTTTCTCTCTGAAGGGGACAACATGGAGAAGCAGCTAATTGTACCATAGTACCCTTGTGTAACTCCTTTTTCCTGATTCACAGACATGCTTGGAAGAGTTGATCTACAACTTTATTTCACAGGTATAGCATGTACAATCTTTGAACACCTGAATAAAATGGATGACTGAAACAACTAATAAATCAACTAACATAATTAATTTTTATTTAGAGTAATTTGATATATTCACAGAGATAACTGTATTACTGCATAATTTAGGAATAGGTAAAAATTTAGCACATGAAACCAAAGTAGAAATATAAATGGAAGCCATATTCTCCAATGATGTGAATGCATTTAAAAGCAAGTTGGGGAGGCTGAGGAAGGAGAATCGCTTGAACCAAGGAGGCAGAGGTTGCAGTGAGCTGAAATTGCATCATGGCACTCTGGCCTAGGCAATAGAGGAAGACTCCATCTCAAAAAAAAAAAAAAAAAAAAAAAAAAATCAAGTTGGATATAGGTGTGATTTTAATTTTTACCTGCCCCAAATAAGATAAAAATGTCACTGCCCACATGGGTTGTGATCTACATACTAGCAAAATCAACTGACAGGCTAATCTAAACTGAGAATAAATACATTTCCTTGGTGGGGGAGGGGGACACACATAAATGTTCACAAATATTCATCCTTACACACATGCCAATATACCTGCTTAATATTGTCTTGGATTTCTAAGTTATAGTTCAGGCTGCTATACAAAAATACTGTAAGCTGAATAACTTACAAACAGAAATTTATTTCTTGCAGTTCTGGAGGCTGGGAAGTTCAAGATCAAGGATCCAATAGACTCAGTGTCTGGTGAGGATGCACTTTTTCATAGATGGAGCCTTCTCACCGTATCTGCTCATAGTGAAAGGGGTCCCTTTTATTAGGACACTAACCTCACTGATGAGAGCTCTGACTTCATGACCTAATCACATCCCAGAGGTCTAATCTAATACCATTCACACTGGCAATTAGGTTTCAACATATGAATTTTGGGGGGATGGAAATATTCAAACCATAACACACACCTATATTCTTACAGATCAGGTAGGTACTACTGGTAAATATGTATTCAAATTGTTATTTTGAGCTTCTTAAAACTATCACAAGAGATTTCAAAACGTAAGAGATTGGCAACAGGATCCTATAGGCCATGAAATCCAAAAGGCTAAAATATTACCTTACATCTCTCAGGACTGTGGATATGTAAAGCACCTAATAGCTCTGAAATTTCAGCTTCTGTAAATGGCTACAAGGCTGTGAGTCACAACTGAGACACACTGAGTCCAAAGCCCTCTCTCCTATCCTCTCATTGTTAGCCATAACCTCAGGTGTTCTTCCACACCTCTTGGCTGTACTCTCTAGCTGTAGGACAAATATATGAGGCACTTTACAAACTAAGAAGAATTGTTGCCATTCTGGGAAACAAATGAAATTGAGAATATAGCAGAAAATCTACTTTATTTGGTCTATCACAATTTAATCTTCAGCTCTAACAGTTTATTTGCTAATCCTACTTGACTAAATTCTTGCAGAGGTCTTTAATCTGTAATGATATTTATATCAATGCCCACAAGCAGTGCTATAGTTAATGGTGTGTTGTCATTTCCATTATAAACTCCCTATTGCACGAGTAACAGGAGAACTAAGAACCTGTGACTTTCCTAGCTGAGGGCACATTTCAATGCTCTTCTAAATTACAGTATTAGCCAGAGCACTTTTGTCAGGCAGTATTTTCAGGCCATTTAAGAAATCGCATTAAAGGGGAAAAAAGAAATCAAAACTCTATTCACTATCTTAACAGTCAAATAAATGTCTGTAGGTAAAATTTCTTCTATTTTTTTAGTTTCACATATGTTAAGCATGTATTTACAAATAGTAAACATATTTACAAGCAATTTTGTTATTTGATTACTGAAATATTTTCTTTAGCATCTACCTTTAAGTAAGTAAAAAACTTTATAAGCATGCGGAACCTCTTATACTCATTTTTTTAAAAAACTTTAAACAATCTACTACCATGTCTGGAGAGGCATGAATGAGAAATATTACTAACATATTTTAATAAAAGAATTTTGTAATGTAAACATTGGAAGAAGTTGATAATTATAATTTTAATGTTGAAATGGATAAATATGACCATGATATTCTTTTCACTGAATAAATTATACAGCTGAGCATTTCATTGTGATGTTACAGTCTTGCCTTGCTTAATGGAGCAGAATGTAGAACCAATGGTTCTGGTCTCTTCTTGACTAAGCTGCTATAGTTTCTGTGGGATGATAGCCCTTGAGAGAATAGTCTTGCCTTAGTAAAACTGGAATATTCTACAACGAATGAGCAATAGAAAAAAAATGAATCAAAAAAGAGTTAAATTTTTAAATTAAAATTAGTGACAGGAAGTAACATATTATATGAGCCTGCACCATTAATTTAAATATTCTTTAAAAAGTGGTACATGAAGGATCTAATGTGTATAATTTTTGAAGATAAATTTCTTCCGTTATACAATTCTATGGTAGGACAGAGGACGGAGTTGCTAGGACGACTGCCCTGTCTATTCCCCTTTAACTTCCCGTAGTCAGTGTGTCTGTGGGGACTCACTAGGAGAATTAGGCACAGAACTTCACAAGCCCGTGGCTGTCTCTGAAACAAAATTTAAACCTTCTGTGACGGTGTTATTTTGAACAATTTGTTTTATGATTTGTTCCTAACTCTTAAAAAAGTCGCTTAAAAATAAAAATCTTGGCTATTTTGTTGTTTTTTTAAAAAACTTATTATATACTTTCCTGTATATAAAGAGAACATATTGAACATCATTTAAACTGTCATAGATAATTTAGTCAGAATTCATATTATTGTCTTATGATCTGATACAACAATTACGATAAATGACCTTACACTGTGCTGTGTTTGTGGTTCTGATGTTTTGCTTTTGTGGGTATTTTTCATACTTTGCCTCGATGCTTAGCTGTAGGCTGTTATATTAGTATTTTACTTCTTTCATTGAAACTATTTGTCTTTCTATTTACTTTAAGTCAATTTAGTTATGTTGATTTTTCAAAACAATCTTACTTTATTTCTAGTCTACTAGCAACTCAGAAAAGGCTGTTAGAAATACATTTAAAACAAGGTTCCATAGCTATGAATGAGAACCTGAGTGGATTAAGTGCTTGGGAATTACTCCGCATATTGAGTGACATGACTTATGACTCTTCAAAAGTTTTCTTGCTTCTTAGTCCACGTACTTTGTATATTTGGAGAATTACTGAAAGCTACGAATGTGAGTTGTCATATCATAAGAGGGCTAATTTTAGACTCTATTCATGTATTAAAATACTAAGAGAATCTTATGAAGATACCTCCAGTAATTCCAATACATAAAAGTTTCAAATAGCTGTTTTAAGGTTTTATATTCAGTTTAGAAGTCAGTATATATCTACCAAAGTCTTTTACTTTGCAGTTAAAAAAACCATAACTCAAAGTAAGTAATTATAAAAATCTAAGGAAAATGAATATCTAAAGTAACACCTAAACTATGTAAGTCATGAACAATGTTCATCATGGAAGCATTGCATTTGTAATTGTGAAAAATTATTACTGGACATGCATACACAGTTTCAAGTGTAATGCTAGCTTACATGGATTGTGGACTTGCTATGGCTCAGACACTGTTCTAAGAAGTTGTCATTTAGTAACTTTTAAAAGTCTCACAACAAACCCTAGAATGTGGGTACTATCCTTTTAAAGATAAGGAAGCCAAAGCCTGCGAGGATAGAAAATCCCCCACTTCATGATCCCAGAAGTAATAAATTCTAGCCCAGGTAGTGCGACAACAGAGCCTCTTACCCATTATGTGCCTTAAGAGAAAATACACAAAAAGACATTTCTCCAGCAGAACATTTTGATCCCATGAAAGCCATAGTTATTATGACTATAAGAAACAGAAAGCCAAAATCACCACCCCCAAATTTGCATATTTTATGATTAGAGCTCTTTTAATCAATGTGATTGTTTAAAAGAATGGATAAAATGCCAGAGCTATAATTAGGGGGACTTTTTTCTTTTTCTATTTTCTATGTGCTTTTGAGCATATATGTAGACATAATACAAATAAATGTACATTTTATATATATATATATATATTTTAAATAAATTTAAGGAAAAAATGACAAAAAGTTGAATATGCAAAAAATTAAAAAAACTATAAGCCAGATGCAGAAAACAAACTTTGTATGTTCTCATTTGTGGGTCCTAATAGTTAACACAATTGAACTCATGGAGATAGAGTAGAAACATGGTTATCAGAGGCTGGAAAGGTTAGTGGGGTGGTTGCGGGGAGGTGGGGATTGTTAATGGGTACAAAATAATAGTAACAATGAATAGACCTAGTAACTGATAGCATAGCAGGGTGACTATAGCCAATAATATATTTACTATACATTTTAAAACAACCAAAAGAATTTAACTGAATTGTGTGTAACACAAGGGATAAATGTGTGAGGGGATAGATACCCCATGTACCATGAAGTGCTTATTACACATTGCACACCTGTATCAAAGTATCTCATGTACCCCAAAATATACATACCTATTATGTACCCACAAAAATTAAAAATAATTACAAATACTGGTGACATAATGGACAAACAATTGTTTTTTCCAGTAATATAGATACATAAGAGACATACCCAAATGGTTGTGACATACCTCAGAGAGATCCATTCCCTGCCAGCCCTTCATCATATTTAAAAGCCCAGTGGGTTAGTGATTGAATTGGACTTAGTACCCAATATCTGAGGTTTTTATGGTAATTAAGATTAGACTCTTTTACTCTACTTTTTCTAGATAAGTTCAATTGAATACAATTCTTTAATTATTCTAGTGCCATCAATCATCCGTCTGTGGAACACACTAGGTAGATGACTCAGTCTCTCTGTCCTCACTTCCACACTCTTTCCCTACTCCCTGAATCCAGAATCTTGAGATTTAAAGGATCTGCTAAAATTTCCCCCGATTCGGTCCACTCTTGGCTAGAAAAATGCATAGAATTTTATTCAGTGGGGGCATAGAGGAAAGTCAGAGACTATTGAAAATATGGGGAAAGTCTGTATATGCTCCCTCTCCCATACTCAAAAATCAAATATTTTTCATCATGAATCAGAAAAATGATCCCATGGATAGACCTCTAATCTATCCTTTGTATAGAAACATCTTGCCATGGGAGTGCTATATAAGAATTGGCTGTGGTAAGATTATCAGTATCCAACTAGCTGAATCAGTCCCTCTCACAAAGAAGGTTTTAGGAGGTGAGCCATTAATACTGTATCTGCTAATTGCTTGCATTATTGTAATAGACAAGATATACTTTTACTGAAGTATAAACTGCATCGGTAGCCATTTTTAAAATTTAAAGTGACATTTTCATGTCACTATTAAGAGCTAGTAGCCACTCCCCCGTCCCTTGTATTTGCCAAGCACCGGACTGACTGCTTTATACATCAATCCTTATATCAATCTTGAATATTAAGCTGAAGCCTTTCCTGGAGAGGCTTCCCTGTGCTTGTGACTACTGTACTTAACTGCATCAACACCTGTGCTACACAAGCAACCTGTAGCCCTAAGCAACAAACCAATGGTAGCATATATCAATATGTCATTAAGTTATCAACATTTCCCCCACATACCCTCCTTTTCTGACACATTTACTTTAAGAAAGAAGTAACTGTCTTAGTAGAAATACGAAGTTTAACCACCAAAATCTGCATTCCCTTAATGAAAAGTTCAAGAACATTAACCTAGGTATAGGACAGAAAGTTTCCAAGAATATGCATTTGCTTTGGTCCCCATATTAATAACAGGATAAGAAAAATCCCCCAGATGGAAAGTTGAGGGAAAAAAAGAAAAGAGCTGAAGAAGATATAAGTTATGCACAGAAGGATTCTCTCAAAAGGAACTTTAAGGGCCTCTTTATTCATGGAGGGCTCCAAAAGAGAAAGGAAATAAGATCTCACATAAGTTTTTAAATATAGCGGTAAAGACAGCAGTCCCCTTTTCCCATCAGGAACTCTCGGAGGTAACTGCCTCACCCTGGCCGGAGCCACCTAAGAAGTCCCAGAAGGCTATGTGGGCTTCAGGAAAAAAAAAAAAAAGAGGGGGGCATGAGACGGTTCAGAGAGATGTTGTTAAGAAGTAACCAAAATTTCTGGTTCCCAATTTTTGGCCTTGCAGTTATTAGTTTTATAACTACCCTAGCTTGTGGTTCTGCAAAAAAGTTAACCAGTTCTTCAGCTGATGGAAAATTCGATCTTAGCATTAATGTCTACCAGAATTCTTATGCTTTTTTGCTTACATGGTGAAGTCTCTCTGTAGGTACCAAAAATGAAAGCATAAAAACAACTACCTTATCTTAAAAGGGAAAGGGAATTTATTAGATGAAAAAGTATATTATAGCACAGAACATTATACTGATTCTGAAATACCTTGCATTCCATATTTCCAGTTGCCTAAATTCTGTACTTTATGAGTTGGTTTTAGATATTCTTCTCTACAACCTTGGCCTGTCTTTCTTAGACAATTAGAAAAAGGAAATCAAAACGCCATGTTTCTGAAGAGTAAGTGGTAAAGGGCTACATTCATTTTTATGGCTCATTTGTAATAAATTCTTTGATGTAAGCTAAAGAAAGGTCAATATGGCCATGCTCTTATGCTTGTTTACAAGTAAAAAATAAAAAGAAGCAGAAGAAGTCAGGTTAGAATGTAAATATGCCCCTGATTAAGTCATGGCCTGGCAGAAGTGGAGGAAAATGCCAGAAGCCAAAATTACCTTCCAACTATCTAAAAAGATGGGTCCAGTGGGAAGCACCAACGTCTCTTCTGTTACTCATCCTTTGGGACAGAGTCAGTTGCCTTGATTACACAGGTCCTTTTTCCCATCTGGGGAAAAGGGCAAATACATTCTAGCTTGTCTCTGCCATAGTAGAGCCACCTGAATAAAATAGCGCCTTGTTTGGGAACAAGCTCTCATTCCATCTATCTACCAGGTGGAATTCAATTATGCAGATAGGTTTCTTGAGAGGAAAACTGGTAGTACAGAGAAGTAATAGCAGCTTTGAAGCCTACTTGTCAATTTTTGCCTGAATTCTGAAGATGGTTGAATGGCAGCTGGGAGAAGAATTGGGAAGAAATAGGTCATGGTATCTGTTTCATAGTCCTCTCTGTTTTCTATGCTGGAGGATCCTCCTTACTAAGCAAAAGCAACTTCACCTGCAACAACTAGTCAGAGAAAAGCCATCTTTATGAGGGAGAGGAGGAAAGATTTCAATACAGCACACCTAGGCAGTTCACCTGAACTAATGAGAAAAAAGCCTTAGCTCAGTTGTCTTGCCTTACCGAGTTTTCCCGCAGCCAATTCTTTAATGTTATCTTAAGCAGTTTATTTTGTTTAATTATCTAGTTCCATTACAAAGTAGGATGACTTTGCTCAAAATTGCACTTAAAAATTACCTTCAGAAGTGTTATTTACTATGTTCACGGAAGAGTTTGCTTTGTAGGTTTTATAATATTCATAGAAAATGATGTACGCTTGTTTGCATTTAATTTAGACTGAAGAAATAGATAAAAGGAGAGGTTGACAAAACCCACAGGATAGCATTAAGAAAATGAGGCAGAATAATGCCGTTGAAGAAATGCAAATTTTCAAAGTCCATTAGTGCTGTTAATAGAGAAGTAGAAGGAAAAGCATCAGCTACCTGATGGGTAAACAGACTGCAACTCACCCGCAAACGCTGAGTGCCAGGCCTTTGACTTAAATAAGTATTCTAAGACTTCACAGACTCAGAAACATGTTTTAGAGTGTCTTAGTTAGTTTGGCTGCTATAACTGCCATACCCTGCATGTCTTATAAACAACAGGAATTTCTTTCTTACATTTCTGGAGGTGGGAAATTCAAGGTACAGGACAGGCAAGGAGAGAAAGAAGGAGGAGCAGGGAGAGAGGGAGTTCTGTAGGTTCCTTTTATAACGGGACTAATCCTATCAGGTGCCCTCATGATACTTAAATACCTCTCAGTGGGCTCACTTCCTAATACCATCACATGCTAGAGTTAGGATATTAAATGTGAATTTTGGGAGACACACACATTTAGTTCATATCACAGACATTCATTAATTAAAATTAATGTTTGCCTTTTGCTACACAGAAGGCAAAATTAATTTTTTCTTCTGTGACTGAGGTTGACCTATATAACTAGTGGACTTACCTTGCTGCAGACTATTTGACTGAAGGATTAGGTTACAGTGACATTTACAGTTATTGGGTTTTCCTTGTTTCTAGAAAATTCTGTAATCTAACATGATGTTTCAAATAAAATTCACATCAAAATATTACAAAACTCTTAATAAAAAGTAGAAAATTTAAAGAACATCATCAGCAGCTCACTATGTCTTTGGTAAAATTTCTGGTTTTATGTGCAAATGGACCTTTTACCACTTCTACATATTTATACTGGAGGGTTTTTTTATTTGTTTTTATTTTTATTATTTTTATTTTTTTAGAAAATGGGATACCTTTGAGAAAAGCCAATCAGTGATTCTCCTGAAGAAAAAAAAAAAAGTGATCTTTTATATTCACACTATCATTTAAATAAATCCAGGCATCAAAATAGTTATGTGAAGACACCTGAACTTCAACTTAATAAGGCCCTGTTCATTATATACAGCTGTGCGAGACAGCGCTATGCTATTTTCCCGAGAGGCAAGTCAATCAAATGTGTTAAATGCCTAAATTGTAAAATGCAATGCAGCAATGAAAAAGTTCAAAATAATATGCAAGTAGGAATCACCTTAAGTTCACCATTTAATTGGGGACACAGAACATATACACATGGAAATAAAATCCAACATTATTACAACTCTTTACTGACACAGAAACTAAGTACAAATGTACTACTAGTATAATTAAGTGGCCATCTCGAGCTACTTGCTAACTTCCTAATTCCTAACTTCCTAAGAGGCAGTGATTTTGTAAGTGACTTTGACATTAAAAACAAACTGGTTCAATAAGAAATTGCTCAAGTAGATCTGTTTTTGTTTGTTTCCTTTCTTTCAGTAACCTATTAAGCACATTTAGGCAAGATTATTCTATTACTTGATTAAGTGATTGCTGTCTGGTGTACTAAATATATCTATTACTCTGCTCTTGCATTGTGGGTAATGTTGGCAAAAGTATTTATGTAGCTGTCCCTATAATCTTTTAGGGAAAATGAACAATTTCACTTGTACTGTCAGCACACATTAGGCAAAAACAAAGAATCTCTGTTTCCTTCTACTACTATGCCCATCAGCTACACCTGTGATCGTGGCTGTAAGTAGAATTTTCACCAAAACTAGCAATTACAGTTATATGCCCCATAATGATGTTTTGTTCAACTACAGAATGTACATACCAAAGTGGTCCTATAAGGTTATATTACTGTATTTTTACTCAACCTTTTATATGCTTAGATATATTCAGATATGTAGATGTTTCTCATTATGTACATAGGTGTTCCTTGATATGTTACAATTGCCTACAGACTTCAGCACAGTAACATGCTGTACTGTTATAACCTAGGAGCAATGGCTATGTTATATAGCCTAGGTGTGTAGCAGGCTGTAACATCTAGGTTTGTGTAAGTACAGTTTGTTATGTTCTCAGAATGACAAAGTTGCCTAAGAAAGCATTTCTCAGGATGTGTTGCTGCCATTAAGTGAGGCATGATTGTATATTTGGAAGTTCATTGACATCAAGTAAAATTTATTCTTACTAAGTCCTTCTGTACTATTCTTCCTTTACCCTAAGGTATAAATTAAGCTGATAACTCATTAAGGCAGTGTTCCTCAATTGGATCTGCCAAACAATATTATCGGGTATTTAGCAATGTCAGACTCTCATAGGCAAATAAACTTGAGAAAAGCCACTGAATATTTTCTCCTTTTGGATAATCTTTTTATTATTATTATTATTATTATTTTTTTATTTTTTATTTTTTTGAGACGGAGTCTCGCTCTGCCGCCCAGGCTGGAGTGCAGTGGCCGGGTCTCAGCTCACTGCAAGCTCCGCCTCCCGGGTTCACGCCATTCTCCTGCCTCAGCCTCCCAAGCAGCTGGGACTACAGGCGCCCGCCACGTCGCCCGGCTAGTTTTTTGTATTTTTTAGTAGAGACGGGGTTTCACCATGTTAGCCAGGATGGTCTCGATCTCCTGACCTCGTGATCCACCCGTCTCGGCCTCCCAAAGTGCTGGGATTACAGGCTTCAGCCACAGCGCCCGGCCCCCGTTATTATTATTATTATACTTTAAGTTCTAGGGTACATGTGCACAATGTGTAGGTTTGTTACATATGTATACATGTGCCATGTTGGTGTGCTGCTCCCATTAACTCGTCATTTACATTAGGTATATCTCCTAATGCTATCCCTCTCCCGTACCCTGACCCCACAACAGGCCCCAATGTGTGATGTTCCCCTTACTGTGTCCAAGTGTTCTCATTGTTCAATTCCTACCTATGAGTGAGAACATGCGGTGTTTGGCTTTTTGTCCTTGTGATAGTTTGCTGAGAATGATGGTTTCCAGCTGCATCCATGTCCCTACAAAGGACATGAACTCATCCTTTTTACTGGCTGCATAGTATTCCATGGTATATATGTGCCACATTTTCTTAATCCAGGCTATCATTGATGGACATTTGGGTTGGTTCCAAGTCTTTGCATGTGCCACAATAAACATACATGTGCATGTGTCTTTGTAGCAGCATGATTTATAATCCTTTGGGTATATCCCCAGTAATGGGATCACTGGGTCAAATGGTATTTCTAGTTCTAGATCCTTGAGGAATCACCACACTACTGTCTTCCACAATGGTTGAACTAGTTTACAGTCCCACAAACAGTGTAAAAGTGTTCTTATTTCTCCACATGCTCTCCAGCACCTGTTGTTTCCTGATCACCATTCTAACTGGTGTGAGATGGTATCTCATTGTGGTTTTGATTTGCATTTCTCTGATGGCCAATGATGATGAACATTTTTTCATGTGTCTGTTGGCTGCATAAATGTCTTCTTTTGAGAAGTGTCCACATCCTTTGCCCACTTTTTGATGGGGTTGTTTGTTTTTTTCTTGTAAATTTGTTTGAGTTCTTTGTAGATTCTGGATATTAGCTCTTTGTCAGATGAGTACAATGCAAAAATTTTCTCCCATTCTGTAGGTTTCATGTTCACTCTAATGGTAGTTTCTTTTGCTGTGCAGAAACTCTTTAGTTTTATTAGATCCCATTTGTCAGTTTTGACTTTTGTTGCCATTGCTTTTGGTGTTTTAGACATGAAGTCCTTGCCCATGCCTATGTCCTGAATGGTATTGCCTAGGTTTTCTTCTATGGTTTTTATGGTTTTAGGTCTAACATTTAAGTCTTTAATCCATCTTGAATTAATTTTTTATTAAGGTGTAAGGAAGGGATCCAGTTTCAGCTTTCTACATATGGCTAGCTAGTTTTCCCAGCACCATTTATTAAATAGGGAATCCTTTCCCCATTTCTTATTTTTGTCAGGTTTGTAGATCAGATGGTTGAGATGTGTGGAATTACTTCTGAGGCCTCTGTTCTGTTCCATTGGTCTATATCTCTGTTTTGGTACCAGTGCCATGCTGTTTTGGTCACTGTAGCCTTGTAGTACAGTTTGAAGTCAGGTAGTGTGATGCCTCCAGCTTTGTTATTTTGGCTTAGGATTGTCTTGGCAATGCAGGCTCTTTTTTGCTTCCATATGAACTTTAAAGTAGTTTTTTTCCAATTGTGTGAAGAAAGTTATTGCTAGCTTAATGGGAATGGCATTGAATCTATAAATTACCTTGGGCAGTATGGCCATTTTCATGATATTGATTCTTCCTATCTATGAGCATGGAATGTTCTTCCATTTGTTTGTGTCCTCTTTTATTTCATTGAGCAGGTGGTTTGTAGTTCTCCTTGAAGATGTCCTTCACATCCCTTGTAAGTTGGATTCCTAGGTATTTGATTCTCTTTGAAGCAATTGTAAATGAGAGTTCACTCATGATTTGGCTCTCTGTTTGTCTGTTATTGGTGTATAAGAATGCTTGTGATTTTTGCACATTGATTTTGTATCCTGAGATTTTGCTGAAGTTGCTTATCTGCTTAAGGAGGTTTTGGGCTAAGATGATGGGGTTTTCTAAATATATAATCATGTCATCTGCAAAGAGGGACAATTTGACTTCCTCTTTTCTTAACTGAATACCCTTTATTTCTTTCTCCTGCCTGATTGCCCTGGTCAGAACTTCCAACACTATGTTGAATAGGAGTGGTGAGAGAGGACATCCCTGTCTTGTGCCAGTTTTCAAAGGGAATGTTTCTAGTTTTTGTGCATTCAGTATGATATTCGATGTGGGTTTGCCACAAATAGCTCTTATTATTTTGAGATACATCCCATCACAACCGAATTTATTGAGAATTTTTAGCATGAAGGGCTGTTGAATTTTGTCAAAGGCCTTCTTTTCATCTATTGAAATAATCACGTAGGTTTTTGTCTTTGGTTCTGTTTGTATGCTGTATTATGTTTATTGATTTGCGAATGTTGAACCAGCCTTGCATCCCAGGGATGAAGCCCACTTGATCATGGTGGATAAGCTTTTTGATGTGCTGCTGGATTCGGTTTGCCAGTATTTTATTGAGGATTTTTGCATCGATGTTCATCATATTGGTCTGAAATTACCTTTTTTGTGTGTGTCTCTGCCAGGCTTTTGGTATCAGAATGATGCTGGCCTCATAAAATGAACATTAGCATATTGTAGACACTGAACAGAGAAATTTGTTTGTCTTCATTTGGCCCATTGTTTTTCCATATGTGATTCAACCTGTAGCATTTTTATTTTGTAAAATTCCTATTATGCTTAGGAATGAATCCAAGGAATATAGTTATAGAAATGCTGGAATCAAGTATAAACTTTTCTTATTGTGGAAGGTGGACTTTAAAGTCTCAGCTTGTAGTGGAGAAGCATGAAGTAAGAGTCAGAAAAGAGAAGATGGTAATCAAGGGCTTCTCTCTGTCACTCAGTCTTTTTAGGTATGGGCAAACTGCCTTTGTCATCCATCCCATTATGCCCAGAGAGCATCTGAGTCGTCATTACAGAGGACCTTCTCAAGACGTAAAAGTGTATTTTGTAAACTCTGTGGTGTAAAATTGAAAAACAAAAGTGAATTTCAAAAAATTATTATTAATGGAACTTTAAACACAGTGCTTTTGTATCATAAAACTTAGATATCTACATTGAAGGTGGATAAAAAAGGGAGTGAATGTGAACAAATGGAAAGGACCTTTGGATCTGAGATGTAAAGAACTGTTTGAATCCTTGCTTAGACATTTTCTATATCTGAATCTCATTCTTTATTTTTCACTTTCTATGTATGTAGAGCTGGTAAACAAATGAAAAAAAATGGTATAGAATATGTGGTAAATACGTGCCATGTATTATTACTACACATTTTAGTCCTAAATATCTAAACACTACTTTCTCTTGGATAAAATATCATGGAACTAGAGATTCAAGAAAATGCTACAAAGTTATACAGAAAAATAATTCCAAATTACTAAAGGACTAGAACACACACATAATTTTTAAATAAAGTGAATTTTTAAAAAATATCTGAAACACTAATGTGGTATAAATATCATTGTCTATGAAATGGTATAACTGCATGGGGCTTCCTAATAGAGTACAAAAGTTATTATGCTGCAAGTACTGCATTGAAATTATATGTTTTTATATGTAATCGTCATATAATCCTTTATGTGAAAAGAAGCTTAAGACACCTAATCCCTTGTGGAGAGTAGAGAATGCCAATAGTGGTTGAGAACTTGCATTTCCAAAAAATGTGTTCAGTTTACAGTGAAAGTTTCAGGGTCTTGTGAGCAAAAACATGTGTATCTGATGTGTGCATGTGTGTGTCTTCTAAAAGCAAAGCAGGAATCCAGCATTACAGAATATGTTAGGAGAAAGCAAATGGGGGATAAATGCATTTAGGTAGACTTATTTTTTTTAAGTTGGACATTTTTTTTTTTTAGCAGTAGTTAAAAACACTTTGCAAATAACACTAAGGCTATAAAAGAGGCAAATAATAGGGTTCATGTGTATAAAGATATTTTGTTCTTATTTGTGAATTAGAATAATTTGGTTTTGACTTAAAATCTTAAGCTATGAATTTCATCTTGTTATAAATATAATGTACATAAATTGGACCATCCTATGAAGTTCAGTCAAGATTCTGGTACACAGGTGGTAATTATTATGAAAACCCCTCTACGAAAATCATTCCAGCATTGTCATTTACAGGTTATATTAAAATGTAAGTGGAGGTCCCTTTTAAACTTCAGAAAGTTAAAAACAAATACCATTCAATCCAGCAATCCCATTACTGGATATACACTCAGAGGAATATAAATTCCTCTATCATAAATACATATGCATGCATATGTTCGTTGCAGCATTGTTCACAATAGCAAAGACATGGAATCAATCTAAATGTTCATTAATGATAGATTGGATAAAGAAAATGTGGTTTCTTTACACTATGGAATAACTATGCAGCCCTAAAAAAGAATGGGATTATGTTCTCTGTGGGACAGGGATAGAGCTGAACATGGATGGATCCTTAGGAAACTACTCAGGCACAAAAACCCAAATGCTGCATGTTTTCACTTATAAATGAGAGGTAAATGATGAGAACACATGGACACAAAGAGGGGAACAACACACACTGAGGCCTTTTGGAAGGTTGAGGGTTGGGGGAGGGAAAGGATCAGAATAAATAACTATTGGGTACTAGGCTTAATATCTGACTGATTAAATAATGTGTACAACAGACACCCATGACACATGTTTACCTATGTAATAAACCTGTATGTGTACTCCTAAACTTAAAATAAAAGTATATAAAAAAAGAGAAAAATGTTTCCTTTAGGGCAAAAATTTCTAGTCACTTTATTGAGGTAGTGAAAAACAAGTTCCTATTTCACTTAGCTGAAGCCTTAGGCTTAATTAATTAGGGATTAACCAAGAGAGATATAAGCAAAAAGCTTGTATGAAGGGTAGTTATGGAGAATTATTACCAGAAACACATACAAGAAAATGTTTTATATGTGATGTGTTCTATCAAAAGACATCTACTGCTAATTTTTGTGAAACTCACAAAATAAAAATGTTTCTGCCCACTACAGAAAACCTATTGACTACATTAATATCTAGGGTCAAATAAATGGAGCCACCTTGTCTATAACATGTCAAAGAATGGGCTATTTTTACAGACAAGGCTGATAAGAAAATCATAGAAAATTACAGACAGAAGGAATTTTATATGAATTCTCTCATTATATACATAAGAAAATAAGATCATAGACGAGAAATTAGTGACTGTGCTAAGATTAGAACTTCAATCTCCAGATTCCCAGTAAAACTTTGTTTGATAAAAAGGAAAATTTTCAATATTTAAATCAAGCCTGATTTTTCACCTCTTTATGATTCTGTTTTATAAAACTTTAATTACAAATGTTCTACTCACCTTTAATTTACTTGCACAATGACTTGGGAGGCCTTCTTTCCTGATGTACTTAACTTGTCATCTCTTATTTCTGAGATACATAGTAATGAGACTGTTACTATAGTTAGGATACCTAAAATATCTTAAATCTTAAACGTACTTTTATGCTTCATAGGCCAACCTAGAACATGTGACTGTCAGTTCTTTCCCTTGGTAGCATTTGTTTGTAGTGAAATATTGGATAATTTTTTTTTTTTATTTTTGATTTAAAAACAAAGATTTGGATTCACCAGGATTATTTAGACTGGATTACTTAGAAAACAGGTATGTTATCTTCTCCTTTTAGTTTCATCTTTCTTATTTTTCATTGTCTGTGTATTGTGAAAATATTGAGGGCTCCTTGAAGGTAGAATGAGTTCTATTGTTTTGCAAATCCCACAGTGTGTCTCACAAATGCCTCATCCCTAGCAAAAATCTCATGAAATTCTGTTATTTTGATGCCTGACTGATAACACAAAAGGTACATGTAAATTTTTCCTTTCTTCCTTATTCTAACATACTTAAGCATTTTGATTTTTTTTTCTACTATCCATTAAGGCATGGATTATTTAACAGAGATGGTTTTTGTAAAATACGTAACACAGATACACATAAATGAATGTTAAACTTAGAACCAAAAACAAAAGCATAAGTAATTGCTTTATTCTATTCAAAGATGAAAAAGACAGAAATAATATTTAAAAAGATAGCTAAAATATGCTTCTATGTGCCCATGATAAAGAAATTTCACAACTACATTATTGTCATCTAAAACAAAATATGTGCTAACCCAGGTGCAAGTGGTTTGACTGAGATTTCTTAAAAATCTAAGATGACTTTCATACCTTTTAAAAACCATTCTCCAGTGTTGTTTTTAATTTTTCGCCACTATCTCTGAGACTGTGCAGCTGCAGCTGGAAGCATAACAATAGTTCAGCTTACTGGCATCTATTTCCTGATTTAGAATCAACAGGGAAATAATTGTCAAGACTTGAAATGGAATGCATACAATCGTCGTATTTAAAAATTAATATGAAGCTATTTAATTCAAACACCTAGAGATTTTTTTAAGCAATAATTCAGCATTTCTCCTTGGGAATAGCTAAATTTGAATTTAAAGATTTCATGGACTGACTTTAATTTATGGGGAACTTTATGAGGAATTTATAGCACATACAATTATGAATAGCACATAATCTTGCTAAAATAATTTTAAAAGTTACTGATTATGTATATTATGTTTTAATTTTTTTTATTTATTGTAATTTAATTATAAATATGTAGTTAAAAATAATTCTATGGTGTATATATATATATGTATAGTTAAATTGTTATAAATGGTCAATATGAACAGAATGATACAAATTTGAAAATAAAAATCCTTTTTTCTACAAAATGCAAATTATTTATATTATCTTTAGTATTTATATAGTTACATTTCTCTATTAGATATTCTAGTAAATATGTGATTACAAAAAACAAGAACAGCAAAAACCACTTAAAACTAAAATTTTACTTTGAATAATCTGCTGCCTATAAGCAGCTTGATGATCCCTGATAAAGGGTTAGGTCTACATAATGCCAAACAAAACGCCAGGAAGAAAAACATAAAATAAAGGTAATTTTCCTTAAACTATTGGAAAAGGAGACCTGCTTATTTCAGTATATACTCAAACTAATACCAGTCAACTAAAAGAATAAATTATCTTTTTCTTTCCTTTTTTAAAAACAAATTTGAGTAATAGGTGTAAATATTTGCTAGGTTTTATTTATGTTTATAAGTAAACACATAGTTAATATATATATATTAAATGCCTACTACATGCTAGGCACTGTTTACTTGTTCACAGGGATTCTATCATTTAATTTTTACAAAATTCCTCTATATTCTATTACTTTATTTACAAATGAGACAGACAAAGCATAAAGAGATTAGTACAGCTAATATGTGATAAACTAGAGCACTTACCATATTTTCCATATTTTCACAAACGTAGCCTAAAGTTAAGTTAGTTTGAATAGAAAAATAAATTAAACTAACATTATTATACTATGCCTTCACATTAAAGCTCTTCGTGGCTTAAAAATATATATATATTTTTAGCCCTCTGCTCCCCTAACAGACTACACACACACTACATATATATACATGTGTGTGATTAGGTATGATTAGATACACATGTATATATATGTAGTGTGTGTGTAGTGTGTTAGGGGAGCAGAGGGCTAAAAAAATATATATTTTTAAGCCACGAAGAGCTTTAATGTGAAGGCATAGTATAATATATATAGGCATGTATATATATGTAGTGTGTGTGTAGTGTGTTAGGGGAGCAGAGGGCTAAAAATTAGGCATTTTTTTTTCCATCCTTTAAAATATCTTGAGTTTACAGTTCATGTTGATGGGTGGTTTGCTCTAGCACCCCAAGTACTATTTAGAAGCTTTCTCATTTTTGTTTAGTTTTTTGGTGTGTAATTTTTCACCGTTATTTCCTGCAGTACTTGGGATTCATGCTATCTTTTATGTCGATGTTCAGATTTGCTTGAAAACCTGACAACCAAAGTATTAAATTAAGCTTTTAAGCAATTCAAAGAAAATTTCACATGAGACTTCCAACTAGTTGTCCAAATTTTTGAAATAATAATCAAATATGTTAATGTAAAAGTTTCTTTGACATAATAAATCTAGTTCTCGGTAACTATTTCTAAATATAGTCTTGTGCTGTATAACAACTTTTCAATCAAAGAAGAACCATATATGAAACAATGGTCTCATAAGATTATAATAAAACAAAAATTTATTGCTGCCTAG
Source organism: Rhinopithecus roxellana (assembly GCF_007565055.1). Lineage (NCBI taxonomy): Eukaryota > Metazoa > Chordata > Mammalia > Primates > Cercopithecidae > Rhinopithecus > Rhinopithecus roxellana. Next base: position 93,044,616 of record NC_044552.1, on the reverse strand, counting down.
TGACATCATAGCCATCATAATGTAATAACGCAATGCATTACTCATGTGTGTGTGGTGATGCTGGTATAAACAAACCAACTGTGCTGCTAGTCATACAAAAGTACAGCTCATACAATTATGTATACTACATAATACTTGCTAATGATAATCAACAGCCATGTTACTGGTTTATGTACATCATTATATTATACTTTATATCTTTACAGTGTACTCCTTCCATTTATTTAAAAAAAAAACAAAAACAAAACACGTATTAACTTAAAGCAGCCTCAGATAGGTCCTTCAGGAGGTATTCCAAAAGAAAATGTTGTTATCATAGAAGGTGACAGTTCCATGTGTGTCACTGTCCCTGCAGACCTTCCAGTGGGACAAGATAGGAGACAGTGATATTGGTGACCGTGGCCCCGTGTAGACTTAGGCTAATGTGTGTGCTTCTTTCTTAGTTTTTAACAAAAAGTTTTAAAAGTAAAAATAAATAGATCATCTTTAAAATAAATAAAGCTTATAGAATGATAGAAAGAAAAATATATTTTTGTACAACGGTACATGTGTTTGTTTTAAGCTAAGTGTTATTACAAAAGAGTTAAAAAGTTAAAAAAAAAAGTTTAAAAAGGAAGAAAGTTAAAGTAAGCTAAGAAAGAAACAAATATTTTTAATACACGTATTGCAGCCTGAGTGTATAATGCTTGCAAAGTCTACAGCAGTGTCCATTAATGTCCCAGGCCTTCTCATTCCCTCCCCATTCACTCACTGATTCACCCAGGGCAACTACCGATCCTGCGAGATCCAGTTGTGGTAAGTGACCTATACAGGCATAACATTTTTTACTTTTTATGTCATATGTTTATTGTGCCTTTTCTATGTTTAGGTATGATTAGATACACAAATATCATTATGTTGTGATTGCCTACAGTATTTAGTACAGTAACATGCTGTACAAGTTTGCAACCTAGGGGCAACAGGCTATACCATGTAGCCTAGGTGTGTAGTAGGTATACCATCCAGGTTTGTGTAAGTACACTACAATGTTTTCACAGCAATGAAATTGCCTTAGATGTATTTCTCAGAAAGTATTCCTGTCCATAAACAATTCATGACTGTAGACAGTAACATAATAAACTCTGCATCTATATGCGCTGCTCTTTCAAATAAGTTATTCTAAAGTGATTTTATTTCATGAACTCAATATATGATTGGAATCTAAATGCATCACAATGATTCTTTATGCTTTGATGAACACTAGCTTTAGAAATCTAAAGAAACTTGGGCCTATTAACTGGACTCATAGCATACTTATTGACAAGTGATTACAATTCATTCATTTAATTATTTATTAAACTAATATTCATTAAATAAAAATTATACTAGTCATTGGGGTAGATGGTGAAAACACAGTACTAGCCTTTAAAATCCTCAGTCAAATGTGGGACAGTGGGATGAAGCATATAGATTGTTCTCATAGCTGAGATTAATGCCACAGTAGAAGTCCATCTAGTATGACTTGAGGGCCAGAGAAGGAGTTTTGGGAGAGATGATCGTAAAGCTGAATATCTAGTAGAATTAATTTAGAAACTCCTCAGTAAAGAATGAGATGGGCATTTGTGGCAACAGAAAGAAAAATAAAGCATGAAGAACATGGTGGTGGTGTGTGTAATGCAGAAGAGTGGCACAGAGGCTGAGGACGTAGGCACCATCGTTGTATGTCATACTAAAGAGTGGGTTTATTCCAAGGCTACAGGGAGTCATCACAAAATCTATATAATGTGCTTGATGTCAAAAGATCTATTTTAGAAAGATCAATAAGTAAAAAGTGTGCAGAATAGATTGAAGATAAACAGGGAGAAGAAAGAACGAGGTATGAAAACAAGGCATTCTTAGTGGACAGTAGAGAAGGGCTGTTTAAGGATATGAGTATGAGAAAATGGTGGGAACTGCTTAAAAGATGGGAGGGGTGCAGAGAGACAAGAGCCTGGGTTCAATTCTGAGTTTGTGTGTGTGTGTGTGTGCCTGGATAGAGAAATAAAGATGGAAAGCAGTTTGTAGGGTACAGGTGGTGATTTAAAATTTTACAGAAGTGCACATGGACACTTTAAAATGAGAGAAACACTTATGTATATAGCTTTTTGTGGAAAGATGCCCTTCTTCAAATATAACCACGGCCTCATTTAAAAAACAAATTCATTGTATAATGACTAAGGGACTTTCAAGGGGAGATATACAATGGATAGTTAGAAAAAGAAGTGACTACTTCAAGAAATAACTTTAGCTTATTTTTATTTTTAAAAACTTCACAGATAAGTAGAAATGGTAAGAAATTTTCTGTATGTTTTTGTTTTGATTAATTTAATGAATATAGAAAATACATTCAGAAAATTAAGGGTCCAATATACATCCCCAGTCATGAACTACTTGACTAAAAGTTGATATTATGTCTATAACATTTTTATGAAGACACAAAACTGACCACTAATCAGATATTATGCAATTTTTCATACTATTAATTTACTATTTCATACTATGGTAAATAATAAAACATTTCTAACTTGATGTTTACTGGTGGAATAAAAAATGTTCTACTAAAGATATGCAAACAGCATATTGAGAATAATTTTGGCTACAGAAAAGAGTCAGTGACATGATTGCCGGATTTAATATCAATTAGATTTAGTAAATATTCAATTTATCTAGATAACAGAGTCGCATTATCAAATTTTCAAATGTTAGCTGGATCATAAAATATTTTCTCCAGGGCATGTAGTCTCAGATTTGAGAATAATATGCATATCTGATAAAAAGCAGACTCAATGTTTAGAGTAATCTCCTAACCTGTGATTCATTCCTATGTAATATGATCCATATTAATTACTATTTTACCATTCTACATGCAGGTTCCCATACATTTCAGTGAGCCTTGTTTGTTAGAATATTAATCTCAACACAAATATATCACCCTCCTTGAACTACATCAGTAATATGAACTTTATATAATAACTTTTTAGTAATATAAGCATAATATAACTTTATAGTAATTTCTTTATTTAATTAACTGATAATATAAAATTAATACTAATATAATTTTTTATCACTTCATGAAAAATTTTGTAAAAATTAAAAATATGCAGCCACAAAAAAAACCATTAAATGACTATTCCTACAGAAGTTACCGAACTATTCTAAAAATGTTTTAATAAAATTTACTTAAAATTCTTTATGAGTATCTCCACTATCTGTAAAGGAAAATGAAGTCTTTGGTTAATAAAAAGCTTTGACCTTAAAAGAGAAAAGTACTGAACCATTATTTTTAAAGGCCAACTAAAAGTTACTGAGAAAAATCTTAAAGAATATGTTATTCTTTGAAAATCAACTTGGCACAATCTCTAACAAACTACAAAGTTGATGCAAAATAAGAATACTGCAACTCAACATTAATGAAATTATTTGTTATCAGTTTTACCCAGAGTGTAACCTGTTAACCTTACTTTTAGGATTTATATTTTTTTTTCTGCAATCACTCAGATTACAGCTTTTAATTTATATTTTATTTTATAATTCCTGATACTTAAATTATCAGTAATGTTGAGAGATTTTAAAAGTGTTTTCTATATTTTATGATGATGAATTTGGTAAAGCTTTCTTCTGAGGCTGGTATTTTCAGGGGATAGATTGTTTTTATAAGAGACTAAATATTTGGTCCCTTAAAGTAATTTTATAGAAGTGAACATATAGACGTTTTAAAATGAGATAAATAGTTATGTATATACATCCTTTTGTATAGAATAATGTCCTTCTTTAGATACAATCATGGCCTTATTTAAGATACTTTAAAAATCAAAATTAGTCTTTGACATAACTGAATTATTTATATTTTTGATAGTGTGGTATGAATTGATTATATCAATCAACTATATTTTGAAATACAATTCTTTTAAAGTGCTTAAAAATGTTTAAGTACATTGCAAGAACATTTTGTAATTAAGAAAATTTTTTTGAATGGAAAGATTAAAATGTTCATAAACATTTAAGAAAACACAAATATATGTTCAGGTCTTATAGTAGTAGATGCAGTTTTGTCTGTTCCCAGGAAGATAATAGTTCTTTTTGAGAAATACTAGTATTTTGGTTGCTTTTCTTTTTTGTTCTCAAAAAGAGAGAAACAAACGAATTGCAGTTCTGAACATACAATCAGAAAAGTAGTGGAGGCCGACAATATCTGAGGAAATACGGCAACTTTTTAGAATTTTAATGGGATGCTAAAGAACAAAAACGAAGAAATAAGTGCTTTTGCTCACATAAACAGGCGTTCCAAGGCTTTGCACAGCGATCTGTTCTGTTTTTAATTCAAAATAGTAAGATGAATAAATAACATGCCAGGATCTTAGCTCACTGCAGCCTCAAACTCTTGGGTTCAGGCCGTGCTTCTACCTCAGCCTTCTGAATAGCTTCTACAGGCTCCTGCAACAATGTTTGTCTGTCTGTCTGTCTAGCTGTCTATCTATCTAGCTAGCTAGCTATCTACTCATTTATTTTGAGGCGGAGTCTCGCTCTGTTGCTCAGGCTGCAGTGCAGAGGCTCCATCTTAGCTCACAGCAACCTCCAACTCCCCAGTTCAAGAGATTCTCCTGTCTCATTCACAGTAACGGGGATTACAAGCACGCACCACCATCCCTGGCTAATTTTTTTGTATTTTTACTAGACGGGGTTTCACTGTGTTGGCCAGGCTGGTCTCCAATTTCCGGTCTCAGGTGATCCGCCAGCCTCAGCCTCTCAACGTGCTTGGATTTCAGGCATGCGCCATGGCGACCAGCCCTATCTCCTACAACCATCTGATCTTCAACAAAGTCCACAATAACAAGCAATGGGGAAAGGACTCCCTGCTCAATAAATGATACTGGTATAACTGGCTAACCATATGCAGAGAATAAAACTGGACCCCTACCATTCACCATATATAAAAAAGTAATTTAAGATGGATTAAAGACTTAAATGTAAGACATGAAATTATAAAAATCCTAAAAGAATACCCAGGAAACCATTCTGGACATCGCTTTAGCAAAGAATTTATGACTAAGTCCTCAGAAGCAATTGCAACCAAAACAAAAATTAACAAGTGGAAACGTAATTAAACTAAAGAGCTTCTGCAGAGCAAAAGCAAACAAACAAACAAAAAGCTATCAGCAGAGTAAAAAGACAACCTACAGAATGGGAGAAAATATTTGCGAACTATATTTCCCAAAAAGATTTAATATCCAGAATCCATAAGGAACTTAAACAACTCAACAAGAAACAAACAACCCATTAAAATATGGGCAAAGGACATAAGCAGAAACTTCTTAAAGAAAGACATACATCTGTCCAGGGAATATATTTTTTAAAGTGCTCAACATTATTAATTATTAGAGAAATGCAAATTGAAACCACAATGAGACACCATCTTACACCAGTCAGTGTGGCCATTATTAAAAAGTAAAAAAAAAAAAAAAAAAAAAAAGAAAGAAAAGAAAAAAAGCAGACATTGGTAAGGTTGCAAAGAAAAGGGAACATTTATACACTGCTAGTGGGCATATACATTAGTTTGGCCTCTGTGGAAAACAGTGTGGAGATTTCTTAAATAACTAAGAATTTAACTACCTATTATTTGGCCCAAAATTCCCATTACTGGATGTATACTCAAAGAAAACTAAATCATTCTACCAAAAGGACACATGCATATATATGTTCATCACAGCGCTATTTATAATAGCAATGACTTAGAATCAACCTAGATGCTCATCAAAGGTGGACTGGATAAAGAAAATATGGTACATACACATCATGGAATATGTCACAGCCATAAAAATGAGCAAAATCGTGTTCTTCACAGCAATATAGGTGCAGCTGCAGGTCATCATCCTAAGCAAATTAATCCAAGAACAGAAAAACAAGTACCACGTTCTCACTTATACGTGAGAGCTAAACGTTGAGTATAAAAGGAAAGAAAGATAAGAAAAATAGACAGTGGGACTACTAGGAGGGAAAATGAAAGGCAAAAGGGGATTGAAAAACTATCAGGTACTACCTGGGTGATGGTATCATCCATGTACTAAACCTCAGTGATGTGCAATTTACCCATGTAACAAACCTGCACAGGCACCCCCTGACTCTAAAATAAAAGTTAAAAAAAAGAGAGAAAATGAAAAAACATGCAAGGAAACAAACAAGACTCTCTTAGCAAGGTTAAAATGATATTTTGGCTCAAGAAAAGACTATGTTATACATACATTCAAGTTTCAGAAACAAGTTCTATTATCAATTATGATCTGGAGAAAAACATCTTTATATTTTGAATGATTACCTGGTGTGAAATTAAGAAGAAAACCTTAGAAAGAGAGATACTTCAAAGAGCACATTTACTGCATTAGAAACTTGAACACAAATATACTATTAGGAAGCCAATAATATGTACCATTTTTTTCTCTAAATCTCTCTCATTCATTCTTGTTATGTTTACTATTAAAATTAATTTTAAAATTAATATTATATTTTCAGCTCATCTCCTATGTTCTCTGGTTAGTGAAATGAAAAAAAAATATAATTTTAACTAGGCCTTTAAAACATTATTGAAAACATTTTAATTATTATACATTAAAAACATAAATAAACTCAGCTTCTTCTCCTAATTTAGTAGCTTCATGCAAATAAGCATGGTTTGGCAGTATAAAAATCAAGAGACCAAATGCTTCTGCTGTTTCCTTGGCAATACTTACAAGTAAGAATGAAGTGTATTGTGATTTTGTTTGTCTGTGTAGGGACCATAAAGATTAAGACTAATAAATAATTTTAATAATATATATGATGATAGGTTAAAAGAAAGAGCCACAGCATAACATGGTCAGATTTAGATAAAGCATGACTGCCCAATTACATAGATTTTTAATTTCTGTTTCATACCTAGTAAGTACAAAAGGAGCACCTTAAATTTGTTTGCTAAGATATTTTACAGGGCAAATATAATTTGGTAAAGATAGAGACCTGGGAATTTCTTCTTATCTTTGGATGATGAGATTTAAAATTACAGATTATTCAAGATGAGTAACACTTTTTTATTCTTTTTTTAATCCCCAATTGTGGTCACAAGGGCCAGAGTTAGATTTGTAAGTCATATTTCTTAATTGAGACAGCTAACCACTGGCAACTACCTAACTGTTATTTCCTTTGTCACGATATTCTCTCCATGAATATTCCAGTCTCTGTCCTCAGTACCCCAAATTCTCACCTAGGGTGTCAGTGCCATCTGTGCGTCTTTTAAGAGTTCTCAAATCTCCATCTACCTCTCCAGTTTACCCCTAGACTTAAGCATTATGTGAAACCTCTGGAAACTGGCCCAGTTTTCTAAGAATCTACATTTTGCTTTCCTGCAGTCCAAACAAAGAATGCTAGACTAATAAAGAGTTGCTATGGCAGGCATGCTGGGCTCATGCCTCTAATTAAGCTATTTGGGAGGCTGAGATAGAAGGATTGCTTTAGCCAAGGAGTTAGAGGCTGCAATAAGCTACAATCATGCCCTGCAGTCCACCAGCCTGAGCAACACAGTAACATCCTATCTCTTAAAAAAAAAAAAAAAAAAAAAAAAAGGACATGAGTTTGTTTGACTCCAGAAGACTTGGCTCTGAACAAGCCATGAAAGTTTATGGAGACCATGATATAATGTTATATAATGCCCACCATTCCCTGGGCCCTTTAACTTTAGCTATCAAATGTATTATCTTACTCTGGAAATAACATAAGAGTAACTCTCTGACAAGAGCATCGATTTCTAGGCAGTTTTCCTCTGTATCTTTTCACTCACTCTGGACTGGTTCACATTTGGACGTGTGCCTTTGTTCTGGTCCTTGTCAATGAAGTCTATATTTTGACTTTTATGTTTGTTTTGTGGTCTCCCACTTGGTAATTCTTTGGAAGCCCTTTTGATTTCTGAGATTTGGTCTTACCTTTCGGCTTTTGATTTAGCTTGATTTTCTGGTTTTAGTGTCTTCTGCTTCCTGCAGTGATAAACTATCAAGGCAAATACTAGCTCACATGCATCCCAATTAACTAGCCCCTACTGCTACAACCAGCCCTCATCTATTTTATTCTTCCTTGGGGCTTGACATTTATTATACACAACATTTGGGTGTTAAGATAGAAAAATCCTTCCCATCCTATGTTTACATGACATATTTGTTGTCCTTTATACACATTCAAAACTATTGCTACTGCATCTGGCATGGTACTTTGAGAAACCTTCCTGCTGCAATATAAATAGATCCTGGAAGGACATATGCTTTAAGAAACAAAGATAGGAAAAGATTGCAAAAACACAATGCAATGTAAAATGGGGGGGGATGGGTGGGAATCACAGGACTAGGTGATACATGGAAGAAAAACTGTGATTTTAGGGCGGAGCAAGATGGCCAAATAGGAATAGTTTCAGTCTCCAACTCCCGGCGCGAGCGACACAGAAGACTGGTGATTTCTGCATTTTCAACTGAGGTACTGGGGTCATCTTACTGGGGAGTGCTGGACAATCGGTGCTGGTCAGCTGCTGCAGCCCGACCAGCGAGAGCTGAAGCAGGGCAAAGCATTGCCTCACCTGGGAAGCGCAAGGGGAAAGGGAATCCCTTTTCCTAGCCAGGCGAACTGAGGCACACACCACCTGGAAAATCAGGTAATTCCCACCCCAATACTGCGCTTTAAGCAAACAGGCACACCAGGAGATTATACCCACACCGGCCCAGGAGGGTCCCACGGCCACGGAGCCTCCCTCATTGCTAGCACAGCAGTCTGCGATCTAACCGCAAGGCAGCAGTGAGGCTGGGGGAGGGGCGCCTGCCACTGCTGAGGCTTAAATAGGTAAACAAAGCCACTGGGAAGCGCGAACTGGGTGGAGCTCACAGCTGCTCAAGGAAACCTGCCTGTCTCTGTAGACTCCACCTCTGGGGACAGGGCACAGCTAAAAAACAACAGGGGAAGCAGCAGAGGTCTGTGCAGACCCGAACGACTCTGTCTGACAGCTTTGAAGAGAGCAGTGGATCTCCCAACATGGAGGTTGAGATCTGAGAACGGACAGACTGCCTGCTCAAGTGGGTCCCTGAACCCTGAGTAGCCTAACTGGGAGACATCCCCCACTAGGTGCAGTCTGACACCCCACACCTCACAGGGTGGAGTACACCCCTGAGAGGAAGCTTCCAAAGTAAGAATCAGACAGGTACACTCCCTGTTCAGCAATATTCTATCTTCTGCAACCTCTGCTGCTGATACCCAGGCAAACAGGGTCTGGAGTGGACCTCAAGCAATCTCCAGCAGACCTACAGCTGAGGGTCCTGACTATTAGAAGTAAAACTACCAAACAGGAAGAACACCTATACCAAAACCCCATCAGTACGTCACCATCATCAAAGACCAGAGGCAGATAAAACCACAAAGATGGGGAAGAAGCAGGGCAGAAAAGCTGGATATTCGAAAAATAAGAGCGCATCTCCCCCTGCAAAGGAACGCAGCTCATCGCCAGCAATGGATCAAAGCTGGTCAGAGAATGACTTTGATGAGATGAGAGAAGAAGGCTTCAGTCCATCAAACTTCTCAGAGCTAAAGGAGGAATTATGTACCCAGTGCAAAGAAACTAAAAATCTTGAAAAAATAGTGGAAGAATTGATAGCTAGAATAATTAATGCAGAGAAGGTCATAAATGAAATGACAGAGATGAAAACCATGACACAAGAAATACGTGACAAATCCACAAGCTTCAGTAACCGACTCGATCAACTGGAAGAAAGAGTATCAGCGATTGAGGATCAAATGAATGAAATGAAGCAAGAAGAGAAACCAAAAGAAAAAAGAAGAAAAATAAATGAACAAAGCCTGCAAGAAGTATGGGATTATGTAAAAAGACCAAATCTACGTCTGATTGGGGTGCCTGAAAGTGAGGGGGAAAATGGAACCAAGTTGGAAAACACTCTTCAGGATATCATCCAGGAGAACTTCCCCAACCTAGTAGGGCAGGCCAACATTCAAATTCAGGAAATACAGAGAACACCACAAAGATACTCCTCGAGAAGAGCAATTCCAAGAAACATAATTGCCAGATTCACCAAAGTTGAAATGAAGGAAAAAATCTTACGGGCAGCCAGAGAGAAAGGTCCGGTTACCCACAAAGGGAAGCCCATCAGACTAACAGCAGACCTCTTGGCAGAAACTGTACAAGCCAGAAGAGAGTGGTGGCCAATATTCAACGTTCTTAAAGAAAAGAATTTTCAACCCAGAATTTCATATCCAGCCAAACTAAGTTTCATAAGTGAAGGAGAAATAAAATCCTTTACAGATAAGCAAATGCTTAGAGATTTTGTCACCACCAGGCCTGCCTTACAAGAGACCCTGAAGGAAGCCCTAAACATGGAAAGGAACAACCGGTACCAGCCATTGCAAAAACATGCCAAAATGTAAAGACCATCGAGGCTAGGAAGAAACTGCATCAACTAACGAGCAAAATAACCAGTTAATATCATAATGGCAGGATCAAGTTCACACATAACAATATTAACCTTAAATGTTAATGGACTAAATGCTCCAATTAAAAGACACAGACTGGCAAACTGGATAAAGAGTCAAGACCCATCAGTCTGCTGTATTCAGGAGACCCATCTCACATGCAGAGACATACATAGGCTCAAAATAAAGGGATGGAGGAAGATCTACCAAGCAAATGGAGAACAAAAAAAAGCAGGGGTTGCACTCCTAGTCTCTCATAAAATAGACTTTAAACCATCAAAGATCAAAAGAGACAAAGAAGGCCATTACATAATGGTAAAGGGATCAATTCAACAGGAAGAGCTAACTCTCCTAAATATATATGCACCCAATACAGGAGCACCCAGATTCATAAAGCAAATCCTTAGACACTTACAAAGAGACTTAGACTCCCATACAATAATAATGGGAGACTTCAACACTCCACTGTCAACATTAGACAGATCAACGAGACAGAAAGTTAACAAGGATATCCAGGAATTGAACTCATCTCTGCACCAAGCTGACCTAATAGACATCTATAGAACTCTCCACCCCAAATCATCAGAATATACATTCTTCTCAGCACCACATCGCACTTATTCCAAAATTGACCACATAATTGGAAGTAAAGCACTCCTCAGCAAATGTAAAAGAACAGAAATTATAACAAACTGTCTCTCAGACCACAGTGCAATCAAACTAGAACTCAGGACTAAGAAACTCAATCAAAACCGCTCAACTACATGGAAACTGAAAAACCTGCTCCTGAATGACTACTGGGTACATAATGAAATGAAGGCAGAAATAAAGATGTTCTTTGAAACCAATGAGAACAAAGATACAACATACCAGAATCTCTGGGACACATTTGAAGCAGTGTGTAGAGGGAAATTTATAGCACTAAATGCCCACAAGAGAAAGCTGGAAAGATCTAAAATTGACACTCTAACATCACAATTAAAAGAACTGGAGAAGCAAGAGCAAACACATTCAAAAGCTAGCAGAAGGCAAGAAATAGCTAAGATCAGAGCGGAACTGAAGGAGATAGAGACACAAAAAACCCTCCAAAAAATCAATGAATCCAGGAGTTGGTTTTTTGAAAAGATCAACAAAATTGACAGACCGCTAGCAAGACTAATAAAGAAGAAAAGAGAGAAGAAACAAATAGATGCAATAAAGAATGATAAAGGGGATATCACCACGGACCCCACAGAAATACAAACTACCATCAGAGAATACTATAAACACGTCTACACAAATAAACTAGAAAATCTAGAAGAAATGGATAATTTCCTGGACACTTACACTCTTCCAAGACTAAAACAGGAAGAAGTTGAATCCCTGAATAGACCAATAGCAGGCTCTGAAATTGAGGCAATAATTAATAGCCTACCCACCAAAAAAAGTCCAGGACCAGATGGATTCACAGCTGAATTCTACCAGAGGTACAAAGAGGAGCTGGAACCATTCCTTCTGAAACTATTCCAACCAATTGAAAAAGAGGGAATCCTCCCTAACTCATTTTATGAGGCCAGCATCATCCTGATACCAAAGCCTGGCAGAGACACAACAAAAAAAGAAAATTTTAGACCAATATCCCTGATGAACATTGATGCAAAAATCCTCAATAAAATACTGGCAAATTGGATTCAGCAGCACATCAAAAAGCTTATCCACCATGATCAAGTGGGCTTCATCCCTGGGATGCAAGGCTGGTTCAACACATGCAAAACAATAAACGTAATCCAGCATATAAACAGAACCAAAGACAAGAACCACATGATTATCTCAATAGATGCAGAAAAGGCTTTTGACAAAATTCAACAGCCCTTCATGCTAAAAACGCTGAATAAATTTGGTCTTCATGGAACGTACCTCAAAATAATAAGAGCTATTTATGACAAACCCACAGCCAATATCATACTGAATGGGCAAAAACTGGAAAAATTCCCTTTGAAAACTGGCACAAGACAGGGATGCCCTCTCTCACCACTCCTATTCAACATAGTGTTGGAAGTTCTGGCTAGGGCAATCAGGCAAGAGAAAGAAATCAAGGGTATCCAGTTAGGAAAAGAAGAAGTCAAATTGTCCCTGTTTGCAGATGACATGATTGCATATTTAGAAAACCCCATTGTCTCAGTTCAAAATCTCCTTAAGCTGATAAGCAACTTCAGCAAAGTCTCAGGATACAAAATTAATGTGCAAAAATCACAAGCATTCTTATATACCAGTAACAGACAAACAGAGAGCCAAATCATGAATGAACTTCCATTCACAATTGCTTCAAAGAGAATAAAATACCTAGGAATCCAACTTACAAGGGATGTGAAGGACCTCTTCAAGGAGAACTACAAACCACTGCTCAGTGAAATCAAAGAGGACACAAACAAATGGAAGAGCATACCATGCTCATGGATAGGAAGAATCAATATCGTGAAAATGGCCATACTGCCCAAGGTTATTTATAGATTCAATGCCGTCCCCATCAAGCTACCAATGAGTTTCTTCACAGAATTGGAAAAAAAGGCTTTAAAGTTCATATGGAACCAAAAAAGAGCCCGCATTGCCAAGATAATCCTAAGTCAAAAGAACAAAGCTGGAGGCATCACGCTACCTGACTTCAAACTATACTACAAGGCTACAGTAAACAAAACAGCATGGTACTGGTACCAAAACAGAGATAGACCAATGGAACAGAACAGAGTCCTCAGAAATAATACCACACATCTACAGCCATCTGATCTTTGACAAACCTGAGAGAAACAAGAAATGGGGAAAGGACTCCCTATTTAATAAATGGTGCTGGGAAAATTGGCTAGCCATAAGTAGAAAGCTGAAACTGGATCCTTTCCTTACTCCTTATACAAAAATTAATTCCAGATGGATTAGAGACTTAAATGTTAGACCTAATACCATAAAAACCCTAGAAGAAAACCTAGGTAGTACCATTCAGGACATAGGCATGGGTAAGGACTTCATGTCTAAAACACCAAAACCAACAGCAGCAAAAGCCAAAATTGAGAAATGGGATATGATTAAACTAAAGAGCTTTTGCACAGCAAAAGAAACTACCATCAGAGTGAACAGGCAACCTACAGAATGGGAGAAAATTTTTGCAATCTACTCATCTGACAAAGGGCTAATATCCATAATGTACAAAGAACTCAAACAAATTTACAAGAAAAAAACAAACAACCCCATCAAAAAGTGGGCAAAGGATATGAACAGACATTTCTCAAAAGAAGACATTCATACAGCTAACAGACACATGAAAAAATGCTCATCATCACTCGCCATCAGAAATGCAAATCAAAACCACAATGTGATACCATCTCACACCAGTTAGAATGGCAATCATTAAAAAGCCAGGAAACAACAGGTGCTGGAGAGGATGTGGAGAAATAGGAACACTTTTACACTGTTGGTGGGATTGTAAACTAGTTCAACCATTATGGAAAACAGTATGGCAATTCCTCAAGGTTCTAGAACTAGATGTACCATATGACCCAGCCATCCCACTACTGGGTATATACCCAAAGGATTATAAATCATGCTGCTATAAAGACACATGCACACGTATGTTTATTGCGGCACTATTCACATTAGCAAAGACTTGGAATCAACCCAAATGTCCATCAGTGACAGACTGGATTAAGAAAATGTGGCACATATACACCATGGAATATTATGCAGCCATAAAAAAGGATGAGTTTGCGTCCTTCGTAGGGACATGGATGCAGCTGGAAACCATCATTCTTAGCAAACTATCACAAGAACAGAAAACCAAACACCGCATGTTCTCACTCATAGGTGGGAACTGAACAATGACATCACTTGGACTCGGGAAGGGGAAAATCACACATTGGGGCCTATCATGGGGAGAGGGGAGGGGGGAGGGATTGCATCGGGAGTTATACCTGATATAAATGATGAATAGATGGGTGCTGAGGAGTTGATGGGTGCAGCACACCAACATGGCACAAGTATACATATGTAACAAACCTGCACGTCATGCACATGTACCCTAGAACTTAAAGTATAATAAAAAAAATTAAAAAGTAAAAAAAAAAAATAAAAACTGTGATTTTAAAGTAAATATATGTAAATAATATCAACATAATTAATTATTCATAAGAGAATTGTAAATTTAAAGTGCAGTGGATATAATTTTATTTACCCTAGATTTTCAACTATCAAGAAGCCTGGTAATATCCAATAGTGTAGAAAGTGTGAATTAAAGAATCTGGTGGGAGTGTAGAAATAGTTACTATTAAATTAATATTCACATATTCATAGATTAAGCATTTTTATCATCAAGTATATGCCATAAAGAAACTTTCACATTTGTTCCAGGGTATGTAGAAACCAATGTCAATAGCACTAATTTTTGTGATAGCAAAAATCTGGAAACAACCAAAATTAACATTGACAAGGACTGAAAAAGTATAGTGGTATAAACAAACAATAGACAATTTTACAGAAGTGAAAACTACAAATAAGCTATAACTACTTGAAGCAATGTGAATCAATCTTAAACTATCATTGACTGATCAAAGCAATTGCTAGAAGACTACCTATGGTAAGATATATTTTAATAGAGATCAGAAGTGAAATAATATTATACTATTAGGTATGCACTTACATATTATAAACTTACAAGAATTACAGGTATAATAAATACATAATTTGGGATGATATCATCTTATCATCCTGTGGCAGAGGTAAAGAGTGATATGGGAAGAATAGACAGGTAGAAGACAATTACTTGGTAATTTTTGGGGGGAGGGGCTTGGCCGAAAGTTCTTGGGAATTCACTATATTATTATTATTAATAACATGTATACATGTTACATAAATGTCTTAAATATCAAGTTAAATGTAAAATAAGGGAATATATTTATACTTATTTTTATAAATGTGTCCATCCTTAAAATATTAGAAATTTCCTTTACCTATTTTCACACAAGAAATACTTTTATTTATGCTTATGAAGTAAGCTTATCCTTCACGGAATGAAGTCACTAGCTGTGAAATAGATGACAAACAAGTACATACTAATTTAATAGGCTTTGTCTTGGAGATTTTGAATAATCACCTTTTAATTTTTATCAATTTTTAGTTCCGTTGGCTAAAAGTCTGTAATGCCTCATGCCTCACTAAACTATTAATGAGGGTAAATATAACCATACTGTTAGTAAAACAGCAGATGTAGCCCATTCAAAAAAAAATCCATTGTGAGCTCTTCTTTTAAGCTTTAGACATATGTAACAAGACAGTTTTCAGTTTATGTTTGCTTCAGAGTGAGCCCTTTGCTGTCAATATGACAAAATCAAGTAAAATGCTGGATAGTTGAGAGCTGAATCATTTTTCTTCTAATGCATATCAAGAAACTTTAAAGAAAGTCTATAAATTGTGACAAGGTCTTTAAATACTTACAAGTGACCAATGGGTAGAGCATTAAAAAGTGAAGTATTTTATTAAATAGCACCAAAAGAACTCAAGTGACTGAACAGTTAGTGAATACTTGATCGGTCATACGATATTCATTGTCACTTTTTAAGAACCTCTTAGATTTTTAGAAAAGAATCCATATGAGCTCTTGCCATTGAACAGATTACAAGAGGATCCATATCAGACCACAATGACTGCCACTAGACATACTTACGAATAAGCCCTATTATGAGCACTTCACCACTCAAGAATGCATGCTGTGCAACACATTTCCTTCCCCCTCTTTCATTTCGTATCTTTGTAAATGAACAGCATAAAGAACTGGGAAATAACTCATGTTTCAAAATTAAAAACACTCAGAAAACAACAACAACAAAATAAATCCCGTGAACCTTGTCTTAAATAAATCTTAACCCTATATCCAAAAGATTGTATCTCCCATTCTCTGAGTTCTCTTAAAGTTGCTGCTGTATGCATGTTATGATCTTTTGACATTTCTCTTTCTTATGACTCTTGTGATCAGTTACTCCATCATTGGTTTTTTGGGGGGTCTTAGACATACTACAGAAGTCTGTCTATTTCTTATAATTCTTCCTTAATCTCAGAATTGTGTCCTGCTAATTGCACAACTGGGGCAAGTAAATATAACCTTTCTCCATGAACTTCCACCCTTTCCTCAAAGCAACTTTTCCACAGGTCAAGGGTAAGTGACTGAAGGCACCTAGAAGATGATGCAGTCTTGCCCTGCATCCTTACCCCAGCACTAATGGACTTTTGCTGTAACAGGAGTGTGACGGATGACCTCTGCTCATCAAAGGGGTTGACACACTCTTATTTTCCTATCCCTAAACAAACACAAATATTCTGCTAGAAAATACATAGATTTACCTTTTGACTTAATTTTCATGAAGTTAGAATGAGAAAAAATAAAATCAAGAGATGCCCCAGAGGACTAAAACTGAAATGTAGAAGTTTCTGGCTGCTGGGATGTAAACAAAGGCAGGAAGAGAAGACCCTGAATGCTGGTCCCATGAACCCCTTTCTCTTAAGCCTGGGGTTTTTCCTAACAATCCAAATCACCCAGCTGCTCCAGTCTAATCCTCACACCAGAGTCAGCTCTTGGGCCACTAAGCCTGAAAAGAAAAGAACAATCTACTGGCATAGTTTGCCTTATCATAGGGGTCAAAGGCATTTTCTGTAGAAGACATATGTTTTTTGTCATAACCAATTAATCTCATAATTGTAGTGGGAAAGCAGCAGTAGACAGACCTAAATGAAGGTGTGTGGCTATGTTCAAATAAAACTTTACTTGTGAGCACAAATGTGAATTTCGTATAATTTTTACCTGCCACAAAATAATTATTCTTTTGATTTTTTTCAATTAAAAATGTAAAAACTCTTGTTAGCTTTCAGGCACACAAAAATAGGCAGCGAACTTGTTTTGCAGCATTATTGGTACCTTTACTGTCAATGGCAGTTGAGAAATACGATAATGTATTCATCTTAAAGCAAGATGACATCATCATAATGTAAAATAAAGCAAATTTACTCTTTTGCATATTCATACTTGCATGTCATGGACTTTCACCAAACATGGATGGTTTTTGGAAAATTATTTATTTGCTTGCTATCACTCAACTAAAACATAGAAAATTTATAAAGTACTCTTTAGAAAAAAAAAAAAAATAGAAGCCAGCAACTTTCTTTCAGATTTAAGGGTGATGTATTTTGCCTTATAAATATCCTTAACTAATGCTCAGTCATGGATGATGCACAGGTGTGGTGACTAGCCATAGCTTCAGAGAATTTAAATAATTTTCTATCTACATTATAAATCTGGTCACTTATTTTAGAAGCACATACCAAATAAATCTCAGAATTAATGTGCTACATCTACATTCAGAAATCCAATTTCTTAGAGATACCTCTGAATAACTAAGTAATGGGTAGTGTGTTGCATAATTATGGCACTGCTGAGTCTTGGTAAGGATTCCCCTTGTTAATATTCAGCTGCCTTCAAGGAAGTTACTGGATATCAGTAGTTATCTGTCTGTTCATAGCTCTGTCTTAACAATACCCCTGTTAAGAGTTTCCTGCATATACTTTCTTAATTTTTTACTTTTATAATTCCTATATTTGGATCAGTAATTTAAGTATTACTCACTATATTCAGATATTCCAATGGCCCCTTGTGCCAAACTCGAATTTTCAGGTACATCAGTGGGCACAATTTCATAAAGCTTTCCAAAGATGCCATGTTTAATTTAGAAGCAATTTGTTTTCTTTAGTCTTCCCCGCGTGTCCTTACTCCTTCCTTTTGCCTTGCTTGTTGATTTCTAATTGTATTTTGTCACACAATCCAACTAAAATTAGTGTGCATTCTCTCCCTCTAATGTCTCTGCCATCAAAGTGAATTTTTTTAACCTATAGCTTATTTGCATTTTCACCTGAAAAGGTGCATCATCTCAGTAAGCTATGCCTCCCACTGAACCCAATTATTCCCACTGCATAAAGCAAAATGGGCCAGTACATCCCTCATGAAATGGGCAAAATATGGGTACTACCATCAACACAGCTGGAACATCTGTGTATAAATGCATGCTGTGTGTGCATCACTTTAGTTGCACATACTTATATGAGACTGAGAGGATGTGAGAACAGAAGTAAGGCTTATAGATAATGCAGCAAAGAAATAGGGGAGTACATTTGAGAAATGTGTTTTCCCAGTGACAGCACCAGCTCTGTTCTGCTTTCTTGATAGAATAGAGCTAACCATAATTACTTATTTACAATTTTCTTGACCTCATAACTTTTAAAAATCCCATGAATGAATTGGAAAGAGTTAAGAAAATATTAATCTTTTTTTCATCCCGCATCAATCTTCTAGAAAGTTAATCATGATTGGAATAATGACAATATAAAATCAACTATAGTTATATGTGCTCATTCCTGTACTAAAATATTTTCAAGGATCATATTATATAATATTCTAAAAACACCACATAAGTCCTGTTTATAGATGAGCAAACAGAGACACCAATGAGTTAAACTTCACAACTGTAGGAGGCAAGACCAGAAAATGAATGCACATTATTTGACTTGCACTGTTCTCATCCCCTATTTAAGAGCACTTACAAAGATCCTCATATAATTTCATATATGTGACACAAAAATATATTTATTATTTATTTTTCTCCTGTTCCTGAACAGTATCAAAGAAATAAATAAATATAATTATGATATGTAGATTTCTATTTGTGTAATTTCTTTTCATTAGTGATAACATCTCAAGAGATTTGGAGGTGTGCTAGGAAATTATCTCTTTCTCCAATATTAGTAAATGACAAGTAAAAGGTGAATCTTCTCAGTTCTGGCAAGGAAAATAGCACTTTACCCTGAGGGAAGACCCTATAATTATGTACTTGTTGTCATAAAGACATAAATGATTATAAGGAAAAGATAGAGTAAATAAATCTGCAAAATATTTACAATTTTAGTTCAGTCTAACAGTTTGCATGAAAAATCTAGTAGGCATTAAACATGTACTCTGAACTATTAGAACTAATTTTATTTCAAATAATTTTATGAACATTATTGATCAGTTATTTTAGCAAGGCACTGTTGGGTCTCAGAATATTATCTTTGGAAATATCAATAAGTACATATGAGATTTGGAGTTGAGATTTACAACCTTTTCTCTTGCCCATGTGCTTTAATTATAAGCCAACAATTAATTAAAAGCAGAATCAAACAAACAAAAAGCACAAGGAAATACAAAATAGTGACTTTAATTTAAAAGAAAAATGGCCTTCACAGAATCAAAAAGTAAATGGAAGGCTCTTATCAGCAAGAATTATATTATACTGAATTTATTAGTATCTGCTGTGACCTAGATCTCCAGTAAATACTGGTAAGTTTTCAACAGAAATGAGAAAAGCGGCTAGAGTCCTAAGGAAAATTAGTCTATGTGTACATTCAAGTCCTGTATGTCACAAAAAACATTTGGAGTTAATCCCAATGTTATATGTTGAAGAAAACATGTACAGTTATACAAATGACAAAGAATTGAAAACAGGAAAAGATGACCATGGAGTATCATAGAGTGGGCTTTGACTGTGTATTGATGAAATTATGGGATACAACATGAAACAGACATTATAGCATTTCTGATGAGGAAATAAAGAAACACAGAACTGAAGATGGCTTAATTCAAATGGAGGACATGAATAAAGAAAGTTAGTAAAATTAAGATGGTACTATGGAATGCCCTAATTTTATATGAAAACAAAATCAAATGTCCCCGCACCCCCCAGAGGAACAGTAAAGCCTCAAAGTGAATTTCCTATAAAACGTTATGTTAAAATCTCTTGGAAACATCAGTCCATTAGGAAAGTGCAAGATCAGCAATAACATGCAAGAAGCAAAGTAGTTGTGAGCAAAGTAGACAGAGTAGAAGACTATGAACAAGTTTGTGTGACATATGAGAAGAGCGACTGAAAAACTAAAAGAAATGGTAGACTTTTATGAAGGATAAACTTTTTGAAGAAAAATAATTAACTCCAATATTTAAGAGATTTGGGGACCAAGAAGGTTCTAGTACTGGTGATAAATAAAAATATTCTGCCTAGAAAGAGTATTCCACTATAAGGCAAGATAAATTTTCTTTTAGACAGTTTGATTTGTTAGAGATGACAAATAAATAAATATAGCTGTCATCTATAGGCAGGTGAATTTAAAGGTTTTTGAGATCATATTGACACAGAGGAGATTGAAGGGAAGTGATAAGCTTTCCAAAGCAGCAAATAAAGAAAAAGGACAGATGTTCAAGATATGAACTGATGAAGGACAGAAACTGAATGATGGAGGAGAAACCTTGAAGTACACACCAGTTAATAACAAGGGGAAAACATTTCAACAATGAAAGAGTAATTTACCAGTACTAACTAAACAGAGTCAGAAGAGGAAAATAATTGAATCAAGATTTCAATGTATTAATGGCTAAGAGATCAAACTGTAATGGCAAATAATCCAGACTCAAACTTTTTAAACTATGTACTTACGAACAAATGATTTAACTTCTCTGTCCTTTATTTCCATTATCAAACATCACCTATAAAATAAGGATAACATTATTATCTCACTCATAGTGTCAATATGAGTATTACATGAGCTAACCCATGCAACATAAATAGCAGGATTATTCATACATAGTAATTGTGAAATAACACATCTCTTTCTATGTACATGTGGATGTTTTAAAATTACATATAAAGGTTGTATATAATTAACAGTACAAAATGTATATGTTCATGTATGCATTATGTGTGTGTATTTTTATTATAATATACATATATTACATGCATATAATTATGTCTATATGGTTTATATTCTTGAGCTTGTGTGTGTGTGAAGCTGATGCAGATGAAAATATTATAATCCCAATTAAGTATTACTCTTCTCCAACAAATGGAATAAACATTGTCAAATACACATATATAATCATCTCCAAAGTTTCAAACTTATAACTTGTCAGATTTTAGTTTTGATATACTTGCTGCTGGCAGGAAGTGGTGTTAGGGAATAATGACTATATTTTCTTTCACAAAAACTTGTGAATCAGGCATAGCTTCCTTATGCTTAATTGTTTCTCAAAGAGAGAATTTCCAGATCGAAATGATGTTTCATTACAGGTATATATTGTGGAATGATCAAAGCAGGTGTGTTCCTGTATCTATCACCCCAAATATTTATCATTATTTTGTGACGAAAACCTTTGAAATAATTATTTTTGATGAAAACATTTAAAACCCTGTGCAATAGAGCGCCAGAACTTATTTATCCTAACTGAAACATTGTACATGTTGACCAATGTCTCTCCTTTTTCCATCCACCCTCCACTTCCCAGCCTCTTGTAATTAGCATTCTACTTTACTTCTATGAATTTGAGTTTTTTAGATTTCACATATGAGATTATACAGTAGTTGTCTTTCTGTGCCTGGCTTATTCCACTTACCATAATGTCCTCCAGGTCATCTTTGCTGTTGCAAATGATAAAATTTCCTGGATTTTTAAAGCCTGAATAGTATTCTATTATGTATATATATCATCTTTAAAAATATACTCATCAGTTAATGGACACTTATGTTGTTTCCATAGCTTGGCTATTGTGAACAGTGTTGCAATGAACATGGGAGTGCAGATATCTCTTTGACATACTGATGTCAGTTATTTTTCAGTATATGCTAAGAAGTAAGACTGCTGGATCATATGGTAATTCTGTTTTTAGTTTTTTGGGGGGAAACCATTCTGTTTTCAAAAATGAAATTACTAACTTACAATACAACCAATAGTGGATAATGATTCCCTTTTCTCCACATCCTCTACAACACTTACAATCTTTTCTTTTCCTTTTTAATTAATAGGTAATCTAACAGGTACAAGGTGATGTCTCACCATGGTATTAATTTGCATATTTCTGATGATTACAGGTGTTGAACATTTTTTCCTGTATCTGTTGGTCATTTGTATGTCTTTTTTGAGAAATCCTTATTCAAATCCTTTACCCATTTTTAAATAGGGTTATTTGTTTTCTTGTTATTGAGTAGCTTAAGTCCCTTGCTTATTTTGAATATTAAGCCCTTATTCAGTGTATGATTTGCAATTATTTTCTCCCAATCTGTGGATTCCTTCTTCAGTCTATTAATTATTTCCTGTTCTGTGTGGAAGCTGTTTCATTTGAAGCAATACTATGTGTCTATGTTTGCTTCATTGCCTGCATTATTGGTATCATATGTAAGAAATTACCTTCCAAACCAATGTCATGGAGCTTTTCCCTTATGTTTCACACTAACAGTTTTATAGCTGCAGGTCTTATGTTTACGTGTTTAATCCAATTTGTGTTGATTCTTTTATAAGGGGCGAATTAAGGGTCAATTTTTGTTCTTCTATATGTACATTTCTAGTTTTCCCTGTTTACTGAACAGGGAAGTTAGCACTGTCTACTGAAAAGATTGCCCTTTCATCGTTTCGTGTTCTTAGCACCTTTGTTGAAAATCAATTAGCCATAGAAGACATGTACATTTATTTCTGGACTCTCTGTCTCATTTCATTAGTCAACATTTCTATTTATTTATTTTATTATACTTTAAGTTCTAGGGTACATATGCACAATGTGCAGGTTTGTTACATATGTATACATATGCCATGTTGGTTTGCTGCACCCATCAACAACTCGTCATTTACATTATGTACATAGATGAAGCTGGAAACCATCATTCTCAGCAAAGGACAGAGCACCAAACACTGCATTTTCTCACTCATAGGTGGGAACTGAACAATGAGAACATTTGGACACACGGCGGGGAATATCACACACCAGGGCCTGTTGGGGGTGAGGTCTAGGGGAGGGATGGTAGTAGGAGAAATACCGAATATTTCTGTTTTTATTCCAGTATCATGCTATTTTAATTGCTATAGATTAGTAATACATTTTAAAATCTTGTAGTGTGATACCTTCCGCTTTATTATTTTTGGTAAAGATTGCTTTAGCTATTCAGGATGTTTTGCGGTTCTACTTGAATTTTAGATTTTTTTTTAATTTCTGTGAATAATGACAAAGTTAAGATAGCAATTACATTGAATCTATTGATTGCTTTGGGTAGCATGGGCATTTTTTAAATATTAAAATTTTCACTTCATAAACTGATAGGTCTTTCCATTTATTTGTGTGATCGTTAATAGTCTCATCAATGTTTTATAATTTTTGTATAAAAATCTTTTACTTCCCTGGTTAAATTTATTCCCTAGGAATTTATTTGATGACATTGTTGTCAATAAGACTGTTTAATTAATTTCTTTTTCAGATAGCTTATTGTTAGTCTCTAGAAATACCACCGATTTTTGTATGTTGAGTTTGTATTCCACATTTTTACTAAATTCATTTATGGATTTCAACAGGTTTTTTTTTTTTTTTTTTTGGTGGATTCTTTAGTATTTCCTTATGTAAGATTATGTCATCAGCAAACAGGCAGTTTCATTTCTTCTTTTCCTGTTTTGATGTCTTTTATTCTCTTTTCTTGCCAAGCTGAAGTACTAAATTATAGGACTAGGACTTCCAGTACTACATTGAACCTGAGTAGTATCAATGGGCATTCTTATGTTGTTCCTAATCTTAGAGAAAATGTCTTCAATTATTTATTTTTTAACCATCGTGTATGATGACAGCTGTGGGCTTGTCATTTATAGCCTTTATTGTATTGAGGAATATTCCTTCTATATCTAACCTAATGGGTAAAGGATTTGAATAAGGATTTCTCAAAAAAGACATACAAATGACCAATAGATACAGGAAAAAATGTTCAACACCTGTAATCATCAGAAATATGCAAATTAATACCATGGTGAGACATCACCTTGTACCTGTTAGATTACCTATTAATTAAAAAGGAAAAGAAAAGATTATAAGTGTTGTAGAGGATGTGGAGAAAAGGGAATCATTATCCACTATTGGTTGTATTGTAAGTTGTTACTTACAGTAAGTTGTTATTCAAAAATGATATTCAATTTTGTCAAATGCTTTTTCTGCACCTATTGAGATGGACTTTTTTTGTCCTTTATTTTGTCAATAAATATGGTGAATCACATTAACTAATTTGCATATTTTGAAACTGCTTTGCATCTCCGGGATAATTCTCACTTGGTCATGATGAACGATCCTTTTAATGTATGACTTAATATGATTTGCTAGTATTGTGTTGAGAATTTTTGCATCTATGTTTATCAGTGATATTGTCCTATAGTTTTGTTGTTGTTGTTGTTGTTGTAGTGTCTTTGTCTGACTTTTGTTATCAGAGTAATGCTGGCCTCATGAGATGAATTTGAAAATATTCCTTACTCTTCAATTTTGTGGAAGAGTTTGAGAAGTATTGATGTTCTTTAAACATTTGGTAGAATTTAGCAGTGAATACTCCTGGACTTTATTTTAGTAAGAGATTTTTAATTACCGATTCAATCTTGCTAGTCGTTATTGGTCTGTTATTGGTTATTGTTCTGTTCATAGTTCCTTTTTTTAAAATAATTTGGTCATATATACTATATCTTCTTAGGAATTATGAATTTCTTCTATGTTGTCTGATTTGTTGGTATGTAATTGTTCATGATGATCTCCTATGATCTTTTATATTTCTGTTATCAGTTGTGATGTCTCCTCTTTTATTTTTATTTTGAGTCTCTTCTATTTTGTCTTATTTAGTCTAGCTAACGTTTTGTCAATTTTGTTTAAATTTACAAAAAAGTCTTTGTTTCATTGATCTTCTTTATTGTTTTTCTTGTCTGTTTTTCATTTATTTTTATTCATGATCTTTGTTATTTCATTCCTTCCACTAACAGGATTAGTCTGCTATTATTTTTCTAGCAACTTGATAAATAATGTTAACTTTTTCAACTTCATTTGCGGATTTTTGTTGTTGGAGGCATTTATTGCAATAAACTTCCCTGTTAGAACTGCTCTTGTCACATTCTGTAAGGTTTGGCATATTGTATTTGCATTTTTATTTGTCTCAAAATATTTTCCAATTTTTCCTTTAATTTCTTCTTTGATCCAATAGTTTCTCAGGAGCATATTACTTAATTTTCACATTTTTGTTAATTTTTTTAGGATTCTTCCTGTTATTGATTTCATTGTGGTCAGAAAATAATATTTGATATGATTTTGATCTTTTTACATTTGTAAGACATGTTTTGTGGCCTAACATATAATGTATCTGGGAGAATGTTCTGTCTACATTTGAAAAGAATGTGTATTCTGTTGCCATTGGGCAAAATGCTATATATATGTTTGTTAGATTCATTTGGTCTAATGTGTATTTCAAGTCTAACGTTTATTGATTTTCTGTTTAGATCATCTGTGTATGGCTGAAAATGGGGTATTGAAAGCTCCTGTAATTATTGTATTTCCATCTGTCTCCCTTCAGGTGTCTTATTGTTTTCTTTAAATATTTCAGTGCTCTGATATTGGGTACACTTATATTTATAATTATTTTATCCTGTAGATGAATTGACACCTTTATCACTATACAATGACCTTCTTTGTCTCTTTTTACAGTTTTTGATTTAAAGTCTATTTAGTTTGAAATAAGTATAGCTACCCCTGGTGTTTTTTAATTTCCATTTGCATGGAGTATATTTTCCTATCCCTTTATTTTCAGTCTCTCAGAGTCTATTAAGGTAAAGTGAGTCTTTTTTAGGCAGTATAGATTCGAGTTCTGTTTTTCATCCATTCAATTACTCTACATTTTTTATTAGAAAATTTAATCAATTTACACTTAAAGTAATTACTGATAGATAAGGACTTACTAGTGCCATTTTGTTTCTTATTTTCAGGTTGTTAGTAGACTTTTGTTTCTTTCTTCCCCTATTGCTTTCTTTTGGTGTCTGTGAGTGTGTAATTTGATGGCTTTCTGTAAGTGGTATGCCTTGGCTTTTTTTCTTTTTATCTGTTCTGTATTTATTATACAATTTTGCTTTGTGGTTACCCTGAAGCTAACATAAAACATCTTGTAGTAACAGCTGACTATTTTAAGCTAAAAATAATGTAAATTTGATTGTATACACACATTCCACACTTTTTCTCCTGCTCCTTCCATGATTTATTTATTTATTTATTTAGTGAGACAGAGTCTTGCTTTGTCGCCCAGGCTGGAGTGCAGTTGTGCGATCTCGGTTCACCGCAACCATGTTTTATATTTTTGATGTTGCAATTATATTTTAAAATAATTGGTATTCCTTAACAAATCATTATGGATTTAGTTGTTTTTAATTGTTTTGTCTGTTATCCTTCATACTAGAGATATAAATAACCTACCTAACATCATTACAGTTTTAGAGTGTTTTGTACTTATCTCTACCAGTGATTTTTATACTTTCATATGTTTTCATAACACTAATTAGCATCCTTTCCTTTACCTTAAACAACTCACTTTAACATATCTTGTAAGGAAGGTACAGTGGTGATTAACTCAATTGGTTTTTGTTTGTCTGAAAAACTCTTTATCATCCTTCAATTTTGTTTTACTTGTTTAAATTTTTAATTTTTATGAGTGCATAGTAGAGTTATACCTTTATGGGGTACATGAGATATTTTGATACTGGCACATATACTCCAGGACAAATGGAGTATCTATAACCTCAAGCAATTATAATTTCTTCATATAATGAACCTCCCAATTATATGCCCTCAATTATTATAAAATGTACAACAAATTATTACCAATAGTAGTCACTCTTTTCTGTTACCAAATACTAGATTTTAATTATTCTAATTGTCACCATTTCCCACCTTTCCCATCCCTCCCAGCAATTTGTTGAAGAGACTGTCCTTTCCCCATTGTATGTTCATGATGCCTTTGTTAAAAATGCATTCACTGTAGATGCATTTATTTATTTCTGGGTTCCTTATTCTGTTCCACAGATTCATGTGTTTGTTTTTATACCAATACCATGCTGTGGTTATATATACCTCTGCAGTATAATTTGAAGTTAGGTAAAGTGATTCCTCTTGTTGTGTTCTTTTTGCTCAGGATGGCTCTCGCTATTTTGGATTTTTTGTGGTTCCATATAAATTTTAATTTTTTTTTCTGCTTTTGGGAAGAATGTCATTGGTAATTTGTTGGGGATTGAACTGAATCTGTAGATTGCTTTCGGTACTATGGTCATTTTAACAATATTGATTTTTCTAATCTATGAACATAAAATATCTTTCCTTTGGTGTGTGTGTGCTCTTTAATTTCTGGCATCAAAGTTTTATAGTTTTCATTGTAGACATCTCTCACTACTCTGCTTCAGTTTAGTCCTAGGTATCTTATCAGATAGGTCACTATTGACATATAAAAATACTACTGATTTTTGTGTGTTTGTTTTGTATTCTGCAACTTTACTGAATTTGTTGACCAGATCTAACAGTTTTTTTTTTTTTTTTTTTTTTTTTTTTTTTTCTACTGTTATTCTGTTGTGGTCAGAGAAGATATTTGATATGGTTTCACTTATTTACTTCTTTGAATTTTTAAAATATTTTTTTTGTGGCCTGACATGGGGGTCTATCCTTGAGAATGACCCATGTGCTGAGGAGAAGAATGTGTATTCTGTAGCCATTAGATTAAATGTTCTGTAAATATCAAGTAGGTACATTTGGTCTATAGTGCAGACTAAGTCTGATGTTTATTGATTTCCTATCTGAATGATCCACGAGAATTTCCTTGATTGCCAGGTGGAGTCTTTTGTTCTCTTTCCTAACTTGCCCCGCAAGCAAATGGAGCCTCTTTTTCCATGCGGTGCTACTTGGAGTTGGGGAGTGGTGATGCAAGTACTCCTGAAACTATCACCACTGGGACTGTACTGGTTCACATTTAAGGCCAGCATAATACTGGGTCTCACCCAAGGGCTGTAGCAGCTATTTCCTTGCTACCACTGATGTTTATTCAAGGTCCAAGACTCTTTTTTCAGAAGGTGGAGAATTTTGCCAGAACTGAGTCCTTCCCTTCAGAACAGTGGGTTCCTTTCTGGTCCAGGGTGGGTCCAGAAATGTCATATGGGAGCTATGGCCTGCAATGTGGGGGATGGGGGTGTTAGGACTCTTCTTGGTGCTTTGTTTTACTGTGGCTGAGCTAGTATCCGAGCTGCAAGACAATATCCTCTTTGTTCTTCTCTCTCCTTCTCAAGCTGCAAACTGCACTGCCTGGAGTTGGGGAATGGATTATGCAAGCATCTCATTTGCCATCCTAGCTAGCGTCTCATTTGGTCACATGTACCCCAAGTCCATTGGCTCTGATCCTAACACAGCACAAGAACTTGCCCAGAAATTGCAGTTCTATCTTTCAAATTTATTTAGATCCCAGAACACTTTAGCCTATGTTGGTGATACTACCCAGAACTCATGTTCCAACTGCTGGGACAAACAATTCCCCCTTGGCTGAGGCTGATCTAAATGTTTCCTCCACGAGAATGAGTCAAATTCTGCCCCATTTTTCTTTCCACTCTGACAGAACAGCACTAAATTTCAACTGAAAGTCTCACAATCACTTTGTTTTCCCTTCCCCAAGCACACAGATTCTCTTTGTGCAACATGACTGCTGCTGGGTCATGGGGAAGAAATAATGTAGGCAATTCAAGACTGCTTTTCCTATTCTCTTCAGTACCTCTTTCCTTTATATGATGTGAAAACCAGGTACACTATGATCGCTCACCTAATTTTTGGTTCTTATAGAGGTTCTTTTTTGTGTGGATAGCTGTTCAGTTTGATGTTCCTGCAAAGTGGGGTGATGGTGGCAATCACTGGAGTGTTCTATCTGACCATCTTGCTCTGCCTACTTCCCCTATCACACTGTAAGTTTTAAAAGACAGGATTGCAGGACTGAAAGACATAATTAGTATTTATAGTGTTCTTGGTTAACATATGTTTTCCTTTCAGTATTTTGAATTTATCATCCAGCTCCCTTCTGCCCTGTAAGATTTCTGCTAAAATATCTGCTGATAATCTTATGGAGATTCCTTTTTATGTAACAATTTGCTTTTCCTTTGTTATTTTCAAAGTTCTCTTTATATTTTGACAATCTGATTCTGATATGTTTTGGTGTGAGTCTCTTTGGAGTCATATCATTTGATAATATTTGGGTTTTATAGATCTGAATTTCTATATTTTTCTTCAGGCTTGGGAATATTTCTGGGATTTTTTGTATACATTTTCTATTTATCTCTTTCTTCTCCTTCTGGTACACAGATAATACAGTTGTTGTTATGTTTGATGGTGTTCTATAAGTCTCTTAAACTATCCTCACTCTTTTTCATTCTTCCTTCTTTTTGTTTTTCAGATTGATGTTTTCTTTCCTTCCTTCCTTCCTTCCTTCCTTCCTTCCTTCCTCCTTCCTTCCTTCCTTCCTTCCTTCCTTCCTTCTTTTCTTTTCTTTCTTGCATTCTTTCTTTCCTTCTTTCCCTCCCTTCCTTCCCTCCCTCCCTCCTTTCTTTCTCTCTCTCTCTCTCTCTCTCTTTCTTTCTTTCTTTCTTTCTTTCTTTCTTTCTTTCTTTCTTTCTTTCTTTCTTTCTTTCTTTCTTTCTTTCTTTCTTTCTTTCCCTCTCTCTTTCTCTCTCTCTCTCTCTCTCTTTCTTTCTTTCTTGCTTTCTTTCTTTCTTGAGTCTCTCTCTGTTGCCCAGGCTGGAGTGCAATAGTGCGATCTCAGCTTGCTGTAACCTCTGTTGCCAGAGTTCCAGTGATTCTCCTGCTTCAGCCTCCCGAATAGCTGGGATTACAGGCACCTGCCACCAAGTCCAGCTAATTTTTGTATTTTTAATAGAGACGCGGTTTCACCATTCAAGACTAGCCAGGTTGGTCTTGAAATCTTGACCTCATGATCCACCTGCCTCAACCTCCCACAGTGCTGGGCCTGTATACTTCTTATCGACCTGTCTTTGAGTTTACTGGTCATTTCTTTGGCCTGATCTAGTCTAATTTTAACCATTCTAATTGAAATTTTCAGTTCACTTAAAATATTATTCATCTCTGTGATTTCTGCTTTGTGCTTTTTTATACAATTGTTCCTCAGTATCCACAAGGGATTGGTCCAAGTAGTCAACGGAAACCGAAATCCAAAGATGCCCATGTCTCTTCTATAAAATGGTTTAATATTTGCATTTAACCAACACACATCTTTCAGTATACGCTAAATCACGTTTAGATTATTTATAATACCTAAGAGAATGCAAATACTATTAAATATTTATTATACTGTATTTTTTTCAATATTGTAATGTTATGTTCTATATGTTCTATTGTTTTGACTTTTAAAAATACTTTTAATCCCTATTTGGTTAAATTCACAGATGCAGAACTCATGAATATGGGGACCAACTGTAGTTTCTATCCTTTTGAAATTGTTTGTTTTTGCAATGCTTTACTGATTTCAGTGAGCATCTTTTTGATCAGTATTTTTAATTCCCTCTTGAGTAGATCACACATCTCCACTTCACTCAAGCCACTTTCTGGAGTTTTATCTTCTCTTTTTACTTGGAATATAGTTCCAAGTTTATTTTACTTGACTCTATGTGTTGATTTATTCACATAAGGTAAGGCAACTATCTCCCTCAGTCTTGTCAGACTGGCCTCACATAGAATAATCTCACCAATCCATTCAGACTGAGATTTTAAGGCACCTCTCAAATTTTTGTGTTTGACCAGACTACTGTTTCTGTTTTTGTTGGCTCCCTGGAGTACATGATGTGCCACATCCTGTCAGTACCTCAAGATGAATAAGGTAGAAGCCATATTCTGTAGATGTAGCTGGAAAGTTTGGAGTATTTGATGTGTGTTCCAGTTTCTTCTATCTTCACAATCAAGCTGAACATAGGAATGTATGTCCCACAGTCTCTGCACTAAGCCGTGGAGAGAGTCTGTGGCAAATGCTTGTACTCATATTTAGGCTACACCCTCTGATCCTGAGATGATAGCTGTTGGACGTGGGTTGATTATATGTTCCATTATTTTTCTGTAGGCTGTGACCTCTCAGGAATACAAAGCCCCATCAACTCTCAGAGCTACATGGTTAAGAAGACACTCCCTTGGGTAGGAGCTACAAAAGTTGTGACATTCATTGCATGGCCAAACTCCTTGCAGGAAGAATGGGTAGACCAGGATTTGTCACTTAGTTAAACCAGAGGAAATGCTTGTGAAGTGCCAATCTCTGGCTTAGGTTGCCAGAGAGCTACTGTTAAGTTTACACTGTTAGCTCTGCAATGCAAGTTCATTTAAAGCCAGGCTGCTAAGTATCCCCTGGAAGAGTGTATCATAAAACTTTCATAGGGAGAAACAGGGAACTGCTTTTTTAAAGTCCCTTCTCTGGACTACTCCTGGGGAATGAATCCCCTAGAAGTACGTGTGTGCCATTAGAAAACCACTGTGTTTTTTCCTGAGGTTTAGAAAGACTCACATATGTCAAACCCACTTCATTCACAGAGTTGATGGATTAATAGCCTTAGAGTTAGACGGATCTTAGAGGTAAGGTGGAATATTCGAGGTCTAAGTCCTCTTCTCCACAGGGGGAAGGTAGAGGTTAGAGATTCCTTTCTCAATTTTATGGTGCACTGACTGGACTGGGATCCATACTCAACTGTGCCTTAGCTTTTTCTACCCTTTGATGTTTGCTTAGTTGCCCAGTGGGTTGGAGTCTCTCAACCGGTCTCTGACTTTCTCTCAGAGAAAACAGATCTGTGAATACATGTTTATTGGGTGTGTCCCTGGGTAGAGTGAGAATCAAGAGGTTTTCATTCTGCTGTGTTGCTGATGTCACCTTCCTTAATCTTAAATATTGTCTGGTTTGTTAAGTGCATCTCTTTTGCTGCCTGGTTACATAGTTTGTTTATTTGTTTGTGTCTTTTAAAAGTAGCCTATAAATATGTTTGCAAGTTATTCATGAGAGGTGGCTCAAGAGACAAATGTTACTCTCCGTGATACTTTAAGATATTTGAAAACAGGGATTATCTCTTTCATTGTTTTTAATACTTTTTAAATCTAGAAAAAAATGTGCTTAATACAATCAGTAAATGTTTATTAAATAAATGAATGAATATCTCCATGCTTCATTAAAAGAAGCCAGTCAGCAAGAACACAAATCACTCACATAAACACAAATACAATTAGTTTAAACAAGTAAGAGGGTCAATATTTCTATATTCTTGACAAAACACTAGGCCACATTCTTAAGGCCACTTCTCTGAAAATTATTCAATATGCAACATTTTTGCTTAACGTAATTTTTTTCAGATTTCTGTCTTTGATGTTGAAGATTGATTTCTCCTATGGGATGACACCTCTCCCAAGATGCCATCTCCCTACAGGACCAGAAACAACCAAAGAAACAAGAAAAAATCCCACTCTTCAGAAATACTCCTGCTTTTTCTCTAGCAAGTTTCATTATTCTTTGTTCATTAGACTTAACTAGTTCTAATTTAACAATTTATTACATTAAAAGTAGTCAAATAGTCATCATATTTTAATTGTATTCATACATCGTAGGATATGACTGCTTTAAAAGAACATGTAGTATTTTCATATGGGCAAGTAAATATTACCTCCTTCACTGACTGACAACTTATAAGGAGATATTTTGTCTGTCCTGCAATAATTTTCCTCAAAGCAAGTGATTTCTGCTTATAATTCTATAAATATTTCTAACCAATTAAATACTTTTAAATATTTCTGATAGAAAATAAAAAACTAAATAACATCTGTAGTACTTTAATTGGCTACTTGAAGTTTGTTACTGTCATGACATTATCTGTGCTGATTTTAATGAGACTGCTAACAAAGAAAAAGGACTCAGTTCCCATTTGTGTTCTGTGTCCATAAATAGTTTACTGGTAATGCTAAGAGATACCTCACGGATGATCTGATTTAAATTCATATAAATAACTTAAAAGGAAAACTCCTATGTTGCCTTGCCCTTAGCTAATATTGTTATGCTAATGGCAAATATGCGTTATACATTCAGAAGCTTAAATGATCAACAGTAGCTGTGTGCATTTTTTCCAGAAATTTTTTTTGGCAAATTTTAAAACTAGGCAAGATAAGTTTCTGATGTATATTTTTATCTTTAGCTAATGTACTCAGTATCAACAAAAAGAAACACAGATGTTTAAAAAGATTCAGAAAAGCAGTTGAATAAAACTTTTATAGTTCTACACATGGCATGAAATAATAAGTGGATTTGAAAGTTAAATTTAGAGGATGAAGACAATCATTTGAACATGATTTATGGTCCATTAAGATCTTTAATGTATCTTGTTTTAAATACTTTTAATTTTACTTATAATAAAGCAGAAAATAATTTTCTTAAAAGAAATATGTGTTTTTAATAAACCTAACATTTGTTTTTTGGATTGAAATTAATCTCATATGAGGGTGTAAGTTAAGAAAATAACAACCCCAGTACGATGCTGTTTTGGTTACTGTAGCCTTGTAGTATAGTTTGAAATCAGGTAGCATGATGTCTCCAGCTTTGTTCTTTTGGCTTAGGATTGTGTTGGCTATACGGGCTCTTTTTTGGTTCCATATGAAATTTAAAGTAGTTTTCTCCAATTTTGTGAAGAAAGTTAATGGTAGCTTGATGGAGATAGCATTGAATCTATAAATTACTTTGGGCAGTATGGCTATTTTCACAATATTGATTCTTCCTATCCATGAGCGTGGAATGTTTTTCCATTTGTATGTGTCCTCCAATGAAACAAAACAGAGGTCTCAGAAATAATGCCGCACATCTACAACCATCTAATCTTTGACAAACCTAACAAAAACAAGCACTGGGGAAAGGATTCCCTATTTAATAAATGATATTGGGAAAACTGTCTAGCCATATGCAGAAAACTGAAACTGGACCCCTTCCTTATACTTTATACAAAAATTAACTCAAGATGTATTAAAGATTTAAACACAAGGCACAAAACCATAAGAACCTTAGAAGAAAACCTAGGCCACACCATTCAGGACATAGGCATGGGCAAAGACTTCATGACTAAAAAACCAAAAGCAATGGCAACAAAAGCCAAAATTGACAAATGGTATCTAACTAAACTAAAGAACTTCTGCACAGCAAAAGAAACTACCATCAGAGTGAACTGGCAACCTACAGAATGGGAGAAAATTTTTGCAGTTTATCCATCTGGAAAAGGTCAAATATCCAGAATCTACAAGGAACTTAAACGAATTTACAGGAAAAATACAAACAACCCTATTAAAAAGTGGATAAAGAATATGAACAGATACTTCTCAAAAGAAGATATTTATGCAGCCAACAAACATGATAAAAAGCTCATTATCACTGGTCATTAGAAAAATGCAAATCAAAACCACAATGAGATATCATCTCATGCCAGATAGAATGGCGATCATTAAAAAGTCAAGATGTGGAGAAATACGAATGTTTTTACATAGTTGGTGAGAGTGTAAATTAGTTCGACCATTGTGGAATACAGTGTGGTGATTCCTCACAGATGTAGAACCAGAAATACCATTTGACCATTAATCCCATTACTGGATATACACCTAAAGCATTATAAATCATTCTGCTATAAAGACACAAGCACAGCTATGTTTATTGCAGTACTCTTCACAATAGCAAAGACTTGGAAGTAACCCAAACGCCCATTGATAGACTGGATAAAGAAAATGTGGCACACATACACCATACAATACTATGCATCCATGATAAAGGAAGAGTTCATGTCCTTTGCAGGGACATAGATGAATCTGGAAACCATCATTCTCAGCAAACTAACACAGGAACAGGTAACCAAACACCACATGTTCTCACTCATAAGTGGGAGTTGGACAATGAAAACACATGGACACAGGAAAGGGAACATCACACACCGGGACCTGTTGACCAGTAGGGGGCTAGGGGAGGGATAGCATTAGGAGAAATACCTAATGTAGATGACAGGTTGAGGGGTGCAGCAAGCCACCATGGCATGTGTATACCTATGGAATAATCCTACATGTTCTGCACATGTATCCCAGAAATTAAAGTATAATTTTTAAAAAATTGAAAAAAAAAACCAACCCCATTATATTTGTAGCAAATGTCTAACATTTTGTATTTTTTCCAAATTGTACTGACATTTATATATTTCTTATTTGTTTGTTATCAATATGATACATACAATGATATAATTAATTATTTTAAAATTAACATTTAACTTATAACAATTTAGGTTAGATGGCAAAGCCCCAATTTATTTTAAATGTGAGGCACTATAGGGAACCTGTATATATGTACTGCTTTATTAATTAGCATTTCTCCTTAATGTTAGTATCATTTATTCAATTTGTTTTAAATCGTATTAATTTACTATCATTTGATATGAATCTTTGATAATAGCTGGAACATAAACAAAGATGCAATATTCTGACTTCTAATAATGCAATTTTAATAAAAAGTGTTAATGAAACCTATCAGCCATTTATATCATTTTTAAAAAGTTAGTGGTAATTATGCATAATTATACACTTTGTTTGCATCAAATTTATGTACAAATGTGCAAGTCCTTATGCACTTTAACAGAACTTCATAATAACCTAATTTCCACATACAACCTTAGTCTGCTGTGTGAAGAACCCACTTAAATTTAGATTTTATAATGGTATCTAAGTACTGCACAACACCACAGAATTTTAGTGCCATGGAAAAAATGTTCTTCCTCTTAAAATTTTTGTACATAAATGGTCATGAGTAAATGTAGAAATTGAACCTAATTATATATTTTAGAGATGCTTTTATGTCAAATCTTATATGTATTATTGCTTTACTTATTGACTGCTTTTTTGGATGACTAATATCAATAACAGAAGTGACATACCTGTAATCCCAGCACTTTGAGAGGATGAGGTGAGTGGATTGCTTGACCCAAGAAGTTTGAGATCAGTCTGGCCAACATGGAAAAACTCTGTCTCTACAAAATACACAAAAGTTAGCTGGTCATGATGGCACGTGTCTGTGGTCCCAGCTACTCAGGAGGCTGAGGTGAGAGGATGACATGAGCCCTGGAGTGTGAGGTTGTAGTGAGAGACATGATCACTCATGTTTGTTTTTATTACACAAAAATAAAATGTTATGCTTTGAAACAAATAGTCATAAAATCAGGTGATCTTTTTTTATTAAAGCACCAAGATTAAAAAAAAGTCAGAGTCAAATTAATATAACTGTTAAAATCATTCAGAATTTTGAGATGAGAAGTAGCTGTGATTATATCCAAAAAGCTAAAATATATACACACCAAAAAGTCTAGACTTTACTACTACATCATGTAGCCAGGTGACAAACTGCACTGTACTTCTTGAATTCATATATATGTGTGTGTGCGTGTATATATATATATATTATATATATGAATTTATATATATGAATATAGATATATATGTGTGTATACATGTCTATATACGTACACACATGTATTGAGTCTTGAGTA
Organism: Rhinopithecus roxellana; assembly: GCF_007565055.1. Taxonomy (NCBI): domain Eukaryota; kingdom Metazoa; phylum Chordata; class Mammalia; order Primates; family Cercopithecidae; genus Rhinopithecus; species Rhinopithecus roxellana. The sequence goes on along the minus strand of NC_044552.1, from coordinate 93,007,638 downwards.
TAAATTTATAGGAACAATTATAATAATAAAACGTCACTCTGTATCTATTTTTCCTTTTGATCCAAGACAAAACATATGTGAAATTTAGACAAATATTATGGTATAATATATTAAGGTAGAATATCCATTGTAATTCTCTACTTGCTGCTACTGGTGAGCAAGGACAAATCAGATTTAAACCACAGGTGCTATAAATATCATGTTTTACAGAGGCAGGATCAAAATGCCTTTGGAGCTGAAGAAAAAAAGCAAGAATCATTGAAAACAGGGTTCCCTACAAACACTTATAGGTAATTTGAGTATACGGGTATGTGTGTGTAAAAATCTACCTATGATTGACATTTAATAGATGACTATTTTCTATTTCCTCAAGCTACTTGACTTGGTTAAAAAGAAGATACTTCAAAAATCCAGTAAGATCTGTAAAACATTCTTTATACCAGATTATAATCCACAATTATATCAGTATATTTTACACCCAAACAACATCAATCAGAAGTAGGTATTGGTGTGCTATAAGTCAATCAAAGTAAAGCTTCAAAACAAAAATAAATAAGGTTTTAATGCTATTTCTTTTGATAAAGGTGACTTTCAGCAGTAAAGATTCTATGTGCTGTAGACTGCAGCAACTTTACCCATTGAATCAACTGTGGAGATATGCAGGAAATACTATTGATTTTAAGCATTATTTGAACCAGCAAACAGATTTAAAATGACCTTCCACTGTGATAACAATATCTATAATTTGAAAACAGTTTGTAGAGGAAGAAATGTTGCAAGGTCTGGAGTAAGATAAATGGCAATTTATGGAAGTCAGTTGGCCAATTTCAGATAGAAATAGTTGATATTACTGCAAAGCAGTAAACATATCAACACCATTTCTGAGAAAGCAAAATTTGAGGATACTTTAATTTTCAGGGAATTGTTTCGCCAGTTGCTTTGTAATTATTTCATCTATAAAACGAATCTTATAACTTTGCCATTTGTTGATTTCAGTACGTTCATAGCAATCAAATGTATTGACTCCATGAAAATATAACCAGAGGTATTTGCCAGGTTTGCTGAAAGGACATCATATAATGAAACTTAAGCTTCAGGTTAGCTCATAATTTTAAAAATATGTGTAATAATAGTGAGTACGTTTTAACATTTTTTACAAATTAATTATTTTAGGCAAAACACATAGATATTTTTCAAGTAAGCCTGTTGATGTCCATGAAGATTCATTCTGTTTTTCTTGTTTTACAAACAGTTAGATGTGATACACACAGTTTCGGTGATTGGTCCAGATCCATGTTTGTTCTTAGAAACAGAGGTAGCTTAAAATAATTCAAGACTTTCGTTATTCATCGGATATTCTAAATTAAAAGAGTTTCACGTAAACCAGCGTGAATAACTTTAAAGGCTATTCATTTTCTTCCCCTGTTCTGTCATAATTTAAAAACACTAAATAGAAACAGGAAAAGTAAACCAGCCTAAAAGCAAAGCTCTTTTAGAATGAACCCAAAGTGCTTCTAAAATTGCACAGAGAAGAGATATTCTTTCTAACCAGCAAGTTATCCACCCAGAAAAAAAAAAAAAAAAAAAAAAAAAAAAAAAAACTTTAGTCTTTCCAACCAACTTCTGCCTGGACCATTCAGAAATTTTGAATGGTCCATTATTTGTTAACATTCTTTCAGGCTCTACCTACTTAAAACTTCCCTTTCAGTCTCAATTTGAAAACTTGCTTTCTAGGTTAACTAAATTACTATGTTGTGCCCTTGCTCAGCATTCTGCACAAACACTGTATGTTCTTGTTCTTGTTAATCTGGTTTATAGGCAAAATATAATCTAATTAAATAAATAGCTGAAGGAAGTATTTTCAGTATTTCCTGCTGATTGGGTATTTCACGAATTACTAAGAATTTCTTTGGTTGAACATTTCAAGGCTTAAAAGTTACAATAATTTCAGTTATTGTTTTTTCCTTAAGGATTATTTGCTTAGCAGAAAAACTGGAAAACAGGTAGTATTTTAAAATCCCTATACAAATATTGAATCTATTCATTTGCTTTATCAAGTGGTTACCATTTTAGCCATTTATCTATTCAAAGTGGAAGATATTAGTAAGAGCTAGAACATATGTGAAAATATCAATGTTTCCTATTTATGTGTATCTAATCTAGGCAGAAAGAGAGAGCAGACAATAGTACTTTCAAATAACTTTTCAATAAAGAAAACTTGTATGTTGTTTAGCCTGATTTCCCCTATTTACTTTATCATGTACTCTCTATCAATTCACATGCATGTATATTATTTCATCTGAACCACTGAGAATAACATGGAGACATTGCTCTCCATCCCCCATCAAAAATACTTTAAGATGTATTACTTGGGAACAAGATCATTCCTTTTCATAACTTCATTCAGGAAATTTCATAATTCATTGCTATTTTTAAACTACATCGCTTTTTTTTTCCATTTTTGTTACTTTTTAAATAAATGTCCTCTATAATTTTTTGCTTTTCCTGATCAAAGTTCTACTCCAGAGTGGCTAATAATATTTGTCACATTAGCTTTATTTTATAACATTATCTCAGACTTCCTTTGTCTTTCTTGACCTTGATATTTTTGTAGAAGAGTTCACATTTTGAGTTATTCTAATATTCTTTCATGATTAGATTCAGGTTATGATTATTTTTAGGAGTCATGTAACAAAATTAAGTCTAATATATATTTTGAGGCTAACTTTTTGGAATGTCCAGGTTATTTTAGAATTAATCAACTAGAATCATATAAAAGGAGAGGTAGCATAGAAAAGACTACTTTACAGAAAGGATGAACTACCAAAAAATATATTGTTTTTTCATATTTATTAATCTATACCACGTGCCAGGAACTGTAATAGATATGGTGGATAATTGTTAAAGATGCTGATTTGCCAGTGTCAGGGATCAGCAAACTACAACCCTTTGGCCAAATCCAGCCACAGCCCTTCATTCATGAACTGTTTTCAGCTACTTTTACACTACCACAGGAGAGAAAAACAGTAGTGATAGAGACCATAGGCAACAAAGTCTAAAATATTTACTATCTGGCTCTTCACAGAAAATCTTTGCCAATCCTGGTTCAATATAGCATAATTCTAGCTAATGACATTTTTAGATAAACAACTGTTGATAAACAATTGAGCAATGAAAAAAATATGTTAATACTCAATTCTGTGTATTTTTTTTCCCTGGGGTAGAGACATTTTGCCCTTGCATCTTGCAAATATTTTACTATCTATGTGGTACAAAGTATGTAGCACTTTAAAATACTCTACTATTCATATTTTAGGCCTTGCTCAGGAAGAATAAGGAATGCCACTTAGCTAGAAACCCTTAGTGTTTCGGAGCCTACCTCTGACAAAATTCTGTTATTCTCTTGCCTACTCCCTGCTGTAGACTGTACTTCAAAGGACTAAGCTCAGGAGGCTTCAGCATTTTCTGTGTCAGCAAAGACTTTCTTTTCCTTCAAGCAATTTATTAAAGGGAGAATCAGATTGACTTTAGTGAAATATATTCTATCTTTCCCGAAGACAGAATTTTGTCCCATATAAGAACTCTTCTGCTTATGTCTTGAGCAGAATCACATTTTCAAACTGGTGTCTGGACACACGAATAAATCCCATTACCCAGTAATAGGATTTGTCTGCACACCTCCTGTGCACTCTTTTAGTAATTGAGGAGTCCTTCACAGTGGGCTGGGTTTTTTTTCTTTGAGTTTACTCTGACATCTGTCCAAATAATTTCACTCTATGGGGCATTTGTTTTATTTAAACCCACCAAGAGGGCTAGAGACTAGTGGTTGATAAAATTCCTGAATAACACGACTGTTCTCCTTGATTTCACTCAAGAAGATGCCCTGAAATTAGCTATTGTCTGGAAAAGAACCACAATTCACCTGTTTGCAAAGTAACGTGGAATAAAACCAACAACTGTGTTCTTAGATGATGTATTAGTCACTGCCACTTTCAAATCCCTGTCATTCACACTGCCTCAAAAATGTGTTTAAAAATTATTAAATGATAGTGGTATATATAAAAGTAGTATGCACAAATGGATGTTTTGATAGTCTGATAGTAGAAATGTTGTACATTGAGAAATAGCAAGGACACACTCTAGTTATTAGAATGGAATTGTGATTTACACTAGTTATTTCACATCTTGGCCAAACTAGATCATTAAGACAAATAAGATGTGAAACTGGATTAAACGTCCTAATCATTGCCTATACCATCATTTCTTTGCAATCCTGTCATTGCCAGTACCATCCTATCATTGCCTATACCATCATTTCTAGTTGCTAGCAGATGCCCTCCAGCTCTTCCCCTCAGTGGCTCTCTTCTGTGATACCAATCTAACCTTTTAATTGTAACAATACTAAGAGTTGCTAGAAATTGCTTTTCTGACTTATGTTTCTTACTTACATTACCTGTAATTCTTACAACCTTATTGTAAGCTAGACAACATTGTCTTATTGTTATAGATAGAAGAATGACATGTCTTTGACTCTCCAAAGATCAGATAGCAAGTGACAGAGTTGGCATTAAATCTCAGATCTAACACCTAAGATCATTTATTTAATCCCAGAGCGCTACACATACCATCAATTATTATTTGGCCTTATTAATTAAATGGAGAACAAGTTCTAAAAATATTAATTGCAATTCTAACATATTTTGTTTTAATTGAGCTTTATTCTGCTTCAGAATCCTATTTTTCTTAATTGTGGAAATAAAAACACACACACACACACACACACACACACACCTCTGCAGTGACAGTGAACCTGCATTATTTATATATTGCTTTGAAACATGCTCATTACTTCACTGCTTGACACTACCTGATACATGCCAATCTGACACAAACAAGGAGATTTCTGGATATTCAACTTTTACTTGTCAGATGATGTTAAAGAACTAACCTAACATATAACTCCAAGTTCCATGGATTAAGTCTTGTTTATCTTTTTTAAAATAGAAACTTTATATTATGGCTCTGTAGGTTAGCTGAGTTCTTGGTAAATTAAATTGTTTACATTAAATAATCCTTCCTCAGAAAGTTTTAGTTGGTTTTAAGTAAAAAAACAAATATAGTATCTATAATTTCATATGGCTCTATATAAAACTAAAAGGTAAGAATTACATGTAAACTACATCTAACAAGCTACGAATGGACTTTGCATGTTACCATGTTAAATGCATACTAATTTTAAAGACGCTAACACTGCAAAGCTCTCCCCAGGGCTTACTATAAGATGTCACAACCAGTCCTGCAATCCCGAGACACCATTGCAGCCGCTTTTTACTTCTGTTTTTGCAAAAGGAATGGAAGGTAAAAAGTAGGAGAAAACAAAAATAAAAGACCATTCATTCTGAAGGAAGTGAAATAGGTAGAATAAGGTATTTTTCCTTTGTAAAAAAAAAAAAAAAAAAAAAAAAAAGGAATGTGGAGCAAGGGACATATGAGAAGTGTCCAAGAGAGTAACTTGTAATATAGAATGCCTATAAGAGGAGGAGCTGTCTAATTAAAGTGCAAAATCTCCAGTGCCATGAATATTAGAGTGACATATACCCAGCAGGTGAGAAGAGATTATATAGAGAGCCTAAATACAAAAGAAAAATCTCAGAGGGAATGGAAAATGGTAAGAGAAAGAAGCAGAAAATAGAGCTGTCTCGGTAGCCACTGGTTTAACTGGAGTTATGCCTCACCAGGAGAGAGAGCTGAAGACATGAGACCAGTGAGAGACATAGATGTCTCCTAGAGAGATACTTTAGTTTTAGTTTTTATTTTTTTTACAGAATTAGCTTCATTTTGTCCTAAGAATGTCTGCATCTTTATTATCCCTTTTACATTCATTCACTCTTTTCTAACCATCTTCTAAGCTTTAATTTTTTAAAACATTACTATACATCATATATTTGAAATAATCAGTTTGTTATTTAATTCTAAAGCTTTTGACACTTCTTGCCTTCACAATTTTAAAAACTACACACATAAAACTCTGAAATAAACACAGTAGGCCAAAAGTTTAACACTATTTTGGGGTATATCCATATGATCTCTGTAATTATATAATTCTTCCTTTTAAAATATACTATCTAAATCTAATTTTTACATTTCAACAATTATCTTCAGTAGTAACTAAGTATATTTTCTTCAAAGTGATTTCTGAGAACATCATTTATTAGAATGTGAGAATAGACATGTTTATTTGTAATTTTGTGAGTTTAAAGTCTGTTTTCTGATAGTTTATGTATATACTTTCAAACAATTTTTGTACAATTTTGTGATGATGTAGTTGACCCAAAATATATTTTAAAAGCATATCTTGATAGTAAAACATTAAAAAAATTGATCATAGTTTTTGTAATTATCATTCCAATTGTTTTCGCCCTACACGGACACCTTTTGCAGAAGGTGAGGGACTTGGAAACCATTTTACCAAAGTGGCAGTGAACCAAAGAAACCTGTATTATCATGCTTTTCAACTTAAACTCATTTAAAATTTAAAAAGCAGAATTAAATAACTATTTTAAGCAACCTCAGCACTTTTGGTCACTCTTGTTTTCATGGAGGATTATGAACATTATATAATCTTTGGGAAAATTGGAAGCAACAATTCAACTTTTAGAATAATATGGGTTAAGCAACTCTAATCCAAAAATCCAAACTCTGAAATGTTCCAAAATCCAACACTTTTGAGAACTGATGTGATTCCCAAATGGCATGCCCAAAGGAACATTTTGGATTTCAGATTTTCAAGTTAGGGATGTTTAACTCGTAAATACAATGCAAATATTTTAAGATTTAAAAAATCCAAAATTAAAAATGCTTCTGGTCCCAATCATTTGGATAAAACATACTCAGTTTGTAGCACTTGCCTCTCTCACTGTATCTCTCTACACATAACAATGACATGGCCCTAAACTATAGTACCATTACTAACAAGGATATTACATTATAAATGATGATACTTAGAACAGCAGTATATTAAAATGTCTCAAATGTTTTAACAGAATTTAACTTTTCCCTAAACTACTTTTTTGTGGTAAAAACAAAACAAACACTCAAGGTTAAACCACTTAATACACTTATAAACTTGAAAAATTAGACACTTCAGTTAGGTAATAAACTCCATTTTAGGAAAGCAATATATTACAAGTTTCAAAGATTTGACAAGTTCTATAGAATATCTTTCATGAGTAGATGGAAAATTTCAAACTGCAGGATCTTCTGCCAGGTAAGACTGGATGTCATTGGCTGGTTTGAGGTAGAATTCATTCCAAGGTATACAGTGGCAGTGCAGTAACAATGGGGTGATAGAATGCATAGCCTGGCTTTGAACACTGAATGTTAAATCTACAGTGTTTTGGATGAAACAAATGACATTCAGTTTCCTTAGAAGCAAGGAAGTAGTGATAGAGCTGACCGCTAGAAGGTGGCACTGGCATTATAGCTACCGGTTTTGGAGGCAGTACTGTCATTCTCCCCACATGAGTAAAAGGACAATCTGGTTTAGTTCCAAAAATGCTAGAGCTCAATCTTGCAACGTACTTACAATTTTGGTGAACAAACAAGCATTTTTCAGGAAATGTACAATTAGGAAAGGCTTTCCAAAGTGAAAAGTAATGATAGTAAGTACACTCATCCCCATATCTACCAGCAGGCCAGTACTTGCAACTCTTCAACACTTACCTGTTTTTGTTTTGTGCTTTACTTGCAGTAATGAGTTCATGTGAGAGCTGGTTGTTTAAAGAGCCTGGCATTTCCCTTGCCCCTCACTTCCTATGTGATATGCCAGCTTCCTGTTCGCCTTCCATTATGATTACAAGCTTCTTGAGGCCCTCACCAGAAGCAGATGCTGGCACTATGCGTCCTGTACAGCCTGCAGAACTATAAACCAAAATAATACTTTTTTTTCTTTTTTTTTTTAACCCAGTATCAAGCACTATGTTATAGTAATGCAAACAGACTAACATAGTTATTTTTGCTTCTAGATTGTTATTCTTCAGACATAGCCATTCAAACTATATTGTTGGTAGCTTGTTTAGAAGATAGAAGGTAAGGTCTCTTCAGGCTTTGCTAGAGCTCACACTCTGTTGGAGATGCTTGTTGTCCAGAAGCCATAATCAACACCTTTCTCCTCTTATTCTATATATACATATTTCTTACTTTAACAACTGAACTTACCAGAACTAACTTTATTTAAAAGTTTTCTTCCTTAACACTCATTTTTTTTCTGCGTTGTTTCTGAAGAAAGGACTACAAGTCTTTTCTAAGCTGTTAAGCAATTCTGGCTAACATCTCCTTTTCATGTATTTGTTTTATGTATCAATCTCTTGGCAGCATGAATATTGCTTTGCTGTTGTTGAAATTACAACCTGTTTAAATGGACCTCTATCTGCATTTTAACTTGAAGATGCTGAGTCAATTTCAATAGAAGGGTGAGAAGGTCCATATGTACATGTCACTATAGATTTTTTTTTTTTTTTTTTTTTTTGAGACAAGTGATTCCTCAACACAAAATTGAGGTCTTCTTCAATGAGATTATCTGGTTCTGGCTTATCATCAATCACATCTTCAGAAGATGCTGGCTTCCTCCATGATTTCATTGTTAACATTAGTCAAATTGTAGCTCCAACCTTACAATATGTCTTACATTAATGGTTTTCTACTTTTGTGAACTTAAAAGACTCTGGAATCTTTTTTTTTTTTTTTTTTTTTTTCTTTCAGGTTTAGTGCTAGAAATGACAAGGAGCAGCACTGCAGCTTCATTCCTTCTTTCGTCTCCCCAACTGAAACTTGGGGAGATCTTGCTTGAAGGCATGTTACTATTAAAGATGTTGGTATCAGAGGACTTTAGACTAGAGGGTTTTGTTGTAACAGGGAGTAGTTTACCATGAAGCCATACAATGAATCAAATTGTATTACTTCCTAGAAATAGGGACAGATCGTCTGTCATTTGGTTGTGTCTTTTCTTGTTTGATACCATTACCACATTGCAATTAGGAATTTTTTATCAATATAGGATCCCAATTCTTGCAATTTCTCTTTAATGGTACTTGCAGTTGATCTTGGGTGCCAGTTTAAATGGTTCCAAGGCAGATGACGGGCTTGGTGCTGCTCCGCACTTTGTTTACTTGAAGCCAACCATGGGCTCACACCTGACAGCTACACAGCAGCTGCCACTGCTGCCTACACTGCTACACATGCAGCTCTGCAGAAAGAGACTTAATTAATGGATGGAATGGATGTGGAGTTGAATAGTGCCCCAAACAAATGTTCATTCTTTCACAAAGAACAGCATATTGATGGAGACCGCTCCATCAATGGAGAGCAATAAAATGTGATAAAATAGGACCAAGTCAGAGTCACATAGGGGTTCTGCCCCACACCGGTATGGTAATTTTACAAATTAAACCTTTGACTTCCCTATTGTTCTTCCCTACCTCCATCCTATAAAGCCACCTACAGAAGGTGAAGATAAAAAAGTAATGGAAAATCAGACCACTATTCTCCTCTCATTCTCTCTCTCCTAAGCCACATGTTATGCCAACAGAGGACAGGAAAGCTTTGAATCCAGTATAAAATTGCAATGCTAAATTCGACTGATAAGAAAGTTACGGAATCCACTCGAGACAATTTTAAGTGACTGTGATAGAACATATATGTGGCCCACTGAAGAACAATGAGTAGAATAAATGCAAAACATGTCACATTTATACCCTATTGAGACAGACATCTCAATAAACTGATTATAAAAATATAATAAGCTAACACTAAAATCATGTGCCTTTCAAAAATTATTTTCCTGTGATTCTTATAACATAAAGTATAAGGCTATTGTCACATGTGTGCAACAATTAATAATCTAAAGGAGTTCTTATGTTTAAACAAAAGTGTATCTTCCATGACCTGGTAAGGTAAGTAAGAATAAGTAAGAATTTAAAGGGCTTCTGAAAATAATAATGACCATAACTAATGTTTTGAGTGTTTACATGCTAGACACAGTCTTTTCTTTTCTTTTCTTTTTTTTTTTTTTTTTTTTTTTTTTGGTGGGGGGGAGGGAGGCATGGGCAGAGTTTTGCTTCACTTTTGTTGCCCAGGCTGGAGTGCAATGGCAAGATCTTGGCTCACCGCAAGCTCTGCCTCCCGCATTCAAGTGATTCTCCTTCCTCAGCCTCCTGAGTAGCTGGGATTACTGGCATGTGCCACCACACCCAGCTACTTTTGTATTTTCAGTAGAGATGAGGTTTTTCCAGGGTGGTCAGGCTGGTCTCAAACTCCTGGCCTCAGGTGATCCACCCGCCTCAGCCTCCCAAAGTGCTGGGATTACAGGTGTGAGCCACCACGCCCAACCTTTAGTTTTAAATGAAATGTAATTTCATTTAGTAATCATAAAAATCTTACTCAGTAGGTATTAAAATTAGCCCCATTTTACAAATCAGAAATTAGCATTTAAAAACCTTAAGTCAAAAGAAGCTTCGTCTTGAAGAGGTAAATTTGTGACTTTGGCATGTGAGTGTATTCAAGCAATCCAATCGTGAGATAGATACAATCTGACAAAATGGAAGATACGTTCAGCTAGAGAGAGTATTGGCTATATATGTTTTTGAATAGAGAAGAAATTAAACTAATAGAGGTGTCCAGTAAAAATGGACAGTTATCTTTCAGTACTACATGGGATAAAAAGGCAGGGAAGAAAGAGTTGAAGTCATGAGAGATAGGGAAGCTACCTAATATAGCAATATTGAATATGAACCTCTTTTATTTTAATTATCATTATTCTAATGATAACTAATAGTGCTATTGTAGCAGGGAAGGTGGAACATAATAGAGTAAAATAAATGGGGGTAGATATTGAAAATTGCCCTCGAGATATATGCATTAAATACATCTAATGAGTTGGGATAGGAGTTAGTTACATCCCATCTGAAAAGTACTGGGCAAAAACATAAGTTGTATTATCAGTCATGTTAAAGTGAAAATTTTGTTCTTTGTGCATTTGCCTCACATAGTACTGCAAATGAAGGCAGAAGCCAGAAACCAGAAGTACACGATCTATGAAACTTACCTTTATTTTAATGTAAAACAAATAAAATATGTTTATAAAGATAAAAGGGATTTCTCTTTAAGGAACATAAGTAGCCAGACATTTCTGTATTCACCTCTCTAAATACAACTAAATTTCCTCATTGTAAAACATAAAACACACAGGAAAATTCTGAAAGATGAGGGAAAAAAGGCAGTGGATAGGGACCTTGGAACACAAGAAATGGTATGGTAATGAGTTTCCCAGTTTACTTTTTGTTTTCTATATACCAGACTGGTTATTAAAGAGGCTGATGACCCAGAAACATCAACTGACACAGGCAAACATATCCCAAAACAAACAATCAAAAAGCAAGAAAAGCTTATTCTCTTTAACAAAAATACTGGAAAACGGACAACCTTTTAAACAATAGCCACTCTACTCCAGCCAAACACTACAGAGAAAAACAAAGAAGAAAAAACAATCTGTGGTCTTGGCTAGAAAATGCTGAATGGGGAGCCTGGAATTTCACCTCCCCTAGGCTGTGATGAGGTAATCTCTCTGCTGAGGTGGTGTCACAGAAGACCATGTGGAAGTCAGCACTTGCATTTCTGCCCAGTCTTAAGGAACATCCTCACTCTATCTGCCATGCCAGCCGGTGCAGACTAGGAAATCTGAACTTCTAGAACCATCTAGCAGTAATAAGGTGGCCTTTTCTTTCCATTTTGGAGGTGATGTCAAAAGGGGGCTAGTAGAGAGTCAAGATTTTTACAAACATCCTTTCCCCTATAGTATCAGTGGTGACCCCCTGAAAGTGGTAATGAGGCACCACCTTACCCTCCCAGTGAGGATGATATCAGCAGAGGCCTAGTGGACGATTCTGATTTTCCACCCCAACTCAGGAACAACAAGGCCTTCACAGATTCCCATACTTACTGGTGTCAAAAGATGGTCAAGCCTCAGGGTATTTTGAGGCATAAAGGTGAGGATAGTAGAGAGGTACACAATGGATGCTATTCGTTCAATGATGATAAGAGAATGTTTGACTGGTTGCCCCTGATTCCTGTTAGTGTAAATAGGTTAGTCACTGAGATTCAGAATAAGCACTGGCTTAATGGTCTGAATGTTATGTTTTGCTGTTTGGATATGTGAAGCATAGGGATAATTGCTAGAATGAGAATGGAGGATGCAAGAGCTAATACACTCCCTAATTTGTTAGGGGTGGATCATTAGATTGCATAGGCAAATAAGAAATATCACTCTGGTTTAATATGGGACAGGGTGTTGAGAGGGTTAACTGAAGTATAGTTGTCTGGATCACTTAGAAGGTCAGGTGAAAATTGGACTAGAGGGATAATTAGTACGGGAAGGATATAACCGATATTTTGGGAGCATGGATCCAGTAGCTTATGTAGCTGACCTTACTATAGGATGTGGTATATTGGGTAGCACAGATAATTTTGGATTCTCAGGGGTTGGTTCAATTCCTCTAATTCTAGAAATAAGAGGGTTTGAACCTCTATAATTTACTCTATCAAAGTAACTCTTTTGTCAGACATATTTCTTATGTTTGGGGTGGGATACTGGAGATTAGGATTGGTATTGAGGTATGTCATATGCAGAGTGCTAATATGAGTGGTAGGAAAGTTTTTATAGAAGATGTATGAGTTGATCGTAGTGAAATATGACCATAGAGAACCTGTACTTCCATACCCACCTAGCAATAACAGGATAACATCCTAGTTTCTCTATCAAAGCTATGCCAGAGGAAGACAATAAAACATAAAATTTAAATAATTATACAATATTACAGATATTATAATATTTAGAACATTATTATATTAATATACATTAATATCAGTATTTTTAATATCATCATAATTCCAAAAATATCCTTTTCAATAAAAAATCATTCATCAACAATTTACATTTGGAAAAAAGGCAATCAATAGACACCAAGATGGCACAAATATTAAAGTTACCTAAAAAGGTTTTAAAGAAGACAATATAAAAATGCTTCAATATGCAATTACTTGAACCAAATAAAGAGGATAGAAAGCAACAGCAAATAAATTTAAAGAAGATTCCAATGTAATTTATAGAATTAAAAACATATGGTCAAAATAAATATCTAAGCGGATGAGCTCAGCAACACAATGGAGAGGGCAGAAAAAGAATCAGTGAACCTGAGAATCAAACAATAGAAATGATCACATCTGAAAAACAGAAAGAAAGTAAACTTTATATAACAAAAAGTAAATACAGCTTCAGGACATGAGAGACTGCAACAAAACATGTAACATTTATGTTATCAAATTTTAGAATAAAAGAAGAAAGAATTGGGTTTTAAAATGTATCAGAAATGGCTATTTTTTGTTTGAAATCTGGCAAAAGATGTATGTTTTCAATATGTAAAAACTGAGTAAATTTCACATAAGAAAACCCAAAGAAATTCACACGTAAACACATATAGACAAACTTCTGAAAACTAAACACAAAGAAAACTTCTTGAAAGCAGTCTGAGAGAAGCAATGCATTATATGGGTGGGATGGGGGAAAGGGAGTCAAACAGGACTGATTTCCTTAAGAAAAAGAAATTTCAGTCCAGAATTGTGTGTTTAACAAAACTATCCTTTACAAATGAGGAAAAACCAAAGCATTCTCACATGAAGGCAAATAAACAGAATTCGTCATCAGGAGACGTCCCCCCAAAATATTATTAAAGACAGTTTTTTAAACAGCAATCCATAATAAAAGCAGGAATCTTGGAGTTTCAAGAAGGAAGAAACAGCAAGAGAGCAAAAATGTTCTATCTATAAAATGTTCTTCTACTTTTGAGTTTTCTAAATTATGCTAGCCAGAGGAAACAAAGTTTCTAATACTGTGTAATGTTCTAAGTGTTTGAAGAATAAATATTTAAAATAATTATATTATACATTGGGAACCAGAGAGGGGTATTAAGGAAGATAAAACTTCTACAACTTATTTGAACTGGTATAAGTAGTTGACACAAATAGACTGTCATAAGTTGTGTGTGTGTATTTAAGTGTCTGTGTGTGTTTACTAATAACCTAGAGCAACAACTAAGAGAACTATAAAGAAAAACACTCAAAAACGCTAAGACAAACCAAAACAAAACTCTAACAAATGTTTAAGCAACACACAAAAAAAAGTTTAAAAAAATAGAGAATAAAAGAAAAAACATGGAGAACAAAGAAAAAAACACAACAAATACAGTGGAAGATTTAAGAACTAGCATCAATAATTACATTAAATATGAACAGTCTGTATTAGTCCATACTCACGCTGCTGATAAAGACATTCCTGAGACTGGGCAATTTACAAAAGAAAGGGGTTTAATGGAATTACAATTCCACATGGCTGGAAAGGCAGTACAATCATGGTGGAAGGCAAGGAGGAGCAAGTCACGTCTTGCATGGATGGTGGTAGGCAAAGAGAGAGAGCTTGTGCAGGAGAACTCGTCTTTTTAAAACATCCTGAAAAAAATAAACTCAAGGCCTTAATGAATTCACTGAACAATTCTACTAAACATTTAGAAACACAATAATATAAATTCGACGAATTAATTTCCTGAAAATAGAAGTGAAGCCAACATTTAACCATCTTATTCTATGGAATCTGTATTACCCTGGCACCAACAAAGATAAATAAAAACTATAAACTAATACATCTCATGAATATAAATGCAAAATTCTTAACAAAAATCAGCCAGCCCTTTATATTAATGGTTTCTGCATCCATGGATTCAACCAATAATGGACCAAGAATATTGAAAAAATAATTCCTTCTATACTAAACATGTACAGAATTTGTCTGGTCACTATTTCCTATACAATGCAGTATAACACTAATTTATAGAGCATTTACATTATATTAGGTATTATAAGTTATCTAGAAATGCTTTAAAGTATACAGGAGGATATGCATAAATTAAATGCAAGTTCTACACCATTTTATATTGGAGACTCGAGCATCCACAGATTTCGGTATCCAAGGTATGACTATATTAGCAAATAGAATTCAGTGATATATGAAAGGGATTCTACATCACGACCAAGTGGAATTTATTTCAGAAATTCCACGAATGTGCAATATTTGAAAATCAATAAATATAGTCAACCATTGTTTTGGGTTTGGGTTTTTGTTTGTTTGTTTGTTGTTGTTTGTTTGTTTGTCTGAGATGGAGTCTTGCTCTGTTGCCCAGGCTAGAGTGTAATGGCTCAATCTAGGTTCACTGCAACCTCTGCCCCCCAGGTTCAAGCAATTCTTCTGCCTCGGCCCCCCGAGCATGTGGGACTACAGGCACATGCCACCATGCCCGGCCAATTTTTTTTTTTTTTTTTTTTTTTTAGTAGAAATGGGGTTTCACCTTGTTAACTAGGCTGGTTGCGAGCTCAGGCAATCTGCCAGCCTCGGCCTCCCAAGTGCTGGGATTACAGGCGTGAGCCACCATGCTGGGCTGTCAACCATTTTTATAGGCTAAATTTAAACACACACACACACACACACACACACACAGAATTATGAAAAACATGACATCAATTGCATGTCAAACAAGCAAAATTTGACTAAATTGAACAATTATTCATTTTAAAAACAAGTAAATACAACCCTATCTGAAAACTAGAAATAAAGGAAATTTCTTCAACTTGATTAAAAAAAAAGAAATCTTAAAAAAATCTACATCTAATCCTGTAGAACTGAATAACAAAAAATGGAATAGTTTCTCCTTAAGATTGGGAACAAGGCATAGGCATCCACCCTCATCACTTTTATTCAACCTAGTACTGGAAGTTCTATACAATAAGGCAAGAAAAATTAACAAAACCCATATGGATCAGAAAAAAAAAAAAAAAGAAATAAAACTGTTGTTATTTGTAGATAACATAATTGTGTATGAAAAATTCTGATATGGTTTGGATTTGTGTCCCTACTCAATTCTCACGTCAAATTGTAATCCCCAGTGTGGGAGGAGCGACCTGGTGCGAGGTAGACTGTGTTATGGGGGCAGATATCCCTCTTGCTGTTCTCATTATATTGAGTTCTCACTAGATCTGGTTGTCCCTCTTTCACTCTATTACCTCTTCTTCCACCATGTAAGATGTGCCTGCTTACCCTTCCACCATGATTGAATGTTTCCTGGGGTGTCCCCAGTCATGCTTCCTGTAAAGCCGGAAGAACCGTGAGCCAACTAAACCTCTTTTCTTTGCAAGTTGCCCAGTTTCAGGTGTTTCTTTATAGCAGTACCAGAATAGACTAATACAAATCCCCAATAAATTTACTTACCAAAAAAAAAAAAAAAAAAATCCTAGGAATAATAGATGAGAAATATTTAGAGCCTAGGGCCGAGTGAGGAGTTTCTAAACTTGACATTGAACACAGGTTCCATAAAAGTTGATAAATTGGAATTTATCAAAATTTTAAAAAATGTATGTGAAATTACCACTTGAGAGAATGAAAAGGCAAATTACAGATGAAAATAATTTACAAACCATCTACTTGACAAACAACTCATATGTAAAATATATCATAAATAACTCTCAAAACTCAACTGTTAAAAAAAATCAATTAGAAATGAGAAAAAGCCATGAGGAGATGCTTCACCAATTAGGATATACTATTGGCAAATATGTACATGAAAAAATGTTCACCATCATTAGTAGTTAGGGAAATCCAAGTTAAGCCATGATGAGATACTACCATATACCTATTAGAATAGCTAAAATTACAACAACAACAAAAAAATAGTGATAGAATCAAATGCTAGTGAGGATTCAGAGGAACTGAAGTTCTCAAACTTTGCTGGTAGAAACGTAAAATAGTACAGTCACTGTCAAAAACAGTTTGGCAATTTTTTATGAAAATTGACATGGAACTGCCATGGGACTCAACCATTGTATTTATCCAGGAGATATGAAAACTGTGTACACATAAAAGTCTCTACATGAATGTTCATAGCAGCTTTATTTGTAATAGCTAAGACCTTGAAACAACTAAAATCTTCCTCAGTGGGTGAATGGGTAAACAAAATGCAGACCATCCATACCATTGGATATTATGCAGTAATTAAAAAACTACTGATACCTAACACAACTTGGATGGATATCAAGGGCATCACGCTAAATGAAAAGAGGAAATTTAAACAGTAAAAAACTGCATGCTTCAATTTACATATCATTCTTGAAATAATAAAATTATAGAGATAGAAGACAGATTTGTAGTTGCCAGGGTTTAGGGACCATGCAGGGGGAGGGAATGTATATGAATATAAAAGGATAGCAGAGGAAGATCTTTGTGGTGAAGTAATTTGTTGCCTGTTGATTTCAGAGCTGTTTACACTAATCTACACATGTGATAAAATGACATGTCCGTACATTGTATCAATGTCTACTTTCTGATTTTGATATTGCACTGAAATTTTGTCAATTTTAATCATCTGAGTAAATCGGGAGAAATCCTCTCTGTACTGCCTTTGCAACCTCCTGTAAATCTAAAATTATTTTCAAAAATAGTTAAAAATATATATATAAAGAATAAAATAAAATTTCTTATGAATCCATTAAATTGAATGAAACTCCATGACAGCAATCATATATTGGTACTTTCCTGGCATCTGGCTCTATAATGTTGCCCAGCATGTATTTTTTTGTTACTTGTGTTTTATCTGTCTTCCTCTGATAGATTGTAAGTCGCAGGAGGGCAATGATGTTTGCCTGCTTTGTTCACTGTTGAATCCCAAGAGCTTACATCAGCACTTGCTTACACAATGTCTTCAGTAAAAATCAGCTGAATGGGGCAAGACAGTGGATCTATCTCTTTAGCATGTATAGGATATAATTTATGGTAACAGATGAAATGATACTTATAGTCTCAGATCCTCATCACGAAAATTTTAGTAATCATCTGAAAAACCATTTTTATCCCCTTCTCCATTTGGTCTTGTGTTTCAATAACCCAAGTAAGTGCAGATACTCTAAACATGACTTTTGTAAGTTTTAAGTAAACAAATCATGTCTTGCTGTTAGCCTTGAAGTATAAAGCAGAAAAGCAGAAAAAATAATTTATAAAATGCAAATCTTTATTGTTTATTAACGATTTTTAACTTTATTTGTTCAAAACATTTGCCAAGGAGTAGACTTTTCTAAAAGATAGCTTAGGTTGGATTAATTACAGGACAGGATGTTGGGAAGCAGAACAGGAGAGTTTAGTACCATTGCTCAGATAACTTGGGTTTAACAAGAGGACTGGGAATAAACAGTTAGGTGATAAGGTCACAGTGGAATAATTATTTTAGGCCATTAGAATCTTTCGTGTTTCTTTCTTTGGGCTAGCATAGGCCTCAGGGCCAATATGCTTAAACTAAATTTCAGAATCTAGATTATTTCAACCATTTGGTTTCTGAGCCTGAAGAACAATAGCTTTCTGTGATCTCAGAAGCTATTAGAGTCTTGAGCACAATCACTAGTTTTTCATGTGATTTCTGGTTTTCTATGATGATTTTAATCATCAATCCAAGTTATCAGTTGTGTAAAACATTTAAAACTTTGGGCCAGATATAGCAAAGGATGGGATACCAAGAAACACACGAAGTAGGATTATAAATAGATCCTTCTTACGTAACTATTTTTTGGAGTTTTAAGAAGGTTTGTACTCCCAAGCTCCATCTGAATTCTCGGAAATAAGTAATTTAGAGAGTGGCACAATGGCCAGGTTTTCTTCTCTTCCTCTTCTCCCTCTCTTTCCTCCTTCTCCTCATTATTATTATTTATTATAATTTTGAATCACAAGTTACATATTGTTATAACAAAGGTTTCATCTTCATTTCATCTTTAAGTTTCCCATTTTGATAATTAATAGTTTAAAATCTTAAACTAACAGAAGAGGAAAATAACTACTATGAAAATAAGGAGAATGAGACAAAGAACTGTCTGACAGTCAGTGATTCTTGGCATATGGGGATCTTTGTCCAGGGATCTTTTGGGTAGAAGCTGTTTATATATGGAGGTTTGCTGCTATATCCAAGGTTCTTGAGAAACGTGTCTTCTTGATGCCATTTTCTCTGGAGTATCTTGAGAGATTCTCAATTTTTTATTTCTGAGTAGTAAAGACTGTAGGTTAGGGGAATGCTATGATTTATTTTGAGTTTGGAAATATGAGTCTAGACCTAATCCTTGTGATTTAATGACCGCATCTGTAGTTAATAGTACCTAAGGGCC
Organism: Rhinopithecus roxellana; assembly: GCF_007565055.1. Lineage (NCBI taxonomy): Eukaryota > Metazoa > Chordata > Mammalia > Primates > Cercopithecidae > Rhinopithecus > Rhinopithecus roxellana. The sequence continues at coordinate 92,988,342 of NC_044552.1, read as the reverse complement.
ATTTCAACAAAATTTAAAACCAGTCTTATCTTGGTATCATTTTGGTAGAACTAGTTCTACAGGATGAAGGTCATACAGGGGTTCCAGGAGTTTATCCTTGAGAAAAGCCACTTGGACTTGCTATAAACATAAGTATACTGCCTTAAATCATTAAAGCATTTGACCATTCATAAACTAAATTGTGCCCCCCACCAAATTCTTATGTTGAAGCTCCAACCCCAATTTGGCTGTATTTGGAGATAAAGCCTATAAGAAGGTAATTAAGAATGCAGTGTTTCTTAATGATAGACAATGTCTTACAAAGCACTCTGAGCACAGTCCCTATAAAATGGGTACCTTAGTCACTGAATAGGTAATTTAGTATATATCATGTTGGAAATACAAAGTCTAGAAGACAAAAATAAGCCATTCAGAAAATACACAATGGTAAGTAATGCATTTTCATATGAATAAATCTCTCTTTCAATATCCAGATAGACCTTTGTTCTTCATTTTACTGCTTTGCTGAGTTATTAGCCTGGCAGATGTGACATGTGCCAGAAACAAACTCAGGAATTTTGAATAAAATTGCCCTATGAATGCTGGCTTAAGATTGCAGATGATTTATCTATGCCATGGGGATAGAATGAAATTGTCCTTGGTAAGAAATTATTAGCCACCATTATCAAAGTCAAAGAGATTGGAGATCTCTTCTGAGGGATAACACACAATTAGTTTATAAATAGGTAGTAGAGGATTGCTCTAGTAGTAAGAATATATTACTCATGATGAGGATATTGACAGTTGTCTAAGACCATTTGATTTATGGCATAAGATATACAAGGGTTGATAATTGTCTCTGAATGACTAGTATATACAATTTGGAGACATAAGTCCATTCATATACAAATATTTTGCCAATCTTTGTGCCTAAACATTAATATGCTTTTGAACTAAAAATGATCCAATCATTACAACTTATTTATATTAATATATCTTGCTTATTCATAGTGAACTATAAGAATTGAAATGCCAAACAAACTTGATTACTTTTATCATCTTTCTTTCATACAAGGAAGGAAGCAATCATTTTGGTATCTGGTAGACATTTCTAGAAATCTACAGATATTTATTACTCTAAACTTGGTGACTGAATTTTAGAAACACATAAAAAGAAACACTTGACAAGGAAGACAAAACAGAGATAAGCCATATTTATTCAAAGTAAGAAATAAGGGCCATCAACAAGAAACAATGATTTTTACCAATTTAAATTATATTCTTCAAAATCAGAACACTTAAAAATAGCACTATTCATTGCTTCTCAGCCTTTTGGCTAAGATGAAGTGTAAAATAATTCAGTTCAAGAATATTATAGAAGTACTGAGAATTAACAAAATACTTTGGTAATGAAAATGAAGCATCTCTATTGGGCAGATAATGACTTGATAATTTCATAGAAAAAGATTCTAATTTTCCTTTTATGTAGTTATCTAATAATATTTTTCAGAGAGGGATCTACAAACCTTTTCTCTTTTTAGTAAAGCTATTACACTGAGTCAAAGTTGTTATAATATTTAACATCTTTTATTGTTTTCAGTCATTTTTATTATTTATATTCATATTCACAATCACAATCTCTATATAAATTTATATACATGAGTTCAGACATATACAAATACATAGTTATTTAGATACATGGTAAAATTAAACAATGACTTCAACTTTAAAATATAATTGACATTATCAGCATATTATCTAAAATAATGTATATTTTTTTCATTATTTAATCTTATTAAAATATGACAGGTTCCTTAAGAAAACGACAAATTAAGCACTCTTATCTTGTGGATATTTTTGTGCTTGTAGTTTATTTCTCTCTCTCTCTCTCTCTCTCTCTTTCTCTCTCTCTCTCTCTCTCTCTCTTTTTTTAGATGTAGTCTTGCTCCATCGCCCAGGCTGGAGCGCAGCTGTTGCACAGTCTCAGCTCACTGCAACCTCCACCTCCTGAGTTCAAGTGATTCTCCTGCCTCAGGCTCCCCAGTAGCTGGGATTACAGATGCATGCCACCATGCACAGCTAATTTTTGTATTTTTAGAAGAGACGAGGTTTCACGATGTTGGCCAGGCTGATCTCGAATTCCTGACCTCGTGATCTGCCCGCCTCAGCCTTCCAAAGTGCTGGGATTACAGGCATGAGCCACCGTGCCTGGCCTGTGCCTGTAATTTCCATACTTAGTATTTTCAAGCACTTTTAGAATCTCACATCTTTAATCAAAATAACCAATAATTTGTTCCTTCAGAGTAAGGAAAATCTAGAAAGTAGGAAATTTATGTCTTACCTCTTTTCTTCAAGGGCAATTTTTTTGTATTATCTTTTCAAATACATAAATGCAGTTATAACATCACCCAAAGGCATTTGAAGATCCTGGTAACCTTTTTCTCTTCTGCAATGAGTAAGAATAAGGATAAAACTAAAACTAAGTTTAGTAATTAATATTTTAAATATTTTTCTTACTTTAAATTTATTCAATGAAACCACTATTTATTAATTAATACAATTTAATATTAGTGGAAGTTGTTACATTTAACTAAGGATATAAAAATTATGATTTACGACTACGCATGAAGCCATTATAATATTTGACATGATAAGAAATGAGATTAAACATTTTTTTAAAGACATTCACTATTATTGGCCGGGCGCGGTGGCTCACCCTGTAATCCCAGCACTTTGGCAGGCCGAGGCGGATGGATCACGAGGTCAGGAGATCGAGACCATCCTGGCTAATACGGTGAAACCCTGTCTCTACTAAAAAATACAAAAAATTAGCCAGGCATGGTGGCGGGCACCTATAGTCCCAGCTACCTGGGAGGCTGAGGCAGGAGAAATGGTGAGAACCCGGGAGGCGGAGCTTGCAGTGAGCGTTACACCACCGCACTCCAGCCTAGGCGACAGAGGGAGACTCCATCTGGGGGAAAAAAAAAGAAAGAAAGAAAGAAAGAAAGACATCCACTATTACAATTTTATTTAAACACAATGATATATTTTTGACATTTTAAGCAAAATTCGGAAAAAAGATAACTTATTTGACACATGAAACTGTTACAGTAATTTATAAATTTCAAATTATGTGAAGTTTGATATTAGTCCCAGATAAACTAGATTATATGGAGTTTAATTTTATATAATAACACCTAAAAAAATTAGACTTTAAGAAAATATTAGCTTATTTTGACAACTTGTCTATTTTTCACGTATGTAAAAGTTAATTCTAATAACAAAATGTATTTATTTGCTAGTAACCCAAATGTTAAGATTTTGAAAGTATTTAAATCATCTTATTCTTTTCTTTAAGTCACAGATGCAAATTTAACGTTATTAAGCAACATTTTGAAGCGAAAGAAATGCAGTTTAATTTTTTTCTTTTTTTTAATAGTTTACTATTTACCTGGACTATATATTCCTAGATTACACATATAGTGACAGGATTTTTAACATTTTTAATTTTTAAAATTTTTATGGATACATACCTAACAGGTGTATATGTTTATGGGGTATATGAGATATTTTGATGCAGGCATATATTGTGTCATCATCACATTGGGGTAAATGAGGGTAAATCCATCACCTCAACCACTTCTTTGTGTTACAAACATTCCAATTATACTTTTTTAGTTACTTTAAAAGGTACAATAAATTATTGTTGACTGTAATCACGCTGTTGTTCCATCAAATATTAGACCTTACTCATTCCAGCTAACTATATTTTGTACTCATTAATCCCCGCTGACCTCACTCCCCACCTCAGCCTCTGGTAACCATAATTCTTCTCTCTCTCCCCATGAGTTCAATTGTTTTAAATTTTACCTTTCACAAATGAGTGATAACATGCAAAGTTTGTCTTTCTCTGCCTGCTTGCTTTGCTTAACATAATGTCCTCCAGTTTGACCTATATTTTTGCAAATGGCAGGCTCCCATTCTTCTTCATGGCTACATAGTACTCCATTGTTTATACATACCACATTTTTTCTATCCATTCATCTCTTGGTGGTCACTTAGGTTGCTTCCAAATCTTGGCTATTGTGATAATGCTGCAATATACATGGGAGTGTAGATATCTTTTCCACATACTGACTTCTTTTCTTATAGGTGTATGTCTAGAGTGGTATCTCTGGTCAATATGGTAGTTCTGTTTTTAGCTTATTGAGGGATATCCATACTGTTCTACATAGTGGTTGTACTAATTTACATTCCCACCAACAGCATATGAGGGTTCTCCTTTCTACACATCCTTGCCAGCATTCCCTATTGCCTGTCTTTCAGATAAAAGCTATTTTAACTGGAGTGAGATAAAATATCATTGTAGTTTTGATTTACATTTATCTGGTGATCAATGATATTGAGCACCTTTTCACATGTCTGTTTGCCATTTGTACGTCTTATTTTGGAAATGTCTAGTCAAATATTTTGCCATTTTAAAATCAGATCATTAGCTTTTTTCCTATTGACTTGTTTGAGCTCCTTATATACTGTTATTAATCCTTTGTCAAATGGATAGTTTGCAAGTAGTTTTCTCCCCTTCTGTAGGATGTCTCTAGACTTTGTTGACTGTTTCCTTTGCTATGCAGAAGCTTTTTTAAAGTGATGTAATCCCATGTTTCACTTTTGCTTTGGTTGCCTATGCTTATGAGATATTGATCACAAATCTTTGTCCAGAGCAATGTCTTGGAGAGTTTCCCCAATATTTTCTTCTAGTAGTTTCATATTTTGAGGTTTTAGATATAAGACTTTAGTCTACTTTGATTTAATTTCTGTATATGGTGAGAGATAGGGGTCTGGATTCATTCTTCTGCATATGGATATCTATCTTCTCAAAACCATTTGTTGAAGACACTGTCCTTTCCCCAATGCATGTTCTTGGCATCTTTGTCAAAAATGCGTTCACTGTAGTATCAATTTTTTCCGGGTTCTCTATCCTGTTCCATTGGCTAATGGGTCTAGTTTTATGCCTAATATCATGCTGTTTTGTTTCCTATAGTTCTGCAGTATAATCTGAAGTCAGGTAATGTGACTCCTTCAGTTTTGTTCTTTTTTGCTCAGGACAGCTTTGGCTATTCTGGGTCTTTTTTGGTTTCATATACATTTTAGAATTTTTTTTATATTCCTGGGAAAAATGTTATTGGTGTTTTGATGGAGATTACACTGAATCTGTAGATTACTTGGGGTCATGTGCATATTTTAACAATATTGATTTTTCCAATCCATGAACATGAAATATCATTTCACTTTTTTGTGTTCTCCTCAATTTCTTGCATTAGTGTTTTATAGTTTTCATTGTAAGGTTTTCTCACTTCTTTGGTTAAGTTTATTCCTAAGTATTTAATTTCATTTGTAGATATTGTAAATGGGATTACTTTATTGGTTTATTTTACAGATTTTTCACTGTTGGCATATAGAAATCCTATTGATTTTTTGTATATTGATTTTGCATCCTGCAACTTACTGAATTTGTTTTTCAGTTTTAGTAGTTTATTGGTGGAGTTTTTAATTTTTTCCAAATATAAGATCATATTACCTGCAAACAAGGATAATTTAACTTATTCCTTCCCAACTTGGATATCCTTTATTTTTCTCTCTTGTCTGATTGCTCTAGCTAAGATATTTAGCACTATGCTGACTAAGAGTGGTAAAAGTGGACACTCTTGTTTTGTTCCAGATCTTAGAGAAAAGGCTTTCAGTCTTTCTCCATTCACTATAATGCTAGCTGTTTTTCTGTCATATATGGCTTTAAGTGTGTTAAGGTATGTGCCTTCTATCCCAAGTTTTTTGAGTTTTTTTCATAAAGGGATATTGAATTTTAACATATGCTTTTTCAGCATCAACTTAAATGATTCAATTTTTTCTCTTTCATTCTGTTTATATCACATTGATTGATTTGTGTATTTTGAACCCTTTTTGCATTCCTGCGATAAATTCCACTTGGTCATGATGAATATCTTTTTAATGTGTTGTTGAATTCAGTTTGCTGAATTGAGGAATTTTACTTCAGTGTTCTTCAGAGATATTAACCAATGGTTTTCTTTTTTTATGTGTCTTTGTCTGATTTTGGTATCAAGATAACACCGGCCTCATAGAATGAAGTTAAAAGTATTCCCTCCTTCTCTATTTTACTGAATAGTTTGCATAGTAATGGTATTAATTCCTCTTAAATGTTTGGCAGAACTCTGCAGTGAAGCCATTGGGTTCCAGACTTTTCTTTGCTGGAAAACTTTTTATTGTGACTTCAACCTCGTTAGTTGTTTTGGTTCAGTTCAGGTTTTGGATTCTTTATGGTTCAATCTTGGTAAGTTTTATGTGTCTAGAATTTATCCATTTTTTATGGGTTTTCCAATGTATTGCCATATAGTTGCTCACAGTAGTCCCTAATGAACCTTTGAATTTTTGTGCTATCAGTTGTAATATCTCCTTCTTCATCTCTGAATTTATTTCTTCAGGTTTTCTCTCAATTTTTCTTAGTCTGGCTAAAAGTTTGTCAATATTATCTTTTCAAAACCAAGCTTTTTGTTTTGTTGATCTTTTGCATTTTTTTCTTCACTCATGAGATTGTGAATTCAGCCAGGCTTGTTCTTCCTTCAGGACAGTGAGCTCCCCTTTCTCCTGCTCCAGAGCAGGTCCAGAAACAACTGTGAGCCCTGGGCCTGGAGTCAGGAATCTTAATCCACTGCAGCTGAGTTGACACTCAAGCCTCAAGGCAAAGTTCCTCCCACTTTTCTCTCTCCTTTCCTCAAGAAGGAGTTTCTTCCCATGGTCACCACTGCCCCAGGCCTGTGGTGAGCGCTGCCTGACTGTAACCGATGTTCATTCAAGGCCTAAGGGCTCTTCAATCAGTTTGTGCTACATGCTACCAAGCCTGAGTCTCTCCCTTCAGGGCAGTGGGTTCTCCTCTGACCCACAGAATCCAGAAATGTCACCATCCCAGACCAAGGCCTGGAATTAGAAACCTCAAGAGACCCCTTGGTGCTCTATCTTAAGTGCAGCAGAGCTGGTACCCAAGCTATAAGGCAAAGTTCCCTTTATCTTTCCCTCTCATTTTCTCAAGCAAGAGTCTCTCCGCATGTCCATTATAGCTGGGAATGTGTTGGGTCACACCTGAAGCCAGCACTGCACTGGAATCTCAGGCAAGGCCCACAGAAAGTAATGTCTGGTTTATTCAAGGTCCAAGGGCTCTTTTGTCAGCAGGTGATAAATCCTGTCAGAACTAGGTACTTCCTTTCAAGGCAGTAGGTTTCCCTTATGGCCCAGGATGTGTCCAGAAATGTCATCCAGGGTTTAGGCCCTGGGATGGGCCCCCACAACTCTGTCTAGTGTCCTGTCCTACTATGACTGAGCTGGTATTCAAGGTGCAAGACAAAGTCCTCTTTACTCTCCCTTCTCCTCTTCCTAAGCGGAAGGAATCAGTCTCTCCCCAGACTGAGAACTGAGCTGCCTGGAATGGATGAGGGTTGATATAAGCACTGCACTCCTTTGGCTGCCCCAAGCTGGTGTCTCACTAGGTCATGTGAATCCCAACTCCACTGGCTCCGAGCCCAGTACAGCACCAGGACTTGCCCAAGAATTGCAGTCCTTGTGGCCTAGACCGCCTTTTAAATTTATTTAGGATCCTAGAGTGCTTTGGCCTGCAGTGGCATGGCTAGCCGGAAGTCAGGTTCTGACCGCCGAATTGGACAATTTACCTCTGGCTAGGGCCAATTTAAATGCTCCTTCTGTGGGCACTGGCTGAATTCTGCCCCATGTTGCTTTCCATTATGACTGGCAGCATTGAGTTCCAAAGCAAAGTCCCACAATCACTGCACTTTCCTTCCCCTAAGTAAAATGATTCGCACTTTGTGCCATGAGGCCGCTGCTGCCTGGGGATGCAGCAAGGGTGAGGCCAGCAATTCAAGACAGTCTTTCCTACCCTCTTCGGTGCCTCTAAACCAGGAATGTGATTGCCCAACTGATTTTTTGTTCTTATGGAGCTATTTCCTTGTGTGGATAGTTGTTTAATTGGTGTTCCTGTTGGGGATATGATTGCTGGAGGCTTCTCTTCTGCCTGCTCACAAAAATATTTTTGTTAGACTGCTGTGCAAAACTTTTTAAGAGAATGGAAAAAGAAGTAGGGAAGGAAATAGAAACAAGTGGGCAAAGAAGTAAGAGGAGCCAGTTTCAGATAATTCTTGTAAAATGTTACCCCTTCTTAATAAGATGGTTAGATGCAGGAAGTCTATTTTCACATATACGCACACAGGCACACACACATACAATACACACACACACAAAGGTTTGTTACATTTTATTTAGTAAAATAACCTCCTTCTTAAGTGATCTCTGTATTTTAAAGACAGAAAAGACAACCTGCTCATGATGATTTATTTCCTTTTTGTTCAAACATTTCTCTCAAATGAGCACACTTGCTTATTAAAAAGTATAAAGTGGCCTTTGTAATTCTAAATTTCTTTAGTGACTATCCTCCAAATATTGAAATACCTGGGCAATTAGCATCATAATACACATTCACACATAGGTCTGGAAATGTTAACAACATGCGCTTACCTGTCTGTTCAAAAGGGCCTCAGAAAGTGAAGAACAAAAGAAAGTGATGGGCTCTTAACCAATAATGATAATTATCAATGCTCAAGCAACCCTCTGAAGTAACAAGGCAGAGTGCAGCTTCCCGCTTTCAAGCAGATCAGGCCATGGGGACAGGGAACCTGGTACTGGTTGAGGCATGACACCAAAACTGAGAAAGGAGGCAAATCAGCACGTTCAAATTTTTATTAGCTCAGGATTTTTATTAAAGTATAAAACACTTGAGAATAGTTTTTTTTTGAAGGGCATACATTCTCATCTTGATTTGTTTGCAATAAACCTACTTCAAAGAGGTTGTTACTGCTTGATTGTGATAGATACATGTGAACTCTAATATTAGATTTGAGCACATAATATCTTGTTCTGCATATAGGACAGTAAGGTTGATTTTACAATTTCTTTATCAATGAGAAAATACTTTTCACTACAGATAATAGTCTTCTGCCAATGTTTGTATGATGTGACTATAAACTCTTAGCAATAAATTATTGGAATAGAGATCTACAAATGCTCTCGTCTAGGCAAACAGCTGCTCTCTCAAAAGACTTTGGGATTGGTATTTAGGTTTCATGATAATGCTATAAATATAATAATATAGATTTGCATGAAGATGTAGAGAAAGTAAAGTTAATCTTCAGAAGAAAGAATGAATCAGAGGTGCAAAGCAGAGTCATGTAGGATCAATAGAAATTACTCTCTAGTCCTTGTTGATTTCCCAGTTCCTAGTTCTTATTCACCAAGATTACCCTTTGCTTTCAGCTTTGATTGCCCCAGCATCCTTCTATCAAATTCCTTTACTGGTTGTGTAGAAAGCAGTTCTGATCCAGACCCCAAGAGAGGGTTATTTGACCTTCTGCAAGGAAGAATTTGGGTAGAGTCCATAAAGTGAAAGCAAGTTTATTAAGAAAGCGAAGAAACAAAATAATGGCTACTACATAGACAGAGCAGTAACATCTGTGGCTCAACTGATTATAGTTATAGTTACTTGTTGATTATATGCTAAACAAAGGATGGGTTATTAGGAGTTTTCTGGGAAAGGGGTGAGCAATTCCCAGAACTGAGGGTTCCTCCCCTTTTTAGACCATATAGGGTAACTTCCTGACATTGCTATGGCATTTGTAAATTGGCATGGTGCTGGTGGGAGTGTCTTTTAGCATGCTAATGCTTTATCATTAGTGTATAATGAGCGCTGAGGATGACCAGAGGTCACTTTGATCGCTATCTTCATTTTGGTGGGATTTGGCTGACTTCTTTGCCACATGCTGTTTTATTAAGAAGGTCTTTATGACCTGTATCTTATGCTGACCTCCTCTCTCATCCTGTGACTAAAAGTGCCTAACACCTTGGGCATGCAGCCCAGTAGGTCTCAGCCTCATTTTACGCAGTACCTATTCAAGATGGAGCTGCTCTAGCTCAAACGCCTCTGACAGTTGAACTATCCCAAATTGGTGCCTGTTAGTTGAAACCCATACAATATCAACAAAAGTATGCTGAATTAAAATACTGAAATGTTATTATAGGTTACATACTTTACTTTTTCTTTTTTCTTTTTTCTTTTTTTTTTTTTTTTGAGATGGAGTGTCGTTCTGTTATCCAGGCTGGAGTGCAGTGGCGCCATCTCAGCTCACTGCAAGCTCCGCCTCCTGGGTTCGTGCCATTCTCCTGCCTCAACCTCCCCAGTAGCTGGGACTACAGGCACCTGCCACCACACCTGGCTAACTTTTTGTATTTTTAGTAGAGATCGGGTTTCACCGTGTTAGCCAGGATGGTCTCGATCTCCTGACCTTGTGATCCGCCAGTCTTGGCCTCCCAAAGTGCTAGGATTACAGGCGTGAGCCACCGCGCCTGGCCAATTTACCACATTTTAAAAAACTTTTATTTTCCAGGCTGATTCCTTAAATTCTGGTGTTTGTAGAAGTTATATTTATTATATTTTCTTTCACTTTTCTTCTCTTTACATAGTAGCATCTATTTACTTCCCTAAATGTGATATTTCTTTACAGGAACACGTTAACTTTGGATTGTTGCCAGGGTGTGTTAAGTAATCCCTTAAAATATTGCCTCAGTAGCATTCGCTGGCTTCCAATATACGGCAGACAGATCAGGCTTAGTTCATGCACAGGAAATTCATTATAATAGTAGAATTTTCAATGAAAAAATCAATAAATAAGTTTTAATAAACACCATCAACATTTTCCATTGAAGTCTTTTCAGAACATAATCCATCTTCAGAATTGTTATCATATTCTAACAATGTCTATTTTCTTCTAAGATGTTAAATGTATTTGTGTGATAAACAATATTTTACTTGCCTGAATACATTTTTTTCCATCTCACCTGATTTTTTCCAAGCTTGGAAAATATGTCAGATCAAAGAGAAGGAGCTGTAGCTGCCTTTCTTAGGAGGGGGAAAAAGCACAGGCTATGTTTGTTTCATCGCTAAAAGGTACCTTGAGTCACAGGAGAAAATTCTATGACTTCCTTGGTGACTGAAAGCTTTCTTTATGATTTTTAAATAAAAATTTTTAAGGCAGTAGATGGCTTCGATAAGCAATATGTGATTAAGTGTTAATTTTATAGTGGTCTTTTGCATATACGAACTAGTTCATGTTCCCTCAAGAAATTCCCATAAGTGTAAGCATATTTATTCAGATCATTCATCTTAATCTTCTACCAAAGAAAAATAATGTTGCATGTGAGAGTATTTTAAAGTGACTGATGAGTATATTGAAAGAACGATAAATTGTTATCCTAATGAAAATATATTGATGTGCTAAGTAAAAATCTGTCTGGAGTAGCCCTGCTTTATTCAGAAAAGGAAGAATGAAAGGGCATAAAAAACAAGGACCCCAAATCTCCATACCCTGACAAAGGCACATGCCTGCTGTGAAAAGGCCAACTAGACAGTAATTCCAAAGGGTAGAGCCAGAGCAAAATGACATGGATTTGGCAAGCAAGCTGCCATCCTATTCTCAGCATGCACCTGTAAATTCCAGTATATTTTGTCAATATAACTTATCCCACAAATGAAAGAAAATGTAAATTTCTTTTCTTTCAAACCATAATGATTTGGCTCCTGGTTTGTTCTCTCTGTCACTCTCCTCTTACCAGCAACATATCATGAGAACTTGCCCCAGATTATTTCTTTAAATGCACCCATTGTGCTTCCACCTAAGGGTCTTTGCACTAACTGTGCTTCTGTCTATAACTTTTTCTCCCACATTTTACAGGAAGTTTCTTCCTTTTCATTTGAAAATAAGCTCAAATGATTTTTTGTACATATAAGTTAGGTGAATAATTAATTTCACATTTGTCCTTGCCCCTTCAGAATGTAAGGTCCATGAGACATCTTGTTAATTGCTATTCCCTCAGTACTAATAACAGGGTAAGTGAGAGAGTAGGCAGTCCATATATATTTGTTGAATGAATGCATCATGATATTAACACAAACAAATGATTAAAGCATAATATGGGTGGTAAGAAAATTCTCATGAAATAGTCACCATGCCATGTAGTATGGCTTAAGTAGTTAATCTTTAAAAACCAGCTGTTCTCAACCAGAGACAGAAAGAAAAATGTGCATGCCTCTTGAAGGTGGCAGAAAGAGATGAGAAATATTCAACTCATGCTATCTTTATGTGTTGTTTTTCTTCTAAATTAAGCATTGGCTTATAATACAGCTGAGTGCATTGACTTCAAATACAGTTGAGTGTACTCACTTCAGTGACCGGTGTTTAAAATCCAGCTAATTCCCACAAGTTGGCCACACATGTGTACTCATGTGATGCTGTAGAAAACAGTATAAATTAATGGTTTATATCATAAACATAAAGAAAGTAATTAGCTACCTCTAATGGAGATCCAAAGGCTGTCTTTCTCTGTTGTTATAGAAAAAGTCTTTTGAGGTATAGATTACAGGTCCTCGTTAAAGAGAACTAGATTTAACGTGTGGTTCTACCATTATGTAACCTTTTTTAGCCCATGTTTACCCAACTGTAACATGGCAATAATAATAGTACTTAACTCATAGGTTCTTATGGGTGTGAAATAAAATTAGAGTCTGATATATATAAAATAAAAATACCTGACATATATTGAAAATGTTGTGCTTTAACTGTTTTGAAGCTCTTTACCTAATTTAGGCCATTTACTAATCTTGAAGTTAGATATTATTATTGCTGCAATTGAAATACAGGAAAACTGAGAAACAAAGAGATTAAGTGACATGCTAGAGATACTCAATTAGTAATAATTACCATATATAATCAGCACTTTATTTTTTATTTACTTATTGTTTTTGATGGAGTTTTGCTCTTGTTGCCCAGGCTGGAGTGCAATGGTGCAGTCTTGGCTCACTGTAGCCTCCACCTCCCGAGTTCAAGGAATTCTTCTGCCTTAACCTCCCAAATAGCTAGGATTATAGGCATGTCCCACCACACCTGGCTAATTTTGTATTTTTAGTAGAGACAGGGTTTTATCATGTTGGTCAGGCAGGTCTCGAACTGCTGATTTTAGGTGATCTGCCCACGTGGGCCTCCCAAAATGCTGGGATTACAGGCATGAGGTACTGCACCCAGCCTACATTTTACTCTTATTGGTACTATTTGGATGGTCCTCAATGTAGTTCAAGCTACACTGAGCTCAAGTTACACACAGATGAATTAAAATTGCTCCCACTTTATCCCATTTATCTAGGTCTCCATGTGCTTTTACATTTTGACTGTTCCTCATTTATCTTCCCTGACTCTTTGGTTGTAGTTTTTCTTGATGTCTCTAATCCTCAAGCTCTCACTATGAACACTGACAGTATTAAAGAATAGCAGATGGATTTAAGTACTTTGGCTCTGGAATCAGACAATCTTGAGTTAGAATTCTGGCTCTGTAACTCACTTCAAATATGATTCTGATCAAATAACTTAAGTATTAAAGTGGCAGCTTTCATTCCACATAGTTGTAAAAACAATAATACTTTGTAGGGTAATTTGAAAAATAAAGGAGAAAATGTGTGTCAGCAACTTAATATGTTGCTTATTGCCTAGTAGATGCTTCGTTTGTATTGACGGATTAATGATCCTGTAGTCTAGATGTGGGGTCTCCAACCGCTGGGCAGAAGATTGGTAACAGGTCTTTGTCCTGTTAGGAAATGGGCTCCACAGCAGGAGGTGGGTCATAGGCAATGGAGAATCTAATTAATGTGAGAATCTAATGAATGTCTGGTGATCTGAGGTGGAAAAGTTTCACTCTCAAACCATCGCTTTCTCCTCAAAGGTCTGTGGAAAGACTCTCTTCCACAAAACCAGTCCCTGCTGCCATAGACTTGGGGGAACACTGGTCTAGGTCCCCCTCAGCAATGTCCTCCAAATACAATGCTTACAGTCACTTTCTTGAACTGTACATCTCTGCAGGGAAAGTGTGGTCATCACTGAAGTTGTCAAATATCTCTGATTAATACATTTTTAGGCACATGGTAAGATTGGACCTCTTCAATCCTTTGAAGTTAGTTGTGGCCAATGCTTTGGCCAATGAAATGTGACTGGAAATATGTGTGTCTTTTCCAGACAAATGCTGCAAAAGCTAGTGAAGGATTCACCATCTTCCTGTCTCCCTTCGATCCTGACGGAATGTTCTCTTTGCATACTTTCTCAGCCTGAGACTTGGAACTAGAAGATCTGGAGCAGAGTCCCCAGTGCATTCTGTGATGGACACATAGCATAAACAAGAAAGAATCCTTTGTTGTTAAAATGCCATTACGATTTATTTTGGGATTTATCATAACAGTATAACCTACACTGTGTGTATTAACGCAGGGGATAGAAGCTTTTTTCTTTTTTTAGCAACTCCTTCTAAGATTTCATTGGGGAAAGGTAATCTCATTCTAGCATGTGAAATAATTTTTGATGCTATCCATTTTAGATCTTTTCTTTCCTTGTTTCTTGAAGACTAAATGCTTTATTTCCTCTGAAGAAATGAGGGCTCTGTTGAAGACAGTGCTGTGAATTTCAGGATAGCGAGAATTAGAGCAACAAAAGGCAATCTCTGTAATAGGGAGGGAGGATTCACTCAAGTTGAAGAGAAGATACTCTTCAGAACTTAAAAATTCTGCATCTCATTTTTCAATGTGACCATGATTATCAAAATGTAACCTCAGAGAGATGGAGTCCATATACATGTCAAGCTTGGTTTTTAGCATGTAACTCTCTAAAACTAATAGCAAATGTGAATACTGGGACTTGTCGCTAATTATATTGTGGTTGATATTGATTTTTATTGTACCCAGATTTCCTTACTGTGAGGAACATGAAAGTTCTCCTGCTTAGCCTGAATAATGGGAACTTTGTTGTGTTCCTGATGGGAAACCCTGGAGTCACCCAGAGGCAACAACAATGTCCCTCAGTTAATTATAAGGGGATTAAATCAAATACAGCTATCCCATACCTTGATATTTCCCAAACATGTTTATGATTTACACTCTGTGGATTATTAAATGCTAATGTAATACCAATTATAGATACCAATAAAAATTATTGATAAAATATAATATATTGTATTAGGGATGTTTCAGAGAAAGAGAATCAATACACATATGTAAATAGACAGAGATTTTATGTATGTCTATATATCTATACATATGAGATTTATTTATTTATTTGTTTTACTTATTTTATTTATTTATTTATTTATTTTTGAGACAGAGTCTCACTCTGTTGCCCAGGCTGGAATGCAGTGGCGCGATCTGGGCTCACTGCCAGCTCTGCCTCCCGGGTTCATGCCATTGTCCTGCCTCAGCCTCCCGAGTAGCTGGGACTACAGGAACCCACCACCATGCCCGGCTAAGTTTTTGTATCTTTCGTAGAGACGGGGGTTTCACCGTGTTAGGGAGGATGGTCTTGATCTCTTGACCTTGTTATCCACCAGTCTGGCCGAGATTTATTTTAAGAATTTGGCTCATATGATTGTGGAGGCTGACAAGTCTAAAATTTCTAGGTTAGAGCAGACCAGAGATCCAGGGAAGAGTTGGTGCTGTAGCTTGAGTCTGAAAACATCTGGGGGAAGAATTCTCTTTCTTTTAGAGGACTTAAGTGATTTTCTCCTAAGGTCCTCAACTAAATATATGAGGCCCATCCACTTTATGGAGGGTAATATGTTTACTCAAAGCCTACTTATTTCAATAGTAAGTTAATGCCAAAAAAAAAAAATTGTCACAGAAATATTTAGACTGGTATTTGATCTGGATATCTTGGCTAAGGCAAGCTAAAATATACAATCATTATATCACATATATTGAACTGTAAATGTTCAGTGACAATTTTTATGCTGTTCTTTTATTTTTTATGAACAATAAATAACATGTAACCACAGAAATTTTTAAAAATATATAAAATTGATTTCTATAGATATGGCTTCTTTTAAATTCTTTGCCTGTCATCTTTCCTATGCCTGTTACTGAGTCTTTTGTAAATTGTTAAAAGAGAGTCATGTTTAGATTAACTCTGTTAATGATTACTTAGTAAATAGATACACTGGTTTTCAAAACCAGTTTGACAATGTCAACATACTTGAAGTCATTGAGACAATCATCTATTACTATTAGGATCTTTTTGTGAAACAGAGATTTATAAGCAACCTCAAAGAGCATATTTATGCCTGAAGGTGAGCTCAGCTCAGAAAAGTGGAGGCCTATTTGGTAATGTGTCATCTAAAGCATTGATTTTTTGCTTAATTCCCAATTAACTAAAAATGCTATGAGTGTAATTTTGAGTTTTCTGAAAACAGGGACTCAAAACGTTACCTGTTAGGACAACTTAAGAAGAGAAAAATGGAACAAAAGAAAAAAAAATGTCATGGTGATTAGATCATTTTGATTAATACAGAAAAGGCATTCGACAAAATTCAACATCCCTTCAAGATAAAACTCTTAACAAATTGGTATAGAAGGTACGTACCTCAACACAATAAAGGTCATCTATGACAAACACATTTAGAATCATGCTGAACAAATAAAACTGAAACCTTTTTCTCTAAGATCAGGAACAAGACAAGAATGCCCACTTTCACCTCTTCCACTCAACATTGCACTGGAAGTACTGGCAATAATACTTAGAAAAGAGAAAAATAAAAGTCATCTGCATTGGAAATAAGAAAGTCAAATTGTTCTTGTTTGAAGATCACAGGATCTTTTTCTTTTCCTTTTTTCTTTTGAACATGCAGAATTTATTTTCTATGTGATTCAAATTAGAGAAATGGTTTTAAAGATAGCATGAGTTGAATATTTCCCATCTCTTTCTGCCACCTTCAAGAGGCATGCACATTTTTCTTTCTGTCTCTGGTTGAGAACAGCTGGTTTTTAAAGATTGACTACTTAAGCTATACTACATGGCATGGTGACTATTTCATGAGAATTTTCTTACCACCCATATTATGCTTTAATCATTTGTTTGTGATAATAATTTTGGCAGAGACACAGATAACCTCCCGATAGGAGTGCACTCTGATGAATTGGTCATTCAGTCATTTGTAGGATTCCTCCCCCTTATTCTAGTACTATTCATTACATTTTTTGTTGTTGTTCTATGCATTACTTCTTTCACTATTATGTATTTCCTGTTTTTTCTACAGTTTGAAACTATATTTCTTGCATGAGGACTAGGACCAAAATAAGATCTGCTAATAATTAGCCAATGAGTTAATAATGAGATGCTATGAATTTGTTAGACACTGCTCTCATGCTTCGTATTTTATGAGCCACTATCCAGCCTAATTTGAGGCATCGCTCTTTAGTTCCTGATGAAATAAATTGTAGACTGGGTGGAGTTCATGTTGTACAAATTATAGTGCCCTGCGTGTTAACAGCTGCTTTTCATTGCTTGCTTAGAAGCAAGCTGTGCCATTGGCTAAGATGTACTGGATGTAATCCTGCAAGTGGTAACCAATGTAATTTCCAAACAAAGGACTTAGCATAGAAAATACTTCCTAAGGCAATTAGTGAATATATATATATTTACAAAGTGACCTCATTCACAAATGTTTTCATTAGTAAAAGGAAATACTCTTACTAAAAGACACTTTTAAAAGTTTCTTTTCAAACTTGATTTTTTGTTAGCTTGCTTCATTAAACACCCTATCTAAATAACCGGCATGATATATATATATATATATGCATATGTATGTGTATATATATACACATATACACACACACACACACAAAATGTTATTTAGAAAACAGTAAGTAAGTGATGAGTAAAGTTAACATTCCTTTATTGTTTCCATAATGATGATAATGTAGCTGTTGTCTAATTTTTTAAAATAAAATGATATAGAATTAAATTGGGAATGAAATAACCTGAGGGTGTAGCAAACTATCAGATGAGTAAATAAATTAAATAATCAAGGATGGTGAAAGATCAAGAGTAATTAATACTTTTCACAGTACTTTCAAATGTAGCTTAGTTCAGCCAGCCCAGGTATCTGGTAGAAGGGTGGAGTTTTAATGAGGCGTCTGCCTGCTTATTTCACAGATCCTAAGCTTGCTTTGCCTTACCAGAGATAACAAACCTATGAAATGTCAAGTTTACTAGAAATATTTAAATGCTCAGTAGAAAGACACAAAGTGACCTCGTTTACAAATGTTTTCATTAGTGAAAGCACTTATACTGAAAGATACTTTTAAAAGTTTCTTTTTCAAACTTGATTTTCTGTTAGCTTTCTTTACTAAACACCCCATCTAAATAACAGGCATATTTTATGGACATTCTCGTTCTATGAGACTTGTTTCAAGTTCCTTATTTTCTCATGAGAAAAACAGTGCATAAATCACATAAATTGCAACGAAAGAGTTGAACTGAAAAAGAAACGTCTTTCCACATATCTAGTTTGGACTCCTTTTTTTGCACCAATTTGGAACATAGTCTTTTGGTTTTCAAATAAATAGTTGAGACAATTCTGAGCTGAGCTCAATTAAACTTCACTTGCTATACTTTTGACATTTTCTTACCATTTTAGTTTTTTGTCATTTACATGATATGCAGGCAGATATTCTCTTTGGCATTTACTTACCATCCTTTGTATTTCTGAACATCAACCTAATAATAATATTTTAGTAATATATGAGTTGCATTTTTTGCAAGGAGAAAAAGCAGTGTAATATGAAAGAAAGAGAAACAGTTAAAAATAACTGATTGAAGTTTAGATTATTTATTCAATTCAACTTAGCTGATCTTTACTTAGTTATGAAAAATGGCAGGCGTGAGATATAAAGATAATCTCTCTCTCTCTTTCTCTCTCACTATCCACCAGGAACATACCTCCTAGGATGCTAGGCCGATACAAGTCATTTTCTTGTATCATCTTTGGCATAGAGAACATTGACTTTACACAATACTGTACATTTCTCACTTACAATACTTAATTTGTTTATAAATTCTTGTTTTCTGGGTAAATTAGAGGCCAAGAACAGTAATTTAGTAGGGTCTGGTGAAATGCAAAAAGGAATAGCATCAGATATGGATGATAAGGAACAGGAATGCAGTTTATGGTTAAATATCTTAGATAAATGTTATTTGTGGGGCACGTGTTACAGGGTATAAAGACTGACAGATATAGCCCTAGAAATCTGATAAAAGTCGAGTAAGGATTTTTAGTTACCATACTTTAAAAAATTGATACATTATATTTATATATATTTATTGGGTACAGTTTGTTTTGATACATGAGTATGTTGTATCATCCAATCAGTGTAGCCTATTACCACATGTGTTTATCATTTTGTGGTAAAAGCATTTAAAAAAATCTTCTAGTTATTTTGTAATATATGAAATACCATACCTTACTGTTAACCATAGATGCCCTACTGTGCAATAGAACACGAGAGGTTATTCCTTCCAGCTAATTGTAACTTTGTTCCCTTTGACCAACTTCTCCCCAGCCTACTCTCTCTTAGCTCCTCCCCAGTCTCTGGTAGCCACTGTTCTACTCTCTACTTCTGATATCAACTTTTTTTGGATTTCATATATAAATAAGATCAAGCAGTATTTATCTTTTTATGCCAGGCTTATTTCACTTAACATAATGTCTTAAGGTTCATCCATGCCATTGTGTATATAAGACAATTTTTTAGAAATCTATTAATCCATTGATGAATACTTTGATTGATCTCACGTCTGGGCTAATGTGAATAGTGCTGTAATAAACATGGAAGTGCAGATATCTCTTCAATGTACTCATTTTATTTCCTTTGGACATATATCCAGTAGTGAGATTGCTGGATCATATAGTAGTTCTATTTTCAGTTTTTTCAGGAATCTCTATAATGTTTTATATAAAGGCTGCACTAATTTACATTCCCATAAACAGTGTGTAAAAAGTTCCCTTTTCTCTACATTTCACCCACACTTATTTTCTTTTGCTTTTTTGATAATAGACATTCCAGCTGGAGTGAGGTGGTATCTCTTTGTGGTTTTGATTTGCATTTCTCTAATGACTAGTGATGCTGAACATTTTTTTTTCACATACTTCTCAACCATTTGTATGTTTTCTTTGAGTAATATCTATTAAAATATTTGGCTCCCCTTTTATTCAGGTTGTTTTATTTTTCCTGTTGAGTTATTTAATTTCCTTGTAAATTCTAGATAATAACTTCTTGTCAGCTTTCAAATATTTTATCCCATTCTGTAGGTTGACTCTTTACTCTTTGCTTTCCTTTGCTGTGCAAAACCTTTTTAGTTTGATATCATCCCATTTCTCTATTTTTGTTTTCGTTGCCTATGTTTTTGAGATCTTATTTAGAAAATTCTTGCTGAGTTCAATGTCATGAAGCATCTCCCCTATGTTTTCTTCTGCTAGTTTCACAGTTTCAACTTTTACATTTAAGTCTTTAATATATTTTGGGTTGATATCTGTATATGGGGAGAGGTAGGAGCCTAGCATGTTTTCTTCTGCATGTGGATATCCAATTTTCCCAGCAGCACATATTGAAGAGATTATCTTTTCCTCAGTGTGTGTTCTTAGAACCTTTGTCAAAAATCATTTGTCTGGAGATATGTGAATTTATTTGTGTTCCATTTGACTATGTGTATATTTTTTCCAGTACCATGCTGTTTTGGCTGTTATAGCTTTGTAGTATATTTCAAAGACAGGAAATGTGATGCATTTGACTTTATTCTTTTTACTCAGGATTTCTTTGACTATCTGGGACCTTTTTTGGTTTCATATGAGTTTAAGGATTCTTTTTTTATTTCTGTGAATACTGTCATTGGTATTTTGATAGACAATCTGCATTAAATCTGTGCATTGCTTTGGGTATTATGACCATTTTAATAATATTACGTTTTTTTGATCCATGAATACAAGGTATCTTTCCATTTATTTGTATCATCTTTAATTTCTTTCATAAATATTTTACAGTTTTCAGTATGGAGATCTTTTACCTCCTTTGTGAAGTTCATTCCTAGTTATCTTATTTTCTGGATGTTACTGTAAATTGTTTTCTTGATTCCTTTTTCAGATAGTTCACTATTAACATACAGAAATATTGCTAGTTTTCAGATGATGATTTTGTATACTGCAGTTTTACGGAATTTATTTATCAGATCGAAGAGTTTTTTGGTGGAGTTTTTTGGTGGAGTTTTTAGATTTTCTATATATGAAATCATGTTGGCTGGATGCGGTGGCTCATGCCTGTAATCCCAGCACTATGGAAGGCTAAGACAGGAATATTGCTTGAGCCTAGGAGTTTGAGACAAGCTTGGACCTCCTCTCTACCAAAAATAAAAAAGGTGGGTGTGATGACAGACACCTGCAATCCCAGTTATTTGGCAGGCTGAGGTGGGGGGATCAGTTGAACGCAGAAGGTGAAGGCTGCAGTAAGCTGTATTCTTACCCATGCACTCTAGCCTTTTGCTTTTTTGAGATCCTGTCTCAAAAAAGCAAACAAAAACAAAAACAAAAAACAAAAACACTGTGGAAAACCGTGTGGATATTCCTTAAAGAATGAAACGTAGAACTACCATTTGATCCAGCAATCTCACTAGTGGGTATCTACATTGGGGAAAATAAGTCATTTTACAGAAAAGATACTTGCACACACGTTTATAGCAGCACAATTTGCAACTGCAAAAATGTGAAACCAACCCAAATGCAACAATGGACAAGTGGATAACGAAACTCTGGTATACATATACGATGGAATAATACTCAACCATAAAAAGAAATGAATTAACAGCAACCTGGATGAGATTGGAGACTATTATTTTAAGTGAAGTAATTCAGAAATGGAAAACCAAAGATTGTGTGTTCTCACCGATATGTGGGAGCTAAGCTATGAGGACACAGAGGCATAAGAATGAAACGATGAACTTTGGGAACTTCGCAGAAAGGGTAGGAGGGGGAAGGGGAAACGAGTACAAATAGGGTGCAGTGTATACTGCTCAGATGATGGTGCAACAAAATCTCACAAATCACCACTAAAGAACTTACTCATGTAACCAAACATCACCTATTCTCCCAATAACCTATGGAAATAAAATAATACTAATAATTTTCAAGTAGTTTTATGGCAAAAGACATTTGCTTGATGTGAAAACCATTTCTCTAATTTGAATCACATAGAAAATAAATTCTGCATGTTCAAAAGAAAAAAGGAAAAGAAAAAGATCCTGTGATCTTCAAACAAGAACAATTTGACTTTCTTCTTTCCAATGCAGATGACTTTTATTTTTCTCTTTTCTAAGTATTATTGCCGGTACTTCCAGTGCAATGTTGAGTGGAAGAGGTGAAAGTGGGCATTCTTGTCTTGTTCCTGATCTTAGAGAAAAAGGTTTCAGTTTTATTTGTTCAGCATGATTCTAAATGTGTGTTTGTCATAGATGACCTTTATTGTGTTGAGGTACGTACCTTCTATACCAATTTGTTAAGAGTTTTATCTTGAAGGGATGTTGAATTTTGTCGAATGCCTTTTCTGTATTAATCAAAATGATCTAATCACCATGAATTTTTTTTTTCTTTTGTTCCATTTTTCTCTTAAGTTGTCCTAACAGGTAACATTTTGAGTCCCTGTTTTCAGAAAACTCAAAATTACACTCATAGCATTTTTAGTTAATTGGGAATTAAGCAAAAAATCAATGCTTTAGATGATACATTACCAATGGGCCTCCACTTTTCTGAGCTGAGCTCACCTTCAGGCATAAATATGCTCTTTGAGGTTGCTTATAAATCTCTGTTTCACAAAAAGATCCTAATAGTAATAGATGATTGTCTCAATGACTTCAAGTATGTTGACATTGTCAAACTGGTTTTGAAAAGATGAAACTCTAATAAGCCTAGAACAATGTTTGGAAAATGTATTCTGCTTTTTAAATTTACTGATTTGTTTCCATTTGGTAGAAAATATTTTTCTATTATTAAAAAAAAATCAATGTGTAAGAAACCTGAACTCTTAAATCATGAAATGAACCTAAATTTACCTAGAGAGAATAAGCCCAAAGAATATAAACTAGAGAAGTGCAAATCGGTTTTAAAAATACAGCTTTAAATAGCTATCAAATGCAGTGCATGCTCCATAAACTGCAGACAGCTTCCTGAATAAAATATGAGGACATGTAGCTCTGTGACTATCTATCTCAGTTAGTTAAAAAAAAATTCTGAAGAAAATTTCTAAATAGGCCATATAGTATCTGCAAAGGAATAAACAAAGTAGCCAGCAGTGACAGTGTTTGCTTTTCATGTGGTGGAACTGTGTGCAAATACAAGGCCTAACAAATGTCAGCTCCTCATTTGCAAATGAAGATGTAAAAGGAAATGTCGGTGACAGTACATGCAACAGTTCATATTTGAAGTTTGGCACAGTGAACTGACAGCTACAGAGGAGCTGCAGTGGCCTAATCCTTTCTTTCTGCCTTCTAGTGATGATAGTTGGGAAAGGGGGGTGGTTGTTAATAAATATGTGATGAGGAAAAGCTGTGGAAGAATGGCATATCTTCTCCTCTGCAAGAACTCATCTTCAGAGATAATTAACCAGGTGACAACATACAATGTGCCATTAACAACAGCATTCAAATCATTTCTGGACTTAAGCACAGTTTTAAGCCACTTATCAGATTTTCATTTCTGAATCCATTCAGCTGTCAGGCTTACATCCTGGCTCTTTATTGAAGCTCACATGGGAATCCAAAACCTTCTAATTTTCTATACAGATTCATTTCAGAATCAATTAGAGTTGGTGGCAGCCTTGTCCCTGTGTGCAAAGGGGATTAGCTGGGCACTTGCTCAGCTGAACTACCTCTGAATGCACATTCAACCTTCCATCGAGAATGAGCTCTTTCTCTCCCCTTCTAGAGGACCCTTCAACAATTGAACCGCTGTAGACAACAGATGGCAGATAATCACTCGAACAGCCTCCAATTTTGTCAGGAAAGGAAAAGTGATCATCCAACTCTCTCTTACAGTAGGTAAGAGACCTCTGGGCATTTGAAGCATGCTCTGCTTTTAAAATAGGGAAATCCACAGCTGTTCTCCCTTCTCTGGAAATCTCCTAACAATGTCATCTTTCAGTCCTTGTCTCTGACTTTCTCTTATCCACTAGTGCCACATTTCCTCCACCTTTCTGCCTTCTCATTCTCCATACTGGTTCACCTAATTCTGCTGAAACCTCTGTTCCGCATGCTACCAAGGTCTAAAATCATCTTTAATATTAGCAGTAAAATACTTTAATGCTATTCTTTCAGGAAACACTGTTATGAAGTATACCTAATGTGTCAGTGCCATACACTGATATTTCACAGATAAAGCATTTTTTAAACAGTATAAAATTTTGTAAATTAAATTATCACAAAAGAAACATAGAAAACAGATGTAGTCCACATGAACATGATGTCTATGTTTTACCTTTTCCTACATTCTATTCAATGTAATGGACAGTCAAATATCTTTTGTCCTATTAAAATTATTTAGTTATGTTAATTATGATTTTTAAATTTTACTAAAGGGCACTATGTTCTTAGATTAAAAACAAATAAATTATTAGTCTTTCAATTAAAAAAACAGAGGTCAATGGCCTCCACCTTTTGGTGCCTGTGAATAATGCCTTTCAATTATTTTAGAAGTTTCTTCCGTTAATTTCTGTTGCATTTCAAAATGCTGTCTTTACATTATAATTTCCTAACTTTTGGATTTCAGATGTTATGTTTTGACTTCTCCCTTAGAAATATAATGTTTGAACTCATTTACTCTGAGCTGGCTGCCATTCTGCACAGTTTTTTGTCTTGCACTCCAAGATGTGACATATATACATACATATATATGTGTATATATATGAATATGAATAATATCCATGGAGTTGTGCTGAGTGTTGCAGAGCATTTGTCTTGCTCCTGCCCCACCAATATCAATGGAACCTTCCTATCTCTATTCCTCCACTGTGTTACTGATTCACTTAAACCTAAGCTGCCACTGATTATAAGGTGTGGCATTACTTTGTGCTTGTACTTAGAAAAATAAAATGCTTCTAATTAAACTATAGCACAATGTTTTCTTATCATTAAGAATTTTTATTATACCCATTTAAAGAGACATTTTAGACTTATTTAGACAATGATTCATACCATATAATTTTGCCTACTGAAGAAGAAAAATAAAAAAAATTGATTAAGGCTTTCATAAAATTTCCTTCTATCAAGAATTTGACTTAGGAATCAGTTTTCAACACAGGGATATTCTTTATTTTTTCCAAAACAATATTATTGTTCTGCGTACTGCAAGAATGTTGAAAATTCAGTATATTTTAAAAGACCACTTGCTACTGTCTCTTGAATTTTTTCCAAGCTTCTAACATCCTGACATCTTCTTGATCTTAAGAGATGTCAGTGGAAAGTTTTCAGACAAAAATTGATGCTCTTGTTTCTTGCTTAAATGGTAAGTAAACGGTTTATTGCCTGAAAAATGCAGGTGTTAGAGTTGCCCAGACATGTCACTAAAATTCATAAGCATACTCCTTCATGTCCCGGCAAGGACGACTATATCACAAAGGATGCCTGGCCAAGGGCCTTCGCAAAATGCTGTTGATTGGTTATCAAATTGTATTATAATTTCAGAGATGAATAAATATTTTCAGAGAATAGAAGAAATGCATCTAATAATTCATTAATAATAATTAAGAATCAGTTAAGTGAATATGTCTTTCTTACATTCTTAAGACCACTAAAGATATAACAAATATTAAAGCTCTTAAGATTATTAATGATCAGGATCTAAGTAATGTTTAATAAACACATTCGTTTTGTTGTACCACACTTGGGTATTCCTAGGGTTAACAATTGAATTCTTTATGCTGATTACTTTTGTCATTTTATAATTCTTCTCACATGATTCTTCAACAGAAATTTAAAACCCAACTCAGTGCAGTCAAACCTGTGAAGAAATTGTTCTTGCTCTTTTGATTCATCCCTTCTAGAAGTCTGTGTCCTCTGATCCAAGATAGAATGGCTCTTTTCATTATGGTGATTCAGACTATCCTCTGAGGTCTTCCCTTGACCACTTTTGTAGATTCCATATTTCATGGGTCTTATATCTCTCTCTTTCTTCCACTGTTCATAGAATATATCTTCCAAAAGATTACTGAGAAGGAGCTCATGGAAGAGACATTTTTTTTTTTTTTAATTGCACATCACTCCTTTATTATACTGATCTGGAAAAAGGATTTAGTACACTTATGCTCAGGTGAACATTGGACCCATGTGGCAGAGCCAAGCAACTAGAACATGATTCGGAAATCAGTGAAAGACACTTGGAGAGGATCAAGGGGCGTTTCACTGCCATGAAACAAGGCAGGAAGGGATTCTAACACACACAGCAGGAAGCACTCCTGCCCCTCAGAGGTCAAGGAACTGATCCCATACTGGTATGAGGAATGGCTTATTTTCTGATGACCACATGTGGGACTATTTCAACCGCCACAAGAAACCCCAGAA
Organism: Rhinopithecus roxellana; assembly: GCF_007565055.1. Taxonomy (NCBI): domain Eukaryota; kingdom Metazoa; phylum Chordata; class Mammalia; order Primates; family Cercopithecidae; genus Rhinopithecus; species Rhinopithecus roxellana. The sequence goes on along the minus strand of NC_044552.1, from coordinate 92,961,775 downwards.
GGGTTACTGTTTTATATTATTTATATATACTATACTTTTTTAATAAAAGTAAATGTAACACATAACTAAATTCAGGATTGATCCCAAACTTCTAGAGCCAGGTCCTCTGGGGTCGGGGAGGAAACAGCCGTCACATCACCATGCAGGTTACATTCATCCTCCACTGGAATGACTAGAGCTCCCAAGCAGTGGCCTGACTGCAGAATAGCAGAGGACTGGCTCCTGGGGACAGACAGGCTCTGTTGCTTCTCCTCATTGGTCATGGCTTAGCATGGTTCCTCCCCACAAGTCCTTAGTAAACAAAGAACTCGCAAAAACCCAAGTTACTACCTTTAAACTCTGTTGGATAAGGGGAGCTTTTCCACAGCTTGGACTGAGAACCTATGCTCTAGAAGTGCTATTCTGACTAGACTGTACGAAGGGAGTGGGTGCAGAAGACAAAATGGCTAAAATGAAAATGGGAGTGACCGGTCCCCATCTGCAGCTACAACTCAAGATGTCTACAGATGTGGTCAGTGTGACATGTGCAGGTGGGAGGGGCAGAGGGACAAGACAGGCAGGGAGGGTGCTCCCGGGGACAGTATCCTCCTGGCTGGCCTTCACTTCTTGGCCTTGCCCTGGGCGGCCACAGCTTCCATGGCTTTGCGCACCGTCTCTTCATCCCCCAGGAACTGCATGGGCTTGATAGGCTTCAAGTTCTTGTCCAATTCATAGACAATGGGAATACCAGTCGGCAGGTTCAGCTCCATGATAGCCTCTTCAGAGAGACCCTCCAGATGCTTGACAACGCCCCGGAGGCTGTTGCCATAGGCTGCGATCAGTACACGTTTCCCCTCCTTGATCTGGGGAACTATTTCTTCATTCCAGAAGGGCAGAGCTCTGGCAATAGTGTCCTTCAGACTCTCACAGGAGGGTAGCTGATCTTCTGTGAGGTCTGCATACCTGCGATCCTTACTGATGTTGCTGTAGAAAGGGTGGTCGGGCTCCATCGGAGGTGGTGGGACATCATAGGAGCGCCTCCAGATCTTCATCTGGGCCTCACCATGCTTTGCAGCAGTTTCTGCTTTATTGAGACCGGTTAGACCCCCATAGTGCCGCTCATTGAGGCGCCAAGTCCTCACCACTGGCAGCCACATCTGATCAATGGCATCTAGCACTGTCCAGAGGGTCCGGATCGCTCTCTTCTGTACTGAGGTGAAGCAGATGTCAAACTCATAGCCAGCATCTCGCAGCGCCTGCCCGCCGCGCTTCGCCTCCTCGTGGCCCGCTGGGCTCAGGTCGGCGTCGTACCAGCCGCTGAAGCGGTTCTCCAGGTTCCATGCGCTCTCGCCGTGCCGGATCAGCACCAGTTTGTAGGCGGCCATGGCGGCGGGCTGAGGATGCGGCACCGACTGCGGTTCGCAGATTCCGGAGTAGGAAGAGACATTTTAAAAAATCATATTTGATTGATAGTTGGGTTGCATATAGAATATTTGAATGAACATCATAATTCTTCAAAATTGAAATGACATTACATCTATTGTATTCTACTCTTATAGGGTTATTCTTGAGAATTCTAATGGCATTAGAATTTTAATCTTCTGTAAGTGAACTTATTTATTTTTTAGGAGAAGATGTTTAAAGCTCAAAAAATTTGCAGTGTTATATTTGAGTGTGTATCTCATCATTGAACCTTTTAAAAATATAGAAACTTAACTTTCTATATTTTTGTTACTTTCTTCCTCTCCTTTTTCTTTGCTGCATGTTTTTGGAGTTCCTTTCACGTGGATTTGGTATCTCCTAAATTAAACCTCTATTATGCTCATTATTTATCTAATATTGCCCATCTCTACCTTTCAAAAATCTCATCCCTCAGCAATTTCCTCAGCTTATGCATTCCTTTATTCTAACACATTTTTGACTTGGGTTACACTTAATTTTTGACTTTGATAATTCTAATTCCCAGTAATATTTTCATGCTCTCTCTTGATCCTTTTCTAAATAAGATCCTGTTGTTATTTCACAGTGCAATTGCTTCTGTTATATACAACAAATATCTTAATTATGTTTATGGTCATGTTGTATTGTTTATGTTGGTTTTCCTCATACATTTAGCAATGTATAGTGTGCAGTTTCTGTTTGAGATTGAAGCAGTAAAATGTTCATTGGAATTTGCGTGAGAAGCTTACATTTTAATTGATAGGCTTCACTTCAACATTATGAAGAAAAGAATATTCCAGCATCAGAAGCTGCTGATCTTTCCTCTGGGGACAGTTCCAATGTTTGCTTGGTGGAGATAAGTGTGCCTAAGACAGAACTCTGTGCTAAGCAGGGGAAGGGTTATATGCCTATTTTTATGATAGAGAGATGGGTTTAACTTTTCAAAGTCAGATCTAATCACACTATTTACATTTTTAAACAACTTGCTTGTTTCTAGCGTCAGTACTCTTTCTGGACTTTTTTCTGCAGCCTCTGTTTCCTCATCAGTTTGGGATGAGTTTCTGTGGCAGCAACTGCATTTCAGCTTCTTACTGGTTTTCTTCTCAGCACGCATTTAAGGTCTAGCTTCCTCTTAAAAAGCAGACCCTCACCTCTACCTTTCAAAAATAGTTTTACATCACCAAACCTTCTGTCATAACCTCGTTGTGAGTGGATTTCTTTTTCAGTATTTTACTCTCATTTTATTGATGTTTCAGTAGAAAGTGGAGATAAATACATATATTCAATCCAGCATATATAATTGAGGCACTCAAAATTTAATATTTTTCATAATACATATTTAAATGGTATATATTTAAGCAATAACCTTAATAAACTTTGATATTTGTATACATCTGTAAGGTTCTCACCAAATAAAATATTAAACAGATATATCAGCACCTGGAGGTTCTTTATGTTCTTTGTAATCCCTCCCTCCTGCTCTTTTATCCCCAGACAACCACTGATAGCATTCTGTCATTGTGTATTAGGTTGTACCCTCTAGCATGTTATATAAATGCAATCATATATTATATACTCATTTTGCCTGAATTCTTTCACTCTGCATAATTTTGAGAATCAACTATGTTAAAAATATATCAATATTTAATTTTTTGACGTCATAATTTACTGTATAGATATAACACAATTATTCTTTTCAGTTGTTGATTGATATTGAGTTGTTTCCTGTTTTAAACCATTAGAAATAGACACATATTTGTGTTAATTTAGTGTCCACTTGACATATATGCTTTATAATTATTTTCTACCAGCCTGTGGCTTGTCACCTTATTATTTTAATAGTATTTTTCAAAGACCAAGCATTTTAAATTTTGATGAAGTCTAAATATTAATTATTTTATGGATCATGCTTCAGTGTCGTATCAAAGAAATTTTTACCTGAACTAAAATCACAAGATTTTTCTCCTATATTTTAGGATAAATTATAATGTAGAATTTATGGTTAGACTTGTGATCTAGTTTTAACTAATTTTTGTATAAGATTTGCAGTATTTATCAAAGTTTATTTAATGCATATTTTATCTCCACATATTGTTTTTGCACTTTTGTTGAAAATCGGTTGTCCACTTATGTGTGGGTCTATTCATGAATTCTCTATTTTGTTTCATTGATATTTTTCTATCCTTGCATTAATGCCATACTGTCTTGATGACTCTAGGTTTGTAACACATTTTGAAACAAGTACTGCTAGTTTTTTAATTTTTCTATAATTTTTGGAGTATTCTAGGTGATCTGAACTTCCTGATGAAATTTAGAATCAGTTAGGAAATCCTCACAAAACACCTGATGGAATTGCAATTGAGATTGAGTTGAAAATATAGAAAAATGTGGGGGAATTGACATCTGAACAATATTTGATTTTCTGAAACATAAATAATCATAAATAATCATGTCTCCCCATTTACTCAGGTCTTCTTAAGTTTCTCTCAATCATTTTTGTAGTTTTTAGTGTGAACATGTCTTTTATATCTTTGGTCAGGTTTATCTCTATGTGCATCATATTTCTGATGGTACTATAAATATTATTCTATATTTCCCCTCCTGATTTTCCTTTTATATAATAGACTAGTACTATTTATTTTTATATACTGATTTTAATTTTTATATTTTGTCATATTATCTATGTAGACAGTCACATTTTCTTCAGAAAGGTAATAGTTTACATCTTTCTTTCCAATCAGAGTGCTTTTTATGTCTTTCCCTTGCCTGATTTCAATGTCTAGAACATGCAGTTTAATGTCAAATTGAAGTCGTAAGAGTAACATCCTTGAACTTTTTCTATGGGGAAAAACATTCAATATTTTACCAAGTATGATGTTATTTGTGTGATTTCATAGATGCTCTTTATCCAGTACAGTAAAATCCCTTCTAATCTGAATCTACTTGTGTTACATTCTGTCAAATGGTTATCCTATGTCTATTGAGATTTTCATATTTATTTTCTTTTGGTTTTTAAAATATATATCAAATTATACTCATTATTTTTTGAAAGTTAAGCTAGCCTTGCATTTCTAAAATGAACTGTTTGGTCATGCTGTATTACACATCTAGATAGATAGATAGATAGAGATGATAGATGATAGATACAGATAGATGATAGAGATAGATAGATAGATAACACTATATAGATAAGGCATTATTTTTTTAAATTTTGTTTAAAATTTTGGCATCAATTTCTATGTCTTCAAGTTCACTAGTCTTTTTTTCTATAATATCTAATCAGTTGATAATCCTATCCAGTATATTTTTCCCCTCATACATTGTAGTTTTCATCTCTGAAAGTTCAATTTGGGTCTTCTTTATATTTCATATGCCTCTATTATCTTTATGAATATACATAATATATTTAAATAACTTTTTAATATCTTTGCTGAATGTAATATCTGTGTCATTTCTGGTTTCAATTGATTAATTGCCCTAATTATGGATCATATTTTCCAGCACTTTCATATTTCTGATCATCTTTTATTAGATCCTCAACATTAGTAATTTTACTATGTTGTGTACTGGATATTTTTGTATTCCTTTACAAATTCTTTAAATTTCCACTGTGAGAATATTAACTTTCTTGGAAAGAATAATCCTTTCAAGTCTTGCTTTCATGACTTTCCAGAGTTTTAGATCAGGCTCAGTCTACAACTAATTGTTTTCTGAGTCCTCTATCCAATGCACCGTTACTTAATAATTGTGTTCTGACTGTTGGACACGGACATAATTTCCTTCTAATCTCATTTGGTGGTTTTTACCTGAGTCTTTGGTAGTTTCATCATACACATGAATAGATCAGTATTCTGATTAACCATTGTGAGGGCCATGGTGTATCTCCAGGTTTCTCTCATGTGTTGTCCTATGTTGTTCAGTTCTACAAACTGCAGCTCCTTAAAACGTCAGTTCCATTTCTTAATTTTGGGAAACCTTCTGTGTCCCACTGGGGTTTTCTGTTTCTGCCCATTTTCCTGGAAACTGTCCTAAGGAAATAAACTTAGGTAATCATAGAATTCACTTTAGTTTTTTCCAGTTATTTTTTCAGAAAAAATGGTTCTTTAATGCCTTATTTGTAGTGTCTTCAAATACATAGTGTCTTCAAAAACACGATATATTTATTGTGCGTTGTTTTGATGTTTGCGTCTGGTTGTTTTTGTTAGGACAGTGAATGTGACCCTATTCCTCCATTTTGATTAGTGGTAAGAATGTTCACATGTTGTCTCTAAAAGGCCGTATACTCTCATAGTTAGGGAGCCCTAAGCCATCCAATTTTCTCATTTCTACTAATTTTATACCATAAAGGAAAGCATATCTTTATGTACAATTCAGGTTTCCTTAATCTTAATTAAAGGTATGATCAAGGAATATAAAAGCAAATTAATGATTGCTGTTTCAGTCTCAGTCAAGAAGCACAAAAACTGATATGTTGTGTTGGAAAATCATTTTTACAACACATAAAATTGTTTAAAGTTTAAAAATATGTATCTCACAACTAATATTGAAATGTGTAAACTTTTTTGAAAAGTTAATTTTGCTTTATTTTTGAAAAGATAAGTAAGATGAACTACATAAAATACTTTTTTCCCTTTTTTAAAACATGAAAAACTACAGCCTAGTGTGATTATATAACTGCTTTAGGCCACAGTCAGTAGGTATAGGGTTCCAGTTCAGTTCTCCTTCTTTGATGCAGTTTGAAATTTTTGTAAATTTTAATTACTAATATTTCAATGTAAAAAGTATGTTTTTACTCTACAATATACAATCTCAATTACTGAACTTCCAGATGAAAGGCATTAATGGTACTCCCTGAAATTAGCTTTTACCAAAAACTTATATAAAAACAGTAGGAAATAAAATCATACCACTTCGATGAGTTTATTTTTAAAGAAAAGAAAACAAAACAATGAGTTCACAGGCATAATTGCCTTCTTTGGTTAAATGAAATCCTCATATCCACATGAATGAAATGAATATGCATTTCACAAAGTACCAGATACATGCATCTTCTAAAAGTTTCAGTAACACTGAGGAGAAATTTAGTGAGCAATTTTGTTTCAATGCATAAATTTAAAAATTGAGAAAAAAATTTAATTTCAAGGTTGATAAGTGCTTTGATCAATACACCTGAATATTTTCAGTAAAATACTCTGTTACAGTTTGAAAAGGTATAGGGTTTCTGTTTCTGCCCATTTTCCTGGAAACTGTCCTAAGGAAATAAACTTAGGTAATCATAGAATTCACTTTAGTTTTTTCCAGTTATTTTTTTCAGAAATAATGGTTCTTTAATGCCTTATTTGTAGTGTCTTCAAAAAAAAGTTTATATGTTGGAAATTTAATTACTATTGCAACAATGTTGGCAGATGGGACCTAATAAGAAGTGATTGGGTTAAGACAGAGTCCTGATGAATGGATTAATGTTAGTACTATGAGAATGGTTAACTGTCACAAGAGTGTGTTGTTATAAAGACAGCCCTGCCTTTAGTGTTGTGCTATCTCTCTGTTTTGCTTGCTCACTTCTACCTTTCGCCCTTCCACCATGGGATGACCCTTTCCAGATGCCAGAGTCATGCTCTTGGTCTTCTCCACTCCAGAATCAAATAAACTTCTATTGATTATAATTTACACAGTCTGTGATATTCTGTTTTACCAACAGAGAATGCACTAAAGACATACTCTTTAATTTACTTTACATATAGCCACAGATTTTAATAATTATACAGAGCTAGGCTTTTATTCTGGTGTTGACTATTAAGAGGTTGAGCAAAGTGATTCTGCCTTCTCTGTAGTTTCTAAGCAATCTTCCTTTATAATAGAAACTAAAAAAGAAACCTACCAAATTTATTGTATGTAGATATTAAGAAATGAAAGATATAATTCATTTTGAATTATTCATATGGAAATATATGGGTCCTTCTAATAGTCATGTAAATTCGAAGCATGTGTTTGGTATATGTTACTACAGGTTTAAGTCTTGTTTCTATTGATAACTTGCTTTGTGACTTTAGACAAATTGTTTAAAATGCTTTTCCTCAGGTTCTTTATTGTTCTGTGCTGCCTTCCATGCACTACCCCAGACATTCATAATATCACAAAACACATTTCCATTACCTCCAAAGTATATCCCAAACCTGTCCATGTCTATTTGCACTGCACCCCTCCTCATCCAAGCCATAATTACCTGTACCTGGCCAATTACATTTAATGCATATTATTGCTACTGCTTCTTGCTTCTGTTTCAAGAAAGATTTTTTTTTTTCCACATCAACTAGCATAAAACTCAACTCAGCCTGTTTTAAATAATATGAAATTTATTGGCACACAAAACTGGAAGTGCAGAATTAGGCTTTAGGGTTGACTTGATTCTTTAATACTGACTCATTTCTCTCCAAATTTCCTGGCTGTGATCTACTCTGTGTGTCAGCTTCAGGCTCATAGTGAGATGATACATTTGTGTGATGGCATGCATAGGAATAAGAAGAGTCACCTGCAAAAACCCTCACAGAACTCCCAGAAAACTATTTCTTAGAGCTTCCTTGGCTAAAATCTCATTTCTGAACCAATTTCTGGGTGTAATTTCACACAAATCAGGTCTATGTTAGTAGGACTAGAATCAGCTTCCCTGAGTTTCATGAAAAGGGGTAAACACTTGAACAATATAGGGATTTTGTCAGGAAAGATGAGGTAAACAATGCAAAATTATAGAAAAATAAGATGTTTTCTATATCTAGAGAGACTATATGTTGTCCTTTACCAGGAATAGTTGACTGGTGTATTTTTCTTTTTTTTTTTTTTTTGAATGGGATATTAATTTACATAGTCACCTCTATAATCCATATCTACACAGCAGCCAGTATATCATTTTTAATATAAATGCATCTATTTATTTATTTTCAATCTGTATTCTATTTATTTTTCTTATCTTATTGAACTGGCTAAGACTTCTAGTATATCAGGGCAATGCTGAGTAGGAGTGGAAAAATAATGTTATTTCCGTGTTCCTAATTTTAGGAAAAAACATTGATTCATTCACCAGTAAATATGAAGATGTTTTTATGTATTCTGTAGGTATCACTTATCAAGTAATGCAGTTCTCAGAACACTAAAACTATCTCACAAATGTGACATATTATGCTTTGGTTTACATTCAGTTCTACATATTTTGATTGATTTCCCTTAAGACCTCCTCTTTAACATGTGCATTATTCAGGAGAGTATTGGATATCTAATATCAAAATGTTTGAGAATTTTACAAATATTAGTACTATTAATACTAGTACTACTAGTTTATTGCATTATAGCTACAAAAATACTTCTATGATTTCCATTATTTTAACCTGTTAGATTGTTTTATGGCCCAGAAGATATATTCTATCTTGATTAATGTTCCAGATACTTTTGACAAAATTGTGTATTCTCTGTTGCTCAATGGACCATTCTATAAATGTCAATTAGGTTGAATTGGTAAATAGTGTTATTCATTTATTTTGTGTTCTTACTGGCTTTCTGTTTAATCATTTAATGAGAAAAAATATAGACAATTTTAATTGTTGATTTACTGATTTTTTTCTTTTTGTTCTATCGGTTTTTGCTTCATTTATTTTAAAGCTATTTTTAAGTGCATTTGTATTTAATATTATTATATCTTCTTGGAGGAATGACTGTTTTATCATTATATTACAACTCGATTCCTGAAAATAGTTACTATTTTGAAGTCTATACAGTCTTTTCTTAATAGCCTAACTTTTTCTATTGGTTTCCTTTTATATTGTCTATATTTTCATATATAAAATGAGTGTCTTAAAAACATCGTATATTATAATAGTGTTTTTTTTTTTTTTTTTTTCGTTTTTCCTCCAATAACAATGTTGGTTAATTGTTGTGTTTGGACCATTTTCATTTAATGTGTTTTTTATAATAGGATTAATATGTATCATCTTCCTGTTTATTTTTTCCATCTCTTGTTTTATTTTTTTATTTTTGCTTTTTTCAATAAATTGTACAATTTTTATTATTCTACGTCATGTCAACCTGTAACTTATTACTTTTATATTTAAAAATTGTGACTTTTAGAACTTAAAATAAACATTTTTAATTAATTTACATTCACATTCAAACAATATTGTGCCACATGATTTCTATTATAAGGGACTTGCAACAATATTTGACCGATTTTTACTATCCTCTGTTATTTATGTTATGAATTTTAATTTTACACATGCTTTAAAAATGTGATATTCCAACTGTTCTCATTATATACCAAAAGTTCTATTTTAGAACAATTAAAAATAAATAAAAGAGCACTAAAGTTAATTTATTCTGTTTTTAGTGTCCTTCAAATTTTGTGGAGACACATTTTTCTATTTGGTATCAGACTTACTCTGACTGAAAAATGGCTTTTATAATTTTTACAGTATAATTCTACTAGTAACAAATTCTGTATTTTTATCGTATTTAAAAGTGTTTATCCTTCATTTTACAAAGGTACATTAGCTGAATTTAAAATTCTTGGTTGAGAGATATTTTATTTCACTCAATTTGCTTTTATTTTGGATAATTTCTACCAAGAAGTATCCTGTAAATATTTTCTTTGTTTCTCGGTATATGATGTATGCCTTTTACTATGACTGCATTCAAGATTATTTATTTATTTATTTATTTTTGCCTTTTGTTTTTTAACAGTTTGAGCATGACATGCTTAGAATTGTGTTTGTATGCCTTTCTCATGCTCAATATTCTCTGAGATTCTCAGGTCTATAGTTCTGTGACTGTTATTAACTTTGAAAAAAAATTATGTAGATAACTGATACTGAAGTAAATAATATATATGCTTTAAAATTTACATTCCTATTTACCTTCATTCTGGTAGATGTTTCATGTGAGATTTAGGGCTAATTGTCTTAGAAGTTGAGGTGAGTCATTTGGGTTTTGCTGTCACTGTGGTTACACTCAGTGCTCCATAGGCTTTAAATTCAACTCATCATATGTTGTGTTTAAAAGGAGGATTCATTTCAAAGGTATTCTTTCAGTTACTATTCATTCATCTTAGGAAGTCTCTTTTTGCTGTGTCTCAGAAAGAATTTCTTTCCAGGAATATGTTAGACTGCTACCTATTTTTGACTTTTGTTAGCTTGGTAGTTGGTTGTTGCAGAAGAGGAAAGAGCACTTTCTCTATTACTCTTATTAAACTTCATTCTTAGGCAGCCATTCTTTCCATGGGTCTTAAGAGTGTGGCCTTTCACTGTCCCTGATTCTCTTGCAGGTGTAGTTCTGGGTCTGGCATTCGTTCCTGCTCTGCTCCCAGAGGTAGAGATTTGTTTCTATTTCCTTCGACCTGCATAAGAGTGACATTGTTTGTTGTTCTTCCCTTCCAATTTAAGACTTTTATTCTCTATTAGAGATAAGAGACAAGAAACAGCAATGTTTGATGCTTTCCTGCAGCAGCTACTGTCACTCTCTCTGGCTTTTGCTATGAGAAATGCTTTCTCAAGTTTCTCATCAATATTTTTTGTGAGATTTTCCAGTAAAGTCCAAAGGGAAGACCTTGCAAGTGGGTGCATTTGCATCCTTAGTGGATTTTATATTCTTCAAGTCTACATTTGGCCTTTACCGATTTTTAACAATTTTTAATTCCATAACAGTTCTCATGAATGTTTGGCTGCACGTGTCCAGATAATCATGTAAACATGACCATTTTCTCCTTATAGGTTTGCATTGATTTCACAGATTTCAGATATCATGGACTTCAATTTGCAATGATTTCAAATTAGTGTTGGCTCTGCAAACTTAAGTCTGAGATGGGTTCAAAAAATGGTACATTTTGTACTATCTAGTGATTTGCTTTTGTCACTATTTCTGTAAGGATGAAAATGCACTTTCTAATTTTATACACCTCAACCAGAAACCAAAAGTCCTTGGACTTTGCTTTTAAAATATATTTATATTACATATACAGTCGTACATTCACAGTTATTCTTGTTGTTTTTATAGTATTTTTGGATGACATTGTCGTTTGGTTTACAGAGTTCCTGACAAAATGTCTATAGTTATACTTATGTTTCTCTGGCTAGTAAACCTCTTGTTTTCCTTTTGCTGCTTTTCTTTTCAGCAGTTGCTGTAAATAATTCCATTATGAAGTGTCTTTGTATTTCCTTAGTTTAGCTGGCTTGTTTACTGAGGTTCTTGAATCTGTGGATTTATAACATTCATCACATTTTTTAAAAATGCCTGTTATATTTTTAAGGATTTTTTGTGTCTGCTTCATAATTCTGGAACTCTGATTACATGTGTGAGTCTTCCATTGGATGTATGTTTGGTGCACTGCACAGAAAACTGCAATTTTTTTTCAGTTTTATTTTTGTAGATTTTCAGTTTATTTTTGCAATTTTTTGCAGTTTTATTTTTCCTTTTGTTTCTGTTGCCGTATTTTTGAGTATACTGATCATTTGTTCTACAGTGTCTCATCTTCTATTAATCCAATCAAGAGGAATTTGTATTTCAAATATTGTGTTTCTTATTTCTTGACATTTGATTCCTATCCTTTTTATGCTTATACTTTCCTGTGTATCTCTGTGCATACTGAGTATTTTTGTAACAGTAGAGTTAATATTCTTGCCTGCTAATTCTATTAAAACCATCATGTTTCAGTTTGTTTCTATCAGTTTCATTTCCTATTTATAAATTAAATGTTCCTGCTTCCTTGCATATATAGCAGCATTTTACTGGATTCTAAGCTTATAAATTGTATACTGTTGAATGCTGGATTTTATTTTACTCTATTAAACAGTTTTAAACTTTGCTCTGTTTGGCAATCAAGTTATTTAAAGATTAGTTTACTCATTCTGACGTTTTTTTGTTAAGTTTTAATAGTGCACATCTAGAGCAGCCTTTAATCTACTCTAATAAAAACAAATCAAATTTGAGTTTATTATAATCGCAATGCTGCTAATTCTGTCGCTGCTGTTGTCACTGCTGGTACTATTAATACAGAAATATATTCATGTTTCTCTGTCAAATGTGTAACCAGTAAAATCTTTAAATTAGTTTTTCTCAATAAATTGTTTATTTTTACCGCAAATGTACAATATTTTTTCTTTTAAACTTGATCCAGACACTTCCTTCAATCTAGAATTAATTTAACCCCACTCCTAAACTGTGGTGATTCTGCTCCATTCAACATGATGTTCAACCATGAATTTAATAAGGTGTCTCTGGTTTAGGAGAATTGCCAGGGCTCCCATTTGCATGTGATTTCTGATAAGTGATTTTAATTCTATAAATTTGCAAATTGGATTTCTTTTTCTTTTTCTTTTTTTTTTTTTTTTTTTTTGACGGAGTTTCACCCTTGGTTCCCAGACTAGATTGCAATGATGGATCTGGGCTCACTGTGACCTCTGCCTTCAGGTTCAAGTGATTCTCCTCCCTCAGCCTGGGATTACAGGTGCGCACCACCACGACAGGATAATTTTTGTATTTTTAGTCGAGACTCAGTTTCACCACGTTGGCCAGGCTGGTCTCAAACTCCTGTCGTCAGGCGATCCACCAGCCTCGGCCTAACAAAGTGCTGGGATTACAGGCGTGAGTCAGGGCGCCTGGCCTGTAGATTCGCTTTGTCTAAAGATGCGGTAAGCTCTCTATGCAACTTTGTGGACATCTTTCTCTTCATTTATGTATCCTGTGTACTCTGCCTATAAATAGGTAGCTAGCTTGTCTAATTCAAACAGTTTCTACCTTTTTGATTGAATGATTCCATTGGGTTCTGTTTGGATTCTTCCTCTCTTTCTTGCAGTCCAGAAAATGAGTCTAAGCAGAAAGCCTCGTTAATTGTAGGGCTTACTTTATTTGTTTCGCCGCTGTCCATGATTACAGATAAATGTTGTCTCTTTTCATTGCATGCAAATTGTTGTTTAATATATTTTTTCCAGTTTCCCGGTTGTTTCCTCCTTGCACAAAGCAGATATCTTTTTTTCTTTCTTTCTTTCTTTTATTTTTTTATTTTTTTCTGTCACAAAACCTGTCATTAAACTAATCCAAACCAAGATCTTTTGGCGTCCTAGTGGGATACCAATCCCAAATTAAAGACTTTTCAAGCACGGAAAATCTAAAAAACACAGACATCTACTACAATGAATCTATAGCAATTTACTTGTACTAGGTAATAGAGGCACTGACTTTATACTTTTAGTACTTTCAGGTGTTTATGTTTAACTAGGGGTGAAAGTTATTTGATTTTATTATTGTTACATTACTGCTAATTCTGTCACTGCTGCTGCCACTGCTGGTACTGTTAATACAGAAGTGCTCAGGTTTCTCTCTCAAATGTGTAAGCAGTAAAATATTTACAATTCTTGTTTGTTTCCCAATAAAATATTATTTATCTTTCTACCTCAATGTACAATTATTTCTTCTGTTAAACTTGATTCAGGTACTTCCCATAACTATGTGTTTTTACTCGATAATGGAGAAGCCACTCTTTGTAGGCATGAAGTAGTCTTTAATATTTTAAAAGTATGGAATCTAGATATTCCCCTCACAGGTGTAAGAAAACTAGCTGTGAAAAATCAGCTTATGTTGCATAGATTCATGACATTTTAAATGCTTAAGAAAAAACATGGATTATAAACTTTCTTATTGAATTTGGAAGCTCCCCAAAAATCATTTTTATTGTCAGCTAGAATCTACCTGATTTAATAATTTCAAGTGAATCTAATTTTGTATAATTAACATTTTTTTATTTTAAATATTTTAAAATCTACAATCCACGCTATTACAGAAGGCAAATTAGTCAGAAACTAGAAAGCAGGTATGATGTCATGAGTATTCACAGTGGTTATGAAAACCTTAATATTATAAACCTAATAACATTTTATGCTTGAAAAATAAAGATAAAGTTATATAAGCTCAATAAATATGAACATTGAAGTGAGTCTAAAGAAAGTTTGCTGTTTTCCCTTTTTACTTTGCTTACCTATACATTTTTGTCATTTCTTATGTATTCAATACCAAATTAAAAAAAAAAACAAAACAGAAGACTAACAGGTGAAATCTATCAAAAATATATATTTGGCCTCATAAAATAAGAGCTGGAATCTCTCTAAGCTGTATGTTTCCTGATGAGATGTAGGCTTCATGAGGATAGAAATCTATTTCTTTTTGTTATTGATATAACTAGTTAGAGAAACTCTTTGTTCATAACGGTTGCTTGAAAATATTTATTGAGTACTACTTATCAAACGAATGAGTGAATATACGTTACTGAACATGAGTTTTCATTCTAAAAGCGTTCACAAAACATCGATCTTCCCTTTTTTATACCAGACCAATTTTTATGGTTGCCAAGCCCAAATGATGTTTCAATGGGGTGTTAATCTGCCTGATGGCATTAAAGGAGAATAGAAGTCTTTTACTTCACATTCTAAGATATTTTTATTATAAATAACTGTATATAGCACAGCAGTATTGTAATTTGGATAAAAGATTATCTGAAAACATATTCCTTGTATATTTTCCAAAGAACTAGAAACATATGTTTATAATATATTCTTAAAATAATATTCTTTGGAAAAAATGAGATAAAATATGTCTTATATAGACATATAGACGCATGTAAATCTATACTTCTTTGTATTTGTACCTATTCAGCTACAGCTACCCAATTTCATATATATTATTTCTTCATTCACATCTAATTTTCATAGTGGGTATAACAATTAATCTATTCCCACGTCTTTGCTTTTCAATAATTGTGTCATTGGGGTGATGGTTGTTTTGTTTTCCTTTTGTGGCTTGCATTTCTTCTATTCCAAATTATTTTGTTTCATAACAAAGAGATCACACATTATAACTTTAACTTGCTTCATAATTGAAAAATGTAGGTAAGGTTTGGGGCAAACATAGAACAGTTGTCATTTCTACAAGCACCTTTTCATTCTTTGTGATACAGACATTGGCTTGAAGAAAACATTGAGAAATCAGAGTAATAAAATATGGTGAATTAGGCAACCACCTGTACAGTTCTAGTACCAGATTTCAATCTAAATGGGCAGGTAATGAGTGGCAGATCCCTTCCCTTGCATAACCTGGTCTCTTCATTTGTACAATCAAGATGACACTGAAACCCCAGGCAATGTATCTGACGGGGGTTGCTTTATAATCATGAGTGCCGATTTTACAGTAAGGTGTATTCATGTTTTAAAATTTTAGATTGTAGTGACAGTCACAGGCCTCTTTGCTTTTTGGCAACTACAGAAGTCTGTGTATGTCAAGTAGCACATTAGAAAAACATTATAATAAATTAAATGGTGGAGAACCATAATTTAGTGAAGTGGACTTTTGGTGTACAGCAATATAAACTGCTGGATTTCTCTCCTGTCTCAGGATAGCTAATGGCATGCCATCCAGCCCACTTTTCCAAGCCATCAAGCTATGAGTTTTGGATATAAACTTCTGTGTGATTCCCCACTGCTTAAAATCCTGCGTGTACATATTGTCACCTGGTTATTGTGACTGCAAGCACAATTTTTCCAACATTACCATTTTTCCTGGCCATAGCCATCTAAGAAAAATGCCAGGGATCTTGCTGCACTAGATGTGAATGATATATTGTACTGTGTTCTGGAAAAATATGAAACCACATACTAAGAATTTCTGACTTAGCAATGTAAAATTAGTTTTTTATTCCCAGAAAGGAGTAGTGATTACTTCTATAGTCCTGAAAACACCTATTTTTTTCACAATAGTATTTTTCTAACAATGTTAATATATTTCTCAATTTTATGTGCTTGAGAAATACATTTTCCAAAGGGTAGAGGGAGCAAGAAGTATTGGCCAAGTAAAGCAAAAGATATATAATTTTAAATACCTTCATTTAGAAACTTCAATGATTTACAAATTTTAATGGGGTATCTGAAAGTATATTTTAATATTAAAAAAAAAAAAAAACAGTGCTCAGCCAGCCATAAGATAATGCTATGAGCATCATAACCTCGTCCTAGACAAGGGAAGATGGTTTCTCCTGTGCATGGCCACTGTGAATTCCCTAGGCTATTTATCAACAGAGCATAACTAGGATGAAGCCCTCCAGCCACCATATGCTCCAATATGCTGATCACAGAGGTCGTGCTAATAATTATCTTCCAAAAAAGAAAAAGGTGACTATTGTTTTGACCATTTACTTAAGTGCCCTAAGCTGTAAGTGAGTTCCTAATAACAGTACTAACCACCAGTGCTATAATCTGAGGGGGAAACCCCACATTCACATCATCTCTCAATTTTTTAACATTCATATTATATCTATGTTCCTAAATACCTTCCCAGCCCCCAAATGCCTCTCTCTCCATGCACTGATGATTTGTATTGTTAGTTTGGGAATTAATAATGATATTATATTTTATTTGTGAAGTCTTATTTTTGCTATGCATAATGTAACTACATCTAGCTAGATTAAAAACCCTTTCATTTATTAATTAATTGATTAATGTCCATGGGGTTCCAACTGAGAACTGAAAATTTTATCAAAGAGGTTGCAGTATTACGTCAGTCAGCCACATAATTGAATTGCTATCATATAATGTGTAATATACGGAATACTAATGCTAAGATGGAAAACAAGAAAAATTTCAACTCAGGTATATTTTCTTACATATCTTAGTATCTTTAATATAGGGAATTTCTTAAGGTTGAAATGTCTGAATTTCCTCTGCATTCTTTACCCTAGAGATTGTATCCACTGCTGCTTTCTAATGATCAACTCAAAAACAAAAACAAAACAAAAAAATCAAACAAAAAACAAAATCTGTTGTTGTGAGAATTATTAGCTCCAATCTTGCTATAGAGAAAACATTTTGGGGTGTTTCATAGTGACATTGAAATACTCACTGTGAAAATAAAATATAGAAGAAGAAGAAATAGATAGGAAATTAAGTAGTTGTAGCTGTAGCTTAGTAGGTAGAGATATACAAAGGTATAGATTCATGTGTCTATCTAGCTGTGTAAGATATATTTTATTCTCATTTTTCCCAAAGGATTTTATTTTAGTAGCTGTAGAAGATATTTACTTTGTATGTAACCGATTGCTATCCAGAACTATGTAAAGAAAAACAGGCAAAAACCTTTAACAGGTACTTTTTAAGTTTACTCAAATGACTGATAAACACATTAAACTTGTTCAACATTGGGGAAAGCATCATGGGAATGCAAAACAAAACTGTACTATTGTATTATTTTAGCGTCCAATTTGCTAAAATTAAAAAGAATGGCAATTCTGAGTTGACTAGGATATGGCCAACTTGAGCTCTCATATACTGCTGGTAAGAGTGTAAATTGGAACCATTCCCCTGGACAATCATTTGGCAGTATGTAATAAAGTTTATCATTCTACGTACAAAAAGAAAACACATACATATTTGCACCACAAATCTACAAGAACGATTATGTCATAGTTCACAATAAGTCAACTTTGGAAAAAACAACACTAATCTCAAACAACATGGAATGGATGATACTCTTATGATCATACAATGAAATAGTGATATTTTTCCATGAAAATGCACAAGCTCTTGCTCTATATAACAAAATGAATGAATCTTCCAAAGAAAATGTTGAGAGAAAGACATTAAAGCAGGCTAATGTAATCTTTACGTTTCTATTAATTTAAGTTCTGAAACAGGCAATAAAAATAGTATTGAACGCCAGAAGATAGTTACTCTTGCATGGGAGAGAAAGGATAATAAGTGGCACTTGCACAAGGGTCTTCTATGACGTTGGTAATGTTTATTATTAATCTAAATGGAGGTTGCATAGGTGTGGTTTATGATAGTTCAAGCTCTACACTATAATTTCTAGACATTTTTTCTGCATTATATGTCAATAAAAAGTTAATTTAAAATTGAAGTTAATTTAATACACATGGTTGTAGCTACTTAAATGCTTAGGATATAGTTAATCTTCATTATTAAACCAAATCTGTTCAAAAAAATTACGTAATTGCTGGTACTCATATGTCCCTTTATTTGGATGATATCTTTCCTACTTTCTATCCTTCCTTCACTCACAGTATGCACTGGAATTATTCTGTTGGAAAACTGAGTCGTTATCTCATTTTAAATTGTTTATATAGTTGACTCTATGTTTTCAAAAAAAGGGCAGAATTTTTACACTGTCACGCTCTGAGAGCACTTAATGCCTATACACTTTCAAGGAAGAAATCGTTCGTTTACGTATGTCCACAAGCATGTATTTATGAAATAAATTGAAAACTAAAAGGCTTTGTCCCATTATTTGATAAAATATACCTCTGACATTCCAGAAATATTTCAGTATTCATGATTATTTTTCCAAAATGTTTATGATTATAAAATATACATTTCATCTTTTTAATGGTAAGTTTAAAGAACATGTTAACTATATAAACAGTATCTCATTATACAACACAGCATATATAAATCACAAAAATGTTTTAAAATAATGCAATATTACTCTATAGCAAATAGGTATAATTTAAAGTCAACATAAATATGATTGTGTTAAAATAATTTCATTGACTGCATCTTCATCTGCTTATGAATTTGATAAAACACAACTGCATTTCAAAAACATATCACAAACAAGAACTATAGAAATATTTAAAACAGTAAATGAATTTATATAGTTAATTTCCTAAGCAACAGCTTTAAAATCCTATGACTAAAATATTCCAATATAGGCAGCATAACTCTTTATTAATGGATTTATTTAATATTTTTCTCAATTTGACCTATTATTTGAAGGGCTTAGAATGATCAAAATCAGACACTGGCCTATCAGAAACAACTTTAGATCATAAAAATTCTATCTACTGGCCGGGCGCGGTGGCTCAAGCCTGTAATCCCAGCACTTTGGGAGGCCGAGACGGGCAGATCACGAGGTCAGGAGATCGAGACCATCCTGGCTAACACGGTGAAACCCCCTCTCTACTAAAAAATACAAAAAACTAGCCGGGCGAGGTGGCGGGCGCCTGTAGTTCCAGCTACTCGGGAGGCTGAGGCAGGAGAATGGCGTAAACCCAGGAGGCGGAGCTTGCAGTGAGCTGAGATCCGGCCACTGCACTCCAGCCCGGGCGACAGAGCCAGACTCAGTCTCAAAAAAAAAAAAAAAAAAAAAAAAAAAAATTCCATCTACTTCACAGAGAGTGCGTTGTTAGTCTAAACGTCAAATACAGAATTATGACCATCTGTGCCATTCTACTGGCACATGTTTTTCTTTTATTATTCTGACTTTTAATTATGAATGAAATATTTTTCCACTGGTATGTGAATCATTCTCCAACCAACTGAATACTTGTATTCATAAGAAGTTGGATGTTTATTTTTCCCTCATGTATATGTATTGTTACATACAAAAATAAGAAAAATAACATCTTTTATCCCTTAGATTTTATGCTCTATTTTTGAAAGTTAACAGAGCTTAACACTTAGTTTTTTCCTATGTAATCATGTAGAAAAATTACAATTCTATCACTTTTACTTTATTTCCCTGGATTCTGCCATTCTTTGTAACAATTCAATGCCTATTTCAAACATGCATTGGACCATTTTTCATTCTCACTGGAGGAGCAATATCCCTGTTCTCTTTCAAGATCTATTTCTTTAAGAAGCACAGTCCAGCAACTATTTCCAAGACATAAACATTACACTATTTGTTCATAGCCTGTGGGGAGGATTTCCATGCTTCAACACAGTATAATATTCAATTTTGAAATAAAATCTTTAAAGCTTATGGGGAATAAAGCAACTTGGTTGGGTTGTGACCACCATCTTGAATTACACATTCTGACAGAGTGCTCATTTCTTTTCAAGTTTCATTTTCTTTGAAATATAATCTGAATATTTCAAATGCAGATTGAAGCTTTTACTTCTCAGAAATCTAATTTATCTGTTCCAAACTCATAGTTTATCTTTACTTCAAGAACCAAAATACACAAAAAAACCTTCTCTATTTGTTTAGTATAGTGAGGACTTTAAAACAAGATGCTATATGAAATACAATCATGCATTGCTTACCAACTGGAATAAGTTCTGAGAAATGTGCCATTACTCAATTTTGTCATTGTGCAAACATCATAGACTCTACGTACACAAACCTAGATAGTATAGCCTGGTACACATCTAAAGTATATCGTTTAGCATGTTGCTTTTAGGCTACAACCCTGTACAACGTGTCACTGCATTGAATACTATAGGCAACTGTACATAATGATAAATATTGCTGTATCTAAACATATCTAAACCTAAAAAAGTTATAGTACAGTATAAATGATAAAAAAATGCTATACCCATGTAGAGTACTTACCATGAACAAAATTCACAGGACTGGAAATTGCTCTGGTGAGTCAGGGAGTGAATGGTGAATGAAACTGAAGTCCTAGAACATTACCATATATTACTGTAGACTATATATACTGTACATTTAGGCTACACAAAATGTAAAAAAAAAAAGTTTTCTTCAATAATAAATCAACTCTTCAATAAATTAACTTTAGCTTATAGTAACATTTTTCCCTTTATAAACTTTGTAATTTTTTAAATTTTTAATTATTTTGTAATAACAAAACTGAAACACGTGGTACAACGTTATAAAAATTTTGTTTTCTTTATATCCTTATTCTATAACCATCTTCTATGTTTAAAATTTTTATTTTTATATTTTTACTTTAAAAAATTGGCAGTGCAGTAGGTTTGTCTAAACAAGCATCACTGCAAATGTGTGAGGAATATATTATGCCTTGACAATGTCTTCAATTACCTCTAGATCATAGGAATTTTTCAGCTCCATTTTAATCTTATGGGACCACTGCTGTATTTATGGTCTGTTGTGAACTAAAGCATAACTGTAGATGACTGAAGTAAAGTATCAATATATTTCTATAGCTATGTATACTAGGCCAATATAGAACCATAATCGACAAGTGCTCTATTGAAATTAGTTATTTTTATATCCTGATGAAGCAAATAATAATAATGTTATTAAAGTAAGAACTTGGAGATGCGAGAAAGGTTTTGCATCATCTAACAGGACGGTTGCACCATTGCTAGGGTTTTTATTTCTTAATTTTGTGAAATATGATCTCTGAGTTTGCCAATTACAGGATGAAGTCACTTTTGTCAGACCCAAACAAAATAGGGCTGGGCCAGCACCAAGAAGAGGAAGCTCATGCTTACATGTCTGAGATAAGAACTGCTTTCAAGGACTTTCAAGAAACACCACAGGAAACTCATTCCTGTCCTTTGCACATCTCTGCTTTTATAAAGTTTATCACTAGACATTCTTTAAAACTGAAGTAATTCCGATAAGATGTTCTTAAAAGAACACTTAATTAGTAATGGCATCTCCACCAACTAACTGACAACTCAGACTCTGAACCTCTGGAACCAATGAACTCTGTTTCTGAGCTGCTTATGTAAAACTATTTTGGCTAATAAAAGTTCCCCTTACACTTCCCGGACCAAATGGGCTGGTGGCCTGACATTCTATACATTCTGTATTAGAATCCTTATTTTTATTCTTCAATAAACCCAGTGTATTTAGAGAAACTTTTCTCTACTACCTGATGATATGAAATCCAATCATATGTTAATGAAGACTGCTATTAGAAAGAAATCTTTTCATGAACATTTCACTTAGGAAATCCATTTTGTTTTCCACGATATTGTAACCTTGGCGGAGTATGTTCCATAATTATTGGAAACTCTTTGTCATCTATGAAATTGTATCTTAAAGACTATAGAAAAAGAAAAGTTTTACATTAACTGCAATATAAGTGGACTTTACTTATGGATAAAAAAAGAGCAGCGACATCTGATATCTATATGATACAGGTAGAGTGTAGATAGATCTTTGTGATTAGATAAGTAGACATTTTTAAAAGATGATCTCTGAGTTTGCAAATTACAATATACTGAAAACAAATTTCAAGAGGCTGTATATGTGATATTTAAACTATATGTGTGGTAATTTCTAAATGCTTGTTTACAAATGTAAATTAGGTTGAATTTTTTTTAGAAAAACAGAATTTTATATATAAATTCTGTTAACTATAAAGCAATATAAAGCAATAATAAGGCATATATAAATTAGATATTTTGCATTCTCAAAAAAATCACAAGTCCTTCTTTGTGTTTATAGTATTACCTGCTATTTTTGTTTTCTTTTTAAAAATTGCTTATTTCAACATGGTATTGAATTATAAAGGGTAACTATCAGAAACCTCTGATTCTTAGGAAAATTACTTTTATAGTTGGCATGACACAATCAATTCACATTTTACTAAGACTGAAAAATAAAGTCTTCCTATTTATTATTAAATGGAATGTGTATAGTAAGATAATTTAATGAAATAAACATTTTAAAAGTGATTTCTTTGTATTTGGAACATCATGTGTTTCAAACATCTAACTTAGACCTAAGGTGTTTTGCAATAAATCTGTTAGAATTTGTGAAACATGCAGTATAGGAACTTTGAAAGAATATTCTTCCAGTTTGAAACCAACTTAACAGAAATTGATGTTTTATAATCACTGAGTCATGCAATGTTTTGTTTTATTATTTTTCAAAAAATAATCTTCAGCCAGATTTACTCAATGTAGTCATCACTGATGTAAAACTGCAGTTGCTACCAATACTTTGATCCTTGGTTTAGGTCAGCTAAATAAGACATTTCCAGCATTATTCAGCACCTAAAGTATTTTAGCATGTCATGGCACTTATCATTGTTTCTTCTTCATAACAAATAATCAATAAAAAGTTGTTATACTGAATATAAATAATACTTCTACATACAAAATTACAGTCTTAGAAATTACCTGGTTCTCTGATTTTATGGAGAATATATGACTTGCCTAACTTCATACCACCAAAAACTATTAAAGCCAGAACCATAGTAATAACTAAGTATAGTGACTATTCTACTATACCATATTCTCTCTAATTTATATTGCAATACATTACATTACAGTTCTTCTAAGTTTAGAGTAAACACATGTCCCATGTGATTTAAGTAGTACTAGTTTATACACACTGTCATTACACAATTAATAGCACCAGTTTAACTTTCAAAATTATCAATATTTGGACAATAAATTACATGGTTGTCCTAGTTAATATCATAATATTGAATGTATGCTAATACTTATATATTCAGGTATACTTTTGGGCTGAAATTGAACACAAATATATTAAAACATTAAATAAATAAGAGGCACATGATATTACAAAAAAAGCATGGACTTTAGAATAACACAGAACTCAGGTCAAATCTTAGCTTGTCACATAGTACCCATCATGCCAGGAGTGTCATGATCTCTGTGGCACTCAATTTTTGTTTCAGAAGAATGGGGCTTGTATTCCCTGCATTGCTATGTTACTGTGAAGATTAAATCAGCAACACACCAAATACAGTAGCAAACAATAAATGTCATTTCAATTATTTCAGTAATATTTTACAAAAAGATAATATTTAGCATAATATTTTAGACTATTTATAGCACTAAATAACTTTTCAACAGCTTAACTGAAAACATGACCTACTGCTTTGTTAGAATCCATTTTGAGCTGAAATTAACAATTGCACCACTTATCACAGCAAGGAATCCATCTTGCTAAATATAACAGAAAGGGACATGCTGTATTCCAAAAATGTATATTGGTTTATTTAAAACAAATGAATTTTAAAAGTCTGCAATGAAGCAGCCTGAAAATTTTATTTTCTCATTCTCTCATTTCCTTATAGATCATTGTTTTTACTTATTTTTAACTAAAGCCTTAGAGATTCTTAGGAATAAGCTGTCATTCTTGATACAATATCCTATTATGTCCCCAACAATTACTTTTTAAAGAAAAGTAAAATAAAGTTTTACATAAAAATTTCTTCACAGTATTCTTGAAAGACTGAGGTATTGAATGTTTTTATTTAGAAGATATCATATAAATATATATAATATGTATAGTACATAAAAACAAGAATTAAATTCTAATATAATTGAAATGAAGGTCTACTCTCAAAATAGTTTTATAACTAACAAATATTTTGGAGTTAATATAAATGAAAAGATACAATACATTTAAACATTTAGACATAAATTCAGTGCATACCACTTTTTATTCTTTTGATAAATATTTGTTGAGTTATTTTTAAGGTACTGGCATTTACTGAGGGCATGTCTCCAGGGACAGTGTCTTTATGGACGTCCTATTTTTGACATAAATTTTATTCCTTCATTTTCTTAAACTGCAATTCTATATATTTCACAACCAACCCCACCCTCTCCCCACACAGAGATGTGAGAGTGTATAAGGAAGATGGGAGGTTATTGACTATATGAGTATAGGCTTAAGTGGAGATTTTAAAGTTAAAGGTGTAAATTTTGATATTATACACATTTAAATGGCATTAAAGCCTCAGATTAAAAACTTGAGTCTCTAATACTGTAATATCTTAATATTGTACCTCAGATTAAAAACTTGAGGCACTAATACCATTTAAATGTGTATGATTTCAAAACTTACACCTTTAACTTTAAACTCTTTTTTAAAATTTCACTTAAACATTGAGTATGAATAGAAAAGGGGGGAAAAAAAACACAGTACCTAACAGGACAATCCAACATTTAGACGTCTAGTCTAAGAAGGTCAAATAAACATGAATACAAAGAAATGGGCTGGATTTTCAATTTCTGTTCTGCTGTATAAGGGACTTGGACTCCTCATTCGGATCCCTAAAATGAGAAAAATATGGAAAAACTGAATAACAATGACTTATCTTGGTCCAATCTGAAACTGAGGTTGCAAGACACATCACCACCCCCATATCTGGGAAGACATGGCTCATTTACATGGAGTAGAAGCCTTTTGTTAAATCGATAGCAACTTAAATGGAAGAAACCCAGCAGTGGGAATATTGACAAATAGCTTGAAACTGAGGATGGTATAGCATAAGAGTGAAAATAATTCTTGGCTACACGGACTTAGGGGAACTCTCTGTTTTGTGTGCTCTACATCCAAGAACCCCAATAATTTTTCAGGACTAAAATCTGAGAAATATCCTCTCTATCTCTAGCAAGGGAGATTAATCATTGTGAAATACACCCAGAAGTTTCTTCATATAAAAGTTTTCACTTCAGCAAGAAAAAGCATTTGTAGAACCTAATCCCAGTTGGGCAAAGGATATTCCTCCCACCTTAAACCCCTCTAGACTTTCTGTCTTACCAAAGGAGTCCAAAACTAGGTCAAAAGAAAGTAAGATTCCAATAGAATCATTTGAGAATACTAAGGCAAGAGAGTAAAGAACAGAGGAGACAAAACATCTTATGTCATAGCCTTAAGAAACAGGCTTTCCAAGTGGGGGAAAGGAACAGAAAGAGAGGAAAAAATAAGACCATCTAAATATCAGACTCAAACATGCCATAGATATTGAAATTATTAGAGAGTTCTATGGATTAACTGTGATTTGTCCCCACTAAAACTTATGTTGACATCTTATCTCCAGTGTGGCAGTGCTGAGAGGTGGGGCCTACTGGGAGATGTTTGAGTCACGGGGGTGGATTCCTCATGAATAAACTAATTTTCTATTGTGGGCATGAGAGAATTTTTCTCTTGCAGGACTGGATTAGTTACCTGAGAGAAAGCTGGGCTTCCTAGACTTCCTTTATTGCATCCTTTCTTGCCTTATGATCTCTTTGTACACACCTGTTCTGCTTCCACTTTCCATCATAAATTGAAGAATCCTGAGGCCCTCACCAGACACAGCTGTCCAATCTTGGACATTCCATGTGTCAGAATCATGAGCTGAATAAGTATTTTTTCTTTATAAATTATCAATCTTCAGATGTTCTATTATAGCAACCTAAATGAACTAACACAGGAAAGGGATATATTAAAGGATCTTACTATATTAAAAGTGCTATTAGACAATGTATACAGGATACAAGAACAGTTGGGTAATGTAAGCAAAAAGAAATGAAAACTCAAAGAATCAAAAATAGATTCTAGAAATGAAAAACATTATAACAGAAATGAATATGCCTTAGATTGATCTCTTAATGGAACAGACAGAGCTATGGAAAGAATCAGTGACTTTGAAGATAGGTCCATGACAACTTCCCAAACTAAAATGTAAAGACAAACCAGGAGCAGTGACTCACACCTGTAATCTCAGCAATTTGGGAGGCTGAGGCAGTCAGATAACTTGAAGTCAGGAGTTTGAGACCAGCCTGGCCAACATGATGAAACCCCACCTCTACTAAAAATATATAATTTAGCTGGGTGTGGTGGTGTGCCCTTGTAATTCCAGCTACTTGGATGACTGAGGGAAGAGAATAACTTGAACTCAGGAGACAGTGTTTGGAGTGAGCCAAGACCATGCCACTGCCCTCCAGCCTGGGAGACAGAAACTGTGTCTCAGAAAATAAAATAAAATAAAAATATAATGCAAAGAGAAAACAAATTAAAATTAAGAAAAAAAGAGAACAGAAAGAAATACGGAATAATTTAAAATGCTATAAAATGTGCCTAACTGAAAATCCTAGAAAGAGAAGAAAAAGAGAATGAAGTAGAAAAATTGTTTTAAGTAATAATGGATAAAACTTTCCAAGAGTAATAACAGAAAATAAATCACAGAGGAGTTCAGAGAACATCAAGTAGAATAAATTTTAAAATAACACATAGATTAGAGCATCTAGATTGAAAAACAAGAATTAACATTACAAAACCTTATTATAAGAAATTAAAGAACATCTAAATAAATGTAAAGACACTTGATGTTCTTGGGTTGGAAAATCTAAAATTATTAAAATCGTATTAATCCTTAAATTGTTTTATAAGTTCAATACAATTTCTAGCAAAATCCCTATTGACATTTTTGTAGACATCAATAAACTGATCCCTAGATTTATCTGGACTATTCAGGAATCTTGAACAGCCAAATAATCTTGAAAAAAGAATAACAGAGTTGGTGGACTCATATTTCTCCATTTTGAAAGTTACTTCATGTCAACAGGAATTAAGTCTCTGCTCTTAAAACGTCGATCAGAGGGACAGAATTAAGAATCCAAAAATAAACCTATATATTTACGGTCAATGGATTTTCTACAAGTGTGAAAAAACAATTCAAAGACGTGATAGTTTTTTCAACAAATAGCACTTAGACAGCTAAATATTAACATGCAAAAGAATGAAATTGAACCTCCTACTTCACACCATGTACATAATTTAACTTAAAATGACATAAATGTAAATGTTACAACTATAAAGTTCTTAACAAAAACATAGGTGTAAATATTGTGAATACAGATTAGGCAAGAGTTTCTCAGCTATAATACCAAAAGATTAAGTAACTAACTAAATAAATAAATAAATTGGACTTGATCAAATATGAAGCTTCTGTGTTTAAAAGGACACTGTCGAGAAAATGAAAAGTCTATATACAGAATGAAAGAAAATATTCACAACGTATAAAAATAATAATGTCCAAGATCCTGAATATATAAAGAACCTTTCAAACTTAGCAATAAAAAGACATATAACCCAACTTAAAAATAGACAAAACATTTAAATAGGTATTTTTCCAAGAAGAGATACGAATGGTCAAAAAGTACATGAAAAGATACTCAACTTATTTGGTTAATAGGAAAATGTAAATTAAAAGCTATAATGAGATACTATTTTATACCTACTAGGATCGTTATAAACAAACAAACAAAAAAAGACAATAACAAATATTGGTAAGAATGTAAGAAAATTCAAACCCTCACTGATGAGTGTTAAGATTGTAAAATGATGCCACTATTTTAAAAAACACGTAGGCAGTTCCCAAGTGAAACACTGGGTTTCTATATTATCCAGTGATTCTACTCCTATAGAACAAAGAATTGAAAAATCTGCACCCACAGAAAAACTAGTACACAATTGTTATCAGAGCATTATTTATAATTGCCAAAAAAAGAACCCAAATGTTCATCAA
The DNA here is from genome assembly GCF_007565055.1 of Rhinopithecus roxellana. NCBI lineage: Eukaryota > Metazoa > Chordata > Mammalia > Primates > Cercopithecidae > Rhinopithecus > Rhinopithecus roxellana. The sequence continues at coordinate 92,933,325 of NC_044552.1, read as the reverse complement.
CTGACAGACGGATATGTGATCCAGCCATACAAGGAAATATTATTCTACCAAGAAAGTAAATGCATTACTGATGCATAACACAAAATGGATAAACTTTGAAAACATTATGGTAAATTCAAAAAACAGATACAAAAGATTACATATCGTATGATTATTAATAATAATTATTATTATTTTTGAGACAGTGTCTCACTCTGTCACCCAGGCTGGAGTGTAGTGGTGTGATTTAGGCTCACTGCAACCCTGCCTCCTTGGCTCAAGTGATCCTCCATCTCAGTCTGCCAAGTAGCTGGGATTACAGGCGCATGCCATCACAGCCCGCTAAAATTTGTATTTTTTGTAGAGATAGGATTTCGCCATGATACCCAGGCTGGTCTTTAACTCCTGAGCTAAAGCAATCCACCCACATTCACCTTTCTTTCTTTTTTTGAGACGGAGTCTCACTCTGTCACTCAGGCTGGAGTTCACTGGCACCATCTCTGCTCACTGCAACCTCCACCTCTGGGGTTCAAGCGATCCTCCTGATTTAACCTCCGGATTATCTGGGATTACAGGCATCCACCACCACGCCCAGCTAATTGTGCATTTTTAGTAGAGACGGGGTTTCGTCTTGTTGGCCAGGATGGTCTCAAACTCCCGACCTCAGGTGATCCACCCAGCTTGGCCTCCCGAAGTGCTGGGATTACAAGCCTGAGCCACTGCGCCTGCCCCGCCTTCACCTTTCAAAGTGCTGGGATTATCGGCCTGCACCACTGCATCCAGCCAGATTATTTTTTTATGACATGTCCAGAATAGGCATTCATAAAAGTAGAAAATAGATTTGTTGTCAGGGACTTGAGGAGGCAAGAAATACGAGGTTGCTCTCAGTGATTGCAGAGTGTCATTTTGTGATGATGCCAATATTTTGGAATTAGTGGTGATTTTTGACATTTCTGTAAATATACTAAGACGTCCAAAGTTTTACACTTTAAAAGAAAGACTTAAGGTATGTGAGTTATATCCCAAGTAAAACCAACAAAATTATGAGAAGAAATATTATGCATATGTTTTAAAAGCAATTTAAAAGCATAATTATTTTAAAAGTATAATCAGATACTTCTACACATCTGTTAGAATGGTTAAAAATAAAAAGGACTGATCCTATGGTGTGTTGGAGAGGATGTGAAAGAACTGAACTCTCTCATGCAGCTGATGGTAATGTAAAATGGTATATTCCATTGTTTTTATGGAGCATTTTGCAAACTGCAAACAGTTTGGCAGACTCTTAAAAAGTTAAACTTACACCTACTGTGTCCAGACATTTGGTTCCTTCCAGTGGGTTCTTGGTTTGGCTGACTTCAAGAATTAAGCAGCGGACTTTCACAGGGACAGTTACAGCTCCTAAAGGTGGCACAGACCCAAAAAGTGAACAGCAGCAAGATTTATTTTAAAGAGCGAAAGAACAATGCTTCTACAGCATGCAGGAGACCCAAGCAGGTTGCCACTGCGGCTCCTGTGGTCAACTTTTATTATCTTACTTGTCCCTGCCCATGTCCTGTTGATTGGTCCAATTTACAGAGTGCTGATTGGTCCATTTTATAGAGTGCTGATTGGTCCACTGTACAAAGCACTGATTGGTCCATTTTGCAGTGTGCTGATTGGTCCTCTAGCTAGCCACAGAGTGCCGATTGGTGCATTTTAGAATCCTAGCTACAGAGTGCTGTAGCTCAGATTGGTGCATTTTACAAACCTCTAGCTAGCTACAGAGTGCTGATTGGTGCATTTTAGAATCCTAGCTACAGAGTGCTGATTAATGCATTTTACAATTCTCTTGTAAAATAGAAAAGTTTTCCAAGTCCCCACCCTACCCAGGAAGTCCAGCTGCCTTCACCTCTTACTACCACATGATCCAGCTATTTCATTTTTAGTTATTTATCTAAGAGAGGTACTGGCATAGTTGCTTTACCTGTAATAGCCAAAGAGTGGAAACAACCCAAATGAGCATCAACAGGTGAATGGATCCATGAACTGCAGTTATAGAAATACAATGGAATGCTATTTTGGCAATAAAATAAATATTGAACATGCAACATTATAACTGAATCTCAAAACAAATATTCTGGGTGGGGGAAAAAGTCAGAAACAAAAGGAGTGCATACTGTGTAACTCTATTTCTATACAACTAGAGAACACGCAACACATCTTTACTAATATAAATCAGCAGTTGCCTGGGAAGGGGGTGGTAGGTAGACTAAGAGGTAGGAGATGTGTTTGTTATCTTCATTGTGGTGATGTTTTCATATGTGTGTGTCAAACCTTTCATATTTACAATTTAAATATGAGTAGTTTGCTGATATTATTTACAACTCAATAAAGCTGTTAATATTTTCTATTTCAGAGAGCAACTTTTAAAGCATTCATCCATTTTCTATGATTTGAGAATATAATATAATAGTAACAAATATACATTCTATGCTTTAGAGTGCATGCTGAGTAAAGTCAATGACTACGTTTGTCCTGTAAATATTATATCTCAGAACTTAGCATGTTGCTTCACATTAGGACATGTGTATTAAAAATTTGTTTCGTTACCATTTTATCCAAAAACCAACAGGTCATCTGAGAGAAGTTCACTCAGCAAAGTATGTTCTTAACTGCTGAAAAAAAAAAAAAAAAAAAAAAGAAAGGATTCAATCAATTTCTTGAAAATACGTAATCTGAATAATATTCAACCTTTAGGAAAGTGGTAAGTTAGGATATTGACACAATTTCTTTAATAATTCCATCATTATTTCATTATTCTCACAACCATTTATTGAACACCTACTGTGTGCCAAGTACTATACTAGTCATTCAAATTTAATAAATATTTATTCATGTCCCCACCTTGCAGTTTCTCTGACACCCCTACAGTGCGGTCCCCGACAATAGCTGTCCCTCCAAAGGAGGAAAGAGGAACTGACTCCACTCTCTGAGCAGTCTACCTGCCCAGTCCCCACTAGGCTCCACACCAGTGGCAGTTGAGGTATTAGGGCCAGACCCCACCGCCTGTCGGCCTGTCATCTCACCTGCTCCGTGCTCCTGTCACCGTTGGTCTGAGGTCTCCACCAGCTACATCCCTACTCCCAGGGTGGGGCATGAAGCTCCTAGCTGGGCTGCGGAGGAAGCAGAGAGCCAGCTGTCCCGCTCAGCCAGGAAGGGATTGGGTGTGAGTGGATAACCACCAGGCAGCCCCTTACCTCAGAGGAGCTTGTGAAGGATGAAGTGTGGGGCTGGGATCTGGCAACCAGATGTCATCCCGGCTTGTGGCCAAGATGGCCGACTAGAAGCAGCTGCAATCAGAGGCTCCCAACAAAAAGAACTATAATTACTGTGTGAATTCTGCACTGGCAACCAAGGTATCCAGATTCTCTCTTCAGAACTGACTAGGTGGCTGGTGTGATCCACCTAGAGAAAGGAAGAGAGGAAGGGCAATGTGGTGCAGCAGCCCACCTGAGAGCCACACAGGTCAAGGGAGCTTTCACCTCCCACCTTACCCTTTATCCTCCCCAACCTCACCCCACCCAGGATCATGCTTTTTCCATGGAACTGTTTAAACCCAGGCCACCAGGGCCTAGAGTCTCAACTCTGGAGTCATGAAGATTCTCAACAGCCTCTTAGCTAGAATCTGCTTCAGCCTGTCAAGCTCCCAGGAGGGAGGGCGACCAGCGCCACAGCTGCGCTGCCTGTTGCCTAAACTGTTTGAGCTCCCTGGGGGAGGGGCAGCAGTCAACACTGGGACTCATAACTGCCTAAGTTCCCTGGGCCGCGGAAGGGTGGCATCCATCTCTATAGCTCCAGGCCCCGCTTTTCCCATGCTGGAACCAGGAAGACTGAACAATTTGGTCCCAAGAGACAACTTGGTCCCAACTTTGTCCCACACAGCCCAACACACTGGGTGTGGCAGACTGTGGTCAGCGCACCTCTTCAGGCCTGTCCCTGATCCGTCCTTCATCACTGGGTGGGGGCTCCCTGCAAGAACTACAACACGAGCCATAGGCTCAGGGACAGAACCCTAATCTCCCTGGCCCTGAGCCCCTAGGGGGAAGGCAGGGGTCCGCTGTCTTTGCGGACCAGCAGACTTAGCCTTTTCTCCTGGTAGTTCTGAGGAATCCAGGCAGCCTAGACAAGTGGATTTCCCTCCTGTGAAGCATACCCTGTCCACCAAGGGACAGTCAAAGTGCTGCATTAAACAGGTCCTGTTCTCCATGCCACCCAACTGGGTGAGGCCCTTCAACAGGGGTTGTCAGGCACCCTATACATGGGTGACCCTGACGGCATCAAGCTGGTGCTCCTTGAGGTCAGAGATCCCAGAAGAAGAAGCAGGCACCCATCTTTGCTCTTCTCCAGCCTCCTTGAATGACATCTGCAGGCACAAGAGTGAACCAAAAGAATAGGACCTGATGTGAATCCCCAAATAAACGCAGTAGCCCTACAAAGAGGAACCTGACCACTGAAAGAAAAGCAAACAGAAAGCAACAGCAACAGCATCAACAACAAAAAAGAAGTCCCCACAAAAACCCCATCAAAGGGTCAGCAGCCTGAAAGATTGAAACTAGACAAATTCATGAAGATGAGAAAGAATCAACGAAAAAATGCTGAACACCCAAAAGGCCAGAGTGCCTCTTCTCCTCCAAATGATCACAATGCCTCTCCAGCAAAGGTGCAGAACTGAACGGAATATGAGATTAACAAATTAACAGAAGTAGGCTTCAGAAGATGGGTAATAAAAACCTCTACTGAGCTAACAGAGCATGTTAAAACCCAACAAAGAAGCTAAGAATTTTGGTAAAAGGTTAGAGGAGCTGCTAACTAGAATAACCAGTTTAGAGAGGAACTTGAATTACCTGATGGAGCTGAAAAACACAGCAGAAGAACCTCATGAAGCATACACAGTATCAATAGCCGAATTGACCAAGCAGAAGAAAGGATATCAGAGTTTGAAGACCATCTTAATGAAATAAGGCACGCAGACAAGATTAGAGAAAAAAGAATGAAAAGGAACAAACAAAGCCTCCAAGAAATATGTGACTACATAAAAAGAGCAAATCTACAATTGATTGGAGTACCTGAAGGAGATGGGGAGGATGGAAACAAGCTGGAAAACATACTGCAGGATATTATCCAGGAAAACTTTCCCAATCTATCAAGATAGGCCAACATGCAAATTCAGCAAATACAGAGAACACCACTAAGATACTCAGTGAGAAGATCAACCCCAAGACACATAAACGTCAGATTCTCCAAGGTTGAAATGAAGGGAAAAAAAATGTTAACAATAGCCAGAGAGAAAGGCCAGGTCACCTTCAAAGGAAAGTCCATCAGAATGAAGGCAAACCTCTCAGAAGAAACCCTACAAGCCAGAATAGTTTGGGGGTCAATATTAAACACTCTTAAAGGAAAGAGTTTTAAGCCACGATTTTCATATTTAGCCAAACTAAGCTTCATAAGCAAAGGAGAAGTAAAAATCTGAGGAGTAAAATAAATGCTGAGGAACTTCATGACCACCAGGTCTGCCTTGCAAGAGCTCCTGAAGGAAGCACTAAATATGGAAAGGAAAAACTGGTACTAGCCACTGCAAAAAAAAAACATACCAAAATATAGAGAACAATAACCCTGTGAAAAAACTGCATCAACTAGTGTGCAAAATAACCAGATAGCATCATGATGACAGGATCAAATTCACATATAACAATACTAACCTTAAATGTAAACAGGCTATATGCCCCGATTAAAAGACACAGACTGGCAAATTGGATAAAGAGTCAAGATCCATTGGTGTGCCGGAATTAAGGAGACCTATTTCACATGCAAAGACACACATAGGCTCAAAATAAAGTGATGGAGGGAAATTTACCAAGCAAATGGAAAGCAAAGAAAAGCAAAGGTTGCAATCCTAGTCTCTGACAAAACATACTTTAAACCAACAAAGATCAAAAAGGACAAATTAGGGCATTACATAATGATAAAGAGAAAAAATTCAACAAGAAGAGCTAACTATTCTATATATACATGCACCCAATACAGGAGCACCCAGCTTCATAAAACAAGTACTTAGAGACCTACAAAGAGACTAAGACTCCCACACAACAATAATAGGATACTTGAACACTCCGCTGTCAGTATTAGACAGATCAATGAGACAGAAAATTAATAAGGATATTCAGGACTTGAACTCAGCTCTGGATCAAGTAGACCTAATAGACTTCTACAGAACTCTCCATCCCAAATTGACAGAATATACATTCTCCTCAGTGCCACATGGTACTCATAATAAAAGAACTGCACTTAGTGCCACATGGCACTTATGATAAAAGAATCTTCAGCAAATGCAAAAGAACTGAATTCATAACAAACAGTCTCTCAGACCACAGTACAATCAAATTAGAACTCAGGATTAAGAAACTAACTGAAAACCCAGAATTACATGGAAATTGAACAACCTGCTCTTGAATGACTCTTGGGTAAATAATGAAATTAAGGCAGAAATCAAAAAGTTCTTTGCAACTAATGAGAACAAAGAGACAATGAACCAAAATCTCTGAGACACAGCTAAAGCAGTGTTAAGAGAGAAATTTATAGCACTAAATGCCCACGTCAGAATGCTAGAAAGATCTCAGATTGATACCCTAATATCACAATTAAAAGAGCTAGAGAGACAAGAGCAAGCGAATCCAAAAGCTAACAGAAGACAAGAAATAACCAAGATCAGAGCAGAATTGTAGGAGATAGAGACACAAACACCCTCCAAAAAAATCAATGAATCCAGAGGTGATTTTTTGAAAAAATTAGCAAAATAGATAGACCACTAGCTAGGCTAAAAAGGGGAAAAGAGAAAATCAAATAAATGCCATAAAAAATGATAAACGGGATATCAACACTGACCCCATGGAAATACAAACTGACATCAGAGAATATTATAAACATCTCTATGCAAATAAACCAGAAAATCTAGAAGAAAAGGATAAATTCAAATACACATACACCATCCCAAGACCAAACCAGGTAGAAGTCGAATTTGTGAATACACCAATAACAAGTTCTGAAATTGAGGCAGTAATTAATAGCCTACCAACATCAACAAAATAAACCCAGGACCAGACAGATTCACAGCCAAATTTTACTAGAGATACAAAGAGGAGCTGATACCATTCTTTCTTAAACTACTCCAAACAATTGAAAAAGAGGGACCCCTCCCTTACTCATTTTATTAAGCCAGCATCATCCAGGTACCAAAACCTGGCAGAGACGGAACAACAACAACAAAAAAAATTCAAGCCAATATTCCTGTTGAACGTTGATGTGAAAATCCTCAGTAAAATACTGGCAAACCAAATCCAGCAGCATGTCAAAAAACTTATCCACCACGATCAAGTCAGGTTCATCCCTGGGATGCAAGGTTGGTTCAACATATACAAATCAATAAACATAATCCATCATACAAACAGAACCAAAGACAAAAACCACATGATTATCTCAATTGATGCAGAGAAGATTTTGATATAATTCAAACTCCCTTCATGTTAAAAACTCTCAATAAACTATGTATTGATGGGACATATCTCAAAATAATAAGGGCTATTAATGGCAAGTCCACAGAAAATTTCATACTGACTAGGCAAAAACTGGAAGCATTCCCTTTGAAAACTGGCACAAGACAAGGATGCCCTCCCTCACCACTCCTACTCAACACAGTATTGGAAGTTCTGGCTAGGAGAATCAGGCAAGAGAAAAAAATAAAGTGTATTCAAATAAGAGAGTAAGTCAAATTATCTCTGTTTGCAGACGACATGATTCTATATTTAGAAAAGCCCATCATCTCAGCCCAAACTCCTTAAGCTGATAAGCAACTTCAGCAAAGTCTCAGGATACAAAATCAGTGTGCAAAAATCACAAGCAATCTTTTACACCAACAATAGACAAGTAGAGAGCCAAGTCATGAATGAACTTCCATTCACAATTGCTATAAAGGAAATAAAATACCTAGGAATACAGCTAACAAGGAAAGTGAAAGACCTCTTCAAGGAGAACTAAAAATGACTGCTTGGGGAAATAAAACAATTGCTCACAAACCAATGGAAAAACATTTCATCCTCATGGATAGGAAGAATTGATATTGTAAAAATGGCCAAACTGCCCAAAGTAGTTTATGGATTCAATGCTACAGAATTAGAAAAAATTAAATTTTATATGGAATCAAAGAAGACCCTGTATAGCCATGACAATCCTAAGCAAAAAGAAAAAAGCTGGAGGCATTACACTACCTGACTTCAAACTGTACTACAAGGCTACAGTAACCAAAACAGCATGGTACTGGTGCTAAAACAGATAGACGAATGGAACAGAACAGAGACCTCAGAAATAATACTACACATACACAACCATGTGATCTTCGACAAACCTGGCAAAAATAAGCAATGGGAAATGGATCTTCTATTCAATAAATTGTGCTGGGAATACTGGCTAGCCATATACAGAAAACTGAAACTGGCCCCTTTCCTTAAACCTTGTACAAAAATTAACTCAAGATGGATTAAAGACTTAAATGTAAAACAGAAAACCATAAAAACCCTAAAAGAAAATCTAGGCAATACCATTCAGAACATAGGCATGCACAAAGACTTCATGATGAAAACGCCAAAAGCAATGGCAACAAAAGCCAAAATTGACAAATGGGATCTAATTAAACTAAAGAGCTTCTGCACAGCAAAAGAAACTAATATCAGAGTGAACAGGCAGCCTACAGAATGGGAGAAAATTTTTGCAGCCTACCTATCTGACAAAGGGCTAATATCCAGAATTTACAGGAACTTACAAATATTTATAAGAAAAAAACAAAAACAAGTGCACCACAAAGTGGGCAAAGGATACGAACAATCATTTCTCAAATGAAGACATGTATACAGCCAACAAACATATGAAAAAAAAAAAAAAGTTCAGCATCACTGATCATTAGGGAAATGCAAATCAAAACCACAATGAGATATCATCTTATACCAGTCAGAATAGCTATTATAAAAGTTATGAAATAATGGATGCTGGCGAGGTTGTGGAAAAATAGGAACACATTTACACCTTTGGTGGGAATGTAAATTAGTTCAACCATTGGGGAAGATAGTGTGGCAATTCCTTAAGGATATAGAACCAGAAATACCATTTGACCCAGCAATCCCATTACTGGGTATATACCCAAAGAACTATAAATCATAAATCATTCTAATATAAACACACATGCACACGTATGTTTACCAAAGCACTATTTACAATAGTAAAGTCATGAAACCAATCCAAATGTCCACCAGTGATAGACTGGATAAAGAAAATGTGGTGCATATACACCATGGAATACTATGCAACCATAAAAAGGAATGAGACCATGTCCTTTGCAGGGACATGGGTGAAGCTGGAAGCCATCATCCTCAGCAAACTAGTAAAGGAACAGAAAACCAAACAGCACATGTTCTCACTCATAAATGGGAGTTGAACATTGAGAACACATGGACACAGAGAAGGGAACAACACACACCAGGGTGTGTTGGAGGGTGAGGGGTGAGGGGAGGGAACTTAGAGGACAGGTCAATAGGTGCAGCAAGCAACCATGGCACACGTATACCTATCTAACAAACCTGCAAGTTCTGCACATGTATCCCAGAACTTCAAGCAAATTAAAAATAAATAAACAAATAAATATTTATTTATTCATTGTTAATAAACCAGACAATTTTCAACGTTTAAAGGCTCTATAAATAAAAGAAACATGGAACCCTGTTTTCATTAGTTCACATTATAATAAATTTCTTAAAAATTCAAATGTGTAGCCATGAAGTTTCTATCTGATGCCAGTATGTCTCTGTGTGTGTTTAAAGCTGATTGTTCATATATTTTCCCATTCAGATTATTTGGAATATTAAAAAAAACACCTTAAAATTACATTGTACATCAAGATATAGACTTATTTCAGTGTTACATTTAAGAAAGGGACACCAAGCCATGAAGAAACAATCATTTTTCTTTGTTTATTAAACATGCCCAATATGCACTTCTCTTAGAGAACTTACAATATAGAATTACAGAGTTTACAAATATTTATTCCCTAGTAAACACTAGGCTCGTCGACATATCTTTTTAATTAAACTGTCTAGCAAGATGAAGCCAGAATGATGATCAACGTATTTTAAAAGTAGTTTAGCCCAGAGTGTTGGAGGTGAGGAAAGGAAAGGGCTTTTAGGGCATACCTAGGCACATATAATATATTTCGATTTAGAAATATTGCTTAAATCTCCCACTTTCAAATTGTGGACATGGGAGTAACATTTACTTAAAAAGCTGTGTGAGATTGTATGTGATTATCTGAAACACCACATATGAGGTAATACACACAGTAGATAAAACATTAATGACAATTTTTACTCAAGGATGAAAAGATTCTATTATATTTTACATACTACCAATATAAAACTAAATGCATTGACTTAATTCTAATTAATTTTACTTAAAACAAAATTTCTTACATGATAATTTAAACTGAGTATACAGAGTAGTTTATTGATTCAAATTATTTATTAGATTTTAAATTTCCCATAAATCATGTTTCTCTAGCCTAGATTTCTTTTTAAATGACATTTTAAAAATTTTCCAATTAAAATATAATGACATTAAAATGCATGTTATCATAAAACAAACAATTCAGGTATGTTTCTTTCTTTTTTTAAAGATGGTAAGGCAGACTTTATTTGGAAGGGGGTATGTGGCCTATTGCAAGGGGGCAGGGACTGTCACAATGGGGTCTTACAGTGGGTAAGAAAGATCAAAATCAACTCCCAGGGAAGTTTCCTTAGATGCTTGGTGACATTAAAAACAACACACAGCTATCTAGCATTCCTTTTTTACAGGGCACTATAGAAAAACAAGAAAAGGAAATATATTGTTATATTAACAGCAAGACCTTGGAGTGAAATCCTTTTCACTACATATTTAGAACAGCAATTAGTAAAAGTTACTTTGGCAAAATGGATACACAACAACATAAATTAAGGCTATGACTTCTTAATTAAATGAATGAATGATTTAATTCATTTAGTTTTTTACGAATGCATTTCTTAAGTGGTTATTGCCCTTAGGTTTTCTTGTGTCCATTGTTAATTTCATTTAAAGGTGGTGTATCTTTGCATTCAAAAAATGGTAAATTATTATCTTCAACAGAATCTAAGAACAAAAGAAAGAAGAATAAGCCAGTAGATATTTTGGAAGAGAAATTAAACTTAACGTAAATAACAAGTTTCATGCAAGCCAAGAAGAGGAAACCAGGCTGACAGTTAAACTTTTAAATCTCCTTGATTTTTTTAAAATCAAATTCCTGGAATGGACAAGATCCCATCTCAATGGTTTGAAATATTTCACCTTCCTTTTAACTGTTAGGACTTTTTTGAAAACTCATCTGTTTATCATTCATGACTTCAAAGCCATAAACTCAATCTTCAGGTGCTGGGGAAGTCCTTCAAAAACCATGATTCATTTTTAAAAAGTGCATTCATGCCCTAAAATTTATTTTTTTCTAAATGTTTTATTGGATGTTATTTGCACAATTAATAGGCAATGGAAATAAAACTTTGCTTATATTATTTATTAATCTTGAATACATCTGTCTACTATAGACAAAGGCCAATTTGACTGCAGTTTCAGAGGTTAGCGTTTTGGTGAGCAAATGCCTTCTAATAGAAACATCCGTTGCAAGTACCAAAGTTAAATAAAATTTGCCAGAATCTATATCTTCAATTTTATATTGATGGTAGTTTATTTGACTTGAGGTCATTCAATTTTTTTAATTCAGAATATATCAATCAGATTGGATTTGATCCAACATTCTGTTGTCGTTTTCTTATGAGAGTAACAATAGTTGTGTCCTGGTGTTTCAGTCACTTAAAATGGGAAGGTAGTGTACAATGGACTATTTTCACTACATATGATCATATGTGATCCTCTTGTTTCTGTAACAAATTCTTTATTATATATTAATTTAAAATAATAACAGATTCCAGAGAATGAATCTTAGAAGAGAAGTTGACTAAGGATAACAATAGTGATATTACTATTCCTAGAAATCTCTTAAGTGCTTTTAACAGTTTAATTCTTAGAAAAGTCCTTTAGACATCTTTGTCATCAAAATGTAATCTTTGCAATATTTCATTAGTCTAATTTGGTCAGAGATTATATCAACCAAAAAGCATCTATACTAATAATATACCTGGGTGTAAATAGCCAGAGTTAAAAAAAAAAAAAATCAAGTAGTATTTGATTTGGTGGAAACTTTTTCAGAAATAAAAATGTATTTTACTTATGAACTATAAATGAAAAGGGGAGAGTTGGATAGAAGCCTGTCAGTATCATCTTCCCCAGTGCCACAGGCACTTTTCCTGATTTGATAAGGTGAAGTAAATATGCAAATTAATGTCAAACTTATTTTTTGTTTTGTTAATTGCTACATACTCTGAAACAGAATGTTATTGATAGTAAATCACAACTTTTAAAATAAGTGTTAGGACATTTATTATTTCAATTACCATATGTAAGCAACCTAATAAAAATATTAGCATAATCCCCTAAGGCAGCCTTCATCATCTCTTTAGATTTACTTGCTATGCTATCAGTCAGTTATGAATGGAAATCAGAAATAGTTTAAGTAAATTAAGCAAAAATTACTTTGAATGCCTACTGATTTTCTGCTCTGACATATACAGATCTTATCATCTATTCAAAACTGAAGTGCTTTAGCATTATCTTACATTGCTCTTATAATTAACAAAGTTGATACAAAGAACATGGTTGTAAGAAGTACATTTTCAACATATTTAAACATAACATTATATATAATTGCTGACTCCTCAGATAAATGCAAATCAGTAAGGAATGAAGGAAATACTCAGCAGGTCTATTCTAGGCTCCTTTTGTGAACCCCTAGCATAAAGGTAAATAGCTGTTCTTTATTACGCAGTTACCCTAAAGAACTCAAGGAAATGGGTGTAATGCATTAAACATCTCATTTGAGCTTTTTATCCCATGTGTGTTTTATTTAGCCTTTCTGTACCTTACTGCCCTTTTGTCCTGTTTCGACATTTGTCTAAAGGATTTGTTCTCCTGATAGGTCTAACATTCTCCCCATGGAACCCCAAATTTCTATATGGGACCTCACATTTCCTACTTCTGAGCAATCCAGCAATGCTACATCAACTTTCCAAGGGACATCAACAATTTGGTGACATTTATCAATACTTTGCTTTCATTATGCTCTAATCTTATGAGTGTACTTTATCCCACTCAGGGTTTTATTTTATTTGCAGATGAAAAATACAATAATTGCATTATGTACTATGGTGGTACAAAAACTATCCCTAAGGTTTCTGAAATCCACCAGTTTATATGAGCAAGCTATTTTTAAAAAGAAAATAATTCAGAATTTTCCAGGGAATTGTAATATATAACCAATTCAAATAAATAAAAATGAAGTTAATTTATAACAGATTGTGTCAAGTTGTGTTACACAATCTCTTTGATTTAGGATAAGGTATTTATTTTTCAAACATAATCCATTCATCTTCAGTGTTGAAATACATGGGTGAAAATAGATTACACTCACATAAAATTAATTGTTTAGTCATACCCTGTAATGGTTTGAATCATGTCCCCTAAAATTTCATGGCCAGCCAGAACCTCAAAATGTGTCATTATTTGGAAATAGGCTATTTGAAGATGTAATTATTTAATATGAGGTCATACTGAATTAGGTGGGCCCTAATGTTCTTAAAAAAGGAGAGAACACATTTGGACACATGCACACAGAAAAGGCCATGTGTAGACAAAGGCAGAAATTGGAGCAATGCTGCCACAAACCAAGGAAGGCCTGGTCTACCAGAAGCTGGAAGAGGCTGTGAAGGATTCTTTCCTAAAGATTTCTGAGAGTAAATAACCCTTCTGACACATTGGTGTTAGACTTCCAACCTCCAGAAGAGTGAGAGAATAAATATTTGTTCTTTTAAGCCACCCAGTATGTGGTTAGTTTGCTACAGTAACCTTAGGAAGCCAATACACACTCATAACATGTGGCTTAAGGGGACAAATTGTTGAGAAAAAAAATTTTAAAAAAGAAGTGTATTGAGAAAGTGTATTGAGAAATCAGTAACTTGGATGATAATTTTGGAAAATAAACTCATATTAAGCTGTAAAATTGTGACGATTTAGGGATTTTTTTAAAAGAAAGAAAAATAATAGAAATACAGTATGATGAAAACAGAATGGATTTTATTTAGAATATGTACAGACAGAATAATATTACTCAATTGTAACTTCTCTATAGTCTTAAATGAATTATCCAGTTGGGATATAAATCTCCCAACATTCATATACTTAAAATGTTTAGAAAATATAGTGATTTTTTTCTGAATAATTATAAGATTTATTATTGATTGTCGTCATTTTGATATTTGATTATTTGACAGTTTTACTGTGATGTTCCAAATTGTAATTTTTTTTTTTTTAATTTTATCCACCTGGTGGTTTCTGGAAATACTTACCCTGTTTTTTGATATCATTTATTAGTACTATATAAAAAATTCTGACCAGTATCTCTTCAAACGTTGTTTCTTCTTTCTTCCCAGTTTCACTTCTGAAACCTGAATTAAATACAAATTATATGCTTTTATTATGTCCCATATGTTTTTCAACATCCTCTTCTGTATCTTTCAGTATTTTCTTCTTTTCATGCTTTGACCTGGATATTTTCTACTGACCTCTTTCAGTTCACTTGTCCTTTTCAACGCTGTTTTTAATTTACCATTAAGTCTATTATGTTCTTAATTTTCACTAGTGTATTTCAGTGATAGATATTTTAAAGTTGATAATTTTCTAATAAAATTTCTCTCTAATTATCTATTTTCTTTATTGTTAATCACAGTTAGTTTAAGACTGTGACAGAGAATCGGAGAACTCGGCTTTTCTGATTACCTGTGATTATGTTTCTACGTTCGGTTCTTACTATCTTGATTTTTAATCAATTGATACTGTCTCCGGTCAGACCAGCCAATTTCTTATTTGCTACAGATATTTGTGTATAAAATTATGTGACAAATATTTTTTGTTTCTGCAAAAATGATTGACTCTTATTCTGGCAGGCAGTTATGTAAAGGCAGATCACCCCACTCTAGTCAGGGATTAAGGTGATTTGAGGCTGGATTTTAATGTTTGTGAGGCTGACCTCTCTCTGATTTGTGATGATTCTCGGGGTGTTAGACTTACCTCAGGGGTCTCAAAAATAAATAAATAAATAAATAAATAAATAAATAAATAAATAAATAAATAATTTTTTGAAAAGCCTGGACTGTTTATTTTGTTTCTACACCTTAATAGACTCTAAAATCCAATCGTTGTTTCCTTAATATCGTAAGCCTGCGAAGTGCTATGTTTGGTAATTATCCTCTCAGATGTCACTTTTGCATGAGCATGTGGCCCCTTGCCAGCTAGGTTTTGGAGTGTACTTATTTATGGGTACGCTTTTCAATAATACCATGGTCTCATGGTCACTCGAGTCTGGTTGCTGTGATTGCTCCAATTAATTTCAAAGGATGCACTTTCATACAACTTTTGTTTTTCTTCAGGAGAATCCTTCTAAATGCAAGCTAATGCAAGGTAGCTTTTCATATCTGAAAGCAGAAATTACATTAAGAAAATGCATACCTAGACTAAGAGTAAAGAGGTTCTTAAATTTTGTAGGAATTTTTTTTTTTTTTCCCAAAGATAAACTGCAATTTACCTGTGACAAACTATATGAATGAACTTAAATCAGAAACTATGCTTCTTACCATTAGATCATGGAGATATCTCAGTATTTCTCCTAAGTGAAAAGAAAAACTTTCAGAAGTATAAGTCTTTGTTTTTGGTTTCATAATAGAAGGAATCGTTCACCAGTCATCATGAGGTTGACTGCTTTTGAGTGGAAAAAATGGTCACTAAAAATGATCCAAATGAAAAATTGCCTTTATCATGCACTAAATTTGCTTTTTGTTTTTAAACCATTTCTATTTTTATTGTCAAATAACTAAACTTGGACATACATAACATGCTATTTTAAAATAAAGTTTTAATTTAATTTTCGGAAATTAATGAAAACAACTCATTTCTGCAAATCATACTTAGTGAAATGTAAATCTTCTCTCATTACTTCCTCTCCACTATTTTCAGCCATATTTTTCTTATGCAGTGTCCACTATATTTACCAATTTATTGTGTATCCTCTTAACCATGGCCATCTAGTCTCAAAGATTGTTCTATTTAAATATTTATGGAATACTATATTTTCAACTGCTGCATGGTATTCCATTCAATCTCTATTCATGTCATTTTTGACAAAGCTATTTTTGGCAACCTTCTAATATAAACAAAGACTATCCTAATATATACATTATTGCCCACATATTTATTTCTGTATAATAAATTTTTAGATGAAGTCTTATTGAATCAATTGATATATGACTTTAAAAAATAACATCAGATTCTTTAATTTCTATGGTTTTTGATATGATCAAACTTACACAAGAAATCACATCTTTTATTAGTGTCTTGGTAATTCCTTTGCAATTCTTCTTTCATATCACTTTCAGAGTTGGCTTATGACGCTTTGTAAAATAAAAACACTTATTTAAATTTTGATTCAGATTATTTTCATTAATACAATAAGTTTTTTTAATGGTGAGTCTTCTATCCAGACTCTTACTAAGCCTCTTCATTTACTCTCTTTTTTTTATGTCCTTCTGTGAAATTCCATACTTTTTTCCTTATTGGTCTTCTCATTTCACTTTAGATATTATCATTTATTTTATAGTCATTGTGACTGAAAACTTTTTTTCATTCCTGTTTCTTACTTGTTAAGGATGGCATATAGAGAAGAAAATGTGTTTTATGTGATAGCCTTGTAGCTAAAGACCTTACTGACTTATCTTATTGTTCTTGTGGATAGCCTATTTAGATGATATTATCTTCTGCAAATATCAACAGTGTTATCTTTTCTTTTACAATGTTCATACATTTCCGATTTTTTTGTCATGTGTTTTAAACATTGGTTTGGACTTCAATACATCTTCTTAATTTTTTTGTCCTCTGTTTTATTTTTTTCTTTCTTTTTTAACATTTTTTTGTAGTATGGCTTACAAAAAAAAAAATAGAATTCACCTCCTTTAAGTAAACAATTCGATGCTTTTTAGTAAAATTAGAAAATTGGGCAAACACTATCATTATTGAATTTTGAAACATTTCCCTTACCCTAAAAGATCTCTTGTGCCCATTTGCAGTTATTCAACATTCCATTTCCAGTTCTGATGACCAAAAATCACATGGTATAGTACTGCGTAATACTAAGTAACTCTTTTGCCAAACTTGCCATTTCTGTCTTTCATGAGAATGGCAGAAATGTTTCATTTTCAAGTGTGATTTGAACAATTAGTTTCTTATCAACTAAGTAAAATAAGTTTCTTTTTTCATGAATTTACTAAGATATTTTTATTTGCAATTTATTTTTAATTTTGTCAAATGGATTTTATGAATCAATTTAGATGATACCATTTTTTTCTCATTGAATCTAGGTAAGTTTATAAACAAATTTTCTCATGTTGAGCTATATTTGCATTTTCTTTTCACCTCCATTTGCACATGAAGTATTATTTTTTCAGATATCTGTATTAATTATCCATTGCTGCATAACAAAGTCAATAGTCTATAAAAACAGTAATCCTTTATTATATCTCATGCTTTTTTGTGAGTACAGAATTTGGCAGCACTTAAGTTCAGTAGTTATGGCTCAGCAACTCTCAAAGATGTTGACTAGAGATGTAGTTGTCTGAACTGTGGAGCTGGAGGATCCTCTTCTAAGGAGGTTTATCACAGGCCGGGCAATTAAGGTTAGCAAATTGTTTACTCTCTTCATGAACCTTTGCACAGGACTTCTTGCATCTTCTTACTATATGAAGGATGACTTCCTCCCCAACCTGCAATGCAAGAAACCTGGGTGAAGACTGCAGTACATTTGTGACCTCTCCTTGGCAGTAACACGCTGTAATTTCTTTCTTATTCTATTGGCCAAATAGGCCAGCCCCAACTGAATGAAGAAACTAAACAAGGGTAAAAATAATATGAGACAAGCATCATTGAAATTAAGTTTCACAGATCCTAATATATTCTTTTGCTATTGTTAACGCATAATTTTAACATTTATGATCCTGTGTGACATTGGGTCATACTTTTATTTTTATGGGATGCTTCTTAAGATAGTGTTACATCAGCCTTACAAAATTATTTTGCTACATTCCTGAATTTTCAGTTTGCTAAAGCATATTTGTTACCTGACAAATTGTATAAATTCATCATGAGAACAGGTAATTTAAACCTATGTCTCTCAAACTTGGTGAGATCAAAAAGAAGAAAACAGTAAGTGATAACAAAGATTAGTTTGAAAATATAATTATCAAGCTGCATAATTATGTATAGAAATCTGCATTTAACAGTTAGGAATTAAACATTGCATATTCTCAAAAAAGAACATGCGTTGGTTATCATATTAATTAATTAGCTGTATTTTATATCGCTCTTACTGCAGGCCAGAACATGTTCAGAAGTCTGTACACATTTTGGGTCATTTAATTCTCACAAAAAACCCATATGTCTACTACACATCTACTGTATTCATTTTACAGAATATATATCTGAAGAAGAGATGATTGAAAGGTATATAACTATCAAGTGAACAGGATTAGTATTTAAATCTGCCATTTTGACTTCAGAATCTGTGTAGTTAGCCAACGTTATATGACCTCTCAAATAGTGACTTTCAACAAATAAATAAAAACTTAATGAACTATCCAAAATAGTTTTTGAAAATACAATATAATCAAAGCACAATTATTAAAGAGGATAAAAAAATTTGAAATCACCATTTATTTGAAAACTCTAAAGATACCCGTAAGTAATGTGCGGTTAAAAGAGAGATCATAGTGAAAATAAAAAATAATAATACTTGGAAATGAATGATAATAAAACTAAATATACACTTGTGAAATTGAAAAACATATATATTTGAGATAAATTTGTACCCTTAAAACTTATATTAGAAAGTAAGAACATTGAAATTTAGTAAATTAAAAGGCCATATTAAGAAGTTGGAAAATCATAAACAGACTACATACAAAGAAGGATGATTAAATGACAAAAAATTTGGAGTGAAATATCAATGAAGTAGAAAACCAAGAAGCAATACAGAAGATAAAAAACATTGTGTGTTTTGGCTGTATTTACAAAGAGGAGAGAAATATAACAACCCACAGTATTGGATTTGAATGACACCTATCCTCAAGTAGATGTCTTGAGAAATGTTGATAGGTATAGAATTTCATTATTACTTATGCATTGAAAACTGTTTTAAAAGGTTACAGAATTTATTTGGGAGAATGTAGCTATATATAAAATCTTTAGAACCCATTTTCTTGAAGTACTATAGAAAATTATTCACTATTATTGTTTATCTGTAAATTGGTCTTGGAATGCTAGTATACAATTTTTTGTCATTCAATCTTTTTTCCTGGAAGCTTTGAAGATTTTTACCTTTGAAAAAATAAGTTTTATTATTATAGGTCTCAGTATTGATTGTTCAGAGTTAATTTTCCAAAGTATCTGGTGAGCCCTTTCAATGTGCATATTCAGACTTTGTTGTATTTCTGAAGTGTTGTTTTGCACTATAGTTTTAAATATTATTTCTGTTTCATTGTTTTGTTTTTTATCAAAGATTCCAAAATAGCATGAATGCTATTTTTCTATGCAGGTGTTCCATATTCATATTTATTTTTTGACTTTTTAAATCTCTTCCTTACTTTATCTTAATTATCTATATTATTCTATGTTTCTTCAATTCTCTTACTAAATTTCCATTTGAGTCTTGTCTCCCTTGAGCACAAAGTAACTCACTTTTATTTAGCTGAGTTAAATT
This sequence comes from Rhinopithecus roxellana, assembly GCF_007565055.1. Classification (NCBI taxonomy): domain Eukaryota; kingdom Metazoa; phylum Chordata; class Mammalia; order Primates; family Cercopithecidae; genus Rhinopithecus; species Rhinopithecus roxellana. The sequence continues at coordinate 92,913,287 of NC_044552.1, read as the reverse complement.
TGTCATCTTTCATTTCTTTCCTAAGTTCTCTTTTTTCCCCTAAAATTTCCATTCTGCTATTAAATCAATTTTTAATATACCTTATAGGTTTAAAATATTTATTTGATTTCTATTAAAATTATATTTATTTTCTAAGAGTCATTTTCTTTTCATTAATTATGAATGTATTTTACTTTGATCATCATTTTAATATGTATATTAAAATTCTTGCCTGACAATTCTATCATATGATTATTATCATGGCTAGCATCTGTTGATTGTCTTTTTCTGTGATAGTAGATGGCATTTTCCTGGATCTGCACATGTTTAGTAATTTTAGGTTATATCTGGAGATAATGAAAACTGCAAATTCTGTCATATTACTCTGAAGTATTTATTTTTATTTGTCTTTTGTAGAAAATTAACCGGTATGGGTTCAGACTGAAAACTCTGGTATGCTTTCAGTGAGTGGCTAACATTGTTTGAATGTGCCTGTTAATTCTTAGTTTAAAGGTCACTGAATAACCAGGATACACCTTAAAACCATATTTGTGCTCCTCTTCTCTGACTTTCTCCTTTTTGGCTCCTTTCTCCTTCTTTAGTAGCTTAAAATGTTCAGCCTCCCCTGTCCAGAAACATACTGGGCTTTCTATTACATTTTGAGCTACCCCAAATCCTTATCTTGGTTGTTGCCGTCAGTGGAAAAAATAAGAAAAGAAGGAAAGAGAGAAAGGAAGGAGGGAAGGAAGGAAGGAAGGGAGGAGTATTACTGCATACCTAGTTGTTTCCTCTAAGTTTTAACTTCCTTTAAAATCTGCCTGCATTTTGTTATTATGTTATGTATTTGCTTTAACTTGAATTTGCAGTTGGTATCAACAACATTTATTTATCAGTTTCATACTCTGTAATTACAGAAAAACACCTCTATGGACATTTTTTTAAAGAAGTCCCTGTTCTTCTGAGTGGACAAATCTACTAATTTGTCATTAAGTTAACCAACCTATTTTATTTACTGCAATTTTGAGTTTGCTGTTATCCCCTCTAGTAACTTTTCCATTTCAGATATTTTATTTTACTTCAAAAATTTCCGTTTGGTTCCTTTTAGTAGTTTTTCTTTTTTTGCTGAGATTTCTTACCTTTTCCCACATTTGGACTATCATTTTCTTTAAGTCCTTAAACATTTTTACTTAGCTACATTAAAGGTTTTTCTGGCTACTTAAAATGAATACACCAATTTAAGTCTTTTTCTACTTTTTGCCCATATCTCTTGTTTATGAGATATATTTACCTACTTCTTTGCATGTCAAGTAATTTTGGTTATGCAGTAGAGATTATATATGGTCTATTATAGATAATCTAGATTTCTTACCCTCTTCTGAAGTGTGTTGATTTTTTTTCCAACAGGTAATAAAACAGTTTTGGTTCTTTTTTCCATTTAGTTAAAAAATGTTTGCTTTTACTCTCTGTCCTTAGGAAAATCCCTTAGATTTTGGACATAGTCTTTATTCCAAAAATTGAGCCTCAGTGGAAAGCCTGAGGTGTTTACCAGCTGCCTATAACTTGGCAAGTCTCAAACTCACATTTCAGTTACTCCTGCATTGGATACCAGCTTAGATCCCTGCTCAGAAGTTTCAGAATTGCAGCTGACTCATGGTTTCTGATAAGTCCTTACAAGTATCCCCAACATATACAAATTACAAGACTCAGTCAACGTTTGGGATATACATTGTATGTAGATTTTAGAGTTCCCAATCTGTCAGATTCTTTCCCAGGATTTTTCCACCCAATCTCCAGCCACATTGACAATGTTTAAGCCAATGCTCTACTTCTAAAAGAAGGAAGACTATAGTTTTCTACTTGAGTTCTTGATGTTTGTGCAATACTAAATGTGACACTGAAAGTGCCCTCAGAAGAAAAGTCTGTGAAAAAGAGTATTGCTCAAAGTAGTTTCTTTCTTACATGGGCCAAGTCCTTTCCAGTGTCTATCTCAATCTCCTTTTGGCTACTCTCCAGTATCTTTAGAAAGGTAATTTATTTTTGTTTTGTTTTCTGTTTTGTTTCTGTATTTTCTCAAGCTTTTAATTTGTTATCTGTAGGATAATTAATCGAATACAAGCTACTTTACCATTTCTGGAATAACAGCCCTTTGTATTTTATTTCGTATTTATCAACATACTTCTGCAAAATAAATAAACACAAACATAAAGAGCAAAGAAGTATGATAATGTATTGTAATAAAACATATTAAAAATAATAGGACACATTAAAAAGTTGTTATTATAATTGTAGGTCCAAGAGAATTTGTCAATTGATTGGTTGTACATTTGTTTGTCAGCTCGAGATCTTATTAATAGATACACTTTGCCCTTTACTTAGGTGCTTTTCTGAGTAAACGTTAACCAGAACAATTTCATAACTTGATATTCTGTTGAAATATTCCTACTTCAATGTACCTTGAACTTCCTTTGCTTATAATTGGTTTCACCGACTTTTAGGATCTTAAAATTAGAAGGAACTCTTCCTACCACTTATGGCCCAATCTCCCATCCAGTGCAAGAAATCCTCCGCAATCTCCTTAACAAACAAGCATTCAAACTCAGATTGAATACTATCAATTATAGAGTATTCATTATTCTGCTTTTTCTCAGACACAGATGCAAACACGATATTCTGTGAAAGACACACAATGAAAAAGGACAGATTCCTCCTTATCCAAATTCCTTCATAGTTAACTATATTTGATAAGTTAATTTCAATTCTTACCTAACCAATGTTTTCATCCTAAGGGGCCATGACTCAGGCTAAACATGTTCTAAAAACTCCGGGAAGTCAAGCATGAGAACAAGGTTTGAGGTTAAAAAAAAATCCAATTTTTAATCTATTCTTAAATTTATGTCCAAAGCAGACTGTGAGCAGAGTAGAAAGTTTTGTTTTCTAAGTCAACATTTTTTTCTACTACAGTTACTTGGAGCGAATTGAGCCTGGTTTGCTACTTCTCAAAGCTTCTCTCTGCAAGGATGTACTGACTTTGCTTTAGGCTGAAACAGACATTGAGGCACAGGTTTACAAATGGCACTAAAGACTTTACGTTTCTACAGCTCACAGAGTCAAATGTTTTCATTTAAAACTGAATACACTACCTTTCATTCTAGGATAATTTGTTACTATTTAAATAACCTAATACAAGAGTAATTTATATGCATGCATTCCTTCTGTTACTTAAAAATAGGCTTAAATACACAAATTTAAACTTCACACACTGACCGTAGATTTACATATATTATATGTATTTATAAACACTGACAAAAAAGATTCAATATCAGTTTGTGGGCTTTTAAAGTACACTTTAGTCATGCAAATTTTTGATGACTGTTCTGCTCAAAGTTTTGTTGTCATAAAGCACATAATACAGTTGTAAGATGACTAGTTAGTGAGATTCAACTTTGCCACAAATTTCACATGCATATGGGATATACAACATAACATAATTATAAATGCTATGATAAATGTGGTGATTTATGGCATGTATATTAAAGCCAAATCTCTCTCTCTCTCTCTCTCTCTCTCTCTCTATATATATATATATATATGATATTTTAGGGTACCCCATAGACATGCAATTTAGAATCCATGTAGTTTGGGTATGTTCTTATTTATGTTCCTTTCTCTGTGAATTGAAACAGATCAAAGAACCATTGACAGTTCACAGGTTAAAACATCAAAGAAAGAGAAAGAAATGTTGTGTAAGGCTCTTTGGATCTTCTGTTCTAAATGCATGTCTTTAAATAAAGCTGCCAAAGCTTAGAGAGTTGTTTAAGGGATATATTGTAACCTGATGAATGTTGGAAAAATAAAATGTCTTATTACTTTTTAGAGGTATTTTTTTTTTTTTTTTGACAACGCACAAAGGAAGTGGTCCTCCTCTGCTGTTTTAACAAAATAGAAGATTGTGAGATGATTAAATGGCTAAAGACAAACTCTCAGGATCTGATGTTATCAGAACCCAATGAAAAATAGGGAGTTCACAAGCTTGGCAATTTGCTAAGAGAGTAAGCTGAAAGTATTATAAAAAGAGGCCACATAGAACTGTAGTTTCATGTGATATTTCAAACCGAACTGAGATATGTGGAAGCTAAGAAGATATTTTAATAGCAAAAAGAAGTGTGTTAAATTTTCTTTTCTGCCAGAGCCAAGTGTATGTTTAGTAAATGAGATCCAGTTGCTACTTACGTAGGAGGAAGTTAAGTTTTGGGTAATGTCCATCTGTCCACTTAGGAGGTATAATACCAAGAGAAAATCATGAGGTATAAAATTATGATGAGGCAGACAACATTCATAAATACTGAGAAATAGATTCACAATAATTCATAAACAGAAAATATAGAGCATGGAGAAGAAAGAAAAGTCCACTTTATTGGAAGCTACACAATAAATAATAATTTCTAACACTCCATAAACCTATACATTCTAGAGAGGAAACGTTGAAGAATAAATAAATGAGAGCTGGCTCTGGGAACAAGGTACTCTTTTAAATGGGTGAGCTTCCTGATTTATAGTTGAATTGGTGGCTGAATGCAGACTTGGAGAACTAGCATACTCAGTTAGCGTGTATTCTGGTTCCCCTAAAGCATGATCTTGGAATATTCTGAGAGTAAACTGAGATTTAGCAAATGCTCCTGTCAGCAAAGACAGGGAGACACAGTGACAGAGTCAGAGAGACAGAGACAAATAAATGACAGGAGGTTCGGAAAGATCTTTGACAGGAATCTGGATGACAGGGTACCAGAATAATTTTTTCCATTGTTTTATCAGACTTTTTAAAATCTAATATGAAATAAAAGAGATATAAGAAAACTGAACTTTTGTCTATGAAGATTGTTTAAAGCAAAAGTTTCTGATTTTCAAAGTATATGTCATGATCATAGAAAAACAACCTAGGGTTGACGATTGATTGTGTGAACCTCAAATATCTGAGACAGGTCTCAGTCTGTTTACAAAGTTTATTTTGCAAAGTTAAGGACGTACCCATGATACAGCCTCAGGAGGCCCTGAAGACATGTTTCCAAGATAGTGGGGTACCACTTGCTTTTATAAATTTTAGGGATGCATCAAATAACATGTGTAAGATGTACATTGGTTTGGTCTAGTAAGGAGGGACAACTTGAAGTGGGGGCTTGCAGGTTAGAAGTAGATAAGGAATAAAAGATTGCATTATTTTGAGTCCTTGGTCAGTCTTCCACTGAATATACAATTTAGTCTTGTTCAGTGAATCTACATTTTTATTTATTTATTTTTTTTTGTTGAGATGGTGTCACCCATCTGTGTTGAGATGGTGTCTCCCACTCTGTCACCGAGGCTGGAGTGCAGTGGCGTATTCTCGGCTCACTGAAACCTCTGCCTCCCGGGTTCAAGTCATTCTCCTGCCTCAACCTCCTTAGTAGTTAAGATTACAGGCACACACCACCATGCCTGGCTAATTTTTGTATTTTTAGTAGAGACAGGGTTTCACCATGTTGGTCAGGCTGGTCTCAAACTCCTGAGCTTGTGATCCTCCCGCCTCGGCCTCCCAACGTGCTGGGATTACAGGCATGAGCCACCGCCCTGTCTGTGAATCTGCATTTTTACATAAAAAATAGGGCAGAAGAAGCAGTCAGATATGTATTTGTCTCAGGTGAGGCTAAGAGGGATGATTACGAGTTCTGTCAGTCTTTTGTCCACAAGGAATTCCCTGTGGGCAAATTGCTTCTTAGCTTTGTAGCTATCTTACTTAGGAATGAAATAGAAGGCAGATTTGCCCTAAGCAGTTCCCAGCTTGATTTTCCCATTTAGCTTAGTGATTTTGTGGTTTCAAGATTTACTCTCTTTTCACAATTGATAGATTGATAGATCCATCGGTAGAGAGAGAGAGAGAGGGAGGGAGGGAGGGAGAGAGGAAGGAAAAGAGAGAGAGAGAGAGAGAGAGAGAGAGAGATTCATCAACACCTAGTGTCTTAATTCAGAAAATTTAAAAATAAAAGGAGAAGGATAGGAACTGAGAGAAAAGGATCAAGGGAAACTGGAAAGCCCTAACTTTGAATAATATCAGGTAGAATAGGCAAAATATAGCTCTTTCCTGCTTCTTCAGTTTTATCTCTTCCTACTCTGTTCTTGAGTCATACTTCATTTCAGTCCCTCAAAGGCAACAGTTTTTGAAGCCTCAGACACAATAAACTTCATCTTACTGGATCACATTTTCCCTCCACTCTTTTTATAACTACTACCTTAGATTTCTTGCTCTGAGAAGTGACCTAAGAAATCTAAGTAGATATTTTTACCCTGTGCTCCATCACTACCACACCATTACCATGTTAGTTTTCATCATGGAACTTATCATTATTCTTATATAATTATCTATGATTTAAATAATTTGCATTATTCACTATAAAGCAAGCTCTAAGAAGGCAGGTGTTACGTTTCTTTGGTTCACCATTGCTGATGATGGAAGTGCTGTAGTACCTAGTACATGGTAGGTATTTATTGTGAAAAGAAAGAAAAAAACACTGCTTGCTTTGCCAACTAATTTATGAGAAAAAAAAAAGATATTTGTTTGCATGCTTCTTTTCTAATTCAAAAAGCACAGTAATAAAGTAATCTTGAGAATCGAATGGGAATGATAAAATTTTATTGATATGTAATAATTGTACATATATATGAGATACGTTTGTTATAATGATGTATGTGTACAAGGTGTAGTGATCAAATCAGAGTAATTGGCATATCCATCACCCCAAACATTTATTATTTATTTGTATTAGAGACATTCTAAATGTTTTTTCAGTTATTTTGAAATATATAATAAATTATTGTTAACTATAGTGACATTACAGTGCTAAAGAACATTAAAATGTAATCCTTCTATGTAGCTATATATTTGTGCCTATTGAACAGTCTTTCTTCATTTCTCCTAATCTCCTACCCTTTCTAACTTCTGATAACTACCAGTTAAATCTCTATTTCTAATAAATAAACTTTGTCTAACTCCCACATAAAAGCGAGAACATACAATATTTGTCTTTCAGTGCCTAGCTTATTTCACATGACAGAATGTCCTTCAGTTCATGTTTTTCTGCAAATGGCATAATGTCATTCTTTTTTGTGGGTGAATATTATTCCATCGTGTATATGTGCCACATTTTCTTCATTGTTTTATCCACTGATGAACACAGGTTTGATTCCCTGTTTTGGCTACTATGAATAGTGTGACAATTACATGGGAGTGCAGATGGTTCTTTTATATATTGATTTCCTGTCTTTTGACTATATACTCAGCAGACAAATTGCTGAACTGTATGGTAAATCTATTTTTAGTATTTTAAGGAAACTCCATAGAGGTTTTCAAAGTAGTTATACTGATTTACATTCCCATACACAGTGTACTAGAGTTCCCTTTTCTCTGTATCTTTGCCAGCATTTGTTATTTTTTGATTTTTGATAATAACCATCTAAGCTGAGGTGCGATGATATCACATTGTAGTTTTGATTTGCATTTCCTGGATGATTAGGAATGTTGAACTTTTTTTAATATACCTGTCAGTGATTTGTATGTCTTTGTATTAGTCTGTTCTCACGCTGCTATAAAGAACTGCTCAAGACTGAGTAATTCATAAAGAAAGGGGTTTAATTTACTCATGTGCTATAGGGCTGGAGAGGCCTCAGGAAACAAAATCATGGTAGAAGGGGAGGCAAACATCTCCTTCTTCTAATGGCAGCAGGAAGATGTGGCGAGCAAATAGGGAAAAACCCTTTATAAAATCATCAGATTTCATGAGAATTCACTCACTATACTAGAACAACATGAGAGTAACTGCACCCATGATTCAATTAACTGCCTTTGGGTCACTCCCATGATACACAGGTATTACGGGAACTACAACTCAAGAAGAAATTTGTGTGGACACACATCCAAACCATATTATTCCACCCCAGCCCCTCCCAAATCTCTTGTCCTCATACTTCAAAACAGTCATGCCCTTCAAACAGTCCCTCAAAGTCTTAACAGATTCCAGAATTAACCCAAAAGTCCACATCCAAAGTCTCATCTCAGACAAGGGAAGTCCATTCCACTTATGACCCTGTAAAATCAAGAATAATTTAGTTACTTTCTAGATGTAGGTACAGGTATTGGGTAAATATACCCACTCCAAATGACAGAAATTGGCCAAAACAAAGGGGCTAACTGCCCCATGCAAGTACAAAATCCAATTGGGCAGTCATTAAACCTTAAAGTTCCAAAATGATCTCATTTGACTTCATGTCTCACATGGGCACGCTGATGCAAGAGGTGGGCTCCCAGGGACTTGGCCAACTCCGTCCCTGTGTCTTTGCAGGATGTAGCTCCCTCCTAGCTACTTTTACAGGTTGATGTTGTATGTCTGCAGCTTTTCCAGGTGCATGGTGCAAGCTGTAGGAGGATCTGCTATTCGGGGTCTGGAGATTGGTGGCCCTCTTCTCACACCTCTATTTGGCATTGTCTCAGATGGGACACTGTGTGGGGGCTCCAACTCCACATTTCCCTCTTCACTGCCCTAGCAGAGGTTCTCCATGAGGGCTCCACTCTTGCAGCAGACTGCAGCTTAGATGGCCAGGCATTTCCATAGATTATCTGTAATCTCCCAAACCTCAAGTCTTGACTTCTGTGCACCAGCAGGCTGAATACCACATAGAAGCTGCCAAGGCTTGGGGCTTGCACCCTCTGAAGCCATGACCTGGACTTCTTTCCACGGCTGGAGCTGAAGCAGCTGGGACACAGAGCAACACGTTCCAAAGCTGCATAGAGCAGGGGGGCCCTGGGTCAAGATCATAGAACTGTTTTTTTCCACTTGGCCTCAGGGCCTGTGATGGGAGGGGTTGCCCTGAAGTCCTCTGACATGCCCTGAAGACATTTTCCCCATTGTCTTTTTAATTAACATTTGGATCCCCTTTACTTATGCAAATTTCTGCAACTGGCTTGAATTTCTCCCTAGAAAATGGGTTTTCTTTTCCATTTCATTATCTGGATGTACATTTTTCAAACTTTTATGCTCTGCTTCCTCTTGAATGCTATGCTGCTTAGAAATTTACTCCACCAGATACCCTAAGCCATCTGTCTCAATTCCAAAGTTCCAAAGATTTCTATGGATGGGGCAAAATGCTGCCAGTGTCTTTGCATAGCAAGAGTAGTCTTTACTCTTATTCCCAAGAATTTCCTCCTCTCTATCTGAAACCACCTCAACCTGGACTTCATTTTCCATATTACTATCAGCCTTTTGGTTGAAGCCATTCAACAGGTCTTTAGGAAGTTCCAAATGTTTCCACATCTTCCTGTCTTCTGGGCATTCCAAGTCTCTAGGAAGCTCCAAACTTTCCCCAATTTTTCTGTCTATTTCTGGATCCTCCAAACTGTTTCAACTTCTGCCTTTTACTCAGTTCCAAAGTCGCTTTCACATTTTTGGTATCCTTATAGCAGTGCTCCACTACCCAGTATCATCTTACTATATTTATTTATTCTCACGCTGCTATTAAGTACTGCCCAAGACTGGATAACTTATAAAGAAAATAGGTTTAATTAAGTCACAGTTCTCCATGACTGGGGATGCCTCAGGAAGCTAACAATTATGGTGGAAGGGGAAGCAAACATGTACTTCTTGACATGGTGGCAGTAAGGAGAAGTGCTGACCAAAGTGGGGAAAGCCTCTTATAAACCCATGAGATCTCATGTGAACCCACTTACTATGATGAGAACAGCTGATGGTAACTGCCTTAATGATTCAATTACTTCTCACTGAGTTCCTCCCATGACATGTAGGGATGATGGGAGCTACAATCAAGATGTGATTGGGGTGGGGACACAGCCAGACCGTATCAGTCTTCTTTTGGAAAATGTTCACCGTTGAATTTTGCCAAATATTTGAAGACTATATCATACCAAATTTACTCAAACTATTACAAAAAAGTGAAGAGGAAACAATACCACCAAACTTACTTTATGAGGCTAGTATTACCAGGATGCCAAATCTAGACAAGGACACAGGCACACACACACACACACACACACACACACAAACACACAGGAAACTACGGCTCAATATTACTGACAAAGGTAAGCCATAATCCTCTAAAAATATTAGCAAACCAGATTCAACAACACATTAAAAAGATCATTCATCATTACCAAGTGGGATTTATCACAGGGATGAATCCATATATTCAAATCAATAAGCATGATACATAATTAAGGGAATCAACAAAAGTGATATGATTATTTCAATAGATGATGACAAAGCATTCTATAAAAGTCAACATTTATTCATGCTAAAAACTCTGAATAAATAGGTATAAGTAAAACACTTCAAAATAATAAAGATTATTTAAAACAAACTCATAGCAGCTCACACTATACCAAATAAGAAAAAATAAATATATTTTCTCATAATCTGGAAAAAGATAAGGGTACCTACTTTTACCACTCTTATTCAAAATAGTATTGGAATTCCTAGCCAGAGAAATCGGGAAAGAGAAAGAAATAAAGGGAATCCACACTGGAAAGAAAAAAGTCAAATTATCTTTGTTTGCAGATGACATACTACAATATTTAGAAAAGCTGAAAGACCATCAAAAAGTTGTTAGAACTTATAAACAACCCAGTAAAGTTGCAGGATACAAAATCAACATACAAAAATCACTGGCATTTGTTTACACCAACAGCAAACGATCTGAAAAAAAAAAATAAAGAAAGCATATCTATTTACAATAGCTCCAAAAATACTTTAGAAATAAATTTAACCAAAGAAGTGAGATTTCTAAAAGAAAAACTAAAAAAAAAAACTAATGAAAGAAATTGAAGAGGACACAAACAAATACAAAGATATCCCATACTCATAGATTGGAATAATTAATAGTGTTAAAATGATCATATTACCCAAAGTATCCTTTAGATTTAGTGAAATTCCAATAAAAATGCCAATGACTTTCTTCACAGGAATAGAAAAAAAAAAAAAAAAATCCATAATTTGCAAGGAACCACAAAATACCACAAATAGCCAAAGCAATCCTCAGCAAAAAGAACGAAGGTGGAGGCGTCATACTACCTGAATTCAAAATATACTGTAAAGCTACAGTAACCAAGGTAGCATGGTATCAGCATAAAAATAAATGCATACACGGGAGGTCAGGAGTTTGAGACCAGCTCAGATAACATGGTAAAACCCTGTCTCTACTAAAAATAAAAAAACAAAATAAATAAAATTAAAAAAAAAAAGTTAGCCGGGCATGGTGGTGAGTTCCTGTCATCCCAGCTACTCTGGAGGCTGAGGCTGGGGAATCACTTGAACCCTGGAGGCAGAGGTTGCAGTGAGCTGAGACTGCCATTGCACTCCAGCGTGGGCAACAAGAGTGAAACTCTGTTTCAATAAATTAATTAATTAATTAATTAATACATAGACCAATGAAACAGAATAGAAAACCCAGAAATAAATACATGGATTTATAGCCAACTCATTTTTGACAAAGGCACCAGGAGCATATATAAGAACATATATAGTTTATTTAATAAATTGTGCCAGGAAAACTTGATATTCATATGCAGAAGAATGAAACCAGACCCACATTTCTTAACACATAAAAATATTATATCAAAATGAATTAAGAATTTAAATATAAGTTGTGGAACTATGAAATGACTAGAAGTAAATGTTGAAGAAACACTTCAGGATATTAATCTGGACAAAGATTTTATGGATAAACCCTCAAAAGCAAAGGCAACAAAATCAAAAGTAGACAAGTGGGATTACATCAAGCTAAAAACCTTCTGCACAGCAAAGGAAACAGTCAATAGAGTGAAGAGCCAATCTATAAAATGGGAGAAAATATTTGCCAACTGTCCATCTGCTAAGGGATTAATAATTAGAATATATAAAGAATCAATGAAGTCAATTGCAAAAAAGCAAATAATCCAATTAAGAATGAACGACAATATAAATTTAACCATGAAAATACCATTAAACACAGAAGAGTATCACAAATGGAATATTTTGATAAGAAAGCATTATTTACTCAGAAAATTTACTAGAATAATCTAAAGGCTTCTATGACCACATATGTTCTATGCTGTATCAGAAGCAAATTATTATTTAAGTATATAGGATATTAGTTTAAGAAATTATGAGCAGTAGGCTGTATGAAGTAAGGCCATAGTTTAAGGAGTAAGAAGATGTGATCATTCTCTTCTACCATCATTTAATCATATTTTTGAGTGTGTGATTTATGTGTCTGCACTTACAGAAGCAAATATAGGAAACCAATATTATAAAGGAATTCAGAATTGTGTCATCTAATAAATGTCATTTCCATTATGCGAGGTGTTAGGATGGTCTTGTTCATTTCTGCATCGTAAGTCTCAAACTCATGTCTTATTCATACTAGATACAAAATAAGTATGTGTAAAGTGAGTAAAATGATGAAAAAACAATAAAAGTGAACATAGCAACTGTATTCACATATTTGATGAAATACTGAAGGACTAGACTGCCTTGAAATTATGCAACTGATAGGATTTTGACCAAAGGATTGACAACCAGAAACAACCAAGTTTTCAGTAATGAAGTAGGTCGTACCACTACTATGCTGTTTAGTTACTGTAGGCTTGTAGTATAAAGTGGGGAGTGTGATGCCTCCCGCTTTGTTCATTCTTGCTTAGGATTGCTTTGACATTTGGACTCCTTTTGGTTCCAGATACATTTAATTTTTTTTTTTCTAATTATGTGAAAAATGTTGTTGGTACATACACACACAAAAGATGCATTGACAAATGGAACAAGTTAGAGAACCAATAAATAAAACCACACACCTACAACCATCCGATCTTTAACAAAGCCAATAAAAACAAGTAATGGGGAAAGAACTCCCTATTCAATAAATAGTACTGGGATAACTGGCTAGCTATTTACAGGAGGAAGCAGTACCCCTATCTTTTCCTGTATACAAAACTAAGCAAGAATCAACAAGCAAGAGCAAGCAGCCCCATTAAAAATTGGTAAAGGGCGTGAATAGAAAATTCTCAATAGAAGATATAAACATGGCTAGCAAGCATATAAAATCCTTAATATCAGTAATCATTAGGGAAATGCAAATCAAAACCACAATGAGATACCATCTCACACCAGTCAGTATGGCTACTGTTAAAAAGTCAAAAAATAACAGATGGTAGCAAGGCTGCAGAGAAAACAGAGTGCTTAATGCTTATATACTACTGGTGGAAATGTAAATTCAGCCGTTGTAGAAAGCAGTCTGGAAATTTTTCAAAGAATTTAAAATAGAGCTACTATTTGACCCAGTAATACCATTATTGGGTATATACCCAAAGGGATATAAATTTTTCCACTATAAAGACACATGCACTGATATGTTCATTGCACTATTTACAATAGCAAAGTCATGGAATCAACCTAAAGGCCCACCATCAGTGGACTGGGTAAAGAAAATGTGGTACATATGTACAATGGAATACTATGCAGCTATAAAAAATGACATCATGGTCTTTGCAACATCATGGATGGAGCTGTAAGTCATTATTCTAAGTAAACTAACGCAAAAACAGAAAACCAAATACTGAATTTTCTCACTTATAAGTAGGAGCTAAAAATTGAGTCCATGTGAACACAAAGAAGGGGAGAATGGACACTGGGTCCTGTTTAAGGGTGGAGGGTGGGAGGAAAGTGAGAACTGAAAAACTACCTATTGGGCTTTATACTGATTATGTTGGTGACAAAATTATCTGTACACTGAAACCCAGGGACTTGCAATTTACCTAGTTAACAAACCTGCACAAGTACTTTCTGAAACTAAAATAGAAGTTGGAAAGAAGGAAAGAAGTGGATTATCCTTTTCTTTAGTTGATTAAGGGTAGTTTTCAAGACTTACTGTTTTTGTTGCTACAGAAGGCATTCAAAATATAATCAGTGGTAAAGGGTATTTAAAAAATTATTTTAGAGTTTTCTTAAGCCTTTTAGATCTATAAGCGTATGTTATTTTTTTCTCTCAGTTTTCTACTTGTGCAAGTAACAATAAAATCCTGCTAGCAAAATTAACTGGAATTTTAAGTGTGCTAAAATTGTGCATAATGATGATCAAAAACTGCCAGCTATTTCATTTTAAATGTCAGAGAATTTAAAACTGAAAAATAACATTAAAATGACCATAAAACAGTTCTTTCATATAAATTAATAAAACTCATTTACTACATTCATTAACTGTAATTAGGAAAGCTCATGAAATAACATTAGGGATAACATAGTTAAATTATGAAGACCTCTGATATACTATGTAATCTGAAAAGTATCTATTAAACTATTCCTATTTTACTGTACGAAGGATTTATGTACCTCTAGTATCATTCTCTCTAGTTGCTGTTACTGACTGCTTGTATTTATGAGAGCAATACTTAACCGTTAGAAAGATTTCCCCCCACATTACTGAACAGATTCGGCTTACTACTGTTTCATAGTGTTATGTTTACCTTGGGCTATTTTGTAACTTTTAATTTCTTTTTAACAAGGGATGATATTTATATGGAGACAATAATAACAAGAGAGGCAGAGATCTGGAGAAAGATCCCTACATACAAAGAAATGTGCTAATATGAAGACTTGGGAAAGTACCTGTCTAATTCCAGGAACTTAACATGACAGTGTGACTAAGGAATTGTAAGTGAGGAGCAAAGGGACAAAAAATATCAGAGGAGAGCAGTGAAGAGGCCTTTAGGCCAAAAGTAGTAAGAAAATATCATGGAGTATATAGCAGGGAATTGGTAGAATCTGCATTCTGATTTTGAAAGGGCACTGTGGCTGCTTTGTGGAGGATGGATAACAAAGAAACAATCGTGAGAAGCAGATGCAGTTTATTCCATTATTTTAGGGAACAGCTGTTAATGGCTTAGAAAAACTATTAACGGTGAGAATAGAATATGAAAGATTCTACATACATATATAATTTAGAGACTATACATCCTCATGAGGTATTTGATTTGGAAAAGCAGGAAATATAACAGAAACCAATGACAGCTAATAGGGTTTGACTTGCTCAACATTGTCATTTACAGAGATGAGAAATACTGGGAGAGAGAGAGATTTAGAATAATGGAGTGAGATGCAAGTCAAGTGTCTGTTTTTGATGTGTCCATTTTCTGTTGCTGTAACTTAATATCTGAAACTGGATGATTTATAAAGAAAGAATTTAACTTAGCTCATGATTCTGGAGGCTGGAAGGTCCATGATTGAGTGGGCACATCTGGTCACCTTCTGGTGATGGCCTCGTGCCTTATTCCAACATGATGGAGAAGCAAAAGAGTAAGTGGGAATGTGCAAAGAGACCAAACATGTGAGGCAGCCTCACTTTATAATAACCTTCTCTCTAGAGAACTCATCCAGTCCTGCAAGACTGAGAACCTACTTCTGAGAGAAAGGCACTAATCCCCCTTAAGGACCTAATCACCTCTTAAAGGCATCACCTTCCAATACCACTACACTGGGGACCAAGACAACATAAGTTTGAGGGGGAAAAAAATGCATTCAAGCCTGACAGCGTTATATCTTTTATTTTTTATTTTTTGAGATGAAGTCTTGCTCTGTCACCCAAGCTGGAATGCAGTGGTGCGATCTTGGCTCACTACAACCTCTGCATCCTAGGTTCAGGTGAATCTCCTGCCTCAGCCTCCCAAGTAGCTGGGATAACAGGCGCCCACCACTATTTTGTATTTTGTACTAAAAATACAAAAATACCCAGTTAATTTTTGTATTTTTAGTAGAGATGGGGTTTCACCATGTTGGCCAGGCTGGTCTCGAACTCCTGACCTCAGGCAATCCACCCGGCTCGACCTCTGAAAGTGCTGGGATTACAGACATGAGGCACCGTGCCCAGCCAACAGTGTTAGGTTTTTATACTTATTAGACATCAAGGTATAAATGTCATGCAGTTGAATATACAAGTCTGGAGTGTAACAGTTTACAAATCTGTCAAATACTCACCTCTGCCTGGAGAGCTTACTAGAATTCTTTCTGATGTTTTTCCAAAATCAGTCCCAAAATTTCTGATAATATTTTAAAGAAATTATATTATTATTCTTCAATGTAATATTTCTTCATATAAAAAGAGACATTTATGGCTGATTTATTTGTTATGTAAAGTCCATGAAAACAGAAGTTTTTAAAATTCAGAGGTCAATAATAAAAATAAAACAGAGGCTGTGCACTAGTATTTTGAGTCAGAGTTTTACTTTTGTCCCCTTCCACTTCCCCATATATCCTGAGAAATTAATCCTGACTCTTGGTATGAATCCTGAATTATATGGTCAAAATAGTGAAGGTTCTTTAAATGCATTTTGTTCTCGACATCTGTAGATTTTTAAATTTCTCTTTCCAAAAACATTCTTCCTTAGTTTATTTTCTCTTATTTTTATCATCACTTTATAAAAAAAACTTCATGAAACACTCTTGTTTTTATAACTCTATGTGCCCTTCTGTTTCAACTTACATAAATGGAAAAAATAGTAGCTTACTTAACATCTCCCTCTAGCTTCTTACTTCCATATGGCTCAGAAGTATGATCTTTGTTCCTGACTTCATACCATTGAACAGCCTAGACTGATTTCTGCCCTTAACTCAAACATATACATTGTATGTCTACTATGTTAATTTGCCACTCTCCTTGAAACTCCATTGTTCCATGTCCTTCCCTGTTCTGTTTTCAAGGAATTTTGGCCCTACACACGGTATCACCCAATATCACTTGAATTTTAGCCTCTGATTGGGTTGTCTGGTAGTATCACAGAAAATCAGAGGGCTGGCTGGAAGAGAGAAAGATCAAGGTATTTATCACTCCTAACAAACCCCTGTCCTTGCCTTCCTGCAATCTGGGGCAACGACTATATTCTATATAGTTGCAGTTCTTGCTAGGCGGCTTTACTTCTAAAGCTTCAGACTTTAGTAATATTTTTCTACGAGGCTTCAGTAGTATTTTTCTCACTCTTGGCTCAGGCGATCTGTCACTAGTGCTACAGTGTACATCCAGAGGTTTCTGTGTCTCTTGATCTTGGCCATACCTGTGTAATGAGTCCTTTCTTCAAAATATTTAACTTAAAAACTGGATTTCACGATAGTACTCTGAGTGTTACCCTACTGTGTATAAAGCAGTAGTGTAAGCATTGCAATCATTGGTACCTCCAAGGACAAAATAATTGTGCCCAGTTTTGCCATCATGTAAAACCTTTTATTTAGCTGTGTACAGATGTGGTCTTGGTGGTTCAGCTCAGTCAGTGTCATAGTTTTAAAAAGCACACAGAAATAAGCAATTTACTTTGCTGTTACAACGCTCCATTGCCACTTGGAAAAGGGAAATGTGCTAAACACAGAATGCTGTCTTTCATTGTTCTCTTCTGAAAGAATGTTTCCATAACTCTTCAGAAATCAAAATATGTGTCTGTTGAATTAATGTCAAGGATTGAGTGGTAGCGATTCATTTCCTCCTACACAATTTCAGAGAAGATGGTTTAAAAAAATTGCTTTCACAAAAGTACTTTTGACTTACAGCACAAATGTCAGGCAAAAATGTTACAAAAATATATTTATATCAAACAAGTGAATTTTAGAATGATGCTGTGATTTCTTTTCTAAACTAGTCCTGGATTTTGGTATATGTAAAAGGCCATAGTATCAGTTACAAAAAAATGCACACACACACACACACACACACACATACACTCTCATATATACATATATGTATGCACAGAAAAACACACACATATATAGGCATATACATTATATTTTATATATGTTTTATGAATTTTGCACTATAAACATATTTTTGTTTATGACCAATAATCAGAGAACACATACAGGAATTATTTTGAAAAATATGCATTCATTACGCTCTTTGCTTAATTGGTACAAGTAGTAGGAAGGAACATGCATATTGACAGGTTTTATGTGAATATTCACATCTGTCAGTGTCTTCCACAGAAACAGAAGCAGCAAGAGATAAATAATAGATTGATAGATACTTTGGTAGATAGACTAATTTCTGGGAATCTGCTATGTGTTCATATGAGGTGGTAAGTCTAAAATCTGTTGGGCAGGTTGGGATTCTGGGACTGTCCAGCAGTAGCTAATGCTGGAGTCCTGAGATAAAATTACTTCTTCCTCTAGAAAAGCTCCGTATTGTCTTTAAGGTCTTTCAATTGATTGGATGAGGTCCGCCCACATTAGCAAGGAAAATCTCCTTTACTTAGTGTCAACTAATTGTAGATGTTAATCACATCTACAAAATCCCTTCACAGCGAAACCTAGATTACTGTTTTATTGAATAACTCAATACTATACTCCAGCCAAGTTGATATATAACTATCACAGAGAGTCAAAAGTCTGATGTCAAAGTGACTGATATTTGAATAGTAATTTAAAATAAAACAAAATTACTTTAAAACCCATTATTAGAACTGATCATGTGCAATGGGGTTGTGATGGAGGTATTAATGTTATTAACCTAATTTTTCACTTGAGGCATAGGAACCCAAAGTAGTGTGTACAAAGTACCGTGAAAGACAACCTATGGGAAAAAAGAAGATTTAAATATTAGAAATCTCTCAGAGAAATCCTTAAGGAGAGAGAAACAATAAGATGTTTTTATATTATAGCAACTTATTTGCAATAATTTGGAAGAAATCAGGAAGGCTGATGGGATTGGCTCTTATGTCAAAATAAATTTTAAAAATTAATTAATTCATTCATTTTATTTGGCCTTCCTCACCTCACTTTTTTCATCTGTATAATGCGTATAAAAGTCAAGTTAACTGGTACAGCTGTTAAAAGGAATATTAAGGAATTCTATGTAACATGCTAAGTACAGAGCTGTGTATATTTTAAGTACATAATATTTGTCAATGTACTTACTCTTTATGTAGCAATCTGCAAGATATATTCTTTGTTAGGTCTGTCCTTTCTGCAGAGAGTGAATTTTGTTAGCAAGTAATATTTGGAATACTTCCAAACTGCTAGTTATATATCGCTTCCTAAATTGCCTTTTAATTTGAGGTGACGCAGTAACCCGCTTGCATCAAGGAAGTTTTCTATGGTGAAAGCTTAAGCACAATGTTAAGCACAAGTTATCTGTTTCTAGTATCAATTCTCAATCCCTAATGAATAAGTGATTGGGAGAATTCTTTGCCAGAATTTGTTAAGGAAAATATATCTACCCAGTTCCAGAATTTATACAATTCTTTTTTCTGAATTAACTGATCCTTCTGTTTTTATTTAGATAATTTAGGAGTCACATTGTTCAACTGAGTGGTTAATTCCTTGCTTCATATCCTTTAACATCCAATGCAAAAACTCATGCTTTTTTGTTTTGTTTTTGTTTTTAATCAATGGTACTTCTTAACACTAACTGCTTTGGAGACTTCTGCAGCGCTCAAATACAGGAAAGAATTGAATTTCCTTTAATTCATTGTTAAATGCTGTCTTCTGCTGCTATTTATTGTCCCAGAAATGACTGGTCTCTGAGATTTTTCATGGTCTTTCAGCATTCTTCTCTAACTCTGAAAAGAAACTACAGTTCATTCCCAATTATCATCTCTGGTCAAGGTTTAAAGCAGACTTTATGAAAACTTACATTAACCTTTGTACTGAGTAAAAACCAAATGAAAAAAATGGTTATTTTTTCTTTGACCATTTTTTGGTCTCTTGCCATACAGTCAAAATATAATACTTTAAAAATATAAAAGGAATATGTGCCTGAAGTGCATTAAAAGGACTATAAAGAAAAATATAAGACATAAAGCAACATTTTAAGAAATAGATTCTTAAAAAATAAGAAAATAAAAGTTTGGGGACAAACTAAGAAAAATTGTCTCTTACATATGATGAATTGACAAAATACAAAATGACATATATTGTTAAAAACAATGAGAACCTCCTGAAAACATAATTTGGCAAAATTTTTAAATAAACATTCTGCACAAGGAAAATATCAGTGTTTAATAATAAACATATAAAAATATCTACACACTTGTAGTAACAAATATGAAATTAAGTAATATAAAAATACCATGCTTTGCCTATTAAATTGTTAAGATTTATGCATTCATGTATCCATCTGTCTGACAGTGTAACAGCCTGGTAAGGAGACATTATGTGACACTGTTGATAGTAGTATGAAGTGGCACAAACTCCTGGAAAACAAGAAGAAAAAGAAACGAAAATATGTAAAAATGATGTATACTCTTTACACAGAAAATCCTCTTGTAGAAATTTATAATTCTGCTGGGTTTTAATATGTGTGTCCCCCCCAAATTCATATGTTAAAAACCTAACTCTCAAAGTTATGATATTAAGAAGTGGGCCCTTTTGAGAAGTGATTAGGTCATGAGGGCAGAGCTTTCATAAATAGGATTTGTGCCCTTTTAAAAGAGGTCTCAGAGAGCTCATTTACCCTTCTGCCATGCGAGGACACAGAAGGCATCATCTATGAGGAAAAGTTCCTCACTAGAAATGGAATCTGCTGGCACTTTGATCTTGGACTTCCCAGCCATTAGAATTGCGAGAAATAACTTTCTGTTGGTTAGAAGCTACCTAGTCTATAGTATTTCCTTATGGCAGCCCAAATGAACTAAGGCAAATTGTAAAAAATAAAAAAATAATAATAATAAAAAAAAACAATGTGTAAGGATATTCATCACAATATGATTTCTTTCTTTCTTTTTTTTTTTTTTTTGAGACAGAGTCTCGCTCTGTCGCCCAGGCTGGAGTACAGTGGCGCCATCTCGGCTCACTGCAAGCTCTGCCTCCTGGGTTCACGCCATTCTCCTGTCTCAGCCTCCCGTGTAGCTGGGACTACAGGCACCCGCCACCGCACCTTGCTAATTTTTTTTTTTTTTTTTGTATTTTTAGTAGAGACGGGGTTTCACCATGTTAGCCAGGATGGTCTCCATCTCCTGACCTTGTCATCCGCCTGTCTTGGCCTCCCAAAGTGCTGGGATTACAGGCGTGAGCCACCGAGCCTGGCCACAATATGATTTCTAACAATACAAAATAAGAAAAAAGTCTGTTTCCTCAAATATTAAATTGCTTATGTAAATGTCATTCTATATAACTCCTCTAAGTAAAATCGTACAATACTACTACATGAGTAGAGGAAGCAAGTTTAGGAAGCAAGTCCTCAAATCAGAACTTGTAGTACTTATGCCATGTATATTATGCAAAAATATCAAAAGTGTTTTACTTAGTGACATGGAATTATGGATGAACTCTTTTTTTTTTTGGATTTTAACCAATTTCTTTTGCAGTAAATATGAACTGGGTTCCTATTAAATAATATCAAATTGTGAAAATGAATAAAATGTAGAAAGTGTGTTGGAAGAGTTTCTATTTTTAAATGTAGAAAAAACAAATTCCTTAGATCTAATAAATGACACTCAATATGAGAAATGGAGTAAAAAAGTGTATTTTTTACTTCCTCTAGTAACACTGATTTAGAAAGCAAATCTGCAACAAATCGATCTGTAATTAGGTTTAATTCTGATCTTGATGTAGATTTTAAGAGTTTTTTTTAGAACCATAAATTGCATTATAAATAACATTTTATATTTATTTAATTATGGCAGGAAGTAGAAAAAAATAACCAGCTAATTATGTAAACAGAAAACATATTTTGTGCAATGCTATGAATCGGGTTATTGAGAGTTGTGTATAGGCAGGCCTGTAGTCCCTTTCAGCATTGTTAACTCTTCATTCATAATTTCTAATGAAGTCTATTGAACTGTACACTGGGGATAACATATCTGTTTAAAAATGAATTTCTGAGCTTCAAGGGTTTCTTTTTGATCTAAAGAAATTGCAGGCTCAAATTCATTATGCATATTTGACCTATGCTCCTCTATTCCAAATTTAAAAAAGGACGAAATAGCTATGTTTTCTCCTGTTAAATAAAATAAAATTGTCATCGTGAACATTAATAGAAACTTCATGTATTGATCTAAAATTTAGCTAAGTGTTGTGGATGCCTGCTTTTGATTTTGTCACTTGGCTCTAAAGCTTGTCAATATTTTATTGATTAGAAAATGGAAAGTCAATGGTTTTATTCACTATGGCCAATATAAAGTTTAGTATAGCCTCATAATCAGACAGGAAGAACTAATAGGTATACAATTATGTTAGAAATGTATTGTTAGACATCATTACTATTTAAAAGAAATTATAGAGAATAACATGCGTTCAAACCTCCAAAGACAATTTGCATTTATTTTTTCAGATTAATTGCAGTAATAAGCTGATGAAAACCCTAGTTACCATGCTGTGATGGCAAATTTTATACCCATGAATCAATATTTGACTTGTTATATAAATATCTTATTATAGTTTCTTTATATATAGAAAATGAGTAAACTAGTCTGACACCAAAACAAGAAAGGACTATAAAATTATGTCAAGGCAGACAGGGATGCTTTCTCAGCTGCTGGGTGAAATACTTGTTTCAAGTGAAAAATTCCAACTTTTATTTTACCTTATGCTTTTTAATATATCGTGCTATTTAATCTTCTGTCTGGATCAGTGCTTACATGCCCATTTTGAAGGTCTCTTTGCTGTACTAGATGCTCTTCGATTTAAAGGCATTCTTAGGTCATTAGTTTCATAAGTAACATTTTTTCAGGTCACTAGGTTCTCAGAGTTCCTTTTTTATGATATATTTTACTTGATATTTCTGTACATGGTCTCTTGATAGACTCCTCTGGGTAAAAGAGCAAAAGAGAATAAAGGGCAAAATGTGTAGGCTGTAACCTAAACAGCATTGCCAGATTGTATTAAACTCTACTTTATTTGAGCAGATAGAGTGCACAGGCCAATTTTCTGGTTGTAAAGGGCCATTTTTTAAAGGTGTGCAGCAATGAATGTGTGTGAGTGTGCATGCTTGTGCTGTGTGTATATTGATAAATAGACCTAAAATATTTCTTCAATTCTAGTCACAGTTACGAAGAGACAAAATCTGTTGAAAAACACAATACTTTCTGTTGAAAGTGCCATTTCACGTTCTTAACTTTCTCTACCCTGAACGAACTTTGTTTGAATAAAAGGTAGTACATATTATCTTTGAATTATAACACTTGTTGATATAAACATAAAATAGGAATACGGGAAATGGCTTGACTATCTTTTCTGGAGAAGGTGAAATGGTGCATTTAAATCCTTGAGGAACGAACTCTACCTTACATTTGCCTAGATCCTTTGGGATAGATGGAAGGCACTGTTTGTCTCCTACTTTCCTTACCCTCAAGACGTGAAAAACAAACATGATTTTGAGAGAACAAATCCACAGTGTGGAAACTTAAAAATAACAGTCTGGTGTAAAAGAACTAGGGAAAAGTTAAAGTGATAAAAACAACAAAAGTCATTCTGAGAAAGCCAAGGACCAAGTGACAGGAACACTCCTTTAATGGAGAATAAATTCACAGACTGTGAGGCAAGAACTTCTTGAGAAGACTCCTGAGTTTTCCTGAGAGAGTCTGAGTGATATCCTGTTAAATATAAGTGGGGAAGATCCAGGGCAATTGTTGACCAAAGTTGCCACCAAGTGGAGAATATGTGGTTGCAGAGCTTGTGTTTAGATGGTTAAAGGGCCCTAGATAGAATGCCATTGGTGTTTTACCCAAAATGTACATAAAAATATCAAGTGAGTAAAAATTAGATTATTTAAGGTAATTTTCTGAGTGGCTTAGCCCTGTCATATTTATCTCTTTGTGCATAAAATAGGTAAATATTTTGGGGTTCAATTGGGTAACAGGAAATATTTAAATATGATTATAATTTCTATCCATGAAATAAATGATAAAGTATTTCAAAGTATTTGTTTAAGCAGAAACTAAAACCAACTATTTTGTGGAGCATTAACTAAGGAAATAACTGGAATAGCTTAGTGTTTTTTTCAATGCTGAATTGTGTGTGTGTGTGTGTGTGTGTGTGTGCGCGCATAGACACAAAGATTTTAGGGACAGGACTGATATATGGTGGTGGGATGGACCTCATTTTGTTAAAATTTAAAAACTTAGACAGTAATCTGCCTGGAACAAAAATTGAACTGTCTTTGTTCTAAAGATAAAGTTTCTTTAAAGCGAAGGTACAAGACTTCTAATGAAGCACTTCTGACTGCTTCAACACATAGATGTATGTTTATGGTAGCTGTTTATTTGCTTATTTAGTTTTTTTACTTATACTCACTCCAGTGTGGCAGGCACAGTCAGAAGCCAGCCCGTACAGTGCTGGCATTTCTCATTCCCATAAATGCTGATGATTCCTTAATGCAACGTCTGAAAATTCTTTTTTAAGGATTCTAGGGAGTTAACACCCCAAATTCAGCTCGCAAGCAAAAATGGTTGGTGATCAATGGATTAATAAATTCATTTTCTCTACCCTGTGGTTGAAAAGTCTGAGCAGGGTTTATACAGTCTCCAAGAGATCCACTGATTTACCCACCAGTGACCCCCAATACTAGCTCTCACATTAATGTGTCTTTGGTTGATTTTTTTCCTGTCCAAGTCTCACTTTTATTCCTTTTGCAGTGTTTCCTTGAACTATCTCTCATGAGAACCAAACCTAAGACAACCTCTGTTTTTATATACGTTTTCATGATAGCTTACAAGAATACAAATGATTTAATAAAATACAGGGGAGAATATTAAGTTCCTAAATTACATAATGTAAAGTAAGCTTAAAAAATTTAAAAGCAGGTATTAAAGTCACTTATGATTATGAAAAAAGTGTTATAATTTTATCAGCATATTACTGAAATTACAATACAGTAATATATTTATTAAAAATCATTACTTTGAGATTTGTCCCCCAAATAATTTTCTGAATATCATTATGAGACCTGATTCACTAAACGTTGAAAGCACAAACCAAAATATTTTAGAATTGTTACTGTCAGATGATTTTTTTACACAAGAGAAAGTTTTTAATCGTTTGTGAAAGCCAAATTATCTTATCAATACTTACAGGCCTTATATTTTTATACCTGAGATGGGACACAATTCAGATAATGAAAAACCATTGCTAGTTGCTAAGATACAAGTTATGTGAAGGGAGATGAGTATATAGCATTTTGTATCATTGTGCATGTGTGTTTATCATGTGTGTGCACGCATGTGTACATTACACATGTAGTCTCTGATTTTCAAATAGTATTAAAATTCAGTATTTCCGACAAGATGGAATACATGAACTTTTCTCTATTTCTCCCATCAAGTGTAGCTGAAAACCATGGACAAATGTAATTATATAAAATCAACATAAGATAACAAAAATGTGGAGAGAAGAAGGTAGACTGTTGAAGGCCCTCGGGAACAAAGAATGACATGGCAGTGTGTTGTTTGGGTTTTCTTTTTGCTTCATATATGACTGATTGGGTGAGAGAGTAGTTGGGAGTCACAAAACACCAATAATTAAAGACAGGAAAGCCCAACAGAAAGAAGCCTGATATCTCTAGTTGAAAAGCCAGGGGAAAGACAGCCTAGCAGGAAGGAAAACATCTAAGTAATAACTGCCCCATTGTGGCCGGATATTAAGCTGTGGACTCACAATAGCTCTTCTGAGAAAAACCTAACTGGGGGCCTAGTCTTCCACCCTTAGCCAGCTGTAATGAAGCACCCTTGGATTGCCGCCAGAGGTATGTCACAAAAGGCCAGAAGACTGAATGAAGAACTGGAATTTTCACTATATTTGCATGATAATGAGAGGTTTTGTTTTGCCACGCATCTTTAGTTAGTGGAGACCGTGTAAGAATCTTAAACTACATCCACCCTGATTTAATGAGGGTCCCTATTGGTACAACCTGCTAGAAGGTGTCAGAGGAGGCCAACTGGAGAGCCAGGACTTTTCACAGCCCAAAGATAACATGTCTATCACCTGTGAGAGAAGGAGGGCATGTGGAGCAGTCATAAGGCACCCTTGACTTTCCAGCCAGCCTAGTACTAGGGAAAGCCCAGGGAGAGGTTTCACCACACCCTACCCAGTAGTAGGGAGGCACCTTCTCACTCCTGGGGTATCAATGGCGGGCGAGTGGAAGACCTGGACTTTCGCCCTGTCTGGAAGTAATGAGATAGTACTTTCTCTCCTCTGTAAGCACAGTGTTAGAAAAGGCCTGGTAAAACAGATGATTTAAATATGATTCAGAGTTTTATAACCTAAGACTCAAAATGTCTAAGATTTAATACAAAATCACTTGTTACACCAAGAACCGTGAAAATCTCAACTGGAATTAGAGAACGCAATCAACAGATGCCAACACCCAAATTATACAGATATTGCAATTATATGGCAAGTATATTAAAGCAGCAATCACAAAAATAAGCATACTTGAAACAAATTGTAAAGTAGAAATGATTAGTAGACATATAAGAAATACAAAATGAGGCCGCGTGTGGTGGCTCACGACTGTAATCCCAGCACTTTGGGAGGCTGAGGAGGGAGGATCACGAGGTCAGTAGATAGAGACCATCCTGGCTAACACGGTGAAACCCTGTCTCTACTAAAAATACAAAAAAATTAACCGGCTTTGTGGTGGGCGCTTGTAGTCCCAGCTACAGGTGAGGTCCAGGCAGGAGAATGACATGAACCCGGGAGGAGGAACTTGCAGTGAGCCGAGATCACGCCACTGCACTACAGTCTGGGGGACAGTGTGAGACTCCGTCTCAAAAAGAAAAAAAAGAAAAGAAATACAAAATGAACATTGGTTCCTTGGTTCCATTGAATCAAAGCATATAATAACTGAAAGAAAAAGAAATTTTAAGAATGGGTTGCTTAATATTAGAGTGGTGAGGACAAAGGATAGACTCTGCGA